>NC_087446.1:61004513-63919660 GCF_036321535.1 Camelus dromedarius | reverse complement strand
AAAAGGCAAAATGAATGAGGCATGATTCCGGTTCACAGAAGTGTAAACAACAATACCACGGCCTAGCACTTACTGGATGCATACCGTGTACTTGGTAAGGTACTGAACACCTTATCTGTGATCATGTCAATTGATCCTCACAGTAGCTGTGTGAAGTAGGTACAATTATGAAGTAGGTACAATTGTACAATTATACTTCAGGGATGAGAAATAACACTGAAAGGTTAAGTAGCCAACCCAAGCAAAGCATAGCAAGCTTTTATGAGTCAGCTTTATTTGATGCCAAGCCCATCCTCTTAAACAACATGCAATAGTGCCTATACAAATATTTATACCAAAAGCCAAAAACTCTCCTCTGATTGCAAAACTCGTATCTAAACACCATCTTAACAGCTCTGCCTGGATGCCTCAAAGTTACCTCCCATTAATACATTCAAAACCAAAATCACAATCATACCGCCCAAACTGAGGTGGTCTAACCTCAGTGAATGACTGCCCTAATCAACCCATCATGCAAGTCAGAAACCTGGACATCGCCTTAGACATATTCTCGCTCACCCTCAATATCCAACCGAGTTCTGTCCCTGTGTGCCTACTTCTGCCCTCGCTATCTCCAACACTACCACCCTGGCCCAAGCTACTTCTTCCTCTTACCCCAACTGCTGATACAGTCGGACTCGTCTACAGTCATTCATTCTGGTTTCTTCCAAACTATTTGAAATTTTGCAACCAAAATGCTTTTTTCTTCTCAAGATTATGCTTTTAAAATACAAACCTGACCATTCTACAAATTTCACAAGCAATACGAATGCAAAGACTGGTGATAGCCGAGATTCAGACACAAAGAGAAAGGTGATCTCAGTGAGAATCAAGTAGGACATTAAAAAAAGAGAGAGAGAGAGAGAAAATCCATCCAGATGTAAAACAAAGAAGAAGAAGGAGGAGGAGGAAGAGGACCTGAGCATAGAAATGGAAGCAAACAGATGATGACAAAGAGAACAGCACCTTAGGGGTTCCCAATATTTGGCTCTCGTTATTCCTGACCTGGGGCTGACTCCTTAGTTTGCCGAGTTTCAAGGTATTATTCTTGTGTGATATCCCAAGATGTCGCCAATGAAATCCCCTTTTTCTTAAGCAGCTCAGGCTGAGTTTCTAGTTTGCAACCAAGAAAGTCTTATCTAAGAAAGAAAAAACCCTCAGAAGAGCCAAGACAACACACTTAGAAAAAGGGGACATGCCTACAAGGTGAAAAATAAAACAAATTCCTCATAAGGTAAAAACACCTTTGGCCAGAAACTATATAAATATGTTCAATGTTTGTAAACTCGTGTGTCTCCTCCTTTTAAAGGTGTTACATAAAATGCTGGAGGGAAAGAGCCATGTTTTCTTTTATGTTCTGCAAATCATCACAGCTATAGTAGAGCTAAATGCTAAATTTAAAATAATTAGTAGTAAAAGCATGACTGTACAAAAACATAAATCACAAAGTTGCATCCTTGGAAACCCACTCCCTCTGGGAACAGTTTATTCATGCACTCGTGTAAATAAAATGTCATTTTTCTAGTAATACTTTACCACTACTCTATTTCCTGGTTGTGATTTGCATTGTAAGGTATTATAAACTCATCCTGCTCATAGCTAAGAATTTTATATATTGCACAAGTACTCTGAAAAGCACTATACCATGGAAGGGAAAAAAAACAGCTATGGAAACTAGGGATTACATCATATATAAACACCTTTTCTGTTGCCATCTGTGATGGATGGATGGATGGATGGAAGGATGGGTGGATGGATGGATGGATGGAAGGGTGAGTGGGTGGATGGATGTATGGGTGGATGGATGGAAGGGTGAGTGGATGGATGGGTGGGTGGATGGGTGGTTCTAAAGACAGATAGACATTAAAAAAGGATTGGGAAAAATGCAGCAAAATGTTAATGCTGGTCATAGGTGAGTTTTTCATTAAAAATTCTAAGAATTCTAGGCTGAAAATGTTTCACATTAAATTAAATAACAAGTAAACTAAACCAAGTTATGTTTTAATGTGGAGGTGGTATTAGCAGCCCTCGCCTCCGAAATGAGGCATGAACAGCATTTGTCCAACTCACACTGGGAGACGCTGGGAATTTTCAGTCATGCTGCATCTTGCTACAGCTGCATCCTTTCTCTTTCCTCTACCTTCTTTTCCTCTCAAAAACCATCACAACTGAGTCAGCCTCCCGGACCAGTTGGCATCATTCTGGGACCAACAGTGGCACCAAAGAACATTTGGTGGAAGGACCAAGAATCACAAAATTTGAGAGCTGGAAGGGGCTTCAGAAACCATCTCATCCAAGACAGTTACTCTCCGTCATCAGCTGGAAGAGCAAGAAGTGAGCGACGGAACATCCCGCTTTACCATAATCAGCCATTAAGAGCCTCTCAACAATGAGGTTGTCTGAATCATTTTCAAAGCTGTTTGTGTTTTCAGGTGTACTGTTTCCATAAATCTGCTACCCGGTGTGGGAAGCAAGGATGGGGAGGACGTGGTTTAACAGGAACACACAAAAAAGAAGGCTCCTGGCTGCTCTCAGGCTGCCTGTGAGCTCTGCAGGGGGTCAGCTCCATGTGCTGGTGGTCCTGGGCTGCTGTGGGGTCAACACAGTGTGCAGAGAACAGGACGAGCTGGCCGGTGCAGGGCCAGCCTGGCCATGGTTGAAGCAATGTGTTCAGTTCCTGGTGGTGCAGATGGAGCTGAGGCTGCTGTGAGCCACGTGGTACCTGGGGATGACCGGGTTGCACTCTCTGGGATCCAGTGGGTTGATGTCACAGTTCTCATAGTCAAAGGTTCCGTTCCATAAGTGCTTTGCCAGCTGAAATGCTATCTTCCGTTGTGCGAGTGTGACTTCTCTTCTGTGCCAGACGTAAACTTCGCTCCCAAAATCAAACACCAGTACCTGGGAAAACGGCCCTGGAACACCTGTTAACATCCAGGACAGGCTTTAGTGGAATCAGAGTCCCTAGGGACAGGGAGTTGAGTGGGTGATGGCGCCAATCCTAAGGGAGCATTTAATACCAACACAGAAAGTTCTGGCTGCCCGGCACTGCCCACCAAGCCAGCCTCTGCCCTGTGGTGTGATTTCTGTCTTGTTGTCCTAAATGCCCAAGTTAATGTCACCCCCTTTGAACACTCAAGCCACCTCAGAATTCAGACTCATAAGAATTATTTAAGCACATCTTCCTCCTTCCCCTCCCTCCCATCCCTCCTTCCTTCTTTTCTCTCTCCCTCCCTCTCTCCTTTGTCATTAATTCACTTAGCTTATAAGGCCACTTCATACGGCCTCAAGGACTGAGTGATGCCTTCTCTCTCCAATTCCAAGTCCATACTGGACACACTGAGTAGGCCACCTCTTCTCCACCTGGCTGTGCCTGTCTTAGGTTGTCCTCCTCTGAGGATCTTACCCAACATTGGCTATCCAGCTGTCCATACTGGACACATTGAGTAGGCCATCTGTGGTCCAGCCAGCTGTGACTGTCTTAGGTTGTCCTCCTCTGAGGATCTTACCCGTCATTGGCTATGGGGACGTCCATACTGGACACACTGAGTAGGCCACCTCTTCTCCAGCTGGCTGTGCCTGTCTTAGGTTGTCCTCCTCTGAGGATCTTACCTGTCATTGGCTATCCAGCCGTCCATGCTGGACACATTGAGTAGGCATCTCTTATCCAGCCAGCTACCTGACATATCCCACAGCTTGTTTATCAGTTCAGCCCATGGCTGCTTCTCTATAGCCTTCAGGCAGGGCCTACAGTTTCCTGATAGCCAGTTGTTCCCTAATATCAACAACCACCCATCACTTATACTTTTCTTGCCTTTTGCCTTTTGCATTTATACCTCAGGACACCGGCTCAACTCACCTTCCAGAAATTGAACTTGCCTGTCCTCCACTCTGATACCTCAAAGAGACCTCAGCTTTGTCTCAAGACTCAGCTGTCTCTACCATCTGACATCTCTTGATCTAGCCAGGGATAAAAATCCCAACTGTGACATTTAGAAATGGGATAAATGTGGGAAGGATGATAAAGCTGGAGAAAGGAATTAACATTTGTTTTTCCCCCACTATGTGCCTGGCTCTGGGCCTGGCCCTGACACATCAGATCTTTCAATTCTACTTCTGAAGAACACGAGGGAGGCTGGAGATGATAATTCCACTATCTGTGACTTTGGGTTAGGAAATAACTCTCTCCATCCAGATCCCAAGTGTTTTCATTCATGAAAACTAATCCACTTCCTTGAATTACTGATTTTCAGTTGCAGGTCTGAGAATTGATGAATATCTGTAATGAAAATTTGACCCATCTACAACAAAATAAGAAAAATAAGGAAATAAGGACAACAAAACGCATTTATCCATAGGCTAAAATAGTCTATGTAAAGGGTTATCTTTGGTCTGAGACCACAGTGGAACAATATGTTAAGATGGAGTAAAGTGATTCCTTATTGGAAAAATTGCATACAGCCAAAATTATCCTTCAAAATTTCTTATGAAGTTACAAAAATGAAGTCCAAGCCAATGACAGCCTAATTTTCCTACAGCATGGAATAGATTGCTAACCTTATGGTTGAGTGTATCTGATGAAATAATTGGGCTTCGTTTAAGTGTCATGATGTTTTTAAAAACAAACCTCTTAAAGACCTGAATGGCACATAGCTGAGGGACATGGGACTGTAGACTCAGGGGAACAGAAGATTCACTGTACACCCAGGCCTGCTAGGAGAAGGGAAGATCCACACCTTCCATGCCTTCATCAGTCCAGAGTACATGCTCAGTAAGTGGAACCAAAACAGCTGACAGACTGTCCCACACTCTTTAAGGTGTGTACTTTTGAACGTATATGGTTGAAGAGAAGTCACAAAAGTTAAATGGCTGTATGACACTTTGTCCTTCCATTGTTGTCTTTTAGTTTTTGGTGGGGGAAAAAAAAAACAAAAAAATCTTCCTTTCATGACATGAGGTTGAGATCAAATAAAACTTTTAGTAAAAAAGGAACTGGAAAAATAAAACATTGGCAGTCTTGTATCAGTCTCCAAACCCTTTTAAAGGATACTTGTTTCTGAAATTCAGATCTCTGAATCTGCAAGTTATAAACTTAATAATAGAATAGTAAGCAACTGCCATAGGAAACAGAGGGGGGAAAAGTTGCAGCCAATATCCTAAGGTCAAACCTGGATTCCTAAAGAAACGATCCATCTAAAGACTTTTTTTTCAAAAGTGCTGAATTTAAACACCATTACTTTTAACCTATTTTTCTAACTTTCCATGGTTCCTTCTCATAGCATAGTTGAAAATTTAGCAAAAGAATACATTTACCATGTCAAAATCTAGTTCTCACCCCACTCAGATAAACCTACTCCACTCCACCTCAAACTCCACATCTAGCCCCTCAGCCAAAACCTCAGAGTCATTCTTGTATGTTCCTTCTCCTTCACCCACTTCCAATACAACAGAGAATCTTGCCCATTCTCTCCTTAAACAGGATCCAGATTCCAACATCTGCTCACCACCTCCAACCCACCAGGGACTGTGCAGATTATCACAACAGCTTCCTCAATGGCCTTGCTGGTTCAACCCTCATCTACTGTCAGCACAGCAGCCTCAGCACTTCTACTAATGCTTAAGTTAGATCAACATTTATCTGCTCAAAACATAAAAGTGGCTCCACATCATTCAGAATCCCAATTTCTTACTCTGGCCAACAAGAGGGACTTGACCCATGTATCTCACTTACTTCTCTGACCTCATCTCTTGCTGTTGCTGTTTCATGAACTTGGGACAGTGTCTGGCAGAAGGCAGCTGTTAGACAACCGGTATCGGGCTCTGTTATCACTAGCATTATTTCCATTACTGCTACTGCTACTCCCAGCACTGTTTTGTCACCCACCACTTGCTCCCCTCCAGCCACACCAACTTTCTTGCTGCCCCCAAACACACAAAGTGGAGTTCTGCCTTTACACTCTGCACTTACTCTTCCCCTTGACAAGAACACCCTTTTCCCCAGATATCATCCAGACCTTTCCAGGCTATCTGCAGGACTTCCTCACTCACCACCTTCAGCTCAAATACTTACTCACTCAGTACATCCTTCTCTGACCACTCTTTTAAAATTGCAACTGCTCCCTCAAACCATGACACCCCATCCCCTTTCCTTGTTTGTTTTCCTTACAGCAACTACCACCTTCTAGTATAATATATAATATCTATTTTTTTGTTGTTTATACTTTGTCTCTATATATTTTAACATAAGTTCCAAGAGGGTAGTGATTTTGTACATTTTGTTTACTTCTGTAAACTGGCTAGTAGATAATAAATATTTGTTGAACAAATAACATTCAATTATTATATTCAGGTCATCAAAAACCACTAAGAATTTACTGAATTTAATATCCATTCATGATATTTTGAAAACTCCTTAGAAAACTAGAAATATTAGAGTATTCTCTCAATCAGACAAAGGTAGCTTTAAAAAAATTCTACAGTTAAGGTATCATTTAATAGTGAAATATTACATTCCTTCCCCCAAGGCTAAGAATTTAACAAGGCTATCCACTCTCATCATTTCTATTCAATATGGCACTGGAGGTCTGAGCTAATGAAATAAGGCAAAAAGAAAAAAAGGCATTAATATTATCAAAGATGAAGTTAAACTGTTTTATTCAAAGATGATGACTCTCCATGTAGAAAATCCAAAGGAATCTATAAAATGTTAGGACTAGTGAGTGAATTTAACAGTATCACAGGGTATAAATTCAACACCCCAAAATTCACTTTACTTTTAAAGACTAACACTTGAAATATAAAATTTTAAAATATTTATATCCTCAAAAAATTAAACACAGGATTACCATATGATTCAGTAATTCCACCTCTCATATGTAAACAAAAGGATTGGAAATAGAGACTTGAACAGGTATCTGTACACCAATCTTCATGGCATAATTATTCATAATAAGCAAAAGATGAAAATAATGTCCATCTATACATGACTGGATAAGCAAAATGTGGTATTATATATACTAGAGTATTATTATACAGTCTGAGAAAGGAATGAAATTATGACACGTGCTACAACATGGACAGGTGTTAACAGCACTGTGCTAAGTGAAATAAAGCAGAAGGACAAATATTGTATGATTCCATGTATATGAGGTGCCTAAAACAGTCAAATCATACAGACAGAAAGTAGAATGGTAGTTTCCAGGGCTAAGCAAGGGAATGGAGAGCTATTATTTAATGGATACAGAGTTTCAATGTAGGATGATAAAAAAGTTCTGGAGCTGGAGAGCAGTGATGGTTGCACAACAATGTGGATGTACTTAATGCCAATGAACTATACATTCAAAAATGTTTAGAATGGTGTATTTTGCATTATATATAGTATCACAAAAAAAAATACAATTTATAAAATCATCAAATGCCTAGGAATAAAATTAATAAAAGATGTGCAAATCCTCCACCCTATAAACTACAAACATGGCTGAGAGAATTTTCCAAAGACATGCATAAATGGAGAGAATTACTACATTTATGATTAGAAAGACTCTATTATTAAGATGTCTAGTCTGCCCAAGTTGATCTATAGATTCAACACCATCTCCATCAAAACCCCTTGATTTTTGCCTTTGAGTTTGCATTTTCCATGGAGCTGCTTTTTCAATAAACAGGCTGATTATAAAATTTACACAAAAAGCAAAAGATCTAAAAAGCCAAAACAATGTTGAAGAAGGAGGAAGAGGAGGAGGAGGAGGATGAAAAGGAGTAAGAAGATGAAAAAGGAGAAGAATTTACACTACCATGTTTTGAAACATACTCTAAAGCTATACTAATTAAGAGCAAATAGTACTGGCATAAGAATAGACAAGAAGGCCAATGGGGACAGAATAGAAAGTCCAAAAATACACCCAGACAATATGACCATCTGATTTTCAACAAGACACCAATGGAATTCAGCAGGGGAAAGAAAACTCTTTTCCATATAGTATGGGAGTAACTGAGTGCCTTTATTACTCCACATTGTACACACTCCCCCAAAATTAATTCTCAATGGACATGGATCTAATACTTAAATGCAATGGCTAAAACAATAAAGCTTTTTGGAGGAAACCCTAGAATGATGTATTTGGGAGCTGTGGCAAAGATTTCTTAGTTAAGATGCAAAAAGCACTAATTATAAAGTGGAAAAAATATGATAATAGACTTCATCAAAAGGCAAAACTTTTATTCATCAGAAACACCATTAAGAGAGTGAAAATGCAATCTATTGACTAGTAGAAAACAATCATATTACATATATTTAACAAAGGATCTGTACTAAAAATACATAAAGAATTACTACAAATCAACAGTAAAAAGATAATCATAAAAATAGAAGAATGAAAAATACTCAACATCATTAGTTATCAAGGGAAATAAATTAAACCACAGTGAGATATTAAGAGATCCTCCCAAAAGGACAAAATCTAAAAGACTGGTGATGCCACGTGTTGGTGAGGACACAGGCAAGTGGGAACTTTGGTACACTACTTGTAAAATGGCATCCTGTGTTTGGAAAACTGGTTAGCAGTTGCTAACAAAACTGAACTTACACTTAAATTAAGCAGTCTCACTCATATGACAAAGAGAAGTTAGTCTATATGTCCACAAAAAAAGTGTACAGAAATGTTCATAGCAGCTTTATTCACAAACAAAAAATGGTAAGTGCACCAATGACCATCAACAGCAGAATGAATATGATACAAAGGAACAAGCTATTACTGCACACGGAAGAACCTCAAACACATTATGCTAAATGAAGGAAGCCAGCATCAAAGGTTGCATATGTATGATTTATATGACATTCTGGGAAAGGTAGAACACTAGGGATGGAGAACAGATCACTGGTTGCCAGGATCCGTTGTGGGGAGGAGCATTTGGATTCAAATGGGAGATTTGGAGGCTGTATCCTGACCATAGTGGTGGTTACAGGAATCTATTATGTGTTAAAACTCATAGAAAAGTATACATAGAAAAACAATGAATTCAACTGTATGTAAATTTAAGACTATTTACATCTAGTGAAAGGAACCAGACACATTTCTATGCAAGAAAGCATAGTGTACAAGTCCTTTTACCTAATGCTGAAAATAGACCAAACCTACCTATGGGGAAAGAACTCAAAAGAGTGGTTAAATTGGGGTCGTGATATGAATGAGAAAGGAAACTTTCCGTGGTGAAGGAAAGGTTCTAAATTTTTACCTGTGTGGCAGTCACATGGCTATTGATGTCATTGATCTTTATACTTAGATTTGTTCACTTTACCCCAGGAAAGTGTTGCAAAATATTTTTCAACTTGACAGGCATGTGATTATGAAGCGAATGCTCAAAACTTCTTATTTTCCCACAACTGAATTTCAATTGATACACTTAAGTCCTTAAGTTTTTGAGCATTAAGCCTTCTTTCTGGCAGGAAATTAGGTACCTAAAGGAGCTTCTTAATTCTGTCCAATATTAAGTCAGAAGCCAAAGCCACCGGCTCCAGATCTCTAACTTCTTCACTTGTTACTAAAAACAGCCTTAGGATCCAGGGAGCCTGGACTTTCCCTGCATTTTTATGAGACTTTCCTCCATCTTAGCTGAATTAACTCAAAATCTATATGTGACTCAGTCAAACTGTTATGAATCCAATAAGAAGACATTTCCATTCAGGGTTAGAGGCACAAGAAAAATGCTATAATAGTTTAAAAAAAAAAACTCACATCTCCCATAAAAGGTGTATTAATTCCTTTTTGAGTTTTACCAAACAAAAGATGTTTAAATCTCAACTTAAAAGGACGTCAAAGCAACACTTCATTGTCAGTATGCAAAATCTAGAAAATAATGCAGCAAGAAAGCACTAGCCTTCGGATTAGCTATTATATAGACTACTTTCTTTCACCCTCCCAATTCATAGACCCCATGGGAGTTTATTAATGTAAGGCTAAGTTCACGTTAATTAAGCTTAACTGCCCTTGACCACTTAAACAGCTAATCCATAAAAAACGCACCTGCTTTTGGACAGATAGATTTATCTATCCAAAATCTATGTATTCATAGATAGGTATCTCTATGTACTTGTGTATATAGAGATATGTAATTACTGAAAATCTTTTTCTTTATTTTAACATTTCCATTGCTTCAGCCAGACTGCATTAGCATCGTGCACCATTCATGGATAAATGGTAAAGCACTGCCATTCACGTGTGCTGTCCTTCCCATGTGGAAGAAAACTGAAATAAAGCTGCAGCATAAACCATGTGAGTTTGAACCTCCCCTTGAGCAGTGGGTAGTTTTCAAACGTCTTCTGAAGCAAAGTCCCTGGACTCCCAAGCCTTAAACGGCTAAGCAAAGTCAAGTGGAGTGTCCATGCCAATGATGAGAAAGCCTGACACAAAGAAGTATCAGCTGTTCATCACTCTTTCATGTCCACCTGGACCTCCCATTTGGCTTTATCATTTTTCCTGCAGCCACCTCAAGCCAACCACTCAGAGCAAATCACTATGGCAACTCGTGAATGCCTTCCGCTCCATAAGATGACTGCTTCTCCCCAGGTGCTTTGTTTACCAGGCTGTTTAACAAACAGCAGGGCAACTGGGAATGAGCCTGGGAAGACCTGGCTGGGACGAGGGGCCTGCGGTGACCCCTTTGCACAACCACCCACGGTGGCATGGCACACTGCAGCCCCCAGGCACCTCACCTGAGGCCGTGGATGGGATGCTGAGGCCCTGGCAGTGCTCTGTGTGGCAACAATTAACTGTAAAGAGGCAGCACCGCGTTGATCCCCGAGGAAAGTAAGTGCTAAACGTTTGAGTCACAGTGAGGACAGGACCGCTTTGTTGAATAACCTTAGACTACTTGTCTGGGCTTCGACTCCCACAGTCCTGTGAAAATGTCCCAAAGATGCAAAGATAAGTCACCTTCAGGACATGTTCCCTTGTATGTGGGAGACAGTGAAAGTCTCCCTCCTTTTCATTCATGACAGCAGCCCTTTCAGGTCCTTAAACAAGAGAATGAGATTTTTTTTTAAGCCCAGTAGGAAAGGAAGGAGGAGAAGGAATTCTGATATAGTGCACATGACCTGGAACAGCAAGAGCGAAGCTGGGCAGATCGTGGTCCCTGGGGAGGCCATGGGCAGTACACCCATGCCCCCCCAAGTGGGAGAAGAGGGGACTGAGAGCTTCCATGGGCCCATAACCCCCTCACTTCACTACATGGAGTCAGTAGTTGGGAGACGTTGCCCTTCTGTGGTCCCTAACTGGACACTGATGCTGTCACAGACACCATGGGGATCATCACAAAGTCCTGGGCAAGGGAACACTTAGGTCCCAGATCAATGCCCATTTCACTTCCATCTTCCACAGAACACAAAGCACTGAAGAAACCAAGGTGCTTCCACAGTATGTGTCTTCACGGATCAGATTTTCCTTTTCCTCTAAAACAGTTAATCCCAAGCATCCCCACTCCCTCCTCTTCCTCCTGCAATGGGACGTGCCCGGGCTTGACAGAGAAAAAACACAGGATGTGGGCCATGCCATAAGAATCTCCACATCTCCTGCAGAAACACATCGACAGACTGTCCTGAGTTGGTGATGGGGATGCTGAATCTGGAAGCTAAAGGGGATACCCTAGTCCAGGGCCTGTCCAGCCTCAGCAGAAGTCATCTCACTTACATGACAGGGACAGACACACTAGTGCACACCCCTCGAGGGGCCAGGCCATCTATCCCTGGTGTATGCTCAGACATGAGGACAGGCTACTGGGCAGTTTTGGTTTGAAACCTAACGTGTCCTCCCCAGGCCTTGGGACCTTGGTGCTGGCCCCTTACCAGTCACCTCCCTGGGGAAGCAGAAAAAAGGCATCTGGGTGCAGAGTCTAGAGGAGCACACACCAGGGTCAAAAATAATTTCCTCAAAATGTACAGGGGCCCAGCTGGTCTCAATTAAAAATATATCTGGAAGCCAGAGATCTTGATCTCAAACAGATATAGGAGTATAAAAAGAGCTTTTAGCACATATGATCTAGTGTATACTAAGGAATAAATGCTTTTGTTAATACAAGTAACTGTTAAGGATATATACATATATAAAATATATACTATGTACATATATATACTAAAAAACTTTTTATGTAATAAAAATACATCATGTATCATGCAAATACATTGAAGCATGTATTACATATTTACTTTCATTTTGTGTCAATCATAAATTTCTAGGCTTAGCTTACCTGAAAAATGAGAAAAAAAGTCATAAAACTCTAAAAAATAGAGTTACTAAAAGTAACTCAAACCTTGTGCTTATCCAATATAACCACACACACAAAAAAATACAAATTTGCATTACACACTCATTTCCTCAAAAGAGCTTTAAAACCATCACAATAAAATGACAGGCAATCAAAATTCCTGTTGGTCTGCCTGGGCACCATGGCAAAATCATGCAGGAGGATGATTTTGTAATATCATCTAACAAAATCAGGAAAAAGAGCAATAGAGCAGTCAAACAATAAATGCTGGAGGGGGTGTAGAGAAAAGGGAGCCCTCCTACACTGCTGGTGGGAACATAGTTTGGTGCAGCCACTATGGAAGACAGTATGGCAATTCCTTTAAAAAATAAAAACAGACTCACCACATGATCCAGTAATCCTACTCCCGGGTGCATATCTGAAGAAAACTCTAATTCGAAAAGATACAAGCACCCCAATGTTCACAGCAGCAATATTTACAACAGCCAAGACATGGAAGCAACCTAAATGTCCACTGACAGGTGAATGAATAAAGACGATGTAGTTATATGTGTACACACACACACACACACACACACACACACACACACACACACACACACTGGAATACTACTCAGCCATAAAAAAGAATGAAATAATGCCACTAGCAGCAACATGGTTGGACCTAGAGATGATCATACTAAGCGAAGAAGTCAGAGAAAGACAAATATATCACTTATATGTGGACTCTAAATAAATGATACAAATGAACTTGTTTACAAAACAGAAACAGACTCACAGACATAGAAAACAAACTTATGGTGACCAAAGGGGAAGGGGTAGGGGAGGGATAAACTAGGAGTTTGGGATTAGCAGATACAAACTACTACATATAAAAGAGATAAACAACAAGGTCCTACTGTATAGCACAGGAAACTATATTCAATATCTTGTAATAACATATAATGAAAAAATATGTATGTATAACTGAATCACTATGCTGCACATAGAAACTAACACAATATTGTAAATCAACTGTACTTCAATTTAAAACAAAACTTTTTTTAAAGCATTGGAACAGCAATTTGTAAAGACCCTATTCTTTCCACAGGTTTTCTTTCAAATTCTTTCGAATTCTCTTCAAGCTTGTACATCTGGACTAGCCTTTGCTAAACAGTAAATAAGCACTGCTTTGTAACAGTGGTGGGATATTCATAAGAAATAGGGATATTTTGGATCCATTTTTCCCTGTCCATACAATGTAGATTAGTTTCCATGACAACACCAGCTGCTCAGTCACAGCATCGCCCCCCACCTAAACTGCTATGACTCACAGTAAGCCACTGTCCAATTTGTCAATAGATGACCATTTTAAAGAAAAGGGGAATGATTCTGCTGTTTATTGTCTTAATATTTATATTTCTGGAGAAACAGGTATCTTCTATATTTTGTAGTTTAGCAACAGAGGGCAGTTGGGGTTTCTGAGCCCTGGAAGTCATTCCTGGTTTCTTGGCATTGTTGATTTGATAGAGCTGGCTTCTTGGGGGCCATTCCAACCCGGGTGACCTCCCAGCCCCCAGCGTCCTCAAGTACACGTAGACTTAGACATATTCATCACAGGGAGAACGTTCTTGAGGCTGCGTGGTAACTAAAGCTTCATTTGTTAAAGGTTAATCCAAGGCTGCAGCAAAAATACTCAATAAGGGGGTTATTAAATTTCTCATGAAATGTAACCAGGGAGCTTTGTTGTCTGGATGTCTGGTTAAAGCCACGACTGAGAAAAATGCTTCTGAAGACAAAAAAGCAGTGTTACAGCTATCCTCATATATCAACCTTGTCACTTGCACTTGAGAGTTCTTTAATCTTCATGACAAACATCAAGTGTTGAGTGTGCACTTTACAGCTTACACAGAGCCATAAGCTGGGGGAGCACATCCAGTGTTTCAGAAATGCCCTTGACCACAAAATCATTGGCTGCTGAGGTTTGACAGTGGACGACAGGCCATTATCCCTAAGTCAGACAAGACTCCCACTAGGGTCCCTTCCCTGCTAGTCCTGGGTCTTGCATCAGGAAGACACTGCATGCTCAAACACTTCAGAATAAACTCACAGGAATCTCAGGCAATCAAGGACCTCACAGCTCATCTGCCTGGACCAATCATTTTTATAAATAAGGACTCTGACACCCAGAAGAGGGAGATGAATTCTCTAAATAAGGCTGAGTTCAAATTGGAAACCAGGTTTTTGAATGTTGTCCTGCAGGGACAAGGAGGCACGTAGGCAGCAGGGGACGGGATGCAGCCTTGGGGCAGTGATGGCCTCAGACACATCCCACACATGGTGGCCTCAAGCATGAACACATCAGAGCAGAGCATTGGTCACGCTTCTGAGGCTGAACACACTGAGCAGGTAACATAAAGATCGGTCCCAAGGGGGACCACCAAGAAGAGGCGGCTGTGGCAGGGGTGGGCAACTGACTCTGATCTTTAGGAACAAGCCCAGTGCAGCGATGCCAAGAGAAGCCACAAATCCAGATTGTTTAATGTAAAATCTCCCAATTTCTTAAACTGGCACCCTATTCAAAATATTTTTTAGAAAACATGTCTGCAGATATGATCCAGCCCCCAAGCTTCCAGTTTTCAACTTCTATCCTAAAGCAGTTAATAATGGATCTTTCTTTTGTTTTTTCAGGCAACCATTCATACACTGCTGGGTTGCTCTATCCATTCAGTGACTCAGTGAGTGTCAACTGTATTCAGCTTGATAAGGTGAGTACAACACAAAGATTCAGATATTGGGAATATCAGGAAAACCAGAAGAATGGGCTCACCACATTGCTTATTTTGATAAAGAGGTGATCAACCTTTTGGAAGGATTTACCCTGCAAGGAGAGAGTGCTGAGGAGTAAAGCTGTACCACAGCAGGAGAGTGGGAAGTTTGAGGACAGCACTGTTAGACTGTCCTGGCTGGAGTCCAGGGAAAATATGAAAAGGGTAAACAAAGGCAGTCACAGTGGGAATGGAAAGGAGAGGAGATTCAAGAAATTGTTAAGACCTGGCTTCAATATGTGATGCTTCAGAGGGTGACACTGCCTTCACCACTAGCCTTCACAAGGCCGGCCTCTATCCTGAGGGCTGAGGCCAGAGTGAACCTTCTCCAGGGACCACACCCACTATGTCAGACACATTCATCCAGCAAATACTTCCTGAGCCCTTGATATATGCAAGACCCTCATCTTAGTTCGGGCTGCTACAACAAAGTACCACACGCTAGGTGAATTAAACAACAAACACTTCTTTCTCACAGTTCTGGAAGTTGGCAAGTCCAAGATCAAAGTGCCAGTAGACTCAGTGTCTGGTGAGGGCCCTTTTTCTGGTTCATAGATGGCTGTCTTCTCAGTAGAAGGAAAGGAAGGAAAGGAAGAAAATGAAGGAAGGGAGGGAGAAAGGAAGGAAGGACTCTATAGGGCTTACCTCAACTCCCCAATAGGACATGGAAGCCTTCCATACACCCTCTCCCTTGGGCTTACTGGGGTCCCAGAGGCATATATATCAGGGATAGTGTCCTCACGGAGCAGCTGGACAGTGATGGCAGCCAGGTGAACAGTTACCAAGCACACCTGGGGAAGGTGGGACTATGTCCCTTCCCATGAAGGATATGGAGACCAGACAGCCAACTTGCGAGGGTGATAAGGGCTGGTGGGTTCTCCTGACGGACACCCTGAGCAAGACAGATACTTGTGAAAATATTGTTTTCTAACTCATCAAAAAAAAAAAAAAAGATAAACAATTGCATTACACCTTTTAACGGAATCTAAAAGGGAAAAAAGTAAAGGGAAAAAAGTAAAGTGAAAATAAAACTCACAAATCCAGTGTTAATACCCTGCTCCACCAAGGATCTGAAGGTGAAGATGAGAACACCTCATTTTCCTTTAACAATCCTCTGACCCCCGGGTGTGCATTTATTACTTTATTTTTCAATTTATTAAGCACCCACTATGTACAAGTCACAGTGCTTGGTGCCAGAAATGCCAATATGAAAAGACACAGTCTCTCCTCACCAGGGGTCTGTGTGCACACATAAATTGAAAATTTTTAGGTTTGCTGATGGGGAGCAGGGTGCACACAGGGAAAAAGTATCTATGTCTGCCTAAGAATTCAGGAAGATTCTCTACACAAAGATTCATTCTCCATCCCATTATTTTTGAGCAGAAATTGCTTTCTTTAGCTTAGGTTCAACCTATGTGGCTATCACATGTCCCCCTGGGTAATCTAAATTTGGCCACTATTAAAAATGAGCTGCCTTGAGTGCACAGAAATAGTCCATGTCCACCTCTTTTCTCTACTTCTTCTCCATCTCCACCCCATGCCCTTTAGTGAAACAAGTGTGAGCAGGGTCCATCCTACACACAAAGGAAACTAAAACCAGGTATCAAGTGTATTTCCCAGTTATCTCATTGCTTTGATTCATTCACACTTTAATTCCAAGTAAGTGACCAACCACTTTGATTTTCTCAAGACTGAGGGGTTTCCCAAGATTTAAGACATTCAGTTTTAAAACTGAGACAGTCCTAGGCAGAGGAAGACCTTGATCACCCCAGGTCAGTTGGGCAGGTGTGGGTTCTGGCCATCTTGAGGCTCAGGCCAGCTTTTTGTAAGGAAGCTCCCCTGAACTCATGATTTCAACAGTCATCATCTCAAATCACTGCTTTATCAAGTCAGGTTCTCGGCAACAAGAGGACAAAATAGAGATCTTGTCTGAATTTCCTTGACCCCCTTGTACCATTTTTAATTATAGCCAAAGTGAAAAATAAATAAATCAATAAAACCCCTCCAAGCCAGGTTCCAACTTAATTCTAAACCTAACCAGACCTGACTAAATCTCTCAAAGGATAATAATTAAAATAGAGGAACGGACATATCCTTAGACCGGGGGTTGAAGGCAAGGAGAGCGAACATTCCCAGTTACTGCCTGGACAACCTCTACCAAAAGGGCCTTTGGGGTATAATACAGTAGGTATCTTAAGACCAGACCAGGGGCCACCTCCTTTATGCAAAGTCCCTTGGGATTGTCTATTGTTTTAAATTAAATGTGAAATTACGCCCATGGATCCTACTGCTTTGATGTCTTAAAAGCCAACCATTAGAAAATACTGATTGCCTGGGTGGGAGTGAAAGGTCCTTTTACCAGAAGAAAAATAGCTCAATGCTGGGTGTGGGGTGTGACTCTTGCTTCCAGCCACTGGCCGCCCTTGTCTAGAACAGGTCTGTATCATCCAGTGAGCTGTCCCAGGAGGGAAGTCACATTTCCTCAGATTTCTTGAGGTTACTAAGGAGGTCCAAGTATAGAGCTCTCAGCAAATCTTCAGGACAGTCTCTGTCATTTCACATTCTCTGACTCTGAAACTCCTATGGAGAAAGACATTGCTGTGTGAGCAAAGGGGAGGGGAGAAAACTGAAGCCTGCTCACAAACCAGTTTATCTCATTACAGCATCATTTCCCTTCTTGCTTCCCACAGCTAGGTGGTTACTGGAGACTGCAAGTCAGGGCAACTGGAGACATGAAAGCTTGCCACAAGGAGCATGGAAAACTCTAAACTTCAGAAGGGCACTAAAGGGGGATCATTTCAGCACAGAAGTAAAACAGGAGGAGGAGACCCAAGTCTTAGTGAGTCTATGTGAGTCTATGCCCGGACAGAAAGAGGAGCTGAGGTGAAAAGAGATCAGAGGTGGAAAGCAGACCCCACCTGCAACACACACAGACACACACACACCTGCATTCTGAATGCTCTGCTCAGAAACATCTAGACACCCATCACAGAAAAATATATTTGCATTGTTGAATAAGGGGAAAAGGTCACAGCTTGGTGGTCTTTCCAAGCCTTCTGCTCCCTGCAAAATGATAGCCACCCATAAGGCATGCGGTACAAACACGCTCCCTGCCAGGCAGCCCGCCATGAGGGGAGGGGCATTTGCAGAGAGAGGCCTCTCCTGGTGCAGGGACTAATTAGGTAACATGGTGCTCGACACTTCTGTGGTGTGGGTTTGCTTGTGTATGGATTTTCCATTTGATCTTTAATTTTTTTCTCTTCACGTTCTCCACCCTGCACTAAAATTAATCTCCAGAATAGCATTTATCTTTCCTATTGCTGCTTCACAGCCTGTCCCCATAGAGGATTTTCAGGAAGGAGTAGCTAGTACCTGTAAAAATATCCACTGACTTTTACAAGTGGAACATGACAAGAAAATCCTATTTTCTGTCCTCCTCCTTGTCCTTACTGGCTACCTGCTCAACTCGTAAACTGCGGAAAAGGATTTCATCCTTTTTCTCACTTTTTCTTTCTTCTACTTTTTTTTTTCCTGTTTGGGGAAAATTTATTTCAAGAAGTTTTACTTTCAGGAACTGTAGCTGATTTCCAGAAACAGATGAGAAAACTCATTGCAAGACATCCCTGCCTGTCTTGTGTTAAGATATCACTATGTGTGTGTACATGTGTGTGTCAAAGAACTATTTCCCACCAAGTTTTTTTTAACTTTTTTAATAATTAAAAAAATAAAAAATTCATAATGGAGTATTTGGAAATATTAAAATAGAAAAACATTTTTCACCAAGCTAAAAGCCAGAAGCCACCAAATATTAATATTTCTACATATTTTTCCATTATCCTACTTCCTGAGTTACTGTTTTCATATATTGTTTTAGATTTCTGTAGAGGTTCATCAACTCACTTCAAATATTTCTTTCCCTGAAAACCTTTTCTAAGCTTCTTCTAGCCCCAGGGTTGCCTTCTCCTCATGATCACACCTATCATATCAAACAATATTCTATGTGTACACATTTGTATCATTCACTAGACTAAGAGCATTCTGTCTGGCTCATCTTGGTTACTCCAGGATCTAGCACACAGCAATAATTTTAGCAATCAAAGCAAATATTTGTTCACACAGTATCTGTGTCACCGGCAGCTCCCGGAGACTGAGTATACACCAGTGAACCAAGGAAGTGGACATGAGGGGAGCTGGCCATGGGCTGGGTGTGATGCAAAAGGGTGAGGACCGGGCAAGGGGAGGGTTTGAAGAATGGCCAGAGCAGACCATGCAGGGCTGTGTGAACTGTATGATGGGGAACCACTGAAGGTTTCAGGCAGGCATCACAGTTTCCCTGGATGCTCTGTAGGCATAGATCAGAGCTGCTTTCCCCAAGTGGAAGTAGGGGACCACTCCCAGAGCCAAGTGTAGCCTGGACTATGGGGAGAGAAGAAGGGCTGGGGCTAAGTGGCCAGGCTCAAGATAAGCTTTGGAGATGGGCTAAATGGGAACATCTGACAATCTGACTCAGGGTAGGAAAAAAGAAGAGATGAGTAGGTTGTCCAGGTTTCTGGATGGAGCAACTGGGCAGGTGAAGATGTGATTTACTGAGATGGGGAAGACAGGAAGCCATAGACTGAAGTGGCAAGAATGAAGAGTTCATTCCAGGACACATTAAGTTTGAGATGCTTGTGAAACAGCAACATGGGAATGTGGAGTAGGCAGCTGAATGCAAGAGTCTGCAGTGCAGAAAAGTGGTCCGGGCTGAGGCTGTAAATTCAAGAACCACCAGCAAATAAATGTTATTTAAAGCTGTGGGTCAAGCTGAGACCACCCACTGAGAGTGGCAGGAAAGACAAGGGCACAGGAACAGGGCAGAGAGGGCTTGGTAGATGGCAAGGAATCAGGAGGCAGCCCTGGCAAGGTGGTGAGAGTTGCAGAGGGAGGAGCCCAATGAGGACAGAAACTCAGCCCTGGGTGTGCAAAGAGAAGGTCACTGCCTCCCTCGGGCAGGGCTACTGCATTCAAACAGCAGATGGGGATGCCTGACCGGTGTGCAGAAGAGCTGAGGCAGGAAGACACCTCCTGAAGAATGAAACAGATATGGAAGGGCAGCTGGAGATCCTTGAAAGGCCCAAGGAGAGCAAGAAGAATGTTTGCCGGCTGATGGGAGTCATCCAGAAGAAAGGGAGGGCTTGACGAGGTTGAAGATAGAGGGGAGGTTCAAGGCTGCGGTCCTTGAGAAGGTGTGGGGGAGTGTCCAGAGCATAAGCAGAGGGGTTCACCTTGAATGGGGAAGGGGCAGTTTGAGAACTGCACCTGGAGGAAAGGAAGAGGAGAAAGGAAAGCTGGATGAGAGGTCTGGTAGGAAGTAGAGAGCATTCCCATTTCTCAGAGAAGTGAGAAGTGAGCCTGTCAGCTGAGTGTGAAGGGGGAACATCGGGCACGCATGTTCCAGGAGCACAAGGAGCAGCCTAACCCAGCTGTGGGGAGGCACAAAGTCTGAACTCAGTCAGGGGAAGAAGAGTGAAACCTGGCTGTGAAGAGCAGAGCAGGAAAGAAGCCAGCCAGGTATGGGAGGGCTGGGTGCTGAGAGTGTGCTGGCTGGCCTGAGTATGGATGGGGAAGTAGTTAGCAGCGGGGCTGGAGAGGTAAGGTGGGGCTCTGTATGCTCTGTAAAGAATTCTGACTTTATCCCGAAGGTGACAGGGAGATTCTGGAGCAGGTTAACAGGGAAGTGACATAATCAGACTAGAGTCCTAGAGAAGATTCTGGGTGGGCATGGATAGCAGCTTTTCTGGGGGTTGGGGGCCTAAGGAGGCAGTGGAAAAAGACCAGAGTGAAAGAGACAAGGCCAGGGGTGACATGATGATCAAGATGGGGGGTGATGCAGGCCTGGCATGAGCAGTGGTGGTGATGGACAGAAGTGGGCAGATTTAAGAAATACTTAAAAGGAGAGGCCAACAGACTTGGAATCAAAAATGTACCTACTTAAAATTTTCTTAAATAAGCATTATTTGATTTTAAAGTGCCAGATATGATCAAATTATTATTAAATTTAGTGTCCTCTCAAGTCTGACAGTAAAAGCAGGCATCTCTATAAATGGCCTGGCTGAGCTGTCTTCACGCTCCTCACCCTCCACTACCATGCACAGTGCAGGGTGCATAGCTTTGGTTACGTGATTTCTTCTAGCCAACTTAAGATCCCCAGGGGGAGGGATGTGCCAGCTCCAGCCCACCCTTACAGGAGGCACTGACTGGTAGCGTTCACAATCCCTGGTGGCCGGCCAATCAGGTCACATGTGAGAGTAAATCTTCAGTGGTACCATATGTGTGGAGTGGTACACATCACCGCACACTATCATTCTGTATCACATGATCCTGTCTCCCCAGAAAGATGGGGAGAACAGGACTGATTATTTCAGTGTTATAAAGATACTGAAAGCTTAGAAAGGCAGAGTAAATTTCCTAATTTCCCAAATCCAGGGAAAAGGGACAGACCCAAAACAGGGCCCAGGGTCTTTTTGACTGGGGACCTCATTTAGCCTTATATGTTGCAAGGAGCCAGTTTTCATTTTAGAGCCCTACCCTTTTAATGTCTTCCCCTTACAGTGAAAATATCTGACTCTGTGAATTCTCAGCACATCTGTTCTTGCTTAAGAGCTCTCCAACCTTTCAGCTAGAAAGGCCTCCAGACCTCAGTGGCTCCTGGCCTGCACCCACACCATCAGAAAGCATTTATTCAGTGTCTTCCTATGCCTTTTACTATCTTCCAAAGGAAAGAATTTATTTTCAGCAGATGAACTGGCCATTTTCCCTGACTTACCCACTAGGTTGGGTAAATCAGGGGATTACTGTGTAATTTTCACAGAATAATTTTCATCCATGGCCTCCAATTCCAGCATCACTCATGCAAACAGCTCACCCAAGAAGAAATGACAAGTCCTCCTTTCAAGCTAGCATTAGGTTAATAGGATCATGGAAACACCAGTCCTCAAAGACCTTCTCTCTTATCTTGAGTCTCTCCTGCTTTCATTGGCAAATAATCATTTTGACATCCCTCTATTTCCTTGTTTCCCCTTCCTACTTCCTTTGTGAGAGTTGGAAGGGAAAGGTTGGAAGGAGTCAGATTTGAGAAGGCAAAGAGTCAAAGAAGTAAAAAGAAGCAGGGGGCCAAAAGATGGAGGCCTGGAAAAAGGGGGAATTTAACCCATTATATCAGCTGTGATAGCATTTACAACTGAGGAAGAATAACTCCATAGGCAAGAGCTTTTGAAATTAAATGTTCTGAAAACAGACTTGAGAAGATTTTTTTTTAATTATGATATTTTTCAGAAAGAATGGCTTTAACAAGATGAAAATGGCAGAAATGGAGGTTCACAGATGGTGGGAGGTTCCACTCTAGAGAATCCTAGGGGGCAAAAGCAGGTAGAACAACAGAGGGAAGCCCCAGTCCGAGGTCACGTGTCACGGAGCACAGAGCAAGCTGGCCTGGAGGCCCAGGGCAGGAGAAGCCACGGCCGTGAGCAGGACCACAAGAGGGACCAAGAGCAGGTGAGGCAGAGAGCAGGATCTTAATGCACATTGTTCATCATCTCTTTTCATTGTTCAAATCATTTTAAACGTACCTCTTTTCACTCTAATTGACAGATTGACTGTCCACTGTGGAGCGGGTGCCCCTGAGGAAACACAGCTGTCACCCAGATTTGAGTGATCATTAAGTAGATCTCCCCATATCCACCCCATGATTTTGTTATTGCACCATACTTATTTTCTTTATTAAACTTAAGAAAATTTTCAGCCTCACGGAACACAAGACCAAAACTCAAAGCAGCATAACCAATAAGGAAACATCTTAACTCAATAGCATGCTTCCCAGCATCTCCAGAACTGGTTCACTCAAAGATCACAGCAGCCTTAAGGACACAGCTCCCTGGGTCTCCCTCTCTGCCATCCATGTCATGTTGGCTTCCCTCAGCCTAGGCCCCCTCACTATTCCAGGTGGCAGCCACAAAGGTCCTGGTGTCACCTGTTGACACAACCACCTCCAGTACCAGAGGTCTAGGTCTTCCTCTATGTCTCTTTTTAAGAACCATTCCCAAGAGCCCCCTATAGCAGTCAAGGTTTGGATAGGGAAGAGCTGGTACTCTCACAGAATTTAATTGAAGTGAATTTGACAGAGGGACCATTTAAAGACCTTGAGCAGAAGTGTTAAGGGGACAGACCAATGAAAGATGGTGAAGTGCCAAGGATTAGTAACAGCAGGAAGCTATTACTACTTCCGGTCCTTAAGGGACAAGCGGAAATGTAATCAAGAGAGCTGTTGCAAAGGAAGAGGTTGTCAGACAGGCCCTGTGCCTCAGAGGAATTAAGCTGCTGGCAGGATCACTGCCAGGAGGACAGGGGTCAGGAGGGAGAGTGGTAAATACTCTTAGCTCCTAGCAGTGCCCCCATTAGCCAAACTCAGTGGGAAGCCGGCAGGCAGGGAAGCCTTTGTGGGGCAATCCTTAGGGGCCAGAAAGGCCATGAAAAACAGAGAATGGTTCTGGATGGAGAGACGCAAGTGGAAAATGATCGCACAGCCTTCAAGACCCCTCTTCATGTACATTGTTATCCAGAATAAGATCATGTGCCTGTCCTTAAACCAATCACTCTCAAGGGCATGGACTCAGAACCCTAGACTGGTCAATATTTAACAATGACTCACATGGCAGAGCGGGAGACTCCAAAACAAAACTGGAGTTCTTCCAGCAAGGAAGGAGGACACAGTATCTGCTACAATAGGTATTTCTAGAAAAAATGTAAGTTTGATGATCTTTTTTTTTTGACTACTCTCACCTGGCCAAAAAAAAAAAAAAAAAAAAAAAAGGAACCATTATAAGCTAGTGTTCAAAATATTTTTTGTGTGTGGAAATTTACTAGTCCATGAAATCTAAAAGTTTTGGTACAGCTTCTACATACTTATTAAAACAAAAGACTATTTAGTGTCATTAGGATTTGGGGATTGAGAGTTAAAAGAGGTCTGCAGCCTAAAGGCTGGGTAATGCAGATCCACCTTAGACCCTAGATGCTAAGGTCACCAACTGAAACAGCCCTCCATGGAATGTTCTCCGGCACTTTGTCTACTGGAGTTTTAAGTGGCTCACAGAGTGGTGATTCTTAAGAAGACTAACATTTCCTCTCCTGCTCTGAAATAGGCCACAACACACAAATCCAATCTAATCCTCACCCAATGCACCGATTATTACAATAGCCAAAAGGCAAAGAGAACAGTTTAGCATGGAATAAAAGCACTCTGATTGAGACCTCCTTATTGAAAGGACAAACCAGGAAAGGAAGTGTGTGCACTGCAGTCACCCAGAAGCCAGACCTAGAAGGAGCATCACCTGACAGTCTCAACAGTGACTTATCATTTCATCCAATGACAGCTGACAGAACAATGAAGACTTTTGCCTTCTCTACCCAAGGTGCAGATGGCACAGCTGTGAGCAAACACTGCGAATAAATTTCTGTGAAACTTCCAGCTGACTTTCAGACAGTTCTGATGTGAAGAATAAGAGAATGTTACACTGAACAAAATCCAAATAATTTAGAAGTAAACATTTATCGAATTTCTATAATGTATTAGTCTGTTTGGGCTGCTACAACAAAACTATCACAGACTGACTGGCTTATAATCAACATAAATTTATTTCTCACAGTTCCAGAGGCTGGGAAGTCCAAGATCAAGGCACTGGCAGGTTCAGTGTCTGGTAAGAGTCTTCCTCCTGGTTCATAGCTGGCCATCTTCTTGCTGTGTCCTCATATCAAGGCAGAAGGGAGGGAGTCTTCTGGGGCCTCTTTCATAAGGACACTAATCCCATTCCTGACAACTTTGCCTTTGTGACCTAATCGCCTTCTCTAGGCTCCATCTTCAAGTACCATCACATTGGGGGTTAAATTTTAGCACTAATTTTTGGGGAGGCAGTGCAAATATTCTGTCTGTGGCAGACAGCATCAGGAAACAGGAACAAAAAGACAATAAAGGATGCTAGAGGTCTGGGTTAGCAGGAAGATAAAGGAGCAGGTACCTACAAACAGCCTGGTATGAATGAGGTTCCCTTATAGATATTCTCATAGATCTGTTCTAGCTACAGGACAAAGGGTGGCTAACCCTTCAGGGCAAGAGAAGAATTAGCAAGTTTTGGACTCAGCACTCTGACTACTTGTAGTATAATTATTTGTTAACTTAAATAAACTCCTTAATTCTGACAGCAAATAACTATTTAATACTCACAAAAAAGCCAAATTATTCCCTCAATCTGCAAATGGAAGATGGTGATTTGGGGGCATATTCTCATTTATTCACACACACCTGGGATGGTAACAAAGACAGGGTAATCTGACTGAAGTTGTATGGAACAGCAGAAATTGGTGAACATGCCAATTGCTTCTCTCTCATGCAGGCATTATGCTCCCACCAGGTACGTGTCTTATTACACTTGCACAAATAAGGTCACTGATAAGAAAGTGTTATGACAATGACCAAACAAAGAGAAATCACTTGAAGGCAGTTAGAATAGGCCTTTAGGAGGAAATAGGTCTTAAGAAGGAATCTGAAGATCAAGAGATATTGGTAAATCAAGGACAACTGGCAAGCAGTCTGGTAATCTTTAGTATCAGAGAAGATGGGGAAGGGATGTTGAAGATGTTGGCCTGGGAGGAACAGAAGGTCTGAGAAAACTTGTTAATAAGGAGAAAAAAAGGGGAATGACAGCTAAAGATGCAATAAATCTCAAAGTCCATGTGCTATAGTCTGAACATCTATGTCCCCCTCAAATTCACATGTTGAAATCCTAATGCCCAGTGTGACAGTTTTCAGAGGTGGGGCCTTTGGGAGGTGATTAGGACATGAGGGTGGAGCCCTCATGAATGGGATTGGTGCCCTTATAGAAGAGACTCCAGAGAGCCCCCTTGCCCTTTCCACCATGTGAGGACACAACGAGGGGTCTGCAGCCCAGAAGAGGATCTTCACCCCACCATGCTGGCACCCTGATCTTGGATGTCCAGATGCCAGACTGTGAGAAATAAATTCCTGGTATTTATAAGCCACCCAGTTTGTGGAATTTTGTTACAGCAGCCTGAACATCCTAAGACACCACAGTTTGAAGATTTGAAGGAAAAAATGGGTGATGGGAAGCCAATTAAAGGATCTGAAATAAAAGATTAAGTTCTTTGTATAAAAGTTATTTGGGAAATAGAGTTCATCTAGTAAGTGTCTGAGTGAATAAACAGAAGGGCTATCCTCTCCTGCTCTTGTCTCGAGCACTGTAAGGAGCCACATGATGTCTTCTGGGAGCTACTGTCAAGGACTATGAATATAGGAAAAAATGATAGCCACTTGTAATGCCAATATCTAAATCCACTGAAGATTATACCCGTGGTGTCACAAACCATAGCGGGAAATCAGAAATGCAAGAGAGGGTCAAAGTGGAAGGCAGAGTTTATTCACCATCATCTTTAAGTCTGGGTGACAATCAAACATCCAAGAGGAAGTAGCTCAGCCACAGAAGGTACTTAATCTAAATGTGAGACCAGTTTGGTTTTGTTTCCTCTCAATTTAGCTGCTTCAAAAATATAAAAAGCAAATTCCATAATAAGCAAGAAAAGTCTGTGTGCAGTTCACAGAACACTAACCCAACTCTGGGTAAAGGAAGTGGAGGAGTGCTTACATTTCAAACAAAAATTTTGCATCTGCAATTAACTTAGATTTATATTCAATTTAGTTTTCCTGTTCAACTTCCAGAATATTTTAACTGTAAAAGCCCCTGAATAAAAAATAAATAAAAACTGGTAATGAGAAAATCTGGTACTACTTTGTGAATCAACTTTTTAAACGGGCAAAACATTTCCATGTGTTAGCATGACTCTGCTAGCCATTTATGCATCCTACTGCTTCATCTATGGGTAAACAGACTACAGTGAGCTGACTAAAGCATTGTGTTGATGGGTCAGTCCCCAGGAAAGCAGACAGTGAGGCTGAGTTAGAAGGGCAAGAGATTGGGAGTTGGGGTGATGTCTGTGAAAAACATCCAAGGAGGAATGAAGATGGCCAGTGGTTCAGCTCTACCCTTTGTATCTGTCTGTGTCCTAATCTCCTTTTCTTATAAGGACACCAGTCATAATGGATTAAGCCCACCCTAATGACCTCATTTCAACTTAACTATCCTCCTTAAAGACCCCATCTCCAAATATAATCACATTTCAATGCACTGGGGGTTAGAACTTCAAAGTATGAAATTGGGGGGGGCACAATTCAGGCCACAGTAATAACTAAATGGGTTAATTAAGTAATTTCAGAGACACAAAAGTAGAATAAGCCCAATGAAGGAAACTATGATGGAAAATTAAGAAATCAGAGTAGAACTGAGAGACCATGGTCACAAAAGCCAAGAGAGAAGAAAGGTTGAAGAAGGAGGAAGTGTTACACAGTGCTGCAGAGAATTTATGTAAGATGAAGTGTCAGGTGCCCTTCCACCAGAGGAAGATGCTATTCCTATAACTAGGATGTTGCCCTCTGCATCCCTGAGCTGTATAACTGTCAGATGACCTCGTCTGTGAAACACTAGCTAGGATGATCCTGTGCAACTGGAAATCATAACTGGGGAAAGAGAATACCTCAGTGTCTCAGAGTTCTGAAAATGTCTAATAAATTTCACTGAATAGAGGCAGGCTTAATCCTTTCCAGAGTATCTTTCAATCCACTTTTTAAATCCAAAAGACCTCACTCTTACTTAATATTTTGAGGTTAAGGGTTTACTCCAGTAGTAAAATATGCCAGATCAGATTCTGAGCTCAGGAACTCAGAGTGAAAACATTTCTTGAGAGATATTCTACTCACAACATTAGTTATGGCAAGACACAGTTTGCTATACAAAAGGAATATGCTGTTAAGAAGCCAAGAATTATCATTGTGCCGTGTCTCCATTCCCTTTGTAGTCCTCAAAAACCTTGTGAAGTTGTGAGTCTATAGAAAAGTAAACCATGTTCACTCAAGGGGGAATGTAAAAATAAAGCCATTTTCCCTTATCCTGATGGGAAATGTGAATTTTAAAAATGTTCTAATGTTATTTCTGCAAGTCAGTATATAAGCATTACTGGAAAGTCCAATATTGCCTGAGTTTTATAGCTCCAAGCTTTTAGGAAGACATTTAGATCAGAAAACAGTTTTATCTAATCCTTTGAGTTAACACAGGTTTTGATAACATTGACTGAATGTATGGATTAGAAGTTAGAAGTATTGCTATTATTGATCCTTTTCTGATATATACTTTTCCTCAATAATTCATCAACTCCTGACAAAACAATTAAAACTGAGCATTTATGGAGAGCTCACCTTGTTGCAGACAGTGGGCTAAGTGCTTTATATTTGCATCCAGGCCCTTTCTACCTGCCTCTCAAGAAACCTCACCCTTCACCCCACATCCCAGTGACTAGAAAGCTCTCCCGTCTATCACACACCAGACCTGGAGATGATAGAGGGTCCCTCCTCAATCTCCTTCCACTTCCAGATCCTTCTCCCTCCCTTCTACTTTAAATCACATCATTGCCCCTCATTATTCCCCACCTTTTCCAGCAATATCAGTTCCTGGCTCATTGGTGCCCTCTCTACCATACCTCCTGCCTTCTCTTAGCATGTCCAATACAAGGGTAATAGTCCTTCCTGTGCCCCACACTTCCATTCCACTGAACTTCTACCCTCCCATCACCTTGACTTCCTTCTTCACATAAACAGCCGCTGATTTCCACAGACACACCCACATCTCGTCATGACCAGTTATTATGGTGCTTTGCCCCTCCGGACTTCTAAGTACTGGAGAGTCCAGAGGCTCAGTAATTGGTCCTCTTTTTGTCTCTGTCTCTACTTGCTCCCTGGAGATCTCATCCAAGTTCATGGCCAGAAATACCATCCACACACCGATGATGCCCAAATGAGTATCTCCAGTCCTGTCCTCTATCCTGAACTCCAGAACTGGACATCCAGTTGTCTACTCATCTTTTTCCCTTGATTATATAATACATGTCTCAAACTCACACACCCACAACTGAGCTGGCTTCCCCCACCAAGCTTGCTCAGCCACAACATTTCCCATATTAGTGGACAGCAATTCCATCCTTCTGGCTACTCTAGTCTAAAACTGAAGTCTCCTTGGACTCACCCTTGACTCCTCTTTCTCTCACACCCTATATCCAATCTATCAGGAATTTCCATTGTCTCTTTCTTCAAAATATACCTGGAGTCATCAAGAAAGCAATGAAAACAGAAGTCTGCACTTGAAACATTATTACATAAATCTAAGATTAAAATATGTAATCTGTTCTGCCAACTGTTTCCATACTGAAATGGCTTGTGTATTTTTTCCTGCACGATCATCATCATCTTGTCAGGCCACTTCTCAAAACTGGAAACATCAGAAACTCAACGCTTAAGTTTTCAATCTAATTATCTGTCATTCACTCAGTTTTCAGTGTGGGCTACAGGCAGCAACACATGGCTATGAAGGATTATTCACTAGATTAAATACACTATATAGTAAATAAACACTCAACACCTTTAGCAATAGGAACAAGAAAGTCATTTTAATCTCATTTTGGCCAATATCTTCCTAACTGTCCTCTATTTTCCTCCCAGTGGCCCACAAGGACCAGACATTGGCAAAGCCCAGAGCAGGTCAGCAGCAGAGCCTAGAACCTGAACTTAGCACCCTTCCCAATGTGTGTCTATGCTGTGATGAGGGCAATAAATCAGGCACAACAAGAGACATCTTGGCCCTTTCTTAGTCCTGTGCCATGAAGGCTGTAAAAGTCGGGCTTTCCATCCTATTCCTCAGCCATTCTTTTTGTCATTTTATTCTACTTATTTATTAACAAATAACCAATTTGGGAACATTTCATGATCGTGGTTGAGAAAACTCTGGAGTGTTAAGGAATTGGCTGGGTGTGTTGATAACTTTTCACAGCATGTTTGGCCATACTGCATAATTTACCTCATAAACATCCCAATGTGAACTTAATTAAGTCTGGTGAGAAGCAACAACACTCTCAAGAAATAAGAGAACAGCAACCAACATGGTTCTTGGCTCTTGCAAAAATTAGATTTAGACTACTATAAATATACTCCACTGCACATACTGCCAAATACTATATTTCAGTGTTTGTTCATAAAACATAATTTGAAATACATGTCGGATGATAAACAGCCTTTTTGTAAAAGGAAGTTATTATCTGTGATAAAAGCAGTTGTTGACATTAGAAATGTGGATGTGAGGATCCAGACGGGAAATTTAATAAAAAGAAAACAAATGTGGCAGGGAAAAGGGGGGTTAACAATATGGCAAAGCAAAGACAGATCTGGCTGCAAATATCTGCCTACAGGCAAAACCTGGACTCCTACCTTTCAGATGTGCCATCAGGGCCACAAGAAGCAAAACATGGCCTCAGATTTAGAAAAGGAAAATAGACTATTCAATGTATCACTTCTTGCTTAGCAGGAATCCTGTGAGTAGACATAGGTACCTGTTAATTCTGAAGCACCACTTCTTTTGGTGTCTAATGTTAATTGCCTGTGGAGTTCCACTTTGCCAGACTTCCTCATCCCACATCCTCCAGCAGGCCCAACCCATAGTCTGATGAACTGGCTTTAATTATAATCCCCAAAGATTTGCAGATATGAGACCACACTGTAGGAACTGTATTTCAACATGTTTTCCTAGGCTCAGCTAATCTGTTAAATGTTAGCTTCTTTAAATAAAACCCACTGGAAAGTTCTCCCCTCTCCACATCCGTGCAGTTTCCTCTGGGAAGTGATTAGCACGGATCACCAGAATCCTGTGAGACTCCCAGCGTGTCTTCTGGATGCGCACCATAGCAAGCCATCACAGTGGATGCAGCCACTGGTGTTGATGCTGTTTGGAGCTCATGTTTTTAGTACTTCCTGTAAGACAGTTGTGTTTTTCAGCTAGTGTTTCACCCCAGGCTGTCTGTAGCAGGGTTTTTTCCTTAATGTCCAAAAGAATTCCATGCCTACACAAGTAACTGAAAATTCATAGGTTTTCCAAAAGGGGTTTGTGGGGTACCAATTAAAATTTGTCACTGGACTCCAAGGGTTTACTTAAGTTTGGCTTTTAAGTTAGAGATTTGTTCTAAAACCCAGAAAGGATATACTAAAATCATCAAAGGAGAGTCAAGTTTTCTGATGTATTTTTAGTACAGGTGCAACCCTTTCAAGATGGAAGCTTTTGATAGTTCTCCAAACTTCAGCATAATTTAGCAAACCACTCAACGATAATGCCCTTTCAGGTTTGAGAATTCCTATCACTCAAGACAACCCATAATCTTGAGTACCACAGAGCCCCTGTCTTTTCCTTCTCTTCCTAAGTAAATTGCTGGAAGATTCAAATTATAATAGAACTAATGCACATGAAAACTGTGGGTGGTGTGGAAACGTTTGGCCCTGCCTCAAACCCACAAAAACTCCAGAAGAAAGGCAGCACCCAAGGGTGTGCATATGACATCACAGAAAAGGACAGACCTTGAGATCCTGAATGATTTCCTATGTTTCCTGTGTGTTCCATAGCACAGAAATGTTTCTAGTAAGATGATTCTCAATAAGAATCAAACACTTCTTCAAGTCTTGCCATGAATGTATTTGAAAACAATAGCCACATGAATAGAAATCAGATCTGGAAAGATCTACGCAGGTTGATTTAAGGGCATCCAAGCTAGGGAGTGTAAGAAAGTTTAGACCTTTCAATATTTTCTAAGCAGTATTAGGCAGCACCCAATTGCTAATTGAGACCCACAGCAGGGGGATGGAGGTCCTGCATTGAAACTCTCAGACTTAGGGGCCATTTTCAGCCTCTGGGTGAAAATCCAGAGCTGGATCTTTGGGTGGTAACTGCCTCCCAATCCTCTCTGCTGATGTGGGTTGGCAGCCCCACAGAGCAAGCACACATGGAGCCAGCTAGTTAAATTTTGGCCAAATAGTAACCTTAAAGAGGGCACTTTCAGGATCTGGGTATGAACATGTAATTATTTCTTTTAAAGATTTCAAACCTGCAGGATATTGAATAAACAGATAGTTAAGAAGGTTGGGGAAAAGCCAATCTGAATGCAAACCTCAACTTCAGAGACACTCAATACATTCATTTGTGAGAATGCTGTGCTCGCTGTGATACAAAACAAGATGGTTATGTACAGAGAATACTAGTCTTTCATTTTAATTCTAATTATTTGCAACTTTTCTTATTGCAACAGGAATACATGAACGTAATATAAAATCTTAGGATATATATATGCAAAAAGGAGAAAATTGGTGTCATCTCTGATCTTAGCCCACAGAGGTAACCAATGTTAGAATTCTGGCGTATGTCACTCATTCCTTTACTCCTTTGTTACTCAGTTCTTTATTTAGCACCAATTAAGGGCCAGAACTACATATATCCTTTCTGTTCTTCATCTATAGATAAATATGCATATATTTAAAACATGGAAATATTTTCTACATAGAACTTTAAGCTGATATATACTAATATATTAAGAACATTTTATATCACCTACTGTATACCATATTAATAGCTATATAATATTCTATTAAATGTATTGATGGACCATTATTTAAACAAACTATGATTGCTAAGCATATGCCTTTTATGTAATTAAAAGTACTGTGCTAAATGGAAGCTGTATACACATCTATGACAGTTTCATGATCATAAGTTCTTATAGGTAAGCTTACTATATCAAAGAACACGTTTTTTAAAGGATTTTCCAAACTTATTACCAAATTATCCAATACTTATATTTTATATTCCCACCAACAGTATGTGATTTCTGTTCCAAAAACTGATCCTTTTTTCAAATTTTATCAATTTGCTAGGTAAAAATGACACATCATTTTGACCTGCAGTGTTTTCAGTTATTAGGGAAATTGAGCTTTTTCTCATTTGGCTAGCTTGTTCCTTCAATCAACAATAAAAGGCACTTATTGAGTACCTATAATTTTACAGATCAGTTCTAGGCTCTGGGGAAGATTAGTGCTTTGCAAATCATGTGAAGAATAATGAAATACTAGGAGACATAACACAAAGCAAATAAGACTTAGAAGGGACGGTTATTTCAAGAGCTACAGTATGAAAAGGAAATTGGATCCGATGCATTTTTTTCTTCTTGTAATCTCTTTTTAAACTTTTTGTTTTGTACATATACTACATAAGACAAAATACATACAAGTTAACATTTTAAAGAACTATAATTTGAAAATAAATGAACCAAATGCCCACACACATATCACCCAGCTTAAGAAACAAACACAGCTGACTACCCTGAAGCCCTCCTATGATGCCTCCACCTGCCCCTCCTTCCTTCCAAGAGGTTAGCTGCTGCATCTTATATAAGCCACTCCTTCATTTTCTTTCTAAATTTTCCCAGATGTGAGGGTATCCCTGAATAACATACTGTTGAGTTTTGCCTGGCTTTGAATTGTGTGTAAGTTCTTCCGCAAATTAGTATTTTGTTTGTTTTGTTCTATTTGGCTTTTGCATACACTGTGTTTTTACCTGATCTGTGTTGACTACAGGTTCATCATTTCCACTGATCTAAAGTCTTCCATTGCATAACGCACCCCAATATGCATATCCATCATGCTGTCAGTGGACACAGAGATTTAGGGCATTTTCTCTTCAGAGCTGCCACAAGCAATATGGCTGTGAATAATCCTCCAAGTGCCTCCCAATCAAACAGTGCAAGAGATCCCCTAGGATATTGCTTAGATCTGCCCACATGAAATGATCATTTTTGAACGTTAAAAGTGGTTGAGTGATTAGCTTGTAGGATATACATGTGTTAGACCTAACTCCTAATAGTTTCCTAAATTGGTTTCATCAACTCACTCAGGAACAGCAGTGTTTGAAAGCTCCTTTTGTTCCAAACGCTTGCTATCATGAGACACTTTAATTGGGGCCAGTGGAGGGTGTACAGTGACATCTCATTGCCGACTGTCCTGATAACTAGTGAGGCCAAACATTTTTCACATGTTCAATAGTTCCTCATTCCTCTTCTGTGTCTTCCCTCTTCATAGTTTCTGTCTCTGTTTTAAGTGGGGTATTCATCATTTCCCTATTAATTTGTAAACATTTGTACGTATCTTCAGAATACTAATCCTTTGCCAGGTATGTGTTGAAATATCCCAGATTGTGACTTGCTTTTTCACTCTCTCACTGGTGCTTTTTGAAGGCCAGAGGGTCTTAATTGTACTGTGGTTTAATTTATCCACTTTTCCTTTATGGTTCCTGCCTTTTGTACTTGATTAAGAAATCCTGCTCTAGTCCCAAAGTCGTAAAGATATTCTTCTATGTTTTCTTCTAAGTATGTTAAAGTTTTGCCTTTCACATTTTGGATTTTAATCCACCTTGCCCTCTGGCTTCAGGATTGTCATTTGAATCTGGACTACGAGATAGCTTTTATGATTTTCCCATATACATAACAGACCCCAGCACCATTTGTCCAATAACCCATCATTTCCATGTGGACCTGCAATTGTGAGCTCTGCTATTTATGAGATTTCTGTTTTACAGGCATATTTCTGGGTTATCTATTCTATTCCTCTGGTCTCACTGTGCTAATTGTATCTTAACTGCTAAAACTTTATAAAAAGACTTGTTATCTTATAGAGTTATATGTTCTGCCTGGATCTTCTTAAGACTGCCTTGGTTATTTTCATCAATTTACCCTTCTATTTAAATTTTAGAATCTGCTAGTCAAGTCCCACAAAAAATATCCTGTTGGAATTTTTATTAAATTGCTTTCAGTCTCTAATCAGAGATTGAGAATTGACAGAATTTGCGTCAATTGAGAATTTAATAATCAGTGGTAGAGAACTGACATGTTTATGATAAGTCTTCCTACCATGAATATGGTTCTTTCTCCATTTACTTAGTTTCCTTTATTGTGGTTGAATACAACTGTATGTGTCTACATTAAAGGACCTGCAGGGCATTTGTTAAACATGTGCTGGGCATTCTCCCTTTGCCCTCGAATGTACCCTTCACCATTCCCATCATGCCCTGTGCCCAGGAGATGAACTCTGTAGATGCTACATCAGGAAGTCCCTGCATCCTGACTCCGAAGAGGGATGGAAATAAGCAATGGTCAGGAGATCAGAGGAAGAGAGTAAGACTAGGCGTTGTCCTCCTGCCCCCTCTCTTCAGGCAACTGGTCAGCAGGGCTGTGCTCTTCTACTGAAACACTCACCTCCCACTTTCAGTAGTTGCCTAAAGCTGCAGCTCCCCCTCCAGATTCTGTTAGCCACTCTCCACGCTCACCCACCGAAGATCTGAGGGTCCCCTGGTGTTACTTACCCTGGGGGTTTGACCATCTTTGTTGGCATCCCTTCACCCAGCCTGCATCTTTCTAGTCATCAAACTCTACCTTGAGGATGCTACCTATTCCCTATGGAGACTGTGACTAGATACAACAGTGTATGTGTGTGTGTGTGTGTGTGTGTGTGTGTGTGTCTGTGATTTCTCATTATTTGCAGATTCTTTTGCTTTTTCTATATGGAAAATCACATTGTCTGCAAATAGTTATATTTTGTTTTTCCACTTGTTTTACTTCACTTGCTTGTACTCCAGAGCAATGTTAATTAGGAGTGCTAAGAGTAGCCACTCTTGTTTCATCCCTAATGTTAAAGGCACTGCTTTCCATAAATTTTCCACTAAACCTAGCTTGCTAAGGTTTTATCATGAATGGTTGATGAATTTCATCAAATGTTTATCTGAATCTTCTGTGATCACAAGGTTTTCCTCCTTTAAATGCTGATTTACATAACACATTTTATAATATTAAATCAATCACTCCAGAAATAAATGCTATTTGGTCATTGCTGGCTCTAGTTAGCAAATACTTTATTTCAGATTCTTGCCTTTAGATTCATGGATCAGACTGGTCTGAGGCTTTCCTTCCCACTAAATGTCCTTGTCCATGTCTGGAATCAAGACTATATTAGCTTCATGGGTGAGAAGTGTTCTCTCTTTTCCCATCCTTTTGTATTTTTCACATTCTTTAAAATGGAGATTTGGCAGATTAGACCCAAGGAAGACCTGGTGCACACCAGGCACGCACTCTTACCACTTCTTCAAAAGAGCTTGTGTGAACTTCGAACTGTCTGTACCTTGAATATATAGTAGAAACAACTTGTGAAAACATCTGGGACTGGTGTTTAGTGGAAAGATTTTTAACTACTGACTCAAATTCTTTACAATTATAGGATCTTCCAGGTGTTTATTACTTCTTAAATCAGCTTTAATAATTTAAACTTTTCTAGGAATTCTTCAGCTTCACAGGTGTTTTTAAATATTTGACATGAACTTGATCATAATATTCCTTTAAAACTTAATCTCTGCTCATCAGTATTTATGACCTTTATTCATCCTGATATTGTTTGTGATTTCTCTCTTTTTTGGATCTGTCAAAAGTTTCAGCAGATTTGCCTTTGATAATTTTGTGGGTTTGTTTTTTATTTTATTTGTTCCTACTCATTTCTTTACTTTCCTTCTACTGTTTTTGGGTTTATTCAGTTATTTCTTCTTTTCTAGCTTCTAAAGATGGACACACAGCTAATTTCTTGCCAGTCTTTCTTCTTTCCCAATATAAGCATTTAAAGCTACAAATGTCACTCTAAGATCTACTTTAGCCATGTCTACCAAGTTTTCATAGTCTTCCTATGTTCATTATCATTCAACTTCAACTATTTTGTTTCCATAATGATATTTTCTTTGAACCATAGGCCTTTTTTTTGTTGTTAACTTCCAAATAGATGCGGTTCCTTTTTAAGTTTATCTTTTTGCTGTTAATTTCAATTTTAGAGGGATTGCAGCTAGGGACTTTGAAATGTGTAAGCTTGATTTATGACCATTAAGTAATAAATTTTTTAACTGGTGCTTAAAAAACTGATTTCCAGTGGCTAGGTGCTATTCATACACATACACATCTGAACACATACAGACATGTGTACACATATATGTATGTATTTGTCTCAGTGGGTGAATGTAATTGTGCTATTCAAATCATCAATGTCCTTGATATTCTTACTGCATCTATCAATTGCTGAAGGTAAAACATTATCTTTACACTTTAAAACATTATCAAACATCTTCTTAAAGCAGTCAATTTTGGCTTCATATATGATTAGGTGCCTACAAATTTAGAATCAGAGCTCCCTGTTTCACTGAAACTTCCACCAGTATGTTGAAACTCTCTAATAAATTATTTTTGCCCTTAAGGCTAGTTTGTCCTGATGTAGTCCCATCGACCTGACCACTGAGGACTCCAGCATACCGACCTAGTTAAGTAATAAAATGAACTCCAAGCCATTTATCAGGTAGACAGACTCTACAGCTTGATCACAATCTATCCACCATCTCTGAAGGGTGAAATGCCGCTTTTCTTTCAACTTTCCCCTTACCTCCACGCTCTATAATTTGCTTTTTTCTTTATCTCTCCATGACTTAAGTGCCTCTTAGATTAAGTCGTTCAGACACAGGCTAATCACTGGCCAGCTCAAGTGATTAAATAAATAAATAAACCTCTTGAAGCCACATGTAGTTCTATGATCTTAGTTGAAACACTACCAAAAAGCCTTTTTCACTCAACATATTTTCAGGCCAGCGAAAGACAAAGAAATGTAAAAACTTCTCCAAAATGTCAACAGGACAGATGACGTGGGTTCTTTCCATTCCATAATCTTGAAAATCACACCTACCTGACCTTGAGGGGAAAACCTGTTCCCATGGACTTATAAACCCCCTGCAGTCTCTTCCTCGGGGTATGAAATGTGATGCTGCCAGGCCTCCAGGAAGAGTCCAAAAGAGAGAAAGATAACTGATCTCTGAACAGAAATGGACTTTCTGGCCACATGTGGCAAAACAGAAATTGGCCTTTTGGGGTTGAGGGTGAGGCTGACTCTTAGCTTGTGTTGCCCTCTCATAAGAGGGAGGAGGAGGAGAGGAAAAGGATGGAGAAGAAGAAGGACATTTGCTAAAGCAGAAAAATTTAAGTCAAATTCATCTCAACTCCTTTCAGAACGTTTTTTTCAATGATTCCTGGTTTTCCCCACCATCCATCCCTCACCCAGATAAGCGTACAATAGCGGTCCTCGTTCTCGTCAGAGGTTCTCAGTATGTGCTTTTTCCTCCACAAAGAGGCCTCCTGCCCCTCCCTCTAAATTCTGCACTCAGGGTGACATCTATTTCTTTAATTGTCTTCATGGCACATCACTTCTAGAATTGTCCTATTTATTCTTTTGAAAAATTTGATTATTTGTCCCATCAGCAAGGAGACACTCCGTGTGATTGGGGACCTCTTTGAGTCCCAGAGCCTGGCTTTTGTAGTCACTAAGTAAATTACTGTCCAAACAGCCAATGAATGGATGGATGAACCCATCCACCCAACCCAGCTGACTGCCTGAATGGACAGACACCCAGTCATAATAGCTTTTGGTGAATAAAGGAGCCACAGTGCCACTGTTGTTTTGTATTTTTCTTTTTCATTCTCAAACAAAACTATGAAGTTATAACCTAGAAAAACAGAACCAAAAGAATCTATCCCATCTATCTGTTCCATTAAAGGAGCATCCTCTCCCTCCCTTGAAAAATGGTGACTTTAAGGAGGAAACCTTAGCATTCTTGCTTAAGGAAGGCATTTGGATGGGTTGAAATTTGGGTGATGCTGACAGGGACTCCTCAGGAAAAAAAATTACACACTCTGCCTATGGTTTAAAATCAAAGCAAACTTAGAATCAAACATTTTCTTATTCTGTACAATGTGTGTTTAAGAAGATACAGCCAAAGAAATGGAATTGACATGAAGACATTTCATTTCTCTTGCAACAACTTAGCTTGCTGTCTGTGAATTTCAGATAAAACAGTCTGGGCTTTCAGATCTTGTGGCTTATGGGGAAGGGGGAATGGAAGTAGAGTCAAAAGCTAATGGTGGAGAGAAAGAGAAAACAGAGAATTGAGAGGGAAGGAAAGAGGAAGAAAGAGAAAGCTAGAAGTAGATGCAGAGACTCTGATGGAGCAACGGAGCGAGTATGCTAAGGAATGTGCTCCTGACCAGCCTGGGGAGGAAAGGGGAAGACACCCGATATCTTCGAGGTTTGTCTGTCTCTCTTTTTAAGTCCTGGGAAGAACAGATAAGGAGGTAAGAGGGAAGCTGGAAGAGGAGAGGATGAAGGAAGTTGTAAAACATTTCAAATACATTAAGTGGAGGGAGGATTCCTGCGCTCTCGCTGAGGTTTCTTTCATTGACTGACACCAGCTCCAGCCAAAAGCTCCAGCTTAGCACTGCCCACATCCTTTCTCTGCCCTGTGGCAGCTCCCTGCATGTATCTCCCAGGCTCCATTGGCCTGAAAGCAGACAGACACTTACCATATCCCACAGACCCCCACCCCTGGCCTGCCTTCTGCCTGGTGAGCCTTCTACCTCAACAGTATCTGGAGGCAGATGAAAATAACATTTGCTTCAGTAGAGAAAAGCAAAGGCTGCAAATTCACAAGGAGCTAGAGAAACCCTTCAAGGTCCACCACCATTGTGGGCATTCAATAGCACTTAACCTATTCCACAAACAGAGCATGCATCTCAGTCTTGCTCTCCTTGAAGTAAGCTGAGTTGTATACTCATCTTTGAAGTCCCAGCCTCTCCACCCTGCTGGGCTCATGAGGAAAAGGGGAAATGCCTGACTCACACTGTATCCTCCAGAGCCTAATGAAACAGGATCTGGCCCATTGAAGGACTTAGAATGGAACTGAAACAGGGGCCAAACCAGAGGTCACACAGCTCATTAGTGGGAATACGTGGGTCCTCCGGGATCTCTCTCCAGTGCTCTTTCAACCTGACCCCACCCCGCTCCCTCAAACACTCAGCTGACTTTCCTTCTCTCACAAGGCAGAAGTGTTCGCTGGTGTGTCATCGATGACCATCCACATTTGAATGACTTCCTATTTTTCTGCATCCCTAGCTGTTCATCTCTGGTCTCTCTCTCTCAAATTCATACCTTGCAATGTCTACAAACTATTAGTGAGCTTATAAAACATTTAAAAAAAATCATCTCCTGACTTAGACTCTGATGTTGCAAGGATAATACTCATAGATCATCCTGAGTGATGGGACCTGACTCGAAAAATACATCGGGATCTGAGGCCACTAGACAGCAGTCTCAGCAGCCAGACAGGCGTAAGAACTGCAGTGCTGCCAAGCCTGAGACGTATGTCAGGCTTCAGGGACAGCTGAGACAGTGCTGGCTTGGTGCTGTTCAGAATGTCCTGAACTCTAGACCTATGCCACTTGATTTTCCCGGTCCTGGAGAAGTCTTTTCAAATCAGTTTGTCTCCCTCCAGTAAGGAGCGAACTTGTCGGGCAGAATTTTGTAGATGACAGGTCTCCCTCATTAGATCCTGTGGTTCGGTCACTGAATCGTGGACAACCCCTGGATACCTGGAGAGCAGCTGTGGCATTCTATATCCATCCATCCATCCATTTGTCCACCGACGATACATTCATCATCTACCTGTCCATCCTTCCTTCCTTCCCTCCATCCATTTATCTGTTGGCTCTGCTTTCTTCTGTGTTGATGTTATTCTCAGGCAGATTCTACCCACGTGGCCAGAAAGCTGGCCACCAGCAATTCTGAAATTTTATCTATGAGACTACACCCTCTCAGCATCCAGATCAGTCTCTGAAAAAGGGTTCTGTCTGGCCTGACAGGTCACATGTCACCCTGAAGTGGGAGGTGTCACAGGTACTTAACTGACTCACCCAAATGGTACAGAATGCAAGAGTAGTTGAGTCCTAAAAGGGAGGAATAATCTGGATCAGACAGAAGAGCCAGAGCTATTCGCTGCACAGGTCTTCATTCTGACACAACGAAGTTTTCTCTGTGATTCGCAGTTGGCATCATAATGTGTCTGTACACAAACTGTCTCAAACTATGACAGATATTTCAATGTGTGCAAACAAAATTTCCCTATTACATACACACACTCCAGCAAGTGTTAACTCAAAATTTTATTTGAAGGGGTGTCGGAAAAGCATTTTCACAGGGATCAAGCATGACTTTACTGGAACTCAGATCAGATCCTTCTGGTTTTTAACACCTACATATAAACTGTAAGGGAAACACTCCTTGGGCTGGCAGAAGGCATGGGCATTGGTTTCTGTGCTGTCTTGCCCAAGGGCCATTTTTTCAACACTACCCTCTTTCTTCTGCTTAGAATGTAGTAGCAGGATTTCCATGGAATGAATGGAACCCAAATGAATTTCCCAAAGGGGGAAAAATAAAAAAGCCTCTGGATTTTGACATAGTGTGGAGAGTAGAGGTCAGGAGAAAAAAAGGAGGGTCATTCAAACAGGGATACCCAAGAGGTCAACAAATGTGTCTCATTTTTTGAGCATTACACATTGTAAGGAGGGGGAGGTTTGTCAGACACTGATTTATGCACCAGACCACCTAATGTAACAACTTGTGACTTTGTTAGGAGAACGAAACCCAATGAGCCTGCTTCCAATCACGCAGGGACTAACTGTCCTGGTGTGAACTGCCCCAATCCTTTTCCCTGTTGACCACTTTGTACAATTATGTCATCCTGAGGGGAGCACAGAAGAGGAAAGAATGTAAGGTTTTAATATATCGGTTTGGGTAGCAAGGAAGAAAATCCACCAGCTAGAGCAGGAGTTACAGGCAGAGGATTTACAGCTATCCGCAGTGCCCTGATCCCTTCCTTGCACCAGAGGGGAGACTTCCTCACTCTTATTAGGAAGGAAAAAGGCCTTGGGGGGGACCAGAGATTGTGATATTTAAAGGAAGGAAATCCTTCCATAAAAGAGGGCCAAGAAGGACTCCATTTACCCTGATGACTGGGAATTCCTGAGGCCCTTTACATTGCCTAAGTTGGGATAAAGAATCTTCTTCGTGAAAAATGCACTGTCTAATGATATGTTACCTTCTTAAAACAATGTTTAATTACTTAACTAAGAATGAATATATTCTTTTAAATGTTCCTACAGTCAGAATTACAGGCATACCTCACTTTATTGCACTTTGCTTTACTGCGTTTCACAGATACTGCGATTTTTACTAATTGAAGGTTTGGGGCAACTTTGCATCAAGCAAGTCTATTGGCCTTTCGTTTCCAACAGCATTTACTCACTTCCTGCCTCTGTTGCACATTTTTAAATTTTTTTTCACTGTTATTACATGTGTTTGGTGATCTGTGATCAGTGATCTTTGATGTTACTACTAGGACTCACTGAGAGCTCAGATGATGGTTAGCATTTTTTTTTTCTTTTGCAATAAAGCATTTTGTAATTAAGGTATATACATTGCTTTTTTAAAACATACCGCTATGGCACACTTAACAGACTACAGTTTAGTGTAAACATAACTTTTACAGCACTGGGAAACCAAAAATCCATGTGACTCACTTTACTGTGATATTTGCCTTATTGCAGTGGTCTGGAACCAAATCCACAACATCTCTGAGGTCTGCTTGAACACAGGATTAAACTGTATGTATTGTTCTGTCTGTAGTTTTTCACACAGAAATATACCTTATAAATCTGCCCTTGTGAGCACTATAAGTCTGCTCTTCTTCTACCTTATTCTCTTTACTGCTGCACACTATTATGTAATAGTGGCTGTATCAGAAAGGAGCATAGTTTATTTCACTAACCATGTTACCTTCTATGTTTAAATGGCTTCTAATTTTTTGCCATTACAAATAATACTGCATTGATTGATGCTTCTCTTTACACATGAGGGAGGAATCCCCTTGGAAAGAAATGTAGAAGTGGAAGTGATGGTTCAAAGTATATCGACATTTTCACTGTTGATATATACTTCCAAATTGACCTCCAAAAGACCACTGCATTTTATGCTCCTTCAACATTGAAAGCAACACAATTTTTTTTTAATTTCCAATCTAATGGGTAAAACATGATCTATCATCATTACTTTGATCTTTGTACTTTACTTACTGCTTAAGCACTTTTTCACATGTAAATTGTTCACTTTATTTAGACTGTTTATATTTTTGCCTGTCTTTCTACTTTTTTCTTTCTCTTATTTATTTGTATGAGCTCTTTATATATTGTGAATTTTAATCTTTACCTACTAGTTAGCTTGCAAATATTTTACCCTAGACTGTTGCTCACATTTTATATATTTCACTGTAGTAAAGCTTAAAATGTTTAATGTAGCTTTAAAAAAAAACTTTATCCTATATGGTTTCTGGGTTTTATATCTTCCTTAAAAGAGGTATTACCCACCTAAAAACTCACAAAAAAAAAACAGTTTTGCTATTCTTCTAATACTTCACAGATTTTTCTCTAGATTTAGTTCTTTAATCCATACGAAGCATGTATTTATATTTACAGTGAGACTGAAATTTTCTTTTCTTCTCATTATCCTGACATTATTTATCAAGTAGGTCCTCAGTTACCCATAATTTGAAGTGTTTTCTTTGTTGTAAATACTAAATTCCTACGTAAACATACATGGATGTATTTATAGACTCTTTGTTCCACAGATTCATTTCTCTATTCTTGTGTTAAGAACACACTGTTCTAATTACTGTCATTTTAAAGTATGTTTTGACATAAAACAGGATAAATCTCCTATCACTGTTAACCCTTTTTCAATGAACTTTTTTTGATCTGTGCATTTTCTAGTCTATATAAACTTGCAGATCAGCTTGTGAAGTTCCATTAAATATCCCCCTTGTAATTTTTCTTAGGATTGCATTGAATTAATGGATTATATGGCAAAGAACTGACACCTTCACAATTTTGAGTCTACTGCAAACCTGGTATGTGTCTGCTTATTCAGGTCTTCATTTGTCCTTCAATAAAATGTTATGAATTTCTTCAAATTAGGTTTATTTCTAGATTTCTTTTACTACTGTAATTAAAACATTTTCATGACATTCTCTAATTGTTTATTGATAGCATGTTGGACTACTAATTTTTCATTTATTCATTCAGCAAGTACTTGTTAAATGCTCATTGTGTGGGGTACATGCAATCCTGTCTACTGTAGGTGTACAAATCATGGATTTTTGTACTGTTGAAAGATAAACTGAGGCATATTAAAATTGTCAAGAGTTTATTTAAACAAAAATCAATTCTAATCGGGCTGCCAACACAGCAAGGGTTAGAAGTGCTCCACCAATTAGAGGGAGTGGGGCCCTTTTACTCAGAAGATGTGGAAGCAAGGCAAGCAATTTATTTGTTTGGCTACAGTAGCGGAAACGTTCGCCTCATTTGGAAAGCCTATTGGCTGTTTGTGATTGGCTATTCTCAGGCTTCCCATTCTTAATTCTGGCATGAAAGGCTTAGGTCTCACTTTGCTCACTTAGGCTCCTGGCACAGGAGCCACCTCAGTCTCATGGCTCCTTGTTTAATTAAGGTAGCAGTACTGTTCATCTCCACATGAAAAGCTCCAGGAAGAAATATTAATGAATAAGTTTAATAACCAAGACAAATTGATACATAGGTCAGAAAGTTTAAAAGAAAAGGAAAATGTTTAGAAAACCTTCTTGAATATATTTTCAACCACATTTCTAGTGTCTTCTACACAAAGTCACATGGGGGAAATTTTTTCACTACTGAAAGCCTGTGTTTTCCCTGTGGTCATATGCTTTTTCCTCACAAAGAATCAAAAATAAGCAACTGCCATGTTTCTTCCCCCAACCCACATTTTCTCTGCATTTGTTGCCAGAAAGTTTAGCGTTAACTTGCTCAGTCAAGCACAGCGACTTCAATATTCTGATTCTTCTCTCCCCACCTACTGAGGCAGAGTTTGCTTTCTTTATGTTTTTAATTTGTATTGGCTATAAGCTGCTTGATCTCCTAAGAAGCAAGGCACAGAAAGAAGAGGAGAAAATATTTCAAAGTCATCGAGGACACCAGTTGGTATAAAACAGGTTTGAAGGCGACCTTTCTTTTGAACTGCTGAGACCTCGAAGGACAAGGTCACTCAGCTCTGCCTCTTTCCCCAAGGTTACTTCTGCCTTTTCAGCCAGTAGCTAAATTGTCATCAAGGCACAAACGAGAGACAGGTCCTGAATCCTTTCATCACGTAGGCAGTTTTTTCTGGAGTTGTTTTTTTGTTTGTTTGTTTTTCTTGAGTGTTTGAAAGGAAGAAAAAAGTGAGGAGGAACCTTCTGTCAAAGACCCAAAACAGTTTTAAAGTTGCGTGCTCAAGGCAAACAGCTTCTCTGTTCTGCTTATATGTTTTGGCCCCACAATTTTGAGTGAGTCAGATGTCAAAAGACAATTCCGTTCTGGAGGAGGGGCCCCCATGGGTTGTTGCTCTAATTTAGCAGATCTTCAAACTGTGAGGCCCAGATGACACAAAATACCAAAAGAAGCTGGGATTTTAACCTAAACTACAGGTTTACATTTTTTTTCCATTTCTCTGCCTTTCCTTCCCTGTCTCCACCCCCACCATCCACTCCCACCATCCACACCCCACACCCTCCAACTAAGCTTTTCTATTGCAAATGACCAGGGATGGGATTTGAATAAAAGCCAAAGCTATTTCCTCTGCTCCTGGACCTGCAGATGACTGCACCCTAGTTTAGATATGCTGAACACTTATTACCAATTGTGAAATAAATAAGCTTATCTGATGCATGTAATTTGAGTAAAAGAAAATTGCAAAGTAATGGGTAAAAATAAAGAGGCTCATTGTGCCTCTGTGAAGGAAATTACCAGAACAACAACTGACCTTTAGATTTTTATATGGTTAAGCTTGAACAAGAGAACAATAACATAGGATTTACACCCTTCTTCCCCATCCCTATGCCTCCATCCCCCTACCCCTCCCCAGCCAAAAGTGATCTGGACAACTTTTGCAACAGGTTTTTGACCTTTGAATAATTCAGAACCTAGAGTCTACCAGAAACAGAGACAGAAATGATTCTTTGACTAGAAAAATTTCTAAGAGTCAACTGACAAAATTTCAACCCAAGTAGCTGAAAGAGAACTCTTCCATCGGATTTACTGAACGTCATTCATTGTTACTTAAAACAGACTCTTGCTTTTCGTTCTGAATCTGGGTGAGAGTGCTTTTTCCTTTTTTCACAACTGATGACATTAGAAATGGCATGAGAAGGGAGAATATCCTCCTTGTCATTTTCATAATCCATGTTTAAACTCCCACCTTAATAAAGTCCTTTTTACCCCCCTCAGCATCTTTATTCTTTAATAGCATTTCAGCTGACTACAAAAGTAATGTATGTAGACACTGTAGATATTTTGGGAAACACTGAAAATCATAGGGAAGAACAATTTAAATCATGCATTTTTCCAGCACCCATCAATAACTACTATTAATATTTTAATGATGAGTCTTCTAGCCTGTACTTCTCAATGTACATAGTCATATTCTTCACAAAAATGAGAACATGCCACTTTTGCTTTGTCATAAACAGTTAAAAATCCTCACCATCTTGGTTGCAATGAGATCTCATCCCATGATGTACCATAATTTTTTCAACCTACCTCCTCTTATTTGGGTTTTTCTTGGTGGCTCTTTAAAGCATGGAGTTCACCGCTAAAGATGTGAATGATATAAAATGTATCTTAACTCACCCCAAGTGACATTTCCATCTCTGAGACCAAGAATCCTCCTGGGGCACACACCTGATGGGAAAAATGGACAGGAAAACATTTTACACACTGGGGAGCTGGGTAAACTAGACAGTAGTGTCATTACTAAAATGTCAACAGCTCATTGGCTAAATATACTGGGAAAAAACCCACCAAAGAGGAAAAAAATTATATATTCTCTATGAAAGTACTCTTTCTCCTTTTCTCTAAAAAAACACACAAAAAGTGCAAGGAAAGATCATTTGAACCTTTACATCCCTTTTTGATGCAATGAACTCCAACATCTGCATGTCCCCCTCGAAGGTCACCTCCACCATAAAACTCCTACCCCAGCCATCTCTCCATCCTGTTCTGCCTTCATTGGATCTGCTTCTGTTCGTGGCAGCCATCAGTTTCTGTAGCATTAGGGTGACTTTAAACAACCCCACTTTAGCTCTCACCCGTTTCCTTTCCACAAGGGTCTCTGTCTGATTCAACTTGGTAGTTCCATGCAGTAGGCACTCAATAAATACTTGCCAAATGATTCTTTCAAGGCACCTCAGTGAGGGTCCTGGGTGCTTCTTCTGCATTTAGGTCTCTCACAGGCTGGAGGCCACAGTTTAAAAAAGCCAGGGCAAGGTCAGGGGAGCCAGAGAAGGCAGCTTTCAAGTTGAGTAATGAAAAGCGATGTTAATTACCGACATGGGCCATTTAGAAGGAAGAAAAATGCTATCTCTTATTAATTTTGCTGAAATGGACACACTCTTATCAGGGGCTAATGATTAACAAAGCCGCCCTTTTCTGAAGACAGAGGAGGAAAATCTCAGAAAAGAACCTGGAGGCCACAGTGCAGAAACGAACTTCCTGCCCCCACACGTCTGTCGACCTGAGATAACATGCCTTACTTTTGTTTGGGCTTTTTGTTCCTGTATAAAATTAGACAGAAAGCCATCAATGAGAGGTTAAAAGGTTCATTTGTACCAAGATGTTCAGTACAGGCTTGCTTATAGGGACCCTCAGTCACAAACAGTCTCCTGCTAAGGACCCAGGAATCGAGTTTACATTTTAGTGGTGGAAGAGGGGGTCGGAATAGAAATCAGTTTGTGGAAAGGGAATTCCTTCTCCTGTTAGTGGGAAATACTAATTTAATCAAGAAGAAAGGATTTGTGGACCTAGCGCTGTCCCAGGGATTTCAGCATCCCAGGTAATCCTGGGTGGACACATTCATAAATGCTTCTCAAATGCTCCCTTTGCTTTCAATCTGCATGCTGGCTTTGGCAGTTGTGAACTTCAAGTGGACCTATTTAAGCTGATCAGAGGAAACAGGCTGACAGTGAGCTGATCAGAAACTTCTTAGAGGACCTACTTTAAAGAGGGAAAGGAGTTCTGAATTTTTTTCATCAGCTCTGTAGAGAGAGAGCAGGTAATGAAGAGAGGTCAGGGTGGGGGTCAGGGGAGGAAAGTGACCATTTTCAAACACGAAGGAAAACCACCTCCTCGCCAGACCTTTGCCAACCTTCCTGTTCTTGTCAAGCTCTGCTTTGAGGAAATGTTTGAAGATAACAGGAAAGGAAATAATGAAACGATACGGCCAGGCTGAGAGCGACTTACAGAGACAAGTGAAAGCTGTTTCCTTGACCCGGGCTTATCTCCAGCCTGCCAAAAAAGCACCATCTATCAGAGACCCATATATAGGCTAGGGAACTTGGAGTGAAATCCTTCTTTTAACAATAAAACAATGATATCTGAATTTGTTTAGAAAACAGCATTACAGCTGTAATTGGCAGCCTTTTCCACAACACACAGAAAGTGTGCTTTGGTCTCCAGGAATGGAGAGGTGGGGAGGGTGACTCCTTTCAAAAAGCTGAATGTTTATGAGGAGTGAGGACTTCCATTTGAGAAATATTATAAACATATTAATGTTCAGGGGAAACATTTCAAAACCTCAGGGGCATGGAAGGGGGCAGAACAGGGGTTGCTGACAATGAGGTACATGCAGAAAAAGATTCCACTACAAATTCTAAATAAATAAGTTGCCACTTTGCCACCCACAGAGACTTTATCAGCAATAAAAAGTCCAGGTTAAGGATTTGCTTTCCAAACTGATAGCCTACAGTTGACCCAAAATCAAGCAGACAAGTGGGGGCTGGGGGAGACTGGGGCCCAATGGCAGAATCCTGAAAATCTGACCCTCTTTGAAATGCTCACAGAGCCTCTGGGCTGTCGCCTGTAAGGACAGAACAGCAGTTTAGACTCCAGACATTAAACTGAAAATGAAGTTTACAAATTAGCTCTGAATAAATGTTATCCTTCCCGTGAAGAGCTGCAGCCCCAAGTGAAGCCAAATTCAAAAAAGACACAATTCAGCTCCTCTGTACACAGAACCAAATGAAGCTGCCCTAAAACTGGCATATTTCTCTCACTCTATCAAAATAGCATGGTGTTGTCATGCTTTTCATCGTCCCCCAAAACCAAACACCTATTCTTCCTGAAAACAGCTTGATATCTTCTAAGGGGAAAAAAGGAGAACTCAAAATATAAAGAAAAAAAAATTTGTTTAAACCAGCAAATAATAAAAGTCAATCTTTTCTTTCCTGTTTACTCATCTCCCTGACTGTGTGTGCACGTGTGTTACAAAATCCCTCTGAAGATTGTACAAGAAGGAAAAACTGGCTCCAAAATAATTTATGTAGTCTTATTCTGAAGCTTTCTCATTTTTGTAAATTTCCCCTTTATTCTTCTCCAGTGAATGTACTGGAGTCGGGATTAACCAGGTTCTTGTCTTGGAGCCCTTTGAAAAATGTAAGTGCATTTGGCGGGAAGAGGAACAAAGAAACCCACTGAGTATCAGGGACCTGGGCCAATGGCTGTCCGTGCTGTTTGGGTCCATGGTGTCAGGACAACTGTAAGGCACTGGACTTGCTGGGGACCTGTTAAATCATTTAAGTAAGGCCCAGTCATCTGCTTCATTCAAGAGGAACTCAGGTGACCCGGGGATGCAGTCAGCTTTGGGGACGCTGATCAGATGGTGTGAAGACCAGTTCCACAGAGCAAGCTCGCATGTCCCTCCTCCCACACCTAGAAGCTGCACCTCGCCCCAGCTCTCAGACACAGCAGAGGCCAGATATTCTGACAGGTTCACTGTTTCAGACCCCACCCCCACTTAAAATAGCTTAGCATCCTCTCCCACTTCCTTTGTTTCTCATAAATTGCTATAGATTGTCTTTGATCTCAGAGGAGAGCTCCCTATAAAAAGGAAGCAAAGTAACTGATGGAGAAAAACTTTACCCAAGAATCCAGTCTGATGGGTTAGAAGGACCCCTGCCAGAGATGAAAGATTTAGGTCAATGACCCTTGACTAGAGACAAGCAGAGGGAAAGGGGGAATCACTTTGAAATGACACCCGCAGCCCAACTTACCCTCTGGTTATGAAGACTGTTATTTGCCTGATGGTCAAGTTAGAGAAAACCCAAGTCAAAAAAGGTGATTTCTAATAATAAAAGATCTTAACTTTGTCAAGTCCTTCTACTTCTCCGTTTTTATAACTACTTCCATAAGCAACTATACACTCACACAAGATCTGTTAACTATGCAAACTTGAAGACTGCTTCCATTTCCCAGCTTAAGAGAAACATAGGAAAATTTTCATGGGATTATGAAAATGACTTCTAAATACCAGTATGTTTTTGTTTTTTAATTTTCACTTTAACAAGTCAAATATCAGCCTGACATTTAAAAAGCTTTAAGTCTCTGGGCTACAATGGACCACGAGAGTGAGGCACATTTTCCAGTTTCTGTCTCTGGTCTGACCAACACCATCAGAGCCAATCTTAAAGACACTGCCGCTGAGGAAGTTTCACGGCTTCCCCTCGCACACCACGTCTGTCTTCCTACCCTCACTGTTAGTGGACATGCAGACTGGATACTTAATCACATATTTAGACTTCTGTGAAATTAGCTTCTGTTTTTTCTCCTTCAAGTGAAGCAGCTCTACTTCTTCTAAGCCCTCCCAGACATCTTGGGCTCCAGCCTCTTATCCCCACCCTGGTTCCCAACACCCTCCAGGTTCTGCCAGGCTCCTCCAGAAGGGCTCTGAAGGGACCAGGTTTGGAGGAACAAGGGCAAATGGTGTCATGCAGACTACAAATGCCTTGACAAATGCAAGATGGACAAATCCAAGAAGGCAGGTTCCCTTGCTGCAAGCCCACCAGGGACACCTCAATGGAGGGGGCAGGTCCTGATCTGGGCTTCAAAGGGGAGGACAGGATGGGGCAGAGGAGACACTGGCTTTGCATGAGAAGTGTTCCAGCTTTGCCACACAGCAACCCTAGCACAGAACTAATGTAGGGTGGAGCGGGAGTGTCACAGGGAGGAGTGAAACAATTAGAAGACTTTTCACTGGAGAGATGGGTCTGTCCTAGAGATAAAGCTGGAAGGAAAAGATGACCAAAAACCCAGTGAAGCCTGAATGCTAAGCTGAGGGCCCTGAAAATCATCAGAAAGGCAATTGAGAGGCCACTCTTGGATTTTAAAGCAGAGAGTGACATTGAAGACGTGTGAGCTAACAGCCGTGTGTCTGAAGACACTGATGGTGCACAGGGGTCAGTGAACACAGCAACCTGGGTTTGAGGCAAAGGGGCCTGCCACTGAGGTTTATTGATAAACATGTTGCCCAAGACTGAGTCGAAAGTCTCACTGTCAAGCCAGATGAATTCTGTTCACTGCCTTTAACCTAGCAGGCCAACCTAGGTCTCCAGGAAGAGAGGAAGTTCACCTGACCAGGTCTTGTTTGTAAAGCCAGGTGAGTTGCAATCTGCAGTATTCCATCTCGACTCTTAGTGTATGTATGCATGAGGATCTGATGATCATTTCCCTCCTCTCGCTGCCAGGACCCAACAGAACTCCCTAAAAATATCAGAATAATGGAATCTTAGGACTCAACACAACGTTAGGAAGTGGATATTTCCTGTTACATACCAGCATGTCATTTTGCCCTGAGCGTCACCACATGCCCAGAACTGTGCTGGATTACAGTGGAAGCATTGCCCTACCAAAAACACCAGCTTAAAAACAAAAACCTCAACTACTTTATTTCACAGATGGACAAACTGGATGTAGAGACATTACATGACACGTCCACCATTGTACAGATATGATGGAGCCAGGTTAAATATGCAGGCAGATGGACATATACAAGGAGATTTCATTTTTATATATATAAAAGGGAAAGGCTGTATATTAATAACTTCCCTATATATTTGTGTGCATATGTATATATGTGTATGTATGCGTGTGCATATAAATATATATGTGAATATATGCAAAAGGCTCTCTGGCAGCTGAGACTATCAAAGAGTTAATAAGTATGCAACCTAATTTGGCATCCAGACAATGCAGATAAGGAAGCTTCCCTTTGATTCAGTTACTTACAGAAAAAAGCTATTAATGATCTTTATCACTGGGCTCCCTGAGCAGACACAGCCTGGGAGCTGAAAGGAGCAGACTTTTAAGGAGCACTCTCATTTATTAACACACCATGCTGTCCCCCAAGTACAAGGAACTACATACAAAGCATTCCACTCTCAAAATACACTTCCCCATCCCAGGATGGTTTCACTTAAAACAGGCAAGAATTGGTTGCATTCAGCACCAAGGGACAGCCTTGCTGAGCTGGGCCTTGTGGTTTTATTCCAAAGTATAGCCTCCAAGCCTCTCCACTCACAGGATTCCTGTGGATTTGGCTTTATCTGGGGGCAAGGGACCAGGCCCTGACAATCTAACTCCCTTCCCCAGAATAATGAGAAGATTTGAAAAGCCATTTAGAAATAACTCAATCAACCAATTTTCCTCACTAGTGAGCCTTAGTGAAATAGCCTTAATTTCCCCCCGGGTCGGGGGGTGGTGTGTGGCTTATGGGGCTTCGGTGGCATCTGCATGGCAGGATGCTCTCGCAGAGGGCCTGCAGCTGATAGCTCAGGCGCTGGCCCTGGAGGTCTTAGCGAAAGTGGTTAGTTATGTTTTAGCTACGAGTCAGACCGAACCTAGAGGTGAGAAGACAATCAACAAAGCCACAAAGCTGAGACTTCTGAAATGGGAAACAGCTGTCTCTGAAGGAAACTTTGGCTGCCCCTCTGTACCACGGGCAGCTGAGGATTAGGACAAGGGAGACAGAGACCCACAAAGATGGAAAGACAGACTAAGTGCTGATCAGGCTACAGGAGGAGGAGTACAAAGGTGGACTGAGAAAGAGTAAAGGAAGAAACAAAGAAGAAGGCAATTCTGGAGGAAAAAACGCTATCAAGTTTAGTTACAAAGGAACCTCTCTGGCCGTGCAAAAGAACGATCTGGAATTTGGTGACAGTGATCTCTTAAAGATAATAATTCTAGCCATACTCTAAAGAAATTCGGTCAGGTATGAAAAAGGGTCTTTGGCAGAACGAGGCCAGCTGGAGGAGTGTTCAGCTGAGATGCATGTGGTTTGGACGATTTGCAGCTGAAGTGAAAACTTAGGCTTTCAGGGTGTACTTACGAGAGGCGTTTTTTTTTTTTTTTTTTTAACCATCCCAAAATGAAGCTTAAAAGAGTAGAAAAACAATCACAAAAAAAAAAAAAAAAAAAAGAGGAGGGTTTAGGGAGTAAATTGGGAGAAAGAATATGATGGAAAACGCAAGTGAGACACAAAAATTTCCCCAGGGAAGCCCTGGTTTTCACTTTTAGTATTTAATAAATCTTTCTATATCAAAAGAGCTCTGAGTACAAAAAGTTTACAGAACCAGGAAGAGCTCAAGAGATGGAGAAAGTCATCTCCAGTGTAGTCCTAGTCTTTGAAGACAGGTTACTTCATGGGCACACAGGATAAGGCCCCAGTTTAACCTCCAATCCCAGAGGCAAACTAGGAGCCTGAGCTGGTGACACCCTCAAAAAGTGGCAAACGTTTCAGAATTAGATGTGTTCATACACAGCCTTGACTGTTGCCCGTGATCTCCCAGGATGAGGGGGAACAGAATGCATCTGTCCTTTTGTGACAGAGGGTCACAGAAACAAGGAGCCAGGGGTGAGGAAGGAATGGAGGAAAATTGTATGTTTGGAGGCAGAAGATGGAGAGACAGCAAAGATGAATATTAAAGAAAGAGGGGAGAAGAATACAGATCTAGAATTTCTAAATTACCCTTGGCTCAAAGGTCTGGTTTACCGCTGAAGCAGTATAATTATAAAGCTGGCTTAAAACAGACCTAGGATCTAGTTACTAATTTCTTACTAGCAATAGCATCAAAACCCTTTCTGCTGGTAGCTGGTCTCTTGACAAAAACCGTGCCTCTCATACACGATGTGACCTATAGGGAGAACTGGTTTTAATCACGTGGATCTATAAAATGGTATGCAATTGTGGTCTTCCTTCTCAGATGTCAATCCGAGCAGAGAAGAAAGTGAGGGTTGCAACTGTCAAAGTAACTTGGGGTTGGGGGGTACATTTGACATAAATGCTCCCTTGTCTTGCAGATGCGGTATACAGGCTAAGTTTGTCGGAAAATTTGGTGGGGACCATCTGGTGGATTTGAGAAAAATGACCGGAAACATTCCTGTTGGCTCATGTTTTTGGACCAGATTCTGCTTGGCCTCAAAAAGGAAATTCTGGCCTGGTTACAGCCTTAAATGGGTGCTCAAATCCCCTGAACATTTATTGCAGAAATGCTTTCATTCCTACCCCATCTTAGTTAGTAAGAACAGCAGGCATCTTAGGCACATAGGGCTTGACTCCCGTTTACCTTGGCAATTATATAGCCAGTGTTCAAAAGAAGACTTGTTTACTTCTAAGGTACAAAATTCCCATTTGTAAAAAATCTTTCTAGAATTATACATGGTAGGCATTTTTCTCCCTTTAACTATTGCTTGTGTTTCCTAGGAAAATGTCAAATTACAAATGTAGATTAAAAAAAAAAGGTAGCCTTTCAGAATCAGGATCCCAAGTTCTTTCCCAATATAACTAAATCATCAGTCAATGATTCCTCAGGATTAACAATCACTCCTTTTTAAATGCAAATCTCTGGCAGGAGGATTAAGTCATTGAGCCCCAGGAACTGGATGGAAGGGGGCTGGAGACAGTATGGGGGAGCTGGTGGAAAAGTGGTCTGTAGACAGCACAAGGGGTTTGGGGAGACCAGGAGAAGAGGCATGCAGGAAAGACAGACTTTCATTCCACTTTTCCTAGGCCTCTAGTGATGCTGAGTTTTCTGCCAGAAATTGCAAATCAGCTTGTCTCACCTTTTTATTAGTGAGACAACTGTAGTAGTATTTCAGATTCCTGGAACAGAGATCAGAAAAAAAAAAAACCTCAGTGAGTGGTGGAGGCATTGCCATGAAATACTATATAAATCAATATTATCCATTTGCTTTTTTTCAACAGATATATACCCACCATATACCAGGAAATATCCTAGTTGTCAATGAGAAAAAAATGATTTTTACACCATGCCAATCATACTATAATGTACACTAGTATAAGCAAAGTGTATAAAAGAGATCATGGAGAGATCATAATTCATAATTATGAGTTGAGCTGGGCCGTCAAGGTTTTGCTGAACTGATAAGCTGATTGTGGCAGAAAGTGTTGGCAGATCTGAAAATCCATGATCTGCTAGACTACATGTCCCAGCTTCCCTTGCACTTAAGGGTGGTCATGTGACTGAGTTCAAGCCAACTGAATGGGAGTAGAGGGCATGTGTACCATTTTCAATCCTGGCCATAAGCATCTCTTTCATGGACTCCCCAGTGTTCTTTTCTTCTTTTGTCAGGTAGGATGGAGATGATCCCCAGGGCTGTCTTGGAAGCTGTGTATCAAGGATGGCAGAGCCTCAGCCCTTCTAGGTTCTGAAGGACTGACAGATGGAAGGCTGCTTCCCCAACATGTTCAACCCTACAGAGCTGTAGCAAAAGTAAACTTCTGTTACATCTAATCCAACACGCATTTGCCTGTCTGTCGTGGCAGTTGGGCTCGCTCAGCACTGAAGAGCTGACAGTCCAGCACGTGAGAAGCTGCACAGGGGCTAAGGGATCGGCATGTGCCAGGAAGCTCAGGAGAGGCAGTACATAAGGCTGGAAAGGTAACAGAGCACAATGACACACATGCTCAGTGCTGGCTTCTTCCCACAGGCCCGTGGTTCTCAACCAGGGGTGATCTGGCACAGCACTCCCATCTCCCAGGGAACATTTGTCAATGTCTGGAGCCACTTTTGGTTGTTACACCAAAGCAGGGGAGGAGTACCACTGACATCTGTAGGTAGAGGCCCAGGATGCTGCTAAACACACTACAGGGCACAGGACATCCCCCTACATTAAAGAATTATCTGGGCCAAATGTAAACAGTACTGTGATTGAGAAATCCAGCTACAGTAAATGGGGCACAAGCAACAATTCTTAAGAGGAGAGAATGGCAATCATGTTTGTGTTTTGAAGAGAGAATTCTGATAACAATCTAGAAGATGAGAAAAATCAGAGATGAGAAAAGCAATTTCATCCTTTGTCAAGTACTTACTATGTATCAGGCACCAGGGATACAAAGATGAGTAATAGCCCAGCCAGTCCAATCATGATGACTCTTATGGGACCTGGGGAAACTTGACCCCTGGCCTCAGGGCTCTGCCTCCAGATGACTGAAGTAAGTCAAAGAAAAATATATGCTATCACTTATATGTGGAATCTAAAATATGACAAGTGAACTTACTTATAAAACAGAAACAGGCTCACAGACATAGAAAACAAACTTATGGTTACCAAAGGCGAAAGGGGGAAGGGAGAAATAAATTAGGAGTTTGGGATTTGCAGATACAAACTACTATATATAAAATAGATAAGCAGCAAGGTCCACTGCAGAGCAAGGGTACTATATTCAAAATCTTATAATAAGCCATAATGGAAAAGAATACAAAAAATATATATATATATCCGAATATGTACACATGAAATTAACACAACACTGTAAATCAACTCTACTTCAATTAAAGAAAGAACCGTAAAAAAATAAAAATAAAAAAGGAATATTTGACAGAGATTTATGTTCCCTGCCAGGTCTGAAATATTTACTATCTGGTCCTTTTCAGAAAGTTTGTCACCCCTCATAACTTTGGCAAAGAGCAAAGCAGCCAAGTATACAGCAGATCTTTCATGACCCTGCCCGGCTGCTCCTCAGCCCCCTCTGCCCCGCTCTCCCGGCTCTGAGCCCCCCGGGACGGAACCATACCGGGCCCTGGTTCTCACGGTGCTCTGTCCCCTCGTCCGTCCAGGAAGGCCAGCTCCTGGCGACGATCGCTGACTCAGGATTCCTCGGGAACTGCACCTCCTGAAACAGGGCACTTCGGCCGTCCCTCGCAAGTCTTTCCTTTCTTTACACCCATCGGGCCATGAATTCACAGGAGTGGGTTTTCGCGGGGCTTCTGCGGGGCTTCCGCGGGACTGGCTCCTTCCCCTCGGCTCTCACGCCTCCCGCCTCTGGCCCGGGGCAGGCTGCCGCCTCACCGGAGCCCTCTCTGGCTTCCCTCTTTCTCCGACCACTTCCCCCACACGAGTCAGGAAGCGCTCCCTCTCCGCGCGGCGGGAACCGGGCCCTTGTTTGTTCACAGCGATGCCAGCAGCGCGCTGGGTACCGCCGCCAACGCTTCGTGGTGCCGTTCGCGGGGCCTGCCTTTTCGAACAGTACCTATGCCCTCGAAGACTCCAACACCCCTTTTCTTGTAACTCCGCATGTATGGGGCCCCAGGAGCCACTCCACGTTTGCTAAAAGGCCTGGAGAACACACAGCCCGCACCGCTCTGCTTCCCCTTGGCGGCTTAGGTCCCTTCTGGAAGCCACTGGAACAAGGCGGGGCGGGGATGGGGCCCGCCCCCAGGAAGAGGGCGTGGCCACGACGCCCGCCCCAATGAAGGGGGCGTGGCCACAGCGCCCTCTCCAAGGACCCCGGGTCAGGCTGCCCTCCGCGCCTCCTGAAGAAACGCAGCCCCACGGCGCTGACGGCCTTCCTCTAGAAAAGAAGTTTGAATCCAATGATTTTTAAACCCTCGTAGCTATGAAGTGATACTCCATGAGAAACAGATTTTATATTTTGGGGTTGTTGTTAGCGGAGGTCCTGGGGATTGAACCCAGGACCTCGTGCATGCCAAGCATGTGCTCTGCCACTGAGCTCTACCCTCCCCGAGAAATCGGTTTTAAACTGCAATGCAAACTAGAAAAAAAAAGAGTCTTGCCTGTGTCTCCTCAAAGAATTTTAGAAATAGTGCTAGCTCAGCTCTCAGGAAATAGTTTTCTTTGCTTTCTCTCTCTTGGTTCGTGTGTTCTCTGCTGAGCATTCTTAAAAAACTGGACCTATTGCTCCAATAGAGTCTGGTACATGGTACACACTTGATAGTTTTTAAATTTATGAATGAAGATAGGTGCTGAAAAGGCAACAATCTTCACAGCTTTCTACTCTAAAAGGGTCTTGTTTTATATACTGAGCCCTCCCTCCAGATTTTGTAATCACACCCACTTTTAACAAACTTCTCGTCAGCTCACTAATCTTCCTTTGCCTTTCAGTTAGAAGCAGACATTACCCAACTAATCTCTAGGAAAGTAGTAACATAATTAAACTGAAAACCTAATGCAGTCACATTGTGCTTCATATGGTAGCAATTAATTACTCTCAGGAATAACTCTGGGCTCTTTTGTGTGATCTATTTAAAATAACGTTATTATGTGCTTTTAGGTTTGAAAGAGATGATATGAATGATCTTTAGTTACATATCTATAACTGAGGACTTATTATTAATGCCTGCACTAAATAACTTGAAAGAAAGATGACTATTCCAAGAAAGTCTGGTTGCCAAAAAATAGTTTAGAAAGCCTGACTATCTAGTACTGTGTCATGGGAAGTGGGAACAAGTAAATTGATTTCACTGGAAAACATTCCACATGTAACACATGGTACATTTCAAATGATGGTCAAGGCCATATATATTTTTATTACATTTTGCTTTCCTACCCATTATTTGACAGGACCTAAAAAATTAGCCAGCCATACATAATAAACTGTACTAGAAGCATGTGCGGTCTTTGCATAAGAATATATTTTAAGTTGTATATCTGCCAGTTGGTAAGAGCACATGCATTTTTGGATTTAAAATGTGATTCCACAATTTGTTTCCATTTGATGGCTAATTTGGGAAGATCTGCATGTGTGTTGGCCATTTAAAAATATTTTTGGTACAAAGAATATTTTGGCAATTAATTTGTTTTTATTACTAACTTGTACTGCTAAGGCTATTAACAGGGTTGCAACTGCCCATCTATCCTCATAGATAAATAGCTCTGAATTCTTTGTGCAGGGGCTGCTGAAGCTGGGCAACTGCCCCTTTGCCCACTAAGTGCCACCAAGAAACCTAGGGAAAGGATACAGAGGAAGTGTGCTCTCTGTATTCACATACATAATAAAGAGGTGGTACTTTATAGCAAGTGTTATTCTATCAATCAATCTGCTTCAGCTGTCCTTTTTTTATATTATGACAAAATAGAGGCAGCCTACCTGACTGTGTAGGGCTAGTTAGTGTGCAGAAAGCTAGAGCTTCCATTCAGGAATAAGTTTTTAAAGCCTGATTAAAGCAGGAGATACCATCTTTTATCACCCCTCCCACCAAACTTCCAGATTTCCCAGGACACCAATTAAGAGGTGTATCATAGAGGTAAGAAAAGCTTCCATCATCACCTGTGTTTTTGGAAGGAGCAATAATAATACTGATGGAAGAAGCTGTGGTAGAAAAAAAGCCTTTTATACTTTACAAAGATTGTTCTTATACATTATCTTATTGAAGAGAAAATTATTCTCATTATACAGGTAAGTTACTGTGGCTTAGAGAAGTAAAGTAATATTTTCAAGATTACACATTTAGTAAATGGCAGACCTTTTGGCTATAAATCCTATGCTCTATAAACTAATCACTTTTAGATTAAAGAAGAAAAATAGACCTGTTAATGTATCATTTCAAGTTTCCAGTGATTATTTCTTTAAAGATGATTCTTAGAAAGAAGTCTGAATGCAGAGTACATTTTGATCCTTACAATTTATCCCAGTCATTTATACCCCACAGCTAATATTATACTCAACTGTGAAAAAAGAATTTCTGCTAAGATTAGGAGCAAGCCAAGGATGCACACTCTTCCCAATTGATGTATTGGAAGTACTAGCCGCAGAGATCAGACAAGAAAAAGAAATAAAAGGAATTCAAATTGGAAAGGAAAAAGTAAAACTATCACTGTTTGCAGATGGCATGATAACTACACACAGAAAATCCTACATATAACACCAAAAAAAAAAAAAAAAAACTCATCAATGAATTCAGTTAGGTTGCAGGATACAAAATTAATATACAGAGATCCATTACATTTCTATACCCTAACAACAAACTACCAGAAAGAGAAGTTAAGAAAACAATCTAATTTACAATCACATCATAAAGAATAAAATACCTGGGAATAAATGTAAATAAGGAGGTGAAAGATCTCTACTTGGAAAACTGAAAGGTACTGATGAAAGAAACTGAAGATGATGGAAACAGATGAAAAGATATACCATATTCATGGACTGGAAGAATTAATATTTTTAAATGACCATAATATGCAAGACAAAATACAGATTTAATGTAATGTCTATAAAATTACAAGGGCATTATTCAGAATAAATATTTCTAAAATTTATATGGAAACAAGAGATCCACAATAGCCAAAACACTCTTGAGAAAGAAGAAGAAAGCTGAGGGTATCGTGCACCCTGATTTCAAACTACATCACAAAGCTATAGTTATCAAAACAGTATGGCACTGGCACAAAAACAGATGCAGATATCAATGGAACAGAACACAGAGCCCAGAAATAAGCTCACACTTACATGGGCAATAAATCTACAACAAAGGAGGCAAGAATATACAATGGGGAAAGGATAACCTCTTCAGTAAATGGTGCTGGGAACTTTTGGAAAACTGCACAGCTACATGCAAAAGAACCAAATTGGGTTTTCTCACATCATTAAGATAAATAAATTAAAAATGGATCAAAAACTTAAATGTAAGACCTGAAACCATACAACTTCTAGAATAGAACAGAGGTGGTGTGGCCTTTTACTTTGATCTTAGTAATATTTTTGGATATGTTTACTTAGGCAAGGGAAACAAAAGTAAAAATTAAAAAATGGGACTGCAACAAGGCTTCTGCACAGCAAAGGATATGATTATCCACAATTTCCAGTTCCATTTTCCTTAAACTGGATCCTTAGAAATTACTCTGAATGCAGACAATGTTTTGATTCATACGATTTATCCCAGTTACTTAATTTGGCAAATTTTTTCTCATTGGCAGCACTTTTATTTCAGCGCTTTGAACATGTTATCTCTCTGCCTTTGGTCTCCACCACTGCTGATGAGAAACCACCTGTTCATCTTATTGAGCATCCCTTATATATGATGAGTCGCTTCTCTCTAGTTGCAGTCAAGACTGTTTCTTGGCTATTTCATGCAGAAATCTGAGTTTTGTCTATGTGGAATTCACTGAACTTCTTGGATGTGTAGACTAATAATTTTTATTAAATATGAGAAGTGTTCAGCCATTAGTTTATCAAATAATTCTTTCCTTAAAGGCTTGGAATCAGTAAGCACCCAAAGTCTTTGCTGATTGGCTCAATGTGGCCATTGAGGCATACCCTCAACTCTGCGTTAGCCTTCCTCTCATGCCTGTGCAGAGTCTTAACGTCAGCCAGGGGTGAGAGCATAAGCCCTACTTACATCATTCTTAGCATGCGCAGAGCCAGGGTTGAGTGCACAGACCTATGCATGTTCATAGCCCACTAGTTTCCCTGGAATGTGCTGGAGATTTTCACACTGTCTTTGGACTTCTCATTCCCCTGCTTTTCTTTTTAAGCTTGTTGCTTAGCTTAAAATTTTATTTGATATCCAATGCTTCAAGCACCATTTAAAAAAATTCTTTATGACATACACCCTTGGATAGCTAAAGGGCTTTTCACACTGGGAAATTCCTAGTTGATAACTTTTGGAAGCATAATTGTTATGAAACCTTCATTTTCTTAATAGAAAGTTATTTTACGTAATTAACCAATTAAAAATTTATACTATATTTTTTCACAATGTAAAGGTGATGATAAGAGCAAATATATTACCCCTTGGGGAATCCAATGGAAAAGCAAGTGGTAGATAAAGAGTTTTTAATTGATGATTGGAAGAGAGTAGGTATGCGGATAGTTAAAACATAAAATGCGAGGTTTGAGCATAAAATAGTGGATTGATGCATGACTGAAAGTTTCAATGTATATATATACTATATCATTACATAAATTATGATAATTTATTACATATTATTTAGAAATTAGCATAAATGGATATCTATGTGTTATTATACAAATTAAGATAAATTACAGCAATATAAACATTAAAACCTAATAAGTTAAACACCAGCTTTGCATTTATAAGTAAAGAAGTCTGTTTTCTACTTACGATTGTGACTGGAATTACCTGTCCTTTTAAACATGAAGAACATTTATAACAATCAGTTATTTACCGTTATAACAGGAAAAAGCATATTCATCATACAGAACATACAGAAGAACTGATTTTCAATGGTCAATTAAAAGTAAAATGTATTCTGAAAACGGAAATTCTCTATTTATTGTGTATACTTCAAAGTGAAAATCGATCATTTTGTAATAACATGAAAAACAGATATGTATGAAATTTCAAAAGTTTTAACTTATAATAGTATTTTTATATGCAGTTGCTTTTTAGTTGATTTTGAAGAAGGAATAGAAAGCTTCTATTCATAGTCAACTAATAGAAATCATATCAAAAAAAAAAAACCTTAAAATATTGGAACCAGTTGAGAAAGTACAAGTAATCAAATGCAGGAAATCATGATTTTATAACATAATAATGTGATCTATTCTTGGGATACAAAGTTAACCAAACCGTATTTCTGTACAGGAAATATTCCAGCATACATTTGCAATAATTTGTGGTGAAAGCTTACAGCTGCAGATTTATCACCTGCAAAGCCCCACTGTTATTGTGGCTTACTGCATTTCATGAAGACTGCCTTTCTATCTGGAATACCTTCTAAGGAAAAGAAGACACAAAGTGCAGATTTTATTTTCCCTTGGTATCAGAATATGGTAATTTAAGAGTCCTGAGAAATACTTTTTTAGCATTTAAAAGGAAAAGTGTAAGTTTATTTAATTAGGATCTTTGTTTGGTTTGGTTTTTCAAAAAAATCAACATAGACACGGTTATCTTATCAATTTATCAAGTTACCAAGTTTCAGGAAAATGCAGGTGTGTAATATGATGTCTTTCAAGATAATAGTTCCCATAAAGACAAATAATATAAATATATTAAGAACTTCTGAGTCAAAACAAACTTACTGCAGGGGCAAATGCTCTATTTTATCATTTCTTTTAATGAGACTACAAACCCTATATTCAATAGTGTGCTCTACTCTCAGCTCTAACTATTCAAGTATTTTACTCATCTGTATGGAATAGTCAGATATACACGGTACACTGTAAAGAACACTAACAAGGAAACAGGGGAGCTTAACTCTAATTTCAAATTAGTTGCACACTAGTTTTTAACCTTGAGTTGAAGTCAGTGACCCAATTTGAGCCTCACAATTCTTACCTATAAACAAAATTAGATGATGGATTAAGACAACTCCAGCTCTTTAAAATTTAAAGTGATAAAGATATATATATATTATATATAATATATATATAATATATATATATTACAAATACACATACAAATATATATTTTACATAAATACACACAAACACACACACACATATCAGCTATGGAAGGCACAGATATTGCCTCTCTACAAACAAAGTGGCAGCATGTTTGCCTCCTTTTCAAAAGATTCAGGTTCCCCACGTTTGGGGTTCCTTTATTAGAATGTAACTCACTGTGTGTTTAAGTGTCACCTGGCTGTCTTTCTGTTACTCAAAGGGAACTGAGCTTGGGGAACTAGCACATGTGCAGACACTCTGTTGTCGATAATACACTGTCCTTCATCTGTGATCCTGCATGCACCTATTTTCTACAAACGTCCATGAGACTGTGGCAGGCTAAGTTGTTTACTTGCAAATGGGGTAAACACTTCAAAATTTTTGACACCTACACTTTATTTAGCATATATTTTTCTATGTATCATATATATCCTATACAGACATAAATGTATATGTAAAAGTGAGATTAAATAGCCTACCAATTATACTTTGTTTGTTCACCAAATATTTATTGTTTCTAGGATAAGGGCAATCTCAGGATACAGCGGTCAACAAGGGAGACACACGTGGTTCGTGACTTCATGGAATTGATAATAACGAACATAGAGTTAAGTACTTAACTTTGCCAGACACGACTTAAAGTGTGTGAAAACAATTTTTTTCACACAATTACTCCGTACTTTTCTAGTAAATTTGAATCCATCTTTAGAGTCCAAATTAATGTGGTTTAACTATTTATAAGTGGGAGGATTTATTTTCTCAAAGCCTAATAAATGTAATTAGGGAGGTGAAAGAATTCTACTTGGAAAACGGTAAGGTACTGATGGAAGAAATTGAAAATGATGGAAACAGATGAAAAGATATACCATATTCATGAACTGGAAGAATTAATAGTTTTAAATGACCACAATATGCAAGACAACCTACACATTTAATGTAATATCTATCAAATTACCAAGGCCAATATTCAGAACAAATAATTCTAAAATTTATCTGGAAACAAAAGACCCTCAATAGCCAAAACAATCTTGAGAAAGAAGAAGAAAGCTGAGGGTATCATGCACCCAGATTTCAAACTAAATCACAAAGCTATAGTTATCAAAACAGTATGGTACTGGCACAAAAACTGATGCAGAGATCAATGGAACAGAACAGAGAGCCCAGAAATAAGCTCTCACTTCCATGGGCAATAAATCTACAACAAAGGAGGCAAGAATATACAATGGGGAAATGATAGCCTCTTCAATAAATGGTGCTGGGAACTTTGGGAAAACTGGACAGCTACATGCAAATAACCAAATTGGATTTTCTCACACCATTAAGAAAAATAAATTAAAAATAGATAAAAAACTTAAATGTAAGACCTGAAACCATACAACTTCCAGAAGAAAACATAGGCGGTGTTTTGACTACTACAGTGATCTAGGTAATATTTTTGAGATGTGTTTACTTAGGCAAGGGAAACAAAAGTAAAAATTAAAAAATGGGACTGCATCAAGGCTTCTGCACAGCAAAGGAAATGATCAGCCACAATTTCCAGTTCCAGTTTCTTTAAAGTGGATTGTTAGAAAGAAATCTGAATGCAGACAATATTTTGATTCTTATCATTTATCCCAGTTACTTAATTTGACAAATTTGTTCTCGTTGGCTGCCCTTTTCTTTAAGCACTTTGAATATGTTATCTCCCTTCCTTTGGTCTCCACCACTGCTGATGAGAAACCACCTGTTCATCTTATTGAGTATCCCTTATATATGATGAGTCGCTTCTCTCTAGTTGCAGTTCAAGACTGTTTCTTGACTATTTCATGCAGAAATCTGAGTTTTGTCTATGTGGAGTTCACTGAACTTCATGGATGTGTAGACTAATAATTTGTATTAAATTTGAGAAGTTTTCAGCCATTAGATTTTCAAGTAATTCTACTTTGTTAAAGGCCTGGAATCAGTAAGCTCCCACAGTCTTTGCTGAGGGGCTCTATGTGGCCGTTGAGGCTTACCCTCAACTTTGCCTTAGCTTTACTCTCCTGCTGGTGCACAGCCTTAAGGTCAGCAAGGGGTGACAGCATAGGCCCTTCTTACATCATTCTTAGCACGCCAAGATCCAGGTGTTAATGCCCAGACTTATGCATTTGTATATCCCACTAGTTTCCCAGGAATCTGCTGGAGCTTTTCACACTGTCTGTGGACATCTCATTCCCCAGCTTTTCCTTTGACGCTTGTTGCTTAGCTTAAAACTTTATTTGTTATCCACTGTTTCAAGCACCATTTAAAAAAAATTCTTTCTGACATACACCTTTGGATAGGTAAATGGCTTTTCACACTGGAACATTCCTAGTTGATAACTTTTGAAAGAGTAATTTTTATGAAAGCTTCATTTTGTTAATAGAAAGTTATTTTACCTCATTAACCAAGTAAAAATGTATACTATATTTATCACAATGTCAAGGTGTTGATAAGATCAAATATATTCCCCCTTGGGGAATCCAATGTAAAAGCACGTGGTTGATATAGAGCTTTTAATTGACAATTGGAAGAGAATAGTTATGCGGATAGTTAAAACATAGAATGTGAGGATTGAGCTTAAAATAGTGGATTGATGCGTGACTTAAAGCTGCAATGTATATATACATTTTATCAATACATGAATTGGGATAATTTATTACATATTATTATAGAAATTATGATAAATGTATATCTATATAATATTATATAAACTATGGTTAACATTCAGTAATATAAACATAAAAACCTAATAAGGTAAAACACCAGCTTTGCCTTTATAAATAAAGAAGACTGTTTTCTACTTATGATTGTGACTGGACTTAACAATCCTTTTAAACTAGAAGTACGCTTATTACAATCAGTTATTTATGATTATAAGAGGGAAAACATATTCGTCATACCGAACTTAGAGAACAACTGATTTTCAATGGTCAATTAAAAGTAAAATATATTCTGATAATGGCATTTGTCAGATTTTTTGTCAACTTCAAAATAAAAATGGATCATTTAGTAATAACATGAAATATGGATATGTAAGTAATTTCAAATATTTTAGCATATAAAATTATTTTTATAGGTATTTGCTTTTTAGTTGATTTTGCGGAAGGAATAGAAAAGAGTCTATACATCTTCAACTAATAGAAATCATACAAAACAAAAAAAAAGTTAAAATATTGGAACCAGTTGAGAAACTACAAGTATTCAAATGCAGGAAATCATGATTTTATAACATTTTAATGTGATCTACCCTTGGGAAACAAAATTAACCAATCTTTATTTCTCCACAGGAAATAGTCCAGCATAAAGTTATAATACATTGTGGTGAAGGCTTACAGCTGCAGATTTTTCACATGCAATGCCCCACAGGTATTATGGCTTACTGCATTGCATCAAGACTACCTTCCTATCTGGAAGACTATCTAAGTACAAACAAGACACTAAGTCCAGATTTTATTTTCCCTTGGTATCAGAATATGGTAATTTCAGTGTCCTGAGAAATACTTTTTTAGCCTTTAAATGGAAATGTGTAGCATTCTTTTATTAAGATCTATGTTTTGGTTCGATTTTCAAAAAACTTAACATATGACCAAGTTATCTTATCAATTTATCAAGCTACCAAATTTCAGGCAAATGCAGGTGTGTAATATGATGTATTTCATGATAATATTTCCCATAAAGACAACTAATATTAATATATTAAGAACTTCTGGGTCAAAACATACTTACTGCAGGGGCAACTGTTCTAATTTATGGTTTCTTTTAAAGAGACTACAAACCCTAAACTCAATAGTGTGCTCTAGTCTCAGCTCTAACTAATCAAGTATTTTCCTCATGTGTATGGAATAGTCAGATGTACACGGTGCACTGTAAATTATGCTAAATAGGATCTGGGGAGCTTAACACTAATCTAAACTAAGTTGTGCACTAGTTTTTAACCTTGAGTTGAAGTCAATGAAACAATTTGAGTCTAAATAGTCTTACTTTTTAAAAAAAAATCAGATGGTAGTATAAGACAACTCCAGCTCTTTAAAACTTTAAAGTGATAAAGATAGATATATATATTATATCTATAATATATATACACACACACATTTATATTATATACACACACACGCATACTAATTATATTTTATTTGTTCACAAATATTTATTGTTTCTAGGAAAATGGCAAGCTCAGGATACACAGGTCAGCAAGGGAGAAAGACGTGGTTCGGTACTTCATGGAACTGACAAATAACGGACAAAGAGTTAAGTACCTAATGTTGTCAGACACGATTTAAAGTGTGTTAAAACAATTTTTTTCACACAATTACTATGTACTTTTCTAGTAAATTTCAATCCATGTTTAGAGTCCAAATTAATGTGGCTTAACTAATTATAAGTGGGAGGATTTATTTTCTCAAACCTAATAAATGTAAATAAGGAGGTGAAAGACCTCTACTTGGAAAACTGTAAGGTACTGATGAAAGAAACTGAAGATAATATAAACAGATGAAAAGGTATACCATCTTCATGCACTGGAGAATTAATTATTTAATGACCATAATATGCAAGACAACCTACAGATTAAATGTAATATCTATCAAATTACCAATGGCATAATTCAGAACAAATAATTCTAAAATTTATATGGCAACAAAAATCCCTCAATAGCCAAAACAATCTTGAGAAAGAAGAGGAAAGCTGAGAGTATAATGCACCCTGATTTCAAACTACATCACAAAGCTATAGTTATCAAAACAGTATGGTACTCTCACAAAAACAGATGCGGAGATCAATGGAACAGATCAGAGAACCCAGAAATAATATTTAATAAATTTTGCTAATTTATGTTAACATATAATGTATATATACATTGCATCTATCAGTCATGCATCAATCCATTATTTTATACTCAAACCTCACATTCTATTGTCATACCTACTCTCTTCCAGTCATCAATTAAAACCTCTTTATCTACCTCTTCGCTTTGCATTGTATTCCTAAAGTGGGAATATACTGTGTCTTATCACCACCTTCACATTGTAGCATATATTTTTTCTTGCTTAATAGGTAAAATAACTTTCTATTAACAAAATGAAAGTTTCATAACAATTAAACTTTGAAAAGTAATCAACAAGGAATGTTCGAGTGTGAAAAGTCCTCTAGCTATCCAAAGGTGTATGTCAGTAAGAATTTTTTTTAAATGGGGCTTGAAGAATTTGATATCAAATAAATTTTAACCTAAGGAACAAGCTTCAAAGTCAAATCTGGGAAAAGAGATGACCACAGACAGTGTGAAATGCTCCAGCAGATTCCTGGGAAACTAGTGGGATATGCACATGCATAGGTCGGTGAATTCACCCCTGGTTCTCTGTGTGCTAAGAATGATGACAGAAGGGCCTATGCTCTCACCCCTGGCTGACATTAAGACTCTGAAAAGACAGGACAGGAAGGCTAAGGCAGAGTTGAGGGTATGCCTCAACAGCCACATAGAGCCCCTCAGCAAAGACTGTGGGTGCTTACTGATTCCAGGCCTTTAAAGAAAAAAGAATTATTTGAAAAACTAATGGCTGAACACTTCTCAAATTTAATAAAATATATTAGTCTACATATCCAAGAAGTTCAGTGAGCTCCACAGGACAAAACTCAGATTTCTCTATGAAATAGTCAACAAAGAGTCTTAACTGCAACTAGAGAGAAGTGAATCATCATATATAAGGGATACTCAATAAGATGAACAGGTGGTTTCTCATCAGCAGTGGTGGAGACCAAAGGAAGGGAGATAACATATTCAAAGTGCTTAAAGAAAAGGGCAGCCAACGAGAACAAATTTGCCAAATTAATTAACTTTGATAAATGGTAAGAACAAAAATATTGTCTGCATTCAGAATTTTTCTAAGAATCCACTTTAAAGAAGCTGGAACTGGAAATTGTGGCTGATCATTTCCTTTTCTGTGCAGAAGCCTCAATGCAGTCCCATATGTTAAATTTTACTTTTGTTTCCCTTGCCTAAGTAAACATATTCCAAACATATTACTAGATCAATGTAAAAGAGCACACCACCTATGTTTTCTTCTAGAAGTTGCATGGTTTCAGGTCTTACATTTAAGTTTTATAAACATTTTTAATTTATTTTTCTGAATGGAGTGAGAAAATCCTATTTGGTTCTTTTGCATGTAGGTGTCCAGTTTTCCCAAAGCTCACAGCACCATTTATTGGAGAGGCTATCCTTTCCAAATTGTATATTCTTGGTTCCTGTGTTGTAGATTTATTGCCCATGTAAGTATGAGTTTATTTCTGGGCTCTCTGTTCTGTTCCATTGATCTCTGCATCTGTTTTTGTGCCAGTACCATACTGTTTTGATAACTATAGCTTTGTGATGTAGTTTGAAATCAGGGTGCATGATACCCTCAGGTTTCTTCTACTTTTCCAATATTATTTTGGCTATTGAGGATCCTTTGTTTCCATATATATTTAAGAAATATGTGTTCAGAATAATGCCCTTGGTAATTTGATAGATATTACATTAAATCTGTAGGTTGTCTTGCATATTATGGTCATTTAAAAATATTAATTATTCCAGTGCATGAATATGGTATATATTTTCATCTGTTTCCATCATCTTCAGTTTCTTTCATCAGTAACTTACTGTTTTCCAAGTAGAGATCTTTCACCTCATTATTTTCATTTATTAGGCTTTGAGAAAATAAATCCTCCCACTTATAAATAGTTAAACTACATTAATTTGGACTCTAAAGATGGATTCAAATTTACTAGAAATGTGAGGAGTAATTGTGTTAAAAAAACTTGTTTTAACACAATTTAAACCGTGTCTGTCAACATCAGGCACTTAACTCTGTGTTCGTTATTTGTCAGTTCCATGAAGTCACGAACCACGTGTGTCTGCCTTGTTGACCGCTGTATCCTGAGATTGCCCTTATCCTAGAAACAATAAATAGTTGGTGAACAAATAAAGTATAATTGCTGAGCTAATTAATCTCACTTTTACATATACATGTATGAATGTGTTGTATATATGTGATACATAGTAAAATATATGCTAAATAAAGTGTAGGTGTGAAAAATTGTGAAGTGTTTAACCCATTTGCAAGTTAACAAGTTAGCCTGCTACAGTCTCATGGACGCTGGTAGAAAATGGGGGCATGCTGTATCAGAGACAAAGGATAGAGTATTACCGACAAAAGAGTGTCTGCACATGTGCCAGTTCCCCAAGCCTCAGTTCCCTTCGAGTAACAGGAGGAGAGCCAGGTGACACTTAAACACACAGTGAGATAAATTCTAAGAAAGTAACCCCAAACTGGGGGATCATGAATCTTTTGAAATGGAGGTAAACATGCCTGCCACTTTGTTTGTAGAGAGACACTATCTGTGTCTTCCATAGCTGATATATGTGTGTGTGTGTGTGTGTGTGTGTGTATAATATATATATATGTGTGTGTATATATATATTGTATATATAATATATATATCTATCTTTATCACTTTAAAGTTTTAAAGAGCTGCAGTTGTCTCATTCCATCATCTTATTTTTTTTATATGTAAGGAGAGTGAGAGTCAAATTGGGTGTTTGACTTCAACTCAAGGTTAAAACCTGGTGTGCAACTAATTTGACATTAGAGTTAAGCTCCCCTGATACCTAGTTAGCGTTCTTTACAGTGTACAGTGTACATCTGACTATTCCATATAGATGAGTAAAATACTTGAATAGGTAGAGCTGAGACTAGAGCACACTATTGAATTAGGGTTTGTAGTCTCTTTAAAAGAAACCATAAATTAGAACAGTTGCCCCTGCTGTAAGTATGTTTTGACTCAGAAGTTCTTAATATTTATATATTATTTGTATTTATGGAAAATATTATCTTGAAAGACATCATATTACACACCTGTATTTGCCTGAAAATTTGTAGGTTGATAAATTGCTAAGATAACTGGGTCATAGGTGAAGATTTTGAAAAACAAACTCAAACATAGATCCTAATAAAAGAATGTTATACATGTCCTTTTAAAGGCTAAAAAGTATTTCTCAAGACTCTTAAACTACCATATTCTAATACCAAGGGAAAGTAAAATCTGAACTTAGAGTCTTGTTTTTACTTAGAGGGTCTTACGAACAGAAAGGCAGTCTTGATACAAAGCAGTAAGCAACAGTGACAGTGTGGCATTGCAGGTGAAAAATCTGCAGATGTAAGCCTTTACCACAATGTATTACAAGTGTACGCTGGAATATTTCCTGTACAGAAATAAGGTTTCGTTAGCTATGTTTTCCAAGAGTAGATCACTTTAAAATATTAAAAAATCATGATTTCCTGAATTTGAAACTTTGTAGTTTCTCAACTGGTTCCAATATTTTAAGGTTTTTTTTTTTTTGTTTTCTGGTATGATTTCTATTAGGGGAAGATGTAAAGAAGCTTTTCTTTTCCTTCTTCAAAATCAACTAAAAAGGAAATACCTATAAAAATAGTTTTATAAGCTAAAATATTTGAAATTACATACATATGTGTATTTCATGTTATTACTAAATGTTCGATTTTTACTTTGAAGTAGACACAGAAAACTGACAAATGCCATTATCAGAATATATTTTACTATTAATTGACTATTAAAAATCAGTTGCTCTGTATGTTCTGTATGAAGAATTTGTTTTTTCCTGTCATAATGATAAATAATTGATTGTAATAAATTTTCTTCATACTTAATAGGACAGTTAAGTCCAGTCACATTCATAAGTAGAATACAGTGTTCTTTATTTATTAAGGCAAAGCTGGTGTTTTTGCATGTACAGATGTTTTGTTTATATTGCTGTAATTTTATCTTAATGTGAATATTAATATATAGATACAAATTTATCCTAATTTCGATAATAATATGTAATAAATTATCCTAATTTATGTAATGATATAATGTACATATACATTGCAACTTGCTGTCATGTATCAATCCACTCTTTTATGCTCAATCCTCACATTTTATATTCTAACTATCCGCATACCTACTCTCTTCCAGTCATCAATTAAAAACTTTTTACCTATCTCTTGCTTTTCCATTGGATTCCCCAAGGGGGAATATATTTGATCTTATCACCTAGACATTGTGATAAATGTAGTACACATTTTTACCTGGTTAATGAGGTAAAATAACATTCTATTAACAAAATGAAGGTTTCATACAATTACTCTTTCAAAAGTTATCAACTAGGAATGTTCCAGTGTGAAAAGCCCTTTACCAATCCACGGGTGTATGTCAGAAATTGTTTTCTTTAAATGGTGCTTGAAGCATTGGATAACAAATAATCTTTTTAGCAAAACAACAAGCTTCAAAGGAAATGCTGGGGAATGAGATGTCCACAGACAGTGTGAAAAGCTCCAGCAGATTCCTGGGGTGTTAGTGGGATATGCAAATGCATAGGTCTGTGCATTCATCCGTGGCTCTGTGTGTGCTAAGAATGATGTAAGAAGGGCTTATGTTCTCCCCTCTGGCTGACCTTAAGCCTCTGAACAGGTAGGAAAGGAAGACTAAGGCAGAATTGAGGCTATGCCTCAACGGCCACATAGAGCCCCTCAGCAAAGAATGTGGGTGCTTATTGATTCCAGGCCTTTAAGGAAAGTAGATTTATTTGAAAAAATAATGGCTGAACACTTCTCAAATTTACTAAAAATTATTAGTCTACACATCCAAGAATTTCAGTGAACTCCACACAGGCAGAACTCAGATTTCTGCATGAAATAGTCAAGAAACAGTCTTGACTGAAAGTAGAGAGTAGCGACTAATCATATATAAGGGATGCTCAATAAAATTAACAGGTGGTTTCTCATCAGCAGTGTTGGAGACCAAAGTCAGAGAGATAATATATTCAAAGTGCTGAAAGGAATGGGCTGCCAATGAGAAAATTTGCCAAATTATGTAACTTGGTAAATGGTAAGAATCAAAATAGTGTCTGCATTCAGAGTTCTTTCTATGAATCCACTTTAAAGAAACTGGAACTGGAAAGTGTGGCTGATCATTCCCTTAGCAGTGCAGAAACATTGATGCCGTCCCATTTTTTATTTTTACTTGGGTTCCCTTGCCTAAGTAAACATATCTCAAAAATATTACTAAGAGCAATGTAAAAGAGCACACTGCCTATGTTTACTTCTAGAAGTTGTATGGTTTCAGGTCTTACATTTAAGTTTTTGATCTATTTCTAATTTATTTTTCTTAATGGAGTAAGAAAATCAAATTTGGGTCATTGCACGTAGGTGTCCAGTTTTCTCAAAGTTCCCAGCACCATTTATTGAAGAGGCTATCCTTTCCCCATTGTATATTCTTGCCTCCTTTGTTGTAGATTTATTGCCCATGCAAGTCCGAACTGCTTTCTGGGGTCTGTGTTCTGTTCCATTGATCTCTGCAAATGACTTTGTCCCAGTGCCATACTGTTTTGATAATTATAGCTTTGTAATATAGTTTGAAATCAGGGTGCATGATACCCTCAGCTATCTTCTTCTTTCTCAAGATTGTTTCGGCTACAGAGGGTGTTTTGTTTCCATATAAATTTTAGAATTATTTGTTCTGAATTTTGCTGTTGGTAATTTGATAGATATAAAATTTAATCTGTAGGTTGTCTTGCATATTATGGTGATTTATAAATATTAATTCTTCCAGTCCGTGAATATGGTATATCTTTTCATCTGTTTCCGTCATGTTCAGTTTCTTTCATCAGTAACTTACCGTTTTCCAAGTAGAGTTCTTTCACCACCTTATTTGCATTTATTAGGCTTTGAGAAAATAAATCCTCCCACTTATAAATAGTTAAACCACATTAATTTGGACTCTAAAGATGGATTCAAATTCACTAGAAATGTGCAGAGTAATTGTGTTAAAAAATTGTTTTAACACAATTTAAATCGTGTCTGGCAATGTCAGGTAATTAACTCTGTGTTCGTTATTTGTCGGTTCCATGAAGTCACGAACCACGTGTGTCTCCGTTGCTGACCACTGTATCCTGAGCTTGCCCTTATCCTAGAAACAATAAATACTTGGTGAACAAATAAAGTATAATTGCTGGGCTAATTTATCTCACTTTTACATATACATTTTTGTATGTGTTGTATATATGTGATACATAGTAAAATATATGGTAAATAGAGTGAAGGTGTCAGAAATTGTGAAGTGTTTACCCCATTTGCAAGTTAACAACTTAGCCTGCTACAGTCTCATGGACGCTGGTAGAAAATAGGGGCATGCTGGATCAGAGATGAAGGACAGAGTATTATCGACAACAGAGTGTCTGCATATGTGCCAGTTCCCCAAGCCTCAGTTTCCTTCGAGTAACGGTTAGAGAGCCAGGTGTCACTTAAATACACAGTGAGATACCTTCTAAGAAAGGAACCTCAAACTTGGGGAACATGAATCTTTTGAAATGGAGGTAAACATGCCTGCCACATTGTTTGTAGAGAGACACTATCTGTGTCTTCCGTAGCTGATATATGTGTGTGTGTGTGTGTGTTTGTGTATAATATATATATGTGTGTGTGTATCTATTTTATATATATAATATATATATATATATCTTTGTCACTTAAAAGATTTAAGGAGCTTTTTTGTCTTATTCCATCATCGGATTTTTTTTATAGGTAAGAAGATTGAGGCTCAAATTGGATCTTTGACTTCAACTCAAGGTTAAAAACTGGTGTGCAACTGATTTGATTTAGAGTTAAGCTCCCCTGATTCCTAGTTTGTGTTCTTTACAGTGTACAGTGTACATCTGAGTATTCCATATAGATGAGTAAAATACTTGAATAGGTAAAGCTGAGACTAGAGCACACTATTGAATTAAGATTTGTAGTCTGTTTAAAAGAAACCTTAAATTAGAACAGTTGCCCCTGCTGTAAGTATTTTTGGACTCAGAAGTTCTTAATATTTATATATTATTTGTCTTTATGGGAAATATTATCTTGAAAGACATCATATTACACACCTGCATTTGCCTGAAAATTTGTAGCTTGATAAATTGATAAGATAAGTGGGTCATATGTTAAGATTTTGAAACACCAACTCAAACATAGATCCTAATAAAAGAATGTTGTACCTTTCCTATAAAGGCTAAAAAAGTATTTCTCAGGACTCATAAATTACCATATTGTAATATCAAGGAAAAATAAAATCTGAACTTAGAGTCTTCTTTGTATTTTGAGGGTCTTCTGAACAGAAAGGCAGTCTTCATGCAATCCAGTAAGCCACAGTAACAGTGGGGAATTGTAGGTGAACAGTATGCAGATGTAAGCCTTCAACACAATGTATTAAAACTGTATGCTGGAATATTTCCTGTACAGAAATAAGGTTTGGTTAACTATGTTTCCCAAGATTAGATCACATTAAGATATTATAAAATCTTGACTTCCTGTATTTGAAAATTTGTATTTTTTCAACTGGTTCTAATATTTTAAGGTTTTTTTTTTTGGTATTATTTGTATTTTTGAAGATGTATAGAGCTTTTCTTTTCCATTTTCAAAATCAGCTAAAAAGCAAATAGTTTTAAAAGAGTAGTATTAGCTAAAATATTTGAAATTTCATACATATCTGTATTTCATTTTATTACTAAATGATCAATTTTTACTTTGAAGAAGACACAATAAACTGACAAATGCCATTATCAGAATACATTTTACTTTTAATTGACCACTTAAAACCAGTTGTTCTGGGTGTTCTGTATGAAGAATTTGTTTTTTCCTGTTATAATGATAAATAACTGATTGTAATAAAAGTTCTTCCTGCTTTAAAGGACAGTTAAGTACAGTCACAATCATATGTAGAATACAGTCTTCTTTATTTATAAAGGCTAAGCTGGTGTTGTAGCTTTTAGGTTTTAATGTTTATATTTCTGTAATTTTATCTTAATGTGTATAATAATATATGGATGCACATATATCATTATTTTGATAATAATATGTAATAAATTATCCTAATTTATTTAATCATGTAATGTATATATATTACATCTTTCAGTCATGCATCAATCCACTATTTTATGCTCAAACCTCACATTCTATGTTTTAACTATCCGCATATCTACTCTCCTCCAGTCATCAGTTAAAAACTCTTTATCTACCTCTTGCTTTTCCATTGGATTACCCAAGGGGGAGTATATTTATTCTTATCACCACCTTGACATTGTGATAAACGTAGTATACATTTTTACTTGGTTAATGATTTAAAATAACTTTCTATTAACAAAATGAAGGTTTCATAACAATTACTCTTTGAAAATTATCAACTAGGAATGTTCCAGTGTGAAAATCCCTTTACCAATCCAAGGCTGTATATCAGAAATAAGTTTTTTTAAATTGTGCTTGAAGTATTGGATAAGAAATAAACTTTTAAGCAAAGCAACAATTTTAATAGGAAAAGCTGGGGAATGAGAAGTCCACAGACAGTGTGAAAAGCTCCAGCAGATTCCTGGGAAAATATTAGGCTATGAAAATGCATAGGTCTGTGCATTCATCCCTGTTTCTGCACGTGCTAAAAATGATGTAAGAAGGGCCTATGCTATCACCTATGGCTGACCTTAGAACTCTGCACAGGCAGGAGAGGAAGGCTAATTCAGAGTTGTGGCTATGCCTCAATGGCCACATAGAACCCCTCAGCAAAGACTGTGTGTGCTTACTGATTCCAGGCCTTTATAGAAAGAAGAATTATTTGAAAAACTAATGGCTGAACACTTCTCAAATTTAATAAAAAATATTAGTCTACACATCCAAGAAGTTCAGTGTACTCCACATAGACATAACACAGATTTCTGCATGCTATAATCAAGAAACAGCCTTGAATGCAACTAGAGAGAAGCGACTCATCTTATATCAGGGATACTCAATAAGATGAACAAGTGGTTTCTCATCAACAGTGGTGTATACCAAAGGCAGAGAGATAACATTTTCATAGAAGTGAAAGAAAAGTTCTGCCAATGAGAAAAAAATTGCCAAATTAAGTAACTGGGATAAATGGTAAGAATGAAAATATTGTCTGCATTCAGAGTTCTCTGTAATAATCCACTTTAAAGAAACTGGAACTGGAAATTGTGGCTGATCATTTACAATGCTGTGCAGAAGCCTTGATGCAGTCCCATTTTTTAACTTTTACTATTGTTTCCCTTGCCTAAGTAAACATATCTCAAAAATATTACTAAGATCAATGTAAAAGAGCACACAGCCTATGTTTTCTTCTAGAATTTGTATGGTTTCAGGTCTTACATTTAAGTTTTTAAAAAAATTTTAATTTACAGTTCTTAATGGTGTGAAAAAATCCAATTTCATTCTTTTTCGTGTAGCTGCCCAGTTTTCCCAATGTTCCCAGCACCATTTATTGAAGAGGCTATCCTTTCCCCATTGTATATTCTTGCCTCCTTTCTTGTAGATTTATTGCCGATGTAAGTGTGAGCTTATTTCTGGGCTCTGTGTTCTGTTTGATTGATCTCTGCATCTGTTTTTGAGAAAGTAACATACTGTTTTGATAACTATAGCTTTGAGGTGTAGTTTGAAATCAGGATGCATGATACCCTCATCTTTCTTCTTCTTTCTCAAGATTGTTTTTGCCATAGAGTGTCTTTTGATTCCATACAAATTTTAGAAATATTTGTTCAGAATAATGCCCTTGGTAATTTGGTAGATAGTACATTAAATCTGTAGGTTGTCTTTCAAATTATGGTCATTTAAAAACATTAATCCTACCAGTCCATGAATATGGTATATCTTTTCATCTGTTTCCATCATGTTCAGTTTCTTTCATCAGTACCTAACCGTTTTCAAAGTAGACATCTTTGAACTCCTTATTTACATGTATTAGGCTTTTAGAAAATAAATCCTCCCAATTATAGATAGTTAAACCACATTAATTTGGACTCTAAAGATGGATTCAAATTTACAGAAAAGTACGGAGTAATTGTGTGAAAAAAATTGTTTAACACAATTTAAATTGTTTCTGGCAATGTCAGGTACTTAACTCTCTTTTCGTTATTTGTCACTTCCATGAAGTCATGAACCACGTCTGTCTCCCTTGCTGACTGCTGTATGCTTAGCTTGCCCATATCCTAATAACAATAAATATTTGGTGAACAAATAAATTATAATTGGGAGTCTAATTAAACTCACTTTTACATATACATTTATGTATGTGTAGTATATATGTGATACATAGAAAAATGTATGCTAAAGTGTATGAGTCAAAAGTTGAGAAGTGTTTATCCCATTTGCACGTTAACATCATAGCCTGCCACAGTCTCATGGACGCTGGTAGAAAATAGGGGCATGCTGGATCAGACATGAAGGACACTGTATTATCGACAACAGAGTTTCTGCACATGTGCCAGTTCCCCAAGCCTCAGTTCCCTTTGGGTAACAGGAAGACATCCAGGTGACACTTAAACACACAGTGAGTTACATTCTAAGAAATGAACCCAAAACTTGGGGAACGTGAATCTTTTGAAAAGGAGTTAAACATGCCTGCCATTTGTTTCTAGAGAGACACTATCTGTGTCTCCATACCTGATATGTGTGTGTGTGTGTGTGTGTGTATGTATGTATAATATATATATGTGTGTGTGTGTATATATTATATATATATAATATATATATCTATCTTTACCACTTTAAAGTTTTAAAGAACTGGAGTTGTCTTATTCCATCATCTGATATTTTTCACAGTTAAGAAGAGTGAGGCTCTAATTTGGTCATTGATTTCAAAACAAGTTTAAAAAACAGCGGGCAACTAAGTTGAGATTAGAGTTAAGCTCCCCTGATTCCTAGTTAGCATTCTTCACAGTTTACCTTGTACATCTGAGTATTCCATACAGATGAGTAAAATACTTGTGTAGTTAGAGTTGAGACTTGAGGGCACTATTTAATTTAGGGTTTGTTGTCTCATTAAAAGAAACCATAAAATAGAACATTTGCTCCTGCTGTAACTTTATTTTGACTCAGAAGTGCTTAATACATTTATATTATTTGACTTTATGTGAAATATTATCTTTAAAGACATCATATTACACACCTGCATTTGCCTGAAACTTGGCAGTCTGATTAAATGATAAGATAACTGTGTCATATGTTAAGATTTTTGAAAAACCTAACAAAACATGATCCTAATATAAGAATGTTATGCATTTCCTTTTTTAGGCTAAAAAATTATTTCTCAGGACTCTTATATTACCATAATCTGATACCAAGGGAAAATAAAATCGGCACTTATGGTCTTGTTTGTTCTTAGAGGGCCTTCCAGAAAGGAAGGCAGTCTTGATGCAATTCAGTAAGCCACAATACCAGTGGGGTATTGCAGGTGAAAAATCTGAAGCTGTAAGCCTTCACCACAATGCATCACAACTCTATGCTGGAATATTTCCTGTACAGAAATAAGGTTTGGTTAACTTTGTTTCCCAAGTGTAGATCACATTAAAATGTTATAAAATCATGATTTCCTGCATTTGAATACTTGTAGTTTCTCATATGGTTTCAATATTTTAAGGTATTTTTTTTTTTGGTATGATTTCTATTACTTGACAACGTATAGAATCTTACCTTTTCTTTCTTCAAAATCAACTGAAAAGCAAATACATACAAAAATAGTATTATAAGCTAAAACGTTTGAAGTTACATACATATCTCTATTTCATGTTATTACTAAATGATCGATTTTTACTTTGAAATAGACACAAAAAACTGACAAATGCCATTTTCAGGTAACATTTTACTTTAAATTGACCATTGAAAATCAGTTGTTCTGTATGTTCTGTATGATGAATATGGTTTTTCCTGTTACAACGATAAATAACTCATTGTAGTAAATGATCTTCTTGTTTAAAAGGACAGCAAAGTCCAGTCACAATCATAAGTAGAAACAGTCTTCTTTATTTATAAAGGGAAAGCTGGTGTTTTAGCCTATTATATTTTAATGTTTATATTGCTGTAAGTTTATCTTAATTTGTATAATAATATATAGATATCCATTTATCATAATTTCTAAATAATATGTAATAAATTATCATAATTTATGTAATGATTTAATATATATATACATTGCATCTATCAGTCATGCATCAATCCACTCTTTTATGCTCAAACCTCACATTCTATGTTTTAACTATCCGCATACCTACCCTCTTCCAGTCATCAATTAAAAACATTTATCTACCACTTGCTTTTCCATTGGATTCCCCAAGGGGGATTATATTTGTTCTTATAAACACCTTGACTTTGTAATAAATTTAGTATACATTTTTACTTGATTAATGAGGTAAAATATCTTTCTATCAACAAAATGAAGCTTTCATAACAATTACTCTTTCAAAAGTTATCAAGTAGGAATTTTCCAGTGTGAAATTACGTTTTCCTATACAAGGGTGTATGTTAGAAAGAATTTTTTTTTAAATGGTGCTTGAAGCATTTGATAACAAATAAACCTTTAAGCAAAACAACAAGCTTCAAAGGAAAAGCTGCACATGAGATGTCCACAGACTGTGTGAAAAACTCCACCAGATTTCTGGGAAACTAGAGGACTATGCACATGCATATGTCTTTGCATTCATCCCTGGCATTGTGCGTGCTGAGAATGATGTAAGAATGGCCTATGCTCTCACACCTGGATGACCTTAAGACTCTGCACAGGCAGGAGAGGAAGGCTAAGGCAGGGTTGTGGGTATGCCTCAACGGCCACATAGAGCCACTCAGCAAAGTCTGTGGGTGCTTACTGATTCCAGGCCTTTAAGGAAAGAAGAATAATTTGAAAAACTAATGGCTGAACACTTCTCAAATGTAATAAAAAATATTAGACTGCACATCCAAGAAGTTCAGTGAACTCCACATAGACAAAACTCTGATTTCTGCATGAAATAATCAAAAACAGCCTTGACTGCAACTACATGGAAGTGACTAATCATATATAAGGGATGCTCAATAAGATTAACAGCTGGTTTCTCATCAGCAGTGGTGGAGACCAAAGGCAGAGGGATAACATATACAAAGTGCTGTCCTAAGGAATGGGCTGCCAAAGAGAAAATATTTGCCAAATTAAGTAACTTGGTAAATGGTAAGAATCAAAATATTGTCTGCATTCAGTGTTCTTTCTACGAATCCACTTTAAAGAAACTGGAACTGGAAATTGTGGTTGATCATTTCCTTTGCAGTGCAGAAACATTGATGCAGTCCCATTTTTACATTTTTACTTTTGTTTCCCTTGCCGAAGTAAATATATCTCAAAAATATTACTAAGATCAATGTAAAAGAGCACACTGCCTATGTTTACTTCTAGAAGTTGTATGGTTTCAGGTCTTACATTTAAGTTTTTGATCCATTTTTAATTTATTTTTCTTAATGGAGTGAGAAAATCCAATTTGGTTCTTTTACATGTAGCTGTACAGTTTTCTCAACGTTCCCAGCACCATTTATTGAAGAGGCTATCATTTCCTCATTGTATATTCTTGCCTCCTTTGTCGTAGATTTATTGCCCATGTAAGTGTGAACTGATTTCTGGTGTCTGTGTTATGTTCCATTGATCTCTGCATTTGTTTTTGTATCAGTGCCATACTGTTTTGATAACTATAGCTTTGTGATTTAGTTTGAAATCTGGGTGCATGATACCCTCAGCTTTCTTCTTCTTTCTCAAGATTGTTTTGGCTATTGAGGGTATTTTTTTCCAATATAAATTTTAGAATTATTTGTTCTGAATATTGCTGTCGGAATTTTGATAGATATTACATTACATCTGTAAGTTGTCTTGCATATTATGGTCATTTAAAAATATTAATTCTTCCAGTCCATGAATATGGTATATCTTTTCAACTGTTTCCATCATGTTCAGTTTCTTTCATCAGTAACTTACCGTTTTCCAAGTAGAGATCTTTCACCTCCTTATTTACATTTATTAGGCTTTGAGAAAATAAATCCTCCCACTTATAAATAGTTAAACGACATTAATTTGGACTCTAAAGATGGATTAAAATTTACTAGAATTGTGTTAAAAAATTGGTTTGACACAACTTAAATCGTGTCCGGCAAATTCATGTAGTTAACTCTCTGTTCGTTATTAGTCAGTTCCATGAAGTCATGAACCACGTGTGTCTGCCTTGTTGACCGCTGTATCCTGAGATTGCCCTTATCCTAGAAACAATAAATATTTGGTGAACAAATAAAGTATAATTGATGGGCCAATTAATCTCACTTTTACATATACATGTATGTATGTGTTGTATATACGTGATACATACTAAAATATATGCTAAATAAAGTGAAGGTGTGAAAAATTGGGAAGTGTTTACCCCATTTGCAAGTTAACAACTTAGCCTGCTACAGTCTCATGGACACTGGTAGAAAATAGGGGCATGCTGGATCAGAGAAAAAGGACAGAGTTTTACCGACACCAGAGTGTCTGCACATGTGCCAATCCCCCAAGCCTCAGTTCCCTTTGAGTAACAGGAAGAGAGCCAGGTGACCCTTAAAAACAGAGTGAGATTTATTGTAAGAAAGGAACCCCAAACTTGGGGAACATGATTCTTTTGAAAAGGAGATAAACATGCTTGCCACATCGTATGTAGATAGACACTATCTGCGTCTTCCATAGCTGTTATATATGTGTGTGTGTGTATATATATATATTATATATATATATATATATATTTCTTTTTTCACTTTAAAGTTTTAAAGAGCTGGAGTTGTCTTATTCCATCATCTGATTTTTTTTATAGGTAAGAAGAGTGAGGCTCAAATTGGGTCTTTGACTTCAACTCTAGTTTTAATATAGTGTGCAAGTAATTTGACTTTAGAATTAAGCTCCCCTGATACCTGGTTAGCGTTCACTACAGTGTAAAGTGTACATTGAATATTCCCTACAGATGAGTAAAATACTTGAATATGGAGAGCTGAGACTAGAGCACACTATTGAATTTGGGTTTGTAGTCCCTTTAAAGAAACCATAAATTAGAACTGTTTCCCCTGCTCTAAGTATGTTTTGACTCAGAAGTTCTTAATATTTATATATTATTTGTCTTTAAGGGTAATAGTATCTTGAAAGACATCATATTACACACCTGCATTTGCCTGAAAATTTTTAGCTTGATTAATTGATAAGATAACTGGGTCATATGTTAAGATTTTGAAAAACCAACTCAAGCTTAGATTCTAATAAAAGAATGTTATACATTTCTACTTAAAGACTAAGAGGAGAGACGGAGAAGTTGGCGGAGTAGAAGGACGCTAACAGGTCACCCTCTCACACAAATACACCAAGACCCACATCTACAGACCCAGTCAGCCAACCAGAGCACCTGTGCAACTCCGAGAGAACATCGCCCTCTTCAAAAGATTAAGACGCCAAAAATCTGGTAGGAGAAAAGGAAAAAAGAAAGAAGAAAAGGCAAAGCAGCGCAGGATGGGTCCCGCGGGGAGGGAGCGGCAAAGGAGGACTGACGCTCACTCACTGGGTCTCCCCTCTCCAACTGAGAGGCCAGCGGGACGGAAGTGGAGCCTCCAAGGTTCGTATCTGTACAGAGCAGACCTTGACTAACAGATCTAAGTTAAACTGGCACAGAGCGTCCCCCCCGACACCCAGCCTGAGACGCGGGCTGGCAGCGGAGGGCAGGGCCAGGAAGGACAAGCAGGCTGAGGATGGAAGTGGCTGCACGGAGGCAGCCCCAGGGGAACGCAAGGGGCTGCACGCCATGGCTGTGGGTGCACAGGGCAGAACAACCTGGGTCCTCCATAAAACAGCAAGGTTGATGTGCTCTCGAGGGAAGGGTGCACACCCCCATCTCTGAAAACCCGCAGAAAGTTTTTAGGGGAAGAGAGGCGGGGCTCATGCACAGCCGCCATATCCTCCCCGCTGAGCACCCAGGCCGAGGCGGGGGCGAAACCTACATCCGCACCAAAGGGATTAGCAGCCTCAAAGGCCAGACTGAGACTGACCTGCAGCCCGCGGCAGATAGGATCCTTCCATCCTGGTCCCTCATAGAACTTGCTCCACAAAGACAAACAGGGAGCTGGGTTTTGGCTCGGAGCAGGGACAAGGCAGTCTGTCGGTCTACCCCGAGACCACACGCGGAGTGCCGACCAGGGCGGAGCGCTGACCAGGGCGGAGAGCGCAGCCGCACAGAGCAGCAGAGCGAAAAGCGGCGCAGGTAGAGTGAGAGCGGCCCCCAACCTTTCGAGCATGAACACAGCCCCTGACCTAGGGGCTGGGAGGGGGTACGACACGCCCTCCTACCTGCCCAGTCTGCAACATCGGACTGCGGAATTGGGAGGGGCAGCGACCCACCAGCCCACAGCAAAGGACAGCTGCAGCTGACCCAGTGTTGGGAGGAGGCGCAATCTGCTTGCCGACAGGTGCTGGGAACAGCACAGAAGAGGGCCCCAACGGAGGGCCTCTGAAAACAGCAAGCTGAGCTTCCAAAACAGGACGAAGACAGAAAGACTTCACATTAAAAGCACACAGACTCCAGGAGAACACCGACAAACCCCCCACCTTTTTTTTTTTTTAAATCTGATTTTACCTGTTCTATTTTCTATTACTCTCTTAATCTTTACTTCTTAATTCATTTCTATTTCTCTTGGGTTTTGATGTCCTGCTATTGATCAGACACAGGTTTCAAATACATCTATTCATCCCCCCCTTTTTCTGTAAAGGTTTTAAAAGGACGTCTCAACCCGATTAATACTCTGCTTCAACTCACTCTTCTATTATTCATTATACACTGTTTTCAAACCCTCTTTCTCCCTTCTTTTAAAATTCTTTCTCTCTCTCTCTTATTTTTTTTTCTTTTTTTCCTAAGTCCTATTCCTAAATAGGCATCAGATAGATAAAATCCTTAAGGACCAAAATAAACAACTGATACTCCATAAACCACAGTGCCAAAGAGGTATGAGCAAGATGAAGAAGCAGAAAAACCTTTCCCAATTAAAAGAACAAGAGAAATCCTCTGAAAGAAAGATCAACAAAATAGACATCGATAGCCTACTAGATCAAGATTTCAAAAAAGGAGTGATCGAATTGCTGAAGGAATTAAAAGAGATAGTGTCTAGAGATATAAAATATGTCAAAAATGAAATTGAAGCTATAAAGAAGAGCCAAGTAGAATGGGTAAACCCATTGACAGAGATGAGGAATGATCTAATAGCTGTGCAAAGCCAACTAGATAATGCAGAGGAATGAATTAGTGATCTAGAAGACAGGGCAATAGAAAGCACCCATTCAGAAGAACTACAAGAGAAGCAAACAAAAAATAATGAAAATAGCATAAGGGACCTATGGGATAATATAAAGCATCCCAATCTTCACATAATAGGGGTCCCAGAAGGAGAAGAAAGATCAAAGGGGATTGAAAAGGTTTTTGAAGAAATCATGACTGAAAACTTCCCAAACTTAAAGAAGGAATCAGATATCTGAGTACAGGAAGCTCAGAGGGTCCCAAACAGGAAGAACCCAAATAGACCCACTCCAAGACATATCATAATCAAGATGGCCAGAGTCAAGGATAAGGAAATGACTCTAAAGGCAGCAAGAGAAAAGCAAAGAGTAAGTTACAAGGGAACCCCCATAATGCTCTCAGCTGATTTCTCTACACAAACACTACAGGACAGAAGGGAGTGGCAAGATATATTCAAAGCCCTGAATGAAAAAAAGATGCAGCCTAGGATCCTTTATCCAGCAAGGCTATCCTTGAGGATAGAAAGAGAAACAAAGAGTTTCACAGACCAAAAAAAAAAAAAGCTGCAGGAGTTTAGCAACACTAAACCCATGCTAAAAGAAATATTGAAAGGGCTATTCTAAATAGAAAAGCAGCAGGATGCTACAGAAATGAGAAACACACAACTGGAAAGGTGATAACTCATGAATTACAAATAAAGTAAACATGAAATTATAAAAGAAGACATACAAATCACTGAGAGTGGGAGAGGGAGGCAGGGAAATATAGAATACTTTTTTCTTTCTTTTTTAAATTTTTTTAACAGTAGGATGGGTTTGAGATCATGTTACTATCAGTTTAATAAAAACACTTATAGTAATGGGTTGATAGATTTACAAAAAAGGGTAACCACAAGCCAAAAATTTACAAAGGAGTCACAAAAAGTAAATAAAATCCATGATAATACAAACGAAAATTACCAAACCACAAAAGGAAGAAGAAAGGAACAAAGAGGATATACCAATTCAACTGCAAATATAAGTTCAAAATGGCAATAAACACACATCTATCATTAATTACTGTAAAAGTTAATGGACTAAATGCTCCAGTCAAAAGACAGAGAGTGGCAGACTGGATAATAAAGCAAGAACCTTCAATATGCTGCATACAAGAGACCCACTTTAGGGAGATGGACACATATAGATTGAGAGTGAAAGGATGGAAAAGGATATTCCATGCAAATGGAAAAGCCAAAAAATCAGGTGTTTCAGTACTGATTTCAGACAAAATAGACTTTAAAACAAAGGCCATAAAGAAAGATAAAGAAGGACATTTTATAATGATTAAAGGAGTGATACAAGATGAGGATATTACACCCGTTAATATATATGCACCCAATATAGGAGCACCTAAGTACATACAAGAATTACTAACAGAGATGAAGGGGGACATTGATGGGAATACAATCATAGTTGGAGATTTTAACACTGCATTAACATCACTAGACAGATCTTCCAGACAGAAAATAAACAAGGCAACAGAGAAATTACATACTACAATAGAAAAACTAGATTTGGTGGATATTTTCAGAGCATTACACCCCCCAAAAGTAGGATATACATTCTTTTCAAGTGCACATGGAACATTTTCCAGGATCGATCATGTACTTGGGCACAAAAGAAACCTCAACAATTTTAAGAAGATAGAAATTATCTCAAGCATCTTTACTGACCACAATGCCATGAAACTGGAAATCAACAACAGAGAAACAAAGGAGAAAAAAAGGAAAGCATGGAGATTAAACAAAATGTTATTGGAAAAACAATGGATCAATGAGGAAATCAAAGCTGAAATTAAAAAATACCTTGAGACAATTGATAATGAAAGCACAACCACTCAAAACCTATGGGACACAGCAAAGGCAGTGCTAAGAGGGAAGTTTATAGCGATACAGGCCTTCCTCAAAAAAGAAGAACAATCTCAAAGAAACAATTTAACCCACCACCTGAATGAATTTGAAAAAGAAGAACAAAAAGCCCCAAAAAGCAGCAGAAGGAAGGAAATAATAAAGAATAGAGAGGAATTAAATACAAAAGAGATTAACAAGACCATAGAAAAAATCAACCAAACCAAAAGCTTCTTGTTTGAAAAAGTAAACAAAATCGACAAACCTCTGGCCAAACTCACAAAGAATAAAAAAGAGAGAGTGCAAATTAGCAAAATAAGAAAGGAAAACGGAGAAATTACAACAAACAAAGTAGAAATACAGAATATCATATGAGAATATTATGAAAAAGTATATGGAACCAAGTGGATAACCTAGAGGAGATGGACAAGTTTCTGAAAATATATTGTCCTCCAAAACTGAATCAAGAAGAATCTGAACACTTGAACAATCTGATCACTAGAAAGGAAATAGAAATAGCAATTAAAAACCTCCCTACAAATAAAAGTCCAGGACCGGACAGCTTCACAGGGGATTTCTACCAAACATACGAAGAAGAACTCATACCAGTCCTTCTCTAACTCTTCCAGACGATTGAAAAGATGGAATACTCCCAAACTCATTCTATGAAGCCACCATCACCCTGATACCAAAACCAGGCAAAGACACTACAAAAAAAGAGAATTATAGGCCAATATCACTGATGAACATAGACGCGAAATTCCTCACCAAAATTTTAGCAAATAGAATCCAACAACACATAAAAATGATTATACATCATGACCAAGCGGGGTTCATCCCAGGGACACAAGGCTGGTTCAACATATGCAAATCAATCAGTGTAATACATCACATCAACAAGAGAAAGGACAAAAACCACATGATCATCTCAATCGATGCAGAAAAAGCATTTGATAAAATTCAACACCCATTTATGATAAAAACTCTCACCAAAGTGGGTATAGAGGGAACATATCTCAACATAATAAAAGCTATATATGACAAACCTACAGCCAGCATAGTACTCAACGGTGAAAAACTCAAAAGCTTCCCACTAAAATCTGGGACAAGACAAGGATGCCCACTATCACCACTCCTATTCAACATAGTCCTGGAAGTCCTAGCCACAGCAGTCAGGCAAGAGAAAGAAATAAAAGGGATCTAAATTGAAAAGAAGAGGTAAAAGTGTCATTATATGCTGATGACATGTTACTATATATAGAAAACCCTAAAAGGTGCACACAAAAGCTACTAGAGCTGATGGAAGAATTCAGCAAGGTAGCAGGTTACAAAATTAACGTTGAAAAATCAGTTGCATTTCTTTACACTAACGATAAATCAACAGAAGAAGAAAATAATGAAACAATCCCCTTTAAAATAGCACCCAAAGTAATAAAATATCTGGGAATAAATCTAACCAAGGAGGTGAAAGAATTATACACAGAAAACTATAAACCATTGACGAAGGAAATTAAAGAAGACTTTAAATAATGGAAAGATATTCCATGCTGTTGGATTGGAAGAATCAATATTGTTAAAATGGTCACACTGCCCAAGGCAATCTACAGATTTAATGCAATCCCTATCCAATCACCCAGGACATATTTCACAGAACTAGAAAAAATCATAATAAAATTCATATGGAACCATCAAAGACCTAGAATTGCCAAAGCATTACTGAAGAGAAAGAAAGAGGCTGGAGGAATAACTCTCCCAGACTTCAGACAATACTATAGAGCTACAGTCATCAAGACAGCATGGTATTGGTACCAAAACAGACATATAGACCAACAGAACAGAATAGAGAGCCCAGAAATGAACCTACAAACTTTTGGTCAACTCATCTTTGACAAAGGAGGCAAGAATATACATTCGAATAAAGACAGTCTCTTCAGCAAATGGTGTTGGGAAAACTGGACAGCAGCATGTAAAACAATGAAGCTAGAACACTCCCTTACACCATATACAAAAATCAACTCAAAATGGATTAAAGACTTAAACATAAGACAAGATACAATAAACCTCCTATAGGAAAACATAGGCGAAATATTATCTGACATACATTTCAAAAATTTTCTCCTAGAAGAAATAAAAGCAAGAATAAACAAATGGGACCTAATGAAACTTACAAGCTTCTGCACAGCAAAGGAAACCAGAAATAAAACAAGAAGAAAACCTACGGAATGGGAGAAAATTTTTGCAAGTGAAACCGACAAAGGCTTGATCTCCAGAATATATAAGCAGCTCATATGACTCAATAAGAAAAAAATAATCAACCCAATCGAAAAATGGCAGAAGACCTACACAAGCAATTCTCCAAGGAAGACATACAAATGATCAAAAAGCACATGAAAAAATCCTCAGTATCACTAATTATCAGAGAAATGAACATCAAAACTGCAATGAGGTATCACCTCACACCAGTCAGAATGGCTGTCATTCAAAAATCTACAAATGACAAATGCTGGAGAGGCTGTGGAGAAAGGGGAACCCTCCTACACTGCTGATGGGAATGCAGTTTGGTGCAGCCACTATGGAAAACAGTGTGGAGATTCCTCAAAAGACTAGGAATAGACTTACCGTATTACCCAGGAATCCCACTCCTGGGCTTGTATCCAGAAGGAAATCTACTTCAGGATGACACCTGCACCCCAATGTTCATAGCAGCACTATTTACAAAAGCCAAAACATGGAAACAGCCAAAATGTCCATCAACAGGTGACTGGATAAAGAAGATGTTGTATATTTATACAATGGAATACTACTCAGCCATAAAAACTGACAACATAATGCCATTTGCAGCAACTTGGATGCTCCTGGAGGATGTCATTCTAAGTGAAGTAAGCCAGAAAGAGAAAGAAAAATACCATATGAGATCGCTCATATGTGGAATCTAAAAAACAAAAACAAAAACAAACAAACAAAAACAAAGCATAAATAAAGGACTGACATAGACTCACAGAGAATACAGACTTGTGGTTACCAGGGGGGTGGAGGGTGGGAAGGGATAGACTGGGATTTCAAAATTGTAGAATAGACTACATTGTATAGCACAGGGAAATATACACAAAATGTTATGATAACTCATAGAGAAAAAAATGTGACAATGAGTGTGTATATGTCCATGAATGAGTAAAAAATTGTGCTGAACACTGGAATTTGACACATTGTAAAATGATTATAAATCAATAAAGTATGTTAAAAAAAAGAAAGTTATTTTACCTCATTAACCAAGTAAAAATGTATACTACAGTTATCACAATATCAAAATAATGATAATATCAAATAAATTCTCCCTTGGGGAATCCAAAAGAAAATCAAATGATAGGTAAAAAGTTTTTAATTGATGACTGGAAGAGAGTAGGTATGCGGATATTTAGAACATAGAATGTGAGGATTGAGCATAAAAGATTGGATTGATATATAACAGAAAGATGCAATGTATATATACATTATATCATTACATAATTTAGGATAATTTATTACATATTATTATCAAAATTAGCATAAACGTGTATCTATATATTAATATACACATTAGGAATAAATTACAGAAATATGAACACTAAAATCTTACATGGAAAAACACGAGTTTTGCGTTAATAAATAAAGAAGACTGTATTCTACTTATGATTGTGACTGGACTTAACTGTCCTTTTATGGAAGAAGGAAATTTATTACAAGCACTTATTTATCATTATAACAGGAAAAAACAACATCTTCATACAGAACATAAGAACAGCTGATTTTCAATAGTCAATTAAAACTAAAATTTATTCTGTTAACGGCATTTGTCAGTATTTTGTGTCTACTTCAAAGTAAAAATCGAACATTTAGTAATAACATGAAATACAGAGAAGTATGTAATTTCAAATATTTTAGCTTATAATACTATTTTTATAGGTATTTGTTGTTTAGCTGATTTTGAAGTAGGAAAAGAAAAGCTTCTATACGTCTTCAACTAATAGAAATCATACCAAAAAAAAAAAAAAACCTTAAAATATTTTAACCAGTTTAGAAACTACAAAATTTTAAATTAAGGAAATCATGATTTTATAACATTTTAAAGTGATCTACACTTGGGAAACATAGATAAACAAACCATATTTCTGTACAGGAAATATTCCAGCATACAGTTGTAACACATTATGGTGAATGTTTACATCTGCAGATTTTTCACCTGCAATGCCCCAGTGTTACTGTGGCTTACTGCTTTGCATCAAGAATGCCTCGGTTTGGAAAACAGTGTAAGTACAAACAAGACTCTAAGTCCAGATTTTATTTTCCCTTGGTATTAGAATATGGTAATTTAAGAGTCCTGAGAAATACTTTTTTAGCCTTTAAAAGGAAATTTATAACATTCTTTTATTAGGATCTATGTTTGAGTTGGTTTTTCAAAATCTTAACATATGACACAGTTATCTTATCAATTTATCAAGCTACAAATTTTCAGGCAAATACAGGTGTGTAATATGATGTCTTTCAAGATAATATTTCCCCAAAAGACAAATAATATATAAATATTAAAAACTTCTGACTCAAAACATACTTACAGCAGTGGCAAGTGTTCTAATTTATGGTTTCTTTTAAAGAGACTACAAACCCTAATTCAATAGTGTGCTCTAGTCTCAGCTCTACCTATTCATGTATTTTACTTATCTGTATGGAATAGTCAGATGTATACTCTACACTGTAAAGAACGCTAACTAGGTATCAGCGGAGCTTAACACTAATGTCAAATTAGTTGCACACTAGTTTTTAAACTTGAGTTGAAAACAAAGACCCAATTTGAGCCTCACCCTTCATACCTATAAAAAAAATCAAATGATAGAATACGACAACTACAGCTCTTTAAAAATTAAAGTGATAAATATAGATATATACATATATATTATATATATAAAATATATACACACACAAACAGACACACACCCATATATCAGCTATGGAAGACACAGATAGTGTCTCTCTACAAACAAAGTTGCAGGCATGTGTAACTACTTATCAAAAGATTCATATTCCCCAAGTTGGGGTTCCTTTCTTAGAATGTATCTCACTGTGTGTTTAAGTGACACATGGCTCTCTTCCTGTTACTTGAAGGGAACTGAGGCTTGGGGAATTGGCACATGTGCAGACACTCTGTTGTCGGTAATACTCTGTCCTTCTTCTCTGATCCAGCATGCCCCTATTTTCTACCAGCATCCATGAGACTGTAGCAGGCTAAGTTGTTTACTTGCTAATGGGGTAAACACTTCACAATTTTTGACACCTTCACTTTATTTAGTGTATATTTTAGTATGTATCACATATATACAACACATACATACATGTATATGTAAAAGTGAGATTAATTAGCCCATCAATTATACTTCATTTGTTCACCAAATATTTATTGTTTCTAGGATAAGGACAATCTCAGGATACAGCAGTCAACAAGGCAGACACACGTGGTTTGTGACTTCATGGAACTGACAAATAACCAACAGAGAGTTAAGTACATGACTTTGCCAGACACGATTTAAATTGTGTGAGAACAATTTTTTTAACACAATTCTAGTAAATTTGAATCCATCTTAAGAGTCCAAATTAATGTGGTTTAACTATTTCTAAGTGGGAGGGTTTATTTTCTCAAAGCCTAATTAATGTAAATAAGGAGGTGATAGTTCTCTACTTGGAAAACGGTAAGTTACTGATGAAGGAAACTGAAGATGATGGAAACAGATGAAAAGATATACCATATTCATGGACTGGAAGAATTAATATTTTTAAATGTCCATAATATGCAAGACTACCTTCAGATGTAATGTAATATCTATCAAATTACCAAGAGGAATATTCAGACCAAATAATTATAAAATTTATATTGAAACGAAAGACCCTGTATAGCCAAAACAATCTTGAGAAAGAAGAAGAAAGCTGAGGGTATTATGAACCCTGATTTCAAACTGAGTCACAAAGCTATAGTTATCAAAACAGTATAGCACTGGCACAAAAACAGATGCAGAGATCAGTTTAACAGAACACAGAGCCCAGAAATAAGTTCACACTTACATGGGCAATAAATCTACAACAAAGGAGGCAAGAATATACAATGGGGTAATGATATCCTCTTCAATAAATGGTGCTGGGATATTTGCGAAAACTGGATAGCTACATGCAAAGGAACCAAATTGGATTTTCTCAGTCCATTAAGAAAAATTAATTAAAAATGGATCAAAAAGTTAAATGTAAGACCTGAAACCATACAACTTCTAGAAGTAAACATAGGCAGTGTGCCCTTTTACATTGATCTTAGTAATATTTTTGAGATATGTTTACTTAGGCAAGGGAAACAAAAGAATAATTACAAAATGGGACTGCATCAATGTTTCTCCACTGCAAAGGAAATGATCAGCCACAATTTCCAGTTCCAGTTTCTTTAATGTGGATTCTTAGAAAGAACTCTAAATGAAGAGAATATTTTGATTCTTACCATTTACCAAGTTACTTAATTTGGCAAATTTTTCTCGTTGGCAGCCCATTCCTTTCAGCACTTTGAATATGTTATCTCTCTGCCTTTGGTCTCCACCACTGCTGATGAGAAACCACCTGTTTATCTTATTGAGGATCCCTTATATATGATGAGTCACTTCTCTCCAGTTTCATTCAAGACTTTCTCTTGACTATTTCATGCAGAAATCTGAGTTTTGCCTATGTGGAGTGCACTGAAATTCTTGGATGTGTAGACTAATAGTCTTTAGAAAATTTGAGAAGTGTTCAGCCATTAGTTTTTTAAATTATTCTTCTTTCCTTAGAGGCCTGGAATCAGTAATTTCCCACATTCATTACTGAGGGGCTCTATGTGGCCTATGAGGCATACCCTCTTTTCTGCCTTAGCCTTCATCTCCTACCTGTGCAGAGTCTTATGGTCAGCCAGAGGTGAGAGCATAAGCCCTTATTACATCATTCATAGCACATGCAGAGCCAGAGGTGAATGCAGAGACCTATGAATTTGAATAACCCACTGGATCCCCAGGAATCTGCTGGAGCTTTTCATACTGTCTGTGGACATCTCATTACCCTATTCTCCTTTGAAGCTTGTTGCTTTGCTTCAAAGTTTATTTGTTATCCAATGCTTCAAACACCATTTAAAAAAAACAATTTCTGACATACACCCGTGGATAGGTAAAGGGATTTTCACAATGGAATATTCCTAGTTGATAACTTTTGAAAGAGTAATTGTAATGAAACCTTCATTTTTTTAATAGAAAGTTATTTTACCTCATTAACCAAGTAAAACTCTATACTACATTTATGACAATGTCAAGCTGATGATAAGGACAAATATGTTCCCTCTTGGGGAATCCAATGGAAAAGCAAGAGATAGGTAAAATGTTTTTATTTGATGACTGGAAGAGAATCGGTATGCGGATTGTTAGAACATAGAATGTGAGAATTGAGCATAAATAGTGGATTGATACATGACAGAAAGTTGCAATGTATATATACATCATATCAATATATAATTTAGGAAAATTTATTTTATATAATTATTGAAATTAGGGTAAATGGGTATCTATATTAATATACACATTAAGATAAAATTACAGCAATATAAACATTAAAACCATACACGCAAAACCACCAGTTTGCCTTAATAATTAAAGAAGACTGTATTCTACTTACGATTGTGACTGGGCTTAACTGTATTTTTAAGCATGAAGGAAATTTATTACAATCAGTTATTTATCATTATAACGGGAAAAATCAAATTCTTTATACAGAACATAGAGAACAACTGATTTTCAATACTCAAAAAAAAGTAAAATATATTCTGATAATTGCATTTGTCAGTTTTTGTGTCTACTTCAAAGAAAAAATCGAACATTCAGTAATAACATGAAATACAGCTATGTATGTAATTTCAATTATTTTAGCTTATACTACAATTTTTATAGGTATTTGCTTTTTAGTTGATTTTGAAGAAGGATTAGTAAAGCTTCTATACATCTTCACCTAATAGAAATTATACCAAAAAAAAAAAAAAACCTTAAAATATTGGAACAATTTGAGAAACTACAAAGTTTCAACTACAGGAAATCATGATTTTATAGCATTTTAATGTGATCTACTCTTGGGAAACATTGTTAACAAAACTTATTTCTGTATAGGAAGTATTCCAGCATACACTTGTAATACATTGTGGTGAAGGCTTACATCTGCAGATTTTTCACCAGCAATGCCCCACTATTACTGTGGCTTACTGCTTTGCATCAAGACTGCCTCTGTTCAGAAAACCATCTAACTACAAACAAGACTATAAGTTCAGATTTTATTTTCCCTTGTTATTAGAATATGGTAATTTAAGAGTCCTTAGAAATAATTTTTTAGCTTTTAAAAAAATGAATAACATTCTTTTATTAGGATTTATGCTTGAGTTGGTTTTTCAAAATCATAACATATGAACCAGTTATCTTATCAATTTATCAAGCTACAAATTTTCAGGGAAATGTATGTGTGTAATATGATGTCTTTCAAGATACTATTACCCTTAAAGACAAATGATATATAAATATTAAGAACTTCTGAGTCAAAACATTCTTACAGCAGGGGCAACTGTTCTAATTTATGGTTTCCTTGAAGGGAGTACAAACCCAAATTCAATAGTGTGCTCTTGTCTCAGCTCTACGTATTCAAGTATTTTACTTATCTGTATGGAATATTCACATGTACACTGTACACTGTAGAGAACACTAACTAGGTATCAGGGGAGCTTAACTCTAATGTCAAATTAGTTGCACACTAGATTTAAACTTGAGTTGAAGTCAAAGACCCAATATGTACCTCACTCTTTTTACCTATAAAATAAATCACATGATGGAATAAGACAATTCCAGCTCTTTAAAACTTTAAAGTAAAAAAGTATATATATATATATAATATATATGTAATAAATATACACACACACAAATATAGAATACACACACACACACACACACACACACACACACACACATATACCATCTTGGAACACACAGATATTGTCTCTCTACAAGCAAAGTGGCAGGCATGTTTACTTCCTTTTCAAAAGAATCATGTTCCCCAAGTTTGTGGTTCCTTTCTTAGAATGTATCTCACTGTGCGTTTAAGGGTCAGCTGGCTCTCTTCCTGTTACTCGCAGGGAACTGAGGCACGGGGAACTGGCACATGTGCAGAAACTCTGTTGTCGGTAATACTGTGTCCTTCATCACTGATCCAGCATGCCCCTATTTTCTACCAGCGCCCATGAGACTGTAGCAGGCTAAGTTGTTAAATTGCAAATGGTGTAAACACTTCACAATTTTTGACACCTACACTTTATTTAGCATAAATTTTAGTATGTATCACATATATACAACACATACGTACATGTATATGTAAAAGTGAGAGTAATAAGCCCAGCAATTATACTTTATTTATTCACCAAGTATTTATTGTTTCTAGGATAAGGACAAGCTCAGGATACGGTGGTCAGCAAGGGAGACACACCTGGTTCGTGACTTCATGGAATTGACAAATAACGAACACAGAGTTAAGTACCTGACGTTGCCAGACACGACTTAAATTGTGTTAAAACAAGTTTTTACACAATTACTCCGCACATTTCAAGTAAATTTGAATCCATATTTAGAGTCCAAATTAATGTGGGTTAACTATTTATAAGTGGGAGGGTTTATTTTCTCAAAGCCTAAAGAATGAAAATAAGGAGGTGAAAGATCTCTATTTGGAAAACGGTAAGTTACTGATGAAAGAAACTGAAGATGATGGAAACAGATGAAAAGATATATCATATTCATGGACTGGAAGAATTAGTATTTTTAAATGACCATAATATTAAAGACAACCTGCAGATTTAATGGAATATCTATCAAATTACCAAGAGCAATATTCAGAACAAATAATTCTAAAATTTATATGGAAACAAAAGACCCTCAATAGCCAAAAGACTCTTGAGATAGAAGAAGAAAGCTGAGGGTATCATGCACCCTGATTTCAAACTAAATCTCAAAGCTATAGTTATCAAAACAGTATGGCACTGGCACAAAAACAGATGCAGAGATCAATGGAACAGAACACAGAGCCCAGAAATAAGTTCACACTTACATGGGCAATAAATCTACAACAAAGGAGGCAAGAATATACAATGGGGAAAGGATATCCTCTTCAATAAATGGTGCTGGGAACTTTGAGAAAACTGGACTGCTACATGCAAAATAACCTAATTGGATTTTCTCACACCATTAAGAAAAATAAATTAAAAATGGTTCAAAAATTTAAGTGTAATAATGAAACCATACAACTTCAAGAGTAAATATAGGCTGTGTGCTCTTTTACATTGATCTTAGTAATATTTTTGGGATATGTTTACTTAGGCAAGGGAAACAAAAGTAAAAATTAAAACATGGGTCTGCATCAATGTTTCTGCAGTGCAAAGGAAATGATCAGCCAAAATTTCCAGGTCCAGTTTCTTTATAGTGGGTTCGTAGAAAGAACTCTGAATGCAGAGAATATTTTGATTCTTAACATTTACCAAATTACTTAATTTGGCAAATTTTTTCTCATTGGCAGGCCATTCCTTTTAGCACTTTGAATATGTTATCTCTCTGCCTTTGTCTCCACCAGTGGTGAAGAGAAACGACCTGTTAATCTTATTCAGCATCCCTTATATATGATGAGTCGTTTCTCTCTAGTTTCAGTCGAGACTGTTTCTTGACTATTTCATGCAGACATCTGAGTTTTGCCTATGTGGAGTTCACTGAACTTCTTGGATGTGTAGAATAATATTGTTAATGAATTTGAGAAGTGTTCAGCCATTACTTTTTCTAATAATTCTTCTTTCCTTAAAGGCCTGGAATCAGTTAGCACCCACTTTGTTTGCTGAGGGGCTCTATGTGGCCGTTGAGGTATACCCTTAATTCTGCCTTAGCATACCTCTCCTAACTGTGCCGAGCCCTAAGGTCAGCCAGATGTGAGAGCATAAGTCCTTAAATCATCTTTAGCACACGCAGAGCCAGCGGTTAATGCACAGACCTATGAATTTGCATATCCCAATAGATCTCCAGGAATCTGCTGCAGCTTTTCACACTGTCTGTGGACATATCATTACCCTGCTTTTCCTTTGAAGCTTGTTGCTTTGCTTAAAAGTTTATTTGTTATCCAGTGATTCAAGCACCATTTAAAGAACTCAATTTCTGACATACACCCGTGGATAGGTAAAGGGCTTTTCACACTGGAACATTCCTATTTGATAACTTTTGAAAGAGTAGTTGTTATGAATCTTTTATTTTCTAAATAGAAAGTTATTTTACTTTATTAACCAAGTAAAAATGTATACTACATTTATCACAATGTCAAGTTGATTATAAGATGAAATATATACCCCTTGGGGAATCCAATGAAAAGCAAGAGATAGCTTAAAATGTTTTTAATTGATGCCTGGAAGAGAGTAGGTATGCGGAGAGTTAAAACATAGAATGTGAGGATTGAGCATGAAACTGTAGATTGTTGCATGAGAGAAAGATGCAATGTATATATACATTATATCATTACATAAATTAGGATAATTTATTACATATTATTATCAAAATTAAGAGAAACGTGTATGTATATATTAATATACACATAAAGATAAAATTACATCAATATAAACATTAAAAACATACATGAAAAACACCAGCTTTGCCTTAATAAATAAAGAAGACTGTATTCTACACATGATTGAGAGTGGACTTAACTGTATTTTTAAGCATGAAGGAAATTTATTACAATAAGAAGTTATTTATAATTATAACAGGAAAAAACAAATTCTTCATACAGAACATACAGAAGAACTGATTTTCAATAGTCAATTAAAAGTAAAATATATTCTGATAGTGGCATTTGTCACTTTTTTGTGTCTACTTAAAAGTAAAAATTGAACATGTACTAATAAAATGAAATACAGATATGTATGTATTGTCAAATAGTTTAGATTATAATAATATTTTTATAAGTATCTGCTTTTTAGTTGATTTTGAAAAAGGAAGAGAAAAGCTTCTATACATCTTCACCTAATAGAAATCATAGCAAAAAACAAAACAAAACAAACAAAACAAAAAAAGAAACCTTAAAATATTGGAAACGGTTGAGAAACTACAGACTTTCAAATACAGGAAATCATGACTTTATAACATTTTAATGTGATCTATCCTTGGGAAACATAGTTAAACAAACCTTATTTCTGTACAGGAAATATTCCAGCATACACTTGTAATACATTGTGTTGAAGGCTTACATCTGCAGATTTTTCACCTGCAATGCCCCACTGTTCTTGTGGCTTACTGCATTGCTTCAAGCTTGCCTTTCACTTCGGAAGACCCTCTAAGTACAAGCAAGACACTAAGTTCAGATTTTATTTTCCCTTGGTATTAGAATAATGTAATTTAAGATTCCTGAGAAATAACTTTTTAGCCTTTAAAAGGAAATGATTAATATTCTATGATTCGGACATATGTTTGAGTTGGTTTTTCAAAATCTTAACATATGACCCAGTTATCTTATCAATTTATCAAGCTAGAAATTCTCAGGAAAATGCAGGTGTGTAATATGATGTATTTCAAGATAATATTTCCCATAATACAAATAATATATAAATATTAAGAACTTCTCATTGAAAACATACTTCCAGGAAGGGCAACTGTTCTCTTTTATGGTTTCTTTTAAAGAGACTACAAACCCTAATTCAATAGTGTGCTCTAGTCACCGCTCTACCTATTCATATATTTTAGTCATCTATATGGAATAGTTAGATATACACTATACACTGTAAAGAATGCTAACTAGGTATCAGGGGAGCTTAACGCTAATGTCAAATTTGTTGCACAGTAGTTTTTAAACTTGAGTTGAAGTCAAAGACCCAATTGGAGACTCACGCTTCTTACCTATAAAAAAAATCAGATAATGGAATAAGACAACTCCAGCACTTTAAAACTTTAAAGGGATAAGGATAGATATATATATTACATATATATACACACATATGTATATATATTATATATACACACAAACACCCACACACACATATATCAGCTAAGGAAGACACAGATAGTGTCTCTCTACAAACAAAGTGGCAGGCATGTTTACCTCCTTTTCAAAAGATTCATATTCCCCAAGTTTGTGGTTCCTTTCTTAGAATGTATCTCACTAAGTGTTTAAGGGTCATCTGGCTCTCTTCCTGTTACCCTCAGGAAACTGAGGCTTGGGGAACTAGCACATGTGCAGAAAGTCTGTTGTTGTTAATACTGTGTCCTTCATCTCTGATCCAGCATGCCCATATTTTCTACCAGTGTCCATGAGACTGCAGCAGGCTATGTTGTTAACTTGCTAATGGGGTAAACACTTCACAATTTTTGAAACCTACACTTTATTTAGCATATATTTTACTATGTATCACATATATACAGCACATGGTTACATGTATATGGAAAAGTGAGATTAATTAGCCCAACAGTTATAATTTATTTGTTGACCAAATATTTATTGTTTCTTGGATAAGGGCAAGCTTAGGATACACTGGTTAGCAAGGGAGACACACGTGGTCCATGACTTCATGGAACTGACAAATAACGAACGCACAGTTAATTAGCTGACGTTGCCAGATATGATTTAAATTGTGTTAAAACAATTTTTTTAACACAATGACTCCGCACATTTCTAGTAAATTTGAATCCATCTTTAGAGTCCAAATTAATGTGGTTTAACTATTTATAAGTGGGAGGATTTATTTTCACAAAGCCTAATAAATGTAAATAAGGAATTGGAAGATCTCTACTTGGAAAACGGTAAGCTACTGAAGAAAGAAACTGAAGATGATGGAAACAGATGTGAAGATATACCATATTCATGGACTGGAATAATTAATATGTTTAAATGACCATAATATGCAAGACAACCTACAGATTTAATATAAAATCTATCAAAATACCTAGAGTAACATTCAGAACAAATAATTCAAAAATTTATATTGAATCAAAGGCCCTCAATAGCCAAAAGAGAATTGAGAAAGAAGAAGAAAGCTGAGGGTATCATGCACCCAGATTTCAAACAAAATTACAAAGCTACATTTTTCATAACACTATTGCACTGGCACAAAAACATATGCAGAGATCAATGGATCACCACACAGAGTACAGAAATAAGTTCACACTTACATGGGCAATAAATCTACAACAAAGGAGGCAAGAATATACAATGGGGAAAGGATAGCCTTGTCAATAAATGGTGCTGGAACTTTGAGAAAACTGGACAGCTACATGCAAAAGAACCAAATTGGATTTTCTCCCTCCATTAAGAAAAATAAATTAAAAATGGATCAATAACTTAAATGTAAGACCTGAAACCATACAACTTCCAAAAATAAATTTAGGCGGTGTGCTTTTTTATATTGATCTTAGTAATACTTTTGAGATTATGTTTACTTAGGCAAGGCAAACAAATGTAAAAATTTAAAAATGGGAATGCATTAATGTTTCTGCACTGCAAAGGAAATGATCAGCCACAATTTCCAGTTCTAGTTTCATTCACATGGATTCTTAGAAAGAATTCTGAATGCAGACAATATTTTGATTTTTACTTATTACCAAGTTACGTAATTTGGCAAATATTTTCTGGTTGGCAGCCCAATACTTTCAGCACTTTGAAAATTTTATTTCTCTGCCTTTGTTCTCCACCACTGCTGATGGGAAACCACCTGTTAATCTTATTGAGCATCCCTTATATATGATGAGTCGCTTCTCTCTAGTTTCAGTCAAGACTGTTTCTTGACTATTTCATGCAGAAATCTGAGTTTTGCCTATGTGGAGTTCACTGAAATTCTTGGATGTGTAGACTAATATTGTTAAGAAATTTGAGAAGTGTTCAGCCATTACTTTTTCAATTTACTCTCCTTTCCTTAAAGGCCTGGAATCAGTAAGCACCCACAGTATTTGGTGAGCAGCTCTTTGTGGCCATAGAGGCATACCCTTAATTCTGCCTTAGCCTTCATCTCCTACCTGTGCAGTGTGTTAAGTTCAGCCAGATGTGAGAGCATAAGCCCTTCCAACATCATTCTTAGAACACTCAGAGACAGGGGTGAATGCACAGTCCTATGCATTTGCATATCCCACTAGCTCCCCAGGAATCTCCCAGAATTTTTCACACTGTCTGTGGACATCTCATTCCCCAGCATTTCCTTTGATGCCTGTTGTTTTGCTTAAAATTTAATTTGTTATCCAATGCTTCAAGCACCATTTAAAGAAAACAATTTCTGACATATACCCATGGATAGGTAAAGGGCTTTTCACACTGGAACATTCCTAGTTGATAACTTTTGAAACAGTAATTGTTATGAAACCTTCATTTTGTTAATAGAAAGTTATTTTACCTCATTAACCAATTAAAAATGTATACTACATTTATCACAATGTCAAGGTGATGATAAGATCATATATATTCCCCCTTTGGGAATCCAATGGAAAACTAAGTGATGGGTGAAATGTTTTTAATTGATGACTGGAAGAGATTAGGTATGCGGGTAATTCGAACATAGAATGTGAGGATTGAGTATAAAATAGTGTATTGATTCATGACAAAGATGCAATGTATATATACATTATATCATTACATAAATTAGGGTAATTTATTACATATTATTATCAAAATCAGGATAAATGTGATCTATATATTAATACACACATTAAGATAAAATTACAGCAATATAAAGATTAATACCATACACGCAAAAATAGAAGTTTGCCTTAATATTTAAAGAAATCTGTATTCTACATATGAATGTGACTGGACTTAACTGTATTTTTAAGCATGAAGAAAATTCATTACAATCATATATTTATCATTATAATGGGAAAAAACAGATTCTTCATAGAAAACCTACTGAACAACTGATTTTCAATACTCAATTAAAAGTAAAATATATTCTAATAATGGCATTTATCAGTTTATTTGTCTACTTCAACGTAAAAATCGAACATTTAGTAATAACGAAACACAGATATGTATGTAATTTCAAATATTTTAGCTTATAAAACTATTTTAGTAGGTATTTGATTTTTAGTTGATTTTGAAAAGGAAGAGAAAAGCTTCTATACATCTTCACTTAATAGAAATCATAGCAAAAACCAAACCAAACAAAAAAAATACCTTAAAATATTGGAAACAGTTGAGAAACAACAGATTTTCAAATAAAGGAAATCATGATTTTATAACATTTTAATGATATCTACTCTTGGGAAAATTAGTTAAGTAAACCTTATTTCTGTACAGGAAATATTCCAGCATACATTTGTTATACATTCTGGTGAAGGCTTACATCTGCAGATTTCTCACCTGCAATGCCCCACTTTTCCTGTGGATTACTGCATTTCTTCAAGCCTGACTTTCTCTTCGGAAGAAATTCTAAGTACAAACAAGTCTCTAAGTTCAATTTTATTTTCCCTTGCTATTAGAATATTGCAATTTAAGAGTCCTGAGAAATAATTTTTTAGCCTTTAAAAGGAAATGTTTAATATTCTATCATTAGGAACTATGTTTGAGTTGGTTTTTCAAAATCTTAACATATGACCCACTTATCTTATCAATTTATCAAGCTACAAATTTTCAGGAAATTACAGGTGTGTAATATGTTGTCTTTCAAGATAATATTTCCCATAAAGACAAATAATATATAAATAGTAAGAACTTCTGAGTCAAAACATACTTACAGCAGGGGCAACTGTTCTAATTTATGGTTTCTTTTAAAGAGACTACAAAACCTAATTCAATAGTCTGCTCTAGTCTCAGCTCTACCTATTCATGTATTTTACTCATCTGTATGGAATAGTCAGATATACACTATACACTGTAAAGAATGCTAACTAGGTATCAGGGGATCTTAACTCTAATGTCAAATTAGTTACACACTAGATTTTATCTTTGAGTTGAAGTCAAAGACCCAATTTGAGCCTCACTCTTCTTACGTATAAAAAAAATCAGATGATGGAAGAAGACAACTCCAGCACTTTAAAACTTTAAAGGGATAAGGATAGATATATATATTACATATATATACACACATATGTATATATATTATATATACACACAAACACCCACACACACATATACCAGCTATTGAACACACAGTTATTGTCTCTCTACAAACAAAGTGGCAGGCATGTTTACCTCCTTTTCAAAAGAATCATGTTCCCCAAGTTTGTGGTTCCTTTCTTAGAATGTATCTCACTGTGTGTTTAAGGGTCACCTGGATCTCTTCCTGTTACTCCCAGGGAACTGGGGCTTGGGGAACTGGCACTTGTACAGAAACTCTGTTGTCGGTAATACTGTGTCCTTCATCACTGATCCAGCATGACCCTATTTTCTACCAGCGTCCATGAGACTGTAGCAGGCTAAGTTGTTAACTTGCAAATGGGGTAAACACTTCACAGTTTTTGACACCTTCACTTTATTTAGCATATATTTTAGTATGTGTCACATAAATAGAACACACACTTTCATGTATATGTAAAAGTGAGATTAGTGCATCAATTATACTTTATTGGTTCACCAAATATTTATTGTTTCTAGGATAAGGGCAATCTCAGGATACAGCGGTCAACAAGGGAGACACACGTGGTTCGTGAATTCATGGACCTGACATACAACGAAAAGAGAGTTGAGTACATGAATTTGCCAGACACGATTTAAATTGTGTTAAAACAACTTTATTAACACAATTTTCTGCACAATTCTAGTAAATTCGAATCCATTTTAAGAGTCTAAAATATGTGGCTTAACTAATGGTAAGTGCGAGGATTTTTTTTTCTCAAGACTAATAAATGTAAATAAGGAGGTGGAAGATCTCTACTTGGAAAACGGTAAGTTACCGATGAAAGAAACTGAAGATGATGGAAACAGATGAAAAGATATACCATATTCATGGACTGGAAGAATTAATAATTTTAAATGACCATATTATGCAAGACAACTTACAGATGTAATGTAATATCTATCAAATTACCAACAGCAATCTTCAGAACAAATAATTCTAAAATTTATATGGGAAAAATAGACCCTCAATAGCCAAAACAATCTTGAGAAATAAGAAGAAAGATGAGGGTATCATGCACCCAGGTTTCAAACTAAATCACAAAGCTATAGTTATCAAAACAGTATGGCACTGGCACAAAAACAGATGCAGAGATCAATGGAACAGAACACAGAGCCCAGAAATAAGTTCACACTTACATGGGCAATAAATCGACAACAAAGGAGGCAAGAATATACAATGGGGAAATGATAGCCTCTTCAATCAATGGTGCTGGGAATGTTGAGAAAACTGGACAGCTACATGCTAAAGTACCAAATTGGATTTTCCCACTCCATAAAGAACAATATATTAAATATGGATCAAAAACTTAAATGTAAGACCTGAAGGCATACAACTTCTAGAAGCAAACATAAGCTGTATGCTTTTTTACATTGATTTTAGTAATATTTTTGAGATATGTTTACTTAGGCAAGGCAAACAAAAGTAAAAATTAAAAAATGTGTCTGCATCAATATTTCTACACTGCAAAGGAAATGATCAGACACAATTTCCAGTTCCAATTTCTTTAAAGTGGATTCTTAGAAAGAACTCTGAATGCAGACAATATTTTGATTCTTACCATTTACCAAGTTACATAATTTGGCAAATATTATCTCTTTGGCAGCCCATTTCTTTCAGCACTTTGAATATGTTATCTCTCTGCCTTTGGTCTCCACCACTGCTGAAGAGAATCCACCTGTTAATCTTATTGAGCATCACTTATATATGATGAGTCGCATCTCTCTAGTTTCAGTCAAGACTGTTCTTGACTATTTCATACAGAAATCTGAGTTTTGCCTATGTGGAGTTCACTGAACTTCTTGGATGTGTAGACTGATAGTTTTTAGTAAATTTGGGAAGTGTTCAGCCATTAGTTTTTCAAATAATTCTTCTTTCATTAAAGGCCTGGAATCAGTAAGCACCCTCAGTCTTTGCTGAGGGGTTCTATGTGGCCGTTGATGCCTACCCTCAATTCTGCCTTAGCCATCCTCTACTACCTGTGCAGTGTCTTAAGGTCAGCCAGCGGTGAGAGCATAAGCCCTTCTTACATCATTCTTAGCACACGCAGAGCCAGCGTTGAATGCACAGGCTAATGCATTTGCATATCTCACTAGATCCCCAGGAATCTGCTGGAGCTTTTCACAATAACTGTGGACATCTTATTACCCTACTTTTCCTTTGAAGCTTGTTGCTTTGCTTAAAAGTTTATTTGTTATCCAATGCTTCAAGCACCATTTAAAGAAATCAATTTCTGAAATACAGCCATGGATAAGTAAAGGGTTTTTCACACTGGAATATTCCTAGCTGATAAATTTTGAAAGGGTAATTGTTATGAAACCTTCATTTGTTTAATAGAAAGTTATTTTACCTAATTAAGCAGGTAAAAATGTATACTACATTTATCACAATGTCAAGCTGATGATAAGATCAAAAATTCCCCCTTGGGGAATTCAATGGAAAAGCAAGAGATAGGTAAAAAGTTTTTAATTGATGACTGGAAGAGAGTAGGTATGCGGAGACTTAGAACATAGAATATGAGGATTGACCATAAAAGAGTGGATTGATTCATGACAGAAGGATGCATTGTATATATACATTATATCATTACATAAATTTGGATAATTTATTACATATTATTATCGAAATAATGATAAACATGTATCTATATATTAATATACACATTAAGATAAAGTTACAGCATTATAAACATTAAAACCGTACATGCAAAAACACCAGCTTTGCCTTAATAAGTAAAGAAAACTTTATTCTAGTTAAGATTGTGACTGGACTTAACTGTCCTTTTAAGCATGAAGAAAATTTATTACAATCAGAGATTTATCATTATGACAGGAAAAAACAAATTCTTTATACAGAACATACGGAACAACTGATATTAAATTGTCTTCTAATAGTGAAATAGGGGTGACGGAGATGATGGCGGAGTAGAAGGGCGCTCGCAGGTCACCCTCTCCCACAAATATCAAGACCCTCATCTACGGACCCACTCAGCCAACCAGAGCACCTGTGGAACTCCGACCGAACATCGCCCTCTTCAAAAGATAAAGACGCCAAAAATGTGGTAGGAGAAAAGGGAAAAAGAGAGAACACTAGGCAAAGTAGCGCGGGATGGGTCCCGCGGGGAGGGAGCGGCAAAGGAGGACTGGCTCTCGCTCGCTGGGTCTCCCCTCTCCAACTGAGAGGCCAGCGGGAAAGAGGGGGAGCCTCTGAGGCTCGGATCTGTACAGAGCAGCCCTTGACTAACAGAACTAAGTTAAACGGGCACAGAGCGTCCCCCCCAGCACCCAGCCTGAGACGCGGGCCAGCAGCGGCTTGCAGAGCCAGGCTGCACAAGCCCGGAAGAGGACGGAAGTGGCTGCACGGAGGCAGCCCCGGGGGAATGCAAGGGGATGCGTGCCGTGGCTGTGGGTGCACAGAGCAGAACAACCTGGGCCCTCCATAAAACAGCAATGTTGATGTGCTCTCGGGGGAAGGGTGCACACCCCCATCTCTGAAAACCCTCGGAAAGATTTCGGGAGAAGAGAGGCGGGGCTCAGGCACAGCTGCCAGATCATCTCCGGCGCTGAGCACCCAGGCGGGGGCGGGGGCGAAACCTGAATCCTCACCTAAGGGCTTAGCAGCCTCAAAGGCCAGACTGAGACTGGCCTGCAGCCCGCAGCAGATAGGATCCTTCTATCCTGGTCCCACAAAGAACTTGCTCCAAAAAGACAAACAAGGAGCTGGGTTTTGGCTCGGAGCAGGGACAGGGCTGTCCCTCGGTCTTCCCCGAGCCCACGTGCGGAGCGCCGACCAGGGCAGAGCGCGAAGCCGCACAGAGAGCGGAACTACCGGCGGTGCAGGTAGAGGGAAAGCGGCACCCCCGCCTTTCGGGCAGGAACACAGACCCTGACCGAGATGCTGGGAGGGGGCACAACTCGCCCTCCTACCCGGCCAGTCTGCAACATCTGACTGCGGCATCCAGAGGGGCAGCGACCCACCCGCCCACAGCAGAGAGCTGCACCTGACCCAGTGTTAGGAGGAGGCACGATCTGCTTGCCGACAAGTGCTGGGAGCAGCACAGAAGAGGGCCCCAACGGAGGGCCTCTGAAAACAGCAAGCTGAGCTTCCAAAACAGGACGAAGACAGAAAGACTTCACATTAAAAGCACACAGACTCCAGGAGAACACCGACAAACCCCCCACCTTTTTTTTTTTTTAAATCTGATTTTACCTGTTCTATTTTCTATTACTCTCTTAATCTTTACTTCTTAATTCATTTCTATTTCTCTTGGGTTTTGATGTCCTGCTATTGATCAGACAAAAGTTTCAAATACATCTATTCATCACCCCCCTTTTTTTGTAAAGGTTTAAAAAGGAAGTCTCAACCCGATTAATACTCTGCTTCAACTCACTCTTCTATTATTCATTATACACTGTTTTCAAACCCTCTTTCTCCCTTCTTTTAAAATTCTTTCTCTCTCTCTCTCTTATTTTTTTTCTTTTTTCCTAAGTTCTATTCCTAAATAGGCATCAGATAGATAACATCCTTAAGACCAAAATAAACAACTGATACTCCATAAACCACAGTGCCAAAGAGGTATGAGCAAGATGAAGAAGCAGAAAAAGCTTTACAAATTAACAGAATAAGAGAAATCCCCTGAAAGAAGATCAATGAAATAGGCATCAATAGCCTACTAGATCAAGATTTCAAAAAAGGAGTGATCGAATTGCTGATGGAATTAAAAGAGATAGTGTTTAGAGATATAAAATATGTCAAAAATGAAATTGAAGCTATAAAGAAGAGCCAAGTAGAATGGGTAAACTCATTGACAGAGATGAGGAATGATCTAATAGCTGTGCAAAGCCGACTAGATAATGCAGAGGAACGAATTAGTGATCTAGAAGACAGGGCAAAAGAAAGCACACATTCAGAAGAACTACAAGAGAAGCAAATAAAAAATAATGAAAATAGCATAAGGGACCTATGGGATAATATAAAGTGTCCCAATCTTCGCATAATAGGGGTCCCAGAAGGAGAAGAAAGATCAAAGGGGATTGAAAAGGTTTTTGAAGAAATCATGACTGAAAACTTCCCAAATTTAAAGAGGGAATCAGATATCCGAGTACAGGAAGCTCAGAGGGTCCCAAACAGGAAGAACCCAAATAGACCCACTCCAAGACATATCATAATCAAGATGGCCAGAGTCAAGGATAAGGAAATGACTCTAAAGGCAGCAAGAGAAAAGCAAAGAGTAAGTTACAAGGGAACCCCCATAATGCTCTCAGCTGATTTCTCTACACAAACACTACAGGACAGAAGGGAGTGGCAAGATATATTCAAAGCCCTGAATGAAAAAAAGATGCAGCCTAGGATCCTTTATCCAGCAAGGCTATCCTTGAGGATAGAAGGAGAAATAAAGAGTTTCACAGACCAAAAAAAAAGCTGCAGGAATTTAGCAACACTAAACCCATGCTAAAAGAAATATTGAAAGGGCTATTCTAAATAGAAAAGCAGCAGGATGCTACAGAAATGAGAAACACACAACTGGAAAGGTGATAACTCATGAATTACAAATAAAGTAAACATGAAATTATAAAAGAAGACATACAAATCACTGAGAGTGGGAGAGGGAGGCAGGGAAATATAGAATACTTTTTTCTTTCTTTTTTAAATTTTTTTAACAGTAGGATGGGTTTGAGATCATGTTACTATCAGTTTAATAAAAACACTTATAGTAATGGGTTGATAGATTTACAAAAAAGGGTAACCACAAGCCAAAAATTTACAAAGGAGTCACAAAAAGTAAATAAAATCCATGATAATACAAACGAAAATTACCAAACCACAAAAGGAAGAAGAAAGGAACAAAGAGGATATACCAATTCAACTGCAAATATAAGTTCAAAATGGCAATAAACATACATCTATCATTAATTACTGTAAAAGTTAATGGACTAAATGCTCCAGTCAAAAGACAGAGAGTGGCAGACTGGATAATAAAGCAAGAACCTTCAATATGCTGCATACAAGAGACCCACTTTAGGGAGAAGGACAAATATAGATTGAGAGCGAAAGGATGGAAAAGGATATTCCATGCAAATGGAAAAGCCAAAAAAGCAGGTGTTTCAGTACTGATTTCAGACAAAATAGACTTTAAAACAAAGGCCATAAAGAAAGATAAAGAAGGACATTTTATAATGATTAAAGGAGTGATACAAGATGAGGATATTACACCCGTTAATATATATGCACCCAATATAGGAGCACCTAAGTACATACAAGAATTACTAACAGAGATGAAGGGGGACATTGATTTGAATACAATCATAGTTGGAGATTTTAACACTGCATTAACATCACTAGACAGATCTTCCAGACAGAAAATAAACAAGGCAACAGAGAAATTACATACTACAATAGAAAAACTAGATTTGGTGGATATTTTCAGAGCATTACACCCCCCAAAAGTAGGATATACATTCTTTTCAACTGCACATGGAACATTTTCCAGGATCGATCATGTACTTGGGCACAAAAGAAACCTCAACAATTTTAAGAAGATAGAAATTATCTCAAGCATCTTTACTGACCACAATGCCATGAAACTGGAAATCAACAACAGAGAAACAAAGGAGAAAAAAAGGAAAGCATGGAGATTAAACAATATGTTATTGGAAAAACAATGGATCAATGAGGAAATCAAAGCGGAAATTAAAAAATACCTTGAGACAAATGATAATGAAAGCACAACCACTCAAAACCTATGGGACACAGCAAAGGTAGTGCTAAGAGGGAAGTTTATAGCGATACAGGCCTTCCTCAAAAAAGAAGAACAATCTCAAAGAAACAATTTAACCCACCACCTGAATGAATTAGAAAAAGAAGAATAAAAAGCCCCAAAAAGCAGCAGAAGGAAGGAAATAATAAAGAACAGAGAGGAATTAAATACAAAAGAGATTAACAAGACCATAGAAAAAATCAACCAAACCAAAAGCTGGTTTTATGAAAAAGTAAATAAAATCGACCAACCTCTGTCCAAACTCACAACGAAGAAAACAGAGAGAGCACAAATTAGCAAAATAAGAAAGGAAAACGGAGAAATTACAACAAACAAAATAGAAATACAGAATATCATACAGGAATATTATGAAAACCTATATGGAACCAAACTGGATAACCTAGAGGAGATGGACAAGTTTCTGGAAACATACTGTCCACCAAAACTGAATCAAGAAGAATCTGAACACTTGAACAATCCGATCACTAGAAAGGAAATAGAAATAGCAATTAAAAACCTCCCTACAAATAAAAGTCCAGGACTGGACGGCTTCACCGGGGAATTCTACCAAACATACAAAGAAGAACTCATACCAGTCATTCTCAAACTCTTCCAGACGATTGAAAAGATGGAATACTCCCAAACTCATTGTATGAAGCCAACATCACCCTGATGCCAAAACCAGGCAAAGACACTACAAAAAAAGAGAATTATAGGCCAATATCACTGATGAACATAGACGCCAAAATCCTCACCAAAATTTTAGGATATAGAATCCAACAACACATAAAAAAGATTATACATCATGACCAAGTGGGGTTCATCCCAGGGACACAAGGCTGGTTCAACATACACAAATCAATCAGTGTAATACATCACATCAACAAGAGAAAGGACAAAAACCACATGATCATCTCAATCGATGCAGAAAAAGCATTTGATAAAATTCAACACCCATTTATGATAAAAACTCTCACCAAAGTGGGTATAGAGGGAACATATCTCAACATAATAAAAGCTATATATGACAAACCTACAGCCAGCATAGTACTCAACGGTGAAAAACTCAAAAGCTTCCCACTAAAATCTGGGACAAGACAAGGATGCCCACTATCACCACTCCTATTCAACATAGTCCTGGAAGTCCTAGCCACAGCAGTCAGGCAAGAGAAAGAAATAAAAGGGATCTAAATTGAAAAGAAGAGGTAAAAGTGTCATTATATGCTGATGACATGTTACTATATATAGAAAACCCTAAAAGGTCCACACAAAAGCTACTAGAGCTGATGGAAGAATTCAGCAAGGTAGCAGGTTACAAAATTAACGTTGAAAAATCAGTTGCATTTCTTTACAGTAACGATAAATCAGCAGAAGAAGAAAATAAAGAAATAATCCCCTTTAAAATAGCACCCAAAGTAATAAAATATCTGGGAATAAATCTAACCAAGGAGGTGAAAGAATTATACACAGATAACTATAAACCATTGACGAAGGAAATTAAAGAAGACTTTAAAAAATGGAAAGATATTCCATGCTCTTGGATTGTAAGAATCAATATTGTTAAAATAGTCACACTGCCCAAGGCAATCTACAGATTTAATGTAATCCCTATCCAATTACCAAGGACATATTTCACAGAACTAGAAAAAAATCATGATAAAATTCATATGGAACCATCAAAGACCTAGAATTGCCAAAGCATTACTGAAGAGAAAGAAAGAGGCTGGAGGAATAACTCTCCCAGACTTCAGACAATACTATAGAGCTACAGTCATCAAGACAGCATGGTATTGGTACCAAAACAGACATATAGACCAATGGAACAGAATAGAGAGCCCAGAAATGAACCCACAAACTTTTGGTCAACTCATCTTTGACAAAGGAGGCAAGAATATACATTCGAATAAAGACAGTCTCTTCAGCAAATGGTGTTGGGAAAACTGGACAGCAGCATGTAAAACAATGAAGCTAGAACACTCCCTTACACCATATACAAAATTCAACTCAAAATGGATTAACGACTTAAACATAAGACAAGATATAATAAACCTCCTAGAGGAAAACTTAGGCGAAACATTATCTGACATACATTTCAAAAATTTTCTCCTAGAAGAAATAAAAGCAAGAATAAACAAATGGGACCTAATGAAACTTACAAGCTTCTGCACAGCAAAGGAAACCAGAAATAAAACAAGAAGAAAACCTACGGAATGGGAGAAAATTTTTGCAAGTGAAACCGACAAAGGCTTGATCTCCAGAATATATAAGCAGCTCATATGACTCAATAAGAAAAAAGAAAACAACCCAATCGAAAAATGGCAGAAGACCTACACAAGCAATTCTCCAAGGAAGACATACAAATGATCAAAAAGCACATGAAAAAATCCTCAATATCACTAATTATCAGAGAAATGCAAATCAAAACTGCAATGAGGTATCACCTCACACCAGTCAGAATGGCCGTCATTCAAAAATCCACAAATGACAAATGCTAGAGAGGCCGTGGAGAAAGGGGAACCCTCCTACACTGCTGGTGGGAATGCAGTTTGGTGCAGCCACTATGGAATACAGTGTGGAAATTCCTCAAAAGTCTAGAAATAGACTTACCATATGATCCAGGAATCCCACTCCTGGGCTTATATCCAGAAGGAAATCTACTTCAGGATGACACCTGCACCCCAATGTTCATAGCAGCACTATTTGCAATAGCCAAACCATGGAAACAGCCTAAATGTCCATCAACAGGTGACTGGATAAAGAGGAAGTGGTATATTTATACAATGGATTACTACTCAGCCATAAAAACCGACAACATAATGCCATTTGCAGCAACATGGATGCTCGTGGAGAATGTCATTCTAAGTGAAGTAAGCCAGATAGAGAAAGAAAAATACCATATGAGATCGCTCATATTTGGAATCTAAAAAACAAAAACAAATACAAACAAAGAAACAAAAACAAAGCATAAATAAAGTACAGAAATAGACTCACAGACAGAGAATACTGACTTGTGGTTACTAGGGCAGTGGAGGGTGGGAAGGGATAGACTGGGATTTCAAACTTGTAGAATAGACTACGCTGTATAGCACAGGGAAATATACAAATATGTTATGATAACTCACAGAAAGAATGTGACAATGAGTGTGTATATGTCCATGAATAACTGAAAAATTGTGCTGAACACTGGAATTTGACACAACAATGTAAAATGATTATAAATCAATAAAAAATTTTAAAAAAGTGAAATATATTCTGATAATGGTATTTGTCAGCTTTTTGTGTCTACTTCAAAGTATAAATCGAACATTTACTAATAACGTGAAATACTGATATGTATGTAATTTCAAATATTTTAACTTATAATACTATTTAAAAAGGTATTTGCTTTTAGGTGATTTTCAAGTAGGATAAGAAAAGCTTCTATACATTTTCAACTAATAGTAATCTTACCAAAAAAAAAAAAAAAAAAAACCTTAAAATATTGGAACCAGTTGAGAAATTAGAAAGCTTCAACTACAGGAAATCAACATTTTATAACATTTTAATATGATCTAATCTTGGGAAACATAGTTTACCAAACCTTATTTCTGTTCAGGAAATATTCCAGCATACACTTGTAATACATTGTGGTGAAAGTTTACATCTGCAGATTTTTCACCTGAAATACCCCACTGTTACTGTGGCTTACTGGATTGCATGAAGAATGCCTTTCTGTTCGGAAGACCCTCTAAGAACACACAAGACTCTAAGTTCAGATTTTATTTTCACTTGGTATTAGAATATGGTAATTTAAGAGTCCTGAGAAATACTTTCTTAGACTTTAAATAGAAATGTATAACATTCTTTCTTAGGATCTATGCTTGAGTTGGTTTTTCAAAATCTTAAAATATGACCCAGTTATTTTATTAATTTATCAAGCTTCAAAATTTCTGGGAAATTTTGATGTGTAATATGATGTATTTAAAGATAATATTACCCCTAAAGACAAATAATATATAAATATTTAGAACTTTAGAGTCAAATCATACTTACAGCAGGGACAACTGTTCTAATTTATGGTTTCTTTAAAGGGAGTACAAACCCAAATTCAATAATGTGCTCTAGTGTCAGCTCTACCTATTCAAATATTTTAATGACTTGTATGGAATACTGAGATGTACACTGTACACTGTAGAGAACGCTAACTCGGTATCAGGGGAGCTTAACTCTAATGTCAAATTAGTTGCACACTACATTTAAACTTGAGCTGAAGTCAAACACCCAATTTGAGCCTCACTTTTCTTACCTATAAAAAAAATCAGATGATGGAATAAGGAAACTCCAGCTCTTAAAAACTTTAAAGTGAAATATATATATATATATATATAATATATATATATATTATATATATAATATATATACACACAGAGATATATAGAATATATATATACGCACACATACACACATATAACAGCTATAGAACACACAGAAAGTGTCTATCTACATACGATGTGGCAAGCAATTTTACCTCGTTTTCAAAAGAATCATGTTCCCCAAGTTTGGGGTTCCTTTCTAACAATATATCTCACTCTGTTTTTAAGGGTCATCTGGCTCTCTTCCGGTTACTCAAAGGGAACTGAGGCTTGGTGAATAGGCACATGTGCAGACACTCTGTTCTCGGTAATAGTCTGTCCTTCATCTCTGATCCTGCATGCCCCTATTTTCTAGCAGGGTCCATGAGACTGTAGCAGGCTAAGTTGTTAACTTACAAATGGGGTAAACACTTCACAATTTTTGACACCTTCACTTTATTTAGCATATATTTCAGTATGTATCACATATATACAAAACGTACACACATGTATATGTAAAAGTGAGATTAATTAGCCCATCAATTATACTTTATTTTTTCACCAAATATTTATTGTTTCTAGGATAAGGGAAATCTCAGGATACAGCGGTCAACAAGGGACACACGTGGTTCGTGAATTCATGGAACTGACAAATAACGATCAGAGAGTTAAGTATATGACTTTGCCAGACATGATTAAAATTGTGATAAAACAATTTTTTAACACAATCCTAGTAAATTTGAATCCATCATTAGAGTCCAAATTAATGTGGTTTAACTATTTATAAGTGGGAGGATTTATTTTCTCAAAGCCTAATAAATGTAAATAAGGAGTTGAAAGATCTCTACTTGGAGAACGGTAAGTTACTGATGAAAGAAACTGAAGATGATGGAAACAGATGAGAAGATATACCATATTCATGGACTGGAAGAATTCATATTTTTAAATGACCATAATATGCAAGACAACTTACAGATGTAATATAATATCTATCAAATTACCAACAGCAATATTCAGAACAAATAATTCTAAAATTTATATGGGAAAAAAAGACCCTCAATAGCCAAAACAATCTTGAGAAAGAAGTAGAAAGCTGATGATATCACGCACCCTGATTTCAAACTAAATCACAAAGCTATAGTTATCAAAACAGTATGGCACTGACACAAAAACAGAACCTGAGTTCAATGGAACAGAACACAGAGCCCAGAAAGAAGTTCAAACTTACATGGGTAATAAATCTACAACAAAAGAAGCAAGAATATACAATGGGGAAATGATAGCCTCTTTAATAAATTGTGCTGGGGGAGTTGAGAAATGTGGACAGCTACATGCAAAAACCAAATTGGATTTTCTCACTCCATTAAGAAAAATTAATTAAAAATGGATCAAAACTTAAATGTAAGATCTGAAACCGTACAACCTCTTGAAGTAAACATAGGCGGTGTGCTCTTTTACATTGATCTTAGTAATATTTTTGAGATATGTTTACTTAGGCAAGGCAAACAAAAGAAAAATTATAAAATGGGACTGCATCAATGTTTCTACACTGCTAAGGAAATGATCAGCCACAGTTTCCAGTTCCAGTTTCTTTAAAGTGGATTCATAGAAAGAACTCTGAATGCAGACAATATTTTGATTCTTACCATTTACCCAGTTACATAATTTGACATATATTTTCTCGTTGGCAGCCCATTCCTTTTAGCACTTTGAAAATGTTATCTGTCTGCCTTTGGTCTCCACCACCGCTGATGAGAAACCACCTGTTAATCTTATTGAGCATCCCTTATATATGTTGAGTCGCTTCTCTCTAGTTTCATTCAAGACTTTTTCTTGACTATTTCATGCAGAAATCTGAGTTTTCCCTATGTGGAGTTCACTGAACTTCTTGGATGTGTAGACTAAAATTTTTAGTAAATTTGAGAAATGTTCAGCCATTAGTTTTTCAAATAATTATTTTTTCCTTAAAGGCCTGGAATCTGTAAGCATCCACATTCATTTTTGAAGGGCTCTATGTGGCCATTAAGGCATACCCTCAATTCTGCCTTAGCATTCCTGTCCTACCTGTGCAGATTCTTAAGGTCAGCCAGTGGTGAGAGCATAAGCCCTTCTAACATCATTCTTAGCACATGTAGAGCCAGGGATGAATGCACAGACCTATGCATTTGCATAAACCACAAGCTCCCCAGGAATTGGCTGGAGCTTTTCACAGTGTCTGTGGATATCTCATTACCGTGCTTTTCCTTTGAAGCTTGTTGTTTGCTTAAAAGTTTATTTGTTATCGAATGCTTCAAGCACCATTTAAAGGAAACAATTTCTGACATACACCCGTGGATAGGTATAGGGTTCTTCACACAGGAACATTCGTATATGAAAACATTTGAAACAGTAATTGTTATGAAATATTCATTTTAAAATAGAAAGTTATTTTACCTCATTAACCAGGTAAAAATGTATACTACATTTATCACAATATCGAGGGGATTATAAGGACACATATATTCCCCCTTTGGAAATCCAATGGAAAATCAAGAGATAGGTAAAAATTTTTACTTGATGAGTGGAAGATATTAGGTTTGCGGATAGTTAGAAGATAGAATGTGAGGATAGAGCATAAAATAGTGGATTGATACCTGACAAAAGGATACAATGTATATATACATTATATCATTACATAAATTAGGATAATTTATTACCTATTTTTATCGAAATTAGGATAAACGTGTATCTATATAATAATATACACATTAAGACAAAATTACAGCAATATAAACATTAAAACCGTATATGCAAAAACACCAGCTTTGCCTTAATAAGTAAAGAAAACTTTATTCTACTTAAGATTGTGACTGGACTTAACTGTCCTTTTAAGCATGAAATAAAATTATTACAATCAGATATTTATCATTATGACAGGAAAAAACAAATTCTTCATACAGAACATACAGTACAACTGAATTTCAATAGTCAATTAAAAGTGAAATATATTCTTATAATGTTATTTGTCAGATTTTTGTGTTTACTTCAAAGTATAAATCAAAATTTAGTAATAACATGAAATAAAGATATGTACATAATTTCAAATATTTTAACTTATACTACTATTGTTATAGGTATTTGATTTTTAGTTGGTTTTGAAGTACGAAAAGAAAAGCTTCTATACATCTTCACCTTATAGAAAACATACCAAAAAAAAAAAAAAACAACCTTAAATTATTAGAACCAGTTCACAAACTACAAAGCTTCAAATACAGAAACTCAAGATTTTATAACATTTTAATGTGATCTACTCTTGTGAAACATAGTTAATGAAACCTTATTTCTGTACAGGAGATATTCCAGCATACACTTGTAATACATTGTGGTGAAAGTTTACATCTGCAGATTTTTCACCTGAAATACCCCACTGTTACTGTGGCTTACTGGATTGCATCAAGAATGCCTTTCTGTTTGGAAGACCCTCTAAGAACAAAGAAGATTCTAAGTTCAAAAATTTTTTTTCACTTGGTATTAGAATATGGTAATTTAAGTGTCCTGAGAAATACTTTCTTAGCCTTTAAATAGAAATGTATAACATTGTTTATTAGGATCTATGCTTCAGTAGGTTTTTCATAATATTAACATATGATCCAGTTATCTTATTGATTTATCAAGCTACAAATTTTCAGGCAAATGTATGTGTGTAATATGATGTCTTTGAAGATAATAGTACCCTTAAAGACAAATAATATATAAATATTAAGAACTTCTGAGTCAAAACATACTTAAAGCAGGGGCAAGTGTTCTAATTTATGCTTTCTTTAAAGGGACTACAAACCCAAATTCAATAGTGTGCTGTAGTCTCAGCTCTACCTATACAAGTATTTTACTCATCTGTATGGAATATTCAGATGTACACTGTACACTGTAGAGAATGCTAACAAGGTATCAGGGGAGCTTAACTCTAATGTCAAACTACTTGCACACTAGATTTAAAATTGAGTTGAAGTCAAAGACTCAATATGTGCCTCACTCTTTTTCCCTATAAAAAAAATCAGATGATGGAATAAGACAACTCCAGCTCTTTAAAACTTTAAAGTGAAATATATATATATATAATATATATATATATATTATATATAATATATATACACACATACATATATAGAATACACACACATGCAAACACACACACAGACACACACACACACACATATAACAGCTATGAAAGACACAGATAGTGTCTATCTACATACGATGTGGCAAGCATGTTTACCTCCTTTTCAAAAGAATCATGTTCCCCCAGTTTGGGATTCCTTTTTTAAAATATATCTAACTCTGTTTTTAAGGGTCACCTGGCTGTCTTCCTGTTACTCGAAGGAAACTGAGGCTTGGGGAATTGGCACATTTGCAGACACTCTGTTGTCGGTAATAGTCTGTCCTTCATATCTGATCCAGCATGCACCTATTTTCTACCAGCGTCCATGAGACAGTAGCATGCTAAGTTGTTAACTTGGAAATGGGGTAAACACTTCACAGTTTTTGACACTTTATTTAGCATATATTTTTGTATGTATCACATATATAGAACACATACATACATGTATACGTAAAAGTGAGATTAATTAGCCCATCAATTAAACTTTATTTGTTCACCAAATATTTATTGTTTCTAGGATAAGGGCAATCTCAGGATACAGAGGTCAACAAGGGAGACACACGTGGTTCGTGACTTCATCTAACTGACAAATAATGAACAGAGAGTTAAGTACATGACTTTGCCAGACACGATTTAAATTGTGTTAAAACAATTTTTTAATACAACTCTAGTAAATTTGAATCCATCATTAGAGTCCAAATTAATGTGGTTTAGCTATTTATAAGTGGGAGGGTTTTTTTTCTCAAAGCCTAATAAAGGAAAATAAGGAGGTGATAGATCTCTACTTGGAAAACTGTAAGTACCTAATGAAAGAAACTGAAGATGATGGAAACAGATGAAAAGATATACCATATTCATGGACTGGAAGAATTAATATTTTTAAATGAACATAGTATGCAAGACAACTTACAGATGTAATGTAATATCTATCAATTTACCAACAGCAATATTCAGAACAAATAATTCTAAAATTTATATGGGAAAAAAAGACCCTCAGTAGCCAAAACAATCTTAAGAAAGAAGAAGAAAGCTGAGGGTATCATGCACCCTGATTTCAAACTAAATCACAAAGCTATAGTTATCAAAACAGTATGGCACTGACACTTAAACAGATGCAGAGATCAATGGAGCAGAACACAGAGCCCAGAAATATGTTCACACTTACATGGGCAATAAATCTGCAGGAAAGGGGGCAAGAATATACAATGGGGAAAGGATAGCCTCTTCAAAAATTGTTGCTGGTTAATTTGAGAAAGCTGGACAGTTACATGCAAAGAACCAAATTATATTTTCTCACTCCATTAAGAAAAATTAATTGAAAATAGATCAAAAACATAAATGTAAGTGCTTAAATCATACAACTTCAGAAGAAAACATAGGTTGTGTGCTCTTTTACATTGATCTTACTAATATTTTTGTGATATGTTTACGTAGGCAAGGCAAACTAAAGTAAAACTTAAAAAATGGGACTGCTTCAATGTTTCTGCACTTCAAAGGAAATGATCAGCCACAATTTCCAGTTCCAGTTTCTTTAAAGAGGATTCTTAGAAAGAACACCTAACGCAGACAATAGTTTGATTCTTACCATTTACCACGTTACTTCATTTGACAAATACTTTCTCTTTGGCAGCCCATTCCTTTCAGCACTTTGAATATGTTATCTCTCTGCCTGTGGTCTCCAACACTGCTGATGAGAAACCACCTGTTATTCTTATTGAGCATCTCTTATATATGATGAGTTGCATCTCTCTGCTTTCAGTCAAGACTGTTTCTTGAATATTTCATGCAGAAATCTGAGTTATGCCTTTGTGGATTTCACTGAACTTCTTGGAAGTTTAGACTAATAGATTTTAGTAAATTTGAGAAGTGTTCAGCTGTTAGTTTTTCAAATGATTCTTCTTTCCTTAATGGCCTAGAATATGTAAGCACCCACAGTCTTTGCTGAGGGGCTGTAATTGCCCGTTAAGGCATACCCTCATCTCTGCTTTAGCCTTCCTCTCCTTCCTGTGCAGAGTCTTCTTGTCAGCCATTGGTGAGAGAATAAGCCCTTCTTACATCTTTTTTAGCACACACACTGCCAGCGGTGAATGCACAGACCTATGCATTTGCATATACCTCTAGATCCCCAGGAATCTCCTGGAGCTTTTCACACTGTCTGTGGACATCGCATTACCCTGTTTTTCCTTTGAAGCTTGTTGCTTTGCTTAAAACTTTATTTGTTATCCAATGCTTCAAGCACAATTTAAAGAAACAATTTCTGACATACACCCGTGTATAGGTAAAGGGCTTTTCACTCTGGAACAATACTACTTGATTTCTTTTCAAATAGTAATTGTTATGGAACATTCATTTTGTTAATACAAAGTTATTTTCCCTCATTACCCTAGTAAAAATGTATAATACATTTATCACAATGTGAAGGTGTTGATAAGATCAAATATATTCCCCCTTGGGGAATCCAATGGAAAAACAAGAGATAGGTAAAATGTTTTTAATTGATGACTGGAAGAAAGTAGGTATGCAGACAGTTAGAACATAGAATGTGAGGATTGACCATAAAAGAGTGTATTGATACATGGCAGAAAAATGCAATGTATATATACATTATAACATTACATAAATTAGGATAATTTATTACATATTATTATCAAAATTAGGATAAATGTGTATCTATATATTAATATACACAGTAAGATAAAATAACAGCAATATATACATTAAGACCGTACATGCAAAAGCACCAGATTTGCCTTAAAAAATAAAGAAGACTGAATTCTACATATGATTGTGACTGCTCTTAACTGTTTTTTTAAACATGAAGGAAATTTATTAGAATCAGTTATTGATCATTATCACAGGAAAAAAACAGATTCTTCATACAGAACATACACAACAACTGATTTTCAATTGTCAATTGAAAGTGAAATATATTCTAATAATGGCATTTGTCAGTTTTTTGTGTCTACTTCAAAGTAAAAATAGAACATGTAGTTATAACATGAAATACAGTTATGTATGTAATTTCAAATATTTTAGCTTATAATACTATATTTATAGGTATTTGCTTTTTATTTCATTTTGAAGAAGGAAAAGAAAAGCTTCTATACATCTTCAAATAATAGAATTCATACCAAACAAAAAAACAAACACCTTAAAGTATATGAACCATTTGAGAATATACAAATTTTCTAATACAGGAAATCAAGATTTTATAACATTTTAATGTGATATAATATTGGGAAACATAGTTATCTAAACTTTATTTCTGTACAGGAAATATTCTGACATACAGTTGTAATACATTGTTGTGAAGGTTTACATCTGCAGATTTTTCACCTGAAATGCCTCACTGTTACTCTGGCTTACTGCATTGCGTCATGACGGCCTTTCTGTTAGAAGGAACCACTAAGGACAAACAAGACACTAAGTTTAGATTTTATTTTCCCTTGGTATCAGAATATGGTTACTTAAGGGTCCTGAGAAATACTTTTTTAGAATATAAAAGGAAATGTATACCATTCTTTTATTAGGATCTATGTTTGATTTGGTTTTTCAAAATCTTATCATGTAACCCACTTATCTTATTAATTTACCAAGTTACAAATTTTCAGGCAAATGCAGGTGTGTAATATGATGTCTTTCAAGACAATATTTCCCATAAAGACAAATAATATATTAATATTTAGAACTTCTCAGTCAAAACATACTTACAGCAGGGGCAACTGTTCTAATTTATGGTTGATTTTAAAGACACTACAACCCTAATTCAATAGTGAGCTCTAGTCTCTGCTCTACATATTCAAGTATTTTACTCATCTGTTTGGAATACTCAGATATACAGCGTACACAGTAAAGAACACTAACGATGTATCAGGGGAGCTCAAATCTAATATCAAATTAGTTGTACACTAGTTTTTAACCTTGAGTTGAAGTCAAAGACCCAATTTGAGCCTCATTCTTTTTACCTATAAAAAAATTAGATGATGGAATAAGACAAATCTAGCTGTTTAAAAGTTTAAAGTGAAAAAGATGTATATATATGTATATATATATATAATTTATATACACAAAAACACATATATATTATACACACACACACACACACACACACATATCAGCAATGGAAGACACAGATACTCTCTCTCTGCAAACAAACTGGCAGGAATGTTTACCTCATTTTCAAAAGATTCATGTTCCCCAAGTTTGGGGTTCCTTTCTTCAAATGTATCTCACTGTGTGTTTAAGTACCCCCTGGCTCACTTCCTGTTACAGGAAGGGAACTGAGGCTTGGGGAATTGGCACATCTGCAGACACTCTGTTCTCGGTAATACTCTGTCCTTCGTCTCATATCCAGCATGCCCCTATTTTCTACCAGCGTCCATGAGACAGTGGCAGGCTAAGTTGTTAACTTGCAAATGGGGTAAACACTTCACAGTTTTTGACATCTACATTTAATTTAGCATATATTTTTCTCTGTATCACATATATACTACACATACCTACTTGTATATGTAAAAGTGAGATTAAATTGCACAGCAATTATACTTTATTTGTTCACCAAATATTGATTGTTTGTACGATAAGGGCAAGTTCAGGATACAGTGGTCAGCAAGGGAGACATACGTGGTTCGTGAATTCATGGAACTGACAAGTAACGAACACAGAGTTAAGTACCTTATGTTGCCAGACAAGATTTAAATTGAGTTAAAATATTTTTTTAACACAATGACTCCGCACATTTCTAGTAAACTTGAATCCATCTTTGGAGTCCAAATTAATGTGGTTTAACTATTTATAAGTGGGATGATTTATTTTCTCAAAGCCTAATAAATGGAAATAAAGAGGTGAAAGATCTCTACTTGGAAAACGGTAAGTTACTGATGAAAGAAACTAAAGATGATGGGAAAAGAAGAAAGATATACCATATTCATTGACTGGAAGAATTAATATTTCTAAATGACCATAATATGCAAGACAACCTACAGATTTAATGTACTATTTATCAAATTACCAAGACCATTATTCAGAACTATTAATTCTAAAATTTATATGGAAACAAAAGTCCCTCAATAGTCAAAACACTCTTGAGAAAGAAGAAGAAAGCTGAGGATATCATGCACCCTGATTTCAAACTAAATCACAAAGCTATAGTTATCAAAACAGTATGGCACTGGCAGAATAACTGATGCAGAGATCAATGGAACAGAACACAGAGCCCAGAAATAAGTTCACACTTGCATGGGTAATAAATCTTCAACAAAGGAGGCAAGAATATACAATGGGGAAAGGATAGACTCTTCAATAAATGGTGCTGGGAACGTTGAGAAAACGGCACAGCTACATGCAAAACAACCAAATAGGATTTTCTCACTCCATTAAGAAAAATAAATTAAAAATGGATCAAAAACTTACATTTAAGACCTGAAACGTTGCAACTTTTAGAAGAAAAAATAGGCGGTGTGTTCTTTTACATTGATCTGAGTAATAATTTTCATTATGCTTACTTAGGCAAGTGAAACAAAAGAAAAAATTAAAAAATGGGACTGCATCAATGTTTCTGCACTTCAAAGGAAATGATCGGCCACAATTTCCAGTTCCAGTTTCTTTAAAGTGGATTCTTAGAAAGAACTCTGAATGTAGACAATATTTTGATTCTTACCATTTATCCAGTTATTTAATTTGGCAAATTTTTTCTCATTGGCTGCCCTTTTCTTTCAGCACTTTGAATATGTTATCTCTCTGCCTTTGTTCTCCACCACTGCTGATGAGAAACCACCTGTTAATCTTATTGAACATCCCTTATATATGATGAGTCGCTTTTCTCTAGTTGCTGTCAAGACTTTTTCTTGATTATTTCATGTACAAATCTGAGTTTTTTCTATTTGGATTTCACTGAACTTCTTGGATGTGTAGACTAATACTTGTTATTAAATTTGAGAAGTGTTCAGCCATTAGTTTTCAAATAATTCTTCTTTCCTTAAAGGCCTGTAAATTGTAAGCACCCACAGTCTTTTCTGAGAGGATCTATGTGGCTGTTGATGCATACCCACAACTCTGCCTAAGCCTTCCTCTCCTGCCTGTGCAGAGTCTCAAAGTCAGCCAGGTGTGAGAGCATAGGCCCTTCTTACATCATTCTTAGCACACGTATTGCCAGGGATGAATACACAGAGCTATGAATGATCATAGCCCACTTGTTTCCCAGGAATCTGCTGGAGATTTACACACTGTATGTGGACATCTCCTTCCCCAGTTTTCCTTTTAAACTTGTTGCTTATTTTAAAAGTTTATTTGTTATCCAATTCTTCAAGCACCATTAAAATTTTTTTTTTCTGACAGATACCTTTGGATATGTAAAGGGCTTTTTACACTGGAATATTCATAGTTGATAACTTTTGAAATACTAATTGTTATGAAACTTTCACTTTGTTAATCGAAAGTTATTTTACCTCTTTAACCAAGTAAAAATTTATACTACATTTATCAAAATGTCAAGGTTATGATAAGACCAAATATAATCCCCCTTAGGGAATCCAATGGAAAGCAAGAGTTAGATAAAGAGTTTTTAATTGATGACTGGAAGAGAGTAGGTATGTGGATTGTGAAAACATAGAATGTGTGGTTTGAGCATAAAATAGTGGATTGATGCATGACTGAAACACGCAATGTATATATATATAATATCATTACAAAAATTATAATTTATGACATATTATTTAGAAATTTGTATAAATTGATATCTATATATTATTATAGATATTAAGAAAAACTTACAGCAATATAAACATTAAAACCTAATAAGATAAAACACCAGCTTTGCCTTTATAAATAAAGAAGACGTGTTCTACTAATGATTGTGACTGGACTTAACGGTCCTTTTAAACTTGAAGAAAATATATTAAAATCAGTTATTTATCGTTATAACAGGAAAAACCATATTCATCATACCGAACATACAGAAAAACTGATTTTCAATGGTCAATTAAAAGTAAAATGCAATCTGATAATGTTATTTGTCAGTTTTATGTGTCTACTTACAAGTAAAAATCAGTCATTTAGTAATAACATAAAATGAAGTTATCTGTGTAATTGTAAATATTTCAACTTATAATACTATTTTTACATGTATTTGCTTTTAAGTTGATTTTGAAGAAGGAATAGAAAAGCTTCTAAACATCTTTAACTAATAGGTAACATACAAAAAAAAAAAAAAAGAACCTTCAAATATTGGTACCATTTGAGAAACTACAAATATTCAAGTGCAGGAAACCATGATTTTATAACAATTTAATGTGATCTACACTTGGGAAACAAAGTTAATCAAACCTTATTTCTGTACAGGAAATATTCCAGCATAGAGTTGTAATACTTTGTGGTGAAGGCTTACAGCTGCAGAATTTTCATCTGTAATGCCCCAATGTTATTGTGGCTTACTGCATTGTATCAATAATGCATTCCTGTCTGGAAGACCATCTAAGTACAAACAAGACTCTAAGTCCAGATTTTATTTTCAATTGGTATCAGAATATTGTAATTTAAGAGTCCTGAGAAATACTTTTTTAGCATTTAAGAGGATACGTGTAACGTCTTTTATTAGGATCAATGTTTGGGTTGGTTTTTCAAAAATCTTAACATATGACTCAGTTATCTTATCAATTTAACAAGCTACCAAGGTTCAGGCAAATGCAGGTGTGTAATATGATGTATTTCAAGATAATATTCCCCATAAATACAAATAATATAAATATATTAAGAACTTCTGAGTCAAAACAAAGTTACAGCAGGGACAACTGTTCTATTTTATGATTTCTTTTAATGAGATTACAAACATTAAATTCAATAGTGTGCTCTAGTCTCAGCTCGTAGTATACAAGTATTTTACTCATCTGTATGGAATAGTCAGATGTACACGGTACATTTTAAAGAATGCTAACTAGGAATCAGTGGAGCTTAACTCTAATCTCAACTTGGTTGCACTCAAGTTTTTAAACTTGAGTTGCAGACAATGACCCAATTTGAGACTCACTCTTCTTACGTATAAAAAATTCAGATGATGCAATAAGACAACCCCAGCTCTTTTAAACTTTAAAGTGATAAAGATACATATATATATAATATATATACACACACACACATATATTATATAAATACACACACACACACACAAACACACACAAACATATCAGTTATTGAAGAAACAGATAATATCCCTCTACAAACAAAGAGGCAGGCATGTTTACCTCCTTCTCAAAAGATTCAGGTTCCCCAATTTTAGAGTTCCTTTCTAAGAAAGTAACTTACTGTGTGTTTAACTGTCAACTGGCTCTCTTCCTATTACTTGAAGGGAACTGAGGCTTGGGGAACTGGCACATGTGCAGACACTCTGTTGTCGGTAATACACTATCCTTCATCTCTGATACAGCATGCCCCTATTTTCTACCAGCATCCATGAGACTGCGGCAGGCTAAGTTGTTAACTTGCAAATGGGGTAAACACTTCACAATTTTGGACACCTACACTTTATTTAGCATATATTTTTCTATGTAGCACATGCATACAACACATACATACATGTATATGTTAAAGTGAGATTAATTAGCCTCTCAATTATACTTTATTTGTTCATGAAATACTTATTGTTTCTTGGATAAGGACAATCTCAGTATACAGCGGTCAGCAAGGGAGACACACATGGTTAATGACTACATGGGACTGACAATTGTTGAGCACAGGGTTAAGTACCTGACATAGACAGACACGATTTAAAGTGGGTTAAAACAATTTATTTCACACAATTACACCGTACTTTTCTAGTAAATTTGAATCCATCTTTAGAGTCCAAATTAATGTGGTTTAACTATTTATAAGGGGGAGGTTTTATTTTCTCAAAGCCTAATAAATGTAAATAAGGACGTGAAAGTTCTCTATTTGGAAAACGGTAAGTTTCTGATGGAAGATACTGAATATGATGGAAACAGACAAAAAGATATACCATGTTCATGGTCTGGAAGAATAAATATTTTTAAACGTTCATAATATGCAAGACAACGTACAGATTTAATGTAATATCTATCAAATTAGCAAGGGAATTATTCAGAACAGATAATTCAAAAATTCATATGGAAACAAAAGGCACTCAATAGCCAAAACAATCTTGAAAAAGAAGAAGAAAGCTGAAGGTATCATGCACCCTGATTTCAAACTACATCACAAAGCTATAGTTATCAAAACTCTATGGTGCTGTCATAAAAACACATGCAGAGATCAATGGAACAGAACACAGAGCCCAGAAATTAGCTCACAATTACATGGGAAATAAATCTACAACAAAGGAGGCAAGAATATACAATGGGGAAAGGATAGCCTCTTCAATAAATGGTGCTGCGATCTATGGGAAAACTGGACAGCTGCATGCAAAAGAAACAAATTGGATTTTCTCACTCCATTAAGAAAAATAAAATAAAAGTGGATCAAAAAATTAAATGTAAGTCCTGAAACCATAAAACTTCTAGAAGTAAACATAGGTAGTGTGCTCTTTTACAATTATCTTAGAAATATTTTTGAGCTATGTTTACTTAGGCAAGGGAAACAAAAGTAAAAATTAAAAAATGGGACTGCATCAAGGCTTCTGCACTGCAAAGGAAATGATCAGCCACAATTTCCAGTTCCAGTTTCTTTAAAGTGGATTGTTAGAAAGAAATCTGAATGCAGACAATATTTTGATTCTTATCATTTATCCCAGTTACTTAATTTGGCAAATTTGTTCTCATTGGCTGCCCTTTTCTTTAAGCACTTTGAATATGTTATCTCCCTTCCTTTGGTCTCCACCACTGCTGATGAGAAACCACCTGTTCATCTTATTGAGTATCCCTTATATATGATGAGTCGCTTCTCTCTAGTTGCAGTTCAAGACTGTTTCTTGACTATTTCATGCAGAAATCTGAGTTTTCTCTATGTGGATTTAACTGAACTTCTTGGATGTGTAGACTAATACTTGTTATTAAATTTGAGAAGTGTTCAGCCATTAGTTTTTCAAATTATTCTCCTTTCTATAAAGGTCAGGAATCAGTAAGCACCCAGACTCTTTGCTGAGGGGCTCTATGTGGCCGTTGCTGCATATCCTCATCTCTGCCTTAGCCTTCCTCTCCTGCCAGTGCAGAGTCCTAAGGTCAGCCAGGCGAGAGAGCATAGGCCCTTCTTGCAACTTCCTTAGCACATGCAGAACCAGGGATGAATGCAGAGACCTATGCATGTGCATAGACCACTTGTTTCCCTGCAATCTGCTGGAGATTTTCACACTGTCTTTGGACACCTCATTCCCCAGCTTTTCCTTTGAAGCTTGTTTCATACATTAAAGATTTATTTGTTATCCAATGCTTCAAGCCCCATTTTGAAAAAATTCTTTCTGACATACACCCTTGGATTGGTAAAGGGATTTTCACCCTGGCACATTCCTTGTTGATCACTTTTGAAAGAGTAATTTGTATGAAACATTCATTTTGTTACTAGAAATTTATTTTAACTCATTAAACAAGTAAAAATGTATACTACATTTATCACAATGTCAAGTTGATGATAAGAACAAATATATTCCCCCTTGGGGAATCAAATGGAAAAGCAAGGTATAGATAAAGAGTTTTTAATTGATGACTGGAAGAGAGTAGGTATGCATATAGTTGAACATAGAATGTGAGGGTTGAGCATAAAATAGTGGATTGATGCATGACTGAAAGATGCAATGTACATATACATTATATCATTACATAAATTAGGATAATTTATTACACGTTATTTTCAGATTAAGATAATGGATATCTATATATTATTATACAAATTAAGATATATTTACAGCAATATAAAAATTATAAGCTAATAGGCTAAATCACCAGTTTTGCCTTTATAAATGAAAAAGACTGTTTTCTACTTATGATTGTGACTGGACTTAACTGTCCTTTTAAACCTGAAGGACATTTACTTCAATCAGTTATTTATCATTATAACAGGAAAAACCATATTCATCATACACAACATAGAGAAAAACTGAGTTTCAATGGTCAGTAAAAAGTAAAATATATTCTTATAATGGCATTTGTCAGACTTTGTGTCTATTTCAAAGTAAAAATCTATCATTTAGTAATAACGTAAAATACAGATATGTATGTAATTTCAAATGGTTTAGCTTATAATACTATATTTATATGAATTTGATTTTAGTTGATTTTGAAGAAGGAAAAGAAAAGCTTCTATACATCTTCAACTAATAGAAATGATACCAATAAAAAAAAACCACAAAAAAACGTTAAATTATTGGAACCAGTTGAGAAATTACAAGTATTCAAATCATGATTTTATAACATTGTAATGTGATCAACTCTTGGGAAACAAAGTAAAACAAACCTTATTTCTGTACAGGAAATATTCCATCATACAGTTGTAATACATTGTGGTGAAGGCTTACAACTTCAGAATATTCACCTGCAATGCCCCACTGATATTGTGGCTTACTGCATTTCATCAAGACTTCCTTCCAGTCCAGAATACCATCTAAGTACCAACAAGGCTCTAAGTCCAGATTTTATTTTCCCCTGGTATCAGATTATGGTATTTTAAGAGGACTGAGAAATACTTTTTTAGCCTTAAACAGTTAATGTGTAACATTCTTATATTAGGATCATGTTTTGGTTGGTTTCTTAAAAAACCTATCATATGACCCAGTTATCTTATCAATTTATCAAGCAACCAAGTTTCAGGCAAATTCAGGTGCATAATATGATGTCTTTGAACATAATATATCCCATAAATAAAAATAATATAAATATATTAAGAACCTCTGAGTAAAAACAAAGTTACATCAGGGGCAAATGTTCTATTTTATGCTTTCATTTAATGAGACTACATAAACTAAATTCATTAGTGTGCTCTAGTCTCAGCTCTAACTATTCATGTACTTTACTCATCTGTATGGAATAGTCAGATGTACACGGTACATTGAAAAGAACGCTAACTAGGAATCAGTGGAGCTTAACTCTAATCTCAACTTAGTTGCACTCTAGTATTTAAACTTGAGTTGCAGTCAATGACCCAATTTGACGAACACAGAGTTAAGTACCTGACGTAGACAGACATGATTTAAAGTGGGTTAAAACAACTTATTTCACACAATTACATCGTACTATTCTAGTAAATTTGAATCCATATTTAGAGTCCAAATTAATGTGGTTTAACTATTTATAAGTGGGAGCATTTATTTTCTCAAAGCCTAATAAAAGTAAATAAGGATGTGAAAGATCCCTACTTGGAAAACGGTAAGCTACTGATGAAAGAAACTGAAGATGATGGAAACAGATGAAGAGATATACCATATTCATGGACTGGAAGTATTAATATTTTTAAATGACCATAATATGCAAGACAGTCTAGAGATTTAATGTAATATCTATCAAAATACCAAGAGTAATATTCAGAACAAATAATTCTAAAATTTATATTGAATCAAAAGACCCTCAATAGCCAAAACAATCTTGACAAGAAGAAAGCTGAGGGTATGGTGCACCCTGATTTCAAACTAAATCACAAAGCTATAGTTATCAAAAAAGTATTGCACTGGCACAAAAACAGATGCAAAGATCAATGGAAGAGGACACAGAGTCCAGAAATAAGTTCACACTTACATGGGCAATAAATGTACAACAAAGGAGGCAAGAATATACAATGAGGAAAAGATATGCTCTTCAATAAATGGTGCTGGTGACTTTGAGAGAGCTGGATAGCTACAGGCAATGAATCAAATTATATTTTCTCACTCCATTAAGAAAAATATATTAAAAATGGATCAAAAACTTAAATGTAAGACCTGAAACCATACAACTTCTAGAAGTAAACTTAGGCGGTGTGCTCTTTTACATTGATCTTAGTAATATTTTTGAGATATGTTTACTTAGGCAACTGAAACCAAATTAAAAATTAAAAAATGTGTTTGCATCAGTTTCTGCACTGCAAAGGAAATGATCAGCCACAATTTCCAGTTCCAATTTCTTTAAAGTGGATTTGTAGAAAGAACTCTGAATGCAGACAATATTTTGATTCTCACCACTTATGAAGTTACTTAATTTGGCAAATTTTTCACGTTAGCATCCCATTTATCTCAGCACTTTGAATATCTTCTCGCTCTGTCTTTGGTCTCCAACACTGCTGATGAGAAATCACCTGTTAAACTTATTGAGCATCCCTTATATATGATGAGTTGCTCCTCATGTAGTTTCAGTCAAGACTGTTTATTGACTGTTTCATGCAGAAACCTGAGTTTTGCCTATGTGGAGTTCACTGAAATACTTGGATATGTAGACTAATATTTTCAATAAATTTGAGAAGCGTTCAGCCATTATTTTTTCAAGTTATTCTTCTTTCCTTAAAGGCCTGGAATAAGTAAGCACCCACAGTATTTGCTCAGGGGCTCTATGTGGCCTTAGACGCATATCCTCAATTCTGCCTTAGCCTTCCTCTCCTACATGTGCAGAGTCTTAAGTTCAGCAAGATGTGAGAGCATAAGCCCTTCCAACATCATTCTTAGCACACTCATAGACAGGGGTGAATGCACAGACATATGCATTTGCATATCCCACTAGCTCCCGAGGAATCTGCCAGAACATTTCACACTGTCTGTGGACATCTCGTTCCCCACTCTTTCCTTTGATGCTTGTTGAATTGCTTAAAATTTAATTTGTTATCCAATGCTTGAAGCACCATTTAAAGAAAACAATTTCTGACATACACCCGTGGATAGGTAAAGGGCTTTTCACACTGGAACATTCCTAGTTGATAACTTTTGAAACAGTAATTGTTATGAAACCTTCATTTTGTTAATAGAAAGTTAGTTTACCTCATTAACCAATTAAAAATGTATACTACATTTATCACAATGTCAAGGTGATGATAAGAACATATATATTCCCCCTTGGGGAATCCAATGGAAAACTAAGTGATAGGTAAAATGTTTTAAATTGATGACTGGAAGAGAGTTGGTATGCGGATAGTTACAACATAGAATGTGAGGATTGAGCATAAAATAGTGTATTGATTCATGACAAAGATGCAATGTATATATACATTATATCATTACAGAAATTAGGATAATTTATTACATATTATTATCAAAATTACGATAAATTTGTATCTATATTTTAATATACATATTAAGATAATATTACAGCAATATAAAGATTAAAACCATACATGCAAAAACACGTTTGCCTTAATATTTAAAGAAATCTGTATTCTACATATGAATGTGACTGGACTTAACTGTATTTTAAAGCATGAAGAAAATTTATTACAATAAGTTATGTATCATTATAATGGGAAAAAACAAATTCTTCATAGAAAATATACTGAACAACTGATTTTCAATACTCAATTAAAAGTAAAATATATTCTGATAATGGCATTTATCAGTTTATTTGTCTACTTCAAAGTAAAAATCCATCATTTAGTAATAACATGAAATACAGATATGTATGTAATTTCAAATATTTTAGCTTATAATACTATTTTAATAGGTATTTCCTGTTCAGTAGATTTTGAATAAGAAAAAGAAAAGCTTCTATACATCTTCACCTAAAAGAAATTATACAAAAAAAAAATCCTTAAAATATTGAAACAAGTTGAGAAACTACAAAGTTTCAAATTCAGGAAATCATGATTTTATAAAATTTTATGTGATCTACTCTTGGGAAACATAATTAACCAATCCTTATTTCTGTACAGGAAATATTCCAGCATATAGTTGCAATACATTGTGGTGAAGGCTTACATCTGCAGATTTTTCACCTGCAATGCCCAACTGTTACTGTGGCTTACTGCTTTGCATCAAGACTGCCTCTGTTCAGAAACCCTCAAAATACAAACAAGACTCTAATTTCAGATTTTGTTTTCTTTGGTTTTAGAATTTGTTAATTTAAGAGCCCTGAGAAATACTTTTTTAGCTTTTAAAAGGAAATGTATAACATTCTTTTATAAGGATCTATGTTTGAGATGGTTTTTCAAAACCTTAACATATGACCCACTTATCTTATAAATTTATCAAGCTACAAATTTTCAGGCCAATGTAGGTGTGTAATATGATGTCTTTCAAGATAATATTTCCCATAAAGACAAATAATATATAACTATTAAGAACTTCTGAGTCAAAACATACTTACAGCAGGGGCAACTGTTCTAATTTATGGTTTCTTTTAAAGAGACTACATACCCTAATTCAATAGTGTGCTCTAGTCTCAGGTCTACCTATTCAAGTATTTTACTCATCTGTATGGAATAGTCAGATGTGCACTGTACACTGTAAATAACGCTAACTAGGTATCAGGGGAGCTTAAATCTTATGTCAAATTAGTTGTAAGCTAGATTTTCACCTTGAGTTGAAGTCAAAGACCCAATATAAGCCTCACTCTTCTTACCTATAAAAAAAATCAGATGATGGAATAAGACAACTCAAGCTCTTCAAAACTTTAAAGTGATAAAGATATATATATGTAGTATATATAATAAATATACACACACAAATATATATATTACACACACACACACACACATATATATCAGCTATGGAAGACAGAGATAGTGTCTCTGTACAAACAAAGTGGCAGGCATGTTTACCTCTTTTTCAAAAGATTCATGTTACCCAAGTTTGTGGTTCCTTTCTCTAGAATGTGTCTCACTGTGTGTTTAAGTGCCACCTGGTAATCTTCCTGTTACTCAAAGGGCACTGAGGCTTGGGGAACTGGCAGATGTGCAGACACTCTGTTGTCGGTAATACACTGTCCATCTTCTCTGATCCAGCATGCCCCCATTTTCTACCACCGTCCATGAGACTGTAGCAGGCTAAGTTCTTAATTAGCAAATGGGGAAAACACATCACAGTTTTTGAAACCTACACATTATTTAGACTATAATTTACTAGGTATCACAAATATACAACACATACATACACGTACATGTAAAAGTGTGATTAATTAGCCCAGCAATTATACTTTATTTGTTCACCAAACATTTATTGTTTCTAGGATAAGGGCAAGCTCAGGATACAGCGGTCAGTAAGGGAGACACACGTGGTTCATGACTTCATGGAACTGAAAAATAACGAACATATAGTTAAGTAACTGACATTGCCAGACACGATTAAAATTGTGTTAAAACAGTTATTTTAACATAATTACTCCGCACATTTCTAGTAAATTTGAATCCATCCTTAGAGTCTTAATGAATGTGGTTTAACTATTTATAAGTGGGAAGATTTATTTTCTCAAATGCTAATAAATGTAAATAAGGAGTTAAAAGATCTCTACTTGGAAAACAGTAAGTTACTGATGAAAGAAACCGAAGATGATGGAAAGAGATGAAAAGATATAACATTTTCATGGACTGGAAGAATTAATATTTTTAAATGACCATAATATGCAAGACAACCTAGAGATTTATTGTAATATCTATCAAATTACCAAGAGCAATATTCAGAACAAATAATTCTAAAATTTATATGGAAACAAAAGGCCCTCAATAGCCAAAAGAATGTTGAGAAAGAAGAAGAAATCTGAGGGTATCATGCACCCTGATTTCCAACTACATCACAAAGCTATAGTTATCAAAACAGTATGGCACTGGCACAAAAACACATGCAGATATCTTGGAACAGTACTCAGAGCCCAGAAATAAGTTCACAGTTACATGGGCAATAAATCTACAACAAAGGAGGCAAGAATATACAATGGGGGAAGGATAGCCTCTTCAATAAATGGTGCTGGGAACTTTGAGAATACTAGATAGCAACTTGCAAAAGAATCAAATTTGATTTTCTCACTCCATTAAGAAAAATTAATTAAAAATGGATCAAAAACTTAAATGTAAGACCTGAAACCATACAAATTCTAGAAGTAAATATAGGCGTTGTGTTCTTTTACATTGATCTTAGTAATACTTTTGAGATATGTTTACTTAGGCAAGGGAAACAAAAGTAAAAATGTAAAAATGGGACTGCATCAGTGTTTCTGCACTGCAAGGGAAATGATCAGCCACAGTTTCCAGTTCCAGTTTCTTTAAAGTGGATTCTTAGAAAGAACACTGAATGCAGACAATATTTTGATTCTTACCATTTACCAAATTACTTAATTTGGCAAATATTTTCTCGTTGGCATCTCATTCCTTTCAGCCCTTTCTATATGTTATCTCTGTGCCTTTGGTCTCCACCACTGCTGATGAGAAACTCCCTGTTAATCTTATTGAGCTTCCCTTATATATGATGAGTCACTTCTCTCTAATTTCAGTCAAGACTGTTTCTTGACTATTTCATGCAGAAATCTGAGTTTTGCCTATGTGGAGTTCACTGAACTTCTTGGATGTGTAGACTAATAGTTTTTAGTAAATTTGAGAAGTGTTCAGCCATTAGTTTTTCAAATAATTCTTCTTTCCTTAAAGCCCTGGTATCAGTAAGCACCCACAGTCATTGCTGAGGGGCTCTATGTGGCCGTTGAGGCAAACCATCATCTCTGCCTTAGCCTTCCTCTCCTACTTGTGCAGTCTTAAGGTCAGCCAGTGGTCAGAACATAAGCCCTTCTTATATCATTCTTAGCACACGCAGAGCCAAGGGTGAATGCACAGACCTATGTATTTGCATATCCCACTAGCTCCCCAGGAATCTGCTGGAGATTTTCATACTGTCTGTAGACATATCATTACCCTGCTTTTCCTTTGAAGCTTGTTGTTTGCTTAAAAGTTTATTTGTTATCCAATGCTTGAAGCACCATTTAAAAAATCAAATTCTGACATACACCCATGGATAGGAAAAGGGAGTTTCACACTGGAATATTCCTAGTTGATAACTTTGAAAGAGTAATTGTTATGAAACCTTCATTTTGTTAATAGAAAGTTATGTTACCTCATTAACCAGGTAAAAATGTATACTAAATTTATCACCATGTCAAGGTGATGATAACATCAAATATATTCCCATTTGGGGAATCCAATGGAAAAGCAAGAGATAGGTAAAATGCTTTTAATTTATGACAGGAAGAGAGTAGGTATGCGGAGATTTAGAACATAGAATGTGAGGATTGACCATAGAAGCGTGGATTGGTAGAAGACAGAAAGTTGCATTGTATATATATTATATCATTATATAAATAAAGATAATTTCTTACATATTATTATCAAAATTAGGATAATCATGTATCTATATAATAATATACACATTAAGATAAAATTACAGCAATAAAACATTAAAACCGTATATGCAAAAACACCAGCTTTGCATTAATAAGTAAAGAAAACTTCATTCTACTTAAGATTGTGAATGGACTTAACTGTCCGTTTAAGTATGAAGGAAATTTATTGCAATCAGATATTTATCATTATGACAGGAAGAAACAAATACTTCACACAAAACCTACAGAACAACTGATATTCAATAGTCAGGTAAAAGTGAAATATATTCTGATAATGGTATTTGTCAGCTTTTTGTGTCTACTTCAAAGTATAAATCGAACATTTAGTAATAACGTGAAATACAGATATGTATGTAATTTCAAATATTTTAACTTATAATACTAGTTTTATAGGTATTTGCTTTTTAGTTGATTTTGAAGTAGGAAAAGAAAAGCTTCTATACATCTTCATCTAATAGAAATCATACCAAAAAAAAAAAAAAAAGAAAACCTTAAAATATTGGAACCAGTTGAGAAATTACAAAGCTTCAAATACAGGAAATCAAGATTTTATAACATTTTAATGTGATCTCCTCTTGGGAAACATAGTTAACCAGACCTATTATCTCTACAGGAAATATTCCAGCATACACTAATAATACATTGTGGTGAAGGCTTCCATCTGCAGATTATTCACCTGCAATACCCCACTGTTACTGTGGCTTACTGGATTGCATGAAGAATGCCTTTGTGTTCGGAAGAACCTCTAAGAACAAACAAGAATCTAAGTACAGATTTTATTTTCACTTCGTATTAGAATATGGTAATTTAAGAGTCCTGAGAAATATTTCCTTAGCCTTTATGTAGAAATGTATAACATTCTTTTATTAGGATCTATGCTTGAGTTGGTTTTTCAAAATCTTAACATATGACCCATTTATCTTATCAATTTATCAAGCTTCAAATTTTCAGGCAAATGTAGGTGTGTAATATGATGTCTTTTAAGATACTATTACACTTAAAGACAAATAATATATAAATACGAAGAACTTCTGAGTCAAAACATACTGACAGCAGGGGCAACAGTTCTAATTTATGGTTTCTTTAAAGGGACTAGAAACCCAAATTCAGTAGTGTGCTCTAGTCTCAGCACTATCTATTCAAGTATTTTTCTCGTCTGTATGGAATATTCAGATGTGCACTGTACACTGTAGAGAACGCTAACTAGATATCAGGGGAGCTTAACTCTAAAGTCAAATGAGTTGCACTCAAGGTTTAAACTTGTGTTGAAGTCAAAGATCCAATTTGAGCCTCACTCTTCTTACCTATAAAAATAATCAGATGATGGAATAAGACAACTCCAGCTCTTTAAAACTTTAAGGTGAAAAATATATATATATATACACTCACACATCTATACAATGTATATATACTCACAGATACACACACACACACATGTAACAGCTATGGAAGACACAGATAGTGTCTATCTACATGCGATGTGGCAAGCATGTTTACCTCCTTTTCAAAAGAATCATGTTCCCCAAGTTTAGGGTTCCTTTCTTACAATGTATCTCACTCTGTTTTTAAGGGTCCCCTGGCACTCTTCCTGTTACTCGAAGGTAAATGAGGCTTGGGGAATTGGCACATGTGCAGACACTCTGTTGTCGGTAATACTCTGTCCTTTCTCTCTGATCCAGCATGCTCCTGTTTTCTACCAGCGTCCATGAGACTGTAGCAGGCTAAGTTCTTAACTTGCAAATGGGGTAAACACTTCACAATTTTTGACACCTTCAGTTTATTTAGCGTATATTTTAATATGTATCACATATATACAACACATACACACATGTATATGTAAAAGTGACATTAATTAGCCCATCAATTATACTTTATTTGTTCATCAAATATTAATTGTTTCTAGGATAAGGGCAGTCTCAGGATACAGCAGTCAACAAGGGAGAGACACGTGGTTCGTGACTTCATGGAACTAATAATTTACGAACAGATAGTTAAGTACATGACTTAGGCAGACACGATTTAAATTGTGTTAAAACAATTTTTTAACACAATTCTAGTAAATTTTAATCCATCTTTAGAGTCCAAATTAATGTGGTTTAACAATTTATAAGTGGGAGGATATATTTTCTCAAAGCCAAATAAATGTAAATATGGAGGTGAAAGATCTCTACTTGGAAAACGGTAAGTTACTGATGAAAGAAACTGAAGATGATGGAAACAGTTGAAAAGATATACCATAGTCATGGACTGGAAGAATTAATATTTTTAAATAACCATAATATGCAAGAGAACTTACAGATGTAAAGTAGTATCTGTCAAATTACCAACAACAATGTTCAGAACAAATAATTCTAAAATTTATATGGGAAAAAAAGACCCTCAATTGCCAAAACAATCTTGAGAAAGAAGAAGAAAGCTGAGGGTATCATGCACCCTGATTTCAAACTAAATCAGAAAGCTATAGTTATCAAAACAGTATGGCACTGACAGAAAAACCGATGCAGACATCAATGGAACAGAACACAGAACCCAGAAAGAAGTTCACACTTACATGGGCAATAAATCTACAACAAAGGAAGCAAGAATATACAATGGGGAAATGATAGCCTCTTCAATCAATGGTGCTGGGAACGTTGAGAATACTGGACAGCTAAATGCAAAAGAACATAATTGGATTTTCTCACTCCATTAAGAAAAATAAATTAAAAATGCATTAAAAAACTTAAATGTAAGGCCTGAAACCATACAACTTCTTTAAGTAAACATAGGCGGTGTGCTCTTTTACATTGATCTTAGTAATATTTTTGAGATATGTTTACTTAGGCATGGCAAACAATAGAAAAATTAACAAATGGGTCTGCATCAATGTTTCTACACTGCAGAGGAAATGATCAGCCACAATTTCCAGTTCCAGTTTCTTTAAAGTGGATTCTTAGAAAGAACTCTGAATGCAGACAATATTTTCATTCTTACCATTTACCAAGTTAGTTAATTTGGCAAATATTTTCTCTTTGGCAGCCCATTCCTTTCAGCACTTTGAATATTTTATCTCTCTGCCTTTGGTGTCCACCACTGCTGATGAGAAACCACCTGTTAATCTTATTGAGCATCCCTTATATATGCTGAGTCGCTTCTCTCTAGTTTCATTCAAGTCTTTTTCTTGACTATTTCATGCAGAAATATGAGTTTAGCCTATGTGGAGTTCACCGAACTTCTTGGATGTGTAGACTAACATTTTTAGTAAATTTCAGAAGTGTTCAGCCTCTAGTTTTTCAGATAATTCTTCTTTCCTTAAAGGCCTGGAATCAGTAAGCAACCAGATTATTTGCTGGGGGCCTCTATGTGGCCGTTGAGGCATACACTGATCTCTGCCTTAGCCTTCCTGTCCTACCTGTGCAGAGTCTTACAGTCAGCCAGTTGTGAGAGCATAAACCCTTCTTACACCATTCTTAGCACAGGCAGAGCCAGGGGTGAATGCACAGACCTATGTATTTTCATACACCACTATATCCCCAGGAATCTGCTGGAGCTTTTCAAACTTTCTGTGCACATCTCATTACCTTATTCTCCTTTAAGGCTTGTTGCTTTGCTTCAAAGTTTATTTGTTATGCAATGCTTCAAGCAGCATGATAGAAAACATTTTCTGACATACACCCATGCATAGGTAAAGGGCTCTTCACAGTGGAACATTCCTAGCTGATAACTTTGAAAGAGTAATTGTTATGAAACCTTCATTTTGTTAATAGAAAGTTATTTTACCTCATTAACCAGGTAAAAATGTATACTAAATTTATCAGCATGTCAAGGTGATGATAACATCAAATATATTCCCATTTGGGGAATCCAATGGAAAAGCAAGAGATATGTAAAATGCTTTTAATTGATGACAGGAAGAGAGTAGGTATGCGGAGATTTAGAACATTGAATGTGAGGATTGACCATAAAAGCGTGGATTGGTAGAAGACAGAAAAATGCATTGTATATATATATTATATCATTACATAAATAAAGATAATTTCTTATGTATTATTATCAAAATTAGGATAAACGTGTATCTGTATAATAATATACAGTTTAAGATAAAATTACAGCAATTAAACATTAAAACCGTATATGCAAAAACATCAGCTTTGCATTAATAAGTAAAGAAAACTTCATTCTACTTAAGATTGTGAATGGACTTAACTGTCCGTTTAAGTATGAAGGAAATTTATTGCAATCAGATATTTATCATTATGACAGGAAGAAACAAATACTTCACACAAAACCTACAGAACAACTGATATTCAATAGTCAGGTAAAAGTGAAATATATTCTGATAATGGTATTTGTCAGCTTTTTGTGTCTACTTCAAAGTATAAATCGAACATTTAGTAATAACGTGAAATACAGATATGTATGTAATTTCAAATATTTTAACTTATAATACTAGTTTTATAGGTATTTGCTTTTTAGTTGATTTTGAAGTAGGAAAAGAAAAGCTTCTATACATCTTCAACTAAGAGAAATCATACCAAAAAAAAAAAAAAAAAACCTTAAAATATTTTAACCCGCTGAGAAACTACAAAGCTTCAAATACAGGAAATCAGGATTTTATAACATTTTAATGTGATCTCCTCTTGGGAAACATATTTAACCAGACCTTTTATCTCTACAGGAAATATTCCAGCATACAGTAGTAATACATTGTGGTGAAGGCTTCCATCTACAGATTATTCACCTGCAATGCCCCACTGTTACTGTGGCTTACTGGATTGCATCAAGAATGCCTTTCTGTTCGGAAGACCCTCTAAGAACACACAAGAACCTAAGTTCAGATTTTATTTTTGCTTGGTATTAGAATGAGGTGTTTTAACTGTCCTGAGAAATACTTTCTTAGACTTTAATAGAAATGTATAACATTCTTTTATTAGGATCTATTCTTGACTTTGTTTTTCAAAATCTTAACATATGACCCATTTATCTTATCAATTTATCAAGCTACAAATTTTCAAGGCAATGTAGGTGTGTAATATGATGTCTTTCAAGATACTATTTCCGTAAAAGACTAATAATATATAAATATTAAGAAATTCTGAGTCAAAACATACTGACAGCAGGGGCAACAGTTCTAATTTATGGTTTCTTTAAAAGGACTACAAACCCAAACTCAATAGTTTGCTCTAGACTCAGCACTACCTATTGAAGTATTTTACTCTTCTGTATGGACTATTCAGATTTACACTCTACACTGTAGAGAATGCTAACTAGGTATCAGTGGAGCTTAATTCTAATGTAAACTTAGTTGCACACTAAATTTAAACTTGAGTTGAAGACAAAGACCCAATTTGAGCCTCACACATCTTACCTATATAAAAAATCAAATGATGGAATAAGACAACTCCAGCTCTTTAAAACTTTAAAGTGAGAAAAATAATATATATATATATATGTACACTCACACATATATACAATATATATATAACACAGAAACACACACACACACATATAACATCTTTGGAAGACACAGATAATGTCTATCTACATACGATGTGGCAAGCATGTTTACCTCCTTTACAAAAGAATCATGTCCCCCAAGTTTAGGGTTCCTTTCTTACAATGTATCTCACTCTGTTTTTAAGGGTCCGCTGGCTCTCTTCCTGTTACTCGAAGGTAAATGAGGCTTGGGGAATTGGCACATGTGCAGACACTCTCTTGTCGGTAACACTCTGTCCTTCATCTCTGATCCAGCATGCCCCTATTTTCTACCAGCGTCCATGAGACTGTAGCAGGCTATGTCGTTAACTTGCAAATGGGGTAAACACTTCACAATTTTTGACACCTTCACTTTATTTAGCATATATTTTAGTATGTATCACATATATACCAACACATACATACATGTATATGTAAAAGTGACATTAATTAGCCCATCAATTACACTTTATTTGTTCACCAAATATTTATTGTTTCTAGGATAACGGCAGTCTCAGGATACAGTGGTCAACAAGGGAGACACACGTGGTTCGTGACTTCATGGACCTGACAAGTAACGAACAGAGAGTTAAGAACATGAGTTTGCCAGACACGATTTAAATTGTGTTAAAACAATTTTTTAACACAGTTCTACTAAATTTGAATCCATCTGTAGAGTCCAAATTAATGTGGTTTAGCTATTTATAAGTGGGAGGATTTATTTTCTCAAACCCTAATAAAGGTAAATAAGGATGTGAAAGACCTCCACATGGAAAATGGTAAGTTACCGATGAAAGAAACTGAAGGTGATGGAAACAGATGAAAATATATACTATATTTATGGCCTGGAAGAATTAATATTTTTAAATTACCATAATATGCAAGACAACTTACAGATGTAGTGAAATATCTGTCAAATTACCAACAGCAATATTCAGAACAAATCATTCTAAAATTTATATGAGAAAAAAGGACCCTCAATAGCCAAAACAATCTTGAGATAGAAGAAGAAATCTGAGGTTATCATACACCATGATTTCAAACTAAATCACAAATCTATAGTTATCAGACAGTATGGCACTGACACAAAAACAGATGCAGAGATCAATGGAACAGAACACAGAGCCCAGAAATAAGTTCACACTTACATGAGCAATTAATCTACAACAAAGGAGGCAAGAATATAAAATGGGGAAATTATAGCCACTTGAATAAATGGTGCTGTGAATGTTGAGTAAACTGGACAGCTACATGCAAAAGAACCTAATTGGATTTTCTCACTCCATTAAGAAAAATAAATTAAAATGGATGAAAAACTTAAATGTAATACCTGAGACCATACAGCTTCTAGAAATAAACATAGGCGGTGTGCTCTTTTACATTGTTCTTAGTAATATTTTTGAGAAATATTTACTAGCCAAGGGAAACAAAAGTAAAAATTACAAAATGGGACTGCATCAATGTTTCTGCACTGCAGTGGAAATGATAGGACACAATTTCCAGTTCCAGTTTCTTTAAAGTGGATTTGTAGAAATAACTCTGAATGCAGACAATATTTTGATTCTTACCATTTACCAAGTTACTTAATTTGTCAAATTTTTTCTCATTGACAGCCCATTACTTTCAACCCTTTGAATATGTTATCTGTCTGCCTTTGCTCTCCACCACTGCTGATGAGAAATAATCTGTTAAACTTATTGAGCATCCCTTATATATGATGAGTCATTTCTCTGTAGTTCCAGTCAAGACTGTTTCTTGACTATTTCATACAGAAATCTGAGTTTTGCCTATGTGAAGTTCACTGAACTTCTTGGATGTGTAGACTATTAGTTTTAGTAAATTTGAGAAGTGTTCAGCCAGTAGTTTTTCAAATAATTCTTTCCTTAAAGGCCTGGAATCAGTAATCTCCCACAGACTTTGCTGAAGGGCTGTATGTGGCTGTTGAGGCTTACCCTCAATTCTGCCTTGGCCTTCCTCTCCTACCTGTGCAGAGTCTTATGGTCAGACAGATGTGAGAGCATAAGCCCTTCTAACATGATACTTAGCACACGCATATCCAGTGGTGAATGCACAGACCTATGCATCTGCATATCCCACTAGCTCCCGAGGAATCTGCCTGAGCTTTTCACATTGTCTGTGGAAATCTCATTACACTGCTTTTATTTTGAAGCTTGTTGTTTGCTTAAAAGTTTATTTGTTATCCAATGCTTCAAGCACAATTTAAAGAAACAATTTCTGACATACACCCGTGTATAGGTAAAGGGCTTTTCACTCTGGAACAATACTACTTGATTTCTTTTCAAATAGTAATTGTTATGGAACATTCATTTTGTTAATACAAAGTTATTTTCCCTCATTACCCTAGTAAAAATGTATAATACATTTATCACAATGTGAAGGTGTTGATAAGATCAAATATATTCCCCCTTGGGGAATCCAATGGAAAAACAAGAGATAGGTAAAATGTTTTTAATTGATGACTGGAAGAGATCATTTCTTCAAGCACCATTTACAGAAAACAATTTCTAACATAAACTCCTGAATAGGTAAAGTGTTTTTCACACAGGAATATTCCTATTTGATAACTTATGAAAGAGTAATTGTTATGAAACCTTCATTTTGTTAATAGAAATTTATTTTACCTCATTAACCAAGTAAAAATTTATACTACATTTATCACAATGTCAAGCTGATGATAAGATCAAATATATTCCCCCTTGGGGAATCCAATGTAAAAGCAAGAGATAGGTAAAACTTTTTAATTGATTACTGGAAGAGTGTAGGTATGTGGATATTTAGAAGATAGAATGTGAGGATTGAGCATAAAAATGTGGTTTGATAGAAGACAGAAAGATGCAATGTATATATACATTATATCACTACATATATTAGGATAATTTATTACATATTATTATCGAAATTAGGATAAATGTGTATCTATATATTAATATACACATTAGGATAAAATTACAGCTATATATATACATTAAAACGGTACATGCAAAAACATCAGCTTTGCCTTAATAAATAACGAAGGCTGTATCCTACATAAGATTGTGACTGGACTTAACTGTATTTTTAAGCATGAAGAAAATTTATTACAATCAGTTATGTATCATTATTACAGGACCAAAAAATTCTTCATATAGAACAACAATTTTCAATAGACAATTAAAAGTAAAATATATTCTGATAATGCTATTTGTGAGTTTTTTGTGTCTACTTCAAAGAAAAAATCGAAGATTTAGTAATAACATGATATACACATATGTAAGTAATTTCAAATATTTTAGCATATCGTAATATTTCTATAGGTATTTGTTTTTTAGTTGATTTTGAAGAAGGAAAAGGAAAGCTTCTATACATCTTTACCTAATAGAAATCATACCAAAAAAAACCTTATAATATTGGAACCAGTTGAGAAATTACAAATTTTCAAATACGGAAATCAAGATTTTATGAAATTTTAATGTGATCTACTCTTCCGAAACATACTTAACCAAACCGTATTTCTGTACAGTAAATATTTCAGCATAGAATTGTAATACATTGTGGTGAAGGCTTACATTTGCAGAATTATCTCCTGCAATGCCCCACTGTTACTGTGGCTTTCTGCATTGCATCAAGACTGCCCTTCTTTTTGGAAGAACCTATAAGTACAAACAAGACTCTAAGTTCAGATTTTATTTACCCTTGGCATTAGAATATGGTAATAAAAGAGTCCTGAGAAATAGCTTTTTATCCTTTAAAAGGAAATGTATAACATTCTTTTATTAGGATTTATTTTTGAGATTGTTTTTCAAAATCTTAACGTATAACCCAGTTATCTTATCAATTTATCAAGCTACAAATTTTCAGGCAAATGCAGGTGTGTAATATGATGTCTTTCAAGATAATATTACCCTTAAAGACAAATAATATATAAATATTAAGAACTTCTGAGTCAAAGCATACTTACAGCAGGGGCAAATGTTCTAATTTATGATTTCTTTAAAGAGACTACAAACCATAATTCAATAGTGTGCTCTAGTCTCAGCTCTACCTATTCGAGTATTTTACTCATCTGTGTGGAATAGTTAGATGTACACATTACACTGTAAAGAACGCTAACTAAGTATCAGGGGAGCTTAACTGCAATGTCAAATTAGTTGCACACTAGTTTTTAAACTTGAGTTGAAGTCAAAGACCCAATTTGAGACACACTCTTCTTACCTATAAAAAAATCAGATGATGGAATAAGACAACTCCAGCTCTTTAAAACTTTAAATAGAAACAGATAGATATATATATTATATATATAATATACATACACACACACATATATATATTATACACACACACACACACACACACACACACACATATATCAGCCAGGGAAGACACAGATAGTGTCAGTCTACAAACAAAGTGGCAGGCATGTTTACTTCCTTTTAAAAGATTCATATTCCCCAAGTTTGGGGTTCCTTTCTTAGAATGTTTCTCACTGTGTGATTAAGGGTAACCTGGCTCTCTTCCTCTTACTCTTAGGGAACTGAGGCTTGGGGAATTGGCACATGTGCAGACAATTTGTTGTCGGTAACACTCTGTCCTACATCTCTGATCCAGCATGCCCCTATTTTCTACCAGCGTCCATGAGACTGTAGCAGGCTTAGTTGGTCAATTGCAAATGGGGTAAACACTTCATAATTTTTGATACATACACATTATTTAGCATATATTTTACTATGTATCACATACATACAACACATACATACATGTATATGTAAAAGTGAGTTTAATTAGCCCAGTAATTATACTATATTTGTTCACCAATTATTTATTGTTTCTAGGATAAGGGGAAGCTCAGGATACAGCGGTCAGCAAGGGAGACATACGTGGTTCATGACTTCATGGAACTGACAAATAACGAACACAGAGTTAAGTACCTGACGTTGCCAGACACGATTTAAATTGTGTTAAAAAAATTTTTTTACACAATAACTCCGCACATTTCTAGCAAATTTGAAGCCATCTTTAGAGTCCAAATTAATGTGGTTTAACAAATTATAAGTGGGAGGATTTATTTTCTCAAAGCCTAATAAATGTAAATAAGGAGGTGAAAGAACTCTACTTGGAAAACAGTAAGTTACTGATGAAAGAAACTGAAGATGATGGAAACAGATGAAAAGATATACCATATTCATGGACTGGAAGAATTAATATTTTTAAATGACCATACCATGCAAGACAAACTACAGATTTAATGTAATATGTATCAAATTACCAAGAGAAAAATTCAGAACAAATAATTCTAAAATATATATGGAAACAAAACACCCTCAATAGCCAAAGCAAAGTTGAGAATGAGGAAGAAAGCTGAAAGTATCATGTACCCTGATTTCAAACTAAATCACAAAGCTATGTTTATCAAAACAGTATGGGACTTGCAAAAAAATAGATGCAGAGATCAATGGAACAGAACACAGAGCCCAGAAATCAGTTCACACTTACATGGGCAATTAATCTACAAGAAAGGAGGCAAAAATATACAATGGGGAAAGGATAGCCTCTTCAATAAATTGTGCTGGGAATGTTAAGAAAGCTGGACAGCTACATGCAATGCATCAAATTATATTTTCTCACTCCATTAAGAAAAATAAATTAAAAATGGATCAAAAACTTAAATGTAAGACCTGAAACCATACAACTTCTAGAAGTAAACATAGGCGGTGTGCTCTTTTACATTGATCATATTTTTGAGATATGTTTACTTAGGCAAGGGAAACAAAAGTAAAAATTACAAAATGGGACTGCAACAATATTTCTGCACTGCAAAGGAAATGATCAACCACAATTTCCATTTCAATTTTTTTTAAAGTGGATTCTTAGAAAGAACTCTGAATGCAGACAATATTTTGATTCTTGCCATTTACCAAGTTACTTAATTTGGCAAATTTTTTCTCGTTGGCAACCCATTCCTTTCAGCACTTTGAATATGTTATCTCTCTGACTTTGGTCTCCACCACTGCTGAAGAGAAACCACCTGTTAATCTTATTGTGCATTACTTATATATGATGAGTCTCTTCTCTCTAGTTCCAGTCAAGACTGTTTCTTGACTATTTCATACAGAAATCTGAGTTTTGCCTATGTGGAGTTCACTGAATTTCTTGGATGTGTAGACTCATAGTTTTTAGTAAATTTGGGAAGTGTTCAGTCTATTGTTTTTCAAATAATTCTTCTTTCCTTAAAGGCCTGGAATAAATAAGCACCCTCATTCTTTGCTGAGGGGCTCTATGTGGCCGTGGATGCCTACCCTCAATTCTGCCTTAGCCATCCTCTACTACCTGTGCAGTGTCTTAAGGTCAGCCAGCGGTGAGAGCATAAGCCCTTCTTACATCATTCTTAGCACATGCAGAGCCAGCATTGAATGCACCGACCTATGCATTTGCATATCCCACTAGATCCCCAGGAATCTGCTGAAGCTTTTCTCAATAACTGTGGACATCTTATTACCCTGCTTTTCCTTTGAAGCTTGTTGACTTGCTTAAAAGTTTATTTGTTATCCAATGCTTCAAGCACCATTTAAAGAAATCAATTTCTGAAATACAGCCATGGATAAGTAAAGGGCTTTTCACACTGGAATATTATTAGCTGATAAATTTTGAAAGGGTAATTGTTATGAAACCTTCATTTGTTTAATAGAAAGTTATTTTACCACATTATCCAAGTAAAAATGTAAACTACATTTATCACAATGTCAAGCTGATGATAAGATCAAAAATTCCCCCTTGGGGAATTCAATGGAAAAGCAAGAGATAGGTAAAAAGTTTTTAATTGATGACTGGAAGAGAGTAGGTATGTGGAGAGTTAGAACATAGAATGTGAGGATTGACCATAAAAGAGTGGATTGATAGAAGATAGAAAGTTGCATTGTATATAGTCATTATATCATTACATAAAATATGATAATTTGTTACATATTATTATCGAAATTAGGATAAATGGGTTTTTATATATTAATATACACTTTAAGAGAAAAATACAGCAATATAAACATTAAAACTGAACATGCAAAACACCAGCTTTCCTCAACAAATAAAGGAGACTGTATTCTACATATGATTGTGACTGGACTTAACTGTATTTTTAAGCATGAAGAAAATTTATTACAATCAGTTATTTATCATTATAACAGGAAAAAACAAATTCTTCATATAGAACATACCAAACAACTGATTTTCAATAGTCAATTAAAACTAAAATATATTCTGATAATGGAATTTGTCAGATTTCTGTGTCTACTTCATAGTAAAAATCAAACATTTAGTAATAACATGAAATACAGACATGTATGTAATTTCAGACATTTTAGCTTATAATACTATTTTTTTAGGTATTTGCTGTTTTGTTGATTTTGAAGAAGTAATAGAAAAGCTTGTATACATCTTTAACTAAAAGAAATCATATCAAAAAGAAACTTAAAATATTAGAACAATTTGAGACTATACAAATTTTCAAAAACTGGAAATCAAGATTTTATCCCAGTTTTATGTGATCTACCTTTTGGAAACATATTTAAACAAACTTTATTTCTGTACAGGAATAATAAGGAATAATACCAGCATAAAGTTGTAATACATTGTGGTGAAGGCTTACATCTGCAGATGTTTTACCTGAAATGCCCCACTGTTACAGTGGCTTACTGCCTTGCATAAAGACTGCCTTTCGCTTCGGAAGACTCTCTAAGTACAAACAAGACTCTAAGTTCAGATTTTGTTTTCCCATGGTATAAGAATATGGTAACTTAAGAGTCCTAGGAAATACAGTTTTAGCCTTTAAAAGGAAAGGTATAACATTCTTTTATTAGGATCTATGTTTGAGTTGGTTGTACAAAATCTTAACATATGACACACTTATCTTATCAATTTAACAAGCTAAAAATTTTCAGGCAAATACAGGTGTGTAATATGATGTCTATCAAGATAATATTTCCCATAAAGACAAATAATATATAACTATTAAGAAGCTCTGAGTCAAAAAATACTTACAGCAAGGGCAACTCTTCTAATTTATGGTTTCTTTTAAAGAGACTACAAACCCTAATTCGATAGTGTGCTCTACGCTCAGCTCTACCTATTCAAGTATTTTACTCATCTGTATGGAATAGTCAGATGTACACTGTACACTGTGAAAAATGCTAACTAGGTATCAGGGGAGCTTAACTCTAATGTCAAATTATTTGCACACTAGTTTTTAACATTGAGTTGAAGTCAAAGACCCAATTTGAGCCTCACTCTTCTTAGCTATAAAAAAAATCAGATGATGGAATAAGACAACTCCAGCTCTTTAAAATTTTAAAGGGATAAAGATAGATATATATATTACATATATATATACACACACATGTATATATATTATATATACACACAAACACCCACACACACATATACCAGCTTGGAACACACAGATATTGTCTCTCTACAAACAAAGTGGCAGGCATGTTTACCTCCTTTTCAAAAGAATCATGTTCCCCAAGTTTAGGGTTCCTTTCTTAGAATGTATCTCACTGTGTGTTTAAGGGTCAGCTGGCTCTCTTCCTGTTACTCACAGGGAACTGAGGCATGGGGAACTGGCACATGTGCAGAAACTCTGTTGTCAGTAATACTGTGTCCTTCATCACTGATACAGCTTGCCCCTATTTTGTACCAGCGTCCATGAGACTGTAGCAGGCTAAGTTGATAACTTGCAAATGGGGTAAACACTTAACAATTTTTGACACCTACACTTTATTTAGCATATATTTTACTATGTATCACATATATACAGCACATACTTACATGTATATGGAAAAGTGAGATTAATAAGACCAACAGTTATACTTTGTTTGCTGACCAAATATTTATTGTTTCTAGGATAAGGACAAGCTCAGGATACAGCGGTCAGCAAGGGAGACACACGTAGTTCGTGACTTAATGGAACTGACAAATATCGAACACAGAGTTAATTACCTGATGTTGCCAGACAAAATTTAAATTGTGTTAAAACAATTTTTTAACACAATGACTCCGCACATTTCTAGTAAATTTGAATCCATCTTTAGAGTCCAAATTAATGTGGTTTAACTATTTATAAGTGAGAGGATTTTTTTCTCAAAGCCTAATTAATGTAAATAAGGATGTGAAAGATCTCTACTGGAAAACGGTAAGCTACCGATGAAAGAAACTGGAGGTGATGGAAACAGATGAAGAGATATAACATATTCATGGACTGGAAGAATTAATATTTTTAAATGACCATAATATTCAAGACAACCTACAGATTTAATATAATATCTATTAAAATACCAATAGTAAGATTCAGAACAAATAATTCTAAAATTTATATTGAATAAAAAGTCCCTCAATAGCCAAAACAATCTTGACAAGAAGAAAGCTGAGGGTATGGTTCACCCTGATTTCAAACAAATCACAAAGCTATAGTTATCAAAACAGTATCACAGTGGCACAAAAACAGATGCAGAGATCAATGGAAGAGGACACAGAGTCCAGAAATAAGTTCACACTTACATGGGCAATAAATCTAAAACAAAGGAGGCAAAAATATACAATGGGGAAAGGATAGCCTCTTCAATAAATGGTGCTGGGGACTTTGAGAATGCTGGATATCTACATGCAATGAATCAAAGTATATTTTCTCACTACATGAAGAAAAATAAATTAAAAATGGATCAAAAACTTAAATGTAAGAGCTGAAACCATACAACTTCTAGAAGTAAACAAAGGCGGTGTGCTCTTTTACATTGATCTTAGTAATATTTTTGAGGTATGTTAACTTAGGCAACTGAAACAAAAGTAAAAATTAACAAATGGGACTTCACGAATGATTCTACACTGCAAAGGAAATGATCAGCCACAATTTCCAGTTCCAGTTTCTTTAAAGTGGATTCTTCGAAAGAACTCTGAATGCAGACAATATTTTGATTCTTACCATTTACCAAGTTACTTAATTTGGCAATTACTTTCTCTTTGGCAGCCCATTCCTTTCAGCACTTTGAATATGTTATCTCTCTGCGTTTGGTCTCCACCACTGCTGATGAGAAACCACCTGTTAATCTTACTGAGCCTCCCTTATATATGCTGAGTCGCTCCTCTATAGTTTCATTCAAGACTTTTTCTTGACTATTTCATGCAGTAATATGAGTTTTGCCTATGTGGAGTTCACTGAACTTCTTGGATGTATAGACTAATATTTTTAATAAATTTGAGAAGTGTTCAGCCGTTAGTTTTTCAAATAATTCTTCTTTCCTTAAAAGCCTGGAATCATTAAGCACCCAGATTCTTTGCTGAGGGGCTCTATGTGGCCGTTAAGGCATACCCTTAATTCAGCCTTAGCATTCCTCTCCTACGTGTGCAGAGTCTTAAGGTCAGCCAGTGGTGAGAGCATAAGCCTTTCTAACATCATTCTTAGCATATGCAGAGCCAGGGTTGAATGCACAGACCTATGCATTTGCATATACCACAAGCTCCCCAGGAATCGGCTGGAGCTTTTCACACTGTCTGTGGACATCTCTTTACCCTGCTTTTCCTTTGAAGCTTGTTGTTTGCTTAAAAGTTTATTTGTTATCCAATTGTTCAAGCACCATTTAAAGAAAACAATTTCTGACATACACCCGTGGATATGTGTAGGGTTCTTCACACAGGAACATTCATATATGAAAACTTTTGAAACAGGAGTTGTTATGAAATATTCATTTTATAATAGAAAGTTATTTTACCTCATTAACCAGGTAAAAATGTATACTACATTTATCACAATGTCAAGGTGATGATAAGGACACATATATTCTGCCTTTTGAAATCCAATGGAAAATCAAGAGATGGGTAAAACTTTTTAATTGATGAGTGGAAGATAGTAGGTTTGCGGATAGTTAGAAGATAGAATATGAGGATTGAGCATAAAATAGTGGATTGATTCCTGAAAGAAAGATGTAATGTATGTATACATTTTATCATTACATAAATTAGGATAATTTATTACATATTATTTTCAAAATTAGGATAAACGTGTATCTACATGTTAATATACACATTAAGACAAAATTACAGCAATATAAACATTAAAACGTACATGCAAAAACACGAGCTTTAGTATAATATGTAAAGAAAACTTTTTCAACTTAAGATTGTGACAGGACTCAATTGTCCATAAAGCATGAAGGAAATTCAATACAATCAGATATTTATCATTATGACAGGGAAAAATAAATTCTTCATACAGAACATATAGAACAGCTGATATTCAATAGTCAAATAAAGTGAAATATATTCTGATAATGGTATTTGTCAGCTTTTTGTGCCTACTTCAAAGGATAAATCGAACATTTAGTTATAGTATAAACTAGAGATATGTATGTAATTTCAAATATTTTAACTTATAATACTATTGATATAGGTATTTGCTTTTTAGCTTATATTGAACTAGGAAGAGAAAAGCTTCTATACATCTTCACCTAATAGTAATCATACAAAAAAAAAAAAAAAGAACCTTAAATATTGGAACCAGTTGAGAAACTACAAAACTTCAAATACAGGAAATCAAGATTTTATAACATTTTAATGTGATCTACACTTGGGAAACATAGTTAAACAAACCTTATTTCTGTACAGGAAGTATTCAGCATACAATTGTAATACATTGTGGTGAAAGCTTACATCTGCAGATTTTTCACCTGCAATGCCCCACTGTTACTGTGGCTTACTGCATTGCATCATGAATGCCTTTCAGTTTGTAAGACCCTGTAAGAACAAACAAGACCATAAGTTCAGATTTTATTTTCACTTGGTATTAGAATATGGTAATTTAAGAGTCCTGAGAAATACTTTTATAGCATTTAAGAGGTTACATGTAACATTGTTTTATTAGGATCTACGTTTGGGTTGGTTTTTCAAAAATCTTAACATATAACTCAGTTAACTTATCAATTTATCAAGCTACCAAGGTTCAGGCAAATCCAGGTGTGTAATATGATGTCTTTCAAGATACTATTTCCCTTAAAGATAAATAATATATAAATACTAAGAACTTCTGAGTCAAAACATACTTACAGCAGGGGCAACTGTTCTAATTTATGGTTTCTTTAAAGGGACTACAAACCCAAATTCAGTAGTGTGCTCTAGACTCAGCTCTACCTATTCAAGTATTCTACTCATCTGTATGGAGTATTCAGATGTGCACTGTACACTGTAGAGAACGCTAACTAGGTATCAGGGGAGCTTAACTGAAATGTCAAAATAGTTGCACACTAGATTTAAATTTGAGTTGAAGTCAAAGACCCAATTTTAGCCTCAATCTTCTTACCTATAAAAAAAATCAGATTATGGAATAAGACAACTGCAGCTCTTTAAAACTTTAAAATGAAATAGATATATATTATATATATATATATTATATATATAATATATATACACTCACACATATATAGAATATATATATACACACAGAAGCACACACACAAACATATAACAGCTATGGAAGACACATATATTGTCTATCTACATACGATGTGGCAAGCATGTTTACCTCCTTTTCAAAAGAATCATATTCCCTAAGTTTCGGGTTCCTTTCTTACAATGTATCTCACTCTGTTTTTAAGTGTCACCTGGCTCTCTTCCTGTTACTCAAAGTTAAGTGAGGTTTGGGGAATTGGCACATGTGCAGACAATTTGTTGTCGGTAACTCTCTGTCCTACATCTCTGATCCAGCATGCCCCTATTTTCTACCAGCATCCATGAGACTGTAGCAGGCTTAGTTGTTAACTAACAAATGGGGTAAACACTTCACAATTTTTGACACCTTCACTTTATTTAGCATATATTTTAGTATGTATCACATATAAACAACACATACATACATGTATATGTAAAAGTGAGATCAATTAGCCCATCAATTATACTTTATTTGTTCACCAAATATTTATTGTTTCTAGGTTACGGGCAATCTCAGGATACAGCGGTCAACAAGGGAGACACATGTGGTTCGTGACTTCATGGACCTGACAAATAACGAACAGAGAGTTAAGTACATGACTTTGCCAGACAAGATTTAAATTGTGTTAAAACAATTTTTTAACACAATTTTAGTAAATTTGAATCCATCTTTAGAGTCCAAATTAATGTGGTTTAACAATTTATAAGTGGGAGGATTTATTTTCTCAAAGCCAAATAAATGTAAATATGGAGGTGAAAGATTTCTACTTGGTAAACGGTAAGTTACTGATGAAAGAAACTGAAGATGATGGAAACAGATGAGAAGATATACCATATTCATGGACTGGAAGAATTAATAATTTTAAATGACCATAATATGCAAGACAACTTATTGATGTAATGTAATATCTATCAAATTACCAAGAGCAATACTCAGAACAAATAATTCTAAAATTTATATGGGAAAAAAAGACCCTCAATTGCCAAAACTATCTTGAGAAAGAAGAAGAAACTGAGGGTATCATGCACCCTGATTTCAAACTAAATCCCAAAGCTATAGTTATCAAAACAGTATGGCACTGACACAAAAACAGATGCAGACATCAATGGAACAGAACACAGAGCCCAGAAATTAATTCAAACTTATATGGGCAATAAATCCACGAAAAAGGAGGCAAGAATATACAATGGGGAAATGATAGCCTCTTCAATCAATGGTGCTGGGAACTTTGAGAAAGCTGGACAGCTACATGCAAAGAACCAAATTATATTTTCTCACTCCTTTAAGAAATATAAATTAAAAATGGATCAAACACTTAAATGTAACACCTGAAAACATACATCTTCTAGAAGTAAACATAGGCGGTGTGCTCTTTTACATTGATCTTAGTAATATTTTTGAGATATGTTTACTTAGGCAAGGCAAACAGAAATAAAAATTAAATAATGGGGCTGCATCAATGTTTCTGCACTGCAAAGGAAATGATCAGACACATTTCCAGTTCCATTTTTTTTAACTTGGATTCTTAGAAAGAAATCTGAATGCAGACAATATTTTGATTATTACCATTTACCATGTTACTTAATTTGGCAAATATTTTCTCTTTGGTAGGCCATTCTTTCAGCACTTTGAATATGTTATCTCTCTGTCTTTGGTCTCCACCACTGCTGATGAGAAAACACCTGTTAATCTTATTGAAAATCTCTTATATATGATGAGTCGCTTCTCTCTTCTTTCAGTCAAGACTGTTTCTTGAGTATTTCAGGCAGAAATTTTAGTTGCCTTTGTGGAGTTCACTGAAATTCTTGGATGTGTAGACTAATAATTTTTGTAATTTTGAGAAGTGTACATCCATTAGTTTTTCAAATAATTCTTCTTTCCTTAAAGTCCTGGAATCAGAAAGCACCCACATTCATTGCTGAGGGGCTCAATGTGGCCATTGAGGCATACCCTCAATTTTGCCTTAGCCTTCCTCTCTTACCTGTGCAGAGTCTTATGGTCAGCCAGAGATGAGAGCATAAGCCCTTCTTACATCATTCTTAGCACATGCAGAGCCAGAGGTGAATGCACAGACCTATGCATTTGCATAACCCACTAGATCCCCAGGAATCTGCTGGAGCTTTTTTTGTTTTTTGTTTATTTTAACATTTTTTATTGATTTATAATCATTTTACAATGCTGTGTCAAATTCCAGTGTTCAGCACAATTTTTGAGTTATTCATAGACATATATGCACTCATTGTCACATTTTATTCTCTGTGAGTTATCATAACATTTTGTGTATATTTCCCTATGCTATACATTGTAGTCTGTTCTTCGATTTTGAAATCCCAGTCTATCCCTTCCCACCCTCCACCGCCCTGGTAACCACAAGTCTGTATTCTCTGTCTGTGAGTCCTTTTCTGTCCTTTATTTATGCTTTGTTTTTGTTTGTTTGTTTGTTTATGTTTTTGTTTTTTAGATTCCACATATGAGCGATCTTATATGGTATTTTTCTTTCTCTTTCTAGCTTATTTCACTTAGAATGACATTCTTCAGGAGCATCCATGTTGCTGCAAATGCCATTATGTTGTCGATTTTTATGGCTGAGTACTAGTCTGTTGTATAAATATACCACATCTTCTTTATCCAGTCACCTGTTGATGAACATTTAGGCTGTTTCCATGTTTTGGCTTTTGTAAATAGTGCTGCTATGAACATTGGGGTGCAAGTGTCATCCTGAACTTGATTTCCTTCTGGATACAAGCCCAGGAGTGGGATTCCTGGGTCATATGGCAAGTCTATTCCTAGTCTTTTGAGGAATCTCCACACTGTTTTCCATAGTGGCTGCACCAAACTGCATTCCCACCAGCAGTGTAGGAGGGTTCCCCTTTCTCCACAGCCTCTCCAGCATTTGTCATTTGTGGATTTTTGAATGACGGCCATCCTGACTGGTGTGAGGTGATACCTCATTGCAGTTTTGATTTGCAATTCTCTGATAATTAGTGATATTGAGCATTTTTTCATGTGCTTTTGATCATTTGTATGTCTTCCTTGGAGAATTGCTTGCTTAGGTCTTCTGCCCAGTTTTGGATTGGGTTGTTTATTTTTCTTATTGAGTCATATGAGCTGCTTATATATTCTGGAGATCAAGCCTTTGTCGGTTTCACTTGCAAAAATTTTCTCCCATTCCGTAGGTTTTCTTCTTGTTTTATTTCTGGTTTCCTTTGCTGTGCAGAAGCTTGTAAGTTTCATTAGGTCCCATTTGTTTATTCTTGCTTTTATTACTTCTAGGAGAAAATTTTTGAAATGTATGTCAGATAATGTTTTGCCTATGTTTTCCTCTAGGAGGTTTATTGTATCTTGTCTGATGTTTAAGTCTTTAATCGATTTTGAGTTGATTTTTGTATATGGTGTAGGGGAGTGTTCTAGCTTCATTGTTTTACATGTTGCTGTCCAGTTTTCCCAACACCATTTGCTGAAGAGACTGCCTTTTTTCCAATGTATATTCTTGCCTCCTTTGTCAAAGATGAGTTGACCAAAAGTTTGTGGGTTCATTTCTGGGCTCTCTATTCTGTTCCATTGGTCTATATGTCTGTTTTGGTACCAATACCATGCTGTCTTGATGACTGTAGCTCTATAGTATTGTCTGAAGTCTGGGAGAGTTATTCCTCCAGCCACTTTCTTTCTCTTCAGTAATGCTTTGGCAATTCTAGGTCTTTGATGGTTCCATATGAATTTTATTATGATTTTTTCTAGTTCTGTGAAATATGTCCTGGGTGATTGGATAGGGATTGCATTAAATCTGTAGATTGCCTTGGGCAGTGTGACCATTTTAACAATATTGATTCTTCCAATTCAACAGCAAGGAATATCTTTTCATTATTTAAAGTCTTCTTTAATTTCCTTTGTCAATGGTTTATAGTTTTCTGTGTATAATTCTTTCACCTCCTTGTTTGGATTTATTCCGTTATTTTATTATTTTGGGTGCTATTTAAAGGGGATTTTTTCTTTACTTTCTTCATCTGTTGATTTATCATTAGTGTAAAGAAATGCAACTGATTTTTCAACGTTAATTTTGTAACCTGCTACCTTGCTGAATTCTTCCATCAGCTCTAGTAGCTATTGTGTGGACCTTTTAGGGTTTTCTATATATAGTAACATGTCATCAGCATATAATGACACTTTTACCTCTTCTTTTCCAATTTGGATCCCTTTTATTTCTTTCTCTTGCCTGACTTCTGTAGCTAGGAATTCCAGGACTATGATGAATAGGAGTGGTGATAGTGGGCATCCTTGTCTTGTCCCAGATTTTAGTGGGAAGCTTTTGAGTTTTTCACCGTTGAGTACTATGCTGGCTGTAGGTTTGTCATATGTAGCTTTTATTATGTTGAGATATGTTCCCTCTATACCCACTTTGGTGAGAGTTTTTATCATAAATGGGTGTTGAATTTTATCAAATGCTTTTTCTGCATCGATTGAGATGATCATGTGGTTTTTGTCCTTTCTCTTGTTGATGTGATGTATTACACTGATTGATTTGCGTATGTTGAACCAGCCTTGTGTCCCTGGGATGAACCCCACTTGGTCATGATGTATAATCTTTTTTATGTGTTGTTGGATTCTATTTGCTAAAATTTTGGTGAGCATTTTGGCGTCTATGTTCATCAGTGATATTGGCCTATAATTCTCTTTTTTTGTAGTGTCTTTGCCTGGTTTTGGCATCAGGGTGATGTTGGCTTCATACAATGAGTTTGGGAGTATTCCATCTTTTCAATCGTCTGGAAGAGTTTGAGAATGACTGGTATGAGTTCTTCTTTGTATGTTTGGTAGAATTCCCCGGTGAAGCCGTCCAGTCCTGGACTTTTATTTGTAGGGAGGTTTTTAATTGCTATTTCTATTTCCTTTCTAGTGATCGGATTGTTCAAGTGTTCAGATTCTTCTTGATTCAGTTTTGGTGGACAGTATGTTTCCAGAAACTTGTCCATCTCCTCTAGGTTATCCAGTTTGGTTCCATATAGGTTTTCATAATATTCCTGTATGATATTCTGTATTTCTATTTTGTTTGTTGTAATTTCCCCGTTTTCCATTCTTATTTTGCTAATTTGTGCTCTCTCTGTTTTCTTCGTTGTGAGTTTGGACAGAGGTTGGTCGATTTTATTTACTTTTTCAAAAAACCAGCTTTTGGTTTGGTTGATTTTTCCTGTGGTCTTGTTAATCTCTTTTGTATTTAATTCCTCTCTGATCTTTATTATTTCCTTCCTTCTGCTGCTTTTTGGGGCTTTTTATTCTTCTTTTTCTAATTCATTCAGGTGGTGGGTTAAATTGTTTCTTTGAGATTGTTCTTCTTTTTTGAGGAAGGCCTGTATCGCTATAAACTTCCCTCTTAGCACTGCCTTTGCTGTGTCCCATAGGTTTTGAGTGGTTGTGCTTTCATTATCAATTGTCTCAAGGTATTTTTTAATTTCAGCTTTGATTTCCTCATTGATCCATTGTTTTTCCAATAACATATTGTTTAATCTCCATGCTTTCCTTTTTTTCTCCTTTGTTTCTCTGTTGTTGATTTCCAGTTTCATGGCATTGTGGTCAGTAAAGATGCTTGAGATAATTTCTATCTTCTTAAAATTGTTGAGGTTTCTTTTGTGCCCAAGTACATGATCGATTCTGGAAAATGTTCCATGTGCAGTTGAAAAGAATATATATCCTACTTTTGGGGGGTGTAATGCTCTGAAAATATCCACCAAATCTAGTTTTTCTATTGTAGTATGTAATTTCTCTGTTGCCTTGTTTATTTTCTGTCTGGAAGATCTGTCTAGTGATGTTAATGCAGTGTTAAAATCTCCAACTATGATTGTATTCCCATCAATGTCCCCCTTCATCTCTGTTAGTAATTCTTGTATGTACTTAGGTGCTCCTATATTGGGTGCATATATATTAATGAGTGTAATATCCTCATCTTGTATCACTCCTTTAATCATTATAAAATGTCCTTCTTTATCTTTCTTTATGGCCTTTGTTTTAAAGTCTATTTTGTCTGAAATCAGTACTGCAACACCTGCTTTTTTGGCTTTTCCATTTGCATGGAATATCCTTTTCCATCCTTTCGCTCTCAATCTATATGTGTCCTTCTCCCTAAAGTGGGTCTCTTGTATGCAGCATATTGAAGGTTCTTGCTTTATTATCCAGTCTGCCACTCTCTGTCTTTTGACTGGAGCATTTAGTCCATTAACATTTACAGTAATTAATGATAGATGTGTGTTTATTGCCATTTTGAACTTATCTTTGCAGTTGAATTGGTATATCCTCTTTGTTCCTTTCTTCTTCCTTTTGTGGTTTGGTAATTTTCCTTTGTATTATCATGGGTTTTATTTACTTTTTGTTACTCCTTTGTAAATTTTTGGCTTGTGGTTACCCTTTTTTGTAAATCTATCAACCCATTACTATAAGTGTTTTTATTAAACTGATAGTAACATGATCTCAAACCCATCCTACTGTTAAAAAAATTTAAAAAAGAAAGAAAAAAGTATTCTATATTTCCCTGCCTCCCTCTCCCACTCTCAGTGATTTGTATGTCTTCTTTTATAATTTCATGTTTACTTTATTTGTAATTCATGAGTTATCACCTTTCCAGTTGTGTGTTTCTCATTTCTGTAGCATCCTGCTGCTTTTCTATTTAGAATAGCCCTTTCAATATTTCTTTTAGCATGGGTTTAGAGTTGCTAAGCTCCTGCAGCTATTTTTTTGGTCTGTGAAACTCTTTATTTCTCCTTCTATCCTCAAGGATAGCCTTGCTGGATAAAGGATCCTAGGCTGTATCTTTTTTTTCATTCAGGGCTTTGAATATATCTTGCCACTCCCTTCTGTCCTGTAGTGTTTGTGTAGAGAAATCAGCTGAGAGCATTATGGGGGTTCCCTTGTAACTTACTCTTTGCTTTTCTCTTGCTGCCTTTAGAGTCATTTCCTTATCCTTGACTCTGGCCATCTTGATTATGATATGTCTTGGAGTGGGTCTATTTGGGTTCTTCCTGTTTGGGACCCTCTGAACTTCCTGTTTTTGGATATCTGATTCCTTCTTTAAGTTTGGGAAGTTTTCAGTCATGATTTCTTCAAAAGCCTTTTCAATCCCCTTTGACGTTTCTTCTCCTTCTGGGACCCCTATTATGTGAAGATTGGGACGCTTTATATTATCCCATAGATCCCTTGTGCTATTTTCATTATTTTTTATTTGCTTCTCTTGTTGTTCTTCTGAATGGGTGCTTTCTATTGCCCTGTCTTCTAGATCACTAATTCATTCCTCTGCATTATCTAGTCGGCTTTGCACAGCTATTAGATCATTCCTCATCTCTGTCAATGAGTTTACCCATTCTACTTGGCTCTTCTTTATAGCTTCAATTTCATTTTTGACATATTTTATATCTCTAGACACTATCTCTTTTAATTCCTTCAACAATTCGATCACTCCTTTTTTGAAATCTTGATCTAGTAGGCTATCGATGTCTATTTTGTTGATCTTTCTTTCAGGGGTTTTCTCTTGTTCTTTTAATTGGGAAAGGTTTTTCTGCTTCTTCATCTTGCTCATACCTCTTTGGCACTGTGGTTTATGGAGTATCATTTGTTTATTTTGGTCCTTAAGGATTTTATCTATCTGATGCCTATTTAGGAATAGAAACTTAGGAAAAAAAGAAAAAAAAATAAGAGAGAGAGAGAAAGAATTTTAAAAGAAGGGAGAAAGAGGGTTTGAAAACAGTGTATAATGAATAATAGAAGTGTGAGTTGAAGCAGAGTATTAATCGGGTTGAGACGTCCTTTTAAAACCTTTACAAAAAAAGGGGGGGGGAGATGAATAGATGTATTTGAAACCTGTGTCTAATCAATAGCAGGACATCAAAACACAAGAGAAATAGAAATGAATTCAGAAATAAAGATTAAGAGAGTAATAGAAAATAGAACATGTAAAAACAGATTAAAAAAAAAGGGGGGGTTTCGGTGTTCTCCTGGAGTCTGTGTGCTTTTAATGTGAAGTCTTTCTGTCTTCGTCCTGTTTTGGAAGCTCAGCTTGCTGTTTTCAGAGGCCCTCCGTTGGCGCCCTCTTCTGTGCTGCTCCCAGCACCTTCCGACAAGCAGATCGTGCCTCCTCCTAACACTGGGTCAGGTGCAGCTCTCTGCTGTGGGCGGGCGGATCACTGCCCCTCCGGATGCCACAGTCAGATGTTGCAGCCTGGACGGGTAGGAGGGCGGGTCTTGCCCCCTCCCAACACCTCGGTCAGGGGCTGTGTTCCTGCCCGAAAGGCGGGGGGGCCGCTCTCCCTCTACCTGCACCGCCGGTAGTTCCGCTTTCTGTGCTGCTGTGCGCTCCTCCCTGGTCGGCGCTCCGAGGTGGTCTCGGGGAAGACCGAGGAACAGCCCTGTCCCTGCTGCGATCCAAAACCCAGCTCCTTGTTTGTCTTTGTGGAGCAAGTTCTTTGAGGGACCAGGATGGAAGGATCCTATCTGCCCCGGGCTGCAGGCCAGTCTCAATCTGGACTTTGAGGCTGCTTAGCACTTCGGTGCAGATGCAGGTTTCGCCCCCATCCTCGCCTGAGTGCTAAGCACGGAGGATATGGCGGCTGTGCCTGAGCCCCGCCTCTCTTCCCCCAAAAACTTTCCGCGGGTTTTTTGAGATGGTGGTGTACACCCTTCCCCCGAGACCACATCAACCTTGCTGTTTTATGGAGGGCCAAAGTTGTTCTGCTCTGTGCATCCACAGCCACAGCGCACAGCCCCTTGCGTTCCCCAGGGACTGCCTCCGTGCAGCCATTCCGGTCTTCCGCCCGGCTGGTGCAGCCTGGCCTTGCCCGCTGCTGCCGGCCCGCGTCTCATGCTGGGTGTTGGGGCGACGCTCTGTGCCAGTTTAACTTAGTTCTGTTAGTCAAGGGCTGCTCTGTACAGATCCCAGCCACGGAGACTCCTCCTCCGTCCCACTGGCCTCTCAGTTGGAGAGGGGAGACCCAGCGAGCGAGCGCCAGTCCTCCTTTGCCAATCCCTCCCTACAGGACCCGTCCCACACTGCTTTGCCTTTTCTTCTTTCTTTTTTCCTTTTCTCCTACCACATTTTTGGCGTCTTCATGTTTTGAAGAGGGCAATGTTCTGTCGGAGTTCCACAGATGCTCGAATTGGCTGAGTGTGTCTGTAGATGTGGGTCTTGCAGTATTTGTGGGAGAGGGTGACCTGCGAGTTTCATTCCACTCTGCCATATTTCACATTATCTAAGAAATGCATTCCTGATGCAATCCAGTAAGCCACAGCAACAGTGGGGCATTGCAGGTGAAAAATCTGCAGATGTAAGCCTTCACTACAATGTAATGTAATGTATTACAAGTGTATGCTGGAATATTTCCTGTACAGAAATAAGGTTTGGTTAACTATGTTTCCCAAGAGTAGATCACATTAAAATGTTATAAAATCTTGACTTCCTGTATTTGAAGCTTTGTAGTTTCTCATATGGTTCTAATATTTTAAGGTTTTTTTTTTTTTTGGTATGATTACAATTAGGTGAAGATGTATACAAGCTTTTCTTTTCCTATTTCAAAATGAACTAAAAAGCAAATACCTATAAAAATAGTACTATAAGTTAAAATATTTGAAATTACATACATATCTGTATTTCACGGTATTACAAAATGCTCGATTTATACTTTGAAGTAGACACAAAAAGCTAACAAATACCATTATCAGAAAATATTTCACTTTTAATTGACTATTGAATATCAGTTGTTCTGTATGTTCTGTATAAAGAATTTGTTTCTTCCTGTCATAATGATAAATATCTGATTGTAATAAATTTTCTTCATGCTTAAAAGGACTTTTAAGTCTAGTCACAATCTAAAGTAGAATAAAGTTTTCTTTATTTATTAAGGCAAAGCTGGTGTTTTTGCATGTACGGTTTTAATGTTTATATTGCTGCAATTTTATCTTAATGTGTATATTACTATATAGATACACATTTATCCTAATTTTGATAATAATCTGTAATAAATTATAATAACTTATGTAATGATATAATATATATATACATTGCATCCTTCTGTCAGGTATCAATCCACTATTTTATGCTCAGTCCTCATATTCTATCTTCTAACTATCCGCATACCTACTCTCTTCCAGTCATCAATTAAAAACTTTTACCTATCACTTGCTTTTCGATTGGATTCCCAAAGGGAGAACATATTTGTCCTTATCATCACCTTGACATTGTGATAAATAACCATTCTTACCTGGTTAATGAGGTAAAATAAATTTCTATTACTAAAATGAGTATTTCTTAACAATTACAGTTTCAAAAGTTTTCAAATAAGAATGTTCCTGTGTGAAAAGCCCTTTACCTATGCACGGGTGTATGTCAGAAATTGTTTTCTTTAAATGGTGCTTGAAGCATTGGATAACAATAAAACTTTTAAGCAAACAACAAGCTTCAAAGGAAAAGCAGGGTAAAGAGATGTCCACAGACAGTGTGAAAAGCTCCAGCCGATTCCTGGGGAGCTTGTGGTGTATGCAAATGCATAGGTCTGTGCATTCAACCCTGGCTCTGCATATGCTAAGAATGATGTTAGAAAGGCTTATGCTCTCACCACTGGCTGACCTAAAGACTCTGCACAGGTAGGAGAGGAATGCTAAGGCCGAATTGAGGGTATGCCTTAATGGCCAGATAGAGCCCCTCAGCAAAGAACCTCGGTGCTTACTGAATCCAGGCCTTTAAGGAAAGAAGAATTATTTGAAAAACTATTGGCTGAACACTTCTCAAATTTACTAAAAATGTTAGTCTACACATCCAAGAAATTCAGTGAACTCCACATAGGCAAAACTCAGATTTCTGCATGAAATAGTGAAGCAAAAGTCTTGAATGAAACGAGAGAGAAGTGACTCATCATATATAAGGGATGCTCAATAAGATTAACAGGTGGTTTCTCATCAGCATTGGTGGAGACCAAAGGCAGAGAGATAACATATTCAAAGTGCTGAAAGGAATGGGCTGCCAAAGAGAAAGTAATTGCCAAATTAAGTAACTTGGTAAATGGTAAGAATCAAAATATTGTCTGCATTCAGAGTTCTTTCAAAGAATCCACTTTAAAGAAACTAGAACTGGAAATTGTGGCTGATCATTTCCTTTGCAATGTAGAAACATTGATGCAGTCCCATTTATTAATTTTTCTTTTGTTTGCCTTGCCTAAGTTAACATATCTCAAAAATATTACTAAGATCAATGTAAAAGAGCACACCGCCTATGTTTACTTCTAGAAGATGTATGGTTTCAGGTGTTACATTTAAGTTTTTGATCCATTTTTAATTTATTTTTCTTAATGGAGTGAGAAAATCCAATTTGGTTCTTTTGCATGTAGCTGTCCAGTTTTCTCAAAATTCCTGGCACAATTTGTTCAAGAGGCTATCATTTCCCCATTGCATATTCTTGCCTCCTTTGTCGTAGATTTATTGCCCATGTAAGTGTGAACTTATTTCTGGGCTCTGTGTTCTATTCCATTGATCTCTGCATCTGTTTTTGTGTCAGTGCCATACTCTTTTGTTAACTATAGCTTTGTGATTTAGTTTGAAATCAGGTTGCATGATACCCTCAGCTTTCTTCTTGTTTCTCAAGATTGTTTTGGCTATTGAGGGTCTTTTTTTCCCATATAAATTTTAGAATCATTTGTTCTGAATATTGCTGTTGGTAATTTGATAGATATTACATTACATGTGTAAGTTGTCTTGCATATTATGGTCATTTAAAACTATTAATTCTTCCAGTCCATGAATATGGTATATCTTTTCATCTGTTTCCATCATCTTCAGTTTCTTTCGTCAGTAACTTACTGTTTTCCAATTAGAGAGCTTTCACCTCCTTATTTACATTTATTAGGCTTTGAGAAAATAAATCCTCCCACTTATAAATAGTTAAACCACATTAATTTGGACTCTAAAGATGGATTCATATTTACTAGAATTGTGCAGAGTAATTGTGTTAAAAAATTATTTTAACACAATTTAAATCGTGTCTGGCAAAGTCTTGTACTTAACTCTGTGTTCGTTATTTGTCAGTTCCATGAAGTGACGAACCACGTGTGTCTCCCTTGTTGACCATTGTATCCTGAGCTTCCCCTTATCCTAGAAACAATAAATATTTTGTGAACAAAGAAAGTATAATTGATGGTCTAATTAATCTCACAGTTACATATACATGTATGTATGTGTTGTGTATATGTGATACATAGTAAAATATAGGCTAAATAAAGTGAAGGTGTCAAAAATTGTGAAGTGTTTACCCCATTTTCAAGTTAACAAGTTAGCCTGCTACAGTCTCATGGACGCTGGTAGAAAATAGGGGCATGCTGGATCAGAGATGTAGGACAGAGTATTACCGACAACAGAGTGTCTGCACATGTGCCAGTTCCCCAACCCTCAGTTCCCTTTGAGTAACAGGAAGAGAGCCAGGTGACCCTTAAAAACAGAGTAAGATACATTGTAAGAAAGGAACCTCAAACTTGGGGAACATGAATCTTTTGAAAAGGATGTAAACATGCCTGCCACTTTGTTGGTAGAGAGACACTATCTGTGGCTTACATAGATGATATATGTGTGTGTGTGTGTGTGTGTGTGTGTATAATATATATATATAATATATATATCTATCTTTATCACTTTAAAGTTTTAAAAAGCTGGAGTTGTCTTATTCCATCATCTGATTTTCTTTATATGTAAGAAGACTGAGGCTCAAATTTGGTCTTTCACTTCTAAAGAAGGTTAAAACTAGTGTGCAACTAATTTGAATTTAGAGTTAAGCTCCCCTGATTCCTAGTTGGCATTCTTTACAGTGTACAGTGTACACCTGGCTATTCCATACAGATGAGTAAAATACTTGAATAGGTATTGCTGAGACTAGAGCACACTATTGAATTAGGGTTCTGTAGTCTCTTTAAAAGAAACCATAAATTAGAACAGTTGCCCCTGCTGTTAGTATGCTTTGACACAGAAGTTATTAATATTTATGTATTATTTGTCTTTATGGGAAATAGTATCTTGAAAGACATCATATTACAAACCTGCATTTGCCTGAAACTTGGTAGCTTGATAAATTGATAAGATAACTGTGTCATATGTTAGGTTTTTTGAAAAAACAACCCAAACATAGATCCTAATAAAAGAATGTTATACATTTCCTTTTAAAGGCTAAAAAATTATTTCTCAGGACACTTAAATTACCATATTGTAATACCAATGGAAAATAAAATCTGAACTTAGAGTCTTGTTTGTACTTTGAGGGTCTTCTGAACAGAAAGGCAGTCTTGATGCAATGCAGTAAGCCACTGTAACAGTGGGGCATTGTATGTGAAAAATCTGCAGATGTAAGCCTTCACCACAATGTATTACAAATGTATGCTGGAATATTTCCTGTACAGAAATAAGGTTTGGTTAACTATGTTTCCCAAGATTAGATCACATTAAGATATTATAAAATTATGATTTCCTGTATTTGAAAATTTGTAGTTTCTCAACTGGTTCTAATATTTTAATTTTTTTTTTTTGGTATTATTTCTGTTAGTTGAAGATGTATAGAAGCTTTTCTTTTCCTTCTTCAAAATCATCTAAAATGCAAATACTTTTAAAAGAGTGTTATAATCTAAAATATTTGAAAATACATACATATCTGTATTTCATGTTATTACTAAATGATCGATTTTTACTTTGAAGAAGACACAAAAAACTGACAAATGCCATTATCAGAATACATTTTAGTTTTAATTGACCATTTAAAACCAGTTGTTCTATATGTTCTGTATGAAGAATTTGTTTTTTCCTTATATAATGATAAATATCTGATTTTAATAAAATTTCTTCATGCTTTAAAGGACAGTTAAGTACAGTCACAATCATATGTAGAATACAGACTTATTTATAAAGGCAAAGCTGGTGTTTTTGCTTGTTAGGTTTTAACGATTATATTGCTGTAATTTTATCTTAATATGTATAATAATATATAGATACACATATATCCTTATTTTATTAATAATATATAATAAATTATCCTTATTTATGTAATTATGTAATGTATATATATTACATCTTTCAGTCATGCATCAATCCACTATTTTATGCTCAAACTTCACATTCTATGTTTTAACCATCCGCATACCTACTCTCCTCCGGTCATCAGTTTAAAACTCTTTATATACCTCTTGCTTTTCCATTGGATTACCCAAGGGGGAGTATATTTGTTCCTATCACCACCTTGACATTGTGATAAAATTAGTATACATTTTTACTTGGTTAATGATTTAAAATAACTTTCTATTAACCAAATGAAGGTTTCATAACAATTACTCTTTGAAAATTATCAACTAGTAATGTTCCAGTGTGAAAATCACTTTACCAATCCAAGGCTGTATATCAGAAATAATTTTTTTAAATGGTGCTTGAAGTATTGGGTAAGAAATATACTTTTAAGCAAAGCAGCAACTTTAATAGGAAAAGCTGGGGAATGAGAAGTCCGCAGACAATGTGAAAAGCTCCAGCAGATTCCTGGGAAAATAGTAGGCTATGAAAATGCATAGGTCTGTGCATTCATCCCTGTCTCTGTGTGTGCCAGGAATGATGTAAGAGGGGCCTATGCTCTCACCTATGGCTGACCTTAAAACTCTGCACAGGCAGGAGAGAAAGGCTAATTCAGGGTTGTGGGTATGCCTCAATGGCCACATAGAGCCCCTCAGCAAAGACTGTGTGTGCTTACTGATTCCAGGCCTTTATGGAAAGAAGAATTATTTGAAAAACTAATGGCTGAACATTTCTCAAATGTAATAAAAAATATTAGTCTACACATCCAAGAAGTTCAGTGTACTCCACATAGACATAACACAGATTTCTGCATGCTATAGTGAAGAAGCAGCCTTGAATGCAACTAGAGAGAAGTGACTCATAATATATCAGGGATGCTCAATAAGAGTAACAGGTGGTTTCTCATCAACAGTGGTGTATACCAAAGGCAGAGGGATAACATTTTCAAAGTGCTGAAAGAAAAGTGCTGCCAATGAGAAAAAAATTGCCAAATTAAGTAACTGGGATAAATGGTAAAAATCAAAATATTGTCTGCATTCAGAGTTCTTTGTAAGAATCCACTTTAAAGAAACTGGAAATGGAAATTGTGGCTGATCATTTCCTTAGCTTTGCAGAAGCCTTGATTCAGTCCCATTTTTTAACTTTTACTATTGTTTCCCTTGCCTAAGTAAACATATCTCAAAAATATTACTAAGATCAATGTAAAAGAGCACACCGCCTATATATTCTTCTTGAATTTGTATGGTTTCAGGTCTTACATTTAAGTTTTTGAAAAATTTTTAATTTACATTTCTTAATGGTGTGAAAAAATCCAATTTCATTCTTTTTCGTGTATCTGCCCAGTTTTCCCAATGTTCCCAGCACCATTTATTGAAGAGGCTATCCTTTCCCCATTGTATATTCTTCCCTCCTTTCTTGTAGATTTATTGCCGATGTAAGTGTGAGCTTATTTCTGGGCTCTCTGTTCTGTTCGATTGATCTCTGCATCTGTTTTTGAGAAAGTACCATACTGTTTTGATAACTATTGCTTTGAGGTGTAGTTTGAAATCAGGGTGCATGATACCCTCATATTTCTTCTTCTTTCTCAAGATTGTTTTTGCCATAAAGTGTCTTTTGTTTCCATACAAATTTTAGAAATATTTGTTCAGAATAATGCCCTTGGTAATTTGGTAGATAGTACATTAAATCTGTAGGTTGTCTTTCAAATTATGGTCATTTAAAAATATTAATCCTACCAATCCATGAATATGGTATTTCTTTTCATCTGTTTCCATCATCTTCAATTTCTTTCATCACTACCTAACCGTTTTCAAAGTAGACATCTTTGAACTCCTTATTTACATTTATCAGGCTTTTAGAAAATAAATCCTCCCAATTATAAATAGTTAAACCACATTAATTTGGACTCTAAAGATGGATTCAAATTTACAGAAAAGTACGGAGTAATTGTGTGAAAAAAAATTGTTTAACACAATTCAAATCGTGTCTGGCCATGTCAGGTACTTAACTCTGTGTTCATTATTTGTCAGTTCCATGAAGTCATGAACCACGTATGTCTCCCTTGCTGACCGCTGTATCCTGAGCTTGCCCGTATCCTAGTAACAATAAATATTTGGTGAACAAATAAATTATAATTGGTAGGCTAATTAAACTCACTTTTACATATACATTTGTGTATGTGTAGCATATATGTGATACATAGAAAAATGTATGCTAAATAAAGTGGACGACTCAAAAGTTGAGAAATGTTTATCCCATTTTCAAGTTAACATGATAGCCTGCCACAGTCTCATGGACGCTGGAAGAAAATAGGGGCATGCTGGATCACAGATGAAGGACACTGTATTACCGATAACAGAGTTTCTGCACAAGCTCCAGTTCCTCAAGCCTCAGTTCCCTTTGGGTAACAGGAAGACAGCCAGGTGACACTTAAACACACACTGAGTTACATTCTAAGAAAGGAACCCAAAACTTGGGGAACATGAATCTTTTGAAAAGGAGTTAAATATGCCTGCCTCTTTGTTTCTAGAGAGACACTATCTGTGTCTTCCATACCTGATATGTGTGTGTGTATGTGTGTGTGTGTGTATATATATAATATACATATGTGTGTGTGTATATATATTATATATATAATATATATATCTATCCTTATCACTTTAAAGTTTCAAAGAGCTGGAGTTGTCTTATTCCATTATCTGATTTTTTTCATATTTAAGAAGCGTAAGGCTCTAATTTGATCATTGAGTTCAAATCAAGTTTAAAAAATAGCAGGCAACTAAGTTGAGATTAGAGTTAAGCTCCCCTGATTCCTAGTTAGCATTCTTCACAGTTTACCGTGTACATCTGACTATTCCATGCAGATGAGTAAAATACTTGAGTAGTTAGAGCTGAGACTTGAGCACACTATTGAATTTAGGGTTTGTTGTCTTATTAAAAGAAACCATAAGATAGAACATTTGCCCCTGCTGTAAGTTTGTTTTGACCCAGAAGTGTTTAATATATTTATATTATTTGACTTTATGTGAAATATTATCTTCAAAGACATCATATTACACACGTGCATTTGCCTGAAACTTGGCAGTCTGATTAATTAATAAGATAACTGGGTCATATGTTAAGATTTTTGAAAAACCAAACAAAACTTGATCCTAATATAAGAGTGTTACGCATTTCCTTTTTTAGGCTAAAAAATTATTTCTCAGGACTCATATTACCATAATCTGATACCAAGGGAAAATAAAAATCGGCACTTATGGTCTTGTTTGTTCTTAGAGGGCCTTCCAGATAGGAAGGCAGTCTTGATGCAATTCAGCAAGCCACAATACCAGTGGGGTATTGCAGGTGAAAAATCTGAAGCTGTAAGCCTTCACCACAATGCATCACAACTCTATGCTGGAATATTTCCTGTACAGAAATAAGGTTTTGTTAACTTTGTTTCCCAAGTGTAGATCACATTAAAATGTTATAAAATCATGATTTCCTGCATTTGAATACTTGTAGTTTCTCAACTGGTTTCAATATTTTAAGGTTTTTTTTTTTTTGGTATGATTTCTATTACTTGACGATGTATAGAATCTTATCTTTTCTTTCTTCAAAATAAACTGAAAAGCAAATACATATAAAATAATATTATAAGCTAAAACGTTTGAAAATACATACATATCTCTATTTCATGTTATTACTAAATGATCGATTTTTACTTTGAAATAGACACAAAAAACTGACAAATGCCATTTTCAGGTTATATTTTACTTAAACTGACTATTGAAAATCAGTTGTTCTGTATGTTCTGTATGATGAATATGGTTTTTCAGGTTATAATGATAAATAACTTATTGTAATAAATGTTCTTCTTGTTTAAAAGGAAAACAAAGTCCAGTCACAATCATAAGTAGAAACAGTATTCTTTATTTATAAAGGGAAAGCTGTTGTTTTAGCCTATTAGATTTTAATGTTTATATTGCTGTAAGTATATCTTAATTTGTATAATAATATATAGATATCCATTTATACTAATTTCTAAATAATATGTAATAAATTATCATAATGTATATAATGATTTAATATACATATACATTGCATCTATCAGTCATGCTTCAATCCACTATTTTATGCTCAAACCTCACATTCTATGTTTTAACTATCCGCATACCTACCCTCTTCCAGTCATCAATTAAAAACATTTATATACCACTTGCTTTTCCATTGGATTCCCCAAGGGGATTATATTTGGTCTTATCATAACCTTGACATTGTAATAAATGAAGTATACATTTTTACTTGGTTAATGAGGTAAAATATTTTTCCATTAACAAAATGAAGGTTTCATAACAATCACTCTTTCAAACGTTTTCAAGTAGGAATTTTCCAGTGTGAAAATCCCTTTACCTATGCAAGGGTTTATGTCAGAAAGAATTATTTTTAAATGGTGCTTGAAGTATTGGATAACAAATAAACCTTTAAGCTAAACAACAAGCTTCAAAGAAAAGCTGCACATGAGATGTCCACAGACTGTGTGAAAAACTCCAGCAGGTTTCTGGGAAACTATTGGGCTATGCACATGCATATGTCTTTGCATTCATCCCTGGTGCTGCGCGTGCTGAGAATGATGTAAGAAAGGCCTATGCTCTCACACCTGGATGACCTTAAGACTCTGCACAGGCAGGAGAGGAAGGCTAAGGCAGGGTTGTGGGTATGCCTCAACGGCCACATAGAGACCCTCAGCAAAGACTGTGGGTGTTTACTGATCCCAGGCCTTTAAGGAAAGCAGAATAATTTGAAAAGCTAATGGCTGAACACTTCTCAAATGTAATAAAAATTATTAGACTACACATCCAAGAATTTCAGTAAACTCCACATAGACAAAATACTGATTTCTGCATGAAATAATCAAAACAGCCTTGACTGCACCTACAAGGAAGTGACTAATCATATATAAGGGATGATCAATAAGATAAACAGGTGGTTTCCCATCAGCGTTGGTGGAGACAAAACGCAAATAGATAACATGTACAAAATGCTGAAACAAAAGGTCTGCCAATGAGAAAAAATTTGCCAAATTAAGTAACTGGGTTAAACAGTAATAATCAAAATACAGTCTGCATTCAGAGTTCTTTCTAAGAATCCACTTTAAACAAACTGGAACTGGAAATTGTGGCTGATCATATCCTTTGCTGTGCAGAAGCCTTGATTCAGTCCCATTTTTTAATTTTTACTTTTGTTTCCCTTGCCTAAGTAAACATATCCAAAAATATTACTAAGATCAAACTAAAAGAGTACACCGCCTCTGTTTTCTTCTAGAAGATGTATGCTTTCAGGTTTCCATTTAAGATTTTAATCAATTTTTAATTTATTTTTCTTAATGCAGTGAGAAAATCCAATTTGGTTGTTTTGCATGTAGATGTCCAGTTTTCTCAACGTTCCCAGCACCATTGATTGAAGAGGCTATCATTTCCCCATTGTATATTCTTGCTTCCTTTGTTGTAGATTTATTGCCCATGTAAATGTGAACTTCTTTCTGGGCTCTGTGTTCTGTTCCATTGATCTCTGCATCTGTTTTTGTGCCAGTGCAATACTGTTTTGATAACTATAGCTTTGTGATTTAGTTTGAAATCAGGGTGCATTATAGCCTCAACTTTCTTCTTCTATCTCAAGATTTTTTTGGCTATTGAGTGCCATTTGTTTCCATATGAATTTTAGAATTATCTGCTCTGAATAATGCCCTTGCTAATTTGATAGATATTATATTAAATCTGTACATTGTCTTGCATATTATGAATATTTAAAAATACTAATACTTCCAGTCCATGAACATGGTATATCTTTTAATCTGTTTCCATCATCTTCAGTTTCTTCCATCAGTAACTTACCGTTTCCCAAGTAAAGAACTTTCACCTCCTTATTTACATTTATTAGGCTTTGAGGAAATAAACCCTCCCACTTATAAAAAGTTAAACCACATTAATTTGGACTCTAAAGATGGATTCAAATTTACTACAAAAGTATGGAGTAATTGTGTGAAATAAATTGTTTTAACACACTTTAAATCGTGTCTGGCAACGTCAGGTACTTAACACTGTATTCGTCATTTGTAAGTTCCATGAAATCATGAACCACTTCTGTCTCCCTTGCTGACCGCTGTATAGTGAGCTTGCCTTTATCCTAGAAACCATAAATATTTGGTGAACAAGTAAATTATAATTGGTATGCAAATTAAACTCTCTTTTAGAAATACATTTATGTATGTGCAGGATATATGGGATACATAGAGAAATATATGCTAAATTAAGTGTAAGTGTCAAAAAATGTGAACTGTTTACCCCATTTGCAAGTTAACAACTTATCCTGCCACAGTCTCATGGACGCTGTTAAAAAATAGGGATATGCTGGATCAGAGATGAAGGACAGAGTATTACTGACAACACAGTGTCTGCACATGTGCCAGTTCCCCAAGCCTCAGTTCCCTTCGAGTAACAGGAAAAGAGCCAGGTGACACTTAAACATACAATAAGTTACATTCTAAGAAACCAACCCCAAAATTGGGGAACCTGAATCTTTTGAAAAGGAGATAATCATGGCTTCCCCTTTGTTTGTAGAGAGACACTATCTGTGTCTTCCATAGCTGATATGTTTGTGTGTGTGTGTGTGTTTGTGTGTTTGTATATAGAATATATATATATGTATGTGTGTATATATAGTATATATATAATATATATATCTATTTTTATCACTTTAAAGTTTGAAAGAACTGGAGTTGTCTTATACCATCATCTGATTTTTTTATAGGTAAGAAGATAGTGGATCTTATTGGGTAATTGATGGCAACTAAAGGTTAAAACTTGTGTGCAACTAAGTTGAGATTAGAGTTAAGCTCCCCTGATTCCTAGTTAGCGTACTTTACAGTGTACCGTGTACATGTGACTATTCCATACAGATGAGTAAAATACTTGTATACTAAGAGCTGAGACTAGAGCACACTATTGAATTTAATGTTTGTATTCTCATTAAAAGAAACCATAAAATAGAACATTTGCCCCTGCTGTAACTTTGTTTTTACTCAGAAGTTCCTAATATATTTATATTATTTGTCTTTATGGGAAATATTATCTTCAAAGACATCATATTACACACCTAAATTTGTGTGAAACTCGGTAGCTTGATAAAGTTGTAAGATAACTGGGTCATATGATAAGTTTTTTGAAAAAACATTCAAAATATGATCCTAAAATAAGAATGTTACACATTAACCTTTTAAGGCTAAAAAAGTATTTCTGAGGACTCTTAAATTACCATAATCTGATACCAAGGGAAAATAAAATCTGGACTCAGAGCCTTGTTGGTACTTAGAGGGTATTCCAGACAGGAAGGAAGTCTTGATGAAATGCAGTAAGCCACAATATCAGTGGGGTATTGCAGGTGAAAGTCCTGAAGCTGTAAGCCTTCACCACAATGTATTACAACTGTATGATGGAATATTTCCTGTACAAAAATAAGGTTTGTTTAACTTTGTTTCCCAAGAGTAGATCACATTACAATGTTATAAAATCATGATTTCCTGCATTTGAATACTTGTAGTTTCTCAACTGGTTCCAATATTTTAAGGTTTTTTTTGGTATCATTTCTATTAGTTGAAGGTGTATAGAAGCTTTTCTTTTCCTTCTTCAAAATCAACTAAAAGCAAATTCATATAAATATAGTATTATAAGCTAAAACATTTGAAATTAAATACATATCTTTATTACATGTTATTACTAAATGATCGATTTTTACTTTGAAATAGACACAAAAACCTGACAAATGCCATTATAAGAATATATTTTAGTTACCATTGAAAATCAGTTGTTGTGTATGTTGTGTATGATGAATATGGTTTTTCCTGTTATAATGATATTAACTGATTGATATAAATGTCCTTCAGGTTTAAAATAACACTTAAGTCCGTTCACAATCATAAGTAAAAAACAGTCTTCTTCATTTATAAAGGCAAAGCTGGTGAATTAGCCTATTAGTTTATAATTTTTATATTGTTGTAATTATATCTTAATTTGTATAATAATATATAGATATCCATTTATCTTATTTTAAAAATAATATGTAATAAATTATCCTAATTTATGTAATGATATAATGTATATATACATTGCATCTTTCAGTCATGCATCAATCCACTATTTTATACTCTCCCTCACATTCTATTTAAACTATACGCATACCAACTCTCTTCCATTCATCAGTTAAAAACTCTTTATCTATATCTTGCTTTTCCATTGGATTCCCCAAGGGGGAATATATTTGTTCTTATCATCTTGACATAGTGATAAATATAGGATACATTTTTACTTGGTTTATGAGGTTAAATAAACTCCTATTAACAAAATGATGGTTTCATAACAAGTACTCTTTCAAAAGTTATCAACAAGGAGTGTGCCAGTGTGAAAATCCCTTTACCAATCCAAGGATGTGTGTCAGAAAGAATTTTTTTTAAATCAGGCTTAAGCATTGGATAACAAATAAATCCTTAATGAATGAAACAAGCTTCAAAGGGAAAGCTGGGGAATGAGATGTCCAAAGACAGTGTGAAAAGCTCCAGCAGATTCCAGGGAAACTAGTGGTTTATGCACATGCATAGGCCTGTGCATTCATCCCTGGCTGTGCTCGTGCTGAAAATGATGTAAGAAGGGCCTATGCTCTCTCCCCTGGCTGACCTTAAGACTCTGCACTGGCAGGAGAGGAAGGCTAAGGCAGAGATGAGGGTATGCTTCAAGGCCACATAGAGCCCCTCAGCAAAGACTATGGGTGCTTACAGATTCCTGACCTTTATGGAAAGATGAATAATTTGAGAAACTAATGGCTGAATACTTTTCAAATTTAATAAAAGTATTAGTCTACACATCCAAGAAGTTCAGTGAAATCCACATAGAAAAAACACAGATTTCTGCATGAAATAGTCAAGAAACAGCCTTGACTGCAACTAGAGAGAAGCGACTCATCATATATATGGGATGCTCAATAATATTAACAGGTGGTTTCTCATCAGCAGTGGTGGAGACCAAAGGCAGATAAGTAACATATTCAAAGTGCTGAAAACAAGAGCTGCCAATGATAAATAATTTACCAAATTATGTAACTGGGATAAATTTTAAGGATCAAAATATTGTCTGCAGTCAGAGTTCTTTCTAAGAATCCACTTTAAAGAAACTGTAACTGGAAATTGTGGCTGATCATTTCCTTAGTTGTGCAGAAGCCTTGATGCAGTCCCATTTTTTAAATTTTACTTTTGTTTCCCTTGGCTAAGTAAACATATCCAAAAATATTACTAAGATAAATGTAAAACAGCACACCACCTATGTTTTCTTCTAGAAGTTGTATGGTTTCAGGTCTTACATTTAAGTTTTTGATCCATTTTTAATATATATTTCTTAATGGTGTGAGAAAATCCAATTTTGTTCTTTTGCTTGTAGCTGTCCATTTTTCTCAAAGTTCCCAGCACCATTTATTGAAGAGGCTATCATTTCCCCATTGTATATTCTTCCCTCCTTTCTTGTAGATTTATTGCCCATGTAAGTGTGAACTGATTTCTGGGCGCTCTGTTCTGTTCAATTGATCTCTGTATCTGTTTTTGTGCCAGTGTCATACTGTTTTGATAACTATAGCTTTGTGATGTAGTTTGAAATCAGGGTGTATGATACCCTCAGCTTTCTTCTTCTTTCTCAAGATTGTTTTGGCTAATGAGGGTCTGTGTTTCCATATAAATTTTAGGATTATTTTTTCTGAATAATACCCTTGGTAATTTGATAGATATTACATTACATCTGTAAGTTGCCTTGCATATTATGGTCATTTAAAACTATTAATTCTTCCAGTCTATGAATATGGTATATCTTTCCATCTGTTTCCATCATCTTCAGTTTCTTTCATCAGTAACTTACCGTTTTCCAAGTAGAGTTCTTTCACCTCCTTATATACATTTATTACGCTTTGAGAAAATATATCCTCCCACTTATAAATAGTTAAACCACATTAATTTGGACTCTAAAGATGGATTCAAATTTACTACAAATGTGCAGAATAATTGTGTTAAAAAACTTGTTTTAACACAATTTAAATTGTGTCTGGCAACGTCAGGTCCTTCACTCTGTGTTCGTCATTTGTCAGTTCCATGAAGTCATGAACCACGTGTGTCTTCCTTGCTGACCGCCTTATCCTGAGCTTGCCCTTATCCTAGAAACAATAAATATTTGGTGAACAAATAAAGTATAATTGCTGGGCTAATTAATCTCACTTTTACCTATACATGTATGTATGTGTTGTACATATGTTATACATTGTAAAATATATGCTAAATAAAGTGTAGGTGTCAAAAATTGTGAAGTGTTTACCCATTTGCAAGTTAACAACTTAGCCTGCTACAGTCTCATGGACGCTGGTAGAAAATACGGACATGCTGGATCAGAGATGAAGGACTGAGTATTACCGATAGCAGAGTGTCTGCACATGTGCCAGTTCCCCAAGCCTCAGTTCCCTTTGAGTAACAGGAAGAGACCCAGGTGACACTTAAACGCACAGTGAGATATATTCTAAGAAAGGAACCACAAACTTGGGGAAACTGAATCTTTTGAAATGGAGGTAAACATGGCTGCCACTTTGTTTACAGAGAGACACTATCTTGTCTTCCATAGCTGATATATGTGTGTGTGTGTGTGTGTGTATAATATGTATATGTGTGTGTGTATACATATTATATATATAATATATATCTCTATCTCTATCTCTTTAAAGTTTTAAAGAGCTGGAGTTGTCTTATTCCATCATCTTATTTTTTTTATAGATAAGAAGAGTGAGGCACTAATTGGGTCTTTGACTTCAACTCAAGGTTAAAAACTAGTGTGCAACTAATTTGACATTAGAGTTAAGCTCCCCTGATATCTAGTTAGCGTTCTTTACAGTGTACAGTGTACATCTGACTATTCCATACAGATGAGTAAAATACTTGATTAGGTAGAGCTGAGACTAGAGCACACTATTGAATTAGGGTTTGTAGTCTCTTTAAAAGAAATCATAAATTAGAACAGTTGCCCCTGCTGTAAGTATGTTTTGACTCACTTCTTAATATTTATATATTATTTGTCTTTATGGGAAATATTATCTTGAAAGACATCATATTACACACCTGCATTTGCCTGAAAATTTGTAGCTTGATTAATTGATAAGATAACTGGGTCATATGTTAAGATTTTGAAAAACCAACGCAAACATAGATCCTAATAAAAGAATGTTACACATTTCCTTTTAAAGGCTAAAAAGGTATTTCTCAGGACTCTTAAATTACCATATTCTAATACCAACGGAAAGTAAAATCTGAACTTAGACTCTTGTTTGTACTTAGAGGGTCTTCCGAACAGAAAGGCAGTCTTTATGCAATTCAGTAAGCCAAAATACCAGTGGGGCATTGCAGGTGAAAAATCTGAAGCTGTAAGCCTTCACCACAATGTATTACAACTGTATGATGGAATATATCCTGTACAGAAATAAGGTTTGGTTAACTATGTTTCCCAAGTGTAGATCACATTAAAATGTTATAAAATCATGACTTCCTGCAGTTGAATACTTGTAGTTTCTCAACTGGTTTCAATATTTTAAGGGTTTTTTTTTTTTTTTTGGTATGATTTCTATTACTTGACGACATATAGAATCTTATCTTTTCTTTCTTCACAATCAACTAAGAAGCAAATACATATAAAAATATTATTATAAGCTAAGACATTTGAAATTACGTATATATCTGTTATTTCAAGTTTTTACTAAATGAGCGATTTTTTCTTTGAAATAGACACAAAAATTGACAAATGCCATTTTCAGGTTACATTTTACTTTAAATTGACCATTGAAAATCAGTTGTTTTGTATGTTCTGTATGATGAATATGGTTTTTCCTGTTATAACGATAAATAACTCATTTTAATAAATGGTCTTCCTGTTTAAAAGGACAGTTAAGTCCAGTCACAATCATAAGTAAAAACAGTCTTCTTCATTTATGTGTATATATCTGTATATTTCATAGATGTTAATGTGTATATTTCTGTAAGTTTATCTTAATTTGTATAATAATATATAGATATATTTATCCTAATTTCTAAATAATATGTAATAAATTATCCTAATTTATGTAATGAATTAATATATATATATACATTGCAACTTTCAGTCATGCATCAATCCACTATTTTATGCTCAGACCTAACATTCTATGTTTTAACTATCCGCATACCTACCCTCTTCCAGTCATCAATTAAAAACATTTATCTACCACTTGCTTTTCCATTGGATTCCCCAAGGGGGAATATATTTGCTCTTATCATCACCTTGACATTGTAATAAATGTAGTATACATTTTTACTTGGTTAATGAGGTAAAATATTTTTCCATTAACAAAATGAAGGTTTCATAACAATTACTCTTTCAAAAGTTATCAACTAGGAATTTTCCAGTGTGAAAATCCCTTTACCTATGCAAGGTTGTATGTCAGAAAGAACTTTTTTAAATGGTGCTTGAAGCATTGGATAACAAATAAACCTTTAAGCTAAGCAACAAGCTTCAAAGAAAAGCTGCGGAATGAGATGTCCAGACTGTGTGAAAAACTCCTGCAGATTTCTGGGAAACTAATGTGGTGTGCACATGCATATGTCTGTGCATTCATCCCTGGTGCTGCGTGTGCTGAGAATGATGTAAGAAGGGCCTATGCTCTCACCCCTGGCTGACCTTAAGACTCTGCACAGGCAGGAGAGGAAGGCTAAGGCAGAGTTGAGGGTATGCCTCAACAGCCACATAGAGACCCTCAGCAAAGACTGTGGGTGCTTACTGATTCCAAGCCTTTAAGGAAAGAAGAATTATTTCAAAAACTAATGGCTGAAAACTTCTCAAATGTAATAAAAAGTATTAGGCTACACATCCAAGAAGTTCAGTGAACTCCACATAGACAAAACTCAGATTTCTGCATGAAATAATCAAGAAACAGCCTTGACTGCAACTACATAGAAGCGACTGATCTTATATAAGGAATGCTCAATAAGATAAACACGTGGTTTCCCATCAGCATTGGTGGAGAACAAAGGCAGATAGATAACATGTTCAAAATGCTGAAACCAAAGGGCTGCCAATGAGAATAAATTTGCCAAATTAAGTAACTGGGATAAATGGTAATAAACAAAATATAGTCTGCATTCAGAGTTCTTTCTAAGAATCCACTTTAAAGAAACTGGAACTGGAATTTGTGGCTGATCATATCCTTTGCTGTGCAGAAGCCTTGATGCAGTCCCATTTTTTAATTTTTACTTTTGTTTCCCTTGCCTAAGTAAACATATCCAAAAATATTACTAAGATCAAAGGAAAAGGCCACACCACCTCTGTTTTCTTCTAGAAGTTGTATGGTTTCAGGTCTTACATTTAAGTTTTTGATCCATTTTTAATATATATTTCTTAATGGTGTGAGAAATCCAATTTGGTTCTTTTGAATGTAGCTGTCCAGTTTTCCCAAGTTCCCAGCACCATTTATTGAAGAGGCTATCCTTTCCCCATTGTATATTCTTGCCTCCTTTGTTGTAGATTTATTGCCCATGTAAGTGTGAGCTTATTTCTGGGCTCTGTGTTCTGTTCCATTGATATCTGCATCTGTTTTTGTGCCAGTGCCATACTGTTTTGATAACTATAGCTTTGTGATGTAGTTTGAAATCAGGGTGCACGATACCCTCAGCTTTCTTCTTCTTTCTCAAGAGTGTTTTGGCTATTGTGGATCTCTTGTTTCCATATAAATTTTAGAAATATTTATTCTGAATAATGCCCTTGTAATTTTATAGATATTACATTAAATCTGTATTTTGTCTTGCATATTATGGTCATTTAAAAATATTAATTCTTCCAGTCCATGAATATGGTATATCTTTTCATCTGTTTCCATCATCTTCAGTTTCTTTCATCAGTACCTTTCAGTTTTCCAAGTAGAGATCTTTCACCTCCTTATTTACATTTATTCCCAGGTATTTTATTCTTTATGATGTGATTGTAAATTAGATTGTTTTCTTAACTTCTCTTTCTGGTAGTTTGTTGTTAGGGTATAGAAATGTAATGGATCTCTGTATATTAATTTTGTATCCTGCAACCTAACTGAATTCATTGATGAGTTTTTTTTTTTTTTTTTGGTGTTATATGTAGGATTTTCTGTGTGTAGTTATCATGCCATCTGCAAACAGTGATAGTTTTACTTTTTCCTTTCCAATTTGAATTCCTTTTATTTCTTTTTCTTGTCTGATCTCTGCGGCTAGTACTTCCAATACATCAATTGGGAAGAGTGTGCATCCTTGGCTTGCTCCTAATCTTAGCAGAAATTCTTTTTTCACAGTTGAGTATAATATTAGCTGTGGGGTATAAATGACTGGGATAAATTGTAAGGATCAAAATGTACTCTGCATTCAGACTTCTTTCTAAGAATCATCTTTAAAGAAATAATCACTGGAAACTTGAAATGATACATTAACAGGTCTATTTTTCTTCTTTAATCTAAAAGTGATTAGTTTATAGAGCATAGGATTTATAGCCAAAAGGTCTGCCATTTACTAAATGTGTAATCTTGAAAATATTACTTTACTTCTCTAAGCCACAGTAACTTACCTGTACAATGAGAATAATTTTCTCTTCAATAAGATAATGTATAAGAACAATCTTTGTAAAGTATAAAAGGCTTTTTTTCTACCACAGCTTCTTCCATCAGTATTATTATTGCTCCTTCCAAAAACACAGGTGATGATGGAAGCTTTTCTTACCTCTATGATACACCTCTTAATTGGTGTCCTGGGAAATCTGGAAGTTTGGTGGGAGGGGTGATAAAAGATGGTATCTCCTGCTTTAATCAGGCTTTAAAAACTTATTCCTGAATGGAAGCTCTAGCTTTCTGCACACTAACTAGCCCTACACAGTCAGGTAGGCTGCCTCTATTTTGTCATAATATAAAAAAAGGACAGCTGAAGCAGATTGATTGATAGAATAACACTTGCTATAAAGTACCACCTCTTTATTATGTATGTGAATACAGAGAGCACACTTCCTCTGTATCCTTTCCCTAGGTTTCTTGGTGGCACTTAGTGGGCAAAGGGGCAGTTGCCCAGCTTCAGCAGCCCCTGCACAAAGAATTCAGAGCTATTTATCTATGAGGATAGATGGGCAGTTGCAACCCTGTTAATAGCCTTAGCAGTACAAGTTAGTAATAAAAACAAATTAATTGCCAAAATATTCTTTGTACCAAAAATATTTTTAAATGGCCAACACACATGCAGATCTTCCCAAATTAGCCATCAAATGGAAACAAATTGTGGAATCACATTTTAAATCCAAAAATGCATGTGCTCTTACCAACTGGCAGATATACAACTTAAAATATATTCTTATGCAAAGACCGCACATGCTTCTAGTACAGTTTATTATGTATGGCTGGCTAATTTTTTAGGTCCTGTCAAATAATGGGTAGGAAAGCAAAATGTAATAAAAATATATATGGCCTTGACCATCATTTGAAATGTACCATGTGTTACATGTGGAATGTTTTCCAGTGAAATCAATTTACTTGTTCCCACTTCCCATGACACAGTACTAGATAGTCAGGCTTTCTAAACTATTTTTTGGCAACCAGACTTTCTTGGAATAGTCATCTTTCTTTCAAGTTATTTAGTGCAGGCATTAATAATAAGTCCTCAGTTATAGATATGTAACTAAAGATCATTCATATCATCTCTTTCAAACCTAAAAGCACATAATAACGTTATTTTAAATAGATCACACAAAAGAGCCCAGAGTTATTCCTGAGAGTAATTAATTGCTACCATATGAAGCACAATGTGACTGCATTAGGTTTTCAGTTTAATTATGTTACTACTTTCCTAGAGATTAGTTGGGTAATGTCTGCTTCTAACTGAAAGGCAAAGGAAGATTAGTGAGCTGACGAGAAGTTTGTTAAAAGTGGGTGTGATTACAAAATCTGGAGGGAGGGCTCAGTATATAAAACAAGACCCTTTTAGAGTAGAAAGCTGTGAAGATTGTTGCCTTTTCAGCACCTATCTTCATTCATAAATTTAAAAACTATCAAGTGTGTACCATGTACCAGACTCTATTGGAGCAATAGGTCCAGTTTTTTAAGAATGCTCAGCAGAGAACACACGAACCAAGAGAGAGAAAGCAAAGAAAACTATTTCCTGAGAGCTGAGCTAGCACTATTTCTAAAATTCTTTGAGGAGACACAGGCAAGACTCTTTTTTTTTCTAGTTTGCATTGCAGTTTAAAACCGATTTCTCGGGGAGGGTAGAGCTCAGTGGCAGAGCACATGCTTGGCATGCACGAGGTCCTGGGTTCAATCCCCAGGACCTCCGCTAACAACAACCCCAAAATATAAAATCTGTTTCTCATGGAGTATCACTTCATAGCTACGAGGGTTTAAAAATCATTGGATTCAAACTTCTTTTCTAGAGGAAGGCCGTCAGCGCCGTGGGGCTGCGTTTCTTCAGGAGGCGCGGAGGGCAGCCTGACCCGGGGTCCTTGGAGAGGGCGCTGTGGCCACGCCCCCTTCATTGGGGCGGGCGTCGTGGCCACGCCCTCTTCCTGGGGGCGGGCCCCATCCCCGCCCCGCCTTGTTCCAGTGGCTTCCAGAAGGGACCTAAGCCGCCAAGGGGAAGCAGAGCGGTGCGGGCTGTGTGTTCTCCAGGCCTTTTAGCAAACGTGGAGTGGCTCCTGGGGCCCCATACATGCGGAGTTACAAGAAAAGGGGTGTTGGAGTCTTCGAGGGCATAGGTACTGTTCGAAAAGGCAGGCCCCGCGAACGGCACCACGAAGCGTTGGCGGCGGTACCCAGCGCGCTGCTGGCATCGCTGTGAACAAACAAGGGCCCGGTTCCCGCAGCGCGGAGAGGGAGCGCTTCCTGACTCGTGTGGGGGAAGTGGTCGGAGAAAGAGGGAAGCCAGAGAGGGCTCCGGTGAGGCGGCAGCCTGCCCCGGGCCAGAGGCGGGAGGCGTGAGAGCCGAGGGGAAGGAGCCAGTCCCGCGGAAGCCCCGCAGAAGCCCCGCGAAAACCCACTCCTGTGAATTCATGGCCCGATGGGTGTAAAGAAAGGAAAGACTTGCGAGGGACGGCCGAAGTGCCCTGTTTCAGGAGGTGCAGTTCCCGAGGAATCCTGAGTCAGCGATCGTCGCCAGGAGCTGGCCTTCCTGGACGGACGAGGGGACAGAGCACCGTGAGAACCAGGGCCCGGTATGGTTCCGTCCCGGGGGGCTCAGAGCCGGGAGAGCGGGGCAGAGGGGGCTGAGGAGCAGCCGGGCAGGGTCATGAAAGATCTGCTGTATACTTGGCTGCTTTGCTCTTTGCCAAAGTTATGAGGGGTGACAAACTTTCTGAAAAGGACCAGATAGTAAATATTTCAGACCTGGCAGGGAACATAAATCTCTGTCAAATATTCCTTTTTTATTTTTATTTTTTTACGGTTCTTTCTTTAATTGAAGTAGAGTTGATTTACAGTGTTGTGTTAATTTCATGTGTACATATTCGGATATATATATATATTTTTTGTATTCTTTTCCATTATGGCTTATTATAAGATTTTGAATATAGTACCCTTGCTCTGCAGTGGACCTTGCTGCTTATCTATTTTATATATAGTAGTTTGTATCTGCAAATCCCAAACTCCTAATTTATTTCTCCCTTCCCCCTTTCGCCTTTGGTAACCATAAGTTTGTTTTCTATGTCTGTGAGCCTGTTTCTGTTTTATAAGTAAGTTCACTTGTCATATTTTAGATTCCACATATAAGTGATAGCATATATTTTTCTTTGACTTACTTCAGTCATCTGGAGGCAGAGCCCTGAGGCCAGGGGTCAAGTTTCCCCAGGTCCCATAAGAGTCATCATGATTGGACTGGCTGGGCTATTACTCATCTTTGTATCCCTGGTGCCTGATACATAGTAAGTACTTGACAAAGGATGAAATTGCTTTTCTCATCTCTGATTTTTCTCATCTTCTAGATTGTTATCAGAATTCTCTCTTCAAAACACAAACATGATTGCCATTCTCTCCTCTTAAGAATTGTTGCTTGTGCCCCATTTACTGTAGCTGGATTTCTCAATCACAGTACTGTTTACATTTGGCCCAGATAATTCTTTAATGTAGGGGGATGTCCTGTGCCCTGTAGTGTGTTTAGCAGCATCCTGGGCCTCTACCTACAGATGTCAGTGGTACTCCTCCCCTGCTTTGGTGTAACAACCAAAAGTGGCTCCAGACATTGACAAATGTTCCCTGGGAGATGGGAGTGCTGTGCCAGATCACCCCTGGTTGAGAACCACGGGCCTGTGGGAAGAAGCCAGCACTGAGCATGTGTGTCATTGTGCTCTGTTACCTTTCCAGCCTTATGTACTGCCTCTCCTGAGCTTCCTGGCACATGCCGATCCCTTAGCCCCTGTGCAGCTTCTCACGTGCTGGACTGTCAGCTCTTCAGTGCTGAGCGAGCCCAACTGCCACGACAGACAGGCAAATGCGTGTTGGATTAGATGTAACAGAAGTTTACTTTTGCTACAGCTCTGTAGGGTTGAACATGTTGGGGAAGCAGCCTTCCATCTGTCAGTCCTTCAGAACCTAGAAGGGCTGAGGCTCTGCCATCCTTGATACACAGCTTCCAAGACAGCCCTGGGGATCATCTCCATCCTACCTGACAAAAGAAGAAAAGAACACTGGGGAGTCCATGAAAGAGATGCTTATGGCCAGGATTGAAAATGGTACACATGCCCTCTACTCCCATTCAGTTGGCTTGAACTCAGTCACATGACCACCCTTAAGTGCAAGGGAAGCTGGGACATGTAGTCTAGCAGATCATGGATTTTCAGATCTGCCAACACTTTCTGCCACAATCAGCTTATCAGTTCAGCAAAACCTTGACGGCCCAGCTCAACTCATAATTATGAATTATGATCTCTCCATGATCTCTTTTATACACTTTGCTTATACTAGTGTACATTATAGTATGATTGGCATGGTGTAAAAATCATTTTTTTCTCATTGACAACTAGGATATTTCCTGGTATATGGTGGGTATATATCTGTTGAAAAAAAGCAAATGGATAATATTGATTTATATAGTATTTCATGGCAATGCCTCCACCACTCACTGAGGTTTTTTTTTTTTCTGATCTCTGTTCCAGGAATCTGAAATACTACTACAGTTGTCTCACTAATAAAAAGGTGAGACAAGCTGATTTGCAATTTCTGGCAGAAAACTCAGCATCACTAGAGGCCTAGGAAAAGTGGAATGAAAGTCTGTCTTTCCTGCATGCCTCTTCTCCTGGTCTCCCCAAATCCCTTGTGCTGTCTACAGACCACTTTTCCACCAGCTCCCCCATACTGTCTCCAGCCCCCTTCCATCCAGTTCCTGGGGCTCAATGACTTAATCCTCCTGCCAGAGATTTGCATTTAAAAAGGAGTGATTGTTAATCCTGAGGAATCATTGACTGATGAGTTAGTTATATTGGGAAAGAACTTGGGATCCTGATTCTGAAAGGCTACCTTTTTTTTTTAATCTACATTTGTAATTTGACATTTTCCTAGGAAACACAAGCAATAGTTAAAGGGAGAAAAATGCCTACCATGTATAATTCTAGAAAGATTTTTTACAAATGGGAATTTTGTACCTTAGAAGTAAACAAGTCTTCTTTTGAACACTGGCTATATAATTGCCAAGGTAAACGGGAGTCAAGCCCTATGTGCCTAAGATGCCTGCTGTTCTTACTAACTAAGATGGGGTAGGAATGAAAGCATTTCTGCAATAAATGTTCAGGGGATTTGAGCACCCATTTAAGGCTGTAACCAGGCCAGAATTTCCTTTTTGAGGCCAAGCAGAATCTGGTCCAAAAACATGAGCCAACAGGAATGTTTCCGGTCATTTTTCTCAAATCCACCAGATGGTCCCCACCAAATTTTCCAACAAACTTAGCCTGTATACCGCATCTGCAAGACAAGGGAGCATTTATGTCAAATGTACCCCCCAACCCCAAGTTACTTTGACAGTTGCAACCCTCACTTTCTTCTCTGCTCGGATTGACATCTGAGAAGGAAGACCACAATTGCATACCATTTTATAGATCCACGTGATTAAAACCAGTTCTCCCTATAGGTCACATCGTGTATGAGAGGCACGGTTTTTGTCAAGAGACCAGCTACCAGCAGAAAGGGTTTTGATGCTATTGCTAGTAAGAAATTAGTAACTAGATCCTAGGTCTGTTTTAAGCCAGCTTTATAATTATACTGCTTCAGCGGTAAACCAGACCTTTGAGCCAAGGGTAATTTAGAAATTCTAGATCTGTATTCTTCTCCCCTCTTTCTTTAATATTCATCTTTGCTGTCTCTCCATCTTCTGCCTCCAAACATACAATTTTCCTCCATTCCTTCCTCACCCCTGGCTCCTTGTTTCTGTGACCCTCTGTCACAAAAGGACAGATGCATTCTGTTCCCCCTCATCCTGGGAGATCACGGGCAACAGTCAAGGCTGTGTATGAACACATCTAATTCTGAAACGTTTGCCACTTTTTGAGGGTGTCACCAGCTCAGGCTCCTAGTTTGCCTCTGGGATTGGAGGTTAAACTGGGGCCTTATCCTGTGTGCCCATGAAGTAACCTGTCTTCAAAGACTAGGACTACACTGGAGATGACTTTCTCCATCTCTTGAGCTCTTCCTGGTTCTGTAAACTTTTTGTACTCAGAGCTCTTTTGATATAGAAAGATTTATTAAATACTAAAAGTGAAAACCAGGGCTTCCCTGGGGAAATTTTTGTGTCTCACTTGCGTTTTCCATCATATTCTTTCTCCCAATTTACTCCCTAAACCCTCCTCTTTTTTTTTTTTTTTTTTGTGATTGTTTTTCTACTCTTTTAAGCTTCATTTTGGGATGGTTAAAAAAAAAAAAAAAAAAAAAACGCCTCTCGTAAGTACACCCTGAAAGCCTAAGTTTTCACTTCAGCTGCAAATCGTCCAAACCACATGCATCTCAGCTGAACACTCCTCCAGCTGGCCTCGTTCTGCCAAAGACCCTTTTTCATACCTGACCGAATTTCTTTAGAGTATGGCTAGAATTATTATCTTTAAGAGATCACTGTCACCAAATTCCAGATCGTTCTTTTGCACGGCCAGAGAGGTTCCTTTGTAACTAAACTTGATAGCGTTTTTTCCTCCAGAATTGCCTTCTTCTTTGTTTCTTCCTTTACTCTTTCTCAGTCCACCTTTGTACTCCTCCTCCTGTAGCCTGATCAGCACTTAGTCTGTCTTTCCATCTTTGTGGGTCTCTGTCTCCCTTGTCCTAATCCTCAGCTGCCCGTGGTACAGAGGGGCAGCCAAAGTTTCCTTCAGAGACAGCTGTTTCCCATTTCAGGAGTCTCAGCTTTGTGGCTTTGTTGATTGTCTTCTCACCTCTAGGTTCGGTCTGACTCGTAGCTAAAACATAACTAACCACTTTCGCTAAGACCTCCAGGGCCAGCGCCTGAGCTATCAGCTGCAGGCCCTCTGCGAGAGCATCCTGCCATGCAGATGCCACCGAAGCCCCATAAGCCACACACCACCCCCCGACCCGGGGGGAAATTAAGGCTATTTCACTAAGGCTCACTAGTGAGGAAAATTGGTTGATTGAGTTATTTCTAAATGGCTTTTCAAATCTTCTCATTATTCTGGGGAAGGGAGTTAGATTGTCAGGGCCTGGTCCCTTGCCCCCAGATAAAGCCAAATCCACAGGAATCCTGTGAGTGGAGAGGCTTGGAGGCTATACTTTGGAATAAAACCACAAGGCCCAGCTCAGCAAGGCTGTCCCTTGGTGCTGAATGCAACCAATTCTTGCCTGTTTTAAGTGAAACCATCCTGGGATGGGGAAGTGTATTTTGAGAGTGGAATGCTTTGTATGTAGTTCCTTGTACTTGGGGGACAGCATGGTGTGTTAATAAATGAGAGTGCTCCTTAAAAGTCTGCTCCTTTCAGCTCCCAGGCTGTGTCTGCTCAGGGAGCCCAGTGATAAAGATCATTAATAGCTTTTTTCTGTAAGTAACTGAATCAAAGGGAAGCTTCCTTATCTGCATTGTCTGGATGCCAAATTAGGTTGCATACTTATTAACTCTTTGATAGTCTCAGCTGCCAGAGAGACTTTTGCATATATTCACATATATATTTATATGCACACGCATACATACACATATATACATATGCACACAAATATATAGGGAAGTTATTAATATACAGCCTTTCCCTTTTATATATATAAAAATGAAATCTCCTTGTATATGTCCATCTGCCTGCATATTTAACCTGGCTCCATCATATCTGTACAATGGTGGACGTGTCATGTAATGTCTCTACATCCAGTTTGTCCATCTGTGAAATAAAGTAGTTGAGGTTTTTGTTTTTAAGCTGGTGTTTTTGGTAGGGCAATGCTTCCACTGTAATCCAGCACAGTTCTGGGCATGTGGTGACGCTCAGGGCAAAATGACATGCTGGTATGTAACAGGAAATATCCACTTCCTAGCGTTGTGTTGAGTCCTAAGATTCCATTATTCTGATATTTTTAGGGAGTTCTGTTGGGTCCTGGCAGCGAGAGGAGGGAAATGATCATCAGATCCTCATGCATACATACACTAAGAGTCGAGATAGAATACTGCAGATTGCAACTCACCTGGCTTTACAAACAAGACCTGGTCAGGTGAACTTCCTCTCTTCCTGGAGACCTAGGTTGGCCTGCTAGGTTAAAGGCAGTGAACAGAATTCATCTGGCTTGACAGTGAGACTTTCGACTCAGTCTTGGGCAACATGTTTATCAATAAACCTCAGTGGCAGGCCCCTTTGCCTCAAACCCAGGTTGCTGTGTTCACTGACCCCTGTGCACCATCAGTGTCTTCAGACACACGGCTGTTAGCTCACACGTCTTCAATGTCACTCTCTGCTTTAAAATCCAAGAGTGGCCTCTCAATTGCCTTTCTGATGATTTTCAGGGCCCTCAGCTTAGCATTCAGGCTTCACTGGGTTTTTGATCATCTTTTCCTTCCAGCTTTATCTCTAGGACAGACCCATCTCTCCAGTGAAAAGTCTTCTAATTGTTTCACTCCTCCCTGTGACACTCCCGCTCCACCCTACATTAGTTCTGTGCTAGGGTTGCTGTGTGGCAAAGCTGGAACACTTCTCATGCAAAGCCAGTGTCTCCTCTGCCCCATCCTGACCTCCCCTTTGAAGCCCAGATCAGGACCTGCCCCCTCCATTGAGGTGTCCCTGGTGGGCTTGCAGCAAGGGAACCTGCCTTCTTGGATTTGTCCATCTTGCATTTGTCAAGGCATTTGTAGTCTGCATGACACCATTTGCCCTTGTTCCTCCAAACCTTGTCCCTTCAGAGCCCTTCTGGAGGAGCCTGGCAGAACCTGGAGGGTGTTGGGAACCAGGGTGGGGATAAGAGGCTGGAGCCCAAGATGTCTGGGAGGGCTTAGAAGAAGTAGAGCTGCTTCACTTGAAGGAGAAAAAACAGAAGCTAATTTCACAGAAGTCTAAATATGTGATTAAGTATCCAGTCTGCATGTCCACTAACAGTGAGGGTAGGAAGACAGACGTGGTGTGCGAGGGGAAGCCGTGAAACTTCCTCAGCGGCAGTGTCTTTAAGATTGGCTCTGATGGTGTTGGTCAGACCAGAGACAGAAACTGGAAAATGTGCCTCACTCTCGTGGTCCATTGTAGCCCAGAGACTTAAAGCTTTTTAAATGTCAGGTGGATATTTGACTTGTTAAAGTGAAAATTAAAAAACAAAAACATACTGGTATTTAGAAGTCATTTTCATAATCCCATGAAAATTTTCCTATGTTTCTCTTAAGCTGGGAAATGGAAGCAGTCTTCAAGTTTGCATAGTTAACAGATCTTGTGTGAGTGTATAGTTGCTTATGGAAGTAGTTATAAAAACGGAGAAGTAGAAGGACTTGACAAAGTTAAGATCTTTTATTATTAGAAATCACCTTTTTTGACTTGGGTTTTCTCTAACTTGACCATCAGGCAAATAACAGTCTTCATAACCAGAGGGTAAGTTGGGCTGCGGGTGTCATTTCAAAGTGATTCCCCCTTTCCCTCTGCTTGTCTCTAGTCAAGGGTCATTGACCTAAATCTTTCATCTCTGGCAGGGGTCCTTCTAACCCATCAGACTGGATTCTTGGGTAAAGTTTTTCTCCATCAGTTACTTTGCTTCCTTTTTATAGGGAGCTCTCCTCTGAGATCAAAGACAATCTATAGCAATTTATGAGAAACAAAGGAAGTGGGAGAGGATGCTAAGCTATTTTAAGTGGGGGTGGGGTCTGAAACAGTGAACCTGTCAGAATATCTGGCCTCTGCTGTGTCTGAGAGCTGGGGCGAGGTGCAGCTTCTAGGTGTGGGAGGAGGGACATGCGAGCTTGCTCTGTGGAACTGGTCTTCACACCATCTGATCAGCGTCCCCAATGCTGACTGCATCCCCGGGTCACCTGAGTTCCTCTTGAATGAAGCAGATGACTGGGCCTTACTTAAATGATTTAACAGGTCCCCAGCAAGTCCAGTGCCTTACAGTTGTCCTGACACCATGGACCCAAACAGCACGGACAGCCATTGGCCCAGGTCCCTGATACTCAGTGGGTTTCTTTGTTCCTCTTCCCGCCAAATGCACTTACATTTTTCAAAGGGCTCCAAGACAAGAACCTGGTTAATCCCGACTCCAGTACATTCACTGGAGAAGAATAAAGGGGAAATTTACAAAAATGAGAAAGCTTCAGAATAAGACTACATAAATTATTTTGGAGCCAGTTTTTCCTTCTTGTACAATCTTCAGAGGGATTTTGTAACACACGTGCACACACAGTCAGGGAGATGAGTAAACAGGAAAGAAAAGATTGACTTTTATTATTTGCTGGTTTAAACAAATTTTTTTTTCTTTATATTTTGAGTTCTCCTTTTTTCCCCTTAGAAGATATCAAGCTGTTTTCAGGAAGAATAGGTGTTTGGTTTTGGGGGACGATGAAAAGCATGACAACACCATGCTATTTTGATAGAGTGAGAGAAATATGCCAGTTTTAGGGCAGCTTCATTTGGTTCTGTGTACAGAGGAGCTGAATTGTGTCTTTTTTGAATTTGGCTTCACTTGGGGCTGCAGCTCTTCACGGGAAGGATAACATTTATTCAGAGCTAATTTGTAAACTTCATTTTCAGTTTAATGTCTGGAATCTAAACTGCTGTTCTGTCCTTACAGGCGACAGCCCAGAGGCTCTGTGAGCATTTCAAAGAGGGTCAGATTTTCAGGATTCTGCCATTGGGCCCCAGTCTCCCCCAGCCCCCACTTGTCTGCTTGATTTTGGGTCAACTGTAGGCTATCAGTTTGGAAAGCAAATCCTTAACCTGGACTTTTTATTGCTGATAAAGTCTCTGTGGGTGGCAAAGTGGCAACTTATTTATTTAGAATTTGTAGTGGAATCTTTTTCTGCATGTACCTCATTGTCAGCAACCCCTGTTCTGCCCCCTTCCATGCCCCTGAGGTTTTGAAATGTTTCCCCTGAACATTAATATGTTTATAATATTTCTCAAATGGAAGTCCTCACTCCTCATAAACATTCAGCTTTTTGAAAGGAGTCACCCTCCCCACCTCTCCATTCCTGGAGACCAAAGCACACTTTCTGTGTGTTGTGGAAAAGGCTGCCAATTACAGCTGTAATGCTGTTTTCTAAACAAATTCAGATATCATTGTTTTATTGTTAAAAGAAGGATTTCACTCCAAGTTCCCTATCCTATATATGGGTCTCTGATAGATGGTGCTTTTTTGGCAGGCTGGAGATAAGCCCGGGTCAAGGAAACAGCTTTCACTTGTCTCTGTAAGTCGCTCTCAGCCTGGCCGTATCGTTTCATTATTTCCTTTCCTGTTATCTTCAAACATTTCCTCAAAGCAGAGCTTGACAAGAACAGGAAGGTTGGCAAAGGTCTGGCGAGGAGGTGGTTTTCCTTCGTGTTTGAAAATGGTCACTTTCCTCCCCTGACCCCCACCCTGACCTCTCTTCATTACCTGCTCTCTCTCTACAAAGCTGATGAAAAAAATTCAGAACTCCTTTCCCTCTTTAAAGTAGGTCCTCTAAGAAGTTTCTGATCAGCTCACTGTCAGCCTGTTTCCTCTGATCAGCTTAAATAGGTCCACTTGAAGTTCACAACTGCCAAAGCCAGCATGCAGATTGAAAGCAAAGGGAGCATTTGAGAAGCATTTATGAATGTGTCCACCCAGGATTACCTGGGATGCTGAAATCCCTGGGACAGTGCTAGGTCCACAAACCCTTTCTTCTTGATTAAATTAGTATTTCCCACTAACAGGAGAAGGAATTCCCTTTCCACAAACTGATTTCTTTTCCGACCCCCTCTTCCACCACTAAAATGTAAACTCGATTCCTGGGTCCTTAGCAGGAGACTGTTTGTGACTGAGGGTCCCTATAAGCAAGCCTGTACTGAACATCTTGGTACAAATGAACATTTTAACCTCTCATTGATGGCTTTCTGTCTAATTTTATACAGGAACAAAAAGCCCAAACAAAAGTAAGGCATGTTATCTCAGGTCGACAGACGTGTGGGGGCAGGAAGTTCGTTTCTGCACTGTGGCCTCCAGGTTCTTTTCTGAGATTTTCCTCCTCTGTCTTCAGAAAAGGGCGGCTTTGTTAATCATTAGCCCCTGATAAGAGTGTGTCCATTTCAGCAAAATTAATAAGAGATAGCATTTTTCTTCCTTCTAAATGGCCCATGTCGGTAATTAACATCGCTTTTCATTACTCAACTTGAAAGCTGCCTTCTCTGGCTCCCCTGACCTTGCCCTGGCTTTTTTAAACTGTGGCCTCCAGCCTGTGAGAGACCTAAATGCAGAAGAAGCACCCAGGACCCTCACTGAGGTGCCTTGAAAGAATCATTTGGCAAGTATTTATTGAGTGCCTACTGCATGGAACTACCAAGTTGAATCAGACAGAGACCCTTGTGGAAAGGAAACGGGCGAGAGCTAAAGTGGGGTTGTTTAAAGTCACCCTAATGCTACAGAAACTGATGGCTGCCACGAACAGAAGCAGATCCAATGAAGGCAGAACAGGATGGAGAGATGGCTGGGGTAGGAGTTTTATGGTGGAGGTGACCTTCGAGGGGGACATGCAGATGTTGGAGTTCATTGCATCAAAAAGGGATGTAAAGGTTCAAATGATCTTTCCTTGCACTTTTTGTGTGTTTTTTTAGAGAAAAGGAGAAAGAGTACTTTCATAGAGAATATATAATTTTTTTCCTCTTTGGTGGGTTTTTTCCCAGTATATTTAGCCAATGAGCTGTTGACATTTTAGTAATGACACTACTGTCTAGTTTACCCAGCTCCCCAGTGTGTAAAATGTTTTCCTGTCCATTTTTCCCATCAGGTGTGTGCCCCAGGAGGATTCTTGGTCTCAGAGATGGAAATGTCACTTGGGGTGAGTTAAGATACATTTTATATCATTCACATCTTTAGCGGTGAACTCCATGCTTTAAAGAGCCACCAAGAAAAACCCAAATAAGAGGAGGTAGGTTGAAAAAATTATGGTACATCATGGGATGAGATCTCATTGCAACCAAGATGGTGAGGATTTTTAACTGTTTATGACAAAGCAAAAGTGGCATGTTCTCATTTTTGTGAAGAATATGACTATGTACATTGAGAAGTACAGGCTAGAAGACTCATCATTAAAATATTAATAGTAGTTATTGATGGGTGCTGGAAAAATGCATGATTTAAATTGTTCTTCCCTATGATTTTCAGTGTTTCCCAAAATATCTACAGTGTCTACATACATTACTTTTGTAGTCAGCTGAAATGCTATTAAAGAATAAAGATGCTGAGGGGGGTAAAAAGGACTTTATTAAGGTGGGAGTTTAAACATGGATTATGAAAATGACAAGGAGGATATTCTCCCTTCTCATGCCATTTCTAATGTCATCAGTTGTGAAAAAAGGAAAAAGCACTCTCACCCAGATTCAGAACGAAAAGCAAGAGTCTGTTTTAAGTAACAATGAATGACGTTCAGTAAATCCGATGGAAGAGTTCTCTTTCAGCTACTTGGGTTGAAATTTTGTCAGTTGACTCTTAGAAATTTTTCTAGTCAAAGAATCATTTCTGTCTCTGTTTCTGGTAGACTCTAGGTTCTGAATTATTCAAAGGTCAAAAACCTGTTGCAAAAGTTGTCCAGATCACTTTTGGCTGGGGAGGGGTAGGGGGATGGAGGCATAGGGATGGGGAAGAAGGGTGTAAATCCTATGTTATTGTTCTCTTGTTCAAGCTTAACCATATAAAAATCTAAAGGTCAGTTGTTGTTCTGGTAATTTCCTTCACAGAGGCACAATGAGCCTCTTTATTTTTACCCATTACTTTGCAATTTTCTTTTACTCAAATTACATGCATCAGATAAGCTTATTTATTTCACAATTGGTAATAAGTGTTCAGCATATCTAAACTAGGGTGCAGTCATCTGCAGGTCCAGGAGCAGAGGAAATAGCTTTGGCTTTTATTCAAATCCCATCCCTGGTCATTTGCAATAGAAAAGCTTAGTTGGAGGGTGTGGGGTGTGGATGGTGGGAGTGGATGGTGGGGGTGGAGACAGGGAAGGAAAGGCAGAGAAATGGAAAAAAAATGTAAACCTGTAGTTTAGGTTAAAATCCCAGCTTCTTTTGGTATTTTGTGTCATCTGGGCCTCACAGTTTGAAGATCTGCTAAATTAGAGCAACAACCCATGGGGGCCCCTCCTCCAGAACGGAATTGTCTTTTGACATCTGACTCACTCAAAATTGTGGGGCCAAAACATATAAGCAGAACAGAGAAGCTGTTTGCCTTGAGCACGCAACTTTAAAACTGTTTTGGGTCTTTGACAGAAGGTTCCTCCTCACTTTTTTCTTCCTTTCAAACACTCAAGAAAAACAAACAAACAAAAAAACAACTCCAGAAAAAACTGCCTACGTGATGAAAGGATTCAGGACCTGTCTCTCGTTTGTGCCTTGATGACAATTTAGCTACTGGCTGAAAAGGCAGAAGTAACCTTGGGGAAAGAGGCAGAGCTGAGTGACCTTGTCCTTCGAGGTCTCAGCAGTTCAAAAGAAAGGTCGCCTTCAAACCTGTTTTATACCAACTGGTGTCCTCGATGACTTTGAAATATTTTCTCCTCTTCTTTCTGTGCCTTGCTTCTTAGGAGATCAAGCAGCTTATAGCCAATACAAATTAAAAACATAAAGAAAGCAAACTCTGCCTCAGTAGGTGGGGAGAGAAGAATCAGAATATTGAAGTCGCTGTGCTTGACTGAGCAAGTTAACGCTAAACTTTCTGGCAACAAATGCAGAGAAAATGTGGGTTGGGGGAAGAAACATGGCAGTTGCTTATTTTTGATTCTTTGTGAGGAAAAAGCATATGACCACAGGGAAAACACAGGCTTTCAGTAGTGAAAAAATTTCCCCCATGTGACTTTGTGTAGAAGACACTAGAAATGTGGTTGAAAATATATTCAAGAAGGTTTTCTAAACATTTTCCTTTTCTTTTAAACTTTCTGACCTATGTATCAATTTGTCTTGGTTATTAAACTTATTCATTAATATTTCTTCCTGGAGCTTTTCATGTGGAGATGAACAGTACTGCTACCTTAATTAAACAAGGAGCCATGAGACTGAGGTGGCTCCTGTGCCAGGAGCCTAAGTGAGCAAAGTGAGACCTAAGCCTTTCATGCCAGAATTAAGAATGGGAAGCCTGAGAATAGCCAATCACAAACAGCCAATAGGCTTTCCAAATGAGGCGAACGTTTCCGCTACTGTAGCCAAACAAATAAATTGCTTGCCTTGCTTCCACATCTTCTGAGTAAAAGGGCCCCACTCCCTCTAATTGGTGGAGCACTTCTAACCCTTGCTGTGTTGGCAGCCCGATTAGAATTGATTTTTGTTTAAATAAACTCTTGACAATTTTAATATGCCTCAGTTTATCTTTCAACAGTACAAAAATCCATGATTTGTACACCTACAGTAGACAGGATTGCATGTACCCCACACAATGAGCATTTAACAAGTACTTGCTGAATGAATAAATGAAAAATTAGTAGTCCAACATGCTATCAATAAACAATTAGAGAATGTCATGAAAATGTTTTAATTACAGTAGTAAAAGAAATCTAGAAATAAACCTAATTTGAAGAAATTCATAACATTTTATTGAAGGACAAATGAAGACCTGAATAAGCAGACACATACCAGGTTTGCAGTAGACTCAAAATTGTGAAGGTGTCAGTTCTTTGCCATATAATCCATTAATTCAATGCAATCCTAAGAAAAATTACAAGGGGGATATTTAATGGAACTTCACAAGCTGATCTGCAAGTTTATATAGACTAGAAAATGCACAGATCAAAAAAAGTTCATTGAAAAAGGGTTAACAGTGATAGGAGATTTATCCTGTTTTATGTCAAAACATACTTTAAAATGACAGTAATTAGAACAGTGTGTTCTTAACACAAGAATAGAGAAATGAATCTGTGGAACAAAGAGTCTATAAATACATCCATGTATGTTTACGTAGGAATTTAGTATTTACAACAAAGAAAACACTTCAAATTATGGGTAACTGAGGACCTACTTGATAAATAATGTCAGGATAATGAGAAGAAAAGAAAATTTCAGTCTCACTGTAAATATAAATACATGCTTCGTATGGATTAAAGAACTAAATCTAGAGAAAAATCTGTGAAGTATTAGAAGAATAGCAAAACTGTTTTTTTTTTGTGAGTTTTTAGGTGGGTAATACCTCTTTTAAGGAAGATATAAAACCCAGAAACCATATAGGATAAAGTTTTTTTTTAAAGCTACATTAAACATTTTAAGCTTTACTACAGTGAAATATATAAAATGTGAGCAACAGTCTAGGGTAAAATATTTGCAAGCTAACTAGTAGGTAAAGATTAAAATTCACAATATATAAAGAGCTCATACAAATAAATAAGAGAAAGAAAAAAGTAGAAAGACAGGCAAAAATATAAACAGTCTAAATAAAGTGAACAATTTACATGTGAAAAAGTGCTTAAGCAGTAAGTAAAGTACAAAGATCAAAGTAATGATGATAGATCATGTTTTACCCATTAGATTGGAAATTAAAAAAAAATTGTGTTGCTTTCAATGTTGAAGGAGCATAAAATGCAGTGGTCTTTTGGAGGTCAATTTGGAAGTATATATCAACAGTGAAAATGTCGATATACTTTGAACCATCACTTCCACTTCTACATTTCTTTCCAAGGGGATTCCTCCCTCATGTGTAAAGAGAAGCATCAATCAATGCAGTATTATTTGTAATGGCAAAAAATTAGAAGCCATTTAAACATAGAAGGTAACATGGATAGTGAAATAAACTATGCTCCTTTCTGATACAGCCACTATTACATAATAGTGTGCAGCAGTAAAGAGAATAAGGTAGAAGAAGAGCAGACTTATAGTGCTCACAAGGGCAGATTTATAAGGTATATTTCTGTGTGAAAAACTACAGACAGAACAATACATACAGTTTAATCCTGTGTTCAAGCAGACCTCAGAGATGTTGTGGATTTGGTTCCAGACCACTGCAATAAGGCAAATATCACAGTAAAGTGAGTCACATGGATTTTTGGTTTCCCAGTGCTGTAAAAGTTATGTTTACACTAAACTGTAGTCTGTTAAGTGTGCCATAGCGGTATGTTTTAAAAAAGCAATGTATATACCTTAATTACAAAATGCTTTATTGCAAAAGAAAAAAAAAATGCTAACCATCATCTGAGCTCTCAGTGAGTCCTAGTAGTAACATCAAAGATCACTGATCACAGATCACCAAACACATGTAATAACAGTGAAAAAAAATTTAAAAATGTGCAACAGAGGCAGGAAGTGAGTAAATGCTGTTGGAAACGAAAGGCCAATAGACTTGCTTGATGCAAAGTTGCCCCAAACCTTCAATTAGTAAAAATCGCAGTATCTGTGAAACGCAGTAAAGCAAAGTGCAATAAAGTGAGGTATGCCTGTAATTCTGACTGTAGGAACATTTAAAAGAATATATTCATTCTTAGTTAAGTAATTAAACATTGTTTTAAGAAGGTAACATATCATTAGACAGTGCATTTTTCACGAAGAAGATTCTTTATCCCAACTTAGGCAATGTAAAGGGCCTCAGGAATTCCCAGTCATCAGGGTAAATGGAGTCCTTCTTGGCCCTCTTTTATGGAAGGATTTCCTTCCTTTAAATATCACAATCTCTGGTCCCCCCCAAGGCCTTTTTCCTTCCTAATAAGAGTGAGGAAGTCTCCCCTCTGGTGCAAGGAAGGGATCAGGGCACTGCGGATAGCTGTAAATCCTCTGCCTGTAACTCCCGCTCTAGCTGGTGGATTTTCTTCCTTGCTACCCAAACCGATATATTAAAACCTTACATTCTTTCCTCTTCTGTGCTCCCCTCAGGATGACATAATTGTACAAAGTGGTCAACAGGGAAAAGGATTGGGGCAGTTCACACCAGGACAGTTAGTCCCTGCGTGATTGGAAGCAGGCTCATTGGGTTTCGTTCTCCTAACAAAGTCACAAGTTGTTACATTAGGTGGTCTGGTGCATAAATCAGTGTCTGACAAACCTCCCCCTCCTTACAATGTGTAATGCTCAAAAAATGAGACACATTTGTTGACCTCTTGGGTATCCCTGTTTGAATGACCCTCCTTTTTTTCTCCTGACCTCTACTCTCCACACTATGTCAAAATCCAGAGGCTTTTTTATTTTTCCCCCTTTGGGAAATTCATTTGGTTTCCATTCATTCCATGGAAATCCTGCTACTACATTCTAAGCAGAAGAAAGAGGGTAGTGTTGAAAAAATGGCCCTTGGGCAAGACAGCACAGAAACCAATGCCCATGCCTTCTGCCAGCCCAAGGAGTGTTTCCCTTACAGTTTATATGTAGGTGTTAAAAACCAGAAGGATCTGATCTGAGTTCCAGTAAAGTCATGCTTGATCCCTGTGAAAATGCTTTTCCGACACCCCTTCAAATAAAATTTTGAGTTAACACTTGCTGGAGTGTGTGTATGTAATAGGGAAATTTTGTTTGCACACATTGAAATATCTGTCATAGTTTGAGACAGTTTGTGTACAGACACATTATGATGCCAACTGCGAATCACAGAGAAAACTTCGTTGTGTCAGAATGAAGACCTGTGCAGCGAATAGCTCTGGCTCTTCTGTCTGATCCAGATTATTCCTCCCTTTTAGGACTCAACTACTCTTGCATTCTGTACCATTTGGGTGAGTCAGTTAAGTACCTGTGACACCTCCCACTTCAGGGTGACATGTGACCTGTCAGGCCAGACAGAACCCTTTTTCAGAGACTGATCTGGATGCTGAGAGGGTGTAGTCTCATAGATAAAATTTCAGAATTGCTGGTGGCCAGCTTTCTGGCCACGTGGGTAGAATCTGCCTGAGAATAACATCAACACAGAAGAAAGCAGAGCCAACAGATAAATGGATGGAGGGAAGGAAGGAAGGATGGACAGGTAGATGATGAATGTATCGTCGGTGGACAAATGGATGGATGGATGGATATAGAATGCCACAGCTGCTCTCCAGGTATCCAGGGGTTGTCCACGATTCAGTGACCGAACCACAGGATCTAATGAGGGAGACCTGTCATCTACAAAATTCTGCCCGACAAGTTCGCTCCTTACTGGAGGGAGACAAACTGATTTGAAAAGACTTCTCCAGGACCGGGAAAATCAAGTGGCATAGGTCTAGAGTTCAGGACATTCTGAACAGCACCAAGCCAGCACTGTCTCAGCTGTCCCTGAAGCCTGACATACGTCTCAGGCTTGGCAGCACTGCAGTTCTTACGCCTGTCTGGCTGCTGAGACTGCTGTCTAGTGGCCTCAGATCCCGATGTATTTTTCGAGTCAGGTCCCATCACTCAGGATGATCTATGAGTATTATCCTTGCAACATCAGAGTCTAAGTCAGGAGATGATTTTTTTTAAATGTTTTATAAGCTCACTAATAGTTTGTAGACATTGCAAGGTATGAATTTGAGAGAGAGAGACCAGAGATGAACAGCTAGGGATGCAGAAAAATAGGAAGTCATTCAAATGTGGATGGTCATCGATGACACACCAGCGAACACTTCTGCCTTGTGAGAGAAGGAAAGTCAGCTGAGTGTTTGAGGGAGCGGGGTGGGGTCAGGTTGAAAGAGCACTGGAGAGAGATCCCGGAGGACCCACGTATTCCCACTAATGAGCTGTGTGACCTCTGGTTTGGCCCCTGTTTCAGTTCCATTCTAAGTCCTTCAATGGGCCAGATCCTGTTTCATTAGGCTCTGGAGGATACAGTGTGAGTCAGGCATTTCCCCTTTTCCTCATGAGCCCAGCAGGGTGGAGAGGCTGGGACTTCAAAGATGAGTATACAACTCAGCTTACTTCAAGGAGAGCAAGACTGAGATGCATGCTCTGTTTGTGGAATAGGTTAAGTGCTATTGAATGCCCACAATGGTGGTGGACCTTGAAGGGTTTCTCTAGCTCCTTGTGAATTTGCAGCCTTTGCTTTTCTCTACTGAAGCAAATGTTATTTTCATCTGCCTCCAGATACTGTTGAGGTAGAAGGCTCACCAGGCAGAAGGCAGGCCAGGGGTGGGGGTCTGTGGGATATGGTAAGTGTCTGTCTGCTTTCAGGCCAATGGAGCCTGGGAGATACATGCAGGGAGCTGCCACAGGGCAGAGAAAGGATGTGGGCAGTGCTAAGCTGGAGCTTTTGGCTGGAGCTGGTGTCAGTCAATGAAAGAAACCTCAGCGAGAGCGCAGGAATCCTCCCTCCACTTAATGTATTTGAAATGTTTTACAACTTCCTTCATCCTCTCCTCTTCCAGCTTCCCTCTTACCTCCTTATCTGTTCTTCCCAGGACTTAAAAAGAGAGACAGACAAACCTCGAAGATATCGGGTGTCTTCCCCTTTCCTCCCCAGGCTGGTCAGGAGCACATTCCTTAGCATACTCGCTCCGTTGCTCCATCAGAGTCTCTGCATCTACTTCTAGCTTTCTCTTTCTTCCTCTTTCCTTCCCTCTCAATTCTCTGTTTTCTCTTTCTCTCCACCATTAGCTTTTGACTCTACTTCCATTCCCCCTTCCCCATAAGCCACAAGATCTGAAAGCCCAGACTGTTTTATCTGAAATTCACAGACAGCAAGCTAAGTTGTTGCAAGAGAAATGAAATGTCTTCATGTCAATTCCATTTCTTTGGCTGTATCTTCTTAAACACACATTGTACAGAATAAGAAAATGTTTGATTCTAAGTTTGCTTTGATTTTAAACCATAGGCAGAGTGTGTAATTTTTTTTCCTGAGGAGTCCCTGTCAGCATCACCCAAATTTCAACCCATCCAAATGCCTTCCTTAAGCAAGAATGCTAAGGTTTCCTCCTTAAAGTCACCATTTTTCAAGGGAGGGAGAGGATGCTCCTTTAATGGAACAGATAGATGGGATAGATTCTTTTGGTTCTGTTTTTCTAGGTTATAACTTCATAGTTTTGTTTGAGAATGAAAAAGAAAAATACAAAACAACAGTGGCACTGTGGCTCCTTTATTCACCAAAAGCTATTATGACTGGGTGTCTGTCCATTCAGGCAGTCAGCTGGGTTGGGTGGATGGGTTCATCCATCCATTCATTGGCTGTTTGGACAGTAATTTACTTAGTGACTACAAAAGCCAGGCTCTGGGACTCAAAGAGGTCCCCAATCACACGGAGTGTCTCCTTGCTGATGGGACAAATAATCAAATTTTTCAAAAGAATAAATAGGACAATTCTAGAAGTGATGTGCCATGAAGACAATTAAAGAAATAGATGTCACCCTGAGTGCAGAATTTAGAGGGAGGGGCAGGAGGCCTCTTTGTGGAGGAAAAAGCACATACTGAGAACCTCTGACGAGAACGAGGACCGCTATTGTACGCTTATCTGGGTGAGGGATGGATGGTGGGGAAAACCAGGAATCATTGAAAAAAACGTTCTGAAAGGAGTTGAGATGAATTTGACTTAAATTTTTCTGCTTTAGCAAATGTCCTTCTTCTTCTCCATCCTTTTCCTCTCCTCCTCCTCCCTCTTATGAGAGGGCAACACAAGCTAAGAGTCAGCCTCACCCTCAACCCCAAAAGGCCAATTTCTGTTTTGCCACATGTGGCCAGAAAGTCCATTTCTGTTCAGAGATCAGTTATCTTTCTCTCTTTTGGACTCTTCCTGGAGGCCTGGCAGCATCACATTTCATACCCCGAGGAAGAGACTGCAGGGGGTTTATAAGTCCATGGGAACAGGTTTTCCCCTCAAGGTCAGGTAGGTGTGATTTTCAAGATTATGGAATGGAAAGAACCCACGTCATCTGTCCTGTTGACATTTTGGAGAAGTTTTTACATTTCTTTGTCTTTCGCTGGCCTGAAAATATGTTGAGTGAAAAAGGCTTTTTGGTAGTGTTTCAACTAAGATCATAGAACTACATGTGGCTTCAAGAGGTTTATTTATTTATTTAATCACTTGAGCTGGCCAGTGATTAGCCTGTGTCTGAACGACTTAATCTAAGAGGCACTTAAGTCATGGAGAGATAAAGAAAAAAGCAAATTATAGAGCGTGGAGGTAAGGGGAAAGTTGAAAGAAAAGCGGCATTTCACCCTTCAGAGATGGTGGATAGATTGTGATCAAGCTGTAGAGTCTGTCTACCTGATAAATGGCTTGGAGTTCATTTTATTACTTAACTAGGTCGGTATGCTGGAGTCCTCAGTGGTCAGGTCGATGGGACTACATCAGGACAAACTAGCCTTAAGGGCAAAAATAATTTATTAGAGAGTTTCAACATACTGGTGGAAGTTTCAGTGAAACAGGGAGCTCTGATTCTAAATTTGTAGGCACCTAATCATATATGAAGCCAAAATTGACTGCTTTAAGAAGATGTTTGATAATGTTTTAAAGTGTAAAGATAATGTTTTACCTTCAGCAATTGATAGATGCAGTAAGAATATCAAGGACATTGATGATTTGAATAGCACAATTACATTCACCCACTGAGACAAATACATACATATATGTGTACACATGTCTGTATGTGTTCAGATGTGTATGTGTATGAATAGCACCTAGCCACTGGAAATCAGTTTTTTAAGCACCAGTTAAAAAATTTATTACTTAATGGTCATAAATCAAGCTTACACATTTCAAAGTCCCTAGCTGCAATCCCTCTAAAATTGAAATTAACAGCAAAAAGATAAACTTAAAAAGGAACCGCATCTATTTGGAAGTTAACAACAAAAAAAAGGCCTATGGTTCAAAGAAAATATCATTATGGAAACAAAATAGTTGAAGTTGAATGATAATGAACATAGGAAGACTATGAAAACTTGGTAGACATGGCTAAAGTAGATCTTAGAGTGACATTTGTAGCTTTAAATGCTTATATTGGGAAAGAAGAAAGACTGGCAAGAAATTAGCTGTGTGTCCATCTTTAGAAGCTAGAAAAGAAGAAATAACTGAATAAACCCAAAAACAGTAGAAGGAAAGTAAAGAAATGAGTAGGAACAAATAAAATAAAAAACAAACCCACAAAATTATCAAAGGCAAATCTGCTGAAACTTTTGACAGATCCAAAAAAGAGAGAAATCACAAACAATATCAGGATGAATAAAGGTCATAAATACTGATGAGCAGAGATTAAGTTTTAAAGGAATATTATGATCAAGTTCATGTCAAATATTTAAAAACACCTGTGAAGCTGAAGAATTCCTAGAAAAGTTTAAATTATTAAAGCTGATTTAAGAAGTAATAAACACCTGGAAGATCCTATAATTGTAAAGAATTTGAGTCAGTAGTTAAAAATCTTTCCACTAAACACCAGTCCCAGATGTTTTCACAAGTTGTTTCTACTATATATTCAAGGTACAGACAGTTCGAAGTTCACACAAGCTCTTTTGAAGAAGTGGTAAGAGTGCGTGCCTGGTGTGCACCAGGTCTTCCTTGGGTCTAATCTGCCAAATCTCCATTTTAAAGAATGTGAAAAATACAAAAGGATGGGAAAAGAGAGAACACTTCTCACCCATGAAGCTAATATAGTCTTGATTCCAGACATGGACAAGGACATTTAGTGGGAAGGAAAGCCTCAGACCAGTCTGATCCATGAATCTAAAGGCAAGAATCTGAAATAAAGTATTTGCTAACTAGAGCCAGCAATGACCAAATAGCATTTATTTCTGGAGTGATTGATTTAATATTATAAAATGTGTTATGTAAATCAGCATTTAAAGGAGGAAAACCTTGTGATCACAGAAGATTCAGATAAACATTTGATGAAATTCATCAACCATTCATGATAAAACCTTAGCAAGCTAGGTTTAGTGGAAAATTTATGGAAAGCAGTGCCTTTAACATTAGGGATGAAACAAGAGTGGCTACTCTTAGCACTCCTAATTAACATTGCTCTGGAGTACAAGCAAGTGAAGTAAAACAAGTGGAAAAACAAAATATAACTATTTGCAGACAATGTGATTTTCCATATAGAAAAAGCAAAAGAATCTGCAAATAATGAGAAATCACAGACACACACACACACACACACACACACACACATACACTGTTGTATCTAGTCACAGTCTCCATAGGGAATAGGTAGCATCCTCAAGGTAGAGTTTGATGACTAGAAAGATGCAGGCTGGGTGAAGGGATGCCAACAAAGATGGTCAAACCCCCAGGGTAAGTAACACCAGGGGACCCTCAGATCTTCGGTGGGTGAGCGTGGAGAGTGGCTAACAGAATCTGGAGGGGGAGCTGCAGCTTTAGGCAACTACTGAAAGTGGGAGGTGAGTGTTTCAGTAGAAGAGCACAGCCCTGCTGACCAGTTGCCTGAAGAGAGGGGGCAGGAGGACAACGCCTAGTCTTACTCTCTTCCTGTGATCTCCTGACCATTGCTTATTTCCATCCCTCTTCGGAGTCAGGATGCAGGGACTTCCTGATGTAGCATCTACAGAGTTCATCTCCTGGGCACAGGGCATGATGGGAATGGTGAAGGGTACATTCGAGGGCAAAGGGAGAATGCCCAGCACATGTTTAACAAATGCCCTGCAGGTCCTTTAATGTAGACACATACAGTTGTATTCAACCACAATAAAGGAAACTAAGTAAATGGAGAAAGAACCATATTCATGGTAGGAAGACTTATCATAAACATGTCAGTTCTCTACCACTGATTATTAAATTCTCAATTGACGCAAATTCTGTCAATTCTCAATCTCTGATTAGAGACTGAAAGCAATTTAATAAAAATTCCAACAGGATATTTTTTGTGGGACTTGACTAGCAGATTCTAAAATTTAAATAGAAGGGTAAATTGATGAAAATAACCAAGGCAGTCTTAAGAAGATCCAGGCAGAACATATAACTCTATAAGATAACAAGTCTTTTTATAAAGTTTTAGCAGTTAAGACACAATTAGCACAGTGAGACCAGAGGAATAGAATAGATAACCCAGAAATATGCCTGTAAAACAGAAATCTCATAAATAGCAGAGCTCACAATTGCAGGTCCACATGGAAATGATGGGTTATTGGACAAATGGTACTGGGGTCTGTTATGTATATGGGAAAATCATAAAAGCTATCTCGTAGTCCAGATTCAAATGACAATCCTGAAGCCAGAGGGCAAGGTGGATTAAAATCCAAAATGTGAAAGGCAAAACTTTAACATACTTAGAAGAAAACATAGAAGAATATCTTTACGACTTTGGGACTAGAGCAGGATTTCTTAATCAAGTACAAAAGGCAGGAACCATAAAGGAAAAGTGGATAAATTAAACCACAGTACAATTAAGACCCTCTGGCCTTCAAAAAGCACCAGTGAGAGAGTGAAAAAGCAAGTCACAATCTGGGATATTTCAACACATACCTGGCAAAGGATTAGTATTCTGAAGATACGTACAAATGTTTACAAATTAATAGGGAAATGATGAATACCCCACTTAAAACAGAGACAGAAACTATGAAGAGGGAAGACACAGAAGAGGAATGAGGAACTATTGAACATGTGAAAAATGTTTGGCCTCACTAGTTATCAGGACAGTCGGCAATGAGATGTCACTGTACACCCTCCACTGGCCCCAATTAAAGTGTCTCATGATAGCAAGCGTTTGGAACAAAAGGAGCTTTCAAACACTGCTGTTCCTGAGTGAGTTGATGAAACCAATTTAGGAAACTATTAGGAGTTAGGTCTAACACATGTATATCCTACAAGCTAATCACTCAACCACTTTTAACGTTCAAAAATGATCATTTCATGTGGGCAGATCTAAGCAATATCCTAGGGGATCTCTTGCACTGTTTGATTGGGAGGCACTTGGAGGATTATTCACAGCCATATTGCTTGTGGCAGCTCTGAAGAGAAAATGCCCTAAATCTCTGTGTCCACTGACAGCATGATGGATATGCATATTGGGGTGCGTTATGCAATGGAAGACTTTAGATCAGTGGAAATGATGAACCTGTAGTCAACACAGATCAGGTAAAAACACAGTGTATGCAAAAGCCAAATAGAACAAAACAAACAAAATACTAATTTGCGGAAGAACTTACACACAATTCAAAGCCAGGCAAAACTCAACAGTATGTTATTCAGGGATACCCTCACATCTGGGAAAATTTAGAAAGAAAATGAAGGAGTGGCTTATATAAGATGCAGCAGCTAACCTCTTGGAAGGAAGGAGGGGCAGGTGGAGGCATCATAGGAGGGCTTCAGGGTAGTCAGCTGTGTTTGTTTCTTAAGCTGGGTGATATGTGTGTGGGCATTTGGTTCATTTATTTTCAAATTATAGTTCTTTAAAATGTTAACTTGTATGTATTTTGTCTTATGTAGTATATGTACAAAACAAAAAGTTTAAAAAGAGATTACAAGAAGAAAAAAATGCATCGGATCCAATTTCCTTTTCATACTGTAGCTCTTGAAATAACCGTCCCTTCTAAGTCTTATTTGCTTTGTGTTATGTCTCCTAGTATTTCATTATTCTTCACATGATTTGCAAAGCACTAATCTTCCCCAGAGCCTAGAACTGATCTGTAATATTATAGGTACTCAATAAGTGCCTTTTATTGTTGATTGAAGGAACAAGCTAGCCAAATGAGAAAAAGCTCAATTTCCCTAATAACTGAAAACACTGCAGGTCAAAATGATGTGTCATTTTTACCTAGCAAATTGATAAAATTTGAAAAAAGGATCAGTTTTTGGAACAGAAATCACATACTGTTGGTGGGAATATAAAATATAAGTATTGGATAATTTGGTAATAAGTTTGGAAAATCCTTTAAAAAACGTGTTCTTTGATATAGTAAGCTTACCTATAAGAACTTATGATCATGAAACTGTCATAGATGTGTATACAGCTTCCATTTAGCACAGTACTTTTAATTACATAAAAGGCATATGCTTAGCAATCATAGTTTGTTTAAATAATGGTCCATCAATACATTTAATAGAATATTATATAGCTATTAATATGGTATACAGTAGGTGATATAAAATGTTCTTAATATATTAGTATATATCAGCTTAAAGTTCTATGTAGAAAATATTTCCATGTTTTAAATATATGCATATTTATCTATAGATAAAGAACAGAAAGGATATATGTAGTTCTGGCCCTTAATTGGTGCTAAATAAAGAACTGAGTAACAAAGGAGTAAAGGAATGAGTGACATACGCCAGAATTCTAACATTGGTTACCTCTGTGGGCTAAGATCAGAGATGACACCAATTTTCTCCTTTTTGCATATATATATCCTAAGATTTTATATTACGTTCATGTATTCCTGTTACAATAAGAAAAGTTGCAAATAATTAGAATTAAAATGAAAGACTAGTATTCTCTGTACATAACCATCTTGTTTTGTATCACAGCGAGCACAGCATTCTCACAAATGAATGTATTGAGTGTCTCTGAAGTTGAGGTTTGCATTCAGATTGGCTTTTCCCCAACCTTCTTAACTATCTGTTTATTCAATATCCTGCAGGTTTGAAATCTTTAAAAGAAATAATTACATGTTCATACCCAGATCCTGAAAGTGCCCTCTTTAAGGTTACTATTTGGCCAAAATTTAACTAGCTGGCTCCATGTGTGCTTGCTCTGTGGGGCTGCCAACCCACATCAGCAGAGAGGATTGGGAGGCAGTTACCACCCAAAGATCCAGCTCTGGATTTTCACCCAGAGGCTGAAAATGGCCCCTAAGTCTGAGAGTTTCAATGCAGGACCTCCATCCCCCTGCTGTGGGTCTCAATTAGCAATTGGGTGCTGCCTAATACTGCTTAGAAAATATTGAAAGGTCTAAACTTTCTTACACTCCCTAGCTTGGATGCCCTTAAATCAACCTGCGTAGATCTTTCCAGATCTGATTTCTATTCATGTGGCTATTGTTTTCAAATACATTCATGGCAAGACTTGAAGAAGTGTTTGATTCTTATTGAGAATCATCTTACTAGAAACATTTCTGTGCTATGGAACACACAGGAAACATAGGAAATCATTCAGGATCTCAAGGTCTGTCCTTTTCTGTGATGTCATATGCACACCCTTGGGTGCTGCCTTTCTTCTGGAGTTTTTGTGGGTTTGAGGCAGGGCCAAACGTTTCCACACCACCCACAGTTTTCATGTGCATTAGTTCTATTATAATTTGAATCTTCCAGCAATTTACTTAGGAAGAGAAGGAAAAGACAGGGGCTCTGTGGTACTCAAGATTATGGGTTGTCTTGAGTGATAGGAATTCTCAAACCTGAAAGGGCATTATCGTTGAGTGGTTTGCTAAATTATGCTGAAGTTTGGAGAACTATCAAAAGCTTCCATCTTGAAAGGGTTGCACCTGTACTAAAAATACATCAGAAAACTTGACTCTCCTTTGATGATTTTAGTATATCCTTTCTGGGTTTTAGAACAAATCTCTAACTTAAAAGCCAAACTTAAGTAAACCCTTGGAGTCCAGTGACAAATTTTAATTGGTACCCCACAAACCCCTTTTGGAAAACCTATGAATTTTCAGTTACTTGTGTAGGCATGGAATTCTTTTGGACATTAAGGAAAAAACCCTGCTACAGACAGCCTGGGGTGAAACACTAGCTGAAAAACACAACTGTCTTACAGGAAGTACTAAAAACATGAGCTCCAAACAGCATCAACACCAGTGGCTGCATCCACTGTGATGGCTTGCTATGGTGCGCATCCAGAAGACACGCTGGGAGTCTCACAGGATTCTGGTGATCCGTGCTAATCACTTCCCAGAGGAAACTGCACGGATGTGGAGAGGGGAGAACTTTCCAGTGGGTTTTATTTAAAGAAGCTAACATTTAACAGATTAGCTGAGCCTAGGAAAACATGTTGAAATACAGTTCCTACAGTGTGGTCTCATATCTGCAAATCTTTGGGGATTATAATTAAAGCCAGTTCATCAGACTATGGGTTGGGCCTGCTGGAGGATGTGGGATGAGGAAGTCTGGCAAAGTGGAACTCCACAGGCAATTAACATTAGACACCAAAAGAAGTGGTGCTTCAGAATTAACAGGTACCTATGTCTACTCACAGGATTCCTGCTAAGCAAGAAGTGATACATTGAATAGTCTATTTTCCTTTTCTAAATCTGAGGCCATGTTTTGCTTCTTGTGGCCCTGATGGCACATCTGAAAGGTAGGAGTCCAGGTTTTGCCTGTAGGCAGATATTTGCAGCCAGATCTGTCTTTGCTTTGCCATATTGTTAACCCCCCTTTTCCCTGCCACATTTGTTTTCTTTTTATTAAATTTCCCGTCTGGATCCTCACATCCACATTTCTAATGTCAACAACTGCTTTTATCACAGATAATAACTTCCTTTTACAAAAAGGCTGTTTATCATCCGACATGTATTTCAAATTATGTTTTATGAACAAACACTGAAATATAGTATTTGGCAGTATGTGCAGTGGAGTATATTTATAGTAGTCTAAATCTAATTTTTGCAAGAGCCAAGAACCATGTTGGTTGCTGTTCTCTTATTTCTTGAGAGTGTTGTTGCTTCTCACCAGACTTAATTAAGTTCACATTGGGATGTTTATGAAGTAAATTATGCAGTATGGCCAAACATGCTGTGAAAAGTTATCAACACACCCAGCCAATTCCTTAACACTCCAGAGTTTTCTCAACCACGATCATGAAATGTTCCCAAATTGGTTATTTGTTAATAAATAAGTAGAATAAAATGATAAAAAGAATGGCTGAGGAATAGGATGGAAAGCCCGACTTTTACAGCCTTCATGGCACAGGACTAAGAAAGGGCCAAGATGTCTCTTGTTGTGCCTGATTTATTGCCCTCATCACAGCATAGACACACATTGGGAAGGGTGCTAAGTTCAGGTTCTAGGCTCTGCTGCTGACCTGCTCTGGGCTTTGCCAATGTCTGGTCCTTGTGGACCACTGGGAGGAAAATAGAGGACAGTTAGGAAGCTATTGGCCAAAATGAGATTAAAATGACTTTCTTGTTCCTATTGCTAAAGGTGTTGAGTGTTTATTTACTATATAGTGTATTTAATCTAGTGAATAATCCTTCATAGCCATGTGTTGCTGCCTGTAGCCCACACTGAAAACTGAGTGAATGACAGATAATTAGATTGAAAACTTAAGCGTTGAGTTTCTGATGTTTCCAGTTTTGAGAAGTGGCCTGAAAAGATGATGATGATGATCGTGCAGGAAAAAATACACAAGCCATTTCAGTATGGAAACAGTTGGCAGAACAGATTACATATTTTAATCTTAGATTTATGTAATAATATTTCAAGTGCAGACTTCTGTTTTCATTGCTTTCTTGATGACTCCAGGTATATTTTGAAGAAAGAGACAATGGAAATTCCTGATAGATTGGATATAGGGTGTGAGAGAAAGAGGAGTCAAGGGTGAGTCCAAGGAGACTTCAGTTTTAGACTAGAGTAGCCAGAAGGATGGAATTGCTGTCCACTAATATGGGAAATGTTGTGGCTGAGCAAGCTTGGTGGGGGAAGCCAGCTCAGTTGCGGATGTGTGAGTTTGAGACATGTATTATATAATCAAGGGAAAAAGATGAATAGACTACTGGATGTCCAGTTCTGGAGTTCAGGATAGAGGACAGGACTGGAGATACTCATTTGGGCATCATCGGTGTGTGGATGGTATTTCTGGCCATGAACTTGGATGAGATCTCCAGGGAGCAAGTAGAGACAGAGACAAAAAGAGGACCGATTACTGAGCCTGGGGACTTTCCAGTACTTAGAAGTCCGGAGGGGCAAAGCACCATAATAACTGGTCATGACGAGATGTGGGTGTGTCTGTGGAAATCAGCGGCTGTTTATGTGAAGAAGGAAGTCAAGGTGATGGGAGGGTAGAAGTTCAGTGGAATGGAAGGGTGGGGCACAGGAAGGATTATTACCCTTGTATTGGACATGCTAAGAGAAGGCAGGAGGTATGGTAGAGAGGGCACCAATGAGCCAGGAACTGATATTGCTGGAAAAGGTGGGGAATAATGAGGGGCAATGATGTGATTTAAAGTAGAAGGGAGGGAGAAGGATCTGGAAGTGGAAGGAGATTGAGGAGGGAACCTCTATCATCTCCAGGTCTGGTGTGTGATAGACGGGAGAGCTTTCTAGTCACTGGGATGTGGGGTGAAGGGTGAGGTTTCTTGAGAGGCAGGTAGAAAGGGCCTGGATGCAAATATAAAGCACTTAGCCCACTGTCTGCAACAAGGTGAGCTCTCCATAAATGCTCAGTTTTAATTGTTTTGTCAGGAATTGATGAATTATTGAGGAAAAGTATATATCAGAAAAGGATCAATAATAGCAATACTTCTAACTTCTAATCCATACATTCAGTCAATGTTATCAAAACCTGTGTTAACTCAAAGGATTAGATAAAACTGTTTTCTGATCTAAATGTCTTCCTAAAAGCTTGGAGCTATAAAACTCAGGCAATATTGGACTTTCCAGTAATGCTTATATACTGACTTGCAGAAATAACATTAGAACATTTTTAAAATTCACATTTCCCATCAGGATAAGGGAAAATGGTTTTATTTTTACATTCCCCCTTGAGTGAACATGGTTTACTTTCTATAGACTCACAACTTCACAAGGTTTTTGAGGACTACAAAGGGAATGGAGACACGGCACAATGATAATTCTTGGCTTCTTAACAGCATCTTCCTTTTGTATAGCAAACTGTGTCTTGCCATAACTAATGTTGTGAGTAGAATATCTCTCAAGAAATGTTTTCACTCTGAGTTCCTGAGCTCAGAATCTGATCTGGCATATTTTACTACTGGAGTAAACCCTTAACCTCAAAATATTAAGTAAGAGTGAGGTCTTTTGGATTTAAAAAGTGGATTGAAAGATACTCTGGAAAGGATTAAGCCTGCCTCTATTCAGTGAAATTTATTAGACATTTTCAGAACTCTGAGACACTGAGGTATTCTCTTTCCCCAGTTATGATTTCCAGTTGCACAGGATCATCCTAGCTAGTGTTTCACAGACGAGGTCATCTGACAGTTATACAGCTCAGGGATGCAGAGGGCAACATCCTAGTTATAGGAATAGCATCTTCCTCTGGTGGAAGGGCACCTGACACTTCATCTTACATAAATTCTCTGCAGCACTGTGTAACACTTCCTCCTTCTTCAACCTTTCTTCTCTCTTGGCTTTTGTGACCATGGTCTCTCAGTTCTACTCTGATTTCTTAATTTTCCATCATAGTTTCCTTCATTGGGCTTATTCTACTTTTGTGTCTCTGAAATTACTTAATTAACCCATTTAGTTATTACTGTGGCCTGAATTGTGCCCCCCCCAATTTCATACTTTGAAGTTCTAACCCCCAGTGCATTGAAATGTGATTATATTTGGAGATGGGGTCTTTAAGGAGGATAGTTAAGTTGAAATGAGGTCATTAGGGTGGGCTTAATCCATTATGACTGGTGTCCTTATAAGAAAAGGAGATTAGGACACAGACAGATACAAAGGGTAGAGCTGAACCACTGGCCATCTTCATTCCTCCTTGGATGTTTTTCACAGACATCACCCCAACTCCCAATCTCTTGCCCTTCTAACTCAGCCTCACTGTCTGCTTTCCTGGGGACTGACCCATCAACACAATGCTTTAGTCAGCTCACTGTAGTCTGTTTACCCATAGATGAAGCAGTAGGATGCATAAATGGCTAGCAGAGTCATGCTAACACATGGAAATGTTTTGCCCGTTTAAAAAGTTGATTCACAAAGTAGTACCAGATTTTCTCATTACCAGTTTTTATTTATTTTTTATTCAGGGGCTTTTACAGTTAAAATATTCTGGAAGTTGAACAGGAAAACTAAATTGAATATAAATCTAAGTTAATTGCAGATGCAAAATTTTTGTTTGAAATGTAAGCACTCCTCCACTTCCTTTACCCAGAGTTGGGTTAGTGTTCTGTGAACTGCACACAGACTTTTCTTGCTTATTATGGAATTTGCTTTTTATATTTTTGAAGCAGCTAAATTGAGAGGAAACAAAACCAAACTGGTCTCACATTTAGATTAAGTACCTTCTGTGGCTGAGCTACTTCCTCTTGGATGTTTGATTGTCACCCAGACTTAAAGATGATGGTGAATAAACTCTGCCTTCCACTTTGACCCTCTCTTGCATTTCTGATTTCCCGCTATGGTTTGTGACACCACGGGTATAATCTTCAGTGGATTTAGATATTGGCATTACAAGTGGCTATCATTTTTTCCTATATTCATAGTCCTTGACAGTAGCTCCCAGAAGACATCATGTGGCTCCTTACAGTGCTCGAGACAAGAGCAGGAGAGGATAGCCCTTCTGTTTATTCACTCAGACACTTACTAGATGAACTCTATTTCCCAAATAACTTTTATACAAAGAACTTAATCTTTTATTTCAGATCCTTTAATTGGCTTCCCATCACCCATTTTTTCCTTCAAATCTTCAAACTGTGGTGTCTTAGGATGTTCAGGCTGCTGTAACAAAATTCCACAAACTGGGTGGCTTATAAATACCAGGAATTTATTTCTCACAGTCTGGCATCTGGACATCCAAGATCAGGGTGCCAGCATGGTGGGGTGAAGATCCTCTTCTGGGCTGCAGACCCCTCGTTGTGTCCTCACATGGTGGAAAGGGCAAGGGGGCTCTCTGGAGTCTCTTCTATAAGGGCACCAATCCCATTCATGAGGGCTCCACCCTCATGTCCTAATCACCTCCCAAAGGCCCCACCTCTGAAAACTGTCACACTGGGCATTAGGATTTCAACATGTGAATTTGAGGGGGACATAGATGTTCAGACTATAGCACATGGACTTTGAGATTTATTGCATCTTTAGCTGTCATTCCCCTTTTTTTCTCCTTATTAACAAGTTTTCTCAGACCTTCTGTTCCTCCCAGGCCAACATCTTCAACATCCCTTCCCCATCTTCTCTGATACTAAAGATTACCAGACTGCTTGCCAGTTGTCCTTGATTTACCAATATCTCTTGATCTTCAGATTCCTTCTTAAGACCTATTTCCTCCTAAAGGCCTATTCTAACTGCCTTCAAGTGATTTCTCTTTGTTTGGTCATTGTCATAACACTTTCTTATCAGTGACCTTATTTGTGCAAGTGTAATAAGACACGTACCTGGTGGGAGCATAATGCCTGCATGAGAGAGAAGCAATTGGCATGTTCACCAATTTCTGCTGTTCCATACAACTTCAGTCAGATTACCCTGTCTTTGTTACCATCCCAGGTGTGTGTGAATAAATGAGAATATGCCCCCAAATCACCATCTTCCATTTGCAGATTGAGGGAATAATTTGGCTTTTTTGTGAGTATTAAATAGTTATTTGCTGTCAGAATTAAGGAGTTTATTTAAGTTAACAAATAATTATACTACAAGTAGTCAGAGTGCTGAGTCCAAAACTTGCTAATTCTTCTCTTGCCCTGAAGGGTTAGCCACCCTTTGTCCTGTAGCTAGAACAGATCTATGAGAATATCTATAAGGGAACCTCATTCATACCAGGCTGTTTGTAGGTACCTGCTCCTTTATCTTCCTGCTAACCCAGACCTCTAGCATCCTTTATTGTCTTTTTGTTCCTGTTTCCTGATGCTGTCTGCCACAGACAGAATATTTGCACTGCCTCCCCAAAAATTAGTGCTAAAATTTAACCCCCAATGTGATGGTACTTGAAGATGGAGCCTAGAGAAGGCGATTAGGTCACAAAGGCAAAGTTGTCAGGAATGGGATTAGTGTCCTTATGAAAGAGGCCCCAGAAGACTCCCTCCCTTCTGCCTTGATATGAGGACACAGCAAGAAGATGGCCAGCTATGAACCAGGAGGAAGACTCTTACCAGACACTGAACCTGCCAGTGCCTTGATCTTGGACTTCCCAGCCTCTGGAACTGTGAGAAATAAATTTATGTTGATTATAAGCCAGTCAGTCTGTGATAGTTTTGTTGTAGCAGCCCAAACAGACTAATACATTATAGAAATTCGATAAATGTTTACTTCTAAATTATTTGGATTTTGTTCAGTGTAACATTCTCTTATTCTTCACATCAGAACTGTCTGAAAGTCAGCTGGAAGTTTCACAGAAATTTATTCGCAGTGTTTGCTCACAGCTGTGCCATCTGCACCTTGGGTAGAGAAGGCAAAAGTCTTCATTGTTCTGTCAGCTGTCATTGGATGAAATGATAAGTCACTGTTGAGACTGTCAGGTGATGCTCCTTCTAGGTCTGGCTTCTGGGTGACTGCAGTGCACACACTTCCTTTCCTGGTTTGTCCTTTCAATAAGGAGGTCTCAATCAGAGTGCTTTTATTCCATGCTAAACTGTTCTCTTTGCCTTTTGGCTATTGTAATAATCGGTGCATTGGGTGAGGATTAGATTGGATTTGTGTGTTGTGGCCTATTTCAGAGCAGGAGAGGAAATGTTAGTCTTCTTAAGAATCACCACTCTGTGAGCCACTTAAAACTCCAGTAGACAAAGTGCCGGAGAACATTCCATGGAGGGCTGTTTCAGTTGGTGACCTTAGCATCTAGGGTCTAAGGTGGATCTGCATTACCCAGCCTTTAGGCTGCAGACCTCTTTTAACTCTCAATCCCCAAATCCTAATGACACTAAATAGTCTTTTGTTTTAATAAGTATGTAGAAGCTGTACCAAAACTTTTAGATTTCATGGACTAGTAAATTTCCACACACAAAAAATATTTTGAACACTAGCTTATAATGGTTCCTTTTTTTTTTTTTTTTTTTTTTTTGGCCAGGTGAGAGTAGTCAAAAAAAAAAGATCATCAAACTTACATTTTTTCTAGAAATACCTATTGTAGCAGATACTGTGTCCTCCTTCCTTGCTGGAAGAACTCCAGTTTTGTTTTGGAGTCTCCCGCTCTGCCATGTGAGTCATTGTTAAATATTGACCAGTCTAGGGTTCTGAGTCCATGCCCTTGAGAGTGATTGGTTTAAGGACAGGCACATGATCTTATTCTGGATAACAATGTACATGAAGAGGGGTCTTGAAGGCTGTGCGATCATTTTCCACTTGCGTCTCTCCATCCAGAACCATTCTCTGTTTTTCATGGCCTTTCTGGCCCCTAAGGATTGCCCCACAAAGGCTTCCCTGCCTGCCGGCTTCCCACTGAGTTTGGCTAATGGGGGCACTGCTAGGAGCTAAGAGTATTTACCACTCTCCCTCCTGACCCCTGTCCTCCTGGCAGTGATCCTGCCAGCAGCTTAATTCCTCTGAGGCACAGGGCCTGTCTGACAACCTCTTCCTTTGCAACAGCTCTCTTGATTACATTTCCGCTTGTCCCTTAAGGACCGGAAGTAGTAATAGCTTCCTGCTGTTACTAATCCTTGGCACTTCACCATCTTTCATTGGTCTGTCCCCTTAACACTTCTGCTCAAGGTCTTTAAATGGTCCCTCTGTCAAATTCACTTCAATTAAATTCTGTGAGAGTACCAGCTCTTCCCTATCCAAACCTTGACTGCTATAGGGGGCTCTTGGGAATGGTTCTTAAAAAGAGACATAGAGGAAGACCTAGACCTCTGGTACTGGAGGTGGTTGTGTCAACAGGTGACACCAGGACCTTTGTGGCTGCCACCTGGAATAGTGAGGGGGCCTAGGCTGAGGGAAGCCAACATGACATGGATGGCAGAGAGGGAGACCCAGGGAGCTGTGTCCTTAAGGCTGCTGTGATCTTTGAGTGAACCAGTTCTGGAGATGCTGGGAAGCATGCTATTGAGTTAAGATGTTTCCTTATTGGTTATGCTGCTTTGAGTTTTGGTCTTGTGTTCCGTGAGGCTGAAAATTTTCTTAAGTTTAATAAAGAAAATAAGTATGGTGCAATAACAAAATCATGGGGTGGATATGGGGAGATCTACTTAATGATCACTCAAATCTGGGTGACAGCTGTGTTTCCTCAGGGGCACCCGCTCCACAGTGGACAGTCAATCTGTCAATTAGAGTGAAAAGAGGTACGTTTAAAATGATTTGAACAATGAAAAGAGATGATGAACAATGTGCATTAAGATCCTGCTCTCTGCCTCACCTGCTCTTGGTCCCTCTTGTGGTCCTGCTCACGGCCGTGGCTTCTCCTGCCCTGGGCCTCCAGGCCAGCTTGCTCTGTGCTCCGTGACACGTGACCTCGGACTGGGGCTTCCCTCTGTTGTTCTACCTGCTTTTGCCCCCTAGGATTCTCTAGAGTGGAACCTCCCACCATCTGTGAACCTCCATTTCTGCCATTTTCATCTTGTTAAAGCCATTCTTTCTGAAAAATATCATAATTAAAAAAAAATCTTCTCAAGTCTGTTTTCAGAACATTTAATTTCAAAAGCTCTTGCCTATGGAGTTATTCTTCCTCAGTTGTAAATGCTATCACAGCTGATATAATGGGTTAAATTCCCCCTTTTTCCAGGCCTCCATCTTTTGGCCCCCTGCTTCTTTTTACTTCTTTGACTCTTTGCCTTCTCAAATCTGACTCCTTCCAACCTTTCCCTTCCAACTCTCACAAAGGAAGTAGGAAGGGGAAACAAGGAAATAGAGGGATGTCAAAATGATTATTTGCCAATGAAAGCAGGAGAGACTCAAGATAAGAGAGAAGGTCTTTGAGGACTGGTGTTTCCATGATCCTATTAACCTAATGCTAGCTTGAAAGGAGGACTTGTCATTTCTTCTTGGGTGAGCTGTTTGCATGAGTGATGCTGGAATTGGAGGCCATGGATGAAAATTATTCTGTGAAAATTACACAGTAATCCCCTGATTTACCCAACCTAGTGGGTAAGTCAGGGAAAATGGCCAGTTCATCTGCTGAAAATAAATTCTTTCCTTTGGAAGATAGTAAAAGGCATAGGAAGACACTGAATAAATGCTTTCTGATGGTGTGGGTGCAGGCCAGGAGCCACTGAGGTCTGGAGGCCTTTCTAGCTGAAAGGTTGGAGAGCTCTTAAGCAAGAACAGATGTGCTGAGAATTCACAGAGTCAGATATTTTCACTGTAAGGGGAAGACATTAAAAGGGTAGGGCTCTAAAATGAAAACTGGCTCCTTGCAACATATAAGGCTAAATGAGGTCCCCAGTCAAAAAGACCCTGGGCCCTGTTTTGGGTCTGTCCCTTTTCCCTGGATTTGGGAAATTAGGAAATTTACTCTGCCTTTCTAAGCTTTCAGTATCTTTATAACACTGAAATAATCAGTCCTGTTCTCCCCATCTTTCTGGGGAGACAGGATCATGTGATACAGAATGATAGTGTGCGGTGATGTGTACCACTCCACACATATGGTACCACTGAAGATTTACTCTCACATGTGACCTGATTGGCCGGCCACCAGGGATTGTGAACGCTACCAGTCAGTGCCTCCTGTAAGGGTGGGCTGGAGCTGGCACATCCCTCCCCCTGGGGATCTTAAGTTGGCTAGAAGAAATCACGTAACCAAAGCTATGCACCCTGCACTGTGCATGGTAGTGGAGGGTGAGGAGCGTGAAGACAGCTCAGCCAGGCCATTTATAGAGATGCCTGCTTTTACTGTCAGACTTGAGAGGACACTAAATTTAATAATAATTTGATCATATCTGGCACTTTAAAATCAAATAATGCTTATTTAAGAAAATTTTAAGTAGGTACATTTTTGATTCCAAGTCTGTTGGCCTCTCCTTTTAAGTATTTCTTAAATCTGCCCACTTCTGTCCATCACCACCACTGCTCATGCCAGGCCTGCATCACCCCCCATCTTGATCATCATGTCACCCCTGGCCTTGTCTCTTTCACTCTGGTCTTTTTCCACTGCCTCCTTAGGCCCCCAACCCCCAGAAAAGCTGCTATCCATGCCCACCCAGAATCTTCTCTAGGACTCTAGTCTGATTATGTCACTTCCCTGTTAACCTGCTCCAGAATCTCCCTGTCACCTTCGGGATAAAGTCAGAATTCTTTACAGAGCATACAGAGCCCCACCTTACCTCTCCAGCCCCGCTGCTAACTACTTCCCCATCCATACTCAGGCCAGCCAGCACACTCTCAGCACCCAGCCCTCCCATACCTGGCTGGCTTCTTTCCTGCTCTGCTCTTCACAGCCAGGTTTCACTCTTCTTCCCCTGACTGAGTTCAGACTTTGTGCCTCCCCACAGCTGGGTTAGGCTGCTCCTTGTGCTCCTGGAACATGCGTGCCCGATGTTCCCCCTTCACACTCAGCTGACAGGCTCACTTCTCACTTCTCTGAGAAATGGGAATGCTCTCTACTTCCTACCAGACCTCTCATCCAGCTTTCCTTTCTCCTCTTCCTTTCCTCCAGGTGCAGTTCTCAAACTGCCCCTTCCCCATTCAAGGTGAACCCCTCTGCTTATGCTCTGGACACTCCCCCACACCTTCTCAAGGACCGCAGCCTTGAACCTCCCCTCTATCTTCAACCTCGTCAAGCCCTCCCTTTCTTCTGGATGACTCCCATCAGCCGGCAAACATTCTTCTTGCTCTCCTTGGGCCTTTCAAGGATCTCCAGCTGCCCTTCCATATCTGTTTCATTCTTCAGGAGGTGTCTTCCTGCCTCAGCTCTTCTGCACACCGGTCAGGCATCCCCATCTGCTGTTTGAATGCAGTAGCCCTGCCCGAGGGAGGCAGTGACCTTCTCTTTGCACACCCAGGGCTGAGTTTCTGTCCTCATTGGGCTCCTCCCTCTGCAACTCTCACCACCTTGCCAGGGCTGCCTCCTGATTCCTTGCCATCTACCAAGCCCTCTCTGCCCTGTTCCTGTGCCCTTGTCTTTCCTGCCACTCTCAGTGGGTGGTCTCAGCTTGACCCACAGCTTTAAATAACATTTATTTGCTGGTGGTTCTTGAATTTACAGCCTCAGCCCGGACCACTTTTCTGCACTGCAGACTCTTGCATTCAGCTGCCTACTCCACATTCCCATGTTGCTGTTTCACAAGCATCTCAAACTTAATGTGTCCTGGAATGAACTCTTCATTCTTGCCACTTCAGTCTATGGCTTCCTGTCTTCCCCATCTCAGTAAATCACATCTTCACCTGCCCAGTTGCTCCATCCAGAAACCTGGACAACCTACTCATCTCTTCTTTTTTCCTACCCTGAGTCAGATTGTCAGATGTTCCCATTTAGCCCATCTCCAAAGCTTATCTTGAGCCTGGCCACTTAGCCCCAGCCCTTCTTCTCTCCCCATAGTCCAGGCTACACTTGGCTCTGGGAGTGGTCCCCTACTTCCACTTGGGGAAAGCAGCTCTGATCTATGCCTACAGAGCATCCAGGGAAACTGTGATGCCTGCCTGAAACCTTCAGTGGTTCCCCATCATACAGTTCACACAGCCCTGCATGGTCTGCTCTGGCCATTCTTCAAACCCTCCCCTTGCCCGGTCCTCACCCTTTTGCATCACACCCAGCCCATGGCCAGCTCCCCTCATGTCCACTTCCTTGGTTCACTGGTGTATACTCAGTCTCCGGGAGCTGCCGGTGACACAGATACTGTGTGAACAAATATTTGCTTTGATTGCTAAAATTATTGCTGTGTGCTAGATCCTGGAGTAACCAAGATGAGCCAGACAGAATGCTCTTAGTCTAGTGAATGATACAAATGTGTACACATAGAATATTGTTTGATATGATAGGTGTGATCATGAGGAGAAGGCAACCCTGGGGCTAGAAGAAGCTTAGAAAAGGTTTTCAGGGAAAGAAATATTTGAAGTGAGTTGATGAACCTCTACAGAAATCTAAAACAATATATGAAAACAGTAACTCAGGAAGTAGGATAATGGAAAAATATGTAGAAATATTAATATTTGGTGGCTTCTGGCTTTTAGCTTGGTGAAAAATGTTTTTCTATTTTAATATTTCCAAATACTCCATTATGAATTTTTTATTTTTTTAATTATTAAAAAAGTTTAAAAAAACTTGGTGGGAAATAGTTCTTTGACACACACATGTACACACACATAGTGATATCTTAACACAAGACAGGCAGGGATGTCTTGCAATGAGTTTTCTCATCTGTTTCTGGAAATCAGCTACAGTTCCTGAAAGTAAAACTTCTTGAAATAAATTTTCCCCAAACAGGAAAAAAAAAAGTAGAAGAAAGAAAAAGTGAGAAAAAGGATGAAATCCTTTTCCGCAGTTTACGAGTTGAGCAGGTAGCCAGTAAGGACAAGGAGGAGGACAGAAAATAGGATTTTCTTGTCATGTTCCACTTGTAAAAGTCAGTGGATATTTTTACAGGTACTAGCTACTCCTTCCTGAAAATCCTCTATGGGGACAGGCTGTGAAGCAGCAATAGGAAAGATAAATGCTATTCTGGAGATTAATTTTAGTGCAGGGTGGAGAACGTGAAGAGAAAAAAATTAAAGATCAAATGGAAAATCCATACACAAGCAAACCCACACCACAGAAGTGTCGAGCACCATGTTACCTAATTAGTCCCTGCACCAGGAGAGGCCTCTCTCTGCAAATGCCCCTCCCCTCATGGCGGGCTGCCTGGCAGGGAGCGTGTTTGTACCGCATGCCTTATGGGTGGCTATCATTTTGCAGGGAGCAGAAGGCTTGGAAAGACCACCAAGCTGTGACCTTTTCCCCTTATTCAACAATGCAAATATATTTTTCTGTGATGGGTGTCTAGATGTTTCTGAGCAGAGCATTCAGAATGCAGGTGTGTGTGTGTCTGTGTGTGTTGCAGGTGGGGTCTGCTTTCCACCTCTGATCTCTTTTCACCTCAGCTCCTCTTTCTGTCCGGGCATAGACTCACATAGACTCACTAAGACTTGGGTCTCCTCCTCCTGTTTTACTTCTGTGCTGAAATGATCCCCCTTTAGTGCCCTTCTGAAGTTTAGAGTTTTCCATGCTCCTTGTGGCAAGCTTTCATGTCTCCAGTTGCCCTGACTTGCAGTCTCCAGTAACCACCTAGCTGTGGGAAGCAAGAAGGGAAATGATGCTGTAATGAGATAAACTGGTTTGTGAGCAGGCTTCAGTTTTCTCCCCTCCCCTTTGCTCACACAGCAATGTCTTTCTCCATAGGAGTTTCAGAGTCAGAGAATGTGAAATGACAGAGACTGTCCTGAAGATTTGCTGAGAGCTCTATACTTGGACCTCCTTAGTAACCTCAAGAAATCTGAGGAAATGTGACTTCCCTCCTGGGACAGCTCACTGGATGATACAGACCTGTTCTAGACAAGGGCGGCCAGTGGCTGGAAGCAAGAGTCACACCCCACACCCAGCATTGAGCTATTTTTCTTCTGGTAAAAGGACCTTTCACTCCCACCCAGGCAATCAGTATTTTCTAATGGTTGGCTTTTAAGACATCAAAGCAGTAGGATCCATGGGCGTAATTTCACATTTAATTTAAAACAATAGACAATCCCAAGGGACTTTGCATAAAGGAGGTGGCCCCTGGTCTGGTCTTAAGATACCTACTGTATTATACCCCAAAGGCCCTTTTGGTAGAGGTTGTCCAGGCAGTAACTGGGAATGTTCGCTCTCCTTGCCTTCAACCCCCGGTCTAAGGATATGTCCGTTCCTCTATTTTAATTATTATCCTTTGAGAGATTTAGTCAGGTCTGGTTAGGTTTAGAATTAAGTTGGAACCTGGCTTGGAGGGGTTTTATTGATTTATTTATTTTTCACTTTGGCTATAATTAAAAATGGTACAAGGGGGTCAAGGAAATTCAGACAAGATCTCTATTTTGTCCTCTTGTTGCCGAGAACCTGACTTGATAAAGCAGTGATTTGAGATGATGACTGTTGAAATCATGAGTTCAGGGGAGCTTCCTTACAAAAAGCTGGCCTGAGCCTCAAGATGGCCAGAACCCACACCTGCCCAACTGACCTGGGGTGATCAAGGTCTTCCTCTGCCTAGGACTGTCTCAGTTTTAAAACTGAATGTCTTAAATCTTGGGAAACCCCTCAGTCTTGAGAAAATCAAAGTGGTTGGTCACTTACTTGGAATTAAAGTGTGAATGAATCAAAGCAATGAGATAACTGGGAAATACACTTGATACCTGGTTTTAGTTTCCTTTGTGTGTAGGATGGACCCTGCTCACACTTGTTTCACTAAAGGGCATGGGGTGGAGATGGAGAAGAAGTAGAGAAAAGAGGTGGACATGGACTATTTCTGTGCACTCAAGGCAGCTCATTTTTAATAGTGGCCAAATTTAGATTACCCAGGGGGACATGTGATAGCCACATAGGTTGAACCTAAGCTAAAGAAAGCAATTTCTGCTCAAAAATAATGGGATGGAGAATGAATCTTTGTGTAGAGAATCTTCCTGAATTCTTAGGCAGACATAGATACTTTTTCCCTGTGTGCACCCTGCTCCCCATCAGCAAACCTAAAAATTTTCAATTTATGTGTGCACACAGACCCCTGGTGAGGAGAGACTGTGTCTTTTCATATTGGCATTTCTGGCACCAAGCACTGTGACTTGTACATAGTGGGTGCTTAATAAATTGAAAAATAAAGTAATAAATGCACACCCGGGGGTCAGAGGATTGTTAAAGGAAAATGAGGTGTTCTCATCTTCACCTTCAGATCCTTGGTGGAGCAGGGTATTAACACTGGATTTGTGAGTTTTATTTTCACTTTACTTTTTTCCCTTTACTTTTTTCCCTTTTAGATTCCGTTAAAAGGTGTAATGCAATTGTTTATCTTTTTTTTTTTTTTTTGATGAGTTAGAAAACAATATTTTCACAAGTATCTGTCTTGCTCAGGGTGTCCGTCAGGAGAACCCACCAGCCCTTATCACCCTCGCAAGTTGGCTGTCTGGTCTCCATATCCTTCATGGGAAGGGACATAGTCCCACCTTCCCCAGGTGTGCTTGGTAACTGTTCACCTGGCTGCCATCACTGTCCAGCTGCTCCGTGAGGACACTATCCCTGATATATATGCCTCTGGGACCCCAGTAAGCCCAAGGGAGAGGGTGTATGGAAGGCTTCCATGTCCTATTGGGGAGTTGAGGTAAGCCCTATAGAGTCCTTCCTTCCTTTCTCCCTCCCTCCCTTCCTTCATTTTCTTCCTTTCCTTCCTTTCCTTCTACTGAGAAGACAGCCATCTATGAACCAGAAAAAGGGCCCTCACCAGACACTGAGTCTACTGGCACTTTGATCTTGGACTTGCCAACTTCCAGAACTGTGAGAAAGAAGTGTTTGTTGTTTAATTCACCTAGCGTGTGGTACTTTGTTGTAGCAGCCCGAACTAAGATGAGGGTCTTGCATATATCAAGGGCTCAGGAAGTATTTGCTGGATGAATGTGTCTGACATAGTGGGTGTGGTCCCTGGAGAAGGTTCACTCTGGCCTCAGCCCTCAGGATAGAGGCCGGCCTTGTGAAGGCTAGTGGTGAAGGCAGTGTCACCCTCTGAAGCATCACATATTGAAGCCAGGTCTTAACAATTTCTTGAATCTCCTCTCCTTTCCATTCCCACTGTGACTGCCTTTGTTTACCCTTTTCATATTTTCCCTGGACTCCAGCCAGGACAGTCTAACAGTGCTGTCCTCAAACTTCCCACTCTCCTGCTGTGGTACAGCTTTACTCCTCAGCACTCTCTCCTTGCAGGGTAAATCCTTCCAAAAGGTTGATCACCTCTTTATCAAAATAAGCAATGTGGTGAGCCCATTCTTCTGGTTTTCCTGATATTCCCAATATCTGAATCTTTGTGTTGTACTCACCTTATCAAGCTGAATACAGTTGACACTCACTGAGTCACTGAATGGATAGAGCAACCCAGCAGTGTATGAATGGTTGCCTGAAAAAACAAAAGAAAGATCCATTATTAACTGCTTTAGGATAGAAGTTGAAAACTGGAAGCTTGGGGGCTGGATCATATCTGCAGACATGTTTTCTAAAAAATATTTTGAATAGGGTGCCAGTTTAAGAAATTGGGAGATTTTACATTAAACAATCTGGATTTGTGGCTTCTCTTGGCATCGCTGCACTGGGCTTGTTCCTAAAGATCAGAGTCAGTTGCCCACCCCTGCCACAGCCGCCTCTTCTTGGTGGTCCCCCTTGGGACCGATCTTTATGTTACCTGCTCAGTGTGTTCAGCCTCAGAAGCGTGACCAATGCTCTGCTCTGATGTGTTCATGCTTGAGGCCACCATGTGTGGGATGTGTCTGAGGCCATCACTGCCCCAAGGCTGCATCCCGTCCCCTGCTGCCTACGTGCCTCCTTGTCCCTGCAGGACAACATTCAAAAACCTGGTTTCCAATTTGAACTCAGCCTTATTTAGAGAATTCATCTCCCTCTTCTGGGTGTCAGAGTCCTTATTTATAAAAATGATTGGTCCAGGCAGATGAGCTGTGAGGTCCTTGATTGCCTGAGATTCCTGTGAGTTTATTCTGAAGTGTTTGAGCATGCAGTGTCTTCCTGATGCAAGACCCAGGACTAGCAGGGAAGGGACCCTAGTGGGAGTCTTGTCTGACTTAGGGATAATGGCCTGTCGTCCACTGTCAAACCTCAGCAGCCAATGATTTTGTGGTCAAGGGCATTTCTGAAACACTGGATGTGCTCCCCCAGCTTATGGCTCTGTGTAAGCTGTAAAGTGCACACTCAACACTTGATGTTTGTCATGAAGATTAAAGAACTCTCAAGTGCAAGTGACAAGGTTGATATATGAGGATAGCTGTAACACTGCTTTTTTGTCTTCAGAAGCATTTTTCTCAGTCGTGGCTTTAACCAGACATCCAGACAACAAAGCTCCCTGGTTACATTTCATGAGAAATTTAATAACCCCCTTATTGAGTATTTTTGCTGCAGCCTTGGATTAACCTTTAACAAATGAAGCTTTAGTTACCACGCAGCCTCAAGAACGTTCTCCCTGTGATGAATATGTCTAAGTCTACGTGTACTTGAGGACGCTGGGGGCTGGGAGGTCACCCGGGTTGGAATGGCCCCCAAGAAGCCAGCTCTATCAAATCAACAATGCCAAGAAACCAGGAATGACTTCCAGGGCTCAGAAACCCCAACTGCCCTCTGTTGCTAAACTACAAAATATAGAAGATACCTGTTTCTCCAGAAATATAAATATTAAGACAATAAACAGCAGAATCATTCCCCTTTTCTTTAAAATGGTCATCTATTGACAAATTGGACAGTGGCTTACTGTGAGTCATAGCAGTTTAGGTGGGGGGCGATGCTGTGACTGAGCAGCTGGTGTTGTCATGGAAACTAATCTACATTGTATGGACAGGGAAAAATGGATCCAAAATATCCCTATTTCTTATGAATATCCCACCACTGTTACAAAGCAGTGCTTATTTACTGTTTAGCAAAGGCTAGTCCAGATGTACAAGTTTGAAGAGAATTCGAAAGAATTTGAAAGAAAACCTGTGGAAAGAATAGGATCTTTACAAATTGCTGTTCCAATGCTTTAAAAAAATTTTTTGTTTTAAATTGAAGTACAGTTGATTTACAATATTGTGTTAGTTTCTATGTGCAGCATAGTGATTCAGTTATACATACATATTTTTTCATTATAGGTTATTACAAGATATTGAATATAGTTTCCTGTGCTATACAGTAGGACCTTGTTGTTTATCTCTTTTATATGTAGTAGTTTGTATTTGCTAATCCCAAACTCCTAGTTTATCCCTCCCCTACCCCTTCCCCTTTGGTAACCATAAGTTTGTTTTCTATGTCTGTGAGTCTGTTTCTGTTTTGTAAACAAGTTCATTTGTATCATTTATTTAGAGTCCACATATAAGTGATATATTTGTCTTTCTCTGACTTACTTCGCTTAGTATGATCATCTCTAGGTCCAACCATGTTGCTGCTAGTGGCATTATTTCATTCTTTTTTATGGCTGAGTAGTATTCCAGTGTGTGTGTGTGTGTGTGTGTGTGTGTGTGTGTGTGTGTGTGTGTACACATATAACTACATCGTCTTTATTCATTCATCTGTCAGTGGACATTTAGGTTGCTTCCATGTCTTGGCTGTTGTAAATAGTGCTGCTGTGAACATTGGGGTGCTTGTATCTTTTCGAATTAGAGTTTTCTTCAGATATGCGCCCGGGAATGGGATTGCTGGATCATGTGATGAGTCTGTTTTTAGTTTTTAAAGGAATTGCCATACTGTCTTCCATAGTGGCTGCACCAAACTATGTTCCCACCAGCAGTGTAGGAGGGCTCCCTTTTCTCTACACCCCCTCCAGCATTTATTGTTTGACTGCTCTATTGCTCTTTTTCCTGATTTTGTTAGATGGTATTACAAAATCATCCTCCTGCATGATTTTGCCATGCTGCCCAGGCAGACCAACAGGAATTTTGATTGCCTGTCATTTTATTGTGATGGTTTTAAAGCTCTTTTGAGGAAATGAGTGTGTAATGCAAATTTGTATTTTTTGTGTGTGTGTGGTTATATTGGATAAGCACAAGGTTTGAGTTACTTTTAGTAACTCTATTTTTTAGAGTTTTATGACTTTTTTTCTCACTTTTCAGGTAAGCTAAGCCTAGAAATTTATGATTGACACAAAATGAAAGTAAATATGTAATACATGCTTCAATGTATTTGCATGATACATGATGTATTTTTATTACATAAAAAGTTTTTTAGTATATATATGTACATAGTATATATTTTATATATGTATATATCCTTAACAGTTACTTGTATTAACAAAAGCATTTATTCCTTAGTATACACTAGATCATATGTGCTAAAAGCTCTTTTTATACTCCTATATCTGTTTGAGATCAAGATCTCTGGCTTCCAGATATATTTTTAATTGAGACCAGCTGGGCCCCTGTACATTTTGAGGAAATTATTTTTGACCCTGGTGTGTGCTCCTCTAGACTCTGCACCCAGATGCCTTTTTTCTGCTTCCCCAGGGAGGTGACTGGTAAGGGGCCAGCACCAGGGTCCCAAGGCCTGGGGAGGACACGTTAGGTTTCAAACCAAAACTGCCCAGTAGCCTGTCCTCATGGCTGAGCATACACCAGGGATAGATGGCCTGGCCCCTCGAGGGGTGTGCACTAGTGTGTCTGTCCCTGTCATGTAAGCGAGATGACTTCTGCTGAGGCTGGACAGGCCCTGGACTAGGGTATCCCATTTAGCTTCCAGATTCAGCATTCCCATCACCAACTCAGGACAGTCTGTCGATGTGTTTCTGCAGGAGATGTGGAGATTCTTATGGCATGGCCCACATCCTGTGTTTTTTCTCTGTCAAGCCCGGGCACGTCCCATTGCAGGAGGAAGAGGAGGGAGTGGGGATGCTTGGGATTAACTGTTTTAGAGGAAAAGGAAAATCTGATCCGTGAAGACACATACTGTGGAAGCACCTTGGTTTCTTCAGTGCTTTGTGTTCTGTGGAAGATGGAAGTGAAATGGGCATTGATCTGGGACCTAAGTGTTCCCTTGCCCAGGACTTTGTGATGATCCCCATGGTGTCTGTGACAGCATCAGTGTCCAGTTAGGGACCACAGAAGGGCAACGTCTCCCAACTACTGACTCCATGTAGTGAAGTGAGGGGGTTATGGGCCCATGGAAGCTCTCAGTCCCCTCTTCTCCCACTTGGGGGGGCATGGGTGTACTGCCCATGGCCTCCCCAGGGACCACGATCTGCCCAGCTTCGCTCTTGCTGTTCCAGGTCATGTGCACTATATCAGAATTCCTTCTCCTCCTTCCTTTCCTACTGGGCTTAAAAAAAAAATCTCATTCCCTTGTTTAAGGACCTGAAAGGGCTGCTGTCATGAATGAAAAGGAGGGAGACTTTCACTGTCTCCCACATACAAGGGAACATGTCCTGAAGGTGACTTATCTTTGCATCTTTGGGACATTTTCACAGGACTGTGGGAGTCGAAGCCCAGACAAGTAGTCTAAGGTTATTCAACAAAGCGGTCCTGTCCTCACTGTGACTCAAACGTTTAGCACTTACTTTCCTCGGGGATCAACGCGGTGCTGCCTCTTTACAGTGAATTGTTGCCACACAGAGCACTGCCAGGGCCTCAGCATCCCATCCACGGCCTCAGGTGAGGTGCCTGGGGGCCGCAGTGTGCAATGCCACCGTGGGTGGGTGTGCGAAGGGGTCACCGCAGGCCCCTCATCCCAGCCATGTCTTCCCAGGCTCATTCCCAGTTGCCTGCTGTTTGTTAAACAGTCTGGTAAACAAAGCACCTGGGGAGAAGCAGTCATCTTATGGAGCGGAAGGCATTCACGAGTTGCCATAGTGATTCGATCTGAGTGGTTGGCTTGAGGTGGCTGCAGGAAAAATGATAAAGCTAAATGGGAGGTCCAGGTGGACATGAAACAGTGATGAACAGCTGATACTTCTTTGTGTCAGGCTCTCTCATCGTTGGCACGGACACTCCACTTGACTTTGCTTAGCAGTTTAAGGCTTGGGAGTCCAGGGACTTGGCTTCAGAAGATGTGTGAAAACTACCCACTGCTCAAGGGGAGGTTCAAACTCACATGGTTGATGCTGCAGCTTTATTTCAGTTTTCTTCCACATGGGAAGGACAGCACACGTGAATGGCAGTGCTTTACCATTTATCCATGAATGGTGCATGATGCTAATGCAGTCTGGCTGAAGCAATGGAAATGTTAAAATAAAGAAAAAAATTTTCAGTAATTACATATCTCTATATACACAAGTACATAGAGATACCTATGTATGAATACATAGATTTCGGATAGATAAATCTATCCGTCCAAAAGCAGCTGCGTTTTTTATGGATTAGCTGTTTAAGTGGTCAAGGGCAGTTAAGCTTAATTAACGTGAACTTAGCCTTACATTAATAAACTCCCATGGGGGCTATGAATTGAGAGGGTGAAAGAAAGTAGTCTATATAATAGCTAATCCGAAGGCTAGTGCTTTCTTGCTGCATTATTTTCTAGATTTTGCATACTGACAATGAAGTGTTGCTTTGACGTCCTTTTAAGTCGAGATTTAAACATCTTTTGTTTGGTAAAACTCAAAGAGGAATTAATACACCTTTTATGGGAGATGTGAGGGGTTTTTTTTTTAAATATTATAGCATTTTTCTTGTGCCTCTAACCCAGAATGGAAACGTCTTCTTATTGGATTCATAACAGTTTGACTGAGTCACATATAGATTTTGAGTTAATTCAGCTAAGATGGAGGAAAGTCTCATAAAAGTGCAGGGAAAGTCCAGGCTCCCTGGCCCCTAAGGCTGTTTTTAGTAATAAGTGAAGAAGTTAGAGATCTGGAGCCGGTGGCTTTGGCTTCTGACTTAATATTGGACAGAATTAAGAAGCTCCTTTAGGTACCTAATTTCCTGGCAGAAAGAAGGCTTAATGCTCAAAAACTTAAGGACTTAAGTGTATCAGTTGAAGTTCAGTTGTGGGAAAATAAAAAGTTTTGAGCATTCTCTTCATAATCACATGCCTGTCAAGATGAAAAAATTTTTGCAACAATTTCCTGGGGTAATGTGAACAAATCTAAGTATAAAGCTCAATGACATCAATAGCCATGTGACTGCCACACAGGTAAAAATTTAGAACCTTTCCTTCACCATGGAAAGTTCCCTTTCTCATTCATATCACGACCCCAATTTAACCACTCTTTTGAGTTATTTCCCCATAGGTAGGTTTGGTCTGTTTTTCAGCATTAGGTAAAAGGACTTGTACACTATGCTTTCTTGCATAGAAATGTGTCTGGTTCCTTTCACTAGATGTAAATAGTCTTAAATTTACATACAGTTGAATTCATTGTTTTTCTACGTATACATTTCTGTGAGTTTTAACACATAATAGATTCCTGTAACCACCACCATGGTCAGGATACAGCCCCCAAATCTCCTGTTAGAATCCAAATGCTCCTCCCCACAAAAGATCCTGGCAACCAGTGATCTGTTCTCCATCCCTAGTGTTCTACCTTTCCCAGAATGTCATATAAATCATACATATGCAACCTTTGATGCTGGCTTCTTTCATTTAGCAGAATGTGTTTGAGGTTCTTCTGTGTGCAGTAATAGCTTGTTCCTTTGTATCATATTCATTCTGCTGTTGATGGTCATTGGTGCACTTACCATTTTTTGTTTGTGAATAAAGCTGCTGTGAACATTTCTGTACACTTTTTTTGTGGACATATAGACTAACTTCTCTTTGTCATATGAGTGAGACTGCTTAATTTAAGTGTAAGTTCAGTTTTGTTAGCAACTGCTAACCAGTTTTCCAAACACAGGATGCCATTTTACAAGTAGTGTACCAAAGTTCCCACTTCCCTGTGTCCTCACCAACACTTGGCATCACCAGTCTTTTAGATTTTGTCCTTCTGGGAGGATCTCTTAATATCTCACTGTGGTTTAATTTATTTCCCTTGATAACTAATGATGTTGAGTATTTTTCATTCTTCTATTTTTATGATTATCTTTTTACTGTTGATTTGTAGTAATTCTTTATGTATTTTTAATACAGATCCTTTGTTAAATATATGTAATATGATTGTTTTCTACTAGTCGATAGATTGCCTTTTCACTCTCTTAATGGTGTTTCTGATGAATAAAAGTTTTGCCTTTTGATGAAGTCTATTATCATATTTTTTCCACTTTATAATTAGTGCTTTTTGCATCTTAACTAAGAAATCTTTGCCACAGTTCCCAAATACATCATTCTAGGGTTTCCTCCAAAAAGCTTTATTGTTTTAGCCATTGCATTTAAGTATTAGATCCATGTCCATTGAGAATTAATTTTGGGGGAGTGTGTACAGTGTGGAGTAATAAAGGCACTCAGTTACTCCCATACTATATGGAAAAGAGTTTTCTTTCCCCTGCTGAATTCCATTGGTGTCTTGTTGAAAATCAGATGGTCATATTGTCTGGGTGTATTTTTGGACTTTCTATTCTGTCCCCATTGGCCTTCTTGTCTATTCTTATGCCAGTACTACTTGCTCTTAATTACTATAGCTTTAGAGTATGTTTCAAAACATGGTAGTGTAAATTCTTCTCCTTTTTCATCTTCTTACTCCTTTTCATCCTCCTCCTCCTCCTCTTCCTCCTTCTTCAACATTGTTTTGGCTTTTTAGATCTTTTGCTTTTTGTGTAAATTTTATAATCAGCCTGTTTATTGAAAAAGCAGCTCCATGGAAAATGCAAACTCAAAGGCAAAAATCAAGGGGTTTTGATGGAGATGGCATTGAATCTATAGATCAACTTGGGCAGACTTGACATCTTAATAATAGAGTCTTTCTAATCATAAATGTAATTCTCTCCATTTATGCATGTCTTTAGAAAATTCTCTCAGCCATGTTTTTAGTTTTTAGGGTGGAGGATTTGCACATCTTTTATTAATTTTATTCCTAGGCATTTGATGATTTTATAAATGATATTTTTTATTGTGATACTATATATAATGCAAAATACACCATTCTAACCATTTTTGAATGTATAGTTCAGTGGCATTAAGTACATCCACATTGTTGTGCAACCGTCACTGCTCTCCAGCTCCAGAACTTTTTTATCATCCTACATTTAAACTCTGTATCCATTAAATAATAGTTCTCCATTCCCTTGCTTAGCCCTGGAAACTACCATTCTACTTTCTGTCTGTATGATTTGACTGTTTTATGCACCTCATATACATGGAATCATACAATATTTTTCCTTCTGCTTTATTTCACTTAGCACAGTGCCTTTAACACCTGTCCATGATGTAGCACGTGTCATAATTTCATTCCTTTCTCAGACTGTATAATAATACTCTACTATATATAATACCACATTTTGCTTATCCAGTCATGTATAGATGGACATTATTTTCATCTTTTGTTTATTATGAATAATGCTGCCATGAAGATTGGTGTACAGATACCTGTTCAAGTCTCTATTTCCAATCCTTTTGTTTACACATGTGAGGTGGAATTACTGAATCATATGGTAATCCTGTGTTTAATTTTTTGAGGATATAAATATTTTAAAATTTTATATTTCAAGTGTTTGTTAGTCTTTAAAAGTAAAATGAATATTCGGGTGTTGACTTTATACCCTGTGATACTGTTAAATTCACTCACTAGTCCTAACATTTTATAGATTCTTTTGGATTTTCTACATGGACAGTCATCATCTTTGAATAAAACAGTTTAACTTCATCTTTGATAATATTAATGCCTTTTTTTCTTTTTGACTTATTTCATTAGCTCAGACCTCCACTGCCATATTGAATAGAAATGGTGAGAGTGGATATCCTTGTTAAATTCTTAGCATTGGGGGAAGGAATGTAATATTTCACTATTAAATGTTACCTTACCTGTAGAATTTTTTTAAAGCTACCTTTGTCTGATTGAGAGAATACTCTAATATTTCTAGTTTTCTAAGGAGTTTTAAAAATATCATGAATAGATATTAAATTCAGTAAATTCTTAGTGGTTTTTGATGATCTGAATATAATAATTGAATGTTATTTGTTCAACAAATATTTATTATCTACTAGCCAGTATACAGAAGTAAACAAAATGTACAAAATCACTACCCTCTTGGAACTTATGTTAAAATATATAGAGACAAAGTATAAACAACAAAAAATAGATATTATATATTATACTAGAAGGTGGTAGTTGCTGTAAGGAAAACAATTAAACAAGGAAAGGGGATGGGGTGTCATGGTTAGAGGGAGCAGTTGCAATTTTAAAATAGAGTGGTCAGAGAAGGATGTACTGAGTGAGTAAGTATTTGAGCTGAAGGTGGTGAGTGAGGAAGTCCTGCAGATAGCCTGGAAAGGTCTGGATGATATCTGGGGAAAAGGGTGTTCTTGTCAAGGGGAAGAGTAAGTGCAGAGTGTAAAGGCAGAACTCCACTTTGTGTGTTTGGGGGCAGCAAGAAAGGTGGTGTGGCTGGAGGGGAGCAAGTGGTGGGTGACAAAACAGTGCTGGGAGTAGCAGTAGCAGTAATGGAAATAACGCTAGTGATAACAGAGCCCGATACCCATTGTCTAACAGCTGCCTTCTGCCAGACACTCTCCCAAGTTCATAAAACAGTAACAGCAAGAGATGAGGTCAGAGAAGTAAGTGAGATACATGGGTCAAGTCCCTCTTGTTGGCCAGAGTAAGAACTTGGGATTCTGAATGATGTGGAGCCACTTTTAGGTTTTGAGCAGATAAATGTTGATCTAACTTAAGCATTAGTAGAAGTGCTGAGGCTGCTGTGCTGACAGTAGACAAGGGTTGAACCAGCAAGGCCATTGAGGAAGCTGTTGTGATAATCTGCACAGTCCCTGGTGGGTTGGAGATGGTGAGCAGGTGTTGGAATCTGGATCCGGTTTAAGGAGAGAATGGGCAAGATTCTCTGTTGGATTGGAAGTGGGTGAAGGAGAAGGAACATACAAGAATGACTCTGAGGTTTTGGCTGAGGGGCTAGATGTGGAGTTTGAGGTGGAGTGCAGTAGGTTTATCTGAGTGGGGTGAGAACTAGATTTTGACACGGTAAATGTATTCTTTTGCTAAATTTTCAACTATGCTATGAGAAGGAACCATGGAAAGTTAGAAAAATAGGTTAAAAGTAATGGTGTTTAAATTCAGCACTTTTGAAAAAAAAGTCTTTAGATGGATTGTTTCTTTAGGAATCCAGGTTTGACCTTAGGATATTGGCTGCAACTTTCCCCCTCTCTGTTTCCTATGGCAGCTGTTTACTATTCTAATATTAAGTTTAAAACTTGCAGATTCAGAGATCTGAATTTCACAAACAAGTATCCTTTAAAAGGGTTTGGAGACTGATACAAGACTGCCAATGTTTTATTTTTCCAATTCCTTTTTTACTAAAAGTTTTATTTGATCTCAACCTCATGTCATGAAAGGAAGATTTTTTTGTTTTTTTTTTCCCCCACCAAAAACTAAAAGACAACAATGGAAGGACAAAGTGTCATACAGCCATTTAACTTTTGTGACTTCTCTTCAACCATATACGTTCAAAAGTACACACCTTAAAGAGTGTGGGACAGTCTGTCAGCTGTTTTGGTTCCACTTACTGAGCATGTACTCTGGACTGATGAAGGCATGGAAGGTGTGGATCTTCCCTTCTCCTAGCAGGCCTGGGTGTACAGTGAATCTTCTGTTCCCCTGAGTCTACAGTCCCATGTCCCTCAGCTATGTGCCATTCAGGTCTTTAAGAGGTTTGTTTTTAAAAACATCATGACACTTAAACGAAGCCCAATTATTTCATCAGATACACTCAACCATAAGGTTAGCAATCTATTCCATGCTGTAGGAAAATTAGGCTGTCATTGGCTTGGACTTCATTTTTGTAACTTCATAAGAAATTTTGAAGGATAATTTTGGCTGTATGCAATTTTTCCAATAAGGAATCACTTTACTCCATCTTAACATATTGTTCCACTGTGGTCTCAGAACAAAGGATAACCCTTTACATAGACTATTTTAGCCTATGGATAAATGCGTTTTGTTGCCCTTATTTTTCTTATTTTGTTGTAGATGGGTCAAATTTTCATTACAGATATTCATCAGTTCTCAGACCTGCAACTGAAAATCAGTAATTCAAGGAAGTGGATTAGTTTTCATGAATGAAAACACTTGGGATCTGGATGGAGAGAGTTATTTCCTAACCCAAAGTCACAGATAGTGGAATTATCATCTCCAGCCTCCCTGGTGTTCTTCAGAAGTAGAATTGAAAGATCTGATGTGTCAGGGCCAGGCCCAGAGCCAGGCACATAGTGGGGGAAAAACAAATGTTAATTCCTTTCTCCAGCTTTATCATCCTTCCCACCTTTATCCCATTTCTAAATGTCACAGTTGGGATTTTTATCCCTGGCTAGATCAAGAGATGTCAGATGGTAGAGACAGCTGAGTCTTGAGACAAAGCTGAGGTCTCTTTGAGGTATCAGAGTGGAGGACAGGCAAGTTCAATTTCTGGAAGGTGAGTTGAGCCAGTGTCCTGAGGTATAAATGCAAAAGGCAAAAGGCAAGAAAAGTATAAGTGATGGGTGGTTGTTGATATTAGGGAACAACTGGCTATCAGGAAACTGTAGGCCCTGCCTGAAGGCTGTAGAGAAGCAGCCATAGGCTGAACTGATAAACAAGCTGTGGGATATGTCAGGTAGCTGGCTGGATAAGAGATGCCTACTCAATGTGTCCAGCATGGACAGCTGGATAGCCAATGACAGGTAAGATCCTCAGAGGAGGACAACCTAAGACAGGCACAGCCAGCTGGAGAAGAGGTGGCCTACTCAGTGTGTCCAGTATGGACATCCCCATAGCCAATGACAGGTAAGATCCTCAGAGGAGGACAACCTAAGACAGGCACAGCCAGCTGGACAAGAGATGGCCTGCTGAATGTGTCCAGTATGGACAGCTGGATAGCAAATGACGGGTAAGATCCTCAGAGGAGGACAACCTAAGACAGGCACAGCTGGCTGGACCACAGATGGCCTACTCAGTGTGTCCAGTATGGATGGCTGGATAGCCAATGACGGGTAAGATCCTCAGAGGAGGACAACCTAAGACAGGCACAGCTGGATGGACAAGAGATGGTGTACTCAATGTGTCCAGCATGGACAGCTGGATAGCCAACGACGGGTAAGATCCTCAGAGGAGGACAACCTAAGACAGGCACAGCTGGCTGGACCAGAGATGGCCTACTCAATGTGTCCAGCATGGATGGCTGGCTAGCCAACGACGGGTAAGATCCTCAGAGGAGGACAACCTAAGACAGGCACAGCCAGGTGGAGAAGAGGTGGCCTACTCAGTGTGTCCAGTATGGACTTGGAATTGGAGAGAGAAGGCATCACTCGGTCCTTGAGGCCGTATGAAGTGGCCTTATAATCTAAGTGAATGAATGACAAAGGAGAGAGGGAGGGAGAGAGAAAAGAAGGAAGGCGGGATGGGAGGGAGGGGAAGGAGGAAGATGTGCTTAAATAACTCTTATGAGTCTGAATTCTGAGGTGGCTTGAGTGTTCAAAGGGGGAGACATTAACTTGGGCATTTAGGACAACAAGACAGAAATCACACCACAGGGCAGAGGCTGGCTTGGTGGGCAGTGCCGGGCAGCCAGAACTTTCTGTGTTGGTATTAAATGCTCCCTTAGGATTGGCGCCATCACCCACTCAACTCCCTGTCCCTAGGGACTCTGATTCCACTAAAGCCTGTCCTGGATGTTAACAGGTGTTCCAGGGCCGTTTTCCCAGGTACTGGTGTTTGATTTTGGGAGCGAAGTTTACGTCTGGCACAGAAGAGAAGTCACACTCGCACAACGGAAGATAACATTTCAGCTGGCAAAGCACTTATGGAACAGAACCTTTGACTATGAGAACTGTGACATCAACCCACTGGATCCCAGAGAGTGCAACCCGGTCATCCCCAGGTACCACGTGGCTCACAGCAGCCTCAGCTCCATCTGCACCACCAGGAACTGAACACATTGCTTCAACCATGGCCAGGCTGGCCCTGCGCCGGCCAGCTTGTCCTGCTCTCTGCACACTGTGTTGACCCCACAGCAGCCCAGGACCACCAGCACATGGAGCCGACCCCCTGCAGAGCTCACAGGCAGCCTGAGAGCAGCCAGGAGCCTTCTCTTTTGTGTGTTGCTGTTAAACCACGTCCTCCCCATCCTTGCTTCCCACACCGGGTAGCAGATTTATGGAAACAGTACACCTGAAAACACAAACAGCTTTGAAAATGATTCAGACAACCTCATGGTTGAGAGGCTCTTAATGGCTGATTATGGTAAAGCGGGATGTTCCGTCGCTCACTTCTTGCTCTTCCAGCTGATGACGGAGAGTAACTGTCTTGGATGAGATGGTTTCTGAAGCCCCTTCCAGCTCTCAAATTTTGTGATTCTTGGTCCTTCCACCAAATGTTCTTTGGTGCCACTGTTGGTCCCAGAATGATGCCAACTGGGCCGGGAGGCTGACTCAGTTGTGATGGTTTTTGAGAGGAAAAGAAGGTAGAGGAAAGAGAAAGGATGCAGCTGTAGCAAGATGCAGCATGACTGAAAATTCCCAGCATCTCCCAGTGTGAGTTGGACAAATGCTGTTCATGCCTCATGTCGGAGGCGAGGGCTGCTAATACCACCTCCACATTAAAACATAACTTGGTTTAGTTTACTTGTTATTTAATTTAATGTGAAACATATTCAGCTTAGAATTCTTAGAATTTTTAATGAAAAAGTCACCTATGACCAGCATTAACATTTTGCTGCATTTTTCCCAATCCTTTTTTAATGTCTATCTGTCTTTAGAACCACCCATCCACCCACCCATCCACCCACTCACCCTTCAATCCATCCATCCATCCATCACAGATGGCAACAGAAAAGGTGTTTATATACGATGTAATCCCTAGTTTCCATAGCTGTTTTTTTCCCTTCCATGGTATAGTGCTTTTCAGAGTACTTGTGCAATATATAAAATTCTTAGCTATGAGTAGGATGAGTTTATAATACCTTACAATGCAAATCACAACCAGGAAATAGAGTAGTGGTAAAGTATTACTAGAAAAATGACACTTTATTTACACAAGTGTATGAATAAACTGTTCCCAGAGGGAGTGGGTTTCCAAGGATGCAACTTTGTGATTTATGTTTTTGTACAGTCATGCTTTTACTACTAATTATTTTAAATTTAGCATTTAGCTCTACTATAGCTGTGATGATTTGCAGAACATAAAAGAAAACATGGCTCTTTTCCTCCAGCATTTTATGTAACACCTTTAAAAGGAGGAGACACGTGAGTTTACAAACATTGAACATATTTATATAGTTTCTGGCCAAAGGTGTTTTTACTTTATGAGGAATTTGTTTTATTTTTCACCTTGTAGGCATGTCCCCTTTTTCTAAGTGTGTTGTCTTGGCTCTTCTAAGGGTTTTTTCTTTCTTAGATAAGACTCTCTTGGTTGCAAACTAGAAACTCAGCCTGAGCTGCTTAAGAAAAAGGGGATTTCATTGGCGACATCTTGGGATATCACACAAGAATAATACCTTGAAACTCGGCAAACTAAGGAGTCAGCCCCAGGTCAGGAATAACGAGAGCCAAATATTGGGAACCCCTAAGGTGCTGTCCTCTTTGTCATCATCTGTTTGCTTCCATTTCTATGCTCAGGTCCTCTTCCTCCTCCTCCTTCTTCTTCTTTGTTTTACATCTGGATGGATTTTCTCTCTCTCTCTCTCTCTCTCTCTCTCTCTCTCTCTCTCTCTCTCTCTCTCTCTCTCTCTCTCTTTAATGTCCTACTTGACTCTCACTGAGATCACCTTTCTCTTTGTATCTGAATCTCGGCTATCACCAGTCTTTGCATTCCTATTGCTTGCTTGTGAAATTTGTAGAATGGTCAGGTTTGTATTTTAAAAGCATAATTTTGAGAAGAAAAAAGCATTTTGGTTGCAAAATTTCAAATAGTTTGGAAGAAACCAGAACAAATGACTGTAGACGAGTTCGACTGTATCAGCAGTTGGGGTAAGAGGAAGAAGTAGCTTGGGCCAGGGTGGTAGTGTTGGAGATAGCGAGGGCAGAAGTAGGCACACAGGGACAGAACTCGGTTGGATATTGAGGGTGAGAGAGAATATGTCTAAGGCGATGTCCAGGTTTCTGACTTGCATGATGGGTTGATTAGGGCAGTCATTCACTGAGGTTAGACCACCTCAGTTTGGGCGGTATGATTGTAATTTTGGTTTTGAATGTATTAATGGGAGGTACCTTTGAGGCATCCAGGCAGAGCTGTTAAGATGGTGTTTAGATACGAGTTTTGCAATCAGAGGAGAGTTTTTGGCTTTTGGTATAAATATTTGTATAGGCACTATTGCAAGTTGTTTAAGAGGATGGGCTTGGCATCAAATAAAGCTGACTCATAAAAGCTTGCTATGCTTCCCTTGGGTTGGCTACTTAAACTTTCAGTGTTATTTCTCATCCCTGAAGTATAATTGTACAATTGTACCTACTTCATAATTGTACCTACTTCACACAGCTACTGTGAGGATCAATTGATATGATCACAGATAAGGTGTTCAGTACCTTACCAAGTACACGGTATGCATCCAGTAAGTGCTAGGCGGTGGTATTGTTGTTTACACTTCTGTGAACAGGAATCATGCCTCATTCATTTTGCCTTTTCTCATAATACTAGGTATTAATGAGCCACTGTAGGAAGGAATGGGAAGTGCAAACAGTGTGAACAGTTGTCATGACTACAGTATAGTAATATTAACATGGCATGAATTGAAGAAGGAAGAGGTTGGGTTGGTGGGAGTGAATTTAATACAAGGACCAAGAAAAGGCCACTGGATTTGTTGATTAGGTGGGAAATGTTAATCTTCTTGAGTATAATTGGACTAAAGTTGTAGGACTATAAAGCAGATTGAAGCTGATTACAGAATGAATGGGTAGGGAGAAAATGGAGTCAACAGGTGTGTTTTTCTCATACTGTTAAAATTCTCAAGCAAGAAAAGAACTATGAAGACATTTGAAGTGTGTAGTGACAAAATGACCTTAAAATGCCTTGGGAGTATTTATTTTTTCCAATTTGAAAACTGTTCTCAAGACTGAAAAAAAAACAGGCTGTTGTCATCTGGCAAAATGGTAAGTAATCATCACAATTCTCTGAAGTGATCATTTCACAGTTTCGTATGTTGTGACTACTGGAGGCTTCTAGCAACACTGCTGCCAGAGCTGATACAGAGGACTTCTATTTCCACCCTTGCTGTGGACACATCGAAACTGTGGACAAAAATTTAGCAAGGACAAAGGCATCCCTGAGTCTGATAAACCAGGAGGTCCCAAGTGCCAGAAGTGAAGAGAGAATTCAAAGTGAAGGTATAATTGGGAGCTCAAGGCCTGTGGTGGTTTCAGATCTGGGTGTAGACCCCAAGAGCTTGGTCCTGAAGGTCTCATGAAGGAACATGGCTTTAGGTCTGCATAAAGAAGGAAGATGGAGTTGAGGTCCTCCTGTGTAAAACCTCAAAGGGTGTCTTATCTGTGAAAAGACTAGAAAAACCTTGTGCACTGGGCTGAGGAAGTGCAAAAAAACATGCTATCTTCCTGGAGTTGTGCATAATTAGGAATAAAAAAAAGAGAAAAGCTGTACTTCACAATATAGGTTAAAATTTAACATTGCTTACAGGGCAGCTAACCCTCAAACTGAGAATTTAGCACAAAATCGGGTCCAGAACTACAGGGACCAATGGAGCCCTCAGAAATTAAGTGTGAAACTGTCCTGCAGAGCAGATGAACAACCTAGGACTCTTGAAGAGACAACTCATGCTAAAGATAACCCTGCAATGAAATATTGTCAGCCACACAAGGAAACGAATCACTCCAAAGGAGACTTGGCAGATGTTGTATATAGGAGAATTGGTACTCCAGGTGGTGATCCTGGGACACAGGACAGAAACCATTGAGTTGAAATTACTAGAGACAAAGAGGGTAAGACTGCAATGAAAGAATGTCACGGATTAGGAAAAGTAACACAGAGATTTGGAAAGGAGCCAAATAGAATTCCTAGAAACCTCAACCTTGATGGACAGGTTAAACAGCTGACTAGGTATAATTGAAAACTATTAGTCATTGAGGAGTTCTGAGGAAGTTGCTTGGAATACAGTACTGATGGATAAAGAGATGGAAAATGAGTGGTTAAAACTCATGAACTGTAGTTTGAGAAAGTTCAATATTACCTTCTGTGAGCTTCCAGAAAGAGGAAATAGAGTGAGAGAGATACTATCCAAAGATACAGTGGCTGAGAGAGTTCCATAATAAATGCAAGGCTTGAGTTCTCAGGTCTAAGAAGCAAAGCAAACCCTGAGGAGGATAAATAAAAATAAATCCATACCTAGACATGTTGTAGATGAAACACAAGAACCAAGAAAGAAGCAACTTGAGGAAAGCCATTGTCTAGACTGGAAGACATTTTGGTAACAGAAGATGATCGAATATATCTTCAGAGTGCTTTGGAGGAGAAACAAACTCCAACCTGGCATTCTATATCCATATGAAGTAATATTCAAGAGTAAAAGTGAAATGAAAGCTTTGTAGATAAGGATGAAGTTGATCGCTTGAAGAGATTTGCAGAAGGAACTACTAAAAGATGTACTTCAAGAAGAAAGAAACTGAAAGCTGAAGAAAGGAGTGAAGTACAAACAGGCAAGTGCTAAGACAGAGGAGAATCTAGGAGATCAGCTTAAATAGCAGTTTAGTGGGGATACAAGCAGGCAGGTCGTGTTAGAGTCTGGGGATTCAGCTTAGCACTTGGGAACATGAAGGATTCAGGTAGAAAGAGACTGAGCAGCAGGAGTGAGGAAGTCAGTGTGTAGGTAATGACAGGATTCTCACTGGGAATGGACCAAACACCAAGACCTTCATGTTTAGACAACTCATTCCAAAATCACCTCCTCTACATTCCAAATTGGGGTCTTAGCTGTGGAAAAATGGGACTTGGGTCTTAGCTCTCAGAGAGCTAGATCAAATGCACAAGGGTAAAGTACATTTAACAACATTTGAAGTGAAGCATGCATATGCAGGTAGGACTGTGGTTCAGGTATGAAGTCACTCAATGATTGAGGATAAATGTCAGACAAGAATGTAGACATTTGCCACTTTGTGTCACCTTGATATGGTTGGCTGGTTGGTTTTGGCCAACTCCTGACCTTTGAAAATTACTTAAATCTAGTATCACTGTATTATAGTCAGAAAGCCAGTGGTCATCTACATCTTTAACTTTGCTGTTCTCTGTGGGATCACAAGTGTGGAACATAAATAGTGGTATGTTTCTATGTAGATTGATCCTTTGTAGCAACTTAAAATTCATAGTTTAGTATTTTAATAGCTGAAAATTAGGTAACATGAGTTTTTTTTTTAAACACAAGTTTTTTGCTTTATAATGTGCTCTTTCTTGAGGTCAATAAACTGAATTTCATCACAAATATTATTGGCAATAAAATATATTTAAAAAACCCAAAACAACCAAACCCCTTTTGCCCTGTGACTTCTTCCAGATCATTTAGTGGAGGAAATGTTGGGAGTCTTAACCTGCTCAGACTCTCATTCCCCTCTTTTCGGGAACAAGCTGGGTTGGTTGGAATCCTCTGCCCTATGTGTGATAGTGTCAGGCAACCCTGACCAAAATGGTGAGGATCTGAATTTTCCTGACATCTTTTCTAGTGGTTGATGTGGCACATGAGAAAACTGTTGTACTATGCTGGTATTAAAAAAATATTGCAGAACTGAATCTAATTCTAACAGCTGGAAGCTGTTGGTGATCTTTGCACACGGACGTGTTGGGATGTACTTATATTGATGGCTTTTTTTTTTTTTTTTTGTATTTCAAACATGAAACTCATTTTTTTAAATGTTTGCAAAATTTGTGCAAAGAGAGGAAAATCTTTAAATGAGTGATTCTTAAACTTTAGTAAGCATATCAGATGGGATTTAATAAGCGGAGGATGGGTTCCAAAGTTTGAAAAGCACCAATTTAAATAAATTTCCCCCAAGCTATTTTTCTTAGTTGCCCTGACACAGATCAGAAACAAGTCTATTGATGGTGTTATGGAAACGACAGACCAGTCAAGAAACAAGCACCACTCGGAGGGTTGGAGTACTCAGATGTATTACGCCGGCGGGCTCAGAGGGGCTTCTGCTCCGAAGCTCTGAGCACCTCCAAGACGTGCGCATGAGGTTTTATAGGGTAAAGTACAAGCTTGGGGTATTCGGCCAATAGGCATGGAACAGCTTTAGCAGCATTATCATCACAAAAGTGGAGGCAGGAAGGCAGCAAACCAACATTCCAAAGCCAGATATGTATCTTTGAAAACCCAGCTGGCTACCAAAAAAACATAAACAGCAAACCAACACTAATTAACTTAGATTTACAAGTTAGTCCAGCAGAACTCAGATCAGTATTCCAATACTTAGACTTGTGAGTTATCTTGTTAGCCCAGCCCAGCCTGTCCTTCACATTCCTAGACCTGTGAGTTATCTTGTTAGACCAGCCCAGCTTATCCTTCACAATGGTTTCATGCAGAAACTAATGTATTTTTACCATTTGTGGAAATTATAGTTTTGAAATTGGGAAGGCCTGCATATTACTGCCGGCTCTATTTTTGGAAGTAATGGCGGAAGTATTTCAACCTGATTACTGCCTGTGGAGTGAGGAATTTCTTAGTATTTGACTGATCACCTGCTGATACTTTATTTCCTTACAGCTCCTTAAGTCATTATAAGAATCACCCAACAGTTTGAAATCAAAACGATGTCTTACTGTAAAATGTCAGCTATCTGTCGTAAAAAGATTGCATGCCGTTTTGAATATAATTGCCAGTCCCCCTTACATGCAGACATTTCAGAACAACAGAATCCTTGCAAAATGAGGAGGTGCACCCAAGGTTTAAGCCTTGCAGATCTAAGGAATTGCCTTCTCTTTTTAGGCCTTTTAATAGTCCGGGTAGTTGTAACTCCGCTCACTGCCCTTTTCTTCCTTCCTACCTCCTGGTCATCCTTGTGACATTTTAATGATGCTGTTTGTGTGTGGCTGCTGATGATTCTGCCCAGTGAAGCTTATTTATTTTTTCCTAAGCTGGGGTTTTATCCTCTGTTTGCTTATCTTGGTGTTCTGGTTTCTTTCTGAGCTGCGACCAGACATTCCTTTCCAGGCCATTGTGTGGTGCACAGCACGCTGCTGGAGCTGGGGGCCTCCTGCTGTGGAAGCCCTGTTTAGGTAAATGTCACTGCTCTTAGACAAAAAAGAACTTGGTTAAGTCACAACTTCAGAAGCAGCTGAGATGACCTCATCTTCAATGTTTTATCTGGCAATTTGAAAGCATATGTTTACTGTATGCTTTTGGAACACTGGCTGGTATGGCCCAGGGTTTTTCAACTCATTGCTTATCAGTATACTTGGGGTGGAGGTGAAAACTAGCCAGGGGGGATGAGTAATCCAGAGTTGGTGCCCTCCCGCCCCTCTTCCCCCCACAGGCAGGCGGGGAGTGGAGGCAGGCAGCGGGGAGAGAGCTCATCCCAGCACGGTCACTGCACCAACACTTGTTCTTACTTGTCTTTTTGATTATAGCCATTGCAGTGGGTGGCCTGGAACAGGTCTTCTCACTATGATTCTGATTTTCATTTTCCTAATGACTGATGCTGCTGAACATGTTTCCTGTGCTTATTAGCTTAAATACACTGTTGAGTGTAAGGACAAGTTCTTACTGTGACAGAGATAACACAGCTATTAGAAATTTCAGTTCTTGCTTTTATAAAGTTTGCAATCATGGCGAGAGAGGAGTTTTTAAGTCAAGCGTACATTCGTGATTCTCATTAACAGTGAGAAAATGTAATTCGAGATAAAGCAAAGTCATCTTTGTTTTAGAGTTTAGAATTTCATCGTTTCCTAATAGGTTTATGTGTAGAGAGATCATTTTGTTTGATTTCATCTGTACTTGCTTTAGTTTGAAAAACTGGTGGTTAGTAACATGGAAAATACCCTTTTTGCCACCACAGTGAGTTACAATTTGTTCTCAGCAACTCTCAGAAGATTGGAGTCAGATGCAGCCAATTTTCTCCCAGTTGTGTTTTGTTTTGTTTTGTTTGTTTTTTCATCTTGCCTGAATGATGTAAGTTTTCAATCAGCTACGTAATAGTGGTTTTTCTGTAGGATAGGTGAGTTTATGTAATTTGGCTTATAGGAAATTATATATACTCATTTTGATGCCTCAGTTTGCCCTGTCCACTGGACTCTCCCTGCAGGAAGCATTTGGCTACGGCACTGATGATCTTTGACTGCTGTTGTGTTAATGCTTTCCTGCACATAGCTTCGTCTGGGGTGAGGGGCATGTTTGTGTGTACATTTTATGGATTTTGAAACAGAAACATGAGCCAATCTGCCTGATTTAAAGCTTGCCAACCCTAAGGTTGATGTTTAATCATGCAATTATATTTCTACCCACTTTTGGCTTACATTGGAACCAGAAGGGCGATGAGCCAACTGTATGGTGGTGGAATAAGTTAGGGACAGTGGTATTTGACCTTAACCCTACTAATTACTATGTGATCTAGACTGAATTACCTAACCACATTCTGTCTTAGTTTTTTTACCTGTATAATGGGCATTTAAAAATATGACCCATCTGATGGGGTTGTTGTGGGGATATCTGAGATATTATTTGTTCAAACATTCCTTCCTTGGTACGCAGTAGATGCTCTATCATTGTCAGGTTGGTAGTAGTACTGGCAGCATGAATAGAAGCTATAACCTTGTTGACTCCATGTGATTGGGAAGTAAGACATGTAAAGGGTTAAACAGCAATGGGAGAACTGGAAATTCAGGAGCTCTAGGCAATCTCATTAGCATGGCAGTTCAGGAGGGTGTGTCTCAAAGTGCTGGTGACCCCCAGAGTGGCCATCAGTCATTGCCTTAAAGCAGTTTGAGGCAGTAACTGAGAAAGGATTGTCTCTATTTCTGAGATGACAGATAGATGGCTGCCTTAAGGACTTTTGAGGTAAAATTTATAAATTCACAGATATCAAGTTTACAATTTGGTGAGTCTTGACAGATGTATAAACTCATGCCACCACCACCTCAGTCTGGAACTGGAACATTTCTGTCACCGTATCAAATTTCTTTAGGTCCATTCCAGTCAGTCTCCATCCCTGTAAGCAACCATTTTTCTGATCTCTTTGTACATAGATTGATTTTACCTGTGCTTAAATTTCATAGTAAGGGAATCATACAATATGGGCAATTTTGTGTCTGGCTTCTTTCACCCAGTATAATATCTGAAATTCCTCCACAGTGTTGAATTTACCAATTTGCTCATTTTCGGTGATGTGCATCTCTGTTGTTTCCAGTTTAGGGTGTTATAATTAACCCTACTGTGACTGTCCATGTAAAATTATTCATGTGGACATTTGCTTTCTTTTCTCTTGAATAAATATCTAGACTTGGAATCTCTGGGTCATTGAGTAGGTGCTTAATTTTATAAGAAATTGCCAAAACTTCTACTCAGGTGGCTGTGCTGGTTTTACACTCTGACCAGTGAGGAGGGGGAAGGTTGCAGTTGTGACATATTTGTCCACGTTTGGTGTCTGTCTTTTTCAGTTTGGCCATTATAGTTCCTACTGTCAGATAACATTACACACTTTCCTGTCTGCTCATTAGCTATTTGTATTTCTTCCTCTGTGAAGTGCTTTTCAAGTCTTTTGTTCATTTTATTTATACCTTTTCATCTTATCATGTAGTAGTAGGCATTCCTTATATAATCTGGCTATAAGTCTCTTCATGTATGTCACCAGAATATTTCCTCTTACTTTGTGGCTTTCATATTCATTATCTTAACAGAGCATTTGTTTTAATCAAATTTTTTGATTTTGAGGTAATTGTAGATTCACATGGAGTTCTTACACATCATACAGAGAGGAGCTGGGGGCCCTATACCGTTGACTCAGGGGTAATATGTTGCAGAGTTATTGTTCTCTGTTACAGCCAGGGTCCTGACACTGATGCCACCAAGACAGAACATTTATATCACGACAAAGGTCCCTCATGTTGCCCTTTCATTGACAAATCCCTGACCCTAGGAACCACTAATTTGTTTTCCCTTTGTGTAGTTTTGTCATTTCAAGAATGTTGTATAAATGGATCATATGTGACCGCTGGGGATTAGATTTTCATTTGGCAGAATTCTCTGTGATTCATCCAGGTTGTGGTGCATATGCATAGTGTGTTCCTTTTTATTACGGAGTAGTATGCCAGGACAGATGATGGTTTGCAAAACTGTTCACTTTTTGAAGAACATCTGGATGGTATCCAGTTTGGGGCTGTTATCACTAGAGCTGCTGTTAACATCTCGTCCAGGTTTTTGTGTGACTCTGTCTTCATTACTTTGCAATGAATGCTCAAGAGTGCAGTTACTGGGTTGCACGGTAGTTATACATCTAATTTTTAGCAGAAACTGCCAAACTGTTTTCTGGAATGGCTGTATTACTTTGTTTCTACAGCAATGGTTGAGTGAGTCAGTTTTTTTTTCTTACATCATCAGCATTTAGTGTTGTCACAATTTTTGAATTTAGCTGTTTTGATAGATGTGTACTGATAACTCACTGTGGTTTTAGTTTGCATTTTTCTGATGGTTAATGATGTTGAATTTCTTCACTTGCATACTTGCCATCTGTAGACCCTCTTCGGTGAAATGTCTGTTCATATCTTTTGCCCAGTTTCTATTTGGATTGTTCGTTTTGTACTGTTACTTTTTAGGGTTTTTTATATGTGTTAGGTACTATTCCTTTCTCATGTACATGGTTTGGACATATTTTCTCCTAAGGTATGCAAGTGTTTTCATCCTCTGCAGAGGGACTTTTGCAGAAAAGTTTTCAATTTTCATAAGGTTCAATTTGTCATTTTTTTTTTTCCTTTTCTGTGTTGTGCTTTTGGTGTCAGGTGTAAGACTCTCTGCCTAACTCTAGATTTTAAAAATTTTGTCCTACTTTTTAAATAAGAGATTTATAGTTTTACACCTAAATTCATGATCCATTTTGAGTTAATTTTTACTGTAAAATGTGAAGGTTGAGTAGAGGTTCATCTTTTTGTCTCTGGATGTTTAGTTTCTCCATCACCACTTGTTTAAAGGTTCCAGTTTCAGTTGCTCCGTGGAATTTATTTTTCACCTTTGTCAAAAACCAGTTGGCTGTGCTTTGTGCTCAGCTTTTCCTAGGTCCTCCTGCCATTCCTGGGACACACCAGGCTCACTTGCACGTCAAGCCATTGTTCTCACTTTTCCTGCTGCCTGGAATGCTCTCTATTGCCAAGTGCGTGACTCCCTTCCTTAGCTCCTTCTGATCCTCACCCAGTGCCACCTTCACCATGAAACCTCCCTTTTCTTCCTCGTAAAACTGCAGCCTCTTCCTCCAATTCTATTTCCTCTCATATTTTTTCTATAGCATTTATTATTACCTGAATAATGTGTTTTTCTTACTATTCCATATATGTGATCCTGAAAAATTCCTATGTTCTGTAAAATTGTACACTAATATAACAGAACCCAAGAGATCACCCAAAACCTATTGAACTTTGCAGCCAGGACACTAAGGCAAAATAATGTTCCTAGTAACTTTCTTCATCGATTGGCTGTTTTGATAAAAAGGAAGAAGCTGCCCGAGTTTATTTATCTGCACTAGCAGCTTCTCTGAATAGTGTGAAGTAGTGAGAGGTGAGGTGGTCTGCAGCAGCCATTGTGCGCACTAAACTAAGGAAAACACTTCTTTAATTTTAGGGTAGTCTTGTTTATTGTTACTGTTGTTGCTAATTGTTTCCGTATAGTTTGAAGCTTTACTCTTTAGTGAGTGAAAAAGATGATCTGTGATCACATTCCTCATTGCAACTCACCCTTCTGAAACTACCATTCATTCAGTTGTGGTGCAATATCAAGAATAGTCACAATTACCTGAAAAGGCTGCTAAAACACTCCCTTTTCCAACTACTCATCTGTGGGAGGCTGGATTTTTTCATATCCCTCAATTTGAAGCAACATAATTGCAAAAGACTAAATGCAAAAGCATATCTGAGAATCTAGTTTTGTTTTATTAAGCCAGACATTGGAGAAATTTGGAAAAAAATATGAAACTCTTGCCACTCTTTTCAGTAATATTTTTGGTTGGGGATAATAAAGTTATTTTTCAAAAAATTTTTTATGATAACATACAATAACTTTAATGTTATTATTTTAAATTAATTAATAAATATATTAAAAGTTCCCAGTTTTGCTTTCTAATATGAATATAGGAATCTGTAACTCACATAAACAAGAATTTTGGGGTTATCATGAATTTTTTTGTAAGTTGTAAAGGGGTTCTGAGACCAGAAGTTCTGAGAACCACTGCTCTAAAAAAAGTTGGGTTTGTTATTTTGTTGATTGGGAAACGCAAGTGTAGGAGGTTGAGTTACCCAAGGTCACAGAGCTGGTCTGGGTGGAGCTGGGGCGAAGCCAGCAGTTTCGCTCCAGGGCCCTTGCTCTGAGCTGCTGGGATGCACGGGCACTTCTCTGAGAAACCCCGATGGTTCGTCATAGCTTTGCTGATATCAGTGGGCCTTATCTATCTGAATTTAGATATCCTTCAGAAGTTCTTTTCCCATGTAATTTTCTTGGTTTAAATTGAAACCTTCACCATTTAGGGATCTTTTGAGTCCCAGTATTTATGACAGTGCACGTGTGACAGAGACTCACCAGTCACCATTGATCAGGGAAAGATAAATCTCATCTGAGTTTCTTTTCTTGGACTTTATGGCCTTTTATTTGATGAGTTGGGTTTTTAGGATTATATGAAAGAAATGCTGTACCATATTCAAGAAAAAGATTGGTTATTTCTGATAACCCTTCTCTTATTTTGGTCAGTCATGCTTTTTCACTACAAACCATAGAAATGACAATTTAGTGCAATTCTACTTTGAAGTAAAATATTGAGAGCTGGGAGCTTATTTCAGTTTGGAGAAATAGGGGAATTGTTTTTATCCCACTGCCTCTTATTATTAATTTATATGCTGAAATAGATTAGCAGAGCGCAGGATCAAACCAGTACATAAGTACAACCATTTATTGTTTCTCCCATCAGCTTCACTGTCGATTAATCTCTCTGAACGCTTGAATAGTTTCTTAGGGGAAGATATTGGAAGGGCGGTTTTACCCCATGAGTTCCCTTAAATATGCTGTTAATTCGCATGGATTTTAGGGAAAACAGAGATAATCAGTTTGACTTCCCCCGACTGAATGCATCGGCAAGCTGTTCACAGTACTGTTTAATGGAAATCTCTGGGACTCCTCCTGATTTCCTGTTTTCACATGCACAGACCCGAGTATCAGGAGAACATGCAGACAACTGCTCTACTCGGAGGAAATCCCACACTGGGCAGATGAACTTTTGAATCCAGAATGATGAGCTTACCCTGAGATCCAGGCATGTGCAGTGCCTGCTTTCCTCCACCTCCTCCGACTACAGCGCCCCCCAGAGGAGAGTGGGAAGAGAAGCGAAGAAGTCTCTTCCTTCCACTCACCAAGTACTCAGGTGTCCTGGCCCCCGGCCCCCCAGACTCTGTCCCCAGCCAAGCGTAGCCGTTGCTGCCACCCCCCAGGCCATTGCTCATGTCAGAGGCCTCGGGTCCTGCTCCCCTTTCACAGCTGGGCCTGGCACACACACACTGAGTCAAATCAGCTCATGAAAGTTCCCTCTGAGCTGGGATGAGGAGTGCATTTATTTAAAAAAATTCTCATCTGTACAAGGAGAGAGGCAGTTTTTTAACAAGACTTCCAAAGCCTTTGGCAGCCACCGTGTGGCCGCAGCAGCGTGCGGAGAGATGTAAGGCCAGAGCCCCAGCCCCGTGAGCCTGGGCCTGTCTGCATGCTCTGGGCTCCTGGGCGCAGGAGCCCCTGCAGCGTCTGCCCCAGCTGCCATGCGAACCCCTCCACCAGGGCCCCCTGAGCCCCTTCAGTGGCCACCTCAGACCTTCGTGCTCTCACCTCATGCAGTGTCTGTGGCCAGCCTCTTGCTCCCTGGGCCATGACTCCCCAGGGTGGGGACCAGCTGCATCCCCAGAGCCACCAGGAGATATCAACAAACCCTAACCCTAACCCTGACCCTAACCTTAAGGGTGATGAGGTATGGAGTGTCTCCAAGGCTGCTCCGTGTGCATGAGCATGTGTGTGCACACACGTGCACCCACTGATTGGTGCCACTGATCCATATCCACGAGTTATTCTGTCTTATAACTCAAGCATTGCTTTATTATATCCTAGAAAACTGCTTTTAGATCATTGATTGAACTATAGACCTTCCTCTTGCCCACATTAGGAGGTGACATCTTCCAAAAGACAGGTCTTGTATATATGTATAAGTAAGAATTAAATATGTATGTCATCCCCTCACATATTTAATTTGTGGCTTCCCAATCGAATGTGCACAGTAAAGGCTAACTTTCCATAACAGGAGAACTTTTAGGAAGTAAGAAGGAATTAGCCACCAGGGAGAAGACAGGGCATCAGGCAGGAGTTTGGTATAGAATCATTCTAAAGCTGCTATAGCTCAATAAATAAGTGGAATTGACATTGTATCATGCCAGAGCATCTGCTATTGAAGACCGATTTTAATATACTTTGATATAAGTGGAAAATTGTGTCAGAACAGCATGGGAAATGAAGCACACTGCATCTATCTGTACTCCTGCAGTGTGTCTCAGAGCTGCTCAGTTTTGAGGAAAAGTATCTTGTCAGGAGACAATAGAATTATTTTCCTTGTTGGAATTTTTGTAGCTTCCAGAAGCACATCTGCAGGTGATTCTGTAAAAGTCTAGAGTTGAATTAAGTAACAGGGAATTTTAGCCTATTGAAATCTAGGAGAACTGAAATATTTTTGTCTACCACCACCACCACCACCAGGCAAGCACATGTACACCCAGAGAGACTTCACATCAGAGGAAATGACAAAGCTGGTTCTGTTACTGAGGCCAAACTTGTTCTGCTCACTGCACAACAGTGATAAATAAATAAATCAGGAGACGAGGTTTTGGGGCAAGGAATAGTAACTTTCAGAAAGCTGGCAGACCAAGAAGATGGGGGACTAACGTCCTGGAGAACTATCTTGCCCAAGTCAGAATTCAGGCTCCTTTTAAACTAAAAAGGGGAGGGGGTGTGGTTGGTTGTGCAAACTTCTTGCTGCAGGCATTCCTTGTTCTTGCAGCCATCCATGTGGGTCAGGCTATGGTGTCCCTGTAAACCTCCAACAAAACATAGGTTATTATCTATTTTGCAACTTGCCATCTCTACTTAAGTGCAGAAGTGCTAACATCCTTAAAGGTCAGAGCCCCAAGAATAGGCTTTCCTGTAGATTCAGGCCAAAGGCAACGTTGTTTTACAAAAGGTGCAGAGCCAGCAAGATTAAGCCTGGAAAACAGGACACAGCGCTTAAAACTAAAGGAACAGATCCAATATGGCATCAGACTTGTTCTCCTTATTACAGTTCTAGTTTGGGGAAATTTTGCAATAGAAAATCCCCTTAGTTGTTTTTCTTGCTTTGCCTGAGATCTTATTGGTTTGTGGTCTCACAGTGTCTAAACCGTATGTTCAGATGAATACTATTAAAATCATATGGTGCAGAAAACATATCTGTTCTGCTTCAAAAAAAATGACTGAAACATTTAGCTTTGTTTATTCCCATAGAATTTGGATTGAATCTATTCTCGACTTTCCTCTTCCTTCAAACCAGTTTTTTTACTGGAGGGTTTAAAGCCCAAATTAAAGAATTTTGGAGAAAACTCATGTCATTCATAAGAACTTTACATCCGAATTTAACACTGACCCATATTTATACTTTTAATCAAGGAACACACTAAATTTTGTTAGTCGATCATTTATGACGTTTTTAACTTTGTCTATGTAATCTTTTGGAAGTTGAGAGGCTTAGACAATTTAACAAAACAGGTATCATTGCTTGACTCTGTGAATGGAACAATCCCAGTATAGCTTCCTGCTAGTATATTTTATTAGAAATAATAAAGAATTCTTGCTCTCTAATAAAGCAATAGACAGAAGCAATACTGAGTGTTTCAAATAAATCAGACTATGGGTTGACTTATCTAAACAAGTCAAGATAGTATAGAAAAAAATGTATGAATTTGAAGAAAAACATTTTATGCAATTAATATTCTATTTTTAAGAAGCAAATGATAAAAAAACAAATTTTTAATCATTTATCTACAAAGGAGTTATATAAAGCCAACTTATTTTCATAAGTGTTATATATACAAAAGGGCTATCTAAATGTACATTATTAAAGATTAAATTATACCAAATAGATCTCCAAGGTTGATTGATTTTCATATTTCTAATTTTTGAAAATATAAATTACATATAACATATCCAAGCAGCTCTTCAGTTATCCACAGTACCGTAGTCTACAGTTATACTTACTGTACTTAAAAAATGTAATAGGCAAGGATCAGGCCCTTGCATTTGAACTGCCACTGGACTTCTGGATATTCCCTTAGGTTAAAGACTAAAAGTAAAGTAACTACTCTACTTTAAAGCAGTTGCTCAAAGATTTTAAGATATTCACTAGCTATATCCAGTTTACAGGAAAGAATTAAGTTTTCTGAATCTTAAAAAAAAATCTACTGCTGAAAATGAAATTCTGTCATGTCTGTTGACCATAACTATAAAGGCTCTAAATTAATGCTCCCTTTACTCTTTTCCTCCCAGCATAAGCCATGATCATCGCTTTCACACCAGACACGATATCCTGCCCAGTGTATTACTGGTCCTTCTCCATCCCACCCTAGGGGGACCACCTGCATGACACCATGAAGGGACACATCAACAAAATACTCTGCTAGTTCAGCATCATGGACTTCAAAAGCAGAAGCAAGGAAAATCCATGCATTAGGGTTAATAACCATACCTCATGCAGGTAAGTCCTGTTTACAGGTGTTTAAAAATGCTTTTCATCTTCTATAGGACTTTTATTGTAATATAATTGTGTTTAGTATCACAGCTGCCAGAGGTTTTTTTTTTCCTAGTTTTCTTTTCAATTAAACTTAAAAAAGGAAAAGATAAAAGTTAATACAGACTAGGGTTAGAACCTTCAAACCAAACCATAAAGCAACATTTTAAAATGAGAGTTTCAAGGGATTACAGGGAGATGGATCCAGGAGAAAACTTTTTTTTTTCTGTTTTACATTTGAGTGCTTTATTTTGTGTTAAAAATGTTTTTTTCTTCTTTTTCTCTTTTTAAACGTTTTTATTGAGTAATAGTCATTTTACAGTGTTGTGTCAAATTCCAGTGTAGAACATAATTTTTCAGTTATACATGAACATACATATATTCACTGTCACTTTTTTTTCACTGTGCAAGAGAAAACTCTCATATGTTAGAAATGAAGAAACTCTTAAGAGTTCCAAAAAGTAAGATAATTCAATTGTTATGAGTAATGTTTTAAGCACACCCTGATGATCCTGAATGATGATCCCTGAGGATCCTGAATGATGACAAACTAGCACACTTAACAAAGCAACACAATGTAACCTGGTAACCACTAGTTTGTTCTCTAATAAGTCTTTCTTGTTATATTCACTAGTTTATAATTCGTTGTATTTTTTAGAGTCCACGCATAATTGATATCATGCAGTATTTGTCTTTCTCTGTCTGACTTATTTCACCAAGCATAATACCCTGCAAGTCCATCCATGTTGTTGTAAATGGCAGATTTTCATTTTTTATGGCTGATTAGTATTCCATTGTATGTATGTGTGTGTGTATATATGTATGTGTGTGTGTGTGTATGTGTGTGTATATATATATACACCAAGGAACATATGGTAGTTCCATTTTTAGCTTTTTGAGGAACATCCATACTGTTTTCTACAGTGGCTACACCAATTTACATTCTCACCAACAGCATATGAGGGATTCCTTTTCTCCATATCCCTGCCAACATTTGTTTGTGTTCTTTTAGATGACCATTCTGACAGGTGTGAGGTGATGCCTCATTTTGGGTTTCATTTGCATTTCTCTGATTATTAGTGATGTTGAGCATCTTTTCATGTGCTTGTTGGCCATCTGTATGTCTTATTTGGCAAAATGTCTATTCAGGTCTCCTGCCCATTTTTCAATTGAATTGTTATACAAATATAGTTTATAATGATATATGTAACAAACATCGAATCTCCTAAATATATGAAGCAAACATTGAAAAACTTGAAGGGAGAAGTAGACAGTTCTACAATAATAGTAGGAGACATCAATAACACACTTTCAATAATAGGTAGAACAACAAGACAGAAGGTCAATAAAGAAATAGGGGGCTTGATCAACATTAGAGATCAGTTGAACCTAAGAGATATATATATAAAACTCCACTTCACAACAGCAAAACACATTTTTCTCTAGTACCTATGGAATATTCTCCAGGTTACACTATGTCAGGCCACAAAAATGTCTCAATAAATTTAAAAAGATTGAAATCATATAAATAATCTTTTAAATCAAAATGGAATGAAACTAGATATCAATAGCAGAAGAAAAACTGGGAAGATCCACTAATGTGAGGAATTAACACCCTTAAACAACCCATGGGTCAGAGAAGGTATCATAAGAAAATTTAGGAAAACTGAGTCAAATGAAAATGAAAACATAGCATATAAAACTTAGGGATTCTGTAAAAGTAGTACTAAGAAGGAAATTTATACCTGCAAATGCTTACATTAAAAAAAGAAAGATTCCCAAATCAACAATTTACACCTTAAAGAACTAAAAAAGAACAAACTAAATGCAAAACTAGTGGCAGGAAATTAATAATAAAGATTCAAGCAGAGATATTCAAAATGAGAACAGAAAAGCTACAGAGAAAAATCAATAAAACCAAGAGTTGCTTTATTGAAACCATAAACAAAATTGACAAACTTTTCGCTAGGTTGACTATGGAAAAAAGAGACAGACTCAAATAACTAAAATCATAAATGAAAGAAGGGATATTACAATAAAATTTACAGAAATAAAGTGTTATAAGAGCATTATGAAAAATTGTACACCAACAAATTGGATATCTGAGATGAAATGGACAAATTCCTAGAATCACAAAACCTACCAAGACTGAACCATAAAGAAATAGAAAATCTAAACATCCAAAACTAGTTAGGAGACTGAATCAGTCATCAAAAATCTTTCAACAAATAAAAGCTCAGGACCAGAAGACTTCACTTGTGAAGTCTACCAAACATTTACAGAAGAATTAACACTAATTCTCCCCCAAACTCTTCCAAGAAATTGAAGAGGAGGGAACATTTCCAGACTCATTTTATGGTGTCAGCATTACACTGATACCAAATCCTGACAAGGACACTATAAAAATTGCAGATCAGTATCCCTGATGAAAATTCTCAAGAAAATGTCAGCAGAATTTAACAGCACATTTTTAAGTATTATACACTGTGACCAAGTGGAATATATTCCTAGAATGCAAGAATGGTTCAACATACAAATATTAATCAATTTAATATGCCACAGTAGCAGAATAAAGGTGAAGGGAACCCATGATCATCTCAATTTATGCAGAAAGAGCATTTACATAATTTAACACCTTTTAATGATGTAAACCCTTAACAAACAAGAATAAAAGATAACTACCTCAACATAATAAATGCTACATATGAAAGCCCACAGCTAACACACTGAATGGTGAGGCTGAGAGCTTTCTCTCTAAGAAAGCTTAATAAAGAGACTAAATTCTTCACAAGGAAACTCACAAAATACCATTAAATAGGATAATATTCAAGATTCTCTATGTCTTTTTTATAGACCAAAAAAAGCCACCCCCAAAGCAAAAAACTTACACCAGGAACATAATGATAAGAGTCCCTGGTTGAGGACAGCAATGAACAGGAGACTACAGTAGACAGGCGACTAGATTGTATAGTAGGAAATATTTAGGCCCATTACATAAAATTTATATTGGTCAATAGACACATTAGTCAATGGAATAGAATAGAAATCCCAGAAATAGCCCCTACCCAAGGACAGGCAACTGATTTTTGACAAATATACAAAAAGCAATTTTTGAAAAGTCTTTTCAACCAATGGTACTGGGACAATTGGATATGCATAGAAAAAAATTAACCTTGACCTAAGTCTTACACCTGATGCAAAAATTAACTCAAAATGAATCATACACCTTCATGTAAAACATAAACTGTAAAACTTTTAGATGATAGCATAGGAGAAACCATGGGGAGCTGATGCTGAGTGGTGACTTCTTAGACTTGACACCAGAAGCATGACCTATAAAGGGGAAAAAATCAGCATATTGGACTTCATCAGAATGAAAAATGTTTGCTATATGAAAGAGACTGTTGAGAGGATAAAAAGAGAAGCTAGAGCAAGGGAGAAAATATTTGCTAACCACACATCTGAACAAGGATTCATCTCTTAAGTCCATTATCAAAACTCCACAGTAAAATAAAGAAACAAAGACAATTCAATTCAAAAAATGGGCAAAAGTCATTAAAAGGCATTTCACTAATGATATAGGATTGGAAAATACACACATGAAAAGATAGGTGATATTAGTAGTCATTTATGGAAGAAGTGAGCTTTAAGCCTGACCTCAGAATTTCATAAATTAATAGGAGTGTAAAACATAAGCTCAGAGATCCCAATGGATCCCAGTAATGTTCTTTCATCTACCATTTACTTTTAACTTTGTTAGTTGATCATTTATGACGTTTTAAACTTTGTCCATGTAATCTTTTGGAAGTTGAGAGTCTTAGACACTTGATCTAACAAAACAGGTATCATTGCTTGACTCTGTGAATGGAACAATCCCAGTATAGTTTCCTGCTAGTATGTTTTATTAAAAATAATAAAGAATTCTTGCTCTCTAATAAAGTAACAGACAGAAGCACATACTGAGTGTTTAAAATAAATCAGACTGGGTTGACTTATGTAAACAAGTCAAGATAGTACTGGGAAAAAGTATGAATTTGAAAGAAAATACATTTTATGCAATTAATATTCTATTTTTAAGAAGCAAATGATAAAAAAACAAATTTTTAATCATTTATCTACAAAGGAGTTATATAAAGCCAACTTATTTTCATAAGTGTTACATATACAAAGGGGCTACCTGTTTTGTTAGTTTAAATTTTTCTGCAATAAACTAGCATTATGTCTAGTATAGTTCTGTTATATATATGTATATAGTTTATATATTTTTTCAGATATTTAGGAATACTTGAACACTACTTCATTTTATTGAAGTTATTTATTTAGACAATTTTAGGTATAGTAATGGTGTTTAAATGTCATGTTTTAGAGATAAATAAACACTAAAGTATTGACTAATAAAATATTATGCCTTTTTTTTTTTTTTTTTTTTTTTACAAATAACCCAGTGAGGGATGGAAGACATTGGGTGGGAGTGTGGATGAAGCAAGACTGAGGAAAAATTGAAAGAGTTCAATTTGGGTGAAAGGTATATATTGGCTCATTATAATATTCTAATTTCCACAACTTTGAAATTTTTCACAGTAAAGATTAAACTAAATTAAAATATATGTACATGCATGTTTCTATGTGAATAGGAAAATAAAATCTGAAAAGATACATGTCAAAATGTTAACCATGGTTATCTCTGGCATGTAAAATTGGAGAGAAGGAAAGAGAAATTTCTATTTTAACTTTACAGATGTTGAGAATTGCACAATGAACGTATTTTTAAATTAGAAACAATGACTATGAAATTCATGATTGCTTTTTATAATTAATCCCTTTAATCAGTGGATTATACATTATAGGAAGTTTTCAAGTTTGTAAAACTTTAAGAAGACTCAAATATTGCTAGAACTGTAAAGAAAGAAATGCACATAAAACATATTGATGAAGCTAAACTCGAACCTCTTGTCCACAATGTGATCCAGATATTATGATTCTTTTTAAAAAGAAAATAAAATAATCCAAATGCACTGGCTAATCCACCAGATATACATTTATTTCTTTAAGGCATAACAACAGAGTTGGGAAAATTACATAGTGGAAATATTCAACAATGATCCAGAAGAATGAATTTACCTTGGGCTCAGTTCTTGAAATTTGAGTCTTTGAAAATACACTTAATTATATTCATAACCACTAGGGCTCTGTGTCTTCTTTAAAATGTGAAACTAATGATGCATTTTTAGAAAACAAAAGAGATCACAAAACTTATTCTAACTTGGTGCTAAGTAGATAAGAAACTGTCTTTGGGACAGTCTCTGGTCTTACCTAAAACAAAATGCCAGGAAATTTGTGAAAGATAGGGATGGGTCCCCATTAAGACACTTCTTTTATTTACTCCTGAGATGACTGAGAAGAATGTTGTTTGTAAATTAAAAAACAAAACAATACTGCCCCTAGTGATGGATTTATATTTTCAGTCATTATTTGAATTTTTTTTTTTTTTCAAATGGAGGGACTGGGAATTGAACCCGGGATATCATGCATGTTAACGTGCTGAATCACTGAGCTATGTCCCCCACCCTGAACTGATGCACTTAGAATATTGATGTTCAAAGTGATCACTGATACAGCTGGGTTAATATCTATTACAGCCCAGGTTTTCTTGCTCCAGCACTGATTCCTGTGGCAGTTTCTGCTGGTGAGTCTCTGCTCTAGTGACCCATGTCTCCCTATATTTACCTGTATGTCTCTCCAAACTTGGAAGTAGCAGCTTGTCATGTGTCCTCTCTTTTCTTATGGATCCTAGAAGAGTTGCTGATTTCTCAATCCATTAAACTTTTTACTTATTGTTAGAATGAAGTAGTGACTTCCAGTCTCTTTGCATGTGGAGCTAGAAACTGGACATCTTTCTTAAGATTTTGAACAAAGAAATATGGAAAAAAGTCCAAGTCTGTGGGAGGCAGCTGAGCAAATAAGTTACAGAATTCAGCTGAGGTGGCTGTGCTGGTCAGTGTGGGAGAAAATTTACAACAGAAGGAGAGGAGGGTGATCGGTTAGAGGGATGGTGAGGCTCCCTGCAACCACCAAGACACTACATTTCCAGTTCTTTTGGCCAGGCAGTTTTATGCAGGAGCCAACCGGATCAGCAGCCCTGAACAAAAATATTTTGTTTACAGAACTATTCGAATTGGCTGAGAATAGTTTGCCTGTCAATAAATATTGAGGTAAAAGATACTACTGAATGCAAAGCAAAGTTCTAAGGTTGGAAGTAGAGTGGCACAAGAAGGAGAGAACCTATGGTTTTCCATAAAATCATAGGTCCACAGATGAGAGAGTTGAGAAATATGTATTTTGGGATCCTTAGAGTTTTGGACATAAATCAAGCCACTTTACCCAATCGTTAAATTCAAAGGTTTCTTTTTTTTTTCTTTAAGTAGTCTAAGTTACCTCTAAGTTTACCTCCAAGTTTACTTCAATAAACTTGATGTGTCCTTCACAAAAGTGAATATAGCTCACTTGTGTGGTATATGTTTGTGTGGCTAAAAAATCACTTTGAATTTATTTTTCTACTTCACTGAGTGCCTGTATGTGCTGGATTCTCTGTGCCAAAGATACAATGGAAAATAATCCAATTTCCAATTTCCAGAATTCGAATTCTCATCACTCTGTAAGTAAGTAAGAAGAGTAGGGACATACTAATTTTACACTGGAAAGATTTTGTCTCATGGAATACTAGTTGCAGATACAGAGTGGTGCTTGATTTATTTATACACTGTTTTTCCTGACCACTATTTTTATTCCACTTCTTCATGGTCCTAAGTTGCCTAATTACTCTAATTTTATGCCAGCTACTTGAGAGTGAATCTAGAAGTGGAAGGTAAAGCAGACAGTCACAAATTAGCTTCTAGGTAAACATATTGCCCACTGGTGATTTTTCTTGTAAGAACCTTAGGGTATTCAAAAGCTAAGTTACCTAGGGTATTCAAAGAATAAGGTGACAGTCCAGTGACATTTATAAATAGCCATTGCATGCAATCTGTTAGGTCTTAGGAACTAAGTAACACAGTCACTCTTCTTTTGCCATAAATATCAAGAGAAAACTTGACAAGTTTATAAGAAGTAAGTTTTTTAAATCTTTAAGAGAATAACATATTACATGGGAGGTATATCAAGGAATTATGTATTTAAAGTTTCACAGAAAGATGATACACGAGATAATGTTACTGAATTCCTCTACAGTAAATAGTGCTGGTCTTATGGATTTCAGAAAGGAAATATTTATGTGAATTAGGCTGGGTAAAGATACTCCCTAGAAACACTTACCATGGTTTCTCAGCAACTTTCCTACAGCCAGTTTCAAGTTAAAGGCAGTTTGCACTGGAAAACCTAGTAGGAGCAAGTGCCTCCCTTTATGTATATGGGTAGGCCAGTCAACCTAACACAGAAACTATGGGTTCCCAAGAAGCTGGGTGAAGGATGGCTTCCACACACATTCCGATCCCAGAATGGAACATGTGGAAAAGCTTTCAGTTAGCCTGAAAGGTAAGGGTACATCTAGAAACACTTACCCTGATATCCTAGCATGTTTCCTAGAGAAGGTTTCAAGGTAAAGGCAGTTTGCTCTGGAAAACTGAGTTCGAGTGAGTGCCTCCCCTTATGTTTATAGTTAGGCCTGTGAACCTACCACAGAAACTGTTCCCAACAAAGTAGGAGGACAGCTTCCACACACATTCGGATCCCAAACTGGAACATGTTAGGAAGCGTTCATTTAGCTACCATTAATGGCAAAGTTACATCTAGAGACACATACTCTGATTTCTCAGCATGTTTCCTAGAGAAAGTTTCAAATTAAGGCAGTTTGTGCTGGGAAATCGAGTTGGAGTGATTGCTCCCCTTATATATATAGGTAAGCCTGTCAACCTAACACAGAAATTCTATCAACAAGGTAGTTGAAGGACAGCTTCCAACACATTCGGATCCCAGATTGGAACATGTGGAGAAGCGTTCATTCAGCTAGCCAGAATAGCCATGTACATCTAGAAACAATTACCCTGAAATAAAAATCAAGCTCTGTAGAGATGGTTTGAAGGTAAAGGTTTGAGCTGGAAAGCCGACTTGGAGAGAGTGCCTCTCATTATGTATTTAGGAAGGCCTGTCAACATAACACAAAAAATGTGTTCCCAACATGGTAGGTGAATAACAGCTTGCACACATGTTCAGATCAAAAAATGGAACATATGGGGAAGCCTTCATTCAGCTAGACTGAAAGTGAAGGGTACAAGTATAAACAACACGAATTCTCAGCAAATTTCAAAGAGCTGGATTCAAGGGAAAGGACGTTTGTGCTGAAATACTGAGTTGGAGCGAGTGCCTCCCCTTATATATATATGTAGGCCAGTGCGGAGCCTCCCACTTGTAGCTCCTCCCCTCTCACCACCTACACAAGTGGGAACACTTGTAGTGTTTATATCTAAACTACAAAAGGAGGAAAGGTTTCTAAATAGACTGCATATTAAAGGCTGAGCCTGAAGTTCCCTTTCTATGAAAACAGAACGCCTGCGATGCTTTACCAGCATTCCTGCTAATGCCACAACCAGCACGATGAGACAGGCGCAGAAGGCAGATGAGCCACAGCACCCAGACTTGCTTATCCAGAGGCTGCCGACTTGTGTTGTCATTCAGGTGCTTTTTCTTTTTTAAGATATATCTGGTTTGGAATATTTTCCTGTTCACATGAAGATGGGCAGGGAATTAAAAAAAAAAAAAAAAGACATGAAATTTCCCTGCCTGTACTGCAAAATGTCACCTCACAGCATGTCACAGTACCAAGCCAAGAGATGGCTTAGGCAGGCTCTCTGCCAGCTGGCATGGGCCTGAGATTACTTGGCTTCCTGGAGGGCCATCTTTTCCCCACACAACGACCCTCACAATTTACCCTGCAATGGCCCCAATGTTAAAGCTATATTCCTTTTGTGTTGTAGAACAGGGGTCAGCAAACTTCTTCTGTAAAAGGCTGGATATCCAATTTTAAGCTCTGCAGGCCACTTGGTCTCTACTGTAACTCCTCAACTATGCCTTTGTAGGAAGAAAACAGCCATAGGTAATACATAAGCAAATGGTTTGGCTCTGTTCCAATAAAACATTATTTACAAATGGATAGACAATATATTAAGGAATGCACGTGGTTGAATGCCAATAAAACTTTATTTACAAACATGGGTGGTGGGCAGAATTTAGCCCAAGGGCCATAATTTTCTGATCCTTGAAACAACATAGAAATTCAGGATTAATTAAAATTTCTTCCATTACATAGTAGTGTAATGCATAGAACATAGTTAAGCCTCATTTTCATACATATATTTAACTATAGTCAAAATCTGTCCATGGAATTCATTCATTTCTCTAGTTATTTTTTTTTTAAAGTATTCTTTCCAACTACATCCCAGGCATTGTGCAAGAAAAGTAGACCTACTATCAAAATAAATAAAATAATAAATAAGGACTGGTGAACAGGACAGGCAGTCTCTGCCTCACAGAGTCTAAGGTCTGGGGACTATACTCTGCAAATATTACCAAGGTCCTACTATGTGCCGTGCACTCTTCTAAGAGTGATGTGTGCTGCAGGGAGCAAGACAGACAAGAACCTCTTGTGGTGTTGGCATTCTTAGTAGAGGGAGACAAAACAAATTATATGAAAAACAATAAGCAATAAAAGGTCACAGTGGTAAATGTCATGAAGAGATAATACATATGTTATGCTAGAAAGTCACTTAGCAAAGTGAGGGAAAGTGGTAGGTAATGGTGCCCAGAGAAGACTCTGTGAAGATTTCTGAGCAAAGTCCTGAATGAAGAGAAGAAGCCATCATGCGGAGACCTGGGGCAAGGATTTTCCTAGCTAAGTAAGCCATGTGAAGTCCCTGAGACAGGATGAGCTGCTCTGCTGGAGACATAAGAAGGTTAATGTCTTTTGAATGTCTGGAATGAGGGAAAGGCGGTGAATGGTGAATCCAGATGGGAGTGTGGAGGCGGATTATATAGGACCTCATGGTAAAGAATTTGGATTTTATTCTTATATGATGGAAAAGTGCAGGGGGATTTTAAGGAAAAGAATGGCACACTTTTTTATTTTAAATTACATTTAACCAATAATTACATATGACATAAATGCTACTAATGGCATAGTCAGAAGTAAGGAAGGTCTGCAATCAGCCAAGATAAGAACCTACTTGCCATGCTTCTGACACCTGAGATTCCCCAGTGGAGACAGTTTCGGGGAAGGCTTGCTCCTTCCCACAGAGAAACCTGAAAAGTTGTTATACACCAAATGCCCAGCTTCTGGGGCCCAGAAAGGCTTTCTGACTTCTTGAATCTTTGGATTCTAAAATATAACAAGCAAACAATAAAACCTATTTATTGAAAAGTTAATACAGAGGCATTAACTAAAGGGCTCCTACTTGACTTGAAAATCAGGTGTTATTCTCAAAGTTGGCAGGGAAATACTACTGAGTTTAAAAGACAATTATTCCTAGTAACCTTTCCTAGCAATTGCCTTTTTTTTTTTTTTGCTATTTCTATGCATAAATCACATATGAATATTTCCTTCAAATATAGTGACAATTAAAAAAAACATACTTATCAATTGTCTGCTTATTTCACACATTCTGGAAGTCCCTCCACATATTTATTTAAAACAGAGCACCTTCTCTGGTTTAGTTTTGCATAGTCACCAGCCACCAAAACAATGCATAGATAAGAAGTCACTCTTAGTTACTGAGGTTCACATGTGCAAATATTATATGTAAATATATGCCACTGTTATCTGCAGTAAATGTTTGCCTACTGATCTGAAGTATAAAATTCTTTGTCATCCCACAGGAAGATCAATTTCACCCTCAAGTAACTTAGAAGCAAACTTTAGCATCTGAAAGCAGTTACAAGGTCCCTTAACCTGCACTATTTTATACTTAGCACCACACACTTGAGCATTTAATGTTATTTGGAGTTTTCTTAATTTTCATATTATCATAACAGAGACACTGTTCACTTATTAAACATTATCAGAGACATAAAGATGGATAAAGAGATATTTGTTATAGTCTAAGGACTCAGTCTATAGGCAAACAGCCCTCAACACAAATACTGAAAATGACAACAGCCATACAACATGGAAATGCAGTGTTAACATGATACATGAAAGTGATAGCACAGGAGAACTTAGCCTGGGATGCTAAGTGGAGCATGGGAGTATGGGGACATTTCATGGAGAAACTGTCAACAAAGCTGACTCTTAATGAATAAAGAGGACAAATGGAGTGACTGTAGAAGTTTTTAAGATCCTAGACTAAGTACAATTTGGGTAATTAATAACCACCTAATCTAGACCCTTTATCTTTAACATTAGGACAAAAATAATTGTACGATGCAGTTGAATGGAAGCAGAATAAGTCACCCTAAAAAAAGCCTTTTTGACATAAGGATTATTTCAGGCTGATTATTTTTAAGAAACAGCAGACAGAAAAAAACTCTGAAAACCGAGTAGAAATTACACTTTCATAAAAGAAATTTACACTTATAAGGGAAATTTCCATTTGTAAGGGTGTCTACCTTTCTGTACCATGAAAAGGAGGGTGACTAAACCTCTAGCAACTCTATCAATGAAAAGACATGGACTTAAATCCTCATACCTTTGTTTACTGTGCTTTGCCTGAAAACCAGGCTCTCCTCACCAAATGCCTTTTTTTGTCTTTAGCTGGAAACAGTATTTAAGGTGGCAGGTTGGGTCATTCTGGGGAGTTACTCAGTTTTCCTGGGTATCTCCCATGTATACAGAAGGTATACCAGTTATTAAATTTTTATTTGTTTTTCTCCTGTTAATATGTTTTTTTATTACAGAAGGATCTTAGCCATGAACCTGGAAGTGTAGAGAGAAAATAACTTTTCCTCCCCCATGTAGTCCTTGCTTAAAAGACAACTTAAAATCTACTTAGGGAGGTAAGGTATATAATCCAAAATGTTAATGACATATAGTAAAGTGTAGATTGCAACACAGAGACAATGCATCCATTTATTCAATCAACAAATAATTATTATCTATCTGCTATGGATCATATACTATTCTAGGCCCTGAGAAAATGACAGCCTAGAATGGAAGCCACATTCTAGTGGATAGTAATATGAGTAAAATATGTGTAATACAAATATAATCTTTAAAAAGACTATCATCAGCAGCAACATATTTCAGGTAATGGCATGTTAAATCCTAATTCTCTGAAGCAAGAATATAATGAGACTACACAGCAAGAGGATGCTGTTAGTCCAAAAATGCTGTCAATGGAAAAACCCTCTAGTGTTCATATGACCTCTCTGATGACAAAAAGAGTGGGAAAGCATTCTCCCTCCTTGCACGATGAACACAATGTCACTCAGCACATATTCTATGCACATATTCTTAGAATATATTCTATATCCTAGGGGCATCAGATTCTATGGCTCTGCTCTGGCACTCAAATATCAGCAGGCTGTGTACTGGCAGCTCTGTCTAAAAGGAGGGAGCTTGGCTGAAAATCCTGGAGGCAGAACCAAGACCCCTTCACTGGACTATGTGACTATGCAGGCATCGAAGGTATCCGCCACAGATAGGAAAACCACAGGGGGCTAAAACAGAAAAGCAAACAGATGGAGGATGTCATCTGGTGACTGACAGCACTTTGTAAGTACATGTGAAATATCAGCTGGGAACTCTCAAACCAATTGGGAAGACTTTGCAAAGAGGTGGAAACCCTGCAGTGGGTGGAGACATAGGTGAGGAAATCAAAAGTATTACATAATATTCCTTTGCCTTTTAATGAGAGAAATTCCTGATAATTGGCAGGTATGCTGCTTGCTAAGTCAGTTTTTAGAGGCAGCTATGAAAGTTAGAAAGAGCTGAAACAGAATTAATTTGTTCTATTTAAGAAAGGAGAGAAAGGATTCAAGGAAAGATCTGGAAATGGAGGACTGGAACTAGAGAGGTTTAGAGAAGAGTCAAAAGAGAGAAAACGTGTGGCTCTGTGGCTGTGAGGAACTTGGGAATATAGATCAAGTCCACAGGTTTGGTGAGAAATGGTGTTTCCTGTCCTGTGAGATAAAAATCCCTCTTATTGTTTTCAGTAAAATACACGCTTGGGGGCAAGTGGCTTCTTTAGAGTGACTGAGAAAAATCATTGGCCCCTACTCCATGTGTGGGAATAACTACCTTCTGGGTTCCTTTGTTGACGTGAACTCAAAGTCACCTTTTCCATGTTGGTCTTCCACACTAGGTGAGAGCCTCCCTCGGGCTGGGGCTGTGCCGGCCATTGGTCACTCTGTCCCCTCTTCCTGGCACATAGGAGGCAACTGACAAGTATTTGTGATTCAGCTGTCTGGCTGACTCACTCACCTTTATCCTTGATGAAGAGATCTAAAGACAGGAAAGTATTATTCTCTCTTGGAGGTTTTCATGTGCTGATCTTGCCTAGGTCCCAAAACCTTACTTTCTGGAGAGACACGTAAGAGACTCAAGAGTCCACAGATTTCAAAGCAAATCCCAGAAGTGGCAGTGGAACAGAACCTAACACTCCCAGCCACTCACGAGCATTGTTGTGGTTGAAGAACCATTCAAGAAACACTGCAGAAATACTTTTCAGGGTGAGGTTACTTGTTAATTCCACAGTGGAGGTAACTTCTACAAGTACCCAAGTTAGAAAAGTAAACAAGCAGCTGGAGAATGTACCCAGCACACGTGCAGATGCCAGCACTCCCTTCCCACCAGGATGGAGGAAGATTTCCACTGGGGACCCAGTGCAATGAGATTTTATTACAGGAAAACATATATAGACCACTTTGCATCTACTGTCTCCTTTGCTTTTTTCCCTACATTAAGTCTTAATCCCTAGAGGAGAGAAAAACACAATGGCTTCTCTGCCCTAACTTTTCCAAATTCAAGAAAAAATACATATTTTACATGTTCTCCAAAACTCAGAACTAGTATGTATTTGAAAGGAATGGCTGGAATCCCCATTTGAAGACTCTTGTATCCAGTAGCACTTGAGTGGTGGCTAATCCTTGTAGCCAAAGTTGATAAGTGCCCTCCATTGAGCAGTGGCTTGAAAATACAGGACTTTCTGTGATTTTGCATTTGTGATTAGAAATATGTGACAACCTGTTGTCAGAGACGGGGAGGCGGGGGCAGATCAATCACAAATATTGCAAACTCAGATAAAAATATGGAAATAGGATCCCTGAATTTTTCTAAAATCTACCATTTTTTGATTTTTACTCTTGTATTCATACTCTGTGTTAATCTAATTTTTTCTCTTTCCCCCTGCCAGGATGGATGAACTGTTCTATGGTGGTTAAGTGGGGGGGCAGATTGCTTTTTGTTTTTATTTCTTATTTATGCCATTAAACAAGCTTGGATTACATTGGAAAAGACATTCAATTGTTTTAAGTTCAGTGTCCTCATCCATAAAATGAGGGTAATATAGTACCACTTATATAAGGGAGATGTGAAGATTAAATGAGATAATAAATACAGAGTGCTGAGCAAAGTGTCCAGAGCATATCAAGTGCTCTAAATGTTCATTCTTGTTGTCTTTAAATGAGTTCTCTTTCTTGTGCGCTACCTCTAAACTTGTTTAACTGAATTTTATGACCTAACTCTATTCCCAATCATTTCTTAATTGTTTAAAATCACTTCTGAACCTCTTGAAAATAAGAATATTTAAGAAGTACATTTTAATGTAGGAAGGTAATCATGTTCACAATGATAGTTCGCATAAACAGCTCTGGTTTCCTTGAGGGCAGGGACTTCAGTGGTTTTCCTCACTGCTACATCACCAGCACCTGAAACGGGAAGTGCCTGAAACATCAAAGGTGTGTCAATAAACATTTGTTGAACAAATGAAACAAGTTGAAAACAATTTAGTAAAAAGAATATATATACTACTTCACAGAGACAATAGTAGGGCAGATATATAAACCAGTCACATTTGGTAGTACGATGAGAATATTATTCCTTGGAAACCATGGTAGCGATGTGGATGCCATTTATGGCTTCGTCACCATGACTTGTTCTCTGACTCATTTCTGGCCAATTCAACTTAGAAGACCTTATTTTCAAGAGCTTCTTTTATGCCTGGACTTGTGGCATATATCACTCCATTCTGTTTCCTGGATTGGGGAGATAAAGTAGCCAGTTTTTGCTTCTGATAAAAAAGAACTGAAACACTACTATTAATCTTACATGAAACATACAGCTTGGCATGACTTGCACATAAGCAAAGAAAACTTATTTATTTTTTTTCCAGTACTAATTTTGCTTCCCTTCAGGATCCAATAAGATTAAGAATCTAGCCATTAAATTACAAAATAAATTCCAGTGCTACATAAAACATGTGAAAATATAATGGCTTGAGCCAGGCTCTTACTTCATAAATTGACAAGAAAGTCTGGTCATATTAATGGCCATCTTAAATGAAGTACCCATTAATCCAAAAATTTACACTTTCTTTTTCACTGAATATGTGTGTTGGTTCTTTCCTCTTTATCTTTCTTTTATAATTAGTAAAATCTTTAAAGGGGAGAATTGCGACAAATAAAGGAAAGCTGATATAGAAGATAACCATACATGAATGAAAAATTAGAAAAGACTGTCATAGCCATTTCATTCTCTACAGCTAAATGTTCCCCTACTTGTGATATATACAGATGGATCATTTTTAGCTCCTGAGGCACCAAACAGCCTGCATATTTTGCAACACGTTTCCCAAATTTGTATCACATTCACCTTCACTGTATTTATCAAAACTGCATACATGCCCCTTATACTATTGTTCACCTAATATTTCCTTACCTCAAATTTTAAGCTTTCTGTGTATCTTAGATTTACTTTAAACAAGAGTATCTGGGAAAACAAGCATGTGTGCTTTTTCCAAATGTATATTAAACACTGAATATTAAAATAAGTGCCTGTCCATTCACCACCCATCAAATATTTCATGTCCCCCGTGGGATGTGTACCAAACTTTAGGAAACATGACTGAGTGCTATCAGCAGCAGAGTCATCCTTTCCTGAGAACTGAATGAAGAAACACCCCCTGTTAATATATTTGTGGAAAAGACTTTTGTAGATGCTGCTGTGCCTCAAGGTCAGTTGGCATCACATCCAGAGCATTTGGGGATGGTTTCCATTCTGTAATCAAATTAAAATTACAAAAAACAAAAAAGCTTTTGAATAGAGGTGTCTGCACTTACACTGCCTGAGAGCATGTGAAGGACTTCCCTACATCCCAGCCAGGAAGCCACAGAGGGGGACCGGCAGCCCTGTTTGTAATGCTGTCCACTGACAGAGTGCCCAAGTGAGGGTCTGAAATGGAAACTAATGATTGACCAAGAGTTTCAACATCTCTTCTCTTGATTCTCGCAATGGAAATAATAGTGAAGTTATTTAGTGTCTGAAGAGTAACTCTTCACTCCTTCTCAGTCTTGCATTTAGAAGAGTGTTGCGGAAACAGTAAACAAATTTCTTCTCCAGAGTTGCATTCCCCATGGGGAATTTACATTCCTTCCTGACAAACCTCAGAGAACTATAAAAACACATCAGCTCAAAGAGGAAAATGAGTTAATATTTAAAGGAGCAGTTAGGAATCAACTACCCCTCAGATTAATAATAGTTAACATTTATTGAGTACCTAAGACATGCCCAGGACTGTCTAATCACTGCATTGCATTATCTGTTCTGTTACAATCACAATAATTCAATGTGTAGGAACTCTTATTACCATCACTTTACAGAGGAAAACAAACGTAGAGAAGTTTCAGACAGAACTCAAACCCTGGGTTTTCTGACTCCAGAGATGAAGCTTTTACCCACTACATACAACCAGTAAATACCCTCAGTCAGTTCTTTGAGAGCCTCAGCTGAACTCCCAAATTAATTATCTTGATTTTTAACATACATTTCCTTATTTGTTAACCAATAAGAAGAACAGAACTTGACAGCCAATTAGAATAAAGGAAAGTTGTGATAGTTGGAAATGAAAGCTATCAAGAAAAGTTAAAGATTCTACTTACTGTATGTCAATCACTTTACATATATTATCAAATTTAACACTTAAAACAAGCATATCATACCCATTTCACAGATGAAGAAAGCAGAGCTTTAAAAAATAAGAAACTGTAAGGTACTGGGTTCAATACCCAGTACCTCCATTAACAAAAAGAAAAAAGAAAAAGAAAGATATAAGAAATTTGACCAAAGTTACATAGAAGAAGGGGCATTTTTAATCAGGCCTTCTGACTGTAAGGCCCATCATCTTAATTAACATGCTAAAGGAAATTCTTCAAAATAGGTAAAAAGAATAATTTTCAAGGTATTTATATGGAGGACTTTGGCCAGTACTCATCGTCACTGAGAGAAAAGGACATTAATTCACTGTCCTCAAAATTGGGTCCTGGGCTAGCAGCATCAGCATCATTGGGGATCTTGTTCATCTCGTAAAACGTCAGGTCCCACCCAGAACCACTGAATCAGAATCCAAAGTGTGGGACCCAGCTTCTTTTTAACAAGTCTTGTAGGGAACTCTGATGCTCATCCAAGTTTGAGAACCACTGGCTTGAATCATTACTCCCTCACCCTGGTAGCATCTTAGGATCACTTGAGAATTTTACTTAAATAAGATGCTTGGGCTTGTTCCTAAAGACTGATTCAGTTGATCTGGGTGGCAGCATAGACAAAGGTATTTTAGGAAATGTACTAGGCGGTTCTGACATGCAGCATGGCTGGGAAAGCAATGGCTTCAGATTGAAAGCGCTAACCAGGAAGGAAGGCTGTGAAAAGAGCTGGACTGGTTCTGTACAAAGAAAGAGTAAACTTATTTGGCTATGCCTAAAAACGTTTCTGGAGAGTTATTTAGTTCTAGGATTAGAAAACAATGACTTTTAAAGTGTTATATATTTAATTTCTAAAGCATTTAAGGACACAAAGATGACCACATATTAAATAAACTGAACCCAAGAGGTTAAGCATCTCCATGGTTCACATTGTTTTATTGTTGAAGAACTTTATCTCCTATTTTATGTTTTTGAAGCCTTTAAAGAATAAAATATTTGTCTTGATCACTTATGAGAACAATGTTGACTCTCATCTAATAATTTATAATTGCTTTTATGATGACATTTTATCTCTGATCTCATAAAGTGTTCTTATTTGTTCCTCCCAAAATAAGCAGTCAGTGCCTGTGTTATCTCTAAGTGCTCCAATATTTGATTCACCTGGGATGAACGAATGACTAAGAAAACTGCAGTGACAGGTCATCTTTCCCAAATAAATGACAAAAGCTTAGAGTTACTGGTTGTAACCCACAGTATATAACCTACATGGATTCTACACCTTCTGCAAGGAAAGCATGGACTACTTTCTTGTATTAAATTGCCACCATATGTCTATAGCAAGACTATTCACAATAGCCAAAAGGTGGAAACAACCCAATTGTCCATCAACATATGAAAGGATAGACGAACCATGGTGCAAGCTTATAATAGAATATTATTCAGTCACAAAAGGAATGAAGTACTGATATAGTCCACATGGATGAACCTTGAAAACATTATGCCAAGTGAAAGAAGCATGTGACAAAGGTCCTATATTGTATGATTTTACTTATATGAAATATCCAGAGGAGGTAAATCTGTAGTAGAGACAGCAAGTAGATGACTGGCTTTCCAGGGGCTGCAGGTAGAGGGGAGTAGATCCTGGTAGTGAGTGCTTAATGAGTACAGGGTCTCCTTTCAGGCTGATGAAATGATTTGGACCTAGATAGTGATGATTGCACAGCTTTGTGTATTTAAAAGCCCCTAAGCTGTATGCTTTAAAATAGTTATTTTTTAATGTTATGTGATTTCTCCTCAATAAAAAATAGTTTTCAAAATAAGTGGCACTATATCTCTAAAAAGCATATTTGGCATCTGTATTTTCTTTAGATAACCATGATGCACTGGAATAAAACATGTATTTTTTTTTTACTTTTATTTTAAAATATAGATTAAACAGGAAACTGCAAAGGTAGTAATCAAGAGGACCCATGTACTCTTCACTCTGTTTCCCCACTGGCTGCATCTTACATAATTATAGTATAATATTATAATCAGGAATTGGACATTGCTACTATGTGCATGGATAGTTCTGTGTCATTTTTATTGTGATATTCACTTTATTGTAGTCTGGAATCAAACCCACAATATCTTCAAGGCATGCTCATATTTCTTTCCTCCAGGTGGGACAAACTCTGTGATTCGATTTACACCATTACCCCAGACCTAGACTTAGCTGAAAGCAAGCCTTTACTGGGATTTTTCCACTTTATTAAGTGTATAGATTTGTATAAGCATGACTGCAATCAAGAAATAGAAATATTCCACCAGCACAAACATCTCCCTTATGCTATTTCCTCACAGTCGTGCTCACATTCTCTGCTCAACACCATCCCTAACCCTTGGCAGCCACTAGTCTGTTTTCCCATTTCTATAACTCTGTCATTTCAAGAATGTTATATAGATATGACACAACATTGTAAAATGATTATAAATCAATAAAAAAAATGTTGTAAAAAAGAATGTTATATAAAGGGAGTTATGTTGCATGTGATCTCTTGAGATTGGCTTTTTTCATTCATTGTAATGTCCTTGAAATCCATCCAAGTTGTGCAGGCATTCCTTATCACTACTGAGTAATATTCCATGGTATGGATGTACCACAATTTGTTTAACTGTCACCTCCCAAGGGACAGTTTGGTTGCTTCTAGTTTGGGGCTATTACAAATAAAGCTTCTACAAATAACTGTGTACAGGTTTTTGTGTAGACATAAATTTCCAATAAATGTGCAATAAATGCCCAGAAATACTATTGCTGGATTTTATAATAAATGTATATTTAGTTCTTTTAAGAAACTGCCAAACCAGCAATATATGAGAGATCCAATTGCCCCACGTCCTTCCCAAATGCTGATTTGGTATTGTCACTATTTCTTATTTCAGCTGTTCTAAGAGGTGTGGCTTAATATATCATTGTTATCTAAGTTTGTATTTCGCTAATGGCTAGTGACATTAAACATTTTTTCATGTACTAATTTGCCATAATGTACTCCTGCCAGTGAAATTTCTCTTCTTCTCTATGCTCATATTCTAATTAGATTATTTGCTATTTTTATATTGATTTTTGAAAGTTCATTATATATTTTAGATGTGAGTCTGCTGTCAGATATATCACTTGCAAATATTTTCTCTCAGTCTGTAAGTCTTCTTTTGTCTTTTCAATTTTCTTAATAAGGTTTCCTAGAGCAAAAATCTGTAACTTTGATAAAGTTTAATTTATCATTTTTTGTGTGAATAATGCTTTTTGTGTTGTCCTTAATAAATCTTCACTTTAGGTACTGAAAATTTTCTCCTACGTCATCTTCAAAATGTTTATAGTTTTACATTTCACATTTAAACGTATTGATCAGTTTAAGTTAATATTTGTATAACATGTGAGGCTTAGGTTGAAACTTTTTTTTTTTTTTTTTTTTTGCTTGTGGACATCCAATTGCTCCAGCACTGTTTATTAAAAAGTTTATTCATTTTTCATCAAATTGCTTTTGCACCTTTAGAAAAAAATCAGTTGACTGTATTTGTCTGGGTTTATTTCTAAGTTCTTTATTCTATCCAAGTGATCTCTGGGCCTCTCTTTTCACCAGTACCACTGCAGTCTTGGTTTCTGTGGTACATCATCATTCTTGAACTCAGAGTGAGTTCTCCCACTTTATTCCTCTTTTTGAAAATTGTTTAAGCTATTCTAGTTCCTTTGCTTTTCAATATAATTTTGTCTACATCTATAAAAAATCTTCCTGAGATATTTATAGGATCTGTATGTTAATTTGGGGAGAATTGACATCTTTGCAATGCTCTACTATGTTGAGTCTTTCAATCAATGGACATGGTTTGTTTCTTCATTTGATTTATTTCATCAGTGTTTTGTAGTTTTCAGCATACAAGTCCTGCATGTTTTATTAAATTTACAACTAACTTTGAATGGATATAAATGGTATTTTTATATAACTTTGGTTTCTACATTTTCATTGTTAACATTCAGAAACATAATTGATTTTTGAATGTTTATTTTATATTCTAAATTCCTGAACTCACTTTTTAGTTCTTGAAGCTTTTTGTAGATTTCCTTGAATTCTGTACACAGACTATCATGTCACTTGCAAATGGGGACAGCATATTTCTTCCTTTCTAATTTATGTCTTTTATTTCCCTTTCCTGCCTTCTTTCCCCAGCTAGAACTTCTCCATAATCTCTTCTAGAAAACAGAGGAGGAGGCACCCTTCTCAACTCATTCCATGAAACCACTATTACCCTGAAACTGAAGTAAGACAAAGATAGTACAAAAACTATAACTTCAGACAAATATTCCTCATGAATATACAAGCAAAAATTCTTAACAAAATATTAGAAAATAAAATCCAGGAACATATAAAGAACATGTGGAGTTTATTTCAAGGATACAAGTCTGGCTCAATATTTAAAAATCAATCAGTATAATCCACCATATCAACAGGCTAAAGAAGAGAAATCATCTGATCACATCAACTGATGCTTAAAAAGTATCTGACCAAGTGTGACACCCATTCATGGTACAAACTCTCAGAAAACTCAGAAAACTAGGAATAGAAGGAATCATCCTCAACTTGAAATTTATGAAATCAATAAACTATAGATCAAATGAGATCAACTGAGATCAAATTAGATCATATCCTGTGTTATGAATAAGGCCCTATTATAAGGGCTAAGGATCCACTACGTCACTGTACACATGTGAAAGTCCAGTAAACTCCATTACTTATTATAAGTCCATCAGTAAAAGTAAATTTATGAATTCTACAATCAATCCATGGGGATACTAGCTCAAAATGTATTTCATCCCTTGATTTGGAAAGTTTACCTTAGAAACAAGGTAGGGATCCTTGGGTTTTAATCCCCACTCCTTCTTTCAACCATTTGTTCAGCAAGTATCTATTGAAGCTATCCTGAGGCACTGCTCAAGGCGTTGCAGGTAGAGCATGAAACAAACTTTGGCGACACCACACAGCTTACACTCTGATGAGGGGGGACAGAAAAAAGCAATTATTAATATATACCACACTGTATATTATATGGTGATTACTCTTATTAGAACAAAAAAATAGAAATGTAAGAGAGGGAATACTGTGATAGTGGTGGATCTAAATAGGAAAAGTGATCTATGAGCAAATATTAAAAGAGATGAGCGTGCTAAGCAAAATAATGGCCCTCCTCCCAAAGATATCCACATCCTAATTCCTGGAACCTTAACTGTGTTTAACTTACATAGCAAAAGGGAATTTGCAGATATTAACAAGGTTACCAACCTTGAGATAAAGAGATTATCCAAGTGGGCCCAATCTAACCACACTGGGTTCTTAAAATCAAAGCACCTTTCCCAGCTATGGTCACAGGGATATGCGACTATGGAAGATGATCAGAGAGATGCTATCATTTTTGCTTTGAAGTTGGAGAAAAAGCACCAAAAGCCAATGAATGTGGGTGACCTCTAGAAGCTGGAAAAGGAAAGGAAATGGATTTGCCTCTACAGCCTCCAGAAGAGAATACAGACATCCCAACATCCTAATTTTAGCCCAGTGAGACCTGTGTCAGACTTGCGACCTACAAAACTGTAAGATAATAAATTTGTGTTGCTTTAAATCACTAATTTTGTGATGATATTTTACAGCTGCAGTAGAAAATTAATACAGTGAGGGAGTATCTTGCTTATTAAACAAGGAGCAGTGGGGAGGTCTGTGAGTCTGGAGAAGTGCAGTATTAGAAGATGAGGTCAGAGTGAAAGGGTGGAGGTAGAAGATTATGAATGGCCTTGGCGGCCTGTGTAATAACATTGGTTTTAACTCTGAGGTGGGAAGCCATTGTGAATTTTTAATCAGAGGAATGTGATGTCTTACATCTTAAAGAGATAGCTGCTCTGTAGGAGGGCAAGGATAAAAGCCTAGAGCCCACTGAGTAGGCTCTTTCAGTGGCCCAGGCGATGGCGGCTTTGATGAGGGCAAAGGCTATGGGGATGAGTAGTCAGGCAAATATTCTGAAGCTGAGTTCAGAAGTATTTCCTTGGGGCTTGAATGTTGGGTGTGAGAGAGGTCTGAGCAAATGAGAAGTTAAGTTTGTTAAATGAGATGGAGAAAACTATGAACAGACTTAGAAAAGAGAAAGAATAGGAGCTTAGTTTCAGATATGTTAAATTTGAGGAACTTACTGAAGAGACATTTAGTAAGCATCTGAATAGATGACCCTAGAGTTAGTGGAATGACCCATAATGGAAATGTAAATCTGGGTATCATCTGGGAGGTTCAGGAGGTGAGAGACGTGAGAAGCAGAAGCTTTGAGAACAGAAGTAACCACCAAGGGAGTGAGGGTAGCTAGGGAAGAGAAAAGATTGGACTCCGAGGGGCCCTAGTGTCAAGAGATTAGGAATATAAGGAGGAGTCCGCAAAGCAGCCTGAAGAGAAGAAGTAGCCAATGAAGTCGGAAAGAAGCAGGCAAGTGTGTGTCCTGGAAACCAATGAAGTATGTTTCAAGGAGAAGGATGATCAATGACAAATGTAGCTTTCAGATCAATATGAGGACTAAGAATTGACCAGTGGTTTAAGCAACATGAAGGTGATAGATGCCCTTGAAAAGAGCAATTTCAGAAGAATAGTGGGAATGTAGGCTGCTGATTTGAAACAGAGTTGATTTAAGAAAGATTTGCAAGTGAAGAACTGGCATTAGCAAATGATGATAACCTTCTCAAGAAGATATGCTGCAAATATCTACATAAGTTTCAAAAAGGAAAAACCCATAAAAGTATTTGAAAAGGTCTTGCACTACAGTTTCTGCTAGTGTCATGGGAAAATGAGGGCACAAATTTAGCCTTCCACCAGTGCTGGTATGAAACATGCTAACCTGGAGACATTGAAATTTTAGATATTGGCTTTGATCTTATTTTTATACCTTGTTATGCCAATAGAAGAAAACATATCCTTAGGTTAGAGAAAGCCCTTCTAATTTAAAATCTAGAATCATTTTTAAATTGTAAAAAAAAAAATAATCATTTTGTCTACCAAAAAATATGTCTAAATACCAAATTAAAAAGAAACAAGGAGACAGACTGGAACTCGAAATTTGTAGATACTGACAAGTATATATAGAATAGATAAACAAGATTATACTGTATAGCACAGGGAAATATATACAAAATCTTGTGGTAGCTCACAGTGAAAAAGAATGCAACAATGAATATATGTATGTTAATGTATAACTGAAAAATTGTGCTCTACACTGGAAAATGACACAACATTGTAAACTGATTATAACTCAATAAAAAAATTATTGAAAAAGAAAAGAAAGAAACAAGTAGCAAAATCAAAAGACAAATGATAGAGGAAAAAATCTCAATTCATAGTGTAAAAGACAAATGTCAAAACAATCTTGAGAAAGAAGAACAGAGCAGGAGGTATCATAATCTCTGACTACATACTATACCACAAAGCTACAGTAATCAAAACAGTATGGTATCTGCACAAAAACAGACACATAGATCAATGGAAGAAAATAGAGAGCTTACATATTAACCCACACATTTATGGTCAACTAATCTATTACAAAGGAGGCAAGAATATGCAATGGGGAAAAGATAGTCTCTTCAGTAAGTGGTGCTGGGAAAACTGGACAGCTACCTGTAAAAGACTGAAATTAAAACATTCTCTGACAGCACGTACACAACGAAACTCAAAATGGATTAAAGGCCATTCACCATAAAACTACTAAAAGAAAACATAGGCAGAACACTCTTTGATATAAATCGTAGCAATACTTTTTTGGATATGTCTCCCCAGGAAAAGGAAACAAATCAAAAATAAACAAATGGGACCTAAGTAAACTTTAAAATTTTTGCACAGTAAAGGAAACCATCAACAAAATGATAAGTCAACCTATTAAATGGGAGAAAATATTTGCAAATGATATGACCAACAAGGGGTTAGTATCCAAAATATATAAACAGCTCATACAAATCAATATTTAAAAAAACAGATAATTAAAAATTGGACAGAAGATCTGAACATATTTCCAAAGAAGACACACAGATAGCCAACAGACACATGAAATGATGCTCAACATTGCTAATCAGAGAAAAGTAAATCAAAACCATAATGAGATATCACCTCACAACTGTCAGAATGGTTATCATCAAAAAAGACCACAAATAACATGTTGGTGAGGATGTTGAGAAAAGGGAACCCTTGTACACTGTTGGTGGGAATGTAAATTGGTGCAGCCACTGTGGAAAACAGTATGGAGGTTCCTCAAAAAAACTAAAAATAGAACTGCCATTTGATCCAGAAATTCTACTCCTGGGTATATAAGTAAAGAAAACAAAAACACTAATTGGAAAAGATACATGCACCCCAATGTTTATAGCAGCATTATTTACAATAGCCAAGATATGGCAGCAATGTAAGTGTCCAACAATAGATGAATGGATAAAGAAGGATGTGATTTATATATATAAAATGGAATGCTACTCAGCCATAAAAAAGAATGAAATTTTGCCATTTGCAACAACATGGATGGACCTGGAGAGTATTATACTTAGTGAAATAAATCAAACAGAGAAAAATATTGTATGTTATCACTTATATGTGGAATCTGAAAAAATAAAAACATGAATATAACAAAACAGAAACTGACTCATAGATAAAGAGAACAAACTGGTGGTTACCAGTGGGTAGAGAAGGGGGAGGGGAAATTCAGAGATAGGGAACTAAGAGGTACAACTACTACGTATAAAATAAATCAGCTACAAGGGCATATTGTACAGCACAGACAATATAGCCAACACTTTATGATAACTTTAAATGGAGTACAAACTATAAAAATTTAGAATCACTATGTTGTGCACCTGAAATTAATATAATATTGTAAATCACATATATTTCAATAAAAAATTAAAATCAAAAGGAGAAATTTCCCCAAAAAGGCAAATTAAGGTTACACCAAGCAATTAGCCTAAACAATCATAATGGCATAAATTCAAAGTTAGACAATACCAATTTGCAGGCAATTTTATGAAGAAACTGACGGTCTTACATATTACAGGTGAAAGTGTAAAATAGTGTAACTCCTATGAAGAGAAATTTGGCAATTTTTATTTAATTATAAATGCACTTATCCTCTGACCCAAGACTTTGCTTTGAGGAATTATCCTACAGAAGCATATGTATAAAATGAAATGATGTATGTGCAACTATTCACTAAAACCTTGTTTGTAATAGAAAAAAACCCAAATGTTATCAAACTCAAATTTATACCCTGTGAACCCTCCACCCAAGGGAGCAGCATACAGCGACACAAAGCAAGGAGGGGGCACTTTGTGCGTGGTCCTGGGAAGCGCTCCAGGATAAATTACTAACTGCATCAAAAAAAAGTCATAAAATAGGGTACATAGTATGGTATCTTTTATTTATAAAAGGGGGCGTGACTATAGTAGACATGGACAGGGGCTGGAGAGGGACTTCTTAATGCTGTTACAGTTGGATTTTTTAATCATGTGAATGTGTAAACTATCCAAACCAAAAAGAAACATAATAAAATAAAAGCAAAGAAGAACTGGAATCAAACCTTGATTCACTTACAGACTATGTAACCTTGAACAGTAACTTAACCATCATCCTGAGCTTGGTTTCTTAATCCACAAATTTGGAAAAACAAACCTTGTTTATCTCGTAATTTTTTCTTTTTATAAATGATGTAAAACATGTGAAAATGCTTTTGAACCATGGAATGGCATGAAAGGAAGACACATTATTTTTTATTTTCAGTTTTCTTAAAATGAGTTGCTAGCAAACATACAAAACAAGGCATAATCTAACAAGTCAATGGACACAGAGCCCTCTAATAAGTAATAAGTGTAAGTTCTTTACTCATTCTTCTCACTCGTCATTCATTCTTCCAAAATTCTGTTTCACTTGTAAAAGCTTTTCTCAAGGCCTAGATGCAGTTACAGAACAAAACAGGGACAACAGAGTGGAGTCCCTGGAACAACAGCCCCTCCAATTCTTCCCTCTGGGGTGCCCCTCAATTGCCTTGCTTCTCTTGGTGGCTAGGTGTTTATGGAGATACCCCTGGCCTCCTGTCCTGCTGCCGCTCAGAGAATCCCCTGCTACCCGCTGTAGCACCATATTCTTATTTCTGTCTACAACTTTTGCTATCTCTGCTGTCCCCTCCCCAACCAAATTTGCTACTTCCAGGCACCCACCTGTGAGGAAGGCAACCAGGTGCAGGGTCAGGAATGAGCCATGGGAACAGCTCCTCAGATTGGCCTCCCGCATGCTGAGGCTTCTCCTGCTTCCATTGGTCTCCACCGTGTAGAGTGGGAACTCCTCCTACTGGGGAGGGCCTGGGACTCGTAGTGCCCAGGCACACCAGTGATTATCTCTTGCCATAGCCTGGAGAGTGGGATTTTTCCCTTCAGATCTCCTGCATCTGTTCCCGCAAAGGAACAGCACTTCACATAAGGAAGAAATGTCTATCATCCCCCCACCTTATCTTTGGTTAGCAGTGAGCGGGCTTGGTGTCCCCGGTCATCATACCCCCAGCCTCACTCCCCCCCTGTCCTTTCACTTGTGTTCTGTCTAATTTCACAGTTGATGGAACCAGGCCTCCCTGTTTTCCTCCTGCAAGTATCACCAGCCTGTGGAACTTTCCTCTACAGACACAGCTCTCAATTCTGGCCAATTCTTCATTTAAAAAGAATGATTCTGGGGCAGCTACAAACACTGTAGACATTTTCTAAGATCACTGCTATGCAAAATTACAATTTCAGAACAGTAATCCCCAGCCTTGGTTGATGAGTATCAGATTTCCCAAAAGACAACATCCTCAAATTGACCAAAATTCCCTCTAAGAATATGTTTTCATTCATTTTAAGGATGATTGTCATATGACACCCTAAGACCCACTATAAGCAAAGCGACAATGTCCCTCAAATTCCACACAGGTACTATTACATATCTTGCAGTTACGGGGTCAGTCAGAAGTGAGAAAGAATGTTCATAAAATGTTTTAAAAATCAAATAAAGGTTTTAACATCAAAATTATTCAAGTCAATTTCTAAAAGGAAAGATCATAAAACCCATAAGATAAACACATTTCTAAACAGCAGAATTTAAAGAAATATACACATTACTTTGATGAATCCTGTATTAAAAAGAGGAAAAGCACAGATACACACCGCACCAGACGGCCACACAGCAAGGAAAGGAAAAGCCACCATCTCTAATACCAATGGGATATGACGTGTGATCCAAGGGTACGAGGCTCAGTAATACTTGAGAATTCAGAAATGCACAGCCATCTGCTGAATTACTTTTTGCTTGTCTGGAGCTCAGTTTGGTCAAAGTCTCTGTTTTTCATGTATACCCAAAGTCCCCACTAAGAACTGAGACCAAAGAATTACTGTGGTTTCACTACAAAGTTTCAATGACTGCCACAGAACATTTCCAGATTACACTGGAAATCGTTTGCTATAAATATTTCCTTATGTCTCTGTTTTCCACTCAGCTGAAAAGGTCTCTTTTCTTTCTGATCTTTAGCTATTGCTGAAGTGTTACCTGTCTGTCCTTATAATGATTCCCGGATGCCGTGTCCTGTAACCTTGTGCTGTGGCCTCAGCATGACAGCTGTTCTGGTGGCTTTTGGCTGAGGCTGTTGCATTTGCTCACCAAAAGCAGCAGGCTGTTGGCGCCCCTCACTTGCTGTGTGCCTATGTCCCTGGCTGGCGGCCTCCTCACAGGCTGCTCTGTCAGCTTCACTAGGTGACAGGTCCTGAGGGCCGCTTTTCTAGGCTGCACGATGTTTCTGAAATCTCCTCAGCAAGAGAGCAAGTGTCACTGCCCTGAACCTCCAGACTTCGTGCTCATGACCCCCAAATGGATCCATTTTCTACAAATAGCCACGGCAGTGAGGATAATTCTATCCATGTGATTCTAGGTGAATTATGAACACAAAATACAGGTTAGGTCCCCTTGTACACTTAGTCCAATCTTCAGATAGTAATTTTAAAAATAAAATATTTAAAAAGAATATTTAGAATATTATTTGAGTCATTTTAGAGGCTCAAAAAACATAACTTTAAACAAGGGAAATTTTAAAAGAACATAAAATTTGACACAGAATGATCTAAAATAAATTCCCTTATTTTGCAGACGAGGAAACTATAACTCAAGGATTTCCCCAGGTCACAGTGGCTTTCAACCAGAAGTCAGCTGACACACACTCATAATATTTTCACTGTACTTTTATAATTTGTATGTTGAAGGGCAGGCTCTAAATCAGGATTTCAGTAGCCGAGCACCTAAAGCAAATTTTATTTTTCACTTTTAACCTTTACTGCTGAAGTCTATTTAATAGAATCTTCTCTCACTTCCTTTTCTTCACTGTCTTACCTGATTTTCATAAAAATTACCTTCCAATCCCATGGTAGGGTTGTTTGACACCTTCAGGGGGTTGGAGATCTTCAGGATAAGTTCCTACTTGGCAAACCAAGTAAAACATGACTATAAATCATCACGGCTATAAAAGCCAGCCTGCGTGCCCACGGCCTGAGAGGAATCCAAGCAGGAAAAAGAAATTAGGCAGAAGATCCATATGGAGCCAGGCAAGGACGGACGGTAACATGACCTGTTATTCTATTTACATCCCTCTACATCCAGGCTGTGTGTGTGTGTGTGTGTGTGTGTGTGTGTGTGTGTGTGTGTGATGGGGAGAATGGTAACTCTATTTTCAGCCATCAGCACTATACTTGTAATTTCTCACCTGAACAATTTGATTCCTGTTAAAAAACATAAAGAATTCATGGACTCTGACTGTGACCCCAGAGACCTGGGTTCGAATCTCCGTTCTGACACAGCTGCTGTGTGCTTGGGGGAAGGCTCTTAATCTCTTCAGACTTGGGTTTCTTCCTCTGTGACAGAGAAGTAACCGTGTCTCCCTCCCAGGGATCATGGTGAGGTAAAATTAGACACCGCGGGCAGAAGGCCTGTGTTCACGGAGGCCCAGTTCGTGCAGTTCTCATTTGTGTTGATAAAGTAAGACTGCATTAATAAACAGGAGGGGAAATACAAACAGCACAGAGCAAAGGAGATTGTTTTAGTTTCTTTGCAGGCTAGAGATGTTTAAAAACTCTTTCCAAGAATACTATAAATTCTCCCCAGACTCCAGGTGGAAACCTTTCTAATGCCATTTGAAAGTTCACTGAGTTTAAGAAATTCTCTCTGGGGATGCCATGTCTCATACAAAAGCTAGGAAAAGCATTTTTCTGTCCTGGTTTGTTTTTGACCCCCTATCCTGAGATCCTTTTTCCCCCTCCCTCCTCCATTCTCTCTCACTCTGCTTTTCTCCTTCCTGGCACTGCCCCTGGTAACTCCTGAGGCAAAAGTCTTTCTTGTTGTTAGCCTGTGCCCTTCTTCAGCAGGTTCAGTGAGATCTGAAGGGGGTGAGGTATAAATGGACAAGAGAACATCACCCCTACATGCTCCCACTCCTCCCAGGCCCAAAGGGTGCTCTTCAGTGGCCTCTGTTGTGATCCTCCTTTCCTTTGGTTCAGCTTTATCATCTGTTCAGGGCAAAGGGAAAAGGCCACTGGGTGGAGCCACACTAATTGCACTCGGAAATCTCTCAGTAATGGAAGGACGTCAGGGAAAACCAAGAAAGGAAAAACAGAAGCACAGAGGAGAAACTGCTGCCAAAAATTGTCACTAAATCCCCTTGGATTTATTTAGAGCATATTGCTCTGCATACAAACATGAAACCAAACCTCTAGCCCAGCCTATTTAGACCAATTTGATATTTCAGTGGAAACTAAAGCTGCACCTCTGTCATGCCAAAGTATCCGGAAGAAAAGGGAAAAACTGTGTCAATAAACAAACATCTGTTAGCCTATTGCCTATATCCAGCCCTGTGCTCAGGCACTGATGACAGCATAAGAGAAACAGAACAGAGCACTTCTCTTCAAGCAGTTCACAATATGGCAGCAAACACTAATAATCATAAGTCCTGCTTGTCAGCCCACCTTCACCACACACGCTGATCACTCACTCGCATTTTCTTTATCTGCTACTATTATTATTTATTTCCTATTTTTTCTTATAGTCTTTATCAACTTTATCTCCATCTATCCATCTGTCCTTCCAGCCACCTATCCATTTCTATCTCTCTCTATCTATCTAAAGACAAAGAGATTATTTATTTTCTTACTCAATTTCTCCTCTAGAATGTAAGCTCTTTGAGAAAGGGGGCTTGGTTTTGTTCACTGCTATAACCCTGGACCAAGAATTGAGTCTGACACATAATGGACACTCAATAAATATATTTGGAATGAACTAATGATATAGAGCAATGAGATATTAACAAGAGAAGTCAGGAGAATCTTCATGGACAAAAGGCACCTTCAGCTAAATCATAAAGGACAGATAGAATCTGTATGGCTAAGAGGATGGGCACAGCATGCCCTTAGATGCCAGGCTGGACTGGCCCAGCACAATGTGGAGGAAATACTTCATCTCTAAAGAACGTGCAGGACACCAATGTCTGGCTGCCTGGATTTAGGTGGATAAAGTATTAGAACATTTCTTTAATTCGTGGATGTTGATATCATTCAAACATGGTTTCCCAGTATTTGTCTTCTCTTTTTAAAAATTTGCAACCCAAGGCTTTCATTTAAGGAATGGATCGTCATTGCCTATCTGAATAATTGAAACTCAAACTTCAGGGAGTTCAGAGAATGAGCAGCTACTGTCGACACCCAGCTTGTCCTCTGCTTTCCTGCTAGGCCTCTGATCTAGCTTATCTTCCCTGCTTTACAGACACTTGCAATAGAACTCGATACATGCTCCTTTCCTCTCTTTTTGCTAAAAAGCAATCTAGTGTGTGGCGGTATGTGACAATATGGCCAAACCACGAGGACATTTTGCTAAATAAAATAAGCCGGTCGTGGCAAAACAAATACTGCATGATTTCACTTATCCATGGTATCTAAAATAGCCTAACTTGTCGAATGAGACTAGAATGGTGATTGTCAGAGGATAGAGGGGAAGGGAAGTGGGGAGTTTCTAAGCAACAGGCATAAAGTCTCAACTATGCAAGACGACTGAGTTCTAGAGATTTGGTCTACAATATTGTCCCTGTAATCAACAATCCTGTATTGTACACTTAATTTGTTACAAAGATAGATATCATGTTAAGTGTTCTTACTAAAATAAAAATAAAGATAAATAAACAAAACTTGGGGCTAGAAACCCTGTCTTCTGCTCGTTCTAATGGCCACACAGTCCCCCCACACAAGGCCACACACTTACTCCTTGGTGATAATCTGAGATCTCAGGCGCAGGTCTTAGCGCAGCAGCAGCTATACAAGGCACAGTTAATTCTGAAGATGACGGATCATTGCTGAAGAAACACATGAGTTCACTAAAGAGTACAAAATTAGAATCCAAGGATCATCATCATTTCTTATTTAAGCAAGAGATCTCAAAAATAAAATAGTCATATTATTTCTATCTTGAAGCATGTTGGCTGCTATTATGTGCATGTAATGTGTCTAGCTATGTACAGTCATCACTATTATAGGCAAGAAGATCTAGGCTTAGTCTGAGCTATGTTAAAAATACACAGTAGGAATGGGTAACACTGGTAACAGGGTACTGTTGTTAGAGATAAAGAAGTTCAGTTAATCCTGACCTTGGGCCATTTATTCAAGCACATTTCAGAACAAACACAGCTTCCCACCTATCTTGCAACTTAAAGAGTTTGGTATTAATTCTTCTGTTGAGGCAGACATTTTCATATAAATAAATACTTGTTTGGCAGAACAAATTATACTAGTGAAAATATATCCTTTCATTCCATAGTCCTTCATTTCTTTTTTCTGAGTTTTTTTCTTTGAATCTGCCATGTCTTAATTCAAAGGTTCGTCTTTGTCCTGAATCCTCTTGTGCCCTACAGCTTTCCTGGTGGCTCTAGGTCAATTTGCCTACAGACGGTTTGCCAGTGTACAATTAGCCAAAAGGCAATTTCCTAAATGGATTAATTCTCTGAAAGCAATTCCCTGAGAAGGACAGCTTTTTGCCAATTGCTTTTTGGTAAAATGACCCATATTCCTCCCTGGATGAGTAATCTCATCCACTCACACGGACTGAACTACTGCTGTGTGCTCCTGTCTCCCGCATCCACTTAAATATTCAACTTGTTCCCTGGACACATTAACATTTATATGTCTAAAAGCCTACCTCCCAGCACTCTTAATTCCACGTTGTCCCTCTAGTATTTCAGGTCTCACTGAAAGTACCACTTGTCACCCACTTTCCCAGATCAGGAAACTGAGTCAGTATTGACTCACTCATCCTCTCCTCACCCTTCATAGGCCATCAATTGCCTAGTCCTACTGACTTTAACCTCCTAATTTAATGGGAGAAGGCAATCACCAGATCCGTGTTTCCCATAGATTCCAAAATGCTTTCAATCACCTGCTCTTCGTCTTTGTTGTCTACTAATGAAGGTTGGTTCAGCCCCGTCCCTCTCTAGGCCACTCCAGGACTATGACAATGAGATCATAATTAATCTGCCTCCATCTAATTTTCCCCTTTCACATTCTTCCTCTACTTTTCTACTAGAATGCACTTTTGCCAAAAGGGTTTTCCATGAAATGCAAATCCTGCAAGATGACCTACTGAAATAACTTTAGAAAATGCTTCAAATCCTGCAAGATGAAACACAAAAGCTACAAGATGATCTATGTCGAAGTAAGTTTAGAAAACGCTGCATGCTGTGTCCTCCTCTTGCAAAATCACAAAGGCCATCAACATAATAAAGGTCCTGAAAAGACCTGAAGTAAAGAAACACACAATATTGTATAACAAAACATGGCCCATAAGCGTTTGACTCATGATCTCTTGTTTTCCCCAAAGTAACAACTACTAACAAGCAGTGGAACACAGTTTGAAAATGCTGGCACATTGTGATTTGATCACACTAAGGAAATAAAGTAAACGGACTGACCCAGCCCACTGCCCTCATATTTTCTGCCCTCTCCCCCACCAACTGCACAACTCCTGAGGGTCCTGTGACTTGCATTTCCTCATGAGCAGCATGTCCCTTCCCACGTGTCTTTGGCTCCCTTTACCTGAAATGCCCTGTTCCACCTTCTAACTCCTACTCATCTTTCAAAACACGACTCAAGTTTCACCTCCTTTAGGAAACTTTTTCTGACCGCTGTGACCTATGCTTGGTTTCTCTTATAACGTCCTCCTACTCATCACAGCACTTACCGTCTTCTAACTAAAACTAGCTTTATTCCCCCATTTGTGCAAACACCTCAGGGACCAAATCATTAGTACAGAGTAAGTGCTCAAAAAATAGCTGTTGTGCTGAAATAAACCAACCCACGATAAAAGTGACAGATGATAATATAATAAAAGCTTCTAAGAATTTGTTAATTTAAGAATGTAAAATACCATAATCCCTCAATATTTCAAAAATATATGTGAAAAACTTCTTTTTCAAAAATTTATGATGTCATTTATTTTTAATGTCTTTTTTATTAATGTTATTAGTGATTTGCAATAAAATTGTCCTTATTTGCATTTGCATGCTTCAATCACTCATATCAGATATTCAAATATTTTTTCTTTATTAAGAATGAGGAAGAAAAAGAAATTACTGAAAATATTCACTAGGGCAACTTTCTACTGTGGAAATTAGCCAACAACACTTTGTATCTTGAAATGTAAACACCACCTAAAATCAACGTAGGGACACTGAATCCACGTCTCTGCATGACCTTATTTAAACAAGAGCTGTTCTTCATTTTATTTGCTTCGAACCTACCAGACCTCTTTTGACCATGAAGCCGGTCTGAGCCAAGACTTCTATGTTTAGCTGTACATAAAAATGACAGCTTTTCTTCTGGGTAAAATTACCTCATGCTGCGTTTGCCCCTAAACCTCAACTACCTTCTAGTCAAGGTCTAGAATTCCACAAAAGAGTAGAGATTACTGACCGAGTTTGACAACCTTATCAACTTACTTGGGAATATAGGTTGTGCCCGGAGGTGTTGTATAGCAAATGTCTGAGCTGACTGCACTCATTCTGATCGACTTTTCTCACAGTAGAGGAGCTGTCTCCCTCATTTATTCATTCACTCACTTGATAAATGTGGGCTGAGCACCCATTATGTGGCAGACACTACGCTGTCACAAAGGCCACAGTATGATAATCACATAATCGTGTTCTATGTAACAGCTGCATGAACTGAGCGCACACTGTGGGCAAGGAGCCATGCTAAGTTGTGCATGTGTGCTTTTGCATTTGACCTTTACACAAGCTTGTGAGGCCAGTGCATTGCTATCCCTTTTGATACAGTAGGAAACTGAGACTTAGAGACTCGTACACCACCAGAGATCTCAGAGCTAGCAAACATCACAGCCACGTTTGAACCCAGACAACCTTCTCCTGAGAAGCCCCTTTGTGCAGTTACCAGGCAACACAGCCTGTCAGTGGTCACACAATACCACTCTGCCATCAAAACTTCCACAGACATGTTCCTTGCCTGACCACTATCATGCTGTATCTTAAATAGCATTGAGCAGGAACTGTTTAGAGGATCCTGAAGTGACAATAAAGGCACAGGGAATCAAATTAAATTCTTTGTTTTTTAATTAAACAACTTTGGAGCATAGGTGCTGGCAAGTATTCCATGAATACTGACTGTAGTTAATGGTAAACTGTAGTTAATGTGGTTATACTGTGTGGCCTTTTGAGGTACCTTTCAAACAAGAGATTCTGTGATTAAAGAGGTAGCTTAATCTAGTTGTTTCTAGATTCCATCTCAAGACTGTCACTTGAAAATCACGTTTAACTCAAGCTATTTTCAAAGGAATGACTTGGGCTAAGCAAGACACTTATCCATATTTATACCAAATGAAAGAGGTCATCTGCAGAGGAATGGCCAGTTAGGACATATTTTGTCTCAACTTGCATCCCGTGAGAAAAAGGAACTCAAGATTAAAAAATAGAGCTAATTTGTTTTATGGCATCATGGAAGGATGTATAGGAAGAAGTATTAATCTATTCAATTATGTAACAAGTGATTTTCTTAGGCAGTAAGCTATTCTAAAAGAGTGATAAGTGTCTTTTATGGATCCAACATACTAGAAGTTGTTTTATAAGCATCTGACCAGTACAATGAATTATGGTGGATCCTGAATGCACAAAGAATGCAGTTCTCCAACATTCATCTTGCAGATTTCCTGCCCCACCCTCCCCCTGGATCACTTAGCCGTATATTCTCCCCAAAGGCCAAAACACAAGATTGCTTGAACAACGTATTTCCTGACTAATTTATTAAGATGGTTTCTTGGGTTATACAATATTCCCAATCCAAAAGCCACTCACTGGCAAGAGAAAATAATTCCTTTTTAATTAACAAGGAAAAAAATCAGACCGAATTCCAAGCGATTTGACCACTTTGACCTGGTTTTAGACCGTCTTCACATTTCCGTGAGCTCAGAGGTGAGCTCCAAATCCCACTTTGGGTTTAAGTTTTGTTTAAAGTACTGTTTAATGGGAAAAGAAATTTTTCTAGCTCTCCTGGAATTTGAATGTCAGTAAGGTGACACCCAGGTGACACAGTGGTAGACTTCTATAACATGACATGATCTAAAGCCCATTTATGCACAGAAGCCTGGGCTTTGTAGCAAGAATTAAAATGTTGTGCATCAATTCCTATATCCTGAATTTATCTTTTACCCATGGGAAGCGACATTTTCACAGGAATTTTTGGACCAGTGACCTGAAGTTACATTTAAGTCCAGTGTCCCTATGTTTCTTAAAGAGGCATTTATAGAAAACCAAATAAAATACCTTACATAAGCCAGTAAAACTGGCAGCAACAATATGACCATGCTATAATCATTACCATTAAAAAAAATAACAAAGTTTGTGTGAACAGGACAAGAGTTCACCAACAGTTTAGCTCCTGATAGAAACACTCCAACTTTAACCTGTTTTAAGGATTTGTATCCTAGTGATGAAAAGAACCCCCCTGGAGCACCAGACCTTGGATATGTAACAGAAGTCGTGTTTCCACAACCAGACCTCATAGAATTATCATGGATTTAAGTGTGATAATGCAGTTAGAAGTTCTTACCGTTTAGCACACAGAAAGTGCTCAATAAATCTTGGCTGCCAGGTTTTACCCATTCCACCAACAATTACAGAATGCCTACAATTACCAGATACTAAGCTATGGGTAGCAAATAAAAAATGACTAAAAGTAGGATGATAACATGGTTAAAATATTATTTTTAAGTTTTATTTTGTTTTTTAAATTTTTGTGAACTTGGTTATTTTTCCATTGGCCCTATTTCTGCCAGTGGCTTATGAGCTCCTCTAAAACTGTATGCCGCATCTGCAGTTCCCTTTGAGTCGCTCCTAGCATACAATTACTTTGTGGTTGACTAATTTTTCTCTGCCGCAGGCCAGTACTGAAAGTTTAGGGGGTACATACTCAACCAATAACGTAGTTAAGGCTCAGTCAGACTTTCTTATACATGAGTTTTATCACTGCTGAGATCATATTATGGACATCTGTATATACTGACCAGGTTAGGGGACTTTTATGAAAGCAAGGCCTCTAAAAACTAACTTGTCTTCCCAATCAGATGTTGTCACCCCAACAGACTGGACTTTTTCAGAACTGTTCAAGATATTAGGGGTCAGGATCTCAACAGGATTTAGCTGCTGTCCTGTCCTCACACTCCCAAATTTTCTGCTGTGACTCTAAACACATGGCAGGCATCATGGATTGCTTTAAAAACTGTGTGTGTTCATGTGTGTGCTTGTACACATGTGTGTGTTTTGAAACTTACCTGTGGAAACTGTCCATCTGCAAATAACAGAAGGGAGCCACAAAAATTGTATGCAATGCTGAATTAAAATATACAATATACATGTGTAGCTAAAATTAGTGGTGTGGCATAGTAAATCAATGACATAATCACATCTTCTGAACTTGATACTGCAATATTCATTATATGGTCCAACTTGCTGTTTTACCCAAATTAAAAACTATAAATTTTATCTTTGGCTCATTAGTTTGATCTAAAAAGAATTTTGAAACTAATTAAATTTTGAGTAGTGAGTCCATTTTATTTTTTACCTTTGAATAAAACTTGCCTTAGTTTTTATTTTCATGCCATGAGTACAATCCAGCACTGGCCTCATAAAACTGACTTTAACTTTTCCAAACTCAATGTCAGGTTATGACCCAGGTCACTACTCGAGGATTAGATCTGTTTCTAATACAAGTCATCTTAAATCCTTTTTGAAGCAGGGTAAGGGGAATGTTGCTTTCCTGGGTTAGAATGGTAGTTCTGTGCTGTCACTTAGTAATGATAGGAAATCAACCAAGTCAATTCCTCTGGGCCTCAGTTTTCTCACTAATAAACTAAGAGAATCAGACTTAATGAGTACTAAGGCCCACTGACTGCAGTTTTTAAACCCTATGATTGTTTCAGTTAACAGGTTCTGTTTAGATTATATGATGAGAAACATGGTTTCTATGTAAAAATTAACCATGTTTCTATGTAAAAATTAATATAAATTTACATAGAAAGAAAGAAAGAAAGAAAGAAAGAAAGAAAGAAAGAAAGAAAGAAAGAAAGAAAGAAAGAAACTTAATTGTGAATGAATATTTGAGTTGAAGGTTAGAAAATTTCCTTAAGAATTCTTGTTACTGAGTTAACTCCAAATAACTACTTGAGACACTTTTTATTTTTGAGAAACTGTTGAAAGAAATAATTGTGTAATTAGAAGCAGGATGACCATGAAGATTTTAAAATCAGAAAGATCTAGATTCAAATCCTGAGTTCATGTTATACCTTGGGTATATTGTATAATCTCCTGGGCCTCCATTTCTTCACCTGTAAAATGTGGATAATATGTACCTCCTAGGGCTGCTGTAAAGATTAAATAAGACATATAAGGCATCTAATGTGGTGACTGGCTCATGATAAACACTCAAATATTTTCCACTTTTCATTTTCCTTTCTAGAAGTCTTTGCACTAAGGACAAGAAATTCTTGTTTCAGTAGAAACAAGAGTGAAATTGATGGGCTGTGAATCTCCTGAGTCTAGTAAGGCAGTATTTCACAGTGGTTACCAGTGGGCACTGCAGGGTCTTAGAGACTTGCATTCAAATGCAAACTGTCAGTTACTACCTTTGGGACTGTAGGCAATTTATTTAAGTTCTCTGAGACACATACAGTTTTTCATCAGTAAATTAGCTATTGTAACCCTTAGGAAGAGAGAATGCATCACTGTGTCTACATCATCATAACAACACAATATATGGTAGCTATTTTTATTATGCTTCTGCTCTCCAAACTTGAAACAGTAACCAGAAGAGAGAAGGAAATCAAGTAACATTTTTTGAAGGAAAAGATTGGACAAGTGACTGTTCCTTGGCTGATGATGAGCATCACCTAGCATGTCTGTGTGTCTTCTAGGAGCAAGGATGGCCCTGGGGCCCCACAGCTTCCCATGGAAGGCATGTCATTTTCAAAGACATCTTTCCTGACATGAAAACAATGCCGTGAAAACTACTTGTGTTCTTTTTACGGAACCAGCTAGGGATTCCTCATGTTTTTTATTCTCAGTTAAAATATTATTCCATGACATTTTTCATGGGTGTGCCCTGGTTGTCTGCAGCCAACATTTTAGGAGATGTGTGTTTATGGAGATGTGGATATGACTAAAAACTTTTGGGAAATCTGAAATAAAGGTTAGATCTGTCCCATTAGGTAGCCTTGAATTGGTAGCATAAACAGATCTAAAAACTCTTTACTTACATAAACATAAGTTAAAAAATACTGGCACTTCATTAGATTTAAACATCAACAATAACAAAATGACATTAGAGGATTTACACTTTGCTGGGTAGTTATCTCTAGAGTCCCAAAATATCGAAAGTTCTATTACTGGAACTTTTAAAATTGTATCATCATTTTAGACTGACATTTAAAAAACAGCAGTAATGTGTGGGCTCCCTCTGCTGGATCTTCAGACTGTGAATGCCAGAAAGAGTTTTCAGTACTTTACATTTACCCAACCAACTGGATTACTCATGGTGATGAGATTAACACAAAGAAGTGATGTTGATCCATTTCAAAATCCACAGGAAAACAGTTTGCTAAATAAAGAAGCTGAAATTAGTTGGGAATGTTCTTCTGTTAGTGTTAAAAAACTGGGATTTTATTTTGTTCTGTTTTAAGTAGGAGACAGTAGACTTTGTTTTGTTTTATGTTTTAAAAAAGAGGCATAGATTTTCTTTGGAGAAGGGTCACATGTGGTCCATGGTACCTGTTGCCAGGGTAACCATGTCCTCTGTCTATACACATCAAGGCCAGTTATTTCATTTAGAGACAATCAGACTATCAGGTCAAAGGAAACAGAAAATGCAAATCATGATGTTCATGCTGTTTCAGAAAAACTACAATGTGATTGCCCTTCACCCCAACTCAGAGAAGTTTTCTCTTTAATAATGAATTTCTTTAAATGTTACAAATATTACTGTCTCCTTAACATAATTATTTTCTGGTGGATACATAGGCACTTCATGCTTTTGCACTGGGGGCCTTCTCTATTTATTGAACTTGGAAAGGAGATTTGAGGACAAAATGTTCTTTAATAAAATTAGAACTTCTCTCTTCTGAGAGTCATACATTTATCCAAAAGTCTATAAAAATATTACCCCATTTAGCTTATGGAGCATTTCTGAATAGGTTCTTTTTTTTAGTGCCCAATGATCCTGAATTTAGATGCTGTGTTTAAAACCTGTTTGCTGAAGGAAGGCTATAATTAATATAAGGAATACTGAATTCCACTTTGAGAATGGCAAGTTATTGGTTGACTATTTACATGAAGAACAAAAATAGAACTTGTTGCAGAAGACTGTAGTTTGATATATTCCTTAGTTTAGTGTAGGTTTTTACAGTGAGTTGCACAAAATGTAAATATACAAGTGAGCGCTCAAGTATTTACTAAAATGCAAAATTTATTTTGTTGTTTAATGAACATTATATTCTTATTATTTAGTTTTTATTATAAAATTCCAAACCCATTAAAAAAGTTTTTTTCAACCTTACTCCACAGGTATTGATAGTGATCCCCGTATCAAACACAGCCACAAATTTATCAATATATCTAAGATCTTTTTTATAATATCTCTGGAAAGGTAACCAAAATAATTCCTTAAGCTGAAAAGTCTCATTAATTTAGCATCTTCAGGGATACCTAATTCCTTATTTTGCTTGAAAAGGCTAAACACGTATTTCCTCGAAGTTTTCAATTTTAATTTTCTTTTTTTATGGTGCACTGCATTGCTGAGGATTTCAAAAGACCTCACTCCGAAAGGAGCGCAGCTATTCTGCCTCCTTTCACACAGGGCTTCCCCTGGACCCACCTCCCAAGGGAGCTGGAGAAACTAGAAAGTGTATTTGGGGGAAAGATAGGAATGTGCAGTAAACTGTAACTACAGCGACCACATGTTCTAATTTACTGGGATAAACTTGTTTGATTCCTGCTTTCCTGGCATAATTATTAACAGTGTCATTTCATTCTCAAAAATGTCTTAAATGATAAATTATATGACCTTCCTCTTTATAATCTAAATGCTTCTGTCTACATTACCATTTGTTTTTTAGAATATCATTTCCAAATGTACACTTACCTAAACTCTTAACTTCTCTATACATCAGGAGTTCTATGGTTAATTAATTTTAAGAAATGCTGTGTAATATATGCAGTAGTCTTCTTGGAGAGTCTAAGATACATTCACATATTTAAGACTGCTTGACTTTGCTCCAAAATTCAGGGGCTAACTACAAGCCCCACCATGTTGTTTGTATAGAACTATAACTATCCATAGTTACATAAGCTCTCAGTTCCAATTAGCACAGGATCCATACCCCACCCCTATAATTATTTCCTTGCACCCCATCAGAAGGACTAAAATTGTGGGGAAACAAAGGTACCCGTTAAAATGCCAGCCCCAAGAACTCTGCTAGAGAATATCAAAAGGGCTCCAATTTAACACAGAAAGTGTTCATAAAGTGCATGTCTAAACTGTTTAGTTAGAAATTAGATCTCATTTCCCCATGCGTTCCCACTGACTTCATTAGTTCTCTGTTTAGTCCTTATTATGTTCAAAGCACTAGTTACGTACTATTGTGAATGCATAAGAGAAACTGTTGTATCCAGGATGCTAACAGTGGGTAAGAGACTCCTCCCCTCCTCAGTCTCACTGACTCTGTTCTGTTTTTGTTTTTTCCTCACAGCACGATAGGCTTCTCCTATTCTTTATCATTCTCTAATTATGTTTACTCTTTGTTTTCTGTCTTCCCAACTAAAATGTCCATTTCTCAAGAGCAAATGTTTTTGTCTGTTTTATTCAGTAATTTATCTCAAGCGTCTAAAAAGAAGTCAGCACAAAGTCAATGTTTAATCAATTCGTCTTGAAGAAACAAACAAACAAGCAAATAAATAAATAAATAAACTCTAAGTAAAGTTTTAGTGATGGGGCCCAGCTCATAGTACGTGTTTTTTGAAGAATGAAAGTATGAAGGCATAGATGAATGAGAGCACAAGTCAGAGTGGGCACAAAGTTGGGAAGGTATATTAGAAACAGGTTGTGGAGAACCTTGAATGTCATGTTAATGGCCCAGTTACCATTTATTGTGACCTTACTATGGGTCATGCACTGTGCGAGAAATAATAGCAACATCTTCCTATAACAAACCCAGAAGGAAAGACTGTGTTCGCCATTTAAGATGAGAAAACAGACTCTCACGAAGGTTAAGTAACTTGTCCCAAATTGCATACAAATTAGCCTGAGCCTGGATTCAATTATCTGTTTAATTATCTGTGACTCCAAGATTTATGCTCATCGTGCTGCCTTTCATTCGGCAAGTAGAAAGCCATAAAGATATGTGAGTAATGGGGTAAAATCTTTGTCTCATATTTTTACAGATAATTGCTACCACTATGAGTGACAGATTATACAAGAGGATGAATGTTAGATCTTAGTAGCAGTTGGATTCCAGCTGTGGAACTCAGAATTCAGGACAGGTTTGTAGATTCCAGAGTTGGAATGCCCAAGACAGTGGCTACTAGCTTCATGAGACTAGCAAGTGCTTGAAATAAGACTAGTACCAGCTGAGATGTGCTCTAAGTGTAAAGTACACAATGGATATTGACAGACGTTACAAATAAAGGATGTAAAATATTTCATTAGTAATTTTTAATTGATTACATGTTAAAATGTATCATGGGTATATTCAATTAAAGTATGATAAATTAATGTTTCTTTTACTTTTCCTGTGGTGGCTACTAGGAAAATTAAAGTCACATAAGTGGCTTGAATTATATCTTTGTTGGACAATTATTCACATAAAGGAACCCTTTGAATTCTTAAGGGATCACAAAAGGAACAGCTTAGGGTAAGTAGGCCAAGGAAAGACTATTGATCATCTTGAGAGAATCCTACATTTAGGAGCCAGGAAAGAAGGAGGAGATGACAAAGGAGACTGGGGAGTGATCGAAGATGACAGCATTAAGATGGAAACTTGGCCAAAGGTTGCAGAAAGGCCAGGGAGAATGACAACAGGAAAGAGGCTGTTACATTTACCAGTTAGGAGGTTATTTGTTTTTAGGACTTTTCATAGAGTGGTTGTGGTGGAAGCTCGTTTAAAAAAGGAATAGGGGTGGGACTCAAGATACATTTTTAAGGAAATGGATGATGTGAACATGTATATAAGTTTAGTGGAGGGGAAGAGAGAAAAGATTCAAAAGAAAGAAGAGATTGTTGAGGTAGTGAAGTCCTATCACCAGTTTTAGGAAAGTAACTTGCCTAGGAGAGGATTCAGATACTTTTTCTCTGAGGCCACAGAGAAGGAAAAGAAATTCAGGAATTTCACATGATTTTATTTCTTATATTCTCTGAGATAGAAGAGATAAGGTTATAGCCCATGTTAGAAGATTGAGGCTAAATTTGAGAGCTTGAGAAGTATGAAAAAGGCTCAGAGAAGATACAGTTGCAAGTCATCAGTGTGAAGTAATAAACAAGTGGGAAGCGAGCAGTGAAGAGCCAGTGCAGTCTGGGCGGCATAAATACTCAGGAGCACAGCTGACGCAGTGATGTCCTGTCAGCGACAGAGCTAAGCTTTCTGAGGCTTACCCAAGATTAGGAAAGAACCAAGTTAGTGTGATTGAAGGTCACGGGGCTGCTTCTCTAGCTTGTGTGAAAGTAACGAAAACCGTAGAACATGATGTCCAAGTTGTATTTAAAAAAGCTTTCAAAGCCAGTCTGGGAACGGATCTCACTTGTATGAAGCAGTGCCTGGGTCAGGTGTGTGTGTCTGGCTCTGTGATGAAGGGTCTCAGCTTCTGCAGATTACCCACATCACCAAGTCAGAAGCAGCAAGAACGAACATGGATTTCCATCCATCCTTATGAGGTTCCAGCGCATCCTCATGTGATTCTAGTCTGCTTGGTGACTGTCGCTTCCCAACTGCCTGCCCTCTGAACGTCAGGCCAGCACCAGGCGCAGAGATGGCCTGGCAGGAACTGCTTATCCAGCCCCACAAGCTAACTCCCTGTAAGTAAGCCTTTGATTTGTAATATAAAAACAAAAAAATACATCGATATTGCTACTGTTTCTACTTCTCCAGTTTATTCCTTACTGATACTGAATTAAAAGACTAGGAATGATGGCAAACACTGCAGTTTATTTCTTCTTTTTTGTTAACTGAAGTATAATTGACTTACAATATATATAAGTATCAAGGCACAACACAGTGACTGGATATTTTTACACATTATGGAATGATCACAGCAGTAAGTGTAGTTACCATTGGTCACCGTACAAAATCACTACAATATTACTGGCTATACTCTCTGTGCTGTGCATTATATCCTGTTGACTTATTTTATAACTGAAAATTTGTACCTCTTAATCCTTTTCATCGATTTCATCCACCCCATGCCCCACCCTCTAGCAATCACCAGTTTTTTCTCTGAGTCTATGAATCTGTTTCTGTTTTGTCATATTTGTTCATTTGTTATTTAGATTTCACATATGAGTGAAATCATAAAGTATTTGTTTTTGTCTGGCTTATTTCACTTAGCATAATATCCTCTAGGTTCATCCATGCTGTTGCCAAGGAAAGACTTCATTCTTTCTAGAGCTGAGTAATAGTCTATTGTAGATTTATATACCACATCTTCTTTACTCATCTATCAATGATCACTTGGGCTGCCTCCATCTCTTGGCTATTGTAAATAATGCTGCAATGAACAATGAACTGGATGTATCTTTTCAAGTTAGTGTTTCTGTTCCTTTTGGATAAAAACCCGGGAGTGAAATTGCTGAATGTATGGTAGTCCTATTTTTAATTTTTTGAGGAACCTCCATATGATTTTCCGTAGGGGCTATACCAATTTATCTTCCCACCAACCGTGCACAAGGGTTCCCTTTTCACCACATCCACACTAATACCTGTTATTTCTTGTTTTTTGGGGTTTTTTTTTCCTTTTGATACAAGCCAGTCTGACAGATGTAAGGTAGCATCTCATTATGGCTTTGATTTGCATTTCCCTGTTGAAGTGATATTGAGCATCTTTTCATGTGCCTACTGGCCATCAGTATGTCTTCTTAGGAAAAATTGGTGTATAATTGTTCACAGTAGTTTCCTATGATTGTTTGCATTTCTGTGCTCAGTTGTAACTTCTCTTTCACTTCTGATTTTATTTGGGCCCGCTCTCTTTTTTCTTAATCTTTTCCCTTATGGTTTGACAAATCTCTTTAGTGTTATTTGTCATGTATCTATAGTACATTTTAGTTTGTGGTTACCATGAGGTCCGTGAATATCAACCTATTCATATAGCACTTAATTTAATAAGCTGATAGTCGCTTAAGTCAAATGCCTTCTAAAAGTACTACATTTTTACCTCCTTCCCCAGATCTTATGTTCTTGATGTTATATTTTACATCTTTTATTTTGTGCTTCCCTTAGCTACCTATTGTAGGTATCAGTGATTTTATTGCTTTTGTCTTTAAGTCTTCATGCTGAACGTGGTGATCACTGCCTTTGCTATATATGTGCCTTTACCAGTGAGTGGTTTTTTTTTTTTTCATTTATTTTCTTATTTCTAGTTATGGCCTTTTCTTTTCCACTTAAGATCCTTTAACCTTTCTTATAAGGCTGCTTTAGTGGTGATGAACTCCTCTACTTTTTGCTTGTCTGGGAAGTGCTCTCTCTTTCCTTCAGTTCTGAATGACAGTCTTACCTGGTAGAGTATTCTTGACTGTGTTTTCCTTTCAGCACTTTAAACACACCATGTCACTCCCTTCTGTCCTGCAAAATTTCTGCTAAAAAATTAGATGCTAACTTAATGAGGGCCCCCTATATGTGACTCTCTGCTTTTCTCTTGCTGCCTTTAAAATTCTCTCTTTAACTTTTGCCATTTTTATTATATGCCTTGGTGTTGATCCCTTTTAATTCATTTTATTTGAGACTCTGAACTTCTGACCTGAATATCTGTCTCCTTCCCCAGGTTAGGAAAATTTTCAGGAATTATTCTTCAAATAAGTTCTCTATCCATTTCTCTCTCTTCTTTTTCTGGGACCCCTATAATGAGAATGTTAGTATACTTATTGTTGGCCCAGAAGTCCCTTAAACTATTCTTATCTTTTTAAAATTGTCTCCCATTTCCAGCTCTCTGATCTGTTCTTCCATGTCATCTCTTCTGCTGTTGATTCTCTATAGTAAGTTTTTAGTTTCAGTTAGTATATTCTTCAGGTCTTATTGGTTCTTTCTTATATTTTCTAACTCTGTTGAAGATCTTTTCTCCTTCATTCTCCCAAGTTTGGTGAGCATTTTTATGAACATTATTTTAAACTCTTTATCAGGTAAATTGCTTATCTCCATTTCATCAGGGTTTTTCTGGGGTTTTAGCTTGTTCTTTTCCCAGAACATATTCCTCTCTCTCCTCATTTTGTTTGACTTTCTGTGTTTGTTTCTATGAATTAGGCAAAATAGTTACTTCGCCTGGTTTTGAAAGCATGGCATTGTATATGTAGGCACATTCCTGGTGTAGACTGCATGTTCTGGGCAGCTCTGGCTGGCTGGAGATGGAGTGTGTGCAAACCTGTACAGAGGGCCCAGGCATACTGCAACAGGGCTGCCTTGGTGGAATGGCTCGAGTTAGAAAAGATCTGGACCTGGGGTCCTGGGGTGTGCTGTGATGGGGCAGCCTTGGTGAGACAGATGGCGTTGGAATGGGTATGGGCAGGGGAGCCAAGGGCATGTTGTACCAGGGCTGCCTTGGGGGAATGGCTGTACCTGGTGTGTACCAGGGCCCTGGGGCACTCTGTGGTAACCTTGGCAAGCTGGATAGAGTACCTGAACCATGTTCCCCCTGGCACGATCAAGGTTTTGGAAGAATGCAAAACATGGTACTCCTGGCACCTCCAAGCCCAAAGAGACTTCTAGCAGCTCCCTGCCTGTTTGGCAGATAGTCTAGGGCTAGCAAATGGATTTCCTTCACACATAGTCTAGGTGCCCTTTAAATGACTGTTTTTTCCACTATTTCTCATGATGGATGCGTCCACATGCTGGCCCCTCAGTGATATCCCTTCCCACTACAAGTTGCAGCCTGAGGGTGGGGTTCCCACTGACACCATGGCTCTTTCTCGCCTACCCATCTCTGTGTGGTCCCTCTATCTTTCCTTGGGCAGAAGCTTTTCAATCAGCCCTCAAGTATTTCTCAGGATGAATTATTCTTTATGTAGGTGTAATTGTGTATGTCTCTGGGAGGAGGTTAGTTCAAGGTTTTCCTATACCACCATCTTGAACCAGAACCCAGCTTATTCATTCATTTATCCATTTATTCTGGGTGCCAAACTCATACATCATGTAAGATACAGGTCTTGACAACTTTTCATTAAAACAAACAAAAATAAAACTGTCTGCATGGAGTAGAGTGGGGGCCCAAGGCAGGGATGGTCATTCTGCCTCACTTAGATTCCAAAGGAACACTGAACTGAGATTGGTGTCTATTGTCTAGAAGGCACATTTGAGAATAAAATGAAAATCAGTCACTCCTTTGGGCCCCAAGATATGAAACAAGTAAAAGGAGATACTGAAACTTGGAAGAGATTTTCAGAAAATCATGTAGGCCCCTGAGTTTTAAAACTGTAATTCCACTCCAAGCATCACCTATTCATTATCTATCACTCCAAGTCAGCTCATTCTCTCATATTTCACGAGCACATTTCCTAAGCTCCTCAAACACAAATCTCTGCAGTATCCTCTACTCTTTTTTCCCATTTCTTCCAACACTGTTATCCTTCCTGTCCTCTGCCACTGCCTCCCTAGTTGGCCATCAGATTCTGATATGTCTACTTCAGGATTGTTTCTTGCATGAACAACCTCCTTTTCAACTCTGCTGCTGCCATTGCCAAAATAAGACTATCACTGTTTCACATCTGGACATTTTCAGGAGTTTTCTAATGGATATTTCTGCTCCCAGAGTTCCTACAAAAAAATCATACCCAGTCACTCTTCCGCATAAACTTCACTGAAGCCCTTCTTGAAATATTTTCACTCTTGATCATAGAACCTTTTCAGTCAAGGCTCTGACAACCGTTTTCTGCATCTCCCATCATTTCTCATTATTTATCACCACTGGATTTCTTCTGGTCATTTTTAAATAACACCATGCCTTTCAGAACTTTGTGGCTTTTGCATGTGGCGTTCCTCTGACTTAAAATGCTGCGCACACCCTTCTATTTAGGATAAATGCTTCCTAATTCTTCAAGATAGAGTCAAGTCTCCATTAGGCAGAGTCCCTCTTTGGTGCCCCAGAGCACTGCATGCTCACCTCTCCTCTCACACAAACTCTGCATTAAATCGTAATTATCAGTTTGTATAAGTGCGTCTCATTCTGGCGCTGCCATCTACCTGGGGCTCTAACAACCGCACGGTGATGATGCTCTAGCTGTGCATGGGAATGTCCTCATAAAAGTTCATTAAATTAGTGAATTAATTAATGAATATCAGAGAGAACCGTATTTCAGATGGAGGTTTACAATTATTGCTCAGGCTCCAACCTAGTCTATTTAACCTATAATGTAGACAGAATATGGTAGTTCAGATAAATTTGCCAAATGTTGATTCTAGAACTTTGAATGCAAAAAAGGTAATATGGCCATTTATTGAGTTAGATCTATACTGTAGGCTGGCCCAGGAAGCCAGTCAAGTGTATACTATTATTTCTATAGGAAAGTACCATCTTCAGTTTTCAGGGACAAGGGAACATAACCACTCCAGCAGTGGCGGTGCCCAAGCTGCAGCCATGCAACCTGCCTGGTAAATGGGAGGGAATGGAGAGCAGAATGCCAGAGATGGCATTTGTTTTTGCTTCACAGGGCATGGCTGCGTGGCCTTGGTGTATACTGAGAAGTTAAGCCTGTGGTTTGAGGTGTACAACTTCCCTTGCCATAATCCAGAATATGTGCAGCTGTATCAGAGAAGCAGGAGACATGGGATTCACAGAATAGCTCTTGTTTTCGGGAAATCCCTTTCTGCCCCTGCAGTCTAATGCTGTCTGTGCTATTATCTTTAAGTGTGGATATTTGTAACCCTGGTTACTGCTATTTTAAGGAGTGACTCTGAATGTTAAATTTACAGTGAAATTCTTTTTTTCTGAATAAAATTCTTCTGAATTATCTCAATAATAACATTTTTCATCTAAGCAGTCTTTTGACAAACCTGGGTTGAATGTCTACCATGTAACAGCTAATGTACTAAGCACTGAAAATAGAGATAAATGATTCCTATTCAAAGGAACAAGTAAATAGTCAATAAAAGTTTACTTTATGTGAAGTAACATAAAGAAATGACAGAGATAGACTACTTCTGTCCTCATGGAATTTATATGCTAGCAGGGAAAAAATATGTATAATTATAATGTGATTGATATACCCAATAACTGGGTGAGTTTAACCCATACAAAGGTAGCTCCTAACCCAGATGTGGGAGACACACAGGTGGGAAGAGCAGTTGTAGTTACAAGTTTAAAAATAACCACCAATTACTCTTGCCTTTTGACATTCATGAATTTGTGTAACGCCTTGACTTTATGAGTGTGGGTGGGACCTAATCCATAGACTATGGCAAAAGTGAGAGGTTATCACTTTTATGATTGTATATCGTAAAACTGTGTATTCCATCTTACTATTAGACATTCTAATGCATTCTTGACTTACACACGTTGACAAAGCGAGAAGCCGTTTTGGGCCCTCAGTCCAACAGGCCTAGAAGAACTAAACCCTGTCAACAATGATGTAAGCTTGGAGATATACACGTCCCAAGTTGAGTACTCACAGAAGACCCCAACCCTGGATGACGCCTTAGTTACAACCTCATGACAGACCCTGAAACAGGACTCAACTAAGCAACACCTGGATTCTTGACACATAGAAATTCTTAATAATATATAACAACAACAACAGCCAGCGGCACAGGGAGCAAGGGGCCTGCCCCGGTGAGTTGGTCGCTTTGCTCTAGTCTCCATGAATCCCTGGCCTGGGTGCGGCTTCAATCGGCCCAAGATCACCGGAGGCACATCTCCAGGTCAGTCAGCTCCCTGCAGGCAGGTGCAGTGCGGTCAGAAGGGGGGGGGGCGGACGCAGAGAGGGGGTCAGCGGGAGGCGGGGGCTACCCAGGCAAGCCTGTGGATTTCCTCCCAGTGTCCCCTTCAGCCTGCTCAAGGGGCGCCACCTGCTACTTCAGGGTGGCAATTGGCATCCCTCCAGGTGGGTCGAGTCCTGGGAGGCTTCCTCCATTAGACAGAAAGACAAACAAATAAATAGACAGACAGACACACTAGCCTCTTCCTCCATTTAGAAACAAACATATATCCTAACCTCCTCCTCCTCCTCCATTAGACAGGTAGACAGATACATACATAGACAGACAGACAGACACACACACACACACAAGCCTCCTACTACTCCTCAGGTAGGTAGAGAGACACACTAATCTCCTCTTTTATTAGATACTAGGTAGACAGAGTAAATAGACACTTTCACCTCTTCCATGAGATAGATAGTCAGTGAGACTGACGGATACACACACTAGCCTCTACCTTCTCCTCTTAGAGAGAGAGACACATACACAGACACACGGGCCTCCACCTTCTTCTCCATTAGATATAGATAGAGACAAACTCACACACAGACAGACACACTAGTCTTCTCCTCCTCTGACAGACAGAAAGATAGACACTCTAGCCTCCTCCTTCTTATCAATTAGATATAGGTACATATATACATATCTGATAGACAGACAGACAGACAGACATACTAGCCTACTCCACCTCCATTTGATGCATACATACAGAGATACATACACACATTGGCCTCCTCCCTATTTAGTTACAGATAAATAGATAGACAGACCCGCACGCAAACACACAGACATACACACACTAGCCTTCTCCTCCTCCTCAATTAGGTAGGAAGCTAGATAGACACACTAAATTCGTCATGCAACGAACAGACGGACAGATAAAAAGACACATTAGCCTGCGTATAGCCCTCCAAAACAGAGACAGAGACAGAGAGAGAGAGAGAGAGAGAGAGAGATAGGCAAAGAGGGACACATTCGAGTCGCCTCCTTCTACGTTACATAAACAGACAAACACAAACAAAAACTAGTCTCTCCCCTCCTCCAATAGATAGTCATCAGGCGGGCAGTCAGACAGACAACTACAGGCAACGTGTGGTCTGGGGACGTGGTTCGCGACAGCGACAGGGGAATAGTGTGCCCCTGGCAAGTCAGAGGATTTTCTCCCATATCCCTAGCTGCCTTTACTGGGGGCCGCCTATGCTCAACCAAGTTCGCCACACTCAACCCTTTGAAATCAGCCTGCTCCTGGGAGCGGGCGTGTTGTTGTCACGGGAAGAGGTCAGCTGCAAAGGCAGAGGCAGCACAGCAACAAAGGTGGATGCCTAGGCGAGTTTATCATTTTCCTCGCATCTCTCCCTCTCCTGGGCTCGGGGAGGCGTCTCATACCCCAAGTAAGCGGTATTTAATTCTCTTTGTCAGCCAGGTCCCAGGAGGCTATACAGGTGAGCTCAGGGGTAAGGTACGTCATGGGGAGCGAACTTCCTCCGATGAGCCAATCAGTTTGCTACCATCCCCAAATGGCCTGGCCTGGGAGCGGCCTCTCCCACCCCAGGTTCACAGTAGGCATATTTCCATGTCACCCTGCGCCCCAGAGGCAGGAGCGGTGTGATCAGGGGCTGCATTGAGGAGAAGGGGCTGCCCCAAAGAGCCAAAGTATTTGCTCAGATCGCCACCTTGGCCGATCCTAGGGTTGGTTTCTGCTACCCTAGGTACAGGAGGTGCTCATCTCTGTGTTTCCTGGCTCCCGGGAGGCAGGGGCGGGGTGGTCGGGGGCGGGGCGGGAGCGGGGCGTGGGCGGCTACAGAGAGGGTGGAAGTGGGAGGCAGGGGCTGCCCAGGCAAGCCTGTGGATTTCCATCCACTGTCCCCCTCAGCCTGCAATGAGGGCGCCCTCTGCTGCTTCAGAGTGGCAATTGGCATCTCTCCAGGTGGCTCGAATATGGGGAGGTTTCCTCCACTACACACACGAGAGACAAATTGATAGATTCACTAGCCTCTTCCTCCATTTAGAAACAGCCATATATCCTAACCTCCTCGTCCTCATCCATTATATAGGAAGACAGTTACATGCATAGACAGACACACACACACACACACAAACTAGCCTCCTCCTACTCCTCAATTAAGTACCTAGAGAGACACACTAATCCCCTCCTCGATTAGATAATAGATAGACAAACTTAATAGACTCTTTCTCCTCCTCCATTCGACAGATAGTCAGTGAGACTGACGGATACACACACTAGCCTCTACCTTCTCCTGCAGAGAGACAGACCGATAGACAGAGTCATTGGAAATCTTCTTCTTCTCCATTAGAAAATAATAGAGACAGGCTCACAGACACACAGACAGTCATACACTCTAGTTTTCTCCTCCTCTTACATACAGAGACATAGACACTCTAGTCTCCTTCTTCTCGATTAGATATAGGTACATATATTGATATCTGATAAAGAGACAGAGAGACATACTAGCTTACTCCTCCTCCATTAGATGCACACATAGACTGACAGACAGACACAGCAGCCTCCTCCCCCTTTACTTACAGATACATTGATACACCAGCACACACACACACAAACACACACACTACCATCCTCCACATCCTCAAATAAGTAGATAGGTAGATAGACACACTAACCGACTCTTCCAACAGACACTCAAATGCAAAGACACATTAGCCTACTGGTATGCCTCCTCTAGATAGGTAGGTAGGTAGGTAGGTAGATAGATAGATAGATAGATAGATACGCACGCAAACAGAGAAGCATACTAGTTGCCTCCTCCTCCATTACATATATAGACACACACACACACATAGACTATCCTCTCCCATCCTCCAGTAGATAGGCAGTCAGGCAGTCAGTCAGACAGACACACACACTGGAGGTGGGGTGCGGTCTGGGGACTGTGTTCAGCGGCGGCGACCGGGGACAGGAGTGCCACTAGCGAGGCATAGGATTCTCTCCCATGTCCCTAGCTGCCTTGCCTGGGGGCGGCCTCGGCTCCCCCAAATTCCACAGACTCAAACATTTGAAGTTAGCCTGCTCCTGAGAGCAGGCGTGGTAAGGACAGGGGAAGAGGTCAGCGGCAGATAAGCAGGCGGCAAAGCAGCTAAGGGGAATGCCTCGGCGAGTTGGTCATTTTGCTCCCATTCCCCCTCTCCTGGCCTCTGGGCGGCCTCTCTTACCCCAGGTGGGCGGGATTTAATTCTCCTTGTCACCCAGGTCTAGAGAGGCTGTTGAGGTGAGCTCAGGGGAGAGGGAAGTCGTGGGGAGCGGACTGTCTCGGGTGAGGTGATCAGTTTCCTACCATCTCCAAATGGCCTGGCCTGGCCTGCCCTGGGGGCGGCCTCTCCTGCCCCAGGTTCACAGTATGCATATTTCCATGTCAGCCTGCGCCCCAGAGGCAGGAGCAGTGTGATCAGGGGCTGCATTGAGGGGAAGGGGCTGCCCCAAAGAGCCAAAGTATTTTCTCCGATCGCCCCCTTTTCCGATCCTAGGGTTCGTTCCTACTACCCTAGGTACAGGAGGTGCTCATCTATCTGTTTTCTGGCTCCTGGGAGGCAGGGGCGGGGTGGTCAGGGGGCGGGGCGGGAGCGGGGCGTGGGCGGCTACAGAGAGGGCGGAAGAGGCAGGCAGGGGCTGCCCAAGCAAGCCTGTGGATTTCCATCCAGTGTCCCCCTCAGCCTGCAATGGGGTCGCCCTCTACTGCTTCAGGGTGGCAATTGGCATCCCTCCAGGTGGCTTGAATATGGGGAGGCTTCCTCCATTAGACAGACAGAGAGACAAATTGATAAGACAGATTCACTAGCCTCTTCCTCCATTTAGAAACAGCCATATATCCTAACCTCCTCGTCCTCATCCATTATATAGGAAGACAGTTACATGCATAGACAGACAAACACACACACACACACACACACACACACACACACACACACACTAGCCTCCTCCTACTCCTCAATTAAGTACCTAGAGAGACACACTAATCCCCTCCTCGATTAGATAATAGATAGACAAACTTAATAGACTCTTTCTCCTCCTCCATTCGACAGATAGTCAATGAGACTGACGGATACACACACTAGCCTCTACCTTCTCCTGCAGAGAGACAGACCGATAGACAGACTCATTGGAAATCTTCTTCTTCTCCATTAGAAAATAATAGAGACAGGCTCACAGACACACAGCCATACACACTAGTTTTCTCCTCCTCTTACATACAGAGAGATAGACACTCTAGCCTCCTTCTTCTCGATTAGACATAGGTACATATATTGATATCTGATAGACAGACAGACAGAGAGACATACTAGCTTACTCCTCCTCCATTAGATGCACACATAGACTGATAGACAGACACAGCAGCCTCCTCCCCCTTTACTTACAGATACATTGATACACCAGCACACACACACACAAACACACACACTACCATCCTCCACATCCTCAAATAAGTAGATAGGTAGATAGACACACTAACCGACTCTTCCAACAGACACTCAAATGAAAAGACACATTAGCCTACTGCTATGCCTCCTCTTGATAGGTAGGTAGGTAGGTAGGTAGGTAGATACATACATACATACATACATACATACATACATACATACATACATACATACATACACAGGCAAACAGAGAAGCATACTAGTCGCCTCCTCCTCCATTAGATATACACACACACACACATAGACTATTCTCTCCCATCCTCCAGTAGATAGGCAGTCAGGCAGTCAGTCAGACAGACACACACACTGGAGGTGGGGTGCGGTCTGGGGACTGTGTTCAGCGGCGGCGACCGGGGACAGGAGTGCCACTAGCGAGGCATAGGATTCTCTCCCATGTCCCTAGCTGCCTTGCCTGGGGGCGGCCTCGGCTCCCCCAAATTCCACGGACTCAAACCTTTGAAGTTAGCCTGCTCCTGAGAGCAGGCGTGGTAAGGACAGGGGAAGAGGTCAGTGGCAGATAAGGAGGCGGCAAAGCAGCTAAGGGGGATGCCTCAGCGAGTTGGTCATTTTGCTCCCATCTCCCCCTCTCCTGGCCTCTGGGCGGCCTCTCCTACCCCAGGTGGGCGAGATTTAATTCTCCTTGTCAGCCAGGTCTAGAGAGCCTGTCGAGGTGAGCTCAGGGGAGAGGGAAGTCCTAGGGAGCGGACTGCCTCAGGTGAGCCGATCAGTTTGCTACCATCTCCAAATGGCCTGGCCTGGCCTGGCCTGGCCTGGTGGCGGCCTCTCCTGCCCCAGGTTCACAGTATGCATATTTCCATGTCAGCCTGCGCCCCGGAGGCAGGAGCGGTGTGATCAGGAGCTGCATTTAGGATAAGGGGCTGCCCCAAAGAGCCAAAGTATTTGCTCAGATCTCCCCCTTGGCCGGTCCTAGGGTTGGTTTCTGCTACCCTAGGTACACGAGGTGCTCATCTCTGTGTTTTCAGGCTCCAGGGAGGCGGGGGCGGGGTGGTCAGGGGGCGGGACCGGGGCGGCGACAGAGAGGGCTGATATGGGAGGCAGGGGCTTCCCAGGCAAGCCTGTGGATTTCCATCCAGTGTCCCCCTCAGCCTGCAATGGGGTCGCCCTCTGCTGCTTCCGTGTGGCAATTGGCATCCCTACAGGTGGGTCGAATAGTGAGAGGCTTCTTCCATTAGACAGACAGATAGAGAAATAAATAGATATACAGATTCACTAGCCTCTTCCTCCATTTAGAAACAGCCATATATCCTAACCTCCTCGTCCTCATCCTTTATATAGGAAGACTTATACATACACAGACAGACAGACAGACAGACACACACACACACACACACACACACACTACCATCCTCCTGTTCCTGAATAGGTAGATAGGTAGAAAGACACACTAACCTACTCTTCCAACAGACACACAAATAAAAAGACACACTAGCCTCCTGCTATGCCTCCTCTAGATAGGTAGATAGGTAGATAGATAGATACGCAGGCAAACAGAGAAGCATGCTAGTCGCCTCCTCCTCCATTAGACATACAGACAGGCACACATAGACAAATGACTAGCTCCCAAGGGGCAGCCCCCCCTCCTCCTGCCACCACAACTGCCACCGCTGCGGTCATCCCAGCTCCTTGACCAAATCGCACAGGCCTCCAGGGAGCAGGCTAACCTAAAGAGGTGCATCTGGGGACCCTGGGGCAGCAGAGGCCACCCTAGGCCAGGCCACGGGGGAGATGAGAGCAAATGACTAGTTCACAAGGAGCAGCCCCCCTCCTCCCGACACCGCCCATACCTCTGTTGCCTTAGTTCCAGCCCCCGCCCATGGTTTTATTGAAGTGCGTATACAGGGAACATATCTCAACATTTGTCATAAAAGCTATTTATGACAAATCTACAACCAGCATAACACTCTACAGTGAAAAGCTGAAAGCCTCTCTTCACTAAAATTTGACAAGGATGCCCACGCTCACCATTTCAATAGAGTATTGAAAGTCCTAGCCATAGCAATTAGACAACAAAAAGAAATAAAAGGGATCCATTTGGAAAAGAGGTAAAATTGTCATTATATGCAGATGGCATGATGCTATATTGAGAAAACTCTAAAGGGTCCACACAAAAACTATTAGAGCTAAGAAAAGAAAGCAGCAAGGCAGCAGGACACAACAGCAACACACAGACGTCAGGGGCATTTCTTTACCTTAAAGTAATAAACACTTTTAAAATTGCATCCAAAAAAAAAAAAAAAAACAAACTTAGGAATAAATCTGACCCAGCAAGTGAAAGACTTATATGCGGAGAACTACAAAACACTAAGGAAATTAAAGAGAACTTAAAGAAATGGAAAGCTATCCCAGGTTCTTGCACTGAAAGAATTAATATTGTTAAAATGGTTATCCTGCCCAGAGCAATCTACAGATTTAATGTGAACCCTATCATATCACCCAGGACATTTTTCACAAAACTGCAACAAATCATCCAAAAGTTTATAAGGAATCGCAAAAGACCTAGAATTACCAAAGCATTCCTGAAGAAAAAGATCGAAGCTGGAGGAATAACTCTCCCAGACTTCAGACAATGCTACAGAGCTACAGCCATCCATGGTGTTGGTACAAAAACAGACGTATGGACCAATGAAACAGAATAGAGAGCCCAGAAATAAACCCACAGACCTTTGGTCAACTCATCTTCGACAAAGGAGGCAAGAACATACAATGGAGTAAAGAACATACAGGTGTAGGGAAAACTGGACAGCTTCATGTACATCAATGAAGTTAGAATACTCCCTTACCCCATACACAAAAACAAATTCAAAATGGCTTAAAGACAAGACACTACACACCTCTTAGAAGAAAACATAGGCAAAACATGATCTGACATACACCTCAGCAATGTTCTCCTAGGGCAGTCTACCCAAGCAATAGAAATAAAAGCAAGAATAAACAAACAGGGCCTAAATGAACTTACAATCTTTTGTACAGCAAAGGAAACCATAAGAAAAACAAAATGACAACCTACAAAATGGTAGAAAATACTTGCAAATGTTTCGACGGGCAAAGGCTTAATTGCCAGAATGTAGAAACAGCTCACACAAGTGAACAACGAAAAAACAAACCACCCAATCCAAAAATGGGCAAAGACCTAAACAAGCATTTCTCCAATGAAGACATTCAAATAGCCACCAGGCACATGAAAAAATGCTCAATATCACTAATTATCACAGAAATGCAAATCAAAACTACAATGAGGTATCACCTCACACCAGTCACAACGGCCATCACTCAAAAGTCCTCAAACAACAAATGCTAGAGAGGCCATGGAGAAAAGGGAACCTCCTACACTGCTGGTGGGAATACAGTTTGGTGCAGCCACAGTGGAAAACAGTATGGAGATTCCTCAAAACTCTAAAAATAGACTTGCCAAAAACTTTTGATCTCAGGGGCACGCCAACAAGCTCCCAAAGGCCCAGGCCTCGCCCATTATTCTGCCCCAGACCGCCTGTACCCAGGAGGGTCGGGCAGCCTGCGGTCGCCAGGCAGGCCCACCTACACAGAAAGGCCATGGCCTGAGGGCCAGTAGGAGGTGCTCCGGGGCCCATCCGGCGCCCTCCCTCCTCCCGGGGCTGCACCTTCTTTCCCAAACCCGCATAAGAGAGGCGGCCAAGATGCGGGGTTCAGTCACTACTGATGTGGGGTGGGGGGCACCACGAACCAGGCCGGCGGACCCCCAACACGCCTCAGGGTCCGAAAGGGCCACATGGCCCGGGCCTCACCCACGCACCCCTCCCTGTGCGCCTCCCCAACTGCGCAGCCCTGGCCTCACCCTCCGGCTCCCTGACCTGCGCGCCCCCACCAGCGCCCCCTTACCTGCCTGGCGGCTTGCAGCGGCGGCGAACACAAGCGGCGGCCCGGACCCCAGGCCGTGTTCCTCCTCGGGAAGCCGGTCCAGGAACACCTGGCTCCCGCCAGCTTCCACAAGCTCTGCGCCGGTTCCGTCGTCCCAGCGTGCGTGTCCATGCGCGTGCGCGCCCCTCCTCCTCCCTCCCGCAGCGGGGACCCCCAGGCCGTGGCTCCTGCTGTACCGGACTTGGCAACTGAGGCCTGGAGGAGCCGGGTGTGCCCGGTGGAGGGGCAGACCCACCCCTCCGACCCACCGCCGGCCCAGGCCCGGTCCCCATCCCCAAAACGGCCCCACTCCGCCACCAACGGGTCCGGGCACCCAACTAGAACCACCACCGGCCAGGGCCAGGCCACAACCATCAGCCCCACTCCCACTGCTTGCCTCCCCCGCCACCCCACCCCCATCACTGCCCCCTCAACGCTTAATTCTGTATTTTTATAGACATAAACTTCTTAGGCCAGTGGCCTTCACGTTGGAGCACACCTCGGGGTACACAGAGACTGAGCAGGGCACGTGGGAACAGGTAATATGGGAGACAGGATTTCCAGATCTCCATTTCCCACGTGTGTTACTCCTCAAAGCAGACCCGTGACATGAGGCTGTCCTCTGTCTGCTAGCCTTTCATGCTAGCTTTTTTCACACTCGATTAAAAGCACCACCAAATCTTCATCGTCTGCACTACACTGTCCCCACAATGTAAGGACAATGATCCAATGTGCAGTATGGATGTTGATATTGGTGTAGTCAGTCTGATGAGCAGTAAACACTTCTGTAGATTAGGTGATTTCCATTTTTTTTGCTTTTAGCAAAACTGAAGGGGGACCTAGTGACATTGTTTTCTGAATTTACAATAAGAGTAGTAATTAATATTATCATTATATATTATTTTTAAAATCACATAGCTATCACCAAAATAAAGTTATAGTAGTAATAGTTTATTACTTTATAAATAATACTTTATTATTGTTGGGTTTTTTTTGATGATAGGTCTCTGTGTGATTTTTTTTACCTCTATCTTGGAGGGGATATAGAAGAATTCTGTTACATTGTTGTAAAATATCTCTTTCTTGCCTTCTCTAGTTTTAAAACCAAAAAATTTGAAAGAACGATGATGAGTTGTCTGGCTGTGCTCCCCCAAATCTCCCTGACTTAATAAAGGCTGTCCTCCCCCTATTTCCCACATCCCCCAGCAGGCTCCAGAACTCCAGCTCCCTCGCCCACAAGATGACGAATCTCTCCCTCAAGGGCCGCTTCCTATTCCTGCGCCCCTTAGGAGCCTCTGCCCCTGCATTCAGGGCTCTCCGAGTGACCAGCAGCACAGCTAGCCAGCCACAACTTTGTCCGCTCACCCTCTGCCCACCTGGCCATTTATCCACAAATTACCTGTTGCTCCACTGATATACCCATTAACTGAGATGGATAGTTTATCCATCTCCCTGTCTCGTTAAGACTTACTGAAAGCATACTTGGAGATGGAGGAGGGTCTGCATTAAAAAGGGTCATGGGAAGGGAGAAATGGGGAGTTGCTGTTCAACTGGCATAGAGTTATATTCCTTTTTCAAAAGAGAAAAAGTTCTGGAGATGTGTTACACAACAAGGTGAAGGTACTAACACCACCAAACTATATGTGAAGAAATGGCTAGGATGATAAATTTCACCATGTATATTTTTTACCACAATAAAAAATAAATTTTATTTTAAAGAGAGCCTCATCCCCTCTCTATGACCCAGAAGGGCTCCCTGTCCTCTCTGCGAGACTTTGAAAAAGATAACTGTGGCCTCAGGGTCAGTGTCTCTCTGAAGATTGTCCCAACTCTGCCAGGATGCATCGGAGGTAAAGAGAAGCTGAAGAGGGAAACTGATGGAGGCAGAGTGGAAACAGGGGTGATGGGAGCTGAGGAACAGAGAAGGGAAGAGTCGATGACCCAGGAGAAACTCCTCTCTCCACCCTCACAGATGGTATCTTGGGCAGAATGTAACTAGGAGACAGAGGAGAAAGGCACTCACAGTGCGGCAAAGATGAGGCGGGTGAGGAGGCACAGGGCAGGGTGAAGAAGAATCGCAGCTTTACTCGGGGAAGGAGAGGAGGCTGGGATTGCCACTCGTGTCCACTTACAAGAAATCCAAAAATACATAGTACATGGCAAGACCCATTAAAAAGTCCATGCCCTTAGCCACTTATTCCCTTGGGCAGAATTTCCAGGAGTAGGATAAGTTAATAGAAACAAAATGAGGCATTTACGAAGATATTGTTTGCATCATTATCTAAAATAGCAAAGAAAAAAAAAAAAAGAAAGAAAGAAGAATCCAAGTTGCCCTGCAGGATCTTACAGTGGAGATTCTGCACCCAGGCACAAGTAATGTCTCATGAGAGCACGCAGGAAGATGCTTTCTTTAAATACTGGGAGGGCTGTCTGGTGCAAAAGGGCTTAGACATTCTATAAAATACTAAGAATTTAGCCAAGATCTATATAACGAAGACTCTTCCTACAGGCAGAGGAGGCCAAAGCTAAAGGGGGCTACCTCAATAGATGGTGAGTTCCTGTCCCTGCAGATGTTCAAACAGACACTACAGCAACCTTCTAAGATGTTGCAGATAAGACTGGAGCATTGTCATGCTGAACTGTATGACCTTTAAGGTCACTTTTAATCCTGAATTGCCTTGAGTAATTATTTCTAACCATGAGGAACAGAGAAGCTGCGATGGGGGAGGTAGACCTTGAGTTGAGCTTGAAGGATGAGTGGGATTTTAAGAGAATGCATAGTAACATGCCCTGTGGGGGGCACTCCCTAGGGAAATGCATGGAGACCTGGGAGAACAGAGTGTGGACAGCTGGTACAGCTGATCACAGGGCCCAGCTAAGAGGAGAGCAAAGGACAATGTGCAACATGGCCAGTCTCTGCCCAACTCCGCTCACAGGGCAGGTGACAGAAGCTGATAACCTACAAAAAGAGTCTGTAGAATCCCAAAGTGTGATACAACTGGGCAGTATTATCACACACAGTCACATCATAGCGTGGTATTCGAAATCCACAGCCCACCGCAGTGATCACTAGAGATAGGCTTGGGACAGTCCCTGACTCAGTCCACAGCAGAGGTTTCTGTATAGTTTCTTCCAGGCTGGGGTTTCCGTCCCAGGAGTACAAAGAGGGGTAGGACATGGCAGCTGCTCCATCCCTGCTCTGGAGAAAGATCCCAAGTATACACAGGAGTCGGGCCCTGCACACAGGACCCAGAGCACAGGGAACAGTGGGAAATTCATGGAACTTGGAGTCAAGAAACCTAGATTCAAGTCATGCCTGCCACGCCCTCCCTATTACCTCCAGCAAATTATTTAACCCCTTGGAGACCCATGGTCTCATCCATAAAGTGGGGATCCTAACCCTCTCCATTGATTCGAGAGGGACTATATGAAAAGTGCTTTACTAAGTTACACAAATGCTGATTGTTCCTCTATAAACTTCTCTTTATTGGCTGTGCCACAGGTCCTAGCCTGAAGTGATGGCTAATGCGAATCAGACTCTGCCTGCATTCCTCCTTCTGGGATTCTCTGACCTCAAGGCCCTGCAGGGCCCCCCTGTTCTGGGTGGCGCTTCTGGTCTACCTGGTCACCTTGCTGGGCAACTCCCTGATCATCCTCCTCACACAGGTCAGACCGGCCTGCTGTCGCCCATGTACTTCTTCCTGCGCCACCTCTCCGTGGTGGAGGTCCTCTACACCACCGACATCGTGCCCAGGACCCTGGCTGACCTGGCCTCCCCGCACCCCCAGGCCATCTCCTTCTGGGGCTGTGCAGCCCAGATGTACAACTTCATTGGCCTGGGCATCTCAGAGGGCTGCCTGCTCACAGCCATGGCCTATGACCGCTACGTCGCCATTTGCTGGCCCCTGCACTACTCCACCCTCATGAGCCGGCGGGCCTGCGTGGCCATGGTGGGCATCTCCTGGCTCATGGGCATCATCACGGCCACCACGCACTCCTCCCTCATCTTCACCCTGCCTTTCCCCAGCCGCCCAACCATCCCACACTTCCTCTGCGATATCCTGCCAGTACTGAGGTTGGCCAGTGCTGGGAAGCACAGGAGTGAGATCTCTGTGATGACAGCCACCATGGTCTTCATCATGGTCCCCTTCTCTCTGATTGTCACCTCTTAAGCCCACATCCTGGGTGCCATCCTGGCAATGGCCTCCACCCAGAGCCACCGCAAGGTCTTCTCCACCTGTTCCTCCCACCTGCTCGTGGTGTCCCTCTTCTTTGGAATGGCCAGCATCACTTACATCCAGCCCCAGGAAGGCTCCTCTGTCACCACGGACCGCATCCTCAGCCTCTTCTACACAATCATCACACCCGTGCTCAACCCCATCATCTACACCCTTCGCAAAAAGGAGGTGACAAGGGCCCTGCGGCACGTGGTGAAGAGGCAAGTCCCCTCACCCTGAAGGGACTCAGGAGTTGTCTGCTGACTCACTGTCTGCTCCTCCTCTCAGCCTTCAGGTGCTGGACTTAAACCCTAGCCTAACAGAAACCACGCAGCACCTCAAAGAGATGAGGCCTCCTCGCAGAAGGTGTTGGAGTTAAAACAGATAAATGTGTATCTTATCTCCTCTCCCACACTCCAGACTCACTATCAGAGCATGAGTTATTAGAACAGGGGAGAATGGAAGGGAATACTGCCAAGGGGGAAGAGCATTTAACATCTTCTAGATAATTCTGGATCCCTGAGCAAGCTGATTGCCATGGTATACCAGCAGTCGGAGGTCCATGTCAGTCATGAAGGCAGATGTCTATGAACTTGACATCCAACTAAGTGACCCACCCAGAACCCCTGGCAGAGTTTACCTGGCCCTTTGATCTAGTTTTCTCCCAGAAACACACTGCAGTCTTAGGCCCTGATGCCTTTTAGAAGAGAGGGAACTGCTACCTCCTTGAGACATTCCATGTGAATATTCTCCCCTGCTTTTCCCCATCCTTGATTTCTGACCTCATCCTTAACTGGTGATAACATGTCCAACTGGACAAGAGCATCTCTCCCTGGCTTCCCTGTCCTTCTCCCAACACGCACCATCAGCCGGATCCCCTGCGTTCCTAGACTAGGTGAAGCCCTGAGGCCGTCCTGGATAGGAACCAGAGAGTGGACACTTAACGGTCACTGTGGCCACCCAGCATTTGACCCTCCTTCAGTGTTCAGAGAATTTTCCACTTTACAAGTCCGCTGGGGAGAAAAAATCACCTCCCTCTGTGAGCTGAGAACATTTCCAAACCCCCACGTATGCGAGCTGGTACCACCAACTGGATACACCGCTGCCTGACCTTGAGTAGCCCGGGCCCACAAGAGGCAGAGAGCAGCGCTCTCGCTCTCGCTCTCTCTCTCCCTGTCTCTCTGGCAATAGCAAAGAAGGCTGCAGCAGCAGCAAGTTTCTGGCACACAAGTGGCATCTGGTCCCTAGCGGCAGCACCAGTGGTTTCCTCCACTGACCCAGTTCATGTTTGGGAGTTACTCCTGGAAGCTTAGCCTCTGACATGGTCCTCAACCCTCCCAACACTGTATTTTGCTAATAAATTACTTTTCAGTATCATCATCCAGACAGCTTGCTTCTGTTGCCGTCAAAAATTCTGACTGATACCATCAGCTGGGAGGCTGGAAGCAGCAGAGGGAAAACCTTAACCCTGGTGTCCTAGGAATGAAACATCTAGCCCCCGCTTAGAGAAAACAGCTCAAAGGAACCTGGGGTCAGAGAACATCCTCAGACAGCAAGACACAGAGTCAAGGAACCAAGAGCTATACAGCTCTCCTAATCTTCAGAACAAAACTGATAAGGTCCTTCCCTCATGGGGCTCCTAATCTAATGGGGGTGGCCATGGAGAGAACAGAGCGAAAACAAGCAAACCAGCAGAAACACGTAATGAGTAATTACAAAATGTGTAAACATGCACTAGAAGGTTAATGGTCGATTACAGTTCACAGGTGTTTCTGGAGGGCTTCCTGGAAGAAGTGACTCAGTGCAGTACTTCCAACCTTCCTCCCATCATGGCACACATAGGAAGTGCTGAGATTTGAGTGACACGCCAGGGTAAACAGAAGGGGTTTTGAAGGCATCTAGACAGGACTTCATGGACAAAAATTCATTGCACTTTTTATAATACAATCATAAGAAAAATAAAATATACAGTAATGTGGAAGTTTTTAAACACTGGTTTTACATAAAAGTTACAAATAAAAATTTAAATTTTTATAAGAAACTTGAGCTTTCTTCTGCAAACATAATTTTTATACTAGGTTTTGTGTTTGAAAATTGATACAATAAACACTTCCTGATCAAGATTTTTCAAGTATTGATTTCTTAAAATAACTATGGTCATCGTGAATGAAAATTACTCACAGAAATGGGTGATAAAAAAATGTAAAACCTTTTACAAAGTCATTCGAAATTTTGCAATACTTGAAATTATATATAAATATGAATTTATATTTACTAGATCTTCCTTTTCTTTCATGGACAAAGGTAGTGTTGAAAATTCTTGTTAATAATGAAAAAGAATTTCATATCCAATCATACTTTTTCACTCAAGTGCCTCGGTGCAGCACTGTTGGAGCGCTAACATGCAGAACGCGGGGCCGGCTTAGACACCACCACAGGGCACGTGGGCAGGCAACAGACAAGATTTGGGTCCACTATGGAGAGCTGAACTCTCAGGACACCCCTCGGACTCCCCACCCTCCGACCCCCGCAGGCCACACGCTGGGCTGTGGCACTGTGTTCCTCAGGCACGTGGAAGCCCACCTCCTCCACAGCTCCACAGGCCCCTCGCCCACAGAGGGTAAGGGGACACCGGGGAGCTGGCCCCAGGAGAAGACGTGAAGGCTTCAGAGCACTTCATGGGCTGCCTCCTCCTACTGAGGCCAAGCAATGGCTACGGCTCATTTTTCTCAGCAACCACAGGAAACTCAGAGTTTATTACCAAACCCCACTCCTTTTGGGCTTCCCTGTGAGGGTCCCAGGCAAGGCTGTTCATGACCAGATGCAGTGGGCCTGGGAGCTCCATCCATTCCAAGAGTCCACACGTGCAGAAACCAAGGCCTGAGAGGATCACTCCAATCCGTGTGGTCCCCCAGCGTGCCATGATGCACCCACTGGAAAGCTCAAGTTCAATAACTCACTCAGAAAATAACAGCCGATTGCAGTCTCACAATTTTATATGAGACTTGTGCCAAAGACAGCAGCAAGACGGGACGGTGATGAGCACAAGGGAAAGGTCCTAATCCAGCCTGAGAGGATGGAGCAGGCTTCACGGAGTAGGAGATATCTTAGCTGAAGTCTGGATAACGGGGAGGAGTTATCCAGGGAAAGAAGTAAGAAAGGGAATAGAATGTGCAACGGTCCATCAGTGACAAGGAGCATGGCACACACTCCAGGAACTGCAGGGCGATTATTACAGTTACATACATGTATGTATGTATGTGTGTGTGTATGTGGGGGGGGTGAGCAATGGGGAAGTGACAAGAGAGGAGGGAAATGCAAGCGGTGACCAAATTTGCTGGGGTTTGAAGAGGTCCAGTGAACCTCACAGCTCGCCCTTTTGGGTTCTCCACCAACGAGGAGAGTACACTGGAGTTAGAGAGCACAAGGTCAGCTTTATTACCAGGCAGGCTGAGCCGGGGGAGACGGCTTGAACCCAAGGTCAAAATGAGCTTCCTACTCCCCACATTTACCACCACCCCCAGTTACAGGCAGGGGTTCTGTACAAATTGCTGGTCACCCCAGCGGGCCTGCCCCCAGCTCACCACCTGAAGGAGAAGAGTGTGTGCAGCCTAAGGCAGGCCAGCCCGAGACAAAAGCCAAAGAGGGCTTAGGGCGTGCTTTCTACAGCATCATCAGGCCGTTCACTCCTCGTCCCCTGAAGAAGTGAGTGAGGGGCTAGAGAGAAAGGCAGGAAGTGTTTCCACCCCTGTTCCCTTCTGGGAGTGGGATAAAAAAAATCCTTTCATCTCACGGAAAACCTAAGGAGCCGGGTAACAGCTGTGCTCCCACCTCCACCCAGTACAGATCACGAAGGATGTGGGGTCAGTTTAGAATCTGAAGACTCATCCTGAGTGACATGCAGAATCTCTCTCTTCCTCTTAATAAATTTCAGCTTTTAATACAATTTGAAATTTCCATTATAATTTGTTTCTGAATGTAAGAATAACTTCATCACTCATTGTTATTGCTTTTGTTTCATATTTCATTATTTTCATCTAGATTTTCTCTTAGTTCTTTTAAAAATAAATTTGAAGATGACCAAAGCAGTTACCTTCATGTACATCCAAATCCATAAAAGTTGTTTTGGGTTTTGTTCTGTTTTTGAGCAGAGACAGGTTTATTCAGGGTCAGGCAAGGAGAACAGGTGGCTCAGCTCAGAAACCCAGCACTCTAAAGGTGGTTTTAATTTCTCACTTTTTAACTGAAACACTCAAAACATCTTTCCAAATTTCAGTTAAAATGAAGTATTTAAGTTTAATCAAATACCCCATTCCCATTTTTTAAAAAAAGAGTAAAATTAATGGTTTGTTTATAAGTGTATATGTTCCTGCATCATCAAGGATATTTCTGACAGGAGAGAACTTATTTTTTACTTAGAGGATGAAAATCAAATCCCACTGACAACTTTACACATGTGATGGTTGGAAGGGTTTTTTGCCAGAAACTAACTTGTCAATCCCTAGATCTCCAGCCTAGTTTCACCTCCACTTCCCACATATTTTCAGTGCCCGGCACCATCAGACACATTTTTGCTATATTAAACATCCAGTGCTAAACTTTGTGTCATAATGCGGCTGATACGGCACCGCGGGTAGAAGGTGTGTTCCTGGAAGTCATTCCTGCATCAGGACAGCTGGCAGTGACTTAACTATGCACAAAAGTGACCACACAAACCCAGATGCTACCATCCCATCAAACTTAAACTTAATCTATCGCCAACTCAACTTAGACTTAGATCCAGAAGTATCCATGGTCACTTCAACATCACCCATCACAAGGGGAAATGTGACAGAGAAAGTCAGAGAGGAGAAAGACAGAAGCTACAAAAGACTTCAGTTAAAATAGATCACTTTGCAATTTTTAAGAAAACTTGGCAATTTACATTTTAAAATGTGACCATAGGAACATAATTGCTAGCAATTCCTGGCCCTTTTAAGGAGCCCATACAAGTTTGGAGTCCCCAGAATTCAAGCTTCACAGTAAGTTCACCTCTAAGTAGGTTCTGTTACTATATCAATCTCAACAGGATGAGGAAACCAAGGCACAGAGATGTTGAACAACTTTCCCTAGGTAACACAGCTAGGAAATAACACACTTGAGTTTCCAACTCTACAGCCGGCACTTTCACTCTCTACATTATTAATTTCCCCTCTGATAATGTGAGTTTAGAGAAAGTACAAAGATGAGAACAAAGAGCTGATGAAAATAAACAGAACGACAGGTGGAAGGAGGTTAGTGGCACAGAGGAGGAGGAGAAGGATAGCCTGGGCCACCAGAAAGCCACTTCTCCTCACCTGGACCAGATGTGCAAATACTGGGTAAGAAAATGCATTTTTTCACTATCTTGTAAGTAGAAAACACTCCAGAATCAGTGCAGGGACAGAAGTTAGCCTTTCTTGTCCTGCCTCAGAGTCACACCAGCTCTAACTGTGCATCATCATTTAATCCACACCATCCTCATTTTCCTCTAGGAACCACACCAGTTCATTATTTTGATGAGGCTAAGCTGACAGCACCTGGTGAGAAACACACGGCAGGTATGCTAGGTTTACGTTCATACCAGAGGGTAGGAGATAAGCCCCATCAAATTCAAAGACCTGGCACCTCAGTGAAGGTTTTCCGGAAATGTCAAGACAGCTCCTCAAATGTTAAGGACAAGCTGCCTAGGGTAAGAAAACGACCTCCTGTGGGTCTCTGGATTTGGGAAGCAACATACAGCCCATTTGGGTGTGCTGCTTCAAACCCTCTAGCAGATGTCTCACAAGTCAGAGCAAGAAAAGGCTCTCTAGCTGGTCCAGGCTGCAGTTCTGCCATCTGGACCTCCTGAACACCCAGCAGACCCGAGGATGCTCAGCATCATGGCGCTGGAAGCTCTGATAAGTCCAAGAGGCAAATCACAGGTTTGGGAACCAAACCCAGGTTTTGAGAGCCACGCCTTGGCCTTTGGGGCAAATAATCAGTATCCTTTTGTGAAACTGTTCTTGGGCTCGTTGTAGGCAACAGTACATACTGAACACCTGACCACTGAAGACCAGGTGATAATCTATTGAACTGTTTTGGTCACCATAGCTGATCCATCCAGCCTAAAATTAGGAATTTCCAGTAGCACTTCACCAACAAGCAGAAGTGCTGAATTCAGACAGGGCCCAAGCACACGTCCTGAAGACACAAGAAAGTTGCGTCTACCTCCTTCCTCAACAAATCACACCTAGTTCGTTCTTAATGGGCCTGTGGACAGAACGGCCATAATGGCAGGAAAGGAGGCCGGGCATGAACTCCACAAAAGCAGCTTCTCCTCACCAGCCAACCCACTGACCCCTCCGCTGAGATTCCACTTTGGTTTTTTTTTTTTTTAATTCAAATGTTTTATTAAAAATGTTTCATACATATTGTGGTTTGGTGGGGGTTTTTTGTTTGGTGGGCTTTTTAATTTAATTATAGTTGATTTACAATATTGTGTTAGTTTCAGGTGTACAGCTTCAGATTCTTTTCCATTATTATTATAAGTTGTCACAAGACATTGAATATAGCTCCCTGAGCTATACAGTAAAACTTGTTTATCAATTTTGTATATAGTGGTGTTTATCTGTTAATCCCACACTCCTAATTTACCCCTCCCCCTCCCCTTCCCCCTTTGGTAAACATAAGTTTGTTTTCTACATCCATGAGTCTTTCTGCAAATAAATTGATTTGTATTTTTTTTAGATTCCACATACAAGTGATATCATATAATATTTCTTTCTCTGACATTTACTTTTATTTGGTAGTTAAGAGCTTTGCGAGAAGACAGAACTCCCCCATCCTCTACAGAAGCCAATAAGGCCAAAATACTGGCTTTCCCTAAATTCGGGCAGCCAAGACACAGGCCTGTGACCTTAGCTAGTCCCCGTGGATGTATTTGCCTCAGACTTTAAATCAGGGGCAAGTGATGCAGAGAGTAAAGTTTACAGTTCATCTTGGTGACGGCAGTGGGGGCACCCAGGACCTAGAGGCGGCAGCACCACACATGCCAAAGAAGCACCAAGAACCAATGGTGGCCGTGCCAGCAGCATCCTAGCCAGACCACCCCTGTGGTAAAAACTTGACTTGGCTCTCGTCTCTGGGTGTCTTGGTTCCAGATGGTTCCCTAAGCCTGGTCCTCCAGGATTCCTATTAGCTCTGCGACCAGCGGAGTCACTTTTTCTCCTCCCAGAACTGTTCACTTGCTACCCCTTTCCCTTCCTCCCAAGGCCCAGAGGAAGGGGCCCACATGCCCCCTGCTGAGTTGCCTGCACTCAGCCTGCACCAGGATTTCCGCATTTCCGAATCCCCTCTCTTTGAAAAGTCTACACACAGCTTCTCCCTGACATAACACATTTTCGGCTTTCCTGCAACTTTGGGAGAATCCTTTAGCGGAAAAGGTCCCAATGTTTTCGTCAAGTTAATCCTCGGCCCACTCACACGGGCGGTACACAAGTCCCAAGGCGAGTCCACCCCCAACAGCGCGGCTGCGGGCGAGGGAAGGCGCGGGGACAGTGGGACCAACCCTCGTCCGCCCGCGGCGACCGGGCCCGTCGAGAGTCGCGGGGCTTTCTTCTCACCACCGAAACCCCAACCACGTCCGTGCTTACCTCCGAGGCCCGCAGGAGGCCTTAACAGCGGCGACGCTTTCTTGTCCGGACGACGCTTCCCGCTCGCAGAAGATGTGCCGTTTAAAGCGCTGGGGACGCGCGGAGGAGGCCGGGCTCGGCGGCCCCGCAGCCCTGACGCCGCCGCCGCCGCCGCCGCCGAGGGTCGCGACCCGCGCGTTCCGGGCGAGCCTGCGAGGAAGCGGCGGCGGCACGAAGACGGGAGGGCGCGGGGCGCGCACCCCCGGCCCCCGGGCTCTGCGCTCACCCCGCCCCACCCGGAGCCTCCGCGCCGGCGCCCGCGGCCGCGGCCCGTGCGCCCCGAGGCCCATGCGCCCCGAGGCCGGACCCCCGCCCCCGACCCCGCGCGGCCCAGCACCCCCTCCACCCGCCCCGAGGCCGGCCTCCCGCCCCCACCCCGCGCGCGGGCCCTCCCGCTCAGCTGCTCACCCGGCCGCCGCGGGTCCGGGTCCCGGGAAGAGGCGTCTACGCCAACGGCATCAGGCCTACGCTTCCCCGAAATGTTTAAGACATCTAAAAACCTCAATGAAAGTTGTCACTGAAGTTCATAGAAACGCAAATGATAGCAGTAGCACTCCTGCTATTAATCAAAAGTAACTAACGCTTCACTACTTGCCATGCACTGCCAAGCAGTTTTTTTTTTAATCTATCCGACAAATATTTCTTTAACATCTACTATGTGTCAGGCACTAGGAAAACACTGGTAAACAAGACAAGCAGCAACCCTGCCTTTACGGGACATGTAGTGAGAGATGAGAAACCGTTAACAAGTTGATTTCCGATAATGTTAAGTGACTGCAATAAAGAATGCCTGGAGAGGTTCTACATTAAATTTTCACAACTATTCTGTGAAGCATAGAAACTATTGTAAATGCTGTTCTACAGATTGGGAAATTCAGGCATAAAAATGGTAAGAAACTCCCAAGATAGGAAAAATGTTAAGAAACCTCCAAGGATTCGATCTTGGAGCCCCCTAGCACCACAGCCGTGCTCTAAACCACTGTCATAGTGCCATCTGTATCCAGTCCTCTGGTCAGCCTTTCTTAGGCAGCTCCATATTCTCCACTCCTAGAATTTCCAATACAATAAGGGACACTATTCCACTCTTTAATGCCCCTTATTCCCAAGGATAGACACGGACTCCTCCATCCCTAGCCTCCCATATCCACTTTTGCACTTATAGGATGGCCAACATTCACACAAGTAACAAGAGTGAGTCTCTGGTCCAACAAAGGACTCATATCAGGGGAAATTACTCTATTTCCCAAGTAGTTTCCTTCTTCCTGAATGGAGGTGATCAGAGCTTTCGGCTTAGATCCTCACATCCAACTGTAGTTCCAGCCCTGCTTGAATAGCACCTGGGGATACAGTTGCCAGATTTAGCAAATAAAAATACAAGACATATAGTTAAATTTTATTTTCTCATGAATAATGAATAATTTTTAATGTACCTGTGTTTCAAACATTTCTTTCCCCAGAAAGATAAAGCAGTGCAAAATCCTTCTGCCCAAATATTTCATGGGACACACTTATACCAAATAATTACTTGTAGTTTATCAGAAATTCAAATTTAACTGAACACCCAGTATTTTCCTGGCAATTCTGTCTGGGGACCCTGTAAATAGGAAGCCTCAGCCTCCAGAACTGATGGTCACCATCTCAGGTGAGAGAAGCACAAAACCACTTAGGGACGAGCCAGTCGAATTTCATGTCTTCCTCCTGCCTCCGCCCTCAGCTCACAACAATGAGGAAAAAGCCTCTCCCCCTGTCTTGTTCAGATACCAACTCTATAGGAAGTCATTGCCTGAGTCTAACTTTGATGCCTCATGTTGCACTCTCAGTCCAAGTATGTCTCACACAGTCCTTGGTGGACTGAGGGTAGATGAGATCATGTCCTCCTTGTAAGGTCTTTTCTGCACTACAAGAATATTAAATATCCCATATCTCCCCCGTCCTGCTCTTCCCTGTGCTCCCTAACCCTAACTCCTTCCTGACTCTTCATCCATTTCCTTCCCCTGCAAATGGGACTGCCCTCAATTGGACTGTAAAGCTATAAAAACTCTTTTGGAGGACAGTTTGGTAATATGTTTCAAAAGCTCTAAAACTGTGCATATGTTTTCACTCAACAATTCCATTCCTAGAGGATGGTGCTCAGAAAAGCAGAAACATACAAAGATATGAGCGCAATGATATCTGTCTCAGCAATATTTATAACAAAAAATTGTAATTCCAATAATAGAAGATTGTGGGGTTCGTCTTTAGTTTTGTTTTTTTTTTTATTGAACTATAGTCAATTTACAATGTTGTGTTAGTTTCTGGTGTACAGCATAGTGATTCAGTTATACATATGTATATGTTCCTTTTCATATTCTCTTTCACTATAGGCTATTAGAAGATATTGAATACAGTTCCCTGTGCTGTACAGTAGGACCTTGTTGTTTATCTGTTTTGTATATAGTAGTTGGTATCTGTGAATCCCCAACTCCCTTTTTATCCCCCCCAATTCCTTTCCCCCTTAGTAACCATACGTTTGTTTTCTATGTCTGTGAGTCTGTTAAGATTGTTTAAAATTAGTACATTCCTATAGTAGGATACTATATGGATATTAAAATAACGCTTTAGAAGCCTAATTAATGTTACAATATAGTTTAATAAAGTGGAAAACAAAAGTTATGAGCAATTTAGACAATATCATCCCATTTTTAGTTTTTAAAAATATGTATATATATCTGCATACACGCACACGCACACGCACACACACACATAGAGGGAAACCAGACATAATTAACACCAAAATGTTAATAGTTATTTTCATTTCTTCTGGATGCAAAATTCTCTGCAATTAACAGTGTTACTTTTGTAAACTGGAAAAGAAAATCAATGCGATTTTAAAGGCCCTCATTTATTGTGCCTTTAGAGTGATTTCCCTGCTTATCCTCTCCCTCAGGCAGCTTATTGCTAAGGGAGAGTTTATGAACAAGCAAGAATGGGCTTCCCAGGGAAAGTAAAATGGTGCTAGGTTCTTCTGGCAGGCGAATGAAGGTGGCTCCAAGTAGAAAGAGTGGACAGTTTGCAAGAAACAAAAGCATCATCTTGGGAGTCCAGGGGCCAGATCAGCCCTTCTGATTGATCAGAGTCAGAGGCGAGAGATAAAGGTGCATTTCTACCCTAGGACCAGATGAGAAGATGACCAGCGAGTCAGGCTGCAGGTGAGAAAGAAGCTAAGGAGAGAATATCAGCATCTCAGGGATCCCAGGAGAGAAGCTGTAAGTCAGGAGAAAAGGGACTAGACAGATGCTTCCAGAACTAAAGCAGCACCGGGCAAGACTCAGCACCTGAACGGCCAAAGCCAGACCACCTATTCCCTGCCCCGTTCCTACCCCGGTCAGACCTCCCACCTGGAGCAAAGGCACTCATGTCCTATCAGGGGTGACTTATGCAAAAGAGAAAGGTTTGCAGTGAGGATTCTGGGAGAAGGAGGGAGAGCAATGTCTCCAGTAATCTTAGGCCCAGGAAGGCGCCCCAAGCCGCAGGAAAGACCAGGAATTGCTCAGTCATCACACAAGACGGGCACAGCACCTTCCCTTCTCAATCGCCCTTCAAGTGCCTGTCTCTCCAGCTTTGTACCTGCAAACAAGTCAGGTCAAGGCCGTAAGAACAGGCCCCAGAGGCTGATTTCTGAGCAGCATGTCAGAGCCCAGGGTCCTTGAGCTGGGCAGGCCCCGGAAGCCCCTACACAGACCACACAGAGTGGGCCAGACCCCCAGGGCTGCAGCCCCCAGCTGCTCCCTCCTCCTTGAGAATCCCCAAGAATCAAACCCTTATCTCCAAGAACCTGAGGGGTCAAGGGCTCCAAAGGTATCTCTTCGTGAGCCACCTCACTGCCACTGTGACCTCCTTGTTCCTCAGAGTGTAGACGAAAGGGTTGAACATGGGAGTGACAACCGTGTAGAAGAGGGCAAGAATCTGGTCCCTGTCCTGAGAGGAGCCTGCCCTGGCCTCGTATAGGCAATTGTCCCCGTCCCAAAAAAGAGCACGACCACAAATAGGTGGGAGGAACAGGTAGAGAAGATTTTCCGACGTCCCTGGGATGTCGCGACGCCAAGGATGGTGGCAAGGATACAGGCATAGGAGGCTACCGTCAGTGAGAAGGGCGTCAAGGATAAAGGCTATGGTGACGACAAGACTGCCCACTTCGCCCCAGAAGGTGCTGGCGCTAGGCAGCCTCAGCACGGGCAGGGTGTCACACAGGAAGTGCTGGATCGTGTTGGCACCGTGGAAGGGCAAAGCGAAGATGCAGCAGGAGTGAATGGTGCCGGAGACGGTGCCATGAGGTAGGAGGCGCCCGCCTCGCCGGCGCACGCTCGCGGGCTCATCAGCGTGGAGCAGCGCGGCGGCCGGCAGGTGGCAGCTTAGCGGCCACGGGCCATGGCCGTGAGCAGGCAGCGCTCGGCGACGCCAAAGAGGGCGAAGAAGCGCAGCTGGGTGAAGCACTGGCAGGCGGGATGGTGGGGCAGGGGCAGAGGAGACCGGCCGGCACCCTGGGCACGATGGTCGTGGTGCAGAGGATCTCCACCACCGAGAAGTGGCGAAGGAAGAGGTACAGGGGCGAGCGCAGGGCGGCGTCCGCCAGCGTGAGGAGGATGATCAGCAAGTTGCCCAGCAGAGTGACAGATAGACGCAGAGTACCCCCCAGAACAGAGGGCCCCGAAGGCAACCGGCACCTGAGAACCCTAGCAGAACAAACTCCGTCACTGCTGTGCCACTGCCACCCGCCATGTCCCCAACGTCAGGCTGGAAGAGGGAGTCGGGAGAGGGCTCAGACAGAGGGCTCGGGCAAAGACGGAGGCTCCGGAGGCAGCAGGAAAGGCGGGAATGGTCCACAGGAACATCCCAGTGATCAGGAGTGGGACGGGCCAGCACCCTGGGCGGCTAGCAAGTCCCTCCCAGAAAACCCCTCTGGGCGGAAAGAAGGTAAGTGAAGGGCGGGGAGGGACAGAGGCCAGTGGCAGACCTTCCTGGAAGCTGGGAACTTGCAAGACACCAGGATGGTTCACCCCCTCACCCAAGTTCTGGGTTTTGGGGGCGATGAGCTGGGACAGGCAGAACAGTTCCCTTTGAGAAACTGGTGGAGGACATGGGCAGAAAAGGGGATGCACAGACAGAATAAATAAAACTGGCAGGGGGAGACTGGAAGAAAAACGGATCCAGCATGAGGCAGAAGAGCTGGAGTGAGAGCAAAAGCCAGAGAGGGAAAAAGAAGATGCAGTATTAAAGGCTTCAGAGAGAAGGCAGATGGGGCTTGTACCTGTACATGGGTCCCCACGCCCGCCAGAATGCCCCTCCCAGCAGCACACGAGGGAAGCTCAGTGCCCCCAAGAGCCTGATTCTCAAAGCAGAGGATGGGGAAGGAAAAGGGGAGGGGGGCTGAAGGAGGGGGAAGGGAGTGTTGCCTGGGAGAAGGAAGTAGTAACTGAAGTAACTGAGCCTCTCTGAGTTCCCTGCTGTCCGGCCTGGGGTCTGGAGTCTGCACCCCAAGGACAACAGAAAGACCACAATGCAGAGGGGTCTGGGATGTACCCAGGTCCCTCAGCAAGGCCTGAGTGAAGCTGGGCTCAGAAATCGAGTGTTCTAGCTTCCTGTCTAGTGTCTACCTGTCGGTGCAAAGCATGGGATGAACATTTTCAGGATCGAAAACAGACATTTTGGTCCATCACTTGGAAACGTAAGGTTACAAATACAATCTAATTGACTTAAGATGAAATATTCTTCCTTGGAAATGCATCACCCCATCAGACATGAAATTACAGAGTGGAAGTACTTGATGGCAGGGTATTACAAGGTAACTAAGTTTGAGGAGACGGCAAAGACTAGGAACTGCCCACCATTTCTCAAGGGCTTTAACCTGAAAGACTTTTAACCTGATGCTGAGTGGAGCTGGCAGGATGGACCCTTAGGTCCAGCCCCCTTGCTCTCAGGACTGCACAGGTGAGCCCCCCAGGCCACGAGCAGAACCGCCTGCAGTGGGGGGCTGCTGGAGTGACTCCTCCTCGATTCGCTTTCTTTGTGATGAAGAGAGGACAGCAGTGCAGGAGACGTGCCTCTGGCCAAGGGAGGAAAGGACATTTACCACCTTTCCCACTATTATCTGTTTTCAATAATTTTTGTTGTTGTTGTTAGTATTATGGAATCTATTCTAGCTCATTTCTTTTTTAATAGAGGGACTGGAGATGAACCCAAGACCTCGTGCAAGCTAAGCGCCCTTCCCACCACTGAGCTCTGCCCGCCCCACTATTATCTATTTTTAAATCACTCATTAGTGTCTTTGAATCACAAGAGAATGGAATCCCTTCCGGGAAAGACCAGGGAGGCTCCTTCGGTGCCTCCAACACACACTCCTCTGTCTTGGCATCAGTGTTACCACTGGCGCACCCCAAGCCAACAGTGCCGAAGTGAACCCCCATTCCCCTCCCTTCTCCTGCAGCCCCTGCTGGTGGAGAGCGGGCTCTGCTGATCTTAGGAACCACACAGTCAGCACAGGGCCTGCTGGGCTGTTGTTAAGCCATTGTGTGTTTGTCGGAAGAAAAGGCAAATGGAGAAGGAAGATACCAGGAATAAGTGGGGTTTAAAACTGGATGCATGTTTAGCAAAGCAAACAGGAAAAGGACACTGTCGATACCAAGGCTGTCCCGCAGCCCGCAGCACCGAGGCAGCCTGCTAGGTCTTTTGTATGGCCAGCCAGAGCCATGGTCCTCCTTGGTGACACATGGTTTCCTATCAACATGCGCAGTTCATGCGCCCTTTAGCAGGGATCTCTGAAGGAGCCCTGGAAAATCTCAGCCTGGAGTAATCAAAATAAACGAGTGTTTGACTCGCTTAACTTAACACCACTGTTCCCACTCTGCCACCTGCCTCGTCTCCTCTGGGGACAGCCTCCGGGATGGATTTGTATCTACATTTCAGAATCTCACATGAAAGAAATGACTCTGACAGAGCCTATTCAGAGTGACATTAAATGACAAACACGCAGAGACAGGCTTCCTATGGATAAAAAACAAAGCGTTAGGAATAGGGTTTCCACAATAAGCGACCTTCATCTAAGATGGCTGTTTATCTTTCTACAGAGCCTGCGGAGTCCAAGATCACCATTCAGAATTTCCAAATAGGTCCTAAAGCTCGGAGCCTTCCACACCATCAAGGAGAGTCAAGTGTCTCACTTATATCCAGAAATTCGCTCTAATTTAATTCAGTAAACTGTCCTTCTTGCTATGACTGAGGGCGGCTCCATGAGTAAACGGAGTCCGGAAACAAATCGTCTGTTACACTCAGTAGTTGGATGAAATCTTGTAACAGGCTGTACTGGCACCTCCTTCATTCCCTTTCTTTTTTAATTGGCAGAATTTCAGATCACATTATGGGATGAAAAAGCAGCCCTCCTATCTCAACTTTATGATGACAAGATACAGAAAAAGTATGAATTTAACTTAAATTTTGTATCTGATATGTAAATATTTCCTAACCTTTTTAATCTGTCTAAGCAAAGGCCTGTGCGAACCCCACTTTTTGCATCCTCAAAGCACTTGTGTCATAGTTTCTTTCTCTTTTTAATTATTTTTTATTGAGTTATAGTTGACATACAATATTATGTTACAGGTATATATAGTGATTCACAATTTTTAAAGTTATACTCTATTTATAGTTATTATAAAATATTGGCTATATTCCCTGAGCTGTGCAATATTCCTTGTGGCTTATTCTATACGCAACAGTTTGTACCTCTTAATCCCCTACCCCTGTGTTGCCCCTCCCCACTCCCCTCCTGCCCCTCCCCCTCCCCCTCCCCGTAACCACTAGTCTGTCATCTGTGTCTGTGAGTCTGCTGGAAAGAAGCCTTCTTTGCCACAGGTTCACCCCCTGTTTAGAGTTCTGCGGAGACCCTCCTAATTCAAGGAAGTCTCTTGTTCATTTGGGTTATTTTCTTTTTTAGATTGCAGTAAGTTTATTTAGTAAAAATTTCAAACAACTTATGTAGACAGCCCACTCTCAAGGAAAGGAAGCATAACTCCCCACTCCTTAACTGTGGGCTCTGCATATAACTTTCTGGAAAGAAGGGGGAAAATGAGTAACTTGACAGAGAAGCAGCCTGACAAACACCTCCTCAACCAGGGGATTAAAGTGCACATCAGCCGTGGCAAACCAGGTGACAGTGCGTGCCTTTGATCTGACGTGATGAGAACGGCACGTCACCTGTGTGGTCTTCCTCCTAAAACCCCCTAATTTTGGTCTGATCATAAGAAAACACAGCAGGCAAATTCCAAGACAGGAACTGGCTACGAAATATCTGACCAGGACTCCTCGCACACGTCAAGGTCCTCCAAAACGAGGAGCACCTGAGAAACGAAGGAGACGTAACAACTAAACGAGCCGAGTGTCCTGCAAGAGAAGAAAGGTCATTAGGAGGAAACTGAGGAAATCTGAGTAAGTGTGGATTGTAGGTAACAATAATGTGTCAGTATTGGTTCACTAACTGGGACAAACGTATCAAATGTACTTTAAGGTGTGACTAATACAGAAAACCGGAGGTGGGGAGAATGAGAACTCGGTGTGTCATCTTCGCAGTTTTTCTGTAAATCTGAAACTATTCTAAAAGAAAATGTTTATTTTTAAAAGTTAATTGATGTGGGAAGATGTTCACAATGTATTATTAAGGGATAAAAGCAACGTAGAAAACAATTCTCAGTATAAAACATACATTCAGATAAACAGGTGGCTGGACAGACAGGCAGACAACATTAGACATACACCAAAGTATCAGGAATAATACGCTCTGGATGGGATGGGCTTGGCGTGTGCGTTGCGTTCTTTTCGTTTTGTGTTTTTGGTTAATATGTGTTTGATCCATTGATCACACAATAGGAAAAATCATACATGAAACATTTAAAGAAAAAGATGGAACTTGTTTTAACATATTTTGGTGTTTTTAAATATCTGATTTATTTTCAACCAATTATGCCTACTTATGCCTTTGGAAATGTCTTTATCCACAGTTTAATTTTGCGGTTGGGTCAGTAGTGAATGTTTCCAATTGTCAGCACACATCTGTCAAACATATACGTCATAGAAAAGCTGTGAGTGTAATCACACTGCACAGGGCAGGAAGAAGCTGTGAGTAGCACTTAGGTTGTTTCCAGATGTACAGTGTTGAGCACTTCTGCAATTTCCACTTTAAAAATATAAATGAAAAACAAGAAGTAGGTGGAAGAAAGTTTGGGAAATGGATCCGAAAAAAGCAGACCTTTTTCCTGAAGAGCAGTGTTAGTTCTGGGTTTGTTCAAAATAGGATCTCATCGCCCCCGTGTGGTGAGTCTCCAAATAGCCACTTTCAATGTCGTCCCCTCTATTTGAGCTCTGGGTGAGAAGATGGTAAAAGGAAGGGGCCTTGAAGATCTTCTACTTGTCCAAACTCCAGTCTACAGAGGAGGAAACTGAGGTCTAGAAAATCTCATTCGGTTTCCCCAAGATCGCTCAGTGACTTTAAGGCGGAGCTGAGCCCAGTAATAACACGCGTCACTCACATGCACGGCTCTGTGGCGTAAATCACTTCACCTGATCCTGACACAATGAGGTTTAATTAACCCCACCCTACTGATGAAACGGGAGAGGTGAAGTGTCTTGTCCAAAGTCACACAGACCGACAGCAGCAGAGCCAGAACTCAGTCTGTCTGTCCCCAGGGCCAGTGTAACTGAACAGTATAAACCCCCCTCCCAGCCTCCAAACCCAATACCCACCCTGAGTGTCCCTGTAACATGTCTTCATCTAAATCACAGAAAAAGATGCCTTGGAAATACCAGCTCTAATTCCTTCATGTTACAAAAGAGGAAACAGAGATGGAAGGGAGATGTGCTGTTCCACAGTCACCAAAGGTCAGAGCCCGTCTCCAGGCTCCTCGTCCAGTGCCGCCCCTAGGCCTCTGTCCTACTGCAGCTCTGCACACACACGTGTGTGCCTGCATGTGTGTGCATGTGCGCCTGTGTGTTACATACGTGTGTGTGCAGGGACCATTCTACAGTGGGAAGGGTAGCCAAGAAAACCCCAGGGTAATCCCCACCAGTACCAGGAAGTTCTCAGATCAGCACCTACCCCTTTGCAGAGCCTTGAGGTCCGAGTCCGAGATGAGCTTAAAGGAAGAAAGGGGCCGTGGGTGGGGCAAGGTTCCACAGCTGGGGCCCTGAGGGACGGAGGGTGCTTCAGTGGCTGTAGTGTCAGGGACCTACTGCCAAAAAGGCCAGTGTGTGAGACTTGGAGGGACACAAGAAGCCGCTAGACGGTCAGGCATCCTATTAATAGTCAGAGCTCAAGCCACACACCCCCTGCTGCCCCCAGGACAAGAAGCCCAGGGACACAAAAAAGGACCTGCCTCAACCAAGAAGCCTTCTCCATGCCCCCGCGCAGCAGCAGAACTCACTGTCTGGGCCTCTACGTGGATCGGCCCTGCACAATCGGTTAGAAGCGAGTCCCTAATTCTAGCCCCAGAAGGTCCAGGTTTAAAAAAGGCTCTCTCTCCCCCTCATTTACACAGAGGGAAGGCACCTGTCATGTGTAAGCCCCACATGACAGAAGTGACGTATCCATTTACTCAAGGGGAGCATTGCACGAGGGCCAGAGCATCAGGAGGCAGTGTGGCTGGGGGCCGGCTGCGGGGCTGCCTGCCACACGTGCGCAGCCCTGTGACGCAGACGTGGCCGGAGCATATACTGAGTCCAGCCCTAGGCTAGGTGATCACTGCGGCTAATTCTCATCCTCCACCTAGTTAGTGAGCCAATTAATTAGCTCTTTGCAGATGAGAAGGCTGAGGCCAAGGGATGCGATGGGTGTGACTTGCCGAGATCCCGCTGGTCAGGATCGAGCCAGGATGCGAACCCAAGCCTCTGACCCCAAGGCCAGTGCCGCTTCTACCTCAGCTGTCTGCCATTGACCCCTTCCCCGGCTAGCCTCCGGGCTTCACCACGGACAAGCGTGTGACTGTGGGCACGTGGTTTAAGCTCTCAGACACTTGGTCTTCTCACCTGTAAAACGAAGATAATTCCTGCCTCATCGGGTTGTTGTAGGAATTAAGTAACACAGTGTAGGAGGAGCGCCCAGCACGACGTCTGGGGTGTAACGAAGGTCAGCGTTGCGTCACTTCACGTGGCTCGGGGGAGACAGAGGAGGTGAGCTCACCAGCCCGTGTCCACCCTGGTCTGGGAAGACAGCAAGATTTCAAAGCCAAAAAAAAATTACCCAAAGGATACCAAGATCGAAGAAAGTATAGGATTGAAGGAAAAGTACCTTGAAAGTTACTACTTTGAGTGGAGAGAAGGTTTAGGAGGCCCTCCCCACCCAGCCTCGAGGGCAAGGAGCTGTCTTCCTTGGTCACGTCCTGCGATCTTCCTCGGAAGAATATTTTTACTCAGGTGAAAACAAGTTGGTTGGCTGCAGTATCTGGGGTGTGTGTTGATGGGGGAACCTGTGGAGAGCCAAGGAGAGGGAAAACGAACTGAAGAATAACATGAAAATGAGAGAAAGGGGACTCGTGGCTATCAGCCAACCCCAAAGATGAAGCTGGTCCCATGTTGTAGCTGAAAACGTCAGGATTAGACCCGGGAAACTAGAATTGTAGCAGCTTACACCCTAGAGATCATGACAACAACAACAACAACAACAACAACAACAACAACAACAACAAAAACCACGTGAGGCTAGGAAATCCGTGTACCCGAACCCCAGCCCTTTTTGACTCTCACGGGCCGAGCTCCCTCCGTGGAGAACACAGGGCGCAGCTCTCGGGGCGCCCAGAGCTCCTGAGAGAGAGCTTGGGCAGGAGGCCGGCCTCTCCAAGCCCCTGAGATCCTGTCGGCTCTGAAAGTCTCGGCACTCTCTTGCAGACATCCACACGCAACTTAATGACTAACAGAAACTTTCTCCCCAGAGTTGCTGAGTAAGTCCTAGCTCCCCAGGGTAAGCCAGGTCTCGCCCCAGGCCTGCTCCGTGGAGCTGGAACCCCCAGCGCGCCCGCGACAGTAATGACCTCCCAATGACACGTCTCCCCAAGTGCAGCGGTGATCACAGCCACAGTAACGCCTCCATTATTTTCATCCCTCAACATTAAAAAAAAAAAAGAAGAAAAGAAAAAGTTTTCAGCCTAGCAATGAATAGAGCACTTCAGCAATTTCCTTTCATCATCTCATTTGGGCCTCACATCAGCCCTAGAGACAGGCCCCGCAGGGGTGACCACCGTGTTTCAGTGGCAGGAAAACTAAGGAGCCACGTGGCTGCAAAGCCCCTTGGCCAACAAGGGTGGAGCCGGGACTTCAAACCAAGAAGCCAAATTCCTGGCTCCCGGTCCAGGACACCCTGATACACCACCCAGTCCTGCCCATCTTGGGGGCCCCTCTCCTACCAGCTCTGTCCCCATGTCTGTGACTTACCCTCTGAAAGCCCAGCTCCTTCCAACACCAAGAGGCCACAGTGTCCTACACAGCAGCCCAGGAACAGCCGGCCTCCCCTGAGGGTCCCCCGACTCCATCACCCCCTGCCCCCCGCACCCCCAGCCGGGCTTCTGGAGCAGGAACCAGGGCACCCCATGGGGAGGTCACTGGGCTCCCTCACTGCCTCCATCACACCCCCCCCAACTCTGCCTGATAAACGGCCTCTCCTGCCTCCCACTCCCCTCCCAGCGCTGAGAGACTCGCCGTTTACACGTGTCGAAGTCGTGCCTTGTTTTTCGCTGAACAGCGTAAATAGCTAACCCAAGACATGTCAACGAGACAAAACAAAAAGATGGTAAAAATTAAAAGTAGGAACAGAGGAAATAAAGAGAAAGAAAATAAATGTTAAAAAAGGAAAAAGAAATTAGGGATATAAAATGGAACCAGAAATAAAACTTAAAAAGGCAAAATATAAGGCCTACGCCCTTCCTAAGGGTGGGCTACAAGCTTGGCTCAACAGCGAACCCAAAAAGGAGAGTGCGGTCAGTCCCAGAGTTCACAGTGTCCGTGCGACAAAGCAGAGACAGGCTGCTCAGGGCAGGACAACCATTCTCGGAGCCAAGACCAGACAGAAGGTTCCCCCAAGGACACCCCTAGAGAGATGACTGTGCTTCACGTCCTTACCCTTGCCTTAGAAGTGAGTTTCTTGGGATGGTTTCTAATAACGGCCCTCGACCTAGGGGATGCCGTCGCACCAAAGGACCTCAGCAGCTGTGGGGGAGACGGGAGGCAGCGCGCGCCCTGCTCTGTCCTGCCGGAGCCTCATCTGTGCAGGAGCGCCCCGTCTCGGTGTGACTGACGTTTGGAGCCAGATCATCCTTTGTTACGGGGGCTGTTCTTGCCTTGCAGGACAATCAGCAGTATCCAGACGTCCCTCGGGGGACAAGATCACCCCCAGTTGAGAACCACTGATCCAAGGGTAGAAATCATTCCTTTTATTTCCTTTTTAATATGGAGCGGCAAAGAGGAACTTGGTTGCATTTTTATTATTTTTTACAGCTTTATGAGTATAATCTATGTACCCTAAAATCCTCTCATTTTTTAGGGTTTTGGGGGGGGTAGTAATTAGGTTTATTTATTTATTTTAAGAGGAGGTACTGGGGATAGAACCCAGAACTTCGTGCATGCTGAGCACACACTACCACTGAGCTACACCCTTCCCTTATAATCCACTCAGGTAAATTACGCAGTTCAGTGGGTTTTAGAATACTCACAGGACTGTGTAACTGTCACCACTATCTAATTTTAGAACAATTTTATCACTTCAAAAAGTAACTCCTTACCCCTTAGCAGTCACTTCCCATTCGTCCCTCCCCCTAGTGTCTCGTCCATGGATTTGCCTCTCCTGGACATTTCATATGAATAGAGTCATGCAATATGTGGTCTTCTGGGCCTGACTTCTTCCACGTAGCCTGACGTTTTCCAGGTTCATCCACATTGTAGATGTATCAGTATTTATATCCTTTTTATTGGCACATAATGCTCCACTGTATGGATGTATCATATTTTATTTATCCATTCATCAGTTTCAGGGGATTTGGGTTGCTTACTTTGGGACTACTGTGAATAACCCTACCATAAACGTTCATGCACAAATTTTTGAGTGGAGATGTGTTTTCAGTTCTCTTGGGCATATACATGGGAATGGAATTGTTGGTGTGGTAGATTAATATTTTGACCGATCGCCAGTTTTCCAAATTAGCTGCACCAATGAATGATAGTTCTAATTTCTCCACATCCATCTCAGTATTCTCTTTTTTTATTTCAGTCATCCTAGTGGGTGTGAAGTGATATCTCATGGTTTTGATTTTCATTTCCCTAGTGACTAACGATGTTTCGTGTGTTATTAACCATTTGTTTATCTTCTTTGAAGAAATGTCTTTAAATCTTTTTCCCATTTTTTCAATTGGGTTATTTGGCTTTTTATTGTTCAGTTATTTATTACATTTGTTTTTAATTGCTTTTTAAATTGCTATTCTTGTTCTTAATGGCTTTTTATTGGGAGGGGATTAGGTTTATTTATGTTTTTAATGGCAGTACTGGGGATTGAACCCAGGACCTCGTGCATGCTAAGCACGCGCTCTGTCACTGAGCTGTACCCTCCCCACTGTTGTTCAGTTATAAGACTTCTTTATAAATCTGGGATACAAGTCTCTTATCAGATAATGGTTTGCAAATGTTTCCTCCTATTATATAGGTTGTCTTTTCACTTCATTGATGGTGCCCCTAGAAGCACAAAAGGTTTTCATTTTGATGAAGTTCAATGTACAGATGTTTACATCTATAAATTCCCTTCTTTGGTGCATTGGTTATTTAGGAACATATTGTTTAATTTCCACATATTTGTAAATTTCCCAAATTTCCTTCTGTTATAGATTTATTTAATTCCATTGTGGTCAGAGAAGACACTTTGTATAATTTCAATCCTTTTAAATTGATTGAACCTTATTTCTGGCTTACTATGTGGTCTGTTCTGGAGGCTGTTTCATGTGCACTTGAGAAGAATGTGTTCTGCTGCTGGGGGACGCAGTCTGCAGGCGTCTGTTAGGTCTTGTCAGTTTACAGTGTTGCTCTGGCCTCTCTCCTGTTTTCTTGTTGATCTTCCAGTAATGAGAGCAGAGTGTCAGAGCCTCCAGCTGTCACTGCTGATTGGCTGTTTCTCCCTTCAGTTCTGTCTGGATTTGTCTCCTGTGTTTTGAGGCTCTGTTGTTGGATGGCTGTACTAACATCAGACAAAAGGGTTTAAGACGCAAGTTAATACTAGAGATAAAGAAGGCTCTTATAATGATGAGAGATTCAATGTATCATGAAGGAAATCATAGACATTAACTGGAAATAAATGAAATAGAGAGTGAAAAAAACGATTGAGAAGATCACGACAAAAAGTTGTCTTTGAAAAGGTCCACAAAATCGACAGACTTCTAGCTAGATTGAACAAGATAGAATCAAAGTATTAAAATGAGGAGTGAAAGATGGGACATCACCACCAACTTACAGGGGGGAAAAAGGATTGTAAGGGAGTGCTCTCTGTCTAGAAATTCCAACGTTTGGCCTTCCTGGGGGAACACCCTTTGATCACTTTTTTTTCCCTGCATATGGGCCTTTTTTTTGCATGTCTCACAATATTTTGTTAAACTCGACATTTTAAATAATATACACAGCAGCCCTGGAACTCAGGGTGTCATCCCCTCAAGGATTAGTGTTGCCGTTTGTTGCTGCTGCTGCTGCTGTTTGTTTGTTTGTGACTTTCCAGAAGTAATTCTATAAAGTCTGTATTCTGTGCCATGTGAGGCCACTTGGCTAGCTTAGGAGTCAGCTAATAATTGAAGAGCGATTTCCTTACATGCCTCTGACCATTACGTGTCCCAGCCCTTCCGAGGGGCTGTTCCGTGGGCTGGAGCAGCTTCCAGCTCTGCCTTAACCCTCCCTTCTGCTCACGCGCAGCCTCAGTTCCCCCGGAAGTGAGGGGTGTGCAGCCCTGAGCACGAATGTCGCTGACTGACCAGTGCCCTGAGGATAGGGCTCTCCTCACTGACCAAATGAGGACAGGCCCTGCGAGTGGGCTTTTCCGGGGATCTCCCAGAAAGGTCAACCCGTGACAGCTCTCTGGGGGTCAGCTCTCTGGGGCTGCCTCAGGAGCCAAGCAGGACTGGCGCTGCTTGGGTGAGGAGTGAGGTCACAAGTTTTTGTGATATGAATACGTTTTTCCATTGTTTTTAGTGCCTTTCTTGAAAAAGGAAATGCAATTTTCAAAGTGGTTCAGAACATACAGAACAAGAAGTTAACGTTCTACAATTGTCACAACTGATTGCACTTTCTGTCTACAACCTGCGTGTGGCAGGCAAGGCCACCCCGCAGGTGACAGAGGACTAGTCTTCTCCCATTTTTCAGACTGTGGGTATATTAGGAAATGAAGAAATGCCAGAACAGAGCTACTAAAATGTTCTTATATTTTAGGTATTTTTTCAACCAACCCAAACTTTGAATATAGCCAGTAGATACAAAGACACGGCGACCTTGTTTAGCAGTAACAGCAGTCTACAACTGAGCCCGTCACGAATGCAAAGCCCAGGTCAAAAAGCTCTCCCAGTTGCCGGAGTGATACGACCCTTCTTTTCTGTCCTGCTGGGGATTTCTCTGCTCCCATGGGAAGAAGGGAATGAGAATTCGGATAAATCAACCTCAAGGTCTCTCTTGCCAGGAGAGCACCTGCAGCTCAGTAGATCAGAGTGGTGGCTCCTCCCAGCAGACCCAAGGAGGTGGGGACAAGTGCGTCCTCCCCACCCACGGCCGTATCTCAGCCCCTGCCAGCATCCTCCTGCCCTCCCCCAGGCCTCCCCAGGGGAAAAAGTCACTCCCGGTGTCACAGCGGAGATCTGCACCATTCCTTGCTGCCTGGCCGGGGAACTATGACAGAGCAGTCGAGAATAAAAGGACTAGATGTGCTGCTTTATCTAAATAACTCATTTCCCTGTATCACACGAGCAAAGGAGCCCTTGTAGACCTAGATCTTAAGATAGAAAGGGTTTCTTGTGGAGCCTTCTTCTTTCTCAACCCATGTTCAAGCTTCAGATTTTAGCCAAAAGCTAATAGAAGTTTTCCTCTGTCCAGATTTTACCAGATCCAAAGTGGAGAGGAGCTCTCTGATTTCATAAACGGAGTAGATGCTGTGTGCTGTAGCCAATTTCCCCACAAGTTATCTAAAAAGCAAGCACGTCTCACCATAGCAGGGATTAATTTTTCTCCCAAGTCCACAAATTCTGGTTTCATATTGAGAAAACATATACTGCAATGGAAAAAAGACAGTCTCTTCAGCAAGTGGCGTAGGGAAAGCTGGACGGTCACATGTAAATCAGTGAAGTTGGAACACTCCCTCACCCCATATACAAAAATAAACTCAAAATGGATTGAAGACTTAAATCTGACATGACACCATAAAACTCCTAAAAGAGAACGTAGGCAAAACATTCTGAGACAGTAAATCGTAGCAGTATTTTCTTAGATCAAACAAATGGATTTAATCAAACTTAAAAGCTTTTGCACAGCAAAGGAAACCATCCACAAAATGAAAAGACAACCTATGGAATGGGAGAAAATATTTGCAAACAATGCGACCCAGGGGGAGAGGGTGTAGCTCAAGTGTAGAGCACATGCTTAACACACATGAGGTCCTGGGTTCAATCCCCAGTACCTCCTCTAAAAATAAATAAATAAATAAACCTAATTACGTCCCCCAACAACAACAACAACAAAAACCCAAACAGATGTGACCCACAAAGGCTTAAATATACAAACAGTTCATACAACTCAATTTCAAAAGACCAACCCAATTAAAACGCAAGCAGAAGACCTAAATAGACATTTCTCCAAAGAAGATATATACATGGCCAACAGGAACATGAAAAGATGCTTAAAATCAATAATTACTAGAGAAATGCAAACAAAAACTATAATGAAGTATCACCCCTCACACCTGTCAGAATGGCCATCATTAAAATTTTTACAAATAATAAATGCTGGAGAGGGTGTGGAGATTCCTACACTGTTGGTGGGAATGTAAATTGGTGCAGCCACTATAGGAAACACTATGGAGCTTTCTTTAAAAAAATAAAAATAGAGCTACCATGTGATCTAGCAATCCCATTCCTGGGCATGAATCTGGAAAGGACAAAAACTCTAATTCAAAAAGATGCATGCACCCTAATGTTCATTATATATATAATGGAATACTACTCAGCCATAAAAAATGAAATATTGCCATTTGCATCAACATTGATAGACCTAGAGATTATCATACTAAGTGAAATAAGTCAAACAGAGAAAGATAAATATTATATATCACTTACATGTGGCCTCTAAAAAAATTATACAAACAAATCTATATACAAAACAGAGACTCACAGACATAGAAAACAAACATGGTTGCCAAAGGTGAAAGGGAAAGGGGAGGGATAAATTAATAGTATGGGATTAACAGATCAAATTATGCATAAAATAGATAAGCAACAAAGATTTACTGTACAGCCCAGGGAACTATATTCAATATCTTATAATAACATATGATGGAAAATAATCTGAAAAAATGTACATATATACATAAATATACATATAACTGAATCACTTTGCTATACACCTAAAACACAGTATTATTTGTAAATCAATTATACTATAATAAAAAATTTTTAAAGATTATATTTTAATAAAAAGTAAAATTTTTTCCTAAAAAAATACATATTGTCCCTAATATTAAGATTTTGATGCTATTCCTTGAAAAATGATAACCCTAACATAACTGTCCTAAGGAACACGTGCCTTCTTCCCAAGCCTACATTCACTCTGCTGGGCTCCTCAGCCCCTCCCAGGTCAGGTGCCAGCTTCAAATTTCAAACCACAACACTCCTCCCTGACAGAAGGGAAAAAGAGATCTCAGTACATTTTAACACATGTCATAGCTGGCATTCTAACTCATATCCAGTGGCTTCCATTACTTTTGCTGTGAAATACCAAACACCGCATCTGAACATAAGAGGGTGCATGCAGAGGTCACACAACAAACCTACGGATCAGGAAGGGCACGATGGGTCACCGGAGGACACACGCTCTTCTTTCCCTCCCCTCCCTGCTCCTTGCGAGTGTCCTTGGGACCAGTGGAGGCCTAAGGTGAAAGCCGGCCAGCTGCGGCGCAGAGCAGGCGTTTCAGAGCAGCTGCTCCTTCAGACGGTGAAAAGGCTGCCTCGGATCACCAGGAACGATGTTTACGCCAGACATTCTGACCTTTACCCCAGCCCTGAGCCTCGCCCCATTCCTGAAGCTGAGGGCCTGACCCCAGTCCCTGCCCCAGTCCCAGGAACTGTCTCATCTGATCCTCCAGCCTTGACCCACGCTCACTGACCAGCCCTCTGCCTGTCTCGCCTACCAGTTCCATCCAGGTCCACCTCCTGCTGCACTGCCCCTGCCTGATCCTGCTGGACTCCATTTGGGCCGATACAGCCAAAGCCAGTCCCAGACCCCCGGCAGCTCCTGCTTGACCCTGCCTGTGAGGGGCTGCGTCTGCAGACCTGCCTACCTGGGCACAGCTGCTAGATTGAGTCCTTTGCCACCACCCACCCCTTGAAGTCAGGCCCTGGAACCTCCAGCCAGCCCCACAGAGCACTGCCTCCCAGAGGAACGAGAGGGACCAAGGACCCTGAGCTCACAACTCCATCTAGTGGAGCTCCAGCCAACAAAATGGTTTCTCCAGAGAGAGCATCTCAGACATGGCTGCACATATGAATGACCTGGGGTCTTGCTCAAAATGCAGATTCAGATTCAGCAGCTCTGGGGTGGGACCCAAGACCTTGCATTTCTAACAAATGCCCAGGCGAAGCCAACATCACTGGTCCAGGGAACACACTTTGAGGAGAAAGATTCCAGAATACTAATCACTACAGTTTTGCAAAATTGAAAGAAAAAAAAACCCACTTCATAGTAATAAGAGCCCTAATCTCCACCAAGGGGAGGGAGTCATTCCCTCACAGAACGCTCCCGCCCACAGAGTCTGGAGCCTGTCCCTGCATACTTGGCACTAATCACATGCAATTCTGCTTTGCATTTCGCTTAATAGTTTCCTACAGGTGTGTTTCATTTACTGCTCAGGCACCTGGTTCCTTTACGGCATTCATCCATTCTGCAGACATTATCGATTATTCCTGTCTTGGGGCTAGAGGAAGATATAAGACATGGTCCCTATGCTCAACGGGCCATTAAGGGAGACAGATACGTAAACAGGTTATTTCCGCACAATGTAGTGTGAATATAGTGCCTGTATATAGTGTGAGGGAGACGAGGCCTAGAGCCCATCAGGTCAGGGAGTCATCAGGAAAGCCTTTCTCAGCACCGAAGATCCTGAGCTGAATCTAACAAAGGCCAGGAGTGAGCCAAGTGAGGTGCAGGGGCCCCGCCTGGCACAGGCTCCGGTGTGAAACAGCCGGGGAGGACGGAGCCGCGCACGCTGCGGGCTGGCGGACCGCAGTCAGCAAGGGGGGAAGCCTCGGAGGAGAGGCTGAGGTTTCCACCGGGAGCCAGTCACACAGGGCCTTGTCGGCCACGCTAAGGAGCTTGGGCTTCATCCTGTGGACAACGAGGAAACAACTCCGATTTTTAAATAAAGGTGTGGCATGATCATGTTTGGGTTTTAGGTAAAGCATGTTTGGGGACTGTGTGGAGAATGGACTTCAAGGTGCCAAAACTAGAAACAAGGGGACCCATTAGGAAGCTTTTTTCAGGGTCCAGAAACCAGATGACCTGGGCCTGAACTAAAGCACTGGTGGTTGGGCTGAGAAAGATGAGACGGGGGAGGATATAGCCTAATGGCAGAGCGGGTGCTTAGCATGCACGAGGCCTGGGTTCAATCCCCAGTACCTCCACCAAAAAAAAGAAAAGATCTATTTAGAAGGCATTTGGAAATGCATGGCAAGATCTAGTGCTTTATTGCATGGCAGTGGGGGGAAAGCACAGGGCAAAGGGCTCCCAGTGCTTGGCTTGGGGTATTTTCTGTTTCCACCCAAGTCAGAGAGGACAACAAGGGTTGCTTGTTCGGAGTTCAGGACCAAACCCAACCTCTAAGCTAATGAGTCTCAAATCTCCAGCCTAAAATGTTCTTCAAAGTTCCAAATTCCTATATTTAACTGTTCACTGGACAGATCACCTCCAGCATGCCAAAACCAAATTCACCATCTTTCAAAAAAAAAATCTCTTATTCTGATAAATTGAATCCAGTGACCCAAGTTAGAAGCCTTAAGGTAATCTGCTAAGAATTATAAACGCTTGGTGGTTGCCGAAGGCTACTGGGGAGTTAATGTTTAATAGGTACAGACTCTCAGGTGGGAAGAGCACGAAGCTCTGGAGGTGGATGACGGTGATGGTTGCACAACGGGAATGAACTTAATGCCACTGAACTATACACTTAAAAATGGTTTAAATGGTTACTTTTGTGTTATGCATATTTTAACAAAAATTTTTTAATGAAGAAAGTAATTATCAGTGCTACCTTCTTAACACCTGAGATAAATCTCTTCCTGTCTGTCCCCACCACCATTGTTCCATAGGTGTTCCATCCCGTCATCAGAGTATGACAAATTATCACTCAACTGGTGTCCCAGCCTCCAGTCTTTTTTCCTTAAATCAGTTGTCAGATGTTTCCAACAAGCCAATCAGACCATATGACTGGTTCCCATCGCCTGTAGGAAAAGATCCAAATCCATTGGGTCGGCATATCAGGCCCTCAACGATATGGACTTTTTATTCATCCATCCAATAAAGCTATGTTGACTGGTCCCTGAGACAGAAACTGGAAATGGCCCCAAGGACACAGCAACGAGGAGGAAAATGTGCTCCCTGGCATCGTGGAGCGAACTCACTAGCAAAAACAGCAGATTTTGAAACATAGACAAAATTGTTAAATGCAAAGGAACAAAAACTTAGAGGGTTGAGTAGATGAGAAAGACCTTTAAAGGGAGGGGTGGTGGGGAGTCTGAGAGGGAACGCCAGGGGAATGGTGTGGAAAAAAGATTGTGTTGCTGGGGTAGCCTAGATGGGATTTCCAAGGGGGAAGTATTAGCCAGCATTTCTGAAACTGTTAAGGGGTCAAATAAGACAAGAACAGGGAACAGCCACTAGATCTGGCGATGTGGAGATCACTGATGGTCTTGATGAGAACAGTTTTTATTAGAGCAATGGATTGCGGGGAGAGGAAAAGTACATGGGAGGCAAGGAAACTGAGATAACATGAGTAGAGAGTCTGCAAGTATGACTCCGACGTCAACCTACAAAACGAGCTGGTAGCCAAAGGGAGATGTGGAGTCAAGAGAGAGTTGAAGGTTTTTTTAAGTGAGTTAATTTCAATTTGGTGGGGGTGGGGAGGTAATTAGGTTTGTTTGTTTGTTTGTTTGTTTGTTTTTAATGGAGGTACTGGGGACTGAACCCAGGACCTGGTGCACGCTAAGCATGTGCTCTACCACTGAGCTGTACCCTCCCCCCGAGAGTTGAGTTTTTGTTAACCTGACATATGTGAGAGCATATTAGTATGCTGAAAGATCCATGAAGAGGTAGAGATTGATGACTTAGGAGAGAGAGAAGATAAAACTAAGATTAGAATTCATAGCAGCACTGTTCATAATACCCAAAAAGTGGTAGCAACCCAAGTGAACATCAACTGACCGCTGCATAAACGAAATACAGATCACCAGCTGCATACAGCCCTGAGCTGGATCCCACAAACCCCCGCTGCTGTCCTGTCGTCAACACTGTCACGTGTTCTCCATCTGCCAAAGAGGGCAGAGCTGGAATTGCTGAAAAACTGCAGCCTTTGGGTCAGGCTGATGGAGCCTTGACTCACCCACCTTCACTGCTGCTACAGAACCGCCACTACCAGCAACTGCCACACTGTCCAGCTGGAAGCAGGAAGGTGCCCTGTGCCTCCCACAGTCTGATCTCCCTCAAATGCTTACCATTGGCAGAACTCACAAGGACGAAAGCCAAGTAAATGTAGTTTGCAGACTCCTAGTCCCAGCAATATAGTGCAAAGTATAAAAAGGCGGGTGAAAGGCTAAGAGAAAATAGTTATAATCTGGGGAAAGCACTGACGTATTCCCATTAATCTCAAGAGCAAGAAAAAGAATTTAGTATCCATACTACTATTTAACATTGTTCTGAAGGCATTAGTTAAAGCAAATAAGCAAAAGAAAGAAAAGAAATAAAAATTAGAAAGGAAGAAGTGAAATTATCTTTATTTGCACAGATTATTTTATACCCAGAAAATCCAAAGAATTAAATGGAAACAATTATTGTAAACAATGAGAGAATTCAGTAAGATGACTTGGTACAAAATGGATATACAGAAATCAAAAAGGATGTTACACATATGCAAATAGCAACCAATTAGAGGATACAGGCTCCCTCTTATAGTAACCAAAAAAGTAAAATAACTAGAAATAAACTAAGACATGTTCGATGTCTTTGAAATGCTGCTGAGGGGACAAAAGATGTGAATACTTGGAAAGACATAATATACACTTGCATAAAAAGATGTCACAAATAAAAAAGAAAAGCTATGTCAGTTCTCTCTAAACTATATTTAATACAATCCTAATAAAATGCTCACAACAAGCATCATACTCAATGGTAAAAGAAAGAAACCTTTTCCTTGAAGATAAGGAACAAGAGGAGGAAGCCTGCTTTAAAAACATCCGCATTGGAAAGGAAGAAGTAAAATTATCTCTGTTTGCAGATGATCTGACCTTACACGTAGAAAACCCTAAAGATTCTTCCAGGAAAAAACTGTTACAACTAATAAATAAATTCAGCAAAATGGCAGTGACAAAAGTCAGTTGCATTTCTATACAACAACAATGAGCAATCTGAAAACAATTCCATTTACAACAGTATCAAAAAGAATAAAATACTTAAGAATTAATTTAACCAGGGAGGTGAAAGACTTGTACAATGAAACTATAAAACATTGTCAAAAGAAATTAGACATAAATAAATGGAAATACATCCCATATTGATGGATTAGAAGACCATATAGTTCAAATGTCAATAACACAACCTAAAGTGATCTATAGATTCAATGCAAAATCCCAATGATACTTTTTGCAGAAATAGAAAAACTCACCTAAAATTCATATGGGATCTCAAAGGACCCCAAATAGCAAAAACGATCTTGAAAAAAAAAAAAAAAACTGAAAATGGAACACTCACACCTCCTGATTTCAAAATCTACCATAAAGCTACAGTAATCAAAACTCCATGGGGGGTAGGGGAGAGGGAGGATAAATTAGGACTTTGGGATTTACATATACACACTACTATGTATCAAACAGATAAACAGCAAGGACCTAGTGTATAGCACAGAGAACTATATTCATTACCTTGTGATAACAGGTAATGGAAAAGAATCTGAAAAAGAATAGACAGACAGAGAAATAGATATGTAGGTAGCTATATATATAATGTATAACTGAATCACTTTGCTGTACACTGGAAACTAACACATTGTAAATCAACTATATACTTCAATTAAAAGAAAGAAAAAATACTATAATATTGGAATAAAGACAGATGTATAGACCAATGGAATAGAGTAGAGAGCCCCAAAATATACCCTCAATTGTATGGTCAAATGATTTTTGACACGGGTGCCAAGACCATTCAATGTGGAAAGGGCGGTCTTTCCAACCAATGGTGCTGGGAAAATTGGATATCCACAGACAAAAGAATGAAGTTAGACCCTTACCTAACTCCACACACACACACACGAAATTAACTCAGAATGGATCAAGGACCTAAATGTAAGACCTAACTCAATAAAACTTAGGAAAAAACAAGACAAAATCTTCAGGACTTTGGATTTGGCAATGATTTCTTGGGGAAGACACTAAAGGCACAGGTAACAAAAGGAAAAATAGACAAATTGGACTTTGTGAAATCTTTTAAATTTTGTACATCAAATGACACTATCCACAGAGTAAAAAGGCAAATCATAAATGTTACCAGCTTATTATCCAGAATATATGGAAAACTCCTAAAACTCAAAAACAAAAACAAACAACCCAATTCGAAAATTGGGAAAAGACCTGAATAGATGTTTCTCCAGAGAAGGTATACGAATGGCCAATAAGCATATGAAAAGATGCTAGATGCTCAACATTAGTAATCATTAAGGAAATGCTAATCAAAACCACAATGAGAGGGGAGGGTATAGCTCAGTGGTAAGAGTGCCTGCTTAGCATCCCAGGTTCAATCCCCAGTACCTCCACCAAATAAATAAACAAACAAACCTAATTACCTCCCCCACTAATAAATAAACAAATAAATTTTTAAAAACTACAATGAAATATCACTTCAAACCCATCAAGGTGTCTGCTATCAAAAAAAAAAATAGGAAACAACAAAGATGTGGAGAAATCAGAATTCTTGTTCACTGTTGGTGGGAATATAAAATGGTACAGCCACTGTGGAAGGCAGTATGGTGGGTCCTCAGAAAAATCAAAAATAGAATACCAAAAAAAAAAAGCCATATGATCCAACAATTCCACTTCTAGGTACATGCCCTTTAAAAGAATTGAAAGAAGTGTCTCAAAGAGACATTTGTACACCCACGTGCAGAGCGGCATGACTGACGGTAGCTAAAGCATGGACGCGACCCAAGTGTCCACTGATAGATGAATGAGTGAGCAAAAGTGGTGTATATACATAACAAAACATTATTCAGCCTTAAAAAGGAAGAAATTCTTCAATATGCTGCCATGCTTGAGGACGTTATGCTAAGTGAAATAAGCCAGTCACGAGAAGATAAACACAGCATCATTCCACTTAAATAAGGTACTTCGAGCAGTCAGAATCACAAAGATGGAAAGTATAATGGTGGCTGCCAGGGGCTTGGGAGGAGAGGATGGAGAGTTACTGTTTCACAGAGTTTCCATTTTACAAGATAAAAAGAGTTATGGGGATGGATGGTGGTGGTGGCTGCACAACAGTATGAATGTTTTTAGTATCTCTGAATTGTACACTTAAAATGGTGAAGATGGTAAGTTTTATGTTATGTGTCTCTAACCACCACCACCACAACAAAATTCAATGACACAGTCAAAACAAAAGAATAGTTACACATTTTAAATAAATGAATAAATATCCATTCCACAAGCAGGTGATGCAAACATTTGTCCACACAAAGACACGTATGTAAATGTCCGTAGCAGCTTTGTTTGTAATAGACAAAAACTGGACACAACCCAAAGGCCCATCCGCAACTGAATGGATAAATAATCTGTGGTATATCCACAAAATGGGATATTATTCAGCAATAAAATGAATGCCAAGTTGTTGATGTCCTTTAAGTAAAATTTCCTTCACCATTATGCATTAGCATTATACAAGAGGGGGATTATAACAATCTAAAATCTCACAAGGACCATTTTCCAGGGCCACTGATGACCTCTAGGGAAGGACTGAGTTTAAACAAAGTCCCTGATTGGGACGGGAGCTCAAAGTCCACTGCCTCTGTCCTACCGGTCAAACCCACTGATGTCACCATCCCGGCCGTTGTGGGCCCCAGAGAAGAGGTCTGGGGACAAACCCTGAGTCAGGCGCGGATGAACTATTTCAGGAAGGCGTCTCCTGCACTGTGCTGCTGGAGCCCGAGTGGCCCCTGTGCCGCAGCCCAGCAGAAAAGTTCTGTGACAACCCCCCCACCCCCACACCCCTACCCTTCCACCCCCATCCCTCCCACCCCCACCCCCTGGTTAAGACACATTCTTCTCTGTGTTTGGCTTGTATCTGGGGCAGAGGCAGGCTACCGTTTACAAAGCCCTGGGGGTGCCAGTGGCACCCAACCAGAACTTCCAGCTTGCATAAACCGAGCAGAACCTGAGGACCGAATCAGGCCAGGGCGGGCTGTCGTGAGTCAGCTCTGCTGGGCATTTGGCCCCTGCAAACTGTGATCAGAGACATAGCCCCCCTCCCCCTTCTCTCCCTTCTGAGATGGTCAGCACACACCATCCTCTTCAACTGGGCAGAGCGCCCCGAACTCAGGACACACTGGCGCCACCTGTTCCTTCGCCTCCCATAAAATCTGCTGAAGAGCTTGTGGGGGCTTGGGACCTGTGCCCTCTGGAGGGATTTCACAGATCCACTCCACCCGGCGAGGAGGAAACTGCCAAGTAGGAGACAGGGAGCAAAGTCCTACCGCGGGGCAAGAAGAGACGCGCATCTGCAGCGCCCGGGCAGCGCGGAAAGGCCGGCCACCAGGGAAGCGCCGCTCCCAGCCGGGCTGCCATGGACGCCCTGGTCCGGCTCCTGCAGCTGCTGGTGCTGCTCCTGACCCTGCCCCTGCACATCATGGCTCTGCTGGGCTTCTGGGAGCCCCTGTGCAAGAGCTATTTCCCCTACCTGATGGCCGTGCTGGCGGCCAAGACCAACCGGAAGATGGAGGGCAAGAAGCGGGAGCTCTTCAGTCAGATAAAGGGGCTTGCGGGGGCCTCGGGCAAGGTGGCCCTGCTGGAGCTGGGCTGCGGCACTGGTGCCAACTTCCAGTTCTACCCATCTGGCTGCAGGATCACCTGCCTGGACCCGAACCCCAACTTTGAGAAGTTCCTGACAAAAAGTATGGACGAGAATAGACATCTCGAGTATGAACGGTTTGTGGTGGCTTTCAGGAAGGACATGAAGCAGCTGGCCGATGGCTCCACGGATGTGGTGGTCTGCACCTTGGTGCTCTGCTCAGTGCAGAGCCCAAGGAAGGTCCTGCAGGAGGTCCACAGAGTGCTGAGGCCGGTCAGCAGGGAAGGGTATGGGTGAGGGGCAGCAAACGTAGCATTGGCCACCCCAGTGTCCGGGGCACCCAGGACAGGGAATCTCGTGAACTAGTGCATCTGACACCCGTCCATCCCCATCTGCTGGTGAGCAGGAAACATGACCAGGGCTGGATGTGGAAGCCCACAAGAGAGCCACCCAGGGAAGTCGGGGAAGAGGGGAGGACACCTAGGGGTGGGATGTTTACATTGAGATCCCAGGGATTAAGCAGGGGCTGGAGGGAGTGGGGCAACTGACAATGTTCCAGGTAGAGATATTAGGGGCAGTAGAATCCCAGTAAGATTGGGAACTGGGTGTGGAGAGAAAGGAGTTTAGGACGGTTTCCAGGTTTTTGGCATGAGCAGCTGATGGAGGGAGTGAGGGAAGGTAGAGGGAAATGCCTTTTGCAAGATAGGAGAAACCTGCTTTGAACTCTTTAGGTCTGAGGTGCCATGGAGGCAGAGAGAACCCAGAGGTAGTTGGAAGTCCAGATTTGGAAGTCAGAAAAAGAGTGAGCCTGGAGATACAGATTTGGAAGTCACCAGCTTTAGCTGGTAAATTCCAAGCACAGAGGAGTATGAGATCACCTAGGGAAGGCACAGCGAGGAGCGAAGAGCTGGAGGAACCCCAGTTTAATCAGAAGCCCAGTGCAAGTTTTCCCCGAAATGCTGGCTGAGATGTCCAGGACACGTGTGTCTGGCTCTCGGGAGGGGGCTCTGGGCGAGCATCTCTGTATCCAGTGAGATCTCTGGATACTGGTTCTACGCCTGCCCTTCTGTCTGGTTCTCCGCCTGCCCGTCTGTCTGCCCACGGTTATGCTGTCCTTCTGGCCGTCCTTTGAGAATGTCTCACCAGTCGTCCCCAGTCAGTCACGGGAGGCTCATCACACGCTCTGGGCGGGCAGCCGGAGCCGGGGCGCAGGAGGTGTCACGGAGCAGGATGGTTTGCTCCCCGAACTTGAAGACCAGCACCTCCCTCTTCACCAAGAGGTTTCGGGCAGGCGTGGCCGGCGGGACGGAGGTGAGGTTAGAGGCAGGCGGTGGGTGGAGCAGGTGAGTGACACGCTCTTCTCTCCCAGGGAGGATTGTTCTTTTTCTGGGAGCATGTGGTTGAGCCGCGTGGGAGCTGGGCCTTCCTGTGGCAGCAAGTTGCAGAGCCCACCTGGAAACACATCGGGGATGGCTGCCGCCTCACCAGAGAGACCTGGAAGGATCTGGAAAGTGCCCAGTTCTCCGAACTCCAAATGGAACGCCAGCCCCCTCCCTTAAAGTGGTTGCCTGTTGGGCCCCACATCATGGGGAAGGCCGTGAAGTAAGCCTTCCCCAAATCCTGCCTGCGGTCGGAATGATCCCACCCATCTGCTGAGTCTGCCTTCTCCTGAGAGGATCTGGGCAGAGAGAAGCCATCCCCCCACCACCCCTCCCCCACCCCACCCCTCCCCCCCCACCTCTGCCTGGGGACTCTCCAACCCTTCCTTCTTCAGTGGAAAAGCGCTATTGCTCCCCTGACCGCGGGGAGGGAGCAGTTACACCCTGCCGTACCCCTAGCTGCAAATTCCTGGATTGGGTCTCCCAGTTTTTGCCCAACCACCCCAGGACAGCTGCCCTTTCCTCTTTCTGAGACCACACTCAAGTGCCCCAGGACCTGGTCACACAAGTCATGATACATGTGTCTGTGCCAGGCCCCCAGCACTCCCTCCCATCACCACCTTTGTCCTGAGCTGTGTGCGTGCAGAGAAAATCTGCCCTCTCCTGCAGACCCTGGGCAGGAGGTGGCGGGACTCAGTAAAGGAGCCAGGTTTTGTACTCAAATATTTTTTAATATACAGACAAAATCTGCTAGATTGATGTGACAAACTAAGGTCAGAGGAGAGGGGAAGCTAGGGAGGGAAGAGCCCCTGAGTCAGCGACATAACCTCCTCCCCACCCTCTGGGCTTAAGGCACTTTTGGGGAGTCAGGTACTTGGGGTTCCGTTATACAGGGTGAATGGGAGAGGGAAGGAGTAGGGTCCCCTCTCCCCACCTTTGCATCAGAACATCGCTGCCCTCCTCACCCCCCCATGACCCATCCCTGATTTCCCCTCTCACCTAACAGCATCCTAAGGGGAAGTTTGGGGGGTGGTCCTCATGGGGGGAGAGGTCTGTGCCCTGTGGAAACAGATCCTGCCAAATCCTGATGGGACACCAGCAACCGGGTCCCGCCTCTTCACCCGCAGGAGCCGTCTCTGGGGAAGGGGTGGCGGGGGCCCACGGGCCAGCTGGGACAAAGGAGGCTAGGCAGTGCTTGGCACAGGGTGGCCATTGGGGCCCAGCTCGGGCTGCCCATCCCCAGCCAGGATGGGGTGCGCGTCGGGGCCCTCCCGCCAGGGGCTGCCCCAGTTGTTCCTCAGGATCGTGCCCGTCTTCTCCTCCTTGAACTGCTGCCGGTCTTCCCGCAGGATCTTCACCGCGTGGTACTGGGGCACGGCGGCTTCAGGGTACCGCACTCGCTTGAAGAATCCCATCTGGAAGGACACCAGGCCAGACGTGAGGAGCCTGCGGGGCTGAGGTCCCTGGGGCAGATGCTCAGTACAGCCAGCTGCCTGCCTCCAAGGTCCCTGGGACAGAAAGGACCAACGGCAGCAGGAAGGAGACAGGCTGGGCGGCAGCCAGCGCAGCAAGCAGCCCCCACAAGAGCCACCATCCATGCTGGGTCCCCAGGTCCTCATTCACAGCAAGAGAAAGACCAGGAGGGGACCTGAGGTGCAGGACCAAGGACATCTCCCTTGGCACCTGCAAGAGGGGCTTGAAGGTAGAACATCAGGACTGCTGACCCCAAAGGTTCCCACGCCCTCCCAAGCTTTTAAGAGGCCCAATAGCATCCCCAGGAACACAAACGAGTTCGGAGGGAAAACATGGCTTCCAAGACCCATGGAAGCTCCGGAATAATTCCTCTTCAAGCCTGTGTGCTCGTGCGCTGGGAGCACCCCCCTCGGGCTGGCCCCTCCCTGAGTCATGAACATGCTGGCCCTTCCACACCAAGATGGAAACGTGCCCCTTGCACACTCACGCTCAGGACTGCTCACACTCAGGACGGCCCAAGACTCCTACATGCTCAGACTGCACGGCACCTCCTTGCACGACGGCCTGCACACTCATGCCCCCAGAGGACAAGCACGGCACCTCCCTGTACTCCCACATGCTCACAGCCCAGGAGCCCACCCAACCCTGGTGCGTGCCCCCGGCTGTGTATACGCCCCCTCATGACCTCACCCTGGTAAGTCCCTCCCACCCCAGCTCCTAGAACTCACGCCCCTGTGCAATCTCATTTCTTCACCCTGCACATTCCTGGTCCCGTGACTACTGGGAGTTTCTCACACTCACACACATATATCCCCACACACGCACACACATATCTACACACACACATGCTCACACACAATTACCCCACAGTCCCCGGACCCCCGGCTTCCATGGCCGAGGGCTGCACAGCCAGACGGGCCCAGTGATGGTGGGAAAAGATGAGCTCTGGCTGCTCCGATGGAAGAAGCCACACTGGGATGTAAGGGAGAAGGGGAGCAGAAGAGGAGGAGGATGGGAAGACTGGAGAAAGATGGGGGCCCCCATTTCTGCTTGGTCCCCCTTCCATGCAAGCAGGGAGCAGAGAGCCAGTTTCTCCCAGGCATCAATCTCCCCTAAAAAGAGTTGGCAAGGTTCCCAACAGCCTGGACGCCCAGAGGCCTGGTCCACTGATGACTCACATTTGCCAGAGCGTGTGCTTGGTCTATGGTCCCAGGGAGGAGGGGAGGGGCAGTTCCCCATAAAGCCCAAGGGCGCGCATGGTTCCGCAAATGTAGCATATGGTTCAGGGGATGACCGCAGGTGACGGGTGTGACTGTACGGACATGTGCTCGTATGTGCTCTCAGTGGAGCCCCAGATGCAAACGTGGTTCTGGCTACACTCTGTGTACAAGCACGGTTCCCGGTGGAGCCTGGTATGCGCAGGTTCCGAGTTCGGTCCTGGAGACAGTTCCCTGGAGGCAGTTCTCCACACTGGTTGGCTCCCTTGGCCACAGCTTCCTTCCCAGCCTTACTTGCCATGCTCTAGTAAAATCAGCCCACATTTCCCTGCCTCCATGGCTTTGCCTCCCATGGTCCTTTTGAAAGGCACAGACCCACCCATTCACCTCCCCACATCCAGACCCTGCTACCCCACCTGCTAAGGCCCAGCTCCGGGCCCCCGGCTCTCAAGCTCTCCCCCTTTGAACTCCCCCTGCACTCTCCTGACTTAGTACCTCTGCCTTGTCCTTGACCACAGGCTCCCCTCCCCCACGAGACTATAAAACCTCTTGACAACGAGGTCTGCACCTGCCTTATCTCCGAACCGTCCAGGTCCCGACAGGGTCCCTGGTACGTGCAGGGTAAGGGCTCAGTGCAGATCTGCTGAAGAAATGGGAGTGTGGGTGAGAGAACCACACCTGGAGAGGCCACCTGCCTGACAAGGAGCCCAGCCCCCGCCGGCCTCCCCCTCCCCAAGCCTCACCTTCCACATGAGCAACACCAGTAGCGCCAACACCAGCAGCCCGGCCAGGAAGCCAGGAGGATGACCCACCAGGGGACTCCTTCTGCCACCACCGCCACGGGGTCCAAGTATACCATCACTGGGATCTGGGGAGGGAGGGGTTCGCAGAACGAGGGCTGGAGCATCAGGAGAGAAGAGATGCCCCGGCCCCTCCTCCCCAGCCCTGCAGCTCACCACCGTGGAGACGTCTCTGAGCAGCAGGTTCTTGATGGAGGACTTCACGGTGATGTTGGCTCGAACGATCACCTCCAGGGACTTCACAGCTGAGTACTCCTAAGGGAGCAGGGAAGGAGATCCTCCTCCTAAATGCCTAAGGTCCCCCTCCCCCAGCTTCTGAAGCTGTAAATGGAAGAGGGTGTTTCCGCCTGTCTTGGGCTGAGTGTGCTGCATTTGGACACAGAGGAGGTGGGAGGAGAAGTGAGTCCCCAAGGGGCTGTTGGGGAAGAGGACGCCCAGCCCGGTGCCCCGGCCGTGCTCTCACCTCCTAGGAAGGTGCTGTTCCAGAGGTGGCCCCAGACGTGCAGCACAGCAGCGCGGTCAAAACTGTAGAGAGGGCAGCTGAACACCATGCAGTTGGCCGTGCCCCGGGTGCAGTCCTGGGGACCAGGACAGGCGAGGCTCTGAGCCGCGTGGCCCCACCCCACTGAGCTGCTCAGGGCCCAGCACCCTCACAGTCATGCTCACACAGACACTGAGTCTGCCCAGAGCCTTCCCTCCATCCCTCCCTGAGCCCCCCTTTCCCTTGGCTCCTCATTCAATATCTATCCCATTTTCCTTACTTGGCTTCAAACCCCCTTCCTCCAGGAAGTCTTCCCAAATTAACCCTTGGTCCAAAACAGCAGCCTACCCCAAATCTGGGCTATTCGGCATTAAGATGCATGGGGAGCAGGGAGGACAGCAACAGGCAGAGTAGCTTCCCCAGGTGCCGCTTCTGCTACCTAATGACGGTCCCATTTACTGAGCATCTACTATCTGCGAGGTACTTGCCCCATTTAAATGTGCTACTGTCCTGCAATGTGCATATTACCATCATCTCCATCTTTCAAACTAGGAAATTCAAGTTCAAAGAAGCCAGGTGACCTCCCTCAGGTCACACAGCTAACAAAGCTGCTAAGAGGTGGAGCAGATATTTGAACCCAGGTCCAGAGTGGGCAAAGCCGCATTCCTCTGCTAAGCCCAAACTCACTGAAGGAGGATGAGGCTGCCCCAGAGCCGCTGGGGGGCAGCGGACTTAGGCCCTGCTCCTTCCAGGCCTGACTTAAATCCATTTGGCCCAATCCCACCTAATGGCCTGTTTGCCTAAGATTAATGTTCTATTTATCACACTTCGTATACAGAAGACTGGCTTTGACAGTGTTTGAACTCTTTGCATCATCCTTTATTTTGCCACTTTGGAGCAATTCAAGAATCCTTGGTCAATTTGTCTAAATGCCATTTTTAGTAAAAGAATCCATTTCAAAGTTCTTATCAGAAAGGGAGGGCTTTCCGAGGAAACCAGTCACATGGGGAAGGCCAGGACTAGCCACATATCAGGGAAACAGCGATGACACAAGCTCTTACTACTCCTGAGGCGCCTTCGTTTGCTTCAGGTCATGCTCTCAGGGGAGCAGGGACGCGGAGGAAGCCCCGAGAGGGATGGGGTGTGACAGTGGAACTCCCTCCCAGACAGCTGACACCAGAGCTGGCCCCGCCGCTTACCTCCCCCTGCAAAGGCCTCTTTGACTCTTCTTGCTTCTATTGCCCTTCCTTCCGCACCTGGGATTCACCCCCTTGCCACCAGACCAAGTACCCTGCTGACCTGTGTCCCCTGCTCACTCTCCCTGCCAGCACCGCCCTGCAAGGGACAGCACAGAGCATGCGCTAATCTGCTCAGTAAGTCTGCCTGTGGAACAAAGCTAGGTGACACAAGTAGGAGAAGGGGGGCAACACTGCTCAAAAAGGAGAGACAATAAATCACGTGAATTAGAACTGTCGGAAACCTAAAGCGTCCTTGACATTGTGAAAATCAAGCAGGTTTCCTTATGCAAATTGACTTTTTGTCGAAAAAGAATTCAAAAGAACAATAAACAGATCTCAGAGGTGGCTAAGACCATCCCACCTCTATAAACCGTGATCTTTCATCCACAAGATGAAAAGGCTATAGGTAAGCGCCTGCCCTGGAGTAAGCACCTGGCGAGCGTGGAGGGGTGGGACTTTGGCGTCCGCAGCTGCCTCACAGGCGTGTTGTGCACTGTCCTGTCAACTTGCCCAGCTGTCAGACCATCGCACCTCCCCACGCGCCACCCACCGTCCTGACGCACCATTCCCTCCCCACCACCCGCTTCCTCTATCATACCACGCGCCCCCTCCCCCATCCTGGCTGCACCAAGTTTGCCCTGCCCACACCAGGATGACGTTTTTCTTCTCAGCAGAGGACACTGGCCACCAGGACGTGCTGGGCTCCGGCTGCTCACGAGGCTCGGGCTGCTCCGGCTGCCCCAGCTCCCGCCGCCTCCTGTCCCTGCTGTCCACATCCTGAGGTGGGGAGGGGGCCCAGTGAGGGTCCCTCCAAATGCAGCAGTCCTGAGATGGCATCTCCTACCCACCACCTTCCTCCTGGCCCCCCACCTATCCACACACCCCCAGCCCACAGCGTCCTTCCCCAAGTCTACCCCCCACCCCAATTCAGCAGCCCCGCCCACCCAGCCTAAGCCTCACCAGGTAGAGGGCGTTGGGCCTGGGGGAACAGAGCCCCTTCTGCCCGGGCCCCTGCCCGCCCTCCAGCTCCACCCGCATGGGGTACAGCAGCCATTTCCCATTGGCAATCTCATGGGGCCACATGATGTTGAGGAAGGCAGAGCCCAGGGTGTTGAGTGACTGGCCGTGGTTGGAGACCTGTGGGCACAGGCGAGCATGAAGGCCACTAAATCCCTGGGGATGGAGAGCACGCAGGCTGTGGGGAGGCCTCAGAGAGCAGAGTCTTGACAAAGACTCAGGATCCTAGATCCAGGCGCCAGTCTCTGCCCGCCCCAAGCCCAGGAAAACCTAGAGATGCCACTAGGGGTGTGGGAAGGCCCCAGCCGCACCAGGGCAGAGTCCGAGAGAGAGACAGCAGCCCTGCCCCCGAGTCCCCAGCCCCCAGCTGAGGCCCTAGGCAGAGCAGCTGCCCTGGGCCCTCATGGGCCCCCCAGACCAGCAGGTGAGACGGCCGGCCAGGGCTGAGCAGGAAATGGCCAACTGAGGCCCCAGCACAAACACCTGCCCACAGCCAAGGCCCAGGAGCTGAGCGAGGCCTCGAACTCGCTAGACCACCATGCGGCCATATGGGAGAAGAGCCACAGCTCCTGGGGCAGACCTCAGCCCCTCCTCTGTGCCAAGGAGGGGCCTCACCAGGACACTCACCGTGACCTCGTACTTGACCTTGCTGCCCACATCCCGCTCAGACCGCATGGCACTCTCACCCCGCACCACGCCAGAGAAGAAGAGCTGCTGGGGAATGGCCACCCTGGTGAGGAGGGGTCAAAACGGGGGCTCAGGAGGCCTGGGGCCTGATGGAGGGTGAGGGAGAGCCCAGGCTTGGGTTTGGGAGTAGCAGTGCCCACCCCTCTGGCGGCGGTGCCCCCCTGGGCAGGGCTTACCCCGTGATGGACAGCGACAGCTCGATGAAGCACGAGCTCGGGCAGAGACTGGACGCAGCTCCTGCTCGCTGATCCTGGCGTGTGGCAGGGCGGGCGTGGGCAGCAGGCACAGACACCACCCCAAGGGGTCAGATGAGGACAGTGAAGCCCCTTCTAGGTGGACTTCCAGCCAACTTCCCCCACCATCACCCACCCTGGCCCCACCAGCCTTACGTGGCTAACAGCAGCTCCACCTCTAGCTCTGCGGTCTCAATGGTGATCCCTGAGGTGCTATAAGGATGAGGTAGAAGGTGACCTGGACCAAGGACGGAGCAGGATGAGAGTCCAGAAGGGCGAGGGGCTTGAGGAAGGATCGGGGGATAGAGAGCCACTTTGATAGGGACAAGGGCAGATGTGCCAACCTGGGCGCCTCTCTTCATGGGGTTCCCCAAGCTCACACTCAACGTGGGAGGCATTGCCATTGGACAGGCACAGTGGCTTCTCCTGGAGTGGGGAGAGAAGGAGAGATCAGCTTGGGTTGCTGGAGCCCCTGAACACCCCACGCCTACCCTGCCCAGGTCCTCACCACAGAGTCCAGGGCCCGGACTCCTGAGTAGTGCAGAGAGGCAGGGAGGGTGACCAGGAGCTGGGCCTCGTGAGCGTCATCCCCATCGGCCTGGGGCTGGGCTGGGTCCGAGGGCAGATTGGTGACCTTCAGCTCCAGGCCGATGACTGGCTGCCCACTCAGTGCAAACAGGGCTGTCGTCCCATCCGCATCCCTGGAGGGTCAGATCCCACTCACTCAAAGATCTGAACACCTCCCCCGGCCTCCCCCTCTCCTGCCTCCTTCCCCCAGGGCACACCCCCTCTCCTCCCGCCTGGGTCTCCCAAATCTCAGACTTAGGCGAATCACGACTTGGAGTCAGGGGACCTCCATTCTGGTCCCAGCTCCACCACTACCCGACCTTGGGCAAGTAACCTAACCTCTCTAGGCCTCCATTTTCCATTTATAAAGTGGGACTTACAAGAATTCCTATCTCACAGGGTCGTGAAGACTAAAAAGAGAGATATATGATATGTGAACTGTATGTTTGTGTATATATGTACATATATGGTGAAGGCCTGTCATTCCTTGCCAGGGGAGCCCCTGTGGGTCCACCACTGCCCCCATCTGCAAACTTCTGAATTATCAGCAGGTCCCCCCAGCCATCCGCTTTCTCCCTGCAGACTGGCGCTCCTGAGGGGACTTCCTTCCGATCCTGGAGCTCTTGCCTTCCCACCCCGCCTGCTCCCTTGCTCCGCCTCACATGGGCAGAGGCTGAAACTTGGTGTCACTGATGCGGGTGCAGAAACGGGCGTGGACCAGCCGCAGGTTGCTCTGACAGATCTTATCTTCCCCACAGCCTTGCTTCAGGAAGTGGATCTGAGGAGAGATTCGAGGAGGGTCATTACTAGGGGGTGAATGTGCCTTGCCTAGGTGGGGTAGAGGATCACAGGGGTAAATAGCCTGTGTTCAACTCGAAGACCTGTGGCTTCCCAGCTGTGTGATATCGAGCTGGTCACTCAACCACTCTGAGCTGGGGCCTCATCAGCAAAATGATGGGAGAATTACGATGTCGCAGTAGAGGCTAGCAGGCTAGTCCAGAGCAAGGCCATATTTCCTCGGCCTTTCTCCTGTGTAACTGAGCCCCAGACTTAGAACGCGAAGCGAAGAGCGCCACTGCCAGACCGGCCGTGAAACCCATGCAAGGAGCTCCACGCTCCCCTCCAGCATGCTGGGATAGAGGTGGCCTTGGAGACCACATCTGAAGACGGCAGAGCCCCACACCCCTGCGCCCCTGAGTGCCTGCCTGCCCCTCCGACTAGCAACTCATGGTCACATGGGCCAGGTTTCATCTGGGGTCCCCCCTGTTACAGCATCTAGAAACAGGAGGAGATACCGGGGTAACCGGTGAAAGGGTCTCACGCGCTGTGAGTGCGTGTCACTGGCGAGGGGCCACGGCTCCTCTTCCTGGGCTAAGCTGGAACCCAGGCTCACCTCCGTCCGCTGGGTGCTGGGCGGGTAGGCATTGAGGATGGGGGCCGCTGGGGGCAGCCCCTGGCCAGGAGCCTGTCGCCGGAGCCGGGGGGTCGGGAGACTATAGGACAGGGTCACCGCAATGGCCCGAAGCTTGTCTTTGACATTCTCCTGGGAAGAGAAAAGACGGACGTGGATACAAGAACAACCCCCAGCCCCAGCCCTGCCCAAAGCCCCAGCCAGACCTGAGACAGATCTGGAAATTCGGAAAGAGGCTCAGGGAGGTGAAGGAGAGAGGTGGAGAACTGGGCAAGGAGGAGGGAGAGCGACTGGGGTGAAGGGAGGAGAGCAGGGCTTTGAGAACCAGACGTGAAGACACAACCTGCTGTCACCATCTCCAGGGAGGACAGAGCTTAACAGGAGACGCAAGAAGGCAGCGGTTGGGGGGTGGGGGTGGTCAGCCCAAAAGGGAGCCTTCCCCAAGGTCGAGATCTTAGAATGAGGTGTGCGTGTGTTAGGGAAGAAGCTGAGAGGAAAGCAGGAAGAAAAAGGATGTGAGAGTGACCCTCAGGGGCCAAGGGGGCAGCATGCACCTGAAGCTGGAGCGTGGTGTCACCACAGACTCCGTCACGCTGGCGTTTCAGCCACATGGTGCCTGAGGCCTGGTGCTTAGGGTCATCCGGGCCACGGCTCAGGAAGATCACAAGGGGGACCTGGCCCCGGAGCCTGCGGTCTGTGTCCCCATCTAACGTGTAATCCAGGGCTGTGGCAGGTGGGAGAGGAGGAGCCAGTGAGCTGGGGAACGGCTCCAGTCGGCCCTTCCTCCACCTCGGGGGACGCACTGGGAAACCCAGTGGGGTGGGGGTGGAGGGGCCTCACTCACCCACAACAGGGCTGTAGCTGCTGGGCGATGCGACGTAGCTGAAACAGACCCTTAGGTCCATGCTGCGGGGACAAAGGCGAGGCTGACAGGCCAAGGTCCCACCCCGACCCTGCACACTCCTGCCCCAGCCCCAGCCCCAAACTGGGCAGAGAAAGGGAGCTAGAGGTGCAGGACTGGGCCCTGGGTGCTCCCCTCCGCCCTCCCCTGGGATTCCACCTCACCAGACTGAGTGGCCGCCGGCATAGTTGGGCTGTTCTAGGTCGATGGTTCTCGGAAGGATAGAAACCTCGTGGGAGACACGGATGACGGGCCTGGCCCTGGGGAATGGGGATTGGAGGGCACAGGAGGCATGAGAACTTGAGGCTGGGAAAGCGGGGAGCCGGTGGACTCTCCAGCAGCAGAGCTGGCCCGGGGCGGGGAGGATGGGGGGGGGGTGCTCCGGGCCTCGGGGAGAAAGAGGGCAGAGCAGAAGGAGGGCTCACCTGAAGAGCACGGCCGTGTCGGCCAGGGAGCCCACCAGCAGGTCCGGGTAATGGTTCCCATCCACGTCCAGGCCGCCCGACAGGGAGTAGCCAAAGCTCTTTATGCCCACGGCCTCGCCCTCCAGCACCTGCGGGGCCAGACCGTCGGTCTCCCACCCACCACCCCCGGGCCTCTGCCTCCCCTGCCGCTGCTGCCCCGCCGCCCGTCCCACCCACGCCCGTTCCTGGTCCCGCCACTGCCCTCACCTGGGAAGCTGTGACGACAAGCCCCAGGCTGCTCCCGTGGTAGATGAAGACTTTCCCATCCCCATCGAAGGGAGCCCCCACGGCGATGTCTGCGGGAGCAGGAGAAAGGCAATCAGACCTGGGGGGGCAGGGGGCGGAGAGGCACAAGGTCCAGCCCCAGCTTTCCCTCAGTCACTCAGCTCCATGTCCTGTCTTCCCTATCTTGCTGAGCGGCTACCAAGTCCTGGGCGCCTTACACGCATCACGTTCAGTCCTCTCAGCTACTCTCTGCAGGTAACGCTAGCTCAGAAAGGGCACCTGCCCAAGGTCACAAAGCTGCCCAGGTGTGAGCCTAGGCTGCTCCCCTCCCTGGGCCCTCAGAGGACCTTCCTCTTGACCTCAGAGGTACTTCCCCACCCCTGCCCTGCCCCCTCCCTCCCCTGAGCCTCTCCCGGTCCCAGTCACACCTGGGAAGCCGTCTTGGTTGAGGTCCCCCAAGACAGCCAGGCTGATCCCAAACATGGAGTCGGGGGAGCCGCAGAGCCGGAGAGGGGAGACCCCAGCCCAGTGACCCCCCCTGGTTCATATACACATACACGGCACCCCCCAACTCTTCTTGGAGCTCAAAGAAGTAGGGGGCACCCACTACCAGGTCTGTCCAGCTAAGGAGAGAGGAAGACAGCCAGTGTGGAGTCCTCCCCAGCCTGGGGAGTCAGGAGGAAAGGCCAGAGGCCCCTCACCCTTCCCGGACCCAGCCTCCCCCAGGCTCCACTTCCCTCGGCCCTCTCTCACCCATCATTGTTGAGATCAGCCACAGCCAGTGAGTAGCCAAAGCCAGAGGCCAGGCGCTCCCCAGACAGTGTAACTTCGGGCACCAGGCGGCTGGCACTGTCTTTGCGCAGAATGACCACAGCACCCTTGTGGTTGGCACGAGGGGCCGCTGCCACAAAGCTCAGCTCCTCTGCTCGCATCAGCGCCTTCCCCGAGTCAATGGAGAAACCTGAGCGGGGGCGACCCACTAGTAAGCGCCCCCCCACCCTGCCCCTCTCCGAGCAGGTCGGAGCCAATAGGTGGAAGGCACCTGCCAAGGTATCCCCACCACGGCTGCACCACTCCTCCTCCCTTCTGGAGGCCTGGCAGCCCTCCCCACCCAGATACTGGGGGCTGGCACAAGGGTTGCGGTGAGGTCGGCCTCAAGGACTGGGGAGGAGGGAGAAAGGCCACTGAGAAGGCCAAGGAGCTGGGTGGGGGGCTGTGGCACTGGCAGGAGCTAGGGCAGGTTGCCTCCCATACAATTCCCAGGGAACTGCTCTCCCCTCTGCACACCCAGGAGGTCCCCATTCCATCCAATGCACCTTCCTTGCCCCCAATTCCCACCATCCACGCAGGGAGAGAAAGTCTTCACATGGATGGGAGGGGGGAGACATGGGGGAGTAGGGGAGAACTTGATTCACCCAAACATCTCCCGGGCCTCATTTCCTCCTCTTCTGCAGAGGGATGCAGATGAGACAATGAGAGGGACTTACCAACACAGCTGGACCTGTCTCCACACGTGCCCACCATCCCTCCCTCAGAGGAAGGCCCCCAGAGGTCTAGCTTCCTTCCTTCCCGGGACAGTCCCACCCACCTGGACCTTCCTCCAGAGACCCCGGTCACAGCCCCCTAGGCTGTCACCCCTGGGGCCTCTTCTCCTCCGTCCTGGTTACTGGGCTCAGCTCTTCTCTGTAAGTTGGGCCCAATGGGTATTTCCCTGAAAGTGTGCTGTTGGGGGGCAGGGCAGGAGAGGAGGGGAGGCCAGGCCAAGCCCCCAGGGCCCAGGAGGACGTGGAGGGGCGCTTACAAACCTAAGTAGCTATTCAGGGCCAAGTCTCCGGCTGGTCCTGGGAGCCGGTCAGCAGGGTCCAAAGTTTTATACACCAGCTGGTCAGGGTCTGAGCTATCAATGTTGGTCACAAAGAGCAACCCTGCGGGGGATGGGGTGGGGGTGGGGGGAGACACCAGGGAGGGACATCCGGGGAAGAGGCCACAGAGTGGAGAGACCGAGGCAGACGGAAAGGCGAGGAGGAGGTAGAAGAGGAAGAAGTGGAGAAAGAACATGAGAGAGACAAAGAGACCAGAGAGATAAGAATCAGACAGAGAGACAGAGACAGAGACAGAAGGATGGGAGCGTGGAGAGGGAGGATGAGAGAGAGAGGAACAGAGGGTTAGAGCAGCTCTGGGCCGGGGAGGGGTCCCTACCGAAGTAGCTGTTGGCAGGGACCGGGATGAGGCGGGGGTCCTGCTCCTTCTCACCCCCCGCCTCGTAGGGCCCGTCGTCCAGATGTGCCAGGTCCACTGAGCCCTGTGCACAGAGCTCCACCCTGGCCGTGCCTGCAAGGACAGATCTGTTAGTGCCCGGGGCAGGAAGTGAGGTGCACCCCCAGGCCGGCTGTTAGACAGGCCCCCAGGGAAGCCCCTCCTCTCCTTTCCAGCCCTGTCTCCACCCCCTCCCCGGCCCAAGCTGCCTGGGGTCCCCCAGACTTGGCATCACACTCACCGAGTGTCAGCCTGGCCAGCGGCAGCGTGCAGAGATGGGAATGGGAGTGATGAAGGGTGGGCTGGTGTGTTGGAGCATGCGCACCCCGGCTGGGCAGGTGCCCAGCGGTGGATGTGGGGACTCGTGCCAGCCTGTTGCAGAACACTCAGCCATTCGAAGGAGTGGAGATAGCCCCATTCGTGAATGTGTGTACACTGGCATGACGGTGGTGGGAGGCGTGGCAGTGAACTTGTGGGCATGCTTGGCCACGTGCTGCCCCCAGTCCCCTCTCTGAGGTACTGGGACATTTTGGTTCCCTTCTCCCCTCCCCCAGGTGTGACTCACTCTTCCAGTTATAAGTTCCCGGGGCTCCAAAGAGGAGGTAGTGGCTGTCTGCAGAGAAGGCAGCGGCCGTGCCCTGCTGGCAGAACCCAAACTGTTCGTGGCCCTGCGGGCGCCCCTCACAGAACTTCCACTCCCCACCATCCAGCTCATCATGGATGGCCAGGTCTTGGCTTAGCACAAAGCAGCGACCAATCACATCCCTTGTCTCCAGGATCTGGTCCACTTGCTGCCGCAACTCGTATCGGTGTGCACAGGTCTGTGCGAGGAAAGGAGCCGTCATTCTACTGCATGGGCTGGGGACCTACTTGACCCACATGCATACATGCACATGTTTGGCAGACACTGGTTTGTGTGCACACGTGCATCTGCGTAGGTGCACACACATCCACACACTCCTCTGCCAGCATCACTTGGGTACCACTGCCCAGCCAGTGTTAGGCAGGTATATACAGAACCCCCATCCTACCCTCTCTGCACCCGCTTCCCGGCCCTGGAGGGAGAAGCCCTTGCTCCACGTTCTGCCCAGGCGCCCACAGCACAGCGAAGCCAGCACACAGAACTCGTGCCTCCTTGATCCCGCCATACGTTGGACAATCCCCAACGTGCCCAGCTTGGTCCTGCCTCTACCCCTTCCCAAGTGCCATCACCTCATCTGCAAAGAGCTCCCTTCCCTCTCCACTCTCCAAGCATTGCTTATTCTTGAAATCCTGGCTCAAACCACCCCCACCTGCAGGAGTCTTTTCTCTCCTCTCCTCCCTCAGACTTTCATAGACTGGGGACTGTACCACTCACTTAACGTTAACCACATCCTGCCCCGCAGTGACTTGTATTACTGTGTTTGTGCGTGTTAGCGATGACACAGAGAAAGAGAGAAACAGACACAGAAAAAGAGAGAATGAGAATCTCTGCAGCTAGGCAGCAGGGTAGCTGAGGCACGGGCCAGGCTTTTCCCTGTGTTCACCTGTCCTCTTTCAGCAACTAGCACAACACCTGAGTTTGACAAATGAGTGGCTGAATGAACAGATAGATGTTTTTAAATTTCTAAGGACAGGAACTGTGTCTTATGCTTTTTTATATCTCCCTGAGGTCCTGGGAACCAGACCATCACACCATATGGCCAACCTGAGTTCTGTAAGCACATCTGTGTATATACACACTACACACACACAGATATACACTCACACACACACACCACCCTTGCATACAGTCAGAAGATGTACTCACCGCAATTATATTACTATTACAGAGTCAAACTATTTTTCCCTCTTTTTAAAAATTAACTTTTGTGACTTTTTTCAATAAAAATGGTAAATATTAAAAGTGAAAAAAAATGTGGTACTCACAACAATCTTGCCCCCAGGCCCCTGGCTCTGAACACTGACTCCCAACCACTGGTTCTCCTTACTCTCCTTCTGCACATCCGCTAGAGGCAGGACACGGGGAATTAGGGGAAGGGAGTGGAGGGGCCTCCCCTCCCCCCGTCATGTGCTTCCCCCCACCCGACCCCCACAAGGCCCTCATCTCCCCGGTCGATGTCCACCCTGGAGCAGTCAGTCTCTTCCAGGCTCAGGGGGTAGGCAAAGAGTCCTCTGGTGCGATTCACCTGCTGCCCAGGCAGAGCCAGAGCCTGGGGAGCGCCCGCCAGCAGCCTGCGCGATGGGGCAGGAGTTAGTGGCTGGAGCCCTTCACCTCCCCAGAGCTGCCCAGGCCCAGCTCCTTGGTACCAGCCAGAGTGTTGGAGGACTCAGGAAAAGGGCCTAAAGTCAGTTTTCCCATGTCCTGGTAAGGGCAAATTAGTACACTTGGCCATGCAACCATCACTTTCCGTACACACATACTACCTGGATGAGAGACCACATACATAGTTCACATACATATTTCACACACACGCATGCGCGCGCGCGCGCGCGCACACGCACGCGCACACACACACACACCCCAACTCAAGCAGCCTGGCCAGCACTGCTAGTTTGAAAGAACCGCCTGTTCCCAACACCTGATTCTGACCAGGCCTTCCCTACCCACTCCCTGGCCCCATCCCCAAGCTCTGCCCTCCTCAGCCATGGGTCAGTTGAAACCTTCCCAGAAATGCCAAGAATGCTGGGAGCAAAAGTAACAGGAGCCCAGACTGGCACCATAAGGTGGCCTAGGAACCAGCTTTGGAAGCCAAGCAAGAGACTAGAAATGGCTCTGCCTCCCCCACCCCGTCATCGGGGGCCCATCAAGGACCCACCCACCACCAGCAATCCTGCCGGCCCAGGATTCTGTCGGTCATTCCGGCTGGTATGGAGGTAGGGGCAAGTGCCTCCATTCCTGCCCATTCTCCCCCCACATCCTGAATCCCCTTCCCCATCCTCCCTTCTCCTCCCCACGTCCATGATTTTCCCCACTTCTCCCACCCACCCTGCCCCCACCCAGTCTTCTCTCCTACCTCCCCCTCGGATGCTTTCCCAGATACAACTTTCTTGGCAGGACAATTTTCCATGATCACAGCCAAGGCTTCTTCCCCAGGGAAGGACTGTGCTGGGAATGGAGGCTGCCTGGGTCCCCTAGGGCTGAACCCCTGGACCAGGAGTGAAGGAGAGAGTGAGGCAAGGTGACAGGCACCTAGCTGGCTACAAGGATCCTCTCTTCGCAGAGGGAGAGACTCAAAGCGGCAGCAGAGCAAACCCCAAGGCCTCTCTCCTACACTCTTTTCCTCCGTCTCCCTTGCTGACGGCCAAGGCCTGAAGCTGTGCAGGGCAATATTGCAGACAGGCATTCGCAGGGCACCATGCCAGTTCTGATGGGGCACAGAGCCATTCTCCCTTCCCACAACTCCTTTCTCTTCGCAGCTGTCATCCCATGTCAGAGCCAGCGTCAAGAGAGAGAAGGGGGTGGGAAGTGCAAGGGAAGAGAGCAGACACTGGGCACTGATTAACAACAATTTATTGAGAATCTATCACCTGCCGAGCCCTGTGTCAGGCACTGATGAGACAAGGAAGTAATATTTAGTCAGCATGTACTACTGTCAGACCCAGCCCTAGGCTAGATGCCAGGGATATGAGGAACTAACGTATTAGACTCTCTACTGACCAGAAATTGACACGACATTGTAAACTGACTATACTTCGATTAAAAAAATAAACAGACTCTCTACTGGGTGCCGGGCACCAGGCCAGGCAGGTTACCTTCACCAGCTCATTTAACCTTCACAACAGTCCTCTGTGAGGATTCTTCTCCTGTCTTTCAGATGAGGAAACTTGCCCAGAGACATTAGTAGTATGCTAGAATTCAAACCCACATCTGCCTAACTCCAATACCCGTGTCTTTTCCACCACTCAATGACTCGCCACCTCCAGAAAAGGGAGACGGAGATGGGGAGAGGAGGGTACCCTGAGCAGAAAAACAAACTGAGTGGCATAGCCAACCTTTGGACAAGTCTGCGGTGCCTCACCTCCACACACAGGAATGGTGACCCCATGGAGGACCGGGGCTGTCTTATTCATCTTTGCACTTGCCCCCTAGGAGGTGTCCGGATGTGTTCACTGAACCCGCACATTATGTAGGCTCACGGAGGCAACCAATGCCTCAGCTGGTCTGTGCATAACTAAGTACCAGGAGAAGCGAACAACCAGTGCTCAGTGCTCACATCTCCCCTGGAGATCATGAGCTGGGGTCGGGCTGGGGGATCCACCTGGAGGAAAGAAGCTGAGTGCATAGCTATGCCCAGCCCCACGCAGTGGAGAAGAGAACAGACCATGCCTCCTGGAACAAGAGTTCCCACATGCAGCCACTCCAGTCCCTCCACCTCTGCCCCTGCCACACACTCCTTCCTGACTTCATCCCATGGTCCTCAGCCACCCCAGGCCTCTGGACAGAACAGTAGCCACAGCTGCAGCCACTGCAGAGAGAAAGACAGAGACATGCTGGCAGCTGGGAGCAAGGGACTCCTTGGGAACCTGGCTTAGTGGAGGCGAAGGAGTAGCCCACTACCTCGGTACCTCTCACCTCCCCACACACTCCAGCCTCCAATCCAATCCAGCCCTCTCTGGCTCTCAGTCTAGGTGGCCCTCTGGGGAGGGTGCTCGGCCTGGAAGGTTGGCTCAGCCCAGGGGGTACTCTAGCCAAGCCGTTGGATCGGGGCTCTCTGTGAGGCACTAAAGCTACTCTCCAGCTCCGTGGATCACTACACAAGAATAAAAGTACCAGCATTGTCATAGCGCCCACTACAGGCCTGTGCTATTCCCAGCATTTTCCATATATTAAGAACTCTTTCAATGCCCACAACTCTATGTGGTCATACTATTGTTCACCTCCATTTTACAGTTGATGGAAATAAATGAGGCTGAAACCACAGCGCAAAGAAGGTTAAACTTCAAAGTCTCATCTCGGGGCCAGATCGAAAGACATCAAACTAGGTAAGGTTTTCAATCAGCAAATTCTGGGGCAGGTGAACTGCAACTCCAAAGCCGGGGGGACTTAGCAAGGTACCTACCTGGCCTCTCATGTGCCACCAGATAGCGAAGTGCCCCCTGCTGGAGCAAGAGCAGGGTGAGGGGGTCAGGCCCCTCTGGGAATGCCCCAGGCTTGGCTCTGGGAGACAGAATCAGGGGCCACCTTCAGAGATGAAGGGGAAATGACAAGAGACCAAGCTATTAAAAATAACCTAGAATTTGCCTGGAAATAGCTCAGAGTTCAGCATGTCCTACAAAGGCCTCCAGTCCTGGAACTCTGGCAGATGCGGGGAGAGAGGTGAAGGGAGGGAGACAGAGATGAGGGAGGAAGCAGAGAGAAGGCTGAAGAAGAGATGAAGTCAGTAGCTTTCTATCACTCCCAAAGTTTGGGGGACCACTGACCCTGCTCCCTAATGACAAAGGAAATGGAAGAAGAAAGATCAGAACTAGCCCCTCCTCCCTGAACAAGGCAAGGGAAATGAGCTCTGGGCCCTACCCTCTGCCCCCAGGGCAACAGCAGTGGGGAGAAGAGAGTCCCAGTGGGTAGCACTGATCCCAGTAATGGACACTTAGTGTGGCTTAGGGTCTGACCTAGGAGAGAAAAGCCCCCCGCCCCTGGCGGGAAGGGGTGGGAAGCTTTCTTCCCCTTCCTGCCTCTTTTTCACATGGCACACCAGAGCAGGAGCCAACTGCACAAGAAGCATGACAGTCACAGGCCCCACACACAACTGTGTCCTTCTCCCCCGGGTCCCAAACTGATCAGAAACTAACCAGAATTGTCCTCTGCCCCTCACTCCTCCCCGCCTTCCCCCACTGCTGAGATTCCTGGAACTGGAAATTTCCTGAGGAGGAGAAGAGGGAACCGCCTGGCCAGCATCCTTCCTGGGTCCCCCTCACTGCTGCTGCCGCTGCTGCTACAGCTCTGGGGGGCTCTGTTCTCTGCCACTCTCGATCACCAAACCACCTAGTACAGATTGCCAGACCACCCCCGCCCCCAGGTCTTCCGAGCCTCTCCTCCCAGCCTTCCCCGTGGTCTTGAGCCACAGAAGCAGCAGGTCTCCCCTGGCCTCCCAGTGTGCTGCTGCTCTCATCCCACCCCATGGCACTACTCTGGCAAGAAGATATTTATGGAGTCTACCCTCCATCCCTCCCATGGCACCTTCAACCTCTGTCCTTTCGCTCTTCTGCCCTAAGCAGAGGCAAAACGCTCAATCTCCCTCCCTAGGGGAGTTCAGTCCCCTGAAGGAGGGGAGCCACAGGCCCTGGGACTGGAACAAGGATGCAAGTGGGATGAAAGGCAAAAGGAGGTGGCTCCTGGCCAAGACAAGAACCTTGCTCTCAAACCCATCCCCAAAGCAAGACCCTGGGTCTCAGACCCAAGACAGACGAGACAAAGCTCTAGGCTGGGGTATCGGATACCTGTGGTCAGTCTGAGTCTTGGTGGGGTTGGAAGATTGAGAGATGGGGCAGGGGGGTGGGGTGACTGTGGCTCGGGCACGGGTATTCTGGGCGGGTGCGGTGACTCACCAGCTCTGGGGTCGGGGCTGCAACTGCCCACGCAGAGCCACAGAGAAGCCGAAGAGGCTCCCCGGCCCGCCCTCCTTGCGCAGGGCGCCCATCACGTCCAGATTGAAAGCTACAGCCCCTGGGGAGAGCAGTCCAGCGAGCAGGGAGCCGAGAAGGTAACAAATTCTAGGGGCCCCCCAAGGATCGCGGCCCGGAGTCCCGGCCATGGAGCGAGTCCTGGCTATGGTGCGACCCCCGCGCGCTTTCGCCCAGAGTCCCACGTGTTCCAGGGCGAGTCTCTGGTCTCCGAGTCTCGCTAATCCTTCAGGGGGGGTCTCCCAATCTATCGCCTCATCACCCCGCTCCTGCCACTCCGCCGCCCCAGCACTGGCAAGACGCCTGCTGCAGCAGCAGCAGCAGCAGCCAGGGGTCCACTCGGGCTCCCGCCTCCGCTCCCACAAGTGCCGCCCTCACCCCGCCCTTTGGTGCCGCGGCACGTGGAGGCCGCCGGGAGCCCTTGAGGGATGCCCAGAACGGCAGCTCTTGGTGGGACCTCGCTCCCCCCCGCCCCCCAGCTCCACCTCAGCTTCGGCACCGCCCCCGTCAGCGTCAGCGGTCTCCCCTTCCTCCCACTCTTGCTCAAGCCTGCGAGTGGTGCAAGAGGCCGGGGGTGGAGGGGGGCGTAGAAATTTGGATAGAAAGGGGCCAAAAAAGAGAAAGGGAGAGGGGAGAGATGAGAAGTGGATGAGGCTAAAGGCCAGTGTGGGAAGACAGATGCAGACAGAAAGAGAGGTGATGAAAGGGTGGTGGTCTCGGGCCTGAGTCCGGTGTGGTGCCTTAATGCTCCCTTCTCCCCGTGGACACACAGAGCACCTCTTCTGCTGTTCGAGTCACACCCTCTCCCATCCCATTCCATCCACCCCTCAGAGCCCGGCAGTGGGTGGCAACGGCTGTGCTAACCACGTCGAGATGCTTCAGGGGAACAGAGGAAAAGACAGGCACAAAAAGAGTAAAACTGAGCAGGCCTGGAGAGGGGAGCAAAGGAGGCAACAAGAAAGAAAACAGAAAGAGAAAAGAGATGGAGAAAGAAGGGCAAGACTTCGATCAACAAGGGCAGAATGAAAGGAGAAAACAAGGAAAAGACTGATCCAGGAAGAGGAAATTAAGTCGGCGGGAGGAGGGGCTGTCAAAGAAGGGGGAAGATGAGAGACTGGACCCTAGAGACGGAGGACAGGGAAGGGTGCCTCCAGATTCCAGACCCTTCCCAGGGTACATTTCCCACCCTCAAAAGGGGAAGGGATTGGAGGGGGCAGAGTCCTGGGCAGGGGCTGGCTGGGGCTTTCCAGGGATGTCCGCAGGGATCGGCAGACCTGTCCCTCTGCATCTCCTCCCCCCACCCCCCAGGCTGAGACAAAGGCAAAGGGAGAGAGGACATTTTCCAACTCTGCTATTTATAACTCCAATGCAGAAATGGGGCCGGGAAGGGAGATAGGAAATAACCTGGCACAACTGGAACCTCACTTGCTCCCCTCCTCCCCTTCCTAGTTCTCTTTCTTACCAGGTGTTGGTCTTGAGTATATCCATCTGTCCATCTTTCCCTTCTCTCTCTCACTCTCTGGTTTTGTCTCATCCCCAGCTCTGTCTTTGTCCCCTGTCTCGTCTGTGTCACTTGGAATCTTTCTAGACTATTTCCCAGTGTCTCTAATGTTTTCTCCACCCCTCAAACACTCTCATATTCTTAAGATTCTCTCTTTTCCCCCTTTCTTAAAAGCTCCCATACGTGTTTTCCCTAATTCTTCTTTCCATATTCCCTTTGACTCTCTTACTTCTTTGTCCAGGATTATACTAAAATAACAAACAAACAAACAAATAGGCTCTCACTCTGCTGGCCCTGGGACAGTCCTTGCCCTGGGTAAGTTACTATACATTTGAAGGTTTGGGTCTCCATTTTTGCAACACTCCCCCTGCAGGCCTCCAGGGGACTGGCACACCTCTACAAAGGTGCTATGAAGGTGATACAGCAGGCTGACCCCGAGATCCTACTTTTATCATCATCCAGATACGCCCTCTCCATCCCTTTCCTATCTCAGAGCCCAGACAACACAGAAGAGCCGATATGATAATGCAGAGGAGCGAAATCAGGATAGAACCCGAAACTCTGGACTCTCAGCCCAAACATCCAACCGGGCTCAAAATGCCTTCAGAGCCCCAGCTGCCTTCTTCTCTGTCTGCACCTGCAGCTTCTGCCTCCCTCCATCTCCACTCCAGCAGCTCCTGCTAAATCGGAGCCTGAAATCAGATGTCAAGAATCTGCTTCTGACCTCCTCTGCCCAAATATTTGAGAAGTCACCTCACCTGCCACAGGAGGAAGGAGCAGGAAAGGAGAGAGAGAGGCCGCCCAAAATCAGCCTGGCTATAAATAGTGGGGAGAGGGAGGGCGGGGGAGCATGCAGGAGTCCCAGACCAGCCTGGTACATTTAGACATGTAGGTTTTCCCTAAAGGGGAAGTGAGACCAGGTTGTTGGAATGGAGAGGAATATTGGAGGTCAAGGAGGGGAATGAAGAAGCTGGAGGAATCCAGATAATGGAGGCAGCTCGATATTAGAATAAATAACCTGCCAGAGAACTTTTGTATTTGAGTCTGGAGTTTGGAAATTCATTCAATTAAAACCAATGCTGATACCGTGTGATTCCACTCATATAACACTGTCAAAATGACAGAACTGGAGAGATGAGGAACAGATTGCTGCTCGCTAGGGGACAGAGATGCGGGGGGGGGGGGGGTTAACATACAAAGATAGCACAGGGAGTTCCTTCATGGGGATGAAGAGTTCTGTATCTTGACTTCGGTGGTGGTTATTCAAACCTATATGGGAAATAAAATTGCATAGAACTACGCACACAGGCGCACACATATGAAAATGAATGCATATAAAAAACTGGGGGAAACGGAATAAAGCTTGTAGGCTAGTTAACAGAATTGTACCTGCGTCAGCAACCTGGTTCTGATACCGAGCCACAGTTACAGATGGTGTCACCACTGGGGGAGCTGGGGGGAAGGCACAAGGGAATGTACTGTTTTTGCAACTTCCTCTGCATCTGTAATTATTTCAAAATAATTTCAAAATATTTAAAAAAATTGATAAATGTCCGGACCCAGCAAAGACTTTGCCCCTTGTCTGAGTGGAAGCCAAGGTTTCTCCAGCCCCTCTGTCCCTCTTCCCCTCCCTCCGGAGCCCCTATTTTCCAGCTCCCCCAGATGACACATTTTCCAGCTGCTGTGTCTAGCTTAGGAGCAAACACTTTCAGAACACACTGCAGGGTTTACTTCTCCCTCCACCTCATCTGGCAGCAGAGCCTTGGAGCATATGTCCCAGGGCCAGCCTCTTCCTCCCCAACACACACAGCCTCAGGACTTTCTTACCGGCCCCCACCCCTCCAGCACTAGAGGCCTTCTGTGGCCTCTGAATTCTGGCTGTAGCCAAAGTTCGAACTCTGGGAGTGGCTGGGAGAGAAGGAATAGAAATGTGATCGAGGGGAGTCCTTTGAGAAGTGGCTTGACCACTGTGGTCTTGGAGGATCCAAGGGAAAACCCCTTGCGCCTTGGGGAGAAGGACTGGGAGGTCACTTCCCACAGGGAGCCATTCAGACTGTCTTGAGGGCCCTTTTTCTTTGAGTGTGGGCTTCATGCCAACATTTGGAACTTGGCCACACCACCAACGGCCCCCTCTTGAAGCCCAGCCAGATCTCCCAGTATGAGAAGCCTTCTCCGCTCACACCATGTCCTCCCTCAGTCCTCACCCAACCCTAACAACTCAGCAGCTTCCGGCCCTAATGCTTAGCCCAGCCAGTCAGCTTGGAGATCGCTAATTAAAGCTAACTCTGAAGGAGACCTCCAAAGAACAGGGAAATGAGTGGAGAAAAGAATTACAGAGTTGCGTTCACCCATTCTAAGAGAAAGTAATCCGGGTGGGAAATTGTAAGCAGAGGTGGGCAGAAAAAGATTTCAAAGTTCAAGAGTCATTCTCCGGTTATGTATGCAACTAGTGTCTGTCTCTACCAAAGGCAGGTGGACACTGAGGTTAGACAGTGAGCAACAAGGGTCTAGAACAAGAGCAGATGGAGGATGATATCAGCTGGGGTCCCCAGATGCAGGTACCCATGTCCTCTGCCCAGATCTAGGGCAAAGGAACAGCCAGCGCATGGGAGAGGAGGGCGGGGCTGATGTCTGCAGAGTCCTGGCACTCTCAACACTGACTATGAAAATGTCAGGAGGCTGTGCCAAGGTGGGTGAGGGTAATACAGCATGGGCCTGGCACTCTCCATGAGTCATCCTCTTCCCAAAAGTCACAGACTCTCAGCCAAAACCCCCAACACCAACCCCCTCATTAGCTCCTGCCCCCTGTTTCACATTCTCCTTGTCACCGTTCTCTGGCACCCCTTCCAACCCCAGCCTGTCTCTCCCAGCTTTGGGAGTGAGGCACTGGGCATTTTCCAATCTGCCTCTGTTTTGCTTGCTTACTGCAGTTGGAAGCTAGAGCCAGAGGGGGCGAGGACCGGGCCAGGCTGCCCTGCGATGCTCTCACTCTTCCCGCTTCTATTGACCAGCCACTTTCTGGAGCAGAGCCTCTTCCCAAACACTCCTCCTCTGCCAGGATTCCCTTCAACTGATGCCCCAAAAGTACAGAGGGGCACAGTGGCAGGAGACAGCGAGCCCTCCCTAAAAGTGCTTCTGGGCTCCCCCTCCTGGGGCCCCTCTCATGGAGTCTGCAGAGCAGCGCAGTGGTTACCCTCGGGATCTGGTATCAGACAGCCTGCGTCTGTGTCCTGGCTCTACTTCTTCATTACTACACTGCTCTGTACCGCAGATGCTTCCCTGCAAACTGGGGGCGACTATTACACTTCACACGATTGTTCTAGGGATTAAATGAATTAATACATGTAAAGTGCTTGATACACAGTAGGTACTCAGGAAATGTTGGGGAGAAAGTACACATTTAAGCGCAGACACATACACACGGTATCCAACACTTTCATTCAGAAGTTTTATTTTGGCACTTAATGTTCTGCTTTATGTTCCCACTTAACCATTTCACTCACTAATCTTTTGACAGCTGCTTATCTCCCAGGACTTAAGGTGCTACTCTGCAAAGAGCTGAATGACTTAATCTCCAACTGGGACTCAGGAAATTCATGAAGAATGTTTTATTCTAACTCAGTCAGTATCCATTTCTTCCCCAGTCCCCACAAGCAGATGTAATGAAGTCACTTTTCAACTATGTCACTGAATCACCAAGTGAGAGCATGCCAAAGTTGGAAATGGCCTTAGATGTGGTTCAGCCCCGTGATTCTCACCTTGGGTGCACATTAGAATCACCTGAACAACTTTTTTTTAAATACCTAAACAGGCTTAATTAATTAATTAGTCTGAGGCCGAGGAATTTCTTTTAAAACTTCCCCCAATGATTCTAATGTTTAGCCATGGCTTACAGTCACTGATTTAATCCAATCCCCTAATTTTACTAGGAGAAAACCAAAATCCAGAGTGGGTAAGCAACTTGCCCGATGTCACCCAGCATGTCAGTGCACCGTGCACCAAGAGAGATTGTGAATATTTGTAACGTTCATCACTGCTTCTTGTTGGGGTTAATCTCAGGGCATCTCTCTGTAGTTCAGAAAGGTGTTACATAATCTACCTTTTCCTTGGCCAGCAGCGCTTATTCTTCACGTTAAGACTTAAGTGAGTTTGCATTCCCTGACCACAAAAGGACAGAGAGGGAACTGCACGTTCACCACACATAGCCAGCCAAATCAGCAAAGCTCCCTAGGAGGCCGCTGGAAGTGCCTAAAGTGCTTCCTCTCTGCAATGATCACCCAGAGGCGAGGAATTTGGCCGGGTGGTGCAGGCCCTGGGATTTGCTCCCACTTCCGGCTTTCACTGCTGCCAACCCACAACACTGACTGCACCGCGCCTGCCTCCTAGCAGCACGCTGCCCTGTATCCTACATCCCATGAACCTGGGGCAGTAGAGGCCACCACCAGGCCAGGCCGCGGGGGAGATGGGAGCAAGATGACCGGAGCGGAGCATCCGGGGCAGGCCCCGGACACCCACCTTGGTCACCGCTCCCCGAGACCTCTGAGCTCACTGCACAGACCTCCCGGGAGCAAGCTAACCAGGAGACATGCATCCTGCGAACCTGGGGAAGCAGATGCTGCCCCTAAGCCAGGCCTCGGGGGAGATGGAGACAAATCCAGGGATTCACACCGGGCAGCATCCCCTCCAGCCACAGCCACCATTGCCCACCCACCACACCGCACAAGGCTCCCAAGGAGCTGGCCCACCTGGGGATATGCCTCCAGTGAACCTGGGGCAGCAGAGACCGCCCCCAGGCCAGGCCACGGGGAAGGTGGGAACAAATCCCCCAGCTCTCACAAGGCAGCTCCCCCTTATTCCACCTCCACAGCTGCCACACCTGCCATCGTCCCCGCTGCTCCCTGACTGGGCCACACAGGCCTCTAGGGCGCAGTCTGACCTAAAGACAAACCTGGGGCAGCAGAGACCGCACCCCACCAGGCCACGGGGGAGATGGGGGCAAATGACTGGCTCCCACAGGGCAGCCCCCCTCCCCACACCGCCACCACCAGGGCTACGGCCTCTGCCATCTTCCTAGCCCCCTGGCCGCACTGCGCCCGTGGTCTTACTAAAGTCGGTATAGAGGGAACATGTCTCAACAAAATAAAAGCTATTATGACAAACCTACAGTCACAATACCCTACCAAGAGAGCGGAAAGCCTTTCTGCTAAAATCTGGAACAAAGCAAGGATACCCACTGTCACCACTTCTATTCAATATTGTATTGGAGTTCCTAGCCACAGCAATTAAATGAGAAAAAGAAACAAAAGGGTCCAGACTGGAAAAGTAAATGTAAAAGTGTCATTATACGTGGGTGACATGATACTATATAGAGAAAACCCTGAAGGCTGTACACAAAAACTACTAGAGCTACTACCCGGCAAGGCAGCAGCACACAACATCCACACACAGATGTCAGGGGCCTTGCTTCACATGAAAGTAATAAACACTTTTAAAATTGCATCCAAGAAAATAAAATACTTAGGAATAAATCTGACCAAGAACGTGAAAGACTTACATGCAGAGAACTACAAAACACTGACTAAGGAAATTAAAGAGGACTTAAAGAATGGAAAGATATCCCAGGTTCTTGCACTGGAAGAATTAATGTTGTCAAAATGGTCGTCCTGCCCAGAGCAGTCTGCAGATTTAATGCAAATCCTATCATATCACCCAGGGCGTTTTTCACAAATTGCAAGAAATCATCCTAAAATTTATATGGAATCACAGAAGACCCAGAAATTACCAAAGCATTACTGAAGAAAAGACCAAAGCTGGAAGAATAACCCTCCCAGACTTCAGACAATACTACAGAGCTACAGTCATCCATGGTATTGGTGCAAAAACAGACATATGGATCAATGGAACAGAACAGAGAGCCCAGAAATAAACCCACAAACCTTTGGTCAATTAATCTTTGACAAAGGAGGCAAGAACATACAATGGAGTAAAGACAGTCTCTTCAGTAAATGGTATAGGGAAAACCGGACTGCTGCGCCTAAATCAATGAAGTTAGACTACTCCTTCGCACCATACACAAAAATAAATTGAAAATGGCTTGAAGACTTAAACATAAGACAAGATACCAGAGACCTCTTAGAAGAAAACATAGGCAAAACATGATCTGACACACAACTCAGCAATGTTCCCCTAGGGCAGTCTACCCAAGCAACAGAAATAAAAGCAAAAGTAAATAAATGAGACCTAATTGAACTTAAAAGCTTTTGCACAGCAAAGGAAACCATAAGCAAAACAAAAAGACAACCTACGAAATGGGAGAAAATATTTGCAAATGTTTCGACTGACAAAGACTTCATTTCCAGAATATATAAACAGCTCATACAACTGAATGACCAAAAAACAAACAACCCAATTCAAAAATTGGCAGAAGACCTCAACAAGCATTTCTCCAGTAAAGACATACAAACAGCCAATAGGCACATGAAAAAATGCTGAATATCACTAATTATCAGAGAAATGCAAATCAAAACTACAATGAGGTATCACCTCACACCAGTCAGAATGGCCATCATTCAAAAGTCCACAAATAAATGCTGGAGAGGCTGTGGAGAAAAGGGAACCCTTCTACACTGTTGGTGGGAATGCAGTTTGGTGCAGCCACTGTGTAAAACAGTAGGGAGACTCCTCAAAAGACTAAAAACAGACTTGCCAAAAACTTTTGATGGGGGGGCGGGCCAGGGCCAACAAACTCCCAAAGGCCTGGGCCTCGCCTCTTATTCCGCCCCAGGTCGCCTGTGCCCAGGAGGGTCCCAGGCGGCCTTCACTCGCCAGGCAGGCCCACCTACACAGGAAGGCCATGGCCTAAGGGCCAGCAGGTGGTGCTCCAGGGCCCGTCCTGCGCCCTCCCACCTTCCGGGGCTGCACCCGCTTTCCCAAACCCACATAGGAGAGGCGGCGAAGATGCGGGGTTCAGTCACTACTAATGTTGGGGGGGGCACCACGAACTAGGATCGCGGACCCCCGACAAGCCTCAGGGTCCTAACAGGCCGCCAGGCCCGGGCCTCACCTACGCACCCCTCCCTGTCTGTGCGCCTCCCCACCTGCGCAGCCCAGGCCTCACTCCCGGCTCCCCGACCTGGGCGCCCCCATCAGCGCCTCCTTACTTACCTGGCGGCGGCAGCTTCAGCGACGCCAAGCGGCGGCCCAGACCCCAGGCCGTGTTCCTCCTCGGGAGCTGGTCGAGGAGCACCCGGCTCCGGCCCAGCCTCCATGCGCTCTGGGCCGGTTCCGGCGTCCGCGCGTGCGCGCCCCTCCTCCTCCCGCCCGTAGCGCGGACCCTCGGGCTGGCGCTCCTGCTGTACCGGACTTGGCCACTGGGGCCGGGAGGGGCCGGGCGGTGGGGCCGACCCACCCCGCCCACCCACCGCCCGGCCCAGGCCAGCCGGGTCCCCATCCCCAAAACGGCCCCACCCCGCCACTGACCTGTCCCAGTACCCAACTAGAACCACCACCCACCCCGGGCCAGACCACACCCCTTAGTCCCACTCCCTGTGCTTGCCTCCCCTCCTCCCCATCACAGCCCCCTCAATGCTTAATTCTGTATTTTCTTACGCATAAACTTCTTAGGCCAGTGGCCTTCAAGTTGGAGCACACCTCGGGGTACACAGAGACTACGCAGGGCACGTGGGCACAGGTAATATGGGAGACAGATTTCCAGATCTCCATTTCCCACGTGTTACTCCTCAAAGCACACCCGTGACATGAGGCTGTCCTCTGTCTGCTAGCCTTTCATGGGAGCTTTTTCACACTCGATTAAAAGCACCACCAAATCTTCATCTGCATTACGCTGTCCCCACAATGCAAGGATAATGATCCAATGTGAATTATGGATGTTGATATTGGTGTAGTCAGTCTGATGAGCAGTAAACACTTCTGTAGATTAGGTGATTTCCATTTTTTTGCTTTCAGCAAAATTTAAGGCGGACCTAATGACATTGTTATCTGAATTAACAATAAGAGTAGTAATTAATATTATCATTATATATTAATTATTTTTAAAATCACATAGCTATCACCAAAATAAAAAGTTATAATAGTAATAGTTTATTACTTTACAAATAATACTTTATTATTGTTGTTTTTTTTTGACGATAGGTCTCTGTGTGATTTTTTTCACCCCTGTCTTGGAGGGGATATAGAAGAGTTCTGTTACATTGCTATAAAATAGCTCTTTCTTGCCATCTCTAGTTTTTATAAAAATCAGCTCTCTTAGCACCTATATCTTTAAAAAGGAACACTGAAATACAATTTGATGTTGAACTATGTCATTCCAGAAACAAGAAATAGTCATCCTGTGTGTGAATTCTTAAAAGTCTTGCCCCATATTAGGATGTATTTCAAATAAAAGTTTACTTTCACATTGAGTAAATTAACAAATTCATAATATATTTCACATTTTGATCAATGTGTACCAAAATGAAACTCAATCTAAGAAATTATTTAATAGAGGATTGTGTTACTTAAAATTTAAAAATAAGTTTATGTACAAATTTTTGTTGTAGAAACTTACATAAAATATAATATTAATACATGAGTAAAACTTTGGGGACAAATGGAATGAATATATGATTTGAAGGTTAAAAATGAACAGTATGTAATCTCTGACTATTAAAAAAAAATCTCACTGATTTTCTTTAATGAATGATGGTGAGTTCAAATCACTATCACTTTAAGATCCTTTTATTCATAAAAGGAGAAATATGATTAAGTAACTGAATGTGAAATATGATGAACATTATACCCTTAAGCTAATATTCAACAATTTTAGATACCAGTTAACAATATACTAGTGAATACTTGCTGTTTACAAATTATTTTAGGTGTTAAGCAAGAAAGGATGTTTGAAAATCACTGGCTTGGGGATTGCAGGGTTTTTTATTTGGGTATTTTATAATCACTTCTGGAAAAAGATGTGCATGTTTTTCATAAACATGTAACTGCAAGGCCCTGAGCTGCCATTTATACACATCTGGTCACACAGACACCAGACATTCACTATCTGCCTTATGTTTGGTCTATTTCCTGTGTTTATTCAGGTACTCCTCTTGATTTAAAGATGACGAATGATATTTCTGTCAGTTACAGTAATTTAAAATATTTGCTCAGCAAGACAAGATTTGGCATTCTGGGGTGTTTTGTATACTATACTAATAAGTTTTCTAAATGTTCCCCCTTATACTTGTCTGTTTCCTTTTTGCAGGTAACAGAAACGAAAATAAGCTCTGTCCTGAACTTCCCAGCTGTCATGAGAGAGTCGGTAAATAAGAGTATCTCTGTTTTGAAAGTGATTCATAACCATCTTCTAATCACAAAATTCCTACTTAATCTGGCAGGTTGTGGAAATATCTGGGCAACTGTTCAGCACCCCTTGCTTGATTTATAGACTAGCCACCTTGTTTTGAGAAGCACTTCATTTAAAACATGCTATGCACAGTTAGATGCTGAACTTGAGGAGTCGACAGGCTGAACTTGCTGGGAGGTGCCCGCTGCCCCAAGGGCCCAGGGACATTGGCCACAGTGCACAGAGGCTGTGAACCCCCTGCAAAGGCCTGGGAACTGGAGTTCCTTTCCTCAGACTTGTCTGAAGTCTGCACCTGCAGTCCAGGTGTCTCAAACATATTAGAAATATTTCTTTAAAGGCAAAGAGGGAAAATGTTTAGTAATAAGAAACAAAACCCTAAGTGGGCTCTGGAGACAGAGGCTCACACTCACACCCTGTACTTCCACTCACTGAGGATAATGTTTCCTCCCATGGTTGGTCGGTTGGTTGGGTTTTATTTCTATATTTGAAGGGTTAGGACAAGTTGCACAAACAGTAGGTACGAGGTTAATATTAATATTAATTAATTTTAGTCCTTTCTCAAAATACAAAGGATTTTGAAGAAAATTAAAGGGAAGATTTAAAGTCTATTTAAAAGATAAATCTTACTTTCCATTACCGTGGTTTAAAAAAAAAAAAAAAAGCAGCTGTGAAAGCAGTTAAAACTCTTACCAGGGATGTCCTTACATCCTGGTCCATCATCCTTGTGGAGAGAAGTCACAAGCCGCGGGCCTGAGGCCCAAGGGGAAAACCCCCCAGTGCAGGATGCCCGGCCCCCCGCAGGCCAGCTCCCCAGCCTGCCCCGGGCCCGCAGACAGGTTGTGTGACCATCATTCTCCAGATGTGCACACATTTGCTTTGCACTTTTGGAAGCTCGAACCATGTCCTCGGGTCTCCCAGAGGGACACAGCAAGTGCTGGCAGCCCTGGTCTCTGGGCTTGGTACCTGGGCCTGTGCCTCCTCCGTCAGCATCCGCCCCGGCCTCTCACCTGCCCTGTGACCATCCGTGGGAACACGGCAGCTCCGTGTTGGGGGCTGTCCTGGCTGTGTGGGGCTGAGCAGCACCTGTGGACTAAGTCCACCTGGAGCCAGTAGTGCCCCCTCCCCAGCTGTGACAACCACAAATGGCCCGGACTTTGCCTTTTGAGAACCCCAGGTCTGGTGGCCTCCCCGGGTGTCCTGTCTGGCTCGCTAAACATGACACTCACAGTCCTACAGAGGATGTGGCCCCACGTGGCCTGGGTGGAACCTTGGTGCCGGGATCAAGTTGCCTACCCAGCTCATCACTGCAGTAAATGTGAAACAGCCCCAAAGCTGTGTTCTCTTACTTCTGGCTGCTTCTTGAAGGGCAACTTCGAAAGGCTGAGATCCTTCTTCTGAGTCTGGGGCCAGATGGGTTGGCTGCACGTGGGTTACACTATGCAGGCTTCACCAAGAAGTAAAAAGGCAGCGGAGTCCCATGGACCCAGCCTTCCTAGCTGCGAGCCTTAAAGTAGCTGCCAGTCACCGAGGCTGATTATGATCTGCCTCCTGTTAAGTGTGGCCCTGATTTGGGAGAGAAAAATAACCTCTATTTGAATTAAACTTGAATATTATGACAAAAATGATCAATTGCTTTATAGATCCCCCAGATTTGGTTTTTTAAGTGCAAGAATGCAAAACTTGAAGTAACAAGCATCACTCAGGAGGGCAGGCACCTGTGTGTGCGGGCCGCTCAGTGACCCTGTGGGCTGGGCTTCCGTGGCCTCCAGGGTGGTCTCCCTTCCTGGAAGAACATGTCTCCTTGGCTCATCAGTTCTTAATGAATCATTTTGTGGACGTTAAACATCTCCTATGGAAGTTATCCCTAATATTCACAGTAAAGAGGAGCTTTACAGCATCTAGCTCACTGAAGACAAAGCTAGCGGCAGGCATGGCACCTAGTGGCTCATGAGCTGTCCCCTTCTGGGAGCACCTGCCTTCACTCAGGCCAGGCTCCCTGCTTTGTTTCCAGGTGGATGAACTTTCCCAACAGACTAAACTCCTGACTCCTAAACTCTTCCCCGGGGAGGTGGGGGTTTTGCCTGACGAGTCAGCTGGGTGAGGTGTCCGGCACACCCACGTCTGCCTGTCTTAGCCACGTCCCTCCCCAGCTCTGCCAGCATGAGCCCCCGCGTCAGCCTCGGCTTGGCTCCAGCCTGGACGGAAAGAGGGGCCTCCTGCATCCCAGCAGTGCTGCCCCCTCCTCACCCGTCTATCTCTTTACTGCTTTACCCTTGTCTCATCTGGAGACGACAGTTAGAGCAAATTAGAGGGCAGGGAGTGAATCAAGTCTGCGATCCCCTCTGCCTTTTCTCTTCCTCAGTTCCTAATATCTTTTCTCCTCTAATTATTCATCATAAAATATATTCCTACAGCCACTAGGCAACACTCCAGGTGTCAGTGATTACCAAGGAGCATCAGCATCAGCTGTTACTATTCGCACGGTCTGGATAGCACAGGGATGCAGGAGAATAGACTAATTCCCCTTGAAATTTTGCTCTGCTGAATCTCGGCTCTGTCTGTTGAATGCAATTTAAGATGTGTGTGGTTGCTGAGGACCCTGGGGTGTAATCTCTATAGTGGTTAAGAGCGCTGGAGACAGACCTCCCAGAGTCAGCTCCCACCCCTGGGACAGACCACTTAACGTTGGCAAGTCTCGGTTCGTATTCTGTGCAGTGGGGACACGTGGGCATGTGCAGCACCCACCACAGTGCCCGGCTCAGTGGACAGGAGAGACTGACCGCGCACACAGGGAGGGACACCTGTTACCCTGCCAGCAGCATTCCTACGCATCTTTAATTTTGCAGTTAGTGCTCCAAACAGGGTACGTGTGCGGAAGCTAAGACGGCTGTGGCTTTCAGAATATTCCCCGATGCTCACAAGCACCTTTCACTTGCTGCTTCCTGTTGTCCATCATGTCTGGGGGACAAGAGGGAGGAGGAGTGACTTGAGGGCTTTCACTAGTTAAGTTCGGTTACTTGAGATTGAGCTCCATAGGGAGGTCATGAGTATAATTATTGATAAGAAAATAATGTTCAGAATGATTTTTCTTCAACATCAACTTGCATTCTTGTGATCTGGTGACAACGTGGCGTGGCATGAGGACTGGTCTCAACATAGTGTGACAGCTACTTTCCCTGGTGCTCAGCAATGACTGTTTATCAGTATATTGGTAGTCATTCAACTGGTTTTGATTTGATCCAGGCTCTGTCAAGTTTTATTCTTTTAGTGACATACTTTTAGCCTTATTTCTTAAAATTAATAGATTAAAAATAAATACACTATAAAATATAAAAATATAAAGAACTTCATTTTATGGAAGGACTATTCCGGTAATATTGCTAGTGGGATTAGTTATTATTAAGGTTATTTCTCTGGGAGAACTCAACTACAAGACACGTGCTTTATAAAAGAAAGAGCTATAGCACCATCTTGTGTGAGATACAAATTCAGTGCTTCAGTCAAGGTAGTTTAATTAAAGTGATGACTATTTTTATTTCTTACTGACAGGCCAAGTTCAGTTTATTTTTATTGTTATAGTATTATAGGCTCAAATAAGTAACTGGCTTTAGAATTTGGTTATTTATATTTTCTGTATATTTGCTCTTAGATGCAAGCACCCAATGGCCTAATGTATGCACAAAATTGTACAGAACTTGGAAATGCTGGATTCCATGTAGCCGAGGACACAGAAAGTGTGTTTCTGTAGAATTCTTGTGATGCTACACAGTTTATGGTATTTGATGTCTTTCACTCGTGTTACCCACTCAATTCTCAAGGTATTTCTTCCCAGTACAACATCCATAATTCTAGACGCAGTGTAGAAGTTCCTGTTAAACACGTGTAGACGTGCTTCTTGATGCGCAAACTTGAATTTCGTCTTTGTTTTGAGAGAAGGGATCCAGTAAGCACAGCAGGAGAACAGCCATAAAAGCCTGGGGGAGGTAAGTGTCTGCAGCTGCAATGGCACGGGCACCGGGGCCGGAGTCCTCAAAGCCAGTGACTGCACAGCTCGGTGTTCATGTTAAGGCTGTAATGATCCAATCAGGAGCACAAGGCTCGACTTTCATCAGATAACTATAGTTCATGGAAACTATCCTGACTATCCTATTAAGACAGGAAAAACTCAGAAATGTTATAGATTATTCAAAATTTAAACTCATAACCACAAATATTTGCTAAACACACGTTTAAGTACATAATCGAACGCAGTTTGACGCGTGTGGATTTAGGGAGTGTTATTACCAAATGTGTGCTCTTCACAATGGGGTGAAATCACACAGCCCACGTGCTTCCAAGGCGTCCGCACACCAAGCCCCGAGTTGTTAATGGATATCCTGCTGACACATGCTTCCAGTTTCCTCATAAAAATGTGAATAATTTAAATACTTTTTCTTATTTTAGGTAATTGAAACCAGCCTGCAGAAGTGACAGCACTGTACTCTTCTGCAGGACAACAGCCGGGGGACTTGAATTTTCAAGCTGGAGACGGAATCACAGTTTTATCAAAAAGAGACTCACATTTTGATCGGTGGGAAGGAAAGCTCCGAGGTCAAACTGGCATTTTTTCCAGCCAACTCTGTTACCATGAATTAAAGTTTATATTATTTCCTTCTTTGAGAATTACAAGAAAATTATTTCTACACTCACAGGATTTTCTATCCAGTTAAACAATGTTTAATACAAGCTCAAAATCTCTTCTGTTTATTCCATAAACTTTTACCCTGTATGTTAAACATTTTGTTCTTCTATATATAAATATTTACCTTACATATCTTTAAATACTTTCCACTAATTTTATTACATATACTATTTAAGAGTTAATGTCTTCCAATTTATATGGTCACATTTCTTTTGTGTTCATTTTCGAACATCCATAAACATTTGATTTGGCTTTTTGTATGTAATGGCTTTAATTTGGGAAGCTTAAGGATGGGGGCATGAATTCTAACTTGGTATTAAGTAATAATTAGAGTTGTAGGTACTAACTAGAATATTAATTCTTAAAATTATTTCTATACCTTTAAAAATTACATATATATGTTTCTTGTACACATATGTAACATGCTATCACAAACAAATTCAACCATTATTAAAAGATGACATCTATTAACTTTTTTCTTTGTGAGGTTATGTTCATTTGTAGCAGTAGAATAAATTTATGTTGACATGGTTCTGTTGTCCTTAAATAAATGTTTTTAAATGCTGTTCGTGTTTCGTAAAGTAACCAGAGGTCTGTGTTTGGTCTGCAGGTTAAAACTCACCTCCGTGATTGTACAGCGAAATTCTTTTTTTCAGTTTTATTAACATAAAGTTGATAAATAAAATTGTAAAATTTTTAAAGTGTCTGTGATTTGAATTACATGGACGTTGTGAAAGGATTCCTACTGAGTTAATGAACACATCTAAAATCTCACATACTTTTTTATTTGATGAGAACCCTTAAGTTCTACTCTCTAGCAAATTTCAGTCGTAGAATGCAACATTATAATTGTAGTCACCACACTGTACATTAGATCCCCAGAACATACTCCTCTTACAAACTGAAAGTTTGTACCCTTTGATCAACATCTCTTAATTTCACCCACCTCCCAACCCCTGGTCGACACCAATCTGGTCTCTTTCTATGAGTTTGGCTCTTTTGTATCCCATTTGAGATCATACAGTATTTATTTGTCTTTGTCTGATTTATTTCATTTAACATAATCCCCTCAAGTTTCATCCATGTTGTTGCAAATTTCAAGATTTTCTTCCTTTGTTTATATATATATATATATATATATATGTATCATTTTTTCCTTGTCCATTCATCTGTTGATGAACATTTAGGGTTTTCTGTATATAATAACATGTCAGCTGTAAACAGAGATAATCTTACTTCCTCCTTTCCAGTTTGAATGCCTTTTATATCTTTTTCTTGCCTAATTGCTCTGGCCACGGCTTCCAGTATAATGCTGAATAGAACTGGTGAGGATGGATGTCCTGATTGTTCCTGATCCTGGAGGGAAAGCTTTCAGATTGCCACTGTAGAGTATGATGTTAGCTGTGGGCTGGTCAAACATGAGCATGGTGTTTAATCTCCACATATTTGTGAACTTTCCAGTTTTCTTCTTACAATTGATTTCTAGTTTTATACCATTGTGGCCAAAAAAAAAAAATGCTTGATATGATTTCAGTCTTCTTAAATTCCTTAAGACCTATTTTGTGCCTAACATAGACTCTATCCTGGAGAATGTTCCATGTTCACTTGCGAAGAATGTGTATTCTGCTGCTATTGGATGAAATGTTCTGACGTGTTCTTTAAGGCCAGTGTTTCCTTACTGATTTTCTGTCTGGGTGATCTATCCATTGATGAAAGTTGGGTATCAAAGTCCCCTGCATAATTTTGTATTGCTGTCTATTAATATTTGCTTCATATATTTAGCTGCTCCCATATTGGGCACAGAAATATTTGCAAATGTTATAGCCTCTTGTTGAATTGACCCCTTTATTGTTATATAATGACCTTCTCTGTCTCTTATTACAGTATTTTGATTAAAGTCTATTTTTTCTGATGTAAGTACAGCTACCTCTGCTTTCTTTTGTTTTTGATTTGCGTGGAGTATCTTTTTCCATCCCTTCACTTTCAGTCTGCATGTGTCTTTAAAGCTGATGAATCTTTTGTAGGTAGCATATAGTTGGGTCTTATTTTTTTTAATCCATTTAGCTACTCTGTGTCTTTTGATTAGAAAATTTAGTCTATTTACACTTGAACTAATAATTGATAGATAAGGACTTACTATTGCCATTTAGTTGATTATTTCTTGGCTGTTTTGTAATTCCTCTGTTCCTGTCTTCCTCTCTTCCTCTCTGTCCTTGTGATTTGATAATTTTATGTAGTGCTATTCTTAAATTCTTTTCTCTTCTTCTTTTGTGTATCTACTGTATATTTTTGCTTTGAGCTTACCATGAGGCTTACAGAAAACATAAGTCTGTTTTAAGCTGGTAACTTTGCACACATATTAAAGTTCTCCATTTTTACCCCCCCCCACATTTTATGTCTTTAATATCACAATTTATCTATTTTTACCTGTGTATCCATCAACAAATCATCATAATTATAGTTACTTCAATGTTTGTTATTTAACCTTCATACTAGATTTATAAGTGATTTCACCACCATCAGCATTAAAATAGGGGAGTATTCTGAATGGAACTATTTTTAATTTTACCAGTGAGTTTTATGCTTTACTATGTTTTCCTGTTACTAATTTGCATCACTTCATTTCCTCTTGAAGGACTCCCTTTAGCATCTCTCGTGAGGCAATGTTAGTGGTGATGAACTTCTTCAGCTTTTGTTTGTCTGTAAAACTCTTTCTCTCTCATTTAATTCTGAAGGACAGCTTTGCCAGGTAGAGGACTCTTGGTTGATGGCTTCTTCTTTCAGCATTTTGAATATATATCATCCTGAGAGACTTCCTGAGTCAGGACATCTGTTTCTCTTCCCAGTTTAGCGAAGTTTTCAGCTATTATTTCCTTGAATAGGCGTTCTGCCTCTTTTCCTCTCTCTTCTCTGGAATGTCTTTAATCTACATGTTCGCCTGCTTGGAGGTTCCTGAAAGTCCCCTAAGTATCTTCACTCTTCATTCTTTTTCCTTCTTGCTCTCTGCTTGAATAAATTCTACTGCCCTGTTTTCAAGTTTGTTGATCATTCCTGTTGATCAGTCTAGTCTACTATTGAACTTCCCAGGTGAACTTTTCAGTTCAATTATTTTTATTCTATTTTTCAGTTCTATGATTGCTGTTCTGTACTTTTCAATATTTTCTGTCTCTTGTTGAAGTTTTCACTTTGTTCATGCATTGCTCTCCTGAATCACTGAGCATTTTTATGACAGTTATTTTAAACTCTCTCTCAGAATAAATCATTTCTATTTTATTATGGTAAGTTTCTGAAGATTTAGCTTGTTCTTTTGTTTGGAATCTATTCCCCTGTTTCTTCATTTTCCTTGACTCTCTGTGTTGGTTTCTGCACATTAGATAAAACCACCACCTCTGCCAGTCTGGATGGAATGGTCTCCTGCAGGAGTTGAACCCTGGCAGTCAGCCCAGCCTGAGGTCCTGGTTGTCTGTCTGAAACCTCTGCGATTGTCCAAACTGCTATCTTTGTTTTTAGTGGCTCCCTAGACTCATCAGGTTTCCAAAGGGGAAACTCTCAGGCAGCGCCTAAATGTGGGTTGATTGGAAGCTGGACCCTCAGGCAGGACTGAGAAAGTGTGTAATGAAGCCCTTTCTTTGGAGAAACTGGGAGATGAATGTTTTTACTAGCTCACTCCATGCTGAGCTGTGGGGTATAGCTCGGGGATATTCCTGTGTCCATTTAAAAAGTGTGTCTTTGTTTCAGCTCTGTGGGACTCGGGAGTGTAAGTCCTGCAGGCTACCAAACCTGGGTGATTGGGGGCCCAATCCTCGAATGGCAGCTATAAAAGCTGGGGCACTAGTTGTGTGGACAAACTCCTTCCAGTGACATGCTTGGTTTTACTGTTGGAGTGAGCCAGAGGGAGAAGGCGGGGCTCTGGGGAGGGTCACAGCTGGCACCAGGGTGTGTGCTAACTAGATGCTGGGCCCCAGGCAGCCCTTTGCAAAGTCTGCAACCAAACCCCTTCCAGGGAAGTGGAAGCAGGAAGATCACATTTCTACCTGCAACCTCTGAGCTGGGGCCTCGGGGAGTAGCCCAGGGGGTGCTGGTGCTCCCACTGGTTTCGTTTGCTGCATTCCTGTGGGGCTGGTGGACACAGGCCCTGCTGACTTTCACAGCTCAGTGACCTGGAGCTCACCCCTTGGATGGAAGCCTTAAAGTTGAGGGGGGTGCGAGTTGTTCAGTTTAGATCCCTCGCTCCACAGGGAGAAGCTGGGAGTTGGGGGGCCCCTCAATTGCAGGGCACTGCGCTGGGGGTGGGGTTTATGGTGGGGATGTGCCTTTCCTACCCTTTCTGATGTGGGTGTTTTCTGTTACCCGATCTGTAGGAAACACTCAGCCAGGCTCTGGGTTTCTCTCAGAGGCAACTGCTCCATGAATAGCCGTGTACTCAGTGCCTCTGTGCTAGAAGGGAAATTCAGGAGCCTCCAAGTTACCATCTTTGTCCTTCTAAATTCTTTCTTGAACTTCAGACCCATATCTCCCAACTGTGCATTTGACAGCTCTGTTCGGACACGTAATAGCTCCTCAAACCTCGCTCGTCCGAGCTAAAGCTCGCCCTTGCTTTCCTGCCCCTAAAGCCTGCCCCTCCCATGGTTCCCCTCTTCAGTGACCAGAAATCCCACCTGTTACCAAGTCCAAACTCGTTCTGCTCGCCGCACAACAGGCCAATAAAACGGGAGATAAAGTGTTGGGGCAAAGAATAGCGACTTTATTCGGAAAGCTGGCCGACCAAGAGGTTGGCAGACTAATGTCTTGGAGAACCAGCCTACTCCAGTCAGAGTACAGTCTCCTTTTATACAGAAAAACAGGCGAGGCGGTGTGGTTGTTGCAAACTTCTCACTGCAGGAAGTCTTTGTTCCTGCAGCCATCCATGTGGGTCAGGCCATGGTGTCCTTGTAAACCTCCAACAAAACAAAGGTTATTTTCTGTTTTGCAACTTACCATCTCTACATAAATGCAGAAGTGCTAACATCCTTAATGGTCAGAGTCCCGAGAATAGGCTCTCCTGTACATTTCAGGCTAAAGGCAACATTGTTTTACAAAAGGTGCAGAGCTGGCAAGACTAAGCCTAGAAAACAGGGCACAGTGGTGAAAGCCACAGGAACAGATCCAATATGGAGTCCGATTTGTTCTTTTCCGTTACAGAGGGACACAGTGAGAGCCTCCTGGCAGTTGGCCGGAGGCGTGGCCTGCTGAGAGCAGCCTGGCGACTGGCCCGAGAGGCCGCAGGGGTCACAGGGAGGCATGATGATGCACCACGGGCGGTTATAAAAGCCGGCGCCACTGCCAAGGTGAGCCATAGCAGAGATGGCCTTTCTGGTTCTCCTGCTACTTGTGGCCACGTCCTCGACCGCCTTCTCCATACCCACCTCTGACACACTCCATGCCCACTCCTATTGCCCCGGGTCCCTCACCCACACCGAGCACTCTACTCTAGTGCCAGGGTCCACCTTCGGGCCCCTCTGCGGGCCAGCAAGCCCGCGTACCCGCACCCGGCGCCCCCTGTACCGGCATGGGCTGGCCTGGCTCCTCTCCTTCTGGTTCCAGCCCCGCGGTGGGGGATCGGGCTCCACCACCAGCAGCACAGTGGACCCCTGCCCATCCTGGGACTGTCCCTCCCAGGCCTCTGCTGTCCCAACACAGCTGCCAACCAGCCAGCAAAGCGACCACGCAGAGACTTCGGACAGAGGGCAGCCGCTGACTCCTGTGCTGCACTCCCCAGGACCTCCTCCAGCTGAGCCGCGGGTATCTGGCCCCAAGCCTCATGTGGACGCGCCGCAAGTCCACTTATGCCTCTGGCCGTCGGCACCTCTGCCGGTCCCGGGTCAGCTGGCAGGAAGAGGCTGCTACACTGTGGATGAGGAAGACATCCTGCCGATCCTCACGCGTGCCGTCCCCTACCTTGGCCCTGGCTCCCTTGGCCCTGGTTCCCTCCCTGACTCTCAGCCCCAACCTCCTCCAAGAAGGGAAGAATGGGTACCAACAGTCCAGCCTGCCCTACAGCCAGCCAGCCAGACGGGAGGCCGAGAGACAGAGCAGAAAAGGCGACCTGGACCCAAAGGCTGTCCTGAACCTGACACGGACTGGAAACATCCCAGGCCACCAGCCCAGGCCAGGCTCCATATACCGCTGCTGTGGCTGGAGCAGTCGTGTCAGTGGTGCTCCAAGGAGGCGATGGCGGGCTTTGGCAAGGGCAGGCACTCCAACGTCACCATTTCAGTGCCCGGGACCCTTGAGAGCGTGGTCCTCCTCCTTATGCGTCACTGGGCCGAGGTGCTGGCGGGCCCCTGGCCTGGGACCACATTCCACTGAACATCCTGGTTCTATAACACCTGCGGGGTCATCTTCCTGTTCAGATTAATCTTGGGGAGGAGAAAGGTGCCAGCAGAACAGGAGCCCCGGGTCGTGGCAGGGAGGGACGGGCGTGGGCACGTCCCAGGGGAGCCCCCGGCCCTGAGCATAGAGGAGTCCTTGGCTGAGCTCCAGAGGCTGCCGGGGAGGTATTATGAGCTGGAGTGGGAAGTGGAGGCCTTGCAGCAGCGGGAGGAGTTGTGCAAGCAGGAGGCTGAGGTCCTTGCAATAGAAAGGGCCTTGGAGGGTTTGCTCAGGGAGGTATCTTGACTCTTCCCTCGGCAGCAGGGTGTGCACTCGGGTGGGGGGGGGTGAGTTGGGGGGAAAGGGGGTGGGGGGCATGGGAGGAGAGCTTCCCATGCATGTGAGTTATCAATAAATAATGTGTTGGAATGCAAAACGTGTCCACGAGTGATGGTGGCCCCGGGGACCACATCGCACGGAGTCCTCACACCCTTCAGCGGGCTGGTGTCCACTAGGCAGGTGCCTCCGTGGTTGTGAACTACAAAGCCAGCACCATGACACCCTGCCCGACCTCCTGGTGCCAGCGCCGAGCAGGGTGCCTTCGGATGGAAAGAAACCAGGCAAAGGGTCTGCTCCTGCTGTTTCTCAAAAGACCACTTCCAGCCTGAGGCAGCCAGTTTGTGGCAAAACTCAGGTTTGCACCTGACGTTCTTTCTGGCTCTGACCTCCAGCCACGGCGGCAGTGCCCCTCCACCCCAGGGTCCTGCATGGGGCAGGCCTCGGATGATCGATCACGGGGGAGGGACCAGAGGCAGGAGCTCTACTCTCTGCTGCTGGGTGGGAGCACGGGGAGAGGGGGCGCAGACAGCTGGCCGTGCGCTCAGAGCCACAGAAGCCCTACAGGACTAGGGCGGACTTGCTCTGGCTGCTCTAGGTTGGAGGAGCGGGGCTGGCTGGACAGAGCAAGGCAGAGCAGCTTTCAGGTGGGAACGGGGAGACCGGAGGGTGCTGGCGGACGTGGAGGGAAGTGGCCGCTTCCAAGAGGCAGAGCTGAGAATCGGTGATGAGTAGGACACTGGGGGCTGCGGGGCAGGGTGGGATCCATCTCCCAGGAGCCACCCCAGCAGAGTCCCCTCTCATGTCCTCGACCAGCTGCGAGACCAGAGAGCGACCGAGTCAGTGTTCTCTGATCCCAAGGGGGCAACACGGCCCACCTGGCCGGGTGCTCCATGCAGCAGGGCCTGACATAAACTTGTGGTTGGTCACAATGTGACGAAACAGCACTGAGTTTCATAAGTAACTCTATAGTTGACAAAACATCTTACGCACATGAGTCTTACTAGTCACCAAAAAATATCACTGTCCTTTCTGCACACACCAGAACACAGCTGCTGTGGCTCAAGGATATGCCAGTATAAGTAACAGTCCAGCACCTAACACAGTTTCAAAAACCAGTTACTTGTAGGTAATTTATATTACAGTTTTTTTTTTAATGAAAATAACACAGATTAGTGGGAAAGAGTCAGTGGCTCCCAGATTTAAATAAAAGTAGAAATCTTTACTATTAGAGCAAGAGAAGATTAGAGATTAGAAAAAAATAATTTTTTTTTAAAAAGATTAGAGGTTAGAGATGTCTAGATTAGACTGCAATGAAATGTACACACATAATTTATAAATAAATGATAAGGTGACCTCTCTGCCTCAAAAGAAATTCAAACATTAAGTTACCTCCTGATAAATACCAATAAGGGAAAGAGAATGGAAACAGGAGTTCAGAGAGAGGAAAGATGCTAAACATTCAACTGTCAAGCAAGAACTAATCGTATGCTTATTTATATGAATGATCCTGGACACTGAATTTCTATGGATGGGGGTTCCCGTTGGATGCTTTTAGAAGAGAGAAAAAATAAACAGCAACTATCTACTCTTGAATTAAAATATTTACATGCCACACTTCAAAAAGAATAAAGAGGTACAGAGTTTTTCAAAATTCATTAGAGAATTTTAATGCAAAACAGTCTGAAGACCACTGCTGAACTAGAAGGAAACTTGTTCCACTTACAACCTCCTTCCTGTGACCGTGTTGGCAGCCTGTCCTGCTCGCGCAGGCAACGCTGCTATGCGTGAGTACACAGAAACCTGGATCAAACAGCAGCCATGCATTACACTTTTTTGAACCACATATGAAATAAAAATTGCAAGTGATATATGGTATTTTTCTTTCTTTTTCTGGCTTACTTCACTTAGAATGATGATCTCTAGGTCCATCCATGTTGCTGCAAATGACATTATTTTATTCTTTTCCATAGCAGAGCAGTATTCCATTGTATAAACATACCACAGCCTCTTTTGTATCTAATTTACTTTTTAAAATGTATTTTATATTTTTTTTTATTGAGTTATAGTCAGTTTACAATGTTGCATCAATTTCCAGTGCAGAGCACAATTTTTCAGTTATACCTGAACATACATATATTCATTCTCATTCTTTTTCACCAAAAGCTACCACAAGAACTTGTATATATTTCCCTGTGCTATACAGTATAATTTTGTTTATCTATTGTATATATACCTGTCAGTGTCTACAAATTTTGAACTCCCAGTCCGTCCCTTCCCACCCCTCTCCCCACTGGCAACCAGAAGTTTGTATTCTATGTCTATGAGTCTGTTTCTGTTTTGTGTTTATGTTCATTTGTCTTTTTCTTTTATTTCTTTGTTTCTTTCTTTTTTTTTAGATTCCACATATGAGCGATCTCATATGGTATTTTTCTTTCTCTTTCTGGCTTACTTCACTTAGAATGACATCCTCCAGGGACATCGAGCTGCTGCAAATGGCATCATGTTGTCATTTTTGTGGTTGAATAGTATTCCATTGTATAAATATACCACCTCTTCTTTATCCAGTCATCTGTCAATGGACTTTTAGGCTGTTTCCATGTCTTGGCTATTGCAAATAGTGCTATGAACATTGGGGTGCAGGTGTCTTTTTGAAGTAGATTTCCTTGTGGATATATACCCAGGAGTGTGGATTACTGGGTCATATGGTAAGTCTGTTCCTAGTCTTTTGAGGAATCTCCACACTGTTTTCCACAGTGGCTGCACCAAACTGCATTCCCACCAGCAGTGTAGGAGGGTTCCCTTTTCTCCGCAGCCTCTCCAGCATTTGTCATTTGTGGACTTTTGAATGATGGCCATTCTGACTGGTGTGAGATCATACCTCACTGTAGTTTTGACTTGCATTTCTGTGATAATTAGCGATATTGAGCATTTTTTCATGTCCCTGTAGGCTATTTGTATGTTTTCATTGGAGAAATGCTTGTTTAGGTCTTCTGCCCATTTTTGGATTGGGTTGTTTGTTTTTTAGTTATTCAGCTGTATGACCTGTTTATATATTCTGGAAACTGAGACTTTGTCAGTAGAAATACTTGCAAATATTTTCTCCCATTTCATAGGTTGTCTTTTTGTTTTGCTTACGGTTTCCTTTGCTGTACAAAAGCTTATAGGTTCAGTTAGTTCCCATTTGTTTATTTTGCTTTTATTTCTGTTGCTTGGTTGGGTAGTCTGCCCTAGGAGAACACGGCCGAGGTGAATGTCAGATCATGTTTTGTCTATGTTTCCTTCTAAGAGGTGTGTAGTGTCTTGTCTTATGTTTAAGTCTTTAAGCCATTTTGAATTTATTTTTGTGTATGGTGTGAGGGAGTAGTCTTTTTGTTTTTTGAAAATGGAGCATTTTGGTATGGTGTGGAAAAGCAAAGAAACATGAGGATGGGAGGAAAATGCCTTCAAAAATGACATAATTTCCTCCAGGAAATGGAAAAAGAAAGTCCCCATTACAAGGCAGTCCTGTTGAGAAACTGTGTATCGGACATAAGAGTTATGTTTTTGTATTTAATATCTTTGTAAATATGCTTTCTAGTCACAGAATTACAGGCGCGAGATTCACAATAGATACTGATTGCCTATAAATGTCTCTCGGTAAGATGTCAAAGGCACTGCTGTGTTAACAAACTGATTATTAAGTAAAAGGACAAAGTGCGCCAGAGTTGGTTTGCTAGGATATTTCATTCAGGTTCCAAAGCTAGGTTCTTATGACATTTCTTTCTTCAGGTGGAATCACTCCTGACTTGGCAGGAGGCAGTGATGAGAAATCATACAGCAGTAACAACATTCATCCTGCTGGGATTAACAGATGACCCAAAACTACAAGTTCTGCTTTTTCTATTTTTGTTCCTCACCTACATGTTGAGTGTGGCTGGGAACCTCATCATTATCACCCTGACACTTTTGGATTCCCATCTTCAAACTCCCATGTATTTTTTCCTCTGAAATTTCTCTGTCTTAGAAGTCTCATTCACCACGGTCTGTATTCCCAGATTCCTGTATACTCTGACAACTGGAGATAATACTGTTACCTATAATGCTTGTGCCACCCAATTCTTTTTTGTTGTCCTCTTTGGAGCAACCGAATTTTTTCTCCTGGCCGCTGTGTCCTATGACCGCTACGTGGCCATCTATGAGCCCCTGCACGCCATGACCACCGTGAACAGGGTCTGCACGGCACCTGTTCTGTGCTGTTGGTTTGCGGACCTGTTGATTGTCCTCTCGCCTCTGGGCGTGGGCCTCTGGCTGGAATTCTGCGACTCGAATGTGATTGATCATTCTGGCTGTGATGCATCATCACAGATAACCTGCTCAGACACTGTGCTGATAGAACTGTCTTGAGTTTGGCGGTGCTGACACTCATTATGACCTTAGCGTGTGTAGTCCTCTTCTACACGTACATCATCAGGACCATTCTAAGATTCCCTTCTGCCCAACAAAGGAAAAAGGCCTTTTCCACTGGCTCCTCCCACATGACTGTGGTTTCCATCACCTACGGCAGCTGCATCTTCATCTACATCAAACCTTCCACAAAGGAAGGAGTGGCCATCAACAAAGTGGTGTCTGTGCTCACCACTTCAGTTGCCCCTTTGCTGAATCCATTCATTTATACCCTTTGAAACAAACAAGGGAAAGAAACCTTCAAAGACACAGTAAAATGGACTGTGTTTCTCACAAAGAGGTGACACTATTGCTGTTTTTTTGAGACTGACTTAAAATTAAACCTGAATAACCCAGGAGCAACATTCATGAATTTGCCAAATAAATAGTTTCTTCCGATTCTGTAGATTAATCAAGCGAACTCTCTCCCAGGAATTTTCTTTTATAATCCAAACGCCAAAATCAAGCTCCTTCTTTCAAGTTTATTTTATTCAAAATGTTTTTTTTCCCATTAATACATGTTCCAGAGACTAGATTCCCAAAATACTCAATGTCATAAAAGGGAAATAAAGATACACGAAGCTGTATGTCTGGGCATAAGGCCTTCTCGTGATGTGGAATATAAATGCCCAGAGAGCATTTCTCACTTGTTAGGAAGACTCCAGTACCCAGTGTCCAGTTGAACAAGAGTAATTAAAAATTCTTCACCAAAGCTTAAAACATGGTCTTAAAGAAAAGTTTGCACTCCAGAGCTCTCTTTGTCATGTTAAAATGTCCATTTTTTAGGAATGAGTAAAAGGTGTTAATGGGGAAAATTCAAAATCAGTGAAGACAATAATTTTAAACCAATTTATCTACAAAAATGTTTCTACTGGCCTATCTAGAAACTATGTGCATGTACTGCATCTGGAAATATCTGATTACAGAAGAGAAGGAACAAGACTTTTGAGTGCTAGAGTCGTCTACTGACACGGCCCCTGACGGTGCTTAGACACAGACCCCAGGAGAACAAGCCCTGACTTTAGGAGTAGGGCGAGTAAATCTTACCAGAAACATAAACATGAAGGCAAAAGAAAAATTTTAAGAAGATGATCTGGGAGAATAGTTTCATAGCCTTGGGTTAGGGAAGAATTTCTTAAATTAGATATAACAAACAATTGATAAACACAACTGCATTAAGATTAAGAAATCGTTCACCAAAAGAAACCCATTAACAGAGTCAATAGTAGAAGATATTTGCAACTCATATAACCCAAAAAGTAATTAAATTGAGAATATATAAGGAATTCCAATAAATCAATAGGAAAAAGACAGATAACCCAATGAAAAAGAAGTGGTCAAGAGACCGGAATAGGAACTTCAAAAAAGAGAAATATAAATGGCTAATATAGGTATAGAAAATTCTTCACCTACATTAGTAATTACAGAAAAGCAGATTAAGGTCACATGAGTTCCCTAATTCAAAAAGATACATGCATACCAACGTTCACAGCAGCACTGTTTACAATAGCCAACCTAAAAGTCCATTGACAGATGAATGGATTAAAAAAGATGTGGTGTGTGTGTGTGTGTGTGTGTGTGTATACACACACATACACAATGAAATACTATTCAGCCATAAAGAGAATGAGATAATGCCATTTGCAGCAACATGGATGGACCTAGAGATTACACAAAGTGAAGTAAGACAAAGACAATGACATTGCTTATATGTGGAATCTAAAAAATGATACAAATGAGTTTGTTTGCAGAACAGAAACAGACTCACAGACATAGACACACCAGAGATGGTGATACTGGAAATAATTCAAGTACTTTGAAATCAGTTTGGCATCACTAGTAAAGTTGAAGCTATTCATACCAGTAACCCAGCAATTCCATTCTTGGAATATATTTCATAGAGAAAATTTCAGACGTGTCAGTATAGCTGTACATTTCATAATTTCCCCAAAATGAAAAATAAATTCCTGTCAGCTGAATGAATGAATAAATTATGGTAAATTCATACAATGGAATACTGTAGTGAAAATGAATGACTCACAGCAGCACAAATGAATACTAAGCGTAAAATTGAACAAAAGCAAGACGGGAAAGAATACATACAGTGTAATCCCAAATTTATAAAGTTTGAAAACAGGCAACACTAAACTATATTGTTTAAGGATCTATACTTAAGTAATAAGATTATTAAGTGTAAGCAATTTAATTTGTTGAAATTTCCTCATATGCAAATGCAGATAAAAATAAGAACAGGCTGCAAAGATTTCTGTGAGGACTAAATAACTTACTGCATGTAACAGACTCAGCCTCTCCTTTAAAAACAATAGAAAACACTTAACAAGCAAAGTTACTCATATTGTTCTCCTTGGTCTTGCTGTTAATGTTCCTGGTGTTAATACTGCTATTGATTTTTTATCTTTGGAAACTTCTGTGAACACAAACCTCTATCCAAAACAAAGGTTTTAGCCACATATGTTTTCTCTTTTTTGAGTCTGATCTTCGTACTTCATTCTTATAATATCAGGTGATGAACACGAGGAAAGGAATGGACAGAAAATAAGATAATACTGATTTATGTTTTGGAGTGGGTGGTGAGTGAATGACTTAATCATCATTTGAGAGATGGTTTGATTTCTGATGAATCTGCAAGTACCATAGGGGCCACCCATCCTCCTACAAATGAAAGGGCCCCTAATTGTGCTGACATTACAAAAATAGCTTAAGAAATATTTTCAGAATGTGGGGCTCTTCAGTGACCCTCAAATTGCGTCACCAGTGCAGTAGCATATTTCAATAATAACTAAGCTATAATTTTTCTAACCATCCTCAGAGGTCTCACCCCATTGCTCTCAGCCTCTTTCTCGGACTCTTAGGCTGCAGCTGAGTCTCTCGTTGCACTTTTTTTGGTCTTTTTTGCCAGCTTTATTTAAATATAGTTGATATATAACACTGTGTAACTTTAAGATGTTCAAGGGAATAATCTGATACTCTCATTGCACTTTTAACACAGTCTCCCTGGCCCTTCTCCTCTTAGATGTGTGTCCACATCTTGCTCACAGAGTTGTCAGCAATTGGTGTTCATTAGCACCTTCTGAACTTGGGTCCACAGGGCACCTTTAGCTTCTTTAGGAAATTGATCCCCATGTGCCTGCTCTAAATAAGGAGCAGATAAACTCTGGGTCACTCTTGCTAACACGGAATTTGCACTGTTCGTATCTTAGCTCCCTGAAAGAGTATGGCAGGATAGGATCAGACAGTATAAAGAAAATATGATAATTTTTCACTAGTTGTAGACACATGTGTGAATCTCATCTTTGATTCATCTTCTCAAATCAACAAAGTAAACAGACCACTGCAGTCATTCAAATTGTGAAGAGCACGAGCACTTTATGTTTCCAGTTCCCAGAATCACCAATATTATCATCTTGTGGACATAGACCATGAAATTATACTACTGTGAAGTTCTGGAAGAAAACACAAAGCTACAAAGCTACTGTTAAAACTCACAGGTGAGTACATCAGGGAAGTGAGATCCAGATCTGAGAAAACCAGCTCAAGGTTCAACCTCACCTGGTCCCTCCGTACTCACTTACGGCTGTCATGGGAAAATTATCACTGATGTCTGAAAGTGTATGATTTTTCTAACTAACTATGCATGTGGATTAGATTATCCCTTAAAATGTCCTTTGCCACAAGAATCTTCAAAATCCGATAAGGCTAAAGATGGCAAATCAGAGTTTCCTTCCTTGTGCGCCACTAATTTATCTACAAAGGACAACTGTAATAACAGTGTTAGTGTCAACCTCCTGCTCTCTGTGTTCTAAGAGCAGTGGACACACATGTCTGAGATTAGAACCAACTTCTACTCCCACATACTATTCAGGTATCTTCAAAACTTCCAGCCAGACCCATTCTGAGAGATGTGTCCTGTGGCTGCCACAGTCTCTCTCTGCCTGGCAGTGTGCCAAATCAGTGCCCAGAAGACTCCAAATACGGCAGCAAAGCATAAAGTTTAATGCTTATCAATATGATTTAGTGATGACCGAGACCTGGACAGAGGAAAAGACTCACAGGATAAAATGACAGAGTCAGGAAACAAAGGTCTCAGAATCTTAAAGGCCAGATAGGCACCCACCCCACAAAATTCAGAGAGGTAGCAAGAAATCAGAGTTGGATCTGGGATCTGCAGCATCGCCGGCACTGGGAGAATTTCCACAGGTTACTTACAGAGGGAACCAGGAACTAGTATGTGAAGGAGATGAGGGTCAGTGACAGACACATGATGAAGTATCAGATAGTACGTGAAGGGGAACACAGAAAGAAAAGAGGAACAGACAGAAACATTTATACAAGAACACAGAAGTGAGAGGGGTAAGTCAGCTAAAACGATTTAAGTGTTGGAAATTTATGAACATTTCATAAGAAAGGACAGGTACAGACAGTCATTATTGGGTGCCATGTCTTTCCTAAGGACTTAGGAACAGGAGAAATGACAAAAACTTCATGAATAGAATCAGTGTTTTGCATTTTGTTGCCTTTATCCCACTGTATGAATCTTCTATGCACATCCTTCATGTGTGTTTTAAATCTGTTTTATTCTTTGTGCTTAAATCAATTTGTATTGATGTTTTACTGTGAAAATATTAACCCTGACAAAAAAAAAAAAAAAAAACAAGCTTTATGAGTCAAGCCACTTGCACAGGAGCCTTGGGGCTTTGAAAGAGCCAAGCCCAGTCCAATGGGATGCCAGTTCGGGTCAATTTGAATGAAAGGCTGGTAACATGACCTGCTTCTGTTGGTTGCCATTAACTTCATTTTTCCTACCCTGGGAAACTCCAGTTGTCATCATTGATCCTGCCTTTTCCCCTTAGATCTACTGAGGGCCAACAATGAAAAACCGAACCACATTTACTGAATTTATCTTGCAGGCCTTTACAAATCGACCAGAACTCCAAGTGGTGATATTCATCTTTCTGTTCCTCACCTACATGTTGAGTGTCCTGGGAAATTTGACTGTCATCATACTCACTCTGATAGACCCCTACCTCAAGACCCCCATGTATTTCTTCCTCCAAAATTTTCCCTTCTTAGAAATTTCCTTCAGGGCCATTTTCATTCCCAGATTTCTAACCAGTATGACAACGGCAAATAAAGTCATCAGCTTTGCTGGCAGCCTGATTCAGTATTTTTTTGCTATATTTCTTGGGGCCGCGGAGTTTTATCTCCTGGCTTCTATGTCCTATGACCGCCACGTGGCCATCTGCAAGCCCCTGCACTACCCAACCATCATGAGCAGCTGAGTCTGCGTCCAGCTTTGTGTTCTGCTCCTGGCTGGGGGGGTTCCTAGCTATCTTTCCTCCAGTCATCTTGATGAGCCAGGTGGATTTCTGTGCTTCCAATGTTCTGAATCACTGCTACTGTGACTATGGGCCCCTCCTGGAGCTTGCCTGCTCAGACACAAGCCTCTTAGAACTGATGGTCATCTTCTTGGTGGTTGTGACCCTGGTGGTTACTCTGGTGCTGGTGACACTTTCTTCTACATACATTATCAGGACGATTCGGAGGATCCCCTCTGCCAAAGGACAAAGTTCTTTTCCACAGTCCCTTCCATATGATTGTCATCTCTCTCTCTCTTATGGCAGCTGCATGTTTACGTACATTAATCTTCCTGCAAAAGAAGAAGGTGTTTTCAACAAAGGAATAGCTGTGCTCATTACTTCAATTACTCCCTTGTTAAACCCTTTCATTTACACTCTAAGAAATCAGCAAGTGAAGCAAGCATTCAAGAACACCACCAAAAAGATCGTGAAGCTTTAAATATCTATCTATATATATATATCTCAAGGAAATACATTCCACTTAATAAACATGTACTGAATGTCTACTACATTTCAAGTGCTGAACCAGCACTTGAGGACAAAAGTATAAACGGTGTATGCCCTAATTTCAAGCAATCTATGATCTAATGTGATAGAAATGTGTATAGACTGTAAATTGATGTCATAAGTTAAAAAAAATAATATGGAAAGTGTTATTAGAGAAAGTTGACTGAGGATCCGTGAAAAGAACAATTGGAAAGAATTAACTGCTTTCTGGAAATTACTTGAAATTTAAGAGGCAAACTTCCTGCTTATTTAGGAGTGGGAAAGTAAAAATTTAGAGCAAGAAAGAGAGGCCAGATCATAAAGGTATTTATTACAAAGTGTGGAGTTAGCTGGATCTTGGTGAGCCAAGAGACGTTTAAGAAAGGAGGTGATGTTACCAGCATTGTCTGCGAGGAGGTCGAGCACGGGCACTGCTCTTCACCGGGGAGCGCTGGAGACCATCCTTCTATCAAAGTGTCAATAATTTTTTATTCTCCTTTCCTTTTTCATTTCTGTTTCAACTGTAGCCATTGTAACTTCCATCCTCCCATAAAGAAAAAAAGCTTTACATTTGATCCACTTTTCTCCAAATGACGTGAAAATTCTCAAGATTTTGTCAACTTACACATCCGTTTTCTAGAAGTTATGGTTAGGTTTCTGAGGGAAGGTTAGAATCCTCTCACTTCTCCTGTTGGTGGTTTTCATAAACTGACACTTTTTAAGGTTATGAGTCACCGACTCTCCCTCTTTGGTAGTCTCGCATAATTCTTTTTCTATTGTGATTTTATTTTGATCTTTTTGTTTATTTTGTTAGGTATTATAGAGGACAAATTCTGTGATATGACTTCATTTGTTTAACTTGTTCCCAAATTTTTGCTTTTTTAAAAAAAAAAACATAAGCCATGGATAACTGTTTCTTAAGTAGAGAAGAATATAAGGTATTCATACAGTTTTATGTCTAGAATGTTCCAAATTTTGAGTCTCTGCAACCAACTGGAAACGGACTACCCTACCAAGATCTCTACATAGAGTCAAAGGGAGAGCAAATTCAATTTGAATCAATGTCAGTGGAACAGGGCATTTTGGAAATCTGAGTATTTGTACATTGTCTGGTACTATCCTAATTCATTGCAGAATGCTGATTACTGTTTGGGGTACAAATGGAACATCATCTGATGTATTCACATCTGTTATACGTTGTAGTAACACTGAATGGCACAATGCTCCTCAAGCACTTAAGGAGCAAACTGTACTGGACTGATCGTGAGACCAAACTCCCAGAACCCCAGAAAGCACTGAAGAGTGTACAGTAGTTTTAATAAATGGCCTTTTATATAAAGCCACTGCTGTTTTGAATATCTGGGTTTCCTTGGTGGATAAGCTAGAGATTAGTGGTGACTTTCAATTTATTCCAGCTTCACTGAAATGTTAATAAATAGAGAAATGTTCTTCAACAGCCACACCTGAATCATTAAGTTCCCCCAAATCGACATTTCTACCAAAAACTATGATGAAGTGGGAGACAACGCCACATTGTGGTTGAAAATACAGGCTTTTGCTCAAATCCTGGATTCTCAACCTTCTATCCAAGTCTCCTTGCAACAGTTTTTCACCTCTCTAAAGCTTACTTTTCTCAACTCTAAAATGTGGATAATAATAGTGTCTATATTTTAGGATCGTTTTGAGCATTAAATGAGATAGTAAGTATTAAAAAATTTAAAGCCATTACTAAGTGTTTAATAAATGATATCCATTATAACAGTATGGTAATAATAACCAATGTCCTTTTCAAGAAACTCAGGCTTAACTGGTAAGAATAGGTATTAAATTGTTTGGTTTAACCCGAGACTGTAAAGATGTTGGCCATTCTACTTGCCGCAAGGCCAGCTTGTTTCCATTCTTCTTCTGTCCAGCTGCATCCTTGGTTAGCCAGGTCTAACCCGCACTTCAGATAAAGCCAATCAGAACATCTGGCAGCAGACTGTTAGGACTGGGCTACTGCCAACTCCCCGCGCCCCAGACGCCAAGTATGCCGAGATAAAGAAGAAGACTACTTGTGTAAGTCAAAGTTCAAGAATATGAGCCAGGGCTCCACCCAGTCTTCATAATAAAAGCATTTTGAAATGAAATCAGGAGGGAATGTGTCACCTTCTACAAGAGCTTGTCCAGAAGACAAAAGAAAAAGACAAGTCATGCTCTTCTGAAACTGTCCACCTGGCTATCTTTATGTTAATATTGACTTGGAATGTAACCCAAGTCACAGAAAAGCAAAGGAATGAGCTTACTAATTCTGCAGCTGAACCTTTAGAGCATTCAGGGTCTAATCAAGTCGATGGGTTTCATCCTCCTATCACCGCTGTTGATGAGAATCAAAAGAAACAGCTTTACAGCCTCATATTCCCAGGATAGTATCAGCAGGGCTGGGGTGAGGGGAGAATAAAAGCAAGTGAGACCGGATCTACTGTACCAAGTGTTCACTCCTCTCTTCTCTCTCCCTGAGCCCCCAGAGCTTGTGGGCTTATGAATTATAAATCTAAACCCAAAGCCACTTCTTGCAAAGAGTTTAAAATAAAATTCAAAAGGAAAGGAGAGAATTTTTTAAGAAGTCAAGCAAGGTAAGAACAGCTCTATAATGACTTGGGTTTTCCAGCCTAAGGATCATCTTTGTCATTTCTTTAGATTCACCCAGAAGGTCACAAACCAGGGCTTAAGCTTCAGCCCTTACACATCACTAGACAGTATCGCTGAAGCTCTGCAGGGGTTATGAGTTCAGAAGCCACAGTAACCACCCATCTGAGGAATACAGCCACTGTGAAGTGGGGGCTGGGTGGGGAGCAAGATTACACACAAGACAACAGAGGAAGGGAAGAATTATAGGGACAGAAACACCAAGAATTTAACAAGTTTATACTGTAAATAGTACAGGGAACTATATTCAATATCTTTTAGTAACATGGTGAAAAAGAATATGAAAGTGAATATATGTCTGTTCATGTATGACTGAAGCATTATGTTATACACCAGAAATTGACGCACTGCAAACTGACTATACTTCAATTAAAAAAATATATACATATACAAAATTTTTTTTACTAAGTATAATCTCCTCAAAAAGATAAGAATGATACTGGTAACATGAAGGACAAGACATTATAAAAATAACTAGGTAAAAAATATGGCTGAAAAACCTAATAAATGAAACAAAGATGAGGCTAATACCAAGAGAGAAGGAACTAAAACATTCATTAAAACTGAGCTAGAAGACCAGACCTGATAAGGAGGGAGGGTATAGCTCAACTGGTAGAGTGCGTGCTTAGCATGCACAAGGTCCTCAGTTAAAGTAAAACAAACAAATAAATAAAATAAACCTAGTTACCTTCCGCCCCCAAAAAAGATCAGACCTGATAAACTCTCCCAAAAAGCAACAGAAAACAATAAAGATATTAGATAGATAACATAAAACAATAAAGATATTAAATTAGGTAGGTAGATAGATAAACAGGCACCAAAAGACCATTGTAGATGCCAAAATCCAGAGAATAAGCATTGCAGGTGAAGACAAGAGAAAAAATGAAATAGTAATACATTTCCTATACTAGAGAAAGGTGGGTATGTCTGAGTATGCTGAGACAAGCTAGATAGAGAAAATTTACTTCTCAAGAAACCAGACATTTAAATGTGATAGTAAAATAAAAGAACGGCTTAGAAGGCTTACTGCACAAAGAACAAATTCAAAACACTTCTAAAAGAAATACTCAAATAAAAGGATAAATAAACAGAAGGATGATGCAAATATGAAACGTAAAAATTACAATATAACATATTAATTACATAATGTGTATTTTTAACTTTTAAAAAAGGAAGACTCAAAGATGAATAAAAGAAAATCTATATCCAAAGCAGAACTAAAATTCTAGAAAACATGTAAATGGTGGGGTTGTGAAGAAAGACCAAAGTAACATACAAAAACGGTAATATATTTTGTTGTGATCCAAGAAAGAAATACAAATGCCTTAAGTTTAAGAAATCAGTAGATGAAAATAAACAAAAATGAATCTTAAGGTATCAATCCCAAAAATAAAATATAATTTATAACTCAACAAAACAAAAAGTACCCACCCAATGAGAGACAGGAAAAGATTTTTAATAGTAGTAACTAGTGGAATAAATGGCATATATAGAATAAGATGGCAGAAATCAGTCCAATTATATAACAGTCATCATGGAAAGAACCTATCAGTGAATCCCATAATGAAAGACACAGAACTCAAACTGGGTTAAAAACAATAATAAATAAATCCAGGAATGTATTGTATATAACAGACACACAAGTCTATTTTACCAAAAATATAAATTTTACTTTCATGTATTCTGGTAATTAAGGGTTTGAACTGAAAATAGCACTTTGGGTCTACAGGAGTTAGAGGCTACTATTAGTTTCAAGTTGTTTAAAAATAAGACATTTTAATCAAAATGCAAAATTTCATTCATACCTATTTGTATGCTAAAGCAGTCATTTGCTTGAATGTAACTAATTGATGAAATGGAATGGACATAAAGTGTTAATTCAGTGCTTTGTTTGTCTAGAGCCCAGGATTTCCTACCACGTATCACTAAGGAAATACCTGGACTTTACTCATCACAACGAGTAAATGATAGATTAAACACCACCCCCGCCCCTAGAAAAAGACTAACTAGAAAAAGACTAACTGACCTGATTGCAGGGTGCTCTGTAAAATTATTTGGATGATTTTCTTAAGCACAGCTGCTTCTACCATCTCTATAATCAATGTAGTAGTTTCTTTCGCCCCTACTATCCTTCATGGATTTACACTGACCACATGTCTGGGTCAGGGGAGGTCAGAGGTGCCCATGCAATGCACTCATCCCATTGCCACTGTCCTAATGGTAGCAGTTGCTTATTGGGAACATTCCACATGAACAGAAGTATTTCACATGCTTAAAACATTTAGTTCCAAAATACATTCAGAGTAGCAGCTACAACCACTTGGATATATAAAATGCCCATAAATACTTTGACTATCAGCCCACTGCTGGAAGGCTTTGTGAAAACAGGTGCACAAAACTGCAGACGGTCCAAAATGCTGACAAACATCAGTTAATTTCAAGGACCCCAGTGGTGGGAGCTGTTCTTGACTGACATCCTAAATCTTGCAACTTTATTTCTACTCTACTCTGATGATCAAAAGTAAATTATAAGCCCAGCCAAATGAAAGAGAGAGAAAAGAAATCGTGTGCCCTGATGGAGACACTGACACTGTTGTTTTCTTTCAAGATTTTTTGAACATATTGTACCTACAGAAAGGAAAAAAATCTCAAAATTCTAAAGCCTAAGACTTTCCATTCAGGTCTCTCAAATGACCAGCACAGCTTCCCCGGCCTCACAAGACCAACCGTGTCCTGCCAGGTCCCTGCGGCCCACCACCCAGGCAAAACACTCTATCTTATTTGTTAGTATCTGTTGCTGTGTAACGTTGTCACCCCAAATTTTGGTGGAAAAGATAAATTTTTATCACTATAGTTCTGAGAGGAGACGGGACAGCTGAGTGGCTCTCACATGGGCCTTTCATTTAGCTGTAATTAGCGGTGACAACATTTGGAATCATGGAAAGGCTCAACTGAGCTGATGTCCAAGATGACTTTAGGTCACAGTTCACTACAGCTGAGACGGCTGGATGAGGCGGGGGCTAACCAAGTCTCTCTCTCTATTCAGCAAGGCTGGCTTGGGCGTCCTCGTTGCACGGCAATCTCACAGTATTTGAACTTTTGTTGTTGTTGGGAGGTAGGGGGTAATAGTTGTTGCTTTCTTTTTTTTAATGGAGGTACTGGGGACTGAACCCAGGACCTTGTGCGTGCGGGGCATGCGCTCTACCACTGAGCTATGCTCTCCCTCCTGAACTTTTTCATGACTCCTGGATCCCCACAGAGCACATGTTCCAAAACAGAAGGGAGAAGCTACAAGTCTCCAGTGAGCTAATCTCTGAAATGACACAACTTCACTTCTACAACTAATGTCAAAATCAAGTCACAGAGCCAGTCAAGATGAAAAGGGGGAGGGAAGAAACTACCCCCCACAGTCATGAAGCTGCAAAGGACCTCAAGGGCCACCGGGGCCAAGAGGCAAAACAGCTGTCTACGTCAGCCCCTCCTCCCACAGCTCTGCCTTTTCTAGGATCTCAGCCCCTCTGACCCTCATTGTTTCAAACACAGTCTGATTGTAAGTCAGTAACTTTTGTTTTTTACCCATATTTGCTGGTTGTGTTTGAGACAATTACAGACATATCTCAGAGCTATTATGGGTTCAGTTCCAGACACAATAAAGCGAATATCACAACAAGGTGAGTCACAGAAATGTTTTGGTTTCCCAGTGCATATTAAAGTTACATTTACACTTTACTGTAATTTAAGTTTGCAATAGTACTATATCTAAAACACCAATGTACTATCTTAATTTAAAAATACTTTATTGCTAAGAAGCGCCATCATCTGAGAACAAAGGGTTGCTACAAACTTTCAATTTGTAAAAAATGCAGTATCTGCAAAGCATCAAGTCACCTCTCTCTCATCTATTAGCTGAGTGACCTTGGGTAAATTATGTCACCTCTCTATACTCCATAATCTACAGAGTCAGCAGGAATACTGCATCATAGGGTTACTACAAGGTCTAAGCAAGATAAACCACATAAAACATTTACAATACTACTCAGCACAGATGTGAAGCACATTAAAATGAGGTATGCCTGTAGTCAGAAGAGGAAGTCTATCGACTATCATTAAAGACCACTTGGTTATGTTTTTTAGGCATATGTTTTAATAAATTCCTATTAGGAGGGGCAAGGAATATTATTATAATTTTGTGAAAATCCACATATTTATTCTGAGACAGTATTAACGGGTTAGATTTGAAGATTAAGGCAGCTTATATTTCCTAAGAAACAATGTTTTTATTCTCTTGAAAAGGGAAAGTACTTTGAAAGAGGCTGTGTTACAAAGAGGGGAAGCACCCCATGGAAAGAACAGATTCAATACGCAAGATTAATGAATAATGTGTATTTGAGAAAACTAAAAAAAAAAAAAAAGATTGAAATACAGATTAGAAAAAAGTTTCAGAAAAGTAGAGAACTACCTATCTGCGTGATGCTAGGTCCCTCACGGTTCTTTCTTAGACTTTCTTCTCAACTCCCGGGTTGCTCCTCTGCATTAAAAGACCACATCCACAACAGCCATGCCTCAGTTTCCACCCAGATGCTGGTAACTTACTGTTTTCATTTGAATTCCCAATATGAAAATTGAAATATATTTCAATTAATATTTCTTTGAAAGAAGTGCAAGTCTTTTCAAGATGTCATGGAAAGACTGCTTTGCTTGCTTATTTCTCAGGGTATAAATGAAGGGGTTCAACAAAGGAGCAACAGATGCAGTGAGCAGGGAAACTCCCTTATTAAGGGCCACTTCATCCTTAGCTGAAGGTTTGATATACACCGAAATGCAGCTGCCATAGGTCATGGAAACCACAATCATGTGGGAAGAACACGTGGAAAAGGCTTTTTTTCCTTTGCTGAGCAGAGGGTAATCTTAGGACCATCCTGATGAACTACACACACAAGGGTCATTATGAAGGTCAACACAGCACAGAATATAACCAGCTGCTCTATGAACCATGTATCTGAACATGAATTCTTCAGTATTGGAGAAGCATCACAGAAAAAATGGTCAATAACAGAGTCACAGAATTCCAGGCGGAGACTCAGGCCAAGGGGCGGGAGAATAATCAATAAGCCAGATACGCAACAACAGACGATGAGATTCCTGCGGACTCTGCTGTTCATGATGGTCACGTGGTGCAGGGGTTTGCAGATGGCCACGTAGCGGTCATAGGACATCACGGCCAAGAGGAAAAATTCTGTAGCTCCAAAGAGGACAACAAAAAATATTTGGCTGAAGCAGGCATTGATGGTGATGGTTTCGTCCCCACTTGATATGATGTAGAGGTACGTGGGGACACAGGCAGCTGTAAACGAGATCTCTCAGAAAGAAAAATTTTGAAGGGAAAAATACATAGCTGTTTTTAAATGAGAATCCACCAAGATGGGGGAAATTATGGTCAGGTTCCCAACTGCACTTAACATATGCGATCAACAGAAAGCTAAAGGCCAAAATCTCTAGTTGTGGGTCATTCGTCAAACCCAGGGTGATGAACGTTGTTACAGCCGAACGGTTTCTCATCACTGACTTCGTACTATGGCCACTGGTTCAAGACTGCTTCACATAAAAGGCACAGAAATTAGATCTGAAGAGCAATGTCAAGACGTGACAGAGGCAGACCGCATCTATAATGCCCAGCAAACCCAGTCACATGCATGGCCTTCTGGAACTTAACAGTCCGATTTTAGTGAGATGATTCCCTCAAATCCACTGAAATGTGCCACAGGGAGGTGAAGCTTTGGGGAAATTTCTTTTGAAAATTACTGCTACTAAAATTGTTTTAAATATTTGAGGATCTCCCAATTCACAGCACTATTTCCAATTCTCTTTTTTTTAAGTCCATACTTCGGTTGAGACGTCTCCTATTGGATCACAAGTTGGCCACTTTTGAGCTATACTTTGACGGGTCATTGAGTCTCTTTATTCCAAAGCATTTGTACTCAAAAGCTAAACCCTAAAATTCCTTTGCTTTAAGTTATGGTGCCTGATAAAATGCAAATATATGGAGGATGGCATTATGCCCTAGGTGCAGAATCTCTCCAGATCTTTCCCCCAGTGAGCAAAGCATTATTTAAAGGTCAAGTTAGATTTCTCCCAGAAAATAGTCATTCAATGGCCCCTTTCTCTGGACTTTCTCTAAGTTCCTCTTATTTCCTTATTTTCCATCTCTGTCCTCAGCAGAGAGCTTTAATGCATGACTATTTTAATGCAACTTGAAGAAAACATAGGTAAAAAAGGATAAATAGCTGAAGGATATCAAGATATACTTTGCTTTCCCTCCTCCCTGACAGCAGAAGTGTGATGCGTGTTTCACAGGGGCTAATGTACGGACCTTGGAGCAGTTTGTCTGGGATCAAGTCATCTCTCTCTCATCTACTAGCTGAGTGACCTTCGGCAAATTATTTAGTCTCTCTGTACTCGGACTTCCTAATCTATAAAGTGGAGTCAATGGGAATGCATACTGCATCATAGGGTTACTATGATGTTTAAATGAGATAAACCACGCAGAATGTTTACAATAGTACTTAGCACATGATTAATATTACACTTTTTTTTTCTGAAGCCAATCTTTCTCATTATCTCAAGAAGGCATTTAGCTCCACTAGGAGCACCTCTCTCTCACTCTCTCTCTCTCTCTCAGTATCATCAATTTCTTCCACTTTTCTAGATTTATTTCCTCAGCATACAAACATTCTCTGGTATGACCCTATACTTAAAAAAACCATAAAAATACTCGTAGGGAGTGACACTTCAATCACTATACTCTTTATATAGTTTTTACTTTAGGAAACGTGTTAATCTACATATTCAAAAATAAAATATATCTTCCAAACTGGTAACTGACCTCTTTATTAATATAATTTGTCTACTCAGTTTATGTTTCAATGTGATATTGAGACCACTGCCTAAGTGTGTGGTAATTCAAGATCTGGGCATTAGCCCCATAATAATAGTTACATTGGTCTATTCAGCTATTTGTCTTCATTCAATGTTCTCTCTTCATTCAATGTTCCAGGCCTCCACTGCTCAATGCAGTAGCTATCAGCCATATATCTAACACTTGAGATGTGGCTGGTTCAAACTGAGGTGTATTATAACCGTGAAATACACATCAGATGTCAAGACTTAGAATACAAATATGTAAAATATACCATTTATAATTTTATACTGAATACAAGTGGAACTGTTAATATTTTGCATATATATGGAGTTAAATAAAATACATTATTACAAATCAAGATCATCTGCTTCTTTTTACCTTTTGAATGATATGACCAGAAAACTATAAATTATAAATGAGGCTCACATTATATTTCTGTTGCACTATACTGTTCTAGGTTTTCAAATTCTTTCACATTGTGGAATTTTGAAAAAAGGATCTCCTAAGACAAATGAGTTCGTTTTCTAAACGGCTTTCACTCTTTTTTAATATAACCCTCAAATAACTTTGAAGCGTATGCTCCCTGAAACTGAAAAAATGAGGCTCTTTTTTGTCTTTGGGAGGTGAAAAGTATCAACTCCTACCAAGTACAGACTTACTGCTGTGCACTGCCAGGTTGCAGACATTGCAAAAGAAAAGGGACATTAACCTGCATTTATGAGACACATAGTTTGCAAAGAGGTGATACAGGTACTGAAAGATGGGGGGATGTTAAAAACGGAGCGTTTACCAATGGTAATTGAGGTATATAATATAAACACATAGATAGAGACAAAATAGATAAATGAGAGACAGAGACAGACAAGGAAAGAGAAAGTGAGGTAGATAATAAATTGGGAGTTTGGGATCGGCAAATACAAACTACCATGTACAGAACAGATACACATCAAGGTCCGACTGTATAGCACAGGGAACTATAGTCAATAGCTTGTAATAATCTATAATGACGAAGAATATGTATATATATAGCTGTATCACTATGCTGTATATCAGAAACTAATACACATTATAAATCAACTATACTTCAATGAAAATAAAAAATTTAAAAAGACAGGCAGAGAGAGAGAGATCAGGAAAGGGCTTCCCGTGTCAGTCAGACCACAGCACATGGTGTTGCACCAGCTTAACGATGCATAAAATGAGTCCTGCCCACGTTTCCAACTGGTGAAGGTTCATGAGCTCTATAAATAACCTCAGAAATGACTGGATTTCTCAATAAAATATCAAAAACAAATAAATATTGAAACTAGTAATCATTTGTTTTACTAGAGTGAAACATAATCACAAACGCCTTCTCTATAAATTATTTGCTGATACAGGCCTGGCTTGAAAACACCCCAGTACTTAACCTCTGACATTCTTCATCGTTTCGCCAGGAAGCTACACCTCAAATGACCTCAGTGAGATTCACAGTTTAACAAAAAGTTACTAGTAGGATCGTCTAAGTGCATTCCCAGCCCCTCGCCCCCGGGAACCTACAGTCAACATACATATACACATGGTTTCTAAATATATAATACCATCCTACTCTAAAATTAAGATATACTTCTGTGCACTCTGGGTAACTGAAAGGAAGATAAAGTCCAAAGGGCAAGGAGGAGTTAGGAAGACACTCTGGCTCTGCGAAAGTGGATGTTCTGATTTTCTCTGCTCAAACAGGTTTTTACATTTATGACCCTATTTATTTCCTTCATTTCCAACAGGTGTGCACAAAATAGGTGTGAATAAAAAATTCCTCGGAGGACCTGATTCAAAACTCTCCATTGAATTAAAAACATAATTTACTTTACAAAAAAAAAAATCCTAAGCCAAGAAATAAAGATAATTTCCTGAGAGAGAAAAAGATGCAGCAGTAGTAACAAGCTCAGTCCAAGCATCAAAAACACTAAGATTCCAATGTCCCATCAGAAACCTGTTTCTAATTATTTGTTCACACATGGTTTATGCAATGCAACAAGATTGCCTTCTTATCTAAAATTACACCCATAACAATATTTAATATAGAAAATTCAAAAATAGATACAAAAACTGAAAAAAGAAAACCATAGAAACTGTAACATCCAGAACAAACATTATTATTTTGGTGTTTCTCCTTCCAAATATTGCCTACCGTTAACATGTGAGTGCTGCACTATTACTAGTTTATTATAAAGGACACTTCTCTGGAACAGCCAAATGGAAGAGTTTCATAGAGCACAGTATGGAGGATGGGGCAGCATGGAGTCTCCATGCTCAGCCCTCCCAGCATCTCGATGTGCTCCCCAATCTGGAAGCTCCCCTCACCTCCCTGTTCAAGAGTTTGTGTGGTACTTAATCTCCATCTCTCACTCACCCGCCCCAGAGGCAGTGGACAGGGCTGCCAGCTTCAATCCTCTAGTCCTTTGGTCTTTCTAAAGATCAGCCCCATTCGGAGGCTACCTAGGGTCCCCATCCTAAGTTTCCTTATAAGCATAAACACAAGGTAACAAAAGACACCCCTATCAATCAGAAGATTTCAAGAGTTTTAGGAGCGCTGTGCCAGGAACAGGGACAAAGACCACATACTTCCTATGACATATATGTTTACAAAGTGCAGGTGCAGCAAGAGAGCAGTAAGCTTTTCAATATCTTTCTCTTAATTAATAGAACAAGCAGAAAAAGAAATGAGCGTGTGCAATGAAGACCTGATCACTACAGTATATAAGGAGAGTAACAGATATATGTAGAAACGCACCCAAAAGATGAAGAAGACACTTTTTCATTTTTTGCTTAAACAAGAGAACTATGTTTTCTCACAGTTTGGAAGCTAGAAGTCCAAGATCAAGGTGCCGGCAGGGTTGGTTTCTTCTGAATCCTCTCTCCTCTGCCTGTAGATGACTGTCTTCTCCCTGTGTCTTCACATGATGCTCCCTCTGTGCACCATCTGCCTAATCTCCTGTTTTTAGAAGGACACAGTTAAATTGGATTAGGGATCATGCTAATGACCTCATTTTAACCTATTACCTCTTTAAAGATCCTATCTTCAAATATAGTCACTTTCTGAAGTAATGGGGGTTAGGGTTTCAACGTATGAATTTGAGGAGAATGCAGCCCAGCCCATAGTAGGATCCTAGGGAAATGTACAGCCTGGAGTTGTGTGAGATTCTGAATTGCTGTTAGAAAATAACTGAAACATACCGAGAATAATACAAAGAAACACATGATGTACTGGAAGCTCAGCTTATTAAACATTTCCAATACAGCGGGAGTCCCTGGTATAAAGATCACGGCCATGGTCTCCCAAGCTCCAGAAGCATCCTCACTAGAACTGAGCACTTCTGATTTTCTTGTGCTCCTTTCTGCCTTGACTGCATTCCTGCGCAAATGCAAACTATATGTAATACTGTTTGTATGTGGGTGTTTTAAACTGCATAATGTTATCATTCTGTATGCTTTCTTTCCAATTTGTTTTATTGTGGTAAAATACACATAATATTTTACCATCTTAGCCTTTTTAAACGTGTAGTTCAGAAGTAATAAATACACTCCCAACGTTGTCCAGCTATGACGCCCACCCATCTCTGTAACTCTTTTCATCCTGTAAAACTCAAACTCTGTATCCATTAGACAATAATCCCCAATTTCCCGATCCCCCAGCCCCTGGCAACTACCATTAATGCTTTGTTTTTATTATTTTGCCAACTTTAAATACCTCATGTAAGTGAAAACATACAGCACTTGTCTTTTTGTGACTGTCTTATTACACTTAGCATAATGTCCTCAAGGTTCATCCACGTTGCACCATATGTCAGAATTTTCTTCCTTTTTTAAATGTGTATTTTACCACAATTTTTTAAATTAAGGGAAAAATATCATACCACAAAAGAAGAAATGATAGAAATTAATTATCTCCATCTTAAGCTACACAAAGAATTTGATACACATATGTAATGAGTTGTGTATTACGTTCACAGCAGCCTTATTTATAGTGGCCAAAACATGGAAACAGCCCAAATGCCTGTCAATAAGGGAAGGAATGAACACATTCTGGTATGTTCATACAATGGCAAAGTGGGTAGCAACAAGAGCAGGCAATCCTGAGCTATACACAAATAAAGGACAAATCTCGTGAACACAGTCCTGAGCAGAAGAATCCAGACACAAAAAGAATACATACAATATCACAGCCTGTATAAAAAAAAAATTAAGGAACAAAACTGAATGACAGATTTTGGAACGCTTGCTTATTTTGTTAAACTACAAAGAAAATTATAACTTTTTAATTATTACTATTAAAGTCAGCAGAGTGGTTAACTTTGGGAGCGAGAAGGATTTTAGCGGTTGGGAGAGGCACAAAAAGCACTTGTGGGGTCCTGGCAGTGTTCTATGCACTGCCCTTGGACATTTACTTTTTTTCCACATTTCACAAGAAAAGTAGCATAGGAAGCTTTTGATCTGTTTGCCTCCAGGCAGTGCCTTGCACCAGTGACCAAACCAAAAACCCTTACCAGACTGAATTCTTACACCTGCTTTATTTCTTCACTTACTTCTCCTCACGCCTTTCTACATTAATGGTATCTACTTTTAGGGACCATCCAAAACAGAAGGCTCATGTGGGAAGTTAGCAACCTTCTCTCTGACTGTTTGAGGTCCAGGACCAGTTGGTTTTGCAAAAACCTATGATGTCCCTAATGTCTGCAATCTCTTAACTGTCTAATCTAGTTGCAAACCAACCACTTATTGCCCGAGTTCAAATGTTTCTTGAAACCATTAGCTGAACCTAGCAGAGAACGTCGAACAAATACTGGCTCTTTTCAGCCACGCCAGCCATGCCCCTCAGAGCCAGAGACTCAGCAGACTAGTCCCCGCAGGGAACAGTTTTATAAAATGTCATATTGTGGCAAATTAAGAATCTCCAACTCCGAGGCCGCAATATATTTTTCTTTACCACCTCTTATCCATCCACTGAGTTAATGTCACATATTTTCTTTTTTGTTATGACAGGACTTCACTTTTAGTATGAACTTTTATATTAGTCTTAAAAAAGGACAGACTGCTGAAAAAACAAGACCTAAAAATATCGTGGCTGAAATAAGCCAAAAGGTTATTTTTCTCCAAAATTCTAAAAAGAATGTCAGCAAGCAATTCTCTTCCTCATAATTTAAGGAGGGAGGCAAGAAAAATTATCCATGGCAGACATACCATAAAAAATAGGTAAAAGGAGTTCTTCAAACAAGAAAATTACAAGATAAGAAATCCTGGTGCAATAGGAAAGAAGAGAGAACAATGGAAGGAGAAGAAATATGGGTAAGTAAAATAGACTATCCTCATCCTCGTGAGTTTTACAAATCATGTATGATGACAAACAAAAATTAACACCATCTGATACTGAAGACAATGATATTTAAAAGTGGGGTAGGTAAAGTGATCTAAATAGAAGTAAGATTTCCACATTTCACCTGAAATGTTAAAACATCTATGCCAGTAGACTGTGATATATATGTATGTTGTAATACCCAGAGCAACCACTAAGAAAATCATACAAAGTGACACAACCAAAACTACTGAATTAGGGTGGGGGGTATAGCTTAGAGCATGTGCTTGGCATGCACAAGGTCCTGGGTTCAATCCCCAGTACCTCCTGGGGATTAGAGGGAAAAAACTAAATAAATAGTACTTTTTAAAAAATACTAAATTAATGAATTAGTCAAAATAGAATCCTAAAAAGTGTTCAAACAACCTGCACATGTGCAAAAAAAAAAAAAAAAAAAAAAAAAAAAAAGAGAAACAGAAAATAAACAGAAACAAATAATAAAAAGACAAATCTAAATACGTAATTATCTTAAATGTAAATGGTTTAAATACATCAATTAAAAGAAACTGGCAGAGTGAATTTATTTTTTAAAACAACCCAACTATAGGATATTATTAGAAATTTGCTTCAAAATCAACAACATACTGAGGTTGAAAGTAAAAGGATAAAGAAATTATGCCATGAAAAATCAAGAAAAAAAGCAGATAAGGCTACATTAAAACTAGATAAAGTAGACAGAAGCAAAGAAAATTACAAACAGGAAGCAAAGGGACATTTACATAACGATACAAGGATCGCTCCACCAGGAACCCACCTTGCTTTATTTATCGTCACATTTATCATCATCTCACTTACTTTACATTTACCTGTGCATTCGTTTATTGTCCCTAGGCCATGTCTAGGCAAGGACTTCAGTGGTTTTGTTGACAGTCATATACTCAGCACCCACAGCAGTACCTGCACAGGGTAAATACTCAATAAATATTTACTCATGAATGAAAGCGTTATCCTATTATCCATCAAGATCTGCCCTTTAGATATAAGGCACTAATCATGATCAGCTCAAGTGATTTAATAAGTACTTTAAACAGTAACATTATGAACTAAAATATTCCAACATCATATCAGAAATGACCAAAGGTTTACTAATTCTTATTATAGCATTCCATGCACAAAATTTAAGTTCTACTTTCTTCATCAAAAGTATACTAATTATAAAATCAGCAAGCAAAAACTATTGACATTAGAATGCTTCCTGGAAAAAAGTCATCATTTCCAAAATAACCGTCTTCCGTCAGTCACAGTTACCTCAGTCATTTCCTTATCATGCAGTCGAGATACTTCCTAAACTTTAGAAAGAAGTGTAGCTTTTCCATACTACTCAGCCCCCCAAAAAGAACAAAATCTGCCATTTGCAGCAACATAAATGGACTTGGAGGACACTGTGCTAAGTGAAGTAAGTCAGACAGAGAAAGACAAATACACTATGGTATCACTTTTACGTGGAATCTAAAACATACAACAAACTAGAGAATATAACCAAAAAACGAAGCAGACTCACAGACACAGAGAACAAACTAGTGGCTCCCAGCGAGGAAAGCGGGGGAGGGACAGTGAATGGGTGGGGGAGCAGGAGGTACAAACTACTGGGTGTAAGACAGGCTCAAGGATGTACTGTGCAACACAGGGAAGACAGCCAATAGTTTGTAATAACTGTAAATGGAAAGTAATCTTTAAAAATTGTATTAAGAAGCCTCTACAAATTTAAGAGGACAAATTATTTCAAGCATCTTTTCTGACCACAATGCCATAAAACTAGAAATCAACCACTGGGGGGAAAAATGAGAGAAAAACAACTGTATGGAGACTAAACAACATGCTACCAAAAAACCAATGGGTCAGTGATGAAATCAAAGAAGAAATTAAAAATACCTTGAGACAAATGACAATGAAAACACAATTACACAAAATCTGAGATGTAGCAAAAGCAGTCCTAAGAGGGAAGTTCATAGTGGTACAGGCCTTGCTCAAAAAACAAGAACAATCTCAGTTAAACAATCTAACTCACCACCTAAAACAATTAGAAAAAGAACAAACAAAACCCAAAGTCAGCAGAAGGAAAGAAATAATAAAGATCAGGGAGGAAACAATTCTTTTAATTTAAGGACTAAGATTTAAAATTGTATTAAATTTTTAAAAATTTTTAGAAAAAAGAAGTGTAGCCATAAAACAAAAAGTGTAGCCTTTCCAAATAATTCATTATCAAATAATTTCCTCCATGAATCACTTCCCAAGCAGATTTCCACCTCTTGCTCTCCTTGTTTTATTTTATGTTGATTCTTGTTCCCAAATTCCAAGCCTGCCCAATTTGCAGCCTAGACTGACTCATCAATGACCTGTCACTCAACTTCCTCTCCCTCTCCTTTCTAAAGAAGAGATTCACTCTAACCCAAATAGAGCATTCGCAATCTGTCAGACTCAAGCAGTTTTCCACTGGTAACTTTGGCTTTCTTGTCTGTAAATACATTTGAAAGAAACAACTGAAAATTGCCAAATACAGTTGTATAGTAATTCCCTCATTGGAGAAAAGACAGTGGGAAACGTCTGTGAGGCACGTACTGTGTAGCTGGTATTTAACAATTATAAGCCTATCTGACGGGCATCATGGTCCCCATTTTATAGGAGAAGATAGTGAGAACCAGAGAGATGGAGCTTCTTGTGTCACTCAAGGTGGAGGTGATTATTGTGTTAAATTTGGTGAGACCACATTCGTTCTCTGGGCCCCATCACTGCTATAAGAATTATATGCAGCCATGTATAAGGAAGCCATTTATAAGATATTTGCATGGTGGATACTTTGTTCCTAATTCTAGCATTTTGTTCACTAGCATTGGTTCTTCTGCTGCTTGTATTCTATTGATAAACAGGTGATGAATCTGATTAACTGCTATGATGATGTCTTTGGGTAGCAAAGGATTAGCCTTCCCAGGTAATACATACATGTCTTAAGTTCTTCACTACCTTAAACTGGAAGTTTGCAAGTGTTTTCTCAGAAGAGACTCACAAGTCAAGTGGAATCCCACCCCATCTCAATCTGAGCACTCCCCTTTTATATATTTTATATTTCATTTATGCACACACTTTGAAAAACGAAAATCACTGCTTACTGTCTTTAGCCAGTAGTCTGTAAATGGGCTAATTACAACCAGGCTAACAATGTTTCTAAAATGTGACTTTTCAGGACATTTGTGACCTGCAAATGGTTCCACCTAAGCTGTTGGTCTACCGCCAAGTCTAGCCCTGCCCACCCACTGGGAAAGGCAAATGTCATGACTCTACAGTCTTCCCTGCTTTGCAGCTACCGCCCACCCCAACCTCACCTCCAAGCTAGTCTGGATCTCATCGCTTAGCCATATATTTAAAATTTGTTCCCACAGTTGTTGACAAAGGACATTCATTAGCCTGTTCCAAACAAAAATCCCCAGGGCAACTTGTGCTTCCTCACTCAACTGATTCCCCCAGTGCAATCTCTCAATAGAGCAAATATAACCTTTGTCACTCTGGGTAAAGTACAGCTGAGGTGGGAGGGGGAGTTCATATTCTGCCTTCTGAGGTCATTAACATCATTTTTCCTAGAACAGAAAAATCCAGGGCTACTCTGCTCCTCAAAGTCCTTCTTTTAACCTTTATACTGGCTCCACTCTAAAAAGACAGGCTATCCAAAAACTCTGATGCAGTCCCAGTCTTAATGTGTGGAAAAACAGAAATGGGCAAATCCCCACTAAACTGGTAAGGAAGTGGAAAAGACTATTTCTTACCAAGAGAAGCCCTGGAAGTTTCTGTAATTTCTGTGAAATGCTGGACAGGACTTGGTGGCAGATAACATAGAAAATGCAATACATTTTACTTTATTTTATTTTATAATTATATAGCCTTATAATTTTTATATACCTCTAAGAATATTTAGGACTAAATCTCACTATAGCCATTTGGGTAGTCAAGTGAGGGAGTATATTCCCTCTTTACAGCTTCATTGATTTTACTTCTCTGTGGCCGTGAAGCCTGGAACTGATGCAGATGTGAATATTCAACCTTTCCCTGAAGATTTCAGGTTGGTCACCAGGATGGCAAGGGCATCCAGAGCGCTGTGTAACTTTTCCTGATCCCTGATTCCAACTGTGGACTGCATCCCACTAGTGGCTTATGGAATCAATTTAATGGGTCACAATCAGCATTTGAAAAAAAATTTAATAAAATAAAATTTAAAATCCTATGTTGTCCCACATGCAGTAATACGGAGTGTTCTGTAAAACCTTTATTTAAGTTAGACATATACAAGTTTGCCAGAAAATGATATAAAATGCAGAATACATTATGGTCAAAATGCTTGAAAGCTGCTGCCCTATAAATGTTTATAGAAACAATACATAAAGAAAATCTTGAATAAGCCAGCAAGGATGCTCTCATATAATGTGATTCTTAAACAACACGAGCTCACAAATCAGTAGAGACTTGAAATGCTCTTGAAGTGCTTAAACGTGAAGACTCCTCAGAAAACCCTGGATCATAGCTTTTACATACTTTTCCTGTAAAATTTCTATACCCACATACTGAAAATGTTTTACACATGATTTAGTGGGTTCATAGACATGGTAAATCCAATCTAGAATTAACAGATCCCTAGTTTAGAACTCCTGCTTGAAATATTCTGAAGCTCCTAAAATTTCCTTGAAATGTACCAGCATCTCCCTGTCCTTAAAAATTCTGAATGCATTTGTGTAAATGCAGATTTTTATCCTAATCTACTGTTTGCTGAACTGTAGACAGGTATGTGGAATGGTTCAAAGGACAGAAGTTCTAATACACAATTTTAGTTCTAATACACAATTTTTGAATTCTAATGGACAGACAAGGGCAGAGAAGCTTGCGGGGTCCACTGGGAAGAAGTGAGGAGCTGGTACTTTTGGCTCTGAGGGAACTGAGGGAGTTGAACAGGAAATAAAATGAGAGGCTGCTATAATTGTATGAAAAATAAAAACAAAAATGGCAGAGAAGCATAAGAAAAACAGCTCACCTAAGAAGAGCTAGGCAGACAAAGGAAGTAAGGCAATAAGTGGAACCAGTGGGAAGTAAGGAAAGTGAATACAGGGGAAAGAAAATTAGTTAACTTCTGGAAGGAGACAGCTGCTGCAGGCATTCCTTTATTAACTCTTTTCAAAAACTATTTAAACATCATCTATGAAGCAATTATTTCATATTGGCGCTGGGGAGAGTACATTTGGGGAAATCATGACCAGAACCTTCTATTCAGGGCAAATGAGAATGGCAAGGATCCAACACCATTCAAATGGGCTGCTGGGCTGGGTCACGTCATCAGGGGAAAAGTTCATGGTCCCTCTCCTTCTGTTCTCTTCAGACTTTATGTCCCTCTCAGAACACCTTTTCCTTTCTCACCTTTTATTATTACCGCTTTTTCACCTTGAGACTCAAACTTTTTCAGCAATGAAAAATAAAACCATGCAGACCGAGTTCATCCTGCTGGGTCTAACAGGTGTCCCTGAACTCCAGGGGGTGGTTTTCACCTTTCTGTTCCTTGCCTATTTGCTCAGTATGGTGGGAAATCTGATGATCCTCATCCTCACCCTGCTGGACTCCCACCTTCAGACCCCCATGTGTTTCTTTCTCTGGAACTTCTCTTCTTAGAAATTTCCTTCACAAACATCTTCATTCCTAGGGTCCTGATCAGCATCACAACAGGAAACAAGAGCATCAGCTTTGCTGGCTGCTTCACTCAATATTTCTTTGCCATATTCCTTGGGTCAGTGGAGTTTTACCCTCTGGCCGCCCTGTACTATGACCACTACATGTCTGTCTGCAAGCCCCTGCACCCAGCTGGCTCTCTGCTCCTGGCTGGCTGGGTTAACATGGTTATTATACCACCAGTCACTCTGATGAGTCAGCAGGACTTCTGTGCCTCCAACAGGCTGAATCATTCTTTCTGTGACTATGAGCCCCTTCGGGAACTCTCCTGTTCAGACACGAGCCTCACAGAGAAGGTTGTCTTCCCTGTGGCCTCAGTGACCCTGGTGGTCACTCTGGTGCTAGTGATTCTCTCCCACACGTTCATCATCAGGACTGTTCTGAAGCTCCCCTCTGCCTTTTCCACTTGTTCTTCCCACCTGATTGTCATCCCTCTCTCTTATGGAAGCTGCTTCTTCATGTACATTAAGCCCACAGCAAAAGAAGCAGATTCATTCAACATGGGAGCTGCTCTCCTCATTACTTCAGCTGCACCTTGGTTGAACCCCTTCATTTACACCCTAAGGAACCAATGGGTAAAACAAGCCTTCAAGGATACAGTCAAGAAGCTTACGAAACTTTAAAGAATTTCAGAATTAAAACCTTAATGGATGGATCCATTTCATATGCCCCCCTCCGCTTCCACTCGAGCTGCCCCTTCAGGACCACAGCACGTGCGCCTGCTTGGGCCTGGAAGGAAAAGCAATAGGAAAATTAGTAGGACATAGAGAGGCACGGGGTTTGGGTTTTTTCCAGGTCTATAAAAATATCTACTTTTTAGCCAAAAAAGAAGAGTGTATGTTTGTTTGTGGCTCTAGAATACATATGTAAACTGTATCCCCAGCACCTGTGTGAGTGCGTGTGAGTGTGTGTGCACCTGAGTGTGCGTGCGTGTGGTTCCAGAACACAAACAAGCTGTATCCTCAGCACCTGTGTGAGCGCATGTGAGTGTGTGACTGTGTGCGTGTGTCTGCGTGTATGTGGTTCCCAAATACATATGTTCTATCCCCAGCACCTGTGTGACTGCATGTGTGTGTGTGACTGTGTGCATGTGTGCGTGTGTGAGTGCATGTTCGTGTGTGTGGTTCCCAAATACACACGATGCTGTATCCCCAGCACCTAAACCAGGTCCCAGCACACAGTGGCTGCTCAATAAACATTTCTGGGATGAAAATCAATGCAGGTGCATCATGATGGAAAGAAAAATGTAAAAATTTTAAACTGACTATTATACACGAACTTGTCTTCACAAAAGTGGACAATTATTGTTTCCATTTTTAAGGTTACCATTTTTTTCTTTTTAAGGTCACTTGTGTAACCGTTTTGTGTATTTATGCCATGGTTTCACCAAACTGGTCTCCATAAATATGACACAGAGGAAAACGCTGTTTTCCAGAAACCACCAAGTAAGGGATAAAAGGCAAAGAAAAGTTAAGGCAAAAGAAAAAGGTGACTTAACTCTGAAAGACCCAAGAGCACAATTCTCTCTCTCAGGCTTCGATTTTCTCTAAGAAGACCTGAGTCAGCCCCGTACACACCTTAAGTACTTCAACCTTCTTCCGCCTCACGCCAGCCTCCTCGCGTCCCTCTTGTCCATCGGGGCCATCAGCCTCTTTCTGCAGAAAAGCACGTAAGCAAACCCCTTAGGGCAGAGCCTCCGATTCACTGCCGAGTTTACCTGAGTGAACTCACACCCCCCGACGTGCACAGGGTAACCTGCTCGGTGCTACCATTGTCTCTCACAGCCCCAAGCAAACTCTCCCCAACCATCAACTCTCACGGACATCGGGAAAAAGGTGAAAAGAGTGATACAAAAATGTACCATTGACATGTCCACGGCTAGGACTCACACCTTCCTCTCAGAGTCCCCCTGAACAGGTGGTCGTACCAATTTTAAGTCATATAAATAAGCTTCACTTTACCCCGGTGTATAGTTCTCTGCTCTTCGACTTTCACTGTTTTCATCAGATTTTTTGTGATAAGTGCACGGTGTTTTTAATCTCAATATGCTATGTCATCCAACTGCTTTTAAAAAAAATAGATTTTCAACCTGCCTTTTCACCACGAAGCTTGGCTCTAATCTGTTGGCGCTCATTGAAATTCTGCCGTCTTATTTGTCTCAGCCTTGCCAGATAAACCTGTGAGGAGAGAAAAAAAATGCAACATTTTAACTAAAAAAACAAAACCACCAACATTTTTACCACTAAATTTTTTTTAAAAAAGTGTTAATCTGAATATAAGAAATAAAAGTTTTGAAATCTAGTTAATGAAAATGTAGTATTAGCTTTCGAGTGTTTAATTTAGATCAATTTATTTCCAAAAAGAAATGCAGAATGATTATAAATATTTAATTTTATCAACAGAAAAGAAACTGAACTCAGGACACTGAATAACAGTTATGGAGCAAAATTATGGCACAGTATGTCAGTCAAAGTATGTGAGCAGGTCCCTACGGACCCATGAGGCCCTCGGTGGCTGTTAGGAACGTGCCCCACGCGGGAAAGGAAGGCAGTCCATGCAAAGCGACAAGGAGGCAGCAAGCCCGCGGGGGCGAACCTCCTCCTCTTTGCTCCTTGGCTTCCCTCCTCTTGAAGAGCTGGGCCTGCCTCCGCACAGGGCTGCCCAGTTGTGCAGGGTTCCCTGCTCATCATTTAAAGCACTAAGTTTAAACAACGGCCGAGGCTCTGGCAGCGTCTCACCCAGGGACAGCTGGGGCCACTTTTTGACTTTTGGCAAATGCTGACCCCGTCTCGTGGGTAACTGGTCACAGACCCTGGCATTTCCTTTCTCCATTTAACCCCCACATTCAGCGGGAAAAGAAGGGAGCAGTTAGGCCCCAAACCAACCACTCAAAGAGAGACCAGCCTTGTTTCATGGCCATTCAAGCACCCAGGCTCCCAGGCTGCCGTGGGGGTCAGCTGAGCCCCAGTGCACAGTGTTCCTGTACAGAGACCTGCCGCTTCTCCAAGGGCTGCTTTACACGCAGGCACACTCGGCAGGAGGGGTGAGCGCAGGCCCTGCACAGACCACACCCCGTGATCAGGCTGCACGGACCACACCCAACCACACCCGACTCACTTTCTAACAGTTAATCAGAAACATGGAGTTCCCTCCTGATTAGAAATGACTAATTCCCTTCCACAAAAGCATCAGGCTGTCGAATTGCCCATCTTCTCTTCCTTCTGCACACAGCTGTGCAAGCCCCGCCCAACTGAGAAAACCCTCAGCCACACCTCCCTGTCCAGGCCTTTCCATCAGCTTGGCGGAAGCGCACTTTCTGGATTCAGCACCTACATCTTCCAGCTTCCCTTCCATCTTTCAATCCACCACACTCTGGTTTTGGATCCTACTACGACTGAAAGTTTTCTAAGACCACCGATGACCTCCAAGTTCACAATTCAAATGGACCCTTCTAAACAAATACTGCAATTACCATTTTCACTGGAAATCACTTTCAATTGAATCCACCTGATTTATGTCAGTATTTTTCCTCATAAAAACTATATATGTTCACTGTAAAAAATTTATACATTAATGAAGAAAAATCATACGTAATTCCACCATCTGAGAAACGTAAAATTTAAGGGCATTCTCGTCCAGATTTCCTTATATGCATGTGTACAAATTACAAACTTTTTTTTTACAAAATTGGGATTTTACTACAGTTATTCTGATTTTTCCACTTAACATTAGTTAGCATATTAATTAATATTAATATTCTGAGTCTCCTCCCACACTCAACCTTCTTAACTGATCACGTAATGCTCGTAACACCCCACTGACTAGCGTCTGCAGCACATGCCCTCTGGGATCCGCACACTTGCTCTCCCGGCATCTGGCAACCTCCCCCGTGTCGCCTAGGCTCCGCTCCAGGTGCCTCATCGCCCATGTCACAATCTAGAATCCTTGCGATTCCTGCTCACTCCCTGCTCTCTTCTTAGTCCCAGGCTTCAATCCAGCGGACAACTCCCAAACTCAAACCAACCTCGCAGCCCCGTGTCCTAAACTCCTGCACGTTCAGCTGCTGTGGGGACAATCTGTCTTCCGCAGCAAGGCCACAGCCAATGGTCTGCAAATCTGACCTCACTCTCTCCTTTCCACATGACGCATCCACCCCTCGTCAGGCCCCAAGCGTCCAGTCACCTTGCTTCTCTCATCCACCTCCCAGGAACAGTGATGGGCCTCCTAGGCTCCGCCCCAGCTCAGCTCTCTTCCCCCGACCCCTGGGTTTCCACAACGGCTTCCTAATTTCTCTCTGTCCACTCTCCACCACGCAGTCAGTGACCTTTACAACAGTCTCTTCCACGTCAGACCCCACCTAAGTCCTTTAGTTGTGCCACCAGCCTTCAGGATGTGACCCGCATCCTGAACAGCAGCCCAGGCTGTGTGGTCCAGCCTCTCCAGTCCCACCTCCGCTGCTACCCAATCATAACACCTGCATTCTGGCCATGTCGGCTACATACGGTTTGCGGACCACGACCTCCCTCATGTCCTTTAAATGGCTCCCTCTACTCATCTCCCTGACTGCAAATCAAGCATCTCACCCTGGAAGCCTCTGGTGGGTTGAGTGTGACTCACCCCATCAATATTACAGCTCCCTCCTGCAGCAGCGCTCCAGAGAGTGGGGGAGGGCAGGGTACCAGGACAGGTGACAATGTGGACTATGACCGACCCCGAAGTCGGCAAGTGCCACCTGACCCCTGCTGGCCTTCAGCAAGACTACCTGAAGTCGCTGTCAGCCTGGGCACAGCAACCACCTCGTCACGCTGTGCAGGACAGAGGGTCACTGCATGCCCACACTCCGCCCGTCTCCTCCAGACTGACCAAAGGCTCTTCCCTATCCAGGTGATCTGAGCACAAGCTTATCAGGTGCTTGAGTGTGCTTGAGTTTTGGGGATACAGGTCAGAGTGAGGGAGCTGAAAGAACACAGAACCAGGCGGGGCAGGGTGAGAGGAACGGGGAGCTGGGACGAGCCCCCCATCGCTGCAGGAGCGCACTTCCCCGCATGGGGTGTGTGAGAGACGCCAGGCCACACCTCAGTTACTCCCGTGTAACTACGGAAACACGATAGTCTGAAACATTATAGACTAACAGCAGAAAGGTGAAAAGGCATCACAGGGAGGTTCTGTGAACCTTCACCAGGTCCCTCCAATGTCACCCTCTTGCACGTCTGCAGTACCAGGGAGGCTGGCACTGAGCAAACCACAGGGACTGTACCAGCTACACCTGCCACACCTGCGTGTCTGCATTGGTGCCATCTCATCACATGTACAGCTTCACGTGCCCTGCACCACAGCACGACTCCACCCTGCGCCGTCCAGCCACACTCAGTCCCCTCCCCTCCCGCCACTCCTGGTCTGCTCTCCAACTCTACGACTGCGCTCACAACGTCGACCCGTGGAGTCACACAGCAGGCACCCTCCTGAGGCTGGCTCTCCTCACTGGGTATTACTTCCTGCGACAGCCCATCCAAGGCACTGGGGGCACGACTCAGTGGTTCGCTCCATTTCAGTGCTAAGCAAGTGAAGTGGACGATGGTATGGAAGTACCGTAATCTGTTCATTCATTCCCCTGCTGAAGGATGTCTGGGTAGTTAAAAGTGTTTGGCTATTAAGAATAAAGTTGCTAAGAACATTCACATAACAAGTTTCTCAGTGAAAATAGGTATTCTTTTCTCTGGGACATATGCCCAAGAATGGAACTGCCTGCTCTCAGTATGATAAATTCAGTTTTAGTTTTAAAAGGGAAGGCCGGACTATTTTGCAGTGTAGCTGTATCGTTTTACATCCCTATAAGCAACGTATGGGTGACTGACTTTCTCCACATCCTCACCAGCATTTGACTTTATCACTGTTTTTCCTTCAGCCATTCTGACAGGTGTGTAGTGATACATTCCTGTGGTTTTCGTTTGCAGCTGCTGCTGCTGAACACCTTTCACGTGTTTGTGTGCTGTCTGTGCGTCCTCTTCAACACGTCCTTTGCCCGTTTTCTAACGAGATTCTTTGGGCTTATAATGTTGAGTTTTAGTGCTTCTTTGTATGTTCTAGACACAAGTCCTCTGTTTAATATGGGGCTTACAAATACTTTCTCCCAATCTACAGTTTGCATTTTCTTCCTCTTGGTAGGGTCTTTTGCAGAGCAGAAGCTTTCAATTCTGATGAAGTTCAATTTATCCAACTCTTCTTTTTATGGATTGTACTTTTGGTGTCAAGTCTAAGGACTCCGTCTAGTCCTAGGTCCTCAAACTGTCTTCTTTCCCTGTGAGTTTTATAAGCCTATGTTGCACATTAGAGTGCACGACCTCTTTTGAGTTAGTAACTGTACACAGTGTGAGGCTTAGGTCAAGGTGCATACCTTCGGATGGCTGTCTACTTTCTCCAGCACTAATACAGAAAAGGCACCTCCTCCGCCATGGAATTGCTTTTCCTTCTTTGCCAAGAACCAGTTGGGTACATCTGAGTGACCCTTTTTTGGGCTCTCCACACCGTTCCGATGACCTGTGTGTCTGTCCCTCCACTAGAATAACCGGGTTTTGATCACTGCAGCTCTCAGCAAGCCTCAACACGAGGAAGAGTCACTCTTCCCACTTCAGCCTTCTTCAGAATTGTTATAGCTGTTTTAAGGCCTTTCTCTTTCCATGTAAACTTTAGAACAAGCTGGTCTATATCTATTAAAAAAATGTTCCTGAAATTTTACTAGTAATTGCATGAAATATATCAATTGATTTAAGAACTGACATTTTTACCTACATTGACTCTTCCAATTAATGAACATGGTATGATTCTCCTAGTATTTAAATCTCAATTTCATCAAGATTTGGTCAATCACCTAAACCCTGCATTATTTCATTAGAACTTTTTCATTTATTTGCTATGTTAGTGTTAGTTTGGAATTTGTGTGAGCACGTCTCTATTTCCCCTTCATTCCTGAAGGACCGATTGACAGGTCTCTTCCTTCAGCACTGGAAAAATGTCACGCCACTTCTTTCTGGACCCCATAGTTTCAGATGAGAAATCTGCTCTTTTCCAAACTGGTAGTCTTTTCCAGGTAATGTGTCATTTCTCTCTGGCAGTTTTAAGACTTGTTTTCTTTGTCTCTTACTTTCAGAAGTTTCATATTCCTGGGTGAAGATTTCTTGAAGTTTCTCCTATTCGGGGCTTTGCTCAGCTTCTTGAATCTTTACATTTGTCTTTTGCCAAATGTGGAAAGTTTTCATCCATTATTTCTTCAAATGCTTTTTCCAGTCCCACGTTTCCTACGGCCCTTCAGGCTCCGAGGATACAAATGTTAAATCTCTTGTTATCGTCCCACAGATCCGTAGATGCTCATCATTTTTTTCAGTCTTTTTTCTCTCTGCTGTTCAGATGGAGTAAATTTAACTGATCTGTCTTCACATTCAGTGACTACATCTCCATCGTCTCCCCTCTACTACTGAGCCCGTCCAGTGGATGTTAAGTTTTGGTTATTACTTTCTAATTATGCAACTTCCATTGTGTTCTTTTTATAGCTTCTAATCCTTCACCGAGATTTCCCCCTTTTTTTCCATTCAAGAGAATTTCTAATTGCTTGCTGAAGCATTTGTTTAAACCAGCTATAAAATCTTTGCTGAATAATTCCAGTATTCAACTCAAACTGGTCCCAGGGTCAGCTCAGGTCCTTGCTCATTCACATCATGCTTTTCCTGGTTCTTGGTATGACAAGTGATTTTTTATTATATCCAGAATATTTTACGTATTATATTAGAAGACTCGATCCTATTTATATGTTCTGTTTCAGCAGGCCACTGAGGTCCTGGCCTGCTTCCGCAGGTTTCCTCCAGTGACAGTTTGGTCTTCTGCTTCACTGCTCTGTGCTCAGGGGACCCCTGCTCAGTCCCTCCTGGCGTGATCCTGTGAGGATGAAGTCGCTTCCCTGGGCCACCTGATGTGACTGGCAGAACTCCTGAGGGTGGGAGGCAGACGCCAGTGGGGCTGGTCTCTGTGTCATCAGGTGGAGAGCGTGAGGACACAGAGCCCTGTGACGACTGCTGCTCTAGGCAGATGGACCACGTGCTTGCGCCCTACCTGCTGAGCAGTCCGGGACGGTCCAGGGCTTTGTTGCCACTGATGCGTCAGACTGCCCTCTACGTCACCTGAGCTCCAGCTGCAGGATGGGGCGGGGACAGCCTGAGGCCTCACTGCTGCCCGAAGCTTGAGCCCATCACCAGCCCCACTGGAGCAGCATGGGCCCCTCCCTCTTGACCTGCAAGGGAGAGGCTTTTCTTTTGTGGTTTCCGAAGTCTATGGCGGGTCAGAGTCGCAGGCACGTCCAACACCCAGACCCTGACACACAGAAGATGTAATTTCCAGAGTATTTACTTGCACTTAAAGGGGAAGAGCAGGGAAGGATAACACAGCAAAACAAAAATACTAACTTAAGATTGCAAGATGGCAGAGCGACACCACGGCCGCCCTTTGTGCAAAATTCTAGAGGAGAGAAGTTGCTGTATTCAGGGAAAGATAGCAGCACTCGAGGACAAGCAGAACTCGTGGGAGTTCCCCGAACAGAAGGAGCCCAGATGTAAGGAAAGTACAGGAATCAGTTTAAGTGAGAAATGCCATGAGCACGGCCTGTCAGGAGGCCCCGCAGAGGCTGTGAGAACAGAGGCGTGGGGAAGGGCAGCGTCAGTGCTCACAGTCACCCAGCACTCTGTCCGCCTCCATGCGCCAGCCCCCTTCAGACACGAGTGACGAGACTCCCAGAGTGAAGACCCGGCCAGGGCCCAGGGTGACGTTGACACCCAGGAAGGATGTGGGTCTCCTATGCCCAGGGGTCTGCCTGGCAGGACAGCAATGGGTCCCTCCATTGTCTCCTCTGATGGAAAACTGAGCCAAGGCCAGGTCAGCAGCATGCCCCAATCTTGCCAGCAGGCCGCTCAGAGCCAATAAAGAGCAAAAGACACCCCCAAGCATGAACACACCGCAAGAACACCAAGCACGTGAGGAATGCCAGGACCATCAAACAGGTAACAGACTAAAAACTGAAGACACCGAGGTGACACGGCCAACAGCGCACCAAGAACAAGCCTTTACAGTAAGCGCAGTGTCAGAGCAACGAGCACACGGGCAAGGAAAACTAACTAGATCCACGGACATGAAAATGCAAGTTTCTAAAGTTAAGAGAAACTCACTGGATGGGCTGAACAAAACTAAAGAATATGTTAGTGGGTGAAATTTGGGCTTTGGGGTCCTTCCAAGGTAGTGGAAGGGAGAAAGGACACCTGGCACAGAGGTCCCAACCTGCCCACTCAGCAGCAGTTCCGTTGGGAGGAAAGGAGCAGCAGCACGCGCTGCAGCGGCACTCACTGAGCATGCTCCTGAGCTCAGAGGGGCTCAGGCTGTAGCATCCAGTCAGAGCCTGAGTCAGGGCAGCAGGAGAAAAACACCAAGAAACAGACAAGTGATATTTCAGAGCACCGAGTTAGAAAAACAGAGGTAAAGAAAGCGTGCAGAGAGCGATGCCCTCCCAGAGGAGCAGGAAGCAGAGCTTGGCCTCAAGGCTCCTGAGCAACAGGAGACTAAGACAAGGGGGTGGGGAGAGCCTCCGACTCGGAATCCCTCCCCAGCAAATCACCAGGCAGGGCTCCCACCGCAGCCCCGGGCAGTGCAGGGACCAGGTCTACCCTCCCGCCCTCAACAACTGGAGTCTGGGCAAAATGGATCAAATGATCATTTTCAGACACTGGAAAGCAGGCAGCACATGACAGTGACCCTTGCCATAAGGGTGAGGAGGGAGGTGAGCACAGGAACTGCCCATCTAACTGCCCATCCAGGCTCCAGGCTGCAGCTTGGGGGTCCCCGCACAGAGCCCAGTGGAGCCCCGAGTTAAGGTAACAGCAGTCAGAGCTTGGGAGGCTGAGGAGCACTGAGGTGTGAGGACGGGGGGGGGGGGGGTCAAAGCAGAGGGGGCTGCATGAAGAGCACCGGAGATCTGCACGGGCTTCCTGAGCCCCTGCGGGTGCACCAACCCCTCGGGCTCCCTGGGATCACGTCACGCTGCCAACGGCCAGAGAGGAGAGGCCTCCGAATCAGCAGAGCACCGGGTACTGTCAACGCCACCGGAGCAGGAGAGGACCGCTCAGCGCTAGGGCCGAGCGAGCGCTACACTAAAGATGGTTCTGAACCTGCCCAGCAAAGCTGAGAAGCAAGCCTTCAAAGACTCAAGTAACATTAACTACATCCGAGAATAAAGCCCCAACATATTTAGATAAAAAAAAATCCAACGTAAAATACACAATGCTTGGCATCCAAGCACAAATGACCAGGTGGGACGAGAAGCAGGAAGAGACGACCTCAATGAATAGAAAAAATAATCAACAAACAGACTCAGAAATGACAAGGATAACAGAATTAGCAGACAGGGTCATTAAAAAGACTATCATAGTCATATTCCACACGTTCAAGAAGGTAGGGAAACGCCTAAGTATTACACAGACAGACACGGAAAGCAGAAATGCGACCTTAAAGCGCGCTCGATGTAAGAGATGGAAGACACACCGTAAACGTCTGCACGGGATCAACCGCAGAGAGACCAGACACAGCAGACAAGGAGACTGACGGACTTGAAGACGCAGCGACAGAAGCTGCCCAAGATCAAACACAGGAAAAGGACCCAGAGAAAGGAGCGCAGCGTCAGCGAGCTGGCGCATGGGTACTGAGCGTCCCAGAGGGACAGGGGAGCACAGAAACATAATTCTGAAGAGATAACGGCAGAATTTCCCTAAATTTGAAGAAAATTATAAACCCACAGGTCCAAGAGCTCGATGAACCCCCAACAAAATAAACATGGAGAAAACTACACCACGCTACGTCGTAATCAAATCACTCTCAGCGATGTGGAGAAAATGCTCCACGCTGTCAGGGAGAGGACACGCCACACGGGAGGAAAACTGGAAGAAGACAGCAGATGCCTTGCCAGGTCAGGCAGGCCAGGACGCAAGGGGAGGAGCGTCCTTCAAGTAAGGAAAGAAATACTTTCAACCTGTAAAACTACCTCCAGCAAGAATATTTTTCAAAAAAGAGGGCAAGACGCTTTTTCAGACATACAAAATGCTAAAGCAAGTTCCTCAGCAGACCCACCGCCACAAATGAACATTTAATACGAATGTGAACATTTAACTTAATGTGAACAAAATAAGGACATTTCCCAACACATCTGGGACAGTTTCTCCCCAAAAGGATCACAGGGGACAGTGTGCAGCATGAAGACAAACTGGGGGGGAGGGGGGGCAGGGCATGAGGAACAGTGCCGAGGAAAGAAGTCAGTACATCTTGGAGAGTCTAATAACTGTTTTAAAATACTTTAAATTAAAACCTGTAACTACAATTCTTGATGCTGTTAACACGGGAGAAATGGGGCAGGGGAAAAAGTGGTCTTCTGTGTACAGAGGACACAGATACAGATCAACTCCAGACAGGAGAACAGCAACTGACGGGTGTTAACAATACACAGGGTAACCACTACAAGTTTAACTGCTTTTCTACGGTGTTATTTGAAAGAAAGAAATACCTTAAATATGAATAATTACACTGATTAACTTGAAGATGTCACCTGTGAGCTCACAGTAGGCATAAGTCTAAACAAAATACATGACCCCACAACGACCGATCCTCACGTGAGTGTGGTGCCCATGGGGCGCCGCGCGGACGGAAACACTCACCAGCTGTTCTGGGGACCAGAGGTCAAAGGGCATCTCTGGGCCTCTGCAAGTCAAAACTACTACTGAAATGATTATCTGACAACCGTTAATACCACCTTGGATACACGATTAACTCAGTTAACTGGCATAATCAGAGGCTGTGAAATACTTTTGCTTCTAATTTTTTTTTGAGCAAATGCATAGTTACACATGTATTTATTCAACTGTTTATTTCCCATTTTTCTTCTACAATTCTTTGCTACTTAAAAGTATTTAAAACCAAAAGCATATGGGGGGGAGCAATGTAAGAACTTATTAACTTAGTGTAAGTATCTGGGTCACTCTGCCTGCTTCGACTCCTTTTAAAGGAAGGACACAGCCATGAACCTACGCCCGAGTCACCAAAGCAACAACAGAACCTCACCCTCAGCAGGAAAGGCATCGCAGAGGAGAGTGAGATACTCAGAAAGCGTTCAGAGGAACAGCCTACACAGACAGCGTCACGGTGCGTCCCCTGTGCCGGCCTCACTGTAGCCCTCCCCTCCGAGCTACCACGTGTAGACGTCCCGGAAGCGCACCTGCTGGGTGGCCCTCGGCCCGGGCCCCGTTCTGCTGGGCCTCCCACCGCCACTGCGGGAACCCCGCCACTTGTCTGGCCAGGGCCGCGGCCGGCGGCCCCTTTGGCCTTAGGAGTAGAGACACACAGCAAGGTCAGAAACTCAGAATTAAATATCTCATAAAACTTAAACATTACTTACTCTAAATATTTTCTTTAGAGGTATTTGTGGAAAATGAAGAATGGCTGATCCAAAGTAAAACTTTCCCCTGTAACTTGGGAGAGAAAAGAACGCTGCTGGGGGCGTTGTGACTCCTTAGTCAGGATTAGATAAACAACAAGCCTACACCGTACAGCACAGGGAACTGTATTCAGTATCTTGCAGTAACTTATGGTGAAAGAGAACACGAAAACGAATGTATGTATGTTCGTGCATGACTGAAGCACTGTGCTGTCCACCAGAAACGGACACAGCACTGTGAACTGACTATGCGTCAACAGGAAGAAAGAAAGGGCACACTGTATGCTCGAGCACTGCTGAGCTCAAGAGGGTTGGCAGAAATGAAATGATACATGACGTCACAACCACAAACGGTTTAAAAGCTGAAAATTAAAATAGTGAAACTGTATCTGAGGCTCAGACACAGACAGGGTGGAAGCTGTGTTCCAGAGGAAGCAGCAGCCGAGACGCACAGCCGTGTGAGGCAACCAGAAAGTCACGGGTGGGCGTACGCAAACCCTTCCCAGTTACCGAGCAGGCTGCTGCCACGGCCCAGGCTCACCCACTGCTGTCACTGCGGCTGCGAAGAATGAAGAAACGCCCTGGAAGATGAACTGTGTGAAGGCGCACAACACACTCTCACCGACTTTCTGCACACCATATATGTGTACTGCAGGAGAGCTGACTTTCTGCACACCATATATGTGTACTGCAGGAGAGCTGACTGAAACAAAATAGAGCCCTACAAAACATGTGCTGGGAAGACGAGTAACACCAGAGCCTAAAACCCCCGCACAATGCCTGCTTTGCCATTTCATCAAACACACGCACACGAGTCAGTCTGCAGTCCTCTCTGCTCAAAACTGGGAAGCATCTGCATTTGGCTCAACACGTCAGGCTACCGCACGTAATTCATACTGTTTGTTTATCTTCACCTCCATTACTTACCTCGGCTCGACTAGCTTTCAATAGTCTTTTACAATTCGGGGGATCATAAAGATTTTTATTACACTCAAAAATATTCCCTCAAAATGACAAATTAAATTTTCACAAAATGGTATCTGCTCCTCCTTAACAGGAATGTGTTTATAGGAGAAATGGAATATCTAAAAAAACACATACATGGGGGGAAGGTAGGGCTCAGTGGTAGAGTTCCAGCTTAGCGTGCATGAAGTCCTGGGTTCATTCCCCGGCACCTCCATTAAATACATACATACATACGTAAAAATTTTTTAAAAACATGCATACTTTAAAAAAGGAACTATGCAAATTAAATATTGACTGCTACCATATTAAATTAATTTAACAGAAGAAAAGGGAAAACCTGAGGACCAGGCTGACAGGGAGCCATCAGTCAGAGAGGAAGGAGAAGCACAGACGACAGAGGACGTGAGGAGGAGAGGACATGGTCCTGTCGGGGTTCTGCACGGAGCTAAGTCATCACAACCACATATTGGTTCAAAGTTATCGCATGTTCCTTCAACAGTATGTTCGACCAGCCTACAGCATCTATAAGCTACAAAGTTAGGCTGAAGCGAAGAGCTCCACGTGTGCCGTGGAGAACCAAGGGCCAGACCCGCACACCAGACAACGGCCACAGCCCACGGGCAGAGAGAGCCCCTCAGACCGACGTGCCAACGGGGGAGACACGCAGCGCATAGGTGGTACGCTGAATGTGACGAGACAAAACCACACCCAGGACCATCCCCGTCCAGCCTGGCTGAGCAGCCTGTTCAGACACGGCCTTCCATCTTTTCCAAGGTTTTCTAACAACATCAGCACGAGGGGCGCTGGCCTGCGGCCCCTCGGAAGTCCCGGACGCACCCAGGGGGCCTCCTCTGCGGGTGAACACGCCCCTGACGTCCATTCCTTTCTCGAAGGCAGTGCACAGCCCACTGCCAGCGCACCTTTCCGGAGGGCTTCGGCCGGATATGTCTGCTTTCCACTTCGCTTCACAGTCTTCTGCTCTTTGCTGCTGCATCTGATCAAAAATAGCGTGATAATGCTCGTACTGCCGAGAAGAAAAAGATGCTGGAGCCACAGCCCCTCCACTGCCAGAAAAGGGAGCCCAGGAATTAAACAAAGAGGACTCACGGGCTCGTCTCATAAGGCCCAGAGGCTCGCACCACCCTCGGGAGGAAAAAGTGCATCTCAACACTTGACTTCCAAAAGGTAGCTACTTGATGTGACATATTAATACCCATATAGCCTAAAGGGAAAGTGTTTTCCCACTGTATTGTAAGCACTAACAACCACAAGTAGTGTCCTGTGTTACTAACAGGAAAGCACAAGGGGAGGGGCAGGAGTCTGCGGGGGAGCCCTGCCAGCCATGCTCCTGCCACTGCTCTTCACATTTTCCTTCTCTTTAATGAAGAAACGAAGGCTCAGAAAAGTCAAGTAACTTGCCCAAGGTAACACTGCCTGCACAAACTGTATTTGATGTTAACAAGATTCCTCTGGCAGAACGGTCTGTCACAGCCCTCACAGCCAACTTTCACAGCAGATTTCAATTTCACACGTTAGTTATCAGTACAAGTTACAGACCAAATATGTGCAGGAAAACTAGGAATTCACAGCAGATGGAGGAACTCTAGGTGAAGTGAATGCACTCCAAGAAAGCCAGCTGCACACATCGTGCAGAGCGGGGCGACCCTGGAGAAACGGTGTCAAGGGCCTACCTCGACCTCGCCGCCTCCACCAGCGCTCAGCACGTCTCTCCAGCCCTGCTCCCTGGCCCGATTTATCCTCTCCAGCTTCGGAGGAAAGAAAGAAAGAAACAAAACGCCACTTCAAGTATTCAATATAAAACGCATGAAATACATTTAGCAGGAAAATGGAAACCTTCCGCTAACCCAGGACGTGGGCGGGGAGGACAGGCACCCCCTTACCCTTTCCTTCTCCTGCCTTCTCATCGGCTTGGCCTCAGTAAACAGATCCGGAACGACGGTAAAGGCAGACTTCTTAGAACTCTTGAAACTCTTATCATCTACAACGTGGCAAGGGAAGGAAAATAAGAGCAAAAAAAACTACCTGATCCTTGTGTTTTTCTTTTCTTTCTCAGTCAATTCCAATCTTCTCTTTCTTGCTGCTTCCTTAAATAAAAAGAGAAAACTTTTATCAACAATAAATAATACTTTTTCTAGTTTCATCGGTAAAGTTAGTACACCAACGATCAAGGTGTGCCCAGGGAGGTTAAAAACAGAAATTAGCTGGAGTTATTTGTTTGAAAGAAACAAGCTTTTGATCTCGCGGGGCGGGCAACAAGCTCCCAAAGGCCTCGGCCTCGCCTCTTATTCTGCCCCAGGTCTCCTGTGTCCAGGAAGGTACAGGCGGCCTCCACTTATCAGGCAGGCCCACCTACACAGGAGGGCCATGGCCTGAGGGCCTGTCAGAGGTGCTCCAGGGCCCACCTGGTGCCCTCCCACCTCCCGGGGCTACACCCGCTTTCCCAAACCTGCATATATATGCTCACAATATAAAATTCAAACAAGAGTTAAGTCCATTTCTCTCCTACCTCCAGACATAAGCATTGTTAATATTTTCATGAGAGTCCTTCCAGACATTACTTTATGCACTTAACTACATACATAACTATATATATACATATGTGTACAGAATCTTAGTATTTTATGCTTTTTACATAAATATAATAAACAATGTGTTATTAGAGGGAACAATAATTTACACTATTAACATTCCTGGACGTCCCCACACTGAGCTAAGGAGCAAACTGGCAATGGCAGTGCTCCAAACCAGGGATACGGTCAGCTTCTTTAACCACCAGTCCAGGCACAGACGGGCTGCTTCCGACTGTTCCCTATGCAACACGCTGTCACGAACTTCCTCATACATGTGTCTCTGTGCAGTATGTATTCAAGGCTATCAGCAGGGCACCTTTTTTGTAATGTAATTACAAAGTAAAAACATAATTTAAATGTTGAGAAAACTGCCAACTCAAGAGGCTGCATCATGTATATCCCCACCAAAGAACCCACTTCCGCACAACCTCACAAGTTAACTGTTCATCTTACCTGCGGGTTGTTTAATGTTAGGAGCTCTTTGTATATTATGAAATACAAGACTATTATAAATACTGCAAAAATTTTTTCCCATTCTGTCTCTGAATTGCTGTTTATCGTATCTTTCACTGCATGATACTTTGTAATTTATACATATAAAAATCTGCCAATCTTTTCCTTTACAATGTCTGCATAAGTTCTTTTACTAAGGAAGAAACTCTAGACCTCATGTTATCTGCTTCTGCCACTGAGATAGTTTCACTTTTATATTTAGATTTTAAAATATTTATCATTAGATTTTTATTTTTAGATCTGGAACAATTTTTTTTTTTCATGGAATGAGTTAGGAATCTAATATCTTTTCCCTAGAAAATCCAATTATCTCATAACTACTTATTTGCAGATACATCTTTTTACATATAATAAATTCACACACACACGGGTCAGTTTCTGGAATGCTCTATTCTGCTGCATTTATCCATCCCTTCTTTTCTTTACTGTGATATAAAGTCACCTACAGAAAAGCAGATGAAGGACATACACAGAGGTCAGCAAAAACAAAGGAAACCCCTCTGTAGCTACACCCAGGTGAAGGTCAGAGCACTGCCAGCAGCCTGACCCTCACAGCCTCCACAAGGCCCCCCTCACCCCAGGACACCCACCCCCCGACTCGTAATCACCGCCTTGCTTTCCTTTTTTTTTTTTTTTGCCACTTGTACACGCCTTCTTAAAGAATACAGCTTAGGGGTTTTCTGTTCTGACTTTACATGAATGGAATCACACAGTACATATTCCTCTGTATCTCGCTTCTGTGGCTCAACAGTGTCTTCAGAATTCATCTGCGTGTTTACTCATGTCTGCACCTTTTTCTTCATTCTTACATCATATTCCATTCCTGCACGGTCACCTTGCCCTATTCTCAGTGCACCTATTCTGAACTATTGGAGGGATTTTGTCGCCATGTCTCTCCACTTCCTTTTCTGATTATGCATTTTTCTGCGCACTCAACTTCTACCGAATTCATGAACAGTTCCTGCTGCTTCACTGGGAACTGCCAGGGGTAGGTAACTGTATCCTCTGTAAATGTCTATGTTTTCTCTTCTCTCCCAATATTTATGTTTCTTATTTCTTTCTCCTTTTAATTACACTGGCTAGGATTCTGGAATCATGTTAAGTAAGAGCAATCATTGGAAACATTCTTGCCTTGTTCTTGATTTTAATGAGAATGCTTCCAATTTTTCATCATTATGTACAATGCCTGACATGGGTTTCTGGTACATGTAACTGTGAAGTTAAGAACTTTCCCATTTACTTTGTGAATCAAAGAAATTTGGGGTTACTTTAAACCATTTTATTCAGGGATGATGGACATACAAAAAGCTGTACATATTTAATGTGTACAAAGGAGTTTTTTAAAAATGTTAAATTTGAACTTTCAGTATCTACTGAGATCATTTATATGATATTCTCTTCTAATCTGTGAATGCAGTAAAATTCAGCAGTTTCCTACTGTTGAACCATCCCTGCATTCCTGATACACATCCTATTTGATAATTTAAAAATTATTCTTTTGATAAATTGCTTGATTTGATCTCCTTTTTTTGAAAAACCTTTTTTCAGGACTCATGCGTGTGTGCTCAAACGTGTAAGTGACCCAAGGTTTTCTTTCTTTTTTTAACCTGTGCTAACCACTCAATTTTATGATCAATGCTATGCCAAGTGTATGACTATATAATTTTTCAAACAACTGAAAATGCAATTCTATATACCAAAAAAGATTAGAAGTATTTAAAAGATTAAAAGTACAGAAACTCTTAAGTTATATATCAGTTTAAAATTTTTCAGCTACTTTAGAAAAAAATGAGTATGAAAAGAAACTGTACAAAATTATTCACCTCTCTCGGGTTTCAATACAGAGGAAAGCTACTTTAAAAAATTATTTCAATGGTCATTTACATTTTTATTAAAACAACTCATAATTTGATTAAATCATTAAACCATCTCCACTAACAATTCCATTTCATAGCTGCTGTATTTTGGCAAATGTCAATGTTATGACATTATTGTCATATACCACTCATTGCTTCCGTTTCCTAAATGTTATAAAATGACCATAACAGGTAAGCATCAAATTTCTAAAAGCGAACGCAGAATATTACCAAATAAATATGACCCTCAATCAATATGACATTTTTAATTTCAGAACTACATCACTGTTAGGTTATTACAACACACAAAAAAGGATATCACAACACACAAAAAAGAACTAGAAAGGCACTGAAAGTTTCCTTTCACTAAAAAAATTCGAAAAGATATTTAAAGTTTCTTCTTCGTCAGTTTTTTAAAATATGTATTTTTTAATGGAGGTGCTGGGGATTGAACCCAGGACCTTGTGCATGCTAAACATGTGGTCTACGCCGGAGCTCTACCCTCTCCCCTCTGCTTCCTTTAGAAAGCAACACGATTTAAATATAAACGTAATTTTCTCCTCAGGAAATGCAACTAATTTATTTAATAAATACATTATATAATTCGAGCACCAACTACTTCACGTAACATTATCTGTTCAACGTTTCTTTATGACTTCTGTCAGTCGGCTAAGTTTTAGAAGACTGGTGAAGCAGAGAACAGCAACGCTCTTTAATGACGTAATCAAACCAGTCCTGTGACTATCAAGATTATTTGAATTGAGCTGCAATAAAATCAGGCCAAACGGAATGTGTTACTAATACACAGACTGTGTCATGATAACCATACCTGTTTATGTCTTTGGAGTGGTTTCTTTTCATGTAACTTTTGTCTCCGTATTTCTTGTGCGCTAAGGGTACTCCGTATTTAGCAGCAGGCTTTGTAATTTTCTGAGCAGACACAACACAAGCCAAGTTTTGTCCTGAAACTGGTCTCTTCACTACATGGAAAGATACAAGGAGTTGTTTTCAGTGTTCTTGATATTAAATCTTTCATTTCAAAACTCTTCAAATGGCACTTCTTCATGTTCACACTCACTGACAGCATTTAATGAGACTTTTCATTAAATATCATACACACATGCTTTCACGATGACTGTTTCACACTAGAGCCACTTTGTGAAAGAAACAGAAAGCTGTGCTCCTCTGAGGTGCTGACATTTCTTATATAAAAAAGCACCTCCTCAAAACTGACAGCGGGCGATGACTGCACAGATGTGCGGATACACTAAAACCACGGACCTGCAGACTTTAACTGGGTGAACTGAATGGGATATGGTTTACATCTCAATCAAGATGATGAAAATAAAGTTTAAGAAGAACATTCAATGTCTTAGAAGTTACTTTCAAAATCAGAACATAAACTTCAGGAGCAATCGTTACACATTAATTCCATCACCACGAGCACCTGAACGCTGTCTTCATACACAGCCTGAGTGATGCCTGGACCTAAGACCTACTGAAGGACAAATAAAAGCATCAGTGTAGCTAAGGGTCCCCGAGATGAGGACAGTTAAGACACTGCTGGTGGGAACGGAAACCGCTCAGACCTTCTGGAGAACAATCTACATCAGGAACAGTGTTTATGAACGGATTTTAAAGAAATAATTGGAGAAATATAAAAATGTGCACAAGGATAAAGGCTGCAGAATTATGAGGTAAACTCTCACTGAAGCCTAGATGGGGTTCAGTCCTAGACAATGACAAATTCAAGAAAAACACAGACGAGGTAAGGGAAAACAAAGCCTACACGTTACGTCCCTCAGATACTGAAGGAGGTCAAAGAGTCTCGCCCGCATCAGCCCTCCCGAAGCCCCTTCCTCCCTTTCCTCCCCGACCCTGCCCTGCACTCAGCCCAGTGCCCGCCCGCCTGCCTGTAGCCCAGCCCCCATCGTCCGCTGGCTCCAGCTTGGGGCTGTGTCACGGGCTAGGTCCGCCTCAACCGTGTCCACCAACAAGCACACGTCCTCTTTCAGGGGGAAGGGAGGAAAGCTAACTGGGAGTTCACAAGGAAGTACTGCCATTCAACTCAGGCCTTCCAAAAATATCTAAGTGTATGAGAAAATGGTCCACACACAATACTGTGAATTACAAGATACAAACCTTTGTTTATAACACAATCCCAATTTTCAATCATTATGCATCTCATCACAGAAAAAATATACCAAAATATACCAAATAAAACAGTGTGTGTTGAGATTAGGGAAATTTTCATCATCTTCTCTATAATTTTTATCATCAACACATATTGTTCACATAACTTAGTAGACTCTTACTAAAATAAAAATGGTATTAGCTTGCAGACTCATAACTAATGTGCATGGAAGATGAGACACAGGGTGTTACAGGAAGTCTTTCCAAACACATACTCCAACTGTATCCTGACAGGAACTAGGAAATGTAAGAAGGAGAATTCCCTTTGAGAGTTTAACTGTAAGCTCAAACCGGAGGCTGGATGCACACTCACAACGTGGTAACCTGGCCACAGGCACAGCAGGTGTGCAGGACGGGGCAGGCGGCACAGAAGCGCGGACGTGGAAGTCCCAGGAGACCCGCCCACAGCCCCTCGCACTCCCCAGAAGGCGGGAGCAGGACTCACCGGACTTCCGGGCGTCTCCCGGGCTCAGAGGCCTGGCCACCAGCAGGGAAGCTGGTTAACCCAGGGAGTCAGCGCCCACTGCGTGCCACAGGCCGGAGCAGTGCCATCCCGCTCCCTCCACTACACAGAGGCTCCCCCGCCTGGGAAGACAGTGCCGACATTGGGTCCTCCTGGCCTTTGTGACAAGGGAGCCTTGGATGAAAACCCGCTGCAGGTCCATCTGGTGAGTCCCAGTTAGGGCGAGCTGACCCCCCAGGTCTGACCTTCACACGTGGGGAGGGTGAGTCCAGGGGTGTTCAGAGGAGCCAGAAGGCATTGCCACCACACTCCCAGCTCAGGTGGACTCGGTTTTATGACATGGCACTTATTTTTATTAATGTTTTCATACTCAAAATGGAGTAGGACATGCAAAGCATGATGCATGACAAACAACACAATCTTCACATCTTAACTGCCACTCATTTTAGAAATCCACTCTGAAATCATTCCATGTAGGAAAAAATAACTCATTTCTCACAGAGATACTTACACACATATACACAGTATATAACCACACATGCAATCATACAAATGTTCTATTTACTGCCGGTCATAGTTATAAGAAAGTCTATCCTTGCTAAGGTGGCCTAACTTCACAATGATTTCCTTTAAAAATATTTTAGAATATTAAGTATTTCTCAAAGAAAATTATTTTACATAAAGATTTGCACTTAACTAGGGCATTTTATAACATTCAGTAACAATGTTCTCAGAATATCAGCTGAACATTTGAGTAGGACAGAAGATCTCAAAATAGAATTCATTTAAATCAGGGAGACAATAAATGGAAATTCTATTAATTGAAACTGTTTTATATTGCTATATATCATAAAAAGCTTAAAGATACATTTCCTCTGGATTAGATTTATCCTACAATTATCCCCACTCAGCTCATCCACAAACACCTCTAGCATTATTAGCACATTATTAGTATATTGATTATCACAAACAGGTGAAAGGAGTCACACTAAATTTCATTTCCCTGGTACAGGCTGTACTCCAGACTTGGAAAATGTTATTAGACAAAATTCTTCTGAAATAAGCTTAAATCAAAAGAGGACAAAAAACGTTAGAAAAGATGTTTAATTTCCAAATTTTTAAAAACCGAGACATTAATCAGAATCCTTCCTTCCGTTTTCAGCTACAATGATGCTGCCAAACAAACCGTACTGAGCCCAGGGGCCCACCCAGTGAAGCCCTCCCACACCGACTCCTTCCCAGCCACCCCGACCATCTGTCCTGTTCTTTACAGGTACAGTCAGTTTACGGTGTTGTGTCAATTGCTCATTCAGCACTGCGTTTCAGTCAGACATTTAGTACATGGATTCCTTTTCATATTCTTTTTCACTTATCGACTTATCTTTCTCATTTCTCTGGACAAGCTCGCTCCCTGGAGAGAACCGAACGCCCCACACAGACCCCGCACTGCCGCCTGGTCCGCGTCTCCGAGACTGACCGGCATCACCTCCACCTGGAACCGCGTCTACACAGACGGGCGCCCGTCTCTCTCATTTACCTGAAAACTGCTCAAGAATCACCTCCTACCCTGTCCTCAGATCCACCTCTCAGTCAGGTCCACTTTACCCTGACTCTCCTCAGCCTCTCCAATCATACCAACGTGTAACTATAAACACGTTGAATATTTGAATATTCTCCACAACTTACAAGTGATCTCTTTTTACTATTGCTAAACCACTCTGCTACTTCTTTCCTAGCATTTATGAACATATTTTGAGAAGCAGAAATCATTAGTATTTCTTGCAAGCAATTTTCTCTCCCTACTCACTACATTTTTTTCCTTTTAAACGTAAAACTACGTTACAAAAAAGATCTCAGTGTAACCCTTTTTCTCTTCCTGGGCCTGGGAGGGAAAGGTGAGTGAATGTGCCCTTTTTTCGGAAGAACTGAGGCCCATGAAGGGAACCTCCCCCAGAGGCCGTGGACCAGAAGCTCCAACAGGCAAGAAGCCCTGAGCAGAGAGGGTCGCCTCTCCATCCCGGACCCCCCAAGCGGCGGTCCTCAGTCTCCCCCAGCAGAATCAGCACCACCAGGCACTGATAAACACGCACGGTCTCAGGCCCCAGCTCAGAGTGACTGCAGCAGAAAGAGCGGTGGATTCACACGTCCCCCAGGGAACTGTCTGCAGCCAGAGTCGCAGAACCACCGCGTGAGAATGCCCGCATGACTGACCGTGCGCCTCACGGTCCGTGCAGAGCAGTTGCATGAGAATGCTCCTTCTCAGCAGCTGCTTCCTGCCTTCCTTGTCATGGAAGAAAATGGGTGCTTGACGGTGTAGCCTCACCCTCAGGTGAGTCAGCGACCACTGAGTGTGAGTCGCCCTTCCCCCACATGACTGCGAACATGACCGAGCCGGGCACGTGGACCTCACGGCGACTCGGGACTCGCGGGGCTGTGCTGGCCAACACCACTGTCACTACCAGACATGACCATCTGGATTAACATTTAAAATGCACAAAATGTTAAATTCCACTCCTCGGCCGCACTGGGCCGCACCGTGAGCGCTCACCCATCACCTGTGGCTGTGGCTGTGACAGGGGCCACGCAGACATAAACCAGCCTCGCCCCAACAGAACATGCCAGCGGATGGCACCTATGTCCCTGACGGGTCAGACCGTCCAGGAAGACATTTCCAGGGTGTGTCAGATTGAGAACTAGGCCCCATAAATCTTGGCTGACAGCACTGAGAATTTAGGGATTAGAAAGGAAAAAACAGTACAGGATAACGTAGCGACGCTGAAAACAATAGTTCACATGATGCAGTAAAAGTTTATAACTGTTTCAGAGTTAAAGCCTTAAAAAAGATCACAGCCTTCCTCGCTCAACAAGTCACGTACAGCAGAAAAACAATCAGAACAAGAGAGAAGGGTTTACATGAAGGGTGAAATCGAAGTGCTGCATAAACAGAAGGAGAGACTCTGTATTTACCAATCACGTGTGTCACACAGCCATGACCTGCCGCCTTAACTTCCACGTTATAAGCTCTGTGTGTCTCAGGCTTGAATGCTCCCTCCTGTTGCTGGCCAGCCGAATTCCAGGGCTTCGGCCTTGGCTGCATGTCCTCACTGCTGGTATGAAGGCAGGGGATCGGGTGGGGGGAACCTCAGCGAGATCAAATGAAGTCATCCTTTCTTCTCCAGTAGCTCTCAGTGCATGACACCATTAATCCGCCCTTGAAAATGTTATTTACAACCAGGGAGTCTTGTAAGACACCCACATTTCGGAGACTTGCTATGTCCTATACAGGCAGCCTTTAACCTCCCAATTTTAACTGGCCTCTTGCACACTAACGTGTTCTCCTGGTGGTAACAGTTAAAGCCACATCTGTTTCCTGAAGACTATTTGTTCACATGGATTTCTGTGAGGCCAGAGGCTATATGACAGTGCCCTCTCACCTCACGAACACATGAAATAAAACTATGCTTTTGCAGATGTCTGGCTTGTACAAGAGTTTAACACTGATCACTTAGATGAACAAAGGCCACACCAACTCTGTAACACGATCCCACTTCTAGGTGATCACAGTTACCAGTAACTCTGCTCATTGATTTATACAGATTTTTGATAAATCCTGCCAAACTGAATTTCAATTAAACTCAACAAATATTTACAGTGCACCTACACGCAAGTACCACGAGCTGAGTCAACAGCTTATCACACGTACGTGTAAGCACCCACATGACAGGGGTTTCCCATCATTTTCTATCAGATGAAGCACAACTGCAATCACATTCACTATGAAGATCACACACCTGTATCAGCACAACAGTGAGGTGCCCACAGTGCCCAGGACATGCAGGGGACACTGAGCGCTTATTAAGTGCGAGACACTCAGCTCTCACGTGCACTGACACTTTTGATTCTCCTAACAACCTTGCGACGTGGATATATTTATAAAAAAGAAAAGGCAGCACAGAAACGGTCAGTCATCTTACAGTTAGAAACCCAAGAAGACAGAAAGGAGAAAGATGGATGCCAGGGCAGTGGGGGGAACGGGAGTCAGTGCTTAATGGGTAAGATGGAAAGAGTTATGGAGACGGACGGTGGGGATGGCAGTCCAGCACTATGAATATATTCAATAGCACTCAACTGTACCCTTGAAACAAATTACAATAATAAATTTTATGGTATGTCTGTTTTACCACAATAAAAGAACTGGAAAACAAAATAGGAACCCAAGAGACAGAGGAATAATTTTGTGGTATTGTGTTTATATTAAGAAATATATACTTGGTCTTTGTCCAGTTCTTGGCACATAGCTCCTAAAATCCTTAGAATTTCCTAAGTGGTAAGAGCAGAAGGTATCTTTTGTTGTTCAAAACAAGCCCCTTTCAACCACACCTGAATTTATGTTAATGGTTGATGAGGGACTTGTGGAAGGCACCTAAGGACGGACGGGTACCCCCTGATGATAGGGTAAAACCCTCAATCCCACTCCTCTCCCCACCCAGGAGAAGAAGGGGCCTGGAAGCCATCACAAAGGGCCACTGATGTGATTCATCATGCCTATGTAATGAAGCCTCTGTAAAAACCCAAAAGGACGGGGTTCAGAGAGCTTCTGTGCTGGGGAGCACATGAGAGACAGACCCTAGTTCCACGGGGACAGAAGTCCTGCACTTGGGACCCTCCGGACCTCGCCACATGCACCGCTCCATCTGGTTGTTCGTCTCCATCCTTTACTGTCTCCTTTGTAACAAACTGGTGAACATAAGTCAACGCTTCTCTGAGTCCTGTGAACCTCTCCAGCAAGCACAGTAATCCAACCAGAGGAAGAAGGGACCTGAGGAACCTGTGATTTTATAAGCTGGTGGGTCAGAAGCACGGGTGATAAGCGGAGTTGGGGCCATCCCGTGGGAGACCATGGATCTGATGCGGTCTCCAGGTACAAGGGTCAGGCCTGAGTGGAACTCTGCAGGACACACAGAACTGCTTGGTGTGAGGACGCTGCCAGACACTGGGTGATGAGAAGTGTGGGAAGTCAGGCATTAAATGCTAAGAGGAAACACAGAAGGAAAGCTTTCCCTCCTACAGAGGCACAAGCGAAAGCAGACAGGAGGGGAGAGGAAGGGGACTCGGTGCGGCAGGGACGGCTCTCCTCCGGACAGAGGCGACAAGTTCCAGTACACGCCGAAGTCCTACTGCTCAGTGTCAGTCACACAGTGAAAACCTACCTACCTGAGGGGAGAGAAACTTCTCCATGCATTTGGCTATCAAATCCTTCTCCAGGATGGAGTGGACGGACAGTCTGTCCCTAGGATTCCTTTTAAACAACTGACAGAGCCAACTGCGGAGGTCGTGGGAATGATGCAGAGACACAAGCGGGGAAGACCTGGAAATTACCTTCAGCACCAGGTTCTTCATGCTGCCAGCTTCCAGCTAAACCCCAGAAAACAAACGAACACGCATGAAAACACCAGTATCGAAAATGGGAGCAACAACAACAAGAAACAGTTCCTTTCCTATCGATAAAGAACAGAAACACAGTCCTCTTCCCAGAATTTCAACCAGCATACGTTCCCAGAGCAAGGTTCACTTGGCTTCTTATAATAACATTCCAAAGGGGAATACAAGCCTCATCAATGGGAACACATACTTTAGGATTAAACACAATGTAAATTCTAATTAAAGTGGGGGTGGGGTGGGGTGGGGTGGTTTAAAATCTAAAGATTTCATTTTGAAAGAACAATTGAGCTGTTGACAACTCAGCTAAAACAGTATACAACAGCTGTACACTGTCAATGTACTCTTAATATACACATTAAGAAAACAAAATATGCTATAAATTAGGCACTGGTGATTACAGCAAGTATAAAAGAGTTCTGTTAAATGCTGAATTCTCCTAGCAGTTAAAATATATTGATTTTTCAAACATAGAGATACTACAGGTACTTTTTCACGTAATTTAAGAAATACTAGAGAAACTCTCACTTACCGCGTGTTTAAGTGTGCACGTCTCGTAAAGGACGCAGCCCAGAGCCCAGGCATCACTAGAAAAGAGAATAACAAGAGACCTTCCCTCAGCATCAGAATTTACATAAAATGTTTTTCATTTAAAGGAAACAAAACCATCATGAAAATGCTCTGCAAAAATATGTGTTCCATAAAACATGTCCTTTCCAACTTGAAATGTCAACCATAACCAAATGACAATAGCAGTTATCCAGATTAGAAAAGTTTCCCAGGTAATGATTTTTAAAAGTTTCTTTCAAGAAATCTAATATTTAAAATGAATCACTATACTGAACACCAGAAACTAACACTGTAAATTAACTACACGTTAATAAAATTTTTTAATTTTTAAAAATTAAAATAATTAATATCTGTAAAAGAACAAAATTAGTACATTTTGCAGATGTTTCATTTAATTTTGCAAAAATCAAACTGTTTTATTCAACTATTTGCAAAATGCCACGATTCTTAAAATAGCATAAAATAGTATAAAAGGAAAATACTGCTTTAGTGAAGAAGAAAAATTAATTTACCAAAATTAAATCCAAAACAACCTGAGACTATTAACTGAAATACTGTGCAAGGGTAAATACATTCATTTTCTCTTAATTTAAAGGCTTCTTTACACTATTTACTTTATCCATGGTCTCCTCCTCTCTTGTATCTTAAATTAACAGGTATGTTTATAATTTAAAAAGAACTACTTCTATGTTTAAAAGGAAAAAAAAACCCCTCACTCTCACAATTCAGAGCAACAGTGGTCCTTAAAGGTCAAAAAAAGTAAGAAACACTGCTCCTGGAAGTTGAACCCACTGGAAAAGAGGATAAGCCCATTATTAAAATCCTAAAGTTATCTTTAGCCAAACTCTCACAAAAATCTACAAATATAAACCTTTAACCCCAAAATCTGTTTAATTTTAAGATACAACTGGGAAAAAATGTAAACGTAATTAAGCCTTTTATTAACGTGCACATGTTACAAACTAAAAGCTATAAACAGAAACACTGAACTAATGATCTTATTAGTAAAACACTTTAAAATACATTTGGAAAAATAAGAATTTCAAACTATAATGGATGATGCTCATCCACTACATTTCTAAGCATTTTCCCCCCAAAATAAACTTTCTGTAAAATTGTCCGAGGGATGATTAAATCCATCCCAAATTTAAAGACTAATATTTTCACAGCTGACTCATCCACACGACACAGAAACAGCATTAAATGTAAAATTATTTTAGCAAAGAAAATACTACTACCCTTTAGAATATCCACTACTAATACACTCCAGGGACTGGACTGATCATTGCAATTTAAACTGATGGTAAATACACTGCTCAGGTGACGGTCTCAGCCTCTACTGCCCAGGTCGGAGACGCAGCTCCCTCCCTTCTCAAAACAGGGGCCCGGACAGCCAGAGCAGCGACCACGAGGACAGGACTGCGGCCAGCTCCCACTGCCCTCAATTAAGCTTCTGTGGGTGCTTTCAAAGGTAAGACCACTTTTCTTGGCTGGGATTTTAAAATCAGTGTGCATGAGAGAAAATAAAGGGCAACTGGAGCTCAGTGGCTGAGCTCCTCTTCCCGACACACACAGCACAGTGTCTGCCCGGGGTCTCCCACACCACGGCGAGCAGGGATCCGGGCCTGGGGGCCGGATGCCTGGGACCCTGCAATTACTTTCCCTCCCTCTGAGTTTGTCTCCTCGTAAGGAAAGGAGGAATGATTAATACCTACAACTCACAAAGTTACTGTGAACACAAAAAGAGTTAATACACAGAAAGCATTTTAAACAGTGTTCAGTCAATACTAACTACTATAATTCAACAGGAGGTGACTATTACAAAGTGAGAGACATAGAAAGCAATCTATGTCTCATTGTAATTTAAATAATAATTCTTTCTATAGTTCCTTCAGTAAGATAGTGAAATAGCTTCTTCACAATTTCCCTCATATACAGAAAAAGTGTATCTGTATATATATATGTTTACACATGTGAAATACTGATTTTAGAATAATATTCTGAAAGTTAATAAATACAGTGTAACAGAGAAAGACTTGAAATACATCAAGTAATGAGTATCATTTTAAGTATCTGTTATTATCATAAGGTTTGTTTTCACAGATTTCAGGTGACAAGTAGTACGGGGTCCCTACGCAAATTCGAGCCAGCTGCCCAGTGCTGCAACAGAAAGAGAGACAGTGGAGAAGCCTGAGACACTTAAAGATGTCATAAATTACCACAAGTTCATAAGCATGGATTAAAATCTCACTGAAGACATTATCCCAAACCGAAGTTTAAAACTGACATCAACTATTAAGAACTCTAGCCATTCCAAAGTCTCCACGTTGTACTGCCCCATCTTTGGTTAAAAATATGTTCTGTAAACGAGACAGAAAAAAACCCAGAAATACTGCTGCAGGCCAGTTCTGAGCTGATGACTTCTGGCATAAAAATGAATCCGGTTAAAAAGTGAAACCGCGGTAACTGGATCTCCACATGCTAAAGAACGAATGTAGACCCCTATCACACACCATATGCAAAAATTAACTCCACATCCATTCCAGACCTAAATACAAGAACTGTAAAACTCCTGCCTTCATGCCACTGGGTTACATGCTGACTTCTTACATATGACACCAAAAGCACAAGCAAAAACAAGAAAACATAGATAAGCTGGATTTCATCAAAATCAAAAACTTTTGTGCAAAGGACATCAAGAAAGTGAATATATAACCCACAGAATTCAGGAAATATTTGCACACCATGTATCTGACAGACAATTTGTATCTAGAATAAAGACCTCTTGTAACTCAGTAACCACCAGATAGGCTGTTTTACAGCAGGCAGTCAGCAACCATGTGACCCCGCTTACACAGAGCGTCCAGGAGAGGCACATCCACAGACAGAAAGTGCGCTCCCGGCTTCTGGGCGCCATCATCCAACAGCACAGCCAGGAGCTCCTGGGCAACGTGAACTGACCCCGCTGTCAGCAGGAGGTGTGAGTCAAGCAGGTGCTCACAGCCACCGGCGGCCAAGGCGGGGCTGAGTGGAAGGCGCTAAAATGGTCTGAGATGAGAGTTGGCGGCAGAGGTTGGGAGACAGCATATTCATTTCTTCCTCTTCTTCCCACTGCTCTTCCTGGGCTCTCCAGGTACAGAAGAAGGGGCGTCCAGAGGAAGGAAGAGACGCACGGCCTTGACACCAGGAGACAACGCCCCTGCACCCAAACTCTGGGGACTGAGAGCCCCAGCCAGGCAGCAGTGAAAGAAATCCTGATGCAAAGATGAGCAAGCCGTGGGGACATCCACTACCATCCCTACCCCCCAGCAAAATCCAATACACATGAAGAAATCGAATACAAAGAAAAACAACCAACAAAATAATCAGAACAAAAAGTCACTCCAGAATTAATTTTATACAACAAAAACTTTGAAGTAAATATATTTAGATAATAGCAAAGAAATCACTGAAGAAATCAATATGCATTTGAGAATAACAAGACATTATGAAACAGAAACCAATTATAGTAAGAACAGATAGACGTGAAAAGCCATTTAGGCATCTTGGAGAGACAGACACAGTCGTTACAATAGAAAGGGAAAGAGATGAGATAAGCACTAGTTTACACAAAATCAGAAAGGGGCTTAGTTAGTTAACTGGAAGGAGGCTGAAAAATTCATCTTGAATACAACTGAGAGAAACAGAGGTAAAATGTGAAAGAACAAGTAAGATACCTGAAGGGACAGATTAAGAGGCTCCAACACCTCTCTAGAAAAAAACCCAGGAGATGACCGTGAAAGTAGCCACTGAGGAATACTGCCTGAAAAAATACAGCTAAACATTGTCTAGAACATCTAAAGGAAATACACATTCTCAAAATAGCACAGAATGGGAGGGTACAGCTCAGTGGCAGAGTCCATGCTTAGCATGCATGACGTAATGGGTTCAATCCCCAGTATCTCCGTTAAATAAAAAGTAAATAAATAAACTTAATTACCTCCACTTCCCTCCCCCACAAAAGTACACAGCACAATGGATAAAAGCGGAGCCTCACTGATGCACAAGTTTCTGAGAAATTTCAGAATGGGGACAGAGAGGATATCCCACAGTCAGCCAGAGACAAGAAACAAGGGCAAGAAGCCGTAAATTCCTACACAGTAATGTGAGAAGTTGAAAGACAAATGAGCAACATCTTCAAAATTCTGTAGGAAAACAATTGCCAGCTTGGAAGTTTATATCCAAATTATCACTAAGATAAGAAAAAATGTCATCTCCAAATACACAACTCTCAAAAAAATTACACCTTCCACACAATCGTTTGTTTGGATTTTTCCATCCTAATGAGAGAGGAAGCCAAGAAAGAGGAGGCTGCCTGTGAGGAGGATTCCTGGGTTATAGGGAAGGGAGCAGTGACAGGGAGACAGTCTGATCCAGACGCCATCCAGCCCACACAGTCCGGCCCAAGACAATGCCCACGTCCACGACCGCCTAGAAGGCATCAGTGACAGAATCAACATGCCTGTGATTCTATGTCTCAGTGAAGAATTTTTATGTCATGTACATGCTTCAGGGCCAAACATCTGTACAAACCCGTCCAAAATCTTGGGGGGGAAAATCAGATCCGTCATTTTTTTTAATTTACCTTTCACAGTAAGTAGTCTTTCCTTGATCATTAAAAGGACTCAGGAATATTTGGGACAAAGAGAATTAAATCCTTAAAATAATTAGGCTGCAATTTTTAATTCCACGGTAATTAACGTGAATAACATTAAGTAGATATTCAGGCCAACTGACGTACATACTGCGTGCAGTGCCCGTGCTAAGTCTGAACAGAGAACGCTGCTACTGAAGGATCCCTACAAGTCAGAATGCACAGGGAAAGAAGTTTCCCGAGAAGAGTGGAAAATGGAAATACTCCATGTCGTAGGAGAGTATGACGATGAGGGACTGTCCTTTGTTGTTAAGTGTAACTTTTCTATATAAGTAGAAACCACGAGAGGAAGACGTCAGTCTGGAAATTTGGGCGACATCTCTGGCTTTTCCCTCTCCTCTCATTCATCACATATAAACACACCCTCGGGAGCTGGCCACTTGAACATAAAAAGGCTGAATAGCCACCTCACTCCTAACACCACAACAATTCCAAGTAGATGGCATTTTTAAGTATGCAAAAATTAAACTGTAAAATGAAGGAAGAAAACACAGGGCAATTGTCTATACTCTTTGGTTGAAGCAGGACTTTCAAAACATGATACGAAACCCACAAGTCACAAGAAAAGGTGACTATATACATTTTAAAACAGCTGGATGGCAAAACATATAATTAAGCTTAATGATTATCTGAGAAAATACCTGCAACAAAACTGATAGATTATTAGTTCTCTAAGACACAACAGTTCTTCAAAATCACTGAGAAAAACACCGGCAGCCAGAGTAAGAGGTGGACAAAAGATGGGCAAGGTAAGTGACGGAGGAAATGGAAGCTGGTAACACATAAACCACACACGACTCTCCCCCAAATCAAAAAAAAGCAATTAAAACAAGGTACCATGGTAACCTGACAAAACTGAAGTTATAAACTGGTCAGTGTGAGGAAGCCAGTCTCTGCACACCCTGCTTGTGAGAAAGCTGATTACAGTTACTTGGCAAAGAATGTAAAAATTTTATCCTCACCTACCATTTGAAAGAGTAGCTGCAATTTCAAATTTATCCTGCAGAGAAAGTGTCACGAACGTGAACGGAGATGCACAGGGATGTTTACCCCAGCACTGCTCGTCCATCTAAACCTGCACACCTAAATATCCATCCAGAGTCCTGGTCAGAGGTCACCGTTGGCATCACTGGAATACTGTGCAGCCGCCGGGGAGAACGAAGGACCTCGCCGTGCGTACACAGCAAAGGGAAAGAAAGGCCCGGAACAGCACGCATAGCGCACTCCTTTTTTAAAGTATGTTCATGTCCACCACACATGGACTGTCTCGGTGACTGTCTATGACTGTGTGGCATGTGTAGGGGACACACAGGACAGCGACCAATCTCTAACAGTGTCTTCCTCAGGGAAGTGGATTTTCAGAAGAATGAAAGTGACCAGCTTTACTTTTTACTCTTCTCTCTCTACTATTTTTTTAAGGAACAAATACTACATTACAGTAACCTAAAAATAATTTTTAAATTAATTAAAAGAAAACAAAACCCTGAGTGCAGTTTGGTAGGTATTTACTGAGGAGTACACAAATGTTGAACTTCCTTTCCATATTCCTATAAGGCATTTTAAGTAGAAGAATGAAACACAGTTCTCTGCCTCTGAGCTCACGCAGTGGTAGGAATATACTTTTAGACAAATACCTACAAGGAAATGCACCCGTCCTCTAACAGCACGTGCACTGAGAGAGCAATGAATTCCACCAGGGAGGGGTCAGGAAAAGGGCAAAAAGAGAACGACGATCATACTCAGGTGTGTCTCACTGCAGGCAGTCTACCCGCAATAACATGTATGACCGAAACACTGCACTGTATGCCAGAAACTGACACAACATTGTACACCGACTATACTTCAATGAAAATACTTTTTTAAAATAGAGCAAGGCATGTACTGGACCCCATTTGTGACTGTGTCTCGGTGTACTCACTTACACGTGCAGTACGAACAAGGAAGTCTGGGAGGACCCCAAACCAAAATCAGTGGGAGAAGATGACTTTCCACCCCCAAACCTCTGAATAATTTTACAATTTAAGTCTCCAAAAAGAAACATCTTATAAAAAAAGAAAATCTTATAAAAAGAAAGTCTTATAAACTTTGGGGTTAGATAGAAGCAGGTTCAAACACCAACTGTGACTTGGGGCAAGCTACTTCAACTTGGATTTCTTATCTGTTATGTAGAGAAAACCACAGTCTGCTAATTCAGGGGGGTTACAGAATTAAATGGGACAACAAGTTCGCCACTCCCAGCACAGCACTCCCTCCCTTCCCCTATGTAGAAGCACGGAAGCAAAATTAAGAGTCGGTGGTAATGAGAAACACAACAGGAATTCAGAGAAGAAAAAGATCACAGAAGATCAGAGGACCTACGAGAAATGTAAAGAAAAGGCGAAGACCTGAGCTGAGCTTAAAAAAAAAAAAGCAGGGTATTAGTAACAGAGAGTTGGGCTTGGCAGGAGGTATTACCACAATAAAATAAATAATGAGAACACACACACACACAGGAAGAACAAGAGGGGTAAACGTGCCCCAGCGCCGACCACAAAGTGCATGCACAATCAACATCCTTCACATCGATGAAAAAGGTGCACGTTAGGGAACAGAAAACAACCAGGCTGTGTAGGTGAATGGGCACATATTTTAGAGATCCCTGAAATCAAAACAGAGATTAGATCTTATGCAGTTGCCAGTGCGCGGCTTCCAGGGCTGGAGTTACCTGGCAAAGCCACATTTCAGGAAGATACGGTCCAGCGGCAGTGGCCAGACTGACAGGGTACAGAGTAATCAATCACTTACAAAGAATAATTAAGTCACCTACTTAAATATGTATTTACACATGTACATACACACCAGGACACAACATCTGTTACACACGTAACAATATTATCACAGACGGGGCGTGAGATGGGAACTGAACCAAGGAGGGCAGTAACTAGAACAGAAGCGTGACTACGACACCGGAATACGCCACCAAATGACCACGCCTAGTCCTCACAGCTAGCACTTGTAGCTACAATAAACACGTATATAAACAAACGCTGAATTACTTCTCAACAACCCCTATATGCTGACTCAACTAATCCTCTTGAAACAAAATGCCTTTCTGGGTGTTAATTTGTCTAAACAGGTCCCCGCCTTCACAGGAGTCCATCACCATGTAAAGAGAGCCGTTTTCTACAAGACAGAAACATTACATTCGTTTTTTTAAAAGGCAGCTCAGTAACAAATGTACGCTACCATACATGAAACAGATAAACCACAAGAACTTACTGTACAGCACAGGGAACTACATTCAACATCATGTAATAAACTGTAATGGAAAAAAATTTTTAAAAGATTGTAAAAATGTAACTTTATGTTTAACTGATCACTTTGCTGTACACCTGAAACTAACCCAATAGTGTAAATCAACTCTACTTCAATTTAAAACAGGAAAAAATAAGTAAGTAAAATGTACATCAAAAGTATAGCTTTATTAAAGGTACCCAAACATTTACTAAAAAGCAGCAGTTAATTGTGTCCCGTTAAACCAAAAACAGAACCACGGTCAAAAGAATGAAAGGGCAGAGTCAAGGAACACTGGTCACACAGACCGAGCAGTAACTCAGGTTAACAGACGATGCCGTCATGAAAGATTTTTCTACCAAGAACACAGCATCCAGTTGGACAGCAGTGTCCACACTGACACAGACATGTCTGGAATACAGACAAAATGCAGACAGACAGACTCGATTTTGTTTAATAGATGTATTTCCTTAAAGGTCATCTACAAGAATCCTGTTTTTCCACCCATCTGTCAGAGATGGGTGATCCTGGCTGCCAGCTGGCTGACCATGACTGTGTAGCTTTGCGGCATCCACTCAATGACCTGTTCAACAAACACAGTGAGAGACGCTGCACTGAGCTCTGAGGACGCGGCAGTGCGGGGGTGTCCCTGCGGTCCAGGGGCGCTCTGCCTTTCCTCCCGCTGAGCACTGTCTGTCACCTGACAGCCGCCCCCCGATCTTGACGCCTAGGTCCACAGGAGAAAGGGCTTCCTGATCTTCCCGCGGCAGATGGGACTAGAAGGGCACTGCTAACCCTTGTCCCCACCCTTGCTCTCATGCAGAATGAGACGGCACTACCCGCCCCCACCCCGTAAGGAAGAGGGGCCAGCCCCACTGTTAGAACTCAGAGAACAGCCGCCCAGTGCTCACCGCTCCTACTGCCGTGTGCTGACGGCCTGACGCCCAGCAGGACTCACGTCCTGCGTCTGGTGCTGGTCTCGTTGCCCGCAGTGTCACAGGCACCTCAGACATACTCCTTCTGATGTGCCAGGGGCTGGGAACCTGTGTGACTGAGCTAATTAAAAATCCGGAAACTCTTTGTAACTGACATAAAAAGGTGATCCAAATACACACATGAGAAATCACTATGTGAAAAACACAAAAACCAGCAAACTGTACAACCCACTACTTATAACACAGACACAGGATGCTGCCATAAGAAACAAGACAAAAAGTTATGTGCAGTGTGCTGTTGCTTCTGTGTGCTTATTAGTGCTTTGAGAATTTCTGGAAGGAAACACAGACAGCGTAAACAGGGGTGACCTCCAGGAGAGAAAAACAGGTGGCCCACGGGCAGAAATAGAAAGCTAACATTTTACTGTCATTTAACCTTTGGATTCTGTACCTTATGCATGTATTAAAGACCAAATAAAACTATCAGAAGATCTTTTTTAAAGATTAGTGTGTGTGTCTGTGTGAGAGACACAGAGACAGAGACAGGGAGACAGAGAAGGTTAAACAGGACCTGAGAAAGGGACAGGGAAGTGATCCTGATGTAAAATGAGCTCTGCAATGATTTCCCATGCCTAAAGAAAGCATTTGTCAGTTCTGTGGGGATAAATACTAGTCAAAATGTAAGGTTAACAGGAAGGTCTTTTCTTTGTGAGGGAAGTACTCATCTGCCTCGCGTTCCTTCAATCATTCAAATAGCTGAGGGCCAATTACATCCCAGGCGCTATGCGTGAGAGGCTAAGGGACATCAGAATATAAGACACCACCCCTGTCCCCAATGGGCTCACAAGGTATTGAGGAAACACCCTCCAAAAAAAACCAAAACAACTGCCACCTAGATACTGCTTGAAACTGAAGCAAAAAGCCTGCCAGGCAAGTGACGACGCCTCAGTGCCTGTTAGAAAATGACTGAGAGGTTAACAGAGGACAGGAGCCGTGGCCGTGCAGCAGAGCACGCACGGCCGGCTGGCTAACCCTGCAACCCTGACACTTTTCTACTTTTGCCACCTCTCACTTTAAAAGCCGAAAAAAACCCAGATGAGGAGAGATAAAGGAAATTCAAGGTCCTGGGAAGGACCAGACGGTGAATACCGTACTCCCTCACATGAGGTATGAAGCCTCGTTGCACTGTCATCATAAAGCAAGCAAGCACACTGAGCAGTTTACGACACAGGCTGTTAACTCATCATGTACTTTTTAAAGTTCGCTCTACTTTAATAGATACCAAGTTTATTCGGGAATAGAGATACCTTAACTCAAATTCAGACGCTGAAACTGGTGATGTGACCCTGAAACACTCAAACTGTCTTCTACTTTCAATCTAGTTATCTTTCAGCTTTGTAATTAACAGGGATTTATGACAATCATGGGGGTGACTTCAGCAGGACTTCAATAAACCACCCCGACCTGCTTTTAGAGAAGCCGTCTCACCTTAGTTCCCGCATTACCAGATATGATGGCATGTGATTTCAAAACAGCAATACTTCGTAATACTTAAGAACCGAGAGGACTCTCCACATACCTCAGTGTTGTAATAACGAAGTACACGGAACAACACTGACCAGCAGCATACCTTCTAAAGACCAGGATGTTTTCTCAGTGGCAGTGGTGGTAGCACGTAAAAGGAGTTTGGGTTAAAAGTTGTAAACGACTTGGGGGGAGGGTATGGCTCCAGTGGTGGAGCACATGCTCAGCATGCACGAGGTCTTGGGTTCAATCCCCAGTGCCTCCATTAAAAAAAAAATTAAGTAAGTACTTCTAATTAACTTACCACCCCCCCCTGGAAAAAAAGAAAAAAAAAACCTAAACGTTGTAAATGACTGTTCTTGCTTTGTCCAAATTCTTGCACTCACCACGCTGGCTCATTTTAAGCAACCCTAGTGAGTGAGCCAGCGTGAAGCCACACAGGGACAGTGTGCTGCCAGTGTTACTCAAGAATCAGCTGACACTCACACGCACAGATATGGAACCAGAAATGATCTACTTTTCTTCCTGAGACTAACTCACAAAATGATTCCTTGAAAGGGAAGTACACAACAGTTGTCAAATGGCTTAGATCTTTTGAGCCCTCCTGCCAAACCGATCTGACCTCGAAGGACACTCCGAACTGGACGATGTCTGGATGCTTCACGTTCGCCAGCACTGCAACCTCCACTCGATTCTTCCCTTTCCTTATTGGGCATCTGACACAGGAGGGAAGAGGAGACAGTCAATGGAACCATCTACACGCAGCCTGAAGTCCATTAAAAAGAGAGTGGTTAAAAATAAAGCTACCAATAAAGAGAGTCCAAATAGTAAGAAGCTGAAAAGAATGAGTTGAATCCACAAGACATTTTAAGGTGTTCAAACTAGATTCAGTTTCAGAACAGTAGCTGCTGCATCTTTTTTAAACACAAACATAGCACACATAGAAAAAAATCCGAGAGGATTTACAAACTGTTCTGAAACGCTGGTTCTCTCTGCAATCAGTCTTTCACTTCAGGTTATGTATTGCCATATATTTTTTTGAGAGTCTCTAACAATGAGCCCTTTTGTAACCAGGTTTCTACTTGAAGAACCAAAGGGAAAACATACTTACCCTTGAGATGTTAATTTCATTGATAACATACTGCCTGCCATCTTCTGTGGATTTAACAAGAATGGCTTTTCCGAATGAGCCTTCTCCAAACTTCTGTCCTCTGACATATCTCTCCATGGTTCTTCTAAGGCATCTTAACGATGTGCTAGACATCACAAAGGAAAAAAAGAGTAACAGTGAATAGTGATTAAAGCATGTCATCCGTAACAATTATAACAGTTAATTCAAATTCTAATTCCTTAGTGATTTGATTTCTTAAAAAAAAAGATACATAAAATCTTTACTGAAAGTTAAATAAGCTTTATTTCAATTTTACTCATTCAACCTAGAAATATGAAAAAGAGAAAAAAAGTGGCATTTCAATTTTATCAATTTTATAGGAATACTCTGGAAAGTCAAACATCATACATACCTCATGCACCTGGAGAAAGCAGCAAACCTTTTCCCACATGAACTAATCAGCCAGATTGCTTTATTATCTCCCCTAAGAATACAAGCTTAATAAGAGTATTTCCTAAAGTTATGTAACTAATCCCCTCTTACTAGACATTTCAAGTGTTTACAGTGCTTGCTATTATAAAAGGACTTCAGATGAAATTTTTGTACATTTTTATGCACTTATTATAAAGATTTCCTTAGGATAAACTCCCAGTTCAAAGAACAGGCACCTGCTAGCTTCCAACCGTACTGCTTACCTGTCTCACAGAAATGTTTTCTAACTAACATTCTGATCAGCAGTGAACAAAAAGTCCTGCTCCATGTACTCCTTTAACACTAGTTATTATTATTAAATCTTTGAGAGGCAATAAAGGGTAATAGTTAAAGCAATAAAACCTTTGAGTCAGGGAGCCTGGGTTTAAATCTTGGCTTTGACACTTATTTCTTACGTGACCTTGGACAGTCACTCCTTTCTAAGCGGCTCGGTCTGTTCACCTGTGTGATGTGGGCAACAACAGCACCAACTTCCAGAAGCACTAGAGGGCTGGTCAATGTCAGCACGGCGCTGAGCACAGCCCTGGTGCACGGGAGCCCTGTGTCACTGTCTGTTGTTACTGTTACTCACTGCCTTTGACAGGGGAAAGAGAGGCTCATTTTTATGTGAAGCTGTTTTGCTTACCAATGAATTTGAAAAATTCTTCTACATTTATATTTCTTCTCTGTTGAACTATTTATTCAGGTTTTTTGTCCATTCTCTACTGGGATGGTCTACTTTTTATTAGTTTGTAAAAAGGCTTCTTCTTTAATGAAAATGTTAGCCCTTTTCTCTCAAATTTTTTTGCTTATATGTCATTTGCCTTTCAATTTTATTTAAATATAAGTTTATTTTAATATGAACAATTTATTAATTTTTCACACACACACTGGAATATTACTCACCCACAAAAAGAATGAAATTTCGCTATCTGCAACAACATGGATAGATCTACAGAGAAAGACAAATGGCACATGACTTCACCTATCCGTGGAATCTGAAAAAGAAAACAAATGAAGAAACATAACAGAAGATAAACAGACTCAGAGACACAGAGAATAAACTGGTGGCTGCCAGAGGGGTGGTGTTGAGGGATGAACAAATTAGGTTAGGGAAATCAGGAGGTACAAACTTTCAGCTATACAATAAATAAGTCATGAGGATGTAACGTACAGCACAGGGAATACAGTCAACAGCACTGTAAGACCTCTGTGTGGTGACAGGTGGTAACTAGACTTGTCATGGTGATCACTTTGTAATGCATAAAAAAATCAAATCACTGTGTTGTGCACCTGGAACTAATACAGTAAGTCAGCTATCCTTCAATAAAACAATAAATAAAGTATAAATAAATGATGTGAAAACTACTGATGCACCTAACTTGCTCTTTTCTATTTCCATCCCATAGCAACGAGGCTTTCTATGTAGGATTCCCTTTTAAAAGGAGAAAAATGGGCTTGTCATGAAGACTGTATTAGATTTCTGAGAGTTTACCATACTTCTCATTGTAAATTAACAAATCCAGGTTCTGTTTTCATCCATTAACAGTAAGTTCAATTTTATTTGACCTCTGAAAAAATGATCCAGTCTCCTTAAATGATGAAATTCATATCCTGAGCCTGTGAGACAAACAGCCAGAACTCTGCCCATGGTAAAATCATGGGATAAAGACGCTTCATAGACACTTGTGGGAAAGAGCCTTCTTCTGCCTTCAAAAACTTTTCTCTTTCAAAATTTCTATAAAAAATGTCAAAGCTTTTATCAACTTTAAAAGAAACCAAAAATTAACTATTACAATAGCACTGAAGCATCACTAGTGAGTAAAAGAAGAAAAATCATTCCAAACATACTTTCAAGCCCACGCTTGGTCAAATGGCGTAATACAACAGCTATCTGGGTACCAGCCGGAAGTTAATGATATCTCCAGGACAAAATACATTACCATGCTACTTGGAAAAAGTATAAACTCATCTGAGAAAACTAAATTTCATAAACCAAATTACATTAAGTAATAACCATATAATGTGATTATTATACAACCATCATTATTCTGTGATTATTATACAACCATCATTATTCTGTGATGTTTGCCAAGAAAGAAAAACAAAAGTAGTCCATTTGACCCTCCCTCCAAATTTAGCTGCCAATTCCTTTTGAGGGGCCACACTAACAAGACCAGAGGCTCTACACTGAGTTCTACCATCTACGCATTACTAGCAGTGTGTTCCATCGCCTCAGGGAAGTGGGCGAGGATCCACTGCCCTGGTAGGAAAGAAAGATGACCCTAATTGTCACCAAATAATGTCCAGTGCAGACACCTTTCTGAACAATGAAAGACCTGTGGCAGGTGAGTTTCAGAGCAACCAACAATCCCTCCTTTTCTGCAGAGTCTACACAAGACTAGTACAGGACACCAGAGGAAGAGAAAGGGAAAACATGAGAAGACGAATGACTTTCAGGGTTTCGCAGTATCTCTAACTAGGAAGGTACTTACTTCCTAGTCATGAGACTTCTCCACTGAATTACAATCTTAGATTTTTTGAACCAAATGAAATAAAAGGTAACAACAAAATGTACTAAAGGCTTACACATTCAAAATCATAACATGTAACTGAAGACACACGTGAATGCTGTTCTAAGTTCATTACTGTAGGAAATTCCAATTATAAATAAATATCCTTTCCACACTTCTGCTTCTAACATCAGGGGAAATCACTATACCAGCCTGCCAGCATCTTAAGGTCTCTAACAATTTCCAAATGCATGAAAATTATACCTATGCAGAGTTATCCTCTGCGGCACTGTTTGAAATGGCAAAATTTAAATATCCATAAACAAGTCAAAGAGAAAGAAGCAACATTCACATTGATATAGATTCATTTCTAAGCATCAGAATAAAAAATGACATACTATTATTTCCATAATAAAAGGAAATAAATTCGTGTATATTTACACCTACCTTTACTTACGTGTGCACGCATGTATGTAACCGTTACACTTATACAAACACACGCAACTGCCTGTGTATGTGAGCAGTATCCCTGCAGGGACACACAACAAACTGGTAATACTGGCTGCCTTCAGGGAGGAGAACTGAGTGGTCAAGAAGATTTTTCAATCTTTTGTACCTTCTGAATTGTAAACAATATGAATGTATTACCTATTCAAAACAATAAAATTTAAATTTAAAAACAATAATAAACGCTGATAGAAAGAAGCAGGAAGGATGCTAGCTACATCAATTCCTTGGTTAAAATTCTTGAACAGTTCCCCATTTCCAAACTTCTAACCCTGACATTCAAAATTTTTCTATACAGTATCATCCAAGTATGTCAACTATGCTCCAGAAAAGAGGTCTCAGCCTCTAGTCAAGTTAGATACCCTTCCTCACATTTTACTAAGACTGTGCGTAAGCCACACATAAGCAATGTTTGACATAATAAAATTTTCTACACCACAGATGAAAAATGTCAGAGGATATGGATGAAAAACAGTAACCTCACCAATCTGGGATGTGAGCCTCCTCAGCTGTTTCAGCTATCGGATGGACAAGCAAGTTGTCCTGAAGGGAAACACTGGGAAAGAACAGATTTCAAAAAGTCCTTGTGGTACTGCCTGCAACTACAGTCCATACATACAGTTCTCCCCAAATAATAAACACCATTTGGGATTGTGGGAGAGGGTCAACTTACCTCCTCAGTGAGGAAAGTTCCTGCCTTATTTCTCATCATTTGAGAAAGCGAAAACAGGATTCCTATTAGACTTTTTTCCAAAATATTTGATTTTCTTCTGTTACGTCTTTTCCTCTCTGTCAGACTACTCAGTCAACAACTAACAGCTTCCCTGGTGGAAAGTATCAAAGTGTAAATAAAGAGTTTATGTTCCCGAAATGGTGTCATGTCAAGACTCAGATTAGACGGTAGAAGGTTAGACAGAGTAAAATGTACCTGGAACACAATGTCAATGCATTATTAAAATGACCTCAAAAGAACTCCTGTGGCCAAGTTCCATAATCTTTTCTAAACTTCTGATGGTGACTCTTGTGTAAAAACCTGTTTTCCCACAAAATAGGCTTCTTAGCTTTCACTGAGAACAATGGGCAATCTAAAACCAAACACATCTGAGAATCCTCTAATATTAATATTAGACAGACCTAAAGTAAAAACAAAGAACGACTCCTCCTTTGGCTTTCCTCCATCCTCTCCACAATCCTGCTGCATCACAAGAAAAGGCTATCATTAGCATATAGTGGGTATCACTTTTCATCCTTCGTAATTATTTCTGATGCAACTTACCACGGGAATAAAAAATTTCTTCTTGGGGGCGGATCTTACATTTAAGAATAAAAATTAGGCCTCTATAAAAAAAAGTTATGATGAACTCCAAAAGTAGAACTTTTCATGCCTTACTTACTGAAACTGTTTCAAATTATGGAAACTGGAATGTAGGATTACAAGCTAACCAGTTACCTGCTATTCATTTTCTAAATAAAACGTATATGCAATTTAAGATCGGAGACAATGCATAAGCAATGCAAACAACTTCTTATCAACAATAAAACTTGTAATGTTATTTTAATCTCATTATCGCTACAGCTTTTTAAAGAACGTCCAAGGGCTGCTCAGTAATACATATCATTCCTTAGAACCAACATTTTAATTTAATGAGACGCGTGCACTTAAGGTGAGGACCCCAGCAACCTCTGCGTAAGGAAGTCTAGGCAAGGTCCCCGCACTTGCTGAATGACTTCACTGTTCGGCACATCACCGCCTTCCCGGCGCACCCACCTCAGCGACCCAGGGCGTCGGCCGCGTAACGGCGGCGGTCGGGAAGCACTTTCGGGAAGCCGTTCCCCCCGGACTCAGCGAGGCAGGGGGCCCCTCCCGCGCTCTGAGAAGCTCATCCTGAAGCAGCCAGGTCCGCCACCCGGGACGCACGGTCCTCGCGCCGACAGCAGCCCCAGCCGGCCCTGCGGCTGCGGTCCGCGCCGCCCGCCAACGCCCCGGGGGACCGGTCCGCGCCGCCCGACGAAACAAACCAGTTTCCGAGCCCCTGGCAACACAGCGTGGGGAGTGCCCGGGCGCCACCCCCAACTTCTCAGAGGCGGCGGCAGGCGACCCAGCGGGGCTGGTGCACGAGGACTGGGCGCTACCTGCCGGCTCGTGCCCCCGCCTCGCCACGCCGTGGGGCGCTGTGTCCCGGGACACGCGGGGAAGCGCGCGGAGGTCCCAACTCTGCATTCCACAGCAGGAGTCCCAAATCTGCAGCCAGTGCAGAGCGCGGGACGTCCCGGTCGCGGGTGTGTGATGTCAGCGCGCGGAAGCCTGCACAGAGCGGGGGCGGCCGGGAAGGAGCGGCCGGGCGGGGGCGGGGCCGGGGCGGGGACAGGGGCGGGGACAGGGGCGGGGGCGGGGCTCTGCAGGTGCAGGAGGCTGCAGGGAGCGGCAGAGAAGAAAAGGAACCTGCAGTCTGAAGCTGCAGGAGTGAGGCCGACCCAGGGGCCAGAACTCATAGATACAAGGCGAATTGGGGTAGAGGATGTGATAAATTTGCCCTGCACATAATGCACAGAGCAACGGACTTTTTTTTTTCAATCTTTGAGGCCTGTTACTTAGGGATGCCACATTTTAAAAACTAGTTTGCTTTGAAAAGCAAGCCTTTTCCTAGCATATTTTGGATGATTAAAACAATAAACTATTTCTGTCTTGAATTTTTTTTAAAGGTATGATGTGGTTTTCTATACCTTTATATCCAATGGCTGTGAGCATTCCTTGCCGGTATATGGAAAGGTTTGGTGGTCTATGTATATTTCTTCACTGCAGAACTCTGAAAGATAGAAACAGACTTTACGGTAATAAGGGATCAAGTGCGGTGTCGTCCTGAGTAGCCCTCTGGCTAAAGTGCCTCCCCTAGAGTGACCCCGAGATCCTGGAGAATCCCAGCGAGAAGCTGGAGGAGGGTGGTGGGTGAATCCACCTTAGTTACTCTCCAGGTCGCACCTGTTGTATGTGTTGTATGTAGCCTGGTGGAGACACTGCAGGTTTTGCCAGAGACCTCGATGTAAATGAATCAGATCTTTGCTTCAAAGAAGTCCGCTCTTTTCCCCCTTGTGCCCCTCCCCAACACACCAACACCTAAGACTTCTCTGGGTTCTCCTGCCAGCCTTTGCTGTAGTCGTCCTTAAAAGAAATATTTTATTGCTAGCGTGGAAATTGAACGTTTCTGGCTTCTTTGCCAGACGATGGCACTGCAAGTCATCCAACCAAGCAGGCATCAACCAGGCTTTGGTGTATCTCCTCTCCTCAGTCTTGGTGCAAAAGACTTGTTTTCCTCATTTTCTGACTTCTAGGCTAACCTCCTGTGACTCTTCCCACCCCCAGTGTGTCAGTAGGAATTCTGGTGTCTGAATGCACAATAACTGGAGTTCTACCCACATCCTTTGTACAGCAAAGCAACGTGAAAACGTTGCCAACTGCTCATCTAAGTAAATCTTTTTTTTTGCTGCTTTCATGAAGAATGATTAGTCAGATACTTCTTTAGGCTCCTGCCATAAACTGCTGATGGGAACATAAACTGCTGTAGTCTTTGCAGAAGGCATATTAGCAACATGCACATCCTTGACAGCAATTTCACTTCTAACACAAGTGGGCAAAGATGTATATACAGGGTAACCATTGTGGCTTATAACCAGAAAAACTAAAGGTAATGTAACTGTCTAAGAATAAGAAATTGACTGAATACTTTACAATATAGCAAACAATGGAGTATCCCGAAAACATTAACAGGGGTCGTTGGGAAGGATTTTTATTGACACAGAAAGGTGCCCTTGATGTATTATTGTTAAGTGAATAAAGCAGGTTAGTCTAACTGTAACAGAGCAAAGGGATCCTGTGCCCGAGACACAGAAAGCCAAACTCTGACAGCAGGAGCCTGCAGCAAAGTAAGGCTTATTGCAGGGCTCCAAGCAAAGGGGTGGGAGTTATAAGCCTCAGATCCACTTCCCCGGGGTCTTCGAGTTAAGGTTTGGGTTTTTTTTTTTAAAAGGGTAAGAACAAGCTGGGGTTAAACATCTTCTTGTGACATTTCTTAATCATGTTTTCGGGAGTCAGGATGTCTCTGGTTTATGATTCTCCAGCCAGATGGTCCATGACTGGAGGGTCTATGAGCTCATCTTGCCCTGAAGAAATAACCTGAGTTTGTACATTACTGATGACATCTATAACGGCAATTTTAGTACCTAACAGTGCAACTGACAACAGTTGTAGTCATCTGACTCTGATTCTGACCACAGAACTGAGGTCAGAGGGGACAAGAAAGGAGATAAAGCTTTAGCTAAAGAGATGAATCATAAACTTGGTAAGGGAACTCGGTTTTAGGGGGACTTGGTTTCATGACCTGAGTTAAGAGGATTACCTGATTATTTTTCTTTCTGGTTTAGGTATTTCTATACCTATGTTTTCCTTTTCACAAGAATATGTTTGGGTTTCTTTGATTCTTTTTATTTAAATAGTTTATTGGATTTTTCTTTCAAACAACAAAAAATGCTTTTTTCCTTGCAACAACCCAATAACACAAGCATACAAAGGTTCTCAGGCCTACAGTCTACCTCCAGAATTCACCCTGTGCTCACTCCTCCCAGAAAGCCACTGTTAACCATTTTAGGCAAATAGCGTATACTTTTCTCTAAGATCATAAAAACATAAATGAGCTTATATGCATAGATATTAGTTTTAATCTTTTAAAATGTGATCATAATATACATATTATTTTGCAACATGTTTTTTTAGTTGAACAGTAAATCATGAATATTTCTGCAGAGATCAATGAATTCTTATTAATGATATCAAATATTCCATGATACGGGTGTACCAAAATCTATGTAACCATATTCCACTTGATAGACTTGGAGGTGGTTTCCAATCATGTTGTTATTTCTGAAGGATAGATTCCTAAAAGTGGGTTTGCTGGGTCAAAAAGTTTTTTTTATTTTATTTTAACAGTTGCTCCTGTGCTTTGTTATATGTTTCTGTGTGACAAACCACCCTAAAACTTAGTGGCCTGAAACAACAATGCTTTCTGATTTCTCACAATTTTGAGGCTAGGAAATCAAGCAGGGTTCTGCTAGGTAGCTCCACGAGGCTCCAGTGGGGGTCAGTCACCCGACTTCCTCTGCTGGCAACCGTGCCACCCGGATGATCCAAGAAGCTTCACTCACGTGTCTGGTGCCTTGGAGCCCCTGCACAAGGCTCCCCTCTCCACGGGGGTGGCTTGGGATGCTCACAACACTGTAGTCTCGGGATAGTCACACCCCTTACATAAGAGCTGGCTTCAAGTAAGGAAGAAATAGAATCTGTCAGTCCTTTTAAAGGCAAGGCCAGGAACAGGTGTGCTGTCTTCTCTGCCACGTTCCTGGTGAAAACAAGGCTCAAGGCCTGACAACATTTACAAGGAGGATAGGAATCAAAGCTGGCAGGCTTATAGACCATCTTCCACATTCCACATTACTTTTCAGAAGTTTAAGAAATTTACATTCCCTTTGCAAATGTTAACCGCTATATATAAAAATAGATAAAAAACAAATTTCTTCCAAATAGCACAGGGAACTATATTCAATATCTTGTAATAATCTTTAATGAAAAAGAATATGAAAACGAATATATGTATGTATATGTGTGACTGGGACATGATGCTGTACCCCAGAAATTGATACATTGTAACCGACTGTACTTCAATTTAGAAAAATAAATACAAATAAAAATAAAGAAATTCACACTCCCAATAGCTTTGTTAAAAAAGTGCCTATTTCCACTACCACTGGATGTTTCTCTCTTAATTTTGCAGAATTTTTAGATGTCTCTTCCATGTCTGCTTTCTTTAGCCTTTGCCCCTTTTCTCTTCCATTATCTTTTTATCAATTTGTAGGTGATATTTGTAAAATATGGAAATTAAACCTTTGTCACGCTGTGGAACAGGTATTTCTGGCAGTCTCTCACCCATGTTTTGATGTTTTATGGTATCGCTGGTCAGACAGAAACTTGTACATTTGTTTGTGGTCGTATCTGTCAGTCTTTTTCTTTGTCATCTAGGTTTCTCACCTTGCCAAGCAAATATTCCTTCACCCCAAAATTATCTAAATAATCTCCATGTTCGTGTGTTTTAATTATCTAGTGAATTTAATACATTTGAAACATATTTTTCTACACAAGTAACACAGGAAGACTAGGTTGGGGTTCTTTTGGAGGAAAACTAGTTGTGCCAGTGATTTGAAATGTGAACTTTATCGTATATTAAATTTACTATTTATATCTGTATCTATTTATAGATTTCTATTTCATTTACCTATTGGTTTCCTCTTAGTTAAGGGTAACACAGAGGGGGCTTTTTCTTAAAAAAAAAAAAATCCAACCCCCAATCCAACTACCGTACTCAGGGAAGAGAGGGGCACTCTCACCACTGTGGAAGGCGGCTGTGGGTTGAGAACCGTGACCCCATCTTCCTTCCTCTGCGCTGGGCACTAGAACGCCTACAGCTGTCCTCTCGCCTGGCCCACCTCAGCTTTGGGAGCAGGTAAATTGGTTCTTCAGTTTGGTCCACAGAGGAAGGCGAGTTAATGGATTATAATCAGGGGCCGCGTCTTCACCTGATTTAGAAGAGATTTTGGACTTTGAGCTGATGAGATTTAGGTTTAGAGGAGGCTCTGGACTTCAAGCTCATGCTGTATTAGGATGAGACCCTTGGGAACACTGGGAAGGGGTGACTGTATTTTACCTGTATTTTACCTGTTTAGGGGCTGGGCGGGGGTGGGGAGGAGCGGCAGAATTCTGACATGGCCCCAAGACTCCCAGGCCCTGATGAATGTGCCTGGTATAAATGCCTCTGCTTGAGTGTGGGCCGGTCTGTGAGTATGGAAGATTTCACTTCCATGGTAACCTTATTGGTCAACTGACTTTTCAGTCATAAAAGATGAGATTAAGTTAGGTGGGCTTGAACTAATTACGTAGCCTCTTAAAAGAAGTCAGAGATTCAAGGAAAAGCAAGGGAAATCCTCCTACTGGCTTTGAAGCAGAAGCTACTCTGTTGTGAGAGGGCCACGTGGTTAGGACTTGAGGACCATCTCTAGTTGCTGAGTGGTCCCTGGTTAACAGCCATCAAGAAAGCAATGAAATGGGGACCTCAGTCCTAATCGTGTCACAGGACCCCAATTAAAGCCCTTTTATGTGATATGTCATATGCACCTACCAAAAAAAATGAGTTAGATCTAAAATGTTGATCTTAATGCTTATTGAGTGCTATGTGCATCTAAGATGTAAAAAAGTATATATATGCAAATCAGCTGTTCATTATTCTCTCGTGCTTTTACTGGAAGCCCTCAAAGTGGACATAGTCAAAAGCATTAGTGTGTGATACAAAGTTTGATACAATCTGGTGGTGAAGCAAAGGGGGAACCTGGTTTGGAAAAAAAAAAAATCAGGAAAAGAATTTTTTGTTGACAACTGGTAAAATTTAAATATGAACTAATTTTCAGATGATATCAGGGATTTATTGCTAATTTCCTGGCTGTGATAATGGTATTGTGATTGTGTTGGCGTGTTGCAGATGGTGTTATTCTAAGGAGATGCATGTTGAAGTATCTGAGTATCCTAATGTCTGCATTCTACTTTCACATGCTGCAGGGAAAAAATACACCCAAGTATAGATGAAGCTAATATAGTAGAATTTTGGAATCTAGATGACTGACCTCGTCATGCCCATGGTTAAAACGTTTCCATGTCCTATGCAGGTACCTTGAGTAAGTTGACTTTAGCCTTTTAAAACATTGATTTTCAGAGTGTTTATCATATACCATGAAGAAATGAAAAACCATATATGAGAATGCAATGAACCAATATCATACTTTCAAGGTTTGCTGGGTTTGAAATTTTTCATAACAAAATTTTTGGAGGAAAAACTACTCAAAAAACCCAGAAAACTTTACAATAGCTCCGAGTTACCTGGGATAAAACAAACTGTTGGGCACAACGGCTGACCCTGCACCATCCCCACCACATCCTAATCCCCCTTTAAGGAAGTCCACGGACACCTCCAGCTTCACACTTCTTCCGTCTTTGCTGCTGGACACCCCACTAGCTCCGGGTCAGAGGTCACAGAGGTCACCTGTGGGAGGTCAGGACGCCCCACACCGCAGTGCTCTGTCCTCTCATGTCCACCAGGTACTGCTGGACAGCCCCCAGCTCCAGGTCACAGGTCACAGAGGTCACCTGTGGGAGGTCAGGACGCCCCACACCGCAGTGCTCTGTCCTCTCATGTCCACCAGGTACTGCAGGACACCCCCCAGCTCCGGGTCAGAGGTACCCTGTGGGAGGTCAGGACGCCCCACACCGCAGAGCTCCCATCCTGTCCTGTCCTGGGAACCTGCGCGGGATCCGGGGTCCTGGACTGAGCACTGGCAAGCTTAGGAGTTCCACGTGTTTGCCGAAAGCAAGTAATCTCAGCTCCGCCCCGTCAAATCCTCGCATTACATGATTTCTCCAAAATACTCAATTTCCCAGCATTATTTTTGAGAATTCATAATGGCTAACCTGGTACCGGCCCAGAGCCGTGGCCGCGGGAGAGCGCAAGGAGCCCGCTCTCCAGGAACCAGCGGCCCCGCCACAGCCGCCTCGCCTCCGCGCTGCCTAGCGCCGCGGTCCCGCCGGCACCGAACCCAAACTCCGGGACCCCGACTGAGCACGGTGCCCTTCGGGAGCGCCGCCCGGGACCGCCGCCAATCTCTCGCTAGGTCGCCACCGGGACCACCGCACAGCCCAAGGGACTCAACCTACCCGCTGGCAAAAGGCCGCGCCCCACGCGGTCCCGCCCCTGGGCGCTCCGGCCCCGCCCACTGCCTCGTACCGGCCGCCCCCTGTTCCCACAAGGAAATAATGTGAAAATAAGGAGGAGGATCATTATTATTTCAGGTTTGAAAAGTTGAGGTCAAGTTACTGCTGTGATACTCTAAGCTCTCTATGCTTTTCTTTCATAGCCTTCATGATAGTGTATAATTATATATTTATTTGTGAGACTATAAAATGTCTGTTTTCCCCACTAAAACTGTAAGTTCTAAGATTTCAAGTATCATGTCTACGTTACTCATCTCTAATATCTCTAGTAACCAGTACTGGACCTAGCACATAGTAAGGGGCCTATGTTTATGGAATGAATGGATGAATTCGGGTGGAAGGTGTCCAGCAGGCAGTTGGATACGAGGAGCTAGCCATCAGGAGAGATCGTGACTGAAGGAAGAGATTTGCAAGTTATCACCACTCAGATTAGGGTTGAAGCTGATGATAACTGAGATCCTCAAAGAGCGTGTGTACAGTGAGAAGAGAAGAAGGGCCAGGATAGATCTCCTCAGGATACTGACTCTAAAAATTGGGTAGAGGGAGAGGATATAGCTCAAGTGGTGGAGTGCATGATTAGCACGCACGACGTCCCTGGTTCAATCCCCAGCACCTCCTCTAAATTAAACAAACAAACCTAATTACCTCCCTCCCCTCCCAAAAAAGAAAATAAATTTAAAAAATTGAGTAGAGGAAGAGAAGCCAGCAAAGGACAATGAGAATGAATAGGAATAGAGGCAGGAGAACTAGGAGAGAGTTTCACAGGAGCCCAGAGAAGAGAGTTATGAAAGGCTGCTGAAGGATTCTGATGTCAGTTCCAATGTTGGGTATGGGTGTGTTTCCTCACACATCCATACCAGTTCTTCGGACACCAACTGGAGGTCTTATCTACCCAGAGTTAGTGTCAGAGTCCACAGGTTAAGGGTTCAGTACCACAAGCCTCCCCCTCTTGCTTCAGATGCCAGTCGTAAGCCCAGGTTGTTACCTGTGCTTCTGACTGACTGGCTATAAATCAAAGGTTCCCACGACCCCCTCCTTTGGTTTGCCTAATTGGCTAGAGTGGACTAGGACACGAAGCAGCTGCAGCTGTTTTGAAAAGGTGTCTGACAGCATTAAGGCTGAGAGTCCCAGTTTGCAGAGGCTGGTCTCAGGTTGGCAGTCTAAGTGTGGGCTCTGCTTCTCTGCTCCCTGACTCCAGCAGAGGCTCCAACTCGGAGGACGGGGGCTGAAGGGCATGTGAAACTCTTTGGCTGGCTAAGGTAGCTCTTTTATTTCTTTTGCTTTTTACTTTGGCTATATCAGATATGATTCTCCAGCTGAGCAAGGATGACCCTGGTGAGAACTGCCAACTTAGCACAAGGGAGGGGAGCAGCCTGGACTCTGACCGCAAGAGGAAGGTGTTGTGAACGTGGTGTGGAAGGTGGGGCTGGGCAGCACTGGCGGAAAAGAAGGGGATGCTGCCTAGTGGGGATTCATGAAGTCCTCTTCAGTTTCCAGGACTGGACTCTTCCTGAGCAAATGAATCTGTGTGTGTTTGTGTGTGTGTGTTTGTTTGGGGATAAGATCTGTTTGGAGAGAGGTCTTGATTATGGTTTTCAATTTTCTTAAAAGATCCTTCAACTTTGATTTCTGAAAGAAATTTCATCACCATTGTTTTTTCTCTCTCTCTCTCTTTTTCTTTTTTGGATCTTTACTCTTTGGAGTTTGGGAAAGTATTGCTTAGAAGTTGGGGGTGATTTTATATTTACAAATAGGACGTCCTTGGTATGCTCTGTAAACTGATATTCTTGACAGTGGGGAGAATTAGCTCTTTCATGGTTAATGCTGAGAGCTGTGGGATAAGTTTGTGAAAATTTGGGTAAGCAAATGGCACCTTATGTAATTCAGCCATGAAAATTGTGTTGCTGAAATTCTATGGTCCAGTTTGGGTCCTGCCCTAACCCTACCCCCAACTCCCACTGTGAACAAGGTCCTTGCAGTGGGAATGGTGATTTATTTTATTTTTTTTCTATTTTTTGTCTTAACCCATGTGACCCCTAAGTAACAGTTTAAATAGTCCTGTTATTCCCTCTCACTTGTAACATTTCTAATCCTGTGGAGAACAGAGAAGTAAAATTCCAAAGGCAGTTAAACAAGAAGTGTTTGAAATCTGACAGATATTCCCAAACAAGAATTCCTCAGGTAACATTTTTCCTTTCTCTTTGTGGGATCTTGTATACTGATATGACATGAAGTGAGATAGAGATGCATATCTCAATGCTAGAACAAAGCATCCACTTCCAGCATATTTGCTAATTTTTCATTTTTTCTCACTTGGCAGAGGGAATGAGTGAGTCAGCTTTTGGGACAAGGCTGAGATTGGAGAATCTGCTAAGTTTTATTCTTGGACAAGTGTAGCATCTTCTCAAAGTTTCAGGTTACCTGAAGTAAATGACACATATACAATAAGATTATTGAAATGCAAGTGGAAATGTAAAAAGAAATAGAAAAATCAAAGTGAATAGAAGAAAAGAAAGAAGAAAAAAAGCTGTTTCGAGGGCTAACAGAATTACTATGATTGAACACTAAATTTGGCCTTGAACTTCTAAGATAATATGAAAAACTAGATAGTTTTTAAATAATCCATAGTATACTATTTACTTAGAAAAGACAAAATCTTTCCTAGCACTGAACGCATGACTGGATTTATATAGATGCACAGTGTTCTTGATAAGAATTTTATAACAAATAAATACAGAAGGGATTTTCCTCAAACTGTTTCTTTTCTTCTTCTTTTTTAATCAGAGAGTTACTTTACTTTTTCTGACTTGAGTTGAAAACATACAGATCATAGGTGGACAGTTCAATGCATTTTCACCAAGTTAGCACTTCTGTACAGCCACATATGTCAAGTAATACAACATTACCAGCACCACAGACAACCCACTAATATCTTCCTCAGTGGTTAAGCCCTACCTCCTCCACAAAGGCAACCAGCAGTCTGACTTGTAGCAACACAGATTAGTTTGGTCTCTTTAAAGCTTTGCGTAGATGAAATCATACAGTATGTGTTCTTTTGTATCCAGTAGTCTGTTTGTGGGATTCATTTGTGTAATCGTGTGTAGCTGCAGTTTGTTCATTTCTGTCACTGTGTAGCATTCCGTTGTATGAACATATCTCAACTATCTTATCCATTCTACTGTTGGTGCATGTCTTGGTTGTTTCCAGCTTTTGGCGATTACAAGCAATGCTGCCGCAAATACGTCTTATGGTACACATGTGGGTATTTGTGGTGGTTATACACCTACAGTGGAATCTCTTGAGTATAGAGAAGGTGGATAAGGACCGACCATTTTTGCCCCCAAATTGATTGCATCAACTCACTCTTTCAGTACTAATGTTTCTTGTTCCATATCCTTGTCAACAACAGACACTGTCAGCCTTTTTCAGTTAAAACATTATGATGGGTGCATAATAGCATCTAATTGTGATAAACCATTGCTGGCTTAGTATGTCAACTGAAAGAAAAGCACGGAATGTAAGAGCTGTGAGTTGAGTTTATTCAAGGCCCTACTGAGGGCTATAGCCTGGGAGGCAGCCTCTCAGGCAGCTCTGAGGAACTGCTCCAAAGAGGTAGGAGGAGAAGCCAGTACATATGTGATCTTGGCTAGAGAGTGTGTGAAGTCAAAGCATACATCTCAATAAAAGGTTACTACTAGTCATGAGGATCAGGTATCTCAGGTAATGATTTTAGTGCTCTTCTATATATGGGAAGATGCGAGAATATGGGTTCATTAATTTTTTCCCCTGAGATATCTCTAACTATCTAAGGTGTCTGTTTTTTCCAAAGTGCAGAGTGCCTTATCCCATTTTTCTCCTGAATTCCTTTCAGGATGTGCTGTCGGCCAGCGATTGCAGGGGTTAATGACTTGATCCCTGTAGAACTGGCCCATGGGCAACATTCTTTGTTTTACAAGTAACACCTAGTTTGTATGCCCAGTGTGAGAACAAAGAATGTCACAGCTGATCAGTCCATGAATCCATCTGCTGTTTGTAGACTCACTCTTAGGATCAGTGACTAGACTGACTGAAGCTTATACACAAGCCCAGGTCTGAAGATTTAAAAGAAGGGAATAAAAGCTATTCCTTACTTTGCCAAGCACTGTATTACAGAGAGAGAGGTCCTCTGCTTGAAACTGAAGAAGTCAGGGTGAGCTAGCACAGACCAGTGCAGTGATGAAAGGCACACAGACATGATTAAGGATGTTGCAGTACCTGCAGTTACACAGATGGCGAAAAAGTGGTGGCTGAATGCACCAGATAGTGTGAGTTCCCTTGGTGAAATTTTCCTTCTGTTAAAGCCTGCAAGAAGAGGTAGGGCTCAGGGATTACAGACCTAGAATGGCAATAATAAAACCACCACCACCAAAATAATACTAATATCTAACAATTATGTAGTGCTTTACATGTGTTAACTCATCTAACTCTCCCCCCAGATCACGGAAGTGTCCTTTTCCTGTGCTGAAGATGAGCATACAGGGACAGAGAGGTTAATTCACTTGCCTAAGGCCACACAACTAGTATACGGTAAAGCCAGAATTTGAACCCAGGTAATCTGGCCTTAGAATCCATTTTCATGATTCTGTGTTATCACAAGATCAGGGTGTCGGGGGCAGAGGAACTCATGCAGAGAGACTCTTGAAAGGAAGAAAAGGCAGAGTAGGCAGGTAACTAGGCAGGTAGTCTCACTGGTATCATAACAGGTTCCAAAAAAAAAAAAAAGCATTCTGACAAATGGAATACATTCTGCACTGTTGCTGAAGAGGAAAATCATAGAAGCCTGCAACACCTCCAGGTTCGGGTGTGAGAGTCTTTGGCACACGTTAAGCACAATGGCTGGAGGGGGAAGCCTAGGTTAGCAGAGAGCCTCACACTAAGGATTGACCATCTCCCTAGGATTTTCCCTTGGTTTTCCCTTTTTCCCCCCACACCTATGCCAGGTTTTTATGGTTGCTCTGCAGAAGGACAGATGACATGGTATCATGGTTAGTTTCTATTGGGCTTCCTGATTGTGGAGAAAACAGTCATGGGTAGTAGTCAGTACTGACATTTCTAATATTCACACCAGTGGCTTGGGACCCTGTGTTTGCCGCAGGTTCCAAGGTATCCAGAGAGGACAATTCATGGGGCCCCAAACCTTCCTGCTTCCACCCTGGGGCCCTGTCACTCTCCAGGACCAGGGCTGGTGAGGATGGGATCTGGAGACTGACGATGGGGAGGGAGGAACAAAGAAGGGACAACCTGGTGGGTGCTTAGGCAGATTAAGCCATCTGTCCTTCCTTCTGGAGCTCCTGGACACCTTCTACTTCTCACACTTTTTTTTTCTCTTCTTCCCCTACCTTTCCCTTCTTTCCCCCCATGCTTACATTGCCCCATCCACAAAAATAAATGATCTTCCCTTGGAGAAGCGCTCACTCTGCTAAGTGGGGAGAGCAGAAAGGGAATCTCAGGCTAGGGGATGGCCAAATGACCTCGATAGTTCATTGTAGACAGTCCCAGGATGAAGTCTCCAAGATGGAATGGGCCAATGACTTCCCTGTTGGTGAAGAAAAGCCTCAAGGATAACACCTACAGAGATATGTTTGAATTTGAGCTCCTTCAGCCCAAGAAGGTGGCTCACTGAAGATGCCTGCTAAGCAGAGCCCAGCCCTCTGTATTACCCACTTCCCTGAAGCTCCTCCCAGCCTTTCCCTTCCTTTCTCCTAACTGCTTTCAGGTTGTTCTAGTTTTTCTGCCTGGAGACTGATGACACAGGTGCATTTTTTTCCCCCATCCTTGCAAATACTTACTATGTCTTGTCTTTTTGATAACAGCCATTCTAACAGGCCTAAAGCGATATCCATTGTGGTTTTGATTTGCATTTCCCTTATGACTAGTGATGTTGAGCATCTTTCCATATACCTGCTGGCCATTTATATGTCTTCTTTGGAAAAATGTCTGTTCAGATCCTCTGTCCATTTTTAATTGGATTTTATTAGGTTTTTTTGTTTGTTTGTTTTTTGTTTTGTTTTGTTTTGTTTTGTTTTGTTTTGTTTTTTGCTATTAAGTTGTATGAGTTCCTTATATATTTTGGATTTTGACTCCTTATCAGATACATGGTTTTCAAATATTTTTTCTCATTCTATAGGTTGCCTTTTCATTTTGTTGATTGTTTCATTTGTTGTGCAGAAGCTTATTTTTGCTTTTGCTCTTAGTATTATATCCAAAAATTTGTTGCCAAGACCAATGTCAAGGAATTTTTCCCTATGCTTTCTTTCAGGAGTTTTACAATTTCAGTTGTTACATTTAAGTCTTTAATCCAGTTTGAATTAATTTCTGTGAGTGGTGAAAACAAGGTCCAGTTTCCTTCTTTTGCATGTGAACATTCCAACATTTATTGAAAAGATTATTCTTACCCATTGAGTATTCTTGGCTCCTTTATCAAATATTGCTTTGAACACTTATGTGTCAGTTTGTTTCTGGGCTTTTGATTCTGGTGCATTGGTCCATGTGTCTGTTTTTAATGCCACTACCATACTGCTTTGATTACGATAGCTTTGTAGTATAGTTTAAATTCAGGAAATGCGATGCCTCCAGCCTTATTCTTCTTTCTCCGAATTGCATTGTTGTTCAGGGTGGTTCCATAAGGATTTTAGGATTGTTTTTTCTATTTTGGTGGAAAATGACATTGGAATTTTGATAGGGATTGTATCAAATGTATAGATGGCTTTATTATTTTGAAATCTGATCCTTCTTTACCCAATTTGTTGGGAGTTTTCATCCTGAAAGGGTGTTGAATTTTGTCAAATGATTTTTCTGCATCTTTTGAGATGATCATATGATTTTTATCTTTCATTCTATTGATGTGCTGCATCACATTTATTGATACATAAGAATGTATACTGAACCATCCTGTATCTCAGGGATTTGAAACTGGGAATTACTCTAGGACTCCCTCATCTAATCACTAAGTCCAAGGGCATCTGCTTTTTGTATATTTCAAATTCTTCCCTTCTTCTCATACCTGTTGTATGCTGAGCTGTTTGACATCCTCCATATTTTTACTCAGATGTGGTTTTCTTGGCTTTCTTGGCTTTCTTGTTGGGGCCTTCTCCTGATCCCCCTTACCCTGCTCTTTTTCTTTTGTCCAAAGTGCATACCCTCTTCTAACATTTATTATATCTATTTTATTTAAAAGCTTTATTGAGATATAATTTACACATACAATTCACTCATTTAAAGTAGACAATTCGGTAGATCTTAACATATTCACAGACTTGTGTAACCATTTGCCACAATCAATTCTAGAACATTTGTGTTACCCCCAAAAGAATTTCCTTACACTTTAGCAGTAACCCTCCCTAATTTCCCCCAACCCTGATTTCCCTAGGCAATCAGTCACCTACTTTCTGTCTCTATAGATTTGCCTATTTTAGAAAGTTAATATAAGCTGAATCATACAATATGTGGTCTTTTGTAACTGAGCATGTTGTCAAGGTTCCAAAGCAACTATACCACTTTACCTTCCCACCAGCAGTGTAACTCAGTGCCTACCACATGGGGGTGCTCACAAATGTTCACTGAATGCATGAATGACAACATGAAGGACACAGTCCACATTCTTCAGCATGCCATCCAAGGGCTTTCCTGATCAGGCCCTTACCTGTCTTTCTAGCGTTGCCTCTTGCTACTCCATGGGCTATGTTTCCTTATAACCTGTGCGCCAGCTCTCATCCTGCTCCTGCTGCCTGGGCTGTGCTCCCCTTCACTCTGTTCAGGCTGCTGAACTTCTGTTCACCTCTAATGTGACCTCTTCCATGACACCTTAGGCAAAAATAAGCACCTTCTCTTTTGTCCTTTCCACTTTAAAAAAACATTTTTTTTGTTTTTTATTTTGGGGGGGAGGTAATTACATTTATTTTATTTATTTAAATGGAGGTACTGGGGATTTAATCCAGGACCTCATGCATGCTAGTCACGCACTCTACCACTGAGCTATACCCTCCGCCCTTCCACATTTTAAAAATAATTTTTTTTAAATTATTGTTATTTTTTATTGAAGTATAGTCTGTTATGATGTGTCAATTTCTAGTGTTTCAGCGCAATGTCCCGGTCATGCATATTCATACATATATTTGTTTTCATATTCTTTTTCATTAAAGGTTATTACAAGATATTGTAAATAGTTCCTTGCGCTGTATAGAAGAAATATGGTTTTTTATCTTTTTTTTAAACATTTTTTACTGAGTTGTAGTCATTTTGCAATGTTGTGTCAAATTCTATTTCTATATCCCCCACTAGTTCTGTGAGCTCCTTAACGGTAGGCACTGGGTTCTACTTATCTTTGCACTCGCAGCACTCACCCAGGACTTGGTTCATGGTTGGTACTTGATAAATATTTGTTTCAGTGAACAAGCAGAGGAAATAGCAAGAGCAAAGCTCCGAAAGTTGAAATGTGCTGGCAGGTGTGAGAAATGGCGAGTTTCCCAACTTGACTGCAAGCGGACATTTGTGAGTGGACTGTAGGTGGAGGGCCTCGAATCACCTAGTGAGTTTGCCCTTTGTTTGGTGGACAGTGGGGACTGCTGGAGGGAATGGCCTGACTAAGACTGGGCCCGAGAAACATTAATCCAGCAGTGGTGTGCAGAATGAGTGGGAGGTGAGGGGACAATGTAGGAGGCTTTAGGCCAGGTGAGCAGAGTGAAGGTAAAAACCAAGGTAGAACATAAGGAAGGGCAGAGATGTGAGACAGAATATTAATGAATCTGCAGGGTTTGGAATGTGCCTGAATATGAAGAATGAGGAAGATGGAGATGCTAAAAACTAGTCAAAGGCTTTTGTCCCCAGGTACCGGCGGAATGGTCAGGTTGAGTAACCACAGTCTTAGCTTACACTTGCTTCTGTGTGTCTTTGTGAAGTTAGACACTTTCTAAACATCTATAGAAAAGGAAAAGATCTGTAAAAACACTTACTATGTATTATATTGTAGTTGCTACTTTCAAGAAAAAGAAAAATACAGGGAATCACAGAGGAAAAAATGTGATAATGAGTGTGCATATGTCCATGTATGACTGAAAAATTGTGCTGAACACTGGAATTTGACACAACATTGTGAAATGATTATAAATCAATAAAAAAAAGTTAAAAAAAAAGAAAAAGAAAAATAATGCAGGGAGTAAGAGTGACATACGGGGGTAGGGTATAGCTTAAGTAGTGGAACACATGCACCGCATGCATCAGGTCGTGGATTCAATCCCCAGTGCTTCCATTAAAAATAAATAAATAAACCTAATTGCTCCCCCCCAAAAAGCAGTGACATTTAACTATAGTCCATCAATTGGGCAAAGTAGCCTTATGTGCTGAATATGTGTTACAAACAGGCTCTTTCAGAAGTGGTAATCATCCAATTTAGTTACATACTGGACCAAAGCCCCGAAGTAGGTACTTCATCAGTTGCAAAGATGAATCAGTCACAGAACTGCCCCAGGGGTACCAGCCCAGTTGGAGTGACGAGTTACACAGGAGCAGTTTGAGTATATTGTTATGGGAGAGCAGATCTACTGCTGATAATTCAGAGAAGGCTTTATATGGAGGAACTGTGATTTGCTGAGCTTTGCAGGATCGGTAATAAGTGACGTGCGTAGATGAGCAAGAAGGGCATTACAGGCAAAGGAGTAGTGAGAGCACAGATCTGGAGCACGAAAAGAGCAGCTCACGAATAAATGGAGAGCAGCAATCTCCTCGGTGTGCATGGAACACAGGCTGTGTGAGTGGGAGCAGCGGGAGACAAGGTTGAGGCCCAGTCATGGATTTAGATGACTTAGATTTTACTGAGTAGGTTGAATGCTTTTCAGGTACAGACATCAACAGAACTGTGCTTCAGGAAAATTAATCAGACAGCACCGTGTGGCTGAGAGGGGAAGGGACTGATGCTGTGGGGATAGCGAGAAGGCTGCTAGGATTGGCCAAGCAAGGGGCATCGAATGTTGATAACCTGAACACTGGACTTGGCCACAGGAAAGAAGAGGAGCGGCAGGCGCTCCAGAGCTACTGCAGAGTGAGATTCTGCAGCCTCATCTCCTGAGGTAATGCACGGGGCAACGGGGAGGAAGCGTCAGAGCCTGAAGACTGAAAAAGCAATAGAGATAGAAATTGGGAGTACTGGAGGAGGAAGTTTTAGGAGAAAGTACGATACATTCTATCTTGGATATATTGAGTATCTGGCTGCAGAGTACTTAGGAATTTAGAAACACAGGACAGAACCTCAGAAAATGGTCAGGTCAAGGGCTATAGATGTTTGCAATACTCAAGGCATCGTCGGATATATATCTGATTCATGTTCAGCTTTGGCTCAGTTTGGGGGCTCTGCCTGGCCTGGCACGCCCCTTCTGCAAGTCCAGTCTTCTTGCTGTGTGATGGTTTAACAGTAACACCCACGGAGGCCGTGCAGTCCGAGCTCCTCCTCAGTGGGGGGTGGATTTTCATCTGTGACTGGCGTTGGGAAACTGCCCTTTTAGTCCATAGACAGGCAGGACAAGCTCTGTCTGTGACTACAGTGCAGCAAAGAACGCCAATCAGGCAGCACAGAGGTAGCTGGCTAGAGAACACAGAGCTCTTGGAATGGAGAGAGCTGAAAGCTGGGGGGAGGGGGAGAGAACAGGGATGTGGGGGAGGGGGGAAAGGAGAGAAAGAGGGGGAGTGATGGAGGGAGCATTAAATGCCTCTGTCCACTATTTTCTCCCCTTCACTGGCTCTTCCAATTTTATTCCCCTATATCCTTAACAGCTCTGGACCCACTTACAACAAGCCATTCTCTGCGACACCGGCCAGGTGTCCCACAATTCAACTCAGTCCTGTAAGGTTACCTGCTCCCCACCCCACCTGCAGATGCCAGTTGCAAACACAGATTATCACTTGTGCTTCTGACAGACTGAGTATAGGTTGGGGAATCCAACAACCCCATCCTTGGGTTCAATTCATTTGCTGGAGTGGCTCACAGAACTCACAGAAACATTTTATTTACCAGATTACTGGTTTATTATAAAAAGATACAGCTCAGGAACAGTCAGGTGAAAGACATGCTCGGGGCAAGGCAGGGGGAAGGGGCGCAGAGCTTCTGCGCTCCCTCTGAGCACACCGCTTTCCCTGAATCTCCGCATGCTCACCGGAAGCTCTCTGAATGCTATCCTTTTCGGTTTCTATGGAGCCTTCATTACAAAGGCATAACTGATTTAAATAATTGGCCATTAGTGATTAAACTCAATCTCCATCCCCTCTCCCCTCCCTGAAGGTCTGGAGGCAGGACTGAAAGCTCCTACAGCCCAGTGTTCAGCGCAGTGTGGGACTCTGCCGGGCAGTCTTTGCTCAAGGACCCCCATCAGCCTAGCTGAGAGTGTTTGGGGCCTGGGCTGCAGTTTAAGTTTCTTTCTCTTAAATCCCCCTGCCTTCTCTCTCTTCTTTCAGAGGTGTCAGGCCTGTATTGCCACCTATTTCTGCACTCTCCCCCTTTATTCTCTATAGATGTTGCCCCCAGTGAGGCCCTTGACTGTCTTGATGTCTGAACTGACACACAGGGATATGACAGGACCTGCCTTACAGGGCTGTTGTGAGAATTCACTGTTAATATATGTGAAATGCTCAGAACAGGGCCTGATCATAGCAAATGCTACACAAGTGTTAGCTGCCTTTACTGCTATTTGATTGTGCTTTAGATCTCAAGTTATATTTACTTCTCACTAGGAAACTTCTCAGATCTCCCTAGACTGGCTTGGAAGCCTCTCCTGAGTGCTCCAGCAGCATCCTTCCCTTACTTCAGTTACAGTCAGCTCTCCATATCCACGGGTTCCACACCTGCAGATTCAACCAACTGTGGATCAAAGATATTAGGAAAAAATTCCGAAAAAGCAAAACTTGAATTTGCTGCAGGCCAGCAACTACTTACATAGCATTTACATTGTATTTGCAGTTATTTACAGAGCGTTTACATTGCATTAGGTATTATAAGTAATCTAGAGATGATTTAAAGTATATGGGAGGATGGGCGTAAGTTGTATGCAACTACTATGCCATTTTACATAAGGGACTTGAACATCCTCAGATTTTGGTATCTGCGAAGGGTCCTAGAATCAGTTCCCTGTGGATACCAAGGGACGACTGTATATCGCATTGCTTTCTTGCCAGTCATTACACTTAAGACTGTGAATTCAGTGGAAATGGAACCTTGTTTTGTTCACTGTCACATATCAGTGCCTGACATTGTGTCTGGCTCATAGTAGATGCTGAACTGATGTCTGCCGAATGAGAATGATGACTCAGTGGAGTCTTAACAGGTGAATGTTATTTCTCAAAGGGATGAGAGCTGGGAAAGAAGGAACTGTACACAGAATTGTGTACCAAGGCATGAAAAGCCTGTAGTGTGTAGGGTACTGGACGGTGTTTGTTATGACTGAAGAGTAGGGTGCAAAAGAAGTGTGGTCAAAGAGAAGGCTAAGGGGGAAGTCAAGGGCCAGAGCACTGGGAAGGCCTTAAAGCCAAGCTAAGGCAGGCACTGTGTGGGCCTTATGATGTCCTAGTGGGCCCAAGCCCGCCTTTGACCTCTACCTATAACTTTACGAATCATGTGTTAGTTCAGCCAACAACTGTAGATTGCCCCAAAGTGGTAGATGTTTCTCCAGAACTACATACAGACAGGTAGGCATCTCTGGACACCCAACACTCATCTCTGAACAATGCAACTGATTGGTCTATATTTATAAACTACTTTGGCTGCAATCTCTCACCGAAATTGTGGGTCTCTTAACTAATCTCTTTGCCTTCACCACACCCCTGTTTAATCTTTCCTCCTTTCCCTCTGTGAGGCAGAGCTTTCTAAAGCTAAGTCTGGCCATCTTACTCCTGCATTGAATACCTTCTAGTAGCACACCCTTGTGGCCTGCAAGACAGCATCCCGATGCCTTAGTGCAGCCCACGGGCCCCTCCTGGCCCGACTCTTCCCTACCTTACCTTCCACATCTTCCTCTGTGTGCTCTCTGCCTCACCGTGCTGAGCTGCCTGTCGGTATCAGCAAGTTTCATGTTGCCCACCACTCCACTCACATGCACATTATTGCTGCCTGGAGTGTCCTTTCATCCTTGTCCACTTTTTGAACTCAACTATCTTGTAGGAAGTAGCTCCCAAATCACCGCCTCTGTGGAGCTGTTTCTAACTCTGCAGGCAGTGGGTCACTGGCCCTCTTCTGCAGCCTCATTAGACTGTGTGTACGCTTCTGTTGGCACCTACCACAAGGCAGTGCATTTATTTGGTTACTTCCCTGACTCCCTCCCTGGACTGTGACTAGAGGGTTGGACTAAATATTAGTTAATAAAGAGTCCCAGCACCTCGTGCAATGCCTGGCACATAGTAAATACTCAACACTGGTTAGAGAAAAAAAGGAAGGAATAAAATAAAACTGTTCTTTTTCTTTTGAAAGGGAAGAAGATCTTCTCACCATGTGGCTGTGCCTGGTGGCCCTGGTGGGCCTGTACCACCTCCTGCGCTGGTACCGGGAGAGGCAGGTGGTGAGCCACCTCCGGGACAAGTACGTCTTCATCATGGGCTGTGACTCGGGCTTCAGGAAACTGCTGGCCAGGCAGCTGGACCTGCGAGGACTCAGGGTGCTGGCTGCGTGTCTGACCGAGAAGGGGGCCCAGAAGCTGAAGGGCCAGACGTCAGATAGGGTGGAGACGGTAATCCTGGATGTCACCAACACACAGAGCATCGCTGCGGCCACCCAGTGGGTGAAAAAGCGTGTGAGGGACAGAGGTATAGAGAATTATTTTCTCCTTTCATTACTTAGGCATGAAGATGTTCAAGTTATATATATATGTTTTATATATATATAAAATCTCAAAAGCAGGGCTTAAATGCTGGCTTTGTCATTTGAAGGGCAGTCTTGATCTTTTGTGGTGTTTCATTTTCTTAACAATTTCACGTTGAAAAATGAGCCCAATGGATTTGATGCTGTTATCCCACCTTGCAAGTAGAATGTTTACAACCACAATTCTTTGCTTGAAGAATTTTCAGGGTGTTCTTTAGAAACTGATTCTTCTTCCCTTGGCTACCATCTAAAATATAGACATTCCCAGAAGTCAGCCTTTGGTCCTCTTCTTTTTAAAAAAAAAAAAAAGTTTTTATTTTCTAATTAATAGAGTGTATTTCTTAGAGCTGTTACAGGTTTATAGAAAAATTGGAAAGTATGGAGTTCCCATATACAACCCCCATCTTATAGTTTCTCCTGTTATTAACATCTTGCATTGGCGTGCCACATTTATTATATTTGATGACCCAATATTGATGCATTATCATTAACTGAAGTCTGTAATTTACATTAGGATCCACACTGTGTTACACAGTTCTATGGGTTTTGCCAAATAGAAATTATTGCGTATCTACCATTAATAGCATAATGCAGAATAATTTCACTGCCCTAAAAATCCTCTGTGAGCCATCTAGTCATCTCTTCCTCCGTCACCATCTTCCCCCAAACCTGGGAACTCCTCAGCTTTTTACTGTTTCCGTAGTTTTGTTTTTCACCAGATGTCATATAGTTGGAATCATGTTGGGTATGGCCTTCTGGACTGGCTTCTTTCATTTAACAATATGCATTTAAGGTCCCTCCATGTCCTTCTGTGGCTTAACAGCTCATTTCTTTTTATTGCTCAATAATATTCTATTGCAGTTACCACAGTTTATTTATTCATTCACTTATTGAAGAATATCTTGGTTGTTTTCAATTTTTGGCAATTATGATAAATCCTCTTTTCTAAGTTGCATTTTCTTTGGATATTATCCAAATCCTCTTTAACCTCTTTCTTGTTCCTCCCTCTTGTTTTATGATTTAATAGATCTTATTAATTGGACCTCCTCAATGTCTATTTATCCTAGGAGTTGCAAACTGGCAATAAAATTGTTTTGCTTGGGTTGCAGAATGTTTAACTTCTTTTAAATGTACTTTAAAGTTGAAAATTGACTTTAAACCATTACTCCTACCTGAGGACGTTCTTGACTCCCCCAGGCAGAACCAGGAGTTACGGGCAGTCACAGCCTCTGTGCTGTGCTGTTTGGAGCAGTTTATTTCTACAGTGTTGTTGTTGTCATTGTTTTCCCATCAGTTAGAGCGTGTGCTCCCTGAGGACACAGACCTCTCTTACCCATTGCTGTATCTCCAGTTTCTGACATCTTGCCTGGTACGTGATATGGGCTCAACCAATGCTGAATGGACCCCACCTACCTACAGTTTTATCCATTACCTTTATGCCCTTGATTTCTAAGTTATTTCTTGTTCTTCACACCTGAATTCCCAACCACTTGCTGGCTTTCTCATCTGCAAATTCAGCTGGAACCTCAGATTCATAAAATCTAAAGGAGGACTCTGTCTTTTTATCTTCTCTTCACCACACCTGCTTTTCTCTTTGGCCCTTCTCTCAGGGGAGTATGCTACCATCCCTTCAGTGACAAAGATTGTTGCCTCAGAGCCTTTTTCTGACCTTACACTTTCAAACTTTTTATATCTCCATATTTTATATGAGTCTTTTGTAAATAGCATACAGCTAGATATACAAAATAATTCAGCCGGACAGTTTTTGCCTTTTTGACTAGAACATTTCATTCACCTACACTTACTTAAGGACGGGTATGTTAGAATTTATTTCTGTCGCCTTATTTTGTGCTTGTTTGTCCCACATTTTCTGTTTCTTTCCCTCTTGTGAATTGATTGGATTTTTATTCCACCTTTTCCATTACTAAATTGAAAGTAACATATTCTATTCCTATGTATTTAGTGGTTCCTCTAGAAATTTGAACTGCATCTTTACCGATTGTCATTTTATTATTTTTTTCTCCTGATTAATCTAAGGCCTTCAGAACACTTTGAACTTCAATCACCTCCTCTGACATATATGCTATTGCTAGTATGTATTTTAGTTCTGTTCTTGGTCCTACAATATATGATGTTTGTTTAGACTTATCCCCTACTTACCGTTTTCTTTGTTCATCATTCCTTCTAGAATCTTTCATCTAAAATTACTTTCCTCCTGACTGAGTATATTCTTTAGAATTTAGAATATGTTAGGGGTAAAACTTCTCTTTCTTTTCCTTTCCTTTCCTTTCCTTTTCTCCTCCTCCTTTTCATTCTCCTCCTCCTTCTTCTTTGTTTTTTTACATTTCTTAAAATGTCTTTACCTTCATTCCTAGATAAGCATTTGTAAGTTTACAGTTATTTTCTCAGCCCATTGGAGATACCATTCCACTGCACCCTGGTTTCTGTTGTTACTATTGAGAAGTCAGCTGTCAGCCTAACTGTTTCACCTTTTGTAAATCTGTCTTTTCTTTCTGACTATTTAAGGATATTCTCTTTCTTTGATCTTACTAAGGCTTTATTTTAGTCTGTCTAGATGTGAATTTTTTTATTTATACTGCTTGGGGTTTCTTTGGCTTTTTGACTCTATGGGTTAGTGTCTTTGTCGAGTCTGGAAAATTCTCATCTGTTATTACTTCGGATATTGCCTTTATTCCATTTTCCCTCTTTTCTTCCTGAATCTGATTAGATACATGTTAGATGTTTTTAATTTGCTCTTGTGTCTCTTTTATTTCACTCTTTTCCATCTCTTTTTCTCTTTGCACTGTATTCTAAATGTCTCCTTTTTTCTATGTTGCAGCTTACCATTTTCTCTTTTCTGCTCTTTCTGTCTGCTATTAAATCTGTCCACTGAATGTCAGCTATTATACCTTTTATTTCTAGAACTTCTATTTGGTTCATTCTAAATCTTCTTGATCAATTTGATAGTATCTTGTCTGGATGAATATTTTCAAGCCCTTTTATTTAAAAATCACATTTAGCACACACATTTTACTTTATGTGTCTTATAAATTTTGGTATCTAAAGTCCTTGTGAGCCTGTCTCTGCTGCCTATGGTTTCTGCTCTTTTTTTGCCTATGATGCTTTGTTACTGTGTATATGTAGTGACTGATGACAGTGAACTCCTATTTTTCTTAGTAACTCTCTCTTGGTGACTCTTTAAGGCCTGACATAAAGATTCCTTCAGAGAGGATCTACATTTGCTTCCATCAGGTGCCAGGGGGCACTTGGCCACCTTCAACTTAATTCTTGGCTTGAAGTTTTTTGTTTTTTGTTGTTTTGGCCACTCAGATAGTGTGAATTCAGCTGCAAACTCTAATGAGGGATGACCTGTGGTTATGATTCCTCAGGGCCAATTCTCCCAACACCAGGGTTCAAGACAGGCAGTTATACTTTCAGTCCTTTGGAAGGACTTTCTACCTCACCCTTAAAGTGATAGTGTAGCCAGTTAGCATCCCAGTTTAATGAAGAAAGTGTCTTTTATTAGATTCCCTACCTTAGGTGGGCCCTGGACTTCATACCTTCTTAATGTGTATGTTTTTTGAGGCTATAAGCACTGAAGTTCAATTTCACACTGGTTTGCAAATTTCCTTGATCCAAAAAGCTAGCATCAGTGTTCTGTTTACCTCCCTGGATTCCTGCCTTCTTTTAGTTTTTAGTCTGACCTTTCTATACTTTCTCACTGATAGATGTGTTTAAGAAGATTGAAAAAATGTATTTTTGTCTAGCATTTTTTAGTTGTTTTCAGCAGGAAGATTGATCAAGGTAGAAGTCTCTCATTTTTGTCTGAAACTAAACTCCTGCTTTGCCTTTATTGTTTTAGGACTTTGGGGTCTGGTCAACAACGCAGGCACTTTTCACCCATTTGGCTACACTGACTGGCTGAAGATTGACGCCTACATGAGTACCCTCCAAGTCAACCTCATTGGTTTGATAGAGGTGACCTTGAGCATGCTTCCCTTGGTGAAGAGCACACAGGGGAGAATCGTCAATGTCTCCAGCATTCTGGAAAGACTTGCTCTCTTTGGAACAGTCTACTGTTGCTCCAATTATGGAGTGGAAGCCTTTTCAGATGTTCTGAGGTAACACTCTTAAGTTAAAACAGAAGTAACGACTGAGCACTTAAACATGTCTCCGATACCATGCTCGTCACTTTCACCTACATTATCTTATTTCATCACTCAAAATCTGATCTGTAGATATTGTTACTGGTCTATTTTATACACGAAACTGAGCCTCAGATTTTAGTATCTTTATCAACGTTCACCTGCCACAATCAGGACTTGGCAGACCTGTGTTTTGTCCGCAGTCTTTGTCTCCTGTAACCACATCACACTTTAGTTCAAGATTGACCCTTGATACAATTTCATTTCTGAAGAGAGGATGATTGTCTTCTTTCCTCCTTAAAGCACACTTGTCTTTGTTTCTTCATGGTGACTCTTTCTGGTGCTTATCTGCTTCCAACTAACTTATTCCTTTGCTTTACTTTTTGTATCTTTTCTTTATCTAACAGCTTTCTTTTCTTTCTTATATCTTCAGTTTGCCACAACCCTTAATGGCCCTGCCTCTACCTCCTGGATTTTTTTAATACATCATTTCAGCTTCATGTCTATCAGCTACTTTTTTTTTTTTATTTCCCTTTATATTTCAGTTTCTGAGAGAGAGAATCCTATTATCTGAGTTCATTTTTTTGTGTATGCCAGGTGACACCACATCATGTGATATATTTTGCACTTACTATGTGTCAGGCACTGTTGTGAGTACTTTGCATCTGTTAAATCATTTAATTTTCATAGTAACCCAGTGAGGAAGGAATTATTTTTATCCTTATTGTATGTCTAGGGAAACCGAGGCACAGAGGTTCAGTAATTTGTCACAGCCATATAGGTAATAACACTGTAATTAATCACTGTCCAGGCCTGAGAGGGGCACCCCTCCCATCAAGTACCCTTCCTGGTCCAGTCAGCTGTAGACATTAGGGTGCTGCACAAACCCCCCTTTAGCAAGGGCTGACCTTAGGGCAATTCCATTTGGAAATGAGCTGTAAATATTATAGGCACCACGTATTAGCTTTCTATGGCTGCCACAGTAAATTACCATAAGTAATTTATGTCTGGTGTATGGTGTCTTAAAACACCACATATTTATTCTCTTGCAGCTCTGGAGGCTAGAAGTCTGAAATCAGTATCATTGGGCCAATGTCAGTTGTTGTCAGGGCCGTGTTCCTTCTGAAGGCTCTAGGAGAGAATTTGTTACTTGCCTCTTCCAGCTTCTGGTGGCCACCAGCATTCCTTGGCTTGTGGCCGCATCACTCTAATCTCTGCCTCCATGATCACATTGTCTTCTCTTCCTCTGCTGGCCTTCAAATCTACCTCTGCCTCTCTTGTAAAGATAGTTGTGATTGCATTCAAGGCATGCCCAGGTAATCTAGCACAATCTCCCTATCTCAGGATCCTTAACTCAGTCACACTTGCAGTCTTTGCCACCTACAGTAACAAATATTTACAGGTTCCAGGTATTAGGACCTGATATCTTTGGGAGCCATTATTTATTACCACATACCATGACTGGTATGTATCAATTACAATGTGCAAAGTACATTATCTGCTTAGGAAGGGAGTAGGGAAATAACCGAGGACACTGCATAAGTTGTTACTATGTGGCAGGCACCTTGCCTGGCTCCCTGTCTGCCCGACATCCTGTCTGCCTCCATGGGGCTTCTCCCTGCTGACTTACCACCACTCATGACTCTTGGACTCCTTGACTCATTCCCAGACCAAGAGCAAAGATATGCTCTTCCAGCATTCAAATCACTGATTCCTTTACAAAGTTCCAATTTGCCTTAATTGTGCTAGGAATCAACAGGAACAGGAAGTTTTGTCCCACGTCTGAGTTGGAGTTTGACAGGGGATGGAGATGTTGTGATGTGCTGGGAATCTGTGAGCAAGCTGCAAGGGGAAGGGTATGTAGAGGGCAGAAGCGCCCCTGGCTTGCACAGCCCCTCCCCTTCCCCAGCACACTCAAGCACCTGGAGAATCATTTTCTGAAGCTCTAAATTGGAAGGTTTTATGTTTTGGTTCAATGAGGGAGGATTTTCCTTTGGAACAGGGGTTTTTTACTTTTGGCCTGCCTCACAGCCACCTGGAGGGCTTGTTCAAACAGACTGTTGGTTCTCATCTGGAGTGTTTCCGATTTGGACTGGGGCCCAATAATTTGCATCTCTAACAAGCCCCCAGATGCTAATACCGTTGTTCTGGGTCTACACTCTGAGAACCATTCATTGCTTTAGAGGGTCATGATGCTTTGTGTTTTACATTCTTATGGACCATTATTCCAAACATTTCTCTTTGACATCAGCTTGGGCTCGTCTTCCCTAGCAAGGCTGCTTGAACTTCTAGTTTAGGGAGCCTCATCACTTTCCCTGGAGTGCCTACAGTATGCGTCTAACATGGTGCACAAGGTCATCTTACTTCACTTGGCAAAGGCGGCACTTAGCACAGTGCCTGGGACATGCACAACCTCTGATAAGTATTTTTGGAACTGTTTTTTGAACTGCCTTGACTATTCCGGAATGACCAATGACTTGTACTTTTAAGGCCCACATCCTATTCCATTAATGGTCTCTTGCAGTCTTTGAACACACTGTAATTTTTCACAGCCCCCTGCTTCTGTGTGTGCAGTTTCCATTGCCTGATATTCCACTCCTCCTCTTTCTTTGTGGGGAAATTCCTTCCTTATTCTTCAAGGCTCAACTGAAACATTTTCTCTTCACTGAAGCCTACTCTAACTCCCTCAGAAAGTCTGCGTCCCCCGCTCTACTTATGTAGCCCTTTGAATACCTCTCCTTTAGACTTCTTTTGAATTATATTGCAATTATTTGCTTACTTGTTAGACGCACTCACTCACTGTGAGCTTTTTGAGGTGGGGAGCAGAGTCTTAATTTACTGAGATTGTGCATGTAGCACAGTAGATACCATAAAAATGCTGATTTTCATTATTATTCCTCATATTCTTCATGTTTGCAGTGTCTAGCACATGGTAGGTACTTAATAACTCTGTTAGAAGAGTGGATGTGTTGAGAACTGTTGAATGGTTCTGGTAGTTTGTATAATCATGTCCCGGCTGTTGCATCTAGGGATATTTAAAATTTCTTTTTTTCCTCTCCTTAAAATATTCAGTAAATGTGTTTTTCATAACTATGTTTTGTTTTGTTTCCACCCTGAGAACATTGAAATTATGGTATCTTCCAATCAGAGGCATTAACTTGAGGGTTTTTCCCTAGGCGTGAGCTTCAGCATTTTGGGGTGAAAGTCAGCATAGTTGAACCTGGCTGCTTCAGAACAGAGATGACAGATCTGCAGAAGGCCTCAGAGACAATGAAGCAAGTCTGGAAAGAAGTCCCTCCTCATATCAAGGAGACCTATGGACAGAAGTTTTTTGATGCCTGTGAGCTTTTCTTTGAGGGGATCATGGAAAGCCTTGCATGAGAAGGGCAAAGAGGGTTGGTGGGGATTGATTGGCAGATCCTCTGAGAATAAAGCTCCTTAAACAGAGCCTTCCCAAGATAGGAGGGGCTCAGAAATGTCCCACTGACCTCATGGTTGACTTGGTGATGGCTGCTGTGGCTGGGGAAGAGACTATACAGGCAGCCTAGGGCCAGGGCCTGCCCTGCCTGGTCACCTGTGGGCCTGGCCGCCTAGCACAGGGAGGTACTACACGGTTAGAGGCATGGAGTCTCTGGGTCTTGAGAGGGATGTGCCTCTTCATTGTTTTGCCAGGCTGGTGTGGGAGGCCTGCTCAGGTAAAGCGCAGCCTGCAGTATCACCTACCCTTTTGGTAGCAGGGCCTGGCCACAAACTCCATGTTTCATTGTGAGGGGGCGCAGGGTGTATGTAGGTGGGCAGAGGTGAGTGAGTGAGGACCAGATTTGCAGGGCCCTATTGACCATTCCCAGAGGCTGGACCTCATGTGCAGGCCACAGCAGGCTTGTAGGAGTGAGATGGTTCAATTTTGTGTAAGAATATCATTCTGATGACCTGGAGGAGGAGGCAGTTTTGGGGGTGGATGGAAGGCAATCTTCCTAGTAGAAGTAAGTCATGCACACTGGTGTGGGGCACCTTCCTGGGGAAGGGATGCTTTTTTCCCCACACAAAGAAGTCAGCAGCTTGCCAAGGCCAAAGGGAGCAGCTCTCCTTTCCATTTCACAAAAAGGCCGTGGGGTGGGTAGCAGTAGCCCTGTCCCTGGCATTGGATGATGTCTTAGTACAGAGGAAAGGTGAAGGGCAATGCACAGAGAGAAGATTTCTGACCTACAACCCTGTCTTCCGGGTTCATCAGGCCTAAGAGGGTCACCACCAACAGGGGGAGGGAAATTGGATCAAGGAAAGTCTGACAAAAAACTGTCTGAGCTTCTCAGAACTCAAGCTAGGGAACTACGGTTCCTATCATGCCAGGAGGCCAGTCATTGTTCTAAGCTATTCCCCATCTAAAGTTTTAAACTAAGAGGGAATTTGTTTCCCCTTATGGGTACATATAGTTTACAACAGAAATCAAAGCAAAATAGAATTTACTAAGAAGTGACTATATGTAAGAGGAGGGATGTATTTATTTCATGATTTAAAAGGAGTTGACATTATTCATTTATTTGTCCATGGATCAGAATAATCTAGGTCAGTAGGTCAGTACTGTCCAATAGATATCTAAGAGCTATATATATAATAAATTTTCTAATAGCTACTTTTAAAAAGAGGAAAAGAAACAGGTAAAATTAATTGTAATAATACATTTAATTTTAAACGAATATACCCTCAAATACTGCCATTTCTTCATTTATTATCAACATAAAATTTATTAATAAGATATTTAACGTATTTTTTCCCTTTGGTCTTTGAAAATTGGTATGTGTTTTACGCTTACAGCACACCTCAACTTGGATGCTAAACTTTCCCAGGACATACTTCATCTATATTTAGATTAATAAAATTTATAGTTGCCAGCAGCATTATTTCATAATAGCCCCAAAGTGGAAACAGCTCAAATGTTCATTAAATGTTGAATGGGTGAACAAAGTGTGGTATAGCTGTACAATGGAATATTACTCGGCAATAAAAAGAAGTGAAGTACTGATATACACTGCAACATGGATGAACCTTGAGAACAGTTTGCTCTGTGAAAGAAGCCAGTCACAAAAGTCCACAATGTATGATTCTATTTCTATGAAATGTCCATAAAAGGCAATCCATAGAGACAGAAAATAGATTAGTGGTTGCCTAGGGCTGGGTGGGTTGGCCGGAAATGGGAGTGACTATTCATGGGTACAGGGTTTCCTTTTGGGATGATGAAAATGTTCTCTAGTTTGTGGTGATGGCTGCAAAACTCTGATTATACTTAAAGACATTGATTTGTACACTTTAAATGGATGATTTTTATGATGTATGAATTATGTCTCAATAGAGATGTTAAAAAATTTCCAATTGAAAAAGTAGATTAACATACCTATATTGTTCCAAAGATACTTAAGAGTTTTCCAATAACAGAATTGAGTTTTAAAATTAAAATTAATTAAAATTTAAAAGTTCAATTTTCAGTCATACTAGTTGTATTTTAAGTGCTCAACACCTCCATGTGGCTAGTGGCTGTTATATTGGGAAGTACATCCTAATCCTTGTGGAAATTACATGTAGTTAGACTTCTGTGGCTGAGTCCAATAGGATCTTAAAATACAAGGAATAAAATTGCTGACTGCAATTTATCTTTTTGTATACAGATTTTGAAACCACAAGAAAAGGGCTGTCGCAAATTAGCCCAAACATGAGCCTGGTCACGGACTGCATGGAACACGCTCTGACATCTGTGCATCCCCGCACTTGATATTCAGCTGGCTGGGATGCTCAATTTTTCTTCATCCCTCTATCTTATTTACCTACATCACTGGCAGACTACATATTGACTAGACCCTGGCCCAAACCAGCCCAGGAAGTCTAAAGAAAACTGGCTTGGTGGCTCTTGAAATGAAGAAGGCAAAAATCTGAAATTGATTGTTAGTGTTCCAGTAATCCTTATTTATAATCTATACTTTTGGCAACAATAAGCTTTATTGCCTAAACTCATTTATCTGGCATCATCAGAGAACCAGCATGTTTATATTTATATCCAAAGTTTATTCCTTTAGGTGATGAATCTTTATATTTTAAACATTTTTTGATGACAGTATTTTCAAAATGCATCATTCTTCCTTGTCTTATTAAACAGAGTAGACCAAAAACAATTTAATTTGTTTTGATATAATTTATTTATGTAAATTAATAGCTGTTCTGTGATGTGATGAACTATTATTGCATAGGGACCAGTAAGAAATATGTGGGTCTGTTTATCTTTACTTGAAATGGGTGTACCTTGGTAATTTCAAAAAATGTTTAATTTTGTATTCTCCTCCCTATTTGCCAACTATTTTTGAATGTATTTCTTTTTTACTTAAAAAGAATTGTCTTCCAAGGCAATAGAAATAAGAGCAAAGATAAACAAATGGTATCTAATCAAATGTACACACTTTTGCATAGCAAAGGAGCCATCAACAAAATGAAAAGACAACCGAGGGACTGGGAGAAAATATTTGCAAATGATGCAACCAATAAGAGCTTAATTTCCAGAATATACAAACAGCACATACAACTCAATAACAAAAAACCAAACAACCCAATTAAAAATGGGCAGAAGACTTAAACAGACATTTCTCCAAAGAAGACATAGAGATGGCCAATAGGCACATGAAAAGATGCTCAATGTCGCTAATTATCAGAGAAATGTAAATCAAAACTATAATGAGGTATTACCTTACACCAGTCAGAATAGCCATCATTAACAATTCCACAAATGATAAATGCTAGAGATGGTGTGGAGAAAAGGCAGTCCTCCTACACTGTTGGTAGGAATGCAAATTGGTGCAGCCACTATGGAAAACATATGGAGGTTCCTTAAAAACTAGAAATAGAGTTTCAGTATGATTCTACTCCTGGGCATATATCCAGAAAATATGAAAAGTTTAATTCGAAAAGATACTTGCACCACAATGTTCATAGCAGCACTATTCACAATAACCAAGACATGGGAGCAACCTAAATGTCCATTGACAAATGAATGGATAAAGAAGACATGGTGTGTGTGTGTGTGTGTGTGTGTGTGTGTGTGTAGTATACACACATGCACGCAGGCGCAAGTGCGCACTCGCAATGGAATATTACTCAGCCATAAAAATGAAATATTGCCATTTGCAGCAACATGGATGGACCTCGAGATTATCATACTAAGTGAAATAAGTCAGACAGAGAAAGACAAATATTATATGATATCACTTATATAATAGAATCTAAAATATGATACAAATCAATGTATTTACAAAACAGAAAGACTCACAGTCATAGAAAACAAATTTATGGTTACCAAAAGGGGAAGGTGTGGGGAGGGATACACTAGGAGTTTGACACTAGCAGGTACAAACTACTGTATATAAAATAGATAAACAACAAATATTTACTGTATAGTACAGGGAACTATATTCAATATCTTTTTTTTAACACTTTTTATTGATTTATAATCATTTTACAATATTGTGTCAAATTCCAGTGTAGAGCACAATTTTTCAGTTATACATGAACATATATATATTCATTGTCACATTTTTTTCTCTGTGAGCTACCATGAGATCTTGTGTATATTTCCCTGTGCTGTACAGTATAATCTTGCTCATCTATTCTACAATTTTGAAATCCCATCTATCCCTTCCCACCCTCCGCCCCCTTGGCAACCACAAGTTTGTATTCTATGTCTATGAGTCTATTTCTGTTTTGTATTTATGCTTTGTTTGTTTGTTTGTTTTTAGATTCCACACATGAGCGATCTCATATGGTATTTTTATAATAAACCATAATGGAAAAGAATATGAAAAAGAATATCTCTCTCTTTATGTATAATTCAATCACTCTGCTGTACACTAGAAACTAACAAAACATTGTAAGTCAACTATACTTCAATAAAAAATAATTTTTAGTTTTAAAAATCAAAATAGTATACACATACACAGTAAAAAAAATTCAATTAAGACTTAAAAGCTTAACAATGGAAAAAACAGCAGCTCCCCCACCTTCACTGCTGCTCCTCACAGGCGAATGCTTTCAACTTTTGGCTATTTCTTCTGGTATTTACTGCTGTATTTCTAAATAACATACTTATTCTTGGTTTACTAATTTCAGACATTCTCAGTTAACTTCCTGTTTGGGCAAATGAGAATTTAGCTTTTTTACACCACTTTTCTGACCATTTCCTATCCCTATATTTCTAATATAATTTTAATCACATTTCAGTAAATAGTGTTTGCATTGTTAGTATAAGAATATTGTTTACAGTTTAGTTAATTATTAGTACTAATTATTTTTTGTTTTTCTTGGAGTTATCACTTTGATTTTTTATTCATATAATTTTTACTTATTTTTTTTCAGCTGTTCTCTCTGGTGTTAGAACACTATCAGTAATATTTTCTCGATAGTTAAATAGAGCATAGAATTACCCACTGCATGCCAACTGATCCAATATAGGATCACACTGATTTTTCATGTCCCTGTACTCCCACTTAGTCTATAATAGTTTCTTAACTTAAAAAATCTCTTATGCTTTGTACATTTTTGAAGAATATAGGCCAGTTATTCTGCAAAGTGGCCTTCGATTTGGATTGTATGACCTGCTCTCATGATCAGATCCAGGTTACGCATTTTGGCAGAAATGCCACAGAAGTGATAGAATGTCCCGCTCAGGGCATTACATCAGTAGGCACAGAATGCAAGTTTATCTCATTGTTGGTGATGTTAAGTTAGAACCCTTGGTTAAAGTAGAGTCTGCCAAGTTTTTCTACTGTATGGTTAATATGTTTTCCTTTGTAATAAGAAGTAACTTGTGAGGATATTTTGATGTTATATGGATGTCTTGTTCCTCATTAAATTTTACCTACTAACTTTAGAATTATTAAATAGTTCTTTTTAAAATCAGTTATTACTGTGATGGTTCCAAATGGTGATTTTTAACTCCATCACTTCATTTGCATTTACAAGTTGAAATTTCCATCTCCTTTTAAAAAATTATTATTAAGAATGGAGTCATGGATTCTTATTTTATTCAATTGGTTATAAACTATTTCTATCATTAAATGCTTCATATTTTTATAATTCCTATACCTACTGCACTAAAAAAATCCAATCTACTATTTGAAGATCAGTATTTACTTGTGGTTCTTTTTGCCTTTAAACTGAAAATATATATAGAACTTCCAAAATTAGGTCTTTTCTTCCCTTTCAGTGTGTTTTTATTATTTATTTGAAATATAGTTTGGTTCATTTTATTTGTTAGTATTTAATTTGGCCTCCTCCCCTGCTCCCACATTCTTATTGATTTCATTTTATTCTTTGAATATATAAAACATTAACATGATTCTAAAGTCCAACCTAAATTATTTTGAAGAAATCTCAGGCATCATATAGGGACTGTAGTTTTTCAAATGTTACCATTTGCAAGAGCAATTATAAAAAATAAGGTACCTAGGAATAAATCTAACAACAGATATGTAATACCTTCACATAGAAAATTATAAAATTTTATTGCAAGGCATTAAAGAAGACCTAAGTTAATGTAAAAACATACAGTATTCATGAATAGGTATTCTCAATATCAGAAAAAGATATATCAACTTTGCCCCGAATACTTTATGAATAATTCCAATCCAGTCAAAATCCCAACAGCATTTTTATTCAAATTGAGAAGCTGGTTTTTAAATTTAATTGGAAGAGCAAAAGGGCATGCAGAACCAAGAGAATTTTGATAAACAGGATGAGAGAAACTTGCCTCTTCAAGCATTAAGACTTACTATAAAACTGTAATAATATAAACAAATAGATGGAAAGTAAAGATAGACAAAGATGGAAAGAACAGAGTGGAGAGCTGAGAGACATGTGGAACTAGATCTAACAGTGGTATCATAAGGATGTAGTGGGGAAACAATTCAATAATGGTGATGAGACAACTGTTTTTTCCTATGGAGAAGAATAAAATTAGACCCTTACCCCATCCCACACACGAAAATGGATTCCAGAGGAACAAATACCTAAATGTGAAAAGCAAAACTTTAAACCTATGAAAATAAAACGTTGCGAACATACTTACGTCTTTGGGATAAGCAAGTCTCTTTAAACAAGATACACACACAAAAACACAATCATAAAGGAAGAGTATTAAGTCTGACTACAGTAAAATTAAGGACTCCTCTACATCAAATACACTCCTTACGTAGGTCAAAAGACAAGCCACCAGTTGTGAGATATGTTAACACCAGAGACAACCACAAATTTTAATAAGAATAGAAATAACTCCTCAAAATTTGTAAGCAAAAGAAACCTTGGTAGAACAAATGGATAGAGGAAAATAAAATCTAAATCACCAATAAACATACAAAATATGCTCATCTTAGGGGGTATATCTCAGTGGTAGAGCATTTGACTGCAAAATGTGCTCATTTTAACTAGTAATTGGAGAAATGCAAAGTAAATCCACAGTGAGATACAGTTTCACATTCATCATACTGCCCAAAATTAAAACGTCAGCTAACACCAAGAGTGAAACTGTAGATCAATGGGAGACCATACACTTCTGGTGCAAGAGTAAATGTGTACAACCATTTTGGTGAGCCATTTGGGAAATAGCTGATAAAGCTGAAACACATTTGCCCTATGACCCAACAATTCCACTCCCAGATACAGAACATTAATATCATACATGTACAAAAGGAGACCTGTACAAGAATCTTCATCACCCTACTGTCTGAATCATGATAAATTGGAAAGAACCTTTCTGTCCACTCACAGGAGAACGGATAAACTGTAGTATGTTCATATAATGGTCAGTCAGCATGTCTATATCTATCTGTCTAGCTAGCTAACTACCCATCCATCCATCCATTTGATGGTTACTGTGAACAAAATTAAGCTACATGTATTAACGTGGGTAAACTTTAAGAACACAATGACTGAAAAAAATAAGTTGCAGAAGATATGAATAGTGGTATGATACCTTCTGTTTAAAGTATTAAAACTTACAGAAAGTCCTATATATTGTTTACAGATATGTATCTACATAATAAAAGTACTAAAGAGTTTATGAGAATAATAAACACCAAATTCCTGATGGTAGTAATCTTTGATGATTTAGGAAGAGTATATTGGAGATGTCAGTTGAAATAATACTGTTGCATTTCTTAAGTTGGGTGTTAGGTACACAGGTGCAGGTATTAATTAATGCTTACATTATTTTGTAATAATAAAAATTAAATCTAAAAAAGCCATAATCTGTGTAATCTCAAAGTGTAGGAATGACCTCTTTAAACACCTATTGCTATGCCTCATGTATAGTAAATAGTAAAAAACATTTGTTAAACGTAAAAAATAAACCATAGTTTTTCAATAAAGTGTAGTCATTTTCATCTGTCTTGCTATATTCTTCTTAGTGGATGTTGCTGGAAATTTAATTGCAGCCAGACACTGTTTTGAAAGATCTGTTCAAGTAGATCACAAACAAGAAGACCTGTTTATCCTGTCAAATGATGTAAATGAAGTGTAGAATGTTTAGAGGGCAGCAGCATTATGAAATAGCTTAGTCCTTGGGAAAGAAATCATCAATAAATGTGTCAGTAAAATTTTAATCTCTAGGACCTTGCATGTAGTAGTTATTAAATAAATATTTGCTGAATCCAGCAAATACAGGAAATATAAAATTATGTAACATGTAAATGCTGTTTTTCTGATGCTTTGGGAGGGAGGTTTCCTTGAGAAGTTAGCAATCCTAGGAACAAGAGTCAGAATTTAAATTGCTGACTGGAACACAAAAAAGTGAGGGAGCTCTATGCACATTTAGGAGTTTTATTCCATAGACTAGACAGTTTTGCAATGCTAGAAGCCTCTAAACGTTCACTTAGATCTGCTGGACAGGATAAACGAAATGTGGATCTTCCTGTTAATGAATTACTTGAGCAAAATCTCCAAATCATTAACTTCTTATCTACGTGGAAGGCTGCATCTGAGATACATACATTATTCAGCAAAAAATATAGAGTAGCACATATAGTTTTGGGAAAGGGAAAATTTCTCTTACACCCTCCCTTCTTTGGTTCTTTTTGGCTGGTCGAATAATTAAAATGACACGAGACAGGTTAACTGGGGAAAGCTGAATTTAATTTCATATGTATGGGAACCCCAGAGACATGAGAGGGTCAGACAGGAAAGTAAAAAGAGGCAGATATGCCATCCTGACCTAAGGAACGAGCTAGGGGCCTCACGCTTCCAAGGACAGGAGGGTCATTCATAGGATGGTAAGAAGAGCAGATGTTTAGTAATTAGATGTTTTCTTTGCCATATATGTGGGCCCACTTAGATAAAAGTTGTATCTGGCAATAACTCTTTTTTCTTCCTGGGGAAAAAATCCCCAATTTAAATTCTTCTAGGTAGTTAAGAGGAGCAACAGTTTATCTTGAGCTCACAGGGCCTCCGTTGCCTTTAGCGCAAAATAATCCACACGCCATTTTGGGGAGGCCTATTCTGAACTCCTGTAATAGTATGAAACCTATGTAAAAATAAATATCTGTGCATACGCTATATGCAAGCTTGTGGGGTGTGTGTGTGTGTGTGTGTGTGAGAAATAATCCCAAATGTTGACGTTTATCTCAGAGATGGGTTAGGGGGTTGGACCTACACTTTCTGCATTGTACATGTTTATACTGTTTGAGTTTTCTGTAACTTATATTGTGTTTATGGTGGGAGGATATTTATATTTAACACATTCCTGGCAGGCCAGAAAGCCAGTCTGCTAATCAGCGTGGTGGGGTTTTGTTCCTAGGGAACAGGGGAAAGACACTTGGGGTAGACGATGGGGTGGTGGTTGGGGAGATTATAGTAATTTAAGGGCCAGCTTGATGCTCTTACCACCTGTACAGCTTCTTATTGCAAGAGGAGCAAATACAGTCATAAGTAGTTGTAGTCAAATCTGTTCTCAAAATAATATTTTTTCTAAATGTAATAATATAGGTCTGTGAATAATAAAGCATACAATATTCTTTATAGTGATTATTTAAACATTAAAATGGCCTAACCAGAATTCTTATTTTTGGAACTTACTCACATTCTTTAATCAGCATATCAGCTGTATCTACCTCTACTGAATCACCGGAATTGTTTTTGAAGAATATATTTTTTCCATATGGTCTTATTATTTTAAACTTTTCATAAAATTGCACATAATTGGTCAATGAATTTGAAATCGTTGAGAAACATTGACTTCTGTAGTCCAGAATATATTTTTTTTAAATTTCTTTATTTAGCTATAGTTGACTTAAAATACTTTGATAATTTCAGGTGTACAGCTTCAGATTCTTTTCCATTACATTATAGGTTATTATAAGATATTGAATATAGTTCCATGTGCTAGACAGTAAATCCTTGTTGTTTATCTATTTTATATATAGTGGTATGTATCTGTTAATCCTATATTCCTAATTAATCCCTCCCCTTCCCACTTCCCCTTTGGTAACCATAGGTTTGTTTTCTATGTCTGTGAGTCTCTTTCTGTTTTGTAAATAAGTTCATTTGTATCATTTTTTTAGATTCCACATATAAGCGATACCGTATATTTGTCTTTCTCTGCCTGACTTACTTCACTTAATATAATAATTTCTATATTCATCCATGGTCCTGTAAATGGCATTATTTCATTCCTTTTTATGGCTGAGTAATAGTCCATTGTGTGTGTGTGTGTGCGCGCACGCACATGTGTGTGAATTTCTGGTGTACAGCATAATGCTTCAGTCATACATGAACGTACATATATTCACTTTCATATTCAAAAGCAAGACACACACACACACACACACACACACACACACACACACACACCCCACATCTTCTTTATCCAGTCATCTGTTGATGGACATTTAGGTTGTTTCCATGTCTTGGCTATTATGAATAGTGCTGATATGAACATCGGGGTGGGTGCATCTTTTCAAATTAGAGTTTTCATCTTTTCTGGATATATGCCCGGGAGTGGGATTACTGGATCATATGGCAGCTCTATTTTTAGTTTTTTAAGGAAACTCCATGCTGTTTTCCACAGTGGCTGCATCAATTTACATTCCCCTGACAGTGTTGGAGGGTTCCCTCTTCTCCATAGCCTCGCCAGCATATTATTTGTGACTTTTTGATGATGGCTATCCTAACCAGCGTGAGGTGATACCTCATTGTAGTTCTGATTTGCATTTCTCTAATAATTAGTGATGTGTAGTTCATAATATTGAGATAATACTTTCTCTATAGGTGCTGAATAACTTTGGAGGAAATTCTACTAAATGGAATCTATTTTCAATTTTTTTTTGTATTGAAAAGTATATGTATTTCAGCCTAAATATTTTCATATATACTTCTTTTGGGCTACATTCAAAAACTATTTTTGACAAAAAACTTGCCTCTATGGTTCCACCAAATCTAGATGCTGCAAAATCATAACCTTCTCAATTTTTTCCATTCCAGTGCAGAATATAAGTTCATCCATTAAAATTGGAGTTCCATAAAAGATTCATCCCATAAATCCATAGAGTCCAAAATATAATTATGGAATATAGATTTTCAAAAGTAAACCTTATATACTGTTTGGATTCTTACTTTTACCTTGTTCTGTTCCTCTCTTGTTTTGCAGGGATGAGTTTAAATGTTTTGCTTTTGAATATGAAAACGAATATATGTATGTTCATGTATGACCGAAGCATTGTGCTGTACACCAGAAACTGACACAACATTGAAAACTGACTATACGTCAATAAAAACATATATATACAAAAAAAGTCTTGCTCTTTACAGTGTTTTCAATAGCTGCAGTTTACTAAATGCTTTAATAACACTCTTCCATTTGTTGAATATTGAATACAGATTTCCAACTGTTTTTTGAACAAAATTCAATAAAATTGAAAAGACTCATTTTTAAAAAAGCAAAAAATTTAGGGCACAGATTGATTTACAAGGTAATTCCTTTTTTTTTTTTTTTTTTACAAGGTAATTCTTCAAAAGCTCACACATCTCTCAAATCTAATTAGTGGCAGGCAGGAAAGAGAAGAAGGGTGTCTTGCTGTACTAAAGTATTTTTTAAAAACTGCCTTATTGAGATATAATTTACATACCATAAAATTCACTCCGAGTGTACAGTTTAGTATATTCACAGAGCTATGTAACTATTTCCAGTGCCTAATTTCAGAACATTGTCATCACCCTAAAAAGAAAACCTGTACCCATTCAAAGTTATTTATTTCCTTTAATTTTTAACATTATTTTTTACTGTGAAATACAATGCACAAAGAAATGCATAATCATACACGTAGAATTTAATAAATAATTATAAAGTGAATACGCTTGTAACTCCCACTTTGATCAATGTATGGAACACTGGCCACCTGGGTGTACACCTTCCTCATTTGGTGGTCTAGTGATAAATGATATGGCAATAAGTCTGTTTAACATCTGTCACCATACATAGCTACAAAATTTTTTTCTTGCAATGAGAACTTCAAGATCTATTCATTTATTTTATATTTTGTGAGGTTTACTTATTTATTTATTTTTAGAGGAGGTACTGGGGACTGAACCCAGGACCTTGTGCATGCTAAGCATGCGCTCTACCACTTGAGCTATACCCACCCCCACAAGATGTAATCTTTAGCAACTTTCAAATATACGATACGGTATTATTAACAATGGTCACCATACTGTATATTACATCTCCATAACTTATTTTATAATTGGATGTTTGTATCTTTTGACCCCCTTCACCCATTTCACCCATCTCCATCCACTACCTCTGGCTACCACCAATCTGTTCTCTGTATTCATGAGCTCATTTATTTTGTTCTATTTTTTTAAAAAAAGTTCCACATACAAGTGAGATCATGACTGTATTCCTAAAAAATATGGTCTTATTTTGCCTATTTCGCTCCTTATATGTTGTGTTTTTTTGATCAGCATTATGCTTACAAGATTTGCCTGTAGTGTTGTACATGGAAATAGTTTGTTTATTTTCATTAGTTTGTATTCAAACACATGAGGATTTTCTGACAATCATTTACTTACTGATTTGTAGAACAACGATCTTTAGGTCAGAGAAGTTTATCAGCAGAGGACTTTGATATTTGCTGAGATTTGTTTTATGGCCTATGTAGTCAATTTTTATACAAAGCATTTATTTTTTAATATCAGTTTTGCCACAACACAATTTTATAGTTCAATTATTCTTTATATAAATTAAAATATTTATAAATTTTGAAAGATACAACTTCAAGTTTGAATTGGTAGAAGGTCACAGTTTGTTTGGAAGCAATCATTAACATTATGTGTATTACAACCAAGGCCAAGTACATTTTTTTCCCGTAATTTTTGATTCAGAGAGGACTTTGCTCTCATCATGACACTGGGTTCTATCAACTTTTGTATTTGTAACTATTGCTGCCCAAACTAATTAACTTTATCTTCAATGTTGAACTTTAAAGTTGAATTTACAGTTATATTTACAATGTCACAAAGGTTTTTAACTTTGACAGAATTAACTCAAAAACTTTACTTTCATTTTAATAACTGGATAAAAAACAAAGCATTATTGGAATTAACTCATTTTCTACTTGAATCACATGTTAATACTGGCATAAAATGACATTAGCTGTTTATAATGTTTTTCTGCTAAAGGAGTTGACACATTAACAACTTTGGCTTCATCACATGTGCACAAGAAAAAATTTGAAATCAAAATTGTCATTTGTTCAAAATGAAAAGTGACTCTTCATAGGGTGAAATGTAAATGTATCATCTGTAGCTGCAGGTGGCAAATCTATGTCTTTGGGTGCAGTCTTCTTAAAACAAGACTAACTTTTGAAGCAGATGCAGATGCTTCTTTTGCCTTCCTGGCTTGGTCAGTGGTATTAGTATGGCTCCCAGTTGTTAACAAATCTTTGCAAGTTACATTAACTGTTTAATGAAATGGAGGAGGTACTGGGGATTGAACCCAGGACCTAGCACATGTTAAGTATGCGCTCTACCACTTGAGCTATACCCTCCCCTCTTAATTTTAAATGAAATATGAAATTTTAAAGCTCACTGCTGCCAAAGGTTTAATTGAAAAATAAAAAAGCAACATCAAACAGTAAAATAAGTATTTGTAGATTTGGTGAGGGAGATTAAGAGGTACAAACTCCCAGGTGCAAAATAAATGAGTCACGGGTATGAAATGTATAGTGTGGGGAATATAATCAGTAATAGTTCCTGTCAACTATACTTTTAAAACAAACAAATAAACAAACCAACCAACCTGTAGAAAAAGAAATCAGATTTATGGTTACCAGAGGTGGGGGTGAAGGGGGAATAAGTTGAAGGCAGTCAAACTGTACAGAGCCCTAATTATATGATAGATAAGTACTAGGGATAGAATGTACAACACAATGAATATAATTAACTGCTGTATATTATATGTGAAAATTGTTAAGAGAGTAAATCCTACGAATTCTCACCACAAGGAAAAAAAATTTTTAAACTTATACAGTGTTGCATGTAAACTGTATCTCAATAAAAGTGAAAAAAAAATTTTAAAGTTGTAGATTTATACCGTACAAAATCACTGAGAGCAAGAGCATTCGGACTCCAGCAGCACCACTCAGCTCGCTTCCTGTACATACATCAGGTACACTAACCTGCATTCCTCACTGCCCCCTAGACTTACAGTTCAGGACTGAGTGCGTCTCACAGGCTTCTCTAGACGTAAGCAACAGCAACCAACACCAGCTAACTAAACAGAAAGACAACTTATGGGAAGAATTTGCAGGGTGGGTGGGTACAGCACTGAAAGCTAAAAAGCCAGCCTTGGAGAAGGATTCTCGGCCCCAAGAACTCCTTGTCAGTTTTGTCAGGGCACCACTCTGAAATAATTTGTCCCAACCGTCCTTTGCATTTGTACTGCTCTGTACTGCTCACAGTCGAGCAAGCGAGCGAGAGAGACAGACACAAAGACAGAAGACGGAGAGAGAGGGATTCCCGCTGGTCTAACTGTGGTGCTGCACCAGTCCCTCGGGTAGAGGAGGGCAAGGAGCTGGGATGTGCACATCCACCGAGTCTGCAGACCATGAGAGAGGTAACTCCCCCGAAGGAAATCAAGGTGCTGTATTAAAAGAGGAAGACTGGTAAGTCAAAAACCAAATGCCCACCATTTCCAGAACATTCTATCACATGGTTCTCTTCTCTGCCTCAGGTCTGCCATCAGTCTCAGTGCTTTCAGCGCTCATGAAGATGATATCTTAGTTTAACACTTTCTTGATCTTCCTAACTTCAGTGGCCATTTCTATTTCAGGCAACTACAGGTCATAACCTTGTTCTGGATTTTTAACACTCAGGAACATTTCTTCTCTGTTTTTTTTTTTGAAAGGAGGTGTAAGAGGGGTAGAGACTTTCCCCCACCTCTCTTCATAGCTTTTTTTTTTTTTTGAAGGGGGTAGGTTTATTTATTTTTTTTAGAAGAGGTACTGGGGTTTGAACCCAGGACCTCATGCGTGCTAACCATGTGCTCTACCACTTGGGTTATACCTTTCCCTCTTCTTCTCTGAAATCTTAAACTTCAGTACCAACTTTCTGATCACATGGTCCTGTGTTCCCAGAACTCTCCTTTCTATCCTTCCAAATTCTTGTTCTTTGATCTCATGTAGACTGCAGGTTCCTTGACTCTTTTCTCCATATTCTCCAATCTGTGAACCTGCTGCTGCCTTCACCTCTTCCCAGGACAGAACAGACACCTGGGTCACTGTTTTAGTCAGTCTCTTGCTACTAAAATATGGAGTTTGAAGTCTAATACCAAGCTTATTGCAGAGGCTTCTGTGTCCCTAATCAGCTGTCTCCCGCTTCCCTAGAAGTTTTTTCACACATTCACCATAGTTCTCAATGCCCTGAACCCCACAATCTTCTTGTCATACTAAGAGAAAAGTGAGGGTAGCAAATGAGAAATCCCTCCATTTCCTGAGTTCCCTGCTGACCAACATAATCTCCTCCCCTGCAGTCTGATGCAGTAAGTGTCTCTCCTCCTAAGTAAGGAGAATTTCTTCTCCTGTGTTGTGAATCCAGTCCCTTCCTGCATCCTTTCTCTAGCAATTATTCCTTCCCTAGCCTTGTTCTCAACCACTCCTGTCACTGGTTCTTTCCCCAAGTCTAGATACACACTTCCATCTGTGCCATCTTGAAAACACTCCCTTTGTACCCTGGTGTCTCTTTCTAGACACTGCCCTGTCTTGCTCTTTCCTTCAAATTCAAATTCTTCAAAAGGAGAAGTTTCTTCTCTCCTTTCTGATTTTACACCCTCATACCCATCTCAGTCTAGTCTAATTCAGCTCTTTTCTTTGCCAGCACCACAGCTGCTCTGGTACCTCCAAATTAAAAAATTAATGGATGCTAATCAGCTTTGGCCTCAACTGACCTTGCTATAGTATTTGTCTCTTGACTGGCCCCTCCTTCCTGAGACATCTTCTTAACACCACATCTTTAGAAGTCTCTTTTGAGAAAAGCTCCTTCCTCTGTGTGTCCCCAGGCTCCCATTACCTCACACCAACCTTGTTCTCCACAAAGAACCAACTCTGTAAACTTCTTTATTCAGTTAGAAACTGAACTTCTATTTCTGTGCAATTTCATTTTAGGAGGAAGAGTGATGCATTTTGTTAGAGCAGACAATTTCTTTAGTTGTGCTGGTCTGAGGACATACTTTACTTCTTATGTATTCTAGTCACTTCTCAGTAGCTATAGGAGCTGAAATGAAAATATAGTGTATAGAGAAGCAAGATGGCGGAGTAGAAGGACACTCGTAGCTCACCCTCTCCCACAAATACACCAAGACTCACATTTTCGGACCCACTTAGCCAACCAGAGCACCTACCGAATTCCGACAGAACATCGCCCTCTTCGAAAGACAAAGAAGCCACGAATCTGGTAGGAGAAAAGGAAAAAAGAAAGAAGAAAAAACGAAACAGTGTGGGACCAGTCCTACGGGGAGGGAGCGGCAAAGGAGGACTAGTGCTCATCTGCTGGGTCTCCCCCCTCCAACGGAGAGGCCAGTGGGATGGAGGGGGAGCCTCTGAGGCTCAGATCTGCCCCGAGCACCCCTTGACTGACAGAACTAAATTAAATGGGCCCAAAGGGACCCTGCGACACCCACCCTGGGATGCGAGCTGGCAGCTGGGGGCCAGGACTGGCCACCCGAGCCGGGCGGAGGACTAGGGCAGCTGCACTGAGGCAGCCCCAGGGGACTGCTGGGTGCTGCGCGCCATGGCTGGGAGGTGATATGTAGCAGAAGGACCTCGGTCTCTCATAAATTGTGAAAAAAGCATGCAACAAGGCTGGTGTGCCCTGGGGGGAGGGGCGCCGTAGCCTTTGTCTCCTAAGACCCGTGGCGCCATTACTGGCGCTTCTCGTGAGAAGAAAGGCGGGCGCATCCACCGCTGCCATCTCCTCCTGTGCTCAGCGCGGGGGCGGGGGTGAGACCTGAATCCACACCCGGGGGCTCCACAATCTCCTAGGCAGGATTGAGACTTGTTTACAGCCCAAGGCAGATAGGATCTTTCTGCCCTGGCACCTCAGAGAACTCACGCTGCCAAGAAAAACAAGGAGCTGAGATTTGGCCCAGAGCAGAGGTGGGGCCATTCCATGGTCTTCCCTGAGCCCGCCTGCGGAGCACTGACCCGAGGTGGAGCGGGCAGCTGCACAGAGCAGTGGAGCAACCTGGGCCAGGAGAGGGTGGGTGGCCACCCACCTGCCACGTAGGAATGCAGCACCTGACCACGGTGCTGGGAGGGGGCATTATCCGCCCACCTCCCTCCCCTCAAGCACAGCATCTGACTGTGGCATCAGGAGGGGGATTGACCCTCCCACCCACCAGACACAGTGCCAGAGAGGTATGAGCAATATGAAGAAACAGAGGAACCACTCCCAATTAAAAGATCAAGAGAAATCCCCTGAAAGAACGATCAAGGAAATAGACACTGATGGTCTACTAGATCAAAACTTCAAAAAAGAGCTGATCAAAGTACTGAAGGAACTAAAACAGATAGTGTTTAGAGATATAAAATATGTCAAAAATGAAATAGAAGCTGTAAAGAAGAACCAAGCAGAATTAGTAAACTCATTTGCTGAGATGAGAGCTGACCTAAAGGCTGTCCAAAGCAGGCTAGATAATGCAGAGGAACAAATAAGTGACCTAGAAGACAGGACAACAGAAAGCACCCAATCAGAACAGCTGAGAGAAAAACAAATTAAAAACAATGAAAACAATATAAGGGACCGATGGGATAATATAAAGCGTGCCCATCTATGCATAATAGGGGTTCCAGAAGGGGAAGAAAGAACAAAGGGGATTGTAAAGGTATTGGAAGAAATCATGACTGCAAACTTCCCAAACCTAAAGAAGGAATCAGATACCCAAGTACAGGAGGCTCAGAGGGTCTCAAACAGGAAGAACCCAAACAGACCCACACCAAGACATACCATAATCAAGATGGCCAGAGTCAAGGATAAAGAAATGATCCTAAAGGCAGCAAGAGAAAAACAAATTGTGAGTTACAAGGGAACCCCCATCAGGCTCTCAGCTGATTTCTCGACACAAACTCTACAGGCCAGAAGGGAGTGGCAAGATACATTCAAAGTCCTGAATGAAAAGAAGATGCAGCCGAGGATACTCTATCCAGCAAGGCTGTCCTTCAGAATAGAAGGAGAGATAAAGAACTTCACAGAGACAAGCAAAAACTAAAAGAGTTTAGCAACACTAAACCCATGCTAAAAGAAATATTGACAGGTCTACTCTAAATAGAAAAGAAGCAGGATGCTACAAAAATGAGAAACTCATAACTGGAAAGGAGATAACTGCCATGAATTCTGAATAGAATAAACACAGAATTGTAAAAGAAGACATCTAAATCACTGAGAGTAAGAGAGGAAAGCAAGGAAAGCCACTGTGGAAAACAGTACGGAGACTCCTCAGGAGACTAGGAATAGACTTACCATGTGACCCAGGAATCCCGCTCCTGGCCATATATCCAGAAGGAACCCTACTTCAAAATGACACCTGCACCCCAATGTTCATAGCAGCACTACTTACAATAGCCAAGACATGGAAACAACTTAAATGTCCGTCAACAGATGACTGGATGAAGAAGAATTGGTATATTTATACAATGGAATACTATTCAGCCACAAAAACCGACAACATAATGCCATTTGCAGCTACATGGATGTTCCTGGAGAATGTCATTCTAAGTGAAGTAAGCCAGACAGAGAAAGCAAAATACCATATGAGATCACTCATATGTGGAATCTAAAACAAACAGACAAAAAAAAAAAAAAGCAAAAACAAATGCAAAACAGAAACAGACTCATAGAATACAAACTTGTGGTTGCCAAGGGGGCGGGGGATGGGAAGGGACAGACTGGGATTTCAAAATGTAGAATAGATAAACAAGATTATACTGTATAGCACAGAGAAATATATACAAGATCTTGTGGTAGTGCACAGCGAAAAAATGTGACAATGAATATATATATATTCATGTATAACTGAAAAATCGTGCTCTACACTGGAATTTGACACAACATTACAAAATGACTAGTACTCAATAAAAAATGTTAATTATCAAAAAAAAATCATGTAGAGTTAAAAAAGAAAAATACATTTCTACTTTTGTATTTTATATATATATATATATATATATATATATATATATATATATATATATATATATATATATACACACACACACACACACACACAAAGTATAATTGACCTGGACACTGTGTTCACTCCGGGTGCACAACATAGTGACTTGATGTTTTTATAGTTACAAAGTGATCACCACAGCAAGTCTGGTCACCATCTGTCACCATACAAAGTTATCACATTATTGACTGTAGTGGGGAGGGTGTAGCTCAGGGGCAGAGCGCATGCCCAGCATGCATGAGGTCCTGGGTTCACTCCCCAGCATCCCCATTAAAAAATTAAACAAATATTATTGACTGTAACCCCCATGCTGTACATTTTATGCCCGTGACTCCTTTATGTTGTACCTTGAAGTTTGTACCTCTCAATCTGCCTCACATACTTCTCTCATCTCCCCACCATCTTTCCTTCTGGCAACTACCAGTTTGTTCACTGTATCTATGGGTCTGTTTCTGTTTTGTTATGTTTATTCATTTTGTTTTTTAGATTCCACACACAAGTGAAATCATACATACATTCTTTCTCTGTCTGACTTATTTCATTTAGCATAATACCCTCTGGGTACACCCATGTTGCCACAAATGGCAAGATTTCATTCTTTTTAATGGCTGAGTTATATTCCTCCTCTTTATCCATTCATCTACTGATGGACACTTAGATTGCTTCTATCTCTTGGTTATTGTTAAATAATGCTTCAGTGAACACAGGGGTGCATGTATCTTTTCAAATTAATGTTTTTATTTCCTTTAGAAAAACACCAAGAAGTAGAATTGCTGTATCATATGGTAGTTCTATTTTTAGTTTTTTTAGGAAACTTCATGCCATTTTCCCAGTGGTTGTACCAATTTCCATTCCCACCAGTAGTGCACAAGGGTTCTCCTTTCTCCACATCCTCCCCAACACTTGTTATTTATTGTCTTTTTGATAATAGCCATTCTGATAGGTGTGAGAATATATCTCATTGTGGCTTTGATTTGCATTTCCCTGATTATTAGTGATGTTGAGCATCTTTTCACGTGTCTATTGGCCATCTGTATGTCTTTAGAAAAACACCTATTCAGGTCCTCTGCCCATTTTTTAAATCAGATTGTTTATTTGTTTGACCTTGAGTTGTATGTGTTCGCTGTATTTTTTGGATATTAAACTCTTGTCAGATATATCATTTGTAAATAATAAACTTCTCCCATTCAGTAGGTGGCCTTTCCATTTTGTTTATGGTTTCCTGGCCCACTGGTGGGTAGGGCTGGGTCCTGGCATCGCAGACTACACTGCCCAGGGAGTCCTGGGGATGGTGCTGGTCCACTGTGGTTGGGGCTGGTTCCCACATGGCTGGCGACTTGGCCTGAGGAGTCCTGGGACTAGTGCCGACTGGCTGGTGGGGGGAGGGGTAAGCCCACAGCACGAGTGTGCTAGAGAGAGGACTCCAGAATGGCACTTGCCAGCACCAGTGTCCTCATAGTAGAACAAGCTCCCCAGAATGGCTGCCACCAGCATCCATGGTCCCAGGGGCGTCCCAGTTGCCTCCTGCCTCTCTGGGAGGCACTCCAAGATCAACAAGTGAGTCTGACCCAGGCTCCTTTCAAATTACTGCCTCTGCACTAGGTCACAGAGTATGTGAGATTTTGCATGTGTCCTTTAAGGGCTCTGTTTCCTAAGCCCTCTAGTTGTCCCTCTAGTTGCGGATAGTATTCAAGCCCCACTGACCTTAAAAGTCATACGTTCTAGGGGCTTATCTTCACTGTGCAGAGCTCCCAGTCTATGGAGCCCAGTGTGGGGCTCAGAGCCCGCTCCTTTGGGAACACCTCTGCAGTTGTGATTACCCTCCCATTCCTCAGTCACCTACCGGATAGTGTGGCTCTTGACTATTACAGGTCTCTACCCCTCCTACCCATCTCAGTATGGTTCCTTCTTTATAACTGCAGTTGTGGGAAATCTTTTCTGCTAGTCTTCATGTTATTCTCATCAATAGTTACCTGTAAATACTCGTGGTCTCAGTGAATGTGAGGAGGTGAGCTCAGGGTCTTCCTACTCTGCTATCTTGGTCACTCTTCCCATCCCAGGGGAGACTTCCTTCTTCTGACTTTTTCATTTTAGGTTCCAAATCTTCAAATGGGATATGAGATTTTGGACTTAAAATGACATGGATTAAAGACAGAAAAGACTTTCCCCTTGAGAAACCATAGGCGGAAGTAACTAGACATCTAAGACAGGAGGTTTGGCTTCACCGGGAGGGAAAAGGTACAGAGAAAGAACCCAGTTGTGAGAAGCCCCTAAAGGCAGCTCCACCTCAGCCAACGTGGGTTAGAAAACTTAGTGGATGAATTTAATATACAGCTTGTGGCTATGTTAGTCTTAATCACATTGATGCTTTGGAATGTTTCTTCTCAAATCCACTCCTTTTCTTTTCCTAAAGTACATTATTCTGAAATAATGTGAAAACATTAATCTGTGAAAACATTAATTCTGAACATTAACCTGCTCACTCAAGATAAACATCTTGATATTTTAAGTCTTTTTAGTTCAAATAGTGCCTTGTGATATCTCTGCCCAGAGCCATGTGACCCATGACCTATGTTATCAGAACCACATATTTCAATACATTTGTCAACATACCATGTTTGTAAAAAGGTGTCAGTGTTATGTAAGTGTTATATAAGTTGAGCTAGGTGTTTTCCTAGCTGGCGTTATTGAATTTTGTCAGATAGTTTATATTCTAACCTAACTCCAAATTACTTTATCTTTTAAGAAATAGAAGCAAAGAAACTTGTTTTCACATATACACACTAAGCAATTTACAAAAGTTCACAAGTCATATCTTATAGATGAGAATGATGACACTGGTAAAAAGAAACACCTTTTCACCTTTTCATAGAAAACTATATGGTAAGTGCTCAAGATACTTACACTTGGTCCATTTTAAATCACTGGAGTCCTTCCTCACCGCTTTGTATAACATCACCAAAACCCACTCATTCTTTCTTTGCAGTGCCTCTAGGATGCATTTTTCCTCTCCATTTCAAAATAAGATCATAGACTTTCTTCATGTTTTCTATAAACTGGAAAATACTACACAAATGCAAGATATTATTATTCCCACTATAGTCTCCTTTCTCTAGAACATTAACATCATTACCTTCTCTTTAGGTCTGTGTACCCTTCTGATTCCCCTTTCTCCAGTCTTACCCTCTTCTTGTTCCCACTAATTTGACGTGAAAGACCTTAAGTATCTTGGTCACAAGTGTATCTCTTCTCTGGGACATGGACGTGGTAGCAAATATGACAAGCAAATACTTAACAGCTATATCATATAGAGATCCATGCATGTTGGTAGACAAAAGCATTAAAACAACATTAGATAAAGGGCCACAGAATTATGTACCGTGAGACAGAATATACATGGATCTATGGAGACCTCAGGCTCCTTTACTATAATTTAAAGGAACTTTTCTCTCTTCAGCTACCTGTTGAGAAGCTATAAAAATATTTATGCTCCCTGACCTCCTCCCAAGAAAATAATACAAAAGACAACAGATCTATAGTCCCAGTGTTTCTTACTGCAACATTATTTACAATCACAGATATTTGTTATGTCCTAATGTCCAATTACTAGAAGTTCCATGGACTATGAATTATAATACAGTTTATTAAAATATATAAAGATTGTGTAGAATGATAGATTATTAAGTGAAAATAAAACATTATTTGACACTATAATTAAAACATTAAAATTCTGTCTATGAAGTGACAAGAATTAGAAGGAAATGTGGAAAAGCTCAGACTCTGATTTTGGGGTGTTAAAGTGTCTTCTTCTCTTTCTTTTATTTTCATTTCCATGAAGGCTGTTCATGCAAAATTCTAAACTGCTTTTTTTTTTTTGAAGAATCTAGCTATTGATTATTTAAAACAAAGTTATTTTGTTATTTTACCTTCTGTAAAATAGGGATAAAAACAATACACACCTCACAGAGATGTTGAGGCTTAAAGTTAGACTTTTTTTTTTTTTAACCAGCGTTTTGGAAACTGCCCAACAAAAGGCAAATGTAGAGACCTACTACATGCCACTGTGCTAGGAGCTGTCTGCATTCACGCACATGCACACACGCATGCACACAAACACACAGTCTCATTTATCTTCATTCTGTTCCTGCCCCTTGCAGGCCCCATCTTTTCCATTCAACCTGCTGTCTCCCCAGGGTTCCCCAGCATAAACTTTCTCTTCAGGGAAGGTTCCTTCAGCCCGCACACACCTAGCTGCACAGTCCTGCTCAAACACTTTGACACGTGTTGTCCAATCTAACAAGTACCTATTGAACAGCCGCCAAGAAACATGATACGAACATATAAAGATTGAGTTCCTTGCCTAAAAGAGTTGTCAATCTCATCTGAGAAACCAGGTAGACTCTAAAAACTATCTGCTTAAGGGAGAAAAGTTATCTACAACTTGGAATATATAATTTATCGTCCAAACCAATCCATTTTTGAGAGTATGAAGGAGGGTATTAATAGTTATGCTGGGGCAATAGGAGTAAACTGGGCAAAAAAGGGCATACGGACCCCATAAGGAGATCAGATCTGGGTAACTGAAGGACCCTTTGTTTGCTGAGCACCCAGAGGGACCTGGGTTTGCCACCTGGGGCAGGAAATGGGACCAAACTAAGTTAATCTACATGATGGAGAAGTTGATGTTTCCAGGGAGACACCAAGAGCAATGGGAAGAAGTCAAAAGGCTGGAAGCAGGGGGAAGAGCTTCAGGCCGAGAAGCCCCTGTGATGAAGATAGCAGAGGAGAGGTTTGGGGGAGTCAAACCAGCCTATTCTGGATTTTAAATTGCTTGCTTCAAGGCATGTAAACAACTTCCATCTTCCCCCCTACAAAATCCTCAGTAAAAGCTGTGTTGCCCACTCTACTCTTTTGTAAGTGGATTCTTTGGGGGGAAAGTAGTGAGATTCTGAGTTCTGCTTTGGGGTTTATGTGGGGGCAAAACCAGACATGCCTACCAGAGCTAGGGTACAGAGCTAGATCAATCAACTAAAGCAACTCTTTTTGAGTTTATCTTATGTTTTAAACACTAGGCCCTTTATACACATTTTTTGTTTTTCATCTTTAAACAAGCTTCAATCCTTGCACAGTGCCGAAGTGCATGGTGTAGACTGTGAGTTCCACAGAGAGCAAACTAGGGAGGAAGGAGTTGGGGTGAGAAGAGTCAGAACAGGCTTCCTAGAGGCCCATGAAAGAAAAGGGAAGGGAAGACGATCCAGAGGGGATGGCGTGAACAAAGATGGGGATAAGAGTGAGCTGGCATATACAGGGAAAGCGAGGAGGCCAGTCTTTTCTGCTAAGGAGTGGGGAGCCATGTGAAGGAAGCTGGATGAAGGCTTCAGGATCTTCAGTCAGCAGAGTTAGAGAAGGAAAAAACACCTGCTACAGCCTGTTCCCCAAATGCCACAGTGCCTCCTTTCATGGCCAGGACGCAGCTCCTCCATTCCAGAGTGCTCCAGAGCCTGAGATTCCCTGAGGCTTTCATGTTCTGTAGCTTGGCTTCACCCTCTTAACCCTCAGCTACCCCTGGCTGCTGGCGATGCTGCATGGAAGCTGAGGTGAAAGTCTCAGGCAGGGGGCCAAAGAAGCAGCAGGTCAAAATCCTTTTCAAGCTATGTATCCCCCCACTTTTTAATTATAATTATTTGCATATGCAAGAGAATATGTGTAGTGTGCATAGGTAAGTTCAGAAGCAAAATAACTAAACAGCCATGAGGCCTCCACCAATCTGAGAACTAGAATATTACCAGTATTATTGAAGTTCCACATGACTCCTTCCCATCCCAAGCTCCTTCCTCTCCCAGAGGTAACCATCATCCTGAACTTTGTCTTTTCCCCTCTTTTTCTTTGTGTACTTACCATACACACACACACACACACACACACACACACACACACACACATATATACACATATATACATATATATATACACACATTCCTAAACAACATATTCTTTCTGTTTTCTTGTGTTTAAACTTTATAAAAATCTTTTCATACTACTGTCTTCTAAACTTGCTTTTGTCACTTAACCTTGTATTTCTAACATTAATCCATTGATGTTAGACAGGACAGTTCATTCATTTTCACTACTAAATAGTTTCCATTTTATGACTATACTGCAATGTATTTCTCCGTTTTTCTACTGATGGTCACTTTTTGTCTTTGAAAAAATTTATTGTGAGATTACAAAAGTAAGATATATTTGTTGTAGATAATTGGAAGATACAAAAGATGATAAAAATTGTTTGAAATCTCACTACTGTCAGCATCTTGATTTATATGTTTTCAGTCATTTTAGCCCATTTTTTAACAAAATGTGGATCATACTGAACACAATCCACATTTTACTTAACAATATTGCATGAATATCTCCCTATTCAGTAAGCTTCATCCTTCTACAACTTGATTTTTAATGACTATTTTTTACTCTCTAATAGTTGATGGACACCTAAAATTTTTGAGGAAGACAACTGAGGTTGTCATGAAAAAGCATTCTGAAAAGAAAATTGGGGCAGAGGAAGCTAAATGTAGAGGGCCACTTCAGAGGCCAGTAATTATCTGTGCCCTGGCTGCCTTCCCAGTGCCTTGGGAGCTCTGGGAGAGACCTTGAGAAATGAAAACAGGTCTTAGCCCTCAAGGGCAGCAAAGCAAGTGTGCACAAGAAGATGTACAGTGCAAAGCACCACAGGGTGAATCCAGGAACAAGTACTGTGAGAACTCAGAAGAGGGTAGGAGCCGGGGTCTGGCAGGGCCTCCCAGAGGAAAGGGACAGGGGGTGGCAAACGGGACAAGGGGGCTCAGCAAGTAAAGGCCCTCTTGAAAAATTATGTGTGGACTCAGGCCTTCTCCCTTCTGTCCATCATCTGTTAGTCATCATTTTCTACTCTTTCAAATGAGAGTAGGAAGTCCTCTTCCTTACTCCTCTTTCCATATGGAGACTCGTTCTCCTTTATTTTCTCACAACTCCTTCAGAAAAAGACCAGCCTGAAGAACCTCCAGCCACAAGGAGGGTGATTCAGCATAACTTTTAACTGATTTAAAATCCTTGAAAATGGTCTTTGGCAACTTCATATTTGATTCATCGCCTGCTTCATACTTTGTCAATTGCTACTTATAAGCACACACAAGTAGCTGCTTATAAACACATACAATTTCTTTGGTAGCAAATTTCTGCTTCACTTCCATGGCCTAGCTCATCTCTCTGTTACATTTGCTAAGAAACCTTCCCCAAAGTTCTTTTCTTTCCTCCTACCCCTCTAAGTAACGGCTCCTTTCTCTGAGCCCCACTGTCCCAGTACCAGCCATTGTCACCCCACCCAGGGTTATAGTTGCTTGCTGTAGTCTTAACAATATGTTCTCCCAAAGGAGGGATCCTGCCTCCTTGGCTCTGTGGTCCCAGTGCCTGGCTCCAAGAAGCTTAGTATTGTTAAATGGACACTACTTCAAAAAAATAAAAGCAAAAGGAATGTAAGAAAAATTTAGTGGGCACAATATTTCCTTGCGTGTAGACTAAATAAAGAGACGTCAGCTCTGGGTAACTTTGTTACATAAGCACATAGAAGTTTTTCATGGCACTATTTTCCATCAAATTGCCTCTGTGTCCTGCATGTTCCACATAAACCCACCATCTTATTATCTCTTCCACCCATGCCAAAAACCTGCAGCACGTCTCAGTGAACAACTCTTCATATCTGCAAAGCTCTGAAGCACCTGTCTCTGCTTTCTCACTTAATGACTATTTATGAAGCAACTATTATGTTCAAGGAACAATTTCTTTTGACGTCCCCTGCAGCCCCCTTGAGACCCACTGCATGAGACAAACAAAGCTGCTATTATAAAGGTACACCCAGACACTGAGTAATGATGGGTGAGGGTGCAACCAGCTTTACTTCTGCAGCTCATGTTCTCAAAGTTATTACATGCTGTACTTCCTGTGTCCCAGCTTTCCCTGTGCCTTTTAAACTTTAATAACAGGATGGCAGCATGATACAAGCCATCTAGAAACAACTTTTAAAAGTAAGGCTGCTAAAGTTTAGGAAAACTTTCTCGTATACACTATATTTTCTTTTTCTTTTTCTTTTTTTTTTAACATTTTTTATTGAGTACTAGTCATTTTACAATGTTCTGTCAAATTCCAGTGTAGAGCACAATTTTTCAGTTATACTTGAACATATATATATTCATTGTCACATTTTTTTCACTGTGAGCCACCACAAGATCTTGTATATATTTCCCTGTGCTATACAGTATAATCTTGTTTATTTATTCCACATTTTGAAATCCCAGTCTGTCCCTTCCCATCCCCCGCCCCCTTGGCAACCACAAGTTTGTATTCTATGTCTATGAGTCTGTTTCTGTTTTGTTTGTTTGTTTGTTTTTTAGATTCCACATGAGTGATCTTATATGCTATTTTTCTTTCTCTTTCTGGCTTACTTCACTTAGAATGACATTCTCTAGGAACACCCATGTTGCTGCAAATGGCGTTAATGTTGTCAAGTTTTTATGGCTGAATAGTATTCCATTGTATAAATATACCACTTCTTCTTCATCCAGTCATCTGTTGATGGACATTTAAGTTGTTTCCATGTCTTGGCTATTGTAAGTAGTGCTGCTATGAACATTGGGGTGCAGGTGTCATTTTGAAGTAGGGTTCCTTCTGGATATACGCCCAGGAGCGGGATTCCTGGGTCACATGGTAAGTCTATTCCTAGTCTCTTGAGGAATCTCCATACTGTTTTCCACAGTGGCTTTCCTTGCTTCCCTCTCCCACTCTCAGTGATTTGGATGTCTTCTTTTACAATTCTGTGTTTATTCTTTTTGGAATTCATGGTAGTCATCACCTTTCCAGTTATGAGTTTCTCATTTTTGTAACATCCTTCTTCTTTTCTATTTAGAGTAGAACTGTCAATATTTCTTTTAGCATGGGTTTAGTGTTGCTAAACTCTTTTAGTTTTTGCTTGTCTCTGTGAAGTTCTTTATCTCTCCTTCTATTCTGAAGGACAGCCTTGCTGGATAGAGTATCCTCGGCTGCATCTTCTTTTCATTCAGGACTTTGAATGTATCTTGCCACTCCCTTCTGGCCTGTAGAGTTTGTGTCGAGAAATCAGCTGAGAGCCTGATGGGGGTTCCCTTGTAACTCACTCTTTGTTTTTCTCTTGCTGCCTGTAGGATCATTTCTTTATCCTTGTCTCTGGCCATCTTGATGATGATATGTCTTGGTGTGGGTCTGTTTGGGTTCTTCCTGTTTGGGACCCTCTGAGCCTCCTGTACTTGGATATCTGATTCCTTCTTTAGGTTTGGGAAGTTTTCAGTCATGATTTCTTCAAAGACCTTTTCAATTCCCTTTGTTGTTTCTTCCCCTTCTGGAACCCCTATTATGTGTAGATTGGCATGCTTTATATTATCCCATCGGTCCCTTATATTGTTTTCATTGTTTTTTATTTGTTTTTCTCTCAGCTGTTCTGATTGGGTGCTTTCTGCTGTCCTGTCTTCTAGGTCACTTATTTGTTCCTCTGCATTATCTAGCCTGCTTTGCACAGCCTTTAGGTCAGCTCTCATCTCAGCAAATGAGTTTACTAATTCTGCTTGGTTCTTCTTTATAGCTTCTATTTCATTTTTGACATATTTTATATCTCTAAACACTATCTGTTTTAGTTCCTTCAGTACTTTGATCAGCTCTTTTTTGAAGTTTTGATCTAGTAGACCATCAGTGTCTATTTCCTTGCTCGTACTTTCAGGGGATTTCTCTTGATCTTTTAATTGGGAGTGGTTATTCTGCTTCTTCATATTGCTCATATCTCTCTGGCACTGTGTCTTTTAATTTCAAATGCATTTTAGCAACCCTGAATTTGTACTCTCCTTCCCTCATGATTATTGTTTTTGACATCATTTTTACATCTAATTGTTTTGTGTACCTCTTAACTGTTTATTGTAGATATAAATGATTTTACTCCTTTTGTCTTTTAACCTTACTACTAGCTTTGATATGGTTCATTTACTTCCTTTATTGTGTATTTGCCTTTTTCCTTTTGTAATTCCATGTTTCTAGTTGTGGCCTTTCTTTTTCACTTCACGAAGTCCCTTTAACCATTCTTGTAAAGATGGTTTGGTGGTTCTGAACTCTAAGTTTTTGCTTATCTATAAAACTTTTCATCTCTCTATCAAATTTGAATGACAGCCTTGATAGGTAGAGTATTCTTGGTTGTAGGTTTCACCCTTCTGTCACTTTGACTGTATCATGTCACTCCCTTCTGGCCTGCAGAATTTCTGCTGAAAAGCCAGATGATTGCTTTATGAGAGTTCCCTTGTACATAACTTGTTGCTTTCCCCTTGTGCTGCTTTTAATATTCTCTTTAATTTTTTTGCCATTTTAATTACAGTGTGTCTTGGTGTGTTCCCCTTTGGGTTGATCCTGTTTGGAATTCTCTGTGCTTTCTGGACTGGGAAGTCTGTTTCCTTTCCCAGGTTAGGTAAGTTTTTGGCTATTACATCTTCAAATATGTTCTACTGATTCCTTCTAGTGTAGAAGGGCAATGAAGGAAAAGAAAGAGTGACTGTGGTGTAGAAACTTTAATTTGCAGGTGTAGTATCCTCTGAAAATCCGAAGTAAAAATGTTAACTCTGGTTCCTTTAGTGCAGGCTGCCATTCATGCTCCCTACATGTCACTGTATATGTCTTTTCCTGAAAACAGTATATACCTGTCTTTCTCAAACTCAGCAGATGGTGAAAATCAGAATAACCTACTGCATCCAGGAGGGGTTCTGGGAATGTCTTTACTGCTCACCAGTGCCCACAGGTGAATTTATGATGAGGCAATTTTGAGAAAATAAGTTAGATCAAGTTATACCAAAACTCTGATCACAAGACCAGAGCAACATCTTCCTGTGTTTTATTCCCTCTTATCAGTCCTGGGATGAGATTCTGAGGAAACCCAGACAAGGAGCAGAGAGGGTTTCCTGTGAGCCTAAGCAGGTGCCTGACCTCTGGCAAGGGAGCAGACAAACTTCCCAGTCTTCAAGAAGAAAGTCCATGGCAGACCATTTGGGAACTGGAAGCAGAGAACCCACCAAGGACAACTGAGTGAGCATCTAGTAGACTAGCAGCTGTAGGTGTTGACTCTTTCTCCCTTTCCTGCACTCACTTGGCCTTGGCCCAAATGCATCCTGGGCAAGAACTCTGAGTGGGAGCACAGGGAATCCCCGAAGGAGAGGCTGTGCCAAGGAAAGGCATGCTGTTGGCCCCTCCTCCTGTGCTGCGCTAACCATAAAGGAACTGCTGCTTTCTCTGTAATTCACTCTCAAATTCTCCTGCATGTTCCTTCCTTGCAGAGCCCTCCCACTCCCAGTTCTGAGAAGGAGATCAAGAATTAATCCCCTCTGCCCACGCTGTGTGGTCCTCCCACTCCCAAGGGCTCCAGTCCTGGCAGTGCAGGAAGACAACACTTTATTACCATTTTTTGTATAAGGCACTGGGACAATTTTGGGGTGGGGGAGTTAAATGTCTTCCTTTGGGACTTTTACAACAATGCTTGTTCACAATTGCTGACAGCAGCATTATTTTCTGGTTTAAATTCATGACATGAAAACTGGTTAAATTTCCTGTCTCAGCTGCGGAGCTACTGAGGCCGAATAAAAGAGGGTAAGATATTGCCTCGCTTCAGCCTGGATGCCCAGCAATTTACCATGGAGGTCTCGCATCACACACCAAGTCAAATGCATGGAAATGTGCCCATACCCACATAGGAAAAAAAAAGATTTTCTCTTAGATAGTAGTAAATTTTAAAATAAAGTTTTATTTGAAAATAAACTAGTGCTAAAAGTAAAACTAACCATCAGCACTACTCATAATTCATTTTAATTGGTGATTGGCTGTGACTCTATAGCAATCATCACACACACTCAGAAATCTGTTGATGTGAGGAATTTTAACTCCTGAATTGTTTACAGAACAGTGAAGCATCAATGAGGTTGGCGCACATTTTTTAATCATTTAGTTCAATAAAGGCTCTATTTGGCCATTTTACTTCAAGATCCTAGTGTGAATAAAGACCTTTTACTGCCTCCAGCATTTCCAAAAACACCTAAACATTCCTTAGGCCCCAGGAGGCGTGTCTCCTTTGAAGTGGTAATGAGAGAAAAATGAAAAAGGGGCTTGGCCCTTCCAGAGACAAGTCTGCACGTGTTAATGAAAGTTTGAAGCCACAAGACCTCACAAGGTCAACATTTCAGAAATAAGCCTCTTACACTTAAGGAGCTAAATCTGATGCATCTGGGGACTGCTGATGTCCACGGTTTCTTCTTTCTGCAATGCTGAATTGGAGCCTTTCCTTTAAAGGCCACCCCCCACCCCCACCCCAGCATAAAGCCTTCTTTGTAAATCTAGTTACATATACTTTTCTGACTCTTACGGTATTTAATCTTGATTGTAATAATTATTCATGTATTCCCCTTTCCCAACATAACTTTTATCACAAGCAGTTTTAAATCCTTTGAGAGAAGGACTGATGGCTTAAAAAACATTTACGGATGCCCTATTTATGCATATGGTCTCCTGTAAGACTGGATGACATCAGCACGTGAGAATCAGTCAACCCTCCCTGTGTGGTGTCTGCCAGTGCAGACACAGCACAGATCCCTCACCCTCTCCCTTTTGAGCATAGGCTCTCTCTAGCGGAAAGTGGCTTCTGTTGGGATTTTAAGCCAAGGGTATAAATTGTGGTAGATGTCACTTCTTTTCTATTCACACCTCCCCACAACCCCACAAAGTTCTAAAAAATGAAAATAGGAAATACAGTAATTGTCAAAGAAAAAGTAATACTGATATTGGAAAGTCAGCACCCGAGGGCCATCTTCACCAAGCAAGAGAGAAAATCCCTCTCCTTCCAGTCGTTTTGGGTTATGAGGGTAGTGGGAAGAAGACCAGGAATTGTGAGATAATGAACGAATGTTTATTTTTGCAAACTGCAATATGTTTATCTGTTTTCCCTGAGTCACTGTCCCTTTGCCAGGACCCTGTTGTCTGGGCCAGTTCACTCTGCACACTGCCTAACATTAGCAATTCTTAGTCAGGGTGTGTGAAATTACCAGGCTGGGTCAAAAGTCATGGGAACAGTGCAGCAATTTATTAACACTTAACATCTGAATTACAAAGGATGTATGGGGTTCAAGACAGATTGGAAAGGAGTTGAAATTATCTATGACCTCACTCTCTTTTGGCCAATCACATCCCAATCGGTTTTTAAAAGGAAGGGAAGGGTAGTACCATTATCTCTCAGGTATGGGAGAGTGAGAAAGGTAATATCTGAGACATGTTTCCACCCTGCTTCAGGATATTGCACCCAAAGCTTAATAATTATAAAAATAAATACTTTTTGAACTCTGCAAGTTTTTCAAGGCACATACAGGGCAGCGGGGCTGAGGCCTACTGGTCTCACTCCTAGAAGCATGCGGCAACTCATTCTTGCAACCACCACCTCTCACTTCCCCATGCCTGACCTTGCGGAGTTGACTGTGGATGGAGAAACCTGAATCCACACGTGATTAGTCTTATGAAAAATTCATGACCACAAACCTTTAGTGGGCTTTTATGCTATTGTCATATGGTTATACTCCATTCATTGTCCTAATTTCCAAACAACCATTTCAAATCTTTCCTCTCTTCATACCTCCAACTTGTTCTCTCCTATCCTAGCTCTGAGCTGATGACCAACTTGACTGAGAAAAACTGAAGCAACTGGAAGATAACTTCCCCAGGACTCTTCCTACCGCCTCCATCTGCCTACCATCACCTGCACCAGCACAGCCTGTCCTACCTTCCCCTTGTGTAAACCCAGGCCATTTACTTGTGCTCTAGAGCATACTCCTCTCAGCCTGTTCAGCACCCCCCACCCCGCAATTCTATTCTCTTTCTTTTTTTAAATCATTAATTTTTTACTCTCTACTATTTATTTCTCCCATCTTCCCATCCCTTAACTGTCACCTCCATCACCACCATGAAATCTTTTTCTTGTTGCCACAAAATTCCTCTATGGATCTGTCTATATTCACTGCCTCCAGCCCCTCTTCCTATTTCCTACCGGAGCATTTCCAATCATGCACCAACACCCAACACTCTTCCCAAACTGCTTTTAACAACGTGTCCAATGACTTTCAACTTCTACATCTAAAGGTCAATTCTCAGGCCTCACCCTACTTGCCATAGCAACATTTGACCACTTTCTCTCTCTCTCCTTCTTGATATACCTTCTTTCTATGGCTTCCAGGACACCACTCTCTTAGAATGTATTTCCTCTTCCCTCAATGTTCCCACTCAGCTTCCTTTGCTGGTTTCTCCACTTCCCCCAGATCCTTAATGTAGAATGCCCTCAGGCCTCAATTTTTGGATATCCAAGGTATCTATACTTATATCTCCAACCCCAACCCAGAACTCTCTCCTTAGCTTCAGACTCAAATATACAAAAGCTTCCTCCATATTTCCAGTTGAATATCTGGGAGACGTCTCAGATTTAATCTTAGTGAACTGAACTCCTGACTGTTGCCCGTCTCCAAACCTTTCCCATCTCAGTTAGTGGTAACTCTATTCTGTTGCTCATTTCAGCAAAATCACTCTTCCTCTCCCTCACCATATTCAAAAAGTCAGAAATTTATACTGTGTCTTTAAAATTTGTTGAGAGTTTGAGTTCTTTTTGCTACTGCTGTTGCCACCAATCCAGTTCTAACAGTCATCATTTCATGCTTGGATCACTGCAGTAACTTCCTACTAGCTGCCCCTGTACCTACTCTTGTCTACCCTCAGTCAGTTTAACAGAGCAGACACAGATGACCTTTTAAAAAATAAATTAGATCATTCGCAATTCTACTCAAAACCCTGCAGTGGTTTCCCTTTTCACCTGAAGTAAAAGCTAAACTCTAAAATGGCGTACAAAGCATTGCATGACCTGGCATCCCATGGCTCCCCTGACCAGTTCTCTACTATTTCTCAACTATTGCTACTGCCCCAGACACACTGGTCTTCCTACTGCTCCTCCAACAGGCCAGGCATCCCCCGGCCTTAAGGTATTTATTGCAGCTGTTCTTCCCCTGGAACTACCTGCTCCAGATTGTCCCTTTGACCCATTTTCCTTCTGCAAGTTTGCTCAGTTCTCAACTTTTCAAGGAAGCTTGTCCTGACCACCTGACTCAATATGATGGCACACATTCCTCACCTGCTCATTTGTTTTTTTAATCCATTACTACTTTCCACTTTCTAACATACTTTATAACTAACTTACCAGTTTATTGAATTCATTGTTTATCTTCCTCAAGAGAATGTAATTTGAACACTGAAATGATTCTTAAATGAGTTTCCTATTTCTAACTAATACTCTTTGGCTTTTACCAGGCCTCTTGGGTTTGGTGAACAATGCCGGCATTGCCCCGCCTATTGTCCCAAATCAATGGCTGACCAAAGACGACTTCTTAAAGATCTTGAATGTGAACTTGATTAGCCTCGTCGAGGTGACCTTGAGCTTTCTTCCCCTGGTCAGAAAGGCCAGAGGAAGAACAGTCAATGATTCTAGCCCAAATGGGAGAATGTCTGTGTTGGGTGGTGGACTGCATTTCTAAATACGGTGTAGAAGCTTCTTCTGACAGCCTGAGGCAAGGACCAGCCTCTGAGGAAGACCTGACTGTGGCTGGGAGTGTATCTGCGAGTGATGGGCCTGGGCTCCAGATCTATTGGTGCTGACTGAAATGAAGGACTTTGGGAATGGAATGTCTAAATCTTTCGATAATATAAGGTCATACATTACGGAATGTGAAAAATGTATTAGGCCTTTTTTTTTAATTGAAATATAGTTGACTTACAATGCTGTGTTAACTTCTGGTGTACAGCAGAGTGATTCATTTATACATATATATTCATATATATTCCTTTTCATATTCTTTTGACTTACTTTGTTTTATTGCTGTTCCTATAAGATGTCTATATGTTTCAAACAAATTTAATGTATTTCTGTAAGACATATATATATAATATTCATATATATATATATGAATATTATGTATATAATGTATATCCCACATGGGAATGTTAAGAGTTTGTTACTAACACATTATTTGCCTTATTAGTTAGGTGCTTTAAGTCACTAAACCTGACTGATGGTTCTCAGGAGGGGAGAATGAACACTGGCGGGTTAATTTAAAGGTAAAGCTCTGTGCCAAGTGCTCCATTTACTCCTTACAGAAAGCCTGCGTGTTAAATGTGATTCTCTACGGTTAAGTGTGAGGTCAAACCAGAATCTGAACTCAGTTCTGTGGGAGAAAATCTTCTGTAGTGGGTATTCAGCAAATATGAACACGGGTGTGTGCAGGTACATAGAGGCAATGATGAGGGGGTGACTTACCTTTTTGTGCAGCAGAGGCCAAAGGAGGCCTAAGCCTCACAAAGGAACTGAGCAAGTAGGTAAGGAGGAGGAGGCCGGGGCGTGAGGGCTCAGGGAGCTGTCACAGAGGGTGGCTCTGTGGGAGAGAGGTGTGAGGTAGGCAGGAAGAGGCAGCACCAGTGCCTCCGGCCCAGATCTGAAGCTTCTCAGAAAGCAGTCTATGGGCGTTGTCCTTTTGAATTTTATTTGAACATCTTCCCCAGATACTTGGGTGTACTCTTTCATTTTCTTCCTTGGCCTAAATGCCTTTCTTGAAACACTGCCTGCAGCATTCTAGTTTAAGAAGGGGTGGGACTGATAAGGTCACAGAATGATGCTGTTTCCCTGGTTAACAGTCCCTTGCCTTGTGTTTCAGAAGGGAGCTCTGTCCTTTTGCTGTTCACGTCGCTAACACAGCACCTGGGAAATTTAAAACATCCATTTGCCATGACAATATACAGGGTGTACTCAAGGGGATCTGGGGTCAAGCGTCCCCAGAGGTGAAGGAGAGTCACAGAGACAAGTACTTTGAAGGCTGTAAGTTCCTCGGTCCCCACAGCGCAGGGACGGCAAAGTTATTAACTTGAGAAAACTTCTTGACTGCTTGCTCCATGCCAGCACGAGGCTATGCTCACTTGCTGCTGCCCCTCCTGCCTCGCCCAGGCTGCCGGCTTCCCCTGAGCCCCAACACATACTCAACACACACGAGGCATTGTGGAAGGACTAACTCAGTCAGTCCTCATAACCCTAGAAGGAAAGTGCTGCTGCTAGTCCTCATTTACAGATAAGGAAATTGAGGCCTGAAATGTTGAGTGATTTCCCAAGATCACTCAGCAAAACAGTGCAAAGTGATGAACTGAACCCTGGCAATGTTGCTATAGATGTTAGCCCAATAGAAATAGAATGCCAGCCACAAACGTAAGCCACATTTAAAAAAAAACCCAAAAACTAATGGACACATGAATTTAATCCAGAGCAGACCGTTTCCAGAATACTGTCATTTCAACAAATAATCAACATGAAAATTGCAATTGAGATATTTTACATTCTTTCTTTGTACTAAGTCTTTGAGACACAATGTGAATCTTACACTTGCTGAACATCTCAATCAGACTGGCCTCATTTCTTATTTTAAATTGCTACGTGTGGCTTGGGGCTGCTGTACGGGACAACACAGCCGCAAAGCCTGTGCCCCGAGCCCTGTGCCTGCCTCCTCTCACAGAGCCCTCCAGCAGCCACCACCCAGCCATCAGACCTGGAACACAGAGCCCTCCTCTTCTTGTCCTGCACTCTCCCACCCCTCCAATACTGTTTGTACCTTGTATTTTATCCTGCTTCTTTTCATGTTAACGTGTTTTTACAGCTCTAACATTGTCCCTCTATAACAGATTGCCAGTATTTTAATAAACTTGTTTCTAAAGGACAGAAGAATCTGAGCCTGGTCACCAACTGCATGGAGCACGCTCTGACCACTGTTCAGCCTCGGACCCACTACTCTGCTGGCTGGGACGCCAAGTGCTTCTCTCCCTCTGTCTTATTTACCAACACCAGTGGCAGACTTAGTTCTTCGTCTTCAAATTCAGTAAGGCCTGCTGATGCTGTGTAGTCTATAGTTTCAATCTAAACACTTGATGCTACATGGGGGCAATGAGTCAGATTTTCCTCTTGAAAGGAGAAAGAACCAGAGGAACGTGTAGCTCCCTACTTCAACAGGTTCTCAGAGAGCATGCCATATTTTAGTTCAAAAATTTCCATATTCATTTTCTCAAAAAATGCTTGGTGAGCACCTCCCATACTCCAGGCAGAGTTCTGGGTGCTAAAGATTCATCTGTACACCAAACAGGGCCCCTTCCTCATGGTACTCACATTCTAGCTGGATCGCACAGTGTGGGATGACTGCACTGAGAAAATTATTAAAATGTAAAGGGTTGCAGGGTCTCTTAACAACCTGGTGTAAAAGATGTGGGCAAGGTCACAGCTACTAATGAGAATCACACATTGTTAGTGTGGTCTATTTTAGATGTACAGGTTTTTTCTAGCAGTGTTTTTAAAAAAAACCAAAACCTTAGTCTTCCAAAAATTAAATAAGCTAATCACTAAATCAGTTTATCAAATAAATTATTAAATTAAATAATTTAGTCCTCTTCCTCTAAACTTTTGAAATACCCGGACTTAACTACCTCTGCCCAGACTCTCTGGCAGTGGATACCTCTTTCAGTGAAAGTGTTCCCCTAGTCCATGCTTTGTTTTTTGACTCCTGCTCTGCCCCAGATCAACATCACTCTCCTCCCCTTCCTCTCAGCTCTGCCTGCTTCCTCCCCAGCTTTGGGGAGAGACGGTTGAGTGTTAAGAAATCTGGCTTTCGAGTCAAAAAGGGTTGTGGTCAGAACCCAGCTCTGCCACCTTCAACAGTGTAACTCTAGGCAAAGGTACTGCTCTGAGTTTGTTTCCTCATCTCTTAAATGAGAATAATATTGTCCCATAGGTCAATGTCAAGAGTTCAAAGAGACAGTAGGCCAAGGTGCCTGGAAATGGGTCCTTCTTTTCCCACTGGAGGATCTTCTGGGAAGCTATGCTTCAACTAGTCTAAAACTAACTGTTTCTCCTTGTGTCTCTCTTAGCAATTTCTAATAGCTTCATGCCTGGTACTCATCACACCATGCCCACATTTAAAAACACTTAGCTCATGTGATAATGCTCTGAGGCGGGCATCCCCTTATTATCCCTCCTTAACTAGTATGAAAACTGAAACTGAGACAGGCTCACTTCTCTGAGTTCTGAGGATCCCTAGCTAAGGGCAGGGCAGGTCTCCTGACCCCAAGTCCCATCCGTGGCTGCCTAAATGGATTAATAGAACTCTGGTGTTTTGCCAGCGTTTCTGTTTCTGTAGTGATAAAACCACACTTTTCTCACAGTGACAACTTATTCATCTGATGCCTCATCCAGGCATGATCTTAGGTATTTCAAAGAGAAAATAACGTCTGTGCTGGAATTATTGCAATGTTTGGAGACGTGGGAATTTGCTTTCTTGGATAATACCTTCATCCTATCAAATTACTCCACTTTACAAATGAGAGTATTTGATTTCTTGCTATCTTTGATTGCACTGGCCTGGTCCTAATAAAGCCGACAGTTACAGAGCAAACTTTTGGCACTACTGCTGTGCCTTTCTTTTCTGTAAGACTAGGTCTAAAATGGGGTATCCAACAAATCAAGCCATCATAAATAGATGGTCATATGTCAGGGTCCTCCTAAGCTGGAGATTTCCTATACACATGAATATCACTACCATTTAAATAGTAAGCTAAGAGTCAAATGTATGAGATATATGATTTCACAGCCCTGAAAAACAGAGATGACATGATATTGTATATAGAAAACCCTACAGACTCCACACAAAAACTACTAGAGCTGATATATGAATTCAGCAATGTAGCAGGTTACAAGATTAATACACAGAAATCTGCTGCATTTCTTTACACTAACAGTGAAAAATCAGAAAAGGAAAATTTTAAAATTCCTTTAAAAATCTTTAGTTGTGTTTCCTACTCACAGGATCATTCTACACAACCACAATATCATAATGAGATTAACAGTGTTACTTTACTACCATCTAATCTTAGGCCCTGTTTACGTTTTGCCCATTGTCCTAATACTGTTCTTGGCAGGCAAAATCCAGTTCAGAATCACATGTTGTTTATTTAGTTGTCATGTCCCTTAATCTCCTTTAGTCTGGAACAGTTCCTCAGTCTTTTCTTGACTTTCATGACCTAAACATTTTGAAGATTACAGACAAGTTATGTTGTAGAACATCCCTCAATTTGGTTGTGTCTGCGATTTCCTCAAGGTTGGATTCATATGTTATCTTTGGCAGGAATATCACACAGGTGCAGCTACGTTCCTCTCGTTGCATCCCCTCAGGTGGTACATGATTTCTACCTGTCCCGTTACTGACAAGGTTCACGTTCATCACTTGATTCAGGTGTTGTCTGTCTTCTCTACTATAAAGTTGCGTTATTTCTCTTTGTAATTAGCAAGGGTTTTGTAGTGAGAGAACTGTGAAACTATGAAAACATTCTATTACTTATTAACTAATTAATATCAACATGAGGTCATGGTTTCCTATTTTATTCAATTGGTTATTTTCTACTAACTTTAATATTTATTGATGCTCAATTTGTCATCCATGTAACAAGTGGGACCCCCTTCAAACCACTTTCTGTTGGCTAAGTGTCATGTTCCCATCATCTCTGAGCATTTTCTTACTTCCTGGCATAAAAATGTGTTCCAGACTCATTTTTTTACTTTCCCTGCATCAACCCTGAAATCACTATCTTGTTTCTTTTTAGTGGATGATGGTATTTAAAAGCCAAGATCTGGATGCTAGTGGTTCTCATTGATATTGAAACGTTGCTGCTCCCAGACCGTCTCAGTGAGAGAGTTAGGGAACAACAGGGAACAACTTCCAGTTTTTCCCTTTCAGTTGGTTGGAGTGAAGACTTGATGATGAGTCAAACTGGACCACTTAACAAGGGCAACACTTAGAGATGCAACAAGGTCTAAGGAGCCAGGATTTCCGACATCCTGAAGGTGCCGTACCACCCTGAACTGCTTATGCCCAAATGACTGTAGAGAGAGAAATAACTGTCTGAGTTAAACTACAAATTAATACTTTAGACACCTCTTTTACAACCCAATCTAGTCTCGCATACCCAATGCGACTGCTAAGTACTGGTTAGGGTAGGTAATTGACCTTCTCTATTTGATTATCAAATTTATTTGCACAGTATATAGTTGAGAAACTTCCACCTGCTATTTCCACGTGCAATTTTGGGTTCTCTCTTATAGGCATAGATCTTGATTCATGATTTTTCTGTTTTTATTTCTAAAGTAAACTGGTGAAATTTACTTATTGTTTACTTTTTAATTGAGATTTAATTCACATACCACAAAATTCACCCTTTAAAACTGTACAGTTCAGTGGTTTTTAGGTTGTGTAACCATTACCACTAATTCTGGAACATTTCACCTCTCAAAAAAGAAACCCTGTACCCGTCAGCAATCATTTGCCATTCTCCCCTCTCTCAGCCCCTGGCAATCACGAACTTACTTTCTGTCACTATGGATTTGCTTATTCTGAATGTTTCATATAAATGGAATAATACAGTGGGTGACCTTTTGTGTCTGGTTTCTTTCACTTAGTATATTTTCAAGGTTCATCCATGTTGTGGCAAGTATCAGTGCTCCATTCCTTTTTATGGCTGAATAATATTTCATTGTATAGCTATCCCACACTTAAAAAAATCCATTTATCAATTGATGGACATTTGGGTTATTTCTACTTTATAGCTATTATAAATAATGCTGATGTGAACTTTGTGTATAAGTTTTTGGGTGAGCATGTTTTCAGTTCTCTTGTATATGTATCTAGAAGTGGAATTGCTGGGTCATATGGTAACTTTATGAACTTTTTGGTGAACTGCCCAACTGGTTTTCAAAACAGTTGCACCATTTAGTGCAATTAACTTTACTGGATGTTTTATTTGGCCAAATTCCCTAAAATTGTATATATTTGTGGTATTCAGTTTTCTTAGCTGCTAAAGCATTATTTGGCTTTGGACTTCATCCCTGATCTAGAGAATATCTTAATATATTTTCTGTGGTTGGGCATTTTCCTATTCTCTGTTGTTCACTTTAAGACATGGTATGAGTAAAATATGCTGCCTTTAAGTTTTCTGGAGTGCATCTTTGTGTCCTAGTATGTGATCAAATTTGTGACATCCATATATTCTTGAAAAGAAATGGCAATTCTTTGTCCTATTTATTGTAATATATAACTTCTGGGCATAAACAAAAACCCTAGAGTGTATAACAGATTCTTCACTGAAAATGTTGCTTACTAAATATCATGATTTGATAGTCAAACATTGATATCTTTAATTATTTTTCTATCTGTCTCTGCTTTCTTCTCATTCTTCTCCTCTTTATAAATTGTATTTTGTATCTAGATGTTCAGGATCATTAACTTTTTGTTAAGTTATTTTTATCATTATTGAGTGTTTTTGTTTTTTTTTTAATGATTTAGCTCTGAAATTTGATATTATGTTGATAATTTTATTTTTTGAGCAGAGAAAGGTTTATTGCAGGGCTGAGCAAGGAGGACAGGGTGGCTCGTGCCCAAGAAAACCCTGAATTCCTATGCTGATAATATTTAACTTTCCTACATTATACTGATATGATAGATCTTAGGTCTCCTAATTCTTATTAGTGTCTTTTAAAATGTGTCTGATTGCCAGCAAATTATTGACTCTCTTAAAAATATTCCTAGCAACTCTTATTTCTATATGAGAGTTAGTCCATTTGCACTTAATGCTCTATTTGAGAGATTTTCTTTTTTTTACTACCCTCCATTTTTCTGGTTGTTGACTCTCTCTGTTCAGTTATGTAATTTCTATAGTGGACTTTGACCTCATTTCTCTTGTAGCACGAGTATAAAATAGTCTTTTCTAAACCACATGTTATTCCATGTCAACATCAAATATTTAAAAATCATCATCATATTACTTCTGTAACCGATTATACTATCTAAGGAACCTTTGACTTTTATTTCCAGAGGTTATAAAGAGCAGAGATATTTTTGCCAGCTAGCCTCCCAGCCAATCTGGAGCCTCACGTGTCAATTACAGCCTGGTAGATAGCATGTATGGGCGGCTCTCAGAAGCTCAGCTCTGTATGTAACCGCTATGACAAAGCCTTTTGGCAGTGAACACTCATCCCTCTGCCACAGGTATTTTACAATCTTTGAGATAAGGCACTGTGAGCTGCCATTTAGAGGAAGATGAATGTCAAGATTTCTTTGCTCAGTCCCAACTAAGGAGGCTGGCTTTATCCAGAAACTCTGTTTGCCCTGAAACAAGGTGTTAACCTTAAGCACGTAAGCTGCTATCTCTTTTAATTCAGTTAAGTTTTACATCTTTAATTTCTTAAACTCTAAAATTGTTCACCGGTTTCCACACTGTTTAAACATATTTTGCCTACTTAATTTTTATATTTCTGATTGTATTGTATATTTTATGTCTAATCAGCAGAAATTTCCTTATTATTAATCATTTCTTCATTTTAACTGTTTTTTTCTATTTAACAATGTTTTTGTTCTCTGAATTCAATAATCTTATGTTTATCTTTTTATTTATTATAATTATGATCAACATGCTAAGCTTTAACTTCTATATATGTAATCTTTTGTATTTTCCCTTTGATTTAAAAAGTACTTTTTACCATTTTAATTCCCTTTTAATTTCACTTTCTTTTATCTTTATTCCTCAGAGTATTTGCTATTTTAATTTTAGACTCTTCAATTTACTAAATTAATAAATTTTATAATTTCTTAATCTTTGTTGGTGTTGAGAAATCTCTTTTATTTTTAATTAATTTTATTATTTATTGTTAAGGAGTGGTTCTGGCTTTTTAATTTAAAATTTTTTTCCAGCTTAATGAGATATAACTCATTACATATATCTGTGTTCATTTAAGGTGCATAACATGATTTAATAATGTAAATAATGTGAAATGATTACCACTAAAGTTTGTTAACACCTCCATTACTTTACATAATTATCATTTGTGTGTGTGGTGAGAATATTTTAAATCTATTTTTAGCAGCTTTCAAGTATACAATACAGTATTTTTAACTATAGTTAGCATGCTGTACATTAGATTCCCCTCATTTATTCTTCTTATAAGTGGAAGTTTGTACCCTTTGACAAACATCTCCCCATTTCCTACACCCCCACTAGCCCCCAGCAACAACCATTCTACTGTTTCTGAGTTCAGCTTTTTTAGATTCTACATGTAAGTGATATCATATTGTATTCGTCTTTCTCTGACTTATTTCACTTAGCATAATGCTCTCAGGTCCATTCATGTTGTCATGAATGGCAGGACCTCCTTTTTTTAATAGCTAAATAACATTCCACTATGTGCTGTGTGTGTGCATGTATGTGTGTATATACATCACATTTTCTTTATCCATTCATCCATCAGCAGACTCTTAGGTTGTTTTCAATCCACTAAAATGATAGTAAATACCTTTTAAAATAAGACACTAAAACCACAAGTACTATGAGAAGATTCCTTAGCACTGCAATTTTAGGAGACAGAAAGCAAATGGAAAGAGGTGAATGATTTAGCAGAATTGGTAATGTTGAGTAACAAGCCAGCAATGGGGGACCTAAGAAGCAACTCAGTTTAGCTGAAGAGTTCCTAAAGGCTCAAGAATTGAAGCACCAGATAGCTCTGGAATTAGGCGTAAACAAGGGACTGAGAAAAAGATTGTTTGAAAGACTATTTAGGAAACAGACCATTGAATCCCCTCCCAGACATATACAGCACTGTTCCTCTCACACCGGGGAAGAGAGGGTGTAGATACAACAATATAAAGATACAGCAGTGAGTAACTAGATGAGAGTGGGATCAGGCATTTGGCAGAGCTGAGGGCACATATATTGTGTATGGAATGCACCTAAAGAGACTCTTAAAACAGAAGGTGGGCCCAGCCTTCTTCCTGCTTTTAGCAACCAAAATGGTGGCAGCCAGGCATATGCCCTCCAGGTGGGAGAGTGGAGGAACTTCCCTAGGGAATCTGACAAAGCCAAGGGGAGCGGGGGGGGGGGGGGGGGGGGGGGGGGATAAAAACAACCTAGAACACTGATATCAGGTATCCACTGAAATAGTCCAGTCAGAGCAAAAATAGTAAATAGGGTAACTGACAAGCAGCACCAATCTGCAGTTCTTTAGTTCCCCACTCCTCGGTGTGAGCAAATAGCTCTCAGATTGGAGCTAGTCCAGAGGCTCCAAGTAATCATGCTGGAAGATGAAACTACAGACTGCCTAACATGTTTGAACATATTGGGGGGTGACTTATAAAACAGGGGGTGGAGAGGGAGAAGGGAGAAAGGTCAATGTAGGGGTAACACATCAAAAACTAAGCAAAGGTAATTATCAACTCTAGAGAAAATAAAATGTGTAAGGCATCAAGAGTAATTGTTTACACAAATCAGCATACTGCCAACACTGAGTATCAATCCAGCCAAATTTCTGCAAGGATGGGGGTGATTGGAATGTACCTGTGGATGGAGTTGGAGTGGTGTCGAAACAGGTTCATCTCAACCCCCCATAGAGAAGCCAATGGAAAATACCCCGATCAAAAACAAGCAACATAAGCATGTTATTTAGATAAACAGAAGTAAATACCACAATAACTGACTAAAAGAATCCAAAAGGTTGTCCTCAGTAGCTCTTTATATCAGTGCCCATATCATTTTTTTAAAAATTATCAATCTTGTAAAAATAAAAATGACAATTTAGAAAGGAATGACATAGGGAGAGGGTACTCTTATTTCTGTAAGTAGTCATCTGTTGCAAAGACTAAAGCTGTGGTTTGGGGGAAATATCAAAAGGATAAAGAAGAAAATAGAAGGCACTAGAATCTCACCACCCAAAGACAATTGCTATTAAAATTGCAACTAAGATTCAGTGTAATTCCTCCAAGCCGAGCATTTAACCTAGCACATTTCTGTGGCAGCCCAAGATTCAACTAAACAAAACAAGCATGAACTGAGCACCTACTATGTGCTAGGTATTAGGTACTAAGAACATGGAGACAAATATACACAGTCCCTGTCCTTTAATTCTCTCACAAGTCAGACTTACTCTAATAGAGCTAGAAGGAACATGGTATTTTAATTGCCTCGAGAAGTCCCTCTCCTTCATATTAACAAACAAACACTGAACTTAAGTCAGCTTAATCTCTGTAGCTCCAAAAGTTCTAAAAGAAGAAACTTTGCCAAGGCCAGTAACACATCTTCAAAACGAAACACACTACAGCCTAATCAGGAATCTACCAAATTTAATTCTTATTATACATTTGCTACCAGCACGAAACGTCAAGTGTTTACAGCCCTTACTCTGGCTGAGGTAACTAAGGGTGACCGTTATCCTCACTGCGGTTTTGTCACTGGCAAAGCCCATGAACAATTCAGGAAATAAAAACAGAATCTGGATAATAAAATAAAGTCTAACTTTTTTTTTTCGCCCTTTGAGCTTCGTCTTGTTTCACTTGCTCGGAGGGTGTCACGGGCAGAGGCCTTGCAGCCGGCACCTCAGACTAGAGTTTCTAAGTGCAAAACGGCTGCGTCTGACAGCTCAGCCGGAGGCGGGCCGTGTGGAGAAGTGGGCACACGACCTGCAACTCAAGACGGCGAGAGCAGACTGTGCAGAGGACCTGCAATTCAAGACGGCGAGGGCAGACTGCGCGGGCAGACTGTGCAGAGACGCCACCCGCTGCCCTTCGCTTCCTGTGCCGCGCGCAGAAGCGCCCGGCTTCCGCCACTCAAGATGGCGGCAGCGGGCTGCGTGCAGAGCGGCGGCGCCCCGCCCCGCGGCCCGGAGCTGTGGGCGGTGCCGCTGCGCCCCGCCCACGAGAGCTCCGCCCCTCCCCGCGGGGAGATCCCACAGCTTCGCTGCCCTCGGCCTGTCGGGGAGCGCATGCATGCTAGGAAAAGCTCCAACCCCTCCACTTTCTGAACCAAACTCGGTCTCTTCTTACTGGCTCCAAAGACGCTGGGCAGAAGGATCCTTATTGCGCGGACTGACTCAAGAGGGTGGGTAACAGCTTCACTACAAAGCTGGGGCAGGGTGGTGGCCTAATGACCCCAGGTGGTTTATTTCTCCCAGTTTTATAATCCTAATAAGAAAATTAAATCCTGCACATTCTTAAACCCAAATGTGTCAAGAAAGCCAAAGCATTGACTTATCCCAATCTGATTGAAGGAAAAAATTAAACAAGGCAAGCAGGTGAGAGAATGTTTTGCCTCGAGCTGTTTATTGGGGTTGGACTCCAGCCTCTTCAATCCACTACTCTGGAGTTGCAATCCTGTGTGAAGAAGGGTGGTGAGCAGCATCCTACATGTCTCTGGAGCCTGACAGCTGGGGTTGAAACCCTGTTCTCCTCTCACTCAGTTCTTCATCTGTAGAATGGGAATGTTAATAACAGCAAACTGTTGTTAAGGAAAATTAAATGAGTTAGTGTTTGTAATGCACCTGATGGGTGCATTTCCTGGTTAATGGAAATAAATCCTGTTTGAATGGACTCAAATCAAAGTCTGTGCCCTTTACTATTCACATAAGATTACAGATTTAAGAGTTAGCGAACCATTTCTTCCATTCTTTATGCTACCTTCTTAACAAGCTGCTGGTTGGCTTTCTTTCCCAACCAATTCATGAGAAATAAGCTACTCCACAATTATAATTAGATGGCAATATATCTTACTAAATGTTAGACCCAGTTTTAGTCATTTTGTGCACATCATCTTTTAATCTTCACAAGTCATTTTACAGTTAAGAAAACCAAGGCACAGAGAAGTTAAGTTTCTTGCCCAAGGTTACATAGGTGGTAAGTGTTGGAGCCAGGATTCAATCCTAGATAAGCTAGCTCCAGGCACCACGTGCTTCACCGTGAAAATGGGCAGCCCCTCAGAGAGCATGCTGTGTTAGGAATAACATGGAACTTTAAGTGCTACTCATCTTCTTTCTGTCTCTGCTATGAACAGAAAGCAGTTATTCCCCAAGCCTCAACAAGACTCACCAGTTCCCTATATAATGGCGTTTCTGTTGGCCCCTCAGTCACCAACTTCTTCCCTACCTGAACTTTCCTTTCCACTTCCATTTAAGTTAGTTTTATTCCACCAAAAGATCAGAACCTACTGATTCTGAATTCTACATTCACCAGATTCATAGCCAAAGTACAGCAAAGAAAAGTCAGCAGGGAGGTAAACTGGACTCTTGCCTCAGGCTGAACCTCACTGGTGGGCTCTGATGCTAAAGGGTCCCTCAGTCAGTTCTGTGTTTCTGCTTTGCTGGTCCTTATATCCAGTTCCAGCTGTAACCCAAGAAGATCAAACTCTGGGAGGAGGCTGATTTACAAACCAAGAACCCAGTTTACAGGGGAAACTATTTCTAGGTATTAAAGCTATGGAGGGCATTATCATAGGGCTTATTCTGGGTAAGACCTAGAACACCTGGAGTCTCTATCATTGATCAGAAGGTTGTTTAGTGACGATAGTTTTAGAGCCAAAGGAATGAGATGCTTTTAAAGAATATCTCCAACAAGTTAGTACACTAAGTGAACTTCTCTCTCTCGAGACATCCTAGGACTTTGGGGTCCTGAGGAACAGCAGCAGCCCTCAGGGCCAGAGCAGCTTCTCTCCAGGGCAGGGCAGCAGACCATCTGGAATGGCTCTCCTCTTTGGCCGTCTTCTCCTAGGCTCCGTGTAACCTGTCACCCCTCTGTCAGAACCCTGCCATACTCTTGTGGCAGCTTCTGTAATGTCTGCATGTAATGTACACAAATCATATTCCAGCCTTGCTTCACTGAGGACTTGTCTCACCCAAACAAAACTCACTAGTTTCTTATAACGCTTCACAGTGACACTAGCAAACTATCTCTTGGGTAGGGTAACTTCTAAAGTGACTCACCTCACATTCAGAGAGTGATATTATTTCTAACTATATTTCCAAATTCTGAGATCATCTCCCCACTTACAGCCGGTTAACTAGGGAGTCTACATTTACAAGGGAAGTGATAAGATACGATTGTGGTGATTTGCAGAAGAGGGGAGAAAAGAAGGAAAGGAGGACTCCGTGGTTGAATTAAACTTGTTTAATTACCAGTGATTGATTGTTTGTTTGTTTGTTTATTATTCTGACTAAAGGTTTATCATTTTCATATATTTTTCAAAGAGTTAAAAGAACACCACGGTGAGAAAAATCATTTTTAAATATTGCAATAATTCTACTCTATATACATTAACACCAGTCACTTAACTCTGAAAACATTCTTTGTGTGTACAATGTAAAAAAATTTTGACAGTATGTGACTAGAAATCTTCCATTACCATAAAGCTACAAACATTTACACGCCTAAGAACAAAGTTAGAAAAGCAAAAATAATCATTATAACAGTGATAAGCACCAAGACGGAACTTTTTTGCACTTAGGGCCTGATTGGTTTTATATAAACATAACCTCTACCAACAAAGGAGCAAAGTAACATCTTATTTGGCAAAAACAAAACAAAACGGATAAAAATATATATACAGAGGTCTGGAAACAGTGAAGAATGCCCACTTTAAAGCAATAAAAATCAATCATACTTGTTTTTTAATTAATGTGATATTTGCAAAATATATCCATGTCCATGTTTCTTCCTTTTTAGTTCATTTTATACAACTCAGATGGCTCCATCTTTGTTAATGTGCTGTCGCACTAGTGTAAATAGACATGCTGAACTCCGGGAGTTCAGCTACAGCAGTAAGGAATCCAAACCATCAGAGCCAGATCAGTAGCGCAAACAATCTTGGTTGCAACTCATTCCAACTGATGAAACAGATTATCTTCATAATTTTTGAAAACCTTAGCCAGATGAGATATTGTTTGTATGTGATATTGTGTGTGTGTGTGTACACATATACAAGTTTGCCAGACCAGTGTGACCCAGAGAGAAAAGTGACGTACAAATAACTGTACAAAATGGCCCGAAAGACATGGGCAGCCAGACACTGAATTTCCCCCGAAAAAAATCTGAGGCCAAGCAATGGGGGAATTAAGTGACAGGTTTGGAAAATGAAGCCTAAGGCAGGATGCCTCGCCATAACATTCCCACAACACTGGAGGATGCGAAGCAGCGACAGGGATCAGGGATCAGGGATCGACTCTGGCTGCACTTGGATGATTCCCTGCGTCTGCAGCTGAGGATCCCTGGAACTTCCCCCAAAGGGCATTGCAGTGGCCTCTGACAGTAGCCCTCCACATCTTCAGTGAGAAAGTCTCAGGGATCTCAGCGTCTAAGCCTGGGTATCCCGTCCTTCTTGTCTCAGTACAGATACCATCCCTTCTAGAGACTCGGCCAAAAGTCATCTACCAGTGATTATTTATTGCAGTAACTTTAAAACTTTGTACTTATTTTGTTTGCCTTGGCTTAAAAAACAAAGTGTTATCTGTTGTTACAAGAATGACCTTCGAATTCTGGACTTTGTATCAGACAGACCTAGATTTTACAGATTCCAAGCAGATGTCATATATATCTATGTATATATATGATTTGTATCTATAAGATTTGTTCCAATACAGATAGGAAGAATATGAAAATTATTCATATTAGACTATAATCAGAAATGACTCACTGGATCCCATGTGGGTGAGAGTTGCAGGCATCAATCAGATGTGAAAATTAGGGGTCACACATTCAAACGCAGGGTCAAGGGATTCTGTGAGATCCCCTTATCTGGCATAGGGACATTAAAGAGCCTTCTAGTAATGTTTGCCCTCTATCATTGTGAGAAAACTCATCCTAGATGCTGTTGAAATAAACTTCGAGGTCCAAGATGGAGCTGCTCCTGTCAAGGAGGAGGGCAGGGAGTGGGAAGGGTATATATACATCAGCAAAGGGAACTTTTCTGTTTCTGTAAATGCTCCACGTGGCCAGAAACGCAGTGAACCCAATCAGCCACTCCGAAGCACCAGGCCAGCTCAATACTCTGTACTCATTTCCTTACCCACTGATCATTGGGCAAATATGCAACCCCAGCCAAACATGTCCTGTTTCCACGTTGGAACTTGTAACGCTTTGCAAAACTCATTGTTGCCCCAAATCTCTTGGGAACGGTGCTCTACTGCACTCCCCCAATCCACGGATTGTTTTCCCTTCAATAAAGGACATTAAACTCATTACTAAGTTGTTTTCATTTCGTCCTTTGACAATGTCCTCAGCTGTAAATATTCTTACCCCAAGGTCTCAGGGCCACACGCAACCTCAGCTACCCAACCAGGCAATGGCAACTACCTGGGAGGAAATGACTTCTGTCTTCGTGGTTAAATGTCTGAGGATATTTAGAATTAAGTATAGAGATGGTCAAGTCAATCAAATCCATACTTATCACTATTTTGAATTAGTTTTGGGAACAGTCTATAACTATCTGGTATTTTAAGTGGAGGCACACCTCAGAGATACTGCAGGTTCAGTTCGAGACACCACAACAATGCAGATATGACAGCAAAGCAAGTCACACAAATTTTTGGGTTTCCCAGTGCGTAAAAAATTATGTTTAACAGAGGAGGCAAGAATATACAATGGAGAAAAAATAGCTTCTTTGACAAGTGGTGTTGGGAAAGCTGGACAGCTGTAGAAAACTCCCTCACACCATACACAAAATTGAGCTCCAAATGTCTTAAAGGCTTACACATAAGACAAGACACCATAAATCTCCTTGAAGAGAACATAGGCAAAACATTCTCTGATGTAAATTGTAGCAATGTTTTCCTAGGGCACTCTACCGAAGCGATAGAAACAAAAGCAAAAATTAACAAATGGGACCTAATTAAACTTACAAGCTTTTGCACAGCAAAGGAAACCATAAACAAAACAAAAGACAACATACAGAATGGGAGAAAATATTGGCAAATGATGCAACTGACAAGGGCTTAATTGCCAAAATACAAAAACAGCTCATACAACTCAATAACAAAAAAACAGACAACTCAATCAAAAAATGGACAGAAGATCTAAACAAATATTTCTCCAATGAAGACATACAAATGGCCAATAGGCACATGAAAAAATACTCAATATTACTAGTTATCAGAGAAATGCAAATTAAAACTACTATGAGGTATCATCTCACACCAGTCAGAATGGCCATCATTCAAAAGTCCACAAATGATAAATGATGGAGAGGCTGTGGGGAAAAGGGAGCCCTCCTACACTGCTGGTGGGAATGTAGTTTGGTGCAGCCACTGTGGAAAACAGTACGGAGATTCCTTAAAAAACTGAAAATAAGGGACAGACTAGGATTTCAAAATGTAGAATACATAAACAAGATTATATTGTATGGCACAGGGAAATATATACAAGATCTTGTGGTAGCTCACAGTGAAAAAAAATGTCACGATGAATATATGTATGTTCATGTATAACTGAAAAATTGTGCTCTACACTGGAATTTGACACAACATTGTAAAATGACTATAACTCAATAAAAATATGTTAAAAAAAAAACTGAAAATAGACTTACCCTATGATCCAGCAATCCCACTCCTGGGCATATATCTGGAGGGAACTCTAATTCAAAAAGATACATGTACCCCAATGTTCATAGCAGCAATATTTACAATAGCCAAGACATGGAAGCAACCTAAATGTCCATTGACAGATGACTGGATAAAGAAGCTGTGGTATATTTATATAATGGAATGCTACTCTGCCATAAAAAAATAATAAAATAATGCCATTTGCAGCAACATGGATGGACCTGGAGATCGTCATTCTAAGCGAAGTAAGCCAGAAAGAGAAAGAAAAATGCCATGTGATATCACTCATATGTGGAATCTAAAAAAAACAAAACAAAACATAAGGACATTAATGAACCCATCTACAAAATGGAAATAGCCTCGCAAACATAGTAAACAATCTTATGGTTACCGGGGGAAAGGGAGTGGGAAGGGATAAACTGAGGAGTTTGAGATTTGCAAATGTTAGCCACTATATATAAAAATAGATTAAAAAAACAAATTTCTTCTATATAGCACAGGGAACTATAATCAATATCTTGTAACAACCTTTAATGAAAAAGAATATGAAAATGAATATATGTATACATGTGCTTGACTGGAACATTATGCTGTACACTAGAAATTGACACATTGTAACTGACTATACCTCAATTTTAAAAAAAAAGAGCACATTTTATAACTAGATAGTGTCTCTCTCTCACCAGTAGGCTGGTGTCATCTTGTGGGGCCAGTACTTGGAATAAGAGGACATCTAGATTAAGAGAAATATATTTAAACCATACTTCTGTCTCCCACACACTCCTTTACCCACTGGGTAGCTGCAGCAACGCTGTCTTGGTGACATCCAGGGTCACCATCTCCAGCCTATCTGATATCTGGCCCCTCAGCTGCTGGGCCCCCTTCTCTGTCAGATACTCAGCCAGTACCCTCAAGCCTCACAGGTCCAGCTGTCTGGCCAGCAGTTTCCCAAAGCCTGAGTCACATGTCACGATTAAGTCATGGTTGTCTTGGAAGTGGCTCACCCATCACTGGCCTCTCCAGATATCAGCGCAGAAGATGGCAGAATTGCATGGGGAGGGGGCTCCTCCTCCACCTTCAGTAGAAGGAGAAATTCAGATCGCTCCTTTCCTGGCAACCTTGGAAGAGCTGGTATTTTTCTTCTTACTACAAAGCCCTCTGAAATGACTCTTGAGTGGAGTCTCAATTCTGCCTTTGAAAAGTGTTTACTTGCAGTTCATATTCATCTCCAGGTTGAAACTTATCCTTGACTATCAAACAAATGCACAGTTTTTAAAATCTTCACTCCTCCTGTTCTGTCAGAAATTCCAAAAGGAACATTTTGCTATTGTTCCAAATTTGGCATTAAAATTCTCTGTATCCTTTCATACTGGTCTGGATGCAGTATCTACACTGTTGTCGTTCAAGAATGTCTCAAACAAGCCACTGTGGAAAACAGTGTGGAGATTCCTCAAAAGACTAGGAAAAGACTTACGATATGACCCAGGAATCCCGCTCCTGGGCATATATCCAGAAGGAACCCTACTTCAAAAAGACACCTGCTTCCCAATGTTCATAGCAGCACTATTTACAATAGCCAAGACATGGAAACAGCCTAAATGTCCATCAACGGATGACTGGATAAAGAAGATGTGGTATATTTATTCAATGGAATACTATTCAGCCATAAAAACCAACAACATAATGCCATTTACAGCAACATGGCTGTCCCTGGAGAATGTCATTCTAAGTGAAGTAAGCCAGAAAGAGAAAGAAAAATACCATATGAGATCACTCATATGTGGAATCTTAAAAAAAAAAACCAAAAAACCAAACATAAATACAAAACAGAAACAGACTCATAGACATAGAATACAACTTGTGGTTGCCAAGGGGAGGGGGGTGGGAAGAGATAGACTGGGAGTTCAAAATTTATAGATACTGACAGGCATATGTAGAATAGATAAACAAGATTATACTGTATAGCACAGGGAAATATATACAAGATCTTGTGGTAGCTCACAGCGAAAAAAATGAGACAATGAATATATGTATGTTCATAATATATGTAATGTTCATGTATAACAGAAAAATTGTGCTCTACACTGGAATTTGACACAACATTTTAAAATGACTATAACTCAATTAAAAAAATGTTAAAAAAAAAAAAAAAAGAATGTCACAAACAATCTGGCCAGGCAATAGCTCAGTGACCAGCCAACCCCATTTTACCCTGAATGGTGCTCTGTCCTCCCACCTCCCTTCACTTTTGGGTTGAGGTTCATTGGCAAGCAGACAGCTGAGGCTCAAGTGAAAGGCAGGCATGTCCCATAGGAGAAAAGGAGGCCCATGGAAGACAGAGGCTCCCTCTTTTCACAGGGAAAGAGCTCAAAGAGAGGCCCAAGCAAGGCTGGTTAGAACAGGTTCAGAAGGTTCATGGAAGCAGAAGCAAGCCACATCATACCTGCTGGCCCGAAAACCCTACTGCAAATGCGCGTGTACAGAGATGCTCCCCAGGATGAAATAAAGCGATGATGTGTTCAAAGAACAGGATTTGGAACTAGAAGGACCTGCTCTGCCAGTTACTCTTAAGATATGTAATTATCCAATCTCCCTCATTAAAGTTGAATAATAATATCCTTCTTTGTTGTGAATATTAAAGAGCTTAGAAGAATGCCTGGCATGCAGTAAGCACTGTGTGTTGGCTATTGTGGTGTACAGTGAGCTGCAAGGGCTGGAACCCTGACCCCGCCATTTGTTAGCTGTGTAATTTATGGAAATTACTTAATATTTTTGAGTCTTGGTTTCCTTCTCTGTAAAACCCACATGGCTTGCTGCAGAGATTAAGTAGATTATATATGGAAAGCAATAGGCACAGTGCTTGCAACTGAATAGACGTCCAACAAATGCCAGTTATTCTGATTTCTGTAATTGTATTATCACATCTCTCTCATCATCTCTAGTCTTGCTTCTCTTGTACCCCTCCAGTCCAGTTCATTCCAATTCATTCCTCAGTGGCAGCAAAAGTGATCTTCTTTAAAAGTAAGTAGCCTCAAAACAACGCTATCATGATCATTATAGGCTGTCTGGAGCCAGGGCTGAGGGGAGGGAGGATGAACTGCAAATGGGCACTGGGGAACGTCCTGGGATGAGAGAGATGTTCTGTATTTTGACTGCTGGTGGGTGCACAGGTGTATTCATATGTCAGAACTCATCAAACTTTACAACTTAAAGGATGAATTTTGTTATATAAATTTTACCTCAATAACATTGAATTAAAAAAAAAAAAAAAAAGGAAGCAGTTTCCCTGGTCTTCTACTGCATTACTACGTTTTCTCTTTTCCATGGCATTGACCAGTGTATAAAATTATTTCATTCATTTCTTTCTGTCTATTGCCCAACTCCTCCCCCTACCAGAACACAAACCCTTTGAAGGCAAGGGCTTCTTGTCTGTCTTGTCCACCACTATAACTTCAGCATCTGGCACTATGCCTGGAACATAGTAAGAGCACAATAAATTCTTCTTGACAGACTAACTGATTAAAATTCTTCAGTGGTTTTACCTCCAAATTATATACTGGTTTCATCCATTCTCATCACCCCCACTCTACTACTTTAACCCAGGGCGCCATCATTTCTTGCCTGGATTATGCAATGGCTTCCTTGGGGGTCTTCTTGCTTCCACCATTGCCCCCTCATTCCACAGAGCCCTACAGTGACCTCTTACCAATTTAAATCAAGTTACATTACTTCCTTGCTTAAAAAATGTGGAGACAATTTAAGGGGCCAAATAAATGAATAAGAGAAGGAAAAGCAATTTAAAACTCTAGGAAAATACAAAAGCTATACAAGAAAAGTTATGATCCGAATACAAAATAAACTAAAATGTACAACTGGCGCAGATACACATCTCAGTCCACAAATTCAGGAACTACCTCAACTATTAATGGTGGGGTAGGAGACTGGCCCTCAGTGCAAAAAGTTGAGTCTTCTATCTGCATAGATTACCTCTTAAATGTTCTGCTGTCGCAGTCTACATGACCTTTCTATCTGGTGAGCCTCACTTGCCTTCCTGCCACGGTGCGACATGGAGGTCACTCAGAGTTTCACCTGCCTACACGTACAATGTAGCTGGGACTCTCCTGAGTCTTGTCACCTCCTGATGTACTTGCAAAAAGTGAGCCCTGGGCCCTCCTGCTCTGGAAGCTCCAAACCTTACCCTATTCTCTCATCAGAATTCACCAGCGTGACTCTCTGTCCTAGGGGAAAGGCCCTGCTTCTCTGAGGCATTGTATACACCCACAAGTCACATTCCCTTTTGCTTCTTTCCTTAAATCCTATAATTTCTCTAAAGATATTAAGGCTGGGAGAAGTGAAATCTGGAAGAACTACAGGAAATACTTTTTTTCTGTTCTGTTAAATATCTCACTCTAGGTAAAGAAGCACCAAGTCGGTCCCCTACTTGAGAGGGGAAGTGGGAAATAGGAAACCAAGGAGCAATGAAAATATGTAAATTAATATCCCAAAATATTACCTAGCCATAGGTAGTATGGCTACTCCTCCTAGTAAATTTTTGTGTCTTCAACAAAGAAAATTTATTTTTGACTTAGATTTAACCTTCTTAATAGCATGGACTCTGAGTTTTGAATTTTCCAGGGCAAAGGGCACCGTAACTGACTCTCCAGCATTCCCATTCTGTCCCGTGATTAATCTAAATAATTCATGGCAATTTACCCCCTTGTCAGTGATTGGTTCATGGGTGGACAAACCTAAGCCAATTTGGGTCAATGAGATTCAAGGAAAGCCCTGGTGAGGACTCTGGGAAAGAAACTTCCTCAATCTTTAGTGTCATGGAAAGATAGGTTCTTTCTTCTCCTGTGAGTTGTGAATGAGGAAACACAGAGTTCCCATTGCCACTGGCAGTCATGCCACAACAATAAAGGTGGCTGAATTTAGGATAAAGACTAAACTATGAATAGCAGAGCAAAGAAACGGAAAGCTGATGTAGTTCTCATTCAGCTATGGGGTCCTACCCCAACTCTTTCTTTGTTGTTTAAGCCAATGTGAATTGATTTTTTGTTGCTTGCTGCTCGGTGCATCCTACCCGACATAAAACTTGGTGCCAGGGATAGAAGTGATGCAAATAACAACAGACTTAGTGGGGTTGTTTGGTGGCCCCCAAAAGGGAAGTCCACGTCCTAATCCTTGGAATCTACGAATGTTACCTTATTTGGAAAAGGGGTCTTTTGTAGATGTAAATAAGTTACATTTTATTATTTTCAAGCTCAACTGAATGTTGAGAGATACAAATTAAAGACATTTTAATTAAAAAAATTCATATCTGACCATTTCTCAAAATCAAAAGTCTTTTCAATAGAACTTTATATGGCTCAGAAGTTTGTGGGTTGAAAAAAAACAATTTAGTTCATGATTTATTTCACAATGTTACTAATTTCAGAAATTTCTCCCCCTATAACTAAAGCCTTAGTCTGAGAGTCTGACCACCTGAGCTCTGCCATGGCCGCTACATTGGGGAGCCTCAGGTAACTCACTTCTTCCTCTGAGCGTTACTGACTTCTGTGGAACGATCAGCAGTTCCCAGGTGCCCAGGTGCCTCAGAACCATCTAGGTTCTTGTCACTAATAAAGATTTCTGGGCCCTATCCCAAGCCTAATGTATCAGATTTTCTAACACTGAGGCCCAGGAATCTGTGTTTTAATTAACCAGATGATTATGATAGACGGCCAAATTTGGGAACTGCTGAATTAGATAATATCCATGGTTCCTCACAGCTCTAAAAATTTGATTTTTTTTTCTGATATCTGTTTCTTCTATCACTGCCTTATCTCTGCTACTAGATATTGCGCTAATAAACAAAAACAAAACCACAAATTAAAGAGTAAAAAACCAAGACCATGATTCAATCATCTTTATATCCTTCCAGCACCTACACAATACCTGGTGTGTAGCAGGCACTCAACAAATACTTGAAGAATTAATCAATGATAATTAAATAAATGAATGTTATTTCATGTGAATTCCAATCACCTATGGATAGAGAAATCCATAAAAGAGAGAGAAAATACAATTATAAACTTTTGCCTGATATAATCTTGCACTCCGTTTTCTGCATACTCCAAATAATGGGTTATGTGAATGAGGTTAATGCATATTTGGAGACACAACAGAAAAGTGGTTCAGCTCTCCTGGGGTGGATTACCCCACCAAGGTTCCCAGTGGCGGTGACAATGGAGAGAGGCTCACGGTCCAGCAGGAGCTAGTTTTCCTCTCCTTGACGTTTCCAGGTCTGGAGAAAGCCATATCCTAACAGGGTGACAGATGCTCTTGGGGCCATGCTTCAGGTCTTTGAACCTGCAAAGACCACCTCAAGTTTCTGTGAGGCCCCAGTGAGTGGAACGAGGCATTCATCTTCTGTTAGAAGTTACCCAGAAATTCACCAGCAGCGAGTAGGGTGTCAGCCAAGCAGAGCGTCCCCCAAGAACATCTGGTACAACCTTTGTGACCCAACAGTGCCTTCTCTCCCCCTCCACTATACTCCGCTCCCTCCTCTATACTCCACTGACCACCCCTTGGGCTTCCCCTGCTCAGACGCTGTCTGCTGGCTTTGGAAGGTACCGGCTCAGGATGAAGTCTGTCACAGGGGTGGGCAACTTAGCCAAGGGGAGGTAGAGGAGTTTGGCATCCAGGCCGGGGTTGTAGCGGATGCGAGGGCTCCGGGAAACAATGGCATGTTCCATGCTGTTGGTGACTTCTCTGATCCTTGGCTCTGCCGACTGCGCCACGTTTCTTACCTTGGCAGTATCTGTTTGAAGGTACAAGAAGGGGAAAAAATCAAAGACTCTAGTACTCTTCATTAAAGATGGCTTCTTCTGAATTCCATCCAAGCTCCCTTTCTATTAGATCACTGATCTAACACTTCAGGAAGATCTCACAGTCTCCGGGTTGTCCCTTACACAAACACCCTGTAAATAATCTCATTTCTATTTCGAGTCCAACAATTATGTATTGAATTCCTACTATTGCATTAGACTAGCAATGAGAGGAACTGTGCCCCGTTCTGCCACTTATTACCAGTTATTAGTTGTGTGACCTTGAGCTTAAACTGTCATCATCTATAAAATGCGTATAATAATATCTGCTCTAGAGAATGACAAAGATGAATCCTAGCAGGGCAGACAGTGGAGGAGAGAGGATAGAAAGCAAATACATGTAAGTGCATAGAAAAAATTGGAAGGAAACAAGAAAGAGGGAGACATAGGTACCCGTTTAGCTCGTCACGAGGAAGAACATGGACCTTGCCTCTGGGCATCGAGGAAACGTTTGCACTATCGTGAGAATTAAGCAAAATGAAGTCTATGAAATAGCAGGGATCAGGCTTTGCCACTTGGTATGGATCCAATAGTCCTAGTTCCTCCCTAGGAAGAAAGAGGACTAAAAGGTGAATATAGCGTAGCTTCCCCAGCAGGAATGAGATAAAGAAGGAAGCTTGGCAGGTGGCTGTGTTGCTCCGAAGCCTTGGTAACCAAACCAGGCTCGAGTCCAGGCCTGTGAAGACAAGAATACTTTGTCCAGTTCACATGCCTATCCCGGTGACCCTGCTTGCTGCTTCACTGGGAACGTGTGTTTGTTAGATTGCTAATAACTAGCCACATCCAATATGGTTCTATTTGGGGCATAGCCAAAAATCACTCCAAGATACCTGCCCTGGCCCCAGGGTTCACGAGCCAGGGGCCTGTTTGGTTGGCCACAAGAACTTGCTAGAGTTTGTGTCCAGTGGTGCTATATATGATTACTCCTGAATATTTCTTCAGTCTGACTCCACAGCACTCGGCACCCCCACCCCCCAAACACTACCCCACATACACACACACTTCCCACAATGACCAAGACCTTTAACTTCATGCCTTTCTCATTCCTTTGCTGGGTTTCTGTGGCTGCTTCCCAGCTGGTCTCATAGCTCCTCCTTATCCTTCCCACGCACACAAATCTGATCAGGTGACTTCAGAGCCATGTGAAAGGCTCTCCGAAGGCCGCCAGGATGACAGCCTCACTTCTCAGTGGAGCATCAGAGCCTTTTCTGATCTGACTCCTGATGTCTCCCAGCCTCGTCCCTCAACCCCACCCCCCATGCTTCACTCGGGCTGGGCTGGTCATCGCAAGGACAGCTAAGGTTTGTTGAGCTCTTATTAAGTGGCTGAGCGGAGTACTTTACATTCTTGTTCAGTCCTCCTCACAGCCCTCAAGAGAGGGATCCTTGTACTTGACTGTGAAGGAACAAGTGTAGAGAGCTGTGTAACATGGTTAGAGGGACAGCTGTAATTTACACCTCGAATCCACACCGCCTTCGAAAGCACACGGTGCCGTCAGGTCTCCAAACTGCTGCTCCTGCTCTTCCCTCTGTGGGAAACACCTGCCACCTTTTCCCCCTTTGGTGATCTCCTCTTCATCCTTCAGAACTCACTAAGGCATCAACGGTCACCTCTGTGAAGGCTCCTGTGACAGCAGAAGTAAGTCCCTGCACAGCTGCTTTGTTTTGTATGCATGCCTGCTGTTGGACAATTCTCCGTGTGGCCTTGCACCTGCTCTCGGATCTCCCCTGCCAGATTCCCAGAGATCTTGTCTCGTCTGTGTATCCCAGGAAACACTAGAAAAACTGAAGTGAAAATTAGAGTCTGATCACTTGGAAAATTTTTAATCTTAAAGTAGTAAATGTCTGCCTAAAATTTTCCTCTGAAATTATGGAGTGGGCTACAGGGGAATCTGCCTACTGTATTTTGTAAACCCAATCCTTACTATTCTTCAAAAGGGCAGCATCAGCTTTTTGACAGCAGTTTCTGGAGGAAGTTTTGCCTTCTACATATTCTTTCATGGACCTCACTAAGGGCTCTACAACTTCCGCCTCATTTTGCCACTTTACTTAGAAAATGCCTTTGTGAGGTTCCCAAACACCAGCTGAACCTTCGTTTCACCCCAGCCTCATAGTGGCCCCATAAATCATCTGGGTTACCCTTTGCTAAGGGCGAGTTTTAAGGGGATCTCACAGAGGACATATATTATAACCCCTGACCCTTCCGACATCTATTCCTTTTGTTTAGAGTAACAGCTACAGATTTCTCTCTGGGGATCCATGCCGCTCCCATTCGGAGTCCTTTGGTCTGGGCAGAGCACATGACCCACACTGAGCCAATTAGATCTTCACATTCCCCTAGGCACAGTGATGGAATCAGGATGGAGTACATCCTGCAGTTCCCTCTGCCCCTGCCATCACTGGCCCACCAATTCAGAGTAAGTCTTGGACCTTTTTGGGGAGCTACTGGAAAGGATTATCCTGGGAAGAGATGAGGAGGTGCTGCAGCCAAGGGACCCTCATAGAGGAGAGAGCTTGTGAGACTGGAGCCATGATAAAAGAAGCAGAACCAAGAAATAAGGTGAAACCAGGTCCTAACAACATCCTTTGTGGACTGGATCAGGCTGTGCCTGAAGCCCATATCCTTGAACATTTTAGTTGTGTCAAGAAATTCCTTTTCTGTTTAAGTAATTTGGGTTGGCTTTTCTGTCACTTGTAACCAAGAACGTCCCAACTGATGTAAACCCTTAGTACTTTTTTCTCCTCACAGAATTCTAATATGCCCAAAACTATAAGATTACTTTCCCCAAGGAATACTTCTCCAAAGGCTTTTCCCTGACTCTTCCCTAAATCAATGAAAGAATGATGCCTCCATCTACCAGGTTCCCTGCACTATACCTAGCATTCATCCTGGATTGCTTCTTCTCCCTCTGGGGACCAACAAGCCTAATATACACCTGGCAGCTATCAACTTCTTTCCATCCCCTCTGCTTCTCTCTAGTCCAAACCACTGACATGTCTAGCCTGGAATACTGCAGCAACCAGAGCAGTCTTTCCCAGTCACAAGTCAGATCACATCCTTCCTCCTCAGTGTGCCTTGAAGCTCTAGTTTACCCTGTGTCTCCTCTGCTCCCCTGCACTGTTCGCCTACACTGCTCCCCACCCTCTGGCATCTTTAAATTCCTCTAAAGAGTTTCCTGCCTCAGGGCCTTCCTGAAAAAACTTACCTGCATATTTCCCCTTTCTACTTTCCAGCACTGCCTGACTAATTCTTCGTCAGAGTCAGAAGACCTGCTTCTTTCAGAGAAGCCCTCCCTACACCATAAGCTAAACTGGGGCCCTACTCCTAACCCCATTCTTTTCTCATAGCCCTGTGTTTCTTCTCTGCACAGTGCTTATCCACATTTGTCATTAGACATGTCTGTTTTCATTAAGGTCTGTCTCCTCCACTGGGCCGAAAGCTACAGGCAGCCGGCTGTGTGCCCGGCTGCTTTGTCCACTGTCAGCCCCACCCAGTGCCTGGCATGTAGTAGGCTCTCAATAAAATGTGCATTAACTGGACACATGGCTGTCATGGTTTTGGTATCTTGGCTTTCTACTCTGTTGTATGAGATCCAAGACAGCATGTCACTGAAATAAGCACCCCCGCCACCCAGGACATTTAGACACCTGCCAGGAATTTGACTGAGTGGTTACATTTAGCTCATCCAGATTTTCTGGGTATGTTTTAAAATTCATCACTTTGGAATGTGGATGAATACTAGCTAAGAATCTCTCTTTGCAACACAAGAACTTAGAGCTTTCAGGCACCAATGTAATAGAGAAAAGGAGGTCACGCTCTGTCTAAGGGAAGATAAAAACAACAGACTTTTAGATCAAATTGTTATTACCAGGAAGGAGATAATGTTCTAAGCACTTCATATATATTGACTCATTCCTTCTCATAACCCATTGCAGATGAGAAAACTGAGTGACTGGCCCAAGGCAAGCAAGGGAGCTGAAATTTACACTCAGACAGCCTAGTTTCAGTGTCTAAGAGCTTAACCACGACAGGAAAGTGTCTCTTGAGGACACTGATGGAAGCCGAATAAAAGAGAGGGGAAAAGACTCCGGGTCAGACCGCGGCTGAGAGCCTGGCGGCTTCACTCCGCCCAAGGGGTCCTCCTGAGCCAGCAGAGTGCCAGCCGCCCACCCCACCCCCATTTCTGCCCCACACAAGGGCAGCCGCAGGGGTGGCCCTGAGGGGCTGCTCTCCCTCCAGGCTCTTGGAGCCAGAGAAATGGAGAGAACTATGGAGTCTCACGGATGGCTCATCCTCTCCTGAAACCAGATGGCTCTGCCTCGGGACTAGGCGCTCTGAGAACGTGGGGCCTTCTGGCCCTCCCAGGGGGCTTCTCTCTCCTACCACAAGGCGGACCAGGCCCTCCCCCGCTGCGCCTGCAGGCCACGCGCCCTCTCGTTCCCCCACGGCTGGGGCGCCACGCATCCCTCGAACTGGAAGAACCGCACCGGAAGAACCGCACCGTTTGGGACAGTACAGTCGGCAGCTGTGATGTCCCTCCAGCGCTCTCGAAAAACACCTGAGAGTCAAAGGAGGCCCTTAGCTCCAGGAGAAGCAGAGCTGCCTAAAGCTCCTTCCTTGCAAATCCTCGCGCGCGCTTCTTTTCCTCCTGACTGGTTAGCACTGAGTGTGTGCAGGATACTCCACATACAGTAATCCTCACAGCAGCCCCGTGAGGTAGGCACTATCATTATGAGGTAGACTGAGACCTGGGACCCTCTACTGCGGTGCTTGCACCTGGACAGATGCCTCCTGGAGCAGCAGAATACAAAGACAATGGAAGGGGACTGAAAATAACTGCACACATGCGCCCTTGGAACAAAGTAGGAACAACAAGATACAAAAATGCCAAAACCCAACTGCCCTTCTGAGTCGCCCAGAGCAAAAGCAGAGTACCGTGCACAATCCCTGCACGCGGCCTCCCCAAGGGGGTGGGCCGACCACCTAGGCCACCCCTCCCCCCTTCCCTGCTGCGGTGGCGGTGGCCCGACCCACCTCGTCCCTTTTCAGGCACCAGCTCAACACTTCTTCCTGGAGCGAACAAGGACACCTGTTACTCGTTTTCAGTCCCTCATGCTGCAGCACGAGTTCCAGTAAAGCCTTGCCTGATTTCCTCATTTGGCCTCTTATCAATTTCTACTGATTAAGGAGTCCAAGGACTCTGGCTGGTAACAATTAGCTCCATTTTATAGATGAAAAAACTAAGGCATGCAGTGACTAGGGAACATTCCCAAAGTCTCCTAGCCCCTCGGTGGCAGAGCCAGGATTCAAACCCAGGCAGTCTGGCTCAAGCAGCTGTGCTCTTTATAATTTCTCTGTACTCACATCAGTGCATTTTCACCTGAGTCCCCTGCACACTGATGTTCGGGGGCCAGGGGTGGGCAGCATTCCTGGGCCGCATCTCTCCAAACACCCCCACCTCCCCGCAGCTATGGTTCTGCCACTCCCCGCAGTTCTCAAACCCCAACTATGCCACCAGCTGTGTGGCCTTGGACTCATAACCCCTACCAGCCTCCATCCCATCATCTGTAAAAGTGGATCAGTGACCCCCAAGGCCTCCCCATCCCCCTCAAAGACCCCTTTCCCTCCTGGGACACTCACAGTTACGGAAGTACTCCTCGCCATAGCTCTCGCGCGTCTCCTGGGGCAGGCGCTTCCATAGCTTGCGCACATGCCCCTCCAGGCCCTCCTTGCCCAGAATGGATGTCCGGTAGTTCCCTGGCTCAATGATGCAGACTTTCACCCCGAAGTAGTGGAGCTCACGCCTGGGAAAGAAGAGCTGGACTCAGTCTGGGCCTCCACCATGACAAAGGATCATCAGGGAAAGTCACTTCTGACACCTCTAAAGGAGCCAATCTCCCCTTGGAGATCAGGAGCCTGGAGATGCTCCCTCCACCCCTGCACCAGGCCGGGCTCTGCATGCAAATAAGCCCTTCTCCAAGCCTATTTCCGGGCAATTCACAATAGGCAAGCCCAGCCGGGAGGTAGTTCCAGAGAATCTAGACCTGAGAAGCCTTGCTCTCACCCGGTCCCTCCCACTCAGCCCCACCCCAACACCCAGGTGGCAAAGGAGCGATGGGGTCTGTGCAAGCCCTGCATCCTCCCTAGGGCCACCCACGGCATGTCTGCTCCCAGGCTGCTCTGTCTGTCTGGGGGACTGTGCCTCCTAGTTCCACAAGCCCAGACAGGGTGTTGTTCATTCTGGGGCAGCTCAAGGGAAGGCTGCCCATCACCGCCCCACTGCTTCTCTCATCCCTTCTTCTCTGGGCCCTCGGGGAAGGCCCCCTGAGGTCTAGTCTTCCTCCTGCTACTGTTTCAGCATCTTCTCTCCAGAACTCCCCTGCCCACAGGGTGCCCTCACCCAGCCGTCTCTTCCTGAAGTGAAACCCCCAGGACTGCCACCCGGAGTCGTTTGGCACCAGAGCCCAGTCACCTGATGCTGTCAGAGAAGGCCTCGACGCCGAACTTGGAGACACAGTAGCCGCCACCAATGACGGCCACACGACCACCAGAGCTGGACATATTGATGACCCTGCCCCGGGCTTTCTTGACCATGGGCAGCATATGGAGGGTCACATCGATCAGTCCCACCAGGTTCACATTGATCACCTTCACAAAGTCCTCTTTGGTCAGCCATTCATTGGGGCCACCGGGCAGGCCCACACCAGCATTGTTCACCAGGGCCCAGAGGCCTGGGGGGCGAGATGGAGGGAGAGAGAACCACACAGAAATCAGCAGTGTCTCTGGAAAAGGGCCAGGGTCCACTACCCACCAGCTCAGGGCTGCTGAGTGTGACTGAGCATGTACACAAGGAACAAGACAGCCAGGCTGGGGGTGTGGGGTGGGGCGCTGTGACAGCCCAAAGGAACATGTGCCTTTTACTAACTGGTTTTCCCTAAAGGGGCACTTTTTCTGATGCACATAGTCTGCCAGCTGACTGGGCCCTGTACCAGCTATAATCCAGACTTTAGCTAACAGCATCCAAGCTGTTAGCTCTGGGACGAGAGATCTCATTTTCACACCAATGAATTAATGTTTGAATTCCTTCCCACATTGTGCTTCCCCCTCCCTACTCACCTGAATATAAGAAACCAACTCCACTTTACGTCACCAAAATCACTCCATTCATTCATTCATCCACTCACACATTCATGCATGCATGCATCTATTCTCTGTCAGTTACAGAGGAATGCGCTAGACACACAAAATGAACAAAACAGGGTCTTATCCCTCAAGGAGCTCACAAACCAGAGGAGAAATAAGTAATAATTACAAACAAATATATAAAATATTTAAATAAAATAATTATAGAAAAATGTGGAAAAGGCTCTCTTTAAGATATTTAAATTGAGTTGGTATAAATGGAGAGAAATAATGCTATGCATCGTCTTTCAGCTCTGCAGGGGCCAGGCTTGAAGAGCCTCAAGTTCTAGTCCTGATTCTACCTCCAGCCTTGGACAAGTCATTTTCCCTCCCTGGATCTTAGGTCTTTTGTTGACTGGATTAGAGCAGTTGTTTCCAGCCTGTGGTTTGCCGTCCTCAGAGCTTTCCAGGCTGAACCCCAGAAACTGCTGAGGAAGGGAGATGCAGGAGAACCTCAGCTTTCATTTGTTTAACATATTGGCTTCCAGGTAAAATTCCACTTGGGGGAGGGGCTCGGGGTCCTTCCCTTCCCCTCCCCCATCCCACCACCCTGCCTTGGACTCCGTAGCCTCAGGATACTTTTTCAGGCAATTCTGGATGTAAACACTAATCATGGTTCACTCCTTCCCCAAGGCCTGGGGTCCCCACACAGGCTGTGTCCCCACCCTATCTTCCTGCTCTACAATTAGCGAGACCCCAGGAGACCAGCTGGCAGGACTCAGAACCTTCCCAGCTAGCGGGGACCCTCTTGTCTTACAGTGGGGGAAATGAGCTCCTGAGACCCAGACTGTAAAACTTGAGTGGTCTCCGCCCGTGGAGAAGGGACACAGTTGCTGCTATCTCTGATCATCCTTGGTAAATAGTTTGGTCTGCTGGTGATCCAGGACAACCTTGATTTTCTTTCTGCAAAGAGCAGCTAGAGAACTTTCAGAGCAGGGCAAACAGCTTTAGGGCTGTGTCAACTTGTCATGCCCTGGGACTCTCAGGGGCATCAAAAAAGCAAGTAAAAACCCCTTCCCCCACCATTTCCCAGTGCTTCTTAGACCAGCGGCCCACCAGAGAGGTCCCCATACTAGTCCCTGGAATCCGGGAATATGGGGGGTTACATGGGAAAGAGGAATTAAGGTAGCCGATGAAATTAAAATTGCTAAGCAGCTGACCTTGCAATGGGACGATTTTCCTGGATTAGCCTGATGAGCCCAATATAATCACAAAGGTCTTTCTAAGTGGAAGAGGTGTCAGAGCAGGCAGAGAGCTAGATGTGAGCAGAGAAAGGGGGACACAGACCAAATGGCAGGAACTGGGCAGCAAGGAGGGGCACAGGCCAAATGCAGGAAACCACACATCATGTAAGCACCGGGGGTCCCTGGGCAGAGAAAGAAAAGCAGGAACCTTTGGGCTAATAAGGGGCCACACCTTTTGGCCTGGAGACCAACAAAGAAAGGTGAGAAAAGGCAGGAATTTTCAGTGCCCATATGTAACCTTTTGCTCATTATGCCCTCATGTCAATAAAATTAGCCTTGCAGGTCAGAAGTCCCCATCATGCAGCAATGCCATGACACTTCCGATCCAGACTAATAAGGACAAAATTCCCTCCTCCCTTTGGGAAGGTGGAGTTGGGATAATAATCAGGAAATATGACCCCAAGCTCTTCCCTCCTCAATGAGTATTCCACCCATTCATTTTTACACCCTATGTAACTAACTTACCAAAGAAACTCAGGGCAGCCGCTCCCCTGAGCCTGCCCGCTCTCCCCTTGACAGTGTACTCTCCATCTTTTAATAAATCCTCACTTTACTTTTTTTAACCACTACGTCTTGCCTCTGAATCCTTTCTGGGACGGGACAAGAACCTGGAACACCGGTTGTATCTACCGGCAACAGAGGCAACCAGAAGACAGAGAACCAGAGAGATGGCAACATGAAAACGACTCAGCCCATCCTTGCTGGCCTTGAAAATGGAAGAAGAGGGTAGTGAGCCAAGGAATGCAGGCAGCCTCTAGAAGCTGGAAAAGGCAAAGAAATGGATTCTTCCCTTGATTTTCGCCCATGGAGACCGTTTGGGACTTCTGACTTCCAGAACTATTTGTGCTGTTTCAAGCCACTAAGTTTGCATGAATTTATTACAGCAGCAAGAGGAAACTCACATACCTAATGAGTCATTAACACAAGTGGCTCAAGGCCGAATGTAGGACACTGGGCGGAGGCAGCCTGTTGAAGAAAGAAATTCACCTTGCTGAATTATTCATTCCTTAGTTTATTCAACAAATACTTACTGAGTCCCTCACTAGATGCCAGACACTGATCTAAGTACTACGGATATGTAGTAAATAAAAGAGATAAAATGTTCTGCCCCTACCCCTGGAAGCTTTATTCTGGTGGGAGAGATAGACAATAAATGAGAAAAATAAGTAAAATATATGGAACATTGTTCTAGTGGCAAATGCCAAGGAGCAGAATAACGAAGGGAGTGACCGTCTGCCTCTCCTGGACCCCCGAGCTCTCCTGCCCCGACCTGTGTGCACAGACCCCAGGGTGGTTCCCTTAGGAGTCAGGCCTTCTCCCAGGCTGCTGCTTCTGCAACAGAGCCACCTGCTCCTCCCATTCCTGCACCTACATTCTGGGTGTGGGTAGCTCCCCGGGCAGGTTCCCAAGCAGCCCTAGCCCAGCCCTAATCCACAGCCTCCTTTCCCAGTAAGAGCAGCCACTCTGATGTGGACACCTACCCTGAGGTCGACCCAAAATCCATCATGGTGTGAGGAATAGGACAGATTCCTCCCCTGCTGTCTAGCCTGACACAATCTAGGAGAGCTCAGGGAGTCCAACTTCCTGTTCCCGCTCCCGTCTTCCCAGCCTGATCCCAACAAGAAATATGCTAACATTTCTGTAGGAGCTGATGGTTAGGACCACTGAAGCCCCAGAGATGCAACTCCATCTTTAAAGGTTTGGACATTCAGAACACAAGTTCCCTCCCTGACCTCCTATTGCAACCCCCACCTCTGCCATCCCTATTAGTTTTGGGGAGAGAAAACTTCCCTGGGAAATCACCTCTTCATGCAGGCAGACCAAACCAGGCAGACCAGCAGCTCCAGTCCTGCTGAGCTACAGCCCCAGCCCCTTTCTCTACATCATCTCTCCACCCTATCTCAACAACAGGGTCCCTAATAACTGTCAGATGCCTGTGGGAGAAAGAGGAGGAAAAAAGACAAACTGAGAAAACCAAAGAAGGCAGTTCATCCCACCTTGCTCACCCACTTGGTCCCTCACCCACTGGGCCGCCGCCCGGATGCTCTCAGTCTTGGTGACATCCAGCAGTGTGGTCTGCAGCCGGTAGGCAGTATCCTGCCGAAGCTTCCAGGCCCCCTCCTCAGTATAGCAAGCAGCCAGCACCCGCATACCCCGATCAACCAGCTGCCTGGCCAGGAGGTTCCCGAAGCCAGAGTCACAGCCTGTGATGAAGACATACTTGTCCGAGAGGTTGCAGACCAGATTGCAGTTCTTGAACCAGCGGTACATGAAGGAGAGGCCCGTGTCAGCCGCCATAGGGCAGTGGGGAGGTGATGGCCGAGAAGAATCAGGCTCAGGAAACAGTGAGAGAGGCTGGTCCTCTGAGCCCCAGTTTGCTGGAACCCGCTGAGAAGAGCTCTCCTCCCTTCCACTGCTGCCAACAGATGCACTGTCCCTGCGTAAACCACTCTGATTTTTATAGGTGGACGCATCAGCACAACCAATTAGCCTAGCTGCAAGAAATTCAAGTCCAACCTGAAGCTTTGTCACTTCAGACAGCCCTAGTGGTTGCCTCTTTCTCTCCTCTAGGCCTGACAGGTGAAGGTGCCAAGGATGGGAAAAACCCCAGTGGGGATGTTGGTGCTGAGAGGTGGCTTGCCTGGGTGGTCTGAGCAGAGGAAAGGAAAAGGAGGACTCAGCCCAGAGAACCTCCCCGGAAATCCTCCACCTCTAGCCCAGGGGTCAAAATCCTTTGTTATGAATGCAGGCATGTAAATAAACTTAATTTTTATTTTCAGTGGAAAAATTAAGAAAAATTCATTCATGTAAAACAAACAGAATGGGGTTTGTGCCCTCCAGCCGCCAAGAGAAGTGAATCCCAGGTTATCAGCACTTTGAAATTCTCTGCCCTTAGGTGAGTCTCCATTACAAGAGATGATGAGAAGTAAAGGGTCTCCCCCAGAGTGCATGTGCCTCTATTATCCTGAGGTCAGAGGCAGCAGACCCTCCTATAAGGGAGGCTGGTTGTTTGAGGCCCCAACTCCCAGAAAGCAGAAAGCCCTGAGGGGCTCAGGGCCTGGGTCCTTGGGAGGTCATACTCAGGTCACCAACAAGAAGCCCTCACTGCACTCCAAGCGGGCCCAGCATCCCACCACCCAGCAACCAGGCAAATGGAGGGACTCCACTGGGCATTTTCTTCTACGTCCAGGACCAGGCACATTCTAGGTGATCTGCTGAGCTAAGGAGCCTGATGGTGCGGTGTGGGGAGGATGTCAGTGGAAGGAAAGGTTTGTTAAGTCAGCTGACACAGTGGCTAATGGAATGTGAAGAGGGAAAGAAGGCCAGGAGTCAAAGTGATTCTAAGGTATGGGGCTGATGGCAGGTAGAACCACAGGTGGCAGGAGAAGTCAGGAGAATTGAGGATTCTGATATGAACAGTCTGATTGAGACTGGTGTCCAGCTGGATGATGAAGGTGGGTTACGAGTTCCCTGGGCAGCTGCAGGAAGGGCCTGGGGCTGAGTCCTTGGCTCTGAGAGGGGATGACACGTGGGAGGAGCAGAGAACTGGGGCCAGAGACTTGGAAAATTCTCAGGGTCAGGACGTGGGGGAAAAAGAGAGATTCTAGGCAAAGGGGCAAAGAACTCACAGAAACGTAGAAGGGAAGCTGATAAGGAAAAGGAAGCAAGGAAATGAGACAGAGGGGTGAGCCAGGAGGCACCACACCCAGGATTGCATAAAATGTTGGACAGAATGGTGCTGGAGTCTATCACTGTTCTTTGGATTAAACCTCTAGGGTCAGCATTCCTCAGGAAGAGCCTGGTCACCAGCTCGTCCTGAGGGACTCAGGACCAACTGCCTACACCTTCCCTTCTAGAGGATCTGACGCAAAAATGGGACCACAAAGTTCTCTAGAGTGAAGGGACAAGGATGCATCTCCATGCTCCACTAGCTACCGAGACTGGGCAGCTCCAGAATCAGATAAAGCAAGTGTCACCTTGGGAAACCTTGGAGAGTCTGGCCGTTCTGTACAAGGGTGGTAGGATTTGTGAGGCAGGGTGTCGCTTCATGAACCCAGCCCTGGGGAGCAGACCCAAAGCCTGTAGGCTGTGGAGGTGGGACGTGGAGGCGGGAGGTGGAGGCTAACCTGACCTACTTCATACCCACCCCAAGGCACAGCACCGCCTACAGTCAGTCTGGGAGGCCACTCAGAATCCTGCCTCCTGGGTGGGTGAACAAGGAAGTCTCAGCTGAGAGAAGTCAGACAATGTTCCTCAAGAGTTGAGTCAGACTAGGACTGTCCCAGCTCTTGAGAAGAGAGGTGAGAGCCAAGGGCTAGCTCTAGATCTGAAAAAGAATGACTTGGAACTGCCCCAGCACAGGTCTGGGCCTGACTTACCATCTCATGGGCCTCTCTGCTGACTGCAGGTGGCAATCCCTGGACTCAAACTCCCAACATCAGAAAACTCAGGCCATGGAATGGGGGATGGGAGGGCCGCAGGACCACACAGAAGGCTCTCCTCCTAGGACTGAGGATGCTGCCACTCCAATGGCTGGCCTCTCTTTGGCTGTTGGGTCAGGCTGGTGGTTGTGCATCCCCAAGCCCTCTCCACAGGTGTTTTCCGTGGAGAACGGGGACTTTGCCTCCTCCAGGCAATTTTCATCCCATGGGATAAGGAAACCCAGCACACACCCTGAGGAGGCGAAGAGAGGCAGAGCAGGTGAGGCTGAGCCCCTGCTCACACCCTCCAAAAAGTGTAGATCCCTCAGGCTGGCAGGAGGCTCATGAGGCTCAGAGCCTTGAGACGCTGCTCAAGGAAGAGGGCACAGGCGTGTTCTATTGGAGTCCTGTTCCTCAGCCACAAATCTAGGCCCCTTCTTCCTAACATCCCCAGAGTCTCAGGAGAAGCTTGGAGCAGAGATTAGAAGGAAGGGGAGCTACGTGACCTTAGAGATGAGAAGATCTCTCTCTCTACCCTATTTCCCTCCTCATGAGCATCCCCAAGCATCATGCCCTCACACGGCACCCAACCTGACCCCACAAATACCCCTGTCTTGACTTCACAGGGCCCTGGCAGGCCTCGGGGAGCTCAAGTCAACCATGACATCCACCAGGAAGGAGGGCATGTAGCTCGTGGGGAGGGAGATGAGCTTGACATCCCAGCCAGGTGAGTATCAGACGCGTGGGAGGCAGGTGGTCAGAGCATGTCTGTGCAGTCCATGACTAAGCACAGAGAATCAACTTGCAATGTTTCAAAATACTTTATTATTTTGATGTCTGTTCAGGATGAGAGAGTTGCCTTATATACTTCCACATCCCTCCTCTCCAATTCACAGCTCTAATATGGGAAGAAAGCTTCAAATAATTCCTGGCCACCCCCTACCCCAAACCCATCCAAATCTCCCAAGAAGTGCCCAAATTTTTCCCACAGGAACAACTGTTCCACACTAAGTGACCTCTGGCCATATTTCTGAGAATATCTGATACATATTGGATGTTGCTACAAACATTAGAAACCTAAGCACATGAAAACCAGCTGCTCTAATGTCAGTTTGCCATGACTCCATGGATATCGTCCCTCTAAGGCTTCAGTTTCCTCCCAAAATACAAGGGGTTTGTATGAGACGGTGGTGCTCGGGTCTACAAGGCCTAGATCCTTTCCTTAGGTCACCAGTTGACCACACAGGACCTGGGGGTGGAGCTCATGTCCCCATTGCGTGGGGCAGTCAGAGCCTGGAGAATGGACCTGAGACTGGAGGAGGTACAAATGATGGACCCAGGCTACCAGAGAAATGATTGCTTCTCTCCCCAAGGTCCATGGCTCACTCACCTGCTGCTAAGAACGTCTCCCCTTGAGTTCTTGGACCTCTGGGATGGACCAGTACAATGCTGCCCGTAAGCCCCCCAAAACATCTCAGGGCTGGTCATATTGGTCTTACAGTAACCAGACTCAGTCATAGCCACGTCATCCCAGAGTAGGAGAGCGCCCGTCTGCTAGCCAAGAGGCAGAGGGGCAAGGTCTTCAGCCACCACGGGAGCCAAACAAAATCAATAAAACCTCACCGCAGACTGGGGTGGGTAAGCTTGAAAGGTCAGGGAGTTGTGAAGCACAGCAGCCAAGGAGAGAAAACTTATGATGGCGGTTACTGCTTCTGTATAGAGTTTGAATATTTTTTGAAATATTTCACATACGTGTGCTTATCAGCTCTAAATCCTACCAGCTGTGCTGCTCAGCGCCACTTATATGCTGTCTCCTCCTATTCCCCTCACATCCATCCAATCACCGGAGTTTCCCACCTTACCTCCTCCACACTCCTCCTCCCCTCTTCTGTTCTAGTCAACAACCTGGCCACCGGTCAGCTGGGTTATTGTAACTGTCCTCTAAGGAGCATCTCCCTACCTACGGTCTCAGCGGCCCCACATTCTGAGCCATCCTCTGCTCTGCAGCCAGTAGGTTCTCTAGAGGTTTATTCAATTATTGTAGCTCCTCTGATAAAAGTCCTTCCATGGGGTTCCATCGGAAACAGCATAATGATCCATAGTCTGCCTGGGATCCACAGCCCTCCATAAGCCCACTCGTTCATTTCTGCCTGCCCCTGGGGGACCCCACAGCATAAGTGGTCAACCATTACTCATCCTGGGCCTAGGCTGACACCATCCCCTCACTCAGAAAGTCTTCCCACTCTACTTCGTCAGGTTGCCAGGTTCCCAAGTTCAGTTCTTCAATCCTCAGCTCAGTCCCTATCTCCCAGACCCTCCCCTCATTCTGCTGCCTACCAAGGCCACCATGGCTAACTTAGTTAGGGATAAGGGATGGTCATAAGGGATCAACATTTCTGTATGTCTTGTCCCTTTCTCAGCTGTGAGACTTTTCAGGTAAAGACCAAATCTTCTTGTCCCCGACACATTTATCGTGTACTCTTAGGAATCGCAAAGAAGTATCTGGGTTTTTTGTGTGTGTTTGTTTGTTTGGTTTGGGGCTTCTTTTGGAGGGCGGTTTATTAGATTTTTATTCATTTATTTTCCATGGAGGCACTGGAGATTGAACTCAGGACCTTGTGCATGCTGAACACGGGCTCTACCACTGCTTACGTTCAGTAGGCAATAAACCCATCTTAACTAAATGCACAGACAGTTTGGGAACGTAGAATGGGGCTCACAAATCTCATGATGATGGTTATTGCTTCCGTATAGAGTTTGAATATTTCTCAGACAGGAGAAAGACAAACACAGGCAGGAGGAAGGGTAAGAAACAGAAAGGAAGGGAAAGCTAGAGAAGAGAAAGGAAAACGGAAATTTTTTTTTTAAAAGAAATAAAGGAGAAAAAGGAAAGAAAAAACCATGAATAATCACTTTCTGAAATCTGTCTGGGAGAAGCACACTTGAACACCCAGGGCAGGAGAATCTGGAGAATAGCTCTGCATTGGACATCAGGGGGCAGACTCTGAAACACCCTGCATCAGTTTCAAGCAAAGGGCAAGGCTTTGAAAATCAAGGCATCTTGGGGATCTTCCCAGTGAGCAGAAGAGAGTTCCTCTTGCTCAGAGAGAAGAAATAAACAAACACAAAAGAAGTCCAGGTGTATCTCTGCCCCTAAGCACTCCTCCACCCACTGGGTGGCCGCAGCGATGCTCTCTGTCCTGGTGACATCCGGGATCACCGTCTCCAGCCTGTCAGACGTCTGCTTCCTCAGCTGCTGGGCCCCCTTCTCGGTCAGACACGCAGCCAGCACCCGCAGGCCTCGTAGGTCCAGCTGCCTGGCCAGCAGTTCCCGAAGCCCGAGTCACAGCCCGTGATGAAGACGTACTTGTCCCAGAGGTGGCTCACCACCTGCCTCTCCCGGTACCAGCGCAGGAGGTGGCACAGGCCCACCAGGGCCGCCAGGCACAGCCACACAGCTCACGGAGAACAGTGCCTGAAGGCTAAAGTTGTACTCAAGTTCTGTCACTCACCCTCTGTCGTGGGGTCCTCAGGTATCTTCCTGTTCACACTGGAGGCCCCTCTGATCTAGTTCTTATAGTTCACACTGTCTGCATTTATGTCAAACCCACTCAGTAAATGTTTACTTAGATGACATTTCAAATGACTGTATAAGTCAATGCTTTTTAAGGTATATAATATCATAAAATATTGTTCAAAGGCATAAAATTCCCCAAAGTCCCCATAACCTCATTTTTATAATGAGGAAGGTGAGTTAAGATGACTGGGAGATACCTCCCAACTGAAATTGGTACTCAGCCTGGAAATCCGTATGACTCTGTGCAAATTCCTTCTCCATTGAGTCCATACAGAGTATCATGAGAGCAGCGGTGACGCAGATTCGGGAAGCCCCGGGAAACCAAGGGAATTCCTGCCCAGCACACAGTAGGTGCTCAGTAAAGGTTAGCAGAAAACATAAGACGGGTACAGAATTAACTCCCCTCCCCTTGAGGGTCGGGGAGGGGATCTAGGTTGGGGATCGCGGGGATGGCAAAGGATGGAAGACAGTGACTCGAAAGGAGGGGACAGAGGGAGGGCCACAGAAAGGCTTCTGCGGAGCCAGAGGCTACACGTTGCCAGGGAAGGGTCTGGGCCCTGCAGTCCTAAGACACCTCTCCCTGGGTCCATCCTTGGCTCTAACCCTGTGACCCAGGTCCCTTGACAAACCCTGGAAAGATTGTTATTATATATTATACCCTCACGTCTGTGGAAGAAGGGATGATTTCACTTCCCTCTTCAAACCCCTCCTCAGGCCGTCCGCTCACCCTTCCCCTCCATGAAGGCACCGGACTCTTCCTCTCCTGGATCCACAACCCGCTGCTCCCCAGGGCCCTGGTCCCAATCACTGGCCTGGGTAAACTTTCCAACTTTTGTTTTAACGAAAAAATAATAATTGGAAATGCATGGTTTCATGACAAATCAAAAGTTGGTATCTGTGTCTTGTGTCAGGACCCCTATTGAGGACACCCCCTCACAGCCACAGCTGTGTTGGCACCTGGGCTGATGTGCCAGGCTGGTGGTTGCCCCCTCTCACCCCTGTCCACAGGTGTCATCAAGGAAGAGAGGCTTTTACCTCCCCAAGGCCATTTCTATCCTGTGGGAGGGGGAGGCTGGCCAGGGCCAAGGCACCCCAGCAGAGGTGGACAGGGGCAGGGGGGAGCGGGCTGATACACTTCCAGCAGCTCACACCCCCCAAAACGTGTGGATTCCTCAGGGTGGCAGGAGTGCCATAAGGCTCAGAGCCTAAAGGGACTGATCAAGAAACTAGACACAGAAATGAACTATTGGTCCCTGTTCCTCACCACAAAACTTGGTTCCTTCCTCCTAATATCCCCGAAGTCCTCAGTAATGTCCCACGAGAAGACTGGGGAGGAGGTGGAGAGGGAGGAGAGACAGGTCTCCCTGGTGACACGAGATCCCCTCTCCACTGCATTTCCCTTCACTGATGCATCCCTTCCCTCACATAGTACCCCACCCCCCCATGCACCCTAGTTTGGGGCTACAGGGCCTGAGCAGGCCTTGGGGAGCTCCAGTAGGCCATGAAATCCACCAGGAAGGTGGGCATGTAGCTCATGGGGAGGTAGAAGAGCTTGGCATCCCAGCCACAGGAGTATCGCGTGCGGGGGTGGCAGGCGGTCAGGGCGTGCTCCATGCAGTTCGTCACCAAGGACAGATTCTTGGACCATCTTGGTTTCAGTGTTTCAAGTGACTCCAGGACTGTTCAGAGGGAGACACCGTCCAAATTATTCTCAGGTCTCAACCCTCCCACTTTTCAGATACACTAAAGAAAAAAGTTCCTAAAAAAGCACTTACACTCCAAATGCAATTCATGGGTTTCACTCGAGCGTGTCCTCAGTCTTACCCCACTGTCACAGTCCTCGCTAGCCCCCTCCGCCTCGACTCCTGGGAATGTGTGCACCGCATAAACCGGAGCTCTCCACAAACACTGGAAATCTAGGTGCCTAAGCCAGCCTGGCGCTAACACCATCCTGCCGTGAGTATGTGGATGTCTTCCCTCCTTGGCTCAATTTCATCCCCAAATAACTAAGAGGTAAGAGGAGACAGTGGTCCCCGGGTGTACAAGGCCTGGATACTTTCCTTGGGTCACCAGTTCACCACATGGGACCCTGGGGATGTCCCCACTGTGGGGGTTGGGGGGGTTCAGAGTGTGGAGGATGGACCTGAGCCTGGAGGGGGCGCTAATGATGACCCAGGCTTCCAGACAAGGGTTTGCTTCTCTCCCCGAGGTCGACAGCTCACTCACAGGTGGGCACAAACGTCTCTCCATAGAGTTCCTTGACCTCTGGGCTGGCCTGATCCCATGCTGTCCGGAAACTCTGAGAAAATGCCTCCATGTTGGTTATATTGGTGCTGAAGACACCGGGCTCGATCATAGCCACCTTCACCCCAAAGTGGGAGAGCTCCCTCCTGCAGTGCAGACAGGCATAAAGGCAAGAACGTCAGAGGGCGGGAGAAACGTTTTCCCAAGATTTTCCATACATGTGCTTATACTTCTCAATCTTACCAGTTGTGCCCCTTAAATGCTATCTCCTCATATTCACCTGGCACCCAGCCAGTCACCGGGCTTTGTACAATTTACCTCCTCCACACTCCTCAGTTTCCTCTCTCCTCTCCTCGCCAGTCAGCTCCCTGGCCATCCATCTGCTGGGCTGTCAAAATGTCCTCTGAGAAGCGTCTCCCTACCTGGGGTCACTCCCCACCCCACACTCAAGCCACCCCCAGCCCTGCAGCCACTAGACTCTCTACCACTGATACAATTAATTAGCTCCCTTGATTAACTGCTTCCACGGGGTTACACTGCCTCCCAGGCTCCCCGCAACCTCACAGCAAAGCAGTGATGTATATGGACACCCTGTAGTCAAGTTATATTGGTGACAATTCTGCCTCACTTTCCAATTCTGGGCCCTCCTCCAGCGCAGAGGTACATTCACTTGATCTCTATACTCCTGGAGCCCATCCTGATACCAAGAACTTAAAAGGAGCTTCCCAGTGAATGCCTGGCAAAAGCAAGAGAGAAGGTTCTGGGGCAAAGAGACTCTAAGTCTGTGAAGAAAGAAAACCCCTGTCAAAGGCCTCGCTCACAGCCCCTACCCAGTCCCAGAAGCACAGAGCAGGGGGACCGGGGGCGGGGGGCTCTGTCCTAGGCCAGTACCTGAGGGAGTCTGAGAAGGCCTCAACGCCGTACTTGGACACACAGTATCCTCCACCAAACAGGGAAATCCGGCCCATGACACTGGAGACGTTGACCACACGGCCCCTCGCCTTCCTCACAAGGGGCAGCAGACTCAGGGTCACCTCGATCACCCCCAGCAGGTTCACGTCCAGGATCTTCATGAAGTCCTGTTTCGTCAGCCACTCATTGGGTGCGGTGGGTATGGAGATGCCCGCGTTATTCACCAGGCCCCAGAGTCCTGGGAACAGTGAGGGCAAGAGGGCAGTATCATGCTTGTCCCTGAGCGGGGGCTCAGCTCGGGTTCCAAATCACCTTCCAGTCCAGCGAGGGCTTTAGGAGAGAGGCTGCATGGGGAGCAGCTGGGACAGATAGCAGGGTGCTGCCGGGGTCAGGGCAGAGCAGCCCCGTAAGTGCTGGACGACAGGTGCGCCTTCCTCTGGACTCAGGGCCCCTGGCCCAGCCCGCTGCCACGGGGCAGCGCGCAAGCGCCCAGCTTTGACGGAGGCAGGGGCTGAGGAGGAGGGAGTCTGCTGTGTCCACAGTCTGGACCGCCGAGAATTAAGTTCTGCGTTGTCACACCTGTATGTCTGAGTACAGATTGGTTGAGTAAACAGATCTGAAACCCTAGGTTTGGGGGAATGTGGAGACAGGTCAAGTCTGAGAGGACCAGCCCTCAAACACCCTGCATCAATACTGAGCAATGTTCCTGCAGGGCTCTGGGGAGTCCCCAGAGGCAGGCTTTCAGGGGGAGGCAAGGATGCCTCCTTACTGCCTCCCCCAATACAGCACTCAACCCCTGTCCCAGCAAGTGCCACTCTCTCTTCCAGCCTCTCTTCTACCCACACAGGAGGCCACTCTGGCCCGACCCCCGTCAGTGTACAGTTCACTCAGCTTCACGGAAACCTCTCTTGAAGACCCAAAGACACAATCTCAAGGACTTGAAGACTTACCAACCAACAGAACTGAGGGGAGCAGAAGGAGGAATTCAGAGGAGTAGGGGCAAGGGTGGCAGAAGCATTGACACACACAGCTCACTCCCTCCGCCTCTCAGGAACTGGCCTGACCTTATGGGACATTCACCAGATTCTGACTTCTAAGAACCCAGTCAATATACATAATGACAGAGTAGAGATTTGAGTAAAGAATAGTTTACCAAACATCATTTACGATGAATAGAATGAACAAAAAGGAGGAAGTAATGTTTTTACCATACCATAATATAGTATTTTTGTAAGTAATGCTATTCAAAAGGATAGAATATTCTCATTCTTTTAAAATTACGTGTTTGAAGCAATTTTATTATGTTGTTAAAATGCTCATTAAATGAAATGAACAGGATAACAACTATGTGCAAATCATAACACCACATATATATGAATGTTAACAGTACTTGTGTCTAAGTAGCGAGATACTGAGTGCACTTGATTTTTATCCCTAAATTTTCTGATTTTTCACAGTGATCACGTTTTACATTTATACTTAGATAAAAGAAATTTAAGTTCTTTACCTCCCTTGTAAAGCACATGCAGAATTGTAAAATATTTAGAAATGAAAAAGAAGAAGAAAAAAAGAAAAACAGGAAACAGAGAGAAAGTGATGGCCCTGCTAGACCTAGAACGAGTCCTGATCTCAGCTACATCATCTGAAATGGGTGACATTTAAACCCAAAACACATGATTATGGGTCACCAGCAAGAACATGTTAAAGTCCTGAGAATACAGTCCAGCTCCAGGGCAGCCCCACCCAACCCATGCACCCTTCCAGCCAGAGCCCCACGTCCACCCCACTAAGCTAGGAGACGTCTGGAATGAGGTGGGGCTTCAAGTGCGGGAAAACACAGAGAATCTTCGCCAGGTACCAGACAAGGGCTTCCCCTTACAGAGAGACAAGACCAGACTTGAGAGACATGGGCCATACCTCTGTCCCCCACATGCTCCTTCACCCACTGGGTGGCCGCAGCAATGCTCTCTGTCTTGGTGACATCCAGGATCACCGTCTCCAGCCTGTCAGACGTCTGCTTCCTCAGCTGCTGGGCCCCCTTCTCGGTCAGACACGCAGCCAGCACCCGCAGGCCTTGCAGGTCCAGCTGCCTGGCCAGTAGGTTCCCGAAGCCCGAGTCACAGCCCGTGATGAAGACGTACTTGTCCCGGAGGTGGCTCACCACCTGCCTCTCCCGGTACCAGCGCAGGAGGTGGTACAGGCCCACCAGGGCCGCCAGGTACAGCCACATAGCTTTGCAGGGGACACACACAGACAGGTTGGGGTAAAGCTGGAGTCTGCCTAGTGTTCCAACAAGAGGACTGAAGGACACACACCGAGCTGGTTTGCCATCCAGCCCCCAGGCTCTCTGGCATGGGGTCCTCAAGTTTGGCCTATTCACCTGTTTAGTGAGTAGTGTTGATTCTGGCCCCAAATGCACGCTCCTTGGTACACTGACACCATTCTAATCCACACCATTGCCTTTCCAAACAACCCCTTGAGGATCATTTCCAAACACCTTTTCTTGGTCTTCCCACTCCTCCCTGTTTCCCTCTGTCCACCCCCTCAACACCCCCCACACACACACGCTTAGGAACACTTATGGTCTTGGTCTCATGCTCCCTAACTGTCCTCCTCCCTTTCTCCTGCTCAAGTCTGGGACACACGTCTCCCTGACCTACTGGGGATTCTTACAAAGAGGATACACTTGGAATCAAGACACATGTGGCTTCAACACCCAGCTCTGCTGCCAACCAGCTGTGTGACCTTGGGCGGCTGACTTAGTCTCTGAGCCTCCTTTCCTCCTCTGGCTCAACACTCAGAATTCATTCCCGATGACTATGTCCCCTGTCAGCCCCTCTAGGATTAGAGGGACAAGGCAAAAGGATCCAAGGGCTCTTCCTGATAAAGTAGTTCTCTGGGGCAGAAAGGGGCTCAGAAGAGCAGTGGAGGAGTCTGATCGCAGAGACAAAGACAGGGGACAAGAAGAGAATTGGGGGGGACGCACACAGTGGTGAGACTTGTCCCAGATGCTGGGAGGGTTGATGGAGGGACTGACACAAAACTGGTCTGACACCTGTTCCCCTCTCCCTCCGTGAGGATGCCCCGTCCACAGCCCTGGGGGCCCGGCGACGTTGCCTCTGCCCACCCTGGGCTGAGGCTGGCCCTGCCCAGCCACACACCCAGAATCCAGACCACTCACATACTGAGACCCCAAAGGAAGAAAAGACTGACTTGAACCATGACCAAAAACATGAAGCTAACTTCCCCAAGCAGGGAGGGCTGTAACCCCAATAACTGGAAAGATGGTTCTTTAGTTTGTATCACGGAGACTGTGGAGAGGTGGAAGGACCTTCCTCACAGGAGACTAAAGAAAGGACTGGTGACTGGGCCCCAGGACAGCTGCGCATGGAGGGGCTTTCATGGTGTGGTGGGGGATGCCGTTCATTAAAGGGGGTGAATCCATCAGGGGACGGTGCTGCGTGGGGCCGGGGCAGGGACAGAAGCAGCCAGGTTCCCTGCACAGGGCATCTCCTCACTGTCCACAGTGGTCACAGCTGCGACTGGTAAGTAAGGACAGACGAGGGGCACGAGGAGGGAAGGAGAGGCTCCAGCAAAGATACAGAGGCTCAACTGCCCTTCACCTCACCCAGAAGAGGAAAAATCCCCACGGGGGTGCAGATTCAGCCTTTAGGTGTAACTGTTCTCTGCAGGGAACCGATGGTAGTCCTGGAAGTGTCTGTCCCTCAAGGTGGGAGTTGGTAGCAGAACTGGCAAAGGCTGGTCTGACAGACCCGAGCCCATCCCCGCGTCCTGGGTGACTAGCAGGACCTTCTTCTCCTACTAGGGCTTCCCAGAGGGCGAGGAGGAAGACGGTCATGAGGGAGGACGGCACCCAGGAAACTCTCAGTAAGCCTAGGTGACCTGTAAACCCTAGGCAAACACAAACTTTGCTAAGGGATAAGATCATGGTTTCTTTTCTTGGAAGAGACAAGAGCTCTTTCCCTCAATGACCACAAAGTCCTTCACCATAAGTTTCCAAGAGACCATGGAGCAAACCTGTCCCAGCCCTCATGTCCTCTGCTTCTCTCTTGGGGACCCTAGAGCGCCACAACCACTTCCTGGGGGCCTCAGGGCTCTCAGACCAATCCCCCGTGGGAACAACCCCAGGAACCTTGGGAAAGAGCAGTGAGAGACAGAAGAAGCCAGGATGACACCCACTCACCTGAAAGCTTCAGAGACAGGAGAGGTCTCTCAGAGGCAATCCGTGGCAGGGAGGCTCAAGGACTAAAATCTCTGCCCAGAAGTCTTGGGAGGGGCAGCTGCACCTGTTCTGGGGCAGCAGCTCTGAGCACTGGGCACCCTGGAGGGGAGGCACGCGCCCCCTAGTGGCACCAGGCAAAATCTCAGCTGGAACCAGGGCCAAGAGTTAAGAGCACCATTCCCCAGGCACTCATTCCCTCTTCTCCACCCAGGAGGGCTCTTCTGAAGAGAGAGAGCTTAGACAACAAAAGGGAGGTGGAATGGGCAGGGCTGGGACCCACTGTGCCAGTTTGTTTCAAGCTCTACACACCTCCAGCCCTGCTACCTGCAGTGACGTCCCACAGTGAAGAGAAGTAACCTTGCCTCCAGGTATTGAATATCTGTCCCTACTCGGGGCCAAGATGGCAGAGTAGAAGGACACTCGTAGCTCACTCTCTCCCACAAATACACCAAAACTCACATCTATGGACCCACCCAGCCAACCAGAGCACCCAATGAACTCCAACAGAACATCGCCCTCTTCAAAAGACAAATACACCAAAAATCTGGTAGGGAAAAAGAAAGAACAAATATCAAAACAGTGTGGGATCAATCCCGCAGGGAGGGAGCGGCAAAGGAGGACTAGCGCTCATTCGCTGGGTCTCCCCCTCTCCAATGGAGAGGCCAGCAGGATGGAGGGGGAGCCTCTGAGGCTCAATCTGCCCCGAGCACCCCTTGACCAACAGAACTGAGTTAAACAGGCACAAAGGGTCCCCGCGACACCCAGCCCGAGACGCAAGCCGAGGGCTGGGACAGGCCGCCCAAGCCGGGCAGAGGACAGGGGCGGCTGCGCTGAGGCAGCCCCGGGGGACTGCAGGGGGCTGCGCGCCAGGGCTGGGAGGGGATACGGGCAGAACAGCCTCAGTCCCCCATAAATTGCGAAAAAAGCAAAGCAACACGGCTGGTGTGCCCTGGGGGGAGGGGCGCCGTAGCCTTTGTCTCCTCAGACCTGCGCTGCCATTACTGGCACTTCTTGCAAGAAGAGAGGCGGGCGCAGCCACAGCCGCCATCTCCTCCTGTGCGCAGCACCCTGGCGGGGGCGGGGCCAAGACCTGAATCCCTACCTGGGGGCTCCGCATCCTCCTAGGCAGGACTGAGACTTGTTTACAGCCTGAGGCAGAGAGGATCTTTCTGCCCTGGCACCTCAGAGAACTCGCACCACGTGGCAGGGAGCAGGGGCAGGACCGTTCCACAGGCTTCCCCGAGCCCGCCTTCAGAGCACCGACCTGAGGTGGAGCGCACAGCTGCACAGAGCAGCAGAGCAACCGGTGCCAGAAGAGGGCGGGCGGCCACCTGCCTTCCTGGCAGGAACGCAGCACCTGACCACGGTGCTGGGAGGGGGCACGATCCACCCACCTGTCTCACCCGCCCAAGCGCAGCATCTGACTGCGGCACGGGAGGGGGAGTGACCCGCCTGCCCACCGGGTAAGAGCTCAGCACCAGACCCAGTGTTGGGAGGGTTCATGATCTGCTAGCCGACAGCCACTGGGAGCAGCACAGACGAGGGCGCCAACAGAGGGCCTCTGAAAACAGCAAGCTGAGTCTGTGAAATAGGGCGAAGACACAAAGACCTCTCAATAAAATCATTAAGAGCACACCTTCTCCAGGAGAACTAGATAACTGATACTCCTTAAGCCACAGTGCCAGAGAGATATGAGCAAGATGAAGAAGCAGAAGAACCACTCCCAATTAAAAGATCAAGAGAAATCCCCTGAAAGCACGATCAAGAAAATAGACATTGATGGCCTGCTAGATCAAGATTTCAAAAAAGGAGTGATCAAAGTACTGAAGGAACTAAAACAGATAGTGTTTAGAGATATAAAATATGTCAAAAATGAAATAGAAGCTATAAAGAAGAACCAAGCAGAATTAGTAAACTCATTTGCTGAGATGTGAACTGACCTAAAGGCTGTGCAAAGCAGGCTAGATAATGCAGAGGAACGAATAAGTGACCTAGAAGACAGGACAACAGAAAGCACCCAATCAGAACAGCTGAGAGAAAAACAAATAAAAAACAATGAAAACAATATAAGGGACCAATGGGATAATATAAAGCGTGCCAATTTACACATGATAGGAGTCCCAGAAGGGGAATAAAGAACAAAGAGGATTGAAAAGGTATTAGAAGAAATCATGACTGAATACTTCCCAAACCTAAAGAAAGAATCAGATATCCAAATACAGAAGGCTCAGAGGGTCCCGAACAGGAAGAACCCAAACAGACCCACACCAAGACATACCATAATCAAGATGGCCAGAGTCAAGGATAAAGAAATGATCCTACAGGCAGCAAGAGAAAAACAAATTGTGAGTTACAAGGGAACCCCCATCAGGCTCTCAGCTGATTTCTCGACACAAACTCTACAGGCCAGAAGGGAGTGGCAAGATATATTCAAAGTCCTGAATGAAAAGAAGATGCAGCCGAGGATACTCTATCCAGCAAGGCTGTCCTTCAGAATAGAAGGAGAGATAAAGAACTTCACAGAGACAAGCAAAAATTGAAAGAGGTTAGCAACACTAAACCCATGCTAAAAGAAATATTGACAGTTCTACTCTAAATAGAAAAGAAGAAGGATGTTACAAAAATGAGAAACTCATAACTGGAAAGGTGATGACTACCATGAATTCCAAAAAGAATAAACACAGAATTGTAAAAGAAGACATCCAAATCACTGAGAGTGGGAGAGGGAAGCAAGGAAAGCCACTGTGGAAAACAGTATGGAGACTCCTCAGGAGACTAGGAATAGACTTACCATGTGACCCAGGAATCCCGCTCCTGGGCATATATCCAGAAGGAAGCCAGCTTCAAAATAACACCTGCACCCCAATGTTCACAGCAGCACTATTTACAATAGCCAAGACATGGAAACAGCCCAAATGTCCATCAAAAGATGACTGGATAAAGAAGAGGTGATATATTTATACGATGGAATACTATTCAGCCACAAAAACCGATAACATAACGCCATTTGCAGCAACATGGATGTTCCTGGAGAATGTCATTCTAAGTGAAGTAAGCCAGAAAGAGAAAGCAAAATACCATATGAGATCACTTATATGTGGAATCTAAAAGAAAAAGAACATAAATACAAAACAGAAACAGACTCATAGACATAGAATACAAACTTGTGGTTGCCAAGGGGGCAGGGGGTGGGAAGGGACAGACTGGGATTTTAAAATGCAGAATAGATAAACAAGATTATACTGTATAGCACAGGGAAATATATACAAGATCTTGTGGTAGCTCATAGCGAAAAAAAATTGACAATGAATATATATGTGTGTATATATATTCATGTATAACTGAAAAATTGTGCTCTACATTGGAAATTTGACACAACATTGTAAAATGACTACTACTCAATAAAAAAAATGTAAAAAAAAAAAATACTGTTAAAATGGCCATACTATCCAAAGCAATCTACAGATTTAATGTGATCCCTATCAAATTATCCAGGACATTTTTCACATAACTAGAACAAATAACCTTAAAATTTATATTGAATCACAAAAGAGCCAGAATTGCCAAAGCAATATTCAAGAAAAATAACAAAGCTAGAGGCATAACCCTCCCAGACTTCAGACAATAGTACAGAGCTACAGTAATCAAAACAGCATGGTATTGGCACAAAAGAGACGTATGGATCAATGAAACAGAATAGAGAGCCCAGAAATAAACCCACATACTTATGGCCAATTAATCTTCGGCAAAGGAGGCAAGAATATACAGTGGAGAAAAGGCAGTCTCTTTGGCATGTGTTGTTGGGATGCTGGAGAGCCACATGGAAATCAGTGAAGTTAGAACACTCCCATACACCATACACAAAAATAAACTCAAAATAGCTTAAAGACTTAAACATAAGACAAGACACTATAAACCTCCTAGAAGAAAACATAGGCAAAACATTCTCTGGCATAAATCAGCAATGTTCCGCTAGGGCAGTCTACCCAGGCAATAGAAATAAAAGAAAAAAATAAACACATGGGACCTAATTAAACTTACAAGCTTTTGCACAGCAAAGGAAACTATAAACAAAACAAAAATACAACCGATGGAATGGGAGAAAATAATTGCAAATTATTAGACAAGAGCTTAATTTCCAAAATACATAAACAGCTCATATAACTTAATAACAACAACAAAAAAAGCAAACAACTCAATCAAAAAATGGTCAGAAGACCTAAACAAGCAATTCTCCAATGAAGACATACAAATGGCCAATAGGGACATGAAAAAATGCTCAGTATCTCTCATTATCAGAGAAATGCAAATCAAAACTACAGTGAGGTATCACCTCACACCAGTCAGAATGGCCATCATTCAAAAGTCCACAAACAATAAATGCTGGAGAGGGTGTGGAGAAAAGGGAACCCTCCTACCCTGTTGGTGGAAATGTAGTTTGGTGCAGCCAGTATGGAAAACAGCATGGAGATTCCTTAAAACACAAAAAATAGACTTACCATATGATCCAGCAATCCCACTCCAGGACATATATCCAGAGGAAACTCTAATTTGAAAAGATACGGGCACCCCAGTGCTCATAGCAGCACTATTTACAATAGCCAAGACATGGAAGCAACCTAAATGTCCATCAACAGATGATTGGATAAAGAAGTTGTGGTACACATATACAATGGAATACTACCAAGCCATAAAAAAGGATAAAATAATGTCATTTGCAGCAACACGTATGCACCTGGAGATCATCATTCTAAGTGAAGTAAGCCAGAAAGAGAAAGAAAAATACCACATGAGATCACTCATATGTGGAATCCAAAACAAAAAAAAAGACACAAATGAACTTATCTACAAAACAGAATATAGACTCAGACATAGAAAACAAACTCATGGTTACCGGAGGGGAAGGGTGTGGTAAGGGATAAACTGGGAGTCTGAGATTTGCAGATACTAACTACTATATATAAAATAGACAAACAAGGTTATACTGTATAGCCCAGGGAACTATAATCAATATCTTGCAGTAAACTATAATGGAAAAAAATACGGAAAGGAATATATGTAGGTATATGTTGGACAGAAACATTGTGCTGTATACCAGAAATTGACAGAACATTGTAAACTGACAATACTTCAATTAAAAAAAAAAAAAAGATGACTTCAGCGAGTCCTCTGAACACCAGCTCTCTGGGAGTTTAAGAATCCGTATGTTTTCATCAAACTGGTGAAACCTTAGGAAGCTGGGGCCTCAGCTCCACAGAATGCAAGAAGAATTTCTGTCCAGCCCATATTAGGTGCTCAGCACAAGTTAGTAGAACTGAATAAACCTGGAATCAGCACATCTACAGGGACCCTGGAGGAGGTGCTGCGGGTCAGGAGGTGGGGGAATCTGAGGGAGGAACTGAAGCCAGGGAGGGGATAGGGAAGTGAAGGGGGGAAGAGCTGGGGCATTCTGAGAGACTGCTGGGAGGTCCCAGTTTCCCTGAGGGTATGGTACCCAGGGCCTTGCTAGTCTCTGTCAGTCTCTCCAAGTTTCCTCTTCCTTAGACGAATATGCACCATCCCCCGGCACACACTCTCTTGAGAAACCATGAGAGGAAACAGTTGTCCTTCATCTTGTAGGAAGGATAAGGGCTGGGAAGCAAAAGCAACCCACCTTCCCTTTCTCAAGCTCCTCCCCCAGATCCTCCCACACTTCTCTCAGCACCATGAAGGCAACTTCTCCCTCACTCAAGAAATTTCCCAGAATTCTCGGGGCTGAGTCCCCTCCACAGAAGTGTAGACCCTGCCCCATGTCCCTGAGAAGCTCTTCTAGGGTGGTCATGTTTAACCATTCGGACATCATGGATCCTTTCGAGCAGCCAAGGAAGGCTTGAAGCCCCATAAAAACGACTTAACGCAACAGACAGGGTTTTATATTTAGTTTTCAGTAAGTTCACAGACCACCTAAAGCCATTAGGTGCCAGGCACCAGGTCAAGAATCCCAATAGTAAGAGTTTACTGAACTACTGGCAGTGTGACTCAGGCAAATTGTTTGACCTCATTGTGCCTCAGTTTCCCTGTCTGCAACAGAACCCACCTCAAGTTGCTGTGAGGATTAAATGAGATGATACCTGGAAAGCACACTGCAGTCATGCCTGGCAAATGGTGCGTGCTCAGCAGCTGTTAGCTGTCACCATTACTACAGCTCCTCTCTGGTGGTACATGGAGGCATCTGGGGTTCTTGACGTTTTGCATAACACATACATCAGACGACTAAATAAAAGAAGCGAGTGTTGATCCAGTTCAGAGAAAAAATGGCTGGCGTTGGTAGGACTAGGGAGAGGATACCAAGGTCAGTTCCACAGAAGGGATTTCTCTCTCCTCGTCCACAAGAAGTGGAAAGGGGGCATGTTTATGCCAAGTGCTTTACATATATGATGTCATCCATCCCATACTATAACCTTGCCACCGTTATCCTCATTTTACATATAAAGAAAGTGAGACTCAGAAAGGTAAGGTGGATTGCCCAAAGCTACCAAGCTACTAAGTGGTGGAACAGGGTGTCAAAGCCAGGTCTGGTCCCCAACCTAGTGTTCTCTCCACTGTCTCAGGGAAGAGCTAAGCAGAGCAAGGACGGGGGCCGCTGGGCCACATCCTGTCTTGGGGAGCCTGGGGAGCCCTTGCTCTGGTGCTTCTGGGTAGACAAGCCTACCTTCCTGGCTTGGAAAAGCCACGGCAGGAGGGCAGAGCAACTTCTGCGGTTGGACTTGGCTTCTGTACTCAGTGACCTCCTGGAAGCTCAGGCTGGGGAAGGGCGTGCTATCACTGCCAAACTCCTCAGCCTTGACCTGTCCACAGTCCACCTGCCCTCACCACATAAAGTACGGTCCTTGGTCACAAAGGCCAGGCGAGTGGGGGAATTCCTGGGACAATCTGCTCCACCCCTTCCTCCAGGGTCCAGGCGCAAGCCCTTGGCCCCCTCCCAACCCTGGGAAGCTGCCTGCCTTTATCTGTGCCTCCCAATAACTCCTCCCTGGTACCTTCCTTCCTTTCTGATTGTTGACTACAATGTCTTGTCTATATTTTTTAAAAAAGAAGTGGTGGGGGGGAGGAAGGAGAAAGAGTAAATTTCCAGGAATTGTTTTGCTGCTGGTCCTGTTGCTTTAATTATTTGCCCTCTCCTCCTATCCAGGTTGGCAAGGAGCCTGGGCTCCTGCCCCCTCCCTCTTTCCTTTCGTTCCAGTCTCTCCCTTTCCAGCTGCCTACCTCCTCCCTCCCAAGAAAAACAACCACATGAAAACTGCAGAGCTATCACTTATTTCTTCCTGAGGGAGCAGCTTTCCCTCTGTGCCTCTGCCAGAAGGAACCGCCATCACTTCCTCTTGCTGCAAATACACATTGGGTGATGGGGGTGAGGGGACTGGGCAGCAGATGGAGGTGAGGCTGCAGGGGGTGATGTCTCTGTGTGGGAGGGGAAAGGTTCTGGGTGGAAGATTCAGACTCAGGAGACTAAGCCACTAAAATGCAGTCTTGAGAGGAACGGAAATGACCGTGGGTCATGTGGAGAGAACAGAAGCCAGACCTGGGTCTTTTTGGAGGGCGCTTGGTCCAGTAGAGCCTCCATCAGCATGGCTCAAATGCAGGGGGAAGGAAGTGAAAATTCTCAGAAGGCTCTCTACTGATAGAAACTGAGACCCTAAAGAGAGAGCAGAACTGCCTGAAAAATCAAAGTGAACCACATTTGATGTCATCATAGTTCATCATGACAGATTTCTTGATCTAGGAGTGGTCTGATGTGTAAGTGGAGGTGTGATATAATAAAAGATATATATTTGGTCTTTGCCCTGGTTCCTTACACAGAGCTCCTAAAATCTTGGTAATTTCCTAGTAATCGCAGTGACAAGAGCATCTTACAGAGAACTCCCAAACCCCTTGGAATCTCTTGGGTGATAGGAATGTCTTCTGTTCCAGGGAGATGACTCTTCTTGGGCTCCTGATGACTTGGGGATGGGGCTGCTCACCAGCAAGACCAAGCCTTGATTAGAAGCTTGGAACTTTCAGCCTCACCCCCTACCCCATCCTCTGGGGAGAAGGGTGGGGCTAGAGATTAAAGCAATAATCGGTCATGTCTACGTGATAAAGTTTCCATAAAAATACCTACACTATGAGGTTCCAAGAGCTCCCAGGTTGGTGAACATATCCATGTGCCAGGAGGGTGGTGCTCCCCAACTCCACAGAGATAGTCCCTGTTTATCTGGCTGTTCATTTGTATCCTTTATAATGAAACAGTAAACGTAAGTAAGTATTTCCCTGAGTTTTATGAGCCATTCCAGCAAATTATTAAAACTGGAGGGGGGGTGGGTACCCCGAACTTTGTAGCCATGTTGGATAGATGTGTGTGTACCTAGGGGAACCCACTGCTTGCAACTGACATCTAAGCCCTTAAGCCTGTGGAGTCTGACACCAACTCCACGTGCTTGGTGTCAGAATTAAATGATAGGACACCCAGCTGGTGTCTGGAGAGTCGGAAAATTGGTTGGTATGGCAGTGGTGAGGGGAACTCTACACATTTGGTGTCAGAAGTGTCGTGAGCAGAGAAACAGTTTTTCTATGGGAGACTTTAAGAAAACTGAAAAATACAAACTTGTGGTTGCCAAGGGGGCGGAGGGTGGGAAGTGATAGATGGGACTTCAAAATTGTAGAATAGATAAACAAGATTACACTGTGTAGCACAGGAAAATATACACAAGATCTTACGGTAGCTCACAGAGAAAAAAATGTGACAATGAATATACGTATGTTCACGTATAACTGAAAAATTGTGCTCTACACTGGAATTTGACACAACATTGTAAAATGAGTATAACTCAATAAAAAATGTTAAGAAAAAAAAAAAGAAAACTGAAAAATTAAAAACATCCCTTCCCATGGAGATGGTTGGCGGCGATGTTTGCACAACAATGTGAATATACTAAATGCCACTGAACTGTAAACTTTAAAATGGTTAATACTGCCATAGGAATTTCACCTTGATTAAATTTATATATATCGAACCCCCTCCAGACAACACACCCTCGATCCTACAGCCTACAAAACACAGGCCCAGCTCCAGGTGGCTCTGGTCTCTTCGCAGTGTGGCCTGTGTGACTGGGCCTCACGGAGGATAAGGAAGCTCCCCCTTCCTGCCCACAGGGCTACCTCAGGGATCAAATCAGTAACTGGGGTGAAAGTGCTCTGAGAAGCAGGAAGCTCTGCTGACACAAGACGTTCCCCAACAACACAAATCCAGGGGCTTCACGCCGTCCTCTTGGCTTGGAGGGAGACAGAAGTCTGGTGTCTGTCTGTCTGTCTCTCTCAGCCACACTTGGCCAGAGAAGCACGGAGCAGCGGGGGACAGAATGCTGTCCTCCTCCCTCTCCGTGTCCAGGCTTCTCCCTGAAGCCCAACGCCCCTTTCCCACTCGACACCCAGCCTTCTCTCTCTCTCCAGATTCTCACCTCAGATCACAGCTTAATGCTGGGGAATGGCCAGAGTGATTACAAGTCTGACACATTTTCAGATTTACTTTAGCCCTCCCACCCATATCCAGTCCTGCTTTGGCAAGAATCAGGACTGACAGCGGAGAGCAGGACTCCCGGCTGATTTAGCAAGGGGAGACCACAAACATATGTAATGCATTTACCACAGGGCCGGCCCTGTGCTCAGCACGTCACCTCGCTGGCTCATTTAATTCTCACAACACCTGTTTTAGTAGATGTGCCTGTCATCCCATTTTGCAGAGGAGAGAACTGAGGCTTAAAGAGGTAAATTCACACAGCTAGTGAGGACTCTGGATTTTAATGCTTGCAGCCTGACTCCTCCCTGTCACTGGCATACTGGAACTTTGGCTGTGACTTCCCCTCTAACTGGATTGGGGGAAGGCAGGAAAAATCCTGACCCTCTCTCACAGAGCCTCAGCCAGTGATACTGCTTCCTGGATGAGAAGGACAGCCCTGAGCCCGCAGCAAAGCCAGCCCCGCAGCCACGGCCCTCCAGCCTCCTCACAGCTCCCCAGCACTCCAGACCTGCCGGCCTGTAGGACTGAAGTGCTCCCGACACGGAAACTCAGGTGAGTGTTGCCCCCTCTCAGGAAGAAGGGAGTGGGGCTCGGAGAAACTGGCTTCCTTGTATGATCACAGTTGTTCCCAGGGAGGAACTGGAGCCAGGGTGGGGGGATGTGTGTCCCCATACGTGGTCCAAATAGCAAGACAGAGCGAGAGCCCTAAGGAAGACCCACGTAAAAGGGCCAAGGGGTGATGTGCCGGGAGAGAAGCAGGGACTGAGCCCACCTGGACTGGAGGAGGGTGGGGCTGGCCGGGGCTGGGAAGAAAGCGGTCGGGCACAAACAGTTCTGGTCTCTCCTGCCACCAAGACCTCTTAACAACATATTTGCGCTCTTGGGTCAAAGCCTGTGGTCAGCTGTGCACTCTCCTTTCTTGCCTCCCCAGACCCAGAATCTTCACCCAGAGTCTCCTGGTCCCTGCGGCCCGCGACCTCGGGCACACGGGGCTGCCGCCGAGGTCTCTTTTCCCTCGCAGCCCTCCCCCGCCCCGCGAGGCGCCTGCCGGCCCGCATGTCGGCCGCGGGGCCCGGCCCCTCCCAGGGGCCCCCGGCGGGGCCGGCCAGCGAGCCGGGAGAGATCCACAACTGGACGGAGCTGCTCTACTTCTTCAACCACACGCTGCCCGAGTGCCACGTGGAGCTCAGCGAGAACACCAAGCGGGTGGCGCTCTTCGTGCTCTACCTGGCCGTGTTCGTGGTCGGGCTGGTGGAGAACCTGCTGGTGATCTGCGTGCACTGGCGCCGCGCGGGCCGCGCGGGGCTGCTGCGCCTCTACGTCCTCAACATGGCGGCCGCCGACCTGGGCACCGTGCTGTCCCTGCCCGTGTGGATGCTGGAGGTCACGCTGGACTACACCTGGCTCTGGGGCAGCTTCTCCTGCCGCTTCGCCCACTACTGCTACTTCGTCAGCATGTACAGCAGCGTCTTCTTCCTGGTGTGCCTCAGCGTCGACCGCTACGTCACGCTCACCGGCGCCTCGCCCTCCTGGCAGCGCCACCAGCACCGCGGGCGGCGGGCCGTGTGCGCGGCCGTCTGGGTCCTCTCGGCCCTCGTCCCGCTGCCCGAGGTGGTCCACATCCGGCTGGTGGACGGCTTTGAGCCCATGTGCCTCTTCGTGGCGCCTTTCGAAACGTACAGCACGTGGGCGCTGGTGGTGTCCCTGTCCACCACCATCCTGGGCTTCCTGCTGCCCTTCCCTCTCATTGCCGTCTTCAACGTGCTGACGGCCTGCCGCCTGCGGCGGGCGGGGCGGCCCGAGGGCCGGCGCCACTGCCTGCTGTTGTGTGCCTACATAGCCGTCTTCGCCATCTGCTGGCTGCCCTACCATGTGACCCTGCTGCTGATCACACTGCACGGGACCCACATCTCCCTCCACTGCTACCTGGCCCACCTGCTCTACTTCTTCTACGACATCATCGACTGCTTCTCCATGCTCCACTGCGTCGTCAACCCCATCCTTTACAACTTTCTCAGCCCGGGCTTCCAGGATCGGCTGCTGAAAGCTGTGGTCCATTACCTTCCCAAGGCCCAGGCCAGGGAGGGCAGACGTGCCTCCTCCTCCTCCTCCTCCTCCTCCTCCACCCAGCATTCCATCATCATCACCAAGGAAGGCATCCATCCCCCTGCAGCGGGCCCTCACCTCCACCCGAGCCTGAACTTCCAGGCACCAAATACCCCACCCACCTCCGCTCCTCAGTCTCTCATAGCCAGCTGAGGAGGATTCCAGTCTCCTCCACCAGCGAAGCAGAAAGCTGGAAGAGGAGGTGAGAGACTTTGGGGGAGCACGGGAGAGGGTCAGAGCACTCATGGCCAATTCTGGGTATATCTTAAAATACTGAGGTGGGGAGGTGGGGAGTTGGGGATGGGGAGAGGGGACAGGGAGGGACAGGGAGCAGGTCCTTGTGTTGTGATATTTGACCTGGTCCTGGTGTCTAAGGGAGACACGCAGGGGAAAGGGTGAAATAAAGATTAGAGACAGCCACGACTCTGGGTCTCTGAAAAAACCTGCCCTGCCAGCTGGGACTAGGAGGGGAGCTGAGGCTGAAGAGATGCTCAGCAGAAAGCAGACGCACTCATTTCAGAAATCACCCTGGCCGGAAAGAGTGCACTCTGCAGGAACCCCAGGCAGCTTTGCTTTCGTGTTCGTGCTTGTCGACCTCCCGGCACACCATGCAGGCTGTGGGGACAAGAGGCCAGAGGCCAAGGAACCAGGAGGCCTCAGGAGGCGTTTCCTAGCAGTGCATCCTCCCTGCGGTGATAGATGGAGGGGCGGGGCCGGCAGAGGTGGGTAAAGCCGAGGTCAGTGTCTGAGACAGGCACCCTGCAGCTGGGTCAGCACGAGGATTCTCCACCCTCACCACCACCATCCAGGAAGCGGCTCCATTTCCTTGCCGATGCTCTCCGCGACCCCCCTCCCACTAGAGCAGAGGAGCTGCCCCAGAGTCCACACTCCTCAGAGCCCACCTCCCCCCAGCTCTGAGTCTAGGACATTTCCAGACCTCTACCCCTCGTCCCTCCCTGTCTCTCCAGGTCAGAGGAAAACATCAAGGAACATCCATTCTGGGAGCAGACTTTGGGACAGGCAGCAGCAGGCACTGCCGGTGCTCCATCTGTCAGCCTTTGTCCTGTGCACAGGGTAGCGAAGGAGACATCTTCTAATCCTGTCACAGGACAGAGTTCTGGCATTCTTCTAAGTCAGTTCTCACCCACAGACTTCTTTCTTCCTGGACAAGTCTCATAATTTTCCTGTCCAACAACTCACTTCCATTAACACTTGTCCTACAGACAGGAAAGTAAGTCCTCTTGCTAACACGCAGGTCTTCTGCAAAAGGCTCATCTATCAGTTTGGGGAACTAGGACCATGTCTGTGAAGTGCTCTGACTCCAGTAAGGCCTGAGAGTAGGTCCCAGCCCACCTGTTCTGAGTCCTCGGTCTCTCCATCCTGCCTGTGGAGAGTGAAGGGCTGGTGGACACGGTCTCTGAGACCCTCTGTCCTGCTCAAGTGCTCAGTATGTCTGGAATGTTTAACTTGGATTAGCTGCTCGCTGACCTGGTGTGCGGTCTCCTCTGCTCTCAGAAATCTGAAACTGTTCACCAGATGCATTAAACATGTGCTCCAACACTATGTGCCCGTTTGTCAGGAGCACCGAGAAAAAAATCCATGTCTACTGCTCACTGGGCCCAAACCTGAGAAAGGGTCTTAAGCTACAAACAGCTACTCAGTGGTATAGAGCTGAAGGCTGTTTCAATCAGGACAGTGATGTGGGGCTAGAGCAAGAACTTAACCTAACAATGCAGAAAATGTACTGGACTTTCCTCCCTTGTGTCCACATGAAAACCAAGCAAGTCAATGCCCACATCACTGCCTCCTCTGACTTGGGCTCCAGAAGCTCCCTGAAGGAAACCCAGCGGCACATATCACACCCCAGGTTACCTCAGAGGCCATTTTCCCTACAACTTCTCTTCCCCCAGATTTCACTCTGGCAACCAGTGCCCTGGCAGCATGGGTACTTCCCGGGGCTGAGAGAACCAGCATGCTGAGCAAGGCCACCCTCAGCGTTTGCGGGGCACTGATGGGGGGCCAGGCCCAGGCAATGTGCTCTGAGACCAAATGGACCACGTCACGCCCTACCTTCTAGAGGTCTGTCTCCCTTCTGTGGGGGGACAGTTGTTATCAACCTCATGAAACCATGCCAGACCTCCGCCCCCTCTCCACTCTGATACACCATGTCACGGCGAAACAGATGGCACCAACCAGACAAATTTGTGGCCAAATCTCTGGTCCAACCAGACATCAGCAGAGCCCCACTGCTCTCTCTGAGCCAACAGAAGATTCCTCTCAGGGATGTTCCCTCTGAAAAGGTCGGGTCATTGAATTAATTTCCCACTGTCCCACTAAAAACAGGACAAATTAATGCCGGGGAATTCTAGCTACAGGAAAGGAAAATGTGCTACCTGAAAGAATTCTGGCAACTGCTGAGCAGAACACTCTACTGAAAGGGTGATGGCCCGGGTACTCTGAACTCTGAAGGGATGAGCATGATCACAGTAAATAGGAAAAGCACTCCCATTTCAAATTTCCTTTTTTTATTCTAAATAAAAACCACACTTTGTGCCGAACAATGGAATATAAAAGAATCAGATGTACAACGATTTTAGACATCTACTATTTGGGAAAAAAAGTTTACAAAATATACAAAACTTTACAGCAATAGATAGTAAACACTTAAATATTAGGAGGTCAGTACTTATTAATTTAATGGAAGGAGTTAGACGTCAACAACTCTTCTCGGATTCGTTAAGAGACTTGAGCTAGTAGACGGGCAGGGAGGGTGGACTGGACGGGGGAAGGGTGTTAAAAGAAACATCCAAATCAAAAGTTTCCTTTTCGTCCTGATGTTAAGTTTATGATGAGCGATCACATTGAAACGAACGCTGTGTGCCCTGCTTCCTAATTCATCCAGTGCACGATTTCGGGAAAAGGATATGTGGGGACTCCCAGAGGGGCATATTTCTCCACATGGCCCACTTCCATGCCAACAAAATCAGTGTCCATCTACGAAGGAATTTAAATTCACTTCCAAAGTTGAGTAGTCTGGGGAACAGGAGGGCACAGCAGGCAGCCAGAAGAGGAAGAAAACATCAGCAGCAAAACCTGACTGGGGAGAAGGTATTAAAGACAAAGGCTGTCCGAGAGATAAAAGGGTGCTGACAGATCAGAGGAAAGTCGAAAAGAATTTTTACCCATTTCCTGGCCCCCACCCCCACCTCCTTTCTTCCCAACTAGCCATGAACTATAGACACTCCACGGGGTCTTAAAATTTAGGAACAAATACCAGGGTACAGCAGAGCTTGCCAGCGGGCACTGTGGCATCAGTGAGCCATCAGTGGGTCAGAGGAGTGCCAGGACACTGGCACTTCCTCTGGGCACAGCAGCCTCTGTCATTTAGTGTGCCATTAAAGTATCACCCTCTTCCCTTAGGGAAAAGTTGGGAATGGCCTCGTGCTTGCTTGCTTTAATGCTCTAGGTAATTTCTAAACAAAGGGCTCTGCAAATCATGCAGCTGGTCCTGAGTACAGAACAAGAAGAGGGGAGGAGAAGGAGCAGAGAAGACGTTCAAAGGGCAGACAGAACCTCAGAACAGCACAGGAGACAGCGCTAACCTGGGCTCCAGGGCAGAGAGGGCAACAAAACCCAATGAGCAGAAGGCTGAAAAAACTTAAAACTCAAAATATGAATACCTTCTACCAGGTATCCTTGAATGCCCTTTGCCATAAGCCATAATATAGTGTTTCAAATAAAGCAGTGCAGAAAAGGGTGAGCTGGAGGCAGAGGCAGCAAACACGACTGCAAAAGGAGGGTTGAGGTGTGAATACAGGGGACGCACAGGGGAATGGGGTTTGGTCAATGAGCCTCATGAGCTACTGACCCTGCTACATGTCTGACTGCAACCAACCGGGCCACCCTGGTCAACCACTGGGCCTCAGGAGGATCAGGGGGTGCAGTTTTTTAGTGTTTTAGGGGCAAAGCTTCAAGGATTTGTTTTTTGGTTTACTGGCAAAAAGGGAAAACTTCACAGTTTCAGGTTAAGTACACAGACTACCCAGCATCCACGACGCCCTCTGTTAAGGAAAAGGGCTTCTCCAGCACACCGATCCAGTCTCGGCTCCGTGGTTGGGTTCCAGTAAGTGCCCCAAATCCTGCCATTCGAAACTTGGTCCTCACCAACAATCTGGGAGAAACTGCTCTGGCTGCCAACACTTAGCAGATACTTGCCTGTAGTCTTTTATACACTTTCTTTCTTAAACTTCTAATGGTCAGTGTGGGAAGAAGGAAGCAGGCAGTCAGGGATGGTAAGTCTCAGCACTGCTTTCCCAGCAAGAATGTCCCAAGGGAACACTTAACAGGTTGGCTTCAGATAGTGGAAGTGGCCACTTGCACAAGTCCCATCGTGCAAGGGTCACCTCACCAGAGTGCCTGCACTCCAACCTAGAGGCTTTATCAATCGAGGGCTGGGGAGAGAGGCAGCAGGTTCAACAAGGACAGAGCTTTGGTTTGCCTGTTTGTCCCAGCCAGCCTCCTAAGTTTAGGAAGGATGAGAAAATATGCAAAAAGGTCCTTTACGTGGCTTGATCCCCTCACCCATCCCCAATCTACTCAATCACAGGACGGAAGGGGGATGAAAGGCTTAGGGATTTAACAAACCTCAACTTTCTAGACCTTACGCCATTATCTAAAGGGTTCCCTGGGTTTATTCTGCAAGACTGCCTGGAGAGAAAGAAAAGAATTTGCTTGTTTAAAGGTGTGACCTGTTCTCCCCTAGTTCTAGCCACTGTTTCCCAAATCTCTGACCAGGACTGTCTCCTGGAATAGGGCTACCTACTGGGAGCAGCTCATTTTCCTGAAGTCTCTTATCCAAAAGAGATGCTGGGTAATATGTATATAAAACCAAAAATAAATAAATATTATGTTCAAAAAAGGCTTTGTGAGTCAATTAAAACCACTTGCTTGTGAAACAGCCCGGGTGCTGCTGAGTCCCACCTGGGCAGCGTCAGGGCTGAGGCCAGGGACTCCCAGAGCTCGCCTGAGCAGGTGAGGTAGTATGGGTTACTGAGGTGCTGCCTTGTGAGTATGCGAGATCCGAGGGCCCTCTCCCTCAAGCCTTCTTTGGGCAAGACCCCCTCAAAAGGCAACTAAGAATAGACCCAACCAGCACCCCTGGACTGGGCAAGACCCGTTGCCCAGCCACCCAGGGAGGGCTTGAAGCAGCTGTCAGCAACTAGTGCCCCCTGGTGGCGATGCGATGACAGATGAGGATAAATTCCAGCAGGACAAAGGTGAGCTGCCAAAGCTCTGGCCCAGTTAGCACAAAGTAAACAACAGGTTACCCGACTGGGGCAGACAGAACGCACATCCTGCTACACACCACTAGTTACTCGGGTCCCTTTAGTCCTGAAGGGCTCACAGTCCACCACTCCACCACTTCACAGGGTCTTCTCATCTACACTATAGGCCAAACACAATTCGAGGTGGGAGACTGGATGTAAATTAAGGCAAGGCTGCTGCTGTCAGACATCCCCACCTCTCCCCCAGGAAACTCACGGTTGATGGAGGTGGCCGGATGACAGATGACTACATCAAAGTGGCTCCCTGTCCTCTCTGCCCCACAGGGAAGGCCTGACGTCCTGGGCCATCGCTCCATAAAATCACGTTTCTTTGGAATTGAGGAGAAAAGAGAAACCTCCCTTCCTGTCCATCCAGACTGCCACTTCCGGCAGCACTGCAGGACACCTCTTCTGGCTGGCAAGGATTCATCCCAAAGCTTTCTGACCTAAATGGAAAGCTTTGTCCCCCCAGTTGGGATCTAGCTGCCAAGAGACCTCACTATCCAATCAGCAGATCAGAGCCATGGAACAAGCAGGTCCCTCCATCCCTGACACCTTTTCCCTGCTGAGGGCTGCGACTGGAGCCGGAGGTGAGCTGCTCTGCTGACTAGGCTTTCCTGAATGACCACACTCCCAAAATCCCTCTCATAGCTGGTTGTCCCGGTCGGAGGTCTGGCAGTAACACCCACCGTGAAGACCTCTCTCCACCTCTTCTATTCAGTGAGGCTGTTGGTTGGATTCTTAGCAGCATAAAACCTATCAGTAAACTAAAACTTAGGAGGCTGGGGAAGGGGATCTACTTGATACCAACTGCCTGACGAGATCCCAAAACCAGCCTCAAAAGAATCAAAAACACAGCCCTGCATGGGCAGGAACAGGTAAGGAGGTAAACATGATAGGGCCGTTGCTTCTCAAAAACAGTAACAGTGTTCATGTGCTATTTCTTCTTTTTTCTCCTTTAAACACAGGACAGAACAGGACTCCTAGCAAGGCAAAACCGTAACTTCGGCTCGGGAAGGACCAACAGCCATCAGAAAACTAACGTCCTGGCTGCTGCCTGGGAGCGCCCCCTGGCTCTGCGGGGACCCAGTCAGCTGTCCGGGTTCTTCTCGGCCTCTTTGGAATGGATAATGTACATGAAGGTCTGCTCGATGGTGAAGTCAGGCGGGAGGCTGCCTTTGTGCACGCCGACGTGCTTGCTCATGAGGTTAAGCGTGGAGCTGTAGTGGCCACAGACCGTGCAGCGATACATGAGGGCCCCCGAGTGCGTCTTCAGGTGGCACTTGATGGTCGAGCGGCCTCGGAAGAACTTGTGGCACACCTTACACTGGTACGGCTTCTCGCCCGTGTGGATCCGCCGGTGGTAGTTGAACTCACTTGTGTGGGCAAATCTTTTGCCACACACCTTGCAGCTATACTTGCTATTCCCGGGTTGGCCCTGCAGTGCCAACTCCTCACTCAGGAACTCTTCTGCTGGCAGCTTCCGCTTCTGGAGAGCTGGGTGCTGTAGCCCAAAACCAGGCCGTGCATCAAGGCCACTGTTGCATTTGTGCTGGCTCACGTGGTAGCGATAGGCAGCCTCCGACTTGAAGCTCTGGCTGCACAAGTGGCAGCGGAAGAGGGCGTCTTCCAGGCTTTGGTGCACAGCCATGTGCTTCTCCAGGAGATGCCAGTCCACAAAGCTGTTTGCACAGACGGAGCAGGAGAAGACCGAGATGCCGAGATGGGAGAGTGTGTGCCACATGAGGCTGCAGAGGTTGAGGTGGCGCTGGTCACAGACACTGCAGGCCTGGCCCTTCAGGTTCAGGTGGTCAAGGATGTGGCCCCGGACCACGTGGAAATCTCTGGCCAATGCCTTACCACAGGCAGCACATTTCAACTCTGCAGAGGCCGCTCCTGCAAACAGACCCAGCTTCCCAGGCAGAGGGTCGCTGGGGTGGACGATGATGTTGTTCTCAAATATCCCATCCCGTCGGTGGAGGGTCAGCTGCCACTGGGTAAAGAACTTAGTTTCACACATGTCGCAGGAGAAGAGGAAAATACCGATGTGGGACAGAACATGGGTCACCCGGGAGTTACGGTCCTGGAAGTGTGTCTCGCAGACCTTGCAGTTGCCGGTCAGCAGGTCCACGTGGTCCCGAGCATGCTGGCGGATGAGCTGAATGTTGGGCTCTAGAATTTTCTTGCACACTTGGCAAGGCATGGCCTTACTCTCTCGGTTGTCATTCTCTCCGAAAGTCAGCTCGTCCTCGCTGTCGTCACTCAATTCAATCACCTCCTCAGCTGTGCCTATCTCCTCGGTGGGGTCTTCAAACTGCAAGTCGTCGTCCCCCAGGTCCTCCAGCTGGAGCTCTTCCATCTGCCCAAAGCTGGGGTCTTTGGAGTGGTCGCTATTGCTCAGACAGGAGTTGGTCCCAGTGGTAATATCTATTGCATTGTCAGGGGTAAAGAAGCTGTTTTTACTGAAGTCTCCATTGCTCTGGACTTTGTATGGCTGGCAGGAGCTTGTGCTGGTTTGGATGCCCATGCTGACAGTGCCCAGGACTGGCTGGGTCACCATACTGGGGACAGACGTGAAAGGAGCAGGGGCATCGTGGTCTTCTGTCTTTGGCGGCAGTGGCTGCTGCGGCAGAGGCAGGCTATGGTTAGTGTCACTGGTAACGTTTCTCTCTTCCTCTTTATAGCTTCCTCCAGCATCACCAGGCAACACATAGTTTCTATCAGGAACAAAGTGCTCCCCACCACCCCGGAGTTCTCCAAGGGGATGGGTGGGTTCTGCTGAGCTACAACTCAGGGTACCAGAGTGGCTCTCAGTGGTGCTGGTCAGCGGCTTGGCCACGGCAGTGGTCTCCAGGTCAGGAAAAGTGGAGTGACAGGCCCGGAGGAGATCCTCCATACCCAGACGCTCAGCGACCTCGTAGATGACCCCAACGTTGATCAGGTCCGTGAAGAGCTCTGACGTGTAAACAAAGCTCAGAATCTTCTCAAAGTTGGCGGGGGTGATGAAGTCCACCACATAGGTCCTGGCAGCATCGAGCCCAGTGTTCAGGAAGAGGTTCTGGAAGTAGCCAGCCGCACAGGCTAGCACGGCTTTGTGGGCCGGGAAGGAGCGGCTCCCCACCACGATGGTGACATCGCACATGGTCTCCGAGAGCCGGCACTTGTTGAGTTCCTTCAGCAGGTTGTTGGGGTGGTTGGTGCTTTGCAGTTTGATCCTCATGCCCATCTTAGCAGCTCCTATGATGTTGCCTCCTTATCAGCACGGTTAATCTGTGGACAGCAAAAGGAAAAGGTGGATGGCCAAACACATCCCCGCAGGTGAGGAGATCCACAGGAGGAAATGCCACCAGTCTGCGTGTTTCCAAGCTCTGCGTGGGGAGCAGCAGTGAATGGACAAACACCTGCTCCATTCTGCTGGGGGCAAGGACAGCAAAAGTAACGGGACAGTGACCTCGCTCCCTGCACATTCCCAGAGTAGTCACGACAAAATCCAAAAGTATTGGGAAAAAACTGTCAGCTTGGTCTTTAAGAGTTAGTAAGAGAGTCTGTAGGCCTGGTTAGACAGAAGCTAGTGTCTTAAAGCCAAGCCAGAAGCATCCTCTCAGACAAAATCTTACACTTCTTAACCAGAGCAACTGGCTCAAATTTTTCTCAGTAATTTCCTAATTTCCTCCTGAATACACGCTTTCCTATCTCATTGCATATATTCTCTTCCCTTATGATGCCAAATGCCACACACACACTAGAACACAATTATCAAAGCGCCACTGGCTGCTGGGGAAAGGGAAAGGGTGCTCTGTCCTTTAGCTTCCTACCATTGCTATGTTCTTTCAGTCCCTAAATAAGTCTCTCGCTCATTCTTGAGTCCCCATCTCTCTCTACCCATGCTACCTGCCTGCCCTCTTGTCTCCCCATAGCCCAGAGCTATTTAGAGACTGCTCTATCACATTCTCTGTGTGCTGTGAATGAAGTAAAAACACTCAGAACCCAAAGAAGTAAAGCAAAGCAGAACACAACTGTGGTATTTAATATGACAAATACGCTTCCATTCTTTTTCCCACCCTTTTCAGGAATTATGCTTATTTGACCAGAACTAAGAGATTTACTTGATCTTGATTACACAGGTAACTCCTACAGGCTTGCTCAGTTCCACTTTTTCCCCCTTTTCGAGTCCTGCACGACGAAGGGGGACAAGCTAGCTGGCTTCTCCTTCAGTCTCACGACTCGCCCTGTGCAACACAGCCTCTTTCTGCACCTCATCACGTTCGATTAACTCCCAACTTTCTCTGGGGCCCAGGAAGCTTCTGGGCATTGTTGGGTACCAGCCAAGCATCTCCCGGGCCCTGGTGGTCACACATCAACGGTCAGCAGGTCGGGGCGCCGGGAAGCCTGGGCGGGGAGCGGTAGGGGACGGATTCGGAACTTCCGAGAAGGCACCCCAACAACCCCGTGGCGCCGCAGTCTCCCCTCTGGAGGGTCGAATCCGGGAGGAAGGGAGTTCAGTGGGGCTGGGGCACTCCATCTGGGGAGCACCAAGTACCTCGGTGCCTCCCAAACAGCGGGGCGACCTCGGGCGGCGGGTGGGGGGCGACGCGGCGGGGCGCGGGGTCGGACAGGGGGCGAAGGGATCGGCGGCGGGGCCGGCCGGGGGCGGCGCGCGGCGGGAGAGGACGGGTCCGGGCGAGGGGAGCGGGCAGGGGGGAGCCCAGCGAGGGCGAGAGAAAGGCCGGGACGGGGGTCCGGCCTCGGCCAGGGCAGCCCTCGGCCCGGCCGCGCTTACCCGGCTCCGCGGGGCCCGAGCACCATCGCCGCCGCCGCCTCACACAAAGGCCCCGGCCCGCCGTGCCCGGCCCGACGAGGAGGCGGCGCCGCCGGCCGCGGCCAGACTCTCCATCCGCCGCGCTGCTCGCCGCGCCGGCCCGGGCCGCTCCCGCCGCCCGGCCCGCAGCGCCCCCCGCCGTCCCGGAGGAGGCAGCGCCCCCCGCCGCTCGGCCGCAGCGCCCCCAGCCGCCGGGGAGGAGGCAGCGCCCCCCACCCCACCCCCCAACAACTGCGGGACCGGGCGCGAGGCCGGAGGGCAGAGGCCACCAACCCTCGGGCCGGCCCTCGGGAGCAGCTGCGGGAATGTTTCCGACCCCATCCCCCAGGCCTGGCTTTTCTGAAGCGGCGATCCACCCGGCGGAGACCACTTCCTCCTCGCCCTGGTACCTGGAGAAGTGAAAACCCCATCCCCTAAGCTTAAATCTCCTCCTCTATTCTACGTCTCATATTCCCAGAAGTTTACTCTCAAAACATCTGCTGTTGTAGTTTTACAAAAAGTTGTAACATTATTGACTAATTTATAGCTCCGCCACTAGGCAGAGAGCTTCCTGAAGGCAGGGGTCTGTGGTTCTGCACATTACTGCATCCCCGCACTTACCACACATTTCTGGTCCATATGACAGGTAATTAATAAAGCCCGTTTGAATGAATGAACAACTGAATGAATAAATACTTGAGAGCTGGGACCATGGTGGACCACTCTCTGAAAGTTCACTGTGGCCTCCCCTTCCAGCTAGGTGGCCAAATGAAGGAATTCACATTATCCCGCTGTGTGCCACCGCACCTTGCCCAGGCCCAGGCCTGCCCAGCAGCTGGTCCCCCCTCTTGGAGGGGAGCAGAACTTGACATCCCCAAATGTGCCTCTTTGACATAAGGATTCTTTTCAAGAAGCAGCAGACAGCAGAGAAGCTCCGAAAACTGAGAAATTATCCTTTTGTTAGAGATATTTACATTTGTAAGCGAAATCTCCATTTGTAAGTGTCTCCCTCTCTGTACCTGAAAGATAACTAAATGTCTAGGAACTCTTAGTTTTCCTGGGTACCTCCCATGTAGACAGGAAGTATACATGTGATTAAACCTCCGTTTCTTTTTTTCCTGTCAATCTGTCTTTTATTATTTATTCAGCCCAGAACCTAGAAGGGTAGAGGGAAAATTATTTTTCCTCCCCTGCTTCCCTCTTTCAAGAGCCCCACTGCCCTGCTTCCACCTGGCCTTCTCCTTTAGTGCACCAGTTACCCTCCAAATCTTCCAAACGCTCCTGCCCAAGAATTGTCATCAAACCAAGACCACCTGCCCTGCCTGCCACACCACCACCACCTAAGACATTGGAAGTCCACACATTTCTGGTCCATATGAAGTCCTTGTCATCCCAGCTCTCTCTCCTCCAACACGTAGGAACATCTCAGGCTCTAGGACCCTTCTGTGTCTGTGTCTCCTATCTCATCCTGTCCATTGCCAGATGTTAGAAGGCAGCCAGGCAACAACTCCAACAATTTTTGCAACTTTCTAGCTCCCAAGATTCCCATTAACAATAGCAGCCTTTGTCTGCACTAAATGAGACAAACGAACATGTGCAGCTTAACACACGAGCAGTAACCAAGATATATTACTGCAGCTTGGCCAAGAAAAGTCACTGTGTGTCCCACCAACAATTCCCGTGGAACTTGGGACTGGAAAAAGGACTGAACCAACAGACCTAAAATAATGGTTTCTGAGGACTGGTTCCAAAAAAAATGAAGAAACGCAGCTGCCACCAGCAGTTCCCAGTGTGGAATCTGGGGACAGACCCGAGTGCTGGGGTTTTCTACTCAAATGGGGGAATTATGGTCTGGACCACGGGCTGGGGGCTTGGGTTCTAGATGGAATCGTCTGCTAGCTCAAGCTGACTGCCCCAAACTGGAAAGCCACTTAGATCAGGAGATGACATAAAGAGAGTGGAGCTCAAAACCGAGATGATGTAATAGCCTAAAATGAAAAAGAATATGAAAAGGTAGATATATATATGTGTGTGTGTGTGTATATATATATAACTGAATCACTGTGCTGTGCACCAGAAACTAACACATTGTAAACCAAGCATATTTCAATAAAATATACACACACATATATATATATAAACTGAGAACTTACTCATGGCCCTCAGAAACAGCAAGAAAGACAGAGAACCCAAAAGGGTTTGCAGGGACCATAACTATGTTACTCACTGTCCCTGAAGCCATCAGAAGTCTCCTTCAGTCCTACTGCTGATGCCAACTCTGTTTTAAAAAAAAGAAAATCCAACCGAGTAAATTTGAAGATCTAATTGACTTTACTCAACAATTCAGTAATGGGAGTGTCCCATCTAGCAAGTAGAAAGGAGCTCTGAAGAGCTCTACAAAATAGAGGTGTTTTATACGGAAAAGGGGGCAGGAAAAGGAAGTTTCTAGCAAAGAGTTGTTAAAAAAGAAACAGACCCAAAATAGAGTCACTTATGCTAAGGTCCATGTCATCAAACCAAGACTTGATTGCAGTTTCAGCCTCTCTGAAGAATGTGACTTTTAACCAGTCAATATGGAATTACCTAGCCACCTCATAGACAGCTGCCTCCCCGCAAAGGAAATAACCCGTCCTCCTGTCCATGACTTCCTTGCCCCACTCCCTTTCTGCTCTTAAAAAACCTTTCCTTTTCTGCAGCTGTTTGGAACTCCTTTCTATTTGCTAGGTGGAATGCTGCCTGATTCATGGGTCATTGAATAAAGCCAATGAGAACTTCAAATTTACTCAGCTGAATTTTGTTTTTTAACAGAGTGGATTACTTCAGGCAAGATCACCTTCCTTGTGGTAATTCCGTATTGCCTGGTTAAAGGTCACGTTCCTAGGAGAGGCTGAAACTGCCATTAGGTCAGGCATTAAATCTTGGTTGCTAACATGGGGCTTAGCACAAGTGACTCCATTACGGGCCTATTTCTTTTTTAACACAGCCAATAGACTCCAAACCTCCGGCATGACTCTGAGACATCAGGCTGCAAGACTTGCAGGTGTCTTGGGCCTGTTGAATCTTTCTAACCAACTGCCTTAACCGTCTCTAGAATGTTGATCCCGGTAAATGTACTTCACATGCTAACACCCCTCTAAAGGTGTAGATTAAAGTGTGTAATGTTGATACTTGTGATATTGCGATTTATAATAAGAAATATATATTTGGTCTTTATCCCTGTTTCTAGCACAGACCTCCTAAAAATTTTGGAATTTCCTAAGTAATGAGAGCCATAGAGACGTCTGTTGTTATGTTGATGAATGCCTTGCGGACGCACCTAAAGGTGGGCGGCTGGCTGCTAGGAGGACTTTTGATTAGAGGGTTGAAACATTCAGTCTCAAACCCCTGCCCTCCAGAGAGGGAAGAGGGGGCTAGAGGTTGAATCAATTACCAATGGTTGATGATTTAATCAATCATACCTATGTAATGAAGCTTCCATAAAAACCTAAAAGAAGTGGGTTTGGAGAGCTTGCAGATTGGTGAAACCATAGAGATTCAGTGAGAGGTGAGTGGCGTGCTCAGAGAGGGCATGGACGCGCCGCGACTCTCGCATCCGTTTCCCCATGCATCTCTTCCATCTGGCCTTCCTGTTATATTATATTGTAATAAACTGGTGATCTAGTGAGTGAATGAGTTTCCTGAGTCCCATGAACAACAATAGCAGATTAATGGAACTCAAGGATAGGGCTTTGGGAACCTCCAATTTGTAGTTGGTGGATCAGAAGAACAGTTAATAACCTGGGCTTAAGATAGGCATCTGAAGGGGTTGGGTTTGGGAGTGGGTCTTGTAGGACTGAGCTCTGTGAAATCTGATACTATCTCTGGGTAGATAATATTGGAGCATTGCTTGGTGGTGTGGGAAACCCTCCCCCTCCACATATACTGAATTGGGTCTAGAATCTTTAATACTGAAGTCTTTAAAGTCTATCACCACGCCATCACAATGACACACAGACACAAAGCTAAATGGAGGAGGGCCAGGAATTTAGCCAGGGTCTGTTTTTTCCCTACTTATTTCTTTGGGGGAAGGTAATTAGGTTTATTGATTTTTTTTAAATTGCTTTTTTAATGGAGGTACTGGGGTTTGAACCCAGGACCTCGTGCATGCTAAGCATGCACTCTACCACTGAGCTATACCCTCCCCTCCAGCCAAGGTCTTTTTGAAAGTCCCCTTAGGCATCAGCCTCTTTACAGCAGGAAGAGGAAGCCTGGGATTCCTTCACTCATTCTCCAGGCACAAAAGTTGGAATCTGATTTTAAGTTTGTCTTCATTTTTCCTGGAATCCCCAGTACTGCAATTTTCATCAGTCCCACCAGAGAGCAACCTTTCTGCATAAATGCTCCTACTTGCCACAGCACTTGTGTCATCTCAGCGCACGTGTACTCCCAAGTCTGAGCAGAACCACAGCATGAAGCCTTCATGTCTCAAATACATTCCCCAGACTCTGCAAATTTACCCCAATCTTCAGCCCTCTAGATAGATGATTTTGAAAAGTCAACAAGATGACTCACTGGAAAAAGGCTTGAGAATTTGGGGAGAGAGCATTCTTTGACCTCTAGCAATAAACCTGACACCAGGCATCTGAGGTGAGCCCTTCCTCCTCCCCTTCCCCAACCCTACAGCTGTGGGTCCAAAGTTGCCCCAGTCAGGTTCTGGAAAGAGAGAACTTTCACTGGGGTGAAGGACCTGCAGGAAGTGGCCTCTGGCTCCACAGCCCTGTCTTTACACAGCCTTGGGAGGCTGTGTCAACTTTGTTACCAGGGCGGTTCAGGGGCATGGCCTTGGGAGCCTGAGGATTTCCCAGGCTGTTCCATTAGGGTACAGAAACCCCCTTGGGATCAGTGGGCTGTTGGCACGTCAGATTAATAAAAGACACCCCCACACACTCATTTAACTGCTGTACATACACTAGACAAGCATTACAGGGGCTGGCAACAGTTGCACTACGGAAGAGTCGGAAATAAATGCTTCCCCTTTATAATAACGAAGGTGGCCAGTTAACACTGAAGATATCTGCTCTCCTCTGTCTTGGCCACTGCAGTAACTTTCCTGTCCATGCCCCATCCTAGCAGGACCGAGTGTTGTTTGCTTGTCCACAGCCCTGCTAGGCTGTAAACTCTGTGTATGGATCACAGCCTCATCCCCACAACCTGCTGCAGGACCCGTGCTCAACACTTGGGGGCAGAAAAATGATTCAGTGCTTTAGATGAATCCTCTTCTGAGGCTGGGTCGTCGCACAGCCTTGATCGCCACCTCCTGTCTCTAAATAGAGTTAGATTCAGGGATGGATGTCTCCCAGGCTGGAAATACAGACAAGCCATTCAGAATATCTGGGTTTTTTTCTATATCTGAAGCTGGTTTGTGAAAGCCTCTGAGGAACATCTTCCAAATTCATTTCTTCTTTCAATCACTGAATAAATCTTATGATATTAATTGTATGAAGCAATGAGTAAGGCACTGTTGGGAAAATCAGTATGTGTACAAAATAAAGATACTTCCATTTATATATGATACATGTGTGTATCATATATATGCATGTGTGTGATGTAGCTGGAAGAGTCAAGGAAGAGAAAAACTCACCCACCAACCAAATAGTCACTCTAGGTCATAGTACATAAAAATCCTTTATTGTTGAGGAGTAGAGAGAGATGTCATATTTTTAGGACACTACAGAAACTTCAGAGGATCTATAGCCAACACCTGCAGGAACTGGGGATGCTCACTAGACAGTTTCTACAGCCGATGGGGTAGGGGGACGGGGAAGGAGTCGAAGCACTAGAGTGTTACAAGGATGGGGAAGAGAAGGGAGCACATGCGCCTGGGGATGAGGACAGGGCGACAGGTGTCTTCACGATGCAGCCCAGGGGTCCAGAAGTGGAGTGCTGAGGACCCAGAAAATGAAATCACGTCTCTGTCCTGTAAAATTCCCACCAACCACCCACTGGGGAAGCAGGGACAGAGGGAGGGGCATCTGTGAAGGAGAAGTAGAGAGAATGGAAGTCTTAACCCTCAGCTATCTCTGCAGCCTTTGGACTAGAAGACTGAACTCTCCTCGCCACAGGTGCTTGCCCCTTCCCAGCTGCCGTGTTTATCATGACACTTACAAACACCGTGGGCATGCCCTGTGGGGCCCAGGCAGCAAGTTGCAGTGGCAAAGTTCCTATATTCCTGGCGTCCCTGTGAGCCAAGCATACACACAACCCCCTCCAATGCTCCCAGGTGTCAGTGGTCCCCCAGCCTCACCTAGTCCCTCTTCCTCTTTCCAGAAACCTCCCAGAGGAAGGACAGGCAGGGATCACTTCCTTTTTCAGGAGTTTCACATGAATGAAATAAGATGGCACAGTGATCTTTGTTGATCTATTTCATCTAATCTTATTTAAGTGCCAGCCCCAGGGGCCTTGTGTCTATTCTTCCAGGCACCAAATGGGTTGAGAATGCTCTGTTAGTGGTGAGATTATGAAGGCTGCAATTATGGGCCTGGTCCCTCTGAAAGAGCCTAGATCCACCGGAAAGCATTAAAAGTAGATTTCCGCAATGCTCTTGTTTCTGCCATTTGTATAAAATACTATGGCAAAATTGCACTGTAATTATCTTTATGGCTGATGCATAACGTTGGGGAGAGCATGTCATCCAGATATGGCTGCCTATATAATTATCTGGCCATCGGCAGGACTGAAATAACAATCTGATGAGAGCAAAATGATACAGAAAGTACCATGTAATCAGCGAGTTACGGTTATTATGGCTCTTTGTGCCCTCTCACCCAGCGCTGAATGGGGGGCCAGACCTAGTCTCTGGGCCCCCGGATCAGGCACAGGCAGTTTCATCGAGAGCCAGCTCCCGGTCCTTGAGTCTCCTTTGAGACCAATGAGTGTGAGTAACAGGGTCTCAGGGAGGGGGCAGGAGACTCTGGGATGACTGAGGCTCCCTGATCCCTCTCCTTTTCTCCCCCAACACCTTCTTTCTTTGGAAGCTGGTGCAAAGAAAGCCACCAGTTGAACTGCTATTGCTGTGTGTGGGAAGATGGTGTCGAGGCGGAAATTTCCATGTTTTGACAAGACACTTCCCTGGGGACTCTCACATTGGCATACCAAGTAAGAGAGCTGTCAGCCCATTCTGGCCCAGGGTCCAGCCCAGGAAGCTCCAGGCAGACAGACCAGAGCCCCCAAGGTCAGCCCCCGGCCGTTCCCCACACCTCCCAGACTGCAGCAATCCTATTAAGGCCAACACACAGCGCTGCATGCTGGGCACTATTCAGAACACTTTACCTACACTCAAAAACACAACCCCACAAGATAATCATATCACCCCCATTTTTCAGATAAGGAAATTGAGGCACAGAAAGGTTGTGTAACCTGGCTAAGGGGACTCAGCTGGTGAGTGGCAGATCCAGGATTTGAACAGAGGCCATGCTCTCACCCATTATGCTGCATAGAGCAATTAAGATATGGTTTCCAGCTATGCCCCCTTAGATTTCAGAGTTCCTTGCATTTCTTCCTAAATCACCCTTGCAAAGAACTACACACTAGACCCAGTAACCTGAGATTCTGAGTGATCTGAATGTTTTCAGCCTGACTGGGAAGCAAAATGCTTCACCTGTGGATGAGACACGGTATCTGTAATTATCAGATGATGATCTCTCCCTCTTTTGCATGGATCACAAGAGTATGGAGTTCAAACAACAAAAGGTGCCCAGCAGAGAAGCCCAGGGGAAACCCCTCCCTTCCCATTTCCCAGCACTCCCTCCTTCTGCTCAAGAGGAAGCCGGAGTCCATGAGACAGGGGAGAGGGATGAGAAAGAGATGTGTGTGCGTGCGTGCGCGCTCTCAGACAAGCACACGCCTCTAAGTGTCGGGCACTGGTAGTGTATTTAGGGCATTAATTACGAGCATTAATGCCTATAGCATCAGAGGAAATGCTCCTCTGGCAATCTCCCCCCACCATCCCCCCCAACACCGTCCCTATCTTCTCCCTGACCAACAGTTCATACCTCATTCCGCACTGGGGGGATACTTGAAGGTGCCAAAGCTGGGGACATTCTCTTGGTTCACATCAATGGGAGTGTCTGGGTGAAGTAAATGGTGTAGTTAGGAGGGATTTTTCTGAATATGGCCTTCACCCTGACCCAACAGCAAAGGGCTGCTATGCAGGACGGCTTTGGAAGACAGAGTCGGGAAGAAGAGGAATGCTCTGGTTTCGAGATGGAGAGGAAGCAGAGCCTCCCCGCCCCTTCCCAGCTGCAGCAGGACCATCATATAAAGGTCTCCCTACTCTGCTCCCAGGAAGAGCTGGACTGTGGGTCCGAGCTGACTGGGTAGAAGGGGCCAAGGAACCTTCACTGTGGCTAAGAAAAATCCTGTCTTTCCCTCTGGTGACAAACATGAGGCAGCTGACTGCTGCCTTATCTCTGCCAGTGCCCTGACCCTTCCCCTGCTCTGCCGCACGCGCCTACCTGGCTGGACGTTCCTCTTGCCCATCAGTCCCACAAAGAAGTCGTGCATGTCACCTGCAGAAATAGGGCCAGCACTGTCAACAGCGATGTTCCGGGGCCGATACATTTCCCCAGGCATGTGTCAAGACGTCTGCATTGGATTCTGGTCTCTGTTTCTTTATCTCATCACAGCTTCACTCCCCACAGTTAGCAGGCTATCCCCTAAGCGCAGCCTCTTCACCTATCTCTCCCTCACCCACATTTCAAGAATTCTCTAAAATTCTCTCAACCAGCAGGTGCCTGGCTTAGAATCATCACAGCCACCAAGAGGTCCTCTTGCTTCCCGATAACCTGCCAGCGGAGGGAGACCCCACCGCGCCCCTCACACCTGCTTCCTCCCAGCTCCCAGTGGCCTCTTGCGGTGAGGGAAGGCTGGCTGAGCAGCTGCAGCGAGCATGCTGTGTGGGCCAGCCGAAATAGTCTCTGGGCGCCCTGCCTGAGGAGCTCTGGGCAAGCAGTCAGCAGAGACGGGGAGGGAGAAGAGGCTACTCACGTTTCTGGGGAAGTGGTGATTCCTTAGGACCTGTGAAAGCAAGAACAAGCAATTGTTCCCTAAGCCATCTCCAGCCTCCTCCCCACCCAAAAGGGTCTCCCCATCCTATTTAATCTTCAGAACCCTGCCCCACACGCCCCCCTCCCTGGGGCTGCTTCCTACCCGTGCCAGCCCGGCTCAGCACTCCAAGCAATCCGTTCAGGGAGACTAAGCGGCTGTCAGCGAGTCTCCGGAGCAAGGACGGGGGCAGCTGGTGCAGGCTTGCGTCCTTCTAGGGGAGAGAGGCCAAGAGGGCTGAGGGGAGGCTCACACCCAGTCCACTGACTCTTTCCCCACAAGAAGCAGCCTCTCCTTGAGCCCACCACAGCTAAAGCTGACATCCTGTTTCTTTCAGTGTTTCCTTGGGTTTACACTAGAAGAGAAGTGGGCTCTCAAGTGTGGTCCATGGACCAGCAGCATCCACGCTGGGAGCTTGTTAGAAATACATGATCTCAGTCCTCCCCCAGACCCACCGAGACAAAATCTGCATCTTAACCAGGCCCCCAGGTGATCCATATGCGTAGCAAGTTTTGAGAAGCACTGGAAAAGGGAGAACATTGGGCGCCCCAATTGTCCCAGTTTGCCCAGGTATGGGGAGCTTGCAGTGCTCAAGCCGGGATGGCTCCGGGAAAACCGGGGTGCTGGTCATGCTATCTCCCAAGCTCAGAGGGTCCCTTGGGGCCCTCTCCCAGCTCCTGCCACGTCTCAGTGAGAAGGCCCCTGGTTCTTTTCTCCCTGGTACATCAGGAAGTGGTTTGACCAAGGATGTGGTTGCCCCATTAAGTAAGTGAGCCATGAATTCCTCCACTCACATGAAGGCTCATTAGCCAGAGCAAGTGTCCTTCGGTCTGTGCTCCACGACTGAGTCACATACCTGGGGACAGGTAGGGGGCAAGCACACCGGCAATCCTGAAATCCCCCACTCTGCACTGTGTCTCTGGTTGTTCCTCTCCCTGCACTTCCCATCGCTTCTTGCTCGCTCGTCTCCATCAGCTTCTGCCTCTGGTTTTCTCTCCATCTCCCCTGTCTCCCCTGGATTTAGAATTTCAGGGAGGCAGCATGCTCATCAGAATGAAACTTCTTCTCCTCCACAACTGAACCCCATTCTAGACCTGCTGCCAAGCAGGGGCTCTTAATCATCTTGATTTTTTTAGCAACGTGGGCACAGACCACACACCCAGTTATTTGCGGCTGCAGAGAGACAATGACAGTGATCACGCTGGGAGGTTTTCACCTTGAATCTCAGCGGTGCCTCTCTCTCCAGAGCCCTGGGGCCCTTGGTCTGCTGAGCACACACAGGTGCACATTTATACAGGACTCACCCCAACACATGCCAACCTGGCTGCCCTCGTACGTACATCCAACCCTCGTCTCATCCCAACTGCCCTCATCCTCACGGACCTGCAGCAAGAAAGGGCAGGACAGCAATCTCTCTTTTTAACTGACCACGAGGAACAAGGTCTTGAGGCAAGTTTGTCTCAGAGGAAGAGACCCAGATATTCCGACTATCTCCAGCTGGAACCTTGGGCTCTGAACACAGTGTCCAGCCCACGCTTGGCACACTTTGTGTGGTTTTTGAACTGGTCCTGGTCTTTTGGACCTGGTGCAACTGCTGCTACCCGCAACGCTGCCAGCCTCTCGTGCCCTGGGACACCCCACAAGCTGGACAAAGGCTGGTGACCTCTCTCCTTGCCCAGCACACAGCTTCCCACGCAGCCACTCCCACAAATTGTTCAAGTACTCTGCCTGTGCACCTCCTGTGATGAGATGCTGAACGATTTGAGCTGGAGAGGCAGACTTCACACACTGAATTTGTAATAAGTTCCACCTGTAATCATCTTAAAAGCATTTGTAGCGATGTAATTGCTGTCATTTCAAAACCTTGAAAAGACTTCCTCCCTGCTCTCCCCTGGTACCCCTACCCTGACAACTCCTATTCTTTTTCTTAGAGGAACTTTGGAAATTGGGGCCTGTTTTGTGTTTTTTCCCTATCCTGACTAAGCAGAGGCCAGAGGAGGACACGGGAGAGGAGAGAAGAAGGGGCTGGGATCTTGGGAGCACCTGAGGTTATTGGGGGTGGATGAGCAGGGGATGAGGAAATTATTTTAATTTTAAAAACAAAATAATATACATAACCGATAGGTAAAACAGCACACAAGTGACCATTTGGGAGAGAAATTCTGACTGTTTCATGCCATCCGGGGAGCGGGGAGGATCTGTCCCCCCTGCAAAGGGACAGAACCTGGGCTGGACCGTAGAGAACCTGAGACCACGCCAGCCTGTCCCTCACAGTACCATCCAGTCACCGAGTCACCAGACAATCAATTGACCAAACGACCTATTAGTAGGTCCCGTACAAGGTGTTAAAGACACACAGAGGGACAGAGACACTGACAAACAAACCTGGAGACAGTGAGAACACGAGGCCACCAGAGAGGCAGGGTAATCCAACCCTCCGATGGATAATACAGGTGACTCCTGTCGGCCCGCCCCCTCTTCCTCCCTACAGCTGTGGGACAGGCAGAGTGCGGCTCCCACGGTGGTGCCCAGTACTCTGCCAGGGCGGGCACAGCTGGAGGGGGTGCCTTACCTTGCTGTGGCCCCCACCGGGCACCACCTGCTCCTGGGACTCCTCACAGACAGCCCCAAAACTCCAAGCCAAGCTGAGGGCCAGGATGACTGCAAACAGCAGGGTGCTCCGCATGGTGCCTAGGAGGGCAGAGGGACAGGACAGGGAAGGCGGGGAAGAGAAGAACACAACACAGGGGCAAACGCAGGGGACATTCACGACCAGCAGCCTGGCTTGACCCTGCTTCCCCAGCCCCCAGCTCTTCCATCCAAGCTGTGGTCTGGGAGAGTCTCTGAGCAGGAGGGGCTCAGTTCCCCTGCCCCCCATCACGTGTTTCCCCAGGACATGCACCTGGCAATGAGCGATGGTGCGGTGGTGCGGGAGCCCTCGGCTCCCAGGGAAGACGATAGATTTAGAGGGCGTGCATGGGTCTGTTTCCTTAGTCGGCTTGAGGAGGGAGACTTGATGCTGTTTTCCAGTCCTAGGTAACCCCAAGACTTGGGCAAAAACTTTCTAATATTGGAAGAATCGGTCTGTACCCACAGGTTCCAAACATTACTCCAACCCCTATCCACTCTTTCTGCTCACCTTCCCAGTGCCTTGCTCCCCGATCAAAGGCTGCCACCTTTATCCCTCCCTCCTTTATTCCCTCCTGACTCTGCCCCTGTCCTTTGGTGCCAGCTCCAGTCCATCCAGCATGCTCCCGCCCGTGCCTACCTGTGGAGCAGCTCTGAGCCCAGGGCAGATGGTCTAGCAGGATCGGGGAGCCGGCCCGGGGCACTGCCCGCTCCCCGCACACGCTGCTGGTGCTGCTGTGAAGAGAGAAACAGGGAGTGGAGGGGCTCTGGAAATGTGGCAGCCACTCCGGCCCAGCTCCCTGATAAAGGCTCTGGGAGGGTCTGGGGGAGCCGGGGGAGGGGCTGAGACTCACCAATCCCAGGGTGGCTGGAAGGGAGGAGGAGGCTGGTGGGGGGAATGGGGATATGGGCTGCAGCCACACACACACACACACACACACACATGCATGCACAACACATACACACACACACACACACACACACACACACCCCCCACAAACCCAGCCAGCACTGAGCCGGGGCTATCCAGCAGCCCACTTTCAAATAGCCCCTGAACTGGGCACGCTAAGCAGTGATGTTGCATATGGTTTGTCACAAAATTGCCATGCCAGAGCTAACTCCCTGGGGTTTTTCTCCTCCTTGTCCACCCACCAGCCCCTTGCTTTAAACCTCCAACCTCAACTGCCAGGCCAAAACAATTTCTGGCAGGTGTTTCTCTAGCCCTCCCACCAGCAGGACAACCAAGCTCAGGTCCCTGAGGATCGGGAGGAGAGGCTGGCATCCCCTCCAGTGCTCAGTTCTCCCTCTGCCCTCCTCCCAGCTGCAGCTGACCCACCCCATTGGTCCTCAGACCAGTGGAGGGTCAGCACTTCTCCCCGCAAGTGAATGCAGAAACCTCCAGCGTCTGCCTCCTTCCACCGTCACCCTAGCGCTAATGCCTCCCCCTTGGCCTCCCACGCCACTTCTTGACCTCTGACTCAGCCTAACTTAGTTGCTTCCCTCCAGGGTTCTAACTTCTGTCCTGCCTGCTGACAGCTCTGCAAGGAGGAACAGAACACAACCCTGAGCTGTCCCCCTACCCTCGCCGCCCCCGCTCCAGCACTGGTCTCTTCATTGCTTCTTTCTCTCCTCATAGTTACATTCTTCCCGCTCTAATCTGTCTCCCTGCAGCTCGGGCGTCTTCTCCCCTGAACTTGCAAGCCTCCGGTTCACGCCCCGCAGTGCAGGGGGCTTACTCTACCCACTTCACACCTAACGCAGAGCCCCAGGGGAGAGTCAGAGTCAGAGTCAGGATCGGGATCCGAGCAGACCCAGAAAGAAAAAACGCTGCTGTAAGAGACCGGGGGAGGCAGAGTGAAAGCCTGCCTTAGAGCAGTCGCCACTCGCTATGATGGGTGCGGGGTTTGAACATTTGCAGGGCGCGTCAGCAGAGAGCTATGCAGTTGATTTTCATCACGACCGCCGTGTGAGTAGGAAATATTCCCATTTTCAGATGAGGGAACTGAGGCTCAAAAAGTACAGTCACATGCTCCGGGACATACAGCTACTGGAGAACCAATTCAAATTCAGGATTTTCTCACTCCAAACCTCCCCTCCATTTTACTGCACTGGTCTGAACTTTGACCAGTAAGGGAACAGTTAAGTCTCCCAGAAGGGGTGGGGGTCCACCTCTTGAACAGACCTGGAGATTTGGGACCTTGTGCTCTTCTGCATCTTGGGGTTGGGAAGAGAATCAAAGCTCTGTTGCATATTTACTATGAAGACTCCTGCTCACTGGTGCCTTCCCCAGCCACCCTATTTTAAATTACTACCACTGCATCCTCCGTACCCTCTCCTGCTTCTTTTCTTCATGCAGTTATTACATCAAACACATCAAAGTTTTACTTACAGTCTGTCTACCCCACCCCTTCCAGAATGTCAGCATCACAAGGGCAAGGACTTTCATCCGTCTGTGACTGGATTCCTAGCTCTATAGTATTTGGCGTAAAATAGATGCTCAGTAAAAATTTATTCATAAAACAAAAAGGGAAGCCTGAGTGCAGCTTCCTGCATTCCAGCCCACAGTGTGGCTCCTCCATAGATCCTCTCCGGCGGTGCCAGGGTCCTGAAATGTTTGTCTCCCCCCTCCCACAACCCCACCCACCCCGGGACAAGTCACTCTGGCTGCACAGGGCCCCACGTTCACCCCAGAGGGCGGCAGCTAGGTCTCAAGGCCACTTTATTATGTGAGGGGCTAATGGGGCCCCATTACCCAGCTAATTGCAGGGATGTGTGGGGCGACCATGGCCCAGGGCCCAGCATTGGGAGCCTTTGGGAGGATGAAGGGTAGAAGCTGAAGGCTGTTTACATGTAAATGGCACAACTGGCTCACACCTTTGAGAAGCTCAGGTGCTGTTCCTAATTGGGCCTAACCATCTCCCACCTCCCCGCCTCCCCTAACAATCTGGAAAAGGAGGTCCAAGCTGGGCAGGCTGGAGTTGGGGGTGCAGGAGGAGGAACGTGTTAGACTGAGGGCTAGGGACTAAAGCCTCCCGGGTCCCATCTCTGCGTCAGCCTCCCTCCCCACACCAACCCATCCACCCATCCACCCCTGCCCCCAAGTCCTGGCACCAGGGAAGCAAGGCTTCAGCAAAGGTCCACCATGAATAATGTCCTTTGATGTTGAGGCATCTCACGGAGGATGGCAGGAGCCAAGGATGGGGGGAGCAAGGGATTGGCAGAGAGAATTGATCACCCCTTGATCTTTGGGATTAGCAAAGACTTGAAAGAGCTGATGCTAAGCTAAATCCGAAAGGCGATGAAGGAGGGAGGCTTCAGAGGGCTGGGGCAGCCTGGGCCTCACCTTGCCACAAATCATATGCAAATGGCATGTAAAGGGGGTGTTGCAGCTGCAAAGAACCTGGGTGTTTTTCCCTTTGAACACTTCCTCTTTATTTGGGCCACATCTCAGGCCCTAACTGTCACTAGCCTAGAGGAGCAGGGTCCCTGGCAGACCCTTCCTCTGGAGCTCCCCCTCTTTTTTGCTGGGGCAGGTTGGAGGTGAGGCCAGGAAAGGACTTGCTGAGATGAGACCATTTAGTCAGCTGCCACTGGGGTCAAGATGCAGGCTGACCCAGCACTTGCTTGTGAACACAAGATGGCCTGCATATGTCCACCATGTGCACAGCTTGAGTGCAATATGTGGACCCTCTCAACATCCTGGAGGGGTGCTGAGGGAGCGGCCAGGGCCACATGTGACACTCGAGGAAGATACCAGTGAAGAATGGAAGGATGACAGCTTCTGGTCCTCCTGAGCCCCGCGGCCAGCACACAGCTTGGAGACAACCCACAGCATGAGAAACAGAGCCTGTGGAAGAAACGGGCCAAGCCAGGAGGGTTGAGCTAGAGCTCGTTTGTGCTGAGAGATGCTATAATGGCCCCTCAGGGGGTCTAAGGGAATGCAGGATGGCTTGTGGCCCTCAGAGACTCAATCTAGACTTTGAGAGAGCTGGACTGGCAGGGCGATGGGGACAGTGCAGCAGAACCTCAGCTTCTCCCACTGTCATGGAGTCAACTCAAGCCCTGTAACACAGGTGGGGAAACTGAGCCCCTGTAGGTTTCAGGGGATGAAAACACATACTCCTAAGTTCCAGAAGAGACAGGAAAGCAGAGGAGGAAGGGAGAGATGGGAGCCTAAAGAAGAGAGGACCCCCCCCAACCTTCCCCAACCTAGCATCCATCCACATGACTGTGAGGGGAGGACAGAAGGGAGACCAGGGACCCCAGCCTGTGCCCCTTCAGCCCCCAGCCCAGAGAGCTGACAGTGCCTTCAGCCCTGCTGGAAAAGGAAAAGCAGGGTAGGGAGCAGCAGCTGCATATTCTCCTGAAATTGCTTCTGAAAATGACCAGACACTTCATTGGGAAAGTGACGACAATTTGGGCCCTGGGAGCAGGAGACGAGGCGGAGAGCGGGGGCGGTCAGGCTCTGGTCACCCCCCTCTCGGCCTGATTCTGAGAAGTCAAGGATGGGGGGAGCTGCTGGGGATGGGAGGAGGGTGGCCGGAGCCTGTCTACCCCCAACTCAGGACACAGACAGCCCTAGCCCCTCGCCTGCTGGCAAGAGATGCCTCCCTGGGTCCTAGCTCAGCTCAGAGCCGGGTGTGCCAGAACACGGGGCTGCTTGTGCTCCGAGAGCAACATTAATCTGCAGGCAAGACGAGGAGTTAATCAGGTCTCCCGCCAGCACGATTACCTGGGGCGTGAGCTGCCTGCCGATGGAAGCCGATAGAAGGTGGATAGAAGGACCCCAGCCTCAAAGGCACATGAGCTCAGTGGAGACAGGGAAGAAGCAGGGAAGGTAGAGATGGTGGAAGGAGGCAGAGCCATCCAGACAGAAACAAAGGCAGCCATTTGTCCGCTCTCTCAGAGCACAGATCAACATTTTACTGCAAACATAGGAGCTGCCTGTTCCCTAAAGGTAGAGACAGTAGGAGAGGCTGAGACAAGACAGAATCTATGAGGTAACAGATATGAAGGAAGTGGGAGGATATTTAAAGCATTATACAAAATATTACATATTAACATTAGTCAGAGCACACAGAAACGGGAACGAGATGGTGTGAGACAGTTGGAAACCAAGAAAGGAACAATGATGATGACACAGGGAAAATAAATGAAGACAAGAGGGAAGAGGTCAGTCACAGGGATGGGGGAGTCGGGGTAGAGGACCCCCGCCACCACCGTCAAGTGCCACCAGCTGCAGGCCCCAGCTGTGATTAGCAAGATAACAGTTGGCAGCAGCCTAGCATCTCTGGGGCACAGAAAGGAAGGGGTGCCACGGGGCAGGTGTGATGACGCCCAGTGCTGAGGCGGGGGTGGCGGGGGCTGTGGAGCTCCCAGCGCAGGGGACCCTGCATTCCCCAGCTCACCTCAGCTCACAGGAGCCCTCCAGCCTTAGGCATCTTTTCAGGCTAAATCTCCAAAGGATCCCAGTTCCTGCCAAGACCGGGATCCTCACTTCTTCCCTCCAGGGACACACTTAATGAATCAGCCCATTGGCCACCTGCGACCTGAGCCCCATCCCCGAATGCCCCGCCCCCACCCCAGTCTCTCCAACACCATCCCCCCCACCCAGCCAGAGCTCAGCCGGTCAAGGAGCCCGGAGAAAATTTCCCTTCTCTTTCATTCTTATTATCTCCATTAGCTGGCTCCAAGGAGCCTGAGGAGAGGAAAGGGAGGCAGGCAGAGGGTCTAAGTACAAGCCAGTGAAAAGATGGGGGAACAGGAACTCATCCACACTGACCAAATCTTTGCCAAATCTCCTGTTTTATTAGTGGGCAAACAGGCTGAGGGTGGGAGGAAGCTAAGTTTGGAGGAAGGACTTGGAAACGTTTGGCAGAAGCAATGTCCTCTTCAGGGGATCTTCAATCTGTGAGCCCCTTCCCCATCAGAGGAGTTTGACACGAGATCCTCCCACAAAGGTGGGGGGGGTGCCTGTCCAGCAGGAAGAAACTGCTGCGCCTCCTCACTGCACAGTCACCTCCAGGCAACGACTCCCCTTCTTCTTGCAGCTCAGCTTACGTTTCCCACCACCCCCAGGGCCCTGGATGACCTTGACAGCCACACTGCTCTCCTTGAACCTCACTGAGAACCTGGAGGGGGACAGACAGAAAGGCAAAGCTAGTGCCCTCTTCCTCTCACCCCTTCTGTAGTTTCACGGTGGCTTCCCCTCCCCTCCTTGAGGCAAGTACGTTCCCCCACCAGCCCCCTATGTCAGAAGACTCAAGGCCCCAGAGAACTGGGGTGGCCCTGCCCTGACATTGTTCACTTCACTTTCTGCCTGCCCACATTTCCCCGGTCACAATGACCAACAGCTTGGTCCTCTGCCCCAGGCCATCCCTCACCCCCGGCTCGTGGCCTTACTCTTCAGTCACGGTGACTGGAAGCTGCCTCTGTGTGGCATCCAGCACAGCCCGGTACATCTTGGTAAGCAGTTCAACCACATGCTCACTGACCAGCAGGAAGTCCCCCTTGGAGCCCACTGATGATAACTTAGGGAGGGGAAAAATAGCAGGAGTGGATTCATTTTCTCTCCATCAGAGGCCCAGAGGGAGAGGTCTGGTCTCCACTCAGCCCCAGCCCCGTCATGCCCGCCGCCTTCTCCAGTCTGAGGCCCTGCCCCCACCCAGCTCTGATACCTCACTCAGATGCAAGCTAAAAAGCCCATCCTTGAAGCTGGTGACGGACACCCTGGCCACGCTATCCAGCGCAATGACAGTCTTGGGCTGGGAATTCTTGGTGTCTGTGATAATCACATGCCCCTTGGTCAGGAGGAGAATTCGAGAGGAAGTCTAGGGACAGAACAGGGAAGGGGAGGAAAGGTGGGGGTTAGTCCCCACCCTTCCAGCTACCTGGCCGAGGCTCTGGATCAGGCCTCGGGGAGGAGATGGGATGCAGGCCTTCACCTTGCCGTTGCCACGGTTGACCTTCATCACAGTCTCTGCCACCAGAACAGGCCCTTCCTCTCCACCCTTCAGCTGCTGTAGCTTAGGGTTTCTTTGCAGCCCAATGTAGTCACCGTAGAACGGAATAGGGACACTGAGGGCACACAGGAGGTAAGCAGTTGAGACAAGGGCTTGCACCTCCCTCTCTGAGTCCCCATCTCAGGCCTCCTGTGCCCTTCCCCCACCCTCCACCATATCCTGTCTCAGTGGTTCTCAGAACATGGTCTAGGACCAACACCAGCATCGCCTGAGACCTTGTTAGAAAGGAAAATTCTTAGGCCCCACCCCAGACCTGCTGAATCAGAAACTCTGAGGGTGTGCAGCAATCTGGCTGTTATCCAGCTGGCCAGGTGATGCTGATCACACTAAATGTAAGAGCCACTGCTCTAACCCACTGAGGGAAGCCTCTCTTCGGTCTGATGAAACTGCACAGGGTCAGGGAGGCCCTCACCTCTGGGGGTATGAAGCCTTCTTGCCCTTGAACAGCTCGCTGGCACAGAGCTTCTCCCTCAGGGTCTCTACCTGCTTTGGGGACAGCCGATCCCGGAACTTCTTGCACTGTGAGGAGATGAGGAAGAAGCTAAGGTCATGGAGGAAGAGGACAGGGCTGGGGAAGGAGATGGGGAGACCACCAACATGTGGAAGGAGAGGGGCAGAAACTAGAGAAGAAAAGAGACAAAGAGACAAGGACATGAGACTTCAGAGAGGGCAGGGACTGGAGGGGCACTGGGGAGGGGGAGGGGGACTAAGGGAAGCTGGAGGGCCGGATGGGATGGAAACAGTCAAATACAAGCCCCATGAGGGCTGTGTGCCCAGCACACAGCACAAGGCCTAGCCCCAGACAGGTGCTCAAAAGTATTTCCTAAACAGAAAGAACACCATGCAAAGTGAAATGAGCCAGACACAAAAGGACAAACGTGATATGATTTCACTTATATGAGGTACCTAGAATAGTCAAATTCATAGAGACAGAAAGTAGATTATAGGTTCTGGGGACAGGGGAACAGGGAGTTATTGCTTGATGTGTACAGAGTTTCAGTTTGGGGTGATGGAAAAAAAGCATGGAGATGGATGGTGGTGATGGTTGCACAACAGTGTGAGCGTGCTTAATGTCTCTGAACTGTAAACTTACAAGTGGTTAAAATGGTAAATTTTATGTTACCACAATTAAAAAAAAATTTAAGTGGAAGAGGGAGGCAGAAGAGGAAAATCAGAGGGAGGAGGGAAAAAAAAGACAAATGAGCAAGGAAGAGGCTGGGGGCCGGGAGAGGCTGCCCGTGCCCCGCTCACCTTCCATCGGTAGAAGAGCTTCTGGAGCTCGTGGTTGGCCGTGCTGAAGTACTTGTAAGGGGCAGCTGGCCATGTTTTGTCCAAGATACTGGTAGACGGCAAATTGTCCTTCAGCCGCAGTAGGAATTTCTGGGCCTGGATTGGGGGCAGGGGATCAGGAGTGGGATGATAAGAAAGACTTCCTGTCAGGCAAGCTCGCTCCCGGTCCCACCACTTCCAGGAGGAAGGCCTCCCACAGGGAGAAGCAAAAGGTGAGCTGAGGAGACAGAAGGGGGTCGCCTCCTGATCTTTCAGTGTGAACGCAGGCTTGAGGCTGGGCAGTAAGAGTGTGAAATGGGAGACAGAAGAGACAGGATTCCTTCCAGGTAGATACCTTCTACCAGGGTAGGGAGGTGGGAGGGGCCAAGATGAAAACTGGCTTCCATGTTTCACTCCTATAGCTTCCTTTCCCCTCAGCTCAGAATTGCCTGCAGATGGCAGCCCCACTGTCTGTGTTAGCGAGCGGTCAGTCAAGCCCAACACCTCAGCCTGGCATGCGAGGTCCCCTGCTTAGGGCACCCTCTGCGTCACCCTGGCACACCAACCAGACGGCGCCTTGCCCTGCCCCCCGCCCAGCCTCATCGCTCTGTGCCTCAGCTCATGCGCTCTCGGCTCCACCCTGCCAACCCCGGTTCCACCTATTTTGAGATGCAGCTCAAAGTCCTCCCAGATTCCCTGTGCCAGGGGTGTCTCTCCTTTCTTAGAAGCCCCACAGCAGGTTGTCTATACTTCTGTTTTTGTGCTACTGTTATTTGCATGGAAATCTTCTCCCTCTTCTGAACAGTGAGTCCTTGGGAGTCAGGATCCCAGGTCCTGAATTTTTTCACCATTCAGCAACGTTCCTGAGTGTGCCTGGCACTGTCCCAGGTACAGAGACACAGTGGTGAACAGAGTAAACAAAGTCTTTATTTTCATTAGTTTACATTCTACTAGGGGTGAAGAATGAGAGCGCCCACAAGGAAATAAACAGAGTGTAATCTCAGATAATTATATACGCTATGATGCAAAAGAGCAGGCCTGAGACAGGAACGAGTGGTAGCATATTTCAGACACAGAAAGCAAGCCAGTGTGACTGGACTAAAGTGTCCAAGAGGATATAAGATTAGAGAGTTGGGTGGACAGATCATGAAGGGCCTTGTAGGCTGTGGTAAGGACATTTGGTATGGCTTTTATTTGGAGTGAAATGGAACATCATTTGAGGGTTTTAGTGGAAGAGTGAGATAAAGTGACTTGTGATTTTTTAATTGTAATATTTTTAATTTTTAAAATTTAGTACAATTTACTTTCTTATTTTGGAATATTTGTTATTTGTGTAAAAGTTGAAAAAACATTACAACGAACATCTGTCTACCATATACTTCTCACCTAAACACACCAAACGATCATGTTAACATCTTGCCCTTTGTGCTCTCTCTCAACACACACGCACATATACAAATGCATATAAATATATAAATACACACTATACATACATTTGTACGAATCTTGGCCACCACGTCATCCTGAAGTAGGCTACAGTTATCATGACATTTTCCCCTAAAACTTAAGTGTGTATTACCCAAGAGCCAGGACATTCTCCTACACAATCACAATTCCATCACCACACCCAAGAAAATTAGCATTAATAGATATACTCATCCAACAGCAGTGTATAGGCAAATCTCTGCTAACGTCCTTTATAAACTTCTAAAAGTCCTCTTTAGCTTTGTTTTTATTTCTCCTGATCCTGGATCCAATCACGTTTCACACATGGCCTCTGTTTCATCTCCCTCAGTCTAGAACAAGGACTCTTTAAGTCTTTATAACCCGGGGAGCACCTAGCACCCTGTTTATTTATGGGACAGAATTATCGGAAGTATAGAAAATGATTTGAACACTTCCACATTTGGGGAATTTTTATGACAACTTTTTACTGAGACATTAGTTTAAAAAAACTAAACTAGAAAAAGGCAGAGCACACAGCGCACTGCGGTGACTCTCCAGGAACTGTCCGAGCTCTTTGCATCTTCCCCTACAAAGGCCCAGTGGGCGTGGTCTAGTCCCCCTGGGGTCCCTAGTCCTTGGCCTGGTTTGATTTAATTCAATAAACATCTCCCAGAATCCCCCATGTTCCAACTGATGCGGAGCTTCTGAGGGTTTTCTTTTTTGTTTGTTTTTTTTCTAGATCTAGAAAGTTCTACTTTTCTCTGTGCAGCCCTCCTGCCCCTAGGGCTACCCAGAGCCGTGGATGCCTTTGTTGCCCAGGCCTCTGTAGTGTGTGTAGGTGGTGGGACAGGGTGGAGGTGGGTTTCATAGGCAGTGGTTAAAATTCAAGGCAAATCGTTTGTATCCCAGCTCTACCACTTATCGGCTGTGGGACACCTACAAGTTATTCAGCCTCTCTGGGCCTTAGTTTTTACCAATAAAATAAGGGCCTACCTCAACAGGGTTGTTGAAAACATTAGAGTTAATGCTTGTAAAGAGCTTAGCACATAGCAAGTGTTCAAAAATAGTAGGTGTTAGCATTTGTTATAGGCAAGGCAATGGCAAACTAGGGACTAGTCAGAACCCTGGGGCAATTAATGCCCAGTGGGCCCCTGCATGCAGACTTCCAGAGTGCATATGATTTATAAACCCAATGGCTCCTAGGGTGACATTTAGCAATTGCCTGATAATATACAGGTGAAAGAAAAGGTGGAAGAGAGGTCACTCAGGAGATAAGAGCGGAGTCAGATTATGGGTCTCAGGTATGCAGCAAGAGAGCACACGCTCTGGGAAGGCAGGCAGAACGCTGGAGCCTGCCTGAGGAGAGCTCAGGCAACAGAAGAAGTCAAGGAAGATGGAGCTTCCCTGGGGAGGGGGAGGAGGACACAGCGAAGGCTCACGGAAGCAGTGAAGAGGCCCAGAGCCCCCATTCCTCCACTCGCCTCTCTGACAGCAGAGAGGAGCTCCAGCAAATGTGTCTCGTGTCTTTATGAGCATAGTTTGTCAGAGTCCAAACAACTGCTAGGAATCTGATCAGTCCAGGTCAGTTCTAATTCACCCCAGCCCTCTGTCCAGGCTCTCCCACCCTTCCTCCTTCTCTGTGGTCTTTCCCAGGTCCTCACCGGAAGTGCTGCTCTCTACTGTCTGGGTTCCCGGCGACACTCCCCAGAAGCGCCGCTGCTATCAGATACACGTCTCTAGGAATCACCCCCTCTGCCCCTGTTTTCCTCTCACTGGTAATTGTTTGAATGTCCAGGCCTGGTCCTGGCCTCTTCCTGCCCACCCTGACCTGAGTTCTCCAGAATTAAGATCCTTCCTGAGATTCAATTGCAGCCTGGCTGCTATAGTTTCAGAAGAGCTAGAAGGAAGATTCGATTCCTCCAGCTTCAGGCCCTAACCCTAAAATGGACCTTGGGAGGTTGGGTTAGTTAACCCTGTGTGTGTCCTCACTCTGCTTTTCAATGAGGCTCAGCCTTTTCAACTATAGTTAACCACCCAGAACCAGTGTCTCCACTGCCCTATTCACCACGGGCTAGTCGGTGGGTGTGCTGGGACCTTTTCCAGACACAAGGGTGCCTGCAGGGTCCACTCATGCCAAACAAAACGTGCTCTGATTCTGCCCCTGGGTCCTGATGTACTGCATCCTGCTCCCTGCAGGTTGCTGCCCCATCCCCTCTTCTCCTAGGACTTAAGAACCTGCAGACAGAGGAGGTTCTTGGGGAAAAGCTCCGAGTCACCTCTTCTTGAACCCCACATACCTCCTCTTCCAAACCTGTCCCTCCCTCCTCAGTGCCCCACTCCCACCCTCAACCCCTACCACTTACTATGCTCCTGTAGATGAAATTTGCCAAGGTGAGAGCAGCCCCTGACCGGAAGTATTTTCTGTAATTCTTGCGGGCCTGGCAGGAACATACAAGAAAGGAGCCAAAGTAAAGATAGACAGTTATCTGGAAGCTAGAAGACAAACCTAGAAGAAGTTCTACTATTTGTCAACCACACAAAGAATAGATTAAGATAAAGAGCTGAGGTTAAAGCTGGAGGGAGCGGGTAAAGTCAGACAAGCTGGCAACGAGGAAGACAGCTAAAGCAGAAGGCAGAGCTCTGCTGCCAAGGCAGAGACACGGCCAGGTGTATGTTCAGATCTCTCCAACATACATCCACTCCCAGACACGCACGGAGCAGACCCAGAAACACACCCAGACACAGACAAACCTTCACACAGAGGTGTGTCCTAGGTGCGGGCAGGACTCACTCTCTGCTGCGGTCCCCTCCAACCCCCAGCAGCTGGATCAGGAGGACCCATGTGGGGGAAGGACCCACGTGTGGGGAGGAAGCCCCTCTCCCCTTCCCCATTACCTTCCACCCTCTCACAAAAGCCTGGATCAACAATGCTGAGGCCTTCATCTTTTCATAGCGCTTCCTTTGCTGCAGAACACAATGGGCCTGTTAGAAAGCCTCCCGCTCCTGAACCACCTCTCCCACTTCCCACTCTCCTATTAGAGTGAGGCAGGTGGGACTTTGGGGGCAACTGGTACCATATTGCCCCGAAACCAGGAGGAAATGAGGATCTGGCTCTTGCGCATCAGCTGGTAGTGGATGCGGCAGCGCCAGCCCCGGTACATCTTCTGTATGAGCGTGGCCAGCTGCTGGAGTCGGAGGCGCCTCTGCTCTTCCAGGTAGAAAAGCTGTGGAGAGGTGGAAGGAGGGACGGAGAGGCTGGCCTGGGGGAACCCTACAGCACCAAAAGCTTCCCAACCAGTGTTTTATTTGATCATTCCTTTGTCCTCTTACTTTATTCCTTTATTCATTCATTTATCTAATAAGCATCTACTAATCTCTAACTTTTTAGCAGGAACTGTACTATGACTTGGAAACTCAGACACCCTGACCCTCAAGGAGTCCTGCTTCAGGCAGAGGCACACAGACGAGCAATGCAAGCACACCCAACTTCAGGGCTCCGGGCAGGCTAGGAACCCAAGGACTCAGTCCCCAGGGATAAAGTCCCAGCAGAGAGGACTTCCTCATCCACTAGCCACTCCAGGTCACAGAAGCTCCCCTCCCCGCCGCCTCTCACTCAGGCGGGCTCTCCAACTCTTCCACCCTCCAGTCCCACCAAACATAAGGGCACTCTCCAACTCACAGCCTTGGGGCTTCTGATGAAGATCTTCGTCTTCCCAAAGGCCCGCTCCTCTGAGGACATGCTCAGGTCCCCCAGGACCTTCTCGACCCCCTCCCTACAGGAGCAGGTGGGGAAAGCTGCCGAGGGGCATCCCAGGGGAGGGTCCCCTTCCACCTCTCCCCTACCCCCTTTCACCCTGGGAGGAGAGTTCAGGGCTCAAACAGACTTGGGAGCCTCCGAAAAGTAACCATTCAATTCACCTCCCCAAGCATCCATTCACTGAGCTTCAGTGACGTGCAAGGCAATGCCTGGTCTCTTCCCCGACAGAGTCTCCCTGCACTGCCCCGCTCTGCTCCCCAGTCTCCCACTGAATCTTACCGCTCTCCACCATTCCAGCGAGGCCACGTGCTCCGGCTCAGCAGTCGGTACCTTTCCAGGAAGGCCCCGTAGGCCTGGCGGTAGGCGTAGCCTGCCCGTCGCACTCGCACATTCTCCAGCAGCCCTAGGTACCGAGCCTGGACGGCCACCAGCTCCGAGGAGAACTGAGCTCGCCGCTGATGCTCGTTGGGCTTTATACACCTGGCGGGAGGCGGGGCAAAGTCCCGGCTGCAGGAGCTTCACCCTTGCCTGTGTCGCCCAACCTGGTCTCGACACCCTGTTCTGCACACATTCCCCTTAGCTGAAAATCTTCAGAAGAAGCGGACACACCAGCCCTCCCAATTTCACTCAGTACAGCATGGGCCCTACCTGACCATGACGCTCTCCCTGCTATAGGACTCTCAGCTCCTCAGCTGGCTCTGTTTCCCATGTGGCAAGGGCCTCTGGCACCCTTATTCCAGACACCGCCCCACGTGGACATGTTCTACAGTGCATGGACCCCGCACATGTCATCACTTATACAGCACGTTCCCCGGTGGGCCCAGCGTGTCACCTGATGTAGTTGGGGTTCTTGGAGTACAGGTTCTTCATTAGAATGGCCACAGAACTCTTGAACTGGGCCCCAGCAGTTGGAGGGCGTTTGAGAGATGCCTGCTTGGGGTCACCCTCAGGAAACAAGGACCGAAGGAGGGGGTGCCGGGCCTTCCACATGGCCTGGGACAAGTCCCGGAACAGCAGGTCGTTGTTCTTGTCGATGAAGCTGTTCACGTTGTAGGTCACCTGTAGAGAAATAGTACTTGGTCTGGGAGCCCCGACCTTGTCCAGTATTTGACCCTCCCAGTCTCCCTGTGAAGTATTCCAGCTCTCATCTACCCCCAGCTCCTCTCCCCTTGTCTTCAGCCCGGGCCCGGGCCCTAGCCTTGACCCTCCAGCCCTGTCGTATCACCTTGCCGGCGTAGTGGCAGATGCGGAAGCAGCGGAGGCCCATGCTGTGGTCATACTGGCGCTGGGCGTTCTGGGTGACTTTGCTCTCATAGTGCTCATGCTTGGAGAAGAGCTGGTTCAGCTTCGCTAGGAAGGTGGAGTCACTGACCACCCCAGGCCGCAGGCACTCCTCGTCCAGCATGGCCAGGATGCCTCGCTGATTCTGGCCAGGGGAACAAGATGAGCCCAGCCTGGACCTGGTCCTCCAGGACGTCCACATCCTCACTGCCACCCCTCTGCCCCCACTGCATCCTTCGCCCTCTTTACCATCGTTATCAAGTGGGGTGGGAGGGAGGGAGACAGGTGAAGAAAGTGCAGGCAGTCTGGAAGGGGAGGTCCCCGAGATAAGAGAGCGATAACTCACATGCTCAATGAGGTCACAGATAATGCCATTATCGAAGTAGTCCACCTTCGTCCACGGTATGCCCTGGGAGGGAGACGCGACAACTTACATGGAGCAGGCCTGCAGGCAGCAGAGCTCCTGCCAACTGAAGGGCCAGACCGCTCAGGCTCAGGCCATTCCCAGGTGTGGTGGGGGAACACAAGCCTTTCTCTCCCTCCGCCCCCGCAGGTCTGTAGGGAATGCGAAATGGAATTAAGTAAAATTGCCCCCCCCACTTCATCCCCCAAATAACTTCCCCAACTGGTTAAATGAACGACGATGTCCTTACAATCCCATGTAGCTGAAGAAAGGCATCTTTACGACTGATACAGAAAGGTCTCTTGTTAACTGATGGAAGCAAGCTGTACGACAGAGTGTGTTCACTGCTACTGGAATAAATTTTGTGGGAAAATATATTTACAGATTGGCTTGACTACACATAAAAGACCTCTGGAAGGAGGCCGACCTCAGTTGCCTCCAGATGGGAAGGAGAACTAGGAGGCTGGGGCGGGGTGGGACGGAGACCTTTCTGTATACACCTTTTTAAGCCTTTTGAATCTTGAAGCATGGAATGTATTATCTATTTGATAATTTAAATTTTTAAAATAAAAACATACAAAACAACTGGAAAAACTTTTCCACACATTGTGATCACACTGCCTGAAATTCTGCCACAGTCATTTCCAGAGAGTGCACAGGGAACGTCCCTGGGAGGGTTTTGTATGAGTAAAGCCTCAGCCATTCACACTTCGGAGGGAATCAGCTCAATCAGAGAGCTCTTCTAGCACTTGGCCAGAGAAAACAGGAGTGTTCGCTGACCAGGGGAAGGAGTGCGCAAATTCTGAGCCATGGGGCACTTCTGGGTGCTACAAGGAGGGGTGGCAGCATTAGCCTGGGCCCAGAGGAGACAGAGGATTCGGAGATGTCCGAGAAGGGCACAGAAAGGGCTGCAGTAGGGTGCCAAGCCCAGGAGAAATGTCCCTTCTAAATTTGGCTAAATCTGCCCTAGGCCAAGCACAGCTGTCACTTCACTCTTGTCAGGACTCTCCCAGACCCGCACCCGCCCCTGACACCCTTCCATCAATCTGCCCCCTTCCTCGCCTGGCCTGGAGTGGGAGGATGGGGACCTGGCGATGGAGAGCAGAAAATTAGGGCTTCTCGACGATACTGTGAAGTCCAGCTGTGCAAAGGAAATTTTTTGTTCTTGGTGTTCCCCCCTGGGGACAACTGAGAGGCAACTGTGATGCAGGAGAGAGACCTGGCACGCGCCTGGAAGCCATCTGAGAGACGGAAGCAGGGGAGGCTCCGCTCACCTCTCTCTTATACTCCTCTTGCTCCTCTTTCAGCGTCAGCTCTATGAACACCTGCTGAAGCTTCTCATTGCAGTAGTTGATCACAAACTGCTCAAAGCTGTTATCCTGGGGGGAAAGGGTACACAGGTCAGCGAGAAGCCAGCTCAGCCCAAGACCCTCCCTCGCCCTCAGCCCGGCCTCCCCTCTCTGAGCCTGTCACCCCTGAGCCTCGGGACGCAGGGTGCCAAGGCCGCTGAAGCTCTCTCACCTCCAATATTTCAAAGCCGTAGATATCTAGGACCCCCATGACCTTCTTCTTCTCCCCAGTGTCCACCTAAAGAGGAGGAAAAGATAAATCTGAGGACCAGCCCTCTGCACGCCAGGCCAGGCCCTTCTGGGATGGATGTGAGTGGCTTCAGACAGAACTCAGGAGAGCGTGACCAGGCTGGCAAGGAGTTGGCATGATTTTCTCCTTCCTCCTCTGTAAATATGCTGAAGGACGAAAAGGGAGGAAAGGTCGAAAAGGAAGATGCAAATAGTTCCCAGGACTGTGCTCCCTTGGTACAAAGTAGAAAGACAGAAGATCTTCTCAGGAAAATAACCATTCCTTGTATTTGTAGAGTGTTTTACAAAAAATATTGTGTTCTAATTGCTTTACTCCTTATCATAGCCCTATAAGGTATGATCATTCCCATTTTATAGATGAAAAAAAATCAGATTCCAAAAGGGCTAAACACTTACCCAAATCTAGGTTCAAATCCCGTTTTGCCCTGCTGTCTTCCAGTAATAGCTTCTAAATTGATGGCATTTTCCGATACATAATTTCTTTTAAATAGCTCCATTTTGATCTAACTTACATGCCACAAAATTTACCCTTTAAAGGTATACAATTCAATTGTGGGTTTTTTAGTATATTCAAAAGGTGTACAACCATCACCACCACTTAATTCCAGAGCATTTTCATCATCCCAAAATGAAATCTTGTACCTATCCCCATGAGCAGCCACTCCCCATTCCCCTCTCCTAACCACTGACCTGCTTCCCATGCCTATGGATTTGCCTGTTCTGAACATTTCATACGAATGGAATCCTACAAAATGTGACCTTTTGTGTCTGGCTTCTTTTATACAACGTTTCCAAGGTTCATCCATGTTGCGCGCGTATCAGTACTTCATTCCTTTCTGTGGCCATATTATTTCCCGTTGAATGGATAGACGACATTTTGTTTATCCATTTATCAGCAGATGAACATCTGGGTTGTTTCCACTTTTTGGCTATTATGAATAATGCTTCTAAGAACGTTCGTGCACAGGTTTTTATGTGGGCATCTCTTTCTAATTCTCTTGGCTATATACCCAGGAGTGGACCTGTTGGGTTATATGGTAACCTCGTACATAGTTTTATCTGGTCCTCACTAAACCATGTGAAACAGGTAGGCATTAGTGCCTAATTTTCAAATCGGGAAACTGAGGCTCAGAATCTTTGTGAAACTGAAAGGCCAGACAGCGGTAAGTAGGGGATCCAGACAGTTGTAATAAAAAACTAGAGATGTTTCCAAAAACAACACAAGATCCTCCTTACTGTGTTCACATCTCAGAATCCGAGGTATGGGGCCGGTGGCCAGGACAAGAAAGGCGGGGCCGGCAGGAGGGATGAAGGAGGAGGGCAGTCTCTCACCTTGATACTCTCGTTGATCCGAGTCACTATCCAGTTGAAAAGGCGGCTGTAGATGTTCTTAGCCAGAGCATCACGAGCGTACTGGGCCTGCAGGGCAGAGGCGGCTGGTTAGCGAGGCAGCCGCGGAGCACGCTCAGAAATCACCCCCCTCCCACAGGGCCCCTTACCTGGATGACGCTCAGTGCAGTGACCACCTTTTCTTTGGCTGTCTCCATGGTCCTTGAGCACAAAGCTCTCTCTAATTCTACTGAATTCAAACCCACCAATTCCCCAATCTCCTGAACACCTGGAGTGATGAGGAAACACAACACGGCCTAAGGGAGGGCTTTCTCCTAGGGGAAGGACGGAGGGAGGGAGGGAGGGCTGATAAGTGTTCCTGGGTCTTGTTGGGGAAGTCCTTGCAGCCAATTCAGGACATGGCCCGGGAGAAATCTGGGGAGGAGGAGGAGAGAAGGGAGCTCTTGACTTATGGCGTGCATTATCAACTTTAATATGAGAATCTCCTGAAATAGGGGTAATTGTTTCCATTTTTGCAAAGAATTCACTAAGACTCAGAAAGGTCCTAGAATCTAGGTCTACCAAATGTCAAAACTTCATCTCAGTATGCCTCAGAGGGAGTTCCAAATGGGGAAGAACTCATGAACGAGCAGAGGGGGACTGAATCAGAGTGAAGTCGACTACACTGGAGCTGGTGGAAGAACAGAAATCGTAGCAGGAGATTCGGGGAGCAGGCTGGGAGCTGGCTGGGTGCAGACCTCTGCCGTCACGGATGCCGCTTGCTGGTACCCCATTGGCCTGGAACTCATCTGCCAGTTCCACGTTCCCCAGCTTCAGCACCATGGCCGTCACCTCTAGCACCTGCCGGAACTCCTCCTCGGAGAACCCAATCACGATCATCGCACTCTTGGGGAGAGAAAAGAAGTCCGAAGCTGAACTGTGGTGCCAGTCCAATGCCTTCCTTCTCAGAGCCAGAGCCTGGACTCTGGGCACGGCCTCAGGGCCCAGCCTGGGCACCCACCTGGAGGGCCTTGAAGTTAGAGGCGTCATCCATGCCATCTACCCTGGGCGCTTCCCGGTTCAGGTAGGTATAGCCACTCGAGTCCCGCTCAAGCTTCAAGGCCTCTGAGAGGGCCAGAGTGAGGGAAGAGGGTTAGTACACAGATGCTCTCAAGTCCTCCAACCTAGACCCTCACAGCCCTTGCCCTAGGTTGGCTCGTTCATTTATTCAAAGGAGCCATTTTTGTTTTAAGTTCTGCCCCCGCCTCTTTTGTTTGGGACCTCTAATACCTAGGATGACAGACCACATCTTAAAGTGGTGTTTAAGGTTTGGGTGCTCATAATGGTTGAGATTTTCCTCAACTTTTATGAACGAAAAGCCTCATTCTACTCTTCTCCCCACCTTCAGGGTTCTAAACGATAAAAACAAATAAGCGAGCCCTCTGTCCTCCTCAGGTCTCGTGGCTCCGGAAGGACGAAGGTGAGGAAGGAAGGTGAGCACGCATCCCCCCCACCCCAGCCTCAGCCCCTCACCCTCGGCCCAGGGTGGCGCATTCATTGCTCATCCACAGAGAACAGACACAGTGGCAGGTGCTACAGTCCCCAACCCTGACCCTCTTCTGGAAAGTCTTCTCTGGCGCTGTGGGGCTGAGCCCAGTGGCTTTCTTACGCTCTCCTATGGAGCATCTCTACCCCAGACCACATCACACGGGCTAGCCTTTGTTTTTTTCTGTCCCTCCTACAAATGAACAACTTGTGTTTCTCATCTTTGCATTCTGTGTGCCTGGCTGGCATGCAGGAACTTTTTTCTTTTTAAGAAATGAATCGAGGGAATGGTCAAAGCTGCTACCCTGAGATGGGAAGGAGTGGGTTAATCATGGAGCTTGAGGGATGTCAGTTATCTGTTATTCAAATGACCTGAGAATCAGGGCCTGTCCCTTAAACTCCAGTTTGATGGCAGCTTCCCCTGAGGCATAAATTTTGAAACAAGAGCCTGCTAAAGAGGGGTTTCTGGATGGAGAATGATTCCAAAAGGCCCTGGGATGATGACACCAGGGAGGCTCCACCCAGACTCAATATAAGCCAGTGGGTGACAGAATCAGCCAGAGCAAGACATTAGTGTTTATGACTCAGACAGATTGAATGCAAGCAAGATTACCAAGCCAGGAGGGAGGATGAGACCTGCGGGAACTCTTGAACCTTAGAGATCTCCAAGAGGGAAAGAAGATAGGCAAAAGTCCAACAAAAAATAACCGGAAACCAAAGGGACCACAGGTTCTTGGGTCCAGACACCCACAATGCCCACAGCTAGAGCCAGGGTTGGAAGGGGAAACTCTGGCAAGGCCTTAAGTTCCATCAGATCTTGCAGTATTGCCCACACAGAGCCACCTCAGGCCCATCCAGCCTCCAGGCTGGGATGGTGTCTTCCCCAGGACAAGGCAAGGCACTCCACGCCATCTGCTCCTATAGCCAACTGCACGGGTCTACTGGCACTGATCACACCGTGTTGTGATGTTGCTGTCCACGTATCTGCCATCCCCAGAAGACTATAAATTCTTCAAGGACAAAGTCCATGTCTTAGTCATATCTGTATCCTTAGAAGCTAGCACAACATTCAATCACAGTAGGTGCTCAAGAGATGTTTGATGAATGAGCAAGTGGAACCTCCACAGAACCGTCTAAGAGCAAATCAGGGACAAGGTCCTGGGTGAGGCAGACATAGCCCCAGGACAACGTCAACTAGAGCTCACTGAAACTTCTTGAAAACTCATAATACCCTGCCTGATTTCCTGCTGAGCTATCCAATAAAGTCCCTTGAATTGAAGATAGGGAAGGATGGAAGATGGAAATAAGTGTTCTATCTTTGAAGCCAGCTTGGGAAAAGAACCCAGGCAGGACAGAGGAATAAGAGCAAGGAAGAGGCAAGAAGGCTTATTCCTAGCAATAAAACCTCAGAAAAGGAAGAGAACACAGAGGTCAAGGGATCTGTTGCTAACAATGGGCGGATGAGGTTCAGGGTGAGGACTGAGGGAAGAGGGCTGCAGGGATCCAGAGGGGCCCGGGGTTCCGGGGGTTTCACGGAGGCTGAGATGCTCTGCCAGGGTCGGGGGCAGGCACCTACTCAGTAGCTGAGCATCCGCTCCAGCCAGGAGCTGATAGAAGATGTGGAAGTTCCTTTCTCCTTCAAGCTGCTTCACCACTCGGGATTTCTCCAGCAGATCTGGCAGAGATTTCAAAAATAACGTTCTGAGGACCTGCGGGACAGCGCAGCTTCCCCCTAATCCTGCCTCGTCCCCGGTGTGTGCAGTGGTTGGGAAGGCTGGCAGCCTCACGTTCCTCCCGCCTACAGCAGCAGATGAGCAGAAAGGGGCGCCGTGGGGCAGATGGGAGAGGAGGTGAGTGGGATGGGGAGGCACGTACAGTTTGTGATGTCACCACCGAGGGGGGATCCCTTGAAGTCAAACTCAATATCCATGTATTTGCCCTTCAGAGACCAGAGAGAGAGACTTTGCTTCCTCCTCGCCTCATCACCCTGTTCAGGGGGGATCTGTACCACACTCCTCCCCCCCACGCCCCCGCCCTCTCCTCCCAGGCCTGGAGACGTTCACTCACGAATCTAGAGGAGTTGTTGTTGCGAATGGTCTTGGCATTGCCAAAAGCTGCAGAGACGAGGGGAGGGGAAGTGAGGTGGCTGAGGGGCGAAGAGGGACTCCAGGCAAGGGGAAGGGGGAAGTTCCTCCGGTCCTCATGCCAATCTCAGATTTTTCAGGCTGAACGAGAACAGCGGTTTGGGGAACACGGGCAGTAGGGTGGGGTGGGGGTGTTGGGGGCAGAGCCTGGACTTCTTACCCTCCAGCACTGGGTTTGACTGAAGCAGTTGCTCCTTCACGGAGTTCACCTGCTCCCCTTTCCCACAGACGGCCGCCACATAAGACATCACTAGCTTACTAGCCTCTGCAAGAGAAACCCTCACGTGGATCCCCACCAAGCCCTTAACCGCCCTCACTCCGGCACCTCACACCACTCGGAGTCAGAAAAACTGGGAAGGAACTTCAGGAGGTGGGCTGAGGGCAGGACTGGGCCTGGCTTGGAAAGAGACCAGGGGGTAGTGCCAGCGGCGCCTCACCCGTCTTCCCGGCTCCACTTTCGCCCGTGATGAGGATACACTGGTCTCGGTCCTGGTCCCTCAGTGACTGGTACGCCACGTTTGCCAGTGCATAGCTTTCGGGGAGGAAGTGGGTGATGGCTACTGCGGGGCCAGTCCGGACACCACTTTTCACCGGGCCCCGAGCCCCAAGATTCATTCACCCTCCCCACTTGGACCAGACCCAGGCAAGCGACAGGCCTAGGAAGGGGCCTCCAGAGGACCAAGGGAAAAAGGGGAGCTGGAGAACCTTCTTCATGAGAAAAGAGAGAGGAAATTAGGGTGTCTCATCATAGCAAGCTGGGGCCTGTCACCTGCCCTTAGTCCCGCAACTCACATATGGGGCTTCAGCTCGTAGAAGGTATAGTCCTGGTACTTGGCAATGAACTCCGGGCCATAGATGGACAGCTCCTGGTAGGGATTCACTGAGACCAACACGTTCCCAATGTAGGTCTGGAGCCAGGGAAGGAGACAAGGGAGTGAGCAAGGGTGGGGGCTGGGTGAGGCACGTGAACTCCCTGGCCACACACCCACAGTCAGGGGCACCCCTATGCACTCACGTAAATCTCCTTGTTTTCATAGCGCAGTTGGAGGTTCTTGAGCAGAGACTCCTCCTCCAGGGGTTCCAGGAGTACAAGGTCCTCCACCCCAATGGAACTTTCCAGGAAAGCCATGTCCATAGGAGCTACTGATCCTGGAATTAGTTTGTTGATGTCTGCTCAGCTTTAGGGGTAACTGTTGGCAGGGAGGAAGGCAGAAGGATCTAAGAGAGCCTTTATCTCCCCCAAGTCTGGGCCCTATAGACAACCTCCAGCCTGGGAGAGGCCTCCAGACCAGCCCAGGCTAACTGCGGGAGGCTGCAGAAACTCCACCGCGGGCAGGCGGGGGAGTCCTCTGCTCCCTGATTAGGGTTGGTGGGGGTGGAGCATGGGTGGGACAGGACCGCCTGCTTCCGACCACCAGGGTAGAGAAGGCACCCAGCAGGCAGTGACTGGGGAGCATTCTTGTGCTTGCAGGAGAGGGGGCTGGGGGAGGAGAGCGAAAGTAAGCTTCATGCCACAGCCAGGCACCGAAAGCTCCCTCCTCCTGCACTGAGGCCTGGCTGGGGTCCAGACTCCCTGACTACTTGTCCCCAGTTCTCCTTCTCAACTCCCAACCTCTCACTGCCCGTTTCAGTCACCTAATCCCGCATACCCATTTCAAAAGTTCTTCCAAAGTCTTTCCTCCTTTCTCGTTGTTACAGTGAGATTCATTTTTGAACAGGGACTGGACAAGGTGATGAGTTAGAGGACAGAGGCGGGCGTTCCTCCATAGAATGTTGGAATACCCCCAAAGAAAATGAAAATGAGGTTTGTTTCCCCAACAAGCGAGTAGCTGTCAGGACCTCTGGATGTGTCTACACTTCTGTCCCTATTTCTCTATTTCAGCTTTTACACCCATGCCTATAACCTTCTGGCAAGGACTTTGCCCCAGGGGGACACACCCAGCGTTTCAGTGGCTGGTGGGAATGGGCGAGGAGGAGCAGAATTAGGGGGGCAGGGAACACTGCGGGGCTCAGCCCCCACGCAGCAGGCACGTGACAGGTGCTCCCTGAGGAGGAAGCCCAGCCCTCCTCGGCTCCCCTGTGGGACTGAGCAGGCAGGGTCACCTGGTGTAGGACAGAACTGTTAGTACAATGGTCAGTGCCACTCCCTAGCAGGAATAGAAGAGCCACATCCTCCTCTCCTGCGCAGAACCTGAGTGGGGGAAGGGAGGGAAGCAGAAGAGAAAGCGGAGCAAGGGCGCACAGGCTTCCTTCTCCCTTCACTCTGCCTTCTCCAAGCTCCAGGAGACGAGAGCCCTCGTCACTTCCTGTAAGCGCACAGCTGAGGGAGCAGTAAGAGCACTAATAGCAGTCTCCTGCAAACCACAGAAGCCACAGGAGTAGCTGCTGCGGGCAGGCAGGCTCTCAACACTTCACACGCACTAGTTAATTTCACGCTCACACTATCCCCATGAAGTAGGTACTATTATCATCCCACATCTTCCAGATTTTAAACAAACAAACAAAGTTATTTTTAAATAATTTGACAGGAAAGGGTGAGAAGCAGAAGCAGGGGGCTTGGAGAAGGCATCTTCTTTGGATTTAGACTTGAGGGGAATGGGATTGGCTGGAGGTGGGGAAGGGGAGAAAAAACAGCCCCCACCTGGGGCACCAAAAACTGTGAAAAGAGGAGCAGAGGCGGGTCAAGGCAGGACTCACCCAACACTGGAACTAGGGTGTAACTTCAGTGTCCCTTGGAGAACAGTGGATGAAATCCAAATTTGACAGGAAGGCAGCATAAGGAGTCCCAGGCCCCAAGGGTGAGAGGTGTCCTTGTTAACAGGAGCTGTCCATGGTGTTGGGGAAGAGAGGGAAGAGACTGCCCTCCTCTTGCCAGTGTCCAGGCTTCTGACCTTCCTCTGTGCTGCCTCCTCCAGCCAGGGCTCCCTGTACCAGTCAAGCCAGGAGAGGCCAGAGACGGCTGCTCAGCACAAAGTCCGAGGCTGTTCCCGCTGAGGGTGTGGCTCACTTAACCCTTCAAAGGCCTGAAGCCCCAAAAGGGAGATGCTCAGTTACATGAGAAAGCTCCCTCTAGGTAGGAAAGTGCATCTGGCTGGACTTGGCCAAGGGGTTCAAGAAGAGCTCTTGCTCCATTGCCCCCAAAATTTGGAAATGAGAGTAGAAGGAGCAGACTTTATAGCCAAGGAAAAGCTTCTTCAAGAAGTCAGGAACTTTGCCAAGGAGGAAGGTAGGCTGGGGTGTCTTTCAAGCAAAGAAATAGTACCTCCCTCAAACCTACCCTTCTTATCTTTTTGGGATTCAGAGGGTGTTAATGACATTACTTGGGAGAACTAAGTGGACAAAACCCTGAAATTTCCATTTCCCTCCCTCCATGAATCAGACCCCATCATACAGATCCCGAGACTAAAGTTAGTGGTAACACCTGACATTTGTTTCATTCATTTTCATAGAACTCCCACCTGTACCATCTCACTGGATCACACCACCCCGTGAGGTAGGCAGTGCAGAATCACTCCATTAAAAAGGAAAATTAGAAGCAAGCACTGAGGTTCAGAGTGGTGACACAACGAGCCCATAGTTCCACAGACAGTACGTGACAGAACCAAAAACAAAATGCAGCTCCCTGCTCCTAAGTCAGCCCAAGGTTCCAGCCCACGTCCTAGTATCTCCCAGGTTAATCCTTCTGTGCTAGAAAACTGAGTAAGACCCTAGGCTGCTGTTTCCTGAGCACTAGCCCAGCTAGAAATGGTTGCCTCTGATAGATAAGAAGCTTATGAAATTCTGTTTTCCAGGGGACCCCCTCAACCACGCAGGGAAATTCCTAAAGAGCAGGCTCCCTCTTCCCAGCATCCTCCCTCCAAGGTATGCACAAAGAGCAAATCAGGTCATTACAAACACTTAGCTGAAGGCAGACTTGATTGTCCAACTCCCAGCCACGGCTGCTTGGTTCAAGGTCTAAACTCTATTGCTCTCGCAGAAGCACTCTGCATAAGCCTGGCCCATCAGCAGTTCCATTACCAACCTGCCCTTACATAATTTATTGATCTACTATATGTATTTGAAGGGCGGAAGGGCAAGGAAAAGGTGGGGGGAAGCTGAGTGGAAGTGCCATCAGCATACAATCCCACGTACAGGAAGAGCAGCACCACAGCGGCAGAGGCAGAAAGGACTGAAGACCCCTTACTTTGCAGTGGAGGGAACAGACCCGGAGTGAGAAACCACTTTCTCAGGATCACACCACTGCAGACCTGGCAGAGCTGGGACCAGCACCCAGGTCTCCTGTTTTCCAGGCCAGGAATCTGCAGCTGCCTACAACTGGGGTTGTATCTGTGTCCACTCGTTCTCATTTACTGAGTGCCTCCTGTGTGCTCACATGAGAGAAGTGACTCTAAAATGGGACGGTGACCTCAAGCTTAGGAACAGTGGCATGAACATCACAGCTGGGGGCCGAGTGTCCTGGTTTGTCTGAGACTGGAGATGGGTTCTCTGGACGTGGGAATTGGAGTGCTGAAACTAGGAAAGTTCCGGGCAAACTGGGATGAACGGAACACTCTAAATTAACAAGATATAAAATATACATCCAGCTCAGCTGGGATTTCAAGACCTGTCAAGAGCGTTCCCAGGCTTGGGGGGAGGCACAGGGGACGCGGGATGTGATCTCCTGCTTCCCAGGCAACACAGAAGCAGCTGGAGCTCACTGGTCTCCCTCCAGCCTGAGGGCCCTTCCTTCTCCCATTAAGATTTCTAGTCTGTGTAATGGGCACGAGGGAAATCTTTGGGGGTGATGGAAATGTTCTGTGTTGTGACTGTGGTGGTGATTTCACAACTGTCTCTGTCAAAACTCAGCAAAATTTAAAACTGGTGAATTTTACTGTATTGTATAATTTAAAAATTATACTACAATAAATCTGGTGAAGAACTCGAAGCAGCAGCAGCAGCAGCAGCAATTCTAAACCTTTTAGTGCTAATTTCTGCGAGTTGGGAGGGCTGCAATCTGCCCTCGCACTCATTGGTCCAATACACTCATTAGTCCTCCCAGGACTTTCTATTCACTTTTAAAAAGATGTTTCACAATAAAAACTCGGAAGTTTTCAGGTACAGTGGAGAAGATATTTGGTGGTAGATCTTTCTGACTCTCACAAATTATCTGGTGTCAATCAGTAGCAACACTGATCAAGCCCAGCTGACCCTTGAACAACATGGGTTTGAACTCCCTGGTCCATCTATATTCAGATGTTTCAAAAAATACATACCGCTGCTACACGACCTGGGGGTGGCTGAATCTGCAGGTGCAGAACTGCACCTACAGGGGGGCTCCAACTGTAAAGTTAGAGGCAGATCTACTGCATGGAGGGTCAGCACCACTAACCCTCCCCACCCCGGCATTGTTTGATGAGTCAGCTGTACTTATTACGTGCCAGGCAACAAATTTAATACTATTCAAAGTGAAGTCCATGGACCAGCAGCATCTGACTCACCTGGGAGCTTATGAGAAATGCAGAACTTGGCCCCAACCCAGACTTCCTAAATCAGAAATCTGCATTTTAACAAGCACCCCAGATGATGCCCTGCCTGTTAAAGTTTGAGAAGAAATGCTTTACACACCTTACCTTTTTTTATCCTCACCAAAACTCTATGATGTTGCAAATCTGGCGATTGTGCTTTAAGTTTTTATTAATTCAACCATGGATGATCACCTAATGCCTCTTATTTACCTAGCTTGGTCATAGAAGGGAGAGAAGAAAGATGTCATTAGTGAGCGTTAATCTACATAAATTTACATATGATCCACATCCTGTTTTCTTCCTATTTCACCAAATGTCTTTGAAAAATGGACAATGGATTTCCAAGTAGTCTAAATAACCGAGAAGCGAGGAGACAGGTACAGAATTAATGCAAGTGCTATGTCAGAGTCCCAGAGCAAAGAAAATAGCCAAAACATAAAAAGGTTCCAAACTCCCTACTGCAAAAGCTGGGCCCAGGCATAACTGAAGTTTTTATTCCATGGCCCCTAACACTGGCTACAGCCCTGCTCCCTTTCACCCTACATAAAGCTCTTGGCAGGCATCTCAGAGCTGGATCACAGGTCTTCCCTCATCCCAATGGAGAAACAAAAGAGATACTTTATGTCATTAAAAAAAAAAAGAAAAGAGAAGAACTAAAGTACAGAGCAGCTCCCTACAGCAGGAATAAACTATACCTTGCTTTTCTATGAGACAGCACAGCGGTCCAGCCCACTGCTTCTGCAAAGCTACCGCAAAATCATCTAGTCCAAGGATGGAAAGAGATCAAGACAGACCCAGGATGGGGAGAAGTGGTTAAAAAAAAGAAAAAGGAAAATAAATGGCATGCAAAACCATCTCACTAGAAAAATGAAACAGAGGAGCTAATTGCTGATTTCCTGAAAACAAGAGATCCAAACAAGAAAAGTGTATGTTCATTAAGAGAAACCACTCTATCGTCTATAAAACTTTATTAAAATTGGGGTTACTTACAAACTTGTACAATAAAAATGAAAAAATATATATAATAAGACATTTTTATTTGTTTCTTACAGAAAAGAGTGAAAATGAGACCCATGGGTAAGTCATCCCTGATCATTTTGTTCCTTTCAAACATTCATGACACTTATTTTAAATATAAATGATAAATCTTTTAAAATAACACTAAGGCATTACCCACAGGCTAAAACTGACCCAGTAATTCCTTACCCCTGCTACTTCACCCTCAGTTCTAGAAACATGGTAGACTGAGGCAGTCGCAGGCTAACAGTTCTGATACTCACATTAAGAGCTATTATGTCAACAAGATAAGAATGCTGCCCATGCTGTAGAAAATTTCAGAGAAGGTGATTTCACCATTTTCAAGTTATTGTTATGAGTGTGAAAAGGAAGATGACACACATGGGTGGGCGGTGTAGGAGCCAAAAGCCCCAAATTTGGGAGGCTTTGTGCCATTCCCATCCCCACTAAAGCTGTGCGTTGACACCGGCATAAATCTGCTTTGTTTATTCCCGGCAGGCTCTGGCTCCCATCACATAAGGCACCAAACTCCCTTTTCAAGGTAGTAACCATGTGGAATCCAACTCAAAAGCAACTGAATCCGTAAGCTAAGTTACCAAGAGACACCATTGGATCACAATTGCATAGGTTTCCCTAAACAATAATTTCTGCTACATCAAAACATAAACCAAAGGTTTTAGGTGCATTTGCCTTGTGCAATGGCTATTTTATGTTTATTACTTGGTTTCAGTGCCTATGTAACATGAAGATATAATAAATCTGTCCAACTGTCCTCTCCTTGGTTCAGATAAAATTCTTGGCATTTCAATATAGGTTATTATCTCATATGTCAGGCCTGAGTCTAAAGGAATACTAGAAGGACATTTAATTTCCTTTCCTCCTACTTCAACTTTCACTCTCAATTCAGAGAGAAGTTATGAGTACATAGCTAGGAACCATTTTACGCAGGCATCCATCTGAGCCCATCTTTTTTTCTGGAACAACAAAAAGATTGAGGGCAATTGCATAATCCATCCCCAAGCCTTTTATGGCTATCAGGGCCTGGGGGAGCTATCTGGCCTATCTGGGTCCTTTCAGTCATCAAATCTCTACCGTGTATGCCGAGTGGGGACTGCACTGAAGAGAGGGCTAGGCCCTAGGAGGGGACACATTAGCACAAAATGGAACACTGGGACTCCAAGTCTGTCTGCAGCAAAATCCTGTAACAGACCTAAAAGTCATAAATTTGGGGGGAGAAATAAACTAGCTTTGGTAGGATGAAGTGGCTGAAAGGAATTTCTTATTAGAAGATATTAAAGTTGCAAAACTTTCCTTATTTTCAGTCATTGGTTCCATCGGTCTTGTGGAAGCAATGTGAGTGGGAAAGTGAAGGGGAAATGTTCTAGGCCGGTTGGCTCTTGTACTCCCATTAAGGGGAGTCATGCTCTACACAGCTCAGGCAGACCGATTAGAGGCAATAGATTTCCAATGCTGATGAGACCCTGAGCCCTAGCGTCCATTTACAGCTTGGTATTTGCCGAGCAAAGACGCTGACGTGGCAGCAGACGTGGCTCCAATGTCCAGCTCACTCCACAGTTACCCCTTCAGTCCTTCTTGATGAGATCGGTCTGAGAGATGAGACTCTGCTGAAATTGCAAGAGCTGTAACTGCCAGAGAAAATTAAATGGGGGCTTCAAGTAGTGACTGAGCCAGCAGACTAAGTGGCCAAGAGGGAGACAAGAGCAGCTCCCAAACAAGGTTTATGGAGTCGAGCAATCTCCGGGCACACAGAGGCCAGGAAGCATCTGGGGCAGAGCCACACAGGCAGGCAGGGCAAGGACACAGCACATCAGAGGCACCGTCCTTCACTGCCTGAGAGCGGCTCTCATGGTGAGGGACCCGTTGTCGTCGCCACTGCCTACAGCCCAGTTCTCCAACTACCAGACAGGGAGTAATAAACTGAGTGTGATTCTACTCACCCCAAATTCAAACACAGTGAAAAAACTAGTCTTGAGATGGAAACTGCAGCACATAAAGAGTTTACTAAAGAGAAAGAGAGGAGAATCTCTCTCTACTTCACGACGCTTTCTCACTGAAGCACAGATACGAGTCAGGATAATGAAAAAGAATTTGAAGAAGAATATATATAGAGACGAAAGACATGAGTCAGGAAGTCACCCTGGAGGCAAGCGACAATGACCCTAAGTAGCTATGTGGGGAAAGGCACCAAAGTCTTCAGGAAATCCTGAGACCACTTGTACAGCCGAATTATTTTTTTAAATCAAATTATGCTCAAAGAGGCTAGGTCTTCATTTCTATAAATGAGGCAAAAAATAATAAATTTCAGAGGCCTTAACATTTCTTTGTAGAGGGGTAACATTTTACCATGAACATAATTCAAAAGGTATAAAGGTTTCCCAATATAAAGCAACTTTAACCCATAGCATCTGCCCAAATACTGCTTATTTTTCACTTTCTGCTGTATGTCTATTTGCTGCCAATTGAGGTAGTTGTCAGTTTAGGACAGCTTAAAGCTGTGGAAAACACTGGCAGAAAAAAAAAATCAACTGGCCACCTGGAGGGGAGTCTCAGTGCTCACATTTTGGAAGTCAGTAACAGAGCCCAAGGCCTTTCAAAATTATCTGCTAAATGGCTGGTCTGAAGGAGACATTACGGCTTTTTAAAAATCATCTGCCATCTCCGTGATCACAGTGAGCCAGCCGGTCCGATGCCATGCTCCCTGCCATCAGTGTCCACCTTCCTGGCTAAAGTAACTACAGCTTTCTCCAGCGTATGAGGGTGAAGATCACAAAGGCAGAACCGAGCAAGCGGCAGAGACTTGGGAGTTTGCTCCCTCATAAATGGCGCTGCTGGTTTATAAGGGTGCTTTCCAGCGCCAAGAGAATGTGAAACCAGTGCCACTGTAATAAAAGGCAGCATGAATCTCTGGTCAGAAATGGAACTGCCAGTAAGTTCATGGAAAAACGCATCTGACCCTGACGGCGGAATGAGCGTGGGAGGCACGAGGACTATCCGGAGGTCCAGCTCCTGGCAGCGTAAACTGAGGCAGCTGCAGGGCCACAACTTGTATGCTGTGTCAAGACCCTTCGCGGATCGTTTCAGGGCTTGCAAACTAGCCAGGCTTCCTGGCAGGGAGGGGTCCAGGTGGTAAGGAAAGGCTGAAAAGAACAGGCAGAATGGGTAGACAAAGGAAGGGAAAGGAAAAGGAGACAGTTTCTTGATTTCCCAACAATTCAAACATACGTGACCCACTGACAGGAAAAATGGAGAACCTATAAAAAGCATTTAAATTCCCTAAATAAGACCACCCCTCCCAACTAGCAGGACAAAGCCCTGCTGTAAGCCAGGGGAAGAGGAGGTAAGAAATGAAACGCGCTGAGCTGCCCATACCTCAGAGGTGAGGTGCTGGACCTTTCCTGAAAGGGCAAAGGGGGCAAGGAGGAACAAGAAGGGAAGCACGCAAATGTATTTTTAAGATGAAACTGAAAGTTAAATATAATAAAAAGGCCAACAGACCTCCCCTACAGACGGGCCTGCTGGCATGTTCCTGAAAGCGAGCAGGACTGAGAATGTCATAGGTGTGAGAACTAACTCCAAGGTCAACACGACAGCTCCTGCAGCTTTAATGGATAATCCACGTAGATAAGCAGGTAGGGGCCTACGGGGCTTGTCACTTGCTAGTTCTGCAACATGAGTTTGTTACATTTTTTAAAATGTATTCATTTAAAAAGCAAGACAGATAAATAATTATTTTCCTCTTAAAACAGGTAAAGCAAGGATTATGCTAAAGTCAATGAAATAAAAGCAGAAGTGGAAGAGACTCAGATTTGCAGATTTGTCTCTAAAACATGCAGCCTATAGTCTGAAAGCATTACTTCACATGTGACAGTCCTCACTTCTGAGTTTGAAATGCCACGACTGGATCAACTTTCAAAGAGGAGCTGGAATGCCATGTGGCCATCCAGGTTTTTTGGAAACATAAAGGTGGGCCGAGAGCTTAACCAATGGGAAGCAATGGGATAAAGCAATAAGGATGAAGTGATAAAGCAATCACTTACTTTATCCACTCTCCTTCCTTGAGATCCCAGAGACCACCAAGACCATTTCCAGGCCTCGAATTTCAGTGAGAGAATTTCTGCACTATCTCCCTCTATTTCAAAGATTTGAGAAGCAATTGCACAACACATGCAACCTGCACCATCGAGCTACAAGCCAATCCATGTGAAAATAACTGACTGCCACCTAGGTCAAGAAGTTGTTCTGTTGTGTGACAATGGGGTACCGAGGATCCGCGTCCTCCTCCTCAGAGGATGTCTGTTCATAGAGTTCATCCTGGGCAATAATGCTCCCTAAGCCATACTCCTGCTCGTGGACAGAGACCTCATTCAGTGTGAGGTGGAAAGAACCTTCCACAAAATCAGCAAATCTGCAAGAGAGAAGATAATAGTCATTAGGAACCTGCCTGCTGCCTTTTGTGTTTTCTTTCAAAATAAGAGTAAATTGAAACACCTGATACGCTCTCAGCTCAAATTATATTGAGTCTAGCCAATACCTTTGTTCTTACTCTGGCAGGTAAGTAACCTAAAGCAAGAAATAAGAAGAAAAGGAAAGCTGGGGTCACAGGCCAACGTCCCCGGCAACCCCATCCTGCTTAGTAAGCACGCCCAGTCACGGGGTGGCAGTTGCCCTTCTCAGTTATGGAAGTGCTAAAGTTCCCTTAGACATCGTAATCCCGACAAGAGAGGATTAAGGGGTGTTTATCTGTGTTTATGGCCCTATAAACTTTATGGCATCAGGATTCCAAATTGAAGCTTCACATACTCATTGGTACGGTTGCTTCCAAATAAAAAGGACCCCATTCCCCTGCTTCCAAAAATTTTTTAAAAACCACTCAAAGAGCAATGAATCAGAGAGGAAATTTAATACGGTACTGGAGTCTTTTCATCTGAATGCTACAGTCAAAGCCACAGTAAAGAGCTCCTTGAGGAACCCCAAAAGGCTTCACATATGATGATATACACACCTTTCTCTTGACTACTCCTAATGAACAAGAAAACAGAGCCGTAGGTACAAAATGATCACCCAGAAGTATAGGCTCTCTGGGCATGGCCACCCTGACAGACATGCGGCATTTTCGGCCAAGAGTTTATGTACCTCTTTGGAGACTGGATTCGAGAAATGGTTTTCCAAGCTGAGCAGTCCGGACTGTTGCAGTATTCTCTAAGCTCCTCTAAAGCCTTTCGGGTCTCCACTTCTCCTTGTATCCGATATTCTTCTTCTGTCAGGAGACGAGGGGGGACAGTCTTTTCTGTTGCCTTACACACCTTTCTGTGCTCACCAAAATAACACCATGAATGATTAATCAGTAATCTACATCCATCTTACCTTCAGCGGGCCAAGCATACAGCAGAGAGCCTGAACATTAAGAGTCACTGCTCCCACCTTTCTTCCATAGACACTTTTAGTTATAATGCACTCGACACATTAGACTATGAGCGACAAATGAGGAGTCAGTGTTATTCACTAATGTGAATAAATTCACTTATTTTCCAATAAATGATAGACAAAATATTTATCTTCCAATAAACCGAAAAATCACAAGAAAATGATGGCATAAGACTGTGATTCATTAACTTGAGTCCCCCAAACTGAAGACATCACTTTAACTATCTGTAATAGTCAACCATAGATAACCTCAGAACCTATGACCACTCCATAGTCACTATGCAAGATGATAACATGCTTTGAATTACATCTTAAAATAAGACAGGACTTCCAGAGCAATCTGAGAGCCAGTGTGAAACAATCCGAAACCAGGTGACCTGAGGCGTGCAGGGTAAAAGTGATATACTCGGCACCACCTAGTGGTAACAGGGACACATGACATTTCACTAGATGCTTTCATTTCATGTAAAATAACTAGAATTTGTAAGTTCTACAAAATGCCTACAGAGAATCTAAAAAGAAAGACAAGAAAGAAATTAAAGTGAAGCATAACACCATTAACAAAGAGGCTCCCAGGGCAACACCTCTGTATCCTTCTGCTGCAACTGCGCCCCACATCACACACTTCGGTACAGAGCTACATTGCCTTGCAGTCACCTGTAGGTGATGTACAGCCAGTGAACAGGGTACTCCAGGTTCTTAGTACACAGTGCAATGATGACAACGCCAAGGGCAATATGCGGTATCTGGATGCCGGAATACATGAAACACAGACCCATCAGCTGCAAGGTCCAGGTTAGCAGGTTGATACTTCGTTCGTTCTCCAAGGGCCCATACTTGTAACAGACTGCAAAACTCATGAATCCAACTGTGAGGACGTAGCCTAGGAGAAGAGTTATCAGAAGACATTCTTTTGCATCTAAAACTGGTAAAAATTATCTGTGTAGGGAACAGTAGTAAATTCACTACATAGCACCTACTGAACCCGGAAAATGGATAAGATCTTTACTCAAGTATTCACACTTTTTTCATTAATCAGATATATTTATCTCCTTAAGTTTCTGTCCTTTCTGTTGTACCAAATGGAAGAGTAGAGCTACATGCTGAACAACTCTTAAAATAGTCTAAAAAACCTTTATACAAGAAACTCCAAATTAATCACCTCTCAAAGGGCAGATTAAGGGTTACTATCTGTATAACCAAAGGATTCTTGCTTTATAGATAAGATTCACTGTAGAGCCCTTTACTTCTTAAAGTTCTCAAGTATATTTAAAAATATGATTATACTTATGAAATTTACAGTTTTTCAGAAAGATGCCTATTGTGTAAAGAGAAGGTGTACTTATAAACATCAACAAATTAAAGTCTTCTCCCTAGCAGCATCATTTTAATCTAAGAGAAGGTGACAACTGTAGAGGGGTTAGAAATAAGTAAAGAACTATGATTCTTACAAGTTAATAAAATGGCACAGGCTATTAAACTCCTGCAAGCAGGCAACATCTTTTCATGATCAAATTAACTAAAACAGCCTATAAACATATACAAAGGAAAGCAAAACGGGTAACACTTACTTAAGAGATACTGCCAGTAACACCTCCAGATCTCTTGTAAATTTTTAAAAACTAGTTGAATGAGGTACAGAGAAAAGGACCAGCCTCCCACCAGGATGATGTAAATGGGACTTTTCTAAGATAGAGTAGAAGTGAAAGCAAAAAGTTACAACAGGCTTTCCATACATAAAAGAAGCAAAATGGAACTACGGTAATAATTTTTTTAAAAAATCAACCCACTAAAAATGCACAAAACACATCTCTTAAAAAGATGTCCTTTATATTTAAAATGGTATGGTTTGCAAAGAACACTGGGGAAAAGAAACGCTAAGTAACTTAAATGCCTGGGTATGCAATCTACATAATTGGCAAACAGGAAGCAGACTTTATTTCCCCACTGCACACAGGATTTCAAATAAAAAGGGAGTTTGTATGTCATCAGCCTCCACGCTTCATCCAAGCACCTCTCTGAATCAGGGAAAGAGGAAGACACTGACTTACCAGCCAACAGTGCAAATTTTCAGCGCTGTAAAATTATCTAAGAAAACAGTCCTTCAACTATCCAAGCTCATCTAACAGCATTTACGAATTCTGCTGCTTACCTTGGGCATAAACTTGGAGAGAATGAAAATGATGATTAGTAGGGAGGCCACAATTCCCACACCCATTCCAGTGGAATAGTAGAAGATTTGACTTCTGCAGAGAGAAAATTAGTTTCATGACTACGTGTGTATTCTTCGTAAGTGGCATTGTTCAAACCAGGACAACTATCCCAGCCAAAAGATAGAAAAAAGGTACAAGACGAGATCAGGTATTTGCTCCAAACCTGAGAGAGGTCAAAAAACTGGAGAGACCAGTACAATGTAGTTGCTGCCAGGTTATGAGGATTAGTGTCAAGGAGGGTCCTTCAAACAGATCTCAATAACTGACCTCTGCTTAGCCTCCACTCCCACCCGCAGCCTCTCTCCCCGCCCAGTCTGTAATAAGAATCTTTCTTCTGAGGAACTGCACAGCTTCCCTGGGGAGAAGGAAGGGGCAAGGATACTGCCCAAGCGGAGACTGGAAACTGGAACTGAACTGGTTACCGAAGGACAAACCGAACACAAGGCACGGAACAGAGAGCTCCCATTCCTATTCCAGGCTCCTTCTACCAGATATTCTTTCCCTCACCGTGAGCTTCTCTCAGGATCCTCAAAATAGAGACAACCTCCGCGAACCTCATGCCAGCTGAACTTCACCTGAACTTCCCCTTTCATTCACTACTCCACAAATATTCTCCTTGTGTACAAGGTTAATGTTGATTCCGCTTTTGTTCAATGTTTGTTTAGTTAACTGTTTTCTTTGTATTTGTACATGTCTGTTTCACCTAGCTTAGCTAGTAGGTTCCTAAAGGCAGGAAATGAATGCGTGGATGTGCTTCTTTACCTCTGAATAGCATGAAACTCAGCAAACAGCCCTGTAAAAAGGAGGGCTTACTTCACATGTTATTTCTAACAGTGGAAAGGGTGGTGACGTACTGGCTAAATCCCATCGAACGATGGGTAACCTAGTGAAAGAATTTCATTATTGCCAATCTTACTAATATAAGAAAAAATAATAATCATAACACATATTAAACTATTTTTTAAAATTTCCAAGCAGGCAATGGTCTAGCCATCCATAAAGGTCCCAGAAATGGCAGCATTTCGGGTCTTTATGATAAAAGTCAAGCAGGGTAGGTCTGAGCCTCACCATTCTGCCCTCTAGCCTTGGAACCTACCTGCTCAGCAAGTCTCCACAAAAAAATAGCATAAGTCCAAAGAGGAAAATGAGGAAGAGTTTGGCGTCAAATCCTGAAACAAATAAAAGACTTCCGCTTAATAGGGGAACCAAACAATGTAAGGCATTCTAGAATGAAAGGCAATACTGGCATCATTGGTCAGCAAATAAAATAAACACAAACAGCCTACCTAAACAGCATTTTAAATTTCACACAAAGCCTGGGCCCCTTCCAAAGAGAAAGTATAATTAGGTCTCTGTCTAACCTGTACTTTCCTGAACAGTTTATTTTTATTTTGGCTACCACGTTAAGCCTAAAAGAAACTAAGCTTTGCTTTGGATGGAGCCAGACAGTGCCACCAGCACTTCATGCAGTCGCCCACAAGGGGTCTCTACCATTCTGGCTTTCAAGCCTTAAGTCACTCATAGGCTTGAATTCAGCAGATCTGCCTTGAACTCTGGGTCAGGGCCCTCTGCTGTTCTCTAACTGGCTGCTTTTCTTGACCACCACCACCACCTACTTCCCTTCACTACAAAGCACTGTGTTGGAAAAACCCACACTCAAACACATCTCACCCAAGACCAGTGGGCCCAAGCCGACGCCCCTTCCTGGCATGTCAGACACTCCCACAGCTTTCACATTCAAGAGCTCTGAGTCTAGGGGAGGTCCGCAAACAGAACAGGAGCAAGAGGCATCAGCAAATACAAAAGGAACGCCAAAAAACAGGCTGATCCGATTCCACCAAAAAGCTGTGGAACCCCAGGACAAATAGAAGGGCACAGCACAGCCAAAAACCAGGAGTGTTTCTACTACTCTCCTGGGTACTTATCAAGAAGAGACCAAAAGTCAGAGAGAGTTCAACAGCGTAATGATCCACCTCCTCTCTGCGGTCTTCTCAGACACATTTAGAGAAGGGAAAACCTCTCCCACTTTTACGGAATAAGCCTTAAACGGCAATAACCTTCACATCTATTCAGTCCCACAAATATTCTTTTGCTTGTGAGGTATTAAGCTGTACCTTTCTTCAGTTCTGTTGTTTAACCATTCATGTCTTCAAATGCAGGCCTGTACATCTCAGGACATCTACCTGTGTCTATAAGCGCGCAGAGGGCAGGAGGACATCTATCTTACTCTGAAGAATACTAGGCCTATCAGCTCAGGGCCGCTGGACTGGTAGGAATGCAAGTCTTCACAGTTCTAGGCAAGAAGGCACTCAGAATGACTTAAGGTGAAGTCTCAATTCCAGGCCAAAAGGGGTCTACAAGGGGTGGAGTCTCTGAACTGTATGCAGCAGTGGTATATTCAGGTTATAATCAGAATCCAAATGGAGCTGTCTTGGGCTGACTTCTCTGTCTCACTAATTATACCCTCCAAAGCTCAGTCCCTTCTCACCACAGAATCCATCAGAAAAACAGAGGTAAGACTTACTCCGGGTCACAATGACACTGTACTTGGTGTCTTCCTCTAAAATCTCAACTTTGAGGCAGGTTTTTGTGCTGTATAGACCCACATTAACATAGGTGTCATTCAATTTCTCTTTTAAAAAGGAGGAAAAAAAGTTCCAGATACTAAACTGCTCTAGCTCCTTCAGTTTCTCCTCATTCTCCACCTGGGTGACTCGTACCAGTTTGGAACTGTTTACCCGGATCTGTAACACAAGTAAAATCAGGATGAGAAAGGTGGAAGTAGGAATTTTACATTTTCACAAATACAATTTGAAAAAAAACAAACTTTAGAGTAAACAGCTAAATCAATAATGGCACCAGCTTTCCACAAGGCTTATGAGAAATAGATGCAGCGGCTGAAGCATAATTGGGCAAATAACACTGCACGTGGTACAGAGAAGCAGCTGTTAGAATGCCTTATTGTGAGCATGATCTGAATCTACTATTAGACCAGAACATAAGGAAGAAAACAAAGCTTCCATGCTGAAAAAGTTACTAATGCATCTATTTATGAGATCATACAAAGCAAGGATCTAAAATATTAAGAAAGTTGCCAGGCACAACAGCTCCAAAAATATTTCCCATAATGACAGGCTGAAAAGCTCAACCCTTTGTCACAAATCACTGATTATGGATAAATGTTGGTTATAATGTGCCCCAGATGGTATACGATCTTTATATCAGACAATGAAAAGAGAGAACTGGGGAAAAAAAAAAACCCACAAGCCCACCCTTATGTTTTTGATGTGAAGAAATGCCCTGATCAGTAACTATGCTTATAGGAGCAGAAACATTTTCAAAGGACTCATTTGTTCAATCAGCATAGCCAGACACTCTTGCTTGCCAGGTGGCTCAACAGAGTTATGACATAAATGAGACCAAAGTCATTCTACTGAGGGGAAACTTCAGCTCGGGGGGGTTTAACGCAACATCTTGTGCAGAATCAAAACAGGTTAGGAGCAGCAAGGCAGGAGTTTACACCCTAACAGGCACACAAAGCTTCCAGCCCAAGAAGGCACAAGGCCTTCAGAAAGGGAGAGAGGTGTGTGAGTGGGTGAGTGAGTGTGTGTGAAAGGAGAGAGGGGAAGAGAAAGAAGGAGTTTCTTTGGGAAAAGAAAAGGAGGAAGGAAGCTTACCTCAGGGTCAAGTACTGCGGGCTATTTAAAGGAACAGAGAGAGGGGAACACAAGGGAGGCATAAATGCTTACTGATGAAAACACTGATTAGATCAAGGATAATCTCAACCTTAGCAAGGTTGTTAATTTTACATACGTATTTTCTAAATTGTGTGTGAGAAGGGAAATAAGTCCAAGTACTCACTAATCACAGACAGACAGATATTTACAGAAACTGCCCCTGCCAGGGGCCTCCAATTATTACCTGTATCCGTGTCCATATGTCATGCCACTTTGGGATAAGCACATTTTTATAACAGGATTGTTGACTGGTATTCATATAATAAACTTTGGATTCCTGAAGCATGACCACTTTTAAATCAATTCCGGCTTTATGTAAAGAAAGGAAATAAGAATTAAGTATAATAACAAAATAAGCTAATAACTATAATTCATTTCATAAAAAGAATTAAACCGACCACTTTCTTAAAGCTAGGGTTAAAGTGTCAGTGACTAAGAAACAGAAGAAAACTGAGATGAGAGAAGAAATAAGGCAGTCTTATATCTGACAAATACAATTATTTAAATATTAAATAGTCACTAACCCAGGATAAGTAATAATAAAAGCCATTATTAAGTGTTTATTAAGCCAGACAATATGCTGTCTGTCTCATTTAACCCTCCCAGCAATGTTGTAAGGTAGGCATTCTCATAATCCCCAAACTGATGTTTAGGAAAGATTAAGGAATTTGCCCAAAGTCACACAGCTAGTAAACAGCTTAACTGAGCTTCACAACCAGGTCCCGTTTCCCTTATAAAGGCATAGCTGAAGTAACCCCATCTGGTGATTTTCTCTATCCCTTTCCTGAGTAGGATGCACAGAATTGGCAACGTTTTTGTACTGGAGTACTTTAAGCAGATACTAAACGAGAAAGACTGCAAAATTGCTTTTGTTCCAGCTGTTTGTTTCATTTCAAGTTTCAAGAGCAGCCAATGAACATATGCAAGCCCTTTGATTTTACCAAAACAGAACTCCCCTCAGGACTTCGTATTCAATCTCGGCTAATTTAAGGTTTAAAAGTGACCACTCTCTTATATCTTCCCACCCAAGTTTGCACAAACTTCCTTCTTCACCATGAAACATTTCAATAATTTCTTCCTTAAGCTCTACATTGTACTTAGCAATTCATTAAGTGCTACTCTAAGGGGAAGGTTAGTTATCTCTCTGATCCTTGGTATAAAAGTGGGTAGATTTAAATAAACTGATAAAACAAAAAACACAACCACCTCAACCAAACCTTAGAAAGCCAAAGTTACACACAGAAAGGGGCAATGACATCCATCATTCTGAAACGGTTGAAGGTGAAGCTAAGACTAATTCTGAAGTTAAATTTGGTCTTAAGCCTAAATGTAAAAACAAAAACTATAAAACTCCTAAAAGAAAACATGTAAATCTTTCTGACCTTGGATTAGGCAATGATTTCTTAGATATGACACTAAAGCATAAGCAACTCAAGAAAAAAATGATCGGACTTCATAAAAAAATAAATCCAACTTCATAAAAATTTAAAACTTTGGTGTTTCAAAGAACACTATCAAGAAAGTAAAAAGACAACCCACAAAATGGGAGAAAATATTTGCAAGTCATATATCTGATAAGAGTCTAGTATCCAGAATCCAGAATATTTAAAGAACTTTTCCAACTCAACAAAAAGAGAAATAACCCAATTTTTAGAATGGGTGAAGGACTTAAATAGACATTTCTCCAAAGAAGATATACAAACGGCCAACGAGCACAATGAAAAGAAGCTCAACATCATTGGCTGTTACAGAAATGCAAATCAAAACCACAATGAAACACTACTTCAATCTCATTAGGGTGGCTATAATAAAAGAGGACAATAACCAAATGCCGGCAAGTATGTGAAGAAACTGCAACCCTCACACACTGCTGGTGGAAATATAATATGGTGCTGCCTCTCAAAAAGTTTGGCAGTTCCTGGAAAACTTAAACACTTATTTTATGTTACTATATGACCCAGCAATTCCAGGCCTGTGTATATACCCAAAGGAATTGAAATACATGTTCATACAAAAACTTGTACATAAATGTTCAGTGCAGCATATCCATAATAACCAAAAAGTGGAAACAAATCAAATGTCCACCAGCTAATCAATGGATAAACAAAATGCAATATTATCCATACAATGAAATATTATTCAGCCATAAAAAGTACTGATACATACTGTAACATGGATGAATCTTAAAAACATGATGCTGAAAGAAGCCAGTCCAAAAAAAGGAAAAAAAAGGCCACATATTCAATGATTTCATTTTTATAAATGTCCAGAATAAGCAAATCCAGAGACAGAAAATAGATTAGTGGTTGCCAGCTGACCCTTGAACACGTGGTTAGGGGCACTGACTCTCAACACAGTCACAACTCTACGCATAACTTCAGTCAGCCCTCTGGATCCAGTTCTGCACCTGCAGACTCACCCAACCACAGAACATGTAGGGCTGTACTACGTATTTATTGAAAAAATCCACATACAAGTGGACCCATGCAATTCAAATCCATGTCCTTCGAGGGTCAATTGTATACTAAAAACCACTGAAAGCATGGATTTTATGGTATGTGAATTATATCTCAATTTTGTTTTTATTGAAGTAGAGCTGATTTACAATATTGTGTTAGTTGCTGGTGTACAGCAACATCTCCATTTTTTAATTCAGTTTTGGTGTTGTAGAGGAAGAAAAAGTTTTCCCTGACCCTCTTAGGGTCCCTGGCTAGGTCTGGAAATTAAACTGACAAAGACATATTAAATGTAGGAGAAATGTATACAAATTTATTTAATGTTTTCCATGACATGAAAGCCTTCATAAGGAAATGAAGACCCAAAGGAACAGTCAGACCTACATACTTTTACACTGGGTGTGATGAAGAGTGGACAATTGTGGAGGAATACGGTAGGTCGAGTATGAGGTAAGTGTAGTAAACTGTGGGAAACAGCAAAGCCTGTCGACTAGGATTCTTCTTTGTGTCCCTTTGTCTTCCAAGATAAGGATGCTCTTTTCCTCCCGGTATAAGGAGGGCACCTCTTGCGTGAGGATTTTATGATCTGTTTCAGGGAAGAAGGGCAAAGTGGGGGAGGCAAGAGCGACCTTCCTGCTTCTGCTATTTTCTCAAACTCCCTCAGCTTGAAGTATTTAACATGCCTAGGTGCCATATTTGGGGGTAATGTGTCCTGAACCCTATCTATCAGTTTCTCACTAGGGTTTAATTCAGTAGTAATTCGGATTTCCTCCAAGCCTATCTTTCATAAAATGAGAACTTTTCAAAATCCTATTGACATTTGTCTCACTAGAACACCCACAAATATACTGAAAGAACACCCACTTACAAATATGTATCAAGAGTTTATCTTCTCCTGGAGACTGTAAGAGAGTAAGATTATGTGATGCTTAAAACTACTGAATTTACAAATTTTTTTTAAAGTCACACTTATTAACCCCTTCCTTCCCACAGCACCAAGTAATAGAACACAACATTTTTTAAAGCCCATTATTATTTCCGAGAGTACTAAGATACAAATAAGGTGTCAATAGCACAGGCTATTTGAAGAACTTAATGCCAAGAAAATGCATCTGCGTTTTTAAACTAACTTTAAAACTCTTCAGTATCATTTTTGTAAAGAAATAAAACTTCTACAAAAAGCAACATTTAAAAAAACCTAGTTCTTCCTTTTCCCAAGTTCCACACCATTCAAAGGAAATTGCTGTAAATAAACACACAAACAATCTCATTTAATAGCAACCTCCTACGGAAATCAGCACCTTGGCCAGCCACAGCTTTGGCAATTCACTGAGAGGGAAAATATACCAATTCAGCCTAAGAGGATAATCTATGGAAACAATCACCACTCCAGCTATCGCATAAGTTGTTAGAAACACAGAACTAAACCAAATTACCTTAAACACACACAGGTTGTCAAAATGCTCACGTTAGAACTTTGCGCTTTCTGTAGCAAAAGGACATACAACACCTTTCTTCCCCTCCCCAAGGTGAGTTAGCCAACGTGGTAAAAGAGGAAAGAATTAAACATTTAAAAAAAAAAAAAAAAAGCCTTCTGAGCCCAAAAATCTAGTAGTTTTTGGAAAATGCCTTCTTCGAATTTAGTAAATCACAACTAGCTTATTGTATTTATCCATAAAGCACCTACTTAAAGATTTATAACTTCATATTTACTTATAAACATTATGAACTTACTTTCACCTACTTTTCAATCAACAACACTGATCATTTAACATTTACTAGTAAAAGGTAATGAAAATAATTCATAGTATGTGAGGACCAGAACAAACCCTAAAAAGTCATGAAAAACAACCTCTTCTAATTCTTAAATAGCCTCTATTCATTTCTGTCAAAAGGCAACCCCATTCATACTTAAAAGCCTCCTTAAAGACTAGCACCTTAAATCAGTGGGCTTAGCAAAGGATTATTCAATGAGATGCTGGAACAACCGACTGGTTATAAGGAAAATAAAATCTATCTAGATACCCACACCAAACACGACATTAACTATTGATTAAAAAGTAAAATGAAAAATAATTAAATCTTAACACACACACATATATACATATATATGTATGAATCAATTCAATTTTGGAGAGCTCTTTAAGCATAAAAGAAGTGAAAATAAATCTAAAGAATAAATTCAAGTGACCACATAGAAGTATAAACAAAAATAAATATTTAAAAAGATAAAGGGAGCAAACAAATTAAAGTTCTGCAATAAATAAATACATTTAGTAAAAATATATATCTTTAATACATAAAAAAGTTCATACAAGTTGATTAAGTATACAAAAATCACAATAAACAGCAACCACAAAAAATAGGCCAAGAACAAAGGACACACTTATACTCCAAAAAAAAAAAAGCCTAAACAGAAAATTAAATTGATGAACAGTTGAAAGATGCTTCCTCACAAGTAATGCAAGAAATGCAAAATAAATTAAGATACCACTTTTGATCTATCAAATTAGCAGAAGTGTTACAGTCTAGAATATCCAATGCTGGCAAAGGTATGGGTCACAAGCAAATATAGCTGATAGTGGTGTAAACTGGCACACATTTTCAGAAATTATTTCAGCAAAATGTTTCAAGTGTCTTAAATGTATTTTAGCCTTTGATTGAATAAATCCATTTCTGAGAATCTATCCTTAAAAATGAAAATCCAAATGGTCTGTCCATAGGCTAGAACAGAATACAAGTAAAAATAACATTTATGAAGAATTTTAAATGACATAGGTAAATGTTTATGCTACAGAGTCAAATGAGAAAACTATCTCTGGTAACAGGGAAGAGAACTGGATTGCTGACAGGCATACGAATGTATCATCAATTCAAAAAAATTTTTTAATTAAAAACATGTAGAAGCAGACCAGAAGAAAGTGTGCAATAACAGACTGCCTCTGAACGGGATAAACAATAATAAACAATGGAATAACTAAGTATAAATAACAATAAATGACTTGTTATTTATACTTAATTGTACTTGCCCAATAGTCTTAAATAAATTCATATTATTTTTATAATGAAGTTTTTCAAAAACCTCCAGTGACAAAGAACTCCCTCCCTGTCTTTTGAAGTACTCCATTCTCTCTTCAGGTACCTCTCACTTTTAAAGTTCTACCCTATTACATGATTGTCTCTTTGTAGCTGCCTCCTACATGATCTACCAGGCCACAAAGAACAAACAACCCGAGTTGACCCTTCTCCAAGCCAAAAAGTCCCCCGTTCCTCTCCTCATCAAAGAAACTTTGGAACTTTTGATTGAGCGCTGACTATGCAGGAGCATTCTGGTATATATATTCTCTCATCCCCACAATCCACAATCCCATTTTAGAAGTTAACCATCAGGCCAAAGTTCATTCAGACCATACGGAGCCCTTCAGATATTATTCTGGGGCCCGCTTCTGGAGAAGTACCTTCCCGATACCCACTCCACTCTCCCTAAAAAAACAAAAAACAAAAAACAAAAAAAAAAAAAAAAAAAAACTGTTTCGCAAAGACGCTGCACTTTTGAACTAGTTCTATGAATCCTGAGACAACCTTAAAGCTGCAGGTAAGGATAACACAAGTGACAGCAAGAGATAGGCAGCAAACGACAGGAGGGGAGAGAGCATATGTGTTCATGAGATAGGATTATCCTTATCCCCGTGAGTCTCAACTCTCTCCAGTGGAAGCTTGGAAACCTCACTTATCTTTCTGTTGTGTATTTGACAAGAATAGGTTCTTTACAAACACGCTCTAGGTTTTCCGGATTATAGCGAAAAAGTAAAATAATTTCGTCCCAGTCCAAAGCCAATCATCCAGTAGTAGATATCAAGTAAGTTTGACTGAGGAATGAATAAACTTCCAAAAGAATCCTACTCGAAGCTGAATAACGTTTGTATCTTTTTTTGGAAACGGGAATTTAACAGCTCCAGGTCGGTTCTATGGTGCCGCTAGGGGCCAAGATCTTACAAGGACAGAGGACAGAAGATATTGACAGAGATCATTGCATTTCAGTTAACTATAATTATCTGTTCAGCCATCCATGTCCTGAGTCCTGCCACCATACGCTCAGGTGTTGGCTAATTTTCTCAATGAATGGGATACTCTCTTTCCAAAGGCAGCTCTGCCTGCCAGAATGGTCCTCGGGTCTCCTTCCTTTTAAACCAAAAAACTGGAGGCGGCCCATGAAGCACGACGCAGCCCGTAGAACCGCTTCTCACCCAGTGCAGGCCTCCCCATCTCCGCCAAAAGACGCCAGGCTCCTCCCCACTCTGGGTAGCTCCCGTAGGCCGCCCCAGGGCCCCGGCCCCTCAATGCCGGCGCCCAATCGCGGAGGATGAAGCTTCTGCCTCTGCACCACGCCCGCGCCCCTCCGCAGAGTAACGGCCCGCGCCCTGGGGACACTCCCCACTTTTCTAAATATAACCCCTCTGCAACTTCTGCCCGGGCGGTACCTGAGCCGCAGACCAAGCAGCCACAGAGGACCAGGAGCAGCCACACCGCCCCAGCTCCCCAACTCCGGGGCCCGGCACCAACTGCCGGCAAGACCGCCACTTTCATTCCTCCCGCCATGGTCTCCTCATACCACCTCCCCCTCACGTGCTTCTCCACGGCAACTAACTCGGAATAGGCAGGGCCAGCAACCTATCCGCTACAAGGCCCGTCCCCTACCAACCAATCGGATGGGCGGAGCTTCGAGCACTCAGTCCTTTATGGACCCTATAGTCCCGCCTCTTAGCAACTGACGCGAGAGGGCGGGAAGAAGCAGCTTTCAGCCTATTAGAAAACGGGTTCTCGCCTCAGCAATGGCGACAGGAAGATCCCACCCCTTAACAACATGCTTCCGTCTCCAGTTTATTTACAACTCGGGCGATTGATGGTAAGCGTAGCCTATAGAAAATCAGGATGGGCGAGGCCTACTTGACCAAACGCTATTTCCATCGAAACTGCCTTAGGTTCCTTCTGTTTTCTTTCTTTCCTTTTTACCACGATCTTTTTGATATGGGAAACTTAAGACAAGTTTCCGACCCGCGACCATGGAGGGAGGAATGAAAGTGGCGGTCTTGCCGGCAGTTGGTGCCGAGCCCCGCAGTTGGGGAGCTGGGGCAGTGTGGCTGCTCCTGGTCCTCTCTGGCTGCTTGTGTCTTCCAAAGTATGAAATTATTTGAAACGGAAGCCACAACAAAAAACTGCGTGGACAGTGTTTTATAGGAATAAACATTAAGTTTTAAAATGTAGTCATAGGGTTTTTTCTTTTTTGGAAGCGAAATGAATGTGAAGATTAAGAGAAACTTTTTTATTCCTCACAACATCCTGTGAGATATTTAAGAAAAAGCCAAAGCAAAGGAACCTGCCCAAGATTGCACAGTTCTTTGGACTGGCTTGTAGTTCCAACCCAAGTCTTACCCCAAAGCCTGAGTTCTTTCTATGCATCAGGTGCTTCCCATTAAATGACTTACACAGTAAGGGCCTAGCAGAGTGCCTAGCACATAACAGATGCTCAGTAAATACTAGTTGAAACTGAAGCATCTTATTTTTTAGAAGATCTGATAGTGGTGGGTAGGAACAGTAGAGATAATTGAGCTGAGTGAGTTGCAAGGAAATTTAGGAAAGGAGGTAACTGCTGGGGAAGGTTCAAGCTTTCACAACAAGGGATTTTTATGAAGTCAAAACAGGGTTGAGCTATGGGCAAGAGAAGAAATTTCATGCTCAGAAAAGTCTAGGCCAGCCCTGCTACAGTGGTCATCCTGTGTCTCTCACACACAAACACCACACACTCCCCTGCCTGACCTAGGAAGGTTAATATCAACAGTAATAAATTACCATGATACTACTTAACCTTGATATAGTGTGATGAAAATGGTAAACGCATGAAACTAATCTAATCATGAGATAAACATTTTAAACATTCAAATAGAGAGGCATCTACAAAATACCTGACCAGTAATCCTCAAAACTATCAAAGTCATGAAAAACAAAGAAACTGGGAAACTGTAAAGCCAAGAGGAAACCAGATGTAATATGGTATCATACATGAGATCCTGGAACAGGAAAAAAAAAAAGGTAAAAATTAAGGAAATCTGAATAAACTATCAACTTTTAGTTAATAATAATGTAGCAACACTGGTTCAGTAATGGTGGCAAGTGCACTATACCAGTGAAGGTTATATTAGTGGAAACTGGATGTGGGGCACATGAGAACTCTCTGTATTACCGTCTCAATTTTTCTGTACGTCTGAAACTGTCTTAGAAAATAGTTAAGACACACACACACACACACGATTTTCTACCGGGTCTAAAATTCTCAGCATTCAGACCTTGCTCTTTGGTTCTGAATAAAGGCCAGAGAATAGGGGAACTAATTCCAGGGTTGGGGACTAATTCCAGAAGATCACTGACCACTGACTATTAAAATGTATAAACGAGGTGGACAGTAATGAAACTTATTGTCCATAAACACATCACACCTTAACATCCAAATGAGTTCTGTCACTTCCAGGTAGTGACTCAAGAAGATTTTAGCCTTGTTTTAATAATGAGGACACTGCTCAAAATGCTTTGAGAGTCATCTTCAGAATCTACAGCACACACTGCAATGAATATTCATTATCTGCAGGTGGATCTGATTTATGCAAATAGCCAAAAGAACTTAGGCCAAGACGAATGAGTAAATGGGGTGGGAAATCTGGATAGTAAATGTGTTTCAGAGTTTTTTTGGATTTTAGAAAGGTAATATGGTGCATTTACAATATGTAAGGCAACACTCTAGTGGGGTCTAGGACAGCACCCTATAATCCAACAAATTAATATTTCTGTAATGAGAGATAGGAATATTCACACTGGAATAAATGAAAGTGGGATAAATGAAATCCTAAACAACCTCACTTAAGTTTAGAAGGACTGCCACAAAAATAAGTTCAGGTCAGACTAGGTTTGTTGTCAAATCAGTTATGAAAAACTTTTGGTTTTCACAGTTTTCTTAATTTAGGAAAAGGACTATATATGGTGACTATTTAATGAAGATGCTCCATTCCAACCACTCAGTCACCCAAGCTAGAAGCCCGAGAGTCACCCTAAAGTCTTCTCTCTCCCCAACCCCTTAGCCAATCATCAAGTCCTATTGATTCCACCTGCTGACTGTCTTTTGCATCTATCCTTTCCTCTCCATCCCATGCCAGTGATTTAGTCTAGCACCTTGCCACCTCTTGCCTGGACCACTTTAGTTTCCTTCAGGCTGGCCTCCCTGCTGTTTATGCAGCCACAAAACCCTTCCTCCACACTACTCCTAAATGCAGATCTGACCACATGACTCCCACCTTACAAAGTCTTTATGGTTCTCTGGTATCTCCTGTGATGAAGTCCATGGTCCTTAGTATGACGTAAAACATAGACGTAAAGAAAAAAGTTTTAACTACAACAGTCCTATTCAAAGTTTGTTACCAATCTGCAGTGAAACAATTTTAGAAATTAACTGTAGGCATTTAGAAACTTTCATAGCAATTTGACTGAGAAATGTTAAATTTATTTAATCTAATAAAAATGAGGGATTTTATTTCATTTTTCTAATAATTCACTTTTAGCGTATTTAACAGTAAGTCGACTCCACAGTGGTTCGAAACTTTAAAAAAAAAAATTGGTCCTTGATGATAGTTTGAGAAGCACTGGTCTATAATATCCTTGATGAAATGGCCTCATACACCCCCCGGGATACTTTTTAACCACCAGCACATCCCATCTAGCAAAGATTAACAATTTATAGTTTCTCAAACATATTATTCTCTTTCATACCTCCATGTGAATTTAAATTCTGCTCTCTCTGACTTGACTGTCCCTTCCTCCTGGAAATCTACTCATACTTCAAAATCCTAGGCTGCATCATCACCTCCTTTGGATGCCTGCTTAAATCAGTCCCTCACAATCCCAGGCAGCAAACATCACTTTCCCCCTATACTTTTGCCATTATTTGTACTCATATTGCACTACACTGTAATTATTTGTTTATGTGTCTATCTCCCCTACCAGTCTGTGGGTTCCTCAACAGCAGAAGGTAGGGTGACTTGTCTTTGAGAAGTGAAGCATCTCTTGTAAAACGATTAAGTTGAAGGACAATGCTCCTTAGACTACAATTCTGACGTGTTAATAAAAGAGTTAAAAAGGAAGGTCATTACTTTGTATTCATATTTTTGTTACCAGCAAGGATTTCAGACTTCTACCTTCGGCACCTGGGTATGAATTAATTTACCAGGAGAATAGGCATTTTAGAAGGCCAAGGAGCCAGACTTGTGAGACTCATTGGAAACTTTAAGAAAGAAGCAGACATGGAAAACAAACGTCTCCACTTAAACGGTGTTACCCAGGTTAAGCCCCCTTTGGAGTAATATCTGTGTTAACTGCCCTTTCAAAGCTGCTCATGCCTGGAGATAGCATTATCAACTCACTCATTTCAGAGGATCCACCAGGTACCAGACCAGGAGAGGTCCTGGGCTGAATGTGAAACAAGCAACTATAATTGAAATGTGTACAAAGAGCCATGAGGTCACTGAAGGATGGGAGGAATTAATTCTGCCTAGGGGAGGCGCAGGAAGGAGAGGGGCCAGGAAGGTGACATTTGCGCCAGACCTTGCTGTATGAGCTGGATTTGGCCTGGTGAAAACTTGGGGGAGGGGAGTGAGCAGTGCAATCTGCTGGATGAAAATCTACTCGTGCCTAGGAACGGCAATCCTTCTGGTTAGCAATTTCCTCACTCCTCTTCCACCCACTTTCTTCACAATCTTTTCCCCTGTTCTTAGAAACCTGGGACTGAGGATACTGTTTCCCTTCCTGGAAGAGACCAGTGTAGACAATGAACTAATCCTTAATTAAACAGGATACTTTGCTCAGGCCCATGTGCCTCTGAGAACACCGAGGCGGAGGGAGGCGGGAGGGAAGCAAGTGAATCAGGTAGGGAAGTAGGCTTGAGCCATGCTGGGGAAAACGGGAAGGGGAAGAAGGGAGAAAAAGAGAAATTAAGATTTTTGAATTTGCCTCACCCCCTTTTTGTCAACACCCCCCCCCTTATCTTTACTGTTTTCCTGTAGCTTCTTACAGTCTCGGTCTCTTTGTCTCTGTCTCTCTCCATTTGCTAAAGGCTGGAAATTCCTTGTTCTCAACGGAAGGGAGTAGGAGGGGAGTTGAGGGTGGTACGAGTAGGAGGGAAGCGAAGAACAGACATCTCAGCAGCTCCGGCTGCGGGGGCGTCTGGGCCTCTGGCGGGGCTTGACAAGTCAATGATTTTTAAAACGTACATATTTTTAAATCCACACGGAGGGGCTCACAAACCTAGAGAGAGACAGACAGACACACAAGTAGATAGATGTAAAGAAACAAAAATACATAATCTGAGGGTACAGAGGCACAAACTGGCAGTATCGTCTTAAATTTGCTTATTAGCATTTCACAATTTATAGAGTTTTCATATATGCCCTCTCAAAGTGACCCTCACGACAACCCTGAGAAAACAGATACAAACACTCAGGAGTTTCGCGCTCATACGCGGGCTCGCATTCAGACCGCCCCCTTCTGACCTCTTGGGCAGCGGGCTGGCCCAGTGGGCGGGACTTTTCTCCCCTCTTCCCTCTCCGGCCTGGCACCCATCCCAGGACCAAGGAGCGGAGACCCCAGAACAGGCTCCTCCCTTGTCCTCTTTCTTGAGCTGGGACCCAAGCGCCCGGCGCCCAGTGGGTTACCGCCCCCTTGCTTCACGCCCTATGCCGTCCTACGCAGGCGGGCCAGCCTCTCCCTCCGCATCCCGGGGCTCAGCGCCGCCCCAAGGCGGCCGGGGTGGGAGGGAGGGAGGGAGGGAGGGAGGGGGGCGCCTCGAGCAGAGGCTGCGTGGGCGGAGGATGTGCGTCACGGGGAGCGTGGGCAGAGGGAGGGAGGAGGCACGTGGAAACCCGGGGCCAGCCGCTGGCAGCCGAGGCGCTAAAACCCGAGAGGGGAGTGGGGGAGGGGCGCCCACACACTTAAGAGGGGTCGGGGAGTGCCCCCGGAGGGAGCCGGGGTAGCAGCACCCTCCTACTGCAGGACGGAGGACTCAGCTTGTTCCAGTCACCTCCTTGCCCCGTATTCGGGGCTTAATGGGATGGAGAAGAGAATTTTAGCTACCGAAATCCCCCCCCACGTGATGCATCCCTCCCACGCTGCCCCCACCGGAGACGGAAAGGTCCCCTCGCCGGCCCGGAATGTAGAATCAGCCCGGGCCCACGCCACCCACTCTTTGCCCGGCCCGGGCCACTCAGAAGTGCGGAATGACGGGGTAGGGCTGAGGTTTCGGACTAGAGGGAACCTTGCTTCTGGCTAATCCACTCGCTTCCCGCCACCCCCCACCCCCCTACCCCCCACCCCCCTCATTTCCTCAGGGCCGGGCGCTTAGAGCTCCCGCCCGTCCGCCCTCCCAGCCGTGGGCGGGAGTGTAATGGGAACCAGATGGGGCTAGGAGAAACAAAGGGGGGAAGGGTGGTGGTTGCGGAGAGGGGCTAGGATCCTTGAAGGAGCTCCTCCCTCCAACTCCTCTGTAGGGAGCCACGTCGGACGCTCCCAGCCTCTTGCCCATCTTCTATAGACTCTCCCGGGCTAAGTGCCCTAACATAAGTTCTTAGAAAGGATATCCTCCCTCTCCCAGAGTTGCCACAGGAGCAGGTCCCGGTCCGCAGCAAATAGGGTGCGACTAGTAGAGAAAGGTGGGGTACCCCTCCCATCCCAGTCTGACCTAAGCGCTAACAAAACCCTACGCGACTAATCGCAGCGCATCTAAGGGTAGCTTCTAGCAAACCCCGCCCATTCCTGTTCCCCAAACTTCGACGTGGACTCGAGGGAGGGATGCAGGACGCCTGGGTTTCCGAGGACGGCCTCTTCAAACTACTCCTTTTGAGACTGGATAAGAGCGTGGGGATACGTAAGGGGCCCTGCAGAGCCCCACACTCACAGACTTAAGTTTACACTCTATGGGAGTCAGATGCACGCATGAAGGAGCCGCGCATCCCGAGTCTCCAACAACTTTTCCCTGGTCACTTATAACATTTCCACGTACAGCACCGCGAGGCCCGAGTGTGGGAAGCAGGCGTCCCGTAGTTTTTTAGGCTCATGTGCCCATCCGTGCGCTTCTCTGTGTCTTTGTGTACCTGTGCGTGGTCGTGAAACTCTGCTCTCCGCTCAGAGGGAAAAGAGGTGGGGGGGAGGAGTAAGAATGTCGCCGGCTGGGCGCTCACGTGGGTACGTGGGCGCGGAGAAGGCCGGCTGTGCATCCGGCGTGGGAGGCACTGAGCGACCTCGCCCCGCCCGCTGGGTCCCTAAGCCCGCCTTCCACAGCCTGGCCTCGGTCACCTCAGTCCCCCAACTCGGCAGCCTGGCTTCGAGTCTCCACCCCCGCCTCCTGCTCCACACCCCCTCCCCCTAGTCTCCACCTCGCTCCGTCTCTCCGCCGCGGCGTCTCCACCGCGGGCCGGGCGGCCCGGCGCCCGCCCCCCGCCCCCGGCCTCCACCCCCGGCTCGGCCCACGCCCTCCTCCCGCCCCGCAGCCAGCACTGCGCCGGGCCTCGCTCCCCGTGCGTCCTGCGGGGGTGGAGGCGCGGAGAGGCGGCAAGCGCAGCCGGGGAGGGGGGGGCAGAGGCACAGACAGAGGCGCGGAGGCTCGGAGAGAGGAGACGTGGAGGGAGGGACGGAGCCCGGACAGCGGCGGACACGGCCTCGCGCGCCGGGAAGAGCGCAGCGCGCAGCAGGCGCCGAGCGCCGGGCACCGAGAGGGGCATCCCCGGAGGTCTCCAGCCGTCCATGCACAGAGCGCCCTCCCCTACAGCCGAGCAGCCGCCGGGCGGAGGGGACAGCGCCCGCCGGACCCCGCAGCCCAGACTCAAGTTAGTGGGCAAAGGGAAGAGCGGCAGGGAGTGGAGATGGGTGGAGCTGGACTCGGGAAAGGGGTCCGGAGGGCGGAGGTCGAGGAGAGGACGAGGGGAAGCGGAACGGGGGTGGGGGGTGGAGACTGATGGAAAGGGGGTGCGTCTTCGAATTAGGGGGCCCTAGGAGCAGGCAGAGATCTGATGAATCTGGATGTGAAAGAATAGTACCTAATTCTCCTTTCCCCGTTTACTCTGTGGGCATGACCTGGCATGTGAGCCCCCTGCAAAGAATGTGGGGGCTCCCAAGAGCCAGGGGAAGCCCTGGAGCTCTAGCTGGCAGCAGTGCCAGGGGAGGGCCGCTCAGCTGGCTCAGTCTGTCGTAGGCATGGAGCGCACAGCCCGTGCGTCCGGGAGAAGCCAGAGCCTTTGAACCAAGAAAGCATCAAAGGAGCTTTGCAGAAGTCGGGCTTGCCTTAGGCGTCCCTTTCCGTTTCTATACCTTTATTTACAGCATAGGGAGGGAAGTTTCAGTGTGCAGCCCCTCCCTCAAGAGGCCTTGTGTCGCTCCCCCACTCCACTTGAAGATGTGGGTGGAAAATGAGGGAGAAGATAGGCGGGAGCCCCTGGCGGTTTTTCGCCCACAGACGCTACCAGTGTGGGAGTGTGTGGGGGCGGAATGGGCCCCAGAGCAGAACAATTGAGGCACTCCTACCCTCCCCTGTGCCTGAGCTGAAGGGATGGGCCTACCTACAGAGCAGGTGGGGAAGGCTACTGCTGGGAGAGGTGCCAACTGGGGGGCACTGGACAATTGAGAAGCGGTGGGAGGTCCTGGGGGAAGAAAGCAAGAGTGCCCTAAGAATGCCTAATCCGTGGGAAAAGCTGAGCAGGAGTGGAAAAGGGGGAGTGGAGCAGGGGTCTGCCTGGTTCTCTGAGTGAGAAAGGGCAGGAGAGGGCCCCCCATACACACACACGTCTCAGCCACATGGGCAGGATGCCCTGGGGGAGTGCTGCTGGCCAGTAGTGTTCCCAAGTGCCCACTGTAGGGAGAATGGGGGTCTTACATTCACCTCAGTGCAGGAAGTTAACTTGTGTAATGTTGAGATGGCTGGGTGTTTGGGGTGGAAGGTTAGGACTGTGTTCTGGAAGAGAGGATGGTCCAGCCATCCCAGAGGTGTGCTGGTCGGCCTCACCACTCAAGGTCTCCTTGCCCCAGGCCTGAAAGGTAAAATCTGAGGACAAGGCTCAGAGCCTTTGAATTCTGCGAAGACTGGTCTGGCTTCTGGTACTTCTGGCAAGTCTGGGATGGCACTGGCAAAGCTGTGCCTCTGAGCAGTGCTGATTCTCATCGTCTGTGGTCAGGCCTGGGCATTGGGCACAGAGAGCATTCAAAAGAGGGGAAGAGAAGCAGGCAGGAAAGAAAACAATTGTGAGTGTGGGGAGGTACCCAGCAGGGGGACTTATGCTGATTGCCCTCCTCTCTCTGCTGTGCACCTCCTTCTCAGGCCCAGTGCCCGAGCCATGGCCCTGCCTCGGACACTGGGGGAGCTGCAACTGTACCGGGTCCTGCAGCGCGCCAATCTTCTGTCCTACTATGAGACCTTCATCCAGCAGGGAGGGGACGACGTGCAGCAACTGTGTGAGGCGGGTGAGGAGGAGTTCCTGGAGATCATGGCGCTCGTGGGCATGGCCACCAAGCCCCTCCATGTCCGACGCCTACAGAAGGCACTAAGAGAGTGGGCCACCAATCCAGGGCTCTTCAGCCAGCCAGTGCCTGCCGTGCCCGTCTCCAGCATTCCGCTCTTCAAGATCTCTGAGACTGCAGGGACCCGGAAAGGGAGCATGAGCAATGGGCACGGCAGCCCGGGGGAAAAGGCGGGCAGTGCCCGCAGCTTTAGCCCTAAGAGCCCCCTTGAACTTGGAGAGAAGCTGTCACCACTGCCTGGGGGACCTGGGGCAGGGGACCCACGGATCTGGCCAGGCCGGAGCACTCCAGAGTCTGATGTTGGGGCAGGAGGAGATGAGGAGGCTGGCTCGCCCCCGTTCTCCCCACCTGCAGGGGGAGGAGTCCCTGAGGGGACTGGGGCTGGGGGGCTGGCAGCAGCTGGGGCTGGGGGTGGTCCGGATCGACTGGAGCCAGAGATGGTACGCATGGTGGTGGAGAGCGTGGAGAGGATCTTCCGGAGCTTCCCAAGGGGGGATGCTGGGGAGGTAACATCCTTGTTGAAGCTGAATAAGAAGCTGGCACGGAGCGTGGGGCACATCTTTGAGATGGACGATAATGACAGCCAGAAGGAAGAGGAGATCCGCAAATACAGCATCATCTATGGCCGCTTTGACTCTAAGCGGCGGGAGGGCAAGCAGCTCAGCCTGCATGAGGTGAGGATCCAGCCTCCCAGGATTGTTCTTGACTCCCAGGCCTTGACCTACTCACCTCTGGGAATCCTCACACTCTCCAAGTCTGTTTCATTGCTCCTTGACCAGGGTCCCAGGCCCTGATCCCCTCCCACACCTCCCAGCTGCTGCAGTGCTTCCCTCCCCGACTGAGGGGGAAGCAGAGACACAGGCAAGAGCCCAGCTGTCCAGCTCCATGCTGCTCAGGACCCCCCAGGAGTGGAGGAGGCCCCAGGCATTCCTAGGGAGCTGTGGGCGCTGACCTCTGTCTTCCTCCCCTCAAAAGTGCCTGTGTGGTGTCTAAACCCAAGCAAGCATCTCACGACGGGCCTCATTTGTCTGGTGGTGAAGGGGAGTGCGGCGGTCTGGGCGAGGCAGTGGGCAAGGTGGGGTTCTCACTGCTCTGGCGGCCCCCTCTGCAGCTGACCATCAACGAGGCTGCTGCCCAGTTCTGCATGAGGGACAACACGCTCCTGCTGCGTAGGGTGGAGCTCTTCTCCCTGTCTCGCCAAGTGGCCCGAGAGAGCACCTACCTGTCCTCATTGAAGGGCTCCAGGTGAGACCTCCTTCTCCAGGTCCTTTCTAGATCAGAATCCTGCCAAGGAGCTGGGTCACGTCTTACTCTCCAGTTCAGGTGCCACTAGGCCAGCTTCCCACCCGCCTGCATGTCCTGCCTTTGTCTGAGGCCTGGCCCCTCCTCCCGCCCATCTCAGGTTTCCTCTGCCCCCCACGACAGTAGTGCCCAAGCTGGGGACTCCTGCTTAGCCAGTGTCTTTCCAGAGTCTTGAAATGATACGTGTTCCCCGCCAGATTCTGTGTCTTGGCCACCATGTGTCCCTCCCCAGCCTCATCCTCCTATTCCTCTCCATCTTTGCAGGCTCCACCCTGAAGAATTGGGAGGGCCCCCACTGAAGAAGCTGAAACAGGAGGTAGGTTTTCCAGGGTGTATATGGCGGGGTTAGGGCAGCCTTCCCCGACCCCCTCCCTTGCCAGGTCCTCACTTCCCCATTTGGGGCATCCACAGGTCGGAGAACAAAGTCACTCTGAAATCCAGCAGCCTCCCCCGGGCCCTGAGTCCTATGCACCCCCATACCGCCCCAGCTTGGAGGAAGACAACGCCAGCCTGTCTGGGGAGAGCCTGGATGGACACTTGCAGGGTAAGTGTGCACAGAACACTCCTCTTTTCATTGCGGGCGTGGAAGGTGTGGGAGGAGGGAGCCAGGAGGCACCTGCCTGGAATAGGGTTGGGAGGCCTGGCTGGATGGGGGCAAAAGAGAATGGGCCTTTGGGTCTGGCTGTGCGGTTGAGGGAGGGGGTTCCATTGACTGTAGTCCCTTACCTGACCCGTGCCCATGCCCACAGCGGTGGGGTCATGCCCAAGGCTGACGCCGCCCCCTGCTGACCTGCCTCTGGCATTGCCAGCCCATGGGCTGTGGAGCCGCCACATCCTGCAGCAGACACTGATGGATGAGGGGCTGCGGCTAGCCCGCCTCGTCTCCCATGACCGCGTGGGCCGCCTCAGCCCCTGTGTGCCTGCGAAGCCGCCTCTCGCAGGTGAGGCAGCCGGCAGTGCTGTCCCCAAGGACCCCTGCCACCCAGGCCCCATGCAGCAATCCTGGTGTCCTGGGGCCAGGTGGGAGGAAGAGGGATGCGGTCACCAGAGAGGGCAGTAGGATGGTGGGGCTCCAGCCAACCAGGCCTTGAGTTGAGGAGAGGAGGACCCTGTAGGGCTGTTCCCACTGGGGAGGGTCTGACCCTAATGGAGATCTGTAAAGGGGGCTCTGAGGGGAGCAGGGCAGGGGCACAGAGGGTGCAGGGCGAAGGGGAACACGAAGGACAGCTTGAATAGAACTTCCAGCAAAGCAGGAGTGTGGAGCAGGCTAGGAGTTGAGGTGGGGCTGCCAGCTTGGAATTGGAGGAGCCCAAAGGGGGATGTTTTGTGTGTGGATGGGGGAAGGGGGAGTAGGCAAGTCGGCCTGCAGAGGGCCGGGCAGCGGCTGGGCTGAGAGTGACGCACCAGACAAAGCCACCAACCCTGGCTTGGTATTTTTAAACTGTGCGTGGGTGGGGAGTGGGGGCGGGGACTGAAAGGGGGGCTCTTCTTGAGGGAGGAGCTGGGAGGCTGGCTTCCTGTGTTCCCCCTGACTTGGCTTCTAAGAAACTTGGGGGGCATGGTAGGGTGGGTGGGGCCTGGGAGGGGGCCAAGGAGGAGTGGGGGTGGTAGAGCCTGCGAAGGGGGAGGGGGAGAGGTCAGAGCCAAGCCGCCCCCACAGCTCCTGACTGAACCAGAAATTCCAGCAGAACGGAGGCGGGAGAGACAGAGAAAGAGAGACACATACAGAGAGCTACACACAGCCAGAAAGGGGAGGGGGCGCACACACTTCGGATGGAACCCCCCCTGTACACGAGGTGGGCAGGAAGCAATAATTCAATAAATCAAGCTCATCTTCACAGCCTTATTACCCCCGCCACTGTTGTCAACCACCTTCCTCTGCAGCGTCCACCCCACAGCCTACTAACTGCGCCTTCTCCCTGCAGAGTTCGAGGAAGGGCTGCTGGACCGGTGCCCTGCCCCAGGACCCCATCCCGCTCTGGTGGAAGGTCGAAGGAGCAGCGTCAAAGTGGAGGCTGAGGCCAGCCGGCAGTGAGGGGCAGACTGGTGTCTTGAGACCCAGGGCCCTGGGCTTCTGGCTCACACAGACCCCTACACTCTGAGTCCCTGGCATCGAGTCACAACCCTGGATCCTTTTGCGGCCCTTCTCCTGCCTCCCTATCTGCTCCATGGGCGTAGAACTATGGGGCTTCAAGCAATAACGAGCAGGGGCCTGGCGAGAGGACACAAGGAGGGTGCATGGTGCCCCCTCACCCTTGCCGAGAACAGCGCAGCAGGGACTCTGCCTCCAGGACACTTGGGGTTCTCCCTTCCCTTACACAACATACTCCTGTCCTCTCTAGTTTGAACCAGTGGTGTGAGCAGTTGGACTCGGTTTGAACATGGGGGAGAGGGGGACTTCCCTGGGAGGGTCCAGCAGCTAAAAATGGAAATGTTTCCCCCTAAAACTGGGGGCCTGGGAACACTGGACCTGCTCCTCCCCTCTGCTCCCCCATTTTTGTGCTTCTAGTTTGTTTCTTTAATTTAACAAGTGCTGCAGTTTGCCCATCCATCCAAGTCCTCTTTCCCCCAAGTCCTCAGCAGTTCTCTCCCTCCTGCCCTCTCTGGGGGGGTGGGGGGTGGGGTCCCCCTCACTGGCTTCCTCAGGAGGCCTGGGTGGACTCAGGGTCTCCCTCAGCTGGGGGCTGGACTGCAGCACCTGTCTGAGCAGTTAGAGCGTCTTTCTTTTCAGATCGTGTACAGTAGATTATTTATTTTGTTATTTTGGAATAAAATTTATTTTATGGCTTAGGATCTATGACCCCGAAGATGGAGAGAGGGTGGCATGGGGCAGGGGAGTGCAAGGAAGCTGGCAGTGGATGGAGGAATAGAAAAGAAGCAGTGTGTGGGGCCCCCAGTGCCCAGAGAGGACCACACACCTGGGCCTGGGCCCCAGCCTCTGGGCAGGATTGGTGGTGTTGAGCCACCAAAGCTACAGCCATACGCAGATGTCACAGCCACATAGACCCACCTGGGCATGTACTCAGAGCTGAGTACTTGTGGGGTAGCATATGTAGAGAGACCAGCATACTTGCTGGTGACTTTTGTGCAGTGTCTCACACTTCCAAACTTGTCATACAGGCAAAATTAGAGAGGCACATTTTCTATGTGGCCATACAACTACCGTGTGTGACATTATGTATTAAGTCTCAGGTACACACACTTGCACACAGCTATACACAAAGAAATTCAGCCCTTGTACTTGTGCACAATCTCATACACATAACCAGAAGCCTCTATTTGACTGGCAAGAATTTGGAGTTGTTTGGGATTTGTGTTTTAATTTGAGCAAAACCCACATCAGTAACCAAATGTATAGACCACCTGCCTCCTACGCAGGAGGAGTTTAGGTCTCCTGAACTGCTTTCCCATCCCCCCAGGGCTGGGACTCAAGCCCATACCGTCATCCCCAGTCTCTGGTACAAGAGTGTGCATGTGTCTGCGTGTTTCTACATGTGCATCCTGAGCCCTGGCTCCGGGTGGGTGGAGAAGTCCTCTATGCCCTCACCAGTGCTCTTGCCCAGCCCCCTTCCTGCTCAGCCTCACCTTCCAAGGAGAGCTACGTGTATGTCCTGCATGTGCAGGCATGTTGGGGTGTATCTCACTTGGAACCTGAATTTCCCTTCCAGTATTTGGAAGTGAGAGGGCAGGGGTGTGTGGTGGGAGGGAAAGAGTAGATACGTTCCACCCACTGCACATTCTCCTGGCAAAGTCTTTTCCCCCTCACCAGGGAGTAGGTGGGGATAGGAGGACATCCTCCCCATTGGCTGCTTGGCAGGAGCATGGGCAGTTGTCCAGAGCAGGTCCAACGGGGGCAGAAGAGCTATCTCTCTGGGCTCCCCCTCCAGCTGGGATCACCAACTGGGGTTAGCCCTTAGGTCCATGTGGGACATTGAGATCCCAGACTGCCCATAGTGAGAGGGCTGCAGGAGGGGCTGGGCTCCCAAGGACCCTCCCCCTGACTCGCCTTGCCCCTGCAAGAGCTTAGTGAGGTCCTGTTCAGTGGGAGGCAGCAAAGGTGGGTACATGTCTTCACTGACCCTGCAGGGAGGAAGAGGGGAAGCAGTTGGGATAGGCAAGGCACCCACTCCTCAGCCCCTACCCAGCCTCACCCTCAGGCCACCACTCACCAGGTGCTTTGGGGGAACCCTCCCACAGGCTGGCTCAGGCAGCTCTCTTCTGCCATGGTCACATCTGAGCAGAGCAGGGGCTCAGGGCTGGATACGGGATGCTCCTGAGGCTGGCACGGCAGCAGGCCCCTGCCAGGCCCAGAAAAGTAAATAAGGTGGAGGAGGGGGGAGGCTAGGAATGAATGGGGAGCATGGGATCAGGACAGGGGGTTGCCACTCACTGTGGGTGAGGTTGGTCAAAGGGCAGGCTCATCTGGCTCAGGTTAGGGGGCATCTGCAGGTGAGGTCTGGAAGCACAAAGGAGGGCAGTCAGAGAAAGGAAGGTTGGGCAAGGGTAACGTGTGACAAAGTCAAGACCACTGAGTGAGGAAACAGAATTTCCAGCTCCTCATCCTGACTGCATAGCCTTGGGCGAGCCATTTCTACCTGTAATGATGTGTATGCACTGGGGACTGGGGGTAGTGGACAGAGAAGGGCTAGATTAGTTAATTTCCAATGTTTTTTTGAACTCTGAAATTTGGTGGTTCTAAGTCCCCCAGTCCCCACCCCTATGTCAATTCCTAGGAGGGGAGATGTTGCACCTTGACCGAGAGTTAATAAGCACCTGAGTGCTACATAGGGAACAAAACTGTCTAAGCCACTTCAGGGCCAAAACAATTAATAAATGAAATCAAGACAGCAGACAAATGACAGTAGATTTCAGGGGCAGGAGAGGTAATAATACTACATAGCTCTTGCTGTGAACCAGGTACTACGCTTACTTTGCACATATTATGAGCTCAGTTAACCTTCACAGTCACCCTGGGAGGAAGGTATTAGAATGATCATTGTTATTCCCCATTTTACAGACGAGGCATCAGAGTTAAGTAACTTGCCCAAAGTCAGCAAGTGGTGAATCTGGAATTTGAACCTTGACCTTAGTCACTAATGCCCCAGTGGAGTGGACAGAGTGACAAAGGTGTTGGTTTTTTGCCTCCCTTTCCTCACAGAAGAGCCTCTCCTGACAAATCCAAGTGCCTGTTCCCCTTGCAGGTGGGTATCCCGTCCCATCCCCCAGAGATGCCCCACTTACTCCGGGAAGGCTGGCAACACACTGACGGATTCTTCCCGGGAGAGGGCTGGATATGAGGGGATGGGGTGAGAGTGTGGTGGGTACACCTGGGGCCTGGGGAAAGAAAGCAGACCCCTGATGCCAGCCCTTCTCCTGGACACCCCCACCCCCTGCCTCAAGATAGTGAATCCCGTTCAAGGAAAGGGAAGTTCTCTGCTTCAGCCCCCAGTGCCAGCTCTCCCAGTTGCCCGTGCTAAAGCCCGTCTACACAGACCACTCCCATTCCCATCTCTCAGGCTTCTTACACCATGTCTGGGCCGAGCTGCATGTTCATGGAGGAGTCAGGGGCCATTCCAAGATCGTAACTGGGGACTATAGTAGGCATTTGGGGCTCTGGGGTGGGAAGTGGCTGGTCCCTGGAGGAGGGAAGAAGGCACCTGTGACTGACCAGAAGTTGATGCCATCACCTCTTCCTGCAAGTAAGTACCAGGCCCCACCCACCATCCACATCAGCCCACTCACCTTTCCACAGTCATCTTGATCGTAGCTGGGACATAACCCCTGCCATCCTTACCCATCTGCTCAGCTGTTGTGGGGAGGAAAGGAGAGCCATGGAATGCTTCAGGGTTAGGCAAGAAGGATGGTGGAAAAGGTGGGCATGGCTGATAGGTAGATAGAAGAAGTCAGGTGACAAAAATGGAGAGAGAAGTCAGGGATAACACACAGTGGGCAGAGAGGGGGCAGCTGGGAGCAGGAAGGAGATGGACTACAGGAAGGGGTCAGAACTGCCAGCTCCAGCTCACGCTTGTAGTGGCTCCGGAAAGCCTCGTCCTTGGGTTTCTTGGGGTAGAGGTTCTTGAGCTGAGCAAGGTCCCGGATCCGGTCCCCCAGCGAGCGAATGGACAGGTCTTTGGCAGAGAACGGCTGAATGTTCTCTATCTGTGGGGAGCCTACAATGGGAATGAGACCCTGTGTCCCCTCTGTCCAGACTTTCTTCCCCTTCCCCACCCTCCCTCCAGCACTGGACTCATTCTCAATCTAGGAGAGGGGCTAGGGTGGGAGTCCTGAGGGAGAGAGAGCCACCAGTCTCCACTCCCCCAGAGATCACAGTGGGAAGGTAAACATTTAGACCACAGGAGGAAGAAGAGAAGACGCTGGACCTAAGGAAGAACTTCCTGAAGGTCAGGGTTGGTTTCAAGGAAGACCAGGAGGTTTCCTTCCTGGGAGAAACCCCAGAGGGCACAGGCACAGAAGCAGAGGACCGGCTAGCGTGACCTCACCATCCTGGCCCCGGATGACATGGGCAATGGTGATGCCTCCAATCTCTGAGTCACTGAAGCGAAGAAGAAAGGTTCCGTCAGGCTCGTTGAGAAGAAGGCTAGTGACGTACTGTTTGCTGATGAAGCCAATGATCAACCTGGCCAGGATAAGAGAGACGATGTGGGTAGGGGCACAGGGTATGAAACGGGAGCTGGAGGTACAGCTGCTCAGGCCACTTGGGGCAGGGACTTACCGATCTGACCAGTAGCTCCGGAGACAGCGTTTGGTGAGGTCCAGGACACCATCGAACCACTGCCAAAAGGTGAAGCCACGACCCAACAGGATCTCCTGTGGGGGGAGGGGAAGCTGGTGTGTGCACGGGAGGGCCAGAGCGGGAGCCTGGTTGGGGCAGGCTCCGGGCTGTGAGTGCCCACCCGACAGAGTCACAGGGCTGAGGAATCACCTGGAGCCGAGACCCCATCAATGACAATGGTCAACCTTACCATGTGCCAGGCACCGTTCCAAGCCCTTTCCATAAATTAATGTACCTGAATTTTACAAGCCTGTGGAATAGTCCTATGACTATCCCATCTCACAGACGAAGAAATGGACGCCTAGAAAGGCCGAATAACTTGCCCAGATCCACACAGCTGGTGAGAAGCAGAGATGGGATTTAGCCCAGGAAGTCACAACCACCGTGCTCCACCCCTCCTGAGTGAGGCTGGCGGAAGTGGCGTCCAGAGAAGGCAGCTTGCGGGGTGTGAGTGTCCTGGTCCCCTTGCTAAACACATCCTCTGGTCATGTGGGTTTTTCTTTCTTCCTTTTTTTCTAAGAGATCAGTACATGACTGCATTTACCCAGCTGGTTGTCAACCAGACCTCCTCTTTCCCCTGCTTTTGTAACAGACTTAGTCCTGACCCGTCTTATTTTGGAGGCAGTAAAATGTAGTAGCTAAGAGCAAGAGTCAGAAATACAGGGTTCCAAGAGGGGAGGGTGTAGCTCAGAGGTAGAGTGCATGCTTAGCATGCACGAGGTCCTGGGTTCAATCCCCAGTACATCTGTTAAATAAATAAATATACCTGATTACCTGCCTCCCCACCAGAAAAAAAAAAAGAAGAAGAAGAAGAAGGAGAAACAAATATATAGGGTTCCATTCTAGCCTTGCCACTAACTTGCTGGGAGGCCTTGCACAAACTACTTAATCCCTCTGAGAATCAAGTTCCTCCTCTGTAAAATGGGGGTCCTAATAGCACCTACCACAAAGGGATGTTGGGAGGATTAAATGAGACAACATGAGCGAAGCGCTAAAGCACAGTGCCTCGCATATAGTAAGCTGTCAACACATGGTAGCTGGTATCACTGCATATGTCCTTGTGGGATTTCGTCCCGGTTTTTGCAACAGGAACTATTTTTCCAATTGGTCAAAGTCATTTTGAATCAGAGCTGCATTTGCACACAATCTGGGTGAGTCATGCAAATCACTGCCAAACACAGAGGACAGAAGGCCCCCAGACCACAACCTGGCGGATGCCAGAGAGCTGAGGGGTTTTCCTGCCTGGGGCGTGACAGAGACCATCCTGCGGGGCGGGTAGGACATTGGGAAGATCCCAGCGGTTGGTCTCTGGGCAGGGGTTGGCGAGGTCCTGAGTACCCAGGGATGAAGGGCGTGGGGGTAGGAGGTCCGAAGGGCAGGGGCATGACCTTGTTGAACTGTGACCAGGACACAGAGCGGTGCTGGAAGGCCTCCATGCTGAGGCTGTTGTCGTTGAAGATCTTCTGGGCCAGGAAGAGGAAGTGCTCTGGGAGTAACCCCCGGTTGGTCCCCACTTCAGCCATGAACTTGAGGTTCAGAGTTTCACACATCTTCTCCCAGGGCACCCGCTCAGCCACCACAAAGGGCACACGGTCCTGGGGGGAGGGGAGAAGGAAAGGGCACCTCAGGCTGACATCCCCGTTCCCCCTCAGGAGCCCCTTCATCCTTCCCACCTCCCCAAGGCTGCCCCTCCCCAGCCTTGTCCCCCTGAGCTTGCTGACGAAGGTGGTGCTTTTCCAGCAGCAGTTTAGGGAGCTACAGCATGATAGTTGCCAGGACTGGTGTGAAAAGAGGTCAGAAGGACTAAAGCAAGCCTATGAGAAGGAATTAAGTTCACTCTCATTTGAACGTGGATGCCACCCGACCAGCCTGCATCCCGCCCCCCATGTTGGAGCCCCTTCCGCCCAACTCCAGGTCTTTCCTTACCATCTCAGAGAAGGCATTGTCCCACAGGATGGTGGCTTTGGCGTTGTTGTCTTGGTTGCCATGGACGATGACCACCAGGGGCAGAGACAGGGCCTAAAAGGAGTGAGGAAAGGGGGTTCTTCTTACTGGGGCAAGAGGCTTCTGCAGAGAGCTGGCCCTGAGCGTGCAGGGAAGCTATTGGCCCCCACAACACAGATAAGAGCCCGTGGGGTATCATGGAATGCTTTTCTGAAGCTCAGTTAGGGCCTTACTGTAGAGAAGTGGTTATAAGTCAGTGCTATGGAGCCAGACCTCCAGATTTCAAATGTCAGTTCCAACAACTTAGTAGCTGTGTGACGTGGGCAAATTACTCAATTTCTCTGTGTCTCAATGTCCTCATCTGTAAAATGAGACTAGTAAAAATATCTACCCCATAATGTTATTGTGGAAACTGTGTGTGTGTGTGTGTGTGTATGTGCGTGTGTGTGACTTAAAACAGTGCCTGGTCTATGAAGAATGTGTAGGTAAGTGCCAGTTGCTCCTCCACCATCAGTCCCTGGCGTGTGCCCTCCAGTCCACTCACCCGGGCCCCGGTGCGCACAAATCCCAGACACCCAGGGCCTGGCAGTCGTGAGGAGGGAGGATCCAGGGCCCCAGGGTGTGGCAAGGAGGGGCACCCGGGATCCCACCCTGCACAGGGCTGGGGCCTCAGTTCACCTGGAGCTGGATGGGGAGTTTGCTGGGGCCGAGCGCGAAGCTGGTGGAGAAGAGCACAGCACACTTCTCCTCGGTGACAGACTCGGTGCCCTTCCGCTCACACCGCTTGATTTTCTTTAGAAGCTGCCAGTGGGGTTAGGGAGAAGGGGGTGAGGGCAGGGACTGCTTCTCCTGGGCTCCCAACACCCTCTCTGAGGAGAGACCCTGGGCCCAGAACCCCGCCCACCGCTCCCGGGAGCTCTCACCAGGTTCTTGAACAGGGCAGAGCAGCAGTTCCCCGGGACGCTGTTCTCCAGGGGCACAGTGTTGTTGATGATCTCCCCGGTGCTCTCTCTGCTGGGGCAAGATGGACAGACAGTGGCTTATCCCAGCTGGGCCGGGGTGGCAGGAGCCTGCATCCCCGGGTGGATAGCATGGACTACCAGCCCCGATCTCTGCCTCTCCACTTTTTAGGAGGGGACACCCCATCTTAGCCAAATTGTGATGCTCCCACCCCCATTCCAGCACTGACAGGTCCCTCCCCTTCCTCTGCCCTGATCAGTCCTGGTTCCCACCACCCATGGTGCCCCCTCCCCATCATTCTCCTCCTCGTAGTGCCAGTCCCCCAGGCTCCTGTGGCCTCCACCCCTCTCCCCCAGGCCCTCTCCAGTCCCAGCTTACGCTCCAGCCCCAGGCCCCTGGGGCATGCTGAGCTCCCTCGCCTGCTTCTCTGTTACCATGTCGGCCCTGACCAGCGGAGGCTTGGCTGGGGTGCCCAGGAACCGCAGGCCCAGCAGGAATCGCACCCCGGCCTGGAACTTGGTCTGAGTCTTCAGAACCTGGGGTGGCTGCTTTTCCACCAGGAAAGAGCTGGGAGGAGTGAGGTGGACACAAGGGAAGTTAGAGTCTGGGTCCCTCCTAGTGCCCTCTCCACCACTCTGACCCTCTTCCCTCCTCGGGGTCTGCTCTAGGCCAGCCTGGGACTTGTACCTGGTGACCAGTGTTCGCAGGACTTCATCCAGCCGGCTAATCAGTGCTGCCCGGGTCTTGGGTTCAAGCTCCCCACCAGCCGCCCCCACTTCCTGCTGCAGCTGGGAATAAATCTCCACCAGCTTCTCACACCTGGGGCCAGGACAGTGGTCGGGGGCACAGGATTCAGGCTGCCTGCTCCCGGCCCAGACCCCCTCCACCTAAACCCAGCAAGAAAGCAGGACCGTGTGTGTGGAGGGGTGGGATGGGCAGTGGATGTAATTGCAAGGCACCTGGGCTGAAGGGGTTCTGGCACCTGCCTTGGCTCTGGGGAGGTTCTTTCTTGGTGTCTGAAAGCCCTGTGAAAACCCCGCTGCCTCTTCCCTGGGCTCTGGTACCCAGGTCAGCTGCCAGCATATATGATGCTTTTGCACATATTGAAAGGTGCCTCACCCAACAGACCAAATAGAAAAAAGCTTCCCATTCTTCTGGGCACAGGGCTTGAAGAGAAAAGTGTGGCTTGGATGAACTCCTGCTTGTGCCCCCTCAGCTGGGCACACATGTGCAGGATGTGACCTGAACAACAGTGTGCGAGGCTCTGCTGGAACTGCTACTCTGAGCCTTGGCCCACCCCAAGGCCCCTGGCCTGGTTCTTCTCTCTCACACCTGTGGATCCTCCAGTGGGGACAGCAGGTGCCCACCCTTAGCCCACCCTCTTCCCTGCCAGCCCTGTCCCAACCTCTCCTGTAGTGGGGCCAGGCTCTCCTCAAAGGGTGCGCCATTCCCTGCCAGCTGCTGCTGCCGTTTCCAAATCTGGATCCTCTTCAGCACCAGGGCCTGGGCAGCCTCCAGCTCCCCCACCGTCTCCTGCAGCAGCGTGGCCAGGGCCTGCGGGCAAGGAGGCTCTGAGCCAGCGCCACACACTTCCTCCTCACTCAGCTCCCGAAGGTAGGGCTCTCCTTCTCACCTCTCTGAGCTCTCACCTCCATCCCCCCACAGACTTGAGACCTCTCAAAGTCTGCATTTTGAGCTCCATCTCCACATCTCAGTCCATTACTCACCTCACTTGGCCCAGTCCCATTGGTCGGAGTTTCTATCAAGCTGTGCAGAGACACTAAGGGTAGGGGCAGAAATCAGGGGTGCAGATAGATTTGAGGTTCAGTCAAGGTTGAGGTCCAAGAGGGGAGCACTCCCACACAACCCAGAGCCCTCCTAGGGCTCCAGGCCCTGGCTCCCACCTTGGCCAGCCTCCGCCCCCGGCAGCAGGGCTTCTCGGAGAAGGTGGGCTTCCCCGACTCGGTGCTGCAGCCTCCCCAGGACCGTGTTAAACTTGAGCTCCTCCTGCTTCCAGTGGAAGGGCATTGGCAGGTGGTGGAACTGCGCAGGAGGGACGAGGGCCAGAGGGCAGGAAGTGAGACTCACCCCTTTACACTCAGCCTCCACTACCTAAAGGGGTGCCGACAGCCAGGCTCTGCAGCGAGGGAGACAGGCCACACCCCTTGTCTGGTTCCCCTCTCTCCTTTGACAGTTCCTCCGAACCTTTTGGAATCTCCTGAAGATAAGACTTCTCTCCTGGCAGAATCAGCTCCTTACCACCTGCTCTCTTCTCCCCAGGCCTGACTACCCCAAGTCCCTCATTTGAAGCTTTTCTGAGCTTAGCTTGGGGCTCACTCTGACCCCAGGAACCTCCTTTGGTCATCTTGGGCTTAGAACACTGAATCTTTCCTGAAGTTCAAATTCCTTTTAGCTTGTCATGGCTCAGGCTAAGGTCGCAGGGAGTTGAGTTGGGGTGGGAAGTGGGGTATCACAATACCTGTTCCATAACGGCTTTTTTTTCCCCTTGAAGGATGTGTCTGAAAGTGGCCACTAGCTTCAGGGGATCCCTCTGATATATGCTCTATAGGAATGAAGGGTGGTAGACAGGGTTAGCCTGGCTCTTCCCATGTTATTCTCCCCCTCCAACCCCCCCGCCCGCTCACACATGCACTGAAAGGCAGCACAAATGTAGACTCCAGGAGTTTTCACGCAGTTGAATGCTTTAAAATCTAATTTGCTTGCTGGCTAACAGCTAACCACAGGAATATCGGTTTGTTTCCAGGGTCTACCCAATTTTCTTCCAGCCTCCCATATTCACCCCAGCTCCACTCCAGGCCCCACCCCAGCCTTATCCCCTACCCTCCTGCCCCCACCTCCAGGGCGCTGATGTGTTGCAAGATGGTGCTCCCCTCCCCCTGCTCTCCAGCTGAGGCCTGAAGGCGCTGGATAGTGGCAGAAAGTAGGGCGCTGGCCATGTCACAGCAGAAGGTGTCTGAGCCGACAAGGAACTCCCTGCGGGAAGATCAGGATAAGGCAGCTTCGGGTCAGGGCTTCCTCAGCTCCACTGACCCTTTACCCCACAGCAAACAGCTCAGCAGCTCCTTCCTCCTCCTATCCTCCATACCAGCCATCTGCAGCCCTCACCCATGTCCTTGTTCCCCAATTTTCCAGCTGTTGTGGGAAGTGCCCTTGCCCCAGCTCTGACCTCCCTCATCTTTGGCTCAGCCTCCTAAGGGGATGGGGGACTCCACGTGTCAACATGCATAGTCTGGTTGATGCAGCACAGACTCCCCGCTAAATCTGGGTCACCACACATGGAATAATGAGTCCCAAGTCTTGAAATGGGATGACAAAAATCTAATAAGCTAGTAAGTGGGTGTGGGAGGACCTAGGGGACAAACATGGGGCAGCCAGGACTCACCAGGGCTGGTTCTCCAGCCAGTCACACAGGAGATGCCGTAGGTGTTGGGGAAAGTCGACATAGAGCCGCTGCAGTTTCTCTGGGGGCATTTTGGAGACCAGACCCCACAGAGACATGATCTGGGGTTTGGAGGGTGCCTAGAGGAAGGGAACAAGGCCACTTGAGCACTCTGAGAGGTGCCCAAGAAAGTTGGCCTGTGTTCTGGGGCAGCTAGAGCCCTCCCGTAGACCATCCCCTCCATCCCTCACAGCCAGACCACCTCAGACTGTCCCTGATCAGTGCCTGAGACGAGGTAATGGCTTCAATGGTAGACCCAGGGGTGATGGGGTGGGAGGAGCTGAGTTGCAGCTGGAGGGGTGGGAGACAGGGGAAATGGGGCAGTAGAGAAGGCAGAGGATATGGATTGTAGCTTTAGACCTGGTTCTGGTTCTGTGGGCAAGAAACCTCCCCTCTTTGGACCTTGATCTTCTCATCTATAAAATACGAGCCTTAAATAAGTGTAGAAATTTCTAAACTTTTTAAAGCAGTATAGACAATTTTAGTCTTCATCTGTGGAATCCCCATCATATAAAATTAGAGTTTCTCTGTTGAAAGCAAGTGTGGTAGGCCCAGAATTCTACTGTTTCTTACTTCCCTCTCACCACCTCCTGTCCCCAAAGTTGTCCCTGGAGAAACCCCTCAAACTTCCGGGGCTCCCTGAGATAATTTGAAAACTGGCTAGATGATGAAGAGGGTAATACTAATAGCTACCATTTATTAAGCACTTTCTAAGTATGAGGCATTGCACTGAGCACCTTGCAACAATTTTTTAAATACAGAATTATCCCCTTTCACAGGTAGAAAAACCGAATCTCAGGAAGTTTCTCCAACTTGCCAAGGCCACTCAGCAAGCAAGTTCAGACATCAGGATCTGAACTCAGTGGGGATTAACCACCACATTGTGCTGTTGGGGTCTCTTCCAGATCCAAATCCTGTAATCCTAAGGGAGCAGGGCATGGGAGAGAATTGAAGGAGATCTAGCAAAAGGAAAAGTAGAGAGAAATCAGGAAGAAGGTGAGAGAGATTGGAGAAAAAGTGGGGTTAATACGCCTGGAGTGAATAGCCTAGAAGAAGGGAGAGGATGCTAGAGCTAGAAGGCCAAGGGCAGAGAAGAAAAGAGGGCAAGAGGAAAGGAGAGGGGAGAAGATGGGGAGAGGGTTGCATCCCCATTTCTGGGTGGGCTGCAGGGTGGGATGGGTAAACCAGTAGTTTCCCAGGGTCTCTCAGTTCATACTTCTCAAAATATCCCTCTTCCCAGAGACGATGGAAAGGATGAAGATGGAAACTCCCTGAGTCTCCCCCAACCTGGTAGCCCCAAGTCCTCCTGTTGCACTTTAACTTCTCTCCTCTCCCAGAACCCCCAAAGAATGGAGAACAGAGGGTCCCCTTCTCTGGAGACTCCTCCCCCCCACCCATCCGCGTCTCTGTCCCCTTGAGCTCTTTTCTCCCAAAGGCAGAATCTTGCCCCTTCCTGCGCAGGGTCCTCCAGTAGACCTTTCTCTACGCCCCCTTGGGGTTGGGGCACCTTTTGGTCTGTGTTTCAGATTCAAGGGAGGCCACCATTCCTCTCTTCTCTCTTCGTCTCCTGTTTCTTATGGTGCTCAGACCTTTAACCCTCTCCCTCTACCCTGTTGGGGACTGAAGTGACCCCTAAACCATAGGTAACCCCCATTCCTCTATATTGTTGAGTGACCAGCCTCCCTGGCATGGCCCTGGCTTCACACCTCCTCCCTCACTCCACTCCCAGATATCAGGAGGCCAGAATTTCCCCTACCCCGACCCCGTAACGAGGCTGGTAGCCTGGCCTGCCAGGACAGGGGTCCCCTGTAGACCGGCAGGGAGGGCGGAGCCACGGCGCGACGGGGCGGGGCCAGTGTTCCCCTCCCAATCGGGAAGGGAGACCCGACGTCCAGGATCCTCATCAGCCCGCTTCGCTTCGCTTCGTGGCCTAAACCTCACCTCAATCCCTACATTCCTGAGCCCTCTGACCTTGGGACCACAGGATCAAAAGTCAAAAGAGCGTCTCTGAGCTGCCTAATATGTGTTTGTGGCGGTGGGGGCGGGGAGGGGAGCGGGGAGGTGGAGCCAGTTCAGCATGAGGAGGGTTAACTTCGTGACTCGGCCGGGCCAAGCGTGGAGCAGTTTTGAGGGGGAAATTCCCCCTCCTTTGGGGCACCATGAGGTCTACAGCTGGGGCTAGCTCACTCCCTAGCCACACCCTTGAACAGGAACCTTCACAGGGGCCCCAATAGGGGTTTGTCAAGGACCCACTGTGCTCTGGCATCAACCTTCTGGGAGGGGCAGCCACTTCCCCCCAACCCAGAGAGCAGAGGGGCACCTTCTTGCCCTCCTTCCCCTGCCTTTACATGTCCCTGTAGGGGCGGGGGCGGGGGTGTGGAAAAAATGTCTATGGCGGGTTGGGTGGGGTTGGGGGGAAGTGCTGGGCCTGTACCCACCCCAGATTCCTCTTGGTATTTCGAAAGCGCCAAAACCCAGTAGCACCAGCTACCAACCCCAGATGAAACAATTCCTTGGGACCATCCACTCTGCCCAGGGAGGATCCTGAGAGGCACTCCTCCCAGCCCACCCCCGCCACATACTCATAGTCGAGGCCCCCCACCCTCCCCTCCTTCGAGGCATCCCCTCACCTTGGCAACCCCTCTGCTGTCTTCTCCCTCTCTCAGCGGCCACTGCCAGGCCCCATGGGTCTGTAGCTCTGTCCAGCGGGTTCAGGGCTGGCCCTGCTAGCAACCCCCTTCCATCACCACCACCAAAAAGAAAAAGAAAAAAAAATACAAACACACACACACACACACACACAATCCTCTCCCGTCCTTCCTCTTCAGTGTAAGCAGTGGCTGCCCCAGTCTACTGTTTCCGGCTTCTCTGACTACCCAGGTCCCTCCCTGGAGCTCTGACGACACAGAGGAGAGAAAGTGGGCTGGAGGAGGAAGAGGAAGAAAATGGGGTGAGCGTGTGTGCCTCCTGTGCGTGAGTATGGAGTGGGGGGAGCCAGGACTGGGCTTGGGGGCCCTGGGTCATGCTAGAGGGGAATCTGATCCCCACTTTGTCCCCCTCAAAAGCGAGCAACTTGTCTTCAGAAAGTCACCTAATATCAAGCAGAGATATGCTGCCCCAAACTGCCTCTCCCATACCCAAACTTTCCCAGGGAGCGGGGTGGGGGTGTTTGGGTTCACAAGGGACTCAGCTCCCCCGAGATCTCTGGAAAAAGAAATCCCTCTGGGCTCTGCGCTCCCTCCAGTGGAGGACCCTGAAAGCAGCCAGGGAGCACGACGCCGTCTGGAACTCCTAGATCCTCCTCCCTTCTTGGTGGGGACCGCCTTAGAGGTCCCGTGACCACCGAGGGGAGGGAGTGGGGGAGGGGACCCAGAGGCTCAGAATTCCGGAAGACTCCAGGGGTCTCTTGGACTGAAAATCACCTCTGCTCCTCCTTACAGGGTACTACTCCTCAGACCCAGGTGGGAGCCAGCACAAACTAGAGTTGCTGCCTGTAGATTCCTAAGAGACAAGTTTGAGTAGGAATCGGCTGTGCAGCCTTGGCGAAGTTCCTATCGGTTTCTGGGGTAAACACTGAGACACACCCAGAAATAAACACACACATACACAACTTCCCCAGCCACAAGACCCCCACACACACACACAAACACATGCTTACACACACGTGTAGGCAGGCTCACAGACGTGTGGGCACTCAGGGACACAGAGTCACAAGGAGATACACACTCACATACACAAGGCTTGCTCAGCTTCTGAGTCATCATCATAACTAATGGATAGTTTCCGTTGCTTTTGCTGAAGAAGGAGCTGGAGGAGGCCGAGGGACCCAGAGAGGTCTTAGATCCCCAAACCTGAGAGAGGGTGTGGGGAAAGGGTGGCCTCCTGGGGGCAGTGGGAGGTGGTTTCTACTCCCCTCCATCCTCCCCATAGAGGGATGGGCACGGGGGCCAAAGCCAGGCCTATGCTGCCCCCTGGTGCCTGAACTAATTCCCAGAGCCCAGCTCCTCCCCCTCCCATCTATGCGGACAGGCAAGTGTGTGCAGGAGTGCACGTGTGGAGTGGGCACGTGGAGGGGCGGGCTCAGCCAAGCTGCAGAAAATAGCGGTGAAGAACTTGGCCTCTGGAAACAGGCTGCATAGGTTCAAATCCTGCCGATGCTGCTAACTGTGCAACTCTGAGCAGTTTACTCTTTGTGCTTCAGTTTTGTCATCTGTACAATGGAGCAAATAGCTTACCGGGTTGTGAGAGTGAAATGCTGAGAGCAATGCCTGGCACATAGGGGACATTAGCTGCTATGTTTTATGTCCCAGAATAAGCCAGGCATGAGGAGGGCAGAAGGGCCTCCATCCTACATAGGGGTCCCCAGATTTGAGGGTAACAATACTGCCACAAAGACAGAACCTATTGGAGGCGTGTGTGTTTATGTATTTGTTGTGTCTGGAAGGCAGTCAGTTGAAGAGGAGAGAGAGCAGGGGTAGGGATGGCAGGCAGGGACTCTGTCCATGGGTTGAGCCAGCAGGCAATGCTAGGATTGCAGTGTGTACACAAAGGTGCTCACAACACATGCCCAGGTGGCCACCCTGCCTGCAGTCCTCCACAGACACGCTTTGCCATCTAAGGTTCTGTAGAGGGCCAAGTCCCCCAGAACTTTGGCATGAGGAGTGGGGGAGTGAATGTAGTCTCTAACTTTGGCTCCTTTTGGGGAATAGGAAGGTGAGAAGCACATATTGGCTGGAAAATAATATTTATTATCATCTTCTCTAACTGATTACACCAGTGGGGATGCTATGAGGTCATGGAAAGAATTTAGAGGCAAAGCTGTCGTGGGTCTGACTCCATTTAAGAGCTTTGCGACTGCGTGTCAGCCCCTCAAATGGAGACATCAGGTATACCCACTTGACACAGCCTAGGCCAGGGTGCGGTGTCAAGGGTGCAGAAGGGAAAGAGGCCCTCATCTTCAGGTTGTGCAGGTTGGCTAGACTACTGGTAATGACACTCCCACGTGCAGACCCTGAGAATGAGGGCCTTGCTGGCCTCACCCTCCTCCAGGCCCTGCCATCCCACCAGTGGCTGTAAAGATTGTATAAGGGAGCGCAGAGAAACAAAATTGACCCTTGTCGTCTATAAACTGCAGGTTGCAACCCAATGGTGAGTCTCAAAATCAATCCGGTGAGTGTGTTCGTTTGCTGAGGCTGCCGTGACAAAGCTCCACAAGCTGGGGGGCTCAAACAACTAAAGGAATCCATTGTGTCACAGTACCAGAGGCTGGGAGTTCAAAGTCAAGTTGTTGGCAGGGCTGGTCCCTTCCAAGGGCTGTGAGAGAGAAACTGTTCAAGGCCTCTCTCGTTGACTTGCAAATGGCCCAAATGGCCATCTTCATGCTCACATGGTGACCTCTCTGTATGCGAGTCTGTGTCCAAAATTTCCCCTTTTTATAAGGACAACAGTCACATTGGATGAGGGCCCACCCTAAGGACCTCATTTTAACTCAATCACTTCTGTAAAGACCCTATCTCCAAATAAGGTCACATTCTGAAATACTGGAGGTGCCTCATGTGAATACGAATTTCTGAGAGACACATGAATTCAACATGTTACTATACGGATTTTTGAGAGACACCATTCGACCCATAACAGTGAGCCTTGACCATCACTTTTTTAAAACAAAGTAGAATAGAATAGGAAATATCAAAATGCATCACACAGAGTAAGGGTAAGTAGTGTCTGATTAAACTTGTTTCAGTTTTCTATATTTATTTGAGTTCTAGGTCCTGATGTAAAAGATACTTTTCAGTGCTGGTTGTAATAAAAAAAAATCATTTGGATGTTGGTAACCATCACCTATCACTTCGCATTGCTTCTTAATTATTTTATGGGCACATCCTTCTCTGACAAGGATGTAAGCTCCTGGGGGCTGGGCACACCTATCATCCTGTAAACACTGTTGTGCAGGTAAAAAACTGATACTCATTCTTGCTAGTGAACACAAGGTCTACCATTTACTAAGTGTTTACCGTGGACTTGGTACTGGACTAAATGTTCTACATACACTCTCTTACATGGGGACTATACTCAGTGATGGTTAATGGCAGGAGCTCAGTACGTTTTACAGGCAAGATGAATGGGCGCCACATTCAGGAGCAGTGGGCAGTATCCTGGGATTTGTGGAGGGTTGAGGGATAGAAGGAAACTTCACAGAACAGACAGCTCTGTCTCCCAGGCCTTTGCCATTCTCTGCAAATTTCCAACCACCTTGATACCAACTCTCCATTTTGATTAGACTTTCCATCAGCTGGAAACCCTCACAGTTTCCTGCTCCCTAACAAGTGACATTTCATGCGGGCTCTGTCCCTGCCCCTGCCCAAGGTTATGTTCCTTCAGCTGTGCTCAGGGCCCGTCCCTTCTGCCTCCTCGGGCCCTGTTTCATTAATTTCCCCTCTGTCCTCCAAATCTCCAGCCTCTGGTTCTCTTTACCCTCAGCATATAAACATGTTCAAATTCCCTCCACTTAAAAAAAAAAAGTGAAATCAAACTGATAGCAAGCATACAAAATCAATCTTCCCACAATCTGTGTGCAGTTAACTCAACAAAAATGTATTGGGTGTCTGTTCTCAGGCTCTGATAACTGAGAGGGGGAGTCAGATATGTTAACAGCGATGAAGCAGCATGATTGGGGCTGTGATTCCAGTGAAGCTCAGGGTGCCGTGGGAGCACACAGGAGGGGCACATAAACTAGGTAGGGGGTAGGAGAGATCAGGGAGGTGATGCTGAAGTGAATCTTAAGGGGAAGATTGGAGTTATTCAGGCAAAGAACAAGAGGAAAGGTAAACCAGGAAGGGGATCCAGCATGGACACTGTGGGAGCACGGTACCTCCTGGAAACGGGTAGTAGTTGGCAATGGGAGCATGAGAGAATTTTGGTGAGTAATATAATGAAATTTAGTAGAGAGACCAGCCTGGCTGCAGCGTAGAGGATGGATTAAAGGGTAAATCTGAAGCCAGAAGAACAGTGCAGAAAGCTAGTAATAACGAAGAAGGACCATGTAGTGGAGGAGAAGTGAAGTGTTGGTGAATCGCAGCTGGTTAGAAGAGGAGTACAGACATGAGGAGCCAGCAGGAAAGGAAAGAATAGAGACAAGGAACTGGTCTCTTAACAGATGTTAAGACCAGCCTTCCTGGGAGCAAGAGAAAGAAGGGACTGGAGGGCGGGAACGTGTGGTCAGAGATAAGGGGTGAGATTGCCACCTAGCTCTCCTGGGAGGGTGTGGCAGAGGCTGGGGCTGTGGGAGTCAGTGGCTGCGGCAACGTGGAGGTGAGACGCTGGAGTTGAGGAAGACAAGAACCATGAGGCCAGGGTGCCGCCAGCCCACCTGCATGAACTTTGAAGCCATCTGGGTCTTGAAGACTTTGAAGACCTGAGGTGGACAGGGAGACGGTGAGTCAGGTGCCGGAGTCTTTCTTCAAGGAGTGTGGGCAGATGACCAGGACAGCAGAAGATGGCAGCAAAAGTACTAACATTTAGTGAGAGTTTATGTTACTTCAGTTCCTACTTTAAAAAAATCTAAGCCCTGTATATTTTATCCTGCAATAATACTATGAGATAGAACTATGTGCCCAATACGATAGCCGTTAACCGTATGTGGCTATTTAATTTTAATTTAAAAACGCAATTCCTCAGATGCACTAGCCACATTTCAAATGCTCAGCAGCCACATATGGCAAACGGCTACTGTATAAGCACAGACAGAGGACATCTCCATCATCACAGAAAGTTCTGTTGGGTAGTGCTGATAGCCCTCATTTTACAGATGAGGAAACTGCAGTGTGGAAAGTTTAAGTAATCTGCCCAATGCCAGAGAGCTAGTAAGTAAGCTGGGATTTGAGCCCAGTTAAGCAGGCATAAGCATTGCTGCCCTTAAGCAGCGTGCCACACATCTCAGTGGAAGGTGAAATAACCGGTCCTTAAAAGGAAGAGGAATGTGTATGCCTATCGGGGCAAGCACGATGATGCCTGCTCAGCCGCATGTCTCTCCCTTGCTGGCAAAGTCTAAATTTTGACAGATGTTTCCCTCCCAAGCATTCAGGGGATGAATCTCATTGGTCTTGCCAATCATGGTATTTCCGTTCTCCTGGCCAATAGGACTTGAGGGGGCTCTTGGGAGAGATTTTGTTTTTCTTCAGTGTCAAGTTCACACGTGATGACTGGAACAGCTGCAACCATGTTGCAATTGTGAGGAAAGAGATCCTCAACCACTGAGGATAGAGTAGCAGTGTGAAGGGGTAGGAAACTCTTGATGAATCATCCAGCCCTGGGTCTGTTTTAGAACTCTATGTTCAGTCTACTTTGACTGGGCCTTCTTGTCACTTGCTGCTAGATGCATCCCTAACTGAGACTCTGGTGGAGCCACACTAACTATAAGAAATGGAGAGTACAGAGCAGGCTGACTGCCCGTGCTCCCATCACCACCTTCTTGTGCACTTGGGAGAATAAGTGGTGTCTCTTTGAAGGACAAGCGTCCTCAGGGAAGAACCATGTTTCAGACAAGCAGAGGGACAAGGATAATCTGAGCCAAGGGTGGCCCGGGGCCTTGTGCAAAGCAGGGCATGGGGAGTAGTGCAAGGGTGGTCAGGAATAGGAAGCACTCAGCTGAGTGGAGAAGGGTGGATGCTCACTGAGGCCTGCCAAGGATGACAGGATGTGACCACTGGCATGGTCAGCTGATCTCAAGGTTGCAAACGAAGCCCTGCGGCTGTCAGAGGTTGACTGTGGCCAACAGACCTTCACCTCATGGAAGGACAAGTAGCAGCCCTGGTGGGTGGGCGAAGTCAGGCATCTCTGGATGGAGCCAGCTGTGGTCAGGACTGAGCCTCTGCAAGGAAATTCCAGCTCCCTAACTAGCCCTCTAATTACTGTCTCGCCCCTCTCTCTCTTCCTTTGTGCAGCCAAGCTTCTTGGGAAAGTTATACACATTCTCTGTCTTCCCTTCCTCATCTTGCCAGTACACTGCCAGCCGGCTACTGCTCCCATCAGTCCAATGAAACTGTTCTGGCCCGTGTCACACATGCCCTCCTAGGTGCCGAGAATGATGGCCTGCCCCTGTCCTTCTCTCACTGGTGACTCAGCTGTATTCAGCACTGCTCTTCCCCCCGTGGACTTCATGGTTCCTCTCTCCCAGCCTTCCTCCTGCCTGCCTGGGTGCTCCTTCTCAGACTCCTGTCACCACAGGCTACACTTACTGTGTAATCTCGTCCACACCCAAGGCATCCCAGGGCAAAGCAATGTACTCTGGTGGTTAAAACGATGGCCTCTAGTGGGGAGGGCATAGCTCAGTGGTCAAGAACATGCTTAGCATGCATGAGGTCCTGGGTTCAATCCCCAGTACCTCCTCCAAGAATAAATAAACCTAATTACTTAATTACCAAAAACAAAACAAAACAAAACAAAACAAAACAAAACATGACCTCTGGGGCCAGGCCACCTGGGGTCAGCTCCTTGCCCCACTACTTGGTCACTGTATGACATCCGCACCCCCACTAAGGTGCAGGTCATTATCCTTAGCCCACCCTCTTGGGGAGCCACTGTTCTGTTTTTTGCCGTGGTAGATTTGTTTTGTCTGCTCTGGAATTCACATAGATGGAATAAAACAGGATATACTTTTAAGTCTGGCTTCTTTTACTCACCATGGCTTGAGATTCATCTGTGTTGCTGTATGTCCACAGTGTGTCCATTTTTATTGCTAAGTAGTATCCCGCTGTAGAGATGAACCGTAGTTTTATTTATCCCCTTTTTTTTAAATGATAGATGCCTGGGCCGTAGCTGGTTTTTGGTTATTACGAAGAAAACTGCTTTGAACATTCTTCTTCAAATCTTTCTGTGAGCATACATTTTCATTTCTCTTTTTTTTTTAAGTGAAGTATGGTCAGTTTACAATGTTGTGTCAATTTTTAGTGTACAGCACGCTTCAGTCATACATGAACATGCATATGTTTGTTTTCATATTTCATTTCTCTTGAATAAATAACTTGAAGCATAATTGCTAGGTCACTGGGTAGGTATATGCTTAGTTATATAAGAAATTGCTACATCTTGTTCCAAACTGATAGCACATTTTACATTCCCAGCACTGTATGAGAGTTCCAGTGGCTCTACATTCTCACTAGCATTTGGTATTGTCAGTTTCAAAATTTGACCGTTTTGGTGAGTACAGAGAATTATCTCATTGTGATTTTAATTTGCATTTTCTTGAAGGCTAAAGATATTAAACACTTTCCATGTGCTTATTTGCCATTCATATATCTTCTTTTATGATGTATCTGTTCAAATCTTTTGTTCATTTTTTAAAATGCAGTGTCTTTTTATTGCTGTGTTACAGGAAATTTTTAAATATATTCTGGATACCAGTGCTTTGTCAGATCAATAATTTGCTTAGCTTTTTGGCTTACTTATTATTTTCTTAATGGTGTCTTTTGATAAGCAAAAATTTTTAATACCAATGTTTCTTTTATCAAATTTTTTTTCTTTTATGGTTATGGCTTCTTATAACATAAGAAAATTTTGCCTACCTTCAAGTCGCAAAGCTATTCCTTGTTTTCACCCAAAAGCTTTATGATTTCAGCTTGTATGGCTTGGGCCTATGGTCCGTCTTGAATTAATTTCTGCATATGGTGTGAGGTAGGACTCACAATTCAGTTTCTCCCATCTGGTTATTCAGTTCCTCCAGCACCGTTTGTTGAAAAGATACTCCTTTCCCCAGTGGTTTGATTTGACATCTGTGTCAAAATTAAATGCCCTTTAGGTATGAATCTATTCCTGGTCCTCTGTTCTGTTCCATGGATCTGTTTATCAATTCGTATGCCAGTATAATAGTGTCTTGCCTACTGTAGCTTTAAAGTCTTGACGTCAAGTATAGAAGTCCTCCAACTCTGGGAGTTTCTCCTTTTATTAGCATTGGGATTTTTAAAAACTCCCCAGGTGATTTTAATGTGCCACCAAAATTTGAGACCTTGAGACCATTCTAATGTGAGCCACAGTTTCTAGAGCCAGTTTTCCTGTCACTATCCCCTAGGCCAACATGATAAACTAATTAGTATACCTGATCCTGCCTCCTTAGTCTGGAATCCTCTTTCTCTTCAGCTCAATAGCAGGTACATCAAAGACTTCATCAGTTTCTTACTTAGCTTCCCACTACTTCTAGAAAACAATTCTAAATCCTTAGTTTGGCTAAAATCACCCTTTGTGATTAGGCATCCTGATACTTCATCCATTATCCTCCCCTATAAATACCTTAAACTTCAGCCACACGGTATTTGCTGTTCCCCAAACGTTTTCAACTTCATGCCTCAACACCTTTGCCTGTCCTCCAGCCTAACACGCACTTTCCTCCCGGCATTATTTGTCATCTCCTTCCTCTCTTTCAGTACGAAGCCTGGAATCCTCCACCCCGCCCTGCTTTGACCCTCCTTCCTGGAACAGGTATCCTGCCCTGGTTCCCATGGCCCTCTGTGCCGTGTACCATTATCATAGGCATTAAGGTACTTAGTTGTAATTGTCAGTCATCTTGTTGCACAACTCCACTAACCTGTACACGTTTTGAAGGGTGAGACTGTGTGTTTCCATCTCATGTCCCTAGTGCCTACCAGTGTACCTGGCACATATGAGGTACCTAATAAATGTTTATTAGATGAATGAAAACTGGGCTCCAATTTGCACTGTGATTTGGGGCAGTTTCCTTAGTCCTTCTGAGCCTCTAATTCCATATCTACTAACTTGAAATTACACCTATGCCACAGGATAGTTATAAGACTTAAATGAGCGAATCCATGCAAAATCCACTGCATGGACTTGCCACATGTAAGCACTCAGTAAATCTTGGTTCTCCTCCCGCCTTCCACCAGGCCCTTCAGAGACACGCTTCCTACAAACACTTCTTTAGCTGACCGCTAGGTGGTGTCAGTCTCTGGCCTGACATTCAGTCCCAGAGCTGCTCCCTTAATGCCCCATCTGAGTGCCTGTTAGATTCACACAGGAAAGGGAGAAGTTTAATAATTTGCTGGGAGAGCCAAAAAAAGGTGATATCCTTTCCTCCACCAATTTCTTTGCCTACTGTCATCATTCTTGTTATCCTGATCACAGACTGCCAAGAATTCCTCTTTGACTTCCCACTTTTTCGTTATAATTCCAACCCAAGCATTTGAAGATGGAAAAAAGCTTCTTAAGAATAGAAGTAGGGAGGGGGGAGGGTATAGCTCAGTGGTAGAGTGTGTGCCCAGCATGCACGAGGTTCTGAGTTCAACCCCCAGTACCTCTGTTATAAATAAATAAGTAAATTAATTACCTCTCCCCACCCCTCCAAAAAACTAAGTAAATAAAAGAATAGAAGTAGGGAGAAAGAGAAGCTGAGGCAGAGAGGGATTGCATATGGGGACTACAGGAGAAATACAAAGATGCTTACAGTCACATCCTGATTGTCTCCTCTACCAGCACAGGCATGCCTAGTCCTAACACTCCTGTCAGCTTCCCCACGAAGCAGTCAAAAGGTCCTAACACTGGGTGGATACAAAGAAGTAAAAGACATGATCCCTGCTGACATGACCCCTGCCCTTAAGGAGTTTGTGGTCTGATGGTGGACACAGAACCCGTGAAGTTAAGTGCTAAATTCTAAGTACTGAGACTATCTTGAGGGCAAGTTTGGGACAGAAGAGATGGGCAGAGTGAGAATAACAGGAGAGCCTCGGTGGTGAGGAGAGGAGGAGGCGGAGAGAAGAGTGCAGTTAGAGGCTCAGGTAGAAGTGTGCATTCTCTCGTCTTATAGAGACAACCTCAGCGCTTCACACACTGGAAGAAATAACCCAAGGGCCCAATAATCCCAGGAGACTGTGGACTATCCAGGCAAGGAGATTCCAAGTAGCCAGCAAAAAGAGTGAGCCAGATGTGTGTGTACAATGTGGAAAGGGATCAAGAGGAGTTTGTTGAAAAAAGCAAGTTATAGAACAATATAAACTGTATGAGCTCATTCGTGGTTTTAAAAGATGTTTATTTATATTTGTTTGTCATTAAAAAAAACAACCCAAAAACCTCTTGGAAGGAGACCCCAGGAACTCTTCGTAGTGGTTACTCTGAGGGTGGGACTGAAGAATGGGAGAGCAGAGAGCGGCAACTTTACTTTTCACCTTGCACCTTCCTCTGCTCTGAGTTTTTCAACCACTAAGTATTACCATTTTTTACAATGTGAAGTTAATAAAAATAAATACACAGTGAGAAGTGTCGATATGCTGAGTGAGGCCAGATATTGGAAGGCCAGGACTGGGAGAAGAGTTCACATTTGACTCCACTGTCTGTAGACACCCAGCAGAGGTTTGCCAGCCAGGAAGAGACACAGGGAGAGCAGTTTGAGGCAGACCCACCTGTGTAACGGGGAGACGAATGGGACAGCCCCTCCCAACCCTGTCAGGCTACGTGAGCTCACTCCAGCTAGCTGTTTCCTTTCAAAGCTGCCTGAAGTCTGTTTCAATCTGATTTCACTTGGATGACAATATGGGCAGGGGTCCTGGGAGAGGAAGGAACTTAGTAGGCATTCATTAAAAACATTTAGTGAGCCCCTGCCTGTGTGTCTTGCACTGTGTTAACCGGTGAGGTCTGGATGAAAGGATGAATAGGACCCCACCGGGCCCAGAGAAATGCTCTGGCAGTGAAAACGAAGGAAATCTGAGCTCTATTTCAAAGGAAAAAATTACAAACCTTGAGCACAGGCTTGCAAGATTGGATACAGAAGAGAAAGGCCCAGAAGACGAGCTGGCAAAAAGTCTGAGGTTTCTAGCCTGGGAGACTAAAAGCAGGTGGCCCTGGCCCTGAGCAAAGCGAGCTCTGAGGACGCTCTGGTTTGGAGGAAAGGTCTAGCGCTTCTGGATTCCTCTCTTGCTCTCATTGCCATCAACAGACAAGTCCTCCACGCTGCTCTGCTTTCTGCCAGGGCCAGGCTGGAGTGAGGATTGGGGCCCTTCCTTGACTAGAATTTTAAAAGGGAGAAGGGTGGTGCAACCCTCCCTCACCTCTAATGTCAATTCCGGCAGGCAGCGTTGCTTGCTGTCTCCCTGAACTCTGATTTCCCAACACCAGAAAGTCAGACACCCATGGTACAGCCTCAAAACACCACCCAGAAGGAGGCAGTGGCCAGAAGCACATTCGCTGGGTTCTGGGAACCCCCAGCGCCCTGTGGATTCAAAGCAGCATTCCCTTATGGGGACAAAGGTCCGGCACTCAGCAGACACCTTAAAACTCGAGGCCTGGAAACAGAGGTCCAGAGTCCCTTATCTTATTCCAAATCTCTATTGCTCGGAATCTAAAACCCCGACTTGGTGGGAAGCCAGTCAGAAGATATAAAAAACCAAAACACCAAACAGGAAAATAAATGAGCCCCGGCCTCTTGGTAAGAAGAAGAGGGTGGCCCTTCCTCAACCCCACCCGCTGGTGACTCACCTCCCTCCAAACCAGGGCCTGCCCCTCCCGCGCCCGATGCCAGGCGAGCAGGGCGGGGCGGGTACTAAGGTGGGCTCCATCCCCAAACCCTAGGCGGGCGGACAAGCTCCGGCGTGTCCCCGCGGGTGTCCCTGTTTACTCCAAGCCCGAGAGCAAGGTGGGGGCGGGCATTCTCGGCCCCTCCCCCACCCCGCCCCCCTCCGCCGCAGGCCCCAATCCCGGTCCCGGTTTTACAAAGTCTCTAAATCAAAGCTCAGCCTTTCCCCGTATCTTCCCCGCGGACTGGCAGTCCCCGCCCCCACCCCAGGCTGGGGAGGCACAGTCAGGGTTCCCAGAGGAAATCAGGCTTCGGCCCAGATCTCCAGGTCTTGGATCCCCAGACAGGGCCTGAAATTCTAGGGCATGACACCAAGTTTCAAAGAGAAGCCGCTCAGCTCTCCTCGCCCCCTGCCCAATCCTCACCCCATCAGCTCTCTGGAGCTCAAGGGAGAAAGGCCCAGTCAGGGGAGAGGACGCTCCAGGCCCGAAACCCGACAGCGGAGCCCCCGGACCCCGGATCTCCGACCGCTTGCCAGAGCTCCAAATCTTGCTGCTTTGACTCCCCCTCCCCAGGGCAGCGCGCCAAATCGGCGCATGCGCACTTCCAGGATTGCCGCGTAGCTCTTTCTACCCCCCTCCTTTTTTTCTTTCCCCGCCCCTTCTCTCCCTCCCTCCTCTCCCGGTCCCCTCCCTCTCCCCCCCTCAGCCCGCCCCGCTGCACCTCAGTCCGGGGAACAGTGGTGCGAGCTCCAGGCCCGTGCACTGAGGAGGCGGAAACGAGGGGAGCCCCCAAAGCTCCATCAGGCCCCTTCTAAAGGCTCCCCTACCCGGTCCACGCCCCCCACCCCCCCACCCCCCCACCCCGCCTCCTCCCAATTGTGCATTTTTGCAGCCGGAGGCGGCTCGGAGATGGGGCTGTGAGCTTTTCCCCGAGAGGGGGAAAAGAGGAACGAAGAGAAAAGCAGGGGGTGAAAGGTTTGGATTTGGGGGCAGGGGGCTCACCCCTGTCTGCAGGCCCTCCTCAAGGGGCTCCGAACTCTACCTCTTCACCCACGCCCCTGGTGCGCTTTGCTGAAGGATAGGATAAGAATAGAGGAGGAGAAGAGGGGGAGGAGGAAAAAGGGGGACCCCCCCAATTGGGGGGGCGACGGCGAGAAGTAACAGGACCAGAGGGGAGGGGGCTGCTGCTTGCATCAGCCCACACCATGCTGACCCCACCGCTGCTGCTGTTGCTGCCCCTGCTCTCAGCTCTGGTCGCGGCCGCGGCCGCTGTCGACGGTGAGTGAGATTCCGCGGCCCCCTTGGACCCCTAGGGACACCCACTTCCCAGCCCCCACTCCTGCGTTCGGATGGGGAAGGGAGACGCGGGAGGGGGTGCCTTTTGTTATCCCAGTCCAGCTGACACAGCAGCGGCCCGACTGGGGGCGGGGATGGGGGTCTGATTTGGTGTATGGGGACCCTGGGCAAATGATGCTTCCGGGACCCCCCAGCCCAAACAAAGACCAGAGGCTTGCGAAGGGAGAAGAGGGAGACCCCTTTTTCTTATCTTGGGATCTAGAGGCCTTCTCTTCCTATCTCTGGTCGGGGAGGGCCTCTGCTGCCCCTACATCCTCAACCCCCCCAACCCCCCATCTGAATTGTAAAGGAATCCGGATTTGCAACGTACTGACTGCAAAAGGGGGCGGGGGTCCTTTCGCAGTGGCCTATGAATCTGGAAGGGGGAGCCGGGTCAGGGGTGCCCTGCTGGGCAGAGGGCAGGCAGGCCGGGGAAGGCTGTGGGTGGGGAGAGGGAGGGCCACGGGAGGGCCCCCTGCTTGGGTGTGGAATCTGGGCCCTTGGAGACCGGTTTGGAGGCCTGGGTCCAGGATCCAGCGGCCTGCCTGCCTGGGTTCCGAAATGGGCACTTCCCCCTCTCAGGGCCTCTGTCAGTAGCCTGGAAAGTGCTGTGTTGGGGGGTGTAGGGGGTGAGGGCAAAGCTATTGACTTTGAATTTTCCTTCTTAATTCCTGGGAGCTTTGAGATGAAAAACGTCAGATGTCATCATTGGGGAAGGGGACTGGAGAATGGCCTGGAATGCTGAGGTGGGAGGGTGGAGGAAGGCTGCTTTCTCCTTGACTTCTGGCTTGATCACAGTTCGGACTGGAAGGAGAGCTGGAGGTTGGATGGGGGTTATAGCAATGCCCCCACCCCCTAATTCCCTGCTCCTTTGGTAGATGTGTTTATTTCTCTCCACCATTTCCCCTCCTCCCCCCATACAGACAGCACACCTTGTATACTGCAGTTAGGCTTGGGCTAGAACTGTGTCCTTCTGCAGAAATGGGGTGCCTCCTTGCCCGTTTTTATGTCAGCTCTTTTTTCTCTTACTTGTGAGTCACTGGTTCAAGTCTTGCTCAAGCTTTTAGCTGGGAATATGGGCTTGGGATGGGCTGGTTTGAGAAGGGGTGGATCTCATCCCTTCTCTTCAGGGGGGGTGGAATCCGGGCCCAATACCGTCATGCACCCCTCCTCCAGCTTCTAAATTTTGCCAGGTTGGGATTGGAAAAGTTTTTCTCTGAAACCAGATTATATCTCTCTCCTCCCCTCCCTCAACTAGCTTCAGTTGGGGGAGGGAGGTTAGGGGGCCAGGAAGTAGCTGTGCCCAGAAAGACAGTGTGTTCAATGGTCTTCAATTATGCCATCGTGGGGACTCCATCTACCTAACCCTCCCACCCACCCTGCCACTACCTCACTTATCTTCCCAAAAGGAGGAAAGAGGCTCTGCCCTGAATATCCTTCAGACCAGCCTATGCCCGTAACTTCCCATTATGCTTGTTGTTTCCTCTTGTTCTCAGCCCTGTGAAGTAGGAGGGGAAACCGAGGCAGAGGGATTTGGGTGCAACCCCAAATTCTGAGAGGGATAGAAAAAATTTAAAGAGAGAAAGAGTGACCCATCAAGAGCCCCATGATGGAAGGTGGTTGGAGTTAGAAGCAAGACTGGGGAGGTGGGGTGTCTCTGTGGAGAGCAGAAAAGGCCCCAGGTAGCTTGACGCCTGGGTTTTAAAGTGGTTCTGTTTGCCTCACCGAGTTGGTTGGTGGTGAGTCCAAGAGGGAGACTGGACATGTTCTGTTTAACTGCCTCCCTATCCTTTCTTATGTTTCCACCGAGTCCACAGCTGTAACCCCAGCTCAAACCAAACTCTAACCAACATTTCAGGGAGAGGACCCCTCCCCAAACACACATGACTGTTCCTACCTTAGGAATGGGGATACAAATCATCAGTTCTTTCCCATTCTGGGGGGGGGGGGGTGAAGGGGGCACTGTGCAGGCCTGGATGGCCATCGTGGGCCAGGGCAACCTAGGGATTCCTGTGTCCCCACTGCTGCCCTCATGCCCCAGGCCGACAGACACACAACTTTCTCCTTCCCTTTCCGAGAAGGGCACTTCCTGGCTCCAGTTTACCTGACTCAGTGTCTAACCTCCTTCCTGCTGCTATGACAGGCCTTGCTGCTTCCCCTCCAGGGGAGCAGCCCTAGGGGCCTCTCCACTGCTTCTGCCTTCTCTGCTGTGCGTGAACCCAGCCCCCAGAGTCCCCTTCTCTTTGGGGAGCAATGTCACTCCCTGCTAGTAGACAGAAGGGTGTACTTGCTACCTGGGAGGATGGGGAAACAGATGGGATTGGGGAATGGGGAGAGGGGTTACTGAAGTTCCTGCTGAGGTTAGGCACGTTTTGTAGTGGGGAGGGCAGCCCCAGGCAGATACGGCTGTGGGATGGGGGGTGACTGCCTCCCTCTCTCCAGCGCCTCTCCACACACCTCCTTGAGCCAGCGTATGACCAGTTATCAGACAAACTGGACAGCTGAAGCGGGTTTTGAGGCTGATGTGTTTGCCTCCTGGCTCTCTGATAGGCGATTTCGAATTCCTTCCTCCCTCCGTCAGGCTCAGAACCCTGAACACCTTCCCACCCTTGTCTTTCAAAGCAGGAGCATTGATCTGGGGATTGGAGGGGTATTTGGATATTTGAGGCTGCTTCTCAAGACTTCCTTTTCTCCCAGTCTGGCTCCCCTTTTCTCCACTTTCTCTGTATTTTTTTGCTCCCAACCACTCCCCATTACTGGGCCGCTTAAGGATGTCAGTGAGAGCCCTGGCCGGAGCAAGATCCTATCCAAGTCTCCCCAACTCTTGAAAACCTCCCCCCTTACCTTTGGCAAACCATTCCTTATCAAATCTACCTTTCTTTCCTCCTGCTGTAGTCTCAGTCTTTGTATATCACCCAAGCCTAAGGCTTATTGCCCTCAGTAGTCTTGTCTCAGGGTCTCCCACCACCACCACTCCGTGGGCTTTCCAGCCCCCCAGCTCCGGATGGTGGGGTAGGGGTTGCTTATCACTCTTGGGGAATCTGGGTGCAGTTGAGTGGGACCATGCAAGGGTCCCTGACCCTAGTGGAGCTGGGTGCTGGGTATGAGTGTTTGGAGAACCTAGATCCTCGCCCCTGTGTTCAGTTCCAGATTTCAGCCCAGTTAGCAGGATCCTGCATTGTTTGGAGAAGGAAGCAGTTGGCTCCGGATTGTTTCCGGTGCAGTGACCCCAGGCCCCAGTGTAAAACCTCCCTGGGAAAGAGGTGAGGGCCTGTGGGGGCAGACATTTGTCCCTCTTGCACTCCCATGGGAGATGAGAATCTCTCTGAGGCCTTGGCTTCCCTGGCTCCAGTACTCCTTCCTCCCAGCCCTTCCAAGTCTGTGGGAGGCAGTGGCCCCTGCTCTGAGTCTCCCTTGGGTCAGACATTACTAGGTCAGGGACTCTGTCTGCCTAAGTCCCCCACCCTGAGTCTCAGGAATGTCGTTATTCTCCGGGTTCATCCCAAGACAACTGTGCCATTATCTTGGCAACCTCTGGGCTGAGACCCCCTTCCTGGTTTTTTTGCCTCTGTCTATCTATCATCGGTGTGTGCTGTCTTGGCCTCGCAGAACCTCTGTCTCTCATCCTCCTGATTCATCTCTTATCTCATCCTTCGTGGCATTCTCTGTCCTGTCTCTCTCGGTCTCTGTCTCTTGCTTTGTTTCTGACTGTCTCATCCACCTCCATCCAGGCCTCTTGGTCTCCTGAAATCTACTTCGGGGCAGAAGTCTCTCCTCGTGCTCGCCATTTTGGAGTTATTTTCCCCTCCCAGGCCAGACTTAGAATATCCAGTTTGGCAGTGAAAGTTCTCCCTCCGCTTTCCTCCAAGTTCCTCTCTCTTCTTCCCCCTCCACTAATTTTGGGGATGGATTTTGGAGAGTGTTTCTGGAAGAAGGGAACTTGATACCCTTTGTGGGTTGTGTAAAAGGGGGAAAGCAGATATTTCAGAAAGAAGGGCGGAGGTTAGACTTCTGGCAGAACTTCCTCCTGACCTGAGAACTGGAGAAAGGTGTGGGGAATGGGTCAGGCTCTGAGAACTTTTGCTCTTGCTGTGCGTAAGCCATGTGTGTATGTTGTGGGGTAGGTGGGGAAGGCTTCCAAAGGTCTGGTGAAAGATATGCTGACCTCTGGAGGCATTCAGGAGGTCTGATTTCTACTTGCAGGGAAAGGAAAAGATGGTAGGGAGGTCACTGGTCAGGCTGATGACCTGCTGAGTCAATATTGACTCAGGATGGAGGGGGAGACCCTTCCCCTCCCCCGGCAGTCCAAGCCATCCTGTCTGTCTGTCCAGGCCGCAAAGCAGAGGCCCAGACTCAGGAATGACAAAAATGTGTCTGAGCCTCACTGAGCTGCGGGAAGGAGCCACCCGGTAACACCCAAAATACATAAAATTCAGTGAAAAGCCCTCGGTTCTGGGTCTGGGAGGCCCTGCTGCTCCACCCCCAGACGCTTGGAAGTTCAGATTCTTGCAGGCTCAGCCCCTCACCCCCTGGCCATCCCTGACTCCCTGTTCCCTTAGATGTATCATGTGGTTCCCTTCAGAAAGCATCCCCCGACACACAGCCTACCTCTCCCTCTGCTGTGTCTGCTCTCGCAAAGGGCCCCTTGTATGCTTCCCCTGCTGAGGTCTCCCGGGCCAGGAAAGCTCCCCTCCCCTCCTCTCCATCTCTGCTCCCAAGGGAATGGGTGGGTTCTCCTCTGGAGAAGACTGCCATACCTCCCTGTCACCCTCTTTTCTCTGGTCAGGCACTCTTGCCGCCCTCCCCCACCCCACCCCCAAGGTCCCAGAATGGGACAAGACGACAGCCAAGGCTCGAGCAGGGCAGTGGGGTCTGTGTTGTGTCTGGATGCACACCCAGCCCTACACCTCCTGTTCTGGCTCCAGCTTGGTGGCCCTGGGGGCCATGGCTGGGCCGGGTGCCTGGGTTTGGGGGGGGCAGGGGTGTTGGCCAGAGTTAGCATGGCGGTCACATTCATCTCCGGGCAAAGCTGAGAACAGACAGCCCCTGTGTCCTGGCGTTCTCCTGCAGCCTCGCTCACTCTCCCTCTGTAGTCCTCTCCTCCTTCTCCCTCCTCTCTTTTCTCTTCTGTCCCTTCTTGTCCCTTTCCATCTGCTCCACCCTCTCCCCTCCTCTCTGAGGATCCCTGAAGGCCCCTGCCACCTCCTGCCATCCATCTCCCCTCTCCCACTGTCAGAGGCCCAGATACCCTCCCTGCCATTTCTCTTCTTCATCCTTTCTCATCCGGCTCCATCGTTATGGCCAGTGAGAAGCCACCTGTTCAGTTGCTAATCGCTCTGTGCCTCAGTTTGCTCATCTGTGTGTTGGGGATTGCCACGGTGCCCACGTCACAGGGTCATGAGGATCTAAGTGAGTTAATATGTATAGTGTTTCAGCTCAGGGGCTGACACCGAGTGACCGTGTTGAAAAGTGTTAGCTCATCTCCTTAGGAGGCCCCAAGTCTCATGAGGAGCGGGAGGCAGGGGAGGCCAGCAGCTGCTCCCAAACTTAGGGTAGTGTTCCCTCGTCTAGGGCCACAGAGGTGGGTTGTCTGGGTGCTGGCATCAGATGCAGAAGGCTCAGCCTAGGGGAGTGGGGTTGGCCGCTGGCTCTAAGCAGATTACAAGTTTCCTACCCCCCCCCCCACCGCAGCTCCCTCCACCTCAGAGTGAGGCTTCCCTTGGCTGTGTAGACTGCCCCAAAGTAGGTTATTTGTTTCTTTCCTCCCCTCTCCTCCCCGAAGGAAATCAAAGACAGGCCTCAGCCTTCAAACTCGAGATTCTTAGGGCTTTTTCCACCATCCCTGGCAGGAAGGAAGTTCTTTCACATCTCTCTCCGAGATCCTTGTGCTGCCCTGGCCCTTAGGAGACGTGCACCCCTGTCCTTCAGCCCTGGCCTGAGGGGGTGCTGCTGCGGGACAGGGGACAGGGGCCTGAGTGCCCCTCTTCCTTCACTCCCCATCCCCCACTCCCCTCCCTCCGCAAGAGCACATCTGGTTTGTGAATCTCTCTCATTCCAGCTTTCGGAGTTTGCCAGCTGCTGTTTCCTCTGCCGAGTTCAGGCCAAAAATGGGGGTGGGGGACAGCAGGAGGGACAAAGTGAGGGCCAAAGGAGGGGGAATCATGGCTGGGACGCAGAATGGAGGGGCAGTTGGAGTGACCAACCAGTGACCTCAGGCCTGGGGCTGAGTTCTACCCTGGGGAGGAGAGGGGGCGTGGACTACGTCCAGGTGGGGGGTGAGGGTGGCATGGGGGCCTTTCTGGGCTCCAAACAGCCCATCTGCCTCTGAGTCCCACTCCAGCCCCCTCTGTCCCCCCACCCCCCCAGCCAGTCTCGGCTGGCCAGGGGAAGAGGACCGTTCTCCAGCATGCTAACTAGGCTGGCGGGCTCTTTCCCCGGGAAGACCTCACAGCTGGCCCAGTGGGGCAATGAACTCAGCATTATCCACCTCCTCAAGGGGCCTTTATTCCCTGCTCAGGGTGGGGGGTAGGGGAGGGGGACTCCGGGGTGGGGGGCCTGGCCAGGCCATCCTTGATGTGTTTCCTGAACTCGGCTCTCGTCCTGGCCAGGGGCCTGAGTGCAGTCCCCCGCTGCCAGAGATGGGGGTTAGGGAGGGAGGACGTCCTCTCAGCGTGGCTCCCCTCAGACTCCGTCCCTCCCTGCTCAGAGCCCTGAGCTCACTCCGCCCTGCATTCGAGCTGGTTGTGTACAGCTGTCTTCCTGGGGTTCTGTGGCTCCTGAGGGGCCACCCTGCTCCTCCCTGGCCCCCCCAGTGCCTAGCACAGTGCCCAGCACAGAGCTGGTCCCCAGGCATGATAGCCGAAGAGCAGGGGGACCGACACAGACAGAGGAGAGGGTGATGAAGGGCCAGGAGAATGGGTGAGGGTGAAGGGGAGGGGACCCTTCTTTCCCTGGAAGCCATGGTGATGGGATTGGCAGGAGCAACTCCTGAACATCTCTCAGGGGAAGTGAGGAGACTGGTGTGGACTGCTCTGGTTGAGCTTGGAGTCAGCTCAACTGGTGTGAGTCCTGGTTTTGTCACTTGCCTGCTGTGTGACCCACCCTCTCTGAGGCTTGGTTTCCTCATCTAGGAAATGGTGGATGTTAGTACTACCTACTTTGTCATTATTGTGGGGAGGATTAAATAAGATGATGCATGGAAAAAACCTGGTTTACCACATTTCCTGGCACATGCTGAGGTAACAGTAAGAGTTAGTGTTACCGTCCTTAATTCCTCCTTGGAGATGAGATAAGAGGAGGGGGTGGGTGCAGAGGGAAGCTGGTAGGGGTGAGAGGTTTGGGCAAAGAGGCCCTGGAGATAGGAACTTCAAGGGTCATCTGGGCTGTAACCAGCTCCTACAGGTCACTCCAGCCGTTCCCCAGCCCCAGCTCTCCAACTCTGTCATCCTGAGCAATCGTAGGTGCCTCTTACCTTGGGCGTCTGCTGAAAGTCTAACTGGCAAGGGAGGCTGTACCTGTAGATGACGGAGGTGGAGGCAGGGCTCTCTTGTCCTCCTGTACCTCTGCTAATACCATCTCCGAGCCACCACTGTGCCAAGGGCATCACATACACACTTGACATGCTGTCTGGGGGCCTGGTGGTTAGGAGCTGGAGATGAGCAGAGTGCTGGGTTCCAGGGACCACGAGTGTCCCAGAGGGCAGAGGAGTAGAGAAAGACCAGCTCCAGACCTCTTGTGGGATGGAGAGGAAGATAAAGGGAAAACATGTCAAAGGCCTTATCACTCTCAGTCCGCAAAGCCGGGTGTGCTGGTGTCTGATCAGAGTAACAGCAAAGAGCGAGGGCTTGGACCCTGAGGACTGGGCGAGGGCACACTGGACAGGCAACCTTGGGGACTAGGTAGGGGGCATCCTTCCCTTCCTCCCATCACAGGTACACAGTGTTCCAGGAGTGACCCCCAGCCACCTGCCCCAGCACATGGACTGTGGCTCAGAGTCTGGGCCAGATGGGGACTGATGCTAGGGAAGGAAAAAGAGTCCTTGGGGGCTTGAAGGCCACAGAGCTGGCCTCCATCCTTCATTCACATCCCTGTTTTCTTCCCTTGCCTCTAGTCCCTAAGACTTGCAGCCCCAAGCAATTTGCCTGCAGAGACCAGATTACCTGTATCTCGAAGGGTTGGCGATGTGATGGTGAGAGGGACTGCCCAGATGGATCGGATGAGGCTCCTGAGATTTGTAAGTACCTTTTCTGGACCCATCCCCCACCCCCTGATTTGGTCCCTTTTCCTTTTGGCCCAGCAAGTTTGGGAGGAGGACATCTGAGCGCTAGCCTGGTGTGGACCTTGCTCTGTGATCGTTTGTTCATGACACAGCTGAAACTGTCCTCTCCCCCTCTTCAAAGAGCCCAGCATGGTGCTTGGTGTGCTCAGAAATGAGCTCCCTCAGCCGCCATACCCCCATGCCTGCCAGAGACAATGCTCTCTGGGCTGACAGCTTCGCGGGAAGGAGAGAGCCCAGCCTCCCTTCCCTTCCAACTCTTCCTTCTTCTTCCCACCGCTGAGCCTCCTGATGGTTGATGAGCGCCCCCAGGTCTCGCCAGCAGGCCTTGCCTCCCCTTCCTGTCCTCAGGCTCCCAGGCCAAAGGCCACTGGCTCCAGCTCACTCCTTGCCAGAAGCCCCACCCCCGAGCATTTCCCGCTCTCCCCCCGCCCCCTGCCCTCAGTAAGTGGTGTAATCAGAGGCAGCTGTTTAAACTGGGAGAAAGGTCCCCACCCAGCCTTTACCCTGCCAGTGGGGGGTGGAGGACTTGCTGGCAGGACCCTAGAGTCCTGGGCAGCCGGCAGAGTCAGGGGGTCTCCACCTTCAGCCTCTCCCCTGCGTGGCTAATCTGCGCCGGGCTCTAGGGGACTCTGAATTTCTAGGTATCTCTGTTCTCTCTCCAGTTTTATCCTGCTCCAGCCCCAGCCCTACACCCTCACCCGTAATTATCAGGGGTAATTTTAGGGCCAGAAAGGGAGCCACCAGTTCTCTCTGCCTCACCCCCATACCCTGCCCTGGCGGCGCTGGGGCTGGGGATAGTCTGCAAGTGTTTCTGTAGTGGGGTGGCTCAGCCTGGAGCATCTTCTTGTCTGATGCCGCCTTTATGCCCCAGATTTCTGACCCTGATGCTTGGCTTTAAGAGTAAAGGAAGCCATGCAGAGGGGCTGGATCTATCTTTTTATCCATTCTTCATTTAGTTTGATGCAACCCACCTTATACACATCCCACACTCCCCCCACTCATGCACACTCCCAGACCCATCACACTCAACACTCAGCCCCTCCCAGGCACTGACTCACCCATCCCCCCGACATACATAGACAGGCAGATTTCAACACTGACACACTCTCACAGCAACGCAGAATCAACATCCTCAAATGAGGATGCAGAAACACAACCTGCACTCAGACAGATGCCCCGAGACACACACTAACCCAGACTCACTCCCAGAAGGACATGGAAATGCACCAGCACACGTGGAGACTCACACATTCACCCTGACTCCACACCTCCCCACCTGTGCGTGCAGACTACCCCCCCAGGCACAGGCGGACGGGTGCACTCGCACACAGACACTCCCTCACTCACACCCTGTCCAGGCTTGGGAGCCTATGGGCTATGGTCTCTCCCAGCCCAGAGGCTCAGCCAGCATCCTAGCCCACTTGGCCTCCTTAGAATTCCCTGAGGAGCTCTACCCTGCCCTCCCCCCAGCCCATCTTCTTGGGCAACAAAGGAAGTACCAGAGGTATCATCGGGGGGCCACACCTTTGACCCTTTCCAAATCCTTCCATCAAGCAGACAACTCTGGGACTGGGGTCTAGAACAGTGCTGCCCAATAGAAATATAATGCAAGCCACGTATACAATTTTGAAATTTTCTAGTAGTCACATTAAAAAAGGTAAAAATAATCCGGTGAAATTTATTTTAATTTTATTTTACCCAATGTATCCAAAATATCATTTCAGGATGTTATTCATGTAAAAGTATGAATGAGATCATTTGAGCTCTTTTTGTGGGTGTGGTATGAAGTCTTCAAAAGCCAATGTGCACTCTATACTTACAGTTGGAGCCAGTCACATGTCAAGTGTCTGACAGCCGCATGCAGCTGGCGCTGCACATTGGACAGTGCAGTTCTAGACGGCTTGGTCCGGCTCTCAGCCCCCGGCCCCGTGACCCGGGGAGCTATGGGAAGGAGGGGTCCTTTGTACCCTGAGTGTAGAACGTGGAGACGTGGGGGCCCACAGGCGTGTGGCATTTGGGGAGTGGACTCTTTGCTGAAGGCCTAGTTCTCCCCGCCAGCTGGTGGCTCCCACCCAGGTGTGTGGCTGCTGTCAGGAGTGATGCAGAGGAGCCCCAGCTGAAAGAATCCAACCACCCGCAATGCCCCTGAGATCTAAAAAGTGCAGGTGTCTAGACTCGTCTCAGTTCTGCATCCCCTCCCCTGGGAACAGCTGGCCAGACGGCCTCTAGAGCTTGGTCGCGCTGGCCTTTCCATCTGCCCCCAGGTCCACAGAGTAAGGCTCAGCGATGTCAGCCGAACGAGCACAACTGCCTGGGCACCGAGCTGTGTATTCTCATGACCCGCCTCTGCAACGGGGTCCAGGACTGCGCCGATGGGTCAGATGAGGGAGCCCACTGCCGAGGTAAGGGCTCTTCCCCCTCTCCCGTCCCATCCGCCAGGTGGTTGCAGTGAGTTCTCAGCTGGGCACCTGATGAGTTTGGAGGACTGCCATCCGAGGTCTGTCCTTGCACCTTCAAGGGGGATGCGGCCTTGCCCTGCTCCCCTGCACAGAACTGCCACCAGATAGCAGCCCAAACAGTGGATTGGAGCGTGGTCCGCGGCCCATGGGCCTCAGGGCGGGCCCTGGCCTGGGCCCGCCTCTGCTGTGTGTGCTTGGACCAGTCATTACCTCTCTCCAGACCCCCGTTTCCCACCTGTCAAATGAGAGCTTTGTACTAGATCAGTGTTTTTATACTTTTTATTTTTGTAAATAGCGGGGGTCTTGAAGCTGGGGCTGGGAGGGTCTGGAGCTTTGTCCCCCTGCCTCCCCTGCCAGGGCTCCCGAAGCCACCCCCCAGGAAGTGCAGGTCTTTGAGGCTTTCTGAAGCTGCTCGATGGGAAAGCCACTCAGGCTGAGGAGGGCACACTAGGGTGATAGATTAGGCTTCCTTCCCGTCTGTAACTCAGATTCCCAGCTCTGCAGTTCTTCCTCTGCAGGCGCTCTTGGCCCAGGAAGAGCCTGGATCACATGTGAGCAATGGAGGAGGATTTCCCTGGGAGGAGGCGGAACCTCAGGCCTGTGAGGCAGGGAATAGTGACTTCTCCCTTCTGCTGCCCCCAAGGTCTCGGCTTGCAGCAGGAAGCTGGCTTTGCAAGGCTCTGGGCAAGCCCTAGGGGTAGGGGAGTCTTGGGGAGGGAGAGACAGTGCCCTGTGCCTATAATGCATGTCAGAAAACATCTGCCTGTGGGAGGAGACACATCTGGACGCTGTTCGCTGAGGGCAGGGCGTGTGGAGCAAGGGAGTTTATGAAAGATTTTTATCCTTTCCTCCGGTTGATTTTGCATGTTTTGGTCGGAAGCTCGTGGGATGCGATGCAGAGTGTGGGCCTAGGGGCTGCCTTCAGTTACCACGCACACTCCATCTTATCGGATGGCGCGTGTTCAGGTTGGCTTGCTTTTGAATACCTTGTCAATATCAAGAACAACCAAGAATCTCAAAGACTGAGGGTTTGAATTTCCTTCTCTGACATTACAGAGGTTGGACCTAGTCACCCTCCCACCCCAAATCCAGGAGAACTCTTTTCTAGATTTTCCAGAACAAACACTATTTCCCCACTTTGTGAGGAAGGCTGGACAGGCAGCACATTTGGGCTCTCGGGCGGAGGTCGGCAGGAGAAGGAATGACCCGGGCCTGGCCCCCCATCCCAGCTCCTCCTGGCAGGCTTAGAGCCTCTAAACGTCTTAGCATCTCAGGCAGTGCTTTCCTAGGTGGGAGGGGGGGTAGGGGTGTGAGGCTGCTGGACAAAGGGGTCTTTGTGGCCAGGCCGCCTGGCCCCACGCAAGGCCATTAATTGGGTCGCTGGTCTTGGGGGGGCAGCTGCTCTCCCACCTCTTCCCCCTCCTGCCTCATTCCCTTCTGTCTCCCCTGTGGAAGTGGGTCATTGGCAGGAGGAAGAGTGGAGAAGTGTCCCGAGGGAACCAGTTTTGCTCCTCCTCCCATCCTCTACCTGGGCCTTGGGCCTTCTCTCGGAGGCCTCTCGGGCTCAAGGGATGGGTTGCAGGGGTGCTTCCAGACCAGAGCTGGGGTCCTGCAGGGAAAGACTCGATTCCATGCCCATTCTTCACCCTCAGCCCCGAAGCCAACATTGTAGTCCCGGGCAGTGCAGGCAAGAGGCATGTGAAGGGGATAAGGCTCACTGTCCCTGCTCCCTGTGGACCCCAGCAAAGAACCAGAACCCCTCTCCATGGGAACAGAAGGAGTACAGAGCAGCCGGAGCAGGGAGATGTGGGTTCTAAACCATAACTGGCTATGTGACCTTGGACCTGTCTCATACCCTCCCTTGGTCTCAATTTCTTCACTTGCAAAATATAGTCGATGCTTCCTGAGCCCCTTCAGCTCCGGCGCTGCAGGCCTGGGAAGTGGTTTCCGAAGGGTTGGCGGGAGTTGGGGGAAGGTTGCAGTCTGGGTGCTGCTGCCAGGTCTGGGGGCCTGAGTGTGTGTCACCTGACCCCACACAGAGCAACGAGGACAGTGTTCTCATCTGGGTTGCCAGCACCACTGCGTCCCCACCCTCAACGGGCCCACCTGCTACTGTAACAACAGCTTTCAACTACAGGCAGACGGCAAGACCTGCAAAGGTACGTGTGCACACGTGTGCAGGCCGGGGGTGGGGGCGGTGGGCCTGGATGGGGAGGAGCAAGCCGGGGAAGGTGCAAGCAGGGGGCGGGGCTACGTGCGTGACAGCCTCAGGGCATGCTGTGGGCCCCTCCCCCAGACTCTTTAAAATTCATCTTAAAATATATGTCATATGTGAGTTTTCTTGTAAAAAAATAAATAAATAAATCCTTATAGATAAAACCAAAGTCCCCTTTGACAAACCCTCTTCAGTTCTGGTCCTTTTCCCATCTCTCTGGAGGGCCGATACTTTTTGTTACCAGTTTGCTGTCTGCCCAGGCCTTCAACTGTCCACTTGTACAGTTGAATGTACTGTTTACCTGTATGTGCCCTTTTTTACATAAATATCATGCTGTACATATCTTTTTTCAATTTTTTCACCCAGTATGTTCTAGAGATTTTTCCCTATTAATACGTAGAGATCTACCTCATTCTTTCAAAAACCACTGTCGTGTGTGGCGGTCGCCACAGTTTACTTGGCCGTCTCCCTGTCGATGAGTAAGATGTTCCCAGTTTCTCTCTGTTACAAACAATACAAACTTTTCTGTTTTAAATTTACCTCCCTTGGGTCTTTGCACAAGTGCCACCTTCTCAGTGAGGCCATCTCTACCCCTCTAAAGTTGCACCACCACCGCCTGCATTCGCTGTCCCCTTTCTCTGCTTAATTTTTTTCCATAGCACCAGTCACTTTTCATTGCATAGCTTCTAAAATGTAATTTACCTATTGTAATAACAATATTTCATTTATTATCGGAATTTGTTTCTTGAGAGCAGCAGTTTGAATCTATTTTATTTACTGATGTATTCCAAGAGCCTAAGACAATACCTGGCACATAGTAGGTACTCAAGAAGACTTTTCTGAATGAATGGATGATACACACATATGTGGATACTTGTCTTGGGTAGATTCCAAGTCTGGATAAAGTTTGCACATTTCTTGTTATAATAGGTTCTGCTAAATTGTCCTCCGAAGCAGCTGTAGGGATGGACACACCCCTGGTGGTGTCTGAGGGCACTCCCTTCCCTGCCCTTGGCATGCTGGAAATGACCATGCGCTTGCCTTTTCCCGGCAGACTTTGACGAGTGCTCGGTGTACGGCACCTGCAGCCAGCTGTGCACCAACACAGACGGTTCCTTCACATGCGGGTGTGTAGAAGGGTACCTGCTGCAGCCAGACAACCGCTCCTGCAAGGCCAAGAACGGTAGGCGGGGTCACCTGTGGCCATGATGCCAGGCACCTTCAATGTTGTTCCCTGATGGGGAGTGGCCAGAGAGGTCCCAGGGCCACTTGCTGCATTGACCCTTCCCTCCTTCATCTACAGAGCCGGTAGACCGGCCCCCTGTGCTGCTGATTGCCAACTCGCAGAACATCCTGGCTACATACCTGAGTGGGGCCCAGGTCTCTACCATCACGCCCACTAGCACACGGCAGACCACAGCCATGGACTTCAGCTACGCCAATGAGACTGTGTGCTGGGTGCACGTTGGGGACAGTGCTGCCCAGACACAGCTCAAGTGCGCCCGCATGCCTGGCCTGAAGGGCTTCGTGGATGAGCACACCATCAACATCTCCCTCAGCCTCCACCGTGAGTCACCTGCTCCAGCTGGGAGAGCAGGGAGGGCAGGGGAGGTGGGCAAGACGGAGCCTGCCTGGGATAGAGACAGGGGGTTAGACAGGATGACCCCTGTCTGGGGCAGGAGCCTGCACAAAAGCCCCTGACTGAGGCCCGGGCAGGGGCTGCACGTGATGACACTTGTTTGGGGTCAGGGCAGAGTCAAGGCTGTGCTTCCTTCCTCCCTTGGAGCTGAGTCTGTGATGGTGCCTGCGTTTGTGGCCCAGGGCTGAGGAGGGCCTCCCAGGAGAAGTGCCCAAATGGGCAATGACTGGTCAATCTCCAGAGGCCAGGGACTGTCCCTTTTCAGAGAGAAGAGGGTTGATTCGTCGCAGAGGGGCTTTCCCAAGCAGCGACAGCCAGGGCAAGGGAAAGAAGGGGCCAGGCGCGGGAGGAGCCTGGCTAAGCTGTGGCTGAGGGCAGAGGAGCTGGGCCGGGCTGGGTCCACCTTCACCTCCATTGCTTCCCTTGGGGGCATCGCCAGAGTGGACTCCGTGCTGCACCACAGCTGTGGGGTCCCTGAGGCTGTTTCTGGGGGCCTTTGTGGCAGGAATGAGCCCAGAGGAGGAGCCATGAGCACTGGGGCCATGTGAGCGGGTCTAAGATGTCTCAGATGTTCCCCTGGGGGCTCTGTCCGGTGGATGTGCTTTGCTGTCTCAGAGGTGGAAGAGGGGGTGTTGCTGGGGGTGGGGCCAGGGCACAGATCTGTTGCCCGGGGCAGTCCTGCTCATCTCCGATGCTGCTACATAAACAAACAAAACATCTGGCACCATCACATTTCCAGGAAATGCACCACAGGGCTGAGGGGGAAAATCTGGCCTGTGGTTGATCTGACCCCCAGGACAGTGGGTAACTTGATCTGTGACCTTTAGTAAACCAGAACTCCCTGTCCCTGCTTTGGTTTCCTGATCTGCACAATGGGTTTAAGCTTGTCTGTTGAGATCAGATAAATTTAAATGAAAGCCAGAGGTAACTAGAGGACGATGCACACGAGGTTTAAGACGGGGAACTTGGGGCCTGTCTAGAAGATCTTTAAGTTCCTTCACTGGGTTCTCATATGATGATCCCCACAGAAGACAAAAACCCCAGGAGGACACAAGGCTTAGTCCTTGGGGGAGCAGGGAGGGGTTCCTCTGAGAGCCCTGACCCTCTGCAGCCTCGTCATGTGGTCCACACGTCGGCTGCAGCCCCTCCAGAGCATCCCAGTGGGGCTCTGGGCTGTTGGTGACCAAGGCTCACCTGTGATAGACGTGTCCTCCTTGGAGTGCTGGGCGGGGGGCTGCCATACCTGTGTGGCTGAGCTCTTGAGGGGGCAGGCAGCTCAGGGAACCCCATGGCAGGTAGGGTGGGATTAGGGTGAGACCCCGTGAGACAGCTGCCCTCTCCCTGTTGCTTGTTGACGGCCCCACCCAACAGGCCTGTCTGGGCAAAACAGCTCCAGCCGTTCCCACCCTGGCCTTGCCTCAGGGCCAGAGGATGTGCTGGTGGGCTTGTGGGTAGGCAGCTGGTGGGGGTGCCTGATGGGGACCTTCTCAGCTTTTGCTCTGGCCTGGCCCCTCTCCTGCCTGCCTCCCCAGGCGAAGGAGGAAATAACCACAGGCGGGTACCCCTCCCTTGGCAAACAGAACCTTGCCTTCCAGTCTGCAAGATTCGTTGGGCCCCTCTGGGGCAGAGTCCAGGAGGCCAGAAGAAACCAGACAGAAGGTTCTGGGGATAAATGCTAGTGGGGCGAATGAATGGGTTCCTCTTGCCCCAGCCTCTGTCCCTTCCTCCTGCCCTACCCCCACCCCACGCCCCATGCCGCCTGAATGTCTGGCTGTCACCCTGAGGATGGTTGTTTTGCTCTCATCCCACAAACTAATTATGGGCCCTGAGCTGAGGATGTCGGAAGTGTCTCTCCCCACCCTCCCCCATCCCTAGTTCATCCCCCTTCCCAGGAGAGGCTGAATGGCCTGCCCTGGTGTGCAGGATGGCTGGTCCCGGGCACTCACCTGTGCAGTGGGCTGCTGGCCTGTAATTAGCTCCCCCAGGGGCCTGAAGAAGAAAGGCTGCTGCCTTCTCCTGCTTTCTCTCTGCCCTCTGGGGGAGCCCTCCCTGCAATCATGCCTTTCTTGGCTGACTGTGACCTTCTTGGGACCCCTGGGCTGAGCCCTGTGCAGGAGGGAGGAGTCTGACAATGGAAAGGTGCTGGAGCCCAGAGCCCAGAGGCTGAGAGAAGCCCGCCTGCTGGTGTGGGAAGAAGGGGAGGCCTGCCCTGGGGAAAGCTCTGGAAACAGAAATAGAATAGAAAGGAGGAAGGAGGCCAGGAAGTGAGCCTGGTCCACATGGGCCCTGTGGCACGTGTGAGCCAGGCCTGCTCTGAGTCCGGAGCCCTTGGACGGCCCCTTCCAGGCCCCGTGCTGGCGGTCAGCGCAGCTTCAGTGAAAGGCTCTGTGGAACAGGCTGAGGGTCGAAGTCCTGCTTCTTCCTGGCTTAAGCCTAGCTCCTTCTCTCTTCCCACTCAGGAGTGGGGAGAGACCCACTGACCACATCCCCACTCGTTCTGACAGGTGTGCGTGTGTGCGCGCGCGTTTTCCTCCCTTAACGGGGGCTGGGCTGGCAGCCCTTTCTCCCCCGGCCCGTGTCTTTCATTGGCCTGGGATATAGGGTGGGGGTCCAGGGGGCTCGGTCCTCATCTCTGCCCCTCCCTCCTGGAGTGTAATCCCAGGGCCCAGCCTTCGCCCTGCTGCTGCCCCAGCAGGACGGGGAAGTCTCTGAGGACTCCGATCCCATGACTGCAGAGTGTGGTAGGGGGAGCCGGGTACCCTCAGGGAGGACCGAGGCCCACCCCTGAGGGTTTACTAATGCCTTCCCCAAAGTGGGAGACCTTGATTTTACGTCGTATATGGACGTGCAGTTTTAAAATTATTATAGTTATGTTTTTATTTAATACCCATTAAGAAACACCTACAACTAACATATCAAATCTGTAATTTCATAGATTGTTTAGGATGCAGCAAAGTAAGAAAAGTGAGTTGCTTTAAAGAGATAGTAAGTAAATGGCAGAGCAAGCTGTGCATAAACTTGGCAAGCATTTTGAAAGTGACAGACAAAAGACTGAAGTTCTAGAAACTTCCAGAGGCATCTACAGACCTCGTTTGCCCACCTGCCCCCTCACTTCTGACCACCCTCTCAAGGAACCACAGGCCCTGTCCAGCCCCCTGCAGGGCCGCCCCGAGGCAGGGCTGGAGGTCAAGTGTACTGACTCCACCCACCCGACCCCAGCCCCGCGTTGCCTAGGGTTCGCTCTGACCTGCCCTCGAACTTTGCGGATGTTTCCACTGTAGAAAGAACGAGAAGGGACTGCAGGAATGGGGCCCTGGGAAGGTGTGTGTGTGGTGAGGGGAGGTTCTGAGGTTGCAGATAGAGGCCTTGAAGGAAAGAAGTTTTGCTGAAGTCACTTGGTTTGGGGCTGTGTGTGAGGATGCTCTGGAGGGCCCCTCAGGGGTCCTAGGGTTTCTCGCCTGCACCGAGCTGCGTGGGGAAGAGGAGGTAGGCGAGGAGGCCCAGAAAAGGCCTCCTAGGCTGCAGGCAGCAAGGTTGCGAAATGGGTCCCCAAGTCCAGCTGGCCAACTTCACTTTTCCCTCCCTCCTTTTTTTTTGGGGTGTGTGTGTGTGTGTGTGTGTGTGTGTGTTTAAAATCACAACAGGAAATAAGGCAGTGATTTGTCTAGAGAAGGGGCAGAAAGAGGGTAACTCCTCAGAGTCTAATGGAGTAGCTTGCCCACTGGAAGGGGAGCTGTCTTCCCCCTGAGCTGGGCACCCCAGGCCCTCTCAGCCCCTACCCCACACTTCAGTGCCACATATGAAAACCAGCCACCCACTTCTTTGGCCTTTCTCACCTACCGGGTGTCAGAACATTTTGGGGCTCTGGCCGGCCTACTCTTCGGCACCCCTACCCCGCCGCATTCTGGTGTTTTGGCTTCCCATTCCCGTTTCCTAATCATTTAACGGCCCTTCTCTCCTGTTCCTGGCTGGGCCAGCCCTGTGTCTCCCGGCACAGCTCCAGCCCTGTCCTCTCCTCCCCCGCTGTCTCCTTGAAGTTGCCTCTCCACCCAGCCTGCTCCCAACAACCCCCTCCCTGTTTTCAAGCCAAAGGAAGTAACTTAAGCAAGAGAGATGTGTTTTAGAGCCGAGCACGGATTTCTCAATAGAGGGAAGACCCTAGTTCTGATTCTGAATCAGAGCTGCAGAACCCAAGTGTCTCATCCCCCGGACCCAGGACCGATAGCCTGTGTGGACCTGGGCCAGGCAGGGGAGGGGAGTGGGGCTGGAATTACAGGCAGGGCCAGAAGGGGGCCCAGAGGACAGAGCTGACGCCATGCGGCAGAGCCCCTGGACTTGCTGGTGGATCAAGAAGAGCTGAAGTCAGGACCCAGCAGGAAATAGGAACACGAGGACATGCCATTGAGCTAAGCTTCTGCCGGGCCTGGCGATCACCTCCCTACCTGCGAAGGCCCCGCACTCCTGATCATCTGCCCCAGCCCTCGGGTGCGACTCCAGAGTGGCTCTGACGAGCAGAAGGGTACCTGACAAATGTCTTGTCCCACTGCTGTGGGCATCCCAAGGCCAGAGAAGGAGGATCCTGACAGTAGAAGGGAAGGGAAAAAGTGATGTCCCAGCTCTAGGACAACAAAGTGAGCACTCAGTGCTCAACAAATATTTGTTGAATGAATCAGTACGTGTGTCAGCCACTGGGGACAAAATGAAAGACAGTGCCCTGCCCTCACAGGATTTGTAGTCAGGTAAACAGGCTGTGATAAAAGGAAATACTGGGGCTTATACAGAAATCTTCCATCTGGGGGCCTGAACTGAGTCTTGAAGAATAGTAGGTGTCAGCCCAAAACTGCCCACATTCAGGGCCCACCTTTAGTCAGGAGGCCACAGGGCTCTGTCTGGAGGCACAGATGGAAAGGTAGGGAAGAATGGGGTTGAGGTGAGAGAGGAGCAGACGATGGTATGAACAGCAGTGCCCATTTGTGGAGTGTTTACTGTGTGCCAAGCTCCGTGCTAAATGCTGTTAAAGTACCATCCCATTTTACAGATAAGCAAACTGAGACTCAGAGACATCAAGTAACTGCCCGTAGTTCCACAGTTGAAAGGCGACAGAATCTGGATTCAAACCTAGGCCGTCAGTGTCTGGAGCCCGGCTGGGCCCAGGGCAGAGCAGAGTGATGGAGAGGCGGGGAAGTTCCTGGGATAAGGGCCAGAACACCACGTGTTCGCTGGGGCTGTGGTTAAGGTGGAAATGAGATTTTCCTTCCTCATCCAGGGACCTTGTACCCTATTCTGCAATCTTTGGGTGTGTGGATGTGTTTGGGGATATTCCTTCAAGGTGTAGAGGCTCTCTTCCTTCCCCAGATTTATTTTAGGGAGAGTGATTGGAATCCTGCTGCTAAAGCTAGGGTCTTCGGGGAGTGGGGTGGGAGCTGTTGGGTTTTTTTTTGTTGTTTTTTTTTTGTTTTGGAAAGCAGCCACTAGGGAAATGCCTCCTGAACGGTGTGAAGGATGAAGTTGAGAAAAGCTGGAGTTGTGGGGAGCATGGAGTGCTGAGCATCGGGGTGGGGGTGGAGGGGGGCTCAGCAGTTACGAACACACACCCCAGGTCTATTCTGGGGCCTGGAACTGAAAGTCCTTTGCGACATCACAAACAGGCTGTGGTCTTTCCTCTGTCTCATTGCCCTCCCAGCTTCCTAGCCTCCTTCTCTGCGCTGGGATCCTTGACCCCTCAGTCCCCAGACCAGCCCCAAACTCCTCCCACCCCACGGCACCCCTCCCCTTGAGTTTACCTGAGATTCTCCCATCTTCAGGATTTGGGGCCTTTGGCCAGAGCCCCTCTGGAGGGTGCTATGAGATGGGTCAGTCCTGGGAAGGCTGTGCTGCGAGGGGACAGCTACCCTTTAGGTGTGTGGGGCCAGAATGCTCAGATCTTCCAGGCCAAAGCCCCAGACTCCACTTGCCCCCCAACCAGTGCCTCAGGACAGAAGCAGTGGCCCAGACACTCCCTGTGGGGACCCCAGCAGGGGAAGTTGCCCTCTCCCAAGCCCATGTCACTGTGCTTGGAGTGGGAAGAGTAGCCAAGTGCATGTGTGCGTGTGCGTGTGAGTGTGTGTGGTGGGGCGGACAGAGGAATCTGGACTTCAGGAGAGAGGAAAATAATGTGGCGGAGGGGGGTTGGATAACAAAGGATTTTAACTTGCAACTAATAGTCTCCAGCTGCAAAAATACCAAAGGGGAGGCCAGGCCGGGCTGGGGACTCCAGTTCTTGCCAATTCCTCACCGGCCTGCTGAGTGGGGCCCTGCCTGGCCTTTGGGAGGTGGAAGGGGAGACCAGCCAAGGGTAAATATCCGAGAGCAGGGACGCTCCCTCTGCCTTCCTTCCCGGAATTGGCACGGAACCCGGGCCAGGAGGGAGGCTGCAAGGTCCTGAGGCTGGGGGGAAGGATGTGGTGCTGCACCTGGGATGGGAGTATTGGATCTCTTCAGATTTCTTCCTCCTCCCGTGTTGCCGCAGGAAGGGTGGATGGGGTTGCAGAGTGTTGCCAGTCTTGGAGCTGGGCAGTGACTCAGGGAAGCTTCAGGAAGTTGCACAGAAGGACACAGCTGCAGCAGCTGGTGCTGAGGAAACGGCTTCGAATGATGAAGTTGGTCTGCATGCCAGTAGCCCCCAGACACCCACTGTGCCCACCAAGTAAAGGGCGCCCAGCCCTGTTTGCCTCTCAGCCATCCTGCTGGCTGCCTGGGGCTGCAACAGGCTCCCCCCTACCCCGGCCCCTGGGGACTTTGGCTTCCTCTGGATGCGGCCCAGCAGCATTCATTTTCATCTGTTTTCTCTGAGGGAACAGTATGGGGTCATTTGCTCCTCTGACCCCTGCGCTGGGCCCTCTTCCCGCCCAGCCTGGGACCCGCGCTCCCAGGCTGCTCTGCCCCTCTCTCTGACCTTGTCAGGGCAGGACAGCCCCAAGGCCCCGAGGAGAGAGTGGCTGGGCTTGGGAGTGTATCATCTTGGGGTGGGGCTCAACAGGGGGGACCTGAAGAGGAAACTAGTTTGATGAGAACCTCAAATTGGCTGTTTCCCTTCCTCCCTCAGCCTAAGTCCTGTGACTGTGAGTCAGTGTTGGGGCCTGGCCGAGTTCCTAGGGAGCCACGTTCCTGTTCCCTTTGCCCTCCCCGCCCCTCCACTGACCCACTGTTAGGAAACAGGCCCTGTATCCCTGTGGGGAGGACGGAGGATTAGGGAGGGTTGAACGGAACACCTAGTCATTATACCTGTAGCTGTGTGGGGATAGAATAATCCTTACTGGGTTGAGTGTGGCTAGTGGGGGTTTCAGTTAAAATAAAAAGTTCCAGCCAAAGGCAGGTCCTCCAAAGATTCTTTTACTTGGGGAAATTGGAGGTGGAGTGCAGGGCAGGGGTCTCAGGGAGTCACTGTCTTGGAAATTTCCCAGCTTGCAAGAGGCATTACCCCTGATGGTGGTAGTTGGAGGGGTAGTGGGTGGATGTGAGCCAGTGGGTCCTGGAGAGAAGTAGCCCCCCCCTCCACCGAGGAGGCCAGCAGGGGTCCCACCCCCAGACTTCCTGCTGCCCTGGCCCCACCTCTACTCTCTGAGGCCCTTTTGGCCTCTTCCTTCTCTTCCAGAGATGGCGTAGGCTGAGTGTGGGCACCTGGTCTCCATCCCCCTCCCCAGCTCCCACCCTTCGGTAGCTCCCCCTCTTTCTGAGCCACACCTCAGTTGCTGCCAGCGTCCTTTGATGGCCCTCCTCCCATGTGCTCTCTCCTGCAGCCCAGAATCTTATTCCCCACTCCTTCCCACCGTCACTAGGACGTGAGGAAATTGAGCAATAGAGACTTTGAAGAAATAAGGGAATGGGAGCAAGTACTGAAAGTTTGGCCCATGTCACTAGTTCCAACCTTCTGCTGCCGTGAACCTTCCCTTTTCCACCTCTGGCGGCCCTGTATTTGGACTCTCTTCTCTCAGATTGGATGTACTGTGAGCGCCCTGCTTTTCCGTTTTTAATATCATGCAGCATGGGCAGCTTTCCGTCAGTGCTCCTGGCTAGCATGAGACCACCTCACTTACTGTACAAAGTTGATGGAAGTCTAGCCAACAGCAGGGACGTGTGATGTTTTACTAGCCTGAGTGCTCTTGTCTCAAGTGAAAGCAGGTTTAAAAAATACTGGAATGAGCTAGGAGACCTGTCCTCACTGCCTTCTGGAACCCCAAGAAGATGGTCCTGTCCAAGGAGGGGCTAGAGTCGGGGAGACCTGTCACTCAGCCAGCCAAGGTTTACTCAGCGCCCTGCGTGCCCGCCCTGAGCTCGGCATGGGCAGCAGGGCCGTGGGGGAGGCTACTCAGAGACTTCTCTTTGGAGAGACTAGGTTGGTGAAGGCGACCAAGAACACAAGACAAAATGTGCTGCTGCCTGGAGCTCTCACAGGAGCTCAGGGAGAGGACAGCCGTGGCCTGGGTGGTAAAGGAGGGCGCCCCCGAGGAGGTGGGCCCCGCGTGGTGGGCTCTGTACCAGCAGGGGCTGGGCGTGTCTGTGGGAGGACTCCCCGCCATAGCTCTTCCGTCCGCGCTCTCCAGACGTGGAACAGATGGCCATCGACTGGCTGACGGGCAACTTCTACTTCGTGGATGACATCGATGACAGGATCTTTGTCTGCAACCGAAATGGGGACACGTGTGTCACTTTGCTGGACCTGGAGCTCTACAATCCGAAGGGCATTGCACTGGACCCCGCCATGGGGTGAGAGGCCCTGGAAGGGGAGAGGCAGACGCTATGGTAGAAGGGAGGGGGCCTAGTGTCCAGGCTGCAGGTAACGTGTCATCTGCCCGCAGGAAGGTGTTCTTCACTGACTACGGGCAGATCCCAAAGGTGGAGCGCTGCGATATGGATGGGCAGAACCGCACCAAGCTGGTGGATAGCAAGATTGTGTTTCCTCACGGCATCACGCTGGACCTGGTCAGCCGCCTCGTCTACTGGGCCGATGCCTACCTGGACTACATCGAGGTGGTGGACTACGAGGGCAAGGGCCGGCAGACCATCATCCAGGGCATCCTGGTGAGGGGGACGTCTTGGCCAGCGAACCCTTCTCCAGGCCTCCCAGTAGCGGGAGGACAGTATAGGAGCGTGGTGCCCGAGCTCTCTGGTGGGGAAGGAGTGGGCCCGGGCACTTGGGGAAAGGACAGGATATGGCTTCCACTCTGATGGCCACCGTCATTTTAGGGCACCTTTGACTTCCCTGTTCTCATTTGATCCTTACAACAACCTCTGAGAAATGAGAGGGCAGGTGGCTCAGCTCTCTGTTGGCAGGTGAAAAAAGACAAGTTCAAAGAGACGAAGTTTTTGCCTGAGGTCACACTGCTGAGAAATAGCACGCGGACCTAGGCTAGAAGTCCTGACAGCTCAGAGATGGCACCTCTGTTCTGGGGTAATTAGGGTGACCATCAGTCCCAATTTCCCCAGGACTGTCCCAGTGTTAGTCCTGAAAGTCCCCCAAACTAGCAAATCTTTTAGTCTTGGACACACTGGGACAGTTGGACACCTTAGACACGTTATGCAGGTAGTGGGAGCTGTTACAGGCCTCGCTTGGGGCCAGACTGTCCTCTCAGCGTCCCAAAGCTGGGGGCTGGAAGTGAGCTGAGAATGTTCCCTGTAGACAGAATGTAGGGCCCAACTCCAGGTCAGTGCAGAATCATCCTGTCACCTCCTGTGTGCCTGATTCTGTGAGGCACGTGGTTCCTGCCCTCAAGGGGTTTGAGCAGTGTGTGTACAGCAAGCCCACCACTCACCGGACGGTGCATAACAGCAAGAGAGATGGAGTGTGGAAGGAGGGGCCATCCTCTCTGGTTAGAAGATTCCAGGAGCCCTTCAAAGAGATGCTCTGTGAAGGATGGGTGGGGTTTTGACAAGCAAAGACCTCAAGAACAGGGTAGTCCAGCCAGAGGATTCAGGAGTAAAGCACGGAATTAGACTGTGGGACGAGTTTGGGATGCAGGTAACAGAGTCAGGGTGGGACGCTGAGGGGCTTCCTGTGGGCAGAGGGAGGATTCCCTTCTTCTCTTGTGTTGACCATTCCTGCCTGCCTGTCTCAGATTGAGCACCTGTATGGCCTGACTGTGTTTGAGAATTATCTCTACGCCACCAACTCGGACAATGCCAACGCCCAGCAGAAGACGAGTGTGATCCGCGTGAACCGCTTCAACAGCACTGACTACCAGGTGGTCACCCGCGTGGACAAGGGAGGTGCCCTCCACATCTACCACCAGCGGCGTCAGCCCCGAGGTGAGCGGGGCTCCACCGCTCCTCTCATACCGTGACTGCTCCTCCGTCCACCCCAGGCTACCTCCCCTGGCCCGTCTGCTTCCCCTGCCAGCCCCTTCCTGCCCCTCAACCTCCAGATCCCACCCCCTGGGAGCCCCCTGCCCCTATTCTGCTCAGGACGTAGATCACTCCTCCCAGTTCCCTGGCTGCTCTAAGAGTAGAAGCAGCCGGCCGTGGACGACAGTGTGACTCTCCCTCTGACCACAGAAGTCCCCACCCGAGAGTCTAAAGGCTGGGTAGTGGCTGGGAGAGGAACCCCAGTCCTGTGGTTTCCAAATCCTCAAAGGGGGCTACAGGCACAGAGACCACAGCAGGAGGGAGTGTGGTCAGAGTTCAGGAAGCCTTCACAAGGCCTGGCACAGGGGCTTTGATGGGGTCCTGACCAGCTCTCCATCCTGCCCCAGTGAGGAGCCACGCTTGTGAGAATGACCAGTATGGGAAGCCAGGCGGCTGCTCTGACATCTGTCTGCTGGCCAACAGCCACAAGGCGCGGACCTGCCGCTGTCGCTCCGGCTTCAGCCTGGGCAGTGATGGAAAGTCGTGCAAGAGTGAGTGAAAGAGAAGGGCTTGTGTCCCTGCTGGGGTGGATCAGAAGGGAGTCCTTATCTGCCTCCCAAGCTGTTTCTGTCTGAGATGCTGAACGATGGAAACTTACCCAAAGTTTCGCTGCTAGTGACAGATGGGGATGGAACTTGAACTCATATCGAGAGCAGGGTTTTTCCCACTGCCCCGCTCAGGCTCTGTAGAAGACTGTCAGCTGATCCATTCATTCCTTCATTCATTTAACAAGTGTCTAGTGAGCCTGCGCTGTATGTCTGGCACTGACCTGGCAGTGAGGATTCAGCAGTGAATAAGATAGATGTCATCTCTGGCCTCATGGAGCTTATAATCTGGAGGGGAGGCAGACAAACACATAAAAATAACTTCAGGTGGTGGTAAGTGTTAGGAAGAAAATTAGGTGGAGCATAGGGTTAATGATGACAGTGGGGGCTCTAGTTAAGACAGAGGTCAGGGAAGGCCTCTCTGCGGACGTAAAATCAGAGCCGAGCTTTCTCTGAAGTGAGGAATGAAATCATGTGAATCATGAACCTGAAGGATAAGCATTTCTGGCACAGGGAACCTACAGTGCCAAGGCTCAGAGGCCAGTGGGAGCTTGGCCTGCTGGACCGAGTAAGTGAGGGGAGATGAGGAAGGAGGTCGGGTTGTGTTCTAACTGGGATGAGACGCTCTTGGTAACTTTCCAGATTTGATTGTAAAAAGATCATGCTGGTTGCTGGTTGGAGGATGGGCAGCAGGGAAGTGGCAGGAGGCTATTTCCATGGCGTAGGCAAGAAGTGATGCGGCTAAGACTAGGGTGGCAGCAGAGGAAGTGGTCAAAAGTGATCAGACTCCAACATATTTGGGCCACTAATTTCACTGCTCAACAGTAGGCACTCACTGAAAGTGTACTACTTGCTAATTTTGCCCCATGTCCCACCCTTGGAGCGCAGAGGAAAAGCCCCCAGGGCACTGTTCTCTGGGCCTTACATGTTCATTCGTCTGTCTGTCTGTCCGTGTGACTGGGACCCCCAGCTGCCCCACATCCCCTGACCCAGTACAGCCAGGGTGTTGCAGTGCCTTGGGCCACAGTCCCTGAGGCTGGAAGGTGGTCGTGTGTGTGTGTGTGTGTGTGTGTGTGTGTGTGTGTCTGTCTGTCTGTCTGACTGACTGTCTGTCTGACTTTGTGCCCCTCCCTGTGCCTGCCCTAGAGCCGGAACATGAGCTATTCCTCGTGTATGGCAAGGGCCGGCCAGGCATCATCCGCGGCATGGATATGGGGGCCAAGGTCCCAGATGAGCACATGATCCCCATCGAGAACCTCATGAACCCCCGGGCCCTGGACTTCCATGCTGAGACCGGCTTCATCTACTTTGCTGACACCACCAGCTACCTCATTGGCCGCCAGAAGATCGATGGCACTGAGCGGGAGACCATCCTGAAGGACGGTGAGAGCCCCAAAGCAGGAGTTGTGCTGATAGTCTCCGGACGGACACGCCCACCTGGGGCAGGAAGCGATGTGGGGGGCCTGGGCGTCTCTCTCCCGGTGCCCTCCCGGCGTGGGGAGTCCCCTGCTGACTGGCTGGCTGGGCTGGTTGGCATGGAGATGAGGGGATAGACAGATTGACCCCTGGGTGACCTCCTTCTTGGCTGAGCCTAAAAGAGGCAGGAGGATGGATGGGTTAGGCAGCGTGGGCCGTCCTTGCCAGCCCTTGGGAAAACTCAGGGTCTCTCTGCCATTGGCTCTGAGCCCTGGAGCTGCACGCAGCACAGCCAGAGAGAGGCTGGAGGCTCTGAACGGTACCCGTGTGTGCACACAGGGTCTGTGCTGCCAGACCTCACCGCCGCCGAGAGCTGCATGCTCACATGTCCCGAGAAAATTGTGTTTTGTGAATTGAATCCAGTTTTTCCCTCTGAGCTGCCTGAGCAGGTCAACAGCGCACTGTCTTCTGAATCTCCATCGTTGTGGAAGCTGTGCACCCCTGAGTGCTGCAACGTCCCTGCTGGGTGTTAGGAACTCCCAAACCTGCCCTCCGGCCCCCAGGATAGGGCCTCCTAACCAGTCAGGCTGGGGCTGGTTACCGCCCTTGCCCTGCTCCCCATCCCCCACGGCGGCTCAGAGGAGCTCAGCAGTCAGTAATCATAAGACTTTGGGGAAATCAAAAGTAACTCCTTGTCAGGAAAAGATTGGGGTTCCCTATACTAGGGAACTGCTATTAAAACTCGAGATGAAACCTTTGGCTAAGTGAAAAATCACTTCCTAATTTATTCATTTTGTTAGCTCAGGATTTTTAGGCCCGGGATGTGGCGTCACACTTGTGCCCTGAGCCATGTGCCTGTTGCTTCAGCTGTCCACCCCAGCTCAGGCCCCGACGTGCCCTCCTATGAAAGCCCACGTGCACCACGTGGGTTTACTTGCTTCCATGTGCAGTTTTGAGAGATTCTGTGTCTCAATGCAGATGTGGCAGCACAAACAACCTCCCTGGCTCCTTTCTCCAACCTCCCATCCCATCTCACCCCACCCATCACCGAGGGCACAGGAGGCCCCCTGCACTCGCCACTAGCTGAGTGTTTCACCGTGCAGGTGTCCTAAGAGTCAGAGGCAGGCAGTTCTGAACGTCCTTTGAGGCTCCCCCTCACTACCTGCTTCGCTCCCCGCAGGCATCCACAATGTGGAGGGTGTGGCTGTGGACTGGATGGGGGACAATTTGTATTGGACGGATGATGGGCCCAAGAAGACCATCAGTGTGGCCAGACTGGAGAAGGCTGCTCAGACCCGCAAGACTTTAATCGAGGGCAAAATGACACACCCCAGGGCCATTGTGGTGGATCCGCTCAATGGGTGAGTCCTCCCAGGCGCTTGGGGTGGGAGGAGCCGGGGACTGTGTGGGCCGCAGAACTGGGGCATGAGACACACAGAGTGGAGAGGGGAGAGCAGATTAAGTGGGATGCTTAGGCAAGAATGAGACTGAAAAGGAAAAAGGTGTCCCCGTCTTAAGGGCAGTGGGAGTGATGGCCACAGATACATAGAAGTTTGGAGCTCAGAGCCCTCCCCTGGCTCTCCTTGCCCTTATCAGGCCTGGGGTCCTATGGGGTCTGCCTGCAGCTTGCTTGACCTCATCTGCACCTCACTTCCTGCACCTGGAAGCTCTGTGCCTACAGCCTGCTGTCTGTGTCTCAAGCCAACACCCCAGCTTTTCCTGCCTCCGAGCTTTTGCTCTTGGAGTTCCTCAGCCTGGGACTCCCTAGTATTTGCACATCCAGCTCCTTCTCAGCGTTCACATCGCAGCTCAGATACCACATCCTCAGAGAGGCCTTCCTCGCCACTGCCTGCTCACTCTCCACGCCATCCCCCTGCTTCATGTCCTTCCTGGCTTTTATCGCCCTCCGACGTGTGTGACCTTCTTGGCTGCCTTGTCTGTCTCCCTGTGTGGACCATGCACCCCATGAGAGCAGGGGCCTTGGCTGCCTTGGTCTCCACTGAGTCCTCCAGTGCCAGAACTGTGCCCAGCTCAGCAGGCACTCAACAGATATTTGTCGAATGGAGGAATGAATGAATGTGGGCCAGGGGTGAGCAGGGCAGGAAGACCCCCGTGAGGGGCTCTGGGATGGCCCGCCTGGATTGGGATCACAGGGGAGGATGTTAATGGCAGGGGTGGCCCCTGGGGTGCTGACCAGTCGCTGCCCACAGGTGGATGTACTGGACTGACTGGGAGGAGGACCCCAAGGACAGTCGGCGAGGGCGACTGGAGAGGGCCTGGATGGATGGCTCACACCGAGACATCTTTGTCACCTCCAAGACAGTGCTTTGGCCCAATGGGCTGAGCCTGGACATCCCAGCTGGGCGCCTCTACTGGGTGGACGCCTTCTATGACCGCATCGAGACCATCCTGCTCAATGGCACAGACCGAAAGGTAGGCAGGCGTGCCCCTGTGTGCGGCTCTTCGTGCGGGTGTCGTTGGACCACTTTTTGTGTGTGGCTGAGGCTCTGTATGTCTGAATGTGCGGGCATCTGTGTGTGTCTGGGCCCGTGTGCCCGTGCATGCGTCTCTCCGTCTTGTGTTGTTTGAGGGTTGCTTCTCTCAGAGCATCTCCATGACTGTGCACGTTGTCTGCTGGCCTGACCATCCATGTGCCCACCTGAGCACACACGTTGTGTGCACCTCTGCCTGTTTGTGTGTGCCTGTACTGTGTGCCTCTGTACGAGTGTGAGATGCCTAGAGATGGCCACACGTGCACGCTTGTTCATTCAGGTGTCTGCGTGCTTCATTTGTGAGCCACAGGCGTGTCTAGGTGTGCAGACCGAGCTCTTTCTTTTTTTCAAATTTTATTTTTGTGGGGGAGGTAATTAGGTTTATTTGTTTATTTTTAATAATGCTGAGCAGGCACTCTGCTACTGGGCTATATAACCTTCCTCCAGGACCGAGCTCTTTCATGATATAAGACCTTTTGTGATGTGACTCCTGACCATCTCTGTGGTCTTCTTTCTTTCCTTGTCCTCTACATCTCAGCCGTTGGGGCAGCAGCACTAGACAGCTTGTAATTCCAGCACACGGCACGGGTGCCGCCCTCTGTGCTATTGCTCACACACCAAGCTCCTCCTCTCCTGGCATATTACACAGGGGCCACTTGCTCTGAGATGTTGTCTCCAGACCTCTCTGCTACCCTGCATGACTGTGTGTGTCCTTCCTGAGACAGGGGGCAGCTCCAACGCAGGGACCATGTCTTGTCCATTTCTTTGTGCCTACCTTAATAATCCTGGCGAATGTTTGTTGGATGAAGAAATGAATGGAGGGGTTCTGGCTGTCTGCTCAGTAGTGTGTGTGTGTATGCGTTGCAGTCACACATGCATATATGTTGGAGGGATATGAATGAATACGAACCAGCCCAGGAGAGGAGTGAGGGCAAGCTCCTCGTCAGCATTCTGCTGGGTTCAGGGTCTGGCACCTCACTGCGTGCAAAGCTGTCATCCTCGGGGGCTCCCAGGCTGATGGGGATTATAAGCCCCCATCATAGTCATAGGCCATGGGCATATGAGTACAAAACACTGACCCTCTGGGCCTCCCTAAGGCACCCCTCTCGTCTCCCAGCTCCTTAGTAACCCCTCTTCCATTCCTAGATTGTGTACGAGGGTCCTGAGTTGAACCATGCCTTTGGCCTGTGTCACCACGGCAACTACCTCTTCTGGACCGAGTACCGGAGTGGCAGTGTCTACCGCTTGGAACGGGGCACAGGGGGCGCACCCCCCACTGTGACCCTTCTGCGCAGCGAGCGGCCCCCCATCTTTGAGATCCGCATGTATGATGCCCAGCAGCAGCAAGGTACCCCTAGGGCTGGGGCAGGGGCGGGACCTAGATGGGGCGGGGCTGAGGCTCCTGCAGGGTGTGAAGGCACTTCCCAGGATTCCTAGGCTCTGACGTGTGAGGCTTTCAAGAAGAGAGGCCCCCACCCCAGTGTGACTTTCTGTGTTCTCCATCTCCCCTGCTGCCTCGTGCCTGCATCTCCTCTTCTCTCACCTCTCCATATTTCCTCTTTCTGTCTTCTCCCCTGTCTTCTCATCTCCCCTGTCTGGCCTTTCCTGACCCTGCTACAACCCATCCTCCACTCTCCTCCTCCCTCCTCCCCGACCGTGGGCCCTTCTTTGCAGTGGGTACCAACAAATGCCGGGTGAACAACGGCGGCTGCAGCAGCCTGTGCCTGGCCACCCCTGGGAGCCGCCAGTGTGCCTGCGCCGAGGACCAGGTGTTGGACACAGATGGTGTCACTTGCTTGGGTATGAGGGGCCCAGCTGGGGTGGGAGGCGGGGGAGCAGACCCCAGCAGGAGGCCACAGGGTCCCCATTGGACATGAAGGGGGCAAAGGGGGCCCTGTGGGGTCAACAGGAGTTGAGGGATGGAGCGAGAGAAGGCTCTGGGTGCTGGAGGGTGTTTAGGGATGAGTGGGGGGTGGGCGGCTTGGAGGGCATGAAGATTAGGGGACACCAAGAAGGACAGCAATGGAACGAGAAAAACTGCCTCAACTTCTTTTACATTTGTTTCCCCCTTATTAAAGTAATACAACAATAGTTCAAAATATCGAACCCAGTCTCACCAAGAACACTGCGATCTTGTTAGCACTGTGGTAAAGCAACACCATCCTTTTCCTTTAGGTGGGTTTTTACATGGCTGGAATCAGGACATTTAAGTGTCTTCTGCCCCTTTTGGCTCATACATGCCACAAATTTTCTCTGTTATTATTGCATTATTTTTAACACCCTCATTTTTTAATAAAAATGGGTCATGCTCATTGTAAAAATAAACAAGCGATACAGAAAAATACAAAGGAGAAAGAACTAATCACCACAAATTCCACCACCCATAGAGACCACGGTTACCATTTCGGGGAACACGCTCCCAGGTCAGTGTGTCAGGGACACATAAGCAGAATTTCTAATGGCCAAATATGCTTCATTTAGTGAACAGCCCAGAATTTACTCAACCATTTCTCTGTTGTTGGATGTTTAGGTCGTTTCCAGTTTTTTGTTACAATCACAGGCATCGTTCACTGAGCACAGACTATGTACTAGGCACGGCTCTAAGCACTCCCCATGCAGTAACTCATTTACTCCTCAAAATACTAAGAGGGAGGGTATTTTTATTATCACCAGTTTACAGATGAAGAAATGGAGGCCCCAGGTTAGAGCAGGGATTTGGACTCGGGAAGTCTGACCTTTCCTTAATCACCTGCTCTGCTGTTTCTCATACCTTCATGCCTTCCCATGTGCTGGATGGTTTCCTTAGAACAGAATCGCAGAAGTGAAGATGGGACAGTGGGCTGCATTGTGCAGCTGAGAGGGAGAGACTGAGGCCAGGTGCAGGGCAAGAGCCTCACTGGGACAGGGGTTAAGGAGCTGAGGGGCCAGGGCATCGGAAGGTGCGTCTACACGGACGCTGAAATAACAAGGAATTAGAAAGGGAGTGATTTTGGAGAAAGTGACACTGAACCAAGAGCTAAAAAATCCTCAAGGATGATGGGGGGCCTGGGGGCCTGTAGTGGGGTTCGTATAGTCTAATAACATGACCGTCAACACTGACTTTTCAGAGAGGAGAGAGGGAGAAAGGTCGGGAAACAGAGGTGAGGAGCAGAGTGGGCTCATACCAGCCTCCAGGTCCAGTGGTCCATGAGCTGTGAGAAGGAAAATCACCACCCTTGGGACCCAGAGGATTAAAGAGGGATGAGAGAGGGTCAGAAAGGCCATGCCCAGAGCTGTAGGGTCCAGGGATGGGGACCGGCATGCGCATCCCGGGCTTCTTGAGCTCACCCTGTGCAAACACAAAGGACACGGTGATTTTACTGCCCACGGCTGAAGGCAGGTAGCGGTCACCACTCAGGTGTGAGTGTTGGGGGACAGGAGCGTGGAGCCTGCAGAGTCCTGGGGCCTGTGTTCGCTCCTGCCGGTAGAGTTGATGCATTTGTCCAAGGACCAGGGCAAGGCCTGGGAGTCCCAGAGATGGCTTCCCAGGGGCCGTTCCTGGACGTGGCAGGGAGGGACTAGGAGTGGTCTGCTCCGTGGGGACAAAAGCCTGAGGGGCTCTAAGGTCTCTTGGAAATTGCTTTATCTCAGACCACATTGCATTACTGGAAGCAGCAGAGCAAACATCACCCTGTGGCTTGAGAAAGAGTTGCTGTTTCCATCAGATACTTCGTTCACAAAGGACAATGCGTTAGGGAAAATAACTGCATATCTTATTTTAAAATAATAAAACAAGCAAACAGAGGGCAGAGGGCCCAGCACCGGCCCTGTGACCTGGGTCTGACTTCCCCTCACGCCCATGTGGTGCCCACAGCGAACCCGTCCTACGTGCCCCCACCCCAGTGCCAGCCGGGTGAGTTTGCCTGCTCCAACAGCCGCTGCATCCAGGAGCGCTGGAAATGCGACGGGGACAACGACTGCCTGGACAACAGCGACGAGGCGCCCGCCCTCTGCCGTGAGTCACCGCCCCGTGCTGTTGGACAGCAGGCCCGCGGGGCAGCAGCTGGAGAGCTGGGGGCCCCTCCCTCGGGCTGACCCCTGACCTGTTCCCTCCCCAGATCAGCACACCTGCCCCTCGGACCGGTTCAAGTGCGAGAACAACCGTTGCATCCCCAACCGCTGGCTCTGTGACGGGGACAACGACTGTGGGAACAGTGAAGACGAGTCCAATGCCACTTGTTCAGGTGGGGGGGTGACCACTCTGCCTCCCTTGGTCGCTGGGGCAGGGCAGATGGGGGAGCCAGGCTTGAGAAGACAGAAGGGCCTCAGAGAGAGAAAGGAGCGTGGGGCACCCAGGGCAGGGAAGAGGGAGCCTGGGCAGGAGGAGATGTGTGCCCTCCCCTCCCAGTGAGGACGGGAGGCCTCTGCTTGCAGGGGGCAGAGCACAGCTCCAGGCTGGGGATGACAAACTAGGTGAGCGGGCCTTCTCCTTGGAGGACATCAGTGTCCCCTCAAGAGATGGGGTGAGGCATCCGATACGAGACCACATGGGTGGTTTTGAACAACATCTCTAAGGGAAATGGCTTTGAGACCCTTGGGAAGACTTCTGGAGAGGCAGAGAACAATAGGAAAGAAAATGGAGTTAAAGAGGGGACTCAACTATAAGCACTTATGCCCATCCCTGCCCCCAGCTCGCACCTGCCCACCCAACCAGTTCTCCTGCGCCAGTGGCCGCTGCATCCCCATCTCCTGGACGTGCGACCTGGACGATGACTGTGGGGACCGCTCCGACGAGTCAGCCTCATGTGGTGAGCGGGGCAGCAGGAAGGCCCGGCTGGCCCGGGGAGGGAGGGCCCATTAGAACGTACCCTGGGGCTTAAAAAGGATGCTCGGAGGGATGAGGGTTGAACAGGCAGGGTTTCAGGCCGAGGCACCACCGCTTAGCCTCCCCTCCCCAAACTGGCTGGGCTGGGCTGCCAGTTACAGAAGGGGCCCTGCGCCCACCCGCTCAGTGCTACGATGCTGTGTAGTCTTCAGGGCCCTACTCAGCTACTCTTTCTCCCTGACAGCCTACCCCACCTGCTTCCCCCTGACTCAGTTTACCTGCAACAACGGCAGATGCATCAACATCAACTGGAGGTGTGACAATGGTAAGAGCCTGTTCCCCTTCCCCTGCCCGGATGCCTAGGAAGCTGGAAACCACAGCCAGGCCCTGGGGGGGAGGTGAAAGGGTTTTAGAATCAGTTCACTGAATCCCTGCTGGGTTGGCTGGGGGCAGTGAGGACAAGCCAGAAACACTGGGGGAACCGAGATGGACCAAGAGGAGACCCCACCCATCGCCCGTCAGCTCCATTCCTCCCCGAGCAGGGCCTGAGATGCCCATCCTCTGGCAGAGGCTCTGGGGCCAGGGAGAAATGAGCAAATAGGGCCAGAGGGGCAGAGCAAAGACAGCCCAGTGCCCAACTCCCTTCTCCCTGCGAGCTCTGTCTCCTGGGGTCCTTGGTGCAACCTCCGGGCTCCGACTCCAGGCTCGGGAGCCCACCTTGCGGTCAGCCCTGGACCAGGTGATGTCATCCCAGAGCCACGGGGGCCGGTGGACCGTTGTGTGTGCACTGTCTCGGGGCTTTGGTTGTGTCTGGTGTGGTGTTGTGACGTGTTGCAGCAGTGGCTCGAGCCCTGGCTCTCGTGTGTGAGGATGTGTTGGGTCAGCGCCACGTTGCCCCTCATCTTTGCCGTGTCTTGTGTGCCAATGGCTGCCCTGGCGGTTTCTGTGTTTCAGAGAAGGATTGTGGGGACGGCTCTGACGAAAAGACCTGTCCTGAGCCTGCCGGTCAGTGCATAGAAGCACATGCACCATCACCCCTAGATCCCCAGCTGGCCTCGGGCCGCCTCCCAGGACCCCCGGGAGCTCCCCTCCCCAAACTCCTAGGATGTGAAGGAAAAGCAAAGAGAAAAGTGAGAGCAGAGAGCACAGAGGGAGAAAGAAAACAGCGGAAGGGAAACAGCGGAGATGGGGAGGAGATGACAGAGAAGTGGGGACAAGAACCACAAGACCTGATGCGGGAGAGCGTTAGAGACGCAGATCCAGCTGGAAAAGAGGCAGGAACACAACCCAAGGGGGACAGCCAAACCCGTCTTCTCAAGCGGCCTGGAACTGTGGAGGGAGGTCTGGTAGCCGCACCCACGAGGCCTAGAAAGCAGGACGTGCATTCGGTCACCTTCAGATGCCCTCCAGAAGCGCCCCGGCCTTCCCAGCTGCAGGCAGTGCCCCTCGTGAGCCGGGCACGCAGAGCACAGGCCAGTGATGCCCACGCTCAGGGCGGGGCCTAATGAAGCCCTTCCCTCCCCAGCAGAGAGGCATCACCTACACTCCACCCACCACTGTGTCTCCAAAACCAGAGAAATCCCTGCCTTTCCCCCAGAGCGAGCAGACCCCTGCTCCCACACCCTGCCAGACTGGGAAAGGAACGAGTCCTGTGCCCACCCCCAGCCTTCCGGGACTCAGGGACGGGCCCTCGGGGAGCCCACCCCGCCTCTCCCCGCCCCTACCACGCGGGCCATGGTGCATGCTGCAGTCTATGCAGTTTCTGTGTCTTTTCTGTTTGTTATTTTCTCAGCGGGAGGGTTGGGTGGGTGGAGGGTGGGAATAGGGAGGCGGGAGTGGGGGCCCCACGCTGGGGTCACAGAGAAGGCTGCTGCTTGCTGACCCTCCATCTCCTTTTCCCTTCTTCCTGCCCCCCAGACAATGACTGTGGGGACAACAGTGACGAGGCCGGCTGCAGCCACTCCTGCTCTAGCACCCAGTTCAAGTGCAACAGCGGGCGCTGCATCCCTGAGCACTGGACCTGTGACGGGGACAACGACTGCGGGGACTACAGCGATGAGACGCACGCCAACTGCACCAACCAGGGTGGGCGCCTGGGGCCCAGACCAGCCACCATCTGCCCGGCCTCCCCACTGCGTGTCGCCACCACCTGGGAGCCAAGATAACTCAGACGCGGCTCCTGTCCTTCAGGAGTTTTCAGTCCTGTGGGAGAGGGAGGCTGTCGACATGTCATTGTCACACGCTGTTAAGATCTCAGGCTTTGCAGCTGGGCGGCCTTGGGTTTGAGCTCCGGCTCCGCAGCTTACTATCTGGGTGGCCTTGAGCACGTTCCTTAATCTCTGTGGGCCCCTATGAGTTTCATCTGCAAAGCGGGGGTAACGGGGTAACGATAGCCCCAGCATCACCGCACGGATGTGGGGGTTCGGTGAGATCACGCAGGGAAAGCATGCAGCCCGTGTTTGGAAGCCGGTAGCTAGGAAAAGGCATGCTCAGGGTGGGAGGGGTGGGTGAGCACGACGGGGCCAGGGGAGAGAGGGGCTGTTATTTAAGGACACAGTCATACTGGACTAGGGCCCACCCTAATGACCTCGTTTTAAGTTAATCATCTGCAAAGAAAGACCTATTTCTAAATAAGGTCATAGTCACAGGTACTATGAGCTAGGACTTCAGCATCTTCTCAGAGAAGGCAAATCAACCTGTAGCAACTGGCAACTGATTTGAAGAGGTTTTAAAACACGGCAGAGCAAAATCTTTCTGCAGGCTTCATCTGGCCCCTGGACTGCCAGCTTACGACCTCGGCCTTGTAGGCCTCAGGTGCACATAGTGGGAGCAGTACTGATCACACTGAGTCCCCACCGTGGGCCCAGCACTGACAGGGAGGATGGGGAGGGTCGCTGAAGGCCCAGGAAACAGTAACCAAGTCTCAAGGGCCGTGCCTGAGAAGGGCCGAGTGAGTGGGACAGGTGGTAGAGCCTTGGGACGCTAGGAAAGGCCTGCGATGCGGCGAGGTATGATGAGCGCTCTGGGTGCTGGGCGACCTTGGACAAGCTGCTTCCTCTGAGCCTTAGCTTCCTTCTCTGTGGAGTGAGAGGGGGCGTGTGGGGGCCTGGCACATGGGAGCAGGGATGTCATGGTTGGTAGCAACTGTTAACTATAGCTGTGAGCCAGAACAGCCTGGCACCACTCAAGAGGAGGTAGGATTTGAACTGGGCCCTGATGAGGGATTGGGCTGTGGGTAAAAGGACAAGGAGGGTCTTCAGACAGGGTGGGGGTGGAGCCTGGAGAACCCAGCAGTAAGACTTAGAGGGTAAAACTGAGCACTCCTGCAGGGCCCAGTGGGGCTGGCCAGGGCCCCTTAGGCTGGAGGGGCCTGCAGGTAATGAGGCTATGCCCAGAGGGGGCAGGTTACAGCGGCAGCGAGAGCAGGCCCAGCCCTGGGGACCATGGAAGGATCTCAGAGCTGGACGGTGACAAGATGTAGGAAATCCTTTCGGAAGTCAATCCTGGAAGAGGATTAGATTGGAACGAGGTTCAGCAGCCCTGAGGAAGGAAAATCAGCTGAGAGGCTACTGCTGAAATCCAGGCACAAATGAGAGCATGGACTGTGTTCACGGCGGGGCGGTGACGAAGCGAGGCCTGTGCACAGTCACCTGTGCCTGCCAGATACTCCTTCTGCTCCTTCCCCAGCCTCCTGCGTCAGATCTCAACACAGCAGCCAGAGCCATCCTGTCAGATAGCTCCCCAGCCCCGCCCTCAGTGCTCCCTGTGTGCTCAGAGTCAAAGCCAAGACCCGCCCCACGCCTGCAGATCTCCCCCTGCCTCTCTGACCTGCATTCCTGCCACTCATCTCCTTCTTCACTCTGCTCCAGCTGTGCAGCTTTAAATATGCCCTGGGCATTTTTCAAATATGCCCTGCCTAGTCCTATCTCAGACACTGCACTAGCTGGTCCCTCTTCCCGGAATGCGCCTCCAGGTTAATCTCACAGCCCACGTCATTCAGGCGTCTGCTCAAACTTCTCTTGCTTAAGGGCCTTCCCTGACTGTCTTATCAAAAGTAGCATCTCATCCTCTGTGGCCTTGACCCGGCTTTGTTTGTGGCTTTGATAACTACCTGCAGTTCCACTCTGGGTTCGTGTGTCATGTCTTTGCTACTTCTCTTCCCGCCTAGAACTGCAGCTCCATGAGGGTGAGGAATTGGTCTTGTTCATGCTGGCGCTTGGAACAGTGCCTAGCACGCCAGAGGTGCTCAAGAAGTGTTTGTGGAGTGAATGAGGTGTGGGGCGTTTGAGCCTTGGCCCAGTGAATTGTTTATCCAACCCAGCTCTCGTGTGTGAAATAGGGAGATTAGACAAGATTCATTTCTGGAGTCCTACAGGGTGTAATAGCCCTGAGTTAGTGCTTTTGAGGAGTGTCAGCAGGACTCAGAGAAGTCTCTCTCCTTGCTTCAGCTCGTAGCACCGGGCAGGTATCGCAGCAGAGGGTTGGGAAGGTAGAGGTGTGGATGGCTGACACGGAGCCCCTAACGCCCTGCCCTCCACCTGCCCCCCTGCAGCCACAAGGCCTCCTGGCGGCTGCCACAGTGACGAGTTCCAGTGCCGGCTGGATGGTCTGTGCATCCCCCTGCGGTGGCGCTGTGACGGGGACACTGACTGCATGGACTCCAGCGATGAGAAGAGCTGTGAGGGAGTGACCCACGTCTGTGACCCCAATGTCAAGTTTGGCTGCAAGGACTCTGGTAAAAAGGACGATTGAAAGGAAACAACATGGACAGGAGGAGACCATATTGAGGGTGGGGCAGTGGCCAGGGAGACGGCACAGTGCTGTGGGGCATGGGGTGGGGACGTTGCGAGGCAAAAGGCTCGCAGAAGCTTGGGCCTGATGCACAGGGGCAGGTATGTAGGGGCCAGGCCTGCACTAAGGGCCCTGGGAACCAAAACCCTCACCGGAGTTGAATCTCAGCACCTCCTACAGATTCCTGCCTTCTTTATTGCCTGTGTAAATTTGACAGAAAAAGCCTCAAGGTTCCTAGTGGTCCCCAGGGCATTGCAGTCATGACCCGATCAAAGAAGCCCACTGGGTCTGGAAGGAAGGGCACAGAGAGCCTGACCCCTGGTGTTGTACCCATCCCTCAGCTCGGTGCATCAGCAAAGCGTGGGTGTGTGACGGCGACAGCGACTGCGAGGACAACTCAGACGAGGAGAACTGTGAGTCCCTGGCCTGCAGGCCACCCTCGCACCCCTGCGCCAACAACACCTCGGTCTGCCTGCCCCCCGACAAGCTGTGTGATGGCAACGATGACTGTGGAGACGGCTCGGATGAGGGAGAGCTCTGCGGTGAGGCCCGGGCTGGGGAGGGGCCTAGCCGAGACGCGGGCAGGGCGGCTGGGCACGGGGCCTGGGCAGGGCAGGGCACTGGAGCAGGACGGGCCCTGTGGGGAGAGGTCTGAGACTGGGAAAGGGCAGCTCTGGCTGCTGGGCAGGTAGTACCCAGAGCAACTGCCATCAACCCATGTCGATTTAGGACTCATCTTGGCAAGAGACTCGGCTCAGCGTGTCTGAGCATTGAACCCATAAGCAGCCCTGTGGGGCAGATACTAGTGTCCCCTCCATCCTAAACATGAGAAAACTGAGGCACAGAGAGGTTAAATAACTGGCCCAAGGTCACACAGCTGGTGGAGCACTGTGGAGACAGTGCAGTGCAGCCCCTCCCTGCAGGCACAGCCCCCTCACCCACAGCTGTACCCCAGAGCAGTGTGGAGCCGGTGTTCGAGATGAAAGCACAGGGCTGAGGGCTGATGTGGTCAGGGCAGGCTCCCCAGCCTGCAGCGTGAGTGAGGAGGTGGGGGGAGGAGGCTCTGCCCTCAGGATCAAAAGAATGGGGTTGGGGGGCCACATGGTGTGACTCAGGGCTGGGGAGCAGAGCAGAGCAGCCTTATCTCTCCCAAGCTAGGCAGAACGCTGGGCTCCTTGGAGGAGAGGAGTGGGAGACAAGGACCAGCCCCGAGAACTGCTGACGTGTCCTCAGTCTGGGCTGGCAGGCCCCAGGGTGTGTCAGACGACCCTGGGCAGGACATTCCGTACCACATCCCACCCCATTATCACCCACACATCAGAAGAAATTGAGATTCAGCCCTCCCAGAGAGAGGCAAAAAGCTGGGGTCCCCACAGTGGGCTCAGAAAGGGACAGGGATATAAGGCCAGAGAGAGGCGCAGCCAGTGATGCAGCAGTGCTCCTTGGGGAAAGAGAGGACTGGTCCCAGGTGGTGGGTGCCGGGGCCCCAGCCCTCGTCCCGAGGGAGCCTGGGAAGGAGTGAGACAGAGGAATGGAAAAGAAGGATGCCCTGGGCAGGGTGCCAGGGTTCTGTCTCAGGCACTCGGGACTTGGGGCCCAGCCAGGCCGTGGTCCTGCCTCCTTCCAGATCCTGCCCCTGATCCTGTCCCCTGCCCCTGCCCCCCCCCAGACCAGTGCTCCCTGAATAACGGTGGCTGCAGCCACAACTGCTCGGTGGCACCTGGAGAGGGCATCGTATGCTCATGCCCTCTGGGCATGGAGCTGGGGCCTGACAACCACACCTGCCAGATCCAGAGCTACTGTGCCAAGCACCTCAAGTGCAGCCAGAAGTGCGACCAGAACAAGTTTAGCGTGAAGTGCTCCTGCTACGAGGGCTGGGTGCTGGAGCCGGACGGCGAGAGCTGCCGCAGCCTGGGTGAGGCTCAGGGGGCGGTGGCTGGGCAGCGGGCAGGCAGGCCAGGGCAGGCCCCTGAGCTGCAGTGGGCCGGGCTTGGGCGGCGAAATGCCAGAGGCCGAGGTTTCCATCCAGGCCCGGTGCCAGGGCCCACAGAGACCCTGCCTGCTCCTGGACGGGGCGGCTCGGGGCAACAGGCCCCCTGTGACCCCCCTATCACACCTCTCCCCAGACCCTTTCAAGCCATTTATCATCTTCTCCAACCGCCATGAGATCCGGCGCATTGACCTTCACAAAGGGGACTATAGCGTCCTGGTACCCGGCCTGCGCAACACCATCGCCCTGGACTTCCACCTCAGCCAGAGCGCCCTCTACTGGACTGACGTGGTGGAGGACAAGATCTACCGCGGGAAGCTGCTGGACAACGGAGGTGACTGCTGCCCACCGGCCCACAGGGGCTGACGCGGGGTGGAGTGCACCCACCTGCCAGACCGCACGTGGGTGCTCAGAACCACGGGGCCAGATGCAGGCTGCCCGGAGCAGTGGCCCTTAGCTCCCCTGTCCCCCATACTCTTGTAAATTGGGTTAGATTTTGCTGTTGGTCTCAGCGCCTGACGCCCCATAATTATCGTCGGCAGAGCTGCCAGCCTGATAATTAACAAAATGATCAGCCTTTCTTTGGAGTGGCCAGAATTGCAGGCTTGCAAGAAAAAAGCCATTTAGGGGGTGGGATACCTGATCTCTGCCTTCTGTCCCAAGGTAGCCTGACCCATCACAGACTTACTACAGTAATAGCATTCATTCCTGAGTGCCTGCCCCACACACTGGTCCCTGTGGAGACAGCAAGGAGCAAAACTGACCCAAATACCTCCCCTCATGGAGCTTCCGAGCCAGTGGGAACATCAGATATAAACACAGCAAATGAGTACACGGACTGAGAGCGGGCAGTGGTGTGGATAAAGCGGAAGGGGGTAAGGTGGGGAGGGAGAGCGGGGGAGACATTTAAATGGTCTGGATGGTCCAGGAAGGCCCCCTGAGAAGCTGACATCTGAGCAAAGACTTGAAAGAAGCACATCTTACTAGAGGAGCTGGTATTGCCTGTAACAGAGAAAACCTGGAACCATCTCAAATGTCCATCAACAAGGGGATGGCTAAGTGACGATGTTCACACAATGTAACAGTTTCTAAAATAATGAGGTCCGTACATATTTATGACCATAGGAAAATCTCCACTACCGTTTGTGGAGTGACTTCTAAAAAGTTCTATCTGCCTCATATTGCATCTAGGTCTGTCCCGCAAAGTCTCCACCCTCAGCCCTGACCTCCTCCCAGGGATTAGCCCTTCAGAGAGTTGCAAGCAGAAAATAGTTGCCACTTCCCCTTCTCCAGGGTTCTGGAAGCCAGGCTTCTACCTGACCTCTTGGTGCAGGGGGCCTATGTGAGGAAAGTGGGGGTTCTAGGAATGCCAGCTGAATCTGGGGCACCAGAGATATTGGCAGAGGTGTCCAGGTTGAGGGTGGGTCATCCAGGGATATCGTGAGTTCACCCACTCCAGGTGATTCTAACCTCCCATGACCTCTCTTCTGCAGCCCTGACCAGTTTCGAGGTGGTGATTCAGTACGGCCTGGCCACACCCGAGGGCCTGGCTGTAGACTGGATTGCAGGCAACATCTACTGGGTGGAGAGTAACCTGGACCAGATTGAGGTGGCCAAGCTGGATGGGACCCTTCGGACCACCCTGCTGGCCGGTGACATTGAGCACCCAAGGGCGATTGCACTGGATCCCCGAGATGGGTGAGCACCCTGCCCAGCCCTATTCTGGCCCCATGGTCCCCCAAAGCCTTGTTCAGCCAGGCCAGGCACATCTGTCTCCTTAATGTTATTTGCCCGCTCTGCCCTTCACCAAGAATTCTACTGTAGCCCCTCCCCCGGGCCCCAATCTTGGCCCTCCTGACCCCCTCCCCACTCCCCAGGATCCTGTTTTGGACAGACTGGGATGCCAGCCTACCCCGCATCGAGGCAGCCTCCATGAGTGGGGCCGGGCGCCGCACCATCCACCGGGAGACGGGCTCCGGGGGCTGGCCCAATGGGCTCACTGTGGACTACCTGGAGAAGCGCATCCTCTGGATTGATGCCAGGTCAGCGATCGGCACTGCCCCAGGGGCCTCCATCCTCCCTCCCCTGCCCCTCAGGGACAGGGTGGGGCCAGGGTCCCAGGCCCTGGCGGCCATGAGGGTGGGGACAAGGCCCAGGGGAGCTGGAGCCAGAACCACGGAAGGGCTGTGCCCAGGAAGAGGACGAGTGAGGGGAGAGGCCGAGCTGGGGAAGCAGTGCTGATAGAAGGTGGGGGCAGGGCTGCCTTTTGCACAGGAGTGCCCGGCTGAGGGCTCAGGCACACATCTGTGTGCTCTTCTCGGGGCTGTCTGCCCAGAGGAAGGGGAGACGTTTTCCAGCTGATGTTCCCAAAGGGGGTGCCTTTTTCTAACCTTCACCACAGCCCTGTGTGCTAACAGCTGCCCTGAGGAGAAGTGAGATGAAAGACTCAGGGTATGGGAATTGGAGTCAGAGCTGGGGGGGGGTCTCACTCCAGGGGGTGCTGTGGGCCAGGGCCTGGAAGGTGGGGGCCCTGGGCTACGTGCCCTGAGGGCTGAGGTCCCTGCCAGCTCCTCACCCTGCCCCGACCACACTCTCAGGTCAGACGCCATTTACTCAGCCCGTTACGACGGCTCCGGTCACATGGAGGTGCTTCGGGGACACGAGTTCCTGTCGCACCCGTTTGCAGTGACACTGTACGGCGGCGAGGTGTACTGGACGGACTGGCGGACAAACACACTGGCCAAGGCCAACAAGTGGACCGGCCACAACGTCACCGTGGTACAGAGGACCAATACCCAGCCCTTCGACCTGCAGGTGTACCACCCCTCCCGGCAGCCCACGGGTAAGGGGCCAGAAGGGAGCCAGCAGCCTCTGTGGAAGCCTTCGGGAGAGGAGGGGGTCTGCACTGGGACGGCAGGGCTGGGCCAGCCTGCTGACAGAGGAGGGTCTGGCAGCAGGTGATGCTGGAGCAGGAAGGGGTGAAGAGGGAGTGGGCCAGGTGCACAAGGCCAGGTACCACTGGACCACCTTGCTTTTCCTCCCCCTACCCCCAGCTCCCAACCCCTGTGAGGCCAATGGGGGCCGGGGCCCCTGCTCCCACCTGTGTCTCATCAACTACAACAGGACCGTGTCCTGCGCCTGCCCGCACCTCATGAAGCTCCGCAAGGACAACACCACCTGCTATGGTAGGAGCAGCCCCGCTCCTCAGAGCTGGGGCCAAGCCGAGGCTGAGGGGGAGAGCCAGGCCCCCGAGCCCCAGGCTGTAAGTGCAGGCAGACAGCCCCAGCTGGGAGGGGCCTGGCGGGAGAGGCCCCAGAGGCGGCCTGCATATGAAGAGGCTGGCTCCCCAGCAGGGGGCGGCCTCCCTGATGACCAAGGGCCCGCAGCGAACAGAAGGAACCAGGAGAATCCGGGGGGTGGGAAGCGCGCAGGCAGGGGCTGCCCTCAGTGACTTGCCCCGTGCCCACAGAGTTTAAGAAGTTCCTGCTGTACGCACGTCAGATGGAGATCCGGGGTGTGGACCTGGACGCCCCCTACTACAACTACATCATCTCCTTCACGGTGCCCGACATCGATAACGTCACGGTGCTAGACTACGACGCCCGCGAGCAGCGCGTTTACTGGTCGGACGTGCGGACACAGGCGATCAAGCGGGCCTTCATCAACGGCACGGGCGTGGAGACCGTCGTCTCTGCAGGTTCTGCCCTGGCGCTGGACCCCTGTCCACCCCTGGGCGTGGGAGCCCCCCACCCAGCCCTTGCTCTCCGCCCTGGTCCCAGCCCCCACCCCCAGGTCCCCTTGGTCCTGACACTCCTTCTCCAAATCCTTTTCCCTCTCAGTGCTCCAGTCCTGGCTTCCTGATCCCTGTTCCCCCGGAAACCAGGTCGGCCCCCTCCCCTCGAGCCTCCTGACCTATGTCCTGCAAACACTCAGGCACGACTCCCCACTCTGCTCCTAGACTTGCCAAATGCCCACGGGCTGGCTGTCGACTGGGTGTCCCGAAACCTGTTCTGGACAAGCTATGACACCAACAAGAAGCAGATCAACGTGGCCCGGTTGGATGGCTCCTTCAAGAATGCGGTGGTGCAGGGCTTGGAGCAGCCGCACGGCCTGGTTGTCCACCCCCTGCGCGGGTCGGTCCAGGGCCCAGGGTTGGGGGGTGTGGGGTATGGGGTGGGGAGGAAGAGGACTCTGACGTTCCCCCCACCCCCCCCCGGCACCCCCAGGAAGCTCTACTGGACCGATGGGGACAACATCAGCATGGCTAACATGGACGGCAGCAACCGCACCCTGCTCTTCAGTGGCCAGAGGGGCCCTGTGGGTACGAGCTCGCCCTGCTGCCTTGCTGCCCTCCCCTAGCTCCTCGGCCAGGAGGTGGTCTCAGGGCCCCCCCAGTTGCCCCTCCATCTCCCCGAGCCCCCAGCTTCGTGCTTGTTCTCACCCCCCCCCCATACCGCACACCCTTCACACACACTCTGTGCCCATCCCCGGGGGTGAGAGCCCCAGCCCTGGTGCCAGGCTCTCTGGCAGTAACACTCCCCTCTTCCAGGCCTGGCTATCGACTTCCCTGAAAGCAAACTCTACTGGATCAGCTCCAGGAACCACACCATCAACCGCTGCAACCTGGATGGGAGCGGGCTGGAGGTCATTGACACCATGCGGAGCCAGCTGGGCAAGGCCACTGCCCTGGCCATCATGGGTGAGAGCAGGGGCAGGAGCAGAGCAGGTGGGGAGACAGGGCTGGCCTGGGGGTGGGGACTTCCCCAGGGTCTCATCCCCTCCTGCTGCCCCAGGGGACAAGCTGTGGTGGGCAGATCAGGTGTCAGAGAAGATGGGCACGTGCAACAAGGCTGATGGCTCGGGGTCTGTGGTCCTGCGGAACAGCACCACCCTAGTGATGCACATGAAGGTCTATGATGAGAGCATCCAGCTGGGTAAGGCGGGGCGAGGGACGGGGGCAGTGGGATGGGGGTCAGAAAGGACAGGACTGTGGCCAGGAGGAGCTGCAGGAACCCCCGGGCACATGAGCAAATGGGAATGAAAACGGGTTGGCTCTGTCACCACCCAAGGGGCTCCTCTTTTGCAAGGGCCAGGGGCCCTGCAGGACAGAAGACCTAAGAGCTGGGTTGGGTGGTGACCCCCACAAGGTCCAGGGTAAAGGAGTGACCATCCTGTCCCTGAGCAGCACAAGTCTGACACTGAGGTCCTGAGGAGGGTCTCTAACCCTTTCTCTCTGCCTTCCACCCGCCTCCAGACCACGAGGGCACCAACCCCTGTAGCGTCAACAATGGCGACTGCTCCCAGCTCTGCCTGCCCACGTCGGAGTCCACCCGCTCCTGCATGTGCACAGCCGGCTACAGCCTCCGGAGTGGCCAGCAAGCCTGCGAGGGTCAGTGCCCCACCTCTCCTCCCCACCTGTCCCTGGTCCCCAACCCCGACCCATCCTTCTCTGCGGCCCACCTTCCTCTTCACCTGGGCAATAGGACTGCATTCATCGTGTATTAAGTGCCTTTCAGGTTAGATGCTGGGTGCCACTGGGGAAGCCAGGGGGCGGAAGTCCCTGTCCCTGTGCTCTGCAGCCTCAACCAGAAGGGGAGGCCAACATGGAGTAGCTCTGGTTTTCAGTAAGATTTTACAGAAACAGATGTCAGAGGGGGCGCCAGGGCCAGCTTCATGCAGGAGGTATGCTGTGAGCTGGGTTTTGTAGGGCACATAGGATTTGAGTGTGTGGTATGAAGGAAAAGGGACGATATGCCAGGCAAGAGGTCAAGCAATAGGAGGGTGTGTGCAGGGCCCTGAGGTGCCAACCCGAGTGGCGGGCAGCGTGCTGGGAAGTCATGGGGGAGGCTGTGGGGGAGGGCGGGGTTCCCACGGGTGCTCAACCAGGAGCGGCAGAAGGCGGTGTTTGGGGCAGATTCACCTGGCGGCAGAGAGCCGGCTGAGTGGAGGAGGGAGAAACCAAGGCAGTTAGACCAGTCAGGAGGCTCTTAGCGTAGCTAATCCCAGTACTGGGAGATGCGGCCTAGGCTGGGGTTTAGCAGCTGCGCTGAAGAGAAGGGATGAAACTCAGACATTTCACAAGAACTTGATGACTGATTTACGAGCTTGCCCCAGGACAGCATTTCCCAAAGTGCACTCCTGGGAACATCCCTCTTTGATGTGGTAGATGTTACAGAAAGAAACACTGGGTTGAACAAAGTTTAAGTGGTTTTTTGCTGCGGAAATTCTCAGAGCCTTGAATATGTTCATCTGCACTGAGAATTTTTCAAGGGAAGATTCTAGTGTTTGGGGTCTCCCCATACTCACTCAACTCAGGGAGCCTGAGCAACCAGGGCCCATTTGGGGATTCGTTTGGGGACTTGCTGTCTGAAGGGATAAAGGCAAGGGAGGGTTCTGGGGTGCACGGAGAGTGGGCCCTCATAAGAAATGGGAAAGTGGGAAGGGGACTGGCTCAGGAGTGAGGTGTTGGAGACAAGGCTGTGGCACAGACCAGAAGGGTGAGGACAAAGAGGTAGCTAAGGTGGAAATCTAGACTTGGGCGTCATTCAGTGCTTTTGTCTTGTCTGAGCCTCCCCAGATTCTTTCTAAGGCCTTTGGGGATGCCGGGTTGGGTGGAGTGAGGCTGGACTGGAGGGCAGAGGGTGGAGAGAAAGCTGGGTCTCTGCTGCCCTCTCGTGGTGGCTGGGGGTATCGCAGGTGGAGAGCTGTGCGCTCCTGTTCCCACCTGCAGCCAGGTGACCTCCCTGCCCAGGCCCCAGGCTGGGGTGTGTGTGTGGGTTGTGGGGGGGGTATGACGGCTGGGAGGAGACATCAGGAGGGTTGGAAGGTGACAGAAGCCAAGCTTAAGAGGTGTCCGCAAGGCCAGTGCTGAAAGTGTCCCTGTGTTTCAGGTGTGGGCTCCTTTCTCCTGTACTCTGTGCACGAGGGAATCCGGGGAATCCCCTTGGATCCCAATGACAAGTCAGACGCCTTGGTCCCAGTGTCAGGGACCTCCCTGGCTGTCGGCATCGACTTCCACGCTGGTGAGCCATTTGGTGGCAGGAGGAAGTGGGACATGACCTTCAGGGTGGTTTGCTCTGGGAGTCCAGTGGGAAGCTGCCTGACCACAGCTGCTCCTTCCCTGCTATCTCCCCTTCCAAGCCCCTGGATCCCCCAGCTCTCGGTCGCCTCTATCCTGACCCCCTTGTGCTTTTGACCCCCTCCCCACCCTCTCTCTGTCTTATCCCCATGTTGGCTTTGCCACCTCCAGAAAATGACACCATTTACTGGGTGGACATGGGCCTAAGCACCATCAGCCGGGCTAAGCGAGACCAGACGTGGCGCGAGGATGTGGTGACCAATGGCATTGGCCGTGTGGAGGGCATCGCAGTGGACTGGATCGCAGGTGAGCTGTGGGAGGGCTGCAGAGCTGCAGGTGAGGCAGGCAGAGGGCTGGGGAAGTGGGGTCTGAGGAAAAAGGGTAGGCAGGAATGGCTGGGGAGAGGCAAGGGCGTGGGGGGCTGGGAAGGAATCAGGTACACACCTGTCCACCTGAGCCCCCAACCCCCCCTACTCCTTCTTCAGGCAACATCTACTGGACAGACCAGGGCTTTGACGTCATCGAGGTCGCCCGGCTCAATGGCTCTTTCCGCTATGTGGTCATCTCCCAGGGTCTGGACAAACCCCGGGCTATCACTGTTCACCCAGAGAAGGGGTAAGGAGCTGGACAGGCTGGCCAATCCCCACTCCTGGCTCTGGTCTGGCCCGGTCCCTCGGCCACAGGCCCCCTGTCCTCCATGTTCTGGGGACCGACCCCCTCTTCCGACTCCACCCCACAGGTACTTGTTCTGGACTGAATGGGGCCAGTATCCACGTATTGAGAGGTCTCGGCTCGATGGCACCGAGCGCGTGGTGCTGGTTAACGTCAGCATCAGCTGGCCCAACGGCATCTCGGTGGACTATCAGGTTTGGACACAGTCTCTCAGCCCTGGGTCTGATGGGGTGGACCCTGTGCTGTGGACAGATGCTCCCTTACCCTGTTCCCCATTGAATCTCTCTATCATGAGGCTCTGTTGGGGGATAGCATGGACTCAGGGAGTCATGGGGTCTCCTGGCCAAGCCCCCCGCAGAGTAGGGCTCCTGCCACCCCAGAGGTGACAGGGGTCACTCAGAAGTGGGGACTGCAGGGATGCCTAGAGGTCAGCAGGTCAGAGGGCAGGAGGATGTGGAGGAAGGAAGGGAAAGACGTGAGAGGCAGGAGTGAGTGGGACGTGGGGGCTGGAGGTGAGGTGGGCGCCTCTGGCCCACAGGATGGGAAGTTGTACTGGTGCGATGCCCGGACGGACAAGATCGAGCGGATCGACCTGGAGACGGGCGAGGACCGCGAGGTGGTTCTGTCCAGCAACAACATGGACATGTTCTCAGTGTCCGTCTTTGAGGAGTTCATCTACTGGAGTGACAGGTGGGCCTTCTCCCCCGGCCTTCTCTTGGGTCATCTGTTCCCTCCCTGCTGGCCCCGACTGACGTCCTACTCATGGCCCTTCCCTCCCCAAGGACTCACGCCAACGGCTCCATCAAGCGTGGGAGCAAGGACAACGCCACAGACTCTGTGCCCCTGCGGACAGGCATCGGCGTGCAGCTCAAAGACATCAAAGTCTTCAACCGAGACCGGCAGAAAGGTGAGGCTGCGGCTCTGGGCTGGGCAGGAGAGGCCAGAGGGCACCGCCTTGGGGGGCCAGAGTGAGAGGGGCTGGGAGACAAGTTAGACCCGCTTCCAGCATCCCAGAGACCCTGGGGTGGCGAAGAGAGACTGGGGAGTTGAGCACAGGGGCCTGGAGGGTAGTCTGAACTGAGGGCACCAAGGCAGAGCTGGGCACCAACCAGAGCTTCCACCTCAGCGGAGATGACAGAGGCACCAAGGCAGGCCCTGCCCTCTGTAACCTCCGCCTTCCCCGTGCCCCCACTCCTACCCCAGGCACCAACGTGTGTGCGGTGGCCAACGGCGGGTGCCAGCAGCTGTGCCTGTACCGGGGCGGCGGGCAGCGGGCCTGCGCCTGCGCCCACGGGATGCTGGCTGAAGACGGGGCGTCGTGCCGCGAGTACGCGGGCTACCTGCTCTACTCCGAGCGCACCATCCTCAAAAGCATCCACCTGTCCGATGAGCGCAACCTTAACGCGCCAGTGCAGCCCTTCGAGGACCCCGAGCACATGAAGAACGTCATCGCTCTGGCCTTCGATTACCGCGCAGGCACCTCCCCGGGCACCCCCAACCGCATCTTCTTCAGCGACATCCACTTTGGGAACATCCAGCAGATCAATGACGATGGCTCGGGCAGGACCACCATTGTGGAGAGTGAGCCCAGACTCCTGTTCTTCCCAGGGAGCTGTGGGGAGAGGGGAGGAGGGGGCGGTCAGCACAGACTCAGGGCAGAGAAGCTGCAGGCACCAGCCAGCCCAGTCCTGCCCCAGATCTGAGTCCCACTTGCCTCGGCGACCCTGACAAGCGGCCGGCGAATCACACTACACCCACTGTAGTTCCTTGACAGTTTCTTCTCCGCTGGAGTCAGAGCTGGCCCCCTCTAGCGCTTGTTCTGCCCCCGGGCTGCACAGAACAAGCGAAGCTTCCTCTGTGTCTGGTGCTCCCAGCGCAGTCTGCACAGACAGGGCGGGCTCAACCCCAGACACAGGATGTCAGCCACTTGGGCAAGTTTTCTGTGCTCTCCAAGCCTCAGATTTCTCGTCTGTGTAAAGGGACAGGATCACCTGCCACAGTGGGTGGGAAGGTTGGCTCAGCCCAGGATGCATCTTGTGTTCCGTGGAAGGTGGTGGCTGTGAGAGCTGTCATCCTGGGACAGCCTTTCAGCTCTTTGAAAACTGCTATTTTGTGCCACCAGTTTTCTCTTCTCTGGTCTGGATGCCCCTGGGTCCTTTGCCTCGTTCATTTGTTCATGTATTCATTGCTTCTGTCCATTAAGAACTGCCAGGCATGGAACTAGGTGCTGGGTACACAGTGGTGATAAAAACAGACCTGTCCTTCAACCTCCTTGGCCATTTTCTGCTCCACAGAGTCCAGTCCACATGTCTGTCTAAAAATGTAGGGTCCAAAGCTAAACTTGATACTCTGTAATCGTGGTTTGATCAGGAGAGACCAGCAGAAGTGTCCTTCAGGCTATTGTTCAGGCTACAATACTTCTATTAATGCTGGCTTCTGGCAGCCACATCACCAGACAGCTTGAAGCCACCGAAACCTCTGAGTCTTTAAACTACTGCTCGGCTGCATCTCTCTCATCGTGTACTTAGTTCTTTAACCAGAGTTTAAAATGTCTACAGGACAACCCAGTTCAGGGTCTTTTTAGGTAGGAAACTCCCCAGTACAGCCCACGTGGGATCTGATTTACTGAAATCCAGTTTGCACCCAACTTGGCAGAACTCTAGCTCCAGGGAAGTGTGACCACAGCATAAGGCCAAGTCTACCCAGCGGTGGGGAGACACAGGAAGAAGGATTGGGGGATTGACCATGGATCATTTGGGTGGGATATAGGGGGTACAGGAAGGATTGGGGGCACGGAGAGCTGCACCCCCCCCCCACATGCTTCCCAGATCCCACACTTCCCGTCCAGCTCCACGTATGCCAGGGGGGTGGGTGCCCCAGGCCATGCCCTTATTTCCTGCCCAGGTTGCCCCTTTGCTCTGCTCTCTGGCCCCATCCTGACCCATCACTGCTTCTCTCCTCGCAGACGTGGGCTCTGTGGAAGGCCTGGCCTATCACCGTGGCTGGGACACTCTCTACTGGACAAGCTATACAACTTCCACCATCACTCGCCACACAGTGGACCAGACCCGCCCAGGGGCCTTCGAGCGTGAGACAGTCATCACCATGTCTGGAGACGACCACCCACGGGCTTTTGTGCTGGACGAGTGCCAGAAGTGAGCTGTAGGCCCAGGGCATGGGGAGGGGTGGGCCACAGGCCGGCAGAAACTGCCCCTGGGCAGAGCCAGGCAGGGGATGCAGGAACAAAAAAGGCTGACACTAACCTGAGTTCAGCCACTTCCTTGCTGTGTGACCTTGGAGCATTTGCATGACCTCTCTGAGCTTCAGTTTCCTCATCTGTAATAGGAGGACAATAACATTTCAGGTGCCTTATCAAGGGGAGGATGAGGGGGCTGTGGAGGATACACTGGCTTGGTAATTAATTGATTTATTCATCAGAGAACTGTGTTCAAGGCACATAATAGGTTCTCTACGTCTGGGATTCCAAGATTTAGGCAGATTGTTCACTGAATATCTGTTGTGTGGAAGCCTTGAATGGGTGCATTTAAGCCACCTAGCTGGGAAGAGAAATCACTGGTGGGAAACACTGATGTTGGCAAGGCTGGATGCGATGACCAAGAGGCATCATGGGGGTGGTAGACTGGCACAAGGCCTGGAAGGAAAGGCCAAGGAAGGGCAGCCCAGACAGGGCAGAGCTTCGAGCAAGAGCCAGAGGAGGGAGGGCTCCAAGCAGGGAAGGATGTGAGGGGCCTGCCCCACACCCAGCCCAATCACGGGGCTCCCATGGGTGGGGCAGGCCTGAGGACGCCCAGGAGACTGGGCTCAGGGTTGCAAAGGGAGAATTTGGGAGGAAACCACCCTGGGGTGGTGCACACCCCCGGCCTCCAGCCGCTCTGCTCTCCTGCACGGGCAGCCCCCTGACTCAACTAGTGGGCCTCTAGCGAACCCCCCACCCTCACCTTAGCGCTCCTGGCCCACACGCCAGCAAAATGTTTTCTCTTGGATTCAGCAGCGCTTGGAATGTTTTCCCAAAGCTTTACTAGGAAACTAAGGGACAAACAAAACCCAAAAGCAGCTACTTAGAAACAGTGAGTGCTCTGAACCCGGATTCCTTACCCTGAGGTAACTAATGTGCGGCCCCAGCCTGGCCCGCCTGACCAGCTTGAGGGCCCTGCACTCCCTTCCTGCCTCAGTGCCGCCTCAGTCCCGCCCCACATGTACACAGCTTATGACAGAGATCCTGTCTTCCCGCCGTGACCCTCAGTGACTTCAGCTGCCTAGTGCTGGCCTCAGGGCCTGACCTTCGTGGGCCTGGAGCCTCTATGGAGGGGCCACACTCTGGGCCCCTTTGCCGGCCTCCCAGCAAGTTCACGTTCCCTGCCTCGATTCAGAGGCGACAGAGCATGGCAGCTTCAGAAGGCCCTCCCAGCTGCCCTCCAGGTTCCTTTGCTCTGAGCCCAGGAGATTCAGTCCTTCGCTTAGCAAATGGCTTTCGAGAAGCAGTGATGTGCTGAGGATCCAGTGGGGAGAAAGACACATTGGATTCCAGCCCTGATGAGGCTGCAGGGAGCTTCATGAGTGTGTGAGGAGGACCTGACCCAGGCTGGAGGTCAGGGAATGTGCCCTGAGCCAGGTCTGGAGGAGACAGAGTGAAGTGAAGCCGGGCATGGTACCAGAAAAAGAGCTGAACTGTCTGGGAGAGGCTCTCCCTTGGCCAGAAGGAGCAAGTGCTTTGGAGGATGGGGGAGGAGCCAGTGTGGACCCAGTGGAAGAGTCAGGGGCCTCCAGGTGGCCGGGTTAGAAAGCCACGGCAGTCCTGGGTGCTGACTGCCTACCTCTCAGGAAAGGCTCTCCTCCCCACCCTTCCCCACGGCTCAACTTGGAATCCACGGTGACGGCATGGATCGTTCTGCCTACTGCAGCAGTTTGTCACAATAAGAGGAAAGCCACTTCCCACCACGGAGTGAGCGGGCTATAGCTGGGTGTGGGCGTCCCTAATCGGGCACCGACAGGCACGGAAGACAACGCTAGCAGCTGCCCTGGGACCCCCATTTTGTCCTGTGGAGGCCGGAGGGAGATGCCTCCATCCACTCCCATCCTGATTCCCAGCACCATCCAGAATGCCGCCTCTTCCCGGATGGGGCCTTTAAAACCAGAGCCTCATCCTCACAGGCTTGGGAGCAGCCAGCCCCTCCTGGACAGGAGGGGAGCATCCTTCTCCTACCTGAGAATAGTGGCAGGATGGAGAGACTGGGGGAGGAGAGGTGTTAAAAAGAATGAGACCTGGAGAGGTTTGAGGAGACAAGTCCAGCAGCGGTGGCGAGGACAGCTCTGGCCAGAACAGCAGAGGGGGCAGGGCATGGAGGCCCGGGGCCGGGAGGCAGAGGGCACGTCCTGTGAGGGAACGGAAAAGCGGATCTGGCTCTGGTGTGGCACAGTGCTTCTCAAACTCCAGGATGGGGAGCAATGGAAAGTCTGGTTCCCTGGCCCCACCCCACCCTAACTGTGTGTAAATCTCTGGGACCGGGGACCCAGGAATCACCATCCAATGCGGGTGGTCTGAGGACCACACTCACACCCAGTGTAGTGCTCGACTAGCCCTGAGGCCTTCCACGCCCATCTCTGGGGCCCCTCTGCCCTCCAAGAGGAGCGCAGCGTGGCTGGCCGTTCCCACTCCTTTACTGAGAGGGAGCCGAGACTCAGAGGGGCCAAGAGGCTGGTTCAAGGTCAGAGTTAGTAGGGGGCGGATCTGGGGCTCAGATCCCAAATATGCAAGGGCCTTAAATTACGGTGAAGGCAATTCTCGGGAACTTGATGGTAGGATCCATGCACCCCCAGGACCTAGGACACACTGGACATTAAGCAAGGGTTTCCTAGGTGCCAGGAGAAGAGAGCAGTTAAGAATAAAATCATAGAAAATCCTCATGTCACAGGAACGGCTGTCATTTCATTCTCAGACCGCTCTAGGGGGCAGGTGGTATGGTTTTACCCCTGTTTCATAGAGCGGGAAACTGAGCCACAGAGGGGTTACGTGACTTGCTAAGGTTCCTAGCCAGTCAGTGATGGATCCAGGGCCGGAGGCCCAGTGCCTGACTCTCTTTGCTACACTCAGTGAACGCAGATGGCTGCTTCAGACACTGAGAAACGCTTGTGCACATGCACACACACACACCAGACACACACACACACACACACACACGGGCTGTGTGGCAGCCTTTCCAGGGCTGTGTTGGCCTTGGCGGCTCTGCAGTTGCCTGTGGTGCTGGGGTCTGGTTCACACCCTGGCCGACCCCTAGGTCTGGTCATTGCGCACCCTGGCCTGAGCCCTCCTCAGAGGACTCCCTGGCTTTGGGTCCTGATTTCCGGGGCCCTCTCCTCCCCCAGCCTGATGTTCTGGACCAACTGGAACGAGCAGCACCCCAGCATCATGCGAGCAGCCCTGTCGGGAGCCAACGTCCTGACCCTCATCGAGAAGGACATCCGCACCCCCAACGGCCTGGCCATCGACCACCGTGCCGAGAAGCTCTACTTCTCCGACGCCACCCTGGACAAGATCGAGCGGTGCGAGTATGACGGCTCCCATCGCTATGTGAGTCTCCGGGCCGCAGGGTGGGTGGCACAAGGGGGCTGGCCCGGGGGCCTGCCATGTAGCCAGGGAGGAGACAGCCCAGGCACAGAGCAGGACAGAGGGAGGCCGCCTGGCGTGGTGGGAAGGATGACGAGGAGGACGGGAGGACGACGAGGGGGACGACGGAGGACGACGAGGAGCCCTAGCTGGCCATGACGTTGCCGCTTGGCCGTCCTCAGCCTTCTGGGCTTGGTTTCCTCATCAGTTAAGTGAGGGTGGTGGTAGGAGGCCTCTGCGATCCTGCGCCCTCTGTGACTGTCGGGGAGGGGTGGAGGCGGGGCAGGAGAGATCCCCTTGATGGTGCTGATGCTGTCACCACAGGTGATCCTGAAGTCGGAGCCCGTCCACCCCTTCGGGTTGGCGGTGTACGGGGAGCACATCTTCTGGACCGACTGGGTGCGGCGGGCCGTGCAGCGGGCCAACAAGTACATTGGCAGCGACATGAAGCTGCTGCGCGTGGACATCCCCCAGCAGCCCATGGGCATCATCGCCGTGGCCAATGACACCAACAGCTGTGAGTGGGGCCGCTGCCACCCGCCTTGCTCTCCTGCCCACCGTGCCAGCATGTGCACACATGCTGCACCCTGGGCCTGCTCCCCCAGTGCCTCCTTGTGCTCACACGCACGCTCATACACACCTTCACCCCTGAGAAACTGCAAAACACTTAACACTCCTCTGTTCCAGCTCCCCCAGACATCTGTGCATGCACACACACATATGCACATTCATACGTGGTTTCGTCCACATCTCTGGACCCCCCAGCACGTGCTTTAGTCGTTCCTCCCACCCAGAACCACACACACCCACCAGAAGCTGATCTCACACCCATCCCAGGCTCTGCCTGCTCCACCCTCCGCGGGCATGTGCACAGACACACGCCCACACTCGCCTGGGTGACCAAGGGCCCCCCCCCCCACAGATCTGCAGCTTTCCGGGCCCCTCACACACTCCTTACACGTGCCCTAGGGCCCCTGCCACAACACACATGACCTCAAGGCTCCTTAGACTTGACTCTCCCCAGAGCAGGCCTCAGAGCCCCACTCACCCACATAAGAGCACACATCCTCCACCCCAGGCCCATCCCAAACACTCCCCGGCCTTCCCACAGCAGCTCCTACCCCAGCCGTGAGCCACCGTGTCACAGCGGGTGCCACGGAGCCCAGTGGAGCAATGTGGGTGGGTGGGTGTGGCATTCTGCGTGCACAGCAGAGACCGCGCTCAGCCCCCTGTGCTCCGTTCCCTGCCTCAGGTGAACTCTCCCCTTGCCGCATCAACAACGGGGGCTGCCAGGACCTGTGTCTGCTCACTCACCAAGGCCACGTCAACTGCTCCTGCCGAGGGGGCCGCATCCTCCAGGAGGACCTCACCTGCCAGGGTGAGAGCCTGAGGAGGGAGGAGGGCGCCTGGGGGACCCTGGGCGCAGATGGGGACCGTCTCCTCCCAGACTGTTCAGCCCCAAAGCCTGTCACCAAGGAGAAGCAGGACGACCTCAGTTCCTGGGAGGAGACGGGTATGGGCTCTCGGGCTCCAGGGCGCCGGCTCACAGAACCCCTCCACCTTCCTCCCCAGCGGTGAACTCCTCTTGCCGAGCGCAAGATGAGTTCGAGTGTGCCAACGGCGAGTGCATCAGCTTCAGCCTGACGTGTGACGGCGTCTCCCACTGCAAGGACAAGTCTGACGAGAAGCCATCCTACTGCAGTGAGCGCCTCCCCCAGCCCCAGGGCATCCCCCTCCACCTCCCCCAGCCCCAGGGCATCCCCCTCCACCTCCCCCAGCCCCAGGGCACCCCCCACACCTCCCCTAGCCCCGACCCGGCCTCCTGAGTCACCAGTCTCGGCCCCTAGGAAAGAGGGCGTGGGAGTAAGGGGGGCAAAAACCCTCAGTCCAAGAAGGCGTTTGGGGAGCTCGTGAAGGGCAGAGCCCGAGGGCCCCGTGCCAGGCCCAGAGCGGGAGCGCGTGTTTGCCCAGGGAGCAAAGGCACGCACGACGCCTCGGCAGGGGCCGCCCCTCCCGTGTGGCTGCGGCTGACTCATGGCCTGTCCACACCCCCACCCCACCCCCCACAGACACACGCCGCTGCAAGAAGACTTTCCGCCAGTGCAACAACGGGCGCTGTGTGTCCAACATGCTGTGGTGCAACGGGGCAGATGACTGTGGGGACGGCTCCGACGAGATTCCCTGCAACAGTGAGTGGGACCCGTGCCAGGCCTCCACCCCCCAGCCCTGCCTCACCCTTGCTCCCCAGGCCCCGGGGAGTCTGGTTCAGGGCAGGGCACTGTATGATGGGCCTGGGCCTGCCTGGCCCCCACGGGGAGGACCCCGCTTGATGGCACCGGGCGGGCGCTGTTCTAGAGACGGCCTGTGGTGTGGGCGAATTCCGCTGCCGGGACGGAACCTGCATTGGGAACTCCAGCCGCTGCAACCAGTTTGTGGACTGTGAGGACGCGTCTGATGAGATGAACTGCAGTGAGTGATGCTCCCTTCCTGGGTGCCTCCGTGGCTCCTCTCTCCTCCTCCCCCCGGGTCCTCTTAGCCTTCCCACTGGCCCACGTGGTGGCCCCAGTCCTCTCCCAGCCTGCCCCATCCATTCCCTGGCGCCAGGTGTAGACAGAGCCCCCCCATCCCCAAGGACACAGTTCAACTTTCTAAAACACACGAAGGCACCATGGGGGCCAGCAGGTCCGTGGGAGGGTGTTTGGAGGCAACCTGGTCATCACCCTCATCCTCGCTCCCCCTCCCTGCCAGGCGCCACTGACTGCAGCAGCTACTTCCGCCTGGGGGTGAAGGGCGTGCGCTTCCAGCCCTGTGAGCGGACCTCCCTCTGCTACGCGCCCAGCTGGGTGTGCGATGGCGCCAACGACTGCGGGGACTACAGCGATGAGCGCGACTGCCCAGGTCAGGCCAGTGGGCCGAGTACGGTGGGCAGCGGACCCCCAAGGTGGCCGCGCCCTCATGCCCCCCTCACCCTCAGGTGTGAAGCGGCCCAGATGCCCCCTGAACTACTTCGCCTGCCCCAGTGGGCGCTGCATCCCCATGAGCTGGACGTGTGACAAGGAGGACGACTGCGAACACGGCGAGGATGAGACCCACTGCAGTGAGTGACCACAGCACCCGTGCACCTGAGCTGGGCATCCAAAGGACTTGTGAGGGGCGGGGGCTTCACCAGAGCCACTAAGACCTTGCCCAGGCCCCACCTCTTGGTTCCCTCCCAGGAAATGCCCTCCTGGGAAGCAGACACCCTGGGCATCACCCCTGCCTCTACCCAGAACCTCTGGCTCAGAGAGGGGGCCATCTCTCTAGCTCCTGCTGAGCCCCCGACAAATGGTGCCATGGGAAGCTCTCCCAGTCGTCCTGTGGCATCTGCCTGCCCAGCTGAGTGCCCTGCCGTCCCTCCCCCATCTAACTATGGCTTCCAACTGCCCCAGACAAGTTCTGCTCAGAGGCCCAGTTTGAGTGTCAGAACCATCGCTGCATCTCCAAGCAGTGGCTGTGTGACGGCAGCGATGACTGTGGGGATGGCTCGGACGAGGCGGCTCACTGCGGTGAGGGGTGCCTGGGGTCAGGTTGGGGAGGTGGCCATGGGAGGGACAGGCCTCCACACCCTGCCTGGGGGCAACGAAACAGTGGGGACGTCACCCTGGCTGCTCCACCCACTCCTGAGTCTCTCTGTGGCTCCCTGTTTCCTCCACAGAAGGCAAGACGTGCGGCCCCAACTCCTTCTCCTGCCCGGGCACCCACGTGTGCGTCCCTGAGCGCTGGCTCTGTGATGGTGACAAGGACTGTGCTGATGGAGCTGACGAGAGCGTCACAGCCGGCTGCTGTGAGTGGCGGTACCATGAGGACTGGGACGGGCAGCTCATGGCCACAGTCTCAATTTGCAGAAGGGGAAACCGAGGTCAAGGAGAGGAAATGCTTCAGCAGGGGTCACTCAGGCGGCCAGTGGCGGAGCCCTAACTACAGCTCGGGTGTCCAGATGCCCCGTCCAGTGTTCTGCCTGTCCTACCATCGGAGCACGGGAAAGTCAAGGGGTGACAGCAGCAGGTCAGGCAGGGACTGAGGGGCTCTGTCCACCTCTGTCCACAGTGTACAACAGCACCTGTGACGAACGCGAATTCATGTGTCAGAACCGCCAGTGCATCCCCAAGCACTTCATGTGTGACCACGACCGTGACTGTGCCGATGGCTCCGACGAGTCCCCGGAGTGTGGTGAGCCTGGGGCCGTGGCGGGAGGGGGCCCTGCCCTCGTCAAGCCCAGGCCACCAGCCTCACCTGCCCCCTCCATCCGCAGAGTACCCGACCTGCGGCCCCAACGAGTTCCGCTGCGCCAACGGGCGCTGCCTGAGCTCCCGCCAGTGGGAGTGCGATGGTGAAAATGACTGCCATGACCAGAGCGACGAGGCGCCCAAGAATCCGCACTGCACCAGCCCAGGTGGGCCTCGTGCATGGCTCCCTTCCCCATCTCGGCCCCCAGCCCCATCCCCGAGGCCACCCGGGACCCCACTGACCCGCCACCTCTGCCCTCCCCAGAGCACAAGTGCAACGCCTCCTCGCAGTTCCTGTGCAGCAGCGGGCGCTGCGTGGCCGAGGCGCTGCTTTGCAACGGCCAGGACGACTGCGGCGACGGCTCAGACGAGCGCGGCTGCCACATCAATGAGTGTCTCAGCCGCAAGCTCAGTGGCTGCAGCCAGGACTGCGAGGACCTCAAGATCGGCTTCAAGGTGCGTTGCGCCCTGGGCAGGAGCCTCCACACCCCAGAGCCTGGCAGGGACGCCCTTCTCCAGCCCCCATTCATTTGTTCACTCAACAAGGGCTAATTTGGCTCCTCCTCTGCCAGGCGGGGTCCTTGGCCCTGGGGACACAGCACTGAGCACAACAGAAAGCTCTGCTTGGTTGGGTCTGCATCTGTTTGGAAGGCAGAGCCAGCAGGCTTTGCTGGCAGACGAGGTCAGGGGCGTGAGAGAGGGAGGGGCGTGCAGATGCCAAGTCGGCACCAGATGTTCAGGTTTGTGGTTCGAGGAGGAGGCCAGACAGGAGAGAGTCTGGGAGCTGTCACCATAGAGACGGCATTTAAGTCATGAGTCTGGATGAGATCCCCAAGGGGGCCAGTGTAGATGGAAAAGAGGAAGGTCTAAGGCCTGAGCCCTGTGCTCAGCCACATGGAGGGCAGGGCAGTGAGGGGCAAGCAGCAGAGGGGCCTAAGCAGGGGCAGCCACTGGGGCGGGAGCACAGCCAAGTGAAGGAAGTGTTGGAGGAGGTGATCAGCTCTGTCAAACGATACTCACAGGCCGAGTAAGATGAGGCCTGAGCATCAAGCTCCGGATGTGGCGACATGGCGGTCGCTGGGGCCTTACTCCAGTTGTTTTGGTTGGGGTGAGAGCCAGACTGCTCAGTACCTGTCTGCTGCCTGCCCCCCTGGCCAGGCTGGGCTTCCCTATCAGAGCCAGCTACCCAGGGTGGAGGGAGCTGGAGGCCCAGGAGAGCTTCTGACCCCAGGTCTCCAGGGTGGGAGGCCTGCAGTTCCTGGGGTGGCCCAGACCCCTGCCGGTGCCCACCCAAGGCTCCCTGTGCCCGCAGTGCCGCTGCCGCCCTGGCTTCCGCCTGAAGGACGATGGCCGGACATGCGCTGACGTGGACGAGTGCAGCACCACCTTCCCCTGCAGCCAGCGCTGCATCAACACCCACGGCAGCTACAAGTGCCTGTGCGTGGAGGGCTACGCCCCCCGCGGCGGTGACCCCCACAGCTGCAAAGCTGTGACTGGTGAGAAGGGCACTTAGAGGCTGTGCGGTTGGCCCGGGCAGCCGGCGGGGGTTGTGGTGGAAGGGCTGGGACGGCCAAGCTGAAGACAGGCTGGGGATCTGGCGGGGCTGGAGGGTGCCTCAGCCGGCAGCTGAGCCAGGACCCTCCGTCTGCAGACGAGGAACCATTTCTGATCTTCGCCAACCGGTACTACCTGCGCAAGCTCAACCTGGATGGCTCCAACTACACGCTGCTGAAGCAGGTGCCAGACACAGCCCTCCTCGCCCCACCGACCGCCCAGCCCACAGCTGCTTCCCTCGCCCTGCCCAGCCCCTCATTCTCCGCACTTGGGCCCATGATCATCACCCTCCACTGACTTCTCCAGCCATCCACATCCTGACTCTTTGGTCACCCCTCTGCCCACCCCCCAAATCCAGGGCCTAAACAACGCTGTCGCCTTGGACTTTGACTACCGAGAGCAGATGATCTACTGGACGGACGTGACAACCCAGGGCAGCATGATCCGAAGGATGCACCTTAATGGGAGTAACGTACAGGTGAGGCCGGGAGCCGAGAGCCAGCCCCAGGGTCCCTCCCCGAAGGCCATCTCCCCTCCTGCCCACCCAGCCCACTGAATTACGGCTTCTCTCCCCCCCACCACTGAGCCACTTGCATGACTCTGCTTGTCCTCACTCCTCTCTCCAAGCCCAGCGGGCAAGGTCTGGGAGAGTCCTCTTGCTCTTTCCCTGATCAGCAGTAAGTCCCCCCTTATGCCTGACCTCCCTTAAACCTGTGCTCTTGAGCACTGCGGGCTTTGGGGTGTGGTCTCTCACACCTAGAGACCTCTTTCCCTGAGCCTCAGCTGACACCAGGGCCAGGGAGGGCCTTTTCCATCTGCTGTTCTCCCAGAGAGGCTGAGAGTCCTGCCCAGGTCACCCAGGGCCCTTCCTTCCTGCCCCTGCCCACAGGTGCTGCACCGGACGGGCCTCAGCAACCCTGACGGGCTGGCCGTGGACTGGGTTGGCGGCAACCTGTACTGGTGTGACAAAGGCCGAGACACCATCGAAGTGTCCAAGCTCAATGGGGCCTATCGTGCGGTGCTGGTCAGCTCCGGCCTCCGTGAGCCCCGGGCTCTGGTGGTGGATGTGCAGAACGGGTATGTGGGTGAGGAGGGCTGGGGAGCCCTGATAGCAGCTGGTGCGCTCAGGCGTCCAGACCCTGCCTCCCCTCAGGCTCCAGGTGGGACCAGTCCCTGATTTTCAGGGCTCACTGCCCACCCACCTGCCAGGTACCTGTACTGGACAGACTGGGGGGACCACTCACTGATCGGCCGGATCGGCATGGATGGGTCTGACCGCAGTGTCATCGTGGACACCAAGATCACATGGCCCAATGGCCTCACACTGGACTACGTCACCGAACGCATCTACTGGGCTGACGCCCGTGAGGACTACATTGAGTTTGCCAGCCTGGATGGCTCCAATCGCCGTGTTGGTCAGTGTGCCAGTGAGGCTGCTCAGACACAGCAGACCTGGTGGGGATGGGAGGGTCTGAAGCTACAGGGGATCGGGATTTGGGGGCAAGAGTGGGCTTAAAAGCCAGAGGGCATGGTCTGAGGACGCCACCCACCAGAGGTCTGGGGGTTCAGAGCACCCCGGGTCATGCCCTCCTGGACCCTCCCAGGCATGAAGCCACCACCAGCACCCTTGGGAAGGAGAGAGAGAGGTGGTTCCCAGTGATAGGCAGGTGGGAGTGGGAGGGCTGGGGCTGGGGTTCTCAGCGTGCCCCCACTTCCTGGCAGGGGCTCTTCAAGTATTGTGGAGCAGGGACCTGCTGGCAGACAGGCCTGGAGGAGCTGGGTTCCAACTCCGCCACTTACTAGCTGTGTCCCTTGGGGCTGTTGCTGGGGCTAGGGCCCACCTCGCAGGGATGCTGTGGGGTTCAGGAGGCCCAGCGGGGAAGGTGCCTGGTGCTGCTCGGTGCTGACAGGCTGCCTGGCCCTCGCCCCTCCTACCCCGCCCCGCCCGCAGTGCTGAGCCAGGACATCCCGCACATCTTCGCTCTGACCCTGTTTGAGGACTACGTCTACTGGACCGACTGGGAGACAAAGTCCATCAACCGTGCCCACAAGACCACGGGTACCAACAAGACGCTCCTCATCAGCACGCTGCACCGGCCCATGGACCTGCACGTCTTCCACGCCCTGCGCCAGCCCGACGGTAAGCGGCTGCGGAGTGAGAGCCCGCCACCAGGGAGCAGGGCACGAGGGCTTCCTGTCCGACCCTCCCCCGGCACCGACTGAGCAGTGCTTGCAGACACCAGGAGACTTGGGAGGCTGTACAGACAGGCTGCGATCTGGCTCTCAGGAGCTACAGCAAGGCCCTGAGGCCCGTCCAGCAGGCCGGACCCCAAGGCAGGCAGGGCAGAGCTGAGGAAGGGCATGAAGGAGGCTGCGGCAGGGTTCAGGCCAGGCCTGGTCCTGGGAGCTCGAGAGAGTCCTCTCCTGTCTCTGGCTTCAGCTTCCCCTGAGAGAGCAGGCTTTGGCTCTGTCCCACCTCTGCCCAGGGTAGATGGGCTATCTATCAGGCTAGGCAGCCTTTCAAAGATCAGAAAACGCATCACCAGCCAGTGCTGCCATCCCTCCACCGGAGCCAGGGGCTTGGGGAGCAGTGGTCCATAACCTGGGCCAGTCAGCTGCCCTTGAACTGCCTGTCCTCCGCAGTGCCCAATCACCCCTGCAAGGTCAACAACGGCGGCTGCAGCAACCTGTGCCTGCTGTCCCCAGGGGGCGGACACAAGTGTGCCTGTCCCACCAACTTCTACCTGGGCAGCGACGGGCGCAACTGTGTGTCCAACTGCACTGCCAGCCAGGTGAGGCTCGGCCCCAGACCCCACTCACTGATGCCTCGTCCCCCCACCAGTACCCCCAGCTCCTCCTTGGACCCCAGCACCCGCTCTAGTGTCCTCACACACCTGGTTTTCCCACGCTAACACCCCCACATTTCTTGCCTACCTCTTGTCTCCCCACAGCAATACTTTTACACCCGTCACCTCATACAAACACCCCCATACCCTAGCCCTGACCCCCTACCCATCCTCCTAACCCCCACTTCCACACAGACACCCCTCGCCCGGCCTTCCCGCACTCCCCACATCCCAACCTTCCATCCAGCTCAACCTCCCCCCGAGGTACCTGACCCACTGCTTCTCTGAAACATCCCTGCCCCTCAAAAGAAAACCTCCTGAGTTCCCCAGACCCCCACCAACCCCTCTCGCCCCCGCCTGCCCTCCAGTTTGTGTGCAAGAACGACAAGTGCATCCCCTTCTGGTGGAAGTGTGACACGGAGGATGACTGCGGGGACCACTCGGACGAGCCCCCGGACTGTCGTGAGTGCCTGGGCGGGGTGGCGACAGGGTCCTGCGTCAGGGCTGCCTGACTCCCGAGGCCCGGGCCGGCCACACCCACCACCGGCCCTTCTGACGCTGATCTTCCCTCCTGGCAGCCGAGTTCAAGTGCCGCCCAGGACAATTCCAGTGCTCGACAGGCATCTGCACGAACCCCGCCTTCATCTGTGATGGGGACAACGACTGCCAGGACAACAGTGACGAGGCCAACTGTGGTAAAGGGCTGCCCGGCCACCAACTACCCTCCTGCCCTGCCTTTCCCCTCCCTGGGATTCAAGGCTTTGGTAACTGTGCTCCAAGGGCGGGGACGCTCAGCCCACAGCAGCCGCCTCTCCAGGCTGGACTTCTGCTGCTCCAGCCCTGAGCCTGAGGGGGTGGGGCCCTCGCCCTGCCCCCGAGTCCTCCATCCACCGTTACTTACCCTCCCCCACCCACAGACATCCACGTCTGCTTGCCCAGCCAGTTCAAGTGCACCAACACCAACCGCTGTATCCCTGGCATCTTCCGCTGCAACGGGCAGGACAACTGTGGAGACGGAGAGGACGAGAGGGACTGCCGTGAGTGCCTGGGGCAGCGGCAGGGAAGGGGGTGGCGGGAGACGGGCATGGAAACACGATTAGCGTTGAAACCTGCCCCCTTCCCCGCTTCTTCTGGGAGCTGCGCTGCTCTCGAGTAATGTTATTAGATAAGCAACATAAATTATATGAGGCGTGACTTGGTTTGCTCATAAAATCGTCATGCTTGGTATAGAGATGTGCAAATCCAGAAAACAAAAAACACCAAAATTGGAGATAAACTGTCCCTTCCTCCCGAAAACTTGCTGTCAGGACCAGGGCCAGGGCCAGGCCTTAGAAGAAGACAGTGATCTTGAACTGTGGTGGGAGGTGGAATGGGCAGGTCCTCATTCTCTCCCCAACCCCACAGCCGAGGTGACCTGTGCCCCCAACCAGTTCCAGTGCTCCATCACCAAGCGCTGCATCCCCCGAGTCTGGGTCTGTGACCGGGACAACGACTGTGTGGATGGCAGCGATGAGCCCGCCAACTGCAGTGAGTGTCCTGGACTCCACCCTCCCTCTACAACGCCTGCTCCTCCCACCACCCCCACGTGCGACCCTGTTGGTGGCCACTCCCCCCAGGCCCCACCTTTGCAGCACATTTCTCCCCTTCACCACCGGGCCACCCCCTTGCAGCCCAGATGACCTGCGGAGTGGATGAGTTCCGCTGCAAGGACTCGGGCCGCTGTATCCCAGCACGCTGGAAGTGTGATGGAGAGGATGACTGTGGGGACGGCTCGGATGAGCCCAAAGAAGAGTGTGGTGAGCTTCAGGGAAGGCACTCTGCCTGAGCAGTGGGCACAGTGTCCGCTGGCTGGGGAGGGCCGGGGCTGCCTGCTAACTGGGTCCCTGCACGGCCTGTGCCCACTGCCTCTTGTCTAGTTCCCATCCCCACCCCCACCGGCACTTCATCGGCACAGACCTGTGCAGACTTTTCTCTGCCCACCTGATGGCATCTCTTGATCCCCTCCCCAAAGCAGCTCCCCTGAATTGTGTCCCTTCTGCCCTATCAGCTGCCGTAGACTCCACATCTCAGAACACAGCCTGGGCTCCCACCGCTGACATTTGTCAGGCTGGAGTGCCCACTCTCCTGCTCCTGGGCATCCTGACCGCATCTGTCCGAGACCCTGACGTCCTTCCCCGACTCTGTCCCTGATTGCCCCAATGTCTGCCCCCTAGACGAGCGCACCTGCGAGCCCTACCAGTTTCGCTGCAAGAACAACCGCTGTGTGCCAGGCCGCTGGCAGTGTGATTACGACAATGACTGTGGGGACAATTCCGACGAGGAGAGCTGCAGTATGTCCCCTACCCCGCCCCACACAGCCCAGCAGGTGCCCTTCCCTGGGAGACCTCGGGCACCTCCCTGCTCAGCATCTCTGCCCCTACCGCCACCAGGCTGCACTAGGGCAGGTGGCCGCCTCCCAGGACTGGGGGTCAGGAGCCCACTCCCTCCTCACCCCAACCCACCCCACTCCATGTTGTGTATTTGAGTTTGTGCCATTTCACCTCATCTCATGTTTCTCTCCATTTTCACACTGTCCTCTCGGGGTTGCAGAGGTAGGTGTCTCTGATGTGCCCGTGATCCTACCACATCCCCTGCCGCTGTCCCAGAGCCCACCTGTCCCTGTGCTGTGCCAGCCCATCATCCTTTACTGGCCTCTCCTTAAACCCTGGTGCTTGTCTTAGTGGTCTTGTCCCTCCCCTTCCCTCCCCATACACAGTCTGTTGTGAGGGCAGGGCCAGGGGCCGTACCCTCTCTCATGTGTCTGGCCCAGAGGGGTAAGTGTGAGCATCCTCTGGGCCCAGCTGGTCCCCTGAGGGCAGCCAGTTAACTTGCCCAGGATTGGCTGAGCATCTTGGTCCTTATGCCAGTCGACTGTGGCCTTCAGGGACACGGGGATGGGTGACATTGCTCTTCAAGGGCTGCAGATGCCCTTGAAGGCTGAGTCCCCATGCTCACCCTCCTGGGGCCTGTCTCTCCCCTGTCCTTCCCCAGCCCCTCGGCCCTGCTCTGAGAGTGAGTTCTCCTGTGCCAATGGCCGCTGCATTGCCGGGCGCTGGAAATGCGATGGGGATCATGACTGTGCAGATGGCTCAGATGAGGTGGGCAGGGAGACCAGAAGGAGGGAAGGGTGGCCTCAGAAGAGTCAGGGCACGGCCGCAGGGGTGCCCAGATCTGACCAGGACGCCTCCTTCCATGCCCACAGAAAGACTGCACCCCCCGCTGTGACATGGACCAGTTTCAGTGCAAGAGTGGTCACTGCATCCCCCTGCGCTGGCGCTGTGATGCAGATGCTGACTGCATGGACGGCAGTGATGAGGAAGCCTGTGGCACTGGCGGTGAGCCCCTGAGCTTGGCTCCCCAGCCATCCCGCCATCCCCCCAACCCCACACTAGCACTTAGTCAAGGAGCGAATTGGGTTGAAATCCAGCAGAAACCTTTAGACTGTGTCCTTCCAGGCCCCACCCCACAAGTTTCTACATGGCAGGTACTGCCCTGAGAAGCAAAGTCACTGCTCACTTCCCTTCCTGGGGCAATGAGGCAGCACCTGCCCCCAGCTGACCAGGCTGGGCTCAACAGCCCAGAGAGGGCAGTGGGAAGCCCAGGTGAGAGAAGGCTGGGGCTTGGTGCAAAGACCCCAGCAGCGAGGGCAGAAATCCTGGCTCTGTGCTGATGGGCCAAGGACAGGGACTGGAACCTAGGTCTCCTGACTCCCTGCCCAGTGCTCTTCCTCTGTCCGGGGCATTGAACTACAGTCGGCCCAGGACCCTGCCACGACCACCAGAGAAAGAGGGCCCGCTGGACCCCTCTGGACACTCTTCCCCTCAAAGGCTTCTTGCCCCTAAACACCAGAGGAGGGAGTTCTGCCTAGCTACCCAGCCGGTAGAAAGTTAGGAAACCCGGGTTGGAGTTGGAGGTACCACTGCTTTCCGGCTCTTCCCTCTAGGCCTCCGCCTCTGGAGGGAGGGGTCGAGGTAAGACCAGGCCCCCAGCAGCCTGGGGCTCAGGGCTCATTTTTCACTCTTTGCTCCCCCTGGTGCCCAGTGCGGACATGCCCCCTGGATGAGTTCCAGTGCAATAACACCCTATGCAAGCCACTGGCATGGAAGTGTGATGGCGAGGACGACTGTGGGGACAACTCAGACGAGAACCCAGAGGAGTGCGGTGAGGCTCCTGGGCACTGGCGGGGCTCTGGGCAGGGCGGGGCTCTCACGCTCCCAGGTGGCCCGAGGCCCGCCCCGAGGCTGATTCTGACTCTTGTCTCCTCCCGCCACCTGGCCGCTGCAGTCCGGTTCGTGTGCCCTCCCAACCGGCCTTTCCGTTGCAAGAACGACCGCGTCTGCCTGTGGATCGGGCGCCAGTGCGACGGCACCGACAACTGCGGAGATGGAACTGATGAGGAGGACTGTGGTGAGCAGGGGGCCAGTGAGAAGGAGCCTGGGGTGCCTAGAGTGGGTGTCTACCTGTGACTGGGGGGCCCCAGTGGGAAGAGGGGCAGGGTGGTAAATCCCCAGGACCTGAAGCCCCACCCTCCCCCAGAGCCGCCCACCGCGCAGACCGCCCACTGCAAAGACAAGAAGGAGTTTCTGTGCCGGAACCAGCGCTGCCTCTCCTCCTCCCTGCGCTGCAATATGTTCGATGACTGCGGGGACGGCTCTGACGAGGAGGGCTGCAGCATCGGTGAGACAGGCGTGCTGGGGCATGGGGTGGGCCGGGAGGGGCGGAGAGCCGAAGCACAGGCCTATGGGGGTTCGGAAGAGGATCCACTTTCTGTCCCCGCAGACCCTAAGCTGACCAGCTGCGCCGCCAATGCCAGCATCTGCGGGGATGAGGCACGTTGCGTGCGCACCGAGAAAGCCGCGTACTGTGCCTGCCGCACTGGCTTCCACACAGTGCCAGGCCAGCCCGGATGCCAGGGTAGGAAGGCGGCGGGGCCTAGCGGGCGGGTGGGCGGAAGCCCCAGCCGCAAGACTCTCCATGACGCTCCCGTGTCACCCCCCAGACATCAACGAATGCCTGCGCTTCGGCACCTGCTCACAGCTCTGCAACAACACCAAGGGTGGCCACCTGTGCAGCTGTGCGCGCAACTTCATGAAGACGCACAACACCTGCAAGGCGGAAGGTAGGCGCTGCGGGAGGACCGAGAGAGGGGCGCGGCTTGCAACACGGGTATGAAACTGGGACCAGGAATACGCTGTTTTTCGTTCATATCCCCTTGGCCTGAGGCGGAACCCCAGGCCCACAGGTGCAGCTTCCTGCACGTAGAGCTGGCAGCCGTGCAGAGGCCGCCGGGCTGAGGAGTTCTGGGCTGAGGAGAGAGCGCACAGACACGCATCACCATGTGTATCCCACTTGCGTATTCCCATTACACTTTGTTCCAGCTGCCCTAAGGTGTATGATTAACAAAATTGTCAGATATTTAACGTGTGCAAGGTGATGATCTGATTAATGTGCACCTGGTGAAAGGATCCCCCCGCTGGATTTACGCATCCGTCACTCACTTTGCATATTCACCTTTTCTTTTTTTTGTGAGAACGTGTAAGCTCTATTCCTACACATTCTTTGACACATACCTGTACCTTCCTTGTGCCTGAATACAGACACCCCCCACATCCACGTACACACACCTGTGCACACATAGGGGCGTATAGATACACAGAACCCCACCACACATGCCCAACTGCACTCAGATGCCCATGCACACCTACACCCCTCCATGGCCATGCTCATACATCCCCACGTGCGTGTGCACCCACGAGCAGATATCAGACAGTTTGGAGCAGAGAGCGTGGTGATGCCAGCCAGAGGCCGTGAATAGGCAGAAGTCCCTAAGGCTGGAAGAGGAGAGACAGCTTTCTGGAGTATCAGGTCACACTAGATCAGCTCAAGAGAGGAGAGGAGAGGAGAGGAGAAGGAAGTTCTAAGGACTGAGGCTAGAGCCGTCAAGCCTGGCTCTGGGGCAGGATCAGCAGAGGCTTCTGGCTGGGGCAGAAAGTTCCATGAGGAGAGAAGACATTGTGGGAGAGGGGCTGGGCTGGATGGGGAGCACATCTAGGGTGGCTCCTCCCAGCACCAGGCCCAACAGCCCCACCTCACCTTTCACCCCCGCCAACATCTGGTCTTCTGTCCCTCCAGGCTCTGAGTATCAGGTCCTGTACATCGCTGACGACAATGAGATCCGCAGCCTGTTCCCCAGTCACCCCCATTCGGCTTACGAGCAGGCCTTCCAGGGTGACGAGAGTGTCCGCATCGATGCCATGGATGTCCATGTCAAGGCCGGCCGCGTCTACTGGACTAACTGGCACACGGGCACCATCTCCTACCGCAGCCTACCACCTGCCGCGCCCCCCACCACTTCCAATCGCCACCGGCGGCAGATTGACCGGGGTGTCACCCACCTCAATGTAAGCACCCAGCCTGGGGTGGGATCTACACGGAGACATGGACTGGGTGGGAAGACTCCAAAGAGTAGACGGCTCAGAGCAGAGTTTGCAAAGGACAGCGGAGGGGGCAAAGGGTGAGACCGGAGGGCAGGCCAGCCTTCGGATTACATGGTGAGGCTCAGACAGCAAGCGGACAGAGCAGCACTATCATCAGTAGCTGGCTCTGCCACATCGCGGTCAAGGCTGCAGGGCCGGCGGGCCCCTGGCCTTCAGCATCAGAGCCGCATTCACTCCTGTCACTGCCAGCCCACTGTGTCTGTCTTGCCATCCTGTTTAGCCTCTTTGGGCCTTACTTTGTTCCTCATAAAACAGGGTGATGGTATTTAGCAGGGACAGGCTAGCGAGGGGTGGGAGGATGGATAATGGGCAGGAAGACGAAAGGTGGTAGCCCCTGAAGTGGTGACCTCCCCGTTCAGATTTCAGGGCTCAAGATGCCGAGGGGCATTGCTGTCGACTGGGTGGCCGGGAACGTGTACTGGACGGACTCGGGCCGAGATGTGATTGAAGTGGCGCAGATGAAGGGCGAGAACCGCAAGACACTCATCTCCGGCATGATTGACGAGCCCCACGCCATTGTGGTGGACCCGCCGAGGGGGTGGGCAGCGGTCCGAGGGGGGCATCTGGGCCGGGCCAGGGAGCCCCTGGGATGGGGGCAGGTGCCCAGCATCCGCCAGTGTGTCCTTCCCCTCCCAGACCAGTCTGAGGTCAGAGGCCTCCACAGGCCCCAGCTCTTCTGGGCTGCCCCAGCCCTGGCCGTCCCCCTGCTGCCTGGAGTCTCCCTGGCCCACTCGGATGGGGCCTGACCTCCGCCTGACTGGCTGTCAGGGGCGGCCGGGTTCTAGGCTTCTCTGCTTCAGGGGGCAGCTCTGCCTACTTAGATGACCCCAGATCAGCACATTGTGGTTTTAGAGTAAAAGATCCTTAACCTGATCAGGAAGCTGACTCCCCCTGGTTCTCTCTGGAGGAGATGGACAGAACACCCTCCTCTCAATACCCAGCAGTCCCTGTGCCCACCTTGACAGGCCTCCTCCGGCAGCCTCAGGTCCTACCCACACTCCTTCTCCCTCCTCAGAACCATGTACTGGTCAGACTGGGGGAACCACCCCAAGATTGAAACGGCAGCAATGGATGGGACCCTTCGGGAGACACTGGTACAGGACAACATCCAATGGCCCACAGGTCCGTGTGGCCGGGGGCAGGGAGTGTGGGAGGGCTAGGCTTGTTGAGCCTGGGGCCACACAAAAGCCAGGGAGGGGAAGGGCTTGGATGGGGATGAGACAGGTGGGTTATGGAGGCTCCTCCCAGAAAAGGTGTTTGGAAGTGTTCACGGGACCAGGGTGGAGCGGTCCCAAACATGGAGACAGTCTTGCTTTTTCCCCAAGCCTGGGGTGGGAAGGCCAGGCCCTCACAGTGCTCTCTGCTCCCCCAGGCCTGGCCGTGGATTATCACAATGAACGGCTGTACTGGGCCGATGCCAAGCTCTCAGTCATCGGCAGCATCCGGCTCAACGGCACAGACCCCATCGTGGCTGCTGACAGCAAACGAGGTCAGCGTCCGCCAGCAGCCTCGGCCAGCCCTGACCGCAGGCCTTGTGGTCCTCCCCTCTGAGTCCAAGGCCTCGTCCAGTGCCTGCCATCCTCCTCGGCCTGGCCCCCAACAATCCTGCAGCGCCTTTCAGGCCCCTCCCAGCTGGACCCCCCTGCATCAGCCATGCAGGCCTGTGGTCTCTGCTGACCTCTGGGCCACTTGTCCATTCATTCATTCTACCAATGAGTATTGAGCTACGTGGAGGCCCCATGGGTACTAGTAGGAACTTAGCAAATGTGGGGAGAGGGAACAGAAGTCCATCCTGTCCCCCGAATTCTAGAGCTGATGGAATCTTTTGTCAGTAGTGGCCACAGGAGGAGGAATAGTCTGGGGGGAGTTGACTTTGGGACATGTTGAGTGTGAGGTGCCGGGAGCTGTGGGGGCCAGTGTCCTGGAGAGTGTGACCAGGGCCTGAGACCCCTCTGACTCCTCCCCAGGCCTAAGTCACCCCTTCAGCATCGATGTCTTTGAGGATTACATCTACGGCGTCACCTACATCAATAACCGTGTCTTCAAGATCCATAAGTTTGGACACAGCCCCTTGATCAACCTGACGGGGGCCCTGAGCCATGCCTCCGACGTGGTCCTGTACCACCAGCACAAGCAGCCTGAAGGTGGGCGGAGAGGGCAGGCCTGGGGGCCCTGGGTCTCCCAGCTGCAGCCTCAGGTCCTGGTGGGCAGGCGAGGGTCTAGGTCTGCAGGGCTCAGCACCCTCCCACCCCTGCCCACCTGCAGTGACCAACCCCTGTGACCGCAAGAAGTGCGAGTGGCTCTGCCTGCTGAGCCCCAGCGGGCCCGTCTGCACCTGTCCCAATGGGAAGCGACTGGACAATGGCACGTGTGTGGCTGTGCCCTCGCCCACGCCCCCGCCAGACGGTAAGCCCACGCCCCGCCCTGTCCCCATCCCCTGCTCCAGGGCCACCCCTCCGCGGCCCCTGAAGTCTCCTTCTCCCTTGGCTCTGCCCCCTATGGTCCTTCCCACAGCCCCTCGGCCCGGAACCTGTAACCTGCAGTGCTTCAATGGTGGCAGCTGCTTCCTCAACGCCCGGAGGCAGCCCAAGTGCCGCTGCCAGCCCCGCTACACCGGCGACAAGTGTGAGCTGGACCAGTGCTGGGAGCACTGTCGCAACGGGGGCACCTGCGCTGCCTCCCCCTCTGGTATGGCCTTCAGTTCTCCCGCCAGGACTCCTCAGGGCCCCTGGACCCCAGGGCCCCCACCCTCAAGCTGCCCTTCAAGCAAATCCCCAGCCCCTCCCCTGCTCACTTCACCTCTGCCCCCCTGCCCCGCCTCCTGCCCACAACCCCAGTGTCCCTCTTCTCCACCATTTGCCTCCCACCGGGGTCCTCCCAGCCCCATTCCCCGCAATAGGGCTGGGCAGCTCAGTGGGCCACAGTCCTACTCACACATCCTCTCCCGCCAGGCATGCCCACGTGCCGGTGCCCCACAGGCTTCACGGGCCCCAAATGCACCCAGCAGGTGTGTGCGGGCTACTGCGCCAACAACAGCACCTGCACTGTCAACCAGGGCAACCAGCCCCAGTGCCGGTGCCTTCCCGGCTTCCTGGGAGATCGCTGCCAGTACCGTGAGTGAGCCGGCCCTGGGCCCTGGGGCAGGGGACGATGGAGCTGGGGCCTGAGTCCTAGGGAGGGAGGTCATTCATAGCTCAGCCAGGCCCAAGCAGCTGGCGCTGCCCCACGAAGGTGTCAGTGTCAGCCCCCTCCCCCGAGCCTCACTCCCTCAGCAGTGTCAGGATTATTTAAGCAAAAGTAGTTCCCTGTCAGGATACTCAGGGACATCTTTGTACCCTAGAGCCTATGACGCGGGGACAGCAGGGGGCTCAGGAGGAGGTGGACATCACCCAAAAGGCCTGGGGGTCCCCTCAGGTGTCCAGCTGCTCCCCATAACCTGTGGAGGACCCTCACAAGGATGGGGTTTGAGGCACCTACTCTCCCACCCCCTAAACCACAGGGCAATGCTCTGGCTACTGTGAGAACCTAGGCACATGTCAGATGGCTGCTGACGGCTCCCGGCAATGCCGCTGCACCGCCTACTTCGAGGGGCCAAGGTGCGAAGTTAACAAGTGTAGCCGCTGTCTCGATGGGGCCTGCGTGGTCAACAAGCAGAGTGGGGACGTCACCTGCAAGTGAGTGGGGCCCCACGGTCTGCCCAGCTAAACCCTGCCCTGTGCCACCCTCTGCGCCTCCGCCCGCTCCGATCCCCCGTTGCTCCCCCCGCCCCATCCCTTCCATCTCCGGATGCCCTCCACCAGCCCTGCCCAGCCTCTCACTCCTTCCTGCAGCTGTTCTGATGGCCGGGTGGCCCCCAGCTGTCTGACCTGCGTTGGCCACTGCAGCAATGGCGGTTCCTGCACCATGAATAGCAAAATGATGCCTGAATGCCAGTGAGTTGGGCCTGAGCCTCAGAGACCTAGATCATCCCACCCTTTCCCAAGTCTGAGCCAGGCTCTCGGGATCCTGCGGCCCCTCCCAGTCTCCCTGGCAGCCACGGCTGTGGAGGTCATGCCTGCTCAGCTCTGCCCCTTCTGTCTGCAGGTGCCCACCCCACATGGCAGGACCCCGGTGTGAGGAACAAGTGGTCAGCCAACAGCAGCCTGGACGTAGGTGTCAGGGGGTGGGGAGGCAGGGCGGCTGGGACCTGGGACCGAGGGATTTGTGCCTCCTGGGCCTTTCTGACTGAGCTTCCCACCTTCTCCCCTCTAGATGTGGCCTCCATCCTAATCCCTCTGCTGTTGCTGCTGCTGCTGCTTCTGGTAGCAGGGGTGGTGTTCTGGTACAAGCGGCGAGTCCGAGGGTGAGTTATGGGGAGTCTGGAAAATTCTGGCTGTGATTTTACTGCCCTAGCCTTACCCGCCTAGAATCCCTGCCCCCTAATGCTCCTACCTCTCCCCAGGGCTAAGGGCTTCCAACACCAGCGGATGACCAACGGGGCCATGAATGTGGAGATTGGGAACCCCACCTATAAGATGTACGAAGGCGGGGAGCCTGATGATGTAGGGGGCCTACTGGATGCTGACTTTGCCTTGGACCCTGACAAGGTGGGCTGGGAGAACAGGGGAGGAGGCTTCCAGTACGGGGGTAAGGGGCTGTGGGTGGGGTGACCAAAGGTATTGGGTTGTATGATGGAATGGAGGTGGAGGAGGTGGGGTAGCCCGGCCGCAGAGCCCAGCCCCTGAGCCCACCTCAACCCTCTGTCACCTTGCAGCCCACCAACTTCACCAACCCCGTGTACGCCACACTCTACATGGGTGGTCACGGCAGCCGCCACTCCCTGGCCAGCACGGATGAGAAGCGAGAACTCCTGGGCCGGGGCCCTGAAGACGAGATAGGGGACCCCTTGGCATAGGGCCCTGCGCCATTGGACTTCCCCCAGAGAGCCTCCTGCCCCTTGCCAGAGAAGTCCTTCAACAAGCCCCCCTCCTGCCTAGCCAACCCCTCCCCGGCCCTGCCGGGATGTATAAATGTAAAAATGAAGGAATTACTTTTTATATGTGAGCGAGCAAGTGAGCAAGCGAGCACAGTATTATCTCTTTCCGTTCTCCTTCCTGCCTGCTCCTCAGCACACCCCCCCAATGCTGCCTTCCGGGGGGGGGGGGAGCAGAGAGGGGGCTCCTGCGACTTACAGGTATGAGGGGACCCCACGTCCCACCTTCCCGCCAAAAACGCACCCCCAGTGGGAGAGCTGGTGGTGCTGCCTCCCCCTCCCTGTACAAGACACTTTGTCAAGGCTCTCCCCTCTCATCCCCCCACCCCCAGCTCCCTGAGGGCCAATTCTTGGGTTTGGGGGAAGCTGTGTCCTTTGCTGCCCCTGTCTGGAAGATTTGGCTCTGGCTAAGGTAGGAAGGAAGGGATGAAGATTTTCAGTTCTTCTTGGAGGAGGCCATCCCATGCCCCAGCCCCAGCTCCAGGGGCACCTCTGGGATAGCCACGCCCAATATCCCCCCAGACAGGCCCTCTCCCTCTCTAGTGCCCCCACCATGGCCCCAGGGCTGGAGACTTTCTTTGGTAAACAGTCCCCCAGGCTCCCCTCCCCCTGGGGACAAGGAGGAAGTGGGGCACACCAAGGAAGGGCAAGTGGGCAGCCCCGTTTTGGGGACACGAATGTTTTAATAATTTTTGCTGAATTCCTTTACAACTAAATAACACAGATATTGTTATAAATAAAATTGTAAAAAAAAGAAAAAAAGAAAAAGAAAAAAACCACTTGTGTCTACCTATGACTCTGGGTGAGACTCTGGAAGCTGGACTGTGCCTGCCTGCTGCCACCACCAGAGGGAGCCATGCTCTGTGCTTGAGCATCTGGTCTTCAGCGCTCTTCTGGAGCTCCCTCCCCCTTCATTCTGCTGTAACAGGGAAGCGGGGGGCACTGGACTTGACCAGGAAGACCTTCTTCTCTTGGCTGTGTGACCTTGAGCCAGTGACTTCACTCTCTGGATCATGTGTTCCCTCTGGCTCTAGGACACTAACTCCAAACTCTGTTTCTCTGCATTGTCACTTTTATGGGACACCACCAACTGTACCCAAAATGATCTCCAACAGTGAGAAATCCCACAATAAGAAATGAACACACTGGGATTGTGAAAGGCTTTCTAATCCTTCAGGGTGGTCCCGTACAGCTGTCTCTGCCTAAATTTGCTTTTTCTTTTTTTTAAATCTGTAACTAAGTTTGCTCTTGATGCACTAACATTTCACATTTCATGGAGACTAATTAATCAGATGCCAAGAGTAAGAACCTTGGATTCAGGAAAAGAGGAGCCCCCCACCCCTGGAGGTTTTAAATATCTGAAGAACCCTTAGCCAACTCTCAAAGGGGGAGCACTGCCTTTCATTCCCTCTCCCTCCCTGACCAACTTCCTCAGTCTTCCTCCTTTCTTGAGGAAACTATGGGTCTACACACCTCTAGAAACAAGAGCCCTCCCCTTCCCTCTTAGCCCTGAGATCCCATCTCCAGCCTCAGCTTCCAAGCCAGTTCTGTGGTCCTCCATTGCCTCCTGGGCTCCCTAGGGCTGAGGGCAGAGGGACCCTGCTGGGAAAAAGGGGTGTCCTTGTCGAATTCTTGGAGGGAGGCTTGTGTCCTCAGCTATCCACCAGGTGGCATGCAAACTTCTGCAGCGCAGCTCATCCTGAAGCCAGGCACAGCCCCCTCCCCAGCACACACTAATTATGCACCTGCCAGTGGACCCTAGCCCAGCCTCTCACTTCTTTCCCTTGGGCTATTCTGCCACACCCCCTCTACCCTCCGCCAGCCAGCTCCCTCCCTCCCCCAGCGCCTGCCAGCTCCCCACCACCAGCAGCCCCACCCCCTCACTCCCTCCCTCTGCCAGCCATGCATCTGGTGCCCCCAGGGAGCCACTGATTCTCTGCCTGTCGCCTCAAGATCCTGGGCAGAACGAGAGGGGCTCCCAGCTGCAGCTAGGAACACATACCCCTCCAGTCAGCATCCTCCCCATGCTCGCCAGGACATCCAGGAGAGGGTCTACCAGGAGGCAGTCCTCAAAAACTCCCCACCTGGCAAGGATGGCAGAGATGTAAGACAGAGGTGGAGAAGAGATAGGGGCCAAACCAGAGGCAGAGGCTGATACAGACAGAATGAGGAACAGAGACAGAAATGGAGACAGGGAGTGGGGTGTGTGTGTGTGTGTGTGTGTGTGTGTGTGTGTGTGTGTGTGTATCTGGAGAGAGAAGGTAGTGACCTGAGACTAGCAAAAGGAGTAGAGATGGGGTGGGTCAGGACTCCAGAAGATCAGGACTGTAGTGGTGGGCTTCTGTCCTGAGAGCCTAGGCCTGTGTGTGCCCACTGCCCCCACCCACTACCACCTCAACAGTCCCTGTGATTGGCACTTAGGTTCAGGATTCTGGTTGGAGCCTTGTGGCCTTGGGCCTGGCCATTCCTGCCCCTTCCTGCCTCCCTCTCTTGCCACACCTGCACCCAGGTTCCTGCCTCCTGGCTTCTGTCTGTCTCTCTGGGTGAATCTGTGTCTGCCTCATCTTCTCAGCATTCACAATCCTTGTTTTGGGTCTGTCACATCCCTATATCTGTCTGTTTGTATGTGCCTAGGTTTGTCTTTTGGACTGTCAGTGCCAGCGTACACTTGTGTGTGTGTCCTTCTCTGTGGATGTTTGCCTCTCTGCCAAAGCAAGGAAGGTGGGGTGGGCTCTGAGAACCTGGCTAGGTGTGCTTGTCTCTTGGTGCAAGTGTGCATTCGTCTCTCTGTCTCTGTGTGTGCTCCTGTGTGTGTGTAAATCGAATGTGTCCGTGTGTGACAGTGCCTCTAGATGTGCATCTGTCTCCCTGTGTGTGTGCTGGTCTCTGTGTGAATGTGTTTGGCTCTGCCTCTGTGCTCACCTCTACAGTGTGGCCTGCCCCTGTGAACCCATCTCCGTACATGCCTGGGGGCATGTGTTGGTGTCTCAGGGTATGTGTCTGTCTCTCCATCTCTTTGCTTGTCCCTATCTCTCCATGTCTAAGTGTCGGTCATACCACAGCCTCAGTGCATAGCAACAGCTGACAGCTGAAGACTCCTCAGGCGAGAGAGAGAGAGAGAGAGAGAGAGAGAGAGAGAGAGAGAGAGAGAGAGAGAGACTAGGGGGAGGAGGGAGCCGATGAAGAAACAGCCAAGAGGATAGGGACAGAGACAGGGCCAGGCTGGGGACAGAGACAAGGACAGAGACAGAGGAGGAAGAGGACAAGGATCGGAGAAGAGCTGATGGTGAAAGATGGGACACTGGGAGGAAATGGATGGAGATTGCACCATGAGGCCGGGCTGAGGGGTACTTCCTGCCCAACCCCTCCGCCCCCCGCTGGGACGCTCTGGGACATGCTGGGGTCAGCGGTGCGGGGCAAGGGGCAAAGGTGAACCGCCGGTCTAGCGGAGGGGTCCTGAGACCGCGGAGGTGCCTTGAGGGAGGGTGTAGGGGCGGCGGGCGCCGTTTGTCAGCCCTATTGACAGACGTGATGGGGTTTCCGTCCGTGATCAATGATTCTCATCTCCGGGCCGAATGAGCCGCGGGGCGCCCATCCATCCCCGTCAGCGCCGCGCGGCGGCAGCCGCCCGAGGCCCCGCCCGCCCTCACCTCGGCCCCTGCCCTGCTCCTGCCTCGGACCCACCTGGGCCCAGAGCATCGAAGGGACCCGGAGTTCCGAGGGTCCCTGGTCTTGCTGGGCTGCTGAGCCTCGCGGGGCTCCTGCTCCGTCGCGCCCCGCTTCGGGGGCCACGGTCCCGGAGCCTCGAGCCCCACGCCCGGCCCTATTCCTCAGCGGCGCACAGACCCAGCCTCTCGGGTCCACAGTCCCTGAGCCCCGCAGCCCTCTCCGCTTCGCACCTGGGCCGGGGGCGTGTCTGGGGCGTGCCGGGGTGAAAGTCACCTTCGGTGCCCCCAGCTGGGCGGGAGGGGGCGCGCGGGGCGCGGCCGGGATTGGAGCGCCGCGGAGCCCCGCCCCCCCCCCCCGCCCGCCCGAGTCCGACCCAACTTTCTCCCCCGCCCGCGCCCCGCCCCCGGCGCCGCGCTCCGCTCCTCTAGCCGCTCAGTCCGCGGGCCGCGCCGCCCGCTCCCGCCGCTCCGGCAGCCGCCCCGTGGCGCGCCGGCCCGGGCCCCTCGCCCCCAGGCCCGACTCCCGCCTGCCCGGGACTCGCCCCGCCCGGCCACCCGGGAAGATGCGGCTGCTCCCGGAATGGCTTCTTTTGCTCTTTGGCCCGTGGCTCCTGAGGAAGGTAAGGGCAGCACGGCGGTAGCGCGAGCGGGGGTCCCGGCCGCAGAGGTCCCAGAGTGCGAGGGGCTGCGTGCGCCCGCCCCGCCCCCGCGCGCAGCGTCCCAACTTTGTGCGGCGTGGGGGAGGCGGACAGACAGACTCCCCGCTCCGGACAGGCGCTCTTCCAGGGCAAGTTGGCCGAGGGTCGGGGTGGGTGCCGGGGTGGAGGCCCGCCTCGGATCCCGCTCCTGGCGCGGCGGGGGAGGGGGACGAAGCCAGACCCGCGAGTGCGCCAGACGGAGCGGGAGTGCGAGACAGACAGACAAGCCAGCAGAGTGTCAGCCTTGCCGTCTTTCCGCGCCAACCTCTCTCGCCTTCCTCGCTGTCTGTCCTTCCACCCCTCCACCCCCGCCTTCCCATTTCTCTCCTCTGCTCTTGTCACAATGCCAGGTGGGCCCTGTGTTCCAAGCATACACGGCCCGAACACACGCGCGCACACACGGACTCACACAGAGACGGTCGAACTTGGCTACGGTCTCCCATCACATTTCCCGCGGAGACACCATCTCCCCTGCACAACCTCACAGACACACCCCTCGCGCCCGGCGGGTAGGGAGTCGGGGCTGTCTGAAAGGAGAGTCTCTCCTCCCGCCCCCTCCTCGCCCCCACCTTCCCAGGCTGCCTCTTTCCCTGAGGCTCCAGAGCGAGGACCCAGAAGCTAAGGGGGCCCAGACTTGATCTGCCTCCCTCCTAACTTGGAGGCTTCAACTCGTGTACACGGTGTGCTCATGTGTGCTGATATGGAAAGTGTGGGTCAGCGTGTGCACCTGTGTGCGTGCCTGTGTTGGGGCAGCCGGGCTCAGGTGTCTAGTACTGGGGTCCAGGATGCGTGTGTATGCTGATGTGGTGTGCGGTGTTGCTCTCAAGGGGTGAATGCAAGTGCCTGCTTCACAGTGCAGTCATCTGTGTCCCGCTGTGAGTCCCACAATGGGGACCCAGGCCCTGGACCCCTGTCTTTTTCCATCAGCTCCCCTATCCCTAACTTTCCTATTTCCTGCACCCCAGCTGTGATCTACCTAGACTGGGGGACAGATAGGTTGCTCCCTACTCCCTGCACCCTAACCCCCAGCCCCTGCAGAGTCTGGAAGGGGTGTAGTTCCCCCCAACCACTTGGACTCCCATCAGTCAGCCAGATCGCACTCAGCAGCTCCAGCAGGGCAGGGGCTGCCCTAATGAGGCTGGTGATGGAGCTCCTTGATTCTCATAAGCCCGCCTGGTGACCTTGAGGGGCTGGAAGGTGGGCAGAGGAGCCCCCTCCACAAAAACTACTTCCACTGGCAGGAGCTTCTTTTGGACTTGCTGCCTAGCTCTGCCTATAGAGCGCTGCGGGAGGAGATCTGTGCCCCACAACCCACCCGGGTGTGAAGGCCTGGGGGAGAGGAGGTGGGGTTGGATAGTATCCCTGACCCCTTCTTTCTAATTCCTCCCTACTCTCCTCTCCACTCTCCCCGTCAAATAAACTCCCCTGTGGACAGATCTGGTTTAATTTCCTTTGCCCCCTGAAGGGGAATGAAACATCTGGTGGAGACTTGAGGGAGAATAAGCATGAGGATGTGAGCGATGGGGAGCTATCTGAATGTGTGAGAGCTGCAGCTGTGGGCCTCTGTGTTAGAGTCCATGGGGGAGAATATCTGCCATTTAGTCCAGCTTGCGTGCATGCGAGAAACTGTGTTTACCTGTACATACAGACTGTGGATGTATGAATATGTACAACTGTGCTTGGAGTGTGTGTAGGAGTGTGTCCGGGTACCTATCTGTGTGTGCTTGCATGCACTTGTGAGTATGGTGTGTGCACATGTGCATGCCTCACATGGTGGGTCTCTTGTGCACATCTGTGTGTTGGGGTGTATGTGTTGTCTGGATGTGTCCCTGGGGTTTGCGAGTGTGTGTCTGCATTCTTGTGGTTTCAAGTGCATTTGTGTGTGGGTATGGGATTGTGATCTTCAGGATGCGTTCGTGTATCTGAGTGTGGCTTGTGTGTGTGTGCTTAGGGCTGCCTCAGTGCCAGAGCTGGCACTGGGTTGACACTGAGTAAGAGGCTGGTGGGGGAGAGTTTACAGAGAAACCCTAATTGTCCAGTGCTGACAACCCTGCCTCTCCCATCCTCTTCACTTGCCCCTCCTCCAGGATCTCTCTCCCTTCTTCCTCCTTGCTCTGGCTCCCGATCTATGGTGGCCTGTGACTCTTGGTTTCCACTGCCTCTAGGGCTCTGGCACAAGTCTTCTTCAGGATCTTTCTAACGTGGTCTCTGACTCCTCTCCCTGTCTGTCTCTGTCTTCCCCACCCCTTGCCAAAGCAGCTGCCTACTGGGAGAAGCAGCAGGCGATCAATAGTCACTAATCACTAATCACTAATCACTAATTAGCTAGGGGAGGGCAGGGGCGGGGCCCTGTGGGACCTTCCAGCTCTAGCCTGCCTCTGGGAAGGATTAGGCTGAAGCGAGTCTCTCAGCCCTGGCTGGCCCCATCCCCATATCTAGCCACCCCCTCCTGCCTCTGTACCCCCCTTTAGCCCCCCAGCTAATCTCTGGCTGGGCCACTTAGGCACGCGCAGCCTGGGCCAGGGCCCAGAGCTGTTGGCGGGGATTTGGGGGTAATCAGGGGCCGCAGCTGGGCCAGAGGCATGAGAGGGGGACACTGTGATTGATCCCTTGGGCCAGAGTCTATGAGTATGGGAGGGAGTACCCGATGAAAGAAAAATTTACACGGCCTTGGGGTTGGGGTGGGGGAGGAGCTGGAGGCCCAGGACACGGTGATTAGGGAAGAGGTGAGGTAATTGGGGGACCGAAACAAGGTAAAGAAGGGTCACTGGAGTCAGGGATGGAGTCATTGGGAAGGGGAGAGATAAACGTTCTACGAGACCAGGTAAGTGGAGGGGACATCATAGGGGTCAGAGATGAAGTCATTGTCGAGGAGATGCGGAACTTTGGACAGAGCCCTGGAACTCCACATAGGCGGAGTCCAGGAAGGGGTCAGGGTAACTGGGAGAGGGCAGGGTCGGTCATGGGGGAGGGGCCCCAGGGCTCAAGGGTGGCTGGGTGCAGTGGGGAGTCGCGGGGCGAGGGGTGGGAACGAGCAACGGGGCGGGGATGGGGAGCAGGGAGCGCTGCCTTGAGCGCTGGAAATTGGCGAGTCTCCCCCTCTCCCTCGCCTACCCCTCCTCCACCCCCACCCCGCCCACTCCCCCTCCGGCTCCGGCTTCGGGAAATTACATCCCAGCACCGCGGCTCCCACCGCCCCCCCCCCACGCGCCCCGGAGCCCACGCCTTTATAGGCACATTTATTGCAATAATAAAGTGAGGCGCGGGGCGGGGGGCGGCCGTTCCCGGGGGGACCGCGCCGGCTCTAGGAAGCAGGGAAATAAAATAAAATAAAATAAAATCAAAATTCAGATAACGGTGAGCCTTGCGCGCTGCAGGCCAAGAGCAGGCGGGCAGGCGGGGCTGAGGGGGAGGGGGCGCCCGGCCCAAGGGCAGAGCCCGCCCCACCAGCGGTCCCCGCCCCCTCACGCTATACTAGGGTCTGGAAGGAGGTATCTTTGCCTCCACTTGCCTGGTCCCCTCCTGTAGCCTGATCCTGCCCGTCTGCCTTTTCCTCTGACTTGTCTCCCATACCTGTCCTCAGCTCCTGTCTCCCTATTCCTCTCTTATCTCCTTTCTTGTCCCCCAGTCCCAATTAACATTCCCCAACTCCTGGGTCTCTGCATCCCTCAGCACTCCTGTTTCTGCCCAATAATCATTTCCCATCCCTGATTTCCGTTCCCACCCCCATCAGGCCCCCATCCCCTTCTCCCAGTCCCTGTTCCGTTCTCATTCCTGCCATTCCCCAACGCCCATCCCTCATCTACTATCCCTGTCCTCCCCTCCCCATTTTAGTTCCCATCCCATCCTGTTCCCCCATTTTCGTTCTCCTGGCTACGCCTCTGCCCAATGCCTGTCCACCATTTCTGATCTCCTCTTCATCCCTGTCCCCATGCCTATCCTTGTTCCATCCTTCTCTCTGCACCATATACCTGTGCCTGCCGAGTCTCCAACCCAGTCCTCCTCCATCTCTGTCTCAATCCTCACCCCAGCCTGTCCTGTCTATCTCACCTCTGTCCTCACTCCCATTTCTATCCCTGGTTCCCAGCCAGACCCTGGCTACTCCACCAGCCCTGACTGCGGTGCCCCCCGCCTCCTTCTAGGTGGAAGGGTTCAGTATGCTATTCCCTACCCTTCCTCAACCCAGGCCTGGAGCACTCCTCTTTCCCCAGCAACGGGGTGCCGTCCCCTCCCCCAGTCAGAATCCTGAGTGGCCCCGCCTGACCCACGCAGCAGGAGAGAAGCCACCGACAGGTCTGGAGGCCTGGGGGAGGTGCGCCCTGCAATGCGGCTGGGGGGCTGACAGCCTGATCCTCTCTCTGTTCCCAGCGGTCCCATCCCCAAGAGCCCCTTTCCCCCACCCGGTGGAGTTTGTTCAGCAGCAAAATGCAGCCTCAACTCCCCTCCAATGCGTGGGCTCGCTGCCTTGGGGGCAAAGCACTCCTGGCTCGGCTCCCGCCCTGCTAGGGCCTGGAGGCGCCTAGTGAAGTGCACCCCACACCCCACACCCTCCCTCCACTGCCACCGCACACCTCCGCCCCCCAAGCCGACAGCCAGGCTAGCCTCTCCCCTCCACAAATGTCACTGCGCCCAATTAGCTTAATTAAACCAGCTCTGGAGCAGGGGGACCCCTCCTTGGACAACACCCGGCTCCCACTCTCAGTTGTCAAGGGGGAGGGACAGCACCACAGCTTCTGGGCAAAGAGGCCCCCTGATCCCCCTGCTTTCCTCTCCCACCCCCACCCACAGTTGGAGACACAATCTGAAGGGTAGAGGGAAAGAACCACAGTGAGACAGTCAGAAGAAATAGGGAGAAAAACAATCACAGAAGGAGAAAATTAGAGACAGAGTGAGGAAGAGAGAGAAAAAAGAGACTAAGAATCAGAGAGAAAGGGAGAGAGAGAGATGGAAAAACAGTGAGAGGGAGAGCGAGAGAGGGAGAGTGAGAGCGAGCGTGCAAGCAAGGAAGCCAGAGGGAGGATTTTATTTTATTCCATGTTCCCATTTCTCGGCTCGTTTCCTCCCAGACTCTCGCCCCCCCCCCCCACTGAGCTACCCCCCCACCGAAGGTCGCTTTGGCCGCCCCCCCCAACTCTTCCCTTTTATCTTGGCTGTCTCCAGCAGCCGGTGGGGGGTGTGGGTGCCCAAAGCCCCGGGATTTGCCAGGATCAGAGAAGCGCAGATAGCAATTTGTCTGGGATCAGAGGGGGGGGGGCCACCCAGCACCCCTGACGGCCCAGCCAAACCTCCTTCCTCCTCCCAGCCCTTGTCTGGAAGGAGTCTGGACTGAAGCAGTCGACAGGTCCTGGGCTGGGTGCAGGATGTCGGGTGCTGCTGGGGTGTGCTGGGAGGGGGTGGCTCAGAGGCACAGGAGTCAGGGACTGAAGGATGTCCCTGGAAAGAGCTAGTGGTTGGGCCCAGAGGGGTGAGGAGATTAGGTGTCAGAGTTCAAATGACTCCCCCGAACCATCCTTGGACTTTCCCTGGAAGCTTCACACACTCCCTCCTCCAATGTCCTCTCCGAGGCTCAGGCCTTGCTCTCTCTAAGCCCACCTTTAAGGGTGTTGGCCTCTCCTCCAGGGAGGCCCTTGCCCCCTCCCACTGTGGCCTAGGACTCCTTCCCCCCAGCCCCTCTGAGGCCCACCCTCCGGGTGTTAGCTGCCAGCTCATGCTTGTCTGTCTGAGTCAATCACTCTTGCCACCCCCGCCCCCCTTCACCTGAGCTGGGAGGAGAGATGGACGGGAGGAGGAATGAGGGGGGCGATAAATATGTATGACGAGCGGGTGGCGGCGGCATTAATAACCCGGGATCGCAGCGCTGCGGGGATGGGGACCAGGCGGTGGAGATTCTAGCCCAGCAGCTCGACTCTGCCGCTCCTGTCCCCTGTGGACACATGGTGTGGACACATGGGTGTGTGCAGAGGGGGACACCCATGCTGCCCCGCCTCTTTATCGACCCAAAGCTCATCCTGCAGGCCAGTGTGGGACCCCCAGGGACCATTCATAAACAACTCACACATATGCACCCCCCCAGGGGAACACGATGAGACCACACTTACTGTATCATTGTGGATACACTGACACACACCCTTGGGATAAAGCTTGACACATGGACAGAAGATAATAGGAGCTCACACAGGAAAAGTGACACCCTCAGAGAATCACACACAGCCACCCTCAGACATACAGCCAACGCAGGCATACAACCACACCAGCCACACAGACACAACTACCACAAACGGAAACACAGCCTCACTTAGAACAACATAGACACAGCCAATTCAGGCACATATGCACAGCCACCACAGGCTGATAGACATTCAGCCACCACAAGTAGGCGGACATACAACCTCCTGAGACTGATACACAGGGGCATACAAATACACACACACGTACAGCCACCATGCGCAGCCTGAGACCTGGGACATGGCCATACCCTTGTGCCCCATTTTCCTGAAATACTTCCATACAATCACTGGTTCCTTATTTTATCTTTTTTCGTATTATTTCTGGCCCATGAAATTTATAATGTGTATTAATCTGTGTACTTTATACCCCAGCCAGACACATACGTACTCATCACCATAGGTTGAGACTTGAGTGTGCCCGTGCATGCGTCCATGCATGCACACACACACACACACACACACACACACACATACACAGTCATCACTCCAGGTAGACAGACACACACACAACCCTCTCAGGCTAACAGAAACGCAACCATCCCAGACTGACACACACGGTACGCCCTCCCCCCAGTCAGAACCCACACGCAGTAAGGGCCACGGTAAACGGCCACAGCCAGCACAGTCTGACTGACACACTCTGACACGCACGGCTCCTCTCCCTCCCGCTCCCCTCGCTGGAGCGGCATCTCCATATTTCTTCCTCTCGCGGGCGCGCGCGCGTGTCTCCTTCACTCCCGGCCACCCCCCACCCCCCACCCCCGCCCCAGATAATTGATGGCCCGGGCCTGGCCCGGCCGCTCCCGCCTCTCGATCCATCTTGTATTCGCGCCCGCACCGTCTCCTAGGTCGGCCGCCACCTGAGACGCAAGGAGACGAGTAGGGGCGGGCAGGGGCGGTCCTCCAGCCCCGTCCCAGCCCAGGGAAGGACCACCAGGCGGCATCCCCCACATTAGGAGCGCTGGAGGCAGAGAGGGGTGCTGGCGTAGCCCTCAAACCTCAATCCACAGTGCCCAGCCTCTCCACTGCCCTCAGCTCCGTCGGTTTCCCTTGCCCCTCCTGGCAAGGGAGAAGAGGGTGTGGGGGGGGGGTGCCTTAGGCTCGGCAGGGTGTTGGGAGGTCTCACTCTTTATTGATACTGGACATTGGCAGTGGTCATGGCCTCACTTGCTTCAGTTCAGCTTCTCCCTGGTCCATTACTCCCAACCAAGCCCAGGCCCACAGCTCCACACTCCCTATTCAAACCCACACTGGCTTTGGCTTTTTTGACTTTATCAGTTCTCATCGGAGTTCTGTGAGAACACAAGGATTCTCAACGTCATTTCATAGGTGTAGAAACTGAGGCCTAGACCACATGGCTTGAAAGGGTTGCAGGTCCACTCCAGAACGCACTTCCTGAGCCACTGCCTCGTACGGCCCGATTCCATTTGGTCTCCTAGTGGCTGTGGATAAGGGTCTGCGTGGCCCTGGCGGGGTGGCCAGAGACAACCCCAAGGTCTCTCTTTTCCTCTTTATCTACAGGCGGTCACTGCCCAGATACCAGAATCCGGGAGGCCGCAGTACCTGGAGTTGCGCCCCGCCGCGGCCGGAGGGGGCGCCCCTGGGCAACAGCTCCCGGCACCGCCGAGGTCTTCCGAGGGCTTGGGCACCGCCCGCGCCTGGAGCTGGGCCTGGCCCGCTAACCACACTGGAGCACTAGCCCGGGAGGGAGCGGCGGGGGCGCCCGCGCAGCGCACCAAGAGAAAGCCGTCTATCAAAGCGGCCCGCGCCAAAAAGATCTTCGGCTGGGGGGACTTCTATTTCCGGGTGCACACCCTCAAGTTCTCTCTACTGGTGACCGGTAAGATTGTGGACCACGTGAACGGGACCTTCAGCGTGTACTTCCGCCATAACTCATCCAGCCTGGGCAACCTCAGCGTCAGTATCGTGCCGCCCTCCAAGCGCGTCGAGTTCGAGGGCGTCTGGCTGCCGGGGCCCGCCCCCCACCCGCTGCAGTCTACGCTGGCCTTGGAGGGGGTGCTCCCTGGGCTGGGGCCCCCGCTGGGGATTGCGGCCGCGGGGCCAGGGCTAGGAGGCACTCTCGGGGGCGCGCTGGCGGGTCCGCTCGGGGGCGCGCTGGGAGTGCCCGGGGCCAAAGAGTCACGCGCTTTCAATTGCCACGTGGAGTATGAGAAGACGAACCGCGCGCGCAAGCACCGGCCGTGCCTGTACGACCCATCGCAGGTGTGCTTCACTGAGCACACGCAGAGCCAGGCCGCCTGGCTCTGTGCCAAGCCCTTCAAAGTCATCTGCATTTTCGTCTCCTTTCTCAGCTTTGACTACAAACTGGTGCAGAAGGTGTGCCCAGACTATAACTTCCAGAGCGAGCACCCCTACTTTGGATAGCGCGACCCGCCCTCGCCCGGGCCCTGAGCTTCCCGCCAAATCCCCAGCTCCCTAAGTGGGACCCCTCCCTGTGCCCACATCCACAACTTCCAGCCTGGGCGTGGAGAGAAACAGCCCTCCCAGGGACCATCGGCTGGCGAGCGCCCCCTTTTCTCTGTGGGGGTGCCCACAAGGCTGAAGGTAGCTCCCTTGGCTACAGAACAACCCAAAGTGAAGGGGAAAGAGCGAAGCTCCAGAATAGGTGGGGCTTGGAGGCGGTCCCAGCGTCCCCTGCGTCCACACTGAGTCCGCTTTACGCCGCTGGCGCTGGGCTGGATTCTCCCTTTGCCCACAGCTTTAATAACGCCTGGCCTGGCACCCTCATCCCACCGTGACTTCCTTACCCCCTGGCGCTTGTCCCCCACCCTGTGCCCATGTAAAGACCATAAGGTCTTGTAAACCGCAGCCTATCCCGTTATCCTTCTGCCTGCCGAATGCCAGTCCCTCCCGTTCCCCGAAACCCCAATAATTAGGGTAGCAGAAGCAGAACTCCTGGGCGAAGGCGATTGACTCGGGCCCCTGCCCTCTGCCCGCCTCCCTCCTGTCCCTGCCGTCTTGCTCCACCTTTCCGGCTGCTTCCTCTCAGTGATTTTATTTATTTATTTAACGCCAAAACAGACGGGAAAGGGAACAAAATAAAGTGAAATCCAATACGCGTCTGTGTGAGACCTTTGTAGGGAAGTGGGGTGGTGGTGTGGATTTATGTCTGGCCAGGGCCTCCTCCCACCGCAGCTCCTGGGGAAACCGAGGCAAATATTGACAGAGCTAGCACCTTGGAGGTCATCCAAGACCACATCAGATACACGTGGAGGAGACCCTTGGGATAAGAGCCCTGCCTGGGGTGAGGATTTTCCTCCCAGGTGTGGGCCATGTGCAGCTGCTGCAATTAGGATGGGGATTAGACCTGAAAGGGCACCACCAGCGGACTATTTGGGACTACTTAGGGGAGGAGGTATAAGGCTTTGAATGGGATGGAGATGCAGGGACGGCGTAGGCAGAGCACTGACAACCTGCTAAGCTCCGCGGAGCTGGCGGGAGGAGGCAGGTGGGGGGGAGGGGAAACGGTGTTTGCGGCATCTGGAGTCATCGATCTTCCTTTTCCTTCCTAATTTCGTGGGCGCTGAGTTTGCAGACCAATGGGGGAGGGAGGGAAGGAGCCCTGAGACGAGGGGGTGGGGGAAGGGACAAGCTCGAGTTTGGAGAGCCGGGCCGCGCCGCTGCTGCTTGCCGTCTGCAAACACAAACAAGGCCCCCTTCCGCCAGCTGCCCACCCTCCCCACCCCCGCCTCCAGCTCCCTCCTGCAGACGCGGCTGCTAATTTTATCCGCCCCCAACCCTGGCCCGAGCGTTAATTGGCTGCGGCTTCATTAGCAGTTCACAAGCTCAGCCGCCCCCCTCCCCTCGGGACCCCTGACTGGGGCGAGAGAGGATATACCGACAAGCTGAGGCACAGAACGACACCTCGTCTTCAGCCTTCCTTCGCCTTGAGTCCTGGGTCAAGGTACGCCTGGGAGAGGGCAGTGTTCTCCTGAGGATTGCCTACTGGCTCCAGCGGGAAACTGAGTCAGAGGTGAGTCTGATACAGGCGGGCCTGGGAGGGAAAAGTCAGTAAGGAGAAAATACATACCGGATAGATGGATGGATGGATGGATGGATGGATAACAGTATCAACTGAAAGGAGGAGGGAGGTGGGAAGTAGTTCTCGGTCAGAGATTGGAGGAAGGAGAACCTAGCAAACTCCCAGCACCAAGCCTATTATTTCTGGAAAGACCCGAAAACACCTGAGGCTGGAATGGGAGAGAAGGAGGTTACAGCTTAGGGTGGAGGGGGTGGAGCTTCTGAGGTCTGATATGAGAGCCAACTGGGAAGACTGGAATTAGCAAGTTAGCCCATCTGGGCCTCAGTTTCCTCATTTGTAAAGCAATAATAAAATAGCGTGTTCTGAAGATTAAATGAGACTTTGCAAGTGAACAGGCTTTGCAGTTAATTGTCCTCCTCCTCTTCCTCTGACTCACAAACCTGACTCCTCCTCTGCCATCCTCTCCTCCTCCTCCCCTTCCTCTTTGGATATCTGGGAGCAGAGTGAGGTCCCCCTACTTGTAACTGCACTTGTTGCATTTGCATTTTGTTACCTGTTCACCTCTTTTTTTTTTTAATGGAGGTACTGGGGATTGAACCCAGGACCTTATGCATGCTAAGCATGAGCCATACCCACCTGTACCCCTTCACCTCTTGATGTCCCAGCCATCAGTGATCTATTCTGATACCTCCAAGGCTATGGCATGCTGGGCATGGTGAAGGAGCTCAATATATTGGCCGAATGAATGAATGTAATATTGCTATGTAAGGCAATGGTTCTCAAAACCACTGCTTATTAGAATCACCAAGGGGAGGTTTTGTTGTGTGTCAGTGTGAATGGGCAAAAGCCATTGAACTAGAACTTCTGAGGAAAGGCTCATATATTTGTCACATTTCCCAGTCAGTTCTGCTGCCTAGGTTTGGGGATCTACTCCTGGAGGGATCCATGAGTCCCTTGCCCAAAGAATGAGTCCAGATAAGTCAGGCAAGAGGGAATATCCCTTCCAGTTCCAGTTCCAAAGATCTATAGCCCCAGGGTACAAAGAAAGCTCACTGATTGCTGGGGCAGCAATGGTGAATAGGTACCCATCACAAAGCAAAATTCAACATGTGCAAGGACAGGAAGCGGGCACCTCATTCAGCTCCCAGATGTCCCAGGGAAGGAGAGGATGGCCACAGAGGAGGCAGGTTTGGGAGGATGAGGAGGGACAATTCATCCCAGAGCATGTTTACATACACAGCCTCATTTAATCCCCACCACATGTTATTTTATTATTGAGTTACAAGTGAGGTTAATTTGCTAGTTAATTTCCCACAGCTGGAACTTGAACTCGGGTCCCTCACTCTTCCAAACCAGGGTGCTTTCCAGTGCACCAGAGCTCTCTAGCTTGTATTGGGAAGAGAGCCTAATAAGGCTAGGTACTCAGTAGACACCCAGTGAATGGTTGCAGTATGGACAACAGACAAGAAAATCAGAAACAAAACGAAACAAAAAAATACCCCTGAAGAGCTTCAGGACAGTGAGGAGATGGGGCGGCACTGGATCTCTTTTCTTTCAGGCAAAAGCCTCTGACCGTGGGGCTGTAGACGGGAAATGAAACGGAAGAAGAGGGGGGAAAAACTACAATTCCCAAAAGACCATATAAAGGGACTGGCTCACGCATGCGTAGGCCCCTCCCTAGTTCGGTAGCTTCCTGGTAGCTCTTCTCGCGCATGCGCCCTCTGTCAGTTTTCTTCCAACCCCTTACTTGCCCTGGCCGGAGTTAGTGCCTCAACCTCCTGCGGCGTCGACCTCCTGCGGCCTTGACCTCAGTTTGCGATGCTACCTTTCTCTTTGTTCTGGGCGACTCGGGTAAGAACGAGGCTCTGGAGACTGGGTGATCAGTAGAAAGTAAGCTCCCTTCCTACTCTAGCTTCCATTCACAAACTTGGCGTTCTCTTGGCTTTTCCACCCACGTGGTCTGGGTCTTGGGGGACCGGAAGGAGGATGTGCAACTAGAGGATCCCTGAGACCCTAAGTGTGCACACGATGATTGTGGCCCGTCCGCATTACGGGAACCAGACGCCCCAGGGCCTTGTGACCGCCCGTTTGACGTGGCATTAGGGAAGAAAACAGCACTGGATGCCCCCAGGGAACCTATGCTGGCCCACGAGTGGGGTTCCTGGCCTGGCCTGGCGAGCTGAGTCTTGCAAGCTCTGAGCCATGCGGATGATGCAACTGTGCACTCCTGCTTGCATCAGGGGTCCTGTGACTCTGTGGGCTGGAAGGAGGTGCAAAGAGTGGGGAGCCCAAAGTACAACATGTGGGTTCTGGCTTCCCTGCCAGCAGTCCCTCCACCCCCAACCTCTTCCCCAGGGGTTGCTAAGGGCTACCTGCCCACATCCACTGCTCTGGAAATCACCTGTACAGCCATTGCCCTAACCCTTGCCAGCTTGATTGCCTCCCCGCTGCCCCCCACAGGGGTATCCTCTGAAGCCTCTGCAGGAAAACTGTATGTTCCTGTGGGTGGGGACTGCCCCTGTTCAGACACATATGCTTCTAGTGGACAGACTTTTCCCTGATGCTTTCAGAGTGGTTCATGGGCAAAGGTGGAGGGAGATTCTGAGGTGAGGTGAATGGACCGAATCAAAACCACCCCCTGGACATTGATTTCAACCTTGGTTCTAGAACTGACTTTTGAAAGTGGATGTGGGGGTGGTAAGAACTAGAACAAACTGACTAGACAACAAGCTGCTGGATATGGAGCCTGAGGGCCTGATGAGCATGGCTGAGGGTTGTTGAATGTTTTTGTCTGGGCAGTTTTTATTTGACCCTGGCTTTTCCTCCCCTAGCCTCTGCAGAGATGTGGTCAGCTGGTCGGGATGGTCAGAAGGTGCCAGCACAGCGAAGCAGCCCAGACTCCAACTGGAGAAGCAACTGGGGGCTGGTCAGGCCAGGAGAGTCTATCAGACAGTGATCCTGAAATGTGGGAGCTACTGCGGAGAGAGAAGGACAGGCAATGTCGTGGCCTGGAGCTCATTGCCTCAGAGGTGAGGCCTGGGGAGAGGGGCCAGGGCTTGGGCCACTGTGGGTGCTGGAAGTAACAGCTCATCTTCCTGCTATTTCTCCAGCTCTCCCTTTCAGACTCAGGGCCTTCCTGTTGGGCCTCATCTCATTCTCTTCCTACTGTCATCTGAAGCAAAGGCAGGGCCAGACTGGATTATGGGATGGGGGCATTAAAAAGCTTCCAGATTTACACTGGAATTTGACACAACATTGTAAAATAATTATAAATCAATAAAAAATGTTTAAAAAACAAAAGCTTCCAGAGCCTTCTGGGGCTCCTACATTCTAGTCTGGTCCCTCTTCCATCCCAGGAGGGAAGAGGAGCCTAGAAGCACAGATTTGAGTGGACAGGTGGCCTTGCTGGGGACCTGTCACACATCACAGCAGCAGGATTTCTGAGGATGCTGCCTCTGGCTCTGCCCCAGGCCTGGCAAGGAACCCTAAATGAACAGAGCTTTCTGCAGAACCCGGCTCCTCCTTGTGGCCTGGGGCTCTAGCAGGGTGGAGCTGTGGGGTCCAGGGAAGGGGGCTCAATACCTTCTGACATTGCCCCTCCCCCACCCCAGAACTTCTGCAGCCGAGCTGCGCTGGAGGCCCTGGGGTCCTGTCTGAACAACAAGTACTCGGAGGGTTATCCTGGCAAGAGGTGAGGGCTAGGCACCAGGAGGCTGAAGGACAGCCTCAGGGATGGTGCTCCCAGTGGGGGACACCTGCCTGCCCCCTCCTAGTGTGTATAGAGGAGTCGCCTTCCCAGTCCTTTGCTGCTGATCCAGGGGGATGGTGGATCCCTTTCTCTGTGCCTTGATATGCCCCCATCCCATTGCAGATATTACGGGGGAGCTGAAGTAGTGGATGAAATTGAACTGCTGTGTCAGCGCCGGGCCTTGGAGGCCTTTGACCTGGACCCTGCACAGTGGGGAGTCAATGTCCAGCCCTACTCTGGGTCCCCAGCCAATCTGGCTGCCTACACAGCTCTTCTGCAGCCTCATGACCGAATAATGGGGCTGGACCTGCCTGATGGGGGCCAGTGAGTATGGATGGGGTGGGTGATGGGCTTCTGGGCAGTGTGGGCGTGGGACCACGTACTGTGCTCTGTGCAGACGGAACAGGCCTTTCCCTGTCCTGCGAGTTACAGTGGATGAGGATGATAAGACCCTAGTAATCAGCGCCTGGCACAGGGTGAACAGAGCAATGAGGGTGGTACCTGCTAGGAGCTGTGTTCCAGGGACTGAGGCCTTTGGAGTGGGGCAGGAAGGGAGTGGATAAGTCTGGGAGTTATTCCACTCTGAACCTGACTTTTTCTTCTCCCCTCCCAGTCTCACCCATGGCTATATGTCTGATGTCAAGCGGATCTCCGCCACTTCCATCTTCTTCGAGTCTATGCCCTATAAGCTGAATGTGAGTGCTCTAGGGTGTGGGGAGGGAGCTGTGAGGAGCTGCCCACTTTCTCCTTACCACTTTAGCTTTCTGTCTGTCCAGCCCCAGACCGGCCTCATTGACTACGACCAGCTGGCACTCACTGCTCGGCTCTTCCGACCGAGACTCATCATAGCCGGTACCAGTGCCTATGCGCGCCTCATTGACTACGCCCGCATGAGAGAGGTTGGTGGAGGGCTGGAGCACGGCCCCTCCCTCAGGGGTGGTGGGGAGACTCTGGAGAAGGCGCACCCTGGGGCAGGCCTGTGTGGGCCCTCCCCAGGCTGAGGCCTGTCTCTGTACCCGCCCAGGTGTGTGATGAGGTCAAGGCACACCTGCTGGCAGACATGGCCCACATCAGTGGCCTGGTGGCTGCCAAGGTGATCCCCTCACCTTTCCAGCATGCGGACGTTGTCACCACCACCACTCACAAGACCCTTCGCGGGGCCAGGTCAGGCTCCCCTGAGGTCAGGACTTGCCTCTCCCTTCCTTCACGCCCCACCTCCAGGGCAGAGAGGAACTCATTCCTACCTGAAGCCGTGTCTATGAGAGTTTTTCTCTTGCCCATGGTGGCAATTCCATGGCAGAGGGTTTGGGGGTGGAGGTGAGGGCTCCTCCCCTCAACCCCTGGAGTCCAGGGCACCAAACACAACTATGTTGGACTCTGATAGCCCGCAGGGGTCGGGCCCACTGGCTTTGCTCTTCCCGCCCCCTTGCCCTTTCTTTTCACCTTAGATTCTGATCACCTATCTCCCACACAGGTCAGGACTCATCTTCTTCCGGAAGGGGGTGCGAGCTGTGGACCCCAAGACTGGCCAAGAGATCCCTTACACATTTGAGGACCGAATCAACTTTGCTGTGTTCCCATCCCTGCAGGGGGGACCCCACAACCATGCCATTGCTGCAGTGGCTGTGGCCCTAAAGCAGGTAAAGGAGCCTACTCTTGTGGGGTGGGCGGGGTGGGGCCTGGAGGCTCAGACCCTGCACCTGAAGTTGGAGCTGGTGGAAGGGAAGTGCCAGGGTGGGAGGGGACTGGGATGGGGTCACAACTGTGCTGGGGGTGGAGGAACAGAAGGGGCAGGACTTAAGGTGACAGCGTTGCTGTCTTATCTCCAGGCCCGCACCCCCATGTTCCGGGAGTACTCCCTGCAGGTCCTGAAGAATGCGCGGGCCATGGCTGATGCCCTGCTAGAGCGAGGCTACTCGCTGGTGTCTGGTGAGCCATGGGGTTTGCTGAGAGCCTCTGTCATCTCGGGCAGAGGCCCAGGACTCAGCACTTCCCGCTTACTGCCCGCCCTTAGGTGGCACTGACAACCACCTAGTGCTGGTAGACCTGCGGCCCAAGGGCCTTGATGGGGCTCGAGCTGAGCGGGTGCTGGAACTCGTATCCATCACGGCCAACAAGAACACCTGTCCTGGAGATCGAAGCGCCATCACACCTGGGGGCCTGCGGCTTGGTGAGACCTGGGGTACCAGGGGGGAAGGGTGGCTGCCGGGTGCGCTTGGGCTGTGCTGATCCTCCTCTGACTCCCCAGGGGCCCCAGCTCTGACTTCAAGACAGTTCCGCGAGGATGACTTCCGGAAAGTTGTGGACTTTATCGATGAAGGCGTCAACATTGGCTTGGAAGTGAAGAGAAGGACCGGTGAGTGGGCAGGACCCTGACCCCAGCCAGCCAGTTGGCAGTCGCTGTCTCCCCTTCCCCTAGCTGATCTAACAGCCTTCCCGACGCCACTTTTTTCCCTCACTCCTCTCTAGCCAAACTCCAGGATTTCAAATCCTTCTTGCTCAAAGACCCAGAAACAAGTCATCGGCTGGCTGACCTCAGGCAAAGGGTGGAGCAGTTTGCCAGGGCCTTCCCCATGCCTGGTTTTGATGAGCGCTGAAGGCATCTAAGAAATGAGGCCCACAGCCTGACCTTTATTCCTCTTCCCCCAATCTGGACAAGTGGCAAGGTGGGGGGGCTGCTTATCTGCCAATTTTTTGCTGGAGGAGGAGAGGCCTCCCACTTAGGGGAAAAGCCAGGTGTGGTTCCCCTTCCCAGAATTTGTAGCCAAGAAGGTTTCTTCTTGTAACAAGACTTAGAAGGAGGCGGCTTGGGGCTTTCTGCCCTAACTGCTTCCATTATCTCAGTGTTATAGACTCCCTGCTCTTTCTTGGGGAGGGGGAGTTCCCGTTGTGAGCCAGAGGAAGGGGTGGGTTGGCACCCTCCTTTCCGTTTTTATCTAATAAAATGCTAACCTGCTCTGAGCTTCTATTACTGTGGGAGGGGTCCCCTGGGCCAGGTGGTGATTTGTCTCCCTCAACGTGTTCCTCCCTTCCCTCCCACCACCACCACAAGGACCCCCGGGGCTGCAGCCTCCTCTCTGTCTCTGATCAGAGCCGACACCAGACGTGATTAGCAGGCGCAGCAAATTCAATTTGTTAAATGAAATTGTATTTTGCCCACGGCTGCTTCTGTTTGATCCCTGGGGACGGAGGGGGGCAAGGGAGGGGTGGGGAAGGCAGGGAGAGGCCCAGGTGTGAGGCAGGAGGGGGTGCCCATTGGCACGAGAGGCAGCGGGCTTGGGCACCAGGAGGAGCGAGCTGCGCAGAGGGACGTAGGTGCATCCTCACAAGCTGGCTGGGCTGTCAGGGGCGAGCCCAGTCGAGCCCAGTCGAGTCAGGGCAGCACCGCCCCTGGGCTGGCGCCTGGAGCCTGGGCTAACATGGGGCCCGCCACGTCACTTGGCAATCAGAGGCCCCTGCTTGCTCTTGGCTCACGTAGGCCACGCTCAACACGTAGCATACACACCACACCCTGTGAGGCCCGGGTAGCGGGGCAGAGGGGCTGACATGGCCCTTTTAGGTCAACCAGGATGCTGCCTGCCCTCCTAGCTCCCCCTCCCCCTCGTGAGACTCAAGCTGAGGGTCAGAGGCGCTTCCGCTGCTGGGAGTGAGGGAAGAGGCTGGGGGTGGGGCTACCTCCCCTCCTCGTGGGAACCCGGCCTGTGTAAGCAAGAGCTGGACAGGGTGGCTAGAGTGGCGCCCTGGGGTGGAGGGTGGAGAGTGGAAGAAATGAGTAGGCTGGCTGGTGGTTCACATGGACGTGCACTGCTGCCAGGCTTAGAAGTCTGGCCGGTCCTTCTTCAGCTTCTTATAGTCAGTGGAAACTGCAAGGAACTATGGGAGAGAAAGGGGGGTTGCACTGAGTGCCCAGGCCTCCCTTTGCTGGGGGTCAGGGGTTGTGGAGCTGGGATCAAGAGATGAGCGGATGGAGGTGCAACCCTAAAGCCACTGGCAAGTACCTTGTATTGGTCATTGGGGCTCAGGCGGTTCCACGGCTCTGGGTTGTTCTTTCGGTCCCAGCTGTAGAGAGGGAGGAGGGTTAGGGCTTCCTCTCTGGGAGCTAAGGGGACATCTAGGGTCTCTGCCCCCACCCCAGCACCCCTTTCTCTGTAGGGGTCCATTTCCCAGAGACTGAGACAGGAGGGGGCGCGTTATTGGGTGCTGACAAGGGAGACAAGAAGGCTGTCACTATTGTCAGTGTGGGGCCAGGTGACAGACTGACAACCTAGCCCAAGGAATCCCACCTGCTCCCTAGCACCCTAGGTTAGCCCTGCAGAGCAGAGAGGTGGGAATCAGGCAGAAATCCCAAGGTGCTGGGGTTGCAGTGATGTGCCTCGAATTGAGACAACAAATTCCACCTCTGGCGGGGCTTGGCATCTCCCTGAAGCCCATCTCTCCCCGCAGCCCTGGCCCCAGAAGCACCCCCAACAGCTCACCCAGCCACCCCCACTCCACCGTGCTTGGGCAGCAAGATAGAGGTACCCAAAGGCTGCCAGCGGTGGCGGCGGCAGCGGAGGCAGCAGAGCCACGTCGCCATGGTAACCAGGCCGGTATAAGTTCTGCAACCCAAAGCTGGCCTACTCTTGAGCCACCAAGGAGTGAGGAGGAGTGAGCGGTCAGTCAGTCGGGTGGGCCCTAGGGGAGGTGGGGGCCTCCCAGGTCAGGAGCTGGCTCCAGCCCCTAGATGCCTGGGGATTTCCACCAGGACCTCTTATTCCCACCGTCCCTGAGAGGCATTCCTACCCCATCTTGCCCAACCCAGGACCCCTTACTGTGACCCAAGCCAGGGCTTTACCAGACGTCCGGGCTGCGCAAGGCGAGCCGTAGCAAGTAGAGTGCAGCGCTGCCCATGCCCAGGCCAATGAAGCCAATCATCGGGATAAGCTGTGGGGAAGACAGAGGGCACTTTCAGGGTTGGCCCCCCTCCCAATCGCCCTTTACAAGCTTTTCTGCTCTCGCTCACCCCCACCCCGGGTCTGGCGCTCCCTCCCCTCTGGAAGCAGGGACCTGCACCCTCCCACACCACATTTCCTGCCATAGTTGCCCTCGTCCTACAGTGAGCCTGTCTGAGCTAGATTCAAGGAACATGGGGGTGAGGGGGCATATTGCAGACATAGATTGAAGGCACCCTGGAGAAAGATTAGGAGCATTGGGGAAGGCAGGATACTGGTAGATTTGGGGGCTGCAGAGGCATCCAGAGAGTTAGGAGATAGAATCATGGCTCCTGGAACCAAACTCACCCCAGGATGTCTCTTAATCTGCCGGTAGAAGCGGGCTCCAAGGCTGGTTCCTGCCATATCGCCTCTCCAGTGTCTGGTCCTCTCCAGCGGCCCTACTCCCTTGCTCCTCCTGGGGTCCCGCCCCACTCTGGGGAGGGGTCAGCCCAGCCCAGCCCAGCCCAGCCCAGCCCAGCCCAGCCCAGCCTGGCTGCTTCCTCAGACTCACTCCACCTCCCATCTCTCAGCCGGGAGATTGTTAGGGAGCAGAGGGATTTCTGCTCCTCCAGTCCTGGTCCATGGGACACTATCATGCTTTGGGCTTTGGGCTGGTCCAAGGGAGAGGCCTCTCAGACTCTGACCCAGAGACTGATTGAGGGGGGATCCAGAAGTGGGAGAAAGGACTCACCAGGGGACAGACAGGCCTCCGGCAAAGCACAGATGTGGAGTGTTCACAGGGAGGACCAGGAGGGGTTGGTGACGAGTGAAGGTATCTGCAAAGCTTCCCTGATACCCTGAGAGCCACCCAGGAGCTGTCAGGTCTTGGGGACTCTGCTTCTGTCTCCCTCCACAGGATAGTGGGAAGAGGAGGCAGACAGAGAGACCGACAGAACTAAAGTTGCCCCAGCCGCTCTAGTCTGGGCAGTTTTTCCAAGTTGTATTGTGGTTGGCCTGGAATAGTGTTTGGAGAACAGGGGAGCCAGGCATTATCATAAATCTGGCTCAGGATAGAATAAGTCAGTTATTAAAGTCTAGGGGCTTGAGAGACTTTTTCCCTCTGCCTACCTTGGGTAGGGGGTGAAGGTGGAGAGCCATCCAGGGAAGCCACTTTATGCCTCTGGCTGTGATAGAGAGAAAGCAAATGGAGTGAAGGAAATAAGGAAAGATAGAAAAGATGTTGAAGGAGGGATGAGAACAAGACAGAGAGAGGTATAGAGCGATTTCCTCCCTTTGCACAACCAACTCAGGTGTGTGCTATGTTGTCAGGGTGGGAAGGCTCATTGCCACTGTTTTTGAGGAACTGGGATCCAAGGGACCCAGGAGCTGAACCCTAATCACCTCTCCCCACTACTATGCTAACTTCTACCCTCCCTGCTGCGCAGCTACCCATCCTACAGAGCTGCCCCACTTCTCCACTCCAGGACCCCGTGGTGTCCAGGCAGGGTCGAGTTTTGCACCCACCGCTGGGCCTCTCGGACGAGGCATCCTTTCCTGTGGGTCCTCTTCCTCTTCCCCACCCTCCTTTCACTGATACCTCCCCCGCCTCCTGTGCTGACAAGCTCGGCTGTAATTAGGCTGCGGGGTCCTGGGCTTTCCGCCTCCCTCCGGCGGATAATGAGATAAAGTGTCAGAGACACGGGGAGAACAAAGAGACAGAGACTCGGTGCTTACGTGTGTGGGGGGCAGGGGAGGGGGACTGACGGGGTGTCAGGGCCTGGAGCAGAGCAGAGCCCGGCCCTCCCTGAGCACTCGCACCTCCAGGGCTGGGTCAGGGACTGGAGTGTCCTATCACCTGTGCCCCCTAGCCCTCCAGCCTCTGGAACTAAAAGTTAATCCTGGAGCTTGAGGTGCCACACAGCTGGGCTGCACATCTGGCTCTGAGTGGCACAGCTGGGGCGCCAGGACGCAGACAAGGATGTCTGGCTCCTGCGTCACGCCTCTTAGCTTCTTGGGCCCTTGCCTGTCTTCCGGTGCTCTTCCTTGTGATGTCCAGTGACCTGAGCCTATCACATTCTGGACTCTCCGCTCCGCTTCTTTCCTAGAGCCGCTGGGGATCCTCCTGCCTTGGGCCTCTGCCCTTGCTCTCCGAGTTTCTTACTATATCATTACTTCTGCTCTGGCCTCTCTGGGGTTCCTTGACCCTTCACCTGCTTCTGGTACTTGTCTCTGTCCCCTTCTCTGTGACCCTATTTCTAAGTCCCCTCCCATCTCTGAATTGTGGTCTCTGGGACTGAGCTGAGACACGGAACTTGGGCTCCAGATCCCATTTCTTCCCACCATCCCGCACTTTACCACCAGAAGGACTCAGGTCATGCTGACCGAGCCGGCAGAAGTCATTAGCTGCGGATTAGGCGTGGCTGGGGGCAAGCGGGTGCCCCCCTGGGATCCAACTCTGAACGCTAAACTGCACAGGACGCTAATCCGCGCTCTGGCGGAGCTGAATGTCAAAAGCAGCTGGGCTCGAGGGAGAGAGCTGGCAGCGGGGCCGTGGGCGCGGGCGCCCCCTGGAGGCGGAGCTGCTCTCAAGCGCTTAGGGGAGGTGCCTCGGGCGCCTCCTGTCGGACCGCGCCGGCCCTGCGCTCCGCGGCTTTCGAGTAGGTAAGTTAGGGCCAGGCGGGTCGGTACCTGCCGGCACGCGGTTCCTGCCACTCCCGCCGCCAAGGTAGTGGGTCCTGCAGCCTCCACTCTTCTGTGTGAGGTGGGGCCGAGTGGAAGGAAGGAGAAGGGACGCAGAAGCTCCCAACTCGCCAGCCGCGGGCACCCCAGGTTCAGGCTGGTTCCTCTCGCCAGGCTGGGTGTCCCAAGATGCCTGGGGCTCCGTCTCTGCTCTGAGTCTCCCCTGCGACCCTGCCTGATCCAGTCTCTGGCTGCCCTTTTTCTGCCCCTTCTTCAGGCCTCGTCTGTCACTGTCTCTTTTCCTTCTCATTCTGTCTGTCTCTCCCTCTGCAGCTCTCTTTACTTGGCTTTGTCCCTCTGCATCTGTTTCTGTGTCTGCCTGTGTTTGTCTCTCCTTCCCTCTACATCTCTCTACCTCGCTGTCTCTCTTTCTCTGTCACTCTCTTTATCTCTGTCTCCCCCTTCCTATTTCCCAGTTCTGTTACTATTCTTTGGCTTGCTGCCCCTGGGGGTCTGCACCAGTCCAACGAGACAGCCTGGGGACACCTTGGGGCACTGCCCAGCGTCCCCTTCCCAGTCACTTCCACATTCCTGTCACCTTCGTGCGGCCTCCGTCTTTCCTCTGCTGCAGTGGGGCGTGGAGGGGGCGCCCTGGAGAGAAGACACAGTACCCAGCATCTGCTCGGGAGCCCGGGGCCCCTGCCCCCTCTGTCACTATTAAGGGCGCAGGGTCCCGAGGCCCTGAGATGATCATGATTGCATCAGCCAGACAGCCTCGGAGCCAGGAGCCGCCCGGCGAGCAAACCAGCGAGACAAAGACGCCCGCGCCATCTGTTTATGCAAAGCACTCTCCGCCGGGGACCCCGGCGTCCCGATGCCTGGCCCTGTTCGGGGCACGGGGTCATGAGCCCGCTCCTGCCTGGCGCCCCCGCCGCGCTGCAGCTCCCCCGCTCCCCAGCACCCAGAGGGGCCGCGGGGCGAGCAGAACCGAGAGGGGCGGGGGGTGTTGATGTGATTGGAGCGGACGCGGCTGTTTCTTCAATAATGGATGGAGATGATGCGGACCGCGGAGCCAAGCCCGCCCGGAGAGGAGAGAGGAATAGAAATGGAGAGAAGAAGGGGCGGGGGGCGGGAGACTCACCCTGGCAAGCGCGCGCGAACCCGCGCACACACACGAGCGTGTGTGCGTCACACTGTCATTCGAATACACGCCGCCGCTGCGAAGCTCACACCCAGGCACACGCCCACGAACTGTCACCAAGACACACACACCTGCAGGCAGAGACGCCAGAGCAACACACTCACCAGAGGCTTTTCCTGATTCTCACACAGTTCTGCAGACAGAGGCACACGGAAATGCCCACAAGCGGGGCACACGCAGGCATGAAGAATGCACAGATAGGTAGATATGTCAAAGCAAATATGCACACCCAGACACTCAGGGGCTTAGACAGCCAAAAATCTTAGAGGTTGGGGATGAGGGCAGAATGGGGACAAGACACATTCAGCGGCACAGACATATACCAGGCGCGCGCGCGCGCACACACACACACACACACCTGGGGGCATTGACACCCATAATCTGCAGGAGCACAGAGACACCCCCACCTACCCCTACACATTCAGTTTCTTACCCACACGTATGCAGGAGTTGCTGCCTGTGCCCTGCGGTGGTGAACTGTGCCAGAGAGGTCGCTGGCGTTCCCTGAAGCAGGCCTTGTTAATGTAGCCATGTAATGAGGTTCTGGTGATAGGAGATGCCTGGGGCTGTGGACACTTGTGCCCCCGCTTGACTGCCTACAAACTTCCTTCCTTGGCCCACAGGGCCGGTGGTGTGGACTGTAGGCCACTCTGGCCAGAGCCTCAACCCCAACCCCAGCAGCTGGGGGAGAGGGGGGTACCATATCGGCAGCTGCTTAGGGAGACTCCCAGGATCCCCAACACAGCCAGGAGGCAGGCTCATCTCTGGTGTTGCCCAATCTTTTGACTTCAAGGGGCACTTTATTTGCTAAGAGCAGGGTGGGCACTGGGGAGGGATAGGATGCCACTTGGGTCCTGAACCCTGGTAACCGGGCCCCTCCTTTGGTCTGTTTTCAATTCAGTCAGCTCCTTGGCCCAGACTTATGACCTTTGCAGCGTAAGGCAGCATCATCCATCACCTAGGCTGCAGCTTGCAGGAGTGGGGGCGTTAGGGGGCTCACACAAGGTCGCTGTCCCTCTTGCCTCCCTCTCCTGAGACCTGCTCTCTGCCCGCCGGCCAGGGCTCAACCGGCGGGCAAGCCCTGGGGGGAGGTGTGTCCAAGGTGCTCACCTATAACTGGGCCTTGTGTCCCCACCCTGGCACCCGGCACCCCAGCACCCGGCCTTCTAGCTCGGCACAGCCGGCCTCCCCGCTCCTCCCGCCCTCCCTCTCTCGGGCCCTTTGCTTAATTTCCTATTAACTGCTGATAAATCCAATTAAACCGCCGCTCTAATTAGGGACAGCTGCCGGCTCCGCGAGGCGGGGGAGGAGGGTGCCCCTCGAGTGTAGGGGGAGAGAACAGCCTCTCTCTCCGCTTCTCTGTACCCCCACACCCGCATCGCCGCCCAATGAGCCAGTAAATTGGTTTTGCTTCAGCATTGGGGGGGGCCCTCTTGAGGATCTCGGATCGGGGGGCTCTGGGTTTGAGTCCTCCAGATCGCTTGATGAAGAGTTGCGACCAGAGCCCTATATGTCTTCACCCCCCGCCCCCACATTTGTGGTGGGCGGGTCCCGAGGAGGAATGGGCGCAAAAGGGTTAATGTGGGTGTGGTGGTGGAGGGGGGAGGTTTGTGATCTGCTCCTTTTCTAGCCCAAGCGTGATTCAAGGGGGCTGCCTGAGTCTTTCTTTACGACCCCATCGCCACCCCCAGGCATCCGGGACAGTCAAGGGCAAAGGGAACAGGAAACCGAACCAGATTCTGAGCCTAGTTTTCCCGTGTGCTTCCCTACCCCCAACACACCTCGGCCTTCTGGAAGGAAGGGGGGCGCGCCCGTCCTGGGCCCTCCTCTTCCCCAGCCCAGCTGAGCCTCTGCCCTCCCCCCCGCCAGCAGCAGATGGTGCCCAGGCTCCCGCTGCCAACCTTGCTAGGCGGTGCCAACCTCAGGCCTGGCAGACAACCGGCAGAAGAGAAGAGGATCTCCTGGCAGGCCAGGCTGACCCTCCCCCATCCTCCGTCAAGCTCAAGACCCTCCGCCAGCCCCACTCCAGCGGCCACCCCAGGTTGCTTCTTACTGGTGGGCTCCCAGGTCCCTAAACTCCTCGTATCCTTCAGCTCCCTTTCCCACACCTTCCCTCTCCCTGCCACCTGCCACCCAGACCGGGGCCGGTTATTTGCATATTTACATATGCAAATAATAACATTTGCATACAGCGCATCGTAGGGGGCTCCGCGTGAGCCAGTTAGCTGTCTGCCCCGCGCCCTCTCACTCCGTACCTGTCGCAAAGGGCTGGAGCGGGGGCCGCGCAGGAGGGGTTAGGCCCCCTGGCCTCGTTCGCTTAGTTCCCGGAGGACGTGAGGAAGTGTTGCCATGGAGACGGCACGCACCCCACCCCCTCCCAAGCCCAGGGTCTCCGGCTTGGTGTCTTCAGTTCTCTCCTCTCCCCACCCTCCCCACCGCCCCCACCCCCCGCTGGTCCCTCGCTCTCCAACCGAGATCTCGCATCGCCCCCTGGCGGCCTAGCTCGGCAGTGATCCAGGTTCGGAAATGTAAGGGGCTCCCCACCGCTAAATCGCCAAGAGCTAGGGGACCTACCTTGCTAGCCGTCTTGCTCTCAGCAGCAGAGGCGCGCGGGCGGTGATCCCAGTCCAGTTCCCCTTTCTTCACTGACGACAGAGCCCTCGCCTGGCGGACGCATAACTCTCCCCACCTCGCACCAGCCTCAGCCCAGATGGGTCTCGGGTTACCCGATCGTAGTTAGGTAAAACAGCTGGGGAGGATTCTCCACCTCTTCGTAAGGCCCTCTGCTCCCGCTTCTCCCTCTCCCTTCGGCACCCAGTTAAAAAGCAAACTTTTAAAACTTTTGTCAAAACTTTAATAAATTCGCAACATTCGATGGTTCGCCTTAACCTCCCTCCCCTTGGGACACCTCCTAGTGGAGACGTGTTCTTTTTCCAGCTCTCAAAGGCTGATGAGGCTTGCTCCCGGCACCGAGTATCTGATGCCCTCGCCGGGGAGCGGGGAGCGAGGAGGGGAACCAGTCCCTTCCCAGAAGGCCCTTCACGTTCTGGTGGGCCTTCCCACCCCTCTCCCATCCAGCAGTATAGTTGCTTTCGCCTCTTTCCTCCGCAACCTCCACTGGGCCTGCCCAGAATGGGGTTTGGGTATCTCCCGCCAGCAGGCGCCTGCAAGCCTAAATCTCCTCAAGGAAGTCGGTGGGGAACAGCCCCACCTTGCGGCCGGTGTAGACCTTGACGTAGCCGCCGGCTTCATCTCCTTTCTGCACCACAATCTAAAGGTTTAAAGGACGAGAGAAGAATCAAGAGAAACAGAAGAGCTGAGCAGGGAGCCCGGAGTATGGAGGCCCACCCTAGTTCCACTAATGGGTTAAGATTTGCAAGGAGTGTGGTTTCCAGAGGAGCCTCTGGGACTAGGGTTGAGTTGGGACACCAGAGCTACCTGGTCCTTCTTGAGAGTGATCTGCCCTATCTCGCGGTTCCCCACGAAGGATCTTGTTACGCGGTGCACACGCTCTCCAGACCGGACCCGAATGATGAAGTTTGGAGGGAAAAATCCGACCTTCTCCCCTATTTTCCCCTACAGGTGATGGTAGGGAGAATCAATCTCTCAACCTCAGGTTCTAAACCCAATCCATGTCCCACCAGAGCCTCAAGACATTTCTCTTACCCGCCACCACTCCTCATTGGAGTCATCAATTACAGTGATCTTCTCTCCGGGCCTGGGAGAGAAAGGAAGGGGCCTCTGAGACTTAGGGGCCTTAAATATCCGGTCCCTTGGTTTGCCCAGGTCCAGTCCCAAATAGGCTCCAAGCCCTGAGTTCCCCTTTCCCTTTCCCGTAGGGAGTTGGGCTCTCCCCTCTCCACTCCCAGTATACCCCCACCGCAATCCTAAGGCCTCTCACGGGAAATCCAGATCGTCCTTCTCCAGGGCTTTGAACCGATAGAGAGCCACAAAGTAATGAGACTGCTGGAAGCCAGGCTGCTTGTGCTGGGGGTGAAAGGGGGTGATGAGTCTCAGGGCTCCTCTGTCCCACATTGAGGGGCAGGAGGCCAAGGCAGGGGCATTCTCCATACACACTTCATTCCAACTCTCTTCCATGTCCCTGAACTAAGAGGAATGTATTGGTTGTGTGTGTGTGTGTGTGAGGTGGTGGAGAATGCAGGTTAAGGGTGATTAGAACCCACAGAATAAGTGTGAGCTTCTGCTGAAGCTATGAGTGGTATCAGACCTGGACTGGGGAGAGCACTAGGGACCCACAGGGAGAAAAGACTCTCGGGTTCTCACTTTGTCATCAGGTGTCTTCTTTTCAGCTTTCTTATCCCCTTCAGGGTTTCCTGGAATGGGAAACACCAGCCAGTTATCTCTGGCTCCTGGAGTGTAGCCCTCAATCTCTTACCTTTCTGTTGCAGGGCCTCTTATCTCTGAACCTGGCATGCCCTTTGGGCCTCCATCCCCTGTGCCACGGCTGAGCCTCAACCCTCTTCCATCTCTATGGATGGAAGTGGGTGTTACTCACCATCCTGGGGTTTGCCTTCCTCTGGTCTGGCAGACTCTGGCTCCTCTTCCATCATGGCTGCTAGAGGCTGGAGGGGGCATCAGAATTAGGAAGATGCTGTCTTGAAAACCTATGACTGGCTCTCCAGTCAGGCCAGAGAATTACAGAATAAAAGGATCTCAGGGTTGGAAGGAGCCTTGGAGGAAGTATCTAGTCAACCACCTGCCTAATGAAGGGAGTTCCTCTGAAACATCCTGGCAGGTGGGCCACCCATACTGTGCTTCAATGTAGTTGACAGGAGGCTCACTACCTTGCAAAACAAGCCCATGGAATTTGGGGAAAATTCCCTGCATTAAGCCTATGTCAGCCTCCCTGTAACTTTCAGTTACCGGCCCTCATTTGCCCTCTGGAGCAATAGAGAACAAATACAATTCCTTCCAAGACCTGAGGGCAGATGACATGTCCTTCCTGTCTTTTCTTCTCCAATCATTCTCAGTCCCTTCGAATCACCCACCATGATCCTGACTCCATGTCCTTTACTATAATGTCTGCCTTTAAAAATACTACAATGTGTAAGAGAAATTGGGAAGCACAATTTTTATAATACCCTTAAGAGAACAGAACCCAAGTGGACTAGCCTTTCTGGAAGCAAAGCACATGGACAGCCTTATAAGTCATAGTTCACTCCACAGAAAACCCCTAATCTGCACCCATACTTCAACTCTGGGGCCAGATCTCTAGTTCTGTTTTTGTGCAGTTGATTTTATTTTTTTGATCCAAGAACAGTTATGTATTTTTTCTTACCAAATTTTGAATTATTAGTTCTTGCCCTGTCTTCTAGTCTGTAAGATTTTTGAATATATTATTCAGTGTATAAGTTTTCTCTCCTAAGTTTACCACAAACTTAATTGGATATACCATTTATATCTTCATTTGTTTCAGTGAGAAAAATGTCTATAGGTGAGGACCAAGGACTAAATCATGTCATAAAGCATCAGAAATCTCTCTCTAGCTGGAAACTCCCTACGAGACCAGGATCCTTTGGGTACTGTCATTCAACCAATTTTAGGAATCCATCTAACTGTAACCATTATCCACATTAGTCTATCCTGGTTGTCCAGAAAGATATAAGGATACGATAATACATTCCTTGCTGAACTTAATGCAAGTTTATTATATTACCAATGTAGTGACCCTATTACAAAAGGAAACGAAGGTGCTCTTGGCCACGAGCTTTATGCCTCAGTTTCCTCATCTACAGGATAAACGGGTCAGACTAGATCATCTTCATGGACCCCTGCATGGCTCTAGAATTCTCTGATTACTTGGCATGACAAGTTATTTCCCCCAAGTCTAAAAGCATTGTTCTTGCAGCTTGGGATTTGCGGATATTAACTACCATATACAAAACAGATAAACAACAAGGTTCTACTGTATAGCACATGGAACTATATTCAACAACTTGCAATGGCCTATAATGAAAAAGAATATGAAAAGGAATATATACATATACATATAAATGAATCACTATGCTAAACACCAGAAATTAACACAACATTGCAAATCAACTATACTTAGAAAAGAAATGAAAAAAAAAAAAAAAAGGCTTAGGTATCACTCTTCTGCCTTCCATCTTAAAAAAAAAAGAAAAAGAAAAAAGCATAGCTCTTGTCTCTCTTGCCCGGTAATGCCAGGGGCCTGGGGCCTAGTGTTTAGTTAGTTATGGTGGCTAATCTGACGATTTCAGAAGGGAGTTCCTGGAGAAAACACACACTATGGCAGGACTTGTTGACCTGAGGTCCTTTAAAATTGCATGCAAAAATATGTCTGTTGGGTTATGTGCAATTTTAGGGGAAGAGAATCCGTACTTCTGTCAGCATTCCAGAGAGGAGACAGGACCTGCTCTACGGGGTCTCTAGATGGGAACTCAGTAGGAAGTTTGGGTGCTCACATTTTTCTTATCTGCCTGTCCCTTCTTCCGCTCCTTGTTTGCCATGATCACCCCAGTGCGCAGGGTTTCAAACACAGGGTCATTGCGATTGGCAGCAGCTAGTGGGAATGGGAGAAGAAAGAAGACATTACTGGGGGGTGGGGGGGCAGGAAAAGGGTTGAAGGAAAGAGAGACCTCCTAAGTAAGGGAGAGAGGGGATTGAATAGGTAAGATACCAGTGTGTGTGCGTGCGTGTGGATGTGTGTGTTTAGAGTTAGCAAAGTGTCAGCTGGGTGTACCTAGGTCATCAATCTATAAAGAGCTCTAAAAACATCACTGGAAATGTGATGGAGAAAGATATTTACCAGCACTCCTTCTAGGCAGAGCATTATGTGATGTTGGAAAGACAACTCTGCTAATAAGTTCCTTGGGAGTTGGGGAATGCTCAGAATCACTATTTCCCTTTTAAGGAGACTGGTCCTTTAACTGCTGGCTTCTGTTCCACTGAGTGGCATGTGCAAGCTGGGGTACTACCACCAGTGAGTTCTTATTTTTCCATCCATGCTCCTCACAGAGTTCAGCCTTTCCTCCAAATAAATGGTGAGCAAATTGTCAACAAATATATTTTTAAGGGTTGCCAAATTATGAATCTGCCCAGGATGCCCACCGGTCTTGGTCCAGCCCTGAGTCTGGCATTGTTCTGTAACAGGATGAGAACAGTCTAGTTCATGCTTAGAAATGGTTTTGCATATGAAGAGCACAGAGTTGAAGTTAGGCAGATGAAGGTTTCAGTCTTGGTTCTGTCTCTTCCTAGCCGAGTAGAGCTCTAGCTAAATCTTCCTTCCCTCAGCTATGAAACAGGGGAATACAGACTCTGCATCCAAGATGGCTAATATATTAGGTTGAAAGAGAACCATGGGAAATAGAATCTTCTGTTTCAGAATTTGGCTTTCAAATCTGGAGGTGGTGCTGAAAGCATCTCTAGGCTTGCCCATTCCCTCAGGTCCCGTGTGGGGCACTTACAGAGATCTTTGACACAAGCGTACTGCTGGTTGCTGTAGAGTGGGGAGCTATAGGCCCGACGGAAACCAGGGGGCTGTGGGATGGGATGGGAGAAAGTATTAGAGATTACAGGGTAGGGCCCAGAACCCCGTGTCACCCATGAGTGTTCACCCCTTCTTGGAGCAAGAGACGGGCTGAGAAAGAAAAAGCAGGGAAATGGATGGGATGACTTGAGGAGGGACTGGCAAGGAGGTAGCTGGCAACATGTCCCCTCCCTTCTGCTTTATTGCTTCCCAGAGCCTACTCACGATCTTGCCGAAGCATCTCTGCATCTCCACATAGGACTGACAGTGTTCGTGGATGTTAGTTTTGCAGTTCTTACAGCGAAGCCCAAATTTGTTGTTGACTTGGGAGATGGGGAGAACACTTGGGTGAGGGTCCTGACTCCCCTTCCCTCTGTAACACTGCTGCTATCTAGCCCTTAGATCCCTTTTCTGTCTGGGACCCAACACTCAAAGTCTCTAACAGTATTTTCTTAAAGCCAAATCTTGCCACAGCCTATCTGCTATACAAGCTCTCCCGTCCTAAACCCTCCCCCTACCCCCTGCCTTCGACATCACACTCTCCACTTCCCTTCGTGACTCACGCACAATCATCCGGGCACAGACATCACAGAACTTGGGCTTCTTGAAGAAATGATCTTTGAATTTGTGGGGCTTATCATTGACAAGCTTAGGAGGTTCTGCGGGTGGCTCCTCCTCCTCCTCCTCTTCTTCCTCCTCTTCCTCATAGATGTAGTAGATGGTCCCACCCCCAGCTCCCACTGCCTCCCCATTGGCCTGGGTCTCTGGGGGAAGCTCCATCTCCTTTGTCCCTGTAGACTCCTTCCTGAATAACCGCTTCAGCCGCTGCAGCTGAGGAAGGGAGCGGGGGAGGAGGGGAGGCAGTGAAGGAAACCCAATGTTAAAAGAGCTGTCACACTTTCTAGGGTAGGTAAGGCTGAAGCTAACTAGACATTTTTCTAGCCTGGGGCAAGGGGCACACCCCAGGATTAAGCGGTACAGGGGGCTGCAGGTGCTGGCTAGCATTTTAACAATAAATGAGCCACATACAAGTAAGATCAATTCAAGCACTTTTCTTCAAGGGCTTCAGTGGCTTCCCAGTGCCCAACACCCGGCGTTCAGAGGCCCAGACTCACCCTGCTCTGCCGAGTCTCTGCTGGCAAGGAGGGCTTATGGGACTCCAGCACCTCCTTTTCAGTCATCCTGCAAGAGGTTGGACCCCACTATGAAATCTAACCCCTGACTGCCAGTCCTCCCTCCCTTATTCCTGTCACTCGCAGTCGGGTGGTCCTTGAAGGGGAGACTTCGGGGGAAATTCGGTTAAACAGAGATTTCTTCACAGGGCTTATGAACAGGAAGATTCCATGGAGGTCCAGAGAAAGGCCCAACAGACTAAAGAACGTCCCAGCCAGTTATTCAAGTCATTACCCGTCCTTCCACCGTGAGGGGCAGCCCCAGAGTTCACGGCCCCAAGACAGTGCGCAAGGCTGCACGGTTTAGGGATTTTCCTACAGGCACTTTGTTTCTCCTAAGAATCTGGGGGCAACAGCAGTGTGACACGCATCTTCCCCGTCCCCCTTTCAAGAAGTTCACTGTGTATGTCCAGAAGCATGCACAGAGGGATAGGCTGGGGACATTTGTTCTCCCCTACCTCTTCCTTGAGCCCTGGGGGCCCAGTGCCTAGTTCCCAGCCTGCCTCAGGCCTCAGCTATTTTAAGTTTTCAGGGTAATACGAGCCTTTCCTTCCCTTACTACTCCATTCCCCTGACCCTACCCCCACCCCGTCCTCCAATCCTAGCACTTGGCCTGAAGTAGAATAATAACTTCACTCCTAAAATTCAAACTACTCACAGACAAGGCGAGAAATGAAGGAGCTGAATAGACTATGGATTGGGGAAGCTGGGGAGCAGTCCTGGAAGTGGGAAGAGGATGAAGAAGCAACTTACGTTTGGGATTCCCTAAGTCAGTCCACAGTCTGTGGAGGAAAGAGGGAGCCCCTGGGGTCTTGATGGTGGTGCTGAGGGAGGACTGGTCCTCTTCCTTGGGGGCTAAGCCCCCCAGCACCCTCTGTACTCAACCAGCTACCCAGACGGTATTTGTAGACCTCCTAGCCTCTCGCCTTGGTGTCAGAGCTGAAATGACAGGGCTGGAGGGAAGTGGACAGCTGAGCGACACAGCTGACACAGAGAAATTAGACACGGGGAGGTCTGGGCAGGGCTGGACCCTAACTCCTCCCACCCCCACCCCCCGAGCTGCTGTTCCCTGGCTTTTCACCTATGGCGTGTAGGTCAGTTCTGGCTAACTTCAGGAAGGGACAGTGTCCATGCTGCAGACTCAAGCGGGTGATTTTAGATGACTAAAGGTAGAGCTTTCTCATCCCCCTTCTCAAGGTCCAGACACCTCCCCAGTTCTGTCTTTCCTGGGCCTCCACTATGAACTAGACTTCGGCTTCTCGGCCACTGTCTTCTTGTGGCCATGGGCTTTTATGCCCTCAAGCATTGATGCAGCCCCAGACCTTTAGGAAGGAAAGGGCTGGAAACTGGTGAAGAAAGGGAAATTCGAATTTTCAGAGCTTTCCTATCAGCCAGACTAGATTGCTTTCTTCTCCATGAGTAGTTGGAAGAGTACCTTGCTGCTATCATGGAAGGGAGTGAAGCACATGCGGTACAGCTTTGTTCCCACCAGGTGCCCCCAGAGACATCTTTCCCCTATTCCTCTAAAATCTTGTCCTCAGGGTGAAAGGAATTCTCTAAGAGCTATTAGAAAAAGCCAGGCTAGGACTTCCATCTGAGGGGCTCTGGGGGAGAGAGGATCTAATGATTACACAGAGATGGTTTTGTTAACATTGGACAGAAGGCAGAAGCTGTCACATAGGGAGTTTTTATCATTTGTAAGTAATGTCCCTTTCCCCATGGGAACTGCAAACTCTTGGAGATAGGATGGCCAAGCCTCACGCTTCCTTCATCACCGTGAATCAGGAACTCCCTGACTCCATCCCTTTCCTCTGATACCTCAGCATGTGAACTGACGGGTCAGTGAAGCATCTGGCATTTTTATCTCACAGGGCTGCAGCCCTTTCCTAGTCCGGGCTGTGACACAGCTGAGAAAGGAAATACTCCTATCTCAGAGGAGAGCAGTTTGGAGGTGGTAATGTAGTGCTGCTTTATCCCTTACATCTGTAAGAAGTGAAGGATTATGTCGGAGGCTGGGTCAGACAAGCTTCAGAGGAGCCTGGCTAGAAACACTGCTACCCAGACCCAAGGCATTTCCAGGGCAATGTGCTTTGTCATTTCTGCCTACTGCTCTTTTCTCTTTCTTTAAGGCGTAGGTGATACTGAAAAGGGGCTGCTAGATGGTTCTGGGTCAACAGGCTCTTTAACGGCCTTGGTCTCACAGGCTGAACAACAACAGGGCTGGCTTTGTGAAGACAGAGGAAAGCTCCATCTTGCAGGCAAGTGACTTCTGCTCTCCACCTTTCTTTAGCTGTGCAGGACAGGGACTGCTGAGCATGCCTGGATCATGTGGCATCCTGGCACTCCAAGTTCAATTGATCTAGCTTTTACTGTAAGAAACATCCATTTCTGTTCCTGCCAGGTAGAACCCAATCCCTGGCTTTGGGATTAAAGACAGGTCCAAGTCCCCCATACCTGAAGAGTTTTCATAAGATGAGATGGACAGATATGAGGCCAGCACCATGACTCAGTTTTGAACTTCACTCACACCTCCCTGCCTTAGCTACCAGGGCCCTAATGAGTATCACGGAATTAACAAGGTAGAAGGAACCTCAGAGGTCACCTGGTCAGTTCAAGTCTCTTATTTTACTGGTAAGAACTCAGAGGTCCAGAGTCAACAGTGACATGCTTGAAAAGCCACAGTTAGTGGCAGAGTCCCAGCAGAGCCATATAACAGAATCACATTTAAGGAGGAGGACAGAACGCAGGGACTAGTGTTAGGAAGGTATGTATGCATATGCCAGAGGAGCCACGCCAACCCACAGCAACTCCCTCCAACGGCTGTGGGGCTGTACCTGCCCAGGACCTCCGACCCCAACCCACACCAGGGCGGCAACAGAGCAACAGGGCCTGATGTCCAGTAACAGATTTTTTTTTATATTTAAAAACAAAATCAACCTCCCCCCAAATAGCCCCCCAAACAAACAAAAAATCAAGATTAAATAAAATTTACAGTGAATATACCCAGCAAACATCTGTATGTGCAATTAAATACTGTGTCTGTTACTGCGGCACAAACCTCAAACAAACAATATACAAGTGTTCTGGGGGGTGGAGGGAGGCCCAAGTTTTGACTCTGTGGGGCTTGGGGAGACAGAATGGGGTGAGAGAAAGGGGAAATCAATTTCATTTTTCTTAATTCTGTCCATATAAATATATTCATAAAGACCAAAAAAGAAAGGAGAGTTTGGGATGGCAAGGAAATAGGAGAACAGGGGAGTTTGGGATCCTCCCAATTCTACCTGACCAAAAATTATGAAAGAAATTAATTTTGTGGTGAGAGAAGAGATTTAAAAATGATAGAAGAGGACAGGAAGGAGAGGGAAGCAACGTGGGGCCAACCAGGGAGAAAGGGGACCCTTGACAGGGGAGTGAGAGTCCAGTGAGAATGTCAGTGTCTGTCTGTTTCCATCTTCATCCCTACTGTCTTAGGCTTCAGTTTAGTGTCTGTCACCTTCCTTTCTGCCTCTGTGGCCTGTCAGGACCCCGCAACCCCCTCCACCCTGCCCCCACCAACGCCGTGCTGGTCCCTTCTCCTCCTCCGTTCATTGGGAGCTGGCTCGCTCCAGGATCCTCAGGTCATAGTTCTTTTTGGCCACTCGAAGTTTGAAGCGACTCACGGAGTTGTTGAGGCGAAGGGAGGCATTCTGGGCAGCCAGGGGGCTGGGGAACACAGCCACGATGGTGTACAAGGCAGCGAGGTCCGCGTGGCGGCCGTTCTCGGCAGTCCCACCGTTGTCTCCCCCACCCCCACCAGGCAGCCCCTGAGCATCCTTGAGCCACTGGATCTTGGCGCCGGACATGGCAAGCTGAGTGAAGAGTTTGTCCGCCTCGGTACGGGTGATGCCCTCAGGGAGATCTGTCACCTCCAGCACCCGCCCCAGGACTGGAAGGGGAGGAGAGAGGATATGGTTGTGAGAGGTATAGAGTAGAGAGGACTGGACAACAGCCGAGGAGAAGAGTATCCAGCTCAAGTCTATATAACAATGTCTTCAAAAGCCCAACCTTTCTCACTTAGCCCTTTCCTCCCTCCCCAAAACAACCCAACTCCTCACCATCCAGACTCTGATCAGGGCAACTAGGAGACACAAAGGAATCTTTCACTTCTCTTAGCCCAGAGGTGTGGGCAAGAAGAGACTGGGAATCAGAATCCCAGATTTAAGATCTTGAAACCCACACCTCAGTTCTCTCACAAAGTTAATAGCCCAATCTGAAATATGTTCCACACTTCCCTCCCCAGAGGCTGGCCTAAGTGGACTCCTCTTTCTTACCATCTAGGGAAGTCAGTTTCCCTTCCTTTCCTTGTTTAGCAAACTGCTTCAAATAGGAGAAACCCCAAGAGACCTTGTATGCCTAGTATGGAAGGCCTGCAGGAGGAGAGTTACTCCCCCATATTTTCCTGTCAAAATTCTCTTAAACTGGGTCTCGGACCACCGAAGGTAGACATCTTGGATCAGGGTCAGGATCACTTCCACAAGATTCTATTAATAGTAGGCTCAACAACCCCTATCATTGTGTTATTCCCAATCTGTACCCTCATATTCCCCAGGACCTGGAATGGCTTGCTGTGGAGGACTGAGACACTCCAGACTCTCCTTGCTCTTGAGAACAAAAAGGTCCCCTTTCAACTCCCCACCCTAGACTGGCTTTTCTCACCATCCTAAGCTGGTAATGCAGGGCTGAAGGAGTGAACACCTTCCCTTGGGGATTCAGGATCCTGTCACTCACCAACATCTGTCGTCCCCAGGTCAGTGGAGGCAGATTTGAGTGCTTGTCTCTTGCTCCGGTTTCCATGCTTCAATCCACTCTGTCCCTTCAACATTTGAAAGATAATTCTCATCCCGGGTAAACAATACTGACTGCCTTGCATCCCAGTCTGTCTGAGAGATTAAAGAGCAGCGCCCAGCCCTGAGGACCCCATGCCATCAGGCAGGCAGACTGACCAGAGGGTGGCCATTGAGAAACAAAGGGCCCTCCCTCTTGGCACTGGGGAAGGGTGAGACGAATGAGCACAGGAGCGGCGGGGTGAGGCTCTTCCCACTCAGTCCGTTCTCTTTGCTGCCTCCTTCGTCCACCCACCTGGTTGAGGTGGACGGCTCAGGGACAGGGGCCCAGATGAGAAGGGGACTCTGATGGCCCCAAGCCTGATGGCAGACACCCTTACCTGGTGCACCGTGTAAGCTGACTGGCCGTGGAGCAAGGGAGGGCAGATGGACAGATTGTACTGTAACGGCTGGCCCAAAAGGGAGTAGCGCCCATCACCTGGGAGAAAGAGCAGACAGTTTTCTGGGAGTTCGAGCTTCATGGTATGACTTTCATGGTATGAGATTTCAGGGGGCTTTGGAGATGGACAGCACCAGTGCATACTATTCCTAGTCTTTCTACGACAGGAGTGCCCATGTCACTGATATGACTGGTATGGGCACTCCTGTCATAGGAGTTATCATTAGACCCTTGGCTCTCAGCTGTATCTCAGACAAATGGGGCTATCAGGTTCCCTCGCCTTTGAAGAAGGGCTCTATTGTGGACCAAAGGCCCTGAAGGAAACCTACAGTCCCTTAAGACTGTCTTTTATTTCTCATATACTTTCTTCTCACCCCAAACCCAGGGCTCAAGTTTCTGACTCACATCAGAGGCAGTAACAGTGTAGCGGACAAGAACACAGACTGGGAGTCAGACTGCCTAGGTTCAAATCCTGGCTGTTACTGAAAATGGGATGTTGGTGTGTCTTGGGAAGGTTCAATGAATATGAGACACTTACAGCACTTATAAAGTACTTACAAGCAAACACTTACAGCAATGCTTGATACATGTTAAGCATCATGTGTTGCCAATTATTGGTGGTAAATATATTTCAGAGCACTTTGAAATTTTTAAACCATATTTTCATCTTATTTTTATACTGCTTTTGAAGGCCAAGGCGGAAAGCAGATAAGCCTACTTCCATCTTATGTGTGGTTAACCTCATTTTATATAGATCAGGAAACTGAGGTTCCAAGTTTAAGTAACATGTTCAACATCACAAAGCTAGTTAGTGGTAGGACTAGAATTGGAACCCAAGTCTTTCAAACCAAATCCAGCGTTCCCTCTTCTAAAACCATACTGTTTCTGACACAGCCCCATATTCCCAGCCATCAGATTCGGTACTGACGGGTTAAATTCTTTTGTTTGTGTTCAGTGAACTTCCTTTCCATGGCTCATAGTCACCAGAGACTTGGTAGTAAACACTAAATATGTAAAGGAGGTCTGGAGTAAGTTAGCCACGGGCAGCACTAAAAAGGTGTTTGGCCTAAGCAGGGATGTTAAATGAAGAGCCGTCTCCCAGAGCTGGACAACCAGCCACGCTGGTCCCCGGCCTGGTGCTGCCCTCTCGATTTCCCCACTTGGGAATGGGGTGTGAAGGGTGAGTTTGACAGCAGCCAGCCTTACCCTGTGCTGGACCCCCAGGCCGGGGGAACTGTGTGAGGACAGGAAGGGGACTGAGTCCTGTGCAGACACTGCTGAGGCTGGTGACAGGAGAAGGTGCTGGAGACTGGGTGGGAGATGTGACAGGGCTGCTGCTCATCTGTGTGTTGGCCTGCGGGGGAGAGAGGAGTACACATCACACACACTCTAAACATTAGCCCCTGGATACGCCTATGGCTTGGCTTACATCACATCGCTCAGGAAACTGCTCTTGCTGAACTCTGCCAAAGTCAGACTGTGCCTTCAAGCTACCTCCTTCGTCCCTAGTTAGTTTGTGTTATTTTAATGTCCACTCCTTGACATACTGTTTTAAGCATTCTCTTAGCATTTTCAAGCATGTGTCCCATCTGTCACCTTGGACCTTAGGTTCCTTGAAAGAAGATGTTCCCCTCTATTTTTTGTATCTCTTCCCAAAAAAATGCCAACAGAAAGACAAGTAAAAGAGGCTGCTCAGTCAATGGCAAAGATTACTCCCTGAGAGGTCACCTCCCTGCCAGGACAAAGCTGGGCTCAGGACTCACCTGGGGGCTGCTGTCAGGGCTGTACAGGTCTCCAGGCTTCTGCCCTCGCTGGTCCATGCTGTAGTATTTACAGTGACTCCACTGGACCATGGATGGATTCTGGGGGGCCTGGGCTCCATTAGGGACATTCAGCTGCATGACCACCACACCTGGTCCAGAAGGTGACACTCCTGGGTGGCAGGAACAAAGTGGCTGATTGTAATTCAAACTATATTTCAGCCTGCCAGCTAACCCTGAGTGGGAAAGCCAGTAGGCAAATCTATCTGCTGGCTTCAGGGTCACTTAAACTGTGTCCTGCCAGGAATCTGAGGGAACTGCTGATTTGGTTTCTGACTCTCTCCAGACCAGTGGAAGTCTGAGTGGAAGGGACATAAGCCCCAGATGCTAATGTTCTCCTAGTCTTCACCTGGTGAGGGGTACTTTGGTATGTTTCACAGAAAACTACTCCATTCTGTCGAAGCGGGGTATCACCAAATGCCCAGGCCAGATCGCTCAAACATCTGGGGATGGTACAGATCCCATTCTGGGGCTTGGGCCAAGGCCGCAGGCATGTACAGGCTTTTCTGGTAATGGCTACAGATAAGTCAGTGATCTCTGGCTGTTCTGGAGAAGATAAATGTGCACAGCTTCACTAAGCAAGACCCAGGAAATAATTCGTGGGCAAGGGTTGGGTAAGTTGGGAACATTTCAAGCAGAGGAAAAGGCAGAGATATAAGTCATTTAGGAAATAACAAATAATTCAAGGTGCTGAGGCTATGTAGGGAAAGTAGTAGGAGATAAGATTACTCATTTATTCAACAAAAATTTATCGAACATTTACCTACGTGGAGTTCCTACACTGGGCACTGGGTTTACAACAAACAAAACTAGTGTCTGCCCCCTTGGGAATGGACAGTCTATTAGGGAGTCAGAGATTAAACAAATTGTTGGTGTCAAACTCTGAAGCACGTTCTGGTAAGGGTCCTTATCCTACAGGCAACAGGGCTGTGCTTCAGAGAGCTAACCCAAGTGGCCGATGTAAGGTGGCTGAAGGGAGGGAGACCGTGGCCAAAAGACCAGTGAGGAAGCTACTGAAACAAAGCAAGGCAGCTGAATTAGAGCAGCGACAGCAAGAGTGGAGTGGGAGGGTCAGACCCTCTGAAGGTTTCAATGACAGGTGTAGGTGACTGATGGGATGCAATCCTGAGGGTTTAGCACAGGCAACCTAGGATATAGCCTTGCCCTCTCACAGCCTGGGGGAAGGAAAGGGCTTGAAGAGGAGAAACATTAAGTCCTGAATCTTCCTTATGGTGAAAAGCAAGGTAAGGGGTCAGGGGGAAGCAGTCTGATGGCTAGTCCCTGCCGGGAGGGACGGGCAGGAGCTCTGCTTCCCCACAGGGGATTGCCCAGCAAGAAGGTTTGCTCTTGACCCACCCCCGGCTATAATTCTGTGGAGGGACAGGCTGAATTCATGTGTGTGTGGTAGTAGAGAAATGGGACCGAGGGTTGCTAGCTCAAAAACCTGCTGCAATGCTGCTGTCTTCATGGCTCAGCGTTCTGGGGCTGCCACTGCTGCCGCCATCACATTGCTTCCTGTGACGGGAAATGTTGCAGCCTCTGCCCTGGGCACCAGTCATGCTGGGAAGTGAGCATGAATGCTTTTCTCAGGTAGCATCAGTGAAAAGAAAGGAAAAGAAACGGTGGGAGGCCTGAGAGAACAGCTCACGAGACACTGCATCTGTTGTATCCTATTCCCCAGTCAACTTGTGCCCCCCATCCTCTACGGTTCATCTAATCAGAGAGCACAAATACTCGGAGTGACAGGCTCGACAGGCTCACATCTCCCCTCCCCCTGCCCAGGGGGACACAGTACTCATCAGCATGGCTTGTAAAGGGCCACAGGAAAATTGCACATCGGTGAAGTGTCATGTAGTTAACAACGCCCCCTTTACTATAGCTGCTGTGGGCATTTTATTTCCCCATCCTAAGAGCCCCACCTGCTCCAACATCCTCTACCCACAGAACTGCAACCGACCTTGTTCACTGCTCCTCCCCTCAACTGCTACCTGAAGGGGCCAACACAAAAATAATCCAATCTACAGCTTTTCCAGAAGGCAGCTTATAACCTGAACCTAATGCCCTAGGCCAGGAAAGGTCGAGGACGTGTGAGTGTGTAGGGTCTGGGCATAAGCAAGGCGGTAGAAGCTCTTTCTAATACCAGCTTGTAGCCATAAGGAGCTATTACAGGGCTCAAGGGGAGGGGGGAGAGAACAAAGTCCTCATATTATTTCCTTTGATCCCAACAAAAACAAAGCCAGGGTTCTCAGTCACAGCCTTGCTCCTGAGCGCCTCCCCACAATGAGTCCTCCCCCGCCGGCCTGGAGCGTTGTTCCTTCACTCAGCCGAGGACACAGTGCACTACGCTGCTGATGAGCTGATTTTTATGCTTCTCTTCCTCAAACCAGAAGCAGGTGGCATCCATTAGCAGCTGAACTGTGTCTACATTTTTTTTTTAAACTGTGGCTACTTCTTAATGGACGTGGCCGACCCCCCTCCCCCAAACACCAAAAAGTCCACGCTCACTGACAACACTTCCATATAATCAGGTTGGGGGAAGGAGCCTAGGTTGGAGTGGGAAGAGGGAGAAGGGAGTTGAATAAGGAAATCAATTTCAGCTTGAGAGCTCTGAAAGGAGAGGGGACATGTGAATGGCTTTTTAAGTGGCATCATTAAACCTGGGCAGAAAGGTCGAATGGGCAGAGCAAACTGCATAAATACAAACAGATGACATTTATGTCTGGCAGAATTGGTTTTTGTTTAGTTGTTTTGTTTTTTTTTTTTTTTCAAATCACTGAGGTTTCTTCCTTCCCATTTGGAATCAAACCTATGAAAAGGAAGGTCCAGAGAAATAAAATCCCACAGGCATCTTTTCCAAATTACCGAATAGAATACTATAGTGTCTTGGTCTTTCCCCTTTTTTGGCGGGGGAGAGGGATATCTTTGGGGAGTGGGGCAAGAAAAGAGATAGTCTCAGCTTTGGAAACCCCTCAGCTACAAAATAAGCCAGTAACTATGTGAGAAGCTATTTCTGTATATCCCTCACTCAGGCTGCACTGCTGTGTCACTGTGAGTTGAGTCTGTGCATAGGTTTCACTGCCATTTCATGTCTGTGTGCATCTGCCCCAGACAAGCATGCCTGTAGAAACCTCAAGGGACCTGGCAAGCCACTATTCTAGTGGGAAGAGAAGTGCTTCCTGGGGTTATGGTTGTATCTAATATCATAGTGGAAGAATTGAGGGCCAGGCCTGGGGGTAAACTAGCCAACTACAAAAATGTATTAATAAACCAGAACAGTTGTTCCAGGAACAGCCAATCTTAATCCCTGCCTTTATTTTTGGAAAAGTGACCATGTTGCTGCATGGGAGAAGGGCGGGTGACTGTCCCCTGAAGGTGACACAGCAGCCCTTGTGGGCTATGCTGGCCTTCTGTCTTTCCAGTGAAGGGCAAACTGGGAAGGAAGGCAGAAGAAATACTTTTTCTTTTATTCTACTTCCTCTTAAAATCCCACAAGCAGGGATTGCAGACCTTTAAGATCAGTGGTGCGGTGAATATGGTCTCTTAGACGATGTAAATGGAACAGAGGGTCCCATCATCTAGGAAGAGCACCACGTGTCAGTCAGAAGCCTGGGGTCAATCAGGGTGGCCAGAAAGAAAGAAGATATAACAGAAAATTCAAAGAAGCAAGGACACTAGATGATGAAGAGGTCTTGGTCTATTTCTATTGATTTGGGAAAAGCCTGGATTACCTCCTTCCAACCCCAGCCCAGATCTCTAGTAGTGCTGCCAACTTTCAGAATAACACCTGTTTCAGTTTATGTAACCCAGCACTAGGTCCGGAGTAGGTAACGAAAATTATTTTCATTTGGTTTGTTTCTAATTTAAAGACCTCGTATTTGCAGATGAAGAGACATAACTGCAAAGACCCCACAGATATACTGATATACCACTAAGGATACACACAAAAATTCACATACAAGTATACCTATACGCATCTGCACACACTTATTTTAACAAACAGAAGAGAAAATGCCCTGTGGTACCAAGCACCACCACAGGCTACAGCAGTTCTTGCAGCTGATTTTTTACAATTTCCATACCCCACTGGGAATTTCAAGGTCAAGTGCCCCTGGCAGACACTAGGAGAAACAGCTAGAGAGAGCAATAATGCAATAAAGGGTAAAGGCTGTTGAATTTTAAAATCTCTCAGCCTGTGAGAGATCCATGGTTGGTCTGGATAAAGGCAGAAGTCATTGCTCCTCAAAGGTAAAAACTGATCATGTCTTATGAGCAAGATTAAATCTGGAATCCCCTCCACAGCATCTAACATAGAGTGCAAAAAATCTTATGTCAAAAACACTCCATTTCTAAAATGGGAAAATTGGTAAAATACTTCCTTCTTACCAGAAGAGGGCACCCTGACATTCCCACAACAGAGCTGACAGGGGATGACTGGAGGCTACATTAAGACCTCCTCCCCTCCAGGACCTCTGAAGTTTCTTTAACTGCAGTGTAACGATACTTCAGGGTAGGGTAAAGGGAACCAAACGACAGATGCTGTACTTGGTGTATTGGGGGAGTTCTTGACAAAGGGGCAAAAAGCAGACAGTGAGAGGCCGCATGGCATAAGCCTATTCTCCTGGGATAGCTGGCCCCTCCAAAGAAGGCCTTTAGCTGTTTAACATGGTATCCATTTATTTCCCACTGGAGGGAATAGAGTACAGAAACCTGTTGAAAATGTTACTGAGGATACAGCATGGGTTACCGAAAGTGAAGATGCAAGTTCAAGCTCTACGACTGTGAACTGAGGCTAGTCATTTATCCTCTATGGGTCTTAAATTTCCTCTTCATGAAGTTGTGGTGAGAATGAAAATGACATAATGTATGTGAGCACATATGAAAAACTGCTAAAAAAAAAAAAAATCTAAGAAACAATTTAAAAAGCATTTTTATCAGCCTCCCTCATACTCCCAAGAGAAAAGAGCCTGTTTACAGGAAGAATGAGTGCAGGAGACAGAGGTAACCATTTCGTGTCTCAAAGGCATGTGAAGGGTGAGTGTAATGCTAGATTCAGAAGGAAAAAAAAATGAGAGAGAGAGCACGCTCCAATTGAGATGTGGCTCCCTGGGAATGGGGATGGGGCAACCAACCTCACCTTCTTGAGAGGTCAACTTTGGCACCTCTGGAAAATACCAGCCAGCCAGGAGTTTGGTCTTTCCCTGCGATGGGGTCACAGCTGGGGACAGAGCCAGTCCCTGAACTCTCCCTGCCCTTCCCAGCTCTAGAGCACAAGTCCTTTAGTGGTGTTTGTTCTCACCAGTGCCCAAGACCCCTCAATTCTTTATCCTCTTACCTGAGTACTGTTGTGGCATCTGTGGTGGACTGCAGGGAGAGGGAGACTGAGGCATCTGGTACTGCTCAGAACCAGGAGGTTGCAGAAACCCCACAGAAGGGCTGGGGAGATGGAGAAGAGATGAGTGGTAAAGCAGCAGAGGGAGGGACACAGCTCCTGGCAGACAGCTGTTGCTTCCTGGGCTTCCCCTGTGGGAAGCAGAGGCAGCTCCAACCCATTCCCAGACCAATTTGCCATGCAATTTCTAAACTCACTCATCAGTTCAAAGTTAATTATATATATTTGTACTTGATCATCTTTCAATTAGGAAGCTGCTAATCAGTGCTACAGATGGAATGTTAGTGACACATGCTCCTCCCAACAGTGTAGAAACACCAGACACATACACATGCACACACACATACACGTTCTGAGAAACAACAGAAACACAAAGAGAGTGCCAGAGACGGGCACACAGGGCTACAGTGCTAGAGAGAGAGAGAGAGAGAGAGAGAGAGAGAGAGAAAATAACTAAGGAGATTTAGGATATTTTCACAATGGTAAACACAGATAGTCACCTAAAGACAAATGGGGGAAAATCCCACAAAACTCAAGACCACACAGATTTATTAAGACAGAAATAAGCAAATGCACACCAAGCGGGAGACACAGAAATGCATTTAGGAAGGCTCAGACTGGAGTTCTAGTTCACGCCCTGCTTCTACTGACCAGTTGTGTGACTTTGGATGTGTTTCTTAACATCCCTAACTGGAATATCCTCATTTATAAAAGACGGGAGGAAAATAAAACAAAAGGAGTAGACTAGATATTTCTAAGGTAATGTTTTACCTCTAAAATTCTATTAACTATGACCTATACTAAGATATATATATAAACAGACATATAGAAATAGACCATCTCAGATTCATCCGTGTATACAGAGGCACACAGAAAATTTTACATATATGTACTCCTAATTGCTCCTTTTAATGATAAGCAGTCTCCATCCCATAGTTCTGAATCCCACTGATTAGAAAAACAAAAAATGAGGGAAAATATAAAGCTGCTGTCTCTGAAGCAGGAATTTTTTTCCTGCTAATGAATTCTTATGTAAATATCAATTCAACAAGGAGAAAAGGAAAATGAACTCTCTCATATTCTACCTGCTTTAGGGTATCCCTGGCATCTTTACCCCTGCCTTTCTTTCCTTAGGCCAGTGGAAACAAAACCATGGTGCAACAATTGCTAAACTGAGAGATGTGCCCCGACTCTCTGGGAGTCCTCACCTCGTACCGTTCTGCTGAGCGGGCGGGATCATGCTGTAGTACACTGGTACGCCCCCTGCTGGGAGCCCCCCTTGTACAGACTGGCTCGCAGGGACCAGCATGGGTTGCTGGAAAGGTGGCTGGACCACGTTTTGCGAATCATTACCCACTGGGACCTGGGTGGAAATGGGAAGAGAATGACTATTCATATTCCCAATGAGTTCATCCAGAGAACAGCCACTAGACCAGGACACTCTAACCTCCTTCCCTACCTCTAGAGACTCCTCCTATTCACCTCACCTGCCTAAAGGAAATGCTTACAGAGCTCCCTCCATTCCCCGCTTCTTCTAAACATCACCTTTGGGCATCTGATGAAGAGGAAGAAGTCTGATTTCTTTTAGATCCTACTTTTCTAGGCACATACTCATTTGTATGGCTGTACAAAGACCAAACAACTTAAATAAATACTCTTCTCAGACTCACTGGGCTTTCTCTCAGAGGAAGGGAGTCTAAAAATTCTAGGGGTAAAGTGAACAATGTTTCAGTGTTGGAGTTGTCAGACTGGATGACATGGGACTGTCCTTTTCCTCATCCCGAGGACTGGGTGAACTTGCCCAATGCAGAATGCACCCACTTGGTAAGAAGGCAGTGGAGTGTACTGAACCACCAGGCCTTGCATCTGGCCCCCCATGCCGCTCCTCTGGTTGCTGAGCAGGCCCTGGTTCTGTGGCTGCTGGACCCCAATCACGCCTTGGTAAGCCGCCTGCTGCTGGTTAGGCATCATGGGCTGTAAACCTGGGGATGGGCAAGGCAGAGAAGACATCAGCATAGTCTCAGCAACATTTAGGAGGTCACACTCTTCCAGTAATTCTCCTCCTGTCTATTTTACCCTTTCTTTTTCTGGAGATCATGGGTTCCTCTTTAGGACCCTCATCATTCCTGCCTTTTAATTTTTTAAAAACAGAGACAGTAATTCTCTGTCTTCCAGTCTCCGCCCCTCCCTTATTCACTGCCTTCTTCCCTACGCAGTTCCTCTTACCAGGCTGCTGGGATGGCTGAGGCAGCTGTTGACTGCGCTGGGGGCTGTAGGCCACCGGGTGAGAGAGAGGTCGATATTGCTGGTTGGAGTTAGGGTACTGTCCGGGGGGGTAGTAAGAAACCTGGATCTGTGGTGGGAGGAAAAAGGCATATGAGAAAGTCCCTCAAATTCAGCCCCAGCATCCCCAAACTATTAAACACATCAGAGCTGACTGCCAGGAATCTAAAAAGGGAGACATTCTGGGCCTGCAACTGTAGCATTAGCATACAAGTTTGAAACAGAATGGGAAGGAGCTGTATTATGTAGAAAGAAAACTTTCTGACTAGAAAGTCAATTCTCAAGTACAAGGTGGGGAAATGAAGATGGCGGACAGGTATGTCCTCTGGTTTGTCTAAACCAGAGGAAGAAAGAAGGATTAATACTGGCCAAACCGATCAGTGACTTAAGCAGGGACCCCAAGCCACTCACCTGCTGAGGGGGCTGCATGTAGCCCTGGGGTGGCAGGACTGGCTGAGTAGGTGGTGCATGGCTAGAAGTGGAATAGCTGGAAGTGGGGAGGGGCTGCCCCGTAGAAGCCATGATGAAGCCAGTCTGCTGAGGGTGCTGGGAGATAAGTGGGGGCTGGAACAGAGCTGAGGATGGGTCAGCTGCTTCAGCAGAACCTTGGCGGCTAAGGCTCATTTGTCCAAAGGGGTTGCTGAGGTCATCTGCCTATGGAGAGAGTGGGGAGACTCAAGGACTGAGGTGGTCAAGCCCCATGTCTTTGGCTTCAACATAGACATAAATGGTAACCTTCTCTACAGCCTTCCTTCCTTACACCAATTTGGGACACTCCTCCTGCCTCAGTGCCCTGGGAGGTGCTTTTTAGCCCTAAGCCTCTGTCATATAGTGTTTAAAATTTCTATGAACTGAAGTGCTGTTTGAAGCCCAACTCTAGAGCCAGTATCTCTACCACATATGAGGTAACAGCGGCCACTCTGGTTATAATTTTTACTAGAATTAATCTTGGGGAGATGGGAGCAATGACATGACTTTCATATACAGAAAAAATTGGACAAACCAGCAGGAAAATAAAAAAAAGACTACAAATCTTTCCATTTCCCGTCTTCCACATGCCTCCAACCATATACAGGGCCCTTACATTGCCATGAATCTTGCTTTTATAATAAAGGACCCAGATAACACCTTGTGTGGATTACGGGTGGGCTCATGTGGCTCCCAGCTCTGCCATGCAGTGGAAAGACTGGTGGGTTCCCAACTCCTGCTGCTTATCTCCTTACTCCCTCTTGAGGTCATTTCCACCTCTGTTCTCTGACACTTGCCTAGAATTCTCCTGCCCTTCAGAAACCACTTCCAATTCTCACCTCTGAAAGGAGGCCAGGGTGGGTGGCTGAGATGGAGGGCAAGACGGGCTAGTCTGTAATTGCCTTCTCTCTCAGCCCTCTCCTCTAAGCAGCAAGAGTGATGGTGTTCCATCTCTCACTTGTATGGTGATAGGTTAGTTTGTTAACTTCCTCAACCTTTCTGCTCCCTGGACAGTAATCAACATACACAGACACAGACACATGTAGAGCAGAAGTTCTTTTGCAAAAGAAACTAGTAGGAACAAAAGACAATACTTTCCTGTGGTTTCACTCATTTTTCAGGGATCTGATCTTAGCTATTCTGCTACCTTAGTAGGCAGGAATAGATGACAAAGAACTGGATTGCAAATTACTCTGAAGTTCATATTCTGAGATTTTTCAGAATGGAGATAAGAGGTGGGAGAAAAGAGTAGATTCTAGTGAAAAAGCAGACAGGTGTGATTAACACAGTATTTTTAAAAAATCAGGGCTCCTATAATCATGATAGAAATGATCAACATAAGACAATTCAGATCTTCAAAGGATTTGTGGTTAGGGTGCAGACAATTTAAACAGCATGTGCTATGCAACAGAAGAGGATATTTTTATGTAAAATAATATGGTAAAATAAGGGTACATTTTAAGTTTTTACCAGTGCTACCAAAGAAATCTGTAATTGTGTTTTTATTTTTAAGGGAAATTATAGACAATCATTCTATACAGAATAAACTGGGTTCCTCAGACATGTCTAGGGAACAGGTGAGTTGAAGGATGCACATGGTAGGGAGATGAAGAGTCCAATTCAGATCAACATCCGATTTTGCTCCCCCTCCTGAAACACAGGGGAATTCAGCATTCTTCTCTGTCTTACATTTAAGCATCTTTTGGTGCCTGAAGTGCTGTGATGAGGTCACTAGAATGAAGTGTAGGTCAGCCTGTGCTGGCCCCTCAAGAAGAAATACCTTTTAACAATGGTCCTCCAAAAAGCACAGCTGCTTTGCAAGGCTGTCACAGACTGACCCAGACATACCCACAGATACAGGCCACACACGGACAAGACAAAACGGGGGAACAGGGTTTATACCATGTTGTACTGCTGGGGCGGAGAGACTGGCAGAAGGACTTGGGGACAGGAGCCTGGAGAGAACGGAACAGGCTGCGGAGAGGGCTGCAGAGCCGGGACTGGCTGTGGACCAGCAGCACAGAGACATGTGGAAAGGAAGGAGAAAAGGGAGGCACAGGGAGGGGGTGGGAGAGATGGGGAGGGAAAGGGAAGGAACAACAAGGTTAATCATAAAAGAAATTTCACATGAATAGTCAGGCTGCTTGAGCAGGCTGGAGAGCAAGCCCAGGACAGCTCGTAGCTTTCACATCTCTGACAGACAGGCAATCTCTGCTGCCAGGACAGACCCACTGCACACTCCACCCCATTAGGCACTCAGGACTCTGCAGCTGTTGTGAGCAACTTCAGGACTCTGACAGCCAGGGTCTGTTGCCCGACTCAGAACAGCTTTTTCCCCAAGCATTTTTTGTGAACACATGATTCCTGGGGAGCATAACCCTCCCTGAATGCCCACTTGAGAAGGGATTCCTGCTTCTGTAGGAAGGGTCATCCAAGGTCTGGCTCGGCTCTCCCGGGCGTGCTCCTGATTTTACACCACAGCTCTCCTGGAGGAAGCGCTCATTCACAAGGATCATCTCCCTCCAGAGGGCACAGAAGAGAAAAACTGCCGGTTCATGCCCGGTTCCAGCTACTTCCTCCTGCTCTGTGATTGCCCTGTGCTCCTCCAGGCTGTGAGGGCAGTATGAAAAATGCCCCCATAAGCAAACGGAGGGATTTAGGAATAAAAAAATATTAATAGCCTAACTGTAGCTTCTGTTCCTTTGGTCCCCTCACTAGCCTTGAGCGGGAGGGCTTGTTTATTAGGAACATGGTAGATTCTAAACCAGCTAACGGGGAGCTATTTTTTTCTCTCTTCTTCCCCTCCAGCCATTTCAGTCACCTCATCGGTTCTCCCCGGTGGCAGCAGGGGAAGGAGAAAGGAGAGAGGCTAGAAGGAGAGGGGGAAAATAACGACACACATTCTCTCATTTATACACATTATCTCATTATAGCCTCACAATAATCCTGCAGGGAAATCAGATAATTTGTATTTGCAGTTAAGATAGTAAAGCACAAAGAAATTAAATCACATCTAGGATCATGCGGCTGACGTGGTGAAGCATGGATTGGAGCCTAGTTCTGCTTGGTATACGTTCTTTCCACTCCACTCTAGCAGCAGGGAGGAGGTGAAGGAAGAAGTCAAACAGAATTACATAAACATCTGTTTGTTTGTGTAATTCTCCTTCCTCCTTCCAAATTTAGAGTTTTCAGAGTTGTAGGGGACTAAGGTAGCAATAGCCTCTCCTGCTATACATCTCCTGGGAGACCCTTTCACAGAGGAGACTAACAGTTCTGAAGCCAGAGAGTCCAGGAGTCAGAAGACACCCAAAATGGAGAATACTCCTGATATTTGCATTAAATAAAACCCAAGTCATCTTGGCTAGGAAAAAGTTACTGAGCATCCACTGCATGACCTGGAAGAGATGCTGTCACAGCCTTGAAAACAAGCTCCCGGCTCTCCTGGCACCCCCGTTTCCTGTATGCCAGTGGCATTCCAAATATAACTGCTGGCCAAGCTGCTCGGCGTGAACTGCTTGTGCCGGTAGCTTTTAGACCCATTTTCTATTATCCTAATCCTCTTCTTTCTCTTGGAGGAGGGCCTGTCATACTTCTGGCCGCACATTCACTGGGCCGGGTGCGGGAGGCCTTTAGGGACAGTGAAGTGATAAAACAACTCGGCCTGTTTTTCTCACATTTGTGAGTTTTGAGTAAAAAGTGAATAGAGAAGAAATGATGCTCCTCTATTAGGCCTCTCCTGACTGAGCAAGGGTAGCGGCAAAGGAAGGCATCTCAGTGCTATTTTTATTTTATTTTTTAAACTTTTTTTTTTAATGGAGGTACTTGGGATTGAACCCAGGACCCTGTGCATGCTAAGCACGTGCTCTATCACTAAGCTATTACCCTCTCCACCTCAATGCTATTTTTAAGTTATTCCATCACTACCCTTAGCTACAGTTCTCTTTGTAGAGAGTCTCAAACTCTAGAGCTGGGAAACTTCTGAAAAAACATAGGGAAGCCAAAGACTGGCCCTGAGGGATGTGACTGCCACCCAGTGGTGACTTCCAGGCTAGATTACTGGCTCTTGGATCCTCTCCTGAGGCGAGAGGACCAGAGGACTCCTTTTCAAGAGGTCCACTCTACTTCAACTGGACAAAAGGTAGCTACTGGCCCTTTAATCCTTAGGCTCAGCCCTTGGCTTCACATGTGGCACTGATACATGATACGGAGGCCTGCTCTAACAGCACAGACCTGCCAAGAAGGGAGAGAGCGTCATTTAGTCAGCAGACCTGGGGCAAATGCTTCTTGCTATGGAGCTAAGGGTAATTTCCTTTTCTCAGTTTTTCTTCAAAAAGAAAACCTTTAGACTAAGCACAGTGGGGGGTGTGTGTGTGTGGTTACTTCCTTCATCCCTGCACTGTTACGTACCATTTGAGAATCTAAGTAAGTATTCTGGGGCTCAACAACTTGAGTCTGGAGAGCCAGCAGTGCTGACAGGGAAAAAGAGAAAAGAAGGAAGAAAGAAAAAGGCAGTAGGAAGAGGAAGAAAGAGATAAAGAGGAAAGGAGCTATACGTAGTGGGGTGGTGCTGGCATAATACCAGCAGCTACTGTAAGTGCTTCAGCGACACCAAGTTAACCTGCATAAGGTTTTTAGTTTGGAATTATGATCACAAATAACCACAAGAATAAGTTTCTAAGATCTCTGTACCAAATAATGTTCCCCTGTTTCCAATCTATAAGGCCTAACCTGTACTCCCTGCAGGAGACCAGTCAATACCAGCAACGGACCCACTGACCCTCATGACCCAGAAGCAAGGACAAAAAGGTTGGGATTTAGGACTATTCACCTGAACATTTTATTAAAAATTTTTCTCAGTCCCAAATGGTTATTCTCTTTACTTATCTCTTTATTTTCCTACCACTCTTGCTGTCTATTTCTAGATATGGATGGAAGGAGAAGGCAGATGGAAGACTAAGGGAGAAAAGGGAACAGAACTGTATTAAAATACACACATTTTAGAAAACTCAAAAAAAGTAGGACTTTAAAAAGTGAGACACACACACACAGAAACAGAAGGAGATAGACAGAAGGAGAAGTACAGAGTTTACCCACTTACAGGTCTGAATTAAGACACAGGCAGGGAAAAGCAGGACACACACCATGCTTCAGGATGGAGTGAGGTAAGCTGATGTGAATGAGACTTAATGAGGTGGTAGGTAAATGGTGGTAGAATAAGAAAGCCAGGACTATAGAGAAACTGATTTAGAGACTGAGATAAAGGATGTGGAATGATCTGCACGTGGGTTACATTAAGCCACAAAGCAGGGTTTCCTAGACCTTAACCGTTTTCATTTTAGCGTCATTTCACAATATATGAATGGGGTAGTACTGGGGGTGTATCTACTCTAGTTTCCAGTTCCTGGGGTATCAGTGCTTAGGACGTGATTTTTGTACCTATGGAAGAGATACAACTGAGGCCATGCTGGACTAACTGAGCAGGGTGACCAGGGAGACAGGGAGATGAAATGAGAACTTAAACTGCAGCAGAAATGAGCAGACACACTGGCTTCCTAACTACCAGACGATACATCAGGATAAAGTATAGGCTCTATTCATAAGATCTCTGTTCATGGAAGAAAAGAGTAAATGAGGATCGCAGCACGACTCTCCTCAGAGTATTAAGGAGAACTTAAATCTCGAACACCAAGGTTCCCGTTTAGAATAGGATCTGATTCTTATGATGACTTGTATGGTCTCCAGAGAAGCAAAACTGCACTCAAACCCTAGTTGGTACCAACATCTAACAGTCTAGCAACAGGAGAGAGCGAGCTCTTTTATGGCATGGGAAACAGACAACACTGGGGGTTTTGTGTTTTATGGCAGGGGTCTTTTTTTTTTTAATTGAGTTATAGTCAGTTTACAATGTTGTGTCAACCCCTGGTGTACGGCACAATTCCTCAGACATACACGGACACACATATATTCATTCTCACATTCTTTTTCACCATGAGCTACTACAAGATACTGAATATACTTCCCTGTGCTATACAGTATAAACTTGTTTATCTATTTTATATATACCAGTCAGTATCTGCAAATCTCAAACTCGCAGTTTATCCTTTCCCACCTCCCTCCCCTCTGGCAACCAACCACAAGTCTGTATTCTATGTCTGTGAGTCTGTTTCTAATTTATACATAAGTTCATTTGTCACTTTTTGTTTTAGATTTCAGATATGAGTGATATCATATGGTATTTTTCTTTCTCTTTCTGGCTTACTTCACTTAGAATGACATTCTCCAGGGCCAACCATGTTGCTGCAAATGGCATTATTTTATCATATTTTATGGCTGAATAATATCCCATTGTATAAATACACCACAATTTCTTTATCCAGTCATCTGTCGATGGACATTTAGGCTGTTTCCATGTTTTGGCTATTGTAAATAGTGCTGTTATGAACATCGGGGTGCAGGTGTCTTTTTGAATTAGGGTTCCCTCTGGATATATGTATGGCAGGGGTCTTGATGAGTGTTATTTCCTTTCCCCTAAACTCCAACACATAAATATGAGTTTATGGGTCAATAGTCACATGAATACATTCAGCCAGACCTATGGTGGGATCTATGATCTTTTCAAGCTCCATGTATGGATGAAGTGAGCAAAATCACCTTGCTAATTACGCAGGATGTAGAGGGAGACGGGGTACAGCAGAAATGTGGAATAGGGTAAAAGATCCCAATGACAGTTCTCAGGAGGAAGAGAAAGAAATACAAAGCAAAAAAAACTCCCAGGGTGACTCTACTAAGAGCACTTTGGCCAAACCTTTGCCCTTACTCTTCTCTCCCCACAACCAACAAATGAGAAATGGGGGAGGGAGTGGCATGTCTCCAAAAACAGATCTTTCCTGCCACCCACAGCACAAGAGGCATGACTGTACTTTCAGAGCTTGCCTGAATCAGAGCAGAGGGGGTTCTGTCACTGAGTGGTGACTCACCTGTGAGATCATGTGATTATTCAAGGGTGGCTGTTGCTGAGGCGTGGGTGGGAGAGCAGGAAGCTGCTGCTGCTGCTGCTGCTGCTGCTGCTGCTGCTGCTGCTGCTGCTGCTGCTGCTGCTGGGCAGTACAAGGGAGAAGGCCCCGGACAGACTGGGATGAGGTGACCTGGTTGCACACTTCTGGGGCACCAAGTGCCATACCTGAGGCAAAAAAGACCCAGCAAGAGCTGTAAAGCACAGGCCATGAACATATCACCCCTGGAGGGCCCAGTGCAGGACTGTAGTCTTTCCTTGCTGTTTTCCTTGTCATTCTTCTCTGTCCATTCCTGTACTGTCTTGGGAAAATCCAAGCATGAGCACAGATGCATTTCAGTTGTCCTGCTGATGGAAGCCCTCATCTTAGCAGGGTTTTACTCTGTAGGGACAGTAACTACCTTGACTGTCAACGTTTAATTTTGGAACTGAACAAAATGTGAGGCTGCTGAGGCACCTTCTGTGAGTGCTTAGAATCTGGCCATCATTAGACAGCTGAAAACACGAATGTTTGCTTCCAGGGAAGGTACAGCTTCCTAGTCCTTAAGAGACCTATTTTCTCTCTGATTTCTTCTCAGCTTGCAGCATCTCATAAAGGTTGCTGAGAAGGCAGCCTCCAAGCACACGCCTGTGCACACACATACTCACAACCTTCATCCAACTATTTTCCTCATTTCCAGGCTCTCTGAGTCATGTATGCATTTACACAAAATACTTTTACTGAATGTCTACTATGTGCAGGTATTGTATAATGGACAAAAAAGACATAAAGGTAAAGGGAACATAGTCCTTGCCCTTGAGCAGCACAGAATCTTCCAGTGGGAGATGGACATCCACACGATGATTACCATGTGATAAGGATAAGGGATGCATCAATGATATGAATAAAGCTGTATAAAAGCAAAGATGAGGAAGCATAACTCTGGGAGATTTACAGGGAAGGATTTAAAGAGGAAGTGGCAGGCAAGATAGATTTGAAGGATGAATAGAAGGCTTGTCAGACCAAGAGGGGACAAAGCTAATGCCATATTCAAGAAATGGTTGGAGGGCCGGAGGGGGATGGATATCTGGAAATGATTCTTCTGAGATGGCAGACTAGAGTCAGGAAGTTATGCTATATTATGTAGTTTGGACTTTACTATGAGGGAATGAAGAAACATGCATATTTTTAAAAGGACTGACATGATTAGATCTATGTTTTAGATTAGTAAATTGGCTCTAAAAGGACTGAGGACGGAGCATGGAAACCAGCTTGGATAAAGGCAGAGGCAGTGGGGTTAGAAAGGAGGTAACAGAAGGGCAACAGAGACCTAACAGAGACAAAATTTTCACCACTACTGATGCCTTTTGAGGACAAGACCTACAAAACCTCTGGGATGAAAGTCAGCTAATTCTTCAGAGGCAGGAGGATGGTGAAATAGAGGTTCAGTGGGCGTAGAGAGCTAAGTACCCCTCCGCTCAGAGTGCAGCAGGAATCAATGGAGAAGGTTACACAGCAGCTCAGGAGAGCTGAAGGTGGCGACGGGGCTCGCATGTGGAACATATGCTCCTTCTCAGTGACTCGGCTCCAGAGAAGCAGCAGCAGCAGTATCTCTTGACGTTTTAGCCTACTGGCTATTACCAGTCAAGTACAAAATTACAAACTCTAAGTGTTCCCTTTCCCTCGGCCCTACCAGCCCTCTTTACGATCTCAGAGGCCACAAAATGAAAGCAGCTATTATCATTTTAGTATATAACCTGAACCTGTGCTGATAGGCATGTTCCTATCAGAAATCATAAAATAATCTAATCCTAGTCTTTTTTCTTTTTTTCTTCCCCCCCCCCCCCCAATTAAGAAAGCAGGTTTCAAAGAAAATCAGTGACAGAACTTAAAAGGACAACAGATCCAAGAAATCAAATTTCCCCTCACCTGGCTGTGTTAGGTTTCCAAGGCACTATACTGGGACAAGTGTTTTGTTAAAAGTCAGTGATGTTCTGCAGAAGATAAGCAAGAAGTGACAGAAGTGGAGAAGCTGTGGTACCTGGCCTGGAGATCCTTCCTGCACTGCCACCTTTACTACTCCCAATGCTGTCACCCCGGGTGAGGATAGAGATTCCACTGAAGCTGCTGGCTTTGGTGACAGGGGGCCGCATGCTCCGGACGGAGCCGTCAGAGTCCGTGCTGCTCCAGGGCCGAGGCTCCAGGGACTTGAGCTCGCTGTCTGTGCTGCTCTGGCGGCTGCTTGAGGTGCGGCTTAGCCCCTCGCGGTTCCCCCTGCAGAGACCACAGTGGTCAGAGCACCCTCCACCTACCACTTCGACAGAAGGGCTAGGGGAGAGTTCATTTCTGTTCTTTCAATAACAAAGAAGGGGTGAGGGTTGGGGGTTGGGGGACGGACACTGACTTCTTGTTAGTTGGCTGGCCAACCAAGACTCGATGGGAACAGACAGAACAAGATCCAGTACAATAACAAAGAGCACAAAGGCAAATCTGGAAGACAGTGCACTGGCAACTAATTCCATACATCAGACCAGAGGTGGATGGGAAACCACATACATGATGCTGAGATTGGCTGTGGTCTCTTCCCCCCGGCCCTGCAGGGGTCCCACACATGCAGAAAATAGTGGGGAGCAGAGGGGTAACCAGTTCCTTCTGGGAGTTCTTAAAACAAAAGGACTCCTAGAAGTTACTATTGCTAGAAGGCAGGAGTAGCCAATGACATGGATAAACCCCACAACAAGTCTTCCACCTAACACATGTCAAAGCCAGCAGAGGTGCTGCCTATGGCCACTTTTCAGGGGTGGGAAGAGGAGTACAGTGGACCAATGGGAGCTCTGGAAAACTCAGTCTGATAGTCTGGAATGGACCCAACCTGTTTTGTGGGATTTTTGTGTTGGTATCTGGGAACAATTGGTTCCAGGGTCTCTAAAGGCTGATGTCCTCAGCATGATCAAGCGAATAATGCCTTTAGGACTCAGGCTGGCAAGGAGCAGGGAGCTGGCTGTGCCTAGGTGCCTCCATGTTAATAACCCTACTGCCCCAGGAAAGGTGTAAGGCTACTGCGAAAAGGGACTCATCCTCTCTTATGTCGCTCTGGAAACATCAGGGTTATGCTGATGCTATAATCACTATCTGTGATTATAATCAGCTGTATTCCTCAAGATAGATGAGGTTAGCCTGAAAACCCCAAGTCTCGTCCAACTGTTACTGCTTCTAAATCAGTAAGTGACTCAGAACCAGGAATTTTCCTTTCACACCCCCACCCCCAACAACTAATGACCTAAGGAGACCAAATGACAACAATTAAAAAGACTTCTATATTTATACTGGGGAGCAATTGAGCAAAAATCACAGTAGCACGGAGTCTCTCCTTTTCACCACCACCCCACCCAAAGCAAATAAAAAACCCTATCCTGATCCCCCTTAGCTTCAAAGACAGCAGGCTCAGAGCTATTCTAACAAAGAAAGGTGTTTTTCTTAAGGTGGTCATATTAAAGAAAATACCTTCCTTTATTAGAGTATCTATTCCAAACGTACTGTAGGGAAAACAGGCAAACTGTACGCTAAGTTTACTATTTTAGTTTTCAGCCAAGCCAATCATGGTGGGCTAAGGACATACAAGCACAGCTGGTTAGGGACATGCGAATTCTCTGAATCCCAAGTACATGTATATGTAACCTCAAGGCTTCTCTCTATACAGTCAGAACAGAGGACTGGAAAATACTCCTCTTTCCCCAAGACTTTACCCCTTTCTCTTGGGGATGTCAAAAGCAGAATGAGAAATAAGTATAAATCAGGGACTCTCCAGGAATAGAACCAGACTCAAAGTGAGAGCCAACAGCTGTGTCTCAATGGATAAATGCAAGTCTACTGAGAGCACTCAATGAACCTGTGCGTGGTTGTGGGATACCGGGACAGAGCAGTGGCAACGGACGAGGCTGCTCGTTAGACATTTCAGCTTGAATTTCGCAAGATGAGCCCTAATGGCCTTTTATACCTGAATCAAACACTATACTGTTAGGACAATGCTGTCATTTGTTTTCTTTTTCTACCAGAGGTAGACAGCGAATGAGTCAACTTTAAACCAAACACCCTGGGAAACTTGAGCCAAAGTGGTAGTACTTCTGTAGTGCTCCAGTTCCCTCAAGACAGTGATGGCCAAGTGTTCAAATGCGGATTTTCTGATGATCTTCTGACTAACCTGGGTTAGTACGCTACACCCCTGAGAGTCAGAGAATCTAAGTTGAGTCTTCTCCAGGAAAGAGATCAGTTTTCCCTCTCTACAACTAAACCTATTCTCTATTCATGTCTTTGTACTTCACTAAAAATATACAGTAATTGGGGAAAGTTACCAGACGTAATTCTGAGCAATAGATTGGACTGTGTGTGTGCTGGAGAGACGGGGGTGAAGGACAGGCAACATCCATACTTCCTAGTCCTGTGAAATCAGAGCTGACTTAGCTTATACAAGTAAACTTAGTGCTGGTGAAACGTCCATTTTATTGGGTCTGGAGAGTGGGTAGAGAGGGCTGTGGGAGAGGCAGCAATAAGTGCCAGTGAGCCACAGTGTGGCTTATTTATCAGTGGGGTGGAATCTTCCAAAGAACTGGGAAGTTGCCACAGTTACTGCCAACATGGATGACGGAATCTGGGTATTAGTACTTGTTTCACACACCTGGGAAGAAAGGTTTAAAGCAGTTAGAAAAGATCAGCTTCTAATCACTGGAGTTCTGGACTAGTACCCAAACAGAGGAAGAAGTTACCCCGTTAAAAGTCCATGTAACTGCATTTTAGGTGAGCTAGATCATTAGTCAAAACTCAGTATGGAAAGCAGCAGCTTAAAAGGAGGTCTGGATAGGAGAGGGCTGCACCTGCTCACTAGGTCCTTCACACTATTACCTGTAGCTTTTGATGTAGTTTGATGCTTCACGGCATTAATAAGGGCATCACTCTAGCAGTGAATCAGTCAGGCTCTGAACGGAATCCTACTCAGAGAGGAAGGGGTGATGTCTACGGAGGGCTGGTGTGGTGCAGTGAAAAAAACACTGGACAAACAGTCCCAGTTTTGCTACTGACAGTCATATAAACTTGCTTTTATTTTCTTACATGTAAACCAGCTTATGAAATCACGACATTGAGAAAACTCAATTAGATACGGTATACTTTGGCAACCATAAAGCACTGTGCATTAAGTCACACACAGGAAGCAGTTTAAAGCTTCTGTTTATCACAGGCATTCTAGGATGATTTATGGAGCAGGATTTTTTTTCAAAGGGGGACTTTATCTATCTTGACCACCACCAACAAATGCAGAGCCCTCTCTGCCTGGGGTGTTCAGATGAACCACAGGGCAGACTGGTCTAGGAAAAAGAGTTCAGAGATGTGGAAAGGGAGATAAATTCTTTATCCCAAGAAGGGGAAGTCTTGCTATCCCAATTTTCACATGGTTTGAGCAGCTTTAGAAAGGACAATAGGGAAGGGACAACTAAAGTACTGGGAATGAGAGCCCTAACTAATATGTATTAGTTCCCATCAAGCTTAGGACTGAAAAAGAGAGAAGTCCTTTGGAAAGGGTGACAGCTGAACCCTAGTATTAAATATTCAGGTTTTTTGTACTGTATAGTTTTTCTGTTGGTAAAATGGTAAGAATATACTTAAAAGGAATTGGTGCCAGGGTATGATTCTGAAGTGCTTCTCTCACCACCTTGTGTAAATTGTCTGGGGTGGGACTGAGACACTGAAATGAAAGGGAGATTCTCATGACCGCTTTGTGGAAAATGGAGAACATTAGGCACTGGAGAAACAGCTTTCACCAACATGAGGAGGAAGCAATGGACAATCATAAAGGACATATAAAGGACACGCTCTAAGCCCATTCCAGGCAGACAAGTCCTATCTGAGATCATCTTAGACATTACATTGTCCAAAGAGTAAACAACACAGAGGTGTCCATGTATTTTGTTGTTGTTGTTGTTCATATTCTTTTGTATGTGTATATGTACCATTCTTTCTTAAGGAATAAGGAAGGATAAAAAACATTCTCTAAGTCAGGGATAAGCTCTTCACATCTTTCCATAGACTCAGAAAAGGTAGCTAAAAGACATCCATTCTTTTACCTTAATATACCTATATGTCGAAATCCTCCAAAAAGGCCCAATTTCAGCAAACTTCTGGGATAAAGCAGTACCTATCCCAGACATACCTATTTGGTCCCCCTTCACCACCTATCCAGGACTTAAAATGAAATCAGCAACAATAAAAATAAAGTCACTGAGCAGGAGCCATTTTTTTTTAATGGGGAAAAATATCCAATGTTGCAAAAACCACAAATTGAATTATTCCACAAGCAGCCATGCATAGAGCAAACTCACTCTGCTGAAAAGATTACAGCAAAACAAAATTAAAAAAACAAAACAAAACAAAACAAACAAAAAAACAAGGAGAGATATAGATCATACAGAGGTACCTAAAAATCTGCCTTCTCTTGTGAGAGCTAGAAGAAAAGGCTTCTTTGGAGAGTCTGTTGGTTAACATCAAAGAAAAGTGTCATTACAGGATTATATTAACCTCACTGACAAAGCTCAATGAGAAGCAGGGAACATGCTAAGTGGTACTAACCTGATGTCATTTAGATATCCGTTCTGGCCAGTCTAGGTGAGGGGGAGAAAACGGAAAATAACTTATAAGAAAACAGCATGGCATAACCAAAAAGGGTGTCCATGATGCTATGAATACCCAAGGTCTTCAAACCAAGCTCACCCCCCAACAGGGAGAGAGGGAGCAGGGACAGGATGACCCACACCCACACACCCAACCTGACTTCTCACCTTTAATGGAAAAGAGCATTCAGCAGTTTTAGCCTTCCCACAGAGTGTTTAACAAGAGTGGTTGATAAAGGTAGGGTATGGGAGAGAGAAGGAGGAAAGTATTAACCTAACTATTATTTCCTTTTTAGCTCTAAATTTATTCTCTCTAGAGGTAAGCTGAGCATAATAATTGGTGTGCTTGGTCCTGAAGAGTGTGTTCAAAGGAAGGTAAAAAGGAGATAAGAGAAAGAAATTTAGTTTTTTTGGAAATCATCCTTAATCACTATCCAATTTCTGTCTTCTATGTGGGCCAAAATGAAAGACATTCTGACGTGAGACCCAAGGAGAGTAAGAAACTGGGAAAGAAGGTATTTTTCAGAGCCTAGAAAAAATGAGAAAATAAAAGCCTAAAACATTCCTTTTGAGGATCATTTTCCGACAAAGCCACTGAGCTGAGTGAAGTGAGCATTACGGTGGGCTCCCAAGCCTTAGAAAAAGGTACCAAGAATGTCCAGCTGCTGAGCATAGGGGGCTCCATGCGGAGCAGAGCCTATGGGGGCAGCTCTCCCAGTACATAGCTCAGGCTGCAGAGAAGGCTGCAGCAGCAGCATTTCCATCCAAACACCCTTCTTGCCACTTCCCTTTCTTTTGGGACTGCATCTTTCCCCCTCCACCCCAACCTACAACTCCACCCTTAACCAGCTCCCTTTGACTGGCCACGTTCCTTCTTCTCCTCACGGGAATCTTTGGTGTATGATGGGCTTTGGTCATTTTTCCTTGTCTAGACCTTATGAGATTTCTGATGCTTCTACCACAGTGAGGGTTGGGAAGCGCTGAAATGAAAGTGATAAATCTATAGGATTTAACAAAGAATACATATATTAGTAGAGGCTTGAGAGACTTGGGATCAGTGAAAAAAGGAGAAAAGAGCTAACTTACATGACTTTTTTTATGACTGTAGATATATATTCCAGTGTTGCTCATAATAAGCCCAAATACCCTATTAAAAGTTGCTTGCGCTTCAGAATGGCTTTGCTAACGGCTGGCACAGCGGGACAGCCATTTTCCACGTGTCAGTGAGGCAGAGGAGCACATCACAGATAGCTACGCTATGATGTCGTTGGAACTTATTAGCCTAAAGAATGCAGAGCAGAGCAAGCTACTGAGACGGGTTTACCTCAGGGGTTAAGAGCTGGGCTCTGGACCCAGACAGCCTGAATTCAAACACCAGCTCTTTCACTAACTAGTGGTGTGATCTTAGGTTACTTAACCTCTCTATGCCTCAGTTTCTCATTTACAAAATGAGGGAAGTATAATCTACCTCATAGGCCTAGTGTGAGGATGAAATAAATTAATGTATGCAAAGAGCTAAATCAGAGTCTGAAAGATAATAGGCACTATATAAACGTTTGCTATTAACGTACACCATCCTGCTCTGTCCACAGTTTAGGGTCATCACAGGCCACAGCCACATACAAATGATCTCTCTCCTCTCCTTCCACCAAATTGGTTTGCAGATAAAAGTAGAAAACCCTCTTTGGGCTATGGCTGGATAATGTGGAGGATTTTCTGACGCAGAGTGGAAGACCACATAAGGTAAGCAGATCCCTTCTCCTTGGACTTGCCAGAGGTTTGTTGTGTGTCTGTCCACAGTGAGGATCTTGGAACACTTAGGTCTCCTGAGACAATGGAACAAGTGCACAGGAGTTCAGTTTTCTAGAAATCAGAGACAATGTTTTTCTGAGCTAAGTGATGATGACAAGACACATATTTTTTTGCCTTGCTGAGGGAGGGGAGAGTGGGGAAATGGGAGCAGAGTGGTGTCCATCTAAGTATACTGGCTAGAACTGGCCATCTTTTGAAAACAAAGGGAGACTGGCTCTTCCTCCTCTGTTTGCTCAATTGACTGTAAGATTGTGCTGCTATCTGGATCACACATTTTCTGGAGATTTGTTTCTCTCTTGCCTTCCTGAGTATCTCCTTACAGTTCTGTTCAGTCTGGTGGGCAAAGGCCATCAGACACAGGGGCACCAAGCACATCTGCTCTGGCCCACAATCCTTAAGGAAAGAGTCCGCCTGCCTCTCAGCCCACGGAGCCAGTCCTATCCTAAGAAGCAAGGTAAGAAATATAGGAAGAAAGAGACTTTCTGTTCAGTTGCAGACAGTAGGGAATAGTGAGTGTGCATGTGGAATATGGAACTCAGAGAATGGATGCCACATCTGTGCTCTGACAATCACCAACACAGCCTAAAAGTGAGCCTGGCCAAACAAGAGGAATGTGCAGGCTGTGTGGACATGAAGTCTTCCACTTAGAAGCAAAGATGCCTAAATCGGAGAATGGAGGGGAAAGAGAGTAAGTGGGAGGAGGGTTTGACAGGCAAGATTCAGGGCCCTTCCATAAGCCCTGCCAAAACCATTTCTATTTTCAGTCTAATCATATTAACCAAATTCAGCCACTCCATTTGTTCTCTTTGTATGCCATATGTAATTAAAATAAAAAATAATACAAATAAAAATCTGCAGCTTCCTAATAAGCCACATTTAATTTTAGAGATCAAATCTGGGGCTGGCTGATGTTGGTTAAAAACAAAAAAAGAAAAAAACAACAAAACATTTATGGAGGGTTCATTCCATTCACAGTTCCAGAGATTAAGAGCTAAAAGCTATGGGCTGACAACTCTCAGAAGCTACACTTACCTCTCGGGCAAATATTCTCTCTCGGACCCTTTGATATTCCTCCTCTCTCTCTTCTATTGACTTGCTCCTCCTTCCATCCTGCAATGGAACTCTGATCTAGATCGATGAGCAGAATTAAGCTAGTTAAGTTCTCCTCGTACTGCAAGCTCACTGCACACCAGCAAGGAAGAGAAACCGGGAGAGTTTATAGTTGCCATCAAAAAAATGGAAAAAAAAAGAAATAAAATTTCCAGTGTTGGACAGGTTTCACTGGGTACATCTGACCATGCAGTTTGGGAGATCAGATTTTCTGGATGGCTGGGGCCTCTCCATCTCCCCACTCCCCGCCCCGAGTATCAAGAACAACTGTGTATAAGGATTGGGTTGCTTCCGCATGTAATCGGGTACCCTCCACTCTGTAAGGATCGAGAGAATAGCCCAGGGAATAAACAACATTGCTTTGGAGGGAAAGCAAGGGATAGGAGGAAGCTATAGAGGGAGAAGAAACACATACTTAGCAGAGCTGAACGTAGAGAAGAGTTGTTACAGAACCAGTACCTGACATTATCCCTTTTTTAGTCACTGATATCATTGCCTGTAGACCCAGGTCACACACAGCTCAGCAAAGAGGGCCTTGGAAATGAAATCCCAAGGGTGAAGCTAAACTTAGAGCTTAAGCATTTTTTTCCTCATCTTAACTACAGCTACTGGAGGGAGGGAAAGAAAGAGAACTTACAGAAATAGAGAAGAAAGAGAACAGAGCAACACAAAGGAAAGAGAAAGAAAAGGAGGATAGAACAGGAATAAGGATGGACAAATAAAGGGACAGATAAATAAGGTGCAGTGGAGAGAGGGGAGAGACAGAGCGATAGAAAGGGGTCAGAAGGAAATGGAGGATAGAGAACCTTACACACTCTGAGAACTGTAATGAGGGGACTAGAGGGGATGGCTGGGCAGCCCACACCTCTGGACAGCCTACCACTCAGCTCTCCATCACTATCTTTCCTCTCTCAGCTTGTGAGCTGTGAGCACTCTCCTGTGTAAGGGGGTTACAGAGTGTGCTTTTCCATACTGCTCTTGAAGGCAAGGCTCTCTGAGGGAGATAAGTCATCAAATGTATATCATCAGATTATTGAAGATTCTGACCTTCAATCCCGAGGCTTTGAATGTTTCAGAAGAAGCAACCAAGGAGACTGCTGCTCTAGGCTGATCTTCCTGACCTCCACCAATCTCCAAAGGTAAGTATAGCTTCAGGAGTATCAACTATTGACTAGATGTAGTTCTCACTAGCCTGAAGTACCTGAATTCTTCTAAATGTCCTTTTACAAATCCCATTCCAAGAAGACACAGGACCTCAAGGTGCAATATTGTCCTTAGCCCCTAGGACTGGTAAACCAGTGGCAGAATAGAAAGAGCCTAACTGGCTTGAGGTCAGGCAGAACATCAGCTCTGCTACCTCTGAGTCCTGTCACTTCAGGCAAGTAACTTAACGTCTTCTAGCTCAGTTTTCTTATATTTAAAGTGGGGCTGATAACCCCATCTAGACTGGGTTGCAGAGAGGATCAAAAGATATAATACAAAAAAAAAAAAAGAGGTAATGCATATAACGTGTTTAGAACAGAGTCCAGTTCAGGGAAAAACACTCAATAAAACAGCAATTACTGTGTTTATTATTAATATCACAGTCAGAAAGTGAACAGAGCCTATCCTATGGTCAAGCCCGAAGTTGAGAGACGAAAAGCTCACAGTAGGGAGAGACTCCATTCCACCCCAATGTGCCTCTAGGCCTAAATAATTCTGGATCCACAGAAAAGGGGTTTTGGGAAAATGGAGAGAAGGGCATCAGGATGGAAAGGCTCTTTCTTGTTTTTTTAAATTTTATTTGTCTTTTTGTGTTTCATTGTTTTCAGTCAGACCCAGCGTGTTTGTCCACAATAGATAATGGCACTTTTCTCAACAGGACTCCCTCAGATAAAGTAGCAAGCAGGAAAAGCCCTGGTCTCAATACCTTACAATATCCAAAGAAAACGAATTTTGACTCTGAAGGTAAGATATTATTACAGTTATCATTAATAAGCAAGACTAATTATTGACTTTACCCAGCCATGTTCTTTAAACTTATTCCTGGTTCTCTACTTAACCTCCTTTGGAGGCCAAGCAGAAGCAAGCTAGATCTTAACCCCATACGTGGCTAGGAAAACTGACCCCCAAAACAATCACTTACTATCTGAAGGGTGAACTAGAAGTCAGGGCAAAAGCCAGGCCCATAAATGAAAGAATGGGGCAGACTTTTTACTTCTTATTCCCATAGGAGTGGATCAAAAAGGGGATACTGCTTAATGTTCCCAGCATCAAAAGCTAAATTAACTCACTCACCTTGGTGGAAGAAGTTGGGAAAAGAAAAGGTAATGCAGAAAGGGATCAGAAACACCTTTACAAGTGGGTAAATTAGATAACAATTTTACCAGTTCAAGGCTAGCCCTGAGACAGAAGAGTGGAAGTGGGATAAAGTAGCTTTTGGTGGTTCCCAAAGAAATCTCTAACTATTAAAGAAAAAAAGAATGAAGCCATCAGCTGAATCAAGGCTGAAGCAGGGAGGGACCTTGCTTTGTCCCCAGATGAAGTGGAGTTAGAAATCAGCGGCAGAACTAGTGAGTTCCAGGACAAATAAGAAATCCCAGCAAACCTCAGCACCATGTCTCTCTGGGGCTACGAGGGTGGCATTCAGCTCAACAAGTATAATTAGTCCTCAACATTAAGCCAAAGCCAACTCAGTATAGCTCAGTATATTTTTCCATACTAAGATATTTTGAGTTTTCTCCATCCCACAAAAATCCTTCTCCCCTCCCAGTTTCTCTTACTGCAGTCTCGCTCTATAGGCCCACCCCTCTCCATTCTTCACCTGGTTATCATCTCGGTCCATACTGGCATCATCTCTCTTGAGAATGAATCTCTGCTGAAATTCTGTATTCTTCTCATCCTTTATATGTTCTGAGAATCTCTGTTCAGGGCTGGAATTGGGAGAGAAATGTGGAAGGAAGAGAAGAAAGGCTCATCTTTTAGGAAGCAGACCTCCTAGGCCAGCTCTCTTAAATTCCACAACTCCCGCCCAGGGGATTCCTGAAGTCAGATGTCCAAAAAGTCACATAAAAGTTTTAATGAAATCCTCAGGGATTGTTCTTTATACATCTATTACTTATCTTCCTTCAAAGTTATTCCTGTCTTCTCACTAACAGTGAAGAGCGGCTGGGGCCAACCTTCACAAAACATCAGTGCCTCTGGAATCTATCTCCAAGGCCTCACAAAAAGTAGGAACTGATAATATAACAGCACTCCCCAACAACAGACACACACTGTCCCCTCTCCAGAAGAAGAAATCTTGATCCTACACCTTCCTTTTCCACCCAAGGCCATCCCAGGAAAGTCTTTTCAGTCTGTGTTTTCCTCCCTTACATTCTTGTGTTACTGGTTTTGTTGATGATGACAGCTTTTCCAGTTTGATCAACATTGTGGTCCATCCCGAAATAGGCAGCCACCCGGTGTAATAGCATCCGGTGATATGAGGTCATCTGTGGGAACTTCTTGAACTGGTTGCTGAAGGGAGACCCAGGAGAAAAAAGTGAAATAAGTACAAATAACAGCAATAACAGCCAATTGTAATTTTTCTCATAAGCATCTAAAGTGGGTAATTCCTTAGGAGAAACAGACATATTATAAGGAAGATAGATGTTTACTCAGTGGTAACCAGAATGGTTCTCTCAGCTTTATCTACAGTATTTTGTAGATCCCTCTAACCCATTATCCTCATTAAGACTACTCCTTAAGCCCTAGGTCTCACCCACCTGTATGATATTCTACAAAGATAAAGGGGAGAAACTTAAGAATAATGAAATATGGGACAAGGGCTAGCTGTTGAAAACATAAATTCTTTTCAACTCAAGTCTAAACAATACTTTAAAAACCTCATTTAGTTTCAACACATATACTTTTTAATCCACTCTGATTACTTCTCCCCAGCTCTTTTTGGTTCCCAGTGAGTTACTACTTCAAAATTCAGACTTTAAGGGAAAGATAAAAGAGGGATATCCTAAAATTGCTCCTAAATTTCTTCCCAGTGCCCCTCCCCCACCTCTAAATGTGTGTTTCATTCAAGTAACTTACTTGTTGTCATTAATAAATTCCAGAATCTCCTGTTCTAATTTTAGCAGCATCATTCTGTCCCTGTTTAAAAAAGATTAAAACACAAGAAAACAAAAGGCAGCCCTCCCATAGACATTGAAAGCAAAGATTGAAAACAACCTGCTCACTACAGAAGCTGAAGGAAGAGAGAGATCCAAACCCCGAGTGGATCAAAAATGCAAAGGCTGCTGAGCCTCACTGCCCTGTCTTATGTTACTTTACAAAAGAAAAAAAATTGGGTGGGAAAGGATAAATTGGGAGTTCGAGCTTTGCAGATACTAACTACTATATGTAAAACAGATAAAGAACAAATTTCTTCTGTATAGCACAGGGAACTATATTTAATATCTTGTAGTAACCTATAATGAAAAAGAATATGAAAACTAATATACATATGTATATGTATGACTGAAACATTATGCTGTACACGAAAAATTGACACAAATTGTAAATTGACTATACTACAATTTCAAAAAAAGGGAAACAAGAAAAAAAATCAAGTATACTTTTTGCAGAGCCTCCTAATCATGTACATTGTTTTCCTTATTAGGAACCTACTTCTGTTGGCAGTCATATTCATATAAACATATACTTTATACTCACAAATCTAATCATTATTCTATATTCCACCTGGTTATTTATAGAATTTCTAAACAATTATGATTTACCTTATACACAAATCAATTATTTTTTCTGGCTTTTTAATTGTATTCCCAAGCCTTCCTATTTCTTTGTCTGCATTCTTCTTCCACAGAATTTTTCTCAACTCTTCTAAAAGCTCAATATGAGGGTATTCTGAATCCCTCACAGAATATATAACTACTTTGGAGAGAAATGCGGGGGGGCATTCTAGATTCTAATAATGAAGAAATTCTGAGAAGCTACTTGGCCTCTTGGGTACTCTGCTGGTCCTGGTCCCTTTCCCCCTTCCATCAAATCGTATTATTACCTTGGGTTCTTTTTCAGTGTATTTACAAGAAATTCATGTAGGTCTATTCCAGTGGAGTCCGTATATTCTTGGCTGGAGTCTAGAACCACCACAATGAAATAAATTTAAAATAAGTGAAACTGCCCTGCATGATATCTAACCCCAAGCAGAAGCCCACAACCTGATGAGGAGAGATGAGAACAGGAAAGAAGACTCAAACTTCAGAAGTTTTAGCTTAAAAATCAGAATGACTCTGATTTGCCAGTCCCTCAAAATTCCCCATGACAATGACAGAAAGTGGAATCTGGGTCACGGTGTTACATTCATATTACACTGAAAAGCCACCTTGCCATCAATAAGTATTTACTGAATGTCCTGACCAAAACAAAGGTTTTTACTCTAGTTAAGGAAAACAAATTCTAGGTAAGAACAGACAGAGCTGAATTTTCCAGAATCTCAGCAAATACACTCAAATGTTGATTATTTATATTTATGTATAAAATTTTAATCCTAAGGTTGCCTTTTTACTCTTAATTATCTTTTTTATGGACCATGTCTTTTTGCTACCTGCCCAAGAGTTTAAAAGCAAAGAGAACTTAATAATTATATGCAAATCTACATTATTAAAATAAAAAGACTCCAAGCATCCCCAAACCAAAATATAAATGGTAGCTAGAGAAGAATCTGCTACCAGTGATGATCCATCACTGTTTATTCCAGAGCAAAAATAAAATCAAAATTGACTATGATGTCCCTGTGGGTAGCCCAATGTTTATCGAGTAGCTCTCTGTGAGCCCTTAAGGCAGGGCTGGATAAAGCAGCAAAGAAAGTAACTTAGTTAGGCACCTCCCCAAACAGCCATGAAGTCAGCAGGACACTATGAACTGTTGGGTCAATAAGGCCAGTGGGTACCAGGCTTCAAGATGGAAGGAAAGGGAACTGCAGAGCCAGGCCCCAGGACAGATGAGAAAGGGGAAAGTCTTCACCTCTAGACAGCATCTTCCTTGGGACCTTTTCTTTGTTTTTATCCTTGTCTTCCTTTTCAGAGACATCCTTTGTGGACTTTTCTTCCTCTTTGTCAGAGGGGCAGCTGATGTGCAATTGAATTATATCCTTGGACATGGGGAAAGAGAAATATAATCAAAGGAGAAAATAGTTAACTCTCCTGCAGCTTCCTTGAAATCTCAAAGAAGGCAAATCTTGGGATGGCAGCATTCTCTTACAGAAGAGAGTATTTTGTTAATTAAATTGTTTTAGCTTTTGTTCTACCAAAAGGGTTGAGCCCAAGCCTTTTCTGCCAATAATCACAGCCTATGTATAGAGAACTCAAGTTATGCCAGCTGTTCCTGGTGTAAAAATTGCAATGGAAATGGTTCTAACCACCAGAGGGAAAGGGTATGGGTGGGAAAACAAGATCCAGCCCTGGAATCTCCTTGTCTGCATCATCCTGGGTGGCCCAGGTGTGAAGACCTATGCTTCATGCTCTCCCCCGTGCCCTGCTTTACCGTGCCCTGCTTTACTGCATCAGCTTGCTTTGAAGCTCCTTCTACCCGATTTCCAAGCCCAGTGTTGATGCTGTACCACAGTTTAGCAAACTGCCAAACTCAAAAAGTTAGTCTTATACAGGACCTACCTGGACTTCTAGTGGTCCATCAGTAAATGGTGCAGAGGACTCCTCACACACTGCAAGGCTGCGCACCAACTTCAGCTTAGAATTAGACTGAAAAAAATACGCATACACATTCCCTTGGTGGACATCCAGAAAGGTTTCGGCTGAATGAAGGGCATCCTCTTTGGCTCTGATAGTTGCTGCTTCCATTAAATCGGGGTTTTTCCCCACCCCAAACACGGCTTATTCATCAGTTCCTGATTCACTTGAAAGATAATTCTCCAGCTTACAACAGCAGATACATGAAAACAAAAGGGCTACTTTGGACAGACGACAGGAAAACCAATTTGCTTAGCTCTCCTCTCACTCTAGCTCAGTGCTCCAGACTTAGAAGTTTATTGAGAACACACAGCAGCAGAGCCTAGTAGAAAGACTGGATTTAAGAGCCAGAAATCCTAGCTTCAACTCTGGGTTTTGTGCTTATGAGTTATGAGACCCTGAGCAAATTACCTGACCTCTCTGGGACTCTTTTTTTCTCAACAAAAATGGGATAAAAATGCTTATAGGGTTTTGTGAGAATTAGACTTATAAGTATGTAAACGTATGTATCATAAATAGTGCCTAGCATAGAGTAGACAATAAACGCTAAATGACTATAAACCTGAGGTGGCAAGGGTACAGAAAGAACTGTCTAAGAAAAAAATAAAAATAAAGAAACCTTTCTAACATTTGGGATTTAATGTGAAAATAATCCACTTGGTTTACTTCTATTGGCTGGAGAATCCCAAAAAGATCCGAAAACCACTTTACAAATCACTGCTCTCCTAGGGAGCTCCAAAACCAAAAACTATAATGATTCATTAAAAATCTACCTATAAACATTAACTGAAAGTTCTTAGAATAAAATCACAGTTTACAGTGAATACAAAAGCACAAAATATGACATGAGTGTTCTAGGTAGTGCAGTCTAGTGAAAAGAACTTGCAAATCTGAAGAACTGACTTCAAGCCTAGTTCTGCCCCTTACTGAATGTCCTCTGTCAAACTCACTCAAACTCTATAAGCCCAAGTTTCCTCATCTATAAAATGGAGGTAATAACTGTCCTACTTATTTTGAAAAGTTTGGAGGAAGTGAAGTAGCAGAGAACACCCTCTGTTTTAAACTTTAATGCCAAGCCCATCACTGTGGACTAGGCTATATCCGGCAAGCCACAGAGCCGATTTTTCATATACATCACGGTCTTCTTCAACCCCAAGCTACACACTGGCTGGGACAATCCCAAATTCTGCCACTAGTTTTGCTGAGGGAAAGGGGTGAACATCGTTTATTGTTATTTCTGGTGACAATTCTTCCTAATGCAAGACCAGTTTAATATTTTACTGTTCCCCAATTAAAATTAAAAAGATATCACACACTGACACCTATAACACCCTGATAACACTCCTTAAAATGATCTGTGATGTGCTACTTTTATCATATAATGATTAAAAACAACATCTTCCTCCCTGCCCCAACCTAAAAAGTGAACCAAACCAAAACAAAACAAAGCCTGTATTTTTAGGGCATCCAAAAATGTTGAATCACTTCTACTAATGGGGCAGAATTTATCTTAAAGAAAATTTGCATAGCAAGAAAAAATGTTAGGGGTAAAAATAAGAGAGCTAGAGGTGAGTAGAGAAATTGGCATTATAGTGGAATTAGCACCAGTGTGCTCAGGCTTTGCTTGTGGAAGGCTCTGGCTGGGTATCCTTTCAGGTATCAGAAATAATGACTGAACTAAAGATAATGGAGAAGAATAAAGCCTGACCTTCCAAAAGGAAATGTGTGCATGTGCATTCGTGTTTGTGTGTATGTATGCATGGTCACAATTAGGGTACAAAATGCAGGCAAAAAACTTTGTCTATACATAATCCAAATAAACTAGATTATCAGGGATAAGTCCACTTGTGTAGTGTACTACTAGTAATACTAGAAAATAAGCTAGAGAAAGGGCTCTCACCTTGGCTCTTTTCCTGGCATGACCGTGGTTGGATGTCCGCCTCTGTCAGAAGGGGATTAGACAATATTAAAGGTGGGAGAAATCAACACTTAAGTTAAAAGCAATACAAGTTTAAAGAGAAAAAGCACAAACTGTAAAACCATTACAACAGCCAAACTACGATAAGATCCATTTGTTATGGTTGTCCCCTGTGCTACTACTCTAGCAACTGTAATGTGGAACGGACCACAGACCATCTACAGACAAATCATCACTCACCATGAAAATAAAGAATAGAAGGATACTGACTGGTTGGCTTATTTCACAGATTAATAAAAATTACTTTTGGATAAGCCACAAATCCTCTCCTGATTAGGATGCTTCTGGAAATAACACTACTATAGCACGACAGAGTGATTTTTTCCCCCAAGCTTGCTCAAAGGAGCCCCTTTAGCTCATAATGGATATGAAATATGGCCTCTAACCATCGCTTAAAATAACATCTTTATAGAACTATGCATTCAGAGTACTAACTTAAGATACTCAGAAGACCTGACCCCATGGCTGCAAAATGGAATGAAGGCTCTTCTTGCCAACTGCCTACCTCCTGAATATGAGAATTCTTCCAGTTCTAAGCTTCTGGTGGTGGCTTTTACAGCCTGTCTGGGTCAGGGATATAAGATAGGACAGGATAAAAAGAAGGGAGCATGAAGGATATGGACAAGACCTCCAGAGCAAAGGGAAGGACAGTGGGTAAGCAGTAGGGTAGAAGCTGAGGAAGATGAATGAGAGGCTGAGGTGGGATGAGGGGAAGAATGACTAATTCATGTTAAGATTTCTGAATAGCTGAGAAGTCATTTTTGGGGCTTTGGGGAAGAGGTTGGGTAGGGCTATGTGTGGCACTTAGGGCTTCTAAGATGTTTGCAATAGAACTCACTGCCACTGGGGTGTGGAGAAAACTGAGGCTGGTGGGTGGAGGAAAGGAAACAAGACAGAGGCAGAGAACTAGCATGGTCCTGGGTAGGTGAGGATTTCTCTTTCCTTTGCTCTCTTCATTAATTACCAAACAACACTGCTACAATGCAAAACTGAGAACTGCAAAGATGGATGAAAGAGTAAGACACGGTGGATCTGGTCAGTGGCAAGATCAGTTGCAGTAAGGGAAGAGTCATAGTTCAGGAATATGAAGCAGTATTTGTCACCATTTTTTCAAATAAGTAATAACACACAAAAGACACAAACTTTCAAGAGTTACAAGGATAGTATATAGAGTAGTAAGTGTCCTTTCACAACTGCCCCCCAGCTACCTGGATCTCTCCTAAGGATCAACTAGTATTGGATTTCTCGTAATCCTTCCAGAGATCTTTTAAGCATCTATAAGCTTATAGTACATGTGAACACACATTTTTTTAAAAAAACCAAATAGAAGTATATTGCAAACATTGCTCTGAAGTTTGCTTTTAAAGTTTTTTCCCACAAATATCATTCTTCAGAAGAGCTACTGTTTTTCTTAACAGCTGCGTAATATTGCATCGTGTGGCCACACCATAACTTATTTTACCAGTCCCTTACACTGTACCATTTAGGGTGTTTCTGATCTTTTGTTAGTATAAACAATGCTTCAATGACATTGAATACATCAGATATATTGAATATATCTATAAATATGGTATATCTGGAGTCCAATTTAAAATTTTATAAAATATTGCCAAATTACACTTCAAAAAGTTATACCAATTTATAACCCTATAAGCAACGTATGTCTGCTTATTTCCCAGAATGCATAGTTTTCATTTAATAGTCAAACACATATTGAAAGCCTAGTATGTATTAGGCACCATGCTAACTACTGGAGGACACAGAGATAAAAGACACAAACCTTGTCAAAAAGGAACTCATAATCCTGTTGGAGAAGCCAGACAAATAGACAATTACAACATAGTACATTTAGTGCACTACAGAGGTACTCATGGAGTGCTACAGTAACTCAAGTGTCTAACTCAGACCTAGAAGTTCACAAACTTACGTGATCACAAATACTGGGTGCCTACAAGGCCAAAGACATACAGTGGTGAGCCTGAACTGACCTAATCCTGAGCTTATCATTCTGTGAAGGAGACAGACATTAATCAAAGAGCTACACAATATAGACTGCAATGTAAGGTTGTCAAGGAAGGCTCCCTGGAGAAAGACACATCTGGATTGAGTTTTGAAGGATAAATAGGTACTAGACAAACGTTGGCAGGGGGGCTTTGGGGGTAGGAGGAGGTCAGGGAAACAATACCAAGGAGGGCATTCTAGGCAGAGAAAGTACGTACAAAAGCATGCTTTCCCCAAACATTTTGTAACAGGGACCTATTTATAACAGGGACCAGGGAATCAGTTAATGCTGAAGCACAGGATGCCAGAGGTAGATGGATGGCAGGCAAGGGACTAGGTTATAATATGCCATGCTGACAAATCTGGGTTCTTAGCCTAAGGCAATGAGACACACAAAAAGTTTGAAGAGAATTAACACAGTCAGATCTTTATTTCATAACCATCTTTCTAAAGCAGTATGGTAGGTGAATCAGAAGGGATTACAAATATAAAGGCAGAAAGGCTAGCCAGGAGGCCATACCCAGCTGGTTATTTAAAGGACACATCTAAGTTCAGTATGTGTTGTCAGGGTTTGCCCATTCTGAACTAAATCTCAGAACCTGTCTTTTACAGCACTGTTTCCATGCAAAAGATGGTCTGAGTTACAACTGCTGATTCCAAGAATATATATCACACAGTATAGTAATCGAATTCCCTTTTCCTCAACCTTTCTAGCTCTAGTTCCTAACAGGCACTCCCCTGACAGCGTCAGAAAGATTCCTGGGGAGACTTCCAAGGTGTGAGTTGGGGAAGGTAGGAGAAAGAGTAGAACTTTTAGTGCTATTGAAGGCGCACATTTGTAGAAGGGAGAGAGCTTCTGAACGGTGGCCAAAAAGAATGGAGACTTTGAAGAAGCAGCAGGAGCTCCAGTAGATGGCAGCAGCAGCTCCACCTGCTCTGGCAGCAGCAAAAGGAGTCAGAGGGGAGGCTGGCTCCCCTCCCAGCCTCCCACACAACCTTTTTGTATATCCAGGTGAAGATATTCTTAAACCAAGTGAGTATCCATAAGGCATATAAAACCTATAGTCATCCTTTCTTTTCTGCCTATCTTCAAGAAGTATATGCAACAGGAGTTCAGAACACCACTTAAAATAGTCTCCTGAGAATAGAGTAACTTGGACCCCAAAGTTCATTTAATTATCATCTTCCATATAACATGACAGCACAGAATTAAACATTCAACACGTATCTGTCCTGAGGATTTAAAATGCATTGCTGGGTATAGTGGAGGCCAGAAGTACAGCTGGAACAGTGGCAGACTGTCTCCACAAACTCTGGAAGGATGGGTGTGGGGGGTGGTGTGGAATGACAACTCACATGCAAAAGATAACGAAGAAAAGCAGCCAGGACAGAGATCTGGCTGACGGTAAGAGGGAAACAGCACAAAAGCAGGCAGCTAGAGAACAAAATATTCCAGGGAGTTGTCTGATTTTACTTTATCCCTTTATGTTGCTGCTGTCTTAATCGTTAAGGACGACAAGGCCTAGGTGAATTGAATTGTCAAAAAGAATCATGCCTCAAGTTTCCAGACCCTCCAAAATGTTACTGCTACTACTCTTTAAACTAACTTAACTACAATTAGCAGTCTATCTCCTAGGTGTATTATAATAAAGATCAGTCTCACCCCTGGGCAGGAAGAAAAGGATTCATATAATTTGGGCTTGGGAAACAGGAAACTAGTAGTGACCACAGGGAAGAAAACTGGAACAGGTAGGCGAGAGGAGGCTCAGATCCAGGCTGGCTGGGCATCAGAGAAGAGCCCTGCAAGAAGCTGGGCTGGCCCTCTACTGCCATCCTACCTGCGCTGCAGTACGAATTTGGATGGAAAACAACATGGCAACCAACGAGTAAAATTCTTCTTACTTACATTTACCAAGTGGCAAGTTCAGAGACTATTTCTGACCCAGAAAATGCTGACTGCTTTAACACAACCAGGATAAGAATTTAACACTGTGTATAAAGCAAGGCAAATCTAGTTTTAAGAGTTTATTGCATAAGCCATATACAATCAATATTAAGACAGCAACTACATAAAAGGATGAATTAAAATCAGACAACGCTCTGAAATATTTTGTTCTCTAGCTGCCACTGTTTGAATATGTCTTTGTATACAGTTTATTTTTTGATAGTTAAAAAGATATCAAAATGTAGCAAGAACCAGTGTAACTCAGATCCAAATGGATTAGGGAGTTCATTCTGTTTTCTTTAGACATCATGTGGATTCTGACAGAAAGGGAACGAGATATTTCCTGAGAGCTGAAGTTGGGTTTTTAGGGAGAATCACACGTTTGTGTACGTGACTGACTTCCCAGAGATGCCCAATGCCCCCTGTAGTGACATTTCTACTCGGGCAGAAAGAGTGTGCGTATGATGCACTTTTAATCCTTACCTGTGTCTCCTGACGCAAACTGGTATCTTCACTCTCTTTCTCAGTTTCTTCCTTGCTTGGAGCCTTAGATATAAACTTGTTTTTGTTTACAGATTCTTCCACCAGTTTTTTTTCTGATTCTTTCATTATTTCCAGCGTCTCTTGAGTAGTGTTACTGCTAGACATCTTCTTCATAGAACGCAGCAGCCTCTATGGACTCCTGAAGAAACATCAGATGCATTACAGAAGGAGTGCGTCCATACTCACCCATCTGCAGGACTTGCCCCTCACAGTGACGTCTGCAACAGGTTCCCTGGAGCTCAGTAGAGGCATCTTTTGACAAATGCTGCCCCTAGATTAATTTCACTAATTAATTTTTTTCACAAAAAGCTTTACTGAGGTAAAATAGATATAGACTGCATACATTTAAAATGTACAGTTTAATGAATTATGAAGCATGCATACACCTGGGAAACATCACCACAATCAAGACAGAACGTTCGTGACCTCCAAAAGTTTCCTCCTGCGCTTTGGTAAGCCCTTCCGCCTCTTCTCTAACAGCCCTAGCCAACCACTGATCTGCTGTCACTACAGATTAGTCTTTATTTTCTAGAATTTTACATCATACATTATCAGTTTACTCAGCATAATTATGTTGAGATTCACCATGATTCAGTTCTAAAGCAATGTAGTATGAGTCCCCTTGTCGCTTTATTTGCCCTCCCTTGTTCCCTACAGAAGTTTGCTCACATTTTCAGCTTGAGCACTCCACAGAGTTAACTCAGGAGACTCTCTTCAGAAAGAAGGAAAATATAAAGCTCTATTCAATACCAGAGAGGATCACTCTCCTTTCCCAAGGGAGAACTTTCAGAGCTACTACAAACCACAACATTGTTACCAGCTTCAAGTGTCTCCCCCATCAAAAAGCAGCAAAATCAGACAACGGTTACAGAATCTTAAATTCTTTCCTTTATCTTAAAGCAAGCTGAAAAGGCAAGAAGAGAACTTTGTCATCTGTCCTTCGAAAGACTGGGTTTCTCCCTGGGGGAAGAGAGAATCTCTCCTTTGCTACTCATTGTCTGGGTTCAGTCGCTCTAGTGCTTCCCAAAGACGCACAGATTTGTGGTGTCAGGGTGGCTAGCTCTTTATCATTTGCTATTGCTACCTGAGAAATACTGTAACGAAGTCAACACACTAATACAAGCACACACTCAGAAACAGATATTAATGTTCCTTACAGAAATTCATGTCCTCAACAACTGTTGAAGTCAAACACGCTTAGCTTCAACAATGGCTTGTAGAGGTTTCTCCTCACGTGGATTATAAACTGTACTTGAATTGTGAATATTTCTTTCCTTTCTTTAAAAAGATAAGACTGGAAACCCTCCCAGATGTCATGTCTATTCCATGTGACCCTAGAAACCAAGATAAACAATGCTTCAAGAAAACTGTCGTACCAGGTATTTTTTCCTCCTTCAAATCAGTTTAGAGGATAAGACCCAAAATGCTCTTGAGAAGCATGGGTAACCTCATACTGGCATACACTTACCTCGCATAGGACTAGATAAATTCCCTTCAAAAGGCCAGAGAGTCATTCATACAATCATAGTCATACAGCTGAATTTAAAGATGAGAATTACTGGAAGAAACTGACTACAAAAGAAAATGGCTGATTTTTAAAAATTAATTGATTCAGTACCTAGAGGCTTCTATAAAGAGCTATAACCTACAGAGCTCTATGGGCCATTAGCTGTACATGGGAACTACATACACACATATATTGGTTTTTCTTCCCTATGAGTAGATCAAGCCTTCATTCTCCAGTTTGAAGGACAGTGAAACTCAGTATGTGCCTTTTCTATATATCTTGGCTGCGAAACATCAATAAAGATCTGAATTGGAAGAGTTCTTAAGACACAACCTCATGCAATCTCCTCTATCCCCCTCAAAGAAGAACTCCTTTCTGTAAGTTCTGAGAGGGGCCTGCATGTCTCTCCTGGAGAACTCCTGAGGCAGGATCATCTCACTATTCCTTAAATACTCTTACCTGTTATATAGTTGCTTCCTATAATAAGCTATGAGCTGTTTCAGTCTTGATCCTTACTCTGCCTTAGAGTCACACAAAATTAAATTTATTTCTTTTACCATATGATAGACCTTCTATATTTTTCTTTTTCAGGCTTAAATAGCCTTAGATCACTCTGTCAAAGAGAGAAAGTGAAGGGAGGAGAGTAGGGGTATTGGATAAAGGTGGTCAAAAGGTACAAACTTCCAGTTATAAGGTAAGTAAGTTCTGAAGATGAAATACATTATGTGATGACTATAGTTAACAACGCTGAATATATGGTGTATTTGAAAGTTGCTAAGAGAGTAAATCCTAGAAGTTCTCATCACAAGAAAAAAAATTTTTTGTAACTATATGAGGAAATGGATGTTAACTAAACTTACTGCAGTAACCATTTCACAATATATGTATGTCAAGTCACTAAGCAGAACTTATACAGAGCTATATTCAATTATATCTCAATAAAAAAAAAAAGAGAGATGATATGGAAAAATATAAAGCAGCTGGTTGTTGCTTTTTCCAGGATGGGCCTCAATTACCAAATAGATATATCTGTCAAATCAGAATGACAACTTTGCAGCCCCTCTTCATATGTAAGTCAGAAGAGGCTCAACTATATGGACACCTAGACTAACTTCATGGTACCCAAGCACTGTTACTCAGCCAAAGCACTAATAAAAAAAACAACTAAACAAAAAATGATCTTTTGTAACAGCCACCTGTGGAATGTGGTCACATATTCCAACTTAAGTTGTAGGGAGCCATATGGTTTCCTTCATTCACTGGGAAACAGGAAAACGTGAGCCTTAGATTCTTTAAGGCATCCATAAAACAAACAGTGACTAATGCCCTCACCTTTAAGAATTTTGACAGTCATTTCCACTGAGACTACTGGCCCCTTAAAGGGCTGTATAAAACAAAGCAGTTCTTCCTCTGAGGAAAAAGGAAGCAGCAGTCAAGGGAAGAGCACAGCAGTGCACCTCACCAGCTGCCCATCCAGAGCTCCCCTTGCTCCCACATTCAGTCTTGCCCAGATTTTCTTTTGGTGTGGCTGAGGACACGTGATAAGAGAAGGAAGGTAATCCTATCCCCGAGCCCTAGGAGGTGGATCTTAGTTAGCTAGACTAATCGTGGTAATTCTGTTTCCTTTTTGTGACTGGGTTAGGAAGGGGCAAGAGACTCGATCATCACCAGTGAGACACAAGAGACCTTGCTGGGTGGGTGGCTTTAAAGAGAAGCTTCCCATTGCGTTTAGGGAAAAAGAAAAAAAAAAAAAAAAAAAAAAAGCCACTAGAAAAATGGTTATCTGCTGAAGGTAGTCTTTTGTGCAGATGAAGCCTGGACTGCAATAACCTGCCAACAGATGGAAAATGGTGGAGCAGAGAGATTAAGCCAGTAATGACAGGTCAGAGTATTACTATTCTAGAGTCAAGATCTATCAGGAGATATATGGAGCTCAAAACTGTATTTCTTGAGCTAAGGCTCTCTTTTGTTCTCTAAAATGACCTTTAACTACAGTCATTTCCAGCCCTGCAATCTAATGCAGAAGCCTCTCCTTATTCTCGGGGCATAATGATTCCTGGAAACTATTTTTTCTGGGCCCAAACAAAGACAAAAGTTGCAGCCAACGGACAAGACAATTTATTAGGAGGGAAAAAAAAGTTTAAGGAACAAGAATAAAGCCAGTAGATGAGCGTTAAAAGGCAGAGAAGTAATTTCCACTCTGGATGGTTTACTTAGTACAATATAGAGAGGAAATTAAGGATTTGGGAAGTTTTTTGGTGGGAGAAGAAAAAACGAACTATTTCATACGTAACTTGACTAGAACAAAGCAAGACAAGAAGCTCCAGGGAGAGCCTAGATGTGTGCTCCCCTCCAACCTACCTGTGCACATTGTACCTTTCATCTGGGCAAACAGCACAATTTTAAGGCAGAGTGTCTCCTGAGGATACTCAGTGCCGTAAAGCTGCGCAGAGGGGACTGTGAGAGCAGAGGGCAAAGAGAGGGAGTGAGGAAATAGGATGATACAGGGGAGGATGACTGGGAGCCAAGATCTGGCAATTTTTTCAGGGAGAATACTGCATATTCCCTATAAATTTTTTGACTGCCAAGGTAAGTACCTTCCAGAACACAGTGAGACTATATATCCTTCCATCAACGCTATAAACAACTTTCTAGGCATTGTACCAAAAAGAATATATTATGCAGGGGACACCCAGAGACAGTAGGGCAGTTTCATTTTCTCTCTTTTCATCCACGGCCAAGTAGAGAGAATGCAAGCAAGAAGACAATAGCTAGAGGCTAAAAATTCTGACTTACCCTGTGGTAAAAATCCCTGTAAACTTTCCAGTCCTTTTCTAATTTATATGTCAAGAGTAAATTACTCCTAACTGATACTCATATTAAGAAAATATTTAAAATCTACGGCCTCAGGAGAATGGATAAACTGTGGTATATTCGTATAATAGAATACTAGTCAACAATTAAAGACTGAACTTTTGGTGTCTGTTTTCCCCTGAGGACACATGATCAAGTAAGAGGATCTATTCTTGAGCCCTAGGAGGTGACTCTTTATTAGTTAGGCCAACACTGGTAATTCTGTTTCATTTCTGTGATTTGTCTGAGAAGAAACTAGTGATTCAGTTATCACCAGTGAGACATGACGGGACCGTGCTGGATATATGCTGACGTACACAAAAACATGGATGGATCTCAAAACTGTATGGTAAGTAGAAGAAAGTGGATCTCCTTCCCAAAAACCATGTACTATATTAAGTCCATTTATATGAAATTCAAAAACGGGCAAAACTAACCTACAGTGGTTTAAATTAGAAAGTGGTTGCTTAAGGTTTGGGGGTAAAAGATTGAAAAGAGACATAAGGGATCCTTTAGGAGTGATGGAAATATTCTATCTTGTTTGGGGTAGCGGTTACATGGGTGTATACAACTGTCAAAACTTATTAACTGATTAAGATTTGTGCATTTTATTGTATGTTATTTAAACACACACACACACACACAAAAAAAATCCCCTTAGGAGTCAAGACAGTGGGGACAAAACATCCATAGGGTTAAAATGACAGGTTGAAAACAAAACTGTCTAGGTGCTCAGGATGGCAAGCCAATTCTTACACTCTCAGACACTGGAGTTAGGAGAAAAAGAAAAAGCATTAGTGGTTACTGAGCATGATTATGAACCTGCTGCTTTATGCACTTCAACTCACACCCACCAAGAGTAGTCAAAGAATGTACCCAAAGTCACACCACTACTAAATGACAGAAGCAGGCCCAAACTCTAGTGCTGATGCTAAAATCTGCATTCTTTCTATGACTTTGATTATTGTTTCTATTCATTATTTTAATCCTCACAAAACTCTTTGTTAGGGCATTTTCTCAGATGAAGAAACCAAAGCTCAGAGGAATTAAGTAACTTTCCTAAGTTAATACAAGGCTGACCCCAAAGCCAGAGTTCTGGGTGTCCCAAGGTAGATATTTAGGAGAGTTCTGGGACGTGAAATACAGGATGGGAGGGGTGCCTAGATCCGAGGCTTCTCTTCAGAGAGTGTCAGCGGGAGACGTATTTTGGGGACCAAAAATGAGGCTTGTAAACTCTCCCATTTTTCCCTTAATGTGGGTCACCCCTCATGACTTTAGATTTTTTATAGTTCATATAGAGTATCTTATTTGGTCTTCTCAAGGTTTAAAATACCTCCATTTTACAAATAATATCCATTATTCAGCACCATACAGTCTGTACAAGGAGCCAGATTCAAACCCAGGTATTCTTGATGCCAAAATCCCATGTTCTTTCCACTATAGTGCCCAAAACAGGACAGAAAACAAAAACTTTATGATAACTGCATGCATGAAAAAGTAAATGAGTCAACTAACTGCCCTTGGGAGAAGAACAGGAAAGAAGGCCCTATGAGGTGTGAGAGATATGGGTCCAACATTCTCTTCTCTTCAAAGAGAGAAAGCAGAATATGGAGGAAATGGAGTGTAAAAGTACTTATGTAACATTTAAAGCTATAGTTATGTGATGGTCACCAAGTCCTTTAAGGATTTCAGAAGTCAACTGTCATAGGTTTCACTAGCACTAGGCCAAGAAAAATAACAACAATAATAATAACAATTGTGCCAATTTTCTAAATCAGAGAAGCATGAGAAAATCATTCTGCTCTATAAATGCAAGCAAAAGAATTCACTGGTGTGTAAGGAAGGCCACAGGAGTTGGCTGACGTCCAGAGCAATTCCTTGGGCAAAGTAAAGAGAGAAACAAAATTAAAATGTTCTGGACATGTGCCCTCTTTCTTTGCTCAGTATCTCTTATGGCTGTACTTGTCCTGAAATAAGGACTACAGGTGCTTTGATCAATGGACTGAAGTGTTATCTGGGCTTCATTACAGTTTCTATCAGTTTCTCTACATTCTTGGCCAAAAATACCCATTTTACTTCCTTGAGCGAAACAGAACAAATCAAATTTCCTTCTCTTTCAAATGAAGGGCAGCAGTGCTCAAACAACGAGCACCTCTGCTGCTTCCATTTCTTTAGGTTTATCATAGTAATGCCACGAGGAATTATCACAGAATCTTAGGGATGGAAAGGACCTTAAAAGTTCACACCGTCTTTTCCCACACCCTGGCAAAATTGCTCCCAACTCAACCCAGACAAGACATTCTGGGAAATTGTTTTAAAAAATCACAATTCCCCTACTGTTTATGGCATTTCAAGATGCTTTCTATTGTAACTTAAATGCCATACGGCTAAGCCTTTATTGGAGGCCTCACCTGTTCTGGGGGGAGAACATCTAAGCCAACAGTTTAGTATTAAAAGAAATCTTTCAAAATCTAAAACTGAATGTGAGTCTGGCCAGAGAAGTAAGATAAGAACAATCTAATTTCATATGAAGGAATTGGAAACCTTTATTCCTTAAGCCTCTATTGCAAAGGAGAGCCTGCTATTTATTCCCCAATATCCAGTCACCTCTTCCTCAACACAACTCTTGATTTTTAGCTGGGCACATGGCTGCCTGTGAGAAAGCTACACATATCCGAACCTTCACTGTAGCTAAAAATGAGTATGTGACTAGGTTCTAGCCCATGGGAAGTGAAGAGAAGTAGTGTTATATGTTGAACTGTGTCCCCTCAAAATTCAAATGTTGAAGCCCTAAGCCTCACCACCTAGAACTTCAGAATCTGACTATATTTGGAGACAGCACCTTTAAAGAGGTGATTCAATTAAAACGAGGCCTAATCTGACTGATACCTTTATAAGACGAGCAAACTGAGACACACAAAGAGACCCCAGAGACATGTGGGCACAGAGATGAGACCATGTGAGGACACAGTGAAAACAAGGGCATTAGGAAATCCAGGGGAGAGGCTTTGGGAAAAATAAAACCTGCTGACATCTTGATCTTGGAGCTTCTAGCCTCCAGAACTGTGAGAAAATAAATCTGTTGTTTATGCCATCCAGTTTGTGGTGTTTTATTACAGTAATCCTAGGAAACTAATACAAGTAGTAAATACAACTTCTATGAAGTAACCCTACAGGAAGTGGATGGCCCTTCTCTACTTATTCCTAATTCTTGCTGCCATGAATGTATAAGTAAAGGCTGGCACTTTAGCAGCCATCTGGGACTGTGAGATGATACTAGGATTGAAAACCATAGACAGTGGGGCAACAAGAAACCTGGGTCATTGACTAGACCTGCCCTGGACTGGACTGGCTACCTCTGGATTTCCTGAACGTGAGAGAAAAATACACTTCTATCTTGTTTAAGACACTATTTAAATTTTGCTGTATATATATATTAAAAGCACATACATGCACTCTAAATAATAATAATGGTGGAAACAGTCCTCAACTCCTATAAGCAAGGAATCCAGTAGCAACAATCTGGAGTTTGTATATATTTGGGAGTGAAGAGGTAAAATAAGGGAAAGTTAGTACTTTTATGGAGGATATACAAGCATCACCCTTGTGCTCTAACACTACCTCTGCTGCAAGGAAAAGGCTGAGCATTACTGAAGGATGGGCTATATCCATCAAAACAAAGAACATTCCATCTCCAGAGTGTAAGAGGCAGCAAGCATGTTACAGTGGATAAGTTTATGGACTTTGTAGTTTGACAAGAATTTGGTTATAAGACTAATGTTTCCACAACTTATTCATCATGTAACTAAGCCTTGGCCTCCTCAGCTGTAAGATTGGACATGATACACATCTGACAGGGTCACTGGAAAATCATGAGATAACAAATGTAATGTGCCTGCACACAGCAGATGCTCAAGTAAACATTAGTTCCTCCTAATCCTATTCCACAGTAAGAAGGGAAAGATATTCAGAGACCCCTTTTCTAGGCTGTTCAGTATTGTTAGTATCTTAGACAAGACAGAAGTGTATTTTTCTCTCATGTTCAGAAAATCAGCACTGTTTTTCTCTTACAAACAAACACATTTCCACTCAGAATTGGCATCCCGGGTACACCCTTTTCCCAATCAGTACTGAACCCACATTACTCTGTGCAGGTGAGATTCTTGCCTATTTTAATGAGAATCAGACAATAAAAGATTGCAAGAAAAAAAAAAAGATAAGAATTCTATTTACCCCTTCAGTACTTGAGTTCCTATTTTTCTTGGTATTTTGGTATTTTAAGAAATGCTTTAAAAAAGTCAATTTAGGTAAATGCTTCTTTCAAAAGGAAGAAGTCCAATGTTTGATACAGCTCTAAGCATAGGCCTAAGGCAAGAGAGAAATCACTGAAGAGTGGTTGGTTCCTTCAGGCACATTAGCCATGATGACTGGTCAGGTGTTTAAAGACCACACAGTGTTTGATGGCTCAGATCCCAAGGAGGCCTCACTTCTAGGCTGTTTATCATTGATCACTTTATTGTGTACACAGAGCTAGACACTTTACAAGTAGATATTATCATTTTCCTTTTATAGAAGAGTAAACTGAAGACCAAAATGATCAGGGAGCAAGTCCTGTTTACTCTAATTTGAAAATATAACCAAAATCTGATGACTCCCTACACTTCCACTGCTACTACCCTGGTCTAAGCCACCATCTCTCTTGTCTGATAGCCTTCTAACTGGTCTCTTGCTTCCAATCTTGCTTCCCTTAAGTATTTTCTAAACATAGCAGGCAGAGTAGTTGTGTAAAAACATTTTCAGATCCTGTTATGCCTTTGCTCAAAACGCTTCAATGGTTCTTCATCTCACTCAGAGCAAAAGCTAAAGTTCTTAAAATGACCTATATGACCTTAAATAATCTGACCACAAGTTTTGCCTTCTGACCCCATCTCTCTCTCTCTCTTTTCTCTCTCTCTCTCTCTTTATTTTTTTGACCCCACCTCTTACTATTTCCCCAGTGTATGCAGTTCCAGTCACACTGGCTCCTCCTATGCCCTAAAACCACTTTAGGGAAATTGCTTTTACTGTTCCTTCCGTCTGCCTCGAATGGTCTTCTCCCAGATAACAGCATGGCTTGCTTGCTCAGTCTTTTCAGGTCTTTATCCAGAGATGGTATCTGAATAAAGACCTGAAAAAATTGACCATCTCTGGGAGCCTCTTTCTGGTCACAATAACTAATATTACAAACCCCCAAATACTTTCTATCCTACTTTTCTAAGGCATCCCTAACAAAAAGTTACTCAATCAGATACCAAACAGACTTTGCTCTTCTTTGCTTAACAGATAAACCTGAAGTTTGGTTTTATTCCTCTGAGACAGAAGGTGATGGTATAATGAGAAGCTCACATCTCACTCATAGAGACTTGAATAGTTCAAAGGAGGGGAACAAACTCATGGACCTCTAGAGGTCTCTTTCAATCCTTCAAACCTGTAAGCAGCCAAGCATGGAAACATTGGACGAGAAGAGAGTAAGATCTACCATAATTTCTCAAGTATCCCTAACATAAAATGTAAGAAGAAAAACAAAATACTCTTGACTTTTTTCACTTACATGATCTAGAAGGGGAATTGTCTTTGTATGAATGAATCATTCTCAGTCTCTAAAGCAATAAGGTACAGGAGAGATACATGCCATGATCTGCTATGACAAGGAACTAACACTGAGTTAAGTGAAATCTCCCAGATGTATGGCAATAAATATGAACAAGCTAGGGAAGTGAAGACGGAGAGCTCAGAAGCTACTCCCAGCTAATCCTCTAAGTCCAGATCAAATGGTGTGCAAATATAACACTGACAGGGACTACCATATTGAAGTGGAAGGGAAAGTCGGAAAAACAAGGAAGAAAAAAGCAGCCAATGTCTGACTCAGCTCTAAAGCTACCAAAATAAGCAAGGCAGCTTCAGATATAAAGACAAATCTCCTTTGGTCTAGACAGCCAGAGTTTGACTTAGACTCGGCATAAGCCCAAATGACTGCAGCAGCAGTTCAATTCAAACACAGGTGATAGGTATTTCCCACCATATCTTTTCCCAATCAAATCAAAGTAAGAAGATAATATATTATTACATTGTTCATATTAAACAACAAATTTTCAAAGAGAAGAGGTAACTACCTTATACCATTCTTGAAATATTTTACTTCACAGCTCTATATACAGTTACAGTATTAATGTCATATATCACTGAGTAAATGAATTCTGCAAGGTTAAATGATGATGTATTTATGTTCTAACTGCTCATTGGCCCCTGGGTCAGCCAATCTGATCCAAGACTCCATGGCAACAGGCTCTATCACTAAGAGCTACAAGATGAGATTCCCCTTGCCTTCTCTCCTCCTCCTTCTCTCTCTCTCTTCTTAAATAAAGCGTTTTCCACAGAAACTGCTGCAAATACTGCCAAAGAATAGTCTCTTCAGACATATAAGAAATGCTGCCATTCTGATATACTAAAGATGAATAGCGGGGGAGGGGGGAGTGAAGAGCAATGACAATGAACCCATGCAAATAACAAGGGACCCCCAAACTCCAGAGAACTTCCCTTATTTAATTTCAAAGGAGAAATTCAGGAATTCTTGAACTGTGAAAAAGTATCACTAGGATAAACTGTGGAATTAATGTAAGGAAAATGCTGCCCATATGAAATCCCAACATTGAAGCTTCCCATGCCACAATGTACAGAGAAAGCTAAACATTTTAAGACTGCTAATAACCTCTGTAAATTTCCCATAACTTTCTTTGAAATGTTGACATGATCATCAAAACTCGCAGACCTCAGGCTCTTATTCTCAATATTCTCAAACCAGTCAGCTCATACAGTTCCTGAAATTCTATGATGTCTGTCCTCTTTTCTACACTCCTCTCCCCCACCACCCTCCACTATGCTTAGAGAAAAAATTGCTATGTCTAAAGGAAATACAGCAGTTCCCCCCACCCCCTTTTTGCTTTTCATGGTTTCACTTACCCATAGTCCATTGTGGTTCAAAAATATTAAATGGAAATTTCCAGAAATAAGCAATACTTAAGTCTCAAATTGCATGCTATTCTGAACAGCGTAATGAAATCTCGTGCCATTCTACTCAGTCCCACCTAGGAAAGGCATCATCCTTCTGTCCATCGTATCTTGCCTGCTAATTACTTTGTAGCTTTTGGTTATCAGATATTGAAAGTGCTTGTGTTCAAGTAAGCCTTATTTTGCTTTAAAATGGCCCCAAAGTGCAAGTAGTGATGCTGGCCAATATGGATATGCCAAAGAGAAGCCGTAAAGTCTTCCTTTAAGTAAAAAGGTGAAAGTTCTCAGCTTAATAAGGAAAGGGAAAAAAATCATATGCTGAGGTTGTTAAGAACGAATCTTCTGTGAAATTGTGAAGGAAAAAGAAATCTGTCCTAATTTTGCTGTCGCACGTTAAAATTAAAAAGTTATGGCCACTGTGCATGATAAGCGCTTAGTTGAGAGAAAAAAAGGCTTTAAATTTGTACAATAAGATATTTTGAGAGAGACCATATTCACAAAACTTTTATTACAATATTCTAATTGTTCTATTTTATTATCAGTTATTGTTGTCAATCTCTTAATGTGCCCAATTCATAAGTTAAGCTTTATCATAGGTATGTATGCATAAGAAAAAGTATAGTACAGGGTTTGGTACTATCCAGGTTGCAGGCATCTACTGGGGGGTCTCTGAACATATCCCCTGTGGATAAGGGGCAACTACTGTAATACATTTGCTTGTCACATTCCACATGCCCATTCCTTCTCCTTCAGCTGTAGATCTCCTTGAAGCAAAGAGGAAACAAGATAATTAAAAAGTAGATGAGACCACACCAAAAAAACCCGTCCTTCTCCCCAGTGGTGCTCATTAGCATTCTAAAGTCCACCTGATGTGTTACAAGGTAGTCTCCTTTCCTCACATGCTTTTTGCCAATAACTGATGAGTATCTCTGGCTGCAACAAGCAACTTTGGTCCCCATCTTCTGGCACATAGTGGTAAGTGAATACTAAGCAGTAGACGTAATCTGAGATATCAGGGTCAAAATTAGCTTGGAAGCTGTACATTTTCATCTGGATCACATTATTGTGCTGTTTTGTTTTAACATTAGTAAACACATAAAAATTAGCACTTCAATAATTTTTAGGTGTCTATTTCAATAGTATTAAGTATATATTATTGTGCATTACAGAAGAAAAAATGGTCTTAGGCACAGAAGCCATGGTGTTAAGAGACTATAGTCATTTCTTCTATGACTATTTACTAAACATGTATTTATTGTACAAGTCACATATTAACAACTACAGTGATTATAAAGAATAAACAGTTAGGAATATCTGATACACCACTGCCCAGTAAAAACAGCTACTGACATGTGTATTTCCAGTATGTTTCTCACACGCTGAAAGTAGTTTCTTGTATGCACATCTCGGTTCCCAAGTAAGTCCAAAGTAGGTGGACGTCTACATCTCGCACCAAGTTCCAAGGAGCCCATAAGGGCAGACTAATATGAGAAGTAATAAACAGAAGTCCAGAAATTCCTAGAACAGAGAAAACCTCTTCTGTTTCAAATTTTCTAAGAATTCTTAAGGAGAAAACCCAGAAAAGGGGGTAAAAGCAACTTGTAGCAGGACTCATAAATTACACCAAAGCTAAAAAAATTTGAAAAAGTCACTGCAAAGAAAACTTACACTACCAGGCCTCTCTCTACACTGGTTTCCTGTACACCTTCATAAGAGAACAACAAAACATTTCACTCTGGTCCTACAACCTTTTTTTTTTTTTTTTTTTAAATATGCTGGGCCAGTACATATAGAAGGACAACATCTTCACTGACCTCAGAAGGACAAGAAGTTGCATAAAGAGGATATTTTCTCAGTGATGTTACCTCCCAGTATGGAAAGGACGCTAATCATAGGAGGCGATCTTCCTCAGTATGCAGCAGTCATTTATTAAGCATTTACTGTACTCCTAACACTGTGCGTAGGAATTTACATGACATCATCTATCTTCACTTTAACACATTCTGAAATTTTACTTTCAGATACTAACAGTAAGGATTTTATTAGAAAAGTACTATATAGGCTTCTTTGTATTTATAGAAAACACATATAAGCAGAAAAGAAAAATCATTCATAATCTGTAACTCAGAGATAACTGAGATTAATAACAGGAATGTTTTGAGATATGTTTTTCTAAACTTTGTTTCCATATTTGTATGGAATTTGTATCCATTTGGATATGTCTCCATATCTAGTAATTTTTATGTAATTTACATTATATAAAACTTTTTATAACATGCTTTTTTCTATTACTAGAACTGTGAACATCTCCCCCATTATCAATTACTTTTAACAAAGTTATGTTAATAGCTATGTAATATTCTACTACATACATACACCACAATTTAACCATTTCTCTCTTACTGGATATTTAGGAAGCTGTTAATTTTTTATAATAAAATAATTTTGTGATGAGTATCTTTATTCACATTTCTCATCAACTTCCTAAAATAAATATGTTCAAGAGTTTTAGAGATAAAAATTTCCCCCTAGTTCACTCCAGTTAATAAAAGCAAGACCAGTCACACTATCTAATTAGAGTGCTTCTCAACTATTCCCCCAGCAACGTATAATTTCCACTTAGCGTATCCCATGGCAGTGCCTGGATTTTAAGGGCATTCACCTGGGCAGTGCTTGCTTTTTATTTTTCTTCAATTCATGCCCTCCTTTTTTAATAGTATTAACTCTCCTTCCCTATGTATTCCACTGGAAAAGATATGTACCCTGTGCTTCTTAAAACTCACTGGCCTAAGAAAATTAATAGGAAGGAAAGAATAAAACTTTATACAAGGGGGTATTTTCTTTGCTATTAATTGTTACACACATTACCAGCTCTTACCAGTGCACTGTGGTAGTTTAGAGAGCAATCTTAAAGGGGAAGTCTCAAAAACCACAAAAGAGTAACACTCAAGTCTTTAATATGAAATTAAAAGGTAAAGGGTCATTGAGATATTGGATATTTTCATATTTGTGACTTGGCACTTGGTTCATTAAAGATTCTAGATTTTTTTTAAGCTAGTGAATTTAAGGAGTCTTGATACATAGGCCCTCATATTAATCTTATATGCTCACAAATACATGGAGGAAACACCACCACATCAATTCAGAGAAAAGCAGAGGATACGAAGTTTCAGAGGTAGACACCAAAGGCAAGTGTCCTAAAGTTTTTAAAGTAGATCAGAACCAATGGAAGAAAGTAAAAAGCAAAGCAAAACAAAACAAAACAAAAAAACCCAACCAACCATCACCTATAGAAGTCAAAAAATCAATGATGGCCAAAAAAAGAAAAACAGAGCAGTTAATCTGAGGGAAGGCGTTTGTAATTTGGTCTATAAGCATCAAATTAGAAAAGATACTTCCCAAGAGGATCAATAGTGTCAATTTTAAGCTTAAATATTTAGATAATACTTAAATCCATCTTAAAAACTCAGCAGCCTATATGGTTTGAACATCTCTTTTAGCTTCCTCAAAAATTACAGGTGATCTGAAGATATAAATGGTATATTCCTGTTTAATTTCTAAATATTAATAATAATGGCTAATGCTAAGTAAGCCTTTAAGATGACCAGGAACTATTTTAAAAGCTTTACATGTATTAACTCTTTTAATCCTCAGAACAACCCTAGAAGGTGAATGCTATAATCATCTTCATTTCATATATCTTACATATGAGAAATAAAGAGGTTAAGTAATTTGTCTGAGGTCACAGAACCAGCAATTGGCGTAACTGGGATTTTTAACTCAGGCAGCCTAAATCCAGAGTCCAGGGATTTAGCTACTATGTATACTTTCCCAAAAAAGAAGCTCCTAACAGGCTATGTAACAGTGGGTGTGGGTGGGCTAGGAGAGGAGAATATTGGAGAGAAGTACTTATGGTAACTTTTAGGAACAGAAACAGTCCCTATCAATTTTGCCAGAAAGCTCTTCCCACATATATCACATTTTTAATTATCCCAAATAAAGTGATGCTAAACACCTTTTGTAAAAACAGTTTTTAATCTCTTCCTTCTCCTTAAAAAAAAAAAAGTGAAAAAAGGAAGGATAAAAAGAAACAAATTTTAATTCTCCAACATCTTTCAACAGCTTTTCTCTCCTTGACCTTTTCTAAAACCTTGATGGTTAGAAAACAAAGATTTAAAAAGAAGGTATTTTCAGTTGAAATTAAAAGATCTCTTAGTAATTTTTCTATTGCTAATGAGTGAAACATTTAAGAAAGACTTTAGTTCTACCCAACCCACTCCCAAATGGAAGGAAAACTAAGTTAACAAAACCATCATCTTTTAACTTCACAGCAGTTTTCTTCCCCCTCAAAGGCTATTCCTGTCCTAGTTGCAGACGGGGGAACTGCTCCCAGTGACGTCAGAGCGGTCTCCCAGCAACGATTAATGAGGGTTGTCCACCACAGGGGTTTCCTGAAAAGCTAGCAAGAAATTATCCACATATTTGCTGCAATATCTAAATGCAAGGATGCAGTGGAATTTCTCTTAACCCTTACAGCTCTAGTCTCTGGCAAGCTTCTAAATAGTTTATTCTTCCAGAATGCTCTTGGTTTACCCTAGGATTGTCTTTCTTTTTCTTCCCCCAACTTCTTTCCAAATAAAACTAGAATTTTGTTAGTTTGAAATATTTATGGCTGTAATAAATATTAATAAAATTGAACTACCATAAAGATAGGACTGCATAATGTAAGTTAAAAAGCAGACATTACTTTTTTCCCTTCACACACAGAACTTACAATAAATGAAAGCATAAAACAGAAAAGAATATCAGGATAGAAAATAAACCAGCAAGTTCTTAAAGGCACTTTTTGACATATGTGATCTAAACACATCCATGGACAAACTTAAAATATTCTTAGCCTCTGACACAACATTGTAAAATGACTATAACTCAATTTAAAAAAATGTTAAAAAAAAATATTCCTAGGCTCTAGTCTACTGAATTTTTCACACTGGCCTCTCCAGAGATCAGTGTTATTAAAATGGAGTTGCATAAAAAGGAACTGGAAGCCCAAACACTTAATACAAAAAAAGGTAAGTTAGGTTCACAACTAAGAGTATAACAATTTCTTCCTAAAGCTTTGTTTTAGCTCCATACATTCAAAATGAGAGTTTTACGCTAATTACAGTGGCAGGAATTTTATATAACCACCTATTTTTGAAATCTGAGAAACAGCACCTGCTCTGTTTCTCAGGGTAGAAAATGTTTTAATTCCAAAACCCAACCTAGAATTACTCATGGATGCTAGGTTCCAGAAACTTGTTTATAAGCCCCCTTTTATCTCATATTTAGAAAAAGCAATTAAATAAAATTCATTAGCAGCAGGATGTACAGGGTTAATTCAAGCAATCTGCTTCAGCAATCCTGACTTTGGCCTCAGCCTATTTTAAAAGGAAACAAATAAAATAGCATCCCTATCATTAACAACATCCCACTTTGGCTTCAGCTCTGTTCAGTGGTAGCCAGTTACCATCAAGGCATAGATGGGAGAACGCACCGCTTCAGATGGATTTTTCATCTTCCTTTTCTCTGTCTCCTCCCTCTTAGAAGAAAAAGACTGCAAACAAAATCACTACGTCACTGGAGGTAGAGGGAATCCCATCTCTGCACTCTTTAGAATCCAAGGGCACCAAACAAAAACAAACCAATTATAGGAAACAAGCAAGCAATCCAAAATAAAAGGCAAGTAAACATGCAGGAAATTGTCAAGACAATCTCAACACATCAAAAGGCATGTTTCATGAAAAAGGTTGAACAAATTCCTCCTAAGATATGAATAATCAAAAAAGCTTCCTAGACACAGCAAAAGCGACATGTTTCTTATCACAGTTAAAGACTAGAGGACAGTTATGTAAAGACATAGGACAGAAAGACATATTCACCAACAGGGTGTGGACAGCTGTAGAATGACACAGTGAAGGATATTTATAGGGGATTCCCTGCTTCCTGCAATGTGCGTCAACAGCATCACCAAAGAGAACAGAAATCACCACTATCCTCATAAGCTAAATCTGAATGAAGCATTGCTTGAAATTGGCACAGAAGAGGTAGAATTTGACTACAGGAAAAGTTTTAGCAAACCTAATTTTTAAAAATGTTTTAAAGATAAGAAACAAACAGAAATACCCACAAAAGCCTCACAAACTTAACACCTGAAAATTATCTAATTTCCTAGTGTGTTTTCTATAGTTAAATTAGTATAAAAGACATCTATCTTTCTAGCTTCTTCCCTACCCAGTCTGTGGAGTTCAAGGACTTTTATATAAAGAAAGAAAATTATCCAAAACTCACCCCAGATGGATCTGCACTTAAACCAACGGCGAGCTCACACTATTAATGGAGACCTCATTGTAAGATTCTGTTCTGTCGGAATTTTGCCGGAAGAAATTCCTTCTGGGAAACCTGTGCCTCGTCCCCCCACTGCCCACAGTCCCCTCCCACCCCCTTCACCCTTGAATGAAACGCTACTGATCCTTGCGGCAGCGTCTCTAGCAAGCTAATTGCTCTGACAAGCAGCTCTGAAGCAGACCACGGCCCAGCTGTTGAGAGGGATGTCACCTAGAGCTCTGCCAACAGTCACAGTTACAGGCGCGCGCGCACAAGCACGCAGACACACACACACACACACACACACACACACACACACACACACACAGAGGCTGCAAGAGCACCCCCTCCCACCTCTTCTCACTCTCATTCAAGTACTTCAGTGAGATGCCTGCCTCCACACTGCTCTGAGGATAGTTTTTAAAGGCACAGCACCAGGTCCTTTCTGCTACATATGCTGAGAAGCCAAAATAGAGTTTTATCAGAGAAGAATAACAAATCGGGGATGAGTATTTAATTACAAGTTCCTTTTTAAATTTACTTTGCCTTTTTCTCACCTGCAAAATAACTGAGGCCAGAGAAGTGGTCTTTGCCTAAAAAGCCACTGGGCTGGACTTTGGAAACTAAGGCCAAATCTACTTACAGAGAATTTTCTTTCCAGCAAGCTTGCTTGCTTGATTTTTCCTTTTCAATTACCTTTTTTATTTTTTAATTTTTTAAATTAATTTATTTTTTAAAATTGAAGTATAGTCAGTTTACAATGTTGCATCAATATCTAGTGTACAGAATAATGTTTCAGTCATACATATAGATACATACATTACTTTTCATATTCTTTTTCATTATAGGTTACTATAAGATATTGAACATAGTTTCCTGTGCTACAGAGTATAAACTTGTTGTTTATCTATTTTATATATAGTAGTTAGTATCTGCAAATCTCAAACTCCCAATTTACCCCTTCCCACCCCCTTTCCCCCTGGTAACCATAAATTTGTTCTCTATGTCTGTGAATCTGATTCTGTTTTGTAAATAAGTTCATTTATGTCTTTTTTTAAAGATTCCACATATGAGTAATATCATATGGCATTTTTCTTTCTCCTTCTGGCTAACTTCACTTAGAATGACGATCTTTGGGTTCATCCACATTGCTACAAATGGTATTATTTTATTCTTTTTTATGACTGGGTAGTATTCCATTGTATATATGTACCACAACTTCTTTATCCAGTCATCTGTCAATGGACATTTAAGTTGTTTCCGTGTCTTGGCTACTGTAAATAGTGCTGCTATGAACATTGTATCTTTTCGAATCATAGTTCCCTCCTGATACATGGCCAAGAGTGGAACTGCTGGATTGATCATATGGTAAGTCTATTTTTAGTTTTTTGAGCAATCTCCATACTGGCTGCATCAAACTACATTCCCACCAACAGTGTAGAAGGGTTACTTTTTTCTCTACACCCTCTGCAGCATTTATCATTTGTGGACTTTTTAATGATGGCCATTCTGACTGGTGTGAGGTGATACCTCATTGTAGTTTTGATCTGCAATTCTCTTATAACTAGCAATACTGAGCATTTTTACATGTGCCTATTGGCCATTTGTATGTCTTCACTGGAGAATTGCTTGTTTAGCTCTTCTGCCCATTTTTGGATTGGATTGTTTGTTTTTCTGTTATTAAGTTGTATGAGCTGTTTGTATATTCTTGAATTAAGCCCTTGTCAGTTGCATCATTTGCAAGTATCTTCTCCCATTCCATAGGCTTTTTATTTTGTTTATGGTCTCCTTTGCTGTGCAAAAGCTTATACATTTAATTAGGTCCCATTTGTTTATTTTTGCTTTTATTTCTATTGCCTGGGTAGACTGTCCTAGAACATTGCTAAGATTTATTTCAGAAAATGTTTTGCCCATGTTCTCATTTAGGAGGCATATAGTATCTTGTCTTATGTCTAAGTCTTAAAGCCATTTTGAGTTTATTTTTGTGTGTGGTGTGAGGGAGTGTTCTAACTTCACTGATTTACATGCAGCTGCCCAGTTTTCCCAACACCACTTGCTCAAGAGACTGTCTTTTCTCCATTGTAGAGTCTTGCCTCCTTTGTCAAAGATTAATTAACTGTACATGTGTCAGTTTATTTCTGGGCTCTCTATTCTATTCCACTGATCCATATGTCTGTTTTTGTGCCAATATCACACTGTTTTGATTACTGTAGCTCTGTAGTATTGTCTGAAGTGTGGGAGGGTTATTCCTCAGCTTCTCTTTTTCACAGTACTGCTTTGGCAATTCTGAATCTTTTGTGATTCCGTATAAATTTTAGGATTACTTGTTCTAGTTCTGTGAAAAATGTTGTGTGTATTTCCAGCAAGCTATATTTAATAAATCATTTTTCATTTCAGGGAAGAAGGTAGGCAACACGGGACACTAGTAGTTATCTGTTCCTCCTCTTATATCTGTCCCCAAAAGGATGGAGAGAAGACTTTGGCTATAAAATGGGGTAATGAGGAAACCATGAAGGTACCTTACTGATAGGACTGATGAGAAAGAATAAGAATATAGCATATGGATGGGGATAAAGAAAAACATATTAAAATAAAGCAAGTGATACAAAGGACATCAAGAAAAGACTAATGGTTCTTTAAAGCAAGCATGACTCTGGGACAGAAGATTAGAAATGACTTTCAGGTCCTAATTTTTAAAAGCCTAAGGAAAGGTAGTAATAATCTCTATTGCTACAGCAAGTAAAAGACATCATAGGTGGTGCAGGGTCTGAAATAACACAAAACAACATACAGGTGGGGTTCAGACATCCTAAGGAAAACAATAAAACCTGTTGCAAAGATACAACTAGTCATTCATTCAAGCATGTATTTGTTGTGTCCTTGTGCTCCTACTATAGGCCAAAAACTAGGATAAGCTCTAGGAATATGAAATAAATAAATCAAGGGTCATACAGAAGAAGGAAAAAAAAAAGATTCTGGCTTTTACTCTGAGTGAGGTGAGAAGTCATTATGGAGTGTGAAGACTACCCCTGAAGGGCAAAACAAACCGATGAAAGGAATCTGGCTTTTTTACACTTAGGGAGATGAGAGACCACGGGGAGTTTTTAAGGAGAGGAATGCCATGTTTTTGACCTATATATATTTTTTCTAACACAGAGAATTTGCAAAAAATAGTATAATAGTCACCTAGATTCACATACAGATTTACTACATGTATGTATCTGTGTGCATAAATTTTTTTCAGAACTATTTGATGTTCTCACAATGACCTTTCACATCTAAAATAATTCAGCATGTATCTCCTAACAATAAGGTGACCTTGAACTATGAGAATAGCCACTAGCCAAGTCCCATATGAGTTAACGGATACTGCACATGCAAAGCAGATCTAAATAGCACTGTAAAAGCTTAGAAATTAAAATGATTTTGGAATCACCATCCACTGAAGACTTGACAGATTTTGTAAGCTGAATTCAACCAGGTCAAAAAGTCTGTTAAAATAAAAGTCAACACTCATCATGACATTTAAACAAGACCCAGATCCCTTCTAATATAATATTAATATTTTTCAGTATATAATCCAAGATTACTTAGCATATAAAGAACCAAGATAATCTCAATCTGAATAGACAAAGAGACGAATAGATAAAACATGGAGATGACAGAGATATAGAAATTATCTATTTTAACTAACCTATTAAAGCAACTATTACATAAAATTCTCCAACAATACAGGGAAAACACTCCTGAAACAAACAGAAAGAATGTCTCAGGAAAGAAAGAGGACATAAGGAAGAACTAAATGGAAATTTTAGAATTAAAAAATACAGCAACAAAAACATAAACACTCAATTGATGGGTTCAATAGCAGAACAGAAATAACAGAAGAGTCAGTGAATCTGAAGACAGATCAAATTTCAATAGAAATATCAAATTTAATCAATGACAAATCTGAATAACAAAGAGAAAAAAGATTAGAAGGGAAAAAAGAACAGATTATCAAGGACCTGCAGGACAATACCAAAAATCTAGTATTTGGGGCATCAGTGTCCCAGAAAGAGGGGAGAAGGACTGTGGCGACATATTTTAAGAATTAATGGGAGTTGTGGTCAAGATGGCAGAGTGACAGGACCACAAACTTGCCTCTCCTCACGACTACAATGAAACCACAACTGAACGCTAAACCACCATCAAAAAAAGACTGGAACCTAGCAAAAAAGATCTTCTGCAACTGGAAACATAAAGAGGGAACCACAGCAGGATGGTAGGAGGGGTAAGCTTGCGATATAATTGGGTGGGTGACCCACAAGCTGAAGATTTGTTAAGTTGCAGAGGCCCTCCCACAGGAGTGAGTGCTCGAAGCCCCATGTCAGGCTCCCCAGCTTGGGTCCTGGCATTGGGAAGAGAAGGAGACCCCAGGACATCTGGTTTTGAAGGCCAGGGGGTCTTGGCTCTGGGAGCATCACGGGACTGGGGGAAATGGAGACTCTACTCACTTGAGAAGCATACGGAAACTCACGTGCACCAGGTTCAAGGGCAGAGGCAGTGATCTCATAGGAACCTGGGCCAGACCTGCCTGCTGGATTTGGAGGGTCTCCTGGGGACGTGGGGGGTGGCTGCAGCTCACCCAGGGGACATAAAAGCTGGTGGCAGACATTCTAGGAGTGTTCATCTACATGAGCTTTCCTGGAGGCTGATGTCTTGATTGGATCATTAGCACCAAGACCTAGCCCCACCCAACAGCCTGTAGGGAAGCCTCAGGCCAAACAACACGCAGGGTGGGAACACAGCGCCCCCCCCCCCCATCAGCAGACTTCCTGAGCCACAAAGGCCTCTAGACACAGCCCTACCCACCAGAGGTCCAAGACCAAGTTTCACCCAGCAGTAGGCAGGCACCGGCTCCTCCTGCCAGGAAACCTACATAAGCCTCTGGTCCATCCTCATCCACCAGGGGCAGATACCAGAAATAAGGAAACAATAATCCCAAAGCCTATGGAAGTAATCCACAAACATATAGAAAGATAGGTGATATGAGGCAGCAAAGGACTATCTCCCAGGCCAAGGCACAAGATAAAATCCCAGAAAAAATAAGTGATGAGGAGATAGGTAATTTATCTGAGAAAGAGTTTAAAGTAATGATAGCCAAGATGTTCAGAGAACTCAAGAGGAGTATAGATGCACAGAATGAAGTTTTTAGCAGAGTTGGAAAATATAAATACCGAAACAGAGTTGAATAAAATCACTGAAATGAACAATACACTAGAAGGAACCAAGAACAAACTAAATGAGGCAGAAGAACGGATCAGTGAGCTAGAAGACAGATTAGTGGAAATCACTACTCAGAACAGAAAAAAGAATAAAAAGGAATGAGGATAGTGTAAGAGAACTCTGGGACAACATACTGCGCTCTAATATTCAGATTATAAGGGTCTCAGAAAGAGAAGAGAGAAAGGACCTGAGAAAATTTTTGTAGAGATAATAACCAAAAACGTCCCCAAGTTGGGAAAGGAAACAGTCACCCACGTCCTGGAGGCGCAGAGAGTACCACACAGAATCAGCCCAAAGAGGAACACACCAAGGCACGTAGTCATCAAATTGACAACAATTAAGGATAAGGAGAAAATATTAAAACTAGCAAGAGAAAAGCAACAAATAACATACAAGGGAACTTCCATAAGGTTATTAACTGATTTTTCAGCAGAAACTTTACAGGCCAGAAGGCAGTGGCACCATATATTTAAAGTGATGCAAGGGGGAAACTGACAACCAAGAATACTATCTAGCAAGACTCTCATTCAGACTTGATGGAGAAATCAAAAGCTTCACAGATAAACAAAAGCTAAAAGATTTCAGCACCACCAAACCAGCTTTACAACAAATGTTAAAGGAACTTCTCTAGTCATCAAACCATAAGAAAAGAGAACAAAAAGAAGAAAGAGGAAAAAAAAGAGACCTACAATAGATTGTTTTGGCTGTTCGGGGTCTTTTCGTGGTTCCTTATAAATTTTGGAATTCTTTGTTCTAGTTCTGTGAGGAATGTTGTGAATATTTTGATGGGGACTGCGATGGATCTGTGGATTGCTCTGGGTAGTGTGGTCATTTTGACAGTGCTGATTCTTCCAATCCAAGAGCACAAGAAATCTTTCCATTTCCTTGTGTCATTTCGGTTTTCAGAGAATAGGTAACCTCCTTGGTTAAGTTTATTTCTAGGTATTTTGTTGTTTTTGATGTAATGGAAATGTATCTGCCAGTTATAAAGTTCTGGCTTTTGAAGTGAAAAAAAAAGTGAATGAAGGGCCACAAATGGCAAAACAGCCTTCTTTTTTATGGGTGAGTTGTATTCTGTTACACACATACATATGCTGCATCTCCATTATCTATTCAACTATTGACATGCACTTAGGATGCTTCCATATCTTGGCAATTACAAATAATGTTGCTGTAAATAGCAGGGTGTATGTATCTTTTTTTTTTTAAGTTAGTTCTTATATTGTGGTTGGCTTTATTCCTTTGATAACTATGTAAGTTTAAAAAGCTAAAGCTCTAAATATTCTTAGAAACAATAAACAGTACATATATGTAAATTAAAAATACATGTGCATTTAAAAAAAAAAAAGATCTATCAAGCCATGAAAGACATGGAAGAAACTTAAAAGACATATTACTAATGAAAGAAGCCAGGCTGAAAAGGCTACAAACTACAATTCCAATCAAATGACATTCTGGAAAAGGCACAGCTACAGAAACAATAAAAAGATCATGGTTTCAGGGTTTGTGGAGAGGGAGGGAGGGAGGAATGAACAGATGGAGTACAAGGGATTTTTAAGGCAATGAAATTATTCTGTATGATACTATAGTGGTGGCTACACGTTATTACGCATTTGTCAAAACCCATAGAATGTACAACATCAAGAGTGAACCCTAATGTAAACTATGGACTTTGGTTGATAATAATGTGCCCATGTTGGTTCATTGACGGTACCAATTATGCCACATTGATGAGGGATGTTGAGGGTAGGGGAGTATATATGTGTGGGTGGGGAGGGCTATGTGTGAACTCTCTGTATTTTCTGCTCAATTCTGCTGTGAACCTGAAACTGCTCTAAAAGAACTTTATCTAAAAGAAAAAAGTCTTATTTTAAAAAAAGAAGAATTAAGGGGCAAAAACTTCACAAACTTGACAAAAGACATAAACCTATAGAATTAAGAAGCTCCCAAACAGGATAAACACAACAAAACTCACTCCTGGACTCATCATAATCTAACACATAAAAACTAAAGAAGAAGAACAGATCTTGAAAGTAACCAGATAAAAATGATACAGTACTTATTAAGGGAACAATGATTTGAATGACTTCATATTTCTCATTAGAAACTATAAAGACTACAGGGCAAGGTATAGCTCAGTGGTAGAGCACCTGTTAGCATGCGCAACATCCTGGGTTCAATCCCTGGTACCTCTAGGAAGGAAGGAAGGAAGGGAGGGAGGGAGGGAGGGAGGGAGAAACCCAATTACTTACCCTCAAAAAAATTTTGAAAAAAAAAAAAAAGCAAGAAAATATGACGATTAGAGGGAAGTAGAATAACACGTTTAAAGTGCTGAAAGGAAAGAACCATAAACACAGAATTCTATGTCCAGAGAAAATACCCATCAGGAATAAAGATGATATAAAGGTATCTTCAGATGAAGAAAACTAAGAATTCACTGCAAGCATACCTGCTCTAAAAGAATGACCAAAGAAAGTTGTTAAAAAAGATGAAAAATAATACAATAAAACTCAGAACGCCAGGAATGAGGGAAGAAAAATAGGAATGCTAAGTATCTGGTTACATAGACTATTCTTCACCTACTGAGTTCTCTAAAATGTTTTGATGCTTGAAAGGGAAAATTATAAGATTATCTCATGAAGTTTTCAATGTATGTAGATAAATGTAACAGACAAGGCAACTATAACATTAAGGTAGGGGATAGGAAAGGAACCTATATGGTGGAAAGGTTTTTTTTAAATTTTTTAATTGAAGTATAGTTGATTTACAATGTTGTATTAGTTTCAGGTGTATACAAAGTGATTCATATATACACACACACACACGCACACACATATAGAGAGAGAGAGAGAGAGAGAATATATATATATTCTTTTTCAGATTCTTTTCCATTATAGGTTATTATAAGATATGGAGTATTGTTCCCTGTGCTATACAGTAGTTTCTTGTTGTTTAGGTGGAAAGGTTTTGACATTCCACCTGAAATTTCAGATAGTGATTCAAGTAGACTTAGAAGTTAGGTTTGTGTATATGCACACATACATACACATACACACATATATACGTGTGTGTTGAGAGAGAAAGAGAAAAAGAGATTTCCAGAGCAATCAATAAAAATCTATACAAAAAGATACAGTCAAAACCTAATATATAAATGTAAATGATTAAAGTGGAATACTAGAAAATGTTCAAATGACTCAAAAGGCAGGAAAAGGGGCTCATCAGATGATTAAAAATAGGAACAAAGAAAAAACAAATAAAATGGTCTAAAACATCAATAATTACATTAAATGTAAATGGTCTAAAAATGCCAATTAAAAGACAGAGATTATCCAAAGAAATCAGGAAGCCACTTCAAATATAATGTTATAGGCAGATTAAAAGCAAATGGAATGAACTATTTTGTATGGTACTTTAATAGTGGATACATGACATACATTTGCCAAAAACCACAGGACTGTACAATACAAAGAGTGAAACCTAATTTAAACTATAGACTTTAGTTAATAATAATGTAGTAATATTGGCTTATCAATTGTAATACATGTACCACAGTAATGCAAAATGTTAATAACAGGGGAAACTGTGCATTGAGGGAGGGTGGTATATAAGAATTCTGTCTACTTTCTGCTCAATTTTTCTGTAAACCTAAAGCTGTTCTAAAAAAAATCTATTAATTTAAAATTTAAAAGGTTGAAAATGATATACTATACAAACACTAATCAAAAAAAGCTGGAATGGCTATATCAGTATTAGATAAAATAATCCTCAGAGCAAAGAAATTATCAGGGATAAAGAAGAACATCACACAATGATAAAAAAGGACAATTTACCAAGGAGACAAAAATTCTAAATATCTATGCACCTAACAACAGAACTTCATAATACAAAAAACAAAATCTAAGAACTGAAAGGAAAAATAGACATACACAACTACAGCTGGATATTTCAACACCCTTCTTTCAGGAATAGATAGAACCATTCGACAAAAAATTAGCAAAGACACAGAAAAAGTGAACAATATCATCAAACAACAGGATCTAACTGATGTTTTTAGAACACTCCAAATAAAAACAAAATATATATAGGGGGTGGGAGTTATAGCTCAGTGGTAGAGTATGCTTAATATGCATGAGGTCCTTGGTTCAGTCCCCAGCACTTCTTTTCAGGTGCTTACGGAATGTTCACCAAGATAGACCATATATGCTGAATCATAAAACCTTAACAAATTTGAAAGAACTAAAATTACACAAAGTATCTTCTCTGACCATAATGGAATTAGAAATCAATAACAAATATATGACGGGTACACCTCCAAATGCTTAGAAATTACATAACACCCTTTAAATGATTCATGGGCCAAAGAAGTAGTCTCAAGGGAAATTGGAAAATATTCTGAACTGAACAGAGTTGTAAATAAAACATACCAAAATGTGTGGGATGCAAACTTAGAGGGAAATATATATGTAGTACTACCTGCTTATATTAGAAATTAGTGTCATGTACTAAATATTTGTGTCCCTCCAAAATTCATATGCTGAAACCCTAACCCAGTGTGGCATACATGGAATGAGGCCTGTAAGGAAGAATTAGGGTTAAATAAGATTACACAGGGAGTTTGCTCTTTTTCCCTCCCCAGCATGCACAAGAAGTCATATGAGCACACAGCTAGAGGGCAACTGCCCACAAACCAAGAGTAGAGGCTCCAGAATGAAAACTACCTTGCTGGTACATTGATCTTAGACTTTCCAGCCTCCAGAACTGTGAGAAATAATTTTTTGTTGTTTAAGCCACTCACTCTGTGGTATTTTGTTATGACAGCCTGAGGTGACTAATACCAGTAGAAAGATCTCATATCAGTAATCTAACTTTCTACCTTTAAGAAACTAAAAAAAGAAGAGCAAAATGAATTCAAAATAATCAGAATGAAGTTAATAATAAAAAGCACAAATCAATGATATTGAAAATAAGGGGGGAAAAATCAATGAACCAAAAGCTGGTTCTTTGAAAAGATCAATAAAATTGACAAACCTCTAGCAATACTGACAGAGAGAAAAAGGACATTAATAACAGGAATGTTAAAAAAAAAAAAAAGGATATCACTACAGAGTCTATAGATATTAAAAAGATAATAAGAGTATACACACAGTTCTAAACACAGAAATTCAGCTGCTTAGTTGAAATAGACCACTTTGTTGAAAACCACAAATTATTAAAAGCCACCCGAGATGGATTAGATAACTTGAATAATCCTGTAACTATTAAAGAAATCTACAGGACCAGATATTTTCTCTGGTAAATTTTGGCACATCTGCAGAACAAACAATACCAATTCTATAATCTTTTCAGAAAACAGAAGAGAAGGAAACAACTCCCAAATCATTTTATGAGGCTAGGGTTACCCTGATACCCAAGCCAGGCAAAGATTATTACAAGAAAACTATAGACCAATATCCTCAAAAACAAAGATGCTAAATGTCTCAACAAAGTATTAGCAAATCAGATACAGAAACAGGGCAATGCAAGTGGAGTCTGTTCTGAGAATGCAAAGCTGGTTCAATTTTTGAAAAGCAGTGTAATCCACTAGATTGGATCTAAAGAAGAAAAAATCTGATCATTCTAACTGATGCAGAAAAGCATTTATAGGAGTAATAAATCTTTAAGACCTGACATTAGGCAAGGAATTCTTAAAACAAGATACCAAAAGCACAATCCATAAAAGAAAAAAATTGGTAAGCTGGACTCAATCAAAATTTAAAACTTTAGTTCTGCAAAAGACACTGCTACGATAAAAAGACAAGCTTCCAGATGGAAGAAAAATATGCAAATTATGTATTCAACAAATGATTTATATCCAGAATATATAAAGAACTCTCAAGACTCAATGATAAGAAAATAACCCAGTTTAAAAATGGGCAAAGGACTTAATATATAAAATGCTGATACTCCTACTGATGATATACAGCAACTGGTTCTCATATGTTGGCAGAGTCACTCTGGGTAAGTTTGGTAGTTTCTTATACAGTGAAAATACATTTACCATATGACCCAGCAATCCCACTCCTAGATATTTAACTTAGAGAAATGAGAACTTACACTCATACAAAACCTGTATAAGAATATTTATAGCTGCTCTATTCATAATTGCAAAAAAAATTCCAATTTTTTTAAGTGTGGGGGAGACTGTATCGAAACTGGGGAGACTGTATCGAAACTGAATTCATGGTGGTTCACTAGACCGTTCTCTAATGTATGTTTAACCTACATAAGAAAAATCCTAAAAAGAAAAGAAAGTTTATACGAGTGGGAAGAGTGAGGCTTCAGATAAATTTCCAAAACTTTCTCCACATCTGGATGGCAAATAAGATATCAAATGTCTAAAGAAACAAAAACAATACGTAGAACAGGAAGTTACTGGTGATTCTGAATTCTGGTAAAATCTGCTTATGACTCTGAATTAAGTCATAACTAAGACTAAAAAATACTGTTCATTCATATCAAATGGACATAAAAGGAAGCAATAAGTAATGTTTATGGATGGTGAGTGCTGAGGGAGTATATATGTGCTGTTTTATAGCATAGAGCAGTCAGAGAATTCATAGATAAAGAAAATATCAGTATGTATTTCATTTTAGCAAGACTTCCTAATTCTTGAGGAAAATCTCAAGATTTTCAAGCACAAGTGCTGAGGGAGTATATATGTGCTGTTTTATAGCATAGAGCAGTCAGAGAATTCATAGATAAAGAAAGTATCAGTATGTATTTCATTTTAGCAAGACTTTCTAATTCTTGAGGAAAATCTCAAGATTTTCAAGCACAAGGCCTAACAGTGACTGATTTGCAGGCTTTCAACTCACTAATCATGTAACTGGCAAACTACCTCTCTGAACCTCATCTATAAAAATGAGGATAACTGTACCTGCTTTGCAAGATATTACAAAAATCAGAAACAAATCACCGGCATAGTACCTGGCACAAGGTATGCAACTTAATAAATTGCAGCTAGTATTACAATTACTGAGTTTATCAGGAAAGAAGAACATCCACTAGAGTCAGGGACGACGCTCACCATCACTGTCTCTATCCAATACTGAACGTGAGCACTTAAACAATAGCAGTAAGACACAAAAAAGAAGTAAGAGGTATAAGAATTAGAAAGACAAAAAAATTCCCTAAATTTAGCAATGTGACTGTGTAGAATCTAAGAAACTCTAAGGGCTAATTGAGCCAAAAGAGCTCAGTTGAAATGAAGATCAATGTACCAAAACTAACAATATATCTATATTCTAACAGCAATAGAAAAAGAAAACCCAAATTCTTATATGTGGAATCTAAAAAAAAAGACAGAAGTGAACTACTTATTATTTAGTAGACTGATTTCTTGAATATGTGTAAGTACATCTGATTGTCCTTTATGATTGGATTACTGCATTCTGTCAATTCTTATTTTGTGGTTAGCTTTATTCCTTTGATAAATGTAAATCTGAAATGCTAAAGCTCTAAACTGTTCTTAGAAACAATGAACAGTACCTATATGTAAATTTAAAAAAAAAATAAAGTGAGAAGAAAAAAAAAAAGAAAAGGAGAACCCATACACAACAGCAACCAATGCTACCCCGGGGTAAACCTAACAGAAGAAAACGTCTTTAATGAAAAGGGTATAAAACATTATTACCGAAGGACATTAAAAAAAAAAAAAACCAAGAAATGTAGTTACAGAGAACTTTGGCTGGAAAGACTCAATACTGCAAAGAAGCCAGTTCTCTCCATGTTAATCTATAAATTCAATGCAATTCCAAGAAAAATGTCAATGGAGTTTGAGTAAGATCAACAAGCTGCAGAGATCTGCCCTACTATACAAGAAGGTGGAGGCTTCTTATATAGTAATTAAGATGTATAAACAGAGCAAACCAATAGAAAAGAACAGAGGTCCTAGAAGAGATTTACACATATCCAAAAACTTGGATTATATCAGAGGAGGTATAATTAATATTCAACAACAAATGGGGCAACCAGTTACCCATACAGGAAAAAAAAAATCAGAGCCCTATTCACACCACACACAGATATGAATTCCAGGCAGATTTAAAAACCTACATATGAAAAGCAAATCTTTAAACCTTTTAGAAACAAATATATAAGAATCATTATGACCTCAACAAAAGGATTTCTTAAGTAAGAATCTGAAGCACAAACCAGGGGGAAAAAAGATTGTAATATTTGATGAATTTAAATGTTAAACTTCTTTACAATTAAAAAAAATCATAAACAGTTAAAAGATAAGCTATATGAGGAGGGGTAAATTAGGAATCTGGGATTAACAGATACATACTACTATGTATAAAACAAACAAACAACAAAGACCTACTGTACAGCACAGGGAATTATATTCAATACCTTATAATAACCTGTAATGGAAAAGAATCTAGAAAAGAACACATATATATGTATAATAACTAAATCACTTTGCTGCACATCTGAAACATTATAAATCAACTATACTTCAGAAAAAAAGAAAGTAGGAAATAAAAAATAAACTATAGACTAGAAAAAAATTTTTTTTGAAACATACATATATGACAAATAATTGGTACTCAGTATATACAAAGGATTATAAAACAAAAAGACAACTCAATAGAAAAATTGGCACAGACTCAAAAGCAGAAACCTAAAAGGTCAATAATAAAAGAAAAGCTTATCTTCTACTTAATTAGGAAAATGCAAATTAAGATAAGGAAATACCATGTCACACCCAACAGATTGTCAAAAAATTTTTTTCTAATTAACAGCTTTACAGGACCATGTACTGGTATGTCAATAGATTGTTCATTTTTATTGCTGAGCAGTACCCCATTGTATAGATAAACCACAATTTGTTTATCCATTTATCTGTTGAGTACTATCTGAGTTATTTCCAATTTTTAACTGTTACAAATAGAACTAGTATAAACATTCATGTACAAGCCTTGATATGGACATAAGGATTCTTTTCAGAGGTGGAATGGCTGTGTCGTTACAATAAATGTATGTTTAACTAAAAAAAAAAAAAAAAAAAGTGAAACTGTTTCAGTGATTGTACCATTACATTCCCATCAGTAACATAAGAGTTCCAGTTGCTTCACATTCTCATCAACATTTGATAACGGTCACACTTTTTAATTAGTCAGGCTAATAATAATTGTATAGTGGTATTTTGTGGATTTTAATTTGCATTTCCCTAATGATAATGTTGGACATCTTTTCATGGGCTTATTTGCCAATCCCATATCTTCTATGGTAAAGTATTCCATCTCTTGCCCAGTTTTTAATTGGGCTGTCTTCTTATTGTTGAAGTAGTAGAGTTCTTCATATATTCTACATACAAGTACTTTCTTAAACTTACATTTTCTGCCAGCCTGTGACTTGTCTTTTCATTTTCTCTACCATTGTCTTTAAAAGAGAAACTTTATTTTGATGAAGTAAAACTTCCCAAAGTTTTGTGCTTTTTGTACTTTGTGCTTTTTGTGTTCAACTTATAAAATCTTTGCCTAATCTATGATTACAATGATATTCTCAGATGTTTTCTTCTAGAATTTGATCGGTTTTGCCCTTACATACAAGTCTGTGATCCATTTTGAGTTAATTTTTTGATGATGTCAAGTAAGGTTGGAGGTTTCTGGTGGTGTTTTTTAACATGGTGAAGAACAACAGAGTCAGCCGTCCCCAAATAGGCCACTTTTAAGAACTGTTTTGAGGAGAAAGCAATTGAGAAAGACACAAGGAAAGCTCTCTGCCCTCCCTGTACTAGCCTAAAGCAGGACTTAAATTTACAAAGGTGTCCTCCTCCTCCTCTCTCTACCAGGAAGGAAAAAAGTTAACTGCAGGAGACAACCCTTACCAGCCTGGAGATGGCACTACAGGACTCTATATAACAATCTTCACCAATTAGCTTTTATCTATCCTTAGTTTCACATATATTTGCTTTCCCATGACTTGCTGCCCCTAGAGACTCAAAGTCCTTTTCTTTGTCATGCCTTTTCTCTAAAAACTTATAGTTCCTTTGTTAAGCTATATAAACCTACATCTAATCAAACCTTCTAGTTACTCATCCAAGAGTTTCTCCCATGTATAGATAAAATATACATGTCAATAAATGTGTTTTTCTCTTGTTAATCTGTATTTTATTACGGAGAACCAGCTGAGAACCTAGAAGAAAAAAAAGATTTTCCTCCCTTACAATGGTTATCCAAATTGTCTAATGACTACTACTGAAAAGTTACTCTCTCCCCACTGAAATGCCTTGGTTAACTGTCAAAACTCAATTGACCATAAACGTGTGTATCTATTTCTAGACTTCTATGTTTATTTTCACACTGATATCATACCATTTTAATTACGAAACCTTTATTAAAAAAAAGTGTTGAAATCATGCAGTTTAAGTCTTTCTATTTGGATCTTTGTTTTCAAATTTGTCTATTTTAACTAGACCTCATGTGTTTCCAGATATGTTTTTTAAAAATTTTGTTTGCCATTGAAACAACTTTTATTAAGCTATTTTAATACATTAAATCAAAGACTATTTTCTCTTTTTTCTTTTTTTTAACATTTTTTATTGATTTATAATCATTTTACAATGTTGTGTCAAATTCCAGTGTAGAGTACAATTTTTCAGTTATACATGAACATACATATCAGACAAATTTTAAAGTCAGTGTTTCAATTGACTGGGATTATGCTGAAGCAATCTATATATCTGGGAAGAACTAAAATCTTGACACTATTGAGTGTTCTGATCCATAAGCAATGTTTTGTAGTTTTCAGCATACAGCCATCACATGTGTCTTGTCAAATTCAGCCCTAAGAATTTTGTATTTTTATGTTATTTGTTAATGGTATATTTTACCCATTTCAATTTCAGACAGTTCTAAATAGTATAAAAACATACAATTGATTTTTATATACTGACTTGCTGACTTTATATCCTGCAACCATCCTAAATTCTCTAGTTACGTAAATTCCGTATGATTTCCTACATACACGATGCTGTCCTCTGCAGTGGTTAAACAGCTTTACTTTTTCCTTTTCAAGCTTATGCTTTAGTGAGACTCATCAGTACTATGTTGAGGAGAAGTGGTGAAAGCAAACATCCACACCTTGTTCTTAGGAGCAAAGAATTCAGTATTTCATCATTAAGTATAGTATTAACTGAAGGTTCTTCAAAGATGCCTTGTATCATATGGAGGAGGTTTCCTTCTAATTTGTTGAATTTTTAACACAAATGGAAGTTGAATTTTCTCAAATGTTTTTTGCTTCTTTTGAGATAAACATGGGTTATTTTCTTTTTTAATCTATTAATAAAGTGAATTACACTGTTTGAATTTTGAATGTTAAGCCAACCTTTAATTGCTAGGATAAACCCTACTTGATCATGATGTATTGTCGTTTTTATGTATCATTGGCTTCAATTTACTAAACTTTTGCTAAGGATTTTTTCATCTATCTTCATAATGGATATTGTTCTGTGGTTTTCTTACGCCTTTGGTTTTAGTAACAGGGTACGGTTGGGCTCTTAAAATGAGCTGCGAAGTACTCCCTCCTCCTCTAAGTTCTTTAAAAGCTTATGTAGGAATGTTACATAAACTCTTCCTTAGACTGTTAGTGGACTTCAGCAGCGAAGCCCTCTGAGCCTAGAGATCCCTTGGTGGAGAACTTTCAAACTACAATTCAGTTTCTCTAACAGATACATGTCTATCAGGTCACTTGTTTCTTTTTGACTGAGCTTTAGCAATTTGTGTCTTTTAAGGAACTTGTCCATTTAATGTAAATTGTCAAATTTATTGGCATAGAACGAACTGTGGTGTTCATTATCATCTTTACAACAGCTGTAGAAATATCAATAATGTCCCATCTCTAATGTGTTCTCTTCCTTTTCTAAAGTTAGGAGCACATACAAATTAATACTAGGTAGCTTGAACCATGGAAAGTTCCCTAAAGAGCATAATTTTGCACTGGATTTTTCAAGGAGTCATGGAAATGTATTGGCAAAGACAGTCAAGGTAACTTGGAGGAGAGCAAAAGCACAAGGGGAAAGATAGTAAATTTAATCTAGTTCAACTTAGCTGACACAGTCCAAAGAAAGGAGTTTAATGAAATGTCAGGAGAGCAGTCAGTGAGTGGGCCTGTCCTAAGGTCCTGCTGAGATATGTGGAATTTATACAACTGAGAACCACTATCAGAGGGTAGTAAAATGATAATAATGATAAAAACTGAAATCACTGAGGAGCAAGATATCAGTTTCTCAGCCATTAGCACCAGACCAAAAGCAGCAACAGAAAGCCAAAAAGCTTATTCTGGTTCAAAATATAAAAGCATTTCATCATTACTCCAAGATTGGGAACCAAATCTATACCATTACTTTTTTTTTAAAAAAGGTATGAGCAAACTCAAGAGATGGCCAGCGGGGTAGTGGGGACAAACAAGGTTTCTCTCCTGTCCAGATAACTGACAGCTACCCACTTTCTGCCTACAGTGATATGAAAGGGGAAAATATTTTAAAAAGTAAAGAATATGCACAGAGTAGTATGCTCATACATCAAAGGATAAAAAAAGGATGTAGGAAAAAAGAAAGGATGAAGACAAAAAAGAAACATCCATTCTGATGCACTAGAAAATAGAAAAGGGAAGAAATATTCAAAATAATCGCCTCACTCTTAGATTTTGCCATCCTTCCTCCAAGCCTACAATCTGCAAGAAGGCGAGAGAACAGGCAATGAGAAGAAATACTCCCAAATAAAACAAATGAATTCCCTAAACCCCATATCCCAACATCAGAGAATTTCAAAAGTGCCCCCAAGTACCTGGGTCATATTTATAACTAAATTGAATCTTGATTTAATGCTGTGCTTTTCATAGGGATTCTTCCTTCATCTCTTCTAAAAATACAACTATAAAAACAGAAAATAAGCTTCATCACAAAAACCAGCTTAACAATCTATCTCTGAGCAGAGTCTAAGGGAAGAACATGCATTGCTTCTATCTTTCCCACCGCTGTGAAAACAAAATAACAGTAATCTAAAAGTCTGAATGATCTTACAATGTATTACAGATTGTGGCCTGTTCCCACACTGCCTTGCAGCCTTCCCAGGATGGACCAGTGGGCTTTAACATGAACCAAATCTGTCAACCAAGTTGAAGACAGACACGTGCATTCCAATGAGCAGTGGCAAGAAAACACACTGCTCTATCCAGCTCCAAACAATGATAAATAATTCAGGAAAAGAACCGCTGCAATACAGAGCACAGCAGCAAGACTTAAAAATAGACTGTAGAGCCTACGTGGAGGAATCAGGAGTCAAAGAAAATGGATTCATGTCAACAAATTCCCAAGCCCTTTGCAATATAGGATGTTGCTGAAACTGTCACTCAAAAGAGATGTCAGAATTCTAATGTGCTTTTTCATCAAAAAAAACAAATATTTTTCAGGAACTTAGCAAATTTGGTAACAAGAGAGCTAATAAAAAAAAAGTACTATTTGGCAATAGTAGGTATCATTAAAAAAAAAAAAAGCAAATCCAAATGACATTGAGAAGATAAGTTTTCAAGAAAAAAAAATTAGAAGGGGGGGGAGGGCATAGCTCAGCGGTAGAGTGCATGCTTAGCATGCTTGAGGTCCTGGGTTCAATCCCCAGTACCTCCTCTAAAAAAATAAAATAAAACCTAATTACCTCCCACTGCAAATTAAAAAAAAAATTGTTTTAATTAGAAGAGGGGTTTAAAATTCTATTTTTCATACCACCACGTTCTACGTCTAACACCAATTTAAACTAATTATGCCTCTAGTATTGAGGATACATAGCATTCAAAATTTTTCTATTCAGTTTTCCACCTCTAATAGATCCGATCATGCAACACATGCAAACACAAGATTCTCACCTGTTAATAAAAAAGGTACCTTGAAAACTGAACAGAAGCCATGATTATGTTACTAGGATTAAATTAAATTCTAAGTCTGACAAAACTGATAAATTTATAATTAGATGAGGACTTGTCCAAGATCATGGGTCCATGTGAACTGTGCAGGTTTCAATCTACTCAAGAACGCTTCAACTTACCTGATCTGATGAATAGTGTGGCTGGACAGTCATTCTTAAGACTGGTGTCCTGAATGACCAGATCCCAGATGTACTCTACAAACTCAATGTACGTGATGAAAAAATAACATTCTACATCCAATCTGCATTTCCCCACAGCCACCAAAATGTATACCACTCTCTTCTTAATTCTGAGATCAGTTTCAGACAACTGAAAATTTTAAGACTATATAATGATGCCTAATCTATCTTTAATGTATGATATAAAATATAACAGAAAACAATCTAATCCTTTTATAGATGCTTTATCCTAACTAAGCAAAACAAGCAGTAGCGAAGAAATTGTTGTTCACTATAAACTCCAGACCAACACATAAACAGACCAATCTGCTTCTGCTTCACCTATCATTAGAAGAAAAATTGGCTATGTCTCCTCACAATTGTGCCATTCAACTTAAACTACAGAAAGACCAGAGCGCACCTGGAATAAATGAAGTTTGTTTTTTCAGTTCTTAAATTTTCTAGATTCTAAGAGTAAACACGAAATAGTATTTTCAAAGGAGAAACAGACTGGCTCATTGAAAACATGATCCATCTAAAGCACTTTCCCAGCATGACATAACATGGTCAGACCAGCTATTTTCCATCCCTGTTCTGCTCACCAGACAGCGAGACTTCCTTTCTCTGTAAATCCAGGCTTTCTTACTGTTGACAAAGGACAGTCTGGTCAAATGCACCTGGATTTGAGTCCCAGTGCTAGTCCCACCCTTGGCTGGGGTAAAAAAAACAAAACAAAACAAAACCCTATTCTGAATCTTGCACTTTAGACAGATCTACTCTGATCCTCTTCTGACCTGTCTGTCCCCTCATGGCAAGATGTTCATGGGACTAAGGGACATATCTACCTGAAGCCCCTTGACTCCACCATCTCCAACTATGCTCTGGATCCCAGAATGCCCTGCCCAAGCAGTCCCAAAACCAATTCCAGGCCTTCAGTGGATGTCTTCTCAAACTCTGTCCTCACACAGACAACACTCATTGCTGCATGCCTTCCATGTTCTGAATGGTGGGCAAGGCACAGAGGATGAAAGGGATGTATATGGAGACTCGACCTAGGGGGCATCCCCGCACTACCCCATCCAGTCTCAGACCTTTGAGGAGTCCAAGAATTCCGGCCTTCTAGGTCATTACAAAAATATATGTCTAAACAGGAGGAAAAAATTTTCTTTCTAATCCTGATTTGTAACTTAAATATGTAGACATATGGAATATTTGCTTCCATTCATGCTCTTTCCCTAGGACTTAATTGTTAAGAGCAGGCATACCTAGCCATATCACACACCAGTAGTAACCACATCTGTAAGCCTTACTTTACTGACTTGTGAGATAAGCAAGTTAAAATCTCCTTCATAGGATTTCAATACAATAAATAATTTTCAAAATTATTTTGCAGGATGTTTGGTACACAGCAAACCTGTGACAAACTGAAGCATATTTATTATATTCTCTACCATCACTCCTCTCCCTAGTATGGGCAAAAAAGGAACAGAAAAGTAAAGCCAACTTCAGAGAAACTACAACCAAAACAGCCATTTGTAGGTCTCATTTTAAGGAATTCTGTCATTGATTCCATAGAAGTCTGATGGCACTGATTATTTTTGCTTACAACCATTTCTCTCACTAACCTTTCCATTTTTTAGTACCTATACAAGGAGATACATGTTAACTAAACTTACTGTGGTAATCACTTCTCAATATACGTATGTCAGGTCATTATAGAGTAAACCTTAAACTTAAACAGAGCTGTATGTCAACTCTATCTCAATAAAACTGGAAAGAAAAAATGTAAGCTCTGTAAGGGTAGGGATTTTTCCCCTTTTCTTCATTGCTATATCCTTTACTCTCAGACAGTTCCTGGCACAATGAGTAAGTTTTTGTTAATAAACCATTAACTACAAAAAGCAAGTATGGAGTGGTTATCTAACACCCTAACACCAGTATCATACATAAACAAGCCTAGCATAACCGGAAAATGAATTATTTACATGTGGCTACTTCACTGAGCTAATTCCTCTAACTTAAGAAGTTTCCTTAAAAATGAAATTAATGAAAACATTAGAGTATGTCTTTAACATGAGGCCATTTCTGCTCTCTTCAACCTTGATCCTCACCTGCCTGCACAAGGATACTGCTAGTACTCAGTAATTTCATATACAATCCTACCTGAGAGGATAATACAATTAACTAAATTATACTGAAGCTCTTGTTTTAAGCTCCAAATATGATGGGATGTAGTAGAAAGAAATCCAAAAGAGCAGGTTAGGAAAGAGGCACCTTTCTGCAAGTCTCTCATGCTTTTATCCCCAACCCCCTTGATCTTGCATGAGTCAATCCTATCAACTCTTAAGAGCTCAAAGTAAGTCTACGAACTATATCCTACACCCCATCACATTCTCAAAAACATATTATGGTTTTCAAGTTTCCTTAATCAATCCATTTATCTCTGACAAATGCTCATTTCCAAACTAGAGGTTAGAATATTGTGGCAGAGGTAGGTAATTTGGAACCAAATCTATTCTGAAACAGACTGATACAACCTTGACAACATTACATATGACACTTTCAGAGACACAGAATGATGGCTGGTAAAAAGACAGCTCAGCAGCACATCCTGCATAACTGAGATTTAAAAGTGTGTCGACAAGGGGGACATGTTACAGATGTGCTTTCTGATCTATACAAATCCCAAAACTAGCCTGGGTGCTTATTTTAATAAAGTTACATCCTCCGTATTGGTCTGATTCTCAAAATCCATCTACAACGCAAGGCATCATCTTAAAGAAAAACTACTCTTGGTGAGTCAAAATACTATCAGCAAAAGACAAGTATGATACTCCTGAGCGCTGGTTAAATAAACTTGCAGTAGCCCTAAACTCCACAACTGGACTTGGACAAACTAACACAACTCCTCCCTGAGAAAAATTCAAAGCTTTCTTTAAAAAAAAAAAGACACAAAAGCCAAAAAGTTCCAACACAATCTTATTCTAGACCAAAAACACACAGCTATAAATGTCTAGAAATGCCTCAAGGTGTGTAATTACTGAAGCTAATTAGCATTCTCAAAATTAAATGTCCACTGCAATGCTTAAGGGATGAAGGGTAGGGCAAAAAGGAGGTATGGGCAGATGAATCCCACCAAAAAGATAAAGTTCAGATATATCTCTCTAATAAAAAAAAATAGGATTCTGGGATTAACCAACCTAACTTGCTAGGAGAAGAAAAATGATTATCAGTTCCTAAGTCTCAACTAAAATGTGAAACTTTTTGGTGCTACCATTCACTGGGAAAGTGGGAATTAACCAGGCAGAAAGGGCAGAACTATAATATTAATTTTATAATAAAGACAACATGAAAGATTCATTCATACTAAAATAATGTTGTTTTAAAAAGAAAACACATTTTTAAAAATTCATAGTAAATCATCTTTTTCTGTAAGATCATGACACTAGAGTTGTGCCATGTAATTTTGCCTTTATTCTCACTTACCTTTATTCTGATTGTCACCTTTTTGGGGGTGGGGGTTAATTCAGTTTATCTATTTATTTTTTCTTAGAGGAGGTACTGGGGATTGAATCCAGGACCTCATGCATGCTAACCATGTAATGTACCACTTGAGCTATATCCTCCTGCCTCACTTACCTTTATTCTAACAAATATAAATATGGGATCCTGAATAAAGAAGATTCAGTGTTCTGCATAGTTTTTAGAGATTTGATTTCCAGCTCTGCCACTTACAAACTGTGTGATCTTGGATAAATTACTTAATCTCTTGGTGCCTCAGTTTCCCTTATATGTAAAACAAAGGTTATAGTAACTATCTCATGGGGCTGTAAATATTAAATGAGTTAATAAACAGGTAAAATGCTTATACACATGGAAATATTAAATAAATGTTAGCTATTATTTTTGTTGTTGTTATTTAGTCTTCTCTAAACCAATGCAAGATCGGACACTATTTTTAAAACTTGGAAGCATTAATGTATAAATAATATTATCTGTTTTATGGTTTCTCCAAAACTGAGGGGCTTGCTTACATAGAACGAACAAAATAAGTAGGTCCAGACTGACCTTAGGTTTTAAGACCCATAATGTGCATTTTCCTTTTAAAGACAAATATTCTGAGAAATAGTCTAATCTTCCTATGCCAGAGGAATGAAGTTCCCTTCCTGTACCTACCAGGAAAATCAACGGCGCAGGAGACAAATAAGTAAGTTGTAATGTATTATGCTAAGTGCTAGCTAGAGCTGCTCACAATGTTAAATAGGAAAGAGGGAACAGGCATCTAAGCCATACTAGAGGAAAGGCTTCCAGAAGGAGGGATGCTTAAGCCATTTAACCCTGAGGACAAACAGCATTCAGCCAAATAGAGAGAAGTGGAGAAACAGACCTAGATTCCATATTTAACAACTGGATGATCTGAGGAAAGCTACTTAATCTCTCTAAACCCCAGTTTCCTCACCTACAATATGAAATGATAAAAGTATTTCTTTTGGAAGACCGTGTGAAGACTAAATGAGATAATGTATGTAAAGTACTTAGCACAGTGCCAGGACATAGTGTGAACCCAACCAACAAAAATACTATTAACACAGATTTATGGGTCACCATGCTGCTTTCTCAGACCTGCAAGTATTGCATAAAGCTACAGTATAAGGCACTCACAGAAAAGTGGCTAGAGAGAAAGCTAAAGGTTAGTGGAGACAGGATCATAAAACATCCTGTGTACTAACTAAAGTAATAGGAACCTTGTAAATGATTTTCAGAAAGGAGTTACATCATCATATTTCTATTTTGAAAGAGTACTTTTGCTACACAATGTAGATGGCTTAGAAAAAAGATAAAATAGAGGCAGAGACATCAACTAGGAAAAAGATGAGGTAAACACTCTGGCTGTAGAATGAGGGGACTCTGATCCAAGAGGCATTAAGGAGGTAGAATCACTGAGACTTGGTGACACAGGAGATATGTATGATGATTGGGAGAAGAGGACACCAGATGACCAAAGAGAAAAGCAGCTCTTAAAGTGTGGCCTGGTACCCCTGGGAATTTCCAAGACTTTTTCATGGGATATGCAAGGTCAAAACCACTTTAATAGTAATATTGAAACCTTATTCACCCTCTTCACTCTCATGCCCTCACAGGCAAGAGAGCATTTTCCAGACGCTACATGACATGTAATATCACAATTCACTGAATGAAAAGGCAGACATGAGAATTCATCCGTATCCTATTAACCCCAACACAAAATTAATATAAAAATGAAAAACAGTGATACATTTCTCACTAAATTTTGTTGCTGTTGTTATGGGAAAAATTTTTTTTAATTTTTTAAAATTTATGTTAACATGTAATGGATTTATTATCATTTTTTTAATCAATTAATAATGGTTTTTATTTCTCAGTTTTAATTTCTAATACATTAATATTCATAGGTATAACCTACATAAAAAAAACCTCTTTTGGGGGCCTCAGCAATTTTTGAGTGTAAAGAGATTACAATACCAAAAAGTCTGAGAACATTTGGAGTAGATATTTCCACCATTAAGATACAAATACTGAAGAAGAAACCAGTTTGGAAAGAAAGATAATAAAATTCTGTTTAAAACATGGGAAATGTGATATGCCTATGGGCTAACAAAATCAAAGTGCCCAATAGGCAGTAACACTGATGGGACTGGATATCTAGACCACCAAACTGTGACAGAAGTTAAAACCTCAGATTTTAAAAGGCTAGTGCACAGTGAGAACAGTGGTGGCAGATTAGCAGAGGCAGATTAGCAGCAGACAAGGTTAGAGAGGTTAGCTGAGGCCTCAGGACACACCAATATTTAAGAAATAAAGAAGAGTAAGAGAACTCCATATAGAGTTCGGAAAAGGAAAGTCATAAAAAGTAGAAATAAAAATGAAAACTAAAAGACTATACCACTAGCTATAAATTAAAGAGGAAAAAAAAAGCAGTTCAGGGCTTTGAAGAAAAGCAAAACACCAATCCATCATTAGTAACAGTTGGGAAAAAAAGAAAAGATAAATGAAATCCAGCATTAACTACAAAATCTCATTTTAGCCAGGAGTTTCAATTTCTTCTCATACAATACTTTTTTCTTATCAGAGTTACTCATAGATAATAGAATGATTTCAGGTTTGTCTTCTTTGCCTTCTTTGTTTACCCTCTGGAGGAAATGCAAACAAGAAAATGACCAAAAGGATAGAGACAGAAAGAAAAAGAAAGATCTTAGATGAAACATACGAAGAGAACTGACTGAAGCAGTGGCTCAATGAAGATGCATTCATTCATTCAAGCAACAGATACTCACTGGGGAAACAATTCTTTGCAAGACATCATGATAGACACAGCTGAATAACAGCTGACTAATAACATACCAAGCTATGCCCTTGGTTTATCAGCAGAAGCAACAGACTGGAAATAGAAATAAAGCTTTCCTGATGAGACTAGCATAAGCAGAGGCAGCTCTATTCCAAAGGTGGCTCTAGGAGATTCCTGGAGCTCGAAGTCACCCAATTACTGAAATGTGTTCTTATTCCACAAAATAACTCCAAAGAAATATTTTCTTCATGTGTTTGATAGCTATATGGTCCTGTGGCAATGCTACGTCTCATGAATTTTTACATAGGTAAGCGCAGCTCTGAAATGCAGAGAGAAATCTTTAAGAAACCTTTGTACGTATATTAAATCATCATAAACTCTGATGTAAGCTCCAAAACTAATACTAAAGGTCAAAGGAGAATTATCTAACTTGATGCACTTAGGCTGAAAAAGGCTGCTTTAATTAGTCAACTCTACCCCTTTAAAGGAAAATGTGATTTTTTAAAAATATGGTCATTCTTTCAAGGACTAAGAATAGAGAAACGGCATATGAAAATACCCAGAATCTAGCATCACATCCAAAGAGAACCTGGACAAGAAAGGATATATTATCACACACAGACTGTCACAAAAATCTTTTCACACCATCATTGTGAGCTATCATAGCTGACCTATTTCTAGCTCTAAGCCTGTATCTGACTGATTTGCAAACTTCTGGAAATAGCTGGGCTTCAAGAGACACTGAACTACATCAGAAGTATCTTTTTGTCTGAGTTATATTTAGTCTCCATTCCCCATCTCACCCCTGCTCCTTTTTAAAAAGAAACTGAGAAAGGAAGAATTTTTGGACAGTGGCTAAAAACAATGGGTGTTCCTAATGTTACTGAAAACTTTGGGAGTGGAGGTGGGGATTTCATTCCTGACTAACTTGGAGTAACAAGGATCATATTTATCTTCCTGGCAGAAACAATTGGGAAAAAAAAGACAAAATTGTGAAACAATGGTGTTTAAGACATTGGACATCAAGCAATGAAAGACAATGATTCCCGAGAGATGGAAAACAAATAAGGTAAGCCCTGTGATTACCCAAGCTTAATGCCTAGAGAGCATTTTCAAGAAATGTCAAAAGAAAGGGAGAATCTAAGGGGAACCCACCAAGAGACCAACACGCTCCCTAAGTGAAGAACACAGAAGTGAGGGTCTGAGAAAGCAAAGGAGTCTGGAGTTCATAGAAAAGAGTAAGCCACAGACTAGAGAAAATATTTGCAGACCACATATCCAACAAAACACTTGTATATAGAATATATAAAGAATTCTCAAAACTCAACAGTAAAGAAACAAAAAATCCAAACAGAAAATGGACAAAAGACATGAACAGACATATTCAAAATCATTAACCATTAGAAAAATACAAATTAAACTACAATGAGATATCACTACACATAAATCATAATGGCTAAAGTAAAAAGTACTGTCAATACCAAATGCGGGCAAGGATGCAGAAAAACTGAATCACTCATACACAGCTGGTTGGAGTGTAAAATGGTACAGCCACTCTGGAGAAAAGTTTGGCAGTTTCTAATAAAATGAAATACACAATTACCAAGCCACCTAGCAATTGTACTCTTGGACCTTTATTCTAGAAAAATAAAAACTTTGTTTAGACAAAAACCTGTTCATGAATGTTTGCAGTAGCTTTATTTATAACAGCCCAAGATGGGTACCAACACAGAAGTCTTTCAACAGGTGACTGCTTAAACAGACTCGGGATAGTCATACCATGGAACACCACTCAGCAATAAAAGGGTACAAATTATTGATACACGCAACAACTTAAATGGCTCTCAAGGGGGTTATACTGGGGAGATAATCTTAAAAGGTTACATACTATATGATTCTATTTAAATAAAATTTTGAAATGATAATATTATAGACATGGAGAACAGATTAGTTGTTGCCAGGGTTACAGATTTATGAATGCCATGGAGGGAGGTAGGATAGGAGTAAAAGAGCAACAGGAAAAATTCCTGTGGGAATGGAACTGTTCTGTATTTTGATGGCGGTTGTAGATACACAAATTCACACGTGATCAAATTCCACAGAACTACAGATGCATACACACACACAGGAATACATGTAAAACTGGGGAAATATGAATAGACTCTATAGATTATACCAATACCAATTTCTTGGTTTTGATACGGTCCTATAATTATACAAGCAGTTACCATTGGGAGAAAAAGGGGGAATGGCACATGGAAAAATGCTGTATGTTTTCTTTTGCAGCTTCTTGAAAATTATACTTACTTCACAATGAAAAGTTAAAATAAATGACTGAGAAATGATACAGATTATAGGATTAGTAAATAAAGACATTTAGAAAATTATTGTAACTATATTCCACATATGCAAAAAATCTAAAGCAAAAAGTAAGCATGTTAGGTGGAAGAAGTAAAAAGTCTCTGATATGTTAGAGATAAAAATATACTATATAAGACTAACAGCAGATTAGAAATTGCAACAAAATATATACAAGATCTTGTGGTAGCTCACAGCAAAAAAAAATGTGACAATGAATGTATGTACAGTTATGTATAACTGAAAAATTGTGCTCTACACTGGAATTTTACACAACATTGTAAAATTACTATAACTCAATAAAAAAAATGTTTAAAAAAAAGAAATTGCAACAGAATAAATCAGGGGGGAAAACCTGAGAAAAAAGCAACAGAAACTAACCAAATTAAAAAAGAAAGAAAAAAAACCTGAAATAAAATGAACAAATCATCAGTGAACTGTGGGAAATTCTCAAATTGCCTAATATATGTCAGTGGTATTTCCAAAGAAGAGAAAAGAAAAAATATTTAAAGAAATAGTAACTTTGAAGTTTCCAAATTGGAATAAAACTATACATACACAGATTCAAGATGCTCAAAGAAGAAAACCAAGACACATCATTACCAAACCACCTAAAGAAATTAATATAGAGTAAATCTTAAAAGTAGCCAGAGAGAAGGACTTATTACCTATAGAGGAACAAAGATGAAGATGACAACAGAATTCTCATTAAAAACTAATCAAGTTAGAAGACAATGGAGTGGTATCTTAAAGGACTGAAAGGAAAAAAAAACTGTCAACCAAGAATTCTATACTCACAGAAAATATCTTTCAAAAATAAAGGCAAAATGAAGACTTTTTGAGATACTAAAAAACTAAAAGAATTCATCACCAGCTGACCGGTCCTAGTCCTTCAGGTTGAATGAATATGATAACAGATGAAAATGTGGATCTAAACAAAGGAGTGAAGAGCACCATAAATGGTCACAATGTGGGTAAGTATAAAAACTCTTAAAAAAAACAACTTTTTGCTCATTAAATATCTTTTTTAAAAAATCAACGCTTCAAAGAATAATTTAAAATACATTGTATAATTTATATAAACAAGTAAATGTATGACCAGAATACAGCAAAAGCCAGGTGGGAAGGAAAATGAAGTATATGTATGGTAAAGTTCTGACACTATACACGAAGCAGTATAACACTACCTTGAAGCAGAGTGTATGGCCCACGTAGAAAAATGGAAATCAAAAGAAACTCACTTAGGAAGCCCAAACACTGGATTTCCAGACAGACTTTAGATCAGCCATTTTAAATAAGATCAAAAGAGGAAAGAGGGAGGGAGGAAGGGAGGGAAAAAATTCAAAAGTTAAGAAAACCATGAATAAAGAAGAAAAAGCATGAAAACAGTGTCTCACCAAAAATAGAATATTAGTAGAAAGACAAAAATTTAAAAAAGGAATCAAACAAATTTTGGAGTCAGAAAGTACAAATAATGGAAATGAAAAACATCAGCAGAGGAGTTCAAGACGAGATCTGAGCAGGCAGAAGAAATAATCAACAAACTTGAAGCCAGGTCAATTAGGCTATATCTGTCTGAGGAACAAAAAGAAAAAAGAATGAAAAATAATGAGCAAAGCCTCAGAACAGAGCATAATAAATTCCTATTAGAGGGGGTCCCATGACAGGAGAGAAAGGGAAAGAAAGAATATTTAATAAAATAATGGCTAAATTTTTCTCAAGTGTGATTAAAAAAACTAAATCTGCAAATTCAAGAGGCTCATCAGAAACCATGGAGGTCAGAAGGCAATGGGAAAATACGTCAAGTGCTGAAAGAAAAAGACTGTCAGCCAAAAATCCTATATTTAGCAAAACTATCTTTCAAAAACAAAGGAGAAATTAAGGCATTCATAGATAAAAGTGAAAGAACTCATAACTAGCAGAACTAGTCTACAAGAAATACTAAAGACAGCCACTCAGGCTGAAATAAAAAGACTCTAGGCAGTATCTCAAATTCAAATGAAAAAATTAAAAGTACTGATAAAGGTAACTACCTACGTAAATGTAAAAGACACTTTAAGTTTTTTGTTTGTAACTTTCTATCTTATTTAAAAGACAACCAAATAAAACTATGATTATAAATTTGTGCTGATGGGTACACAATGTAAAAAGACATAATTTGTATGTAATAGCACAAGAGAAAGAGGGAACAGAGCTATATAGGCACAAAGGTTTGTATACTATTGTAATTGAGTTGGTATTAATCAAACTACATCATTAAAAAATTAGATGTTAATTGTGACCCCCAGAACAATCACTAAGGAAATAACTCAGTTTCATAGAGGGAACCTGCAAAACCCCATAAGTAACATCCTACTAAATGGTGGAAGACTGAATGTATTCAGTCTACACTCAGAAACAAGACAGAGATCCACTTTTGCATAGAATGCATGCTTAGCATGCATGAGGTTCAATCCCTAGTACCTCCATTAAAAAAATAATTAAATAAACAAACCTAATTACCTCCCCCCTCCAAAAAAATTAAAAAATAAAATAAAGTAGAGCAGGGCTCAGCAAATGTTAAAAAAATAATAAGTTTTTTAAAAACATTTTTAAAAAAAGATCCACTTTTGCACTGGAGGTTCTCGCTAGGGCAATGAGGCAATAAGAAGAAACAAAAGGCATCCAGATTGGAAAAGAAGAAGTAAAACTATCTCTATTTGCAGATGGCATGATCTTGTATCTAGAAAATCCTAAGGAATCCACTAATATACAAGTTCAGCAAGTCTGCAAGATACAAAGTCAATATACAAAAAAAGATTATATTTCTATACACAAGCAATGAACAATCCAAAAGTGAACTTAAGAGGAAAAAAACTTTACGATAGTAACAAAAATAATACTTTTGTATAAATTTAACAAAAGAAGTGCAACAGGGTAGGATTTTTTAAAAGTGTAACTTGTATATTGAAAATTACAAACTATTATTGATAAAAATTAAAGAATATCTAAATAAGGATAAAGATATCTTATGTGCATGAATTCAAACACTTAATATTGCTAAGACGGTTACACTCCCAAAACTCATCTACAGATTCAAAGCTATCCCTATCAAAATCCTAGCTGGCTTTTTTTTGCAGAAACTAATAAATTGATCCTATAATTCACATGGAAATGCAAGGAACCTAGAATAAACACCATAATCCTGAAAAAGAACAACAAAATTGGAGGAATCACATTTCCCAAGTTCAACTAAGTACACAAAGCTACAGTAATCAAAACAGTATTGTAGTGGAATATAATTGAAAGCCCTTACCTTTATGGTCAGCTGATTTTTTGACAAGGGTGCCAAGACAATCAAATAGGCTAAGGAGAGTCATTTCAACAACTGGTGCTGGGACAAATGCATAGCTACACATAAAGCCATACCTCACACCATACACAAAAATTAACTCAAAGAGGATCATAGATCTATATATAAGATCTGAAACTATAAAACTCTTAAAAGAAAACATTGGAATAATCTCTGTGACCTCGGGTTATTCAAAGCCTTCTTAGCCACAACACTAAAAGTACAAGCAACAAAAGGAAAAATAGATTAGGTGGACTTAATTAAACTTAAAACTTTTGTCTGTAAGCAAAACCATCAAGAAAGTGAAAAACCCACAGAAAAAATATTTGCAAATCATACATCTGATAAGGAACTTGTACTCAGAACTCTTAGAAATCAATAATAAAAAAATAAGTTATCCAATTATTTAAAAGGCAAAGGATTTAAATATACATTTCCCCAAAAAGATACATAAGCGGCCAATGTGTACATGAAAAGATGCTCCAACATCACTAGTCATCAGGAAAATGCAAATCAAAACATGATGAGATACTGCTTCACATCCACTAGGATAGAGACAGGCTGGAACCTGGGCCCCTTTGCTGCAGTGCCTGCACCTGAACAAACATCTCCTTGAGCAACAGAATAAAAAGAAATTATAAGGGACTAAAAATAACTGCATGCATGGGCAGCAGGGGCAAATTATGCACAAGACACAAAAAGACCAAAAACCCAACTGCCACTTCTGAGGTGTCGGGAGCAAAAGCAGGGTACAGCGCATGATCCCCGAACACAGCCCCACCAAGGGGGTGGGCTGACCACCTAAGCCCTCAGGAGCAAGCAAGGGAAGCTGTTACTTGTTCTCATTCCCTCCTACTGCAGCACAAGTCCCGGTAAAGCCTTGCATGAATTTCTTGTCTGGCCTCTTATCAATTTTATTATTACAAAGTCCAAGAACCCAGGTCAGCATCAAGATGGCTAGACTCAAAAAGACAGATAAGAAGAAGTTTGATAACGATAGATACATTGGGACCCTCACACATTGTTGGTAGGAGTATAATAGTGCAACCACTTTGAAAGCGGTTCCTCAGAAAGTTAAACATAGTGTTACCATATGATCCAGCAATTATACTTCTGGGTATACACCCAAGAGAAATGAAAACATATTTCCACATAAAAACTTGTACATGAATGTTCATAGCAGCATTATTCATAGTAACCCCAGAAAGTGAAAACCTAAAAAGTCCACCAACTGATGGATAAATGAAATATGATACATCCACACAACAGAATATTATTCAGTCATAATAAAAACCAAAGTACTTATTCATGTTACAGCCTGGATGAATCTTGAAAAAAGTTATACTAAATGAAAGAAGCCAGCCACAAAAGGTCACATATTGTCTGATTCCTTTTATAATATATACCTATACTAGGCAAATCCATAGAGACAGAAAGCAGATTAGAAGTTACCAAGGGATGGGGGAGAAGGGAATGGGGAGTAATTAGTTAATGGGTATGGGGTGGTTTATAGAACAATGGAAAAGATTTGAAACTAGAAGGTGATAGTGGTTGCAGAACATTGTAAACAAACTAAATACCAATGACTTGTACACTTAAAAACTGTTAATTGTGTATTATGTCAATTTACCTCAAAAAAAAAGAGAAAAAATTAACTTGGAGTGGGAAAGAAGTATATGACTATACAAAGATTTGTATACAAATATACACAGCATAGTTTTATTCGTAATTGTCGAAAACTGGAAACAACCCAAATGTCTGTCAGTAAGTAAATGGATAAACAAATTGTTATAGCTATACAATGGATCACTACTCAGCAATAAAAAGGAATGAATTATTGGTACATGCAAAAACATAGATGAATCTCAAAAAATTATGCTTAATTAAAAAGCCAAACCAAAATAAATAAGTATGAGAGTATATGCTTTATGATTACATTTATATAGAATTCTGGACAATGCAAACTAGTCTATAGTGACAGAAAATAGACCAGTGGTGGCCTGGAGACCACAGAAGTTGGAAGAAGGATTACAAATGGGGAAAAGGAAACTTGTGGGGGTGATAAATATGTTCATTATCTTGATTGTGGTGATAGTTCATGGTGAACACGTATGACAAAATTTAACAAATCATACATTTTAGTATGTACAGTTTACTATATGTCAATTATTAAAAGCCTCAATTAAGTTCTTCCTTGAAAAATGTATTAGGGCAACGTACTCATGTTGGCCACTAAATAATTGATAAGATAGTAGTAACGCAGTTCTACTTTACCTTGCTGAGTGTGCAGACAACTCTCGGCAAAATTAAACACAGAGAACCACTTAAAGTAGCATATAAATTTGAATTTTTGTAAACTTAAAAATACTTCCATTAACATATATTATAATTTCAGAAATGCTCAATCTTCATTTTCGACTGATCTTCAGCTGGCAGTGCCAGAAACCCTGCCAGCTCTGACAAGTATAATAAATGTGATCTGTAAACAAGCATTTAGAAAGCTCCTACAAGAAACCCTAGTAAGGTTCCTTAAACTTGAAAACTGGTGAATAGTATCTCAAGTGTGATGAATTCAACAAAGAAAGATTCCTATTACCTATATTAATCACCTCTTTTATTTTTAATTAAAAAAAATTTTTAACAGAGGTACTAGGGATTGAACCCAGGACCCCATGCATGCCAAACACGCACTCTACCACTGAGCTATACCCCCCACCCAATATTAATCACCTCTTAAGAATTCCCCAATTATAGATACTTACCTTTTATAGATATTTACTCAAAAATTTTTGAACGATTTCTAAACATTCTACTTTTTAAAAATTTTAAAAAGCTTTAAGGTTAAAAACCCTAAGCTGAATTTTCCTTTATCAAATGTCCATTGTTTTAAAGACAAAGAGTATGCTGTATTCACCAATGAGAAAAAGTTATGGAAATGAGGGTGAAGTTCAGCCAATCAAAACAATTTCACATTCATGATATTTATGTGAGGTGAGGAATGACATCATCTACACCAAGCTACCATCATCTCTCACTTTGACTATAGCAGTAGTCTTTCTTCATTTTTTAATTCAACTGAATTCAATCTTGATAGACTCCCCGAGTCTCAATTTCTTCATCTATTAAATGTGTACAAAAACACTCCCAACCTAATGAGGTTGTGTGAGGATTAAATGAGATTATGGGTAAAGCACTTAGTTTGTTGCCTGGTACATAAAAAAAGTGCTCCGTAAATGTTACCTATTATTACCTGAATAAATGTTCAGCCTCCATGAGCCCAGTGCTGGAATGGCATCACATGTAAGTAACAAGTCTAACCTCAAAAAAAAAAAAAAAAAAAAAGTTAAAAGCAATTTCAACTGTAATATATTAAGACTCTCAAAGAAAATAAAGAGATCCATTTCAAAATCCACAGCAGCTTCTTCATATCTTCTTGCCCAATTCCTTTTGCTCACAATATTTCTTATAATCCTACACTTTGCCCTGAACCCACTATATCCATCCCTACTCACAATTCACAATAAAACACTATTCATTTGGTTCTTTACCCTTTATTGACCCTTTCTACTTAGCAATTCTTGGTCCATTTTCTAATATAAATAAATCATACAGCCATACTCCTTGAACTTCTTCAGCTGTATTTTTACTCATTATCCTGTCACACAAGACAAATCTAGAAACTGAGCTAGCAGATTTAAAATCTCTCTTGGTAGGTAAGAAGCATAGAGGCCAATACTACCCAAAGCAATCTACAGATTTAATGCATCCCTATCAAATTACCCATGACATTTTCCACAAAACTAGAACAAATAACCCTAAAATTTATATGGAATCATAAATAAAACACCCAGAATTGCTTTGTTCTCTGAAAAGAACAAAGCTAGAGGCATAATCTTCCCAGACTTCAGACAATACTCTGAAGCTACAACAATCAAAACAGCATAGTATTCACACAAAAAAAACAGACATATGGATCAATGGAACAGAATAGAGAGCCCAGAAATAAATCCACAACATGTACGACAGTCAATTAATCTTTGACAAAGGAGGCAACAACACACAACAGAGAAAAGATAGTTTCTGTAGCAACAGTAGTGTTAGGAAAGCTGGACAGCCATGTATGAATTAATGAAGTTTGAACACTCCCTCACACCATACACAAAAATAAACTCAAAAATGGCTTAAAGACTTAAACTTAAGACAGGACACCATAAAACTCCTAGAAGAGAACATAGGCAAAATATTCTCTGACACAAATCGTACATTATTTTCCAATGTCAGATTCCCAAAGCAATAGAAATAAAAGCAAAACTTAAAAAATGGGACCTAGTCAAACTTACAAGCTTTGGCACCGCAAAGGAAAGCATAAACAAAACGAAAAGACAATCTACAGACTGGAAGAAAATATTTGCAAACAATGCAACTGACAAGGGATTAATTTCCAAAATATACAAACAACTCATATAACTCAGCAACAACAACAACAAAAAACAACAACTCAATCAAAAAATGGGCAGAAGATCTAAACAGACATTTCTCCAAACAAGACGTACAGATGGCCATGAAACAGGCACATGAAAAGATGCTCAGCATTGTTAATTATTAGGGAAATGCAAATCAAAACTACAGTGAGATATCACCTCTCACTGGTCAGAATGGCCATCATTATAAGTAATAAATGCTGGAGAAGGTGTGGAGAAAAAGGAACCCTCTTACACTGTTGATGGTAATGTAAATTGGTACAGCCACTATGGAACATAGTATGGACGTTCCTTTAAAAACTAAAAATAGAGTAACCATATGATCCAGCAATTTCACTCTTGGGCAAATATCTGGAGAAAACTCTTAATTCAAAAGGATATATACATGCATATCAATGTCTATAGCAGCACTATTAACAACAGTCAAGATAAGGAAGCAACCTAAATGTCTACTGACAAATGACTGGATTAAAAAAATGTGGTATTTATACAGAATGGACTATTACTCAGCCATAAAAAAGAATGAAACATTACCATCTGCAGCAACATGAATGGAGCTAGAGATTATCATACTAAGTGAAGTAAGACAGAGAAAGACAAATATCATATGTATCATATGGTATCCCGTATATGTGGAATCAAAAAATGATCCAAAGAATTTATTTTCAAAACAGAAACAGACTCACAGACATAGAAAATAAACTTATGGTTACCAAAGGGGAAAGGGGAAAAGGGGATAAATTAGGAGTCTGGGATTAGCAGATACAAACTATTATATATAAAGTAAATAAACAACAAGGTCCTACTGTGTAGCACAGGGAACTCGGTATCTTGTAATAAACTTCAATTCAAACTGAATTCAAATTCAGTATGTTGTCACTAACTATAATGGAAAAGAATCTGAAAAAGAATTCATGTATGTGTGTGTGTATAAAACTGAGTCATTTTGCTGTACACTAGAAACTAACACAACATTCTAAACCAACTATACTTCAATTAGATAAATAAATGAGGCCAGAGGCCTGTGTCCTTGGAAGCCCACAAAGTACCTAAGCCCTATTTCATTCGACCCAGTGAGGAGTACCCCTAACTTGTCATTCTGTTTTATAACTCTATCGTGTGAAGATCACATCGCTAAATCTGCCTTCCTGATATCTTACACAGATTTCTACGCAAAAGCTCTTCTAGTTTCTTTAGAGCTCCTTCCCCTCAGGGTTTTGGCATTAGAGATGTGTGGTGGTTTGATTAGGGTTGGGAGGCATGGCCAGAAGATAATGTCCTTCCCCTTTTCACCAAAAACCTTGGTGCTGAAAAACTGCCTGCATGGTGAATTTTTCTCCCAGGAAATGCCTTGTTCTCCATTATGCTAGTTGCCTTTCCCTACAGGCCCTCAAGCCATCCCCAGATGTGTCTGATTTTTAAGAGAGCCGAGTGGGTTTACACTGAGAGCCTTGCCACACCAACAGGTCACTCTCCAACTCTGAGTCAGAGAATCAAAGAGCATAATTCAAAGCACATACTAGTATTTATTGCTGCAATGGTTTTCTTGTCCTGTCTGTAATCTTACCAAAATTGAAAGTGGAATACCTTCTGAAAGAAGTTGAATTCCTTTCTGCCATTCATCCTTCTTAACCCCTATATAGTTGTAGCTTTCAAACAAAATGCAATGGCCTGTTAACAAAGCTTTCTATTTCTACTCTGGGCTCCTGGCTACCTGTTCTCCCAGAGAATCATGAATGATCTTTTTAACATGTAAATCAGATCACTTAGCTTCCTTGCTCAACCAGCTTCCTCCCACCAATGGCTTCCCATCCTCCCAAGTAAGATTTACAGAGCCCAACAGAATCTAGCCCCTGCTTATTCAACATACCAAACCACACACTTCCCGCAGGTCCTTTGTATTCATTGTTCCTCCTCCCCAGAACACTGGTCTTCCATCAGGAAATGCTGATTCTGCCTCCTTTCAAGTAATAGTTCATCCGTCACTAAGAAGAGGTCTTCTCTGAACACCTAATTTGAAGTATCCCCTTCTGCCTTACTCTCAATCACATCACCACACCTATTTTCTTCATAGCACTGATCTGTGCACTGTAATCTTATTTATTTGAAAACTGTCTATCTTCTCAAACAAGAATATAAGCTCCTTGAGGGCAGAAATCTTTTGTGTCTTGTTCATACCTGTACCTCCAATGTCAAATAGTGTCTAATACATAACAAGCACTGTAACAGTTTTATAATTGTTTGAATCATTTACAAAGCTAAGTACTACTTCTAATGTAGTTAGGTTTTTAAAAACTGATTTCTACAGCCAATAAGACGGCCTGTGTTCCCTTCTTCATTCTAACAATCTGCCTTGTATTCTCAGAAAGTCCCCTTCCTTTCTCTGAATATAAAAGTTGCACTCAGAAAATAAGATGGCAACACTGTTCTCCGGGTCTGTGGGGTTCCAGAACCAATGTCCTCAGGCAGCATGAATAAAAATCTGGCTACTAGCATTGCACTTACATGTGACCAGAACAACTAGGCTAATCTGACCCAAACATCTGTGAGAGAATTATATTTGATAAGAGTTCTACGAAACACCCCCAATACCTTAAAGATAACCTCATAGGAATACGAACATTTAGTTCAGTCATCTGAGTAGTGGCACATTCTATAAAGCCTTAATAATGACCTTATGCCCAGAAAAACAAATACTTTGTCCTAGCCTTCTAATCAGCTGCATTTAGCAACTAACATCCATCTTTTGCAATAAAATGCCACCTCTGAGTTCCTATTCCTATCAAACTATCACTGGTTTGGGCAATAGATAAACAGTAACTATAGTTAACAAATCTACTTGTGTGGGACCCAAGACAATTAATTAAACTTACTGAGAGGAGCAGAATAGCCTCTAGTCACCTGGAGACAAGTTTTAAAGATTCTAACAACTGTAATACTTGGGCACACCAAAATGGCTCTAATCTGAAAAACAGCCTCATGTCACTTCCAATGGAGCATCTATACTGAAACCGACCTTCTCCCTCCAAAATAAATAATGTTTCAAGTCAGCTGAATCTTGAACAATGACCCTGACTTTTCTCTAAAATAAGGGCTATGACAGCTACCTTAACGAGAGGCCCAACAAACTCAGGGCAAAGGGCTCATTGGTGCTGACATTGTCACTTCATCTAGGACTTCAGCTGATTCACCCTGATGGGCTGACAGGTCACTGACATCAGCGCCTTGCCCACGATTCTTATTTATTTCACATATAAAAACTATCTGCTCAAGACAAATGCAAGCCAGACACCTTCTCCTGATAGGAAGCCTTTCTCTTTCTGACTTCATTGAGCACCTTGGGGGAAAAAGTTGTCATTCCAGGCCTACATTAGTAACTATAGAAGGACAGGGAACAGAGACCATAAAAAGACCAGAATGTTAACCTCAGTAATTACAAAAAAAGATTAAAAAAAAAAAATCAAAATCACCTAGAGAAAGAACTAATCTCTTCAGCATTAACAAATTGGTATTATTAAGGTAATCTGAAAAAGAGTCACAAAGTCAAGACCCGAGAATATCTGGTCCTTGGCCATACCAGTAAATCAGAGAAGACATCTTTTAACCAAGTAAGCTTTGTTCTAACAAACTCAAAAAGAAAGATAAGACAAGGAAATTAAAAAAAAAAAAAAAAAAAACCCACAAACTATCCACTCCACTCAAAGGAAGGGAGGGAGGGAAGAAAAAAGAGAGAAAGCAAGAGACACAAGGAGAGACAAAGAAGGAGAAAGAGAGAAAAAGGAACAAGGAAGAGCAATGCCCAGTGTTATAGATTAAACATGGCCACAAATTATTTGCAGCCAATTCCCATCAAGAAGTGGAACTCATTTTCCCATCCCTTGAATCTGAGTTGGGTTTGTGACTTGCTCTGACCAATAAAATGCAACATGAATGACACTGTGCCATTTCTAAGTCCAGGCCTTGAGAGAACTTGCAACTTCTACTCTCACCCTCTTGGAACCTTGCAAGGAAGCCAAGATAACCTGCAGTAAGAACCATAGCACCCTGGATGACAGCTCCAGCTCAATGCTGGAGAGAGGCTATCCAGGTCCAACCAGCCCCTAGCCAACCTGCCAACTAACCACTAACACATGAGTGAGTTCCGCAGATACCATGTGGAATAGAGGCAAGCTGTGCCAGATGATCTCTGCACAAATTGTCAGCCCACTTAATAAAAAGCAAGTAAATAGTTATTTTAAGTCACTAAGATTTGGGGTAGTTTGGTCCACAGCAATAGAAAAAGAGAAAAACCTACAATCAAAAAATACCAATAGTGACCCTCTCAAAACCAGCATGTGCCATCGTGTAAGGAAACTGGAATCTCTAAAGAACAATATATAGGCTTACTCTCCATTGATAAAACGTATACCAGAGAATCTCAGCAAAATGCTCAGATTCATCAATTTGTTCCTGCATCCATCCCATGTGTAAATAAACACCTGGAGAAGATACATGCAAATATATGCATACCATAAAGGACTTATATGCAAAATACACAAACAATTCTGCAAATCAGTAAGACAAACAACCCATTTTTTTAATGGGCAAGAGTTGAACAGGCACTTCACAAGAGGATACTTAAAAGGTCAATATGCATAAGAAAAGATATTCCACATCAATGGTCATCAGGAAAATGCAAATTAAAACCACAAAAAGACATCACTACACTCCCAACAGACTAGTTAAAATGAAAAGGATTGACAATACTAAATGCAGTCAAAGATATAGCACAACCAGAACTCTCATACATTGCTGGTAAGAGAATAAATTAATACAACCACTTTGGAAAAGTGGTAGTACTTAAACATACATTCATCCCATGAACTAGCAATTCCACTCCTGGGTATATAACCTATAGAAGTGAGTGCTTACACAGTTCAAAACTGGAAACAACACAATGGAAAACTTATGGTATAGTCAGACAATGGGATATTACATAGTACTGATAAAGAACAAATCATTGCCATACGCAGCTACATTCACGAATCTCAAAGACAATGCTGAGCAAAAAAAAAGAGACACAAAAGAGTCTATTAATACAAAATTTAAAACAGATAAAACTAACCTATGGAAATGAGAACAGTGATTATCTTTAGAAGTCATTTTTGCAAAAGAGATGCTAGAGCATTTCTGGTGTTTCCAGAGAAAACTGCCTATACAAGAGTATTTGAAGGGACAGCTTATAACTGACATGATGATGGAAGCAGCTGATTGTGCACCTGCCTATCCAGCCAAACAGATGCTGCTAGGACTACTTCTACTTTAGGAAGGACATGCTCTAACTCTTGCACTGGTCTGTACAACCTGGCCTTCTGTGGCTCCATGACCAAGTTAAGTGCTCTAGTTTAGGACCTCATCATTTTCCACTGGCCCCCTTACCACAAGACAAACTGTGATAAGGATGATCTTTGAAAACTACAAATGTGGTGGCATCACCCACATACACCTCTACCAGACACACACACCCCTCCCTAAAATCCTTCAAAGATTCCCCACTGCCTATTGGATAAATTCTGTACTCCTTAGCAGGGTACTTAAGTTCCTTTATGAACTAGTCCTTGACTACCTTTTTCCTCTCTCTCCATATATCCTAAGTTCCATAACATATTAATTATAGTTGGCCTAGAAAGCTATGCTTTTTCTCACCTCAGTATCTCTGGGTATACAGTTAACCCTTGAACAATTAGGAGGTTAGGGGCACTAAACCTCCCCACAGTTGAAAATCCAAGTATAACTTATAGTCAGTCCTTAGTATCCACAGTTCCTCTGGTATCTAGGATTCCACATCCACAGATTCAACCAACCACAGATCGTGTAATACTATAGTATTTACTATTGAAAAAAAATCCATTTTGTTCAAGGTTCACCTGTATAATGCATCCTCTAACTAGAACAGCAGTTCTCAAAGTGTGGTCTCAGGAGGTCTAAAAGTGAAACTGTTTTCATAATAACATGTTATTTTCATAACAACACTAAGATGTTATTTGCCTTTTTCACAATGGTGACAAAAGCAATGTAGGTATAACTGTTAGTGTCTTAGTATAAATCAAGGCAGGGGTATCAAACTGTACTAGTAATGTCATATTCTCCACCATTCCACATCTGCAGTTTAAAGAAGAAAAGATAAATTTTACCTAAGAATGTACTTGATAAAACAGTAAAAATTAATAATTTTATTAAATTTCCAACTTTGAATATTTTAAGTGACAAAATGGGAAGTAAGTATAAAGCAAGCACTACACTGCATATCAAAGTACAATTGTCTTCAGGAAAAGCACCTGAGCTGCAAGCTGAAATAGCTGCTTTTTCATGGAATACTATTATTTGTTAAGTAACCAACTGACAGGGAAACTGATTTTTCAGACTTGGATATGTGGTAATATTTTTCTCAAAAATGAACAGAGTGAGCCTGTTATTTCAAAGAAAACAAATAACAGTATTTGTTAACAATGATAAAATTCAAACTTTTAAGCTAAAATCAGAATTTTGAAAACACGTATCTGTTACGCGCTAGACAGCTTCTCAATTCTTTAAGACTTTACTGGTGAAATGGTGATATTAATGAATGTGATTTTTTTTAATTTCATAATGAACTGTGTTAAACATTTGGAAGATCTGGAAAACTCAGTGAACCAAAATTTTGCAACTGACCAAATCATGATGTTTCAAAATCAGACACACATTCAATGTACAAGATAGACAAATGAATTTTAATATCACTAAGTAGAAAAGTTCAGTAATATGGTTTCAGATTCTACACAACTAACCTTCAAGAAACCACCACTTGTTGAGTTTCGGTATAATATCAGAGAATATCCATAGTTACCTGAGGAAAATGTTAAAATACTCCTCTTTTTCGTCTACATATCTGAGTCTAGACTTTTTTCATATACTTCAACCAAAATTTCATAGATATGCAAATGGTATTAGTATTATGTTTTTAAAGGTCCTTATTTTTTTAGGGATATATACTGAAATACTGCAGGATGAAATAATAACATCAGATCTGCTTCAAAATAATCAGGAAAAGGAGTAGGAGTAGACATGAAACAAGACTGGCTATAAGCTAATAAATGTATATGGAGGTTCATTTTACTATTTTGCTGCTTTCAAATGTTCAAAGTTTTCCACAATAAAGTACTTAAAAAAACAAATCTCAAAAAAGGAAAAAAAAATATATTTTAAATATAGCCACTGAAATGAATTTTACACATTAATCTTTTATTGAAGCCCAGTTTAATTCTCTCCTCATCCTTACCTTTCTATATTGATTCCTCTTTTCTTTTTTTTTTTGCATTTATTTGTACCACACAATTAGACACAACTGAAGTCTACTGCATTCTGTCTATACTATAGAATATAACTCATTATATTTACTATTGTTTTGCTCATTTGTTCATGTTTTATCTCCACAGCTAGCCAGTAAGGTCTTTTAATACCCCCCAAAAAATCTTAATCCCATAGCCCTAGAATGGTGCTAAGCCTTCTAATGGTCCCACATACCTTATCTGACACTCAAGTATCTCTGAAAAACCCGGGGACCTATGGAAAAATGTAATATTCTTCTTGTCACTGCAAGGGCTAAAATTCTGTGCTGAAATTTATTTTTACTCTAGTAAAAGATATAATATTGCCTTATTCAAATTTAACAGGGGTTCCATTTATAGCATCAAAATGCTAAGTCTCCAACAAGTTAGGGCAAGCTAGTAATAATAAGCACACGCTTTTCCTCCCAGAGTTCAAATGGGAACTTGAGTATCTAGACTCATTCAGAGAAACAAAATTATACATTACTAGATTTAAATAGAAATTGTATTATCTAAGTGATTGATTAAATATGCTAAAGTTAACTTAATAAAAACTTCAGCTGTAATATAAAGAGAGTTTACTTCCCAAAAAGTCACAAAGCCCAGGAAAAAAAGAACTCACCACCTAACTGAAGACCAAGAACATTGGAGAACAAGTCTATTAGAGTACTTACAAGCTTTAAGAGTTGATTTCTAGCCCCTTTATTCTTTTAAAAAATGTTTTTAAATTATTTTTTTCTCTAAACATAAAAGAAATCCATAATCTTTATTAATAGAGATAAGCAAAAAAAAAAAAAAAAAAAAACAACAAACCATCCCACTACCTCCTTCATAACATTTTGTCTCACTACAGTAGTCCTTTGAGGGCAGCTCATTTCCCCAGTGAACATAAATGCCTCTCTTCTACAATTCATCTATGAAAGCCCTAACAGGAAGGAGGTGGGGGGTGGAAAGCACATGGGGCTTAACTCAATGAGAGTAATTACGTAGATTTGTTTTTCTATTTTTTTACATTTCACTATTTGTATAAATCCAGGGTCAGAAAAAAAAAATACATTTCCATTTCCATGGAATTTTTTTGGTGTATAATAATTTGGGGTGCATTTTTCCTGTGTCCTTAAAATTTCTTACTACAGCAGCAACAAAGTCTTACATTTCCAATTGCCCAATCAGGTAGTAAACACAACATATATTCACTCTCTATGTAAAATCTTACTCTATTTTAATGTATATTTAGTTACTCAAAGTACCATTCCTTTTATTTGCTATTTGTTATGCTGAGTTCCTACCCAACTCCAACAACAGATCTTCATATTTTGTGTACAGTTAAATGTGCACTAAAAACTAAGTTCCTCCTCAAAATATCCTATACTAGTCTCAATCCACACATATGCAAAACAATTCCAGTGTCATAAAATTCGCCCACAAGTACCCAACTGTAATGTTCACCTGATCTCTAACTTAGATGTACTGCCTTATCCATCCAGGTGAAGTATAAGAACTGTATTTATCAAGCATAATTTGAGGAGACACTGGAGAAAGAAGAGTGGATAGCCTCCAGCAATTCACTTAGGAAGGGATATTCACCACCCAGAGCCTAGGCTTACTAACAAGTTTTCAGCACTGTCAAAATTCTCACAACAGTTTTGACTTTTCACTGGACTCTGTGTCTTAATTAAGTAGTCTGGGTGACAGTACAAAAAATTAATTTGAAGCTACCTTTCTTCTTCCTTACTCTGAAAAGTCGAATATTGTCTGTCTTCACTATTAAAATCCCCAGAGATTTCAGTTCTGCAGAAGCTCTGCATGGTTCTAAATTTAGCCAAGTAATAGAAATAGTTGGAAGGCATGCGATTCATTTTAATATCTGCACTTTCATGTTGCCAGGCAGCTAATTTTTAAAGTTATCTTAGATCAGTCATCCACATAAAAGAATATATAAGCCATATAATCAGTTGATAGGTAATTGTGTTAATTAAATTATCTACAACATCTAGAAACAACCAACATTGCCCCTCAAAAAATACAGTCTGTATTTCTTCCACAGGGATAATAGGCAGGATTTTAAATATTGCAACAAAACATGTTAATTGCAGATCACTTTCCTTATCACTTATTTATGTTTCCACATCAAAGGAACATATACATAGATTTAAAGAGTTTCACCTTCAGTACCAAATATGCAAAGTGTTTTTGTAGAAGGAACTGACACATCTCATTTAACGTAGAGTCCCAGAGCAGGACATTCTCAAGTTGAACTGTAAGTGACTGGGGTGCACCAGATCCCAATTCTAAGGCTAATTCTATTTTGGATTTTCTAAAACATCAGACCTCACAAGGAACCATAAAACCATAGTAATTTTCAGCATTACTGTTCAATACAATAAACACCCTAACTTCATGTCAGCTTCCTAGACTGCATTCACAGACCAATGTGTAAAAGGCATGCAGATGAATACAAGATGCAGGTTCAAAGAACAAAGTATGAAAGACCTAGTTTAGAAGCTTCCCTATCTAAGGAGATTTTAATTCAGAGAGCAGAAAATAACAATGAGGGAAACAACTCTTAAGTGACTACACCGCAGGAAGAAAAAGCCTGGATCACACAAAAGGAAGCAGGATAGGAATGCTTATTTTCACCTTCACGCGTCACCTGCAAGTTAGGGGAAGAACCAATACAATGCCAGCTTTCTGCACAATACCCCATCTCCCATGGCAAGTCATCAAAGCTGCCTATAACTCACTTCATTGTAAGAAATAATTCAATTTAGACACTGTATTACTTCTGGAAGTACTTCTGTGAAGACACAGAAGAGTCTTAGATCTGGAATCCACTCTATTTTTTGTACTGGAAATAACGGATCCCATAAAGATAGCAAAGGATAGATAATAAAGATTGAGAGCAGTTCCCCTTTAAGGAACCATTCCCCATTAAAGAAATCAGGGTTCCTTGGAGAAATGATTGATTCCAGGTTTGGGGCAATCACGAAGTGAGCCCAAAATTACCTTGTGCCGGACTGTAAGAAAGTCCTGGGGGGAAAAAAAAGTCCTAAAAAATCTGACTGGGACAAGTCAAAAAGACACAGGAGTCAGTCTGAAGGGGCTCCCATTAACTAAACTTATGACAATTGCTGTATGTTTAATACTAAATATTGTCAAAAATACTAAATACTGTCAGTATTTTTAATATTGATGATGGATTGTAATATACTGAATTTTTAAAAAATACCAAATCTGTAGTGATCCTCAAAAACAAAAAAAAACGGGAGAAATAAAGCTCTTCTTCATAGGACACCAACTAGTAAATGCAGAAGGAATGACAGAATCAACATTTTGCAACCACCAATATAATAACTAATTCAGGCAAGGATCATCAATGAATGTTAACACTACTGGGTAAAACACCGAGGAAAAGAGTTGCAGAATCTTAAGTATCATCCCACAGGTTGTTACTTAATTACAAAGGGAAAAAGGTACCTTTACAAAGAAGAAATGTAGCCTATGTCAACTTACCTAAGTGATCAAACTTAACCGATAATGGGACGAAGTGACATTATGTGCACAGAGAAACGCACATCACCTAAGTAGTATTCTTGCCAAAAATGTTTCATCTGAATCTAATCATGACAAATTCAAAATTGTAAACCATTCTTCAACATAACTGGCCTGAACTCTTCAAAAATATCAATGACACTAAAAACAAAAATGGAGAGAACTGCTCTGAATTAAAAGGCTAAAAAGACATAATTAAATGTAATTCAAGATCCTTGAATAAATCTAGGGTTGGAAGGAAAGCTTTAAAGCAGTATCTCAATTATTGAGATAACTGAGGAAATCTGAGTATATACTATAAATTATTGTATCACTATAAAATATTTTAAATGTGGTAATGAGTTTGATAACAGTATTATAGTAATAAAGGAAAATATCTTGTTCTTTGCCAATATATGCTTAAGAAATTTTGAGTGAAGTTTCCTGATGTCTGTCATTTCCTAATACAAATTTCCTAATAAAAATTCCTAACATACAATAAAAAATAATGTGTGTGTGTGTATAGGGAAGGAAGGGAGAAAGAGAAGTGGAAAGTGACAGAGGAAGGGAGGGAAGAGAGGGAGAGAGAGGAAGGGGATGAAGAAAGTGTGAGAGCACAAATGTGACATAATATTTGATAAATATTAGGTAAAAGTCTTACTATATCACTCTTTCAACTTCTCTATACGTTTGGAACTCTTCCACATAAAAACACTGGAGTGAAAAAGAACAAGCATCAACATTAACCCAAGCTCTTAGCTATTCAGTGTAAATTCTGCTGTGTCCTAAAAAATTCCAGGTGATGGTTACAGGTGCACACTTCAGCATGAAACTGTGTTGTGTTCCAGCTGCATGATGATGGACAAACAACCCAACCTAACCTTTCTGCAATGGTCTGAATGTGTGTGCCCTCTCAAAATTCATGTTAAATCCTAACTCCCAAACATGATGGTATTAAGAAGTGAGGTCTTTGGGGTGATTAATTAGGTCATGAGGGCAGAGCCCTCACGAATGGGTTTAGTGTCGTATTAAAACATGCTCCAGAAAGATCCTTAGCTCCTTCCACTATGTGAGGACACAGTAAGATGCCAGTTATTAACCAGGAAGAGGGCCCTTAGCAGAATCAGACTGTGCTGGTACCTTGATCCTGGGCTTCTCAGCCTCTAGAACTGTGAGAAATAAATTTCTGCTGATAAACCACCCAGTCTGTGGTATTCCATTATAGCAGTCTGAACAGATTAAGACACTCCCTAAACCTCAACTGTGAAACAGGGATAATACAGTACTACTCCATGGGGATTATCCTTCTGAGGATCAAATTATCTAATATGTGCTAATAATATATTTCTGTGACATCACATTCTTTGTTCACTTAACTACTCTGTAAGTATGTGGGGCAACTGGACCAATTTTTAGTCTTTCCATATCTTGGCAACTAGCTTATAAGCTACAATAATTTTATTAAATTTTGTGAATTGCCAAATATATCCAAATTCAAATAAAAGAAATGAAGTGCATTCCATCTAAAGACCAGCAACAACAAATCCACAATTGGCATAAACAGAGCTAACATACTCTGAAGTACCTGTGAAATGGTAGAAGCAGCAGCTTCTCACAACTTAACATTTGCTCCTTCCTCAAAACACTAGTGGATGATATATCAAGAACAGACACAGGCTGCCTTGGTCCCAAAAAATGTTGGTCTTTACATTAAAATCCAATGTCATCAGGCCAGAAGTGCCTCTTAAATTTTGGTATTTCCTGAGGCTTCATCTCAGCTCTCTTACCACTCTGTAGTCCCATTCTCTATCATACTGAAACCCCTTCATGCACAGAGTACTCCAAAATCGAAACACCCCTGCCTCTCTACAGAGCTCCAGATTCATTTGGACAACTATCTGCTATACATTTCCAAAAGTGAACTTCCTGCCAACATTCCTCTAAGCCCAAACCTGCCCCCACTGTTCTAGTGATATAATTGACATATAATATTAGCTACAGGTATACAACATAATGATTCAATATATGTATATTTTATTGTGAAATAATCAAAATTAAGTCTAATTAACATTCAACACCAGACATATTTATAATTATTTTCCTTGCAATAAGAACTTTAAAGGTCTTCTCTGTTAGCAACTTTCAAACATACAATACAGTATTAACTACAACCATCATGCTGTATATTACAACTCCAGAAGTTTTAAAATACATATGATATAGTTAATATATATTTTTAAGTATATTATATACATACATATATAATAATATGTACCCTTTTGTCCACCTTCACCTATTTTGCCTATCCCCCACCTCCTGCCTCTGGCAACAACCAACCTGTTCTCTGTAGCTGATGAATTTGGTTTTTCTTTTTTTCTAGAGTCTATATAATAAGTGAGTTCATACAGTACTTACTTGTCTTTCTCAGACTGATCTCCCTTAACATAATGCCCTCAAGGTTCATCTATATTGTTGCAAATAGTGGTTCCTCCTTTTTCACCGCTGCATAATATTCGTGCGCGCGCACGTGTGTGTGTGTGTGTGTGTGTGTGTGTGTGTGTAACCACATTTTCTCTACCTATTTATTTGTTACTGGACAGTTAGGTTGTTTCCATGTCTTAACTATTGGGACTACTGACGCAATGAACATCAGGGTGCCGATATCTTTTCAAGAAAATGATTTCACTTTTTTCATATACCCAGAAGTGGGATTGCTGGGTCACATGGCAGTTCTATTTTTAATTTCCTGAGGAATCTCCACACTGCTTTCCATAGTGGCTATCCCAATTTACATTCTCACGAACAGTGCCACTAGGATTCTCTTTTCTCCACATTGTCCCCAACACTTTTTATCTGGCTTTCTTTTTTTTTTAATTGAAGTATAGTCAGTTTACAATGTCATGTCAATTTCTGGTGCACAGCACAATTTTTCAGTCACACATGAACACACATATATTCATTTTCATATTCTTTTTCACCATGAGCTACTACAAGATATTGAATATATTTCCCTGGGCTATGTAGTATAAATCTGTTTATTTTATATATACCAGTCAGTATCTGCAAATCTTGAACTCCCAGTTTATCCCTTCCCACCCACCTCCCTGCTGGCAACCAACCACAAGTCTATCTCTTGTCTTTCTGATAATAGCCGTTTTAAAGGTGTAAGCTAATATCTCATTGAGGGTTTGATCTGTAGATCCCTGATGATTAGCTATGTTGAGCACCACCCTTCCATGTACTTGTTGCCATCTGTACGTCCTCTCTGGAAAAATGTCTATTCAATTCTTTTGCCCATTTTTTAATCAGACTCTTTTTTCTACTAAGTTGCATGAGTTCTTTATATATTTGCAGTATTAACCCTTTTTAAATACATGATTTTTTGGAAGTATAGTTGATGTACAATATTATGTAAGTTACAGGTGAACCATGTAGTGATTCACATTTTAAAGGCTATATTCCATTTATACTTATTATAAAATATTGGCTATATTCCCTGTGTTGTGCAACGTGTTCTTACAGTTTATTTTATACATAATAGTTTGTAACTCTTTCAAATATGACTGGTAAATACTTTCCCCCATACAGTAGGCTGAATTTTCATTTTGTTGATGGCTTCCCTTGATATGCAGCTTTTTAGTATGACGTAGTCCCACTGATTTTTACTTTTATTGCCTTTGCTTTTGGTGTCAAATCCAAAAAAATCATCCCCAAGACAGATGTCAAGGAGCTTACTGCCTATGTTTCCATCTACAAGTTTTATGTTTTCTGGTCTTCTGTTCAAGGCTTTAATCCATTTTGAGTTATTTTTTGCATATGGTGCAATATAGTACCCCAGTTTCATTCTTTTGCATGTGGCTGTCCAGTTTTCCCAGTACCATTTAATAAAGAGACTATCCTTTGCCCACTGTATAGTCTTGGCCCCTTTATCATACATTGACATATGTGCATAGGTTTATTTCTGGGCTGTCTATTCTGTTCCATTAATCTATGTCTGTTTTTAATGCCAATATCATACTGTTCTGATCACTACAGCTTAGTAATACAGTTTGAAATCAGGATGTATGATACCTTCACTTTTGTTCCTTTCTCAAGATTTCTTTGGCTATTTGGCATCTTTGGTGGTTCCACACAAATTTTAGGATTGTTTGTTCTCTGTGAAAAATGTCACTGGAATTTCGATAGGGATTGCATTGAACCTACAGATTGCTCTGGGTAGTATGGACGTTTTAACAATATTAATTCTTCCAATCCATGAGCAGAGACTACCTTTTCATTTATCTGTAACTTCTTCAACTTTTTTCACCAATGTCATAGTTTTCATCAATGTCATATAGTTTCACCTCCTTATTTAAATTTATTCCTAAGTATTTTATTCTTTTTGCTGCAATTAAAAATGGGATTGTTTTTTAAATTTCTGACAGTTATTAGTATATAGAAATGCAACTAATTTTTGTATACTGATTCTGTATTCTGCACTTTACTGAATTCATTAGTTTTAACAGTTTTTTGGTGTAGTGTCTAGTCTTCTACAAATGTCATCTGCAAATAGTGAGTTTTACTTTTTCCTTTCTGATCTGAATGCCTCTTACTTCTTTTTTTGCCCAAGTGCACTGGTTAAGATTACCAATACTATGTTGAATAAAAGTGATGAGGAAAAGCTTTCAGCTTCAGTCGTGTGTAACACATTAGCTATGGGTTTGTAATATACGGCTTTTATGATGTTAAGGTGCACTCCCTCTATATGCACTTTGTCCAGTTTGTATCATAAATGGATGTTGAATTCTGTCAAATGCTTTTTCTGCACCATTGAGATGACTGTATGTTTTTTATCCTTCATTTTGTTTACATGGTGTACCACAGTACAGTGACTGATCTGCAGATGTTGAACTGTGCTTGCATCCCTGGAATAAATTCCACTTGATTATGCTGTATGATCCTTTCAATGTATTGTTGAATTCAGTTTGCTATTTTGTTGAGGATTTTTGCATCAATATTCATCAAGGATATTGGCCTTTAATTTTCTTTCTTGTAGTGTCCTTGTCTGGTTTTGGTACCAGGATTATATTGGCCTCATAAAATGAGTTTGAAAGTTTTCCCTCCTCTTCTGTTTTTTGGAAGAGTTGGAGAAGGATCAGTATTAATTCTTCTTTAAATGTTCGGTAGAATTCACCAGTGAAGACATCTAGTCCTGGACTTTTGTTTGTTGGGAAGTTTCTGGTTACTGATTCAAACTCTTACTAGTACTGGCATACCTTGGAGATACTGCAGGTTCAGTCCCAGACCACTGCAATAAAGCAAATATCAAAATAAAGCAAGTCTCACAAATCCTCTGGCTTCCCAATGCATACGAAAGTTATGTTTACACTATACTGTAGTCTATTAAGTGTGCAACAACAGCATTATGTCTAAAAAAAAGTACATACCTTAATTTAAAAATACTTTATTGCTAAAATAATACAAGAGTAACACTGAAGATCACTGATCACAGATCATCATAACAAGTAAGAAAAGTTTGAAATGTGGCGGGAATTACCAAAGTGACACAGAGACATGAAGTGAGCAAATGCTGTTGGAAAAATGGGAGTGACAGACTTGTTCAATGCAGGGTTGCCGCAAACCTTCAGTCTGTAAAAACACAGTATCAGCAAAGCTCAATAAAGCTAAGCTCAATAAGATGAGGTATGCCTGTAATGGGTCTGTTCAGATTTTCTATTTCTTCATGATTCAGTCTTGGTAGGTTGTACGGTTCTAGGAATTTATCCATTTCTTCTAGGTTGTCCAATTTATTGGTAAATAACTGTTCATAGTAGTCTCTTGAGTTACCAGGTATTAATGTCTCTTTCATTTCTGATTTGAATCCCCTTTTTTCCTGGGTAAGTCTACCTACAAGTTTGTCTATTTTATCTTTTTAAAAAGCCAGCTCTTCATTTCATTTATCTTTTCTACTATTTCTCTATTTCATTTATTTCTACTCTGTTATTTATTTCCTTCCTTCTGCTAACATTGAGTTTAGATTGTTCTTCTTTCTCTAGTTTCTGGAGGTGAAAAATTAGATTATTTGAAATCTCTCTTATTTCTTAATGTAGGCATTTGTTGCTATGAACTTCCCTTTTAGAAGTGCTTTTGTTGCATCCCATAGGTTTTGTATTTTGTATATCGCATTTCTATTTTCATTTGTCTCTGGGTATTTTTTAACTTATCTTAGTTCTTCTTTGACCTGTTGTTCAGTAGCATGTTGTTTAAGCTCTACTTACTTGGGAATTTTCCAGTTTTCTTCTTGTAATTGATTTCTTGTTTCATACCATTTTGGCCAGAAAAGATTCTTGATATGACTCAATCTTTTTAAATTTATGAAGACTTGTTTTGTGGCCTAACATATCATCTACCTTAGAGAATGGTCCATGTAGGTGCATTCTGTTGCTGTTGGATGGATTGCTCTGTACAAGTCTGTGAAATCCATCTAGTCTAATCTATCATTTAAGGCCAATGTTCCCTTATTGATTTTGTCTGGATGATTTATCCACTGATGAAAGTAGGGTATTAAGGTCCCCTATTATTATATTGCTGTCTATTTCTCCCTTTAGGTCTGTTAAAATTTACTTTATATATTTAGGTGCTCCTAAAACCTGCCCCCTTTCTTATCTCAGTTAGCAACACCACCTAGTGACCCAAGACAGAAATTGAGAGTCATCTATCCACAATTCCTTCCCTCTCCTCCCATATATAACCAATCTCCAAATTCTGGTACCATCTCCTGGATCCACCTCATCTTCTCAGCTCCTATACCCTCTTCTCCACTCCCATGACTTACAGGCAGAGAATTCAGTTAATGGGACAAGACCTCCACAGTTCTTTTCTGCATCCAGGAGAGCAGCAGGCTACGTTCCAGTGGTGGCTGCTCTATTAGGCTCTGTCAGCCTTTATCCCTGAATAACTAAAATCTCTAAGCTATCTTTGATGGACACATGTAGTGTGAAAGAGAAACTGTTGTTTCAAGGTATTGAGGTTTAGGGGTTGTTTCTTACCCATCACACTCAGGTTTATCCTGATTTCAACATCTTCTGCACAGCCTACTACAATAGCCTCCTAACAAGTGTCTCTTCCTCTTCTTTAAATCCCCTGGAGGTTATTTCTCCAAGTTGCTACCAGAGCTACCTTTATAAAACAATCATTCCATTTCTCTGATTAAAATCTCCTGAGGTTCCTCTTTGCATCAAACTATTCCAAATGTCTTAATATAGCTCTTAAAGTCTAGCATAAAATTAGGCTCTATATACATCCTCTCCAGCCATTCAAAATAATGTTACCTCTCCATACATACCATTCTTCAATACTCCTGGGTCTTTGTCCAAGCTACTCTATCTGCTTGAAATGCATTTCCACCTTATCTTTGCCTGACAAACTCCTTGTCAACTATCCCACCTATTCTCTCAAGCTATCCAAATTTGGCTCTCTTCTCAAGGCCCCTATTTTACAAACCCTCTTTACTGGAACACACAAGCCCCCTCATTCAAAATGATGTCTCCTCCACCAAAAGGAGTATCAAGACCCTAAGACTGGCGCTCCCTCAAATTCCTTTGTTCAGTTACCAAATATTTGTCCCCACCCCTTTCTTAACCTTCTCTTTCTATCTTAATGAAGATCAATAACAATTGATCTACCTGTGCTCTGGATTTTATCTTCTTTTCATCCTCAAAGACCTCACTTCATTATCATCACTCTCTATTGTCTTGCTCAAATGTCTCATCTTAAAAAACTCTTCCTTGAACCCCACATGCCCTCCCTACTGTCCTCTCTCTCCATCTCTCTGCAATCATCTTGTAATACAGGGCTTATCTGCCTTTTCTTTCCCATCTCCTATTTATTCCACAGCCCAAAACAATTTGGTCTCTGCTCTCACCACTTCAGTGACCCTGATCTCACTGACGTCACCAATGACCTGAGTGCCAAATCCAGCACCAAGTGTCTTTATACTTGACCACTTCACTACACACTGACACAATTCTTTTCCTCCTCCTTGAAAGTTTCTTCTCTAAGTTCCTATCACATAAACTTTTTCGGTTTTCTATCTACCTTCCTGGCCTCCTCAGTTTTCTTCCAGGGCTCCCCTGCTAGCAGTCACATCTTTAACTGTCAGTGTTCTCCAAGACTCCTTCCTCAGCCTTCAGTTCTTCAGTCTCAACATGATCCTTGGATAAACAAAACCCATCACTTCAACTACAATGTATATACACTGTTGACTCCCAAATGTCGCAGCAGTCCCAATTTCTCTTTCCAACTCCAGGCTGGTGCATCTAACTTCCTATCAGGCATTTCCACAGGGTTCCACAGGTACCTCAAATTCAACCAGTACAAAACAAAACACCTCACCTTTATTCCCAAACATGCATCTTTCTGTATTCCCTAACTCATAAATGATGTCACCATCCATCTTGGCATGGAACCCAGAAAACTAGGAGTTATCCAAGAGCTCATCCCTCTCACAACTGTACTCACACACATACACACATCTCCAAGTCTAACAGATACTATGTCCTAAATATCTCTTTAATTTGTTCATCCCTGTGCACTTGCAGGACCTCTTTAGAACCTATTTCTTATCTTGATTATTTTGACTGTCCCTAAGCTGGATTCCCTGATTCTAGTCTATTTTTCAATCCAGCTGCCAAACTGCTAAAAGCAATCTTTCAAAAAAATAATCCTTCGATAGTTTTTATAGTTTAAGACAAAAGTTAAAACCTTCAGCCTATCAAAAAAGGTCTTCAAGATTAGGTCTCCCTACTTATCTCCATAGCCTTTTATCTTAACTAATTCCCAAAAACATCCCATGTGTAGGCACATCCTGCTCCCTGCACTTTGTCAAAGGTATCATGCTGCTCTGCTCTACACCCCCACGATTTATACAGGCAGTTCCTCCCTCGAACTCTCTTCCCCAAACTTCTCTACCTGGCCAACTCCCGTCTGCCCGTCAAGGTTCATAACCCCCTGACAGAAAGTCTTTCCAGATCTCCACTGTGTTTCCAAAGCACCTTGTGCATTTCTCTAGTTCAGAGTTCATCAGGCTGCAGTATCACTGATTAACTGGTCTGCCTAAACCCTCTGAAGGTAAGGATTATGTCTTACTCTTTTACATCCCCAGAACCTAATACTGTATCTACTGATATGCTGCTTGAATTAATGAATACATTGAGACTCAATTCAAACTATATCTTCTCTGAAAAGCTGAATCTGATCCTGTCATTCAGAGTTAAGCATTCCTCCTCCTTGTTCTCATATTACATTTTATCACTACCTCATAACACTTATGACCTTGTAGTTTACTTATTTTTTTGTAATCTATTATAAAACATGAGCTCCTTGACGATAGAGACAGTGTCGCACCTATCTTAGTATCTTTAGCATATAACACAACATCTAAAAAATAACAGGCACCTACTGAACATTTGAGTAAATGAATGAGTTGCTCTTTTCATAAATTTTCTTGAAGTATTATTTTGGAAGCAGTTCTGCAAATCTGACTTGAAGATCACTCTTTCTATTATAAAAACACAGAAAAACCAGAAACTAAGAGATCTTCTAACATGCTGGGTTTTTGTTTTTGTTTTGTTTTCTTGAGGGGGATGTAATTAGGTTTGTTTATGTTTGTTCCTTTGTTTGTTTGTAGGAAAGGTAATGGGGATTGAACCCATGACCTCATGCGTGCTAAACACATGCTCTACCACTTGAGCTATACCCTCCCAAAGAACTGTCCTGGAAAGAAAACATATAGGTGATGTTTATTCTAACAAAGACTAAAAATAAACTGAGTTTCTCTGATTTCTAAGCAAATACTATATAATAGGCTCACAGTGCATCAAAGCAGTTAAGTAACAGGACTGGATCTATGTTAAGTGAAAACAGCTGGGTTGGTAAGATGAAACAGTGGCAAGTGAATGCCTGTAATTCTTAATTGAAAATCTATAATCTTTCCAGAGGGCCTCAAGTGGCAGACTGTGTGTGTGTGTGTGTGCGCGTGCGCGCGCGTTATGCGTACGTGTGTGTGTGTGTGTACGTTATGTGTACATATGTATATGGCTAAATTTGTGTCCCCTACTGTGGGAATTGAGCAAAGCACAAGTCAACAATAAAGGACAGAACAGAATAAACAGAAGAAACTCATGGCCTAAAATGCATTACTGATCTGAATACATCCTATGACCTGGCCAGTCCGCTAAACTGAAAAGACAATTGCCATTTCCCAACCTTTAAAAACTAGTAAAAGCAATGTTAATGCCAAAGAGAAAAAGGAAGAATTAGAGCACGAAGAAATAAAGCAATATTTTCTCTCTGCCAATATTAACTTCAATGCTATTCTGTTATCCAACACTAGAGAACACTATTAAGACTAGTAATCTGATCATGTTTAATATAGACCGTCCTTCAGTGAAGTAGATTATGCTTGCTGACTGTAGCCACCAAACAGATGTAAATAAATCCCAGGTACATGGACAGTGTGCTCATTAATATCTGTAGATACCTCTTTGTTCCTCTTTGTATTATCTACTAACTATAGGTAAAGTAAACTATTGAAGCCAGCCTAAGAATCCATTAAGTGCAGCTTCAATCTCAAGTGTTTACATTTTAAATCAGTAGATGTATCAAGAAGTATTACTGTACTTAACCTTGAAATACTTCCAAAAGTCATCCTGTACTCCAGAAGAAAACAAACCATCAACTCCATTTTACATACAAAAACACTGATTCAGCAAGAGTTAATGAAGGTAAACTCAGCAAAGCCTCAGAGAACTTCAAAAAGGGTCTTAAAAATTCAAGTGTTAAGCACTGGCTCTGATTTTACTCCCTCACAAAGCATACAGAAACCAAACAGGTTGGATTTCTTTTTTAGTTATCCTGTCTTACTGGTCAATTACACTTAATTTTTCAGCCCTCATACTCATTCAGTTAAAAAGAAAGAAAAAATATTTCTGCACTATCATATAGGGAAAACACTCCAAGCACAAACCCTCTTTGTCTTGTTTCTTTACAGTCAAAAATACTGCTAGGACGGAGAGTAAAACACAAAGAATAAATTTTAAACCAAGTAATTCTGGAAGGAAAATAAGAACTGGAAAGGGGGGTAACTAATACAAAGCTGAAGATACCATGATAATGGAAAAGGTAAAACTTTGGTGGTACAGGCACCAAGGGCAAAAACTTAGTTCAGGATTTCAGTTGTTGGCCTTACAGCTCTGGCCCAAATCAAGACTCTAACAATGATCTCTCCTGGGTATAGTTTAGCTACGAGGGGCAAAACAACTAGCAAAATCACGATCTAGAACACACACCTCTAGAATATATGTCTCAAATCATCTAATTTTTTCTCTCTCTTTTCCCTGTAGCTAGTAGACAAAAATCACATGCTCTAGAGAGCTCTCTTGGCACTGGAGAGATCACGATCCTAGCAAATTTAACTTCAGTGAGAGCAGGAAACTCGGAATGGAATATACAGAGGGAAATATGGTGAAGACAGAGGAATTCAACTTTGTGGAAAAGAGGTAGACAAAATGAGAGGTCTGGGATACCCTGAAAGGGTTCCAGAACATTACACCTAAATCAAAGAGGGTTTCTGTCATTGTTTTGAGGTGGAGAGGTGCCCAACTGAAACAATGGTGTACCCCAAGGCAGCAAGGTGTGAGAAAGGGGAAAGTAAAAGAATAAGTAATTCAACTGTAGCTGAAGCCTAACCCTGAGAGCAAAGGGAAAACAGCAAAGTATAAGGCAAGTGAGATAAAGCAGCCAGATTTTTTAACAAATCTTTTGCCTTTGTACTAGGAACAAGACATCTAAAAGTTTTAAGCAAAAGAAAGTAACAGATTTTCATACAAAACTCAATGAAATATTAGGAGCAAGACTAGAGGAAGGAGGCCAGTTAAAGGCCATCAGTTATCCAGATAAGAGATGGTGGTCTCATGAACTAAGGAAATGGCAGTGCTGATGGAGAGAAATGAAAAGATTCGAGGGAAATTGAGGAGGTAAGCGGCTACATAACTTTATCATTATTGGATGTTAAAGAGTAAGGACTCAAGTATGACATCCTGGTCTCTGGCTTTGCAACTAGGTGGCATGATTCGAAGAAAAAAGAACTGAGAAAGAACAGATTTTCATGGAAAAATTATTTTTGCTCTTGTGATGTTGAGTCTGAGGTGCTGTGTAACAGTTAAACGGAGATGTTCAAGAGACCATCGAATAAATGGGCTAGAGCTCAGGCGAGAGATCAGAACTGGACACAGAGACTCACAAATTGTCAGCTTATAATAACAGACGCCGAGTGAAACCATCAGAGTGGATGAGACTGACAGACTATGTGATGTTCTTCTAAACGTCATCCCAGACAAACTACCAGAGACATCAGAAACACCTGGAATGTTTGTTAAAATACAGATTCCTAGGCTCCATTCTACGCCTACTAAATCAAAATCTCTAGGGATAAGGCCTAAGAGCCCACATTTCATTCATGCCATAAATGTGCACTGAGGGACTATTCTAGGCACTAGGAATACAACCAGATCCTTGTACTCATAAGTTTTGGGTGCTAGGTATAGCCAGACTGTAGACAAGAAAATAAACAGGGTAACTTAAGATAGTGGGAAGTGCTATGGAGATAATAAAACAAGAGGAATGTAATGAAGGAATAGTAAGAAAAGGAAAGTGTAGTACAAGGAAAGTCAGAGCAACTGGCAGGGGCAAGATCATGAAGGCTTTTGAAAGCATTCATTTTTAACAAATTCTCCAAGAGATGCTTGTGCCATTAACGTTCAAGAATCAGAGAGGGAGAATACAACAGCGACCTTACGAAAAACACACACTTAAGAGATGAGCAGGAGAAAAAGAGCCAGGAATGCAAATGGAAAAGAAAGTGGTGTCACTGAAACACTTCAAGAAAGAGAAGGGTCAACAATGACAAAAGCTCCAAAAAACTAGAATAAGGTAAGAATGAAAAGAAGTCCATTAGATTTAATAAGGTCCACCATGTTCTTCCCACTGATTTTGATGACTGCTGGGAGCTGCTCCACCAACAGCTCTAGAAACACTAAGTGACTTCTTGTAGAGGTGTACATTCACCTACTACCCATCCATAGAACACTGCTTCCTGGAAGCTATCAGCTGATTACTGTCCTAGACATTTTTGCCTTTTCCTACAGAATCACAAAGGAAGGATAAGGAGAAAGTATAATTTGTGAGTATGGGGAGCGAATGTATTTCAAATGCATCTCTTATTAAGTTTGGATTGTCACTGCCTTGACTACTTTCCTCCTAGCTCTGTTATGAAGCTTACCCAAGTCTGAACCACCATTCTCCAAGTCACGAAGAATGCCCATAATGCTGCTCACATGCCAAAACCATGCACAAACTCTTAACAACTAACACATGCAACAAAAACACTGCCCCCACAAAAATATGAACTGCATACTTGGAAAATCTAGTCTTTTAATATGAATGCTGATACCACTTTAAGGTCTGATAAGCTTTTAGGAAAGAGAAAGTGCTCTGCAGATATGAAATATGGCTTTGATGCTTACTAATAATACATACTCCAGCACAAATGTTAGCAACCTTGAAATATACCAAAAGCATCCATACAAGGAAGATAATGAACCAAGTGGCAGAGTAAACTAGTTAATGAAGTTAAGTCTATTCTGTACACTAGATTAGAATTGTACAGAAGACTAATAGTGGGAGCAAAATTACCTCCAAAAAATCAAAATAGAATTTCACTAGTCTGCAGACCAGCTTTTTCTTTTCTTTGCCCACTACAGGCTCACAATCAACAAACATCAATCAGAAATAAACTGAGTGGGGTAGGAAGGGATAAACTGGGAGTTCGAGATTTGCAGATACTGACTGGTATATATAAAATAGATAAACAGTTTATACTGTATAGCACAGGGAACTATATTCAGTATCTTGTAGCAGCTTACGGTGAAAAAGAATATGAAAATGAATATACGTATATTTGAGTATGACTGAAGCATTGTGCTGTACACCAGAAATTGACACAACATTGTAAACTGACTATACCTCAGTAAAAATAAATAAATGAATAAATAAATAAGTAAGAAAGAAACTGAGTCATTTTAAACCCTGATGATTACCTCACTTATTTCTATACTTTCAGCTCTATAGGATAAGGACTTAAGCTGAGATCTTTTGGGACCTCAGAGTAACTGCACGGGTGCAAAACTAGTTTTTACTTGCCTGCAAAAGATTTTGAGGTCTCCAATGAAAAACAAAACACAAACAAGCAGTAAAACATACTATTAATGCCTTTAGAGAAATGGAAGGATCAGAATATTGGTCTACATCAGGGTAGAGACCATACAAGGGCATTTAACAACTAGCTTCATTTTTTTACCCCAAGAAAATACCCAGAGAAGCCTGAAATTGTCTCCCAGGAAAAAAAAATCAAAGTCTTTGACAATTTAGAAACATCACAGCGTGACAAACAAGCAAGCAATTAAAGGGACTGAAAAGATTTTTTTTTATTTTCTTGTGGTTAGCAAACTAAGGAGGAATAGAATAAGATGAGTCCTTTAAAAATACCAGAAGTGTTTTGACTATTAGAAGACAAGACTGCTTGAGGCTTTTGTACCTTTTCTCCTTATCCTCTCTCATCTCTAGGCTGGGGTTCCCAATTTGATCAGTTCTTTTAAAAGCACAGAAAAGCACTCTGGGAAACTTACTGTCAAAACTTGAAAGCTTAAACAGCTTTCCCAGTATAGGTTCAAATAACTGGACTGAACAACTCAAGAGATCTTGCAGAAAAGCACAAAGAACACCTGGATTTAGGAAGCATCTCAGAATCTTTCCTTTCACACACCCCAAGCAGAAACGGTGAAATCACTGCATATTATTGTAACTAAGGGCTTTCAACATTAATTTTTTTAAGTGTTGGAGAAAACAGATACATGCTAAGGAAATCTAAGGGAACTCAAAGAGGAGTCAAAAGAGATCAAGGTTAAGAAATCTTTCCTATCCATACCTGTTTTTAGAAATAAACTCATACTTAAGAAGGAATGGACGGCGGGGAGGATATAGCTCAAGTGGTAGAGCGCATGCTTAGCATACACAAGGTCCTGGGTTTATTTCCCAGTACCTCCCCTAAAAATAAAGAAGTTTACCTCCCCCTACAAAAAATAATTTAAAATTAAAAAAAAAAAGAAGGAATGGACAGAGTAACTTTACTGGAGAGATGAAACAAGTGCTACACTGCTAAAGTGGCAACCATTGTAAGAACAAAAGGTAACCACGAGAAGACTATATTAAGTGGAATGTTTTCTTGACAGTGTGAGGATATAGCTCGAGGAAAATACTAAGGCCACCGTGCATGAAAAAGGCCTCTAAAATTAGACCCACCAACTGTATTCATGCACACATATTCAAGCCATGAGTCCAGTTATTTTTCTTACTTATAAGTGGGCAGCACATTCCACAGGCAGACGCTTAGTCCTTTACCCCATCTTTCAAGTACACAGGAAAACCTCATTAAGAAAACACACACACACACAGTTTCACAAAACTCTCTCCTCTGTACTTCCTGGGACCATGCAACCAAAATGCCTTCCTCAAAATTTGCGTTTTCCTGAAAGCTTTCATAGAGTTCCTGATGAGATCTGGAACGGGAGTAAGTTCATCATTCAGAAACCATTACCTACAGCGAAACATCAGTACTCAGTATTTATCTCTAAAGAGTGAGAACAAAGCATAGAGATGTCTGAATATCTCTGGGGCCTGAGAAAGACTTCCTAGAAACTTTGTGAAAGGATTTTAAAAGTGACAAGAGAAGTGCGGTAGAGCTTCTACCCATCTGCCAAAATAATGGCAGAAATTTTTCACAAAATGACAACTAACATACTTTTGACACTGTTACTTATTTACACTAATAATAACAGAACCAGACCCAGTCAATAGATACAAGATCCCCAATTCTCCCCAACTCTCCCACCCCCTGACCCAAACCATTCTCTCACAGGCCTAGCTGTTTTCAATGTCCTAGCAAAAGTTTAAGCAAAAATCTAACTTTGCACCAGCATTCCCACAAAGTGTTAAAACCACTACCTCACTCCTTTTGCCTTCCTAAGCTGGAAAACAGTGGCCAGGACAGACCCAAAAAGAAATCTCATCCAGGCCACTCTAGCCAGAAGGTCAATGAAGGTAACAGATGCACCAATCAAGAAAGGAAAAAACAAACAAGGGATAATCCACAGGACTCAGGGGGCCAGCTCCTTTTACCTTCGGATTTAGCATAATTTAGTTGCTAAAAATGACCCCAAAAATGGATTGGCGGAAACAAGGATCAGACACCGAACATTCCACCATTGTTAGAGAAAGCTAGCCTTAAAGTTTTCAAGCTCAACCATCTCCACATGAATGGGGAAAAAAATCTAACCCAAACAGCCCAGACTATAAATATTAACTTATTCAGTCTACTGAAAAATTCAAAGTGGAACCAGCATGCTCAGCTCTCTGGGGTCAGAGGTAAGAATGGTGATATTTATCTCAACAGGAATGCAAACAAACCTCAAGGGGAGAGCCTGGAGCAGTAAAAATTCTAGCCACAGGACATCTGAGATAATCTTCCTCTAAGACCATCAGCACCAAAGATCTCCACACTCAATTCTCTCTGCCCTCAAAGTGCTTCATTCAATGACCTGAACACACAATACTTCTATCAAAAGAGAAATGTGGCAAGAACTGACAGAAAAAAAAGAAAAAAAAAAAAAAAAAGCTCAAGTTCTTCCAAAAAGTATCTTACACAATCCTACTGAAAATCCATTCCACATCTCCAATCATGATCAGAAATTCATGACAATGAGAGTTCAAGAATAAATTTATCTATTCAGTCAATAAATTTGCTGAGCACCTACTGCATGTCAAGTGCTCTGTTAAGTGCTGAAGACACATCAACAAGACTATCTACTGAAGTACTTTCTAATGCAAGAGACTAAATATATATAGTATGTTATAGGCTGATAATGGGTAAGGAGGGAAGGAAAGCAAAGAAGTGGGATAGGGAGTTATGTAAATATATGTGGAAGAGGGGGCTTTGCAATTTAGACAGCCAAGGAAATGTCACTGTTAGAGTGACATTTGAGTAAAGACCTGAAGGAGGTGAGGGGACAAGGTTATGCAGTTTTATAAGGAAAAGGTGATTCAGGAAAATCCAGGGAAGAAGTGCACAGCTGCCAAGGCAGAAGTGTGCCTGATGTGTTCAAGGAACAGCCAGGAGATCAGTGAGTATATTGGGAGGGGGAAAGAGTGCTACAGATCTTGGGCTTTAAAGACAATTGTAAACTCTCTGGTTTTTACTCTGATAGAGACAGGAAGCCAAGATCTCCTCTTCCGACTCTTTTCAATTAAAACAGTATCAGTCACCCTATTTTTATATATGCAAGCTTTAAAATTTTTGTTTTAAATTGAAGATCTCTAATACAGATCATACAGTGGACACAAAATTGTAAATTAAACTCTGAATTTTAACTTCTGCTGACAGTTTATCAGACCTTCAAGAAAAGTTCTCTGTCCTCTCAACCCTGTGGAGAACAGCAACAAGGGAAGAAAAATGCAACAAAAATGAACTGAATTGGAGAAAAAAAAGTGAAAAAAATGAACCGAATTGACTATCTAAGCCATGCTAGTCTTGATGCCCCAGACTCCACAAGTGGAAAAAAAAAGAAAATATAGTAGAAAGAAAACGAAGGCCGGGGAAAAAGCATTAGGAAGAAAGAGGATCCACAAACAACTTATTCAAGTGCCAGTCTGACTATCCAGAAATACAATAAAATGCTAGGAATTTGTGACATTCCTTAAGTGGAACCTGTCACCTCGCTCCTCCCCAGTTTCCATGTTGCCTACCAACAACAGACAGGACTCCGGCTTCTCAATTTTAGGTAAGTCTATTTGAAAAAAATATATACAAGGACGTTCAACCAAGATCTGAGTTTAAACTTCTTCACACTTCTCTTTGGTTTAATGAACCTCTGGGGCTGTTATTCGGTCATTTCTCGTCATCACCCAAAAACAACTCACTCAGAGTGAATAAATATTCTGAGGAGTTACTAGGCTAATGGTCGCATATGTTGAAATGTTTGGCTCTACAGGAAAATGAATCCGAGAAGAGTTTTCAGAGCTTCAACAGTCAGTGATGAGCTTAGCGTAGGCCCAACTTTTAAGCTCCAGAAACATCTCCCTGAACGTTCCAACTCAAATCTCTGTCCCTGTAATAACCTCGGACACAAGCACGATTTGAAACACTGCAACACCTTTCCCTCCCAATCTTGCAAAGCTTGAAGGAATACGGAGATCCAAGAAACACATGGAGCTAGTCACCCCCAGAGTACCACAAGGGCGCAACAGTTTTTAGGTCCCACCGCACAGGCCACAGGTGGCGCCAGCCCCCCGCCCGCCGCCCCGCGCCCCCAGCTTCTCGCCTGCGCTCCCCGCGCACACTCGGGCCTCTCTGGCCTGGGGACCGTCCTTCACGGGAGCCTCGGGCCCCGACCAACCGCCCCCAGTCCCGGCAGCACCAGCGCGGGGAACCCAGGCCAGGGGCCTCCGCCCGCCCGTCCGCCACGCCCCCTCCCCACGGGCCGCCAGCATCGCCCGCCCCCTCGGCCGGGAGGTGGCCTCACCTCACGCAGGCCGTAGCGGGGAGGGCGCCCGCGTCTCCGCCCGCCGCCCGGGCCCACGGCCGCTCGGCTGCGGCTCGGCCCCGACGGCCGGCGGCGGCGGCGCGCTTCTGGGGGCGGGCTCTTCTCAGTGGGGGTTTCCCCAGGGCCCAGGGCGGGGGAGCAGGGGGACTGGGGCGGGGGAGGGGAAAGGGGTTTGGGAAGGAGGGGGGAGAGGGGAAGAAAAGGGGGGAAACCAAACCCGGAAAGGGAGAAAAGGGGGGAGGGGGAAAATCAGAAGGGGAAGAAAGGCCCAGAGTCCGCCCCCTGCTGCGGCCTGCGCGCTACGTCACCACGTCCGGCGCATTCGTCACCGCGTCCTGCGCCCGGCGCGTCCCCGCTTCCTGTGTGCCTCCCTCCTCGCCCGCAGACGCCCCCTGCTTACTCACCCACCCAGCCCACTCTCGCGCTGCCCTCCCCATCCCCGCGCACACGCGCGTACACTCACTCGCTCTCTGGCTCCCTCCTCGTCACCTATGTCTCAAGCCACCAATCCGAATCCACTGCGACCCTCAGTCCACCTGAAACCCATCAAGCCTGTCAGAGTCACCCTCGATTTAAACATAATACTAATAACTCTAATATAGGTTTCCCGAGCACTTTCAAAATAGCCTTTCCCTTAGGACAGTAACTCCCACACACAAAGCTGCGTATGTGCAGTGAATATTTGTGGTATAAATGAATGAAGATCATGTGGTAGGTAAGTGTCCATTTTTTCTGATGTAAGGATTTAACTAAATAAAGCAGGTTTAAGTCCATCTTGTTTAAAAATCACTTCTTACCACCACCACCGTCTAACATACAGTCCTTTTTTTAAGAGGCATCTTAAATTTGCACCCCCCCCCATTCTGTCTGTTCGAGGCAGAATCAATTTATTGATTACATGTATTTGCATCATTTATTGACCAAGTCCCTCAAAGAAACCTTGTAGTCTTACATTGATAGAATTCGACCATTAAATATTTACTGTGTGACAAGAACTGCAATAGGAAAAAAAAAAAGAAAAGAAATCAAATAATTACAGTACAAAATAAGTGCTGTTCAGTGTGCTATGGAAGCCCAACAAGGAGCAATTAATTACTTCTTAGAGGTAAGAGAGATTGAGTGAACTACAGAGAAGCTAGAGGTGTAATTTCAGCTAACCTTGAAGAAAGTAAGTAGGAGTTCATCGGAGAGGCAAGAATGGAGATTCCAGTAAAGTTGTAGAGGTAATTCTTTCCTTCAAGGAATCAGCAAGTTCCAGGTTTTTAAGTTGGAGACATGGGGCAGTGATGGCCAGGAGGAAATAACAGCTAATATTTGTATTATGCATGTATGTATGTTTATAGAGAGATAATCTAGAATATGTAGCATTTTACATCTATTATTTCAGTTTTATCCTGTAAACAATATATATTATCGTTATATTCATTTTATAAGATAAGGAACCATGAGGCACCAAAGTCACAGATTTTGAACTGAGACAGTTTATCTTCAGAGCCTTCTCTTACTCACTACACTATCAGAAGTGTAACCGGAAAGAGCATGTTGCAAAGAACCTGTGTGTCATAATGCGGAGTGAACCAGTTGGGTCTTTGGGGGACAGATGCAGTAACTGAAGAACTACTAAGGCAGAAACATGAGGCATCCACCCCTAAGAGAAGCCCTGCTCTCTTTTGCCCCCTTTTCTCACCTCTTACTCCCCAACTATTTGCCAGAGAGAAGGGGAGCAGCTGAAGTCATCTTAGGTTGTGAGAGGTCTGGGAACTACATACTCTAATTAAGATATGGACTAAATAGCAATATTACTACTTCCTGCAACCCCAGGATAAGGTTATCATCCAAGAATGAGATTAGGACTATTAAGATGTTAGACAGAAGGTCAGTCCCTACAGGCTGGGATGAGTAGAGTAGGCAGTGACTACTAATGGCTACAAGGTTTCTTTTGGGGGTGATGAAAATATTCTTAAATTAGATAGTGGTGATGGTTGCACAACTCTGTGAACGTACTAAAAACCTCTGAATTATACACTGTAAAAGGTGAATCTTATGTGAATTGTATTTCAATAAAAACCTTATTTTATAAATAAATAAATTTATACTAGAAACTAAATAACAAATCCACCTCTACCACAGCCCTTAAAAAATAAGAAAAAAAAAACCAGCCCCTGTAGAATAGAGCTAAGAAATTGTAACACACTAAAATTCAGTCAAGGTGACTTGAGTGTAACTTCTGAGAACCAGCCTGTATCCTAACATTTATTCATTCAATAAGTATGTTTTAAGCACCTATATTATAGGTACTGTGTGCAGTACTAGGAATACAATGGTAAGCAGCAGAGAAGACTCGCTAAGTGACTGTACTACAGATGGTGATTAGGGGCATGGCATCTAAGAAAGGAGAGTCCGGAAGGGCAAACATTGGCAGAATTTCTTCAGCACACCAAGAATAGTAAACTTGTATTAAGCACTTACTCTGGGCCTGTCAGTGTAAGTGCTTTACTAAATGATTTAAAACTCAAAACTCTCAGATAATCATTATAATCTATAATTCCATATTCAAAATCCATAGAGCCAGGAATGTTTCATAATTCAGAAAATTTCAAGTTTTAGAAAGGTAACATAGTACATTATGCTGTATATTATATACCACTCCTAGGGGTAGCATCCCATAATCAAATAATATTTCTGTAAACAAGTTTGTGCTGTATAGCACAGGGAACTATATTCAATATCTTGTAGTAACTTACGGTGAAAAATAATGTGAAAACGAATATATGTATGTTCATGTATAACTGAAGCATTGTGCTGTACACCAGAAATTGACACAACATTGTAAACTGACTAAGCTTCAATAAAAACATATATATACAAAAATATGTATTTCTGGAGTGGAAACATATGAATAGTCTCCAGTATGATTTTTTAAAGACCATAGATAACCTCACTCCTCTTCAGGTCAGCTTTAGTCACCATATGAGCTACCCCCCAAAATGTATGAATTACAGGGTTTTTTGGATTTTAGAATTGTGGGCAATCATTTTCCCTATTTCTCTGATGAAGAAATTGAAGAGAGGTCAAGTAACTTGCCCACAGGCACACAGCTAATAAAAGGAAGAGAGTATTTTAACCAAGGCCATCTGGCTTGAAAACATATGCTCCTAACTCCACCTGCCCACTCCCGCCAGTAAATCCCTGCTATGGATGTAATGGCCTTGACCTGAGATTCACTGCTCAGGAACATTTTGGGGAGAGAACCAGGAATTCTGAGAAATCTCATAATTTATTTTCTTAAACAAAAGAAACCCCCAAGGGTGAGGAACTCTAGCTCTCAAGCTCCCTTCCCACTTTCCAACTTCCCTGTGACCCGGAAGACCTGGCTAGAACACTTCCCTTCCTCCTTCCCCCTGACCCGGAAGACCTGGCTACACTTCCCTTCCTCCAACTTAACCTTCACACTGGATGATTTTGAGCTCCAGTGGGCAAAACCTAACCCAGGGCTAGCAAAAGAATCTGGACTGTGAGCCTCTGGGAGGGAGGAAAGTGGGGTAGAGATTTGAGAAGGACCAACTCTCAACAACATGCATGACAATGACCGACAGTGTCCTGCCAATGACGACCTCTTGTTTGAAAGTCATCCTTTAGCATTCTATATTAAAACCTCTGGTCTCTTCCATTCCCCCCACCCAAGCTTCCCAGCAAGGCCGTTGATCTGAAGAGGAATTTCATCTCTAACCTTTGTCCAGAGGCCTGGCAGCTCACGTGGGTAACCCACTGTCTCCCAAAGTTGGCCCAAGGACATTTCTTTCCCCAAACAAACCAACCTCCCTTCACATCCCCCATTCTGTACTTCCACTGACTATGTGGCTTCTGCCAAGTTCTGCTGTAACTGGCTTCATCTCTCAAGTCGGATGTTTGACTGTTCTATCCCATGCAACCAGGAGGCATGCCAGCTGGACACACTTTCCTTCCGGGCCCCTGGCAGACGGGAGCCGAGACCACAGCTAGAGAGACCCTGAGCCTGAAGGTTTGTGGCTCTGTCTCAACTGTGTTGCTTAAGGAGGGCCTGCCCCAGCAATGATCTCCTCATTGCTCCTGGCCTTCCTATTCCTGGCTCTGGCCACAGTGACCGTTCCCAGAGCTGACAGTCAGTGTCTGGCATGTGGAAGGCCTGCCCTGGACCTGGAGAGTCAGCGGGAGCTGCTTCTTAACCTGGCCAAAAGAAGCATCTTGGACAAGCTGCACCTCAGCCAGCGTCCAACACTGAAGCGACCTGTGTCCAGAGCTGCTCTGAGGACGGCGCTGCAGTGTCTCCATGGGCTCTCGCAGGGAGCACTTCCAGAGGCTGACAGGGGACAGGAATATGAGATCATCAGCTTTGCTGAGACAGGTGGGTTCTTGGTCTGTAGATCTTCCCCCAAACCCAATCTGTTTATGAAAGGAAAACTTTCCTCCCCAACCTAACCCCTGACTTTCTCCCCAAAACCATCCCAAGTCTCGCCTCTCACAGCCTGTTATCTCCTAATCACAGGCTCCCATCCTCCAGGTTCTCTCTTGTAGTTTCGACCTGACCAATGGGCAGCTGAGACGTAGATAAGTTTCATTTCTTTTAAGACCGCCTTCCCCTCTCTCCTCTGGCTCCTCTGCAGGCCCCACAAACTTCCACAGGCTGTGATGTGAGCCCATCCACTTCCTGGTCCTGGACCCAGAGTCTGGGAGCTGGAGAGTCTGTTCTCCCTTGGGCCCCAGGATCCAGCCTCTCCGTTCCCCTCTCCCCCAGATGCCTCATGTGGGTAAAGGGAGAAAAGTAAAACATCAAGATTGGCATACTTCTTCACCCTACCCTTGCCCTCTTGCCTTAATACCTTGGGGTCCCCCCATCAGAACAGGGTGAAAATGGGACTCAGAAAAGTAGATAAAGGATGGAGGATAGAGAAGAGAGAGTTCCTTTCACAGAGGGGAGAGGAGTTAGAGAATTTAGTTGGCAGCTCAAGAGATCGAGAGTTCAGAGACAGGATTCAAGAAACAGAACACAAAGTGATGTCTCTGGCCTCTGAGCTACTTGCAAGCTCTGTCTTAGGTATGACAAGCACATCCCATTCCTGGCACCTTTCCCCTGGTCAGCATCTACTCCCTTCAAGACCAAGCACTCCCATCCTCAAAAACCCTCCCTGACCTGAGGGTGAGGGGCTCCCTCGCTGGTGGCCCTCACACCCTTACCCTGAACCTGATCCCTCCTTGTGGAATTGCCTTGTTTCCAGATTTTCTGTGAAGTGTGTCTTCCCATAGTCTGTAACCCCTTAAGGTCCGGAACTGTCACTTATACCTCATGTTATCATCAGAGGCTAGTGTGTAGTAGAAATAACTAACACTTATACAACGCTTAATGTGTTCGGAGCCTTTTACATACATGATTATCTCCCTGAGATCCTCACAATAAGCCAGTGAAGCAAATACTGTCATTATCCCCATTTTGGAGGTGATGAAACTGAGGCTCAAGGGGTTGACTAACTAGCTCAAGGTCACATGACTGGGAAGTGGTAGAGCCAGGCAGTCTAAGTCTGAAATCCATGACCTTGACCACTATACCACTCTGCCACCACACCACGCTGAAGGTCAGTTTGACCACAGTCTAGAGTCCTCAGTGATGAATAAGACCGTATTCTATTTACAAAAGGGGGTTTCTGCTCATGATTAAGAACACGAACTCTGGAGCCAGATAAACTGGGCTCAAATCCCTGCTCAGCCACTTATTACTATGTGACCTGAGTTGTTAATAGTCAGTTTTCTTTATTTGCAAAATAGAGATAATGAAAAGATAGTTGAGAGACTTAAGTGAGCTACAGGTAATGCACTTAGAAAGAATAAGATGGGAGCAAACTGGAATAGAAGACTCAGCTCCTGCCCAACAGGGTTTAGTTGTTGCTCCTAGGAATAAACTACTTAGAATATAAGGCAGAATGAAATAAATGCTGGATGAGAGCACAGGAGCTTCATGGACGAAAGTAATTCTTTGGGACCTGGTAAGACAGGGTAGTCTTTCAGAAGAAGATTGCAAATAGGCTGGTGCCGTAGAATAAGTTTGACTTCACTGGGTAGAAAATGGTAAACAACATCCTAAATGGAGGGAAAAACATGAGTGAAAGTCTGAAGAAATAGTTTAGAGTTGAAAAGTAGTTTGGAATGGATAAGCACAAGGTGGACAAATGGCCATGAGCCATGAGTCCCTTTAACACCAAAATCCTGCTTGATGTTTTTTCACCTTTGTGTCCCTGACACTTAGCCCATTTCCCATTTTAAGAATGCAGAAACTGAAACTCAAAGAAGATCATTCAACATGGCCAAGGTCATACAGCTTACAACAGGCAGAATTCAAACACAGTTCTCTCTGACTTCAAAGTCTATATACTTTCCACATATTTGCTAATCGATGAATGAACACAGCATTCAGGCTGGAGGAGGCATGACCTGGAATGAAGTTTGGAGGTGAGAATGATTGATGCCTGGATTCTACCTTTTACATTTAAATATTTTGGTTTGAAGTTTTAATTCCAATTTAAGCTGTCATCTACATCCTAATGTGAAAGAAAGATCAGAGAATTGTTCTTGCTGGAGATTTGACAAGAGAGAGCGTGGAGCTTTGAGGAAACTAGGGTAGGGGCCTTCAGTGGCGTCTCGGAACTGGCTCACGCTGGCTCATGAACGCTGATGGCGAACATCTCCCAACTTGCATCTGGTGACCTCACGCTGATAGTTTAAAATTGGCCATGGTGGGAAAATTTATACCACAGAAATTGGCAAACACTACAAATCAGGGCTTTTTTTCCCCTCTGGAATCCAGTTGCTCAATATTTACCAGCACACCACCGCCTATGACCTAAAAATTCAAGTTATCTGCCTCCCACAGCTAACATACAATGCGGAGACAGGGACAGGGTAACCACAATAGATGCTCCTTTCCAAAATGGAAGGTGGGGGAGGGAGACACAAAGCAGCCACTGGTCCATGAAAATTTTGATATCCAGCCTGGTACCTATCTCCGTCTACCTCAAGTTCAGAATCCCTTTGGTTGCGGCCTGGATGTGCGCCCTGGTAGGGTTTTCCTCTCTTAAGGAGAACCCACAGTGCTCTCCTGGGCTTCTGGATCCACTCTCTTAACCTTTAATGCCACCCTCTGAGATATCTTTCCTCTTAAACAGGAAATGACCTGTGTTTGTGACTGAGTGGTTTTCTTAGCCTTAATCTCCCCTGAAGAGGTTGAGAGCCCCTCAGAGACTTCTTTTCATTTTGAGTTGTCTCTGTCCCTTTTAGTTCAGTTGTGCTGCTTTCACTATTAAAATTCTCTTTAACACTCTGTGAGCTTCTAAATAATAAATTATAGTCTACTCAGTTAGACAAAAGGCAAGCTACTGTATCAAGACAGACCCCTCTTGGGACTACAAGTCAAGGCGTTGTGGAAGAACACTCAAGATTTTTAGAAGCCCTTTTGTCCAGTTGAGAGGGTCTACAGAACAACATCTTAAATTTTAGATCTTAACAAAGATGTTAGATCTTAACAAAGGCTCTTGCAGTTGACCCTTTGTTGTTTGGATCTTCATTCTGAGGCCGTGTTTTATTGACAGTGCCCTGGATTTGATTTTTGCCCTGAGATGGTTTCTTAGTTCGAGAACCTTTTGCCAGACAGAGAGTTGAGGAATGAAAAAATATTTTATTGTTCAATCTAGCAAGTCCTATTGGAAATGTTTTCTCTAAATTCTGCTTGAAAATTGAACAGTTCCTTTTTTAGTTCATCTCACTCCTGAAATGCCTTATCATAGGAAGCCAAAATAAGCCAATTGACACTTTCAGCATTCTGCCTGGAAATATCTTTAGCTAAATTCACAACTTTGTTAGTTACCATTTCTAGCTTCCAAGTTGCCACAGCCGATAGCCAGTACATAACACAGGTTCCCCTTTCCCCAGCTTCCAATAACAATTTCCTCACTGCTCTTCCTGCCTTCACCAGCAGTCTCCTGCCATCCTTCCAACCTCTGTCTGCCACCCAGTCCCAAGGCCAATGCCACATATTTTAGGTCTTTGCTCTGGAGTACCTCACTTCTGATACTAATTTTTTTCAGTTATCCATTAATATAACAAATCGGCCCAAACATTGAGGCTTAAAGCAAACAAACAAAAATTCAGTATTTTTCATGGGTGTGTGGTTTGACTGGGCTTATCTGGACCCTTCTTTTGCTCCCTGTCATGTAGCTGAGGTCACTCACGCAGCTGTATTCAGCTAGGGGCTCAGAGGGGGCTAGAACATCTAAGAGTCTCCCTCCACATGGCTTCTCATCATTCAGCACTCTAGCCCAAGCCGCTTTAAAGCACAGTAGCTGGCTTCCAAGAGGAGGAAGCTTCAAGGTCTAAGTACTCATTAAGTTTCTGCTTGTACTATGCTTGCCTATGTCTCATTGGCCAAATCAAGTCACATGCCATGTCCAGAGTTAATATGAGAAGGGATTGTACCAATCCATGAATATTGGGAGGTGTTGTTCATTAGGGGCCAACAATATAATAATCTACCACAGCCCTGGCCGGTCATGTGTCTGCCTGCCATAACTGGGGTGACTTAAGAGGTTCTAATGGTAGGGTGTTTCGTGACCTAACAAGAAAAAATTAGCTGGACCAATCAGAGTTTTCTTGGATTTTGGAGTTAGGAACTGGAAAATCAGCTTACTTAGCTAGGAGGAGCTAAGTAAAAGGTTCTGTAGACTCAGGAGCTGGGGTCACCATTCCAGGACCTGAGAAAGCTGACAAAGAGGCAGAAGAGGTAGACCCACAGAAAGAGAAGAATGGAGTAGATTTACACAGGGAGACTGAGATGAGAGGCATCTTGTTGGCTCTGAGAGCTGTCAAGAGCAACCTTATTCCAGACCTTCCAGTTCACGCAAAGCCTAGTTGAACTTTATTATCTGTTCTTTTATGCCCATGAGAGTATCAGTGGCATTCCCACAATAAAGCATCCTTTACTTAAAAAAGCAAATAAGGGTAGCCTAGGCCAAATCATAATGGGCATTTAATTGCCTCCTAAAAGAGTTTGGACTTTATTCACCAATAAGTATTTTGAAACCATGAATTTTATGGCCTAGCTTTTTTGGAAAATAATTCTGGCGTCAGTGTAAAATAAAAATTAAAGAAACGAAAAGCCATTCATTCAACAAATGTTTATTGAGTGCCTACAATGTGGTAGATACATAAGGATACAATGGTGAACCATACAGGCACAATCTTTATCTTAATGGAGTTTACATTCTAGCAGCTGGGGCAGGGGGATGTCGAAGGGGAGGAAAAGCATATAGTAAACAAATGAGCAAAAAAACCAAGGTGGTCACAGAGAGTGATATTGGCTATGAAGACAGTTAAGCAGGATGATGTATTAAAGAGACGCAGGTAGAGTTGAAGGCAGCTTTAGACTGGTTAGTCCCCTGGAGAGGAGAATTTGAGCTGAAGGCCAAAAAGGAGCCAGTCATTCAAAGACCTTGGAAAGACATTCCAGGCAGGCAGAATAGCAAGTGGAAAGGCCATGAGGTGGGTCCACGTTTGGTGAGTTCAAGGAACAGGAAAAAGGCTGGTATAGAGAGAATACAGTCATGAAATGGAAGAATGCCTAATCATGCAAATTTTTTATGTTAAAGAGTTTAGATTTTATTCAAATAGTAATGGGAAGATTTTAAAGGGTTTTAAGCTGAAAGGATTAAACTAATCAGATTTATGTCATAAAAAGATCACTCTGGCTGATATGTGAAGAATTGTTCTGGGGTCAAGAGTGAACCAGTTGGCAAGCTATTGCCATAATTTGAGAAAAAGATGATTGTGGATTGAACTAATGTGTGGTAGAGGAGGTGGGGAAAAGTGAAATGATATTATGAACTGGAGGTAGAGTTGACAGATCTGCAGATAATTTCAAAGTAAGGGGTGAGGGCAAGCAAGGCTTTTACAGGAAAGGGGAAGATTGGAAAAGGAATAGGTTTTGGTTGGGGGGGATAAATCTAGAGTTCTTTGAACATGAAAACTTTGAGATAGCATTGGTTATCCAAGTGGAATATCAGACCAACAGCTGGATATACTAGTCTGAGGCTCAGGGAGAGGTCAGAGCCAGGGATTTATACCTGGGAGTCATGAGTCTATAGATGGAATTGAAAGCGAGAGGAATTGATGTCTCGTTTTGGGAGAGAGTATAGATAGAGAAGAGAAGGGGGCTCAGGACCTCCAACATTTAGAGGTCAGGCAGAAGAAGAGAAGCTGTCAGCAGAGGAGACCAAGATGAAGTGGCTAGAATCATGAGAGCTAAGAGAAGCAAATATTTCAAGAAGGAGGGGATGGTTAACTGTGTCAAACACTGCTTAAAGGCCAAGTAAGATGAATAGAAAGAGATTAAAGCATTGGATTTGGCAACATGGAAGTATTAGTGATCCTGACAAGAGAATTTCAGTGGAGTGGAGGGAATAGAAACCCAATTAATGTGTTTTAATAGAGGAGGTGAGAAATGTAGGGGGGAAATTGGGCAGTAGTAATAGGTATAGAAAGAAATGAATAGCCATTAGAACCATTGTGGTGAGGGACTAGATGTGGCGAGTGAGGGAGGTGATCATGGGATTTCTAGAAGTAATAAGGATAGTGGTGCCACCAATTCTAAGAACAGAAACAGGAGTATATAGGGAGTTGGGGAGGGTATAGTCAGTGGTAGAGTGCATGCTTAGCATGCACGAGGTCCTGGGTTCTATCCCTGGTACCTCCATTAAATAAATAAATAAACCTAATTCCTCCCCCTCCCCACAAAAACAAAAAAAAAGAAAGAAAAGAGAAGAAAAATTAGCCGAAAGGGGGGAGGGGCATGTAGAAAAAGAAGAGTAAAAAGAAAAAAGAAGTATATAGGGAGAAAAATAATGATTTCCCTTGGGATAAATTGATTCTAATATGCCGACAGGACACGCATGTAACAAAATTAAGCAATTAGAAGTTTAGGCCTGAAGCTTGGTGATTCCCAAGATGCAAAATGGCCTGGACTGGACATACAGATTTAGGAATCACCAGCATAAACTGTGTCGACTGACCGTGAGTGTGGGCCAGAGTTCCCCTCTGTAGAGTAGAGTAAAAGTGAAGGTCAGCAATAGACCTTGGAGAACTCTTACATTGAAGGGATGATCAGAGAAAGAAAAGCCAGCAAAGAAAATTAAGGAAGAATCATAAGAGAGTTGTGTCATGAAAGCCAAAGGAGAAAAGATTTTCAAGAAGAAAAGGGTGGTTAACAATGCCAACAATGTGGTCAAGAAGAAACTAAGGGAGTTCAAGTTTGCTGAGAACAGATAGGTAGTTGGTAGAATTAACACTCAGAAGACCACAATGACAGGGGCTTCTTGTGTCCACAGGCCTCTCCAACATCGACCAGACTCGTCTTGATTTCCACTTCTCTAATCGAACTGCTGGTGGCTTGGAGGTCCAGCAGGCCAGCCTCATGTTCTTTGTGCAGCTCCCTCCCAATACCACCTGGACTTTGAAGGTGAGGGTCCTTGTGCTAGGCCGACATGACACCAACCTCACCTTGGCCACTCAGCACCTGCTGCAGGTAGATGACAGTGGTTGGCACCAGTTCCTCCTGGGGTCTGAGGCTCAGGCTGCCTGCAGCCAGGGGCACCTGATCCTAGAGCTGGTCCCTGAAGGCCAGTTAGCCCAGAGCTCAGTCATCCTGGGCAGGGCTGCCCATAGGCCTTTTGTGACAGCCCGGGTAAGAGTTGGGGGCAAGCACCGGCTTCGCCGGCGAGGCATCGACTGCCAGGGGAGGTCCAGGATGTGCTGTCGACAAGAGTTCTTTGTGGACTTCCGTGAGATTGGCTGGCACGACTGGATCATCCAGCCTGAGGGCTACGCAATGAACTTCTGCACAGGACAGTGCCCGCTGCACATGGCAGGCATGCCTGGTATTGCTGCCTCTTTTCACACAGCGGTTTTCAATCTCTTCAAGGCTAACTCAGCTGCAGGCACCGCTGGAGGGGGCTCATGCTGCGTGCCCACGGCCCGGCGCCCCCTGTCTCTGCTCTACTATGACAGGGACAGCAACATTGTCAAGACTGACATACCTGACATGGTGGTAGAGGCCTGTGGGTGCAGTTAGGCCATGGGTGGTCTGGGCAGTCCGAGGCAAGGCGAGCAAAACTGCCCTGACAGAGGTGCTCTTCCTTGAGAAGAGGGAGTGGCCCCACCACTGCCTCTGTCCAGAAGATGGACTCCTTCTTCCTGAGCATCGTATGGAAATTATCCCAACTATGACTTGAGAAGAACTTCATCTAAGAAGAGTCATTGTCATCTAAGGAGAGTCGCTGTACCACCTTCATAACCACCAGCCTCTCTCCTAGGGCATAGTCCATCCAGCAAGCTCCACGTCCTCAACCACCACCCCAGGGACTCTGATCCACCTCCAGCCATGAGCAGTGCCATCTAGTTCCCAGGCAGAAGACACTGCTGACCCATCTTTAATCCAGCCCGCAATCCACTACACCTCCATGCTCTTTCTACTCAATGTCCCTCTCTCCTGACCCAGCCCCTTCCCCTGATTTTCTGGATTTCCAGAGAGCCCCATCCTGAGATTTACCAAACATGACATCCTCTCTGTGTCTTAAGCCCTTTTCCTTCTTACTTGCCCAGTGGACTGCTAAGGCTCTCTTGGCACAGCCTCATCCACTCTTGTCTTTCTCTGCCCTGCTCTGTGCCCTTTGGGGCTGACTTACCTGAGTTCCATTGACCTTTGGCTTCCTGCCGAGTTTGACTAAGAGGAGACAGAAGCAGGAGATCAAAGGATAGGAGGAGACAGGTCAGGGTGTTTCTTATTCCTGCTCCTTCTGCCCAGGTGCCATGGTTCTGTGTGACTTTGGCTGTGGCCATGTCCCTACAGTTCCTGTCTGACTCCCTGCTAGGTCCTCATATCAGTGTTTTCATGTTATGGGCTTGTAATGGCTTTGCACTCTTGCTAGTCCCTGGGTGTTTCAACGTCCCTGGTTGGTTCCCTTAGCCCTGCCCATACCTCTGTAAAGAAGTCCTCCATTAAATCTTCTTAGTGATACAAACTCAGACAGCTGAGTGGGTCTTTTGTCTCCTGCCAGGACCCTGATTGACATCCCAGATGACATGGAGCCTGCCTGCCTGCCCTGCCCACTTTCTCTCCTCACAGTCTCCTTAGGGCTGAGCTATTGTGTCCATCCCGTACATCATGACTCTTCCTTCTCCACGCTGCCTCCTCTTCTTTCTTAGGCCTCCTCCTCCCTCCCAGAACCATCTTTGCTGGTTTTACAGCTAATAAAGGCCTGAGTTTTACCTGCTTCTCTCCTCCCTCTGTCCCCGCTCCAAGAGATGAGACAGATCACTGCTCAGTCAGCAAGTGGGCACATACATGGCGGGAGGCAGAGGCACGGCTCAAAGCTGGCCACCTTCCCTTCAATGACCCGCAAGGCCCCATCCAGGCGTCCTGCCTGGAAGGTGGAACTGGCCAAGGGCCACCTGAGTGAGACAGAGAGGAGAAAAGGTAGGCCTAGGGTGAGGAGAGGGTGGCATTTGCCCTAAGACTAGGTGCTCTCTAGACCTTTGCCCTCCTCCCCCACTATCTCCTCCCTTTGGTTGGACAGCCCTGAACCATGCGGTCGATAATGTCTGCAGCCCAAGGCCGAGTTTGCGCAAAACCCATGTGTCCTTTGGGAAACGTGATGTCTGTGTTTGCTCAGCATATAACCCCCTCCTATCTGGGTCTGAGGTCCCTGGAATAGGAACCCTAGAGGAGAAAGTCTGAAAGGGACCTACCCAGGGGACTGCAGATCTGAGCTGTGGGGCTTCCTGAGCAAACTCATGGAAGTTATCCCGCCTTTGACGTGAGGAAATCTTCATCTAAGGAAGTCTTCTGGTGGTTCTCCTTCCCCCTACTCCACCCCTCTCCCACATCTAACCTCCCTCCCAGCTTCAGTCCCCAGGGCCAAGACTAAGGTGAGGTGAAGTGAAGCACTTGCTTTGGGGGCAAAATTTTAAGGGGATGCCAAAAAAAATTCATCAATCAAGCTAAATATCTTAATACAGTATTTTTTTTTAAATCAAAATTAATGCAAAAAAATCCACGATGAACAAAGTAGCAAATTTTAAAATAAATTAAATTGAAAAGGAATCAGTATTATTCCTTTTCTTCTTTTGTGTCTTGGCTCTGCCTTTGATAAAAATGGGAAAGAGTGGGACTGTCTCCTAAACCTTTTCTTCCAGAGTCCCCTGGCCCCTAATTCTAAACTCAGTCAGGCTTTTCTCTTTTGGGCAAGATAATCACTTAGGCTTCTTCTGCTTCCTTAACCACCCCCAAGCTGATTGCTACCCCCAGCCCCCAACCAGGTTGGTGGTAGGGCGGGCCTGTGAGGCAGATGGCTGGGGTATTTATAACCCGGAGCACTTCTTGGGGAAAGTGACTAAGATGCTAAAAACATATTTATAGCTGGGTTCTGACGCAAGTGTCAGTGGGAAGGTAGGGGCAGGCCAGACACGGCAGCAAGAGGGTAGGAAGAGCTGGGAAGTGGGGCCACCTGACAGAGAAGGGGGGGGAGAGGTGAGGTCAGTGACTCCTGCAGCCTCTTCTTGCTGCTTCCCTTGACTCAGGCTCACCAACAGGTAAGCCCTCTGAGATAACCACCGTGGGCAGAGACCTCTGCTTTGCAGTCCTACAGTCCAGACCCTAGTGGGGAAGAGGGCTGTCACACACCTGCTTGACCAACAGAGAGGGAGCTGGGGAGGCACGGGGCAGAGGGGCTGGAACATGACTCAGGCAGGGTGGAGAGGAAGTTCTAAAAGTCTCACCGTCCCCCTCCCCACCACAGATGCCTGAGTTTCTAGGAAGAGCCTGGCACCCATCACCATGCTCCGTTGCCACGTGTAAATGATGAGGTCCAAAACCAAAACCGAAGGTTGCAGCGATGTGGGCCCTGGCGACAGCCTCTGCTCTCAGGCAGTGGCGAGGGGAGAGAGCTGAGGGACCAGCTTATCCGTCTTCCCTTGTAGAGGCAGGGTCCCCAGAGCGAGAGGTCGGAAAGTGCTCCAAATCTCTCCACTCCCCAGAGCAGCCCCTTTCCTGGGAAGCTGGTCAGCGCTAAGCCCACCGCAGTCCAGTGGCACAGCACTGCCACATGGTGGACACTGGCGGTACTGAGGCCCAGCCCCCAAAGCGCCATCTCTCTTCCCCTGTGCCAGATTTGACAGCCCCACTGGCTAAATAGTGGGGAGATTAATAAACTGGAGGAGAGGCACGTTTCCAAATCACACTCACCTCCTCCCAGCTTCTTGAAGGAACTAGGGATTAGGAGGAAGGGTGGCATGAAGCCTACTCTCATTGAGTTCAACGTGGAGGGCCCTCTGGCCCTTTCATTTAAAGTCAGTGAGGAGTGTGGTGAGGAGGGCTGGGACTGGGACTAAGGTTGCAGTACTCACCATGCTTTGTTCCTAAAAGTCCTTAAACCTTCCATTTCCCACCGCCATTAGCAGAGGCTGGTGCCACTTGTAGGGTACCCCAAATCTAGGCAACTCTTAGAGTCCCCTGAGAGAGAACCAGCAGCTGGGTACAGGCCCTTCTGCCATCCTTGATGGACTCTGCCCTGCTGTAAGATTGCATCACTGTCACCCCCACCTCTCTGGGTTTCCCCAGACATCACAGTGACATGCCACCCCCCCACACATGCTCCAGCCCTCGTCCACGTTGTGCTCCAGTCCAACTGGACTCTGGGCGGTCAGCACAGGCAAGGTCAAGGGGTGACTTCTATGCCTCGTGGCACTGCCACCTTGGCCTGGGCAGGAGGACTCCGTTCCTCCCACTCCCCACCTCCCCCTACCAGCCTCTCACCTCTATTCCAGCCCCATTGCTAGAAATAGAAAGACCAGAGTTCTCCTTCCCGCCCAGAGAAGTAACCACTGGAACTCCCAGCTGCCTCATGGAAACTGCTGCAGCAGTGGTGGCTGGGCAAGCTAGACAGACTGGAGGTATGGGGGGAAGCTGCCCTTCCCACCTTGCTCATGTGGAGTTCCCTCCCCCGAGCCCCAGACCTTGGGGACGGAGCATGTGAAATCATCCTCCTTCTTGCATCATGCATGTCCACATAGCCCCCCCACCCCCTACCCCTACCTCAAGCTCCGTGACCAGGGCCAGATGGTGAAACCTGAGCTCCAGGGGGGAACCTCCACCCCCTGCAGGGACCTGATGGGCAGCACCGCTGGCCAATCCTGGGGCTCAGAGGGTAGGTCGGGCTGCTGACCACTAGGTGAGGGAACCTTAGGCTGCTGGCTCTAGAGAGTCCCCAGTCAGTAACCAGACGTGAGCTGTGAGGGGCAAGCTGGCAGACGGCACTAAACACAGTCACCCATCGGACCATCTGCTCTCTGCCTTCCTGAGTCCCAGACTACAGAAGACAGGTGACTGTACCCTTGGCCAAGGGTAGGTGTGGCATTGGTGTCCGCTGCTGCCGTGCCCACGTTGGCGTCCACGCAGTCAGACTCAGCAGAAGAAGCAACTGCCACCTGACGCTCTCGGCCTGATCCAGGGCCATTCACCAGGAGCATGGGGCTCCCTGATATCCAGCTCTGGCTGGTGCTGCTGTGGGCACTGGTGTGGGCACAGGGGGCAGAGTCTGTGTGTCCCTCCTGTGGGAGTCCCACACTGGAGCCCCAAGCAGAACGAGCTCTGGTCCTCGAGCTAGCCAAGCAGCAAATCCTCGAGGGGCTGCACCTGACCAGTCGTCCCAGAATAACTCATCCTCCACCCCAGGCAGCACTGACCAGAGCCCTCCGGAGACTGCGGCAAGGAAGCGTGGCTCCAGAGAATGGGGAGGAGGTCATCAGCTTTGCTACCATCACAGGTGGGTGAGGGAGAGACAGAGAGCAGGCAGGGAAAGGGAGGCAGAAGGGCAGAATGACAGCAGAAGCAGAGGGAGTCGGGTGTGAGAGGAAGAGGAATTGGGGCAGGAACCAGTTGCAGAGTCCCTGTTTCTTCTAAAGGTGGGTGCTAGGCAGAGCAGCGGGCAGGGCTTCTGGGCGTCTCAGAGGACAGCGTCATCTCCGCTCACCGTCCTCAGGCCCTTGTCCATCTGTCTGGCAGACTCCTCCACCTCCGCCTGCAGCTCCGTGCTCACCTTCCACCTGCCCACTCCTCGGTCCCACCACCTGTACCACGCTCGCCTCTGGCTGCACGCGCTCCCCACCCTTCCTGGCACTCTTTCCTTGAGGATTTTCCGATGGGGCCCTGGAAGGAGACGCCGAGGATCTCGCGTCCTCCTGGCTGAGCACCAAATGACAACCCCAGGCTGGCACGCCCTGACTCTGCCCTCTAGTGGCTTGAGGGCTGAGGAGCCTGGTGTCCTGAAACTCCGGCTGGACTGCAGGCCCCTAGAAGGCAACAGCACAGCTGCCCGACAACCTCGGCGGCTCCTGGACACAACGGGAGAGCAGCGGCCCTTCCTGGAGCTTAAGACCCGGCCCAATGAGCCTGGAACAGGCCGGGCCAGGAGGAGGACCCCCACCTGTGAGCCTGAGACCCCCTTATGTTGCAGGCGAGACCATTATGTAGACTTCCAGGACCTGGGATGGCAGGACTGGATCCTGCAACCCGAGGGGTACCAGCTGAATTTCTGCAGTGGGCAGTGCCCCCCGCACCTGGCTGGCAGCCCAGGCATCGCTGCCTCCTTCCATTCTGCCGTCTTCAGCCTCCTCAAGGCCAATAACCCTTGGCCCTTGGGTACTTCCTGCTGTGTCCCCACTGCCCGAAGGCCTCTCTCTCTCCTCTACCTCGACCGTGATGGCAATGTGGTCAAGACAGATGTGCCAGATATGGTGGTAGAGGCCTGTGGCTGCAGCTAGCAAGAAGACCTGGGCATTTGGAGTGAAGAGATCAGGCTAAGGGCTCCCAGGCAAAGGGCATCTGTGGCTGCAGCATCGGATCCCTGATCCATACCTCCACCCATGGGCCGCTTGGCAGTATGACTGGGTTAGCCCCTCTGGGACCCAAATGGGCACTTTCTTGTCCAGACTCTGGCCTATTCCAGGCTGGCTGATGTAGAGGGAGATGGGGGAAGTGTGTCCTCTAAAGGAGTCTACCCAGAAAGCATGATTTCCTACCCTAAGCCAGCTGAGAAGATGGCAGAGGTGAGGGAGGGAGGGTGGGAAGGAGAAGGCAGTGAAAAATCACTGAGTCTCTCCCAAGAAGAGAAAGCCCTCAAGTGAGGGAAGGAAGAAGCCGATGAGGGCTCCGAGGGCTTGGGATGGGAAAACCGATGGGCCAAATGTAGGGACTGTTCAAGGGAGGCTCCAGAGGGAGCTGGGCAAGGGCTGACGGGAGGAGTTTAGGAGAGCCCCAGAGCAGGGAGTCCTGAGAGCGGTGCTGAGCTTGAGAAGCTCTCTGGTTTTTCTCGGCGTGGGGTGGGGGAGCAAATGTTTTTACTTTCCTAATAAAAATGAAGAAAAAAATCAAAAAGTGTGAGTCATATAGAAGGGCTGGGCTGATGGTCCAGAGGAGCGGTTGTCAGAGTGTGGCCTGGGAACCCCTGGGGAGGTTCCTGAGACCTTTTCACATGGTCCAAACTATTTTCCTAATAATACTAAGATGTTATTTGCCTTTTTAATTTTCCACATCTCAAAAGCCTACAGTGTTTTCCAGAGGCTGTAGGACATGTGATTACATCATCTTTCTGACATCTTTGTTAATGGGATGTGTGCTTATGTATTCTTGTGTTACAAAATTTTTTTCAGTTTTAATTTCTAATGTGGTAAATTAATATAAATCACATAAACAAAAGCTGAGTAATTTTTTAAAGAGAGTCAAGGAGTGTTGAAACCAAATTGTTTGAGAATCGCTGATCTAGAGGCCCAGAGTCCAGGGTGGGGAGGAGAACGCGGTGTGCTCCGAAAGAGCTCCTCTGGAAGGAGCATGTGTAGGGTCCCTTTTCCAGTCATCGCTGGTCTTGCCTGACCCTCTGGGTATAAGTGGTGTCTGGGTCAAAGTCATGTGGGGGAGGGAGGCTCAAATAGGGCTCCTTATCTTTCCTCCCACAGTTACTACACATATTTGTCAGGCCTCAGACCTCTTTCTCGTTTCACCTTTCCCCTTGACCCTCAGACTGAACAGTTAACCCACTGACTTTCCAGACCCAAGGAGGTGGTGTTTGGATGTAGAGATAGGAAGTGGGAGGTCTATCTGAGGGGTGACAGAAAAGGAAGGGATTCCTTTCCCTCTATCATGCCTTCTCCCCTTTCTCATAAAGAAAGGCCAGAAAGACTGAAATAGCTGCCCCTTCCCCTGCATCTGGTCACCATGGCAACCCAAATCCAAAGAGACAGGGCACTCCCCTATCAGACACTACCGCTCTACAGTGGCAGCCTCTGCCAGTGGGCTCCTCGGTTTCTTTGGGTTCATACAACCCCTCCATGGGCTCCCAACTGGGCTTTGGTGGGGGGACCTGTTAAGCCTCCTACTCCTTCAGCTCCCCGAGTCTCCCGTTTCCAGACTCCGAGAGGGTGTCATGTGCCAGAAAGGCCAGCAGAGGGAGCAAACAGCCTTGAAGAGCTGAGGGTGGGCAGCGCAGAGGTGCAGAGGTGGCCTCAGTCTCCAGAATTTCGAGATGAGGGAGAGCCGGGGTTCTCAGGGAACAGTGCTTCAGTCCCAGGGTTCCTTAGTAACCTTGTGAACACATGCTCTGCACCCAGAGCTTCAGCCGCTGCTCCTCCCTTTTATGCTTCATAGACCCCACATCTTCCGCCCAGGGCCCCCAGCCCAACTCTGTCCCAATCCTGTTTCCACCAAACCCCAAATCTGTCTCAATCCCTTCATGTTCCATCCAAAGGGTGAGGCCAGCGAATAAACTACAAGATGGAGGAATGCTCAATTAGCACGACGACCCTACTTTCAGTATTATCTTTCTCGAATGAATTTTTTCGTCACCCACTCCTCGCCCCTCAATATAATTCTCAATTTTTTTTTTCCTGGCTCTGGTCAGGGCCTCTTTTTGGGTAGCCGATCCAGGGATCCAGGCCGGGATTTACTGCCCACCACCAGCAGCGTGTTCAGCCCCCCGGGGGGGGGGGTGTTAGGCAGTATAGGGTCCCTCAAGGGAGGGGGAGGATCCTGGGGGTCCTGGGGGTGCAATAAGCCCGGCACCCCCTCTCTCGCTTCCAGCTACCCCGCCTCATCCTCCAGAACAGCAAGAGGGAGGGAAATAGGAGGGAGGTGAGGGGCGAGCGGGAAGAGCGGCGGCGTGCCAGCGGCTTCAACGAGAAAGTTTTTGCAAAAGGGAAAAAAAAGTTTGCGCTTCTCGCGGGTGGTCCCGGCTCGCGGCCCGGCGGGCTGGGCCGGCGGGTGGGCTGGGGGCCAGGTTGGGGGGGTTGGGGGTGGCACTGAGGCTGCGCTGCCATAGCCCTGTCCGCCCCCCCTCCCCACCGCACACCCCCCAGCCCAGACTCCTGCCCTGGACCGCGCATCCCGAGCCCTGCGCCCAGACGGAGGTGAGAAGGGGGGCAGGCGGGGGACCACCTGGGAGGGGTGGGGGAGGGGGCCTGAGGGGATGCTCTGCTTGCGAGGGACTCTGCCCAGCCAAGAGGGAGACCTAGGGCACAGAGGCAAAGTAGGGGTGGGAGAGCCCGGGGTAAGATAGTAGAAAGTTTCGAGAACTTTTTCAAATGTATCTCCCTTTCTCTGTATCTTTTTTCTTCTTACAGTCTGTGTCTCTGTCTCAGGCAACCGTGGATGTCTTTGTCTCCGCCTCTCCCATATATTAGAAATATCTCACATTCATGAGGTTGGGATGAAGAGGCTGGAGGGACGGCTAGCTGGAGGTCTGCGTGATAGAGAGGGAACTCCAGGTGTGACTCTGAGCGCGGGGCAGGAAGACGTCAGTGTTTCTGAAAGGAGGGAACAGCTAAGGAGAGAGCCCTAGATGGGGTGGGAGTGGGTGTGTGTGAGGCGACAAAGCCACTGGGGGGCGGCTGGGCTTGAGCCCCTGACCTGTCTTGTGACAGATGTGCTTGTTGGTGCGTGTGTTTTGAGGGGAAGGAATTGTTTTCTGGACTAGCTGGGGGCTGGAGAAGCGACTCTCTGGTTTAGGCCCTAGAAAGACTCCCCAAGGAATTTGGACTCCTGGGTCCTAAGGGCTGTGGGCAGGGTGCTAAGGAGGAGCTGAGGAGACCTTGTCTTGACCTTCTGACCTCAGGACCACCGGGGCAGCCGGGGCCAGCCGCAGGGAGACCCCTACTGGGATGGGGCGGGACCACTGGCCACTGCCTGCCTGTGCATCTCGGTTGGCCCCCCTCCCAAACGGGAGCTGGGGACCGAGGCCCCTCCTCTGGCTCAGACCACCCTGCCTGCCCTTGCTCCCCGCTCCGAAGTCTCTTTCAGGCCCCGTGACCCCGAAACAATCCGCCCTGGGCAGCGGGCTTTGGGGATAGGATTAGGCAAAGGGGATCCCACAGGCACTGGGGTTTTAGGGGGCTGGAGAACTGGGGTCGTCATAGAATAGGTCTTTACGGTCCATTAGAGGGAGAAGGCAGGGCGATTTCTCGGGGGGCGTTGTAAAGGTCTGAATAAGGATTTTTCCTTGGGGGTCGGGGTCCAGAGCCCCCCCCACATTATTTCCTAGGCAAGGCATCCCCTGCCAGACAGTACAGACCCCGCCCTTGACGTCACTAGGGGGTTCCCGGGGGTCTGGAGTGGTTAACCCTTGGGAAGCCAGCTGGGATACCCAGGAACCGCCCCCTCCCCAGACACACCTTATTTTCCCTAATCACTTTCCCCCCTTATAGTTTCTGGATTCTTTCTTTTCCACCTCACCGAGGGACTCCCACTTGTCCAACAGAGCCCCCACCCCGTCCTCCCGCGCCACTGCCAGCTCTGGATGCTCCGAGGGGAGGAGGCAAGAATGTGTCCCGCCTCTCAATCCGCATCGCTCCCCCCCCCCCCCCGTGGCTCGCTCGACTGGGCTCCCGGAGCGGGCGGGGGAAGCGGAGCCGTCTGCAGCCAGAGCCTGCGGCGGCGACTTGGGTGGGCCGAGGAGGCACGGGGGCGGGGAAGGCGGGACCGGGAGAAGGGGGCGGGGCCGACTCCTGGGAGTTGGGGAGCGGGGGTGCGAGGGGGGGCACTCTGGAAAATTGGGAGACACAGAAGATGATTCAGGGCTCCAGCAAGGGAACCCTAGAACTCCCTGTCCCAACCTGCGCTCTCATCCACACCCCAGAAAAACTTAATTGAAGCTGGAAAAGTTGGCGAAATTTTCCTTTCACCAGTGTGAAGGGGAGACGTAGGTGGGCTTTGGCACGCGTGGGCGAGGAGGGACATCGCCCCATTTCCATCTCGGGCTCCCCTGTGGCTGGGCAGTGGGGCAGGAAGATGACTGAGCAGGCATGTTTGGGGGAGTCTCTAGTTTTGGGGGGTCGTTTACAAGCCCCCGCCTCCTTACTCTGGGTGAGTCATAGAGGAAGGAGGCGGGAGAAGTGTCCCCCATTCCAGCTGCCAGCCAGCTGTGCCCCCCAACATAGTGCCAAGGTCGAGCTGAGTGGTCTTGGTTGCGGGATCCGGATCTCCGCTGGGAAAGGAGGAGTTAGGAAGGGTACAGCCCAGGCTGCGGGGCTCAGGCTGTGTCATGGGGTCCGGGTTCCGCTCCCCATCTTACCCCGCCCTCACCCTAAATCCCAGCATCCCGGGATCACCCACCGCGCCGGCCGGCCCGCTCCCGGTCGTTCTCCACCCTACCCCGCCCCACCCCACCCTCAGTCCCGGGAAAGCGGAAAACCCGGGGCGGAGCAAAAAACTGGAGTTTGAGGAGAAAAGCGGACAGATACTCTATTCTTCCTCATTACTCCTCTCTAATGGATGATGACTTTGGTTTGTTTTTTGTTTTTGTTTTTTAATTCTCCCAAAGTTTTCCCTCACAATCCCTTTTCTGTTCCTCAAAACGACCAAAAGAGTTAAGCAGGCGCCCAGATCCAGACCACCCCTGAATAACCCCAGCTTCCATCCTTTGTACCCAACAGACCCGGGAGGCTTCTCTCAGAAACCCTATCCCCTTCAACACACAGTTTTCTGCGTTAGAGAGAAAACGGCAGATCATCCGTGTTCCCTCCTGGCCCTACCAGCCTCTCTGTCTGGGCCGTGGCGAGGGCTCCCTCTGCTGGAACCTGGGCGGCAAGCAACAAATGAAGGAAAGGGAAAGGGGCTCAGGCAGAGCAAGCCAGTCCAGTGCTTTAAGTCAGACACTCCTCTGCATGAATTTCCCCATCCCACCCCTCATAGCTGGCCCATCCATGGTCAGAGGAAGAAGAAATAGAGGGTCCAGGTATAAAATCCCTTGGAACCCACATAGCCACAGTTAAGTCCAGAACACTCCACACACACACAACACACAGACCATCCAGGCAAAGCTTCTACCCAGTTCCCACAAAGATCCCTAAGACTGCCTCTATGGGACTTCTCTTCTTACTCTCTCTCTCCCTGGCTGAGTGATGCTCATTTCAAGTTGATTTCCCATGGCAGATGTCTTGGAGGTGCTTTGCCCAGGGTTCTGTGCCTGACTTAGTTATCTGACCTTCCGTATTTCCCTCCTGCCTTTATAACTTGCAGATCTCCCTACCCCTCCTACAGTATCCCCACACTCTCCTCTGAGACACCATGTTCAACTCGATGACCCCACCGCCAGTTAGTAGCTACGGCGAGCCCTGCTGTCTCCGGCCCCTCCCCACTCAGGGAGGCCCCAGCATGGGGACGGAAGGTCAGTGCTTATTATCAATCCCCCGACCTTGACAACTGGCAGATCTCTCACCCAGCCCCAGGGATCCCTCTGCCATCTCCTACCCCATGTCAGTTTCCCATATACAAAAAGAGTTGAGGCCCCATGTCATATGGGCTTGGAATATGGGATAAGGCCTTACCTGGGGTTTCAAGGTGGGGCCTTGTGTATCTTCCATTTCAATCTCCCATTCCAGCTGTCTCTCTTTTCTAGGACTGCCCGGTCTGCCTTTCTGCCACCAGGCCAACCTCATGTCCAGCCCCCACAGTTATGGGCCAGCCAGAGAGACCAACAGCTGCACCGAGGGTGAGGCCTCAGGCATCATCTCTTTCCTTTCTGCCCCTTTGGGACTTGTCCTGAGGGAGAAAGTTGGAGGGCAGGGGATCTGCCTTGGAAGAGGAAATGCCTCGAGATAGGATCAACGAGTCAGAGCATGATCAGGAGGTCACAGAGGGGGTCAACTGGGCAGAGTCTACTGTCTTTTTTTTTTTTTTTTTGCTGAGAGTCAGGACTCATTGGCTAGATGTGTGGGGAGATGTGCCCCTTCACCATATCTGTCTCCCCTGTTTCCTGCCCCAGCCCCATTGTTTCCTCCTCCCCGGAGTGCAGTCAAATTGACCAAGAAGCGGGCACTCTCCATCTCACCTCTATCGGATGCCAGCCTGGACCTGCAGACAGTTATTCGCACCTCGCCCAGCTCCCTCGTGGCCTTCATCAATTCACGCTGTGCATCTCCGGGGGGCTCCTATGGTCACCTCTCCATCGGCACCATGAGGTGCAGACAGCCTTGAGCTAAGAGACTCCTAAAGACCCACCGAACCCCATTAAAAGCCTCAAGCCCTCCAAACCACCTGACCCTATTTGAATCCTTATCATTTTAAAGGCATAGAAATCCTCAGTACTTCCATCGGACTGCCTCAACCACCTCCCATACCATCTTCCAGAAACCCTCCAATAGCTCAAGAACTCCAGAGACTTTGTGAGATGACAGTCCTAAGTAACTTCCTCCCCTTCTCCTCCTCCTCAGCCCATCTCTGGGATTCCCACCCCAGATGAATCACCAAAAAGGGAATTCGCCTTCCTTCGGGGTCCAACCTTGTGGTCCCCATGACCCCACCCAGGGTGGGATGATGCCGCATCCTCAGTCCCGGGGACCCCTCCCAACTTGCCAGGTGAGAGTCCTCATATTGCCACTTGATTTCCCTCAGCTCAGGGTGGGTGTGTGGTGGACTTTTTAGGGGAAAGGTGATGGAAGAACAAGGGGTATAAAAGTTTTCAGTGCCAGAAAAATAAAGGGGTTTGGGTGCCAGGGTTCACTCCTTAGGGTTGAATCAGGCTTCCAAGTGAGATCCCACCCCTTGCCCATCCCATTCACCAGTGCAGTCTAAGGAGGAAGTTGCTTCCAAACCCAGAGGTTCCAGCTGCTTGGGTGGGGGCACTCAGGGCAGGAAGACCTGGCTGGGCTCCCTCTTCCTTCTGCCCACTTCTCCCTTCATCATCCTCATCTCTTCCCTTGGGTAGCTGAAGTCTGAGCTGGATGTGCTGGTTAGCAAGTGCCCAGAGGAACCCTTGGAAGGTGATATGTCCAGCCCCAACTCCACAGGCACACAGGTAAGAGGGGGCGGGGAACTTTACCTCTGGAAACTGAATGAAACAAAAGCTGTCACTCAGGTGACCTTAGGATTTTCTCTCCTGCCCTAGGATCCCCTGCTGGGGATGCTGGATGGGCGGGAGGACCTGGAGAGAGATGAGAAGCCTGAGCCTGATTCTGTGTATGAGACTGACTGCCGGTGGGATGGCTGCAGTCAGGAATTCGATTCCCAGGAGCAACTGGTGCACGTGAGCCCCAGGGGGTAACAGGAATGCTGGCCAGAGCCTGTAGGACACTCTGGGTGGGACATGGGGGAATCAGGGTAAAAGCAGGTCAGAGGATACTGAGGTCACAGGTTGAGTGCTTACCTGTGTAGGCAGAAACTCAGGAGCTGTAGCTTTGTTTTAGGAACTTGGAAGAACAGAGATGTGGGCTCTGAGGTTCTTCCTGCCCCTTCTCCCCCCATGAAGGGGAGCCATGGAAAGATGTGAGGTGGGAGGTCAAGAGAAGGCCTGTTCTGGATCTCAGGGGCATAAGGAACCTTGGAGAGCCTCTGCATCTTCTCCTTCAGCACATCAACAGCGAGCACATCCATGGAGAGCGGAAGGAGTTCGTGTGCCATTGGGGGGGCTGCTCCAGGGAGCTGAGGCCCTTCAAAGCCCAGTACATGTTGGTGGTGCACATGCGCAGACACACAGGGGAGAAGCCACACAAGTGCACGGTGAGGCACCCCCTCCTCAAGTTCAGGGTCCCTCCCTAAATTGGGGCTCCCCACCAAGGCAGGGCCCAATATGACTTTTGCCTTTATATGCCGCTTTCTCCATAAACATATTTAAGAATTGTATTTTATGAATCTGTTGGTATAAAGATAAACATTAATGTTATATATTAGAACACTTCCTTGGACCTAAAAGCTAATTTTTTTCCCTTGCTTTTAAAAGAAATTAAAACATTTTTGTGGACATCTGACTTGCAGGCACTGTGCCTGAAACCCTGGAGAAACCCTGGACTGAGGACACAGAGCCTCCCAGGATGACCCCATCCTAAGACAGTCTGGGCTGCCTGTCCAGGGAGATGTGCTCTGGCTTGAGCAGGCAATGCTCACTGCATCATCTCCACATCCCAGCAGGCAGAGGACCTCCAGCTACTTCTGTTCCCCCAGCTCTTGCCTGCCCTTGTCCCTGAATTTTGGGAATTTCAAAGCTCCAAAGCTCTTCCATCTTGAGTTATATTCTCTGATACATGTCCCTTTTGAGATTCAGGGGTCCTCTAATCTCCACGTCCTTCTGTCTGAGAGCGATCCTTTGACCCCCATATCCCCTAGTTCGAGGGGTGCCGGAAGTCATACTCACGCCTAGAAAATCTGAAGACACACCTGCGGTCACACACGGGTGAGAAGCCATACATGTGTGAGCACGAGGGCTGCAGTAAAGCCTTCAGCAATGCCAGTGACCGAGCCAAACACCAGAACCGGACCCATTCCAATGAGGTGAATGCCCCACCCAAGAGACCTTCCCCACTTACAGAAGTCACCCACTGGGAAGATTCCCCCTAAGAAATCCCTTAGCCCAGCACCCACTCCACAGAGGTGAGTCCTCCCCACCCACATAGTTCACCTGGAGAAGGCCTTTCTGAAACCGCGACTGTCCACCTAGCACCCCTCCCCCTACCTCTAACCAGCCAAAGGGCTAAACTAGAATAGACTCACTCTATCTGGTGGAGACCCCTGGTCCCTTCAACCCTGAATTTATGAGGCCTCGCAGACCTGGGTTCAGCCCCTCGGCTTTCCCCAGCTGGGCTGTCAGTTTTCCTAATCTTCCCCTTGATCCTCTCATCTTTTGCTCCAAGGGCCCTACTCTCCGTCCTTCCTTGGGTGCTATGCATTCCTCCCTGGCCCCCCTCGTCCTCGCTTGGGGCCACCCCTTTTCCCCACTTCTGCATTTTCCCACTTTGATCCTTTTGCCTGCTGTCTTCACTTTCCACTCAACAGAAGCCATATGTGTGTAAGCTCCCTGGCTGCACCAAACGCTACACAGATCCCAGTTCGCTCCGGAAACATGTCAAGACAGTGCATGGTCCTGATGCCCACGTGACCAAGCGGCACCGAGGGGATGGCCCTCTGCCCCGGGCACCGGCTCTTTCCACAGTGGAGCCCAAGAGGGAGCGGGATGGAGGTCCCATCAGGGAGGAGAGCAGACTGACCGTGCCAGAGGGTGCCATGGTGAGGCAACCCCCTGCCTCCATACCCCCACCCGCCCTGCCGACATCTTTCTAGTCCCCTCCCAAATCATCCATCCCTGCTATGTAAGGCTCTCTTCTGTGGCCAGTCCTCCAGTCTCTTATCTGAGTGTTATTCCTTGGGCTACCCTAAATCTAGGGCTTTTAGTGTAATTAAGTACTTAATTGGTTCGACAAACTCTTATATAGGACTGTGGATATTACTCTAAGCCTTTTACCTGGGGCTGTACACAGTCTAAATATATCTGGGGAGGAATTTGTTAGTGATGCTGTTTCCTGTATAATTTCACATACTCCTCATAATAACGTCATGAGACAGGAACTTACTCTCCCCATTTTCAAATGAGGGAACTCAGGCATAAAGAAATTGTCCAGAGGCATAGAATGAAGAGCACAAGTTTGATCCCAGGTAGTCTAGGCTCTTCTCATCAACAGCTCTCCTCCAGTTTGCCTGTCTCACCTGCTCAGCCCTCTCTACGCCCGTAAGCAGTCACTGGGTCACAGGCTTGAGCCACTTACCAAGTTCAGGGAGCTGTGGGGGATGGGGATGGGTGCCACCCTCAGCCCTCATCTTCCCCACAGAAGCCACAGCCGAGCCCTGGGGCCCAGTCATCCTGCAGCAGTGACCACTCCCCAGCAGGCAGCGCAGCTAATACAGACAGCGGTGTGGAAATGACCGGAAATGCAGGGGGCAGCACTGAGGACCTGTCCAGCTTGGATGAGGGGCCTTGCATTGCTGGCACTGGTCTGTCTACTCTTCGCCGCCTTGAGAACCTCAGGCTGGACCAGCTACATCAACTCCGGCCGATAGGGCCCCGGGGCCTCAAACTGCCCAGCTTGCCCCACACTGGTGAGAGCTCAGTGTGGGCGTTGGTTGCTGGGCTGAAATCTGCACCCTCCCTGAAGCTAGAAGGAGGACTTCACCCTTCAGGGCTGCCATGTAGCACCTTTGTACAATTAGAAAAAGGTCCCTTTTCCTCAAGACACTTTCCTTCCATCTGTCAGAAAATTATTGTGATGTATAAAGTCTACGACGTGAATGCTGTCCTCCAGGATTGTGCAGTGTACAACCTGTAGGACTGTTCATAGCAGCCCTGAATCCTGATGGCCCAGAAGCAGAAAGGGAATGGGAGCAGGAGACAGAACTGAGTGCTTATAGTTAAGGAATCTTCCCTGGGATTCCAGGGCAAGGCTATCCCATGGGGGAAGCAAGGGGAGATGCAGAGGGCTCCCTGGCGACCCTGCCTTTTCTGCCTATCACTTGCAGGCACCCCTGTGTCCCGCCGTCTGGGCCCCCCAGTTTCTCTTGACCGCCGCAGCAGCAGCTCCAGCAGCGTCAGCTCAGCCTATACTGTCAGCCGCCGCTCCTCCCTGGCCTCCCCTTTCCCCCCTGGCTCCCCACCAGAGAATGGGGCATCCTCTCTACCTGGCCTCACGCCTGCCCAACACTACCTGCTCCGGGCAAGATATGCTTCAGCCAGGGCGGGTAGTACCCCACCCACTGCAGTACCTAGCCTGGATCGGATGGGAGGTCTTCCGGCACCTCCCTGGAGAAGCCGAGTCGAGTATCCAGGATACAACCCCAATGTAGGGGTCACCCGGAGAGCCAGTGACCCAGCCCGGGCTGCTGACCGCCCTGCCCCAGCCAGAGTCCAGAGGTTCAAGAGCTTGGGTTGTGTCCATACACCTCCCACAGTGACAGGGGGAGGACGGAACTTCGATCACCAACTCTCAACATCTGTCTACTCACCACAGCCTCCCAGCATCACTGAAAATGTTGCCATGGATACCAGAGGGCTACGGGAGGAGCCAGAGGTTGGGACCTCCATGATGGGCAGTGGTCTGAATCCTTATATAGACTTCCCAACTGCTGATATTCTGGGATATGGGGGATGTGAGGCGGGGGCAGCTGAGACTTATGGGGCTAGAGGTCCAGGCTCCCTGCCTCTTGGGCCTGGTCCACCCACCAACTATGGCCCCAACCCCTGTTCCCAGCAGGTCTCCTATCCTGAACCCACCCCAGAAACATGGAGTGAGTTCCCTTCTCACTCTGGGCTGTACCCAGGCCCCAAGGCTCCAACTGGAGCCTACAGCCAGAGTCCTCGTCTTGAACATTATGGACAGGTGCAGGTGAAGCCAGAACAGGGGTGTCCAGTGGGTTCTGACTCCACAGGACTGACACCCTGCCTCAATGCCCACCCCAGTGACGGGCCTCCATGCCCACAGCCTCTGTTCTACCCCCAGCCTCCCCCTCCCCAGTACCCCCAGTCAGACACCTATACCCAGCCACCCCCTGATTATCTGACTTCAGAACCCAGGCCTGGCTTGGATTTTGATTCCCCCACTCATTCTACAGGACAGCTCAAGGCTCAGCTTGTGTGTAATTATGTTCAGTCTCAACAGGAGCTGCTGTGGGAGGGTGGGGGCAGGGGAGATCCCCCAGTCCAAGAATCTCTCTACCAGAGTCCCAAGTTTCTAGGGGCTTCCCAGGTAAGCCCGAGCCCTGCCAAGGCCCCAGTGGCCACATATGGACCTGGCTTTGCACCTAACTTGCCCACTCACAAATCAGGCTCCTATCCTGCCCCTTCGCCATGTCATGAAAATTTTGCAGTAGGGGCAAACAAGGCTTCCATTAGGGCAGCAGCACCACCCCGACTTCTGCCCCCACTACCCACTTGCTATGGGCCCCTCAAGGCCGGAGGCACCAACCCCAGCTGTGGCCATCCTGAGGTGGGCAGGCTGGGAGGGGGCCCTGCCTTGTACCCTCCTCCTGAAGGGCAGGTGTGTAACCCTCTGGACACTCTTGATCTCGACAACACTCAGCTGGACTTTGTGGCTATTCTGGATGAGGCCCAGGGGCTGAGTCCTCCCCCTTCCCATGATCAGAGGGACAGCTCTGAACACACCCCACCTCCATCTGGGCCCCCCAACATGGCTGTGGGCAACATGAGTGTCTTACTGGGATCCCTGCCTGGAGAGACACAATTCCTCAACTCTAGTGCCTAGAGAGCGGGAATCACAGATACACGTTTCCTAAGGGGTTTCCATCCTCACAAAGAAGTCAGGAGGAAGAGCCATAGCACCCCCTCCCCAGCCTCGGGATGCCCCAGGGATGGGAGGTACAGGCTGGGGCTGTACACAGTCTAAATGCATCTGGGGAGGAATTTGATAGTGATACTGTTTCCTGATAATAAAGGAACTGCATCCGAAAGAGCCCTGCTTTATACGTTATTATCTTGAAGGAGAGGTGATGACAGGGAACTAGAGAAGCAGGGGTTAATCCATCCACTTCCTTCTTTAGAAAAGCTTCCTCACCCTATCCCAACCCCTCAGCTCAGACTCACAAAGATGCAGACAGTCATCTGGGAGACACAGGATTTAAAGGGATGTCCCCCAAACAGAACAGCCCCACCTGCACCCCCATCAAAGGGCACCCAGCAAAGATCACTGGAAACATATTTTCTCTTCTTCCCTGCCCCAGTCAGGGGAAGAGGCTGGCGAAGTCGGTGAGCATCAACTGGACTAGCTGCCCAGGGTAGAGGGAGTGGGCCGCTGGGTCAGACGTCTCCTGCTCTGGACGAAATAGGGTTGGTCCAAACACAATTCCCAGGTTGTGGGGGGTCATGCGGTTCTTGTCTGAGTGTGCTATCACCCTGTAGGAAAAGACCAACAGCCAGGGCTATAGGCCAGCAGCTTTGCCGCTTCAAATAAACCCAAGCCTTCAAAGGTTTGAGGCAGAGTTAGCTTCAGGATCCCGTGTGGTGGCTGATGAAAACCAAGGAGAGAGCCTCAAGGGGGTCAGAAATGGGACCAGCAGAGAAGCCTTCAGGACACAACTCGAAGACGCAACCTAGGATGCCCTTGCCTCTTCCCAGCTTCAGAGACTGCCCCTAGAGTCCTCTCCACTCACAATCTGGGGGGCTTTAATTCAAATGGCTACCCTCTCTCAGAGGTCACTGTCCAGGCCCAGCTCAGCCAAGTAAGTCATCCGCATTGTCCAAATGAAAGACAGATGCAGAGGGAAGCAAAAGGTTAGAGTTTCTTTCCTTATTTCCCTCACAGCATCCCTGGGCTTGTCTTGGTCCCCAGCTCCCCCATTTAAATGATACCGACTGAGCAAATAAGGCTTTGACCCTGGTTTCCTCTGTCTGCTCACCAGTCTTAGGTGTTTCCCTACCTTCACCCAACCCGAACAGAGTCCCTGCTGCAGGCCCCACCCGCCCTCCCTCCACAGATGTTCAGTCTTCCTGACCTGCATAAATGCTCCAGGAGGTACCGCAGAGTGTCATGGTTGGGCTTTGGCATTGAGCTTATTAATTCTTGTATTTGAGTGAGGCGCTGTTCTGATTCTGGGAGTGCTAGAAAGAGTGACGGGAAGGGTACAGGGGTGAGGTAAGGGAAGGTGCTAGGTAGGGCGGGGGGGGGGTGAACTCACCACTCTCTCCCATGCCCATGGAAGACATCATTAATTTATCACAGCATTCTTTTTCACTGAGCCCAACCGCTGCCTTAGAATTCTTTCTAAGTCAGCCCTCTAAATATTCACCAAAAAACAACTGGAGTTGGCACATGAGTTGAAAGTTATTTTCCAACTCTGTGCTCAGGATGGGACAGAAGAGTGTAAGGGAACCTCTATTCTTTATCACTCTTGCCTCCCCTCCCCCAACTCCATATCAAGGGTATTGCCCAAAGCTCCGATTCTTTACCAAGGGCGGCACGAAAATGGGGCAGCAACAGTGAGGGCACCAGAGGCTGGGGTAGCTCCCTGAGAAAAAGCTTCAGGGCTCCCGTGATCACATGAATGTCATCCCACTCAGCACTGTCCAAATCTAATCGGCCTTCTGGAAGAAGAAGGAAGTACAGAGGGGCTCAGGGTTCATGAAGGACCAGAGGGACCCAGAGACTGAGAGTTCAGGAGTTTGGGAAAAGATCCAGTTAAGGCAGACTACAGGACTGCCTAGGGGGTCCACAGTGGAGCAAGACAGCAGAGATAGGGGTGGGGACTACCATCCCAGGAGCAGGACAGGGGCGAATTCACGAGGAGCAGGGATGATGTGAGAAACTTTTATGAGTCTGAGGGACCCTCCAGGTAAGTACCTTGTCCTGGCTGTTCTGGGAACACGTACCTCCCATCGGAGGTGATCGCCCGCTCTGCAACATGTATGAGAAGAAATCAACAGCTGAAGCATGCAGCTCCAGCCAGAAGCCCTCCCTGTTCTGCCAGCTCCCTCACTCAGAATCACCTGTGGTCCTGAGGCATGAAGTTCTTAGTACCACCACCTGCCCACAGCCTGCTTACCTCTGTCCACCAAGAAGCGAAGTTTCTGGACCACCGCCAAGTTCCCACTCACCCGGTAAATGCCATCCACATCTAGTCCTAGGAGATGAGACAGAGAGCAGATAAGGATTTCTGCTTTAAAGTGTGTACTGAGGGCTGGTGAGAGATCTGAGGGTGGAGAGAAAAGGGGCAGAAGGAAGACTAGGGTGAGGGAGGTGGGGAATTCTGGGCCTTGGCCTGTTGGAAGGGGAGACTCTGGGGTCTCTAGGAAAGTGACCTCTCTTATCGACAGCAGCAATGCAGAGCCGCACAAAGCTGGGCACGGTGTCCCCTTCACGTTGGCACAGTGATTCCAACTGGCAGCCAAACACCTGATCTGGAGAGGCACAGAATGAGGTGGGAAGCAAGTGACACCCATGGAAGCTCTTTCTAGTACAAGTCTCCACCCCAAAGCTGGGCTGGCCCTCCACCTGCCTGTTGCAGGCCTGGGCAAGGAGGTACACCCCCCAGCTTGCAAAACCCAGCAGCAGGGGAAGGTGTGGGCTTAGAAGACTGCTGACCTAGTTCTGGGAAGCTCTACTCTGAGCCTCACTTGTTTTCTCATCCATGAAGTGGGCTTATGCCCAGATCAGGAATGTAAATAAAACTGCTGCAAAAAAGCTAAGCCAGGCACAAAGGAGAAAGGCGCTGGCTGGCCCAGCCCACCTCACCTCGGAGCAGACCCCGCTCCTGCAGAGTTTGCAAGGGCGGTCTCTTTGCGATAAGCCGCTTTAGTTTGTTCCGCACGCGGTTCTGCTCAGCTCCTTCGGGACACCGACCTGCCGAGGCATGTGGGATCAGAACGGGAGCGCAGCCGAGGCTCAACGAGCCGGGAGAAGCCCCCAGGCCCCGCCGACCAGGCCGCCCCTTACTGGAGCTCCGCCGGCCGCCGATCCGCAGTAGCGGCTTCGACACCCGCTCTGACTCCTCTTCTTCGTCCTCCCCGGCGCTCAGCTCCCCCAGTTCAGCCGGTCCTGAGCCTGACAGGCGCAGCTCCAGGGGGTTCTCTCGATCCTAGATCCGCACCGCAAGATGGTTCGAGGCGGAGGTTGGAAGAGAGAAATCTGCACCTCCTAACCTGCTGCTGGGGTCCTCCGCCCCAGGCCCATCCCAGGGCTCTGCACTGAGACCACCCGGCCCCGCACCACACCACATCCTACAGTTCCTCCTCCACTCCTTCTGCCCGCCCCCGAACCGGCAGAGACTCTCTCGGGTCTCCGTCTGGCCACCTCCCACCCATCTCACCAGGCGTTCGATGACCGCCCGCAGCGCGCGGTGCCAGGATCGCAATTCGGTCTCGTGGTCTGACTGCAGCAGGAACTCATGGCCAGGGATCGTGCGGATCTGAGGGGCCAGCGGGCAAAAGGCCTGGATCAGGGGGGAGGAGCATAAAAAGCAGGGAGGCCAAGCAGGAGACCTGTGCGGGAAAGTTGGGGCGCACCCTCGGGTCGATAGGGGCTTCGGGAATGCGTGGGAGGGCACTCACGTGCAGGACGTTGCGGCGGCTGGACAGGTGGCGGCCGTGGGCCAGGGCCGCTCCGCGCAGGTCCACGCTGCTTTCAGGTCGGCTACCCGCTGGTCCCTGGCAGTTAGGGGAGAAACTGAGGCCACGGCGCTGTTTCCCTCACTGCCTCCCTCTCAACCCGTGGACTGCAGCGCTCCTTCCTCTCTATGTCATCCTCCCCACCTCCGTCCCCACAGCTGGCCTGAGGCAGGGAGAAGTTGTGCCAGAACTCCTCCTGCACCCTGGTTCTCCCCTCCTTCACACTCACCCAGACGGTGGAGGGGGCAGTCGTTGGTGGCTCTCGGTAGAACACCAGGCTGTTACCTGCTAATACGACCCAAGATGGGCCCCAGTTCTTCCTGCAGGTGCGGTGAGGGCAGTGGTAGCAGTGCAAAGGTCAGTTACAGTCACATGGGGAGGGCCTGTCCCAACACTCTGCTCTACCCCTCAGAACCCAAAAACCTGGGCCCCTGCTGTGTACCCTGTTCTCACCTGAGCTTGCGCCCTCCTTGGGCGATCTTGGTCATGTTGAGCAGACCTGACTTTTCTACCTCCTGGGAAGTGGAAGGAAAGGTATCAATAAATCACCCAGCTCCCCCACACAGCCACCATGGCTTTCCCCAGACAGTCTCCCAGGAGTGAGGTCCTTTAAAGTTGGGGTAAGTGCTCGGTAAGAAAAGATACCCAGAGAACATTCAGAAAGAGGAAGATGTATCTGAAGGAGCAAGAACTGGGGGCTAGGGCAGGAAGGATCTTGGCATTCACAAGGAAATGGGAGACTTACATGGGGGTCATCCAGAACCTGTGGCAGAGGCCGGGGGGACTGAAAGGCTGAAGGTTGATCTGAGGGGTCGATCTGGGAGGTGCGTCTGTGGAGGCCGGGCGAACCCTAGGGCAAGAAGTTGGAGAAACAGGTGGAGGAAACTTCAACTTCAGAGTCCCTGGCTGTAGGGGGAGGAGGGGTGCGGATGTGGGTGAGAGGCAGGGGGGTGTGGTGGGTATTGAAGAACTGAAGAACAATGTCTTGCATAAAAAAGAAAGCCTGAAAAGATGGCTTTTCCTGCATGTGATCAGGATGGAGGGATCTCACCCGAGGGTCGTGCAGTTCTGGGGTCCCTGTGCCAGACTCTGAGCCCTCTGCCTGAGGCTGCAGGATACCATTGTCTCTGTTCAGAGTCTGTGTTCCCTCTGTGGAGCCAGGGTTCTGGGGGAAGAGAAAGGTAAAGCTATATCCAGATGCCACCTCAACTGGCTTCCAACACCCTTCTCACAATTTTGTGATTCTTCTGATCTTCTGAGAGCCCCAGCGAGAAAACATACTACTTTGGGGGTCAGTACGGGAAAGGAGGAGTTTGAAGGGACAAAGGGACAAGCAGGAAGGAAAGTCTCACCATCTCTCGGGTGCGAATGTGGCGTGGGGGCTTCCAGGATTTGCAGCCAGTCAGGGAATTTATGTAGAAGCAGCGTCCGGAGTTGGGGTCCAAGTGCTGCTCCCAGGCATCCAGCCTCTGCAGCGGGGGGCATGCAGGGTTTGGAGGCGGGGACCGGGGGCAGCGGCGAAGGTCCACCAGGTTGCAGTACACAGGGGGCTCTGACATGAGGGGCTGGGGTCTTGCCTGCAAGGAAAGAGGGAAGAAAAAGGTAGTTATTCTGCCTGTGCCCCTCCTCAGTCTTCTCTAACTACCTCCTCCTCTCTCCCCCACCATTTTCTCACCACCAGCTCCTGGCTGGGGTGACCCAGGTACTGAGGAAGAAACCCTCGTCCCCAGCCGTTTTTCTTTTCTTTTTTTTTTTTTTTTGACTCCCTCCCTCACCGTCTTTGCTTTTCTCCTCACTTCCTGTTGCCAACTTCCCTCCTCCCCCACCCCACCCCCACCCGAGGACCTCAGGAAAGGGGAACAGGCTTTTTCTTTTTCTGTGTTTGTGGAGGGAGGGGTTGAAGGGAGAGCCCCACCTTCGCATCCTCCAGAGAAAAGGAGGCAGAGAGGGGTGAGGGACCCCTGCTAGCGGAGTATGGGAGAGGAGGGGCCATTTTTCACCCACTAGTAAGTAAGAGAAAGGGGAGGCGCTGAAGCTTCAGGAAGATCAAGGGAGTTACATCTCTACAGAGGACTTGCTAGTGACCTGAATTGGCAAGACAGAACACAGCAAAAACCCTGTCCTGGGCCAGGAGTCAGGAGGCTGAGAGAGAAAAGCATAACCGGGCTGGCCTTTGAGCCCCTCATATCATTTGCCAGGTTCCATGTACCCTCAGCATCTTTGCTGCCTGCTGTCCCTCAGCTAGAATTCTTTCTCATCCAGTTTGCTTCAGGGCTGTCTCTTTCTCCTTATTCAGATTCAACTAAACGGCATTTCCTCAGAGATGCCTTCCCAGATCACTCCAGTCATCCTCCACCACATTTAGCTTCTTGACAGCTCTTATGAGTACCAAGGGTTAGCTTACTTATTCTGTCTGTCCTGTTCGCCACTGTGCCTAGAACTGAGCCAAATGACTGACCTCGCAGAAGAAGAGCTATGACTCACCACGTCTGCGCTGGCCGCTGTCAGCAAGTCTTCCTGGGAAAGGGATCTTTCACTTGGTCCTTCCCGGAAGGGCTTCAGGAGGGTGGGCCTCAGATTGGTAACACTGACACTTCGACATATTTTTGTGGGGAGGGGAGGAGGCTGCTTGGATGAAGCCTGAGCTCTGCCTGGGGGTTCCTGACACAGGGGCAGCTCCTCCATGGAGCCAGGAAGTAACTGTGGGCCTGGAAACAGAGAAATGGGAAGAGTTGGAGGCAGGGTCCCCCCATTGATCTTGGCTGGGTCTCCCATCCTAGGGGTTCACAGAGGAGACAAGAGTAGGTGGAAAATTACATGAGATCTAGAAGGCTTGCGACTAGGAGGAGAGGCGATGTGGACACCATGGTGGGAATGAGGGATAGGAGGGGGTCAGCAGAAGCCTGGGGGAAGGGGATCATGCCAGTAATTCCCAGAAGCCAAGGAGATAAGAAGGTGATGGGGCTTACTCACCAGGAGTCCAGAGGGACTGGCTGGGGGTGATGGAGTTTGGGCTCTGAGAAGGGCTAGGTTCCTCTGTCATGTAGGCAGCTGGGACAAAGATGGGTCGAGAGGTAGAGGGTGCTCCCAGGCGTCTCGCCAACCACCAGTCTGAGTTGGTCTTTCGAAGCAGTAGAAACCTGTCCCCTTCAGCCAGAGACACCTGCCGGCCATCTGCCCCAGTATAAGTGAAAGCATAGAGGGCACAGAGCTGGGACCCCTGAGTAGGGCATCGGGGCCCCAGCCCTAGGCTCCCCCAGGTACTTGGCCACCGCCAGCCTGACAGCATTGTCGTCAGTACTGCCACCTACGGGAAAAAGGGGTGTTGGAGAACCAGAAAAGGACAGGACCGGCTGCTTGCAAGCAGACAGACATGGTTCTAAGAGCAGTGTAGGGTAGAAGGTAAAAACAGGAACCCTGGGGTGAGAGAAGAGGGTACGGAAGAGGGCCCGGGTGAGGGTCAGTAATAGGTTTTGGGGGCTGAGAAGTCCTGGGTGCTGTGACTAATGAGGAAGTATGTCAGTAAGGTGAGAGAGGATGTGGTCAGCAGGCCTGCGAGACCAGCAAGGCAGGAAATCAGAGGAGAGGGTCTAGCTCAGAAATTTTCCTCTGAGTACCTTCTGGGGCCCATCAGAAGATCCAGGGGCAGGAGGAGCTGGTCCTGGGTGGTGGTGGGACTCTTGAGCTGGACACGGGAAGATGTTGAGAAAGAATCAGGTCTGAGACAGAACACAGGCAAAGAGACAAGCATTAATGACAAAGATACAAATATTCATGACACTTTATTAAATTTACATAGGCACCAATGTTTCCATTACCAATCGTCTCAGACCTAAAGCTGCGTGCTTCCTGTGCAAATTCAGGAAAAAAAACCCCATAAAGACAGAGAAACAGACAGCCAGAAAAATAGTAAAACCAAACTGGAGAGAAAGAGAAAGTGGCTGGGAGAAACACAGAGGGGTTCAGAGTTTGAGGAAGAGGTGAAAAGATCTTCTTCTGAATCTGGGATGTGTTTTGGGGAGCTGAGAAGCCTTGATATGATCCTCTGTATACAAACCTTTCGGGTGGGACCCTACCTTAGTGTGTGGGTTCATTCATTCATGCTCTTAACAAGGATTGGCTGAGCAGGTCCTATGTGAAAAACAGTGTCAGCTACTGGAGATAAGAGAGGGGAAAGAGAGAGATGTAGCCATAGCCCTTGCCCTCTTGAAAGCTAAAGACAGATCTTAACTGATGGCATCATAAATGTACTAACCACAACTGAATTAGGGGCTATGGATAAGCAGTACAGGATGCTTTGACAGCACGTGGGAGTGAAAGGTAGGAACTGACCTCCCCTGTCGATTGCCAAAGCTTTGAAACCCATACCTGTGCTTTCTCCTTACCTGACCACATTTTCCCCCTTCTCTCGGTTTCTCCACTGCACAACGTGAGGCTTTCTGTCTGGCTTTGGAGAGGTGGGGTAGGGAGTGCCCCTCCCCCTTAATGACATCCGAGAACTAGCTCTCCTCCCCGGACACGTGATCTGAGGGCTGGGTAGCCAGTACGGGGGATTCGGCCTCAGTGATCTTCCTCCTTGGTTTGCTCCACTTTCAGTATGTGGAGAACTCTACCCTTAACTCTTCCCTCCCACTTCCAAAAGAGTGACCAACTTCATTTATTCATTCGTTCATTCATCTGGTGGTTGTTCGTGCTCAAATCTCAGCCTCTTCTGCTTTCTCTGCTGCACCTGCACTTTATCTTTTTCCTCTTTATTGACTCCTTTCCATTAGTTTTTAAACATATCCAAGTCTCTCCCATCTTTAGACAAACCTCCTCCTGCTGTACTCTCCAGTTGCCACCCTAGCATTCTCTTCCTTTTTACAGCCAAGCTTTTTTGCCTACACATGGGGGTCCCCATTTCCTCTCCCCTCACTCCATCACCTTTGCAAGTTCACTCCTCATAGGGTCACCTCTGACGCTGCAGGGACACTTTGCTGTCCTTACGTTGCTCTACATCTCAGCAGCAGCCAACACAGTTGACCTTTCTCTCCTTCTACAACCTCTGCTGGCGTTCCTCTTACCTTTTTAGCAGTTCCTTCTCTGTTGCATAAGGAAGGACTTTGCTTGTTTCTTAAACCCCAGAGGTCTGACTGAGATTCCGTGCCATTTGCACTCTATAAGCCAAAGGTGGTCTTATTCTCTCCCCAGCTCAGATGACCTCCATATGTTGCTGGTACCATATCTCCAGTCCAGATCTTTCTTTGGAGCTCCAATCTAATCCGCTGTCCCCTGAAAATCTCCACCTGGATGTTTCACAGGTACCACAAATACTGTGTTCTGAACTGAACTTGTCAGCTTTCCACAAACCAGTTTCTCTTTCAGTCCCACCATTAAGTTAAATTTATATTTACAAACATTTAGTAAATGCTTACTACCACGGGTGCCAGGCAAGAACTGTGTGCTAGGCATTATCAATCAAGGTGCCCTCTCATAACAATTAAAATACAGTGTGATAACCAGTATGATAGGGGAAATATGATCATCTGTTGGAGCACACACAGGGTATACCCAGCTGCTCAGGTCAGAAACCTGGCAGCCAAACTTAACTTCTCTTGTTTCCTCCCCACTCACATTTAATTGATTACTAAATCTTTCCAGTCTATCTACAACTAGCCCAGATGATATCATCTTTGAACTAGTCTCCTTGCATAGAGCTCTGCTTCCAGTCCATTCCTGGCATAGCAGCCAGAGTGAAGTTTCTAAAACACAAAAATGCCCTGCCACTCTCCTGACTTAACTTTTCAAAGGCTTCCAGTTTTTCTCAAAGTCCAAGTTCTACAATATGGTTTACGAGACTTTCTCCTTTTAGCCTAGCATTTTCACACTCCCCACCACAAACTCCATACGCCAGCCACACACTAATTCCTCACATTCCTAAAGTGCATTGAGGCCTCTGGTCCTTTGCAGAAGTTGTTTCCTCTGCTAGAAACACTTCCTCTTTCCACTCCTACTAGCCTTCACCTGGTGAACTCTTACTCATCAGCCAGATCTCAGTGGAAAGGTCATTTGCACAAGAAGACCTCTCAAACCCTTAGAGTCCCGTAGGGGCCCTAACTAGGAGATCCTACAGCAAGTTTTACATTCCCCCGTGATAACTTTCAGGATACTTTAAAGTTTTTGACTTTCTGACTTTCCAGGAAGACTGTAAGCTCTGCCAAGGAAGCAGCCTGTATCTATTTTGTGAATAATTGTATCGTATCTTCAATGCCTTGTGTAGTGCGAAGTAATCTCTCCGTGCTTGTTTCCTCATCTAAAAAATGAGAATGAGAGAAGCTATCTCATGGTTTGTTTGTAATTTTTAAAATAACAACTATTTTCTCATAGCCTACAATTTTACGGGGCAGAAATTTCAGCAGGGCTCAGCTGGGTGATTCTTCTGTCCCTTGTGGCATTGACTAGGGCCACTTGGTGGTATCCAGCAGGTAGATAGACAGGCTGGTCTGGAGAGCTTCACTCACCTGACACCTTGATGAGGCTGACTGGAATGCTGGGATCAGCTGGCGCTGTCAGCCAGAGTGTCAACAGGACACCTCTCCAGCATGGCAATCTCAGGGTAGTAAGGCTTCTTGCAAGGCATCTCAGGGCTATTAGAGTTTTCCAAGAAGACTGGGCAGAAGCTGCAAGCCTTCTTATAGCTTAGATTCAAAAGGCCCAGAACCTCCAGAGTTTTTTTAGAATTAAACTTATGTTCACATATAAGTGAATTATTATTACACATAAATTTACGTATATATACATAATGCTTAGAACAATGCTTAGCTCGTAAGTACTATCAAGTATTATTCTTAAAGGGATACAAAGATGATTAAGAAGGGTCCCTTTCTCATTGACTGATACGTTTCTTTGAAATATATATATACTTACTGCCAAACTCTGAGCCTTCTTACTTCTCCTCAGTCTGACCTTTTCCCTACACATGTTTCCTCCCGTTTAATGAGACTGGCTGATTATGCGCTGCAGACTGGTATTAAATCAATATTTAATAGTCACATTTTTAAAAATTAATAGGCTATCCACACTAATTTTCATTGCGTCACTAAATTAAGTCTATCGTAACTCTCAACTCCAGAGGTCTGATTCTTATGAACTCGAATCGAGAGTCGGCCATTGCGAAGAGCCACTGTCCAGACATCGACACTTCTGCCAGACAAGTGGAGCCCTTAGTTTCCGTCAGCGCCTTCGGGCTGCGTCGGAGGATTAAAGTGCGCCGCGCCGAACACTTAGAGGTCTCCTCCGGCCCGCCCACCAGGAAAGTGCCGCTCTGGCACTGCATCTACGGCCTCTCCGTCTCTATGACACTCTTTTCCTGTTTCCTAGTGTTGCATGATGGGAAAAACAGCCTACTTTCCGGGAGCCGGGCGTGGGGAACCGCCTAGTTCCGAACTCCATTTCCCGGCGTGCCTCGCGGCGGTTGCTCAGCCCACTGGCGGGAGGCCGGTTCCGGTTGCATCAGCGTGGAATCCACGGCGAAATGAGATTGTTCGTGAGCGAGGGTGCCCCAGGGACCCTGCCTGTGCTGGCCGCGGCCGGGAGGGCCCAGGGCAGAGTGGAGCTGCTCATCAGCACTGTAGGCCCAGAAGGTAGTCGGGCTGGTGCTGGTGGGTGGTGGATGAGGGAGGTGGGACCGAAACACCACCATGTAATTGTCTTCACCAAACCCCCACCTCTCACCATGCACTCGGTTAACCTCCTCCCGCATTGTCCTTGGGCACTCCATCCCTCTTTCCTCCCAGCACATCTTCATCAGTCACTTCCCTTAACTACCCTCAGTGTACCCTTCTCTTATCTCTTGCCTGCCTGCCTTCCTTCGTCTTCCAGGACCCCGCCTCACTCCAGTGAACCTCTTTACCCTTGATAATCTTCTCCCACACCTGCCAGGCACCCCACCCTACTCCACACACACTCACCAGTCACTCACATGACAACTCCTAGGCACCCCTTTGTCGTTCTTAGGAAACCCTGCTCTCCTCTCCTAAAACAAACGGTACACACATACTCCTTTCCGTTTTACCTCTTATCATTCGCAGCCATCTGTTTGGGTAATTCTTAAGCTGTTCTCTTGTCAGTCCTCCCAGTTCTCTTAATTTTGTTCTCCTGATGTAGCTGAGATCATTCTCAGATATCCTAGTTACTTTCAGTTGTTCCAGTTCTTGGCTGCAGCACTGTCCCAATACCACCACCTCCTTGCTGCAGTCCCCATCTGTTGTTTCCAGCTGGCAGTCTCAGCTGAACACCTGCTGGCCTTTCCAGCTCATTCTGGACCCACCCCCTTTCGGTGGTCCTATCGTGGGCCCTCTAGTTGAGACTGCCCATCTTTCTTTCCTTCCCCCTGCCTCCAACAGTGTGAAGTTGTCCTTCTAAATTGACAGAATTTTTCTTTTCGTTTCCCTGTTTTTCACCCATTTTCCTCTCCTGCATCAGAGTGTGTGGTCCCGTTCCTGACCCGGCCTAAGGTCCCTGTCTTGCAACTGGATAGTGGCAACTACCTCTTCTCCACCAGTGCAATCTGTCGGTCAGTATTGATCCTTGATACAGGGAGGTGACCGAATAAAATCAGGGATTACTGTCCTCTGTGTGGCCTTATTTACAACCACTGTTGCACTGGAGGGTGAGAAATGGGCTAGACAAATGGACCCCTCTAATTCTACATTCTCTTGTTCTGTCCCTGAGCAGATACTTCTTTCTGTTATCTGGCTGGGAGCAAGATGACCTCACCAACCAATGGCTGGAATGGGAAGCCACAGAACTGCAGGTGGGACTGAGACGAGGGGGTGGCAGGCAGGCCCTTGCTCTGCATAGCCGTCCTGACCTGTGTCTCCCGCATTTTAGCCAGCTTTGTCTGCTGCATTGTACTATTTGGTGGTCCAAGGGAAGAAGGGGGAAGATGTTCTTGGCCCAGTCCGGAGAGCCCTGACTCATATTGACCATAGCTTGAGTCGTCGGAGCTGTCCTTTCCTGGCTGGGGTGAGTTGGGCCTTGAGATGGGGATCAAGGAAAGCTGTGTGGTGTAAGAGGTAAAAAGGAGGACTGTATTCCAAGTCCAAACCCCGAAACTGCTGCTTATTAGCAGTGTAACCTTTAAAAATCACTTAATTCTCTAACCTTCAGTTTTTTTCATCTTTTAAATGAGGGTAGTATTAGTACCCACCTCAGTGGGTTATTGTGAGGGTTAAGTGAGATAATTCAAAGTGCTTAACACAGTGCTTGATACATAGTAAGTGCTTAGAAAATATAAGATATTATTATATACATTGTGAAGAAACCGATTGTCTCACCTGTGTACTTTTTCTTTCCTTTCCTCAACAAAGGAGACAGAATCTCTAGCTGACATTGTTTTGTGGGGAGCACTGTACCCATTACTCCAAGACCCAGTCTACCTCCCTGGTGAGAACCCCCCAGCCCCAACCCCAGGAGCTTGGTGTAGGGCTTCCAGAGTGGACAGAATATTGAGGACCCACTTTGAGGTGTAGCTTGGCAGGACAGCTACAGCAGAAAGATGACTGAGGGAATGGGGGAAGGCAACTGGAGAAACTTCGTGAAGAAGGGGAGGAGGTCCTCTCCCACCTGCCCATTCTAGGTTTTGATACCCTCTTTATTCCCATGCCCACAGAGGAGCTGGGTGCCCTAAACAGCTGGTTCCAGACACTGAGTTCTCAGGAGCCATGTCAGCGAGCTGCAGAGACAGTGTTGAAGCAGCAGGGTGTCCTGGCCCTCCGGCCCTACCTCCAAAAGCAGCCCCAGCCCAGCTCGTTTGAGGGGAGGGCTGTCAGCAATGAGCCTGAGGTTTGGAACAGAGCCTCAGTCCCTGGTGGGGTGGGGGGAGTGGCTTGGGGAGGGACTTTGAGCATGGCTACTGACTTTTTCAGTTGTTGGGGAGCATGGAGAGAATTTGTTTATACCCCCCCACCCCATGCACACACCTGGTGAGTGATTGTGTCCACCCTTCATAGGAGGAGGAGCTGGCTGCCCTGTCTGAGGAGGAGATCGCTCTGGCTGTAGCTGCCTGGGAGAAGGGCCTGGGAAGCTTGCCCCCACTTCAGCCGCAGCAGAGTCCAGTGTGAGTAGGCACACATGAGTGGGGCTTGGTTTCTTACATGGCAATTGTTGACAGAGCCCATACTTGCCTGTCAGGTCCCCTTTGCTGAGCTTTCTTTAGTTTTCCATTCTCTTTACCTCTTGACTAATATTTCGGACATGCTGTCCATCAGCCCCTTCTGCACCCATGTTTTTAGCTACTCTCGCCCTGTTGGTTGCATCTGAATCAGTTTTTCCAGCTCAGATTTCTTTTCTGAGCTCCGGACATATTTGTCAGATTGTCTCCTAGATTCCTCCACCTCCACTGGCACTGCAAACTCAACATTTCCAAAAGTAAACTTATTACCTTCCCTGCCAGCTTCTCTTTCTCTCTTTTATCCACTTGTCTAAGTGAATGACTCCCACCTTCTAACTAAAAATCCAGGCCAGAAATCTTGGTGTCTCTCATCTCCTCCTGTATCATTTATTCCATTACCAGGTCATTGATTCTAGCTCCTTAGGAGTCCTGTATCCATCCCTTCTCCTCCTCATCCTCACTGCTGCTTCCATAGATTGGGCCTCACCATCTCTTACCTTCTCCTTCCCTGCTGCTCTGTGCTCCACACTGCCACCAGAATGGCTGCTTAAAACTGCCCATATTATCCTCTCACCCTGCTTTTCAGGATTCTCCAGATGGTTTCTTTGTGTAGTTCATGAGGCCTTTCGTGATCTGGCCCTTGCCTTCATTCTCAGCGTCCTATTCTGTCACTTTCTTGCTACACTAAGATAATATTCATACACATAGGTAGGTTTTTCCATCAAAATGAGATATTTGTAGTTCTGAATGTGTTTTTATTCAATAAAGATATGAGTGTCCACTCCTTGTAAGGCCCTGTGTGCTGGGAGCTGGATCTACAGAGGGAAACACAACAGACAAGGCCTCTGCTTTCATGCTACTTTGAGACTAGTAGGATAGACAGGTATTTTAAAAACTGTCACAGAAATGTATAATTATAAATTTCGGTAAGTACTGTGAAGGAAAAGCACGGGATGCTGTGAGAAAATATAAGAGATTAACTTAGAAAAGTGACAGTTGAACGAAGACTTGCAAGATGAGTAGGAGTCAGTCAAGCAGGGGGAAGTCTGGGGGAAGGATGTCTCAGGTAGAGGAAGCATCATTTGGCTCTTTTTAAGGAATTGATGAAAGGCCTGTGGCTGGAGGCTGGTCAGCAAAGGGCCAGATGGGTTAAGATGAGTTTTGAGAGGCAGGCAGGCTGAGGCCATATCATGGTGTCTCTCACACCTTGGTGTCTTCGCCCGTGCTGTTCCTTCTCCCTGGAATGCCTGCATTCTGATCTACCTGACGTACACTTGTTCCTCAAGAGACTGGTTCTATCATTTCTTCCTCCCTAGAGCTTGAGAGAGTCTTAAGTGCTTCATCTTTTGGGAGCTCCCCTTGTCATATGACGATGTCATAGTCTCTTTATGTGTCTGTGTCCTCACTAATCTATAAGCTTATTAAAGATAGGGGCACTCTTTTATGTGGCCCATTTTCTAGAGCAGGGCCAGGCGTTCAGCAGATAATGATAAAATTTGAATGAGTTCTTTAAAGTCCGTCCTTTGTTTATTCACTCATTTTAAGTATTTCTGTGAGTGTCTGTTGTGGATTCAGTTTAGCACTAAGCACTTTGGAGGTAATAAAGAATAGGAGGAAGACTTTCTCAGGTGTTTATATAGGCTGACATATTTAAATGCAGATATAGAGGGGGAGACAATTGGCATTAAAAACTCTAGAGCCAAACCAGGATGTCTTCTGAGCTTTTCCTTCTGACTGAAGGACATCCCCAGGGTCTTGATCTGGCAAATTCCCACCCATTCTTGAGGCCAACTCAAGTAGTTCTGCCTCTGTAAAGTCTTAATCTTAGGCTGGAGATGCTTGCCATCCTTCTGCCTTCTTTGGCAACATGTATCTCTCATTGCACTGATTGTGGTCAGAAGTTACATGGTAGAATGTAACCCCCTTGAGGCAGAACCCCAGGCATACTCACCTTTATATCTACCACCGTAGGAAGCACACTTGAGACAGAAGCTACAGGGTAACACAAAAGGAACACCACAGAATGTGTGGTACAGAATGCTTAGCAGTTTGGGATACAAGGATGACTGGGAGGAAGGCTGATCGCCAGTGGGAAGGCTTTCCTGAAGGAGCTGATTTCTAAGCTGGATTTCTGAGAAAATTATGGTATTCAGTTACGGGGAGAAAAGACAATGAATGCAGGAGAACTCAGTGAGATCTTTCTTGAGGAAATGAGCTGTAAAATGTTCCAGGAAGTAGAGGGACCATCTAACTGGATATGTAGCTTTCAGCTGGGAAGAAGGGTGAGGCTAATGTGAGGGAATCATTTGAGTCTTTGTTAGCAGAAGAAATTATGGGACTCAGTGAGCTCACAGGATGCCTGGGGTTGAAGGACACGGTAAGTGATGGGAGCCAGCGATTATAGGTTGAGAATGGCTGGAAAGATGAAAGGAGCCGTGATGAGGTGTCAGGGCTGGGGTGGGGGTAGATACAGGGTGTGTGCAGCTGAGCTGTCGGGGTGATGAGGGATGAAAAGAGAACAGTGGATTGAGTGACTTCCGACGGCAGATTGAGTGGCATGACTAGGAATGATCCTGGGAAAGTGGGGAGAAGGTGGCTATGAAGGCAATGACTGGTCCCTGCTGGTGTGAATCAGGCCATGAGGAAGTGACTGGCATGGGTTAGGGAGGGGAGAGTCGAGGGATTCAAAAGGATTTGGGAAGACTTGTATAGGGGTTGGCAAGCTGTAGGGATTTCCGGTTGTGACTAGAGGTGATGTTAACATAGTGCCTGGGAAGAAAGGGAGAGGTCAGCACAGGGAAAGTGTTCTTGGGTGGCATCAGAATCCAGGGAGCATCAAATGATGGTGGTTGGACAGAGCCTGGGGAGAGCTGTCAATAGCCAGGTGGTTGGAGCTGAGAATGAGCTCATGGAGAAGATGGCAGTCACAATGAAAGGAGCAGAGGTCAGTGTCAGAATGCAGCTCCTTAGGAGCAGTACACGAGGCTTGCTTGCTGGGCAAGGCCTTTTAATCGCAACTATAGGGGATCTCATGGCTTTTGAGCGAAGTTTATGGGCCAGTGGGTTCATGTGAGGAAAGACTACAGATGGACATGACCCTGTGACTGTAGAACAGATCTGTGTCTGGTGCTCTGTGCACTTTGGGTCCCTCCTGACCCTCTCGTCTGTCCCCCACCCCGCTGTCCTCTTCCTCCTCTACCAGGCTGCCCGTGGCTGGGGAGAGAAACGTGCTCATCACCAGCGCCCTTCCTTATGTCAACAACGTCCCCCACCTTGGAAACATCATTGGCTGTGTGCTCAGTGCTGACGTCTTCGCCAGGTGGAGCCGCTGCTGGGGAGAGACCTGAGGGAGCAGTGGACACCAAGGGTGGAGGCTGGAGGGACACTGGGGACGTGGGAGGGGCTGAGGTGGGGCTCCCATGATCACCACATTCCCTTCCAGGTACTCCCGGCTCCGCCAGTGGAACACCCTCTATCTGTGTGGGACAGATGAGTATGGTACAGCAACAGAGACCAAGGCTATGGAGGAGGGTCTAACCCCCCAGGAGATCTGTGACAAGTACCATGCCATCCATGCTGACATCTACCGCTGGTTTAATATCTCATTTGATATTTTTGGTCGAACCACCACTCCGCAGCAGACCAAGTAGGTTTCCTCTCGTCAGGCAGAAGTGGAGGGTGAAGGCTGGGGCTGGGGCAGTGGACTATCCAGGAGACAGAAAGATGGAAGGAGCCAAGATTGTTGCCCCTCCACCCCCCACTCCAAACTTAGAATCTGAATGTTGTCCTGAAATGTGTCCCAGGCATTGTTAAGGGGATTCAGTGTGTGCAGAAGCCTGACCAGGGGCTGGAGGAACAGACAAGGGACGGAAGGGACAGGACTTAGGCTCATAGGAAGGGTCTGCCTTCCCCCTGGCGCCTCCCTTCAGTCCCCTGGCTGCCGTGGTCTCAGGACAGCCCCTCCCACTCCTGTGTGTTTATAGCAAAAACACTTCTCTTCCTTTGCTTGACTGTCATCCTTATAAAGACTAGAGTGGACAGGCTGCCAGCTGACAGTGCTGTGCAGTTTAGCAGTTGGGCTGATTTAATTTTAATTTTTAGGACATATCAAAGAACTAAACAGTCCTATCCTTTTGGAGATTTTTGTTAACGAAAAATACAAAACAGATATGTCTGTATTTGACAAAAGTAAATTTTAAAGTGATGAGGAAAGAGATTGTGGGGAGAGTTGGGGAATGTATGTGAGGGGCCTGGACTCATCAGTAAAAAAAAAAAGATGACTAGATGGCTTAGCCTTGAGGGGGGCTTCTGCCAGATTTCTTTGGCACTCGGACTGCTGGGTGGAGCGGCAGGAGGGAGGGGCACACCGCTTCCTCTTACTTGCTCTGGCCTGTCCCTCCCCATCCCTCGCTCACCTCGCCAGAATTACCCAGGACATCTTCCAGCGGTTGTTGGCTCGAGGTTTTGTGCTGCAAGATACTGTGGAGCAACTGCGGTGTGAGCGCTGTGCCCGCTTCCTGGCTGACCGCTTTGTGGAGGGCGTGTGTCCCTTCTGTGGCTTTGAGGAGGCCCGGGGTGATCAGTGTGATAAGTGTGGCAAGCTCATCAATGCCACTGAGCTCAAGGTGAGAGGAGGGTCTCTTGGGAGCCCAGTCTGGAAGGAGACAATCTCTATTCCTGAGGGACTCCTGCTCCCATCCCACTTAGGATTTTTGTTTTAGCAGTGGCTAAAGACCTTTCACCGCTGGCTCTTCCAACTCCGTCTCAGCGCTCATCACCCAGTCCATTGGATAAATTTTCATTGAGCATTTACTGTGTGCTTTGCATTGTATGGGGAAATAAACAAGTTCAGTTCATACTTGCCTACCTTTGCTCCTGCTTCCCACCACCTGGTCTGCATTTTAGTTCTTCCTCCTGTAAATACCACCTTTTCTTCTGCTCCATGTTTATTCATTTGTTAGTTCATTCATTCATTCATTTATTCAGCAAACTTTTTTGAGTCTTTGCAGTAAGGTAGTCACAGTTCTAGGTGTTGGATGTAGCAGTGAACAAGACAATTTTATTTAGTGTGGGGAGGAGACCAATGCAAAAGACAGAATGTAGTTACTATAGAGAAAACTGCTGGGAAGATGTGGGAGAGAGTGACTTCTGGGAGATGCTGTAAGCTAAGTGATTAGGGAAGGCCTCTTAGAGGAGGTAACATTTGAACCTAGAGTTTAACTGAAGCATGAGAAGGAGTCAGAAGGTGAAGAGTGGGGTTAAGAGCATTTCGAGCAGAAGGACCGGGACATGCAAAGGCCCGAGGCAGCAAAGAACTGAAAGAGGAATTGAAAAGGCCAGCGTGGCTCACAGTGAGTGGGGAGGCTGTGGGTAGGGGTGTGGAGTGAGACGAGGTCAGGCAGTGACGAGATTTCCAGGGCCTGGTCAGCCACCGCAGAGTTGGAAGGCAGGCTTCTCTGGATAGTGGGTAGGAGGGAAGCAAGAGAGAAAGTGGGGGAACCAATTTGGAGGCCAGAGTGGTTGCTCAGAAATGGGATGATGGCAGCTTAGACTAGGTTAATAGCAGTAGAAATGGAAAAAAGAAAAGGATTTGAGATACGTTTGGCAGCAGACTCTGTAGAATGGATAGACTGGAATTCGGGGTGGCAAGGAAGTCAAGAAGACAGCAGCTTGTACATTTTTTGGCTTGAGCAGCTTGGGTAGACGGTAGCACTGTCTACAGCCATGGGCAGGATTGGATGAAGAGCATTCCGGTGGAATGCTGTTTGGGTTTAAGTTTGAGATGCCTGTTAGACACCCAGGGAGGCGTGTTAGTCAGGCAGTTGATACAGCATGTGGATTTCAGGAGAGAGGTCCTGAGAGGTCAATTTTCTCACCTTTAGAAGCCCAGATCAGAACTCACTTGGAAGCTTTCATTGATTGGCCCCACCGAACTGTTTACTCCTTTAGCCATCATCCCTCAATGTTTGTACAGTCAAGTTGTCCCATGAAAATAAGTATTTCTTGATGTTTTGCCGAGTAAAGGCCTGCCCTTGTCTCTCAGGCAAGCGCTCTGTCCCTGCTTGACTGTAACTTCCTCAAGGAGCGGAGCCCTGGGTTCTTCTCTTTCGTCACTCCTTCTGCTCCGCCCAGCTGTGAAAGGCGCAGGGCACTGTGCTGAGCCTGTGCTCGGAGAATGCTTTTTCCTGTTCTTTGGAGTGCTAGACGGGGACGTGACACTCTGGGTAACAAATGTTGTGCTATGCAGACCTGATTCTCCAAGTTCAGAGAAGGCTCAAGTAAGTAGTTGCTGAGGTGGCCGGGTGTGAGTGTGAGGCTAGGCTGGGTGGCACACTGGGGACCTCATCTCTCTGTGTCTCCCCCCTCGCCCGGACAGCTCCTGGGCCTGCCATCCCGATCCCAGCTGTCCTGCCTTGGGTCACCCCTTCTCTTAACTTCCCTTCACAGAAGCCTCAGTGTAAAATCTGCCGGTCGTGCCCTGTGGTGAAATCCTCTCGGCACCTGTTCCTGGACCTGCCTAAGGTGAGTGGGCCCTTCCCTCAAGCCAGTCTGCACGACGTCTTCTGCCCCGTCTGCTTCAGCCACAGGCAGAGGCAAATCTATACCAAATCCCTCTCAAATGCTTTTAATTTCCATTTTTAAATTATACACGCTTACTGCAAAAAGATGCAACAGGTCAAAGGGCACAAAGGGAAAGGCCCGGGCCCGTCTGCCAGAGGTGTGTGCTGCTGCTGAGTCTCCTTTGTGTCTGTTTAGAAGCAGTGCATGCCTATGAAAGCATTTTTATGTCTTTTTTTTAAATGTCTTTTTTCCCCCTTAATACAAATTAGGTCATGCGTTCATACTTCTTTGCAGCCTACTTTCTTTTACTTCACAGTGTATCTTAAACAATTTTCTACTTTGGATTTGCCTCCTTTTTTTACTTTTTAAACTTTTTGTTTGGAAATAATGTCAAGGTTGCAAAAAGACTTGCAAGAATAAGCAGTTGCTAGAACAAAGAACCTTGTGGTTTTTACCCAGAAGAACCTCATGTACCCATTTCCCAGATTCACTGGTTGTTAAGATTCTGCTCCATTTGCTTTAGCATATTCTCTCTTCTCATGCGTGGATGTGGATGTGTCTGTGTAGCCTCTTTCCTCTTAAATGCTTCATTGTATGTTTCCTAAGCAAAAAGACATTCTTGCATAACCACAGTAAACAACTTCAAGAAATTTAACATTGATACAGTTGTGTGATCTACCATCCGTATTCCAGTTTTGTCCGTTATCCCAGTAGTATCTTTTATAGCATTTTTCTGTAGTGCAGAATCTAGCTCAGGATCATATATTGCACTTCGTTTTTCTATCTCTTTAGTTTCCTTTAATCTGAAACAGTTCCTAAGCCTTTATCTTTTATGACATTAACAATTTTTAAGAATATAAGCTCTGACCGCCCCCCCCCCCCCCCCGTTTAAAATAGAATATTCCTCACTTTGGATTTAGTGGCTGTTTTCCTCATGATTGGATTCAGATTATGCATCTTTAGCTGGAATATTATATAGATGATGTGTTCTTTCCAGAGGCACATGGTGGCCATTTACCCCTCATTGGTGATGTTAATTTTGTTCAGTAAAAGTGTTACTCAGCTTCTCCACTGTATATTTAATATTTTCCCCCTTGCAACTTGTCAGCAGTCTGTGGCAATACACTTTAAGACTATGTAAATACCTTGTTCTTCATTGAAAGATTCCCACTTATTCAATCATTCTTACCTGAAGAATGAATTTTCACTAAGCTTTTCCAACTTTACCTTTCCCTCCACATTGACCTTGACTCCTTCAGTCATTTATCTAGTTATCTATTTGTTATCAGTATGGACTCATGGATTTGAATTTTTTCCAGTGGTTTATAATTCATTCCTGTCCTAAATGATTTTCATGCTCTAATTGTCCCTTATTTGACCAGTGGGAGCCTCTTCAAGATTGCTTCTCTGGGTGTTTCTGAGGTCTCCCACCACTTTTTAAGCACTTCCCTTTTTTCTGGCATAACAAGATATTCCACGTTTATCTTGTTCCAGCCTGGGGCTCAGCCATTTCTCCCCCGAACCCTGGTTGCTTTCAGTAGGGAACAGTATTAGAGACCAAGATTTACGTGTGCTCTTTTCCACTGGGGTCTCCTTGCTTCTGTGCCCTGTCAGCAGAGAGTTAGGCTTTTATTTTAGGGTCACACTGACACCTGCAATTCCAGTTCCTCCCCACAGAGTTCTTCCACAGTCTTCCTCATTTCATAATTTTATCTCCCATCTTCCACACAGTAAGTACCCTGGTTCCCAACATTATTTACTCATTTGCTTGATCCTACAATATACCTAAAAATAATTTCAGAATTGCTTCACCAACACCACTACCAAAAAAACTACTAAGAAGCATTTAGGGTTTGTTGGCAGTCCTGCCCCTTCCCCCAAACTGAGGGGATGTAATTAAATGTGTTCAAAATGTCTTAGCTTAGTTTTGTCCCCTTTTAGTGTGGTTATGTTACTGAAATCAGCTAATAAATTTGGTTCATTTGCTTTTAGTTCTTTTTTTCTCACCTCATACTTGTTAATTTAACTTAATTTTTTGAATATGTAGAACATGAGTATGCTTCTAAAAAATCAAAACCATGCAAACAGGTATACTCAGGAAAGTGTCACTCCTTCATTCCCTTTCCTGTCCATGCTACCTGGCCCTCCTGTCTCCTGTAGGTGGTCCGCTTTGTCTTCTGATTTATTCTCAGTATGTTTGTTTTTATAAAGATAAGCTTATATATAAAGATAAGCAGACAAACATATCTGTGTATGTTGTTTATCTTGTACAAAATATAGCATACTGTATATACTTGCATTTTGTTTTTTTCACCTAGAACTATTTTGTAGAAATCACTCCAAATCAGGATTATGCTATATCAGTTCATAAAGATCATCCTTACTCAGTTTCTTTTCTTTTCTTTTTTTTTTTTTTTTTAAACTAGCTGCATAGCACGCAATTCTGTGTGGGTACTATAGTTTATTTAACTGATTTCCTTTGGTTGCCATTTAGGTAGTTCCCAGTATTTTGCAGTTACAAATAATGTTGCAGTGAATAACCTTGTGTATATGTATTTTTGTATTGTGGGAAGTGTATCTTGAGGATAAATTCCTTAAAGGGGGTCACTTGCTGTGTCCAGGATAAATGCATATGTAGTTTATTGCCAAATTTTCCTCAATAGGTGGTGTTCTGTTTTGCATCCCTCCCTGCCGTGTGTGTGCACCTGTTTCCCCACAGCCTTACCAGTAGGGTATACTGTCAGGCTTTGGATGCTGTGGTGTTTATGTGGATGAATCACATGAACCATCCCTTAAAGAAGATTTTTCTTTGTTTTTCTGCTTACAAAAGTGATAACACGCTTTAAAAAAACATTTCGGATAGAAATACATGGTATAAAAGTGAATGTTCCCCTTAATCTCATGTGAGAATAAAGCACTGATATATTTTTCCTCGAATTTTTTGGGCTTATATTAGTCTCTGTATAATTATTTTTATAATAATAGGATTATACCATATATTACTGTTTTGCAGTTCGCTCTACTTAATATATTTCTGAGATATATGCATATCAGTACATACAGGTCTACCTCACTCTTTTTAATGACCTTACCAGTATTTCATTGTGTTGATATACTATACTACTTTATTTATTTGTTTATTTAATGGGGGGCACGTAATTAGGTTGGTTGGTTGGTTGATTGATTGATTGATTGAGGTACTGGGACTTGAACCCAGGACTTCGTGTATGCTAGGCATTAATTCTACCACTGAGCTGTACCCTCCCCCCTTACCACATTACTGAACCAAGGGAATTAGTTTTAATTTTTGCTGTGATGAACAGTGTGTTTCTTTATATACATCTGTACACACTTGTGTGAATATTTCTGTTGAAAAAATTCCTAGAAGTAGAATTGCTATGTCAAAGTCATGAATCCTGTCATTCTAATTATATATTGCCAAACTACTCCGAAAAGGTTGTACACATTTTCCCTTATGCTGACCACACGTGCAAATGTCCTAAATCAGCGCTCTCTGCTTCTGTGCCATCTCAGCTGGAAAAGCGGCTGGAGGAGTGGTTGGAGAAGACATTACCTGGCAGTGACTGGACACCCAATGCCCGGTTCATCATTCGTTCTTGGCTTCGGGATGGCCTCAAGCCACGCTGCATAACCCGAGACCTCAAATGGGGAACCCCTGTACCCTTGGAAGGTTTTGAGGACAAAGTAAAAACCCTGTGCTTTATTCATATCTCATATTATTCAGCTGTGGGGTTTGGACCCTGGGCTTGCGCAGAATAGATGGTGATTGTGTCTTGTTTCAGTCTGAGACTTTGGGTTGGTGGGGTTTTCCCAGTGTTCCTGCATCCTACCGTGTCTCCTTCTTCCTGACTCCAGGTATTCTATGTCTGGTTTGATGCCACTATTGGCTACGTGTCCATCACAGCCAACTACACAGACCAGTGGGAGAGATGGTGGAAGAACCCAGATCAAGTGAGCAGTTCTTGGTTAGCCTGTCCATGGGGAGGGGGTTTGTGGGAGGATGGTTAGGGTTGGGTAGCTGATCTTTCTTGGGTCTTTGAAAAGGATCTTAGGAGCTCTGTCTCCCAATTATATTCCATAGGTGGACCTATATCAGTTCATGGCCAAAGACAATGTTCCCTTCCACGGCTTAGTCTTTCCTTGTTCAGTCCTAGGAGCTGAGGACAACTACACCTTGGTCAAGAACCTCATTGCTACAGGTACCCTGGAGGACTGGAGCTGGGAGTGTTTCTAGGGACTTAGGGCCAAGGCAGGACTTGGAGGAGGTTCCTGGAGAGATGCTAGATCTTGAGTTAGGAGTTGAGATGAAATATTTCGGGAGTGAGTAGAACATGAAAATGCAATCCAGAAAAGGAAAAAGAACCTGAAGAGAGCAAAAACTCAAAGCTAAGTTTTGTAATGGTAGAAGTAAAGGGAAGAAGGCCAAAATGGAGAGGAAGGATCTCCCAGGTTCTGTGCAGGCCAGCTACTCAAGTGTTGCTGGACACCCATAGCTGGGGTTGAGGGAGAGGAAAGGGGAATTTGTGGGGCAGAGAGAAAGGACATGACTTGAATGGATGGTTCTCATTCTTCTCTGTCCAGAATACCTGAATTACGAGGATGGGAAGTTTTCTAAGAGCCGGGGTGTGGGAGTGTTTGGGGACATGGCCCAGGACACAGGGATCCCTGCTGACATCTGGCGCTTCTACCTGCTGTACATTCGTCCTGAGGGCCAGGACAGTGCCTTCTCCTGGACAGACATGTTGCTCAAGAATAATTCTGAGCTGCTTAACAACCTGGGCAATTTCATCAACAGGTGGGACACGGTGAGGGGTCAGAGTCAGCAGATGAGCTCCGGTGGGGCTAACTCCACTCTGGGATGGGAATGTGGGAAGGGCGGGGGAGGGGAGGAGGCTGTGAGGGCTGGGGAGGGCAGTGTGGAGAGGAGGTTCTGTCAATCGGGATCTGCTCCTGGAACATAAGAGGCAATGTATGTTCGGAGAAGTTAGTTGTAGAGATGGGATTTAGCAGAGTTGGTCACAAAGTGAATTTTTGCTCATTGTTTTCTTATTAATGTTCTTTATAGAATTGGAAATGTGTTCTCTCCTAGCAAAAAAAATTCACTTGCAGACCATTGAAAAGTTTGGCTGAAGGAAGGCATTATTTGACCATAGGGGTAGGATGCTTCTGTACTCTTTGGAGTCTTGTTGCTTTAGGCTCACATGCCATTGTGGGTCCCTACCTCAGCTATTCTGTGCTCTAAAGAAATAGCCCCCATGGCTCCCCACCATGGAGGATACTTCAGGTCTGGTCATCAACCACGTTTAAACGTAGTCCCTACTATTTGTTTGTCTGATAGCAATTAACATATATTTCAACTTGATCATTCTGAGTATTGACTTAAAAATAAAACCAATAGTTGCTTAACTTTAAAAGGTTTCTTGACATAAGGGTTTCTCTATGTAGATTGTCTATTATGTGCAAGGTTATATTCTTAGGAGAGAGAGAATAAGGAATTAATTTAAGTTTTGCCTTCCACCTTGAGGATGCCAGGTGGTTTCAGTTCTGAGAAAATGTGGAATTAAGAAAATCAGGTCAAATTTCTATAAGGAGACTCTTTTCTCTCCCTTCTCCCTTCCCTACTCCCTTCCAGAGCTGGGATGTTTGTGTCTAAGTTCTTTGGGGGCTTTGTGCCTGAGATGGTGCTTACCTCTGATGATCGGCGCCTGCTGGCCCACATCACCCTGGAGCTCCAGCACTATCACCAGCTGCTGGAGAAGGTTCGGTAAGTAGTCTATACTTCTGTCTAATCTCTGATCTGCTGGCACGTTGAGAGCCCCATACTGGTCCCTCCAGGGCTTTACACCTTGGCCTGCGTCCTCCCACCCCAGGATCCGGGATGCCTTGCGCAGCATCCTCACCATCTCTCGCCATGGCAACCAGTACATTCAGGTGAATGAGCCCTGGAAGCGGATTAAAGGCAGCGAGGCTGACAGGTAGGTAAGGAGGTGTAGGGTTGGTTACAGGAATAAAGTGGCTGGTAGGCTGTGTCCTACTGGAGGACCTGACTAAAATCTTTCCTTCCCCAGGCAGCGGGCAGGGACAGTGACAGGCTTGGCAGTGAATATAGCTGCCTTGCTGTCTGTCATGCTCCAGCCTTACATGCCCACAGTTAGCACCACCATCCAGGCCCAGCTGCAGCTCCCTCCTCCAACCTGCAGTATCCTGCCCACAAACTTCCTGTGCATCTTACCAGCAGGACACCAGATTGGCACAGTAAGTCTCTGGGAGCTGGAAGAGCCAGCCTCTCTTAAAATACCTACTACTGCCATGCAGCCTTTGCCGAGCGGTCAGGGAAGAACTTACTTTGCACATGAGACTCTCACAGCTTTTCTCTGAACCCCTTCCCCACTCATCTCCACTCTGCACTTAGGCTTGTTTCTGACAGGAAGTCCTTATCTGTAGCCCATATAGCCTCATCATTCTTCATGCCAGGACCCAGTGGGCAGGGAGAATACAGGGTGGCCATTTCTCTTTGACACAGATGATAAAAGTACGTATACACCTCTGAGCTTTTGCATCAACCTAGCACCATTAAATAGTTTAAGTAATCTTTGACCCTAGTGAATGCAAATGCTCTACTTGGATTCTTTACTGAAATCAGCAGGTATTTGCTCAATGTTATACTCCATGTTGCTTCTAAAACATTTAGAGTTCTTAAAGGTCAGACGTTGGGGTTGGAAAGGCCTCTATGTAGCCTGGTAGTTTCTACCTAATCAGTGAATGATTCTAGAATTCTTTTTTCACAGGTCAGTCCCTTGTTCCAAAAACTGGAAAATGACCAGATTGAAAGTTTGCGGCAGCGCTTCAGTGGGGGCCAGGTGAGAAAGCTAAAGGCTGCCTCTCACCCAGCGACAGTCCTTAGTGTCCCTCAGTAGACCTCATTCATCCCTCTTTCCATCTTTTGGCCCTGCTGCTTCCTCACTTACAGTTTTTCTTTCCTGTCTTAGCTAGAAGAGTCCTTGGCATTAAAGGTAATCACCTTCCCCCTGAGATGTTACAAAACTTGAGGTCGGAGGATATTTATGGTAGCCGGTCACTAACTCTGTTGTTCTCCAGGCAAAAGCAGGCCCCAAGCCAGCAGCTGCAGGGACTATGACAACAGCTGGACCAGAGCAGATACAAGTGCTGATGGATGAAGTGACAAAGCAGGTACGAAGCTTCAGCCCTATGGGGGACTGGAAAAGCTGAATCCTAAACAGGTCCTTTTCTGGTCTCACTGTTGTTCTTCCCCCACCCCCTCGTCTCTTAGGGCAACATTGTCCGAGAATTGAAAGCACAAAAGGCAGATAAGAACCAGGTTGCTGCGGAGGTGGCTAAACTCTTGGATCTGAAGAAACAGTTGGCTCTAGCTGAGGGGAAACCCCTTGAAACCCCTAAAGGCAAGAAGAAAAAGTGACAGTGAGAACTTGACTCATAGAAAGTCACTTTAATGGACAGGAGCAGTAATCAATAAATATACAATTCTATATACATGCTGCGACCCTTTCCTGTTGTCGACCCTTAGCTTTCTCCCTACTGAACAGACGGGGTTGAGGGTACATAGTCGGCACTGGTGAGCAGGTGGTCCATAGCCTCTTCTAGGAAAGGTAAGTAGTGGCCTGAGGGGAAGTGCTGGTCCCAATTGTTCACGCTCGGTGCAGATTAACCATCCGGTCAATCAGAGCCCTGCGAGTCGCCTCCACTTCCCTGGACAGGCGCTCGATTTCCTGCTTGAGCCGTTCGTTCTCTTGGGCGAGCTGTGTCACTTTCCTTTCGTTCTCTTGTTCTTTCTCCTTCATGCGTTGCTTTCCAGTCCGGGCCGGGGACTGGCCACTCCGTTTCCGTTTCCTGGGTCTTCTTTGGTCTTCCTCTTCTTCCTCCTGAGCCAGAGAGCTCCGACTAGAATCTGGAGAGCGGGGGCTCTGGGAGGTGCTTGTGACCTCTGCTGTTCCTGGCTCCTCAGTCAGCCAAGCCAGAGAGGCGGGGTCGAGAGTGGTGAAGGTTTTTGATTCTTCCTTCAAGGGAAAGAGGAAAAGCAGGGTAGCTATTAGCTGAGAAGGGAGGGGCAGTTCCACCCCCACCCCGGTAGCTTTCGGCCTAGCATTCTCACCTCCTCATTTCCAGGGGGTGAGACATAGGAACCCCCATTTTCATCTGAGGACAGCACCTCCTGCAGGTCCTCATACCAGGCCTCCAACTCCCAGCTGGACAGTGTCCCGAAGGAGAAAGGCAGTGACTCAGCTGCCATCTCTGTGGCTGGATCAGGCTCTGGAAAAGGACATACCCAGGATGGTGGTGGGTGGGGAAGACGCTCCACAGAGCAGTCAGGCTCCAGGTTGGCACACTGGCCTGCTGCCTGTCCGTGTTATGGCAGATAAAGTTTTACTGGAACACAGCCACATCCACTTATTTACATGCTGTTTACGGCTGCTTTCATGCTCCAGTAGTGGTCCTCAACATCTAAAATACTTGCTAACTGGCTCTTTAAAATTTACCAACCTCTTATCGGCAACGATATTCCCTCCTTGCTTTGCCCAGCACTTGATACATTCCTACCAGTTCCTGGTAAAAGTCCTCAGCCCCCCTGGGGAACTCCATTGATCATCTCCAGACCATCTGTGCTCCTTTCTCCTCCTGTATGGGGAGTTTGGGCAGACAGTCCTTTGGGTCAGTCTAGCCTTGATGGGAACTGAGGTGTGGTGTGGTGAGACCTCACCTGACCGCTCACTCAGAGCCACCTTTCAATTATGACATGCTCTAAGAATAGTGATTTGGTCACCTTGTTGGGGGCAGGCCAGGAGGCTGGATGTAGCCTGACAACAAAAGTCTGCTCAGATTCCAACCCTCCTCTTCCACCTTCTTCTAGGTGTTTTCATAATTTCTTAGGGTCCCAGTGAAGAGAGCCTAAGCAGCATCTCTTAGGGGTTGGTTTTGGGAAAGGGCCGGTTACGTTTACCTGCTTTCAGGTGTGATGATGTATGAAGATACACTTCCTTCTGGAACACTGTGGGGATCAAAGACAAATGTTAGCCATTTTTGGAAGGGAGGGGCAGGTTCTTTTATCTTCCGCTTCCTACTGGTCCTTCTTACATCCTGTCCTACAGAGTATGGATAGTTATTGGTCCCTGTAGCCATTTCCAAGGACAGAGAAGAGCCTGACTTCCTTTATTTTTAGTTGCTGACATTTGTAGTACTGATTACATAATAGCAAAATCGTGGCCAACTCAGCTTTCTGTAAATTCAAGGCAGGGTTAAAACCTGCCAGGGTTAAGGACTGGACTACAGGGGAGGAAACAAATCAAGTGGCCTTTTCCTAATTCCATTCCCACACTGACATCCTCCAAATGTGTATTTCCAGCCTGGACCTCCCAACTCTTAGCTGCTTACTTGCCATTCTCCTTTTGGATATTGAATAGGCGTCTTACACTTAACATGCCCAAAGACAAACTCCTGCTAATCTTCCCCTTCCAAAGTCTTTCCCATTTCAGTATACAGCAGCTTTAGTTGCTTGAGCCAAAAACCTTGGTATCGTCCTTAATTCCTCTCTGACACCCCACAATCCAATCCAGATCGCCAGCAAAATTTCTAAACTCATTCTTCAAAACCCCAGAATCTTCTCACCAACGCAGAAGTCCCTTGACTGCAGGTCTCCCAGTTTCTGCTCCTGCCACCCTTCCCAGAGTCTATTCACAACAGCCGCCAAAGTGAGCCTGTTAAAACTTAAGTCAGGTCGTGTCACTCCTCTGTTCAAAACCTTCTAATTTCACACCTGTTAAAGGCTAAAGTCCTTAAAATGGCTTAGAAGGCCGTACACAGTCTGTTCTTTCCTTGCCCTGCTTTTCTCACTGGCCACTCTCCACTCTCCCCCTTGCTCACTCTATTCCAGCCAACCAGCCTCCAATTCCCTAGATACTATGCAGGCTCCCACCTTAGGACCTCTGCTCTTGCTGTTCCTTCTCCTGGAAAGCTCTTCCACGTATCTTTTTGCATGGCTTACTGCCTTGCCTCTTTTTAGGTCTTTCAATTTAAATGTCACCTCACTGAGGGGATCCCTGACCACCCGATGTAAACTGTAACCTCCACTCGGCATTCTCCACCCTTCTGTGCTTTAGTTTTTTGCATGGCACTTAAGTATTTGCTTACTCTATGCCTCTTCCCACTGTAAGCTCTGTGAGAGCAGAGCTTTTTTTCCTCTCTTGTTCATGGATGTATCCTGGGCCCCAAACTGAATGGCTCATAGTAGGTGCTAGTTAAGTATTTGTTAGGAATGAATGGATAAATTCTCCCCAATCCCTCAGAGGGAAAGAACGAAGCCCAGAGGCAGAGAGGCAGCTGCCTATCCCTGGAGACTGTAGACGCAATATCGTCCTGAGTGTTTCTCTGCAGGCCTGTCCTCCCTGGGGGACCCTCCTTGCCTTCCAGTGTGTGGGACGTAGCTTTCATCAGCAGTGGAGCCCCGGGCCAGAGGGCTGCGGAGCCAAGCAGGGGGCTAGCCTGATGCAATGGTTACACGGAGATTAGATGGAGACAGGACAAGGAGAAAGAGGCAGGGACCGATCCCAGGGGAAGGACAATCCACTGGGGAGACCCCAAATGGCTTCCCATACTTAAAAGATCCAGGATGCTCTCTTGTGCAGGAGGCCCAGGGGCCTCTGCGGGAAAAGGAAAACCCATCATCACCTGTCCATCAACACCCTTTTCCCAAAAGCTTATGTCAGTCTCCTTAAGGTTCTGTTCTCTGCAAGGATGCAGAATGAATGTCCTGCGGAGAATCCAGAAGCCCAAGTTACTGACGTGGCCATACAGGCCCTGAGACGCGGCGGAAAGAGGATTAGGGGTGGGGTAGGGGTAGAGCCGCTGCTGGCAAAACGGCGGCAGCGGCCTGAGCCACGGGTTCTCGGCGCGGGGGTGTGTCCTGCTGCCCCGCCTCCCACAGGACCGGCCTAACTAGGAGACCTTGGGTCAGCAACGCGAGAATAAACCTCCCAAGGGCGGCTGCGGCCCCTTAGCCGAACAGCACAGAGCAGGGCCTGTACTCGGGCAGGGATGGAGTGATGCTGTCGCGCGAAGGAAGAAGGGTCTGTGAGCACCACTTCAGAATAAAGGATTCTCCTCATCCCTCCCCCGGACGGTCACTTAACTTCATCGTGGAGGAGGTGGGGCCACATCCTAAAGAGCGGATGCCCTAACTTTGAGGGGACAACTGGTGTCGCGAGGATGGGAGAGTAAAAGGTAGAGGGGGGAATCAGTACTCGCCTCTCTCCTCAGGTTCCGGCTCTGATTTTTGCTCTGTCGCTGCCACCCGCTCATCTTCAACATGGTATACTCTATGCCTTAGACTCAAGCCTCTGACCTCCGTAGCTCCGAGCAGAGATCTTTTAACGTGGCCTTGTCCTCCTCTCGGGGGCGGATCCAGAAGCCTACCAATCAGAAAGCGGCACGCCGGCGTTGGCCCCGCCTCACTCCTTACATCCGCCACTCAGGAGCCCCGTGGCACCGCCCCCATCGCTCCCTCCCGCTTGGGGGTCGACTTGGTGTTGGACCCGGAAGTGGCTTTGGGTCACGAGGCTTCGCGGAGGAGGTGAGTGAGTCATGCGCGCGCGCGGAGGGGAGAGCTGGAGGGGGGAGGGGAGGAAAGGGGGGCGGGGATGATGCAATGTTTGGCAACCGGTGTCTGTACGCGCACGCGCAGGGGACTACCGAGGGTGGTGGGAGGTGCGGGGGGGCGGTGGGGGAGAGGAGAGAGGGCGGGGCGCCAGCTCCGGGCACCCAACAGCCCCAACGGCTATCGACTGTGGTTGCCCCTAGGCTGCGGTGTGAAGCCTTACTGTAGCTTGTCTCCCTCAGGAGCTCTTGTTCCGCCCACCTGGCTTAGCCCGCGTTTTACTTCCTCCATAAGGAACTCCCGTTTTCTTTGGCCCCCTCGCTCCTAGATAATGGACACAGGTCTTTTAAATCTCTTTCCTTTGAAAATTTGCATTCGTCCACCAGGATTGTTTGCATCTTCTCGAGTCTTCTAAAAGGGATCTTCTCTTTCAGCCCCGGACTCCCCCTAAAAGGGCCGAAGAACTTGAATCCCCTTGATAGTCATTTTCAGCTCCTCTCTGAAGAGCACCCTTAGACTTTTATCTTTGTAATGTTTCTGATGAGCCTTCAGCATGCCAGAATTCCTCTTCTTTGCCGGGTGGGCTCGATACCCACTATTTCTCCCTATCATTTCCCACCGTGGTGCTTTCGTGCCCTTCACCGAAGACCAGGCCCGCCCTTTTCACTGCTAGATCAGCCAGTCCTGTGACTGCCAGCTGTGATGAGCCAAGCACAGGCCGCCTGCCTTATAGGTGCTTGGGCTACAGTAGAGCCTTGTTGCCTGGAACACTGCGTGCACCTGAGCGCACGACTGTTTTGGACTCGGTTGTCAGGAGCCCACATTCTAGACTCAGCTGTCCCTCACTTACTCAGGGCTCCTAGGCCAGGCACCTAATCTCTCCCTGCCTCACCGGTCTTGTTCGTAAATGAGAGATAATGAGTTGTGGAGGTAAAATGAGAGAACTATGAACTTGGAGACAGCTTGAACGAAAGTGAAAAGCACCATGTAAAATGCAAAGTATTTTTCTAGTGCCATTAGGTAGAAAACATGTGGTGGCCTGTTAGGTATCCTGCCATACCCTCATGGGGGAGCCAGAATTTGTCCTAAGTAGAAACTGTCACGAGGCCGGTTGTGGCTAGATGGCAGGTATAGGCGGTGGTGTGACGGTGACAGGTCCTTAGCCAGGCCTGCACCATTGCTCCAGACCTCCATTTCTCCTTCTGTAAATGGGGGTGGGGTAGGTTGGACGGACCAGATGGTCTCGCCTGGCCCAAAGACATGGCCAGGTTGTCAGTGACAGCCAGAGGTCATGTGACTTGACAGGCCGAGATCGTGTTGTGACATGCTGACCTGGGGAGGCGGGTCAAGTCCCAGCACACTACCCGGGAAGCCTTTGAGGCGGGGCAGGGCAAGTCGCGACTTTCATCTTTTGGGGCCGGCTCCTCCCGGACCTGGCATTCCTGGCTCCCCCAGCAGATTGTGGTTTCGGAGGGGGCCCCTCCCCGGGGAGGGCTGGGATTGGCCACCAGTGGCCTGGGAAGAAGCTCGGATCCTTCCGCGGGAGGCGGGGGTGGGGGGGCCGCGTGGGGTGTTTGTTCTCTTGGGGATTAATGGGGGGTTGTGGGGGAGGGGTAGGCGCGCTCCCGCATGCGCACTACGGCCCCTCCTGTTGGCTCGTCGTTGTCCGCTGGGCGGGGGCCCGGCCCCGCCCCTCTCCCGTCCGGGCAGTGGCGGCGGCGCTCGGCGGCTGCGGCGGTGGCGGCGGCAGCGACGGCGGCGGCGGCAGCAGCCTGCGCGGTGCCTTCTGGGAACGGAATCCCCAGGGCTGCCCCTGGCCCCCATGGCGCATGCGCGGGAGGCCGCTCGGTGATCCGCGGCGGCGGCGGCGGCGCTTCCTGCTAGGACCGGCCAGGGCCGTACCGGAGGCTCGGGCTCCACCGACCCTCCTCCCACTCCCTCCCACTCACCCTCTGGGCCGCGACTGCGCAGGGCGGGGCCGGCCGAACCATGGGCCGCGGTGAGTGCAGGGCCCGGCCCCCCCACCCTGCCCCTCCCCCTCCCCTCCCCTCCTGTCCCTACCCTCTGCCCCCGCCGCGTCCTCTCGGCCCCTTTCCCTGGCCCCATCCCCACTCCCCCGCCCTCACCTGCCCCCACCGTTTTCTCTCTCTCACTGCTTGACTTTTGCCTTCTTCACCTCCCTCCCCTCAGTGCTTCGCCCACCCTCCGCCCGCCCTCTCCCCAAGTTCCTTCCTACTTCGTGCGCCTTCCCCTCCTCCCCAAGCTGAGGGAAGCAGGCTGGGTGACAGGGCGCCTTGTTATGAGAGGGAAAGTTTAGAAGCCGCTGGTGTGGGGTGGTAGCGATGGTAAGGTTGGGGAGGATATTTGCAGGTTTGTGGGACGTCCCCATATATCAAAGGAGAATCTCTCTTGGAGCTAATTTGAAGTCAGTGGACAGGAGGTGCTGAATCCCCTTGTCTTAGGCTAGGGGGAAAATCAGGAGCTTCTGAGAATCATGGGCGAAGACAGAGCTGTGATTCCAGCCTTCCTTAAGACCCAAATGAACTAGATCAGTGATTGTCTAATGGAGCCAGGCATGGGGGAGTTACGCTGGTACCACCCCAGCGGGCAGTTGGGCAATTGTCTGGTGACCTGTGGGGCAATCTGTACTTTTTATATGATCTTCCTGAGGGGAAGGGAACAGCGGGGTCAGACTTTGGGAAACTTCCCAGTAGCCTGATGTTACGGGAATTAGCCCACACTCCTGGGTGAAGGCTTCTGTCCTCGATGGGACAAAGGGGCCTTGCCCTTTTATGTCTAGGGATTGGGCTGTGATTCCTTGGTCCCTGGGAGTTGAGGCTTTGACCTTCTGGTCTCTCGGGGCTGGACATGAAAAGGATGGTTGTGGACTCAGCGGGCAGATTCCTGGGATCTTTAATGGGTAGTAACCTCATATTATTAAGGATCTTTCCTTTGAGAGTGTCCTAGGCTGTGTTACTCTCCTAGGTTGGGCAGATTTCTTATGGTCCCTTGTCTCTTCTGTGTTGCAGGTGTGGGCTAAGCCGGCGGCCCCGGCCTTAGACTGGACCCCACAATGTTTGCAGAGATGTTCAGGTAGCCATGGTGGGATGACAGAGGGTTTCCTCCTCATTCTCACTCCCAGCTGAGGGTTTCATCTTGCCCCCAAGTTCTCTTGGGTCTCCCCACAACCTTTGCCTTTCTGGAGTATTCCCTCAGGTACCCAGCCCAGTTTAATCCTCCTAATGCCCACATGGATGTCTGTGTTATCAGGCACGTGGGAGCTGATTACACACAATGAATGGGGGCAATGAGAGCAGTGGAGCAGACAGAGCTGGGGGCCCTGTGGCCACATCTGTCCCCATCGGCTGGCAGCGCTGTGTTCGAGAGGGTGCTGTGCTCTATATCAGGTACAGCTCCCCAGAGTTCCCCAGTTTCTATCCCCAGGCGCTTCAGTTGCCTGAGTTTTCTCTCTCCCACCTGTCCTCTCAAATGCCGTATCTCTAGTGCCCTATTCCTCTCTTCTGTCTGTTTTCCTCCCTCAGCCTTTTTGCTCTCTGTATCTCAGGCTCTTTGAATCTGTTCTCCTTGTCTCTTCCCTACTCTCTGCTTTCCTAGGAAGGTCTTTGACTAATGAACCGTCCTTTAAGAGTGTCTCCCAATTCAGTGATCCATACTCTCTGATCCTGTCCTCTCCCAGCCCAAGTGGCACAGAGCTGTCTTCCTTGGAGCAAACCCGGAGCTACCTCCTCAGCGATGGGACCTGCAAGTGCGGTCTGGAGTGTCCACTCAATGTCCCCAAGGTCAGAGTGATGAGCAGTGCCAGAGTACAGGGATAAGCTGAGAGACTTAATGCAAATCACTGACTGTAGCAGCCCTTCTCACAGATTCCACCTCCTCAGGGTCCCTGTCTATGCCTTCTACCTTGCAGGTTTTCAACTTTGACCCTTTGGCCCCGGTGACCCTGGGTGGGGCTGGGGTGGGGCCAACATCAGAGGAGGACATGACCAAGCTGTGCAACCACCGGCGGAAAGCCGTTGCCATGGCAACTCTATACCGCAGCATGGAGACCACCTGCTCACACTCTTCTCCTGGTGAGTTTTCTCCACTTTATGGAAGACTGAGGAAAACTTAAGGGCCTGAAAGAGGGATGGTGGGAGGAGCTCTGTGAGAGGGAGCAAGAGAAGGGTGGAGTGGGGAGCTGCTTGGTGAGAGGCGGGCACAGGGAGGCTGGGAATTCATGGGAGAAGGGATGGAGAAAACAAAAGAAAGTTCCTGGAAGGGGAGCCACAGGTTGATCCTTCATTTCTCATTTATTGCAGGAGAGGGAGCGAGCCCCCAAATGTTCCACACTGTGTCCCCAGGGCCTCCCTCTGTCCGCCCTCCCTGTCGAGTCCCTCCTACAACTCCACTTAATGGGGGTCCTGGCTCCCTTCTCCCAGAACCACCCTCAGTTCCACAGGCCTTCCCCTCCCCTCTAACAGGCCCTGGGGGGCTCTTCCCACAGCCAAGGCTTCCTGACCCAGTCCCCTCTGGAGGCAGCAGCAGCCCCTGTTTCCTCCCAAGAGGCAATGCCCCCTCTCCAGCTCCACCTCCTCCACCTGCTATCAGCCTCAATGCCCCCTCATACAGCTGGGGAGCTGCCCTCCGATCCAGCCTGGTGCCCCCTGACTTGGGTTCTCCTCCAGCCCCCCATGTCTCCTCCTCACCACCTTCTGACCCTCCTCTCTTCCACTGTAGTGATGCCTTAACACCCTCTCCCCTGCCCCCAAGCAATAATCTCCCTGGTCCCCCAGCTCCCCCTGGTCCTGCCACTCAGCCACCAGTGTCTTCAGCCACTATGCACCTGCCCCTGGTCCTGGGGCCCCTGGGAGGGGTCCCCACGGTGGAGGGGCCTGGGGCACCCCCCTTCCTTGCTAGCAGCCTACTCTCTGCAGCGGCCAAGGCACAGCACCCCCCGCTCCCCTCTCCCAGCACTTTACAGGGCCGAAGGCCCCGTGCCCAGGCGCCCTCAGCTTCCCACTCCTCATCACCCCGTCCCTCTCAGCGTCGTCCCCGCCGACCCCCAACTGTATTGCGTTTGCTAGAAGGGGGAGGCCCTCAAGCCCCTAGACGGAGCCGTCCTCGGGCCCCTGCCCCTGCCCCCCAACCCTTTCCTCTCCCTGAGCCATCCCAACCAATTCTCCCTTCTGTGCTGTCCCTGCTGGGACTTCCCACCCCTGGCCCTTCCCACTCTGATGGAAGCTTTAACCTTTTGGGGTCAGATGCACACCTTCCTCCTCCCCCAACCCTCTCCTCAGGGAGCCCTCCCCAGCCCAGGCACCCCATCCCACCCTCCCTGCCTGGGACCACCAGTGGCAGCCTCAGCAGTGTGCCAGGTATGTGAGTGTGGTACAGCTCTTCCTCTGCTGGCTGGAAAGAGGCAGCCAGGGCACTTCTGGGGAGAATTTAGAGAGCTCTATGGTGGTTTTCTGGGTTGGGGGCAGGGAGGTTGGATTCTTTGGATGCTGGGAGAAAGGGCCGTCTTTGAGCTGAACCTCTCTTTTCCTTTCCAGGTGCCCCTGCCCCACCAGCTGCCTCCAAAGCCCCCCTAGTCCCCAGCCCTGTGCTTCAAAGCCCAACCGAAGGGCTCGGGATGGGGGCGGGCCCAGCCTGCCCTCTGCCTCCCCTGGCTGGTGGGGAGGCTTTCCCTTTCCCCAGCCCTGAGCAGGGCCTGGCGCTGAGTGGAGCCGGCTTCCCAGGGATGCTAGGGGCCTTGCCTCTCCCTCTGAGTCTGGGTCAACCTCCACCTTCTCCTTTGCTCAGCCACAGTTTATTTGGCGTGCTGGCTGGGGGAGGGGGACAACCTCCCCCTGAGCCCCTGCTACCCCCACCAGGGGGACCTGGCCCTCCCCTAGCCCCAGGCGAGCCCGAAGGGCCTTCGCTTTTGGTGGCATCCCTGCTTCCACCAGCCCCCTCAGACCTTCTTCCACCCCCTTCTGCACCTCCTAGCAACCTCCTTGCCTCTTTCCTACCCCTGTTGGCCCTGGGCCCCACAGCTGGGGATGGGGAGGGATCTGCAGAGGGAGCCGGGGGTCCAAGTGGGGACACATTTTCAGGTTTGGGAGACCTGCCCCCTCTACTGTTCCCCCCACTTTCAGCCCCCCCCACCCTCATAGCTTTAAATTCTGCGCTGCTGGCTGCCAGCCTGGATCCCCCCTCGGGGACACCCCCCCAGGTGAGGATAGTGGATGAGTGGGTGGGTTAGAACAAGAGGTAGGATCAGAAATGGGAGCTGGGAATCAAAGGCTTTGTTTCACGTCTGAGCTCTTCCTTAGGGCCTTTGGGGAGGGCTTAGTTCTTGGCTGGGGGCAGGATGGCTGCAAGAAGTGGGTCTGTATTTAATAAACCTGGTCTACTTCACGTGAGGCTTCAGTGAGACTGTGTGTAAGTTCAATAAATTTACTAACTGCTTTACACATGTAAGTGTTATAACCATTCTTTTTCCTTAGCCCTGTGTCCTGAGTGCCCCCCAACCTGGACCACCTACCTCCAGTGTCACCACGGCAACTACTGACCCGGGGGCCTCCTCTCTGGGCAAGGCCCCCTCCAACTCAGGGAGACCTCCCCAACTCCTTAGCCCTCTGCTGAGTGCCAGCCTGCTGGGTGAGTCTGAGGGAAGACTTTGGTATGGCAAAGAAGAAAGGAAGCAGGCAAAGTTGGGAGTAGAAATTGGGGAAGAAAGCCTTTTGACCACTGGGTAGAGCCTACTTGGTGTGCCTAGGGAGACCCCTGACTTTGTAATTCCCCAACAGGTGACTTGTCTTCGCTGACCAGCAGCCCTGGAACCCTCCCCAGTCTGTTGCAGCCTCCTGGTCCTCTTCTCTCTGGCCAGTTGGGGCTGCAGCTCCTCCCTGGGGGGGCAGCTCCTCCACCCCTCTCAGAGGCTTCTAGTCCCCTAGCCTGCCTGCTACAGAGTCTCCAGGTGAGCGTGTGGGTGGGTGTTTGTTTGTTAGGAAGAAAATTTTTTCCCAAACTGGAAATGTAGACATTTTGAGTTATAGTAGCAAAGGGCTCATGTTTGAGACTGACTAACATTTTCCTTTTTGCCTGCAGATCCCTCCAGAGCAGCCAGAAGCCCCCTGTCTGCCCCCTGAGAGCCCCACCTCAGCCCTTGAACCGGAGCCTGCCCGGCCTCCCCTCAGTGCCTTAGCCCCACCCCACGGTTCTCCCGACCCCCCAGTCCCTGAGCTGCTCACTGGGAGGGGGTCAGGGAAACGGGGCCGGAGGGGAGGAGGCGGACTTAGGGGCATTAACGGTGAGGCCAGGCCGGGCCGGGGCCGAAAGCCTGGCAGCCGGCGGGAGCCTGGCCGACTGGCCCTCAAGTGGGGGGCACGTGGTGGCTTCAATGGACAAATGGAACGGTCCCCAAGAAGGACCCACCACTGGCAGCATAATGGGGAGCTGGCTGAAGGGGGTGCTGAGCCCAAGGATCCATCCCCTCCTGGGCCCCATTCTGAGGACCTTAAGGTGAGTGCAGAGTGATGGACGTCCAGGCACAAGGGCTCTAAGGAAAGGCTGAGGCCAGGGTGCCTTTTCCTACACACAGAGTCCATCTTTTTTCAGGTGCCCCCAGGGGTAGTCAGAAAGTCTCGTCGTGGCCGGAGGAGAAAATACAAGTGAGTATTGGGCCTACCACAATCCTGGCCTTTCTCTACTTCTTGTTGCATTTATAGAAATATCTAAAGAGTGACCTGGCTTTCAAAAAGGCAGATACTAACTTGAGTGTGAATCAGGATATTATGCCTTTACTATCCAAATGGAGAAAGTTTCCCAGTCCAACTCTGAAATTCACCTGATGCTCAGAAAGGTGTTCCTGATTATCTGTGCCCTTGTTGCAGCCCTACTCGGAACAGCAACAGCTCCCGCCAGGACGTTACCTTGGACCCTAGCCCCACAACCCGAGTAAGTGTGCATCACCATGTGGGTGACCGTGGTGGGTAGGAGTGTATAAAAGGGATGAGGCAGGAGGAGAAGAAGGTTAGAGGGAGAGGGGAGAAAATAAAGGACTTCTTGATGCCTAGCTGTTTGATCACTTCTTTCAACTTCCCCTCCTGTATAGGCGGCTGTCCCTCTGCCTCCCCGGGCCCGCCCTGGCCGTCCTGCCAAAAACAAGAGGAGGAAACTGGCCCCATAGCAGCCATACCTGGAGCTGGATCTGACCCTGATTGGGGAGAGCTGAGTGCTGAGCCTTGGGAGCCCCTGCCAGCCACCTGCACCTGTGGACAGTGGGTGGGGGCACTACTCCCCACTCGGAGCACAAATGCAACCCCTTCTCCCACAATCCCATCCTGAGCCATTGCAGGGGGTAGGGAAGCTCACCCCCTCCCCCCCAAAGCCATGTCACTGAAAAGGCCTGGGGGGGGTGGTATATGGCCCTCTCCCCACCAGGCTAAGGGGAACACCCCCTTCCCCAGGTCTTTTATTTGTTTAAGTTATTTTTGCACAAATGACTCTTTTATATTTAATTCGACTTCATTGCCTCCCTTCTTGAAGCCAGCAGGCTCAGTTTACAAACCTGTGAGCTTCTGTTGGCTGCTGCCCTCCTTCCCAGTGAAAGGTACAAAGCAATAAGCATCATGCATCCTCCCCTCACCCCTACAACACCCCTCTGCCTCTGGCTCAGGTTGCTCAAAGCACAGATCCCCTTTTACCCCTGTCCCCAGGTTTGAAACACATAGCCTCATTTCAAGGTGTAGCCAGCTTCCCTCTACTTTCCTCTGGGATATAAAAAGGGGGTAAGGGGGCAAAGAGAGCCCTCCGGGTCTCGCCTCCCATACACACTACACTGCCCCTTCTCCCCCCATCAAAACGCTCAGAGACGTTGTGATGATGCGACTGAGGATTATGCAACGTGGTCCAACCGGAGCGGCCAGCATGACCAGCTGTCCAGGGGCTGCCTCCTGCCTTTTCTTTTGTAAAGACGAGACCCTTGGGAGTTTTAATTCTGTTTTGTACTTGCCCTGTGGGGCCTCCACTGCTTTTCTATGGGAGACACTCTTAATTTAACAGATGAGAATATTTTGAAACTCTGGTTCTGACTCTGTCCTCATTTTTTCCTTAGTTCTTTGGTAAGAACAGGTTACAATTTAAATCCTTTTCTGGTAGTAGAGAGTGGCTCAGACTGCCTGTTACGCTGTGAATGTCTCTCTCAGTGCTGCCTCTTCCCCAGGAAAAAGCAGAGGCCGCGCAGAGTACAACAGCATTTAATGGTCAGAAACAGTTGTACAGTATTACAGTCAGCCACAGAAATTGTGCTGGAGGACACGACCCAGTCCTTCCCCACACCAGGCAAAGCAGTACTGGACAGGAGCTGGCATGTGGCTGGACCCACATCCTCATCTCTGTGGCCTGAGGGGAGACCATCTAACACCCCCCAGCTACCACTCTACTCTTCAGAGGAGGGGAGTAAGCCCCACATGCAAGAAGATCCCCTTGCCCCCAGTGTCAAATGGGATGGGGTTGCAAGAGTTATGATTAAGGGGAAACCCTGTGTCAGGTGTTAACGGAGTTTGAAGGGGTACAGGTTACCCCTGTTCTCCACCTCCCAAAGGTGCTCACTTTCCCAGCTTCTTCATCCGTTTATCAATGTTGGCAAAATTCCCCTCAACTGTGGACAGGTTTTCGCGCATCGTTGTCTGCACCTGCGAAGTGACAGAGCTGTTTCACTCTTTGTTAGGTTCAGGAGCTTAGCTGAGTGAGAACCTGAAGAAATTCTCTTAGAGAAGACAAAAGAGAAATGGAAACATAGCTGCTGGGCCCGAGTGGGAAGGTTATCACACCAGTTTGCAGGCTGCCTTGGGTTACCGTGGGCCTGGCTCAGGGCCTGCCAAGCAGACAGGACTCTTAAGAATTCCCATGCTGACTTTAACCAGAACAGTTCTTTTTTACATGTAATGAGGGCCAAATAAGATTTTGTTGAAATGAGGCTTTCAGTGGTTCAAAATTTTAGAAAACTGCTCTGGAGGAAGAACATATTATACCAACACTTTAATTTATCTTGCTGGTGCTAGACTCTCAACTTCAGTGCTTCTGGCAGCACTGAAAACAGCGCCTCCAACAGAAACCAGGGACTCACTCTGCTGGGCATTAAGAGAATGAAGGAAGAGGCGAGGCCCACTGCCCAGCATCAGAAAGGAAGTGGCGGAACCAGGTTGGAGCCTGACTCCTGGTCTCAGTGTGCTAGTTCCTTCCAGTGTGCTGTGCTCAGGAGCATCTGGATGAGGACTCAGGGAGGGTAAAGCTGAGCTGAGACTACCGAGGGAAAGGATTGGTTTTATAGGAAAAACAGATATACTGAATTCCTAACAATTCATTCATTATTTCACCTACTCCGTATTACTCTGAGGTACGTATAATTTTCCAGATGGTAAGATGGAGGCTCATAAGTTTAAGTTGCCAAGGGTCCCACAACCATTGATAAGCAGTATGGAGACTCAAACCAAGCCCCCGCCACACCACCGTGCCACCAAATGGGCTAAGGCAGAACCCTACGGGTAGAGCTGGGGAAGGGAGGTAGCAGACCAATAAAGGGGCACACACCTGGGTCAAGAGGGTGGCGTTGTCCTTGAGGGAACAAGCAATCATCTGCTGTGTGGTATCCAAGTGTGTCAGAAGCTGACCGAACTGCATAGCTACAAAAGAAGGTCAGAACGGTATGTGTGGAGTTAAGACTCCAAGACCAGAGGAAAGGGAACAAAAATTGCCCACTTTCCAATTCCTCTTACCACCCCTGGCAGCTGGCCTCCCACCTTGTTCATGCAGCTGCTTGATGGTGACAAGTCTCTGCACCAGCTCAGGAAGGGTGGAGGCGATGGGGCTCCAGCGCTGTATGATTTCATACAGCTGGTGCACCTGCAGGGACAGGACAGCGGCCAGCCTTCAGTAAGTGCACGCTGACCACTTCACTAGCGTGAGGCGAGGTCAACTCTGTGGGGCAAGGAAGCATTGCCTTTTCTCAGCTGGTAAGAGCTTATGAAGACAGGGACCTGAGGATTCAGTGCCCTCACGGCTTTGCTCTTACCCCCAGGAAGACTCCAGAGTACACGAGGGAGCACGAGAGGTATGAAGATGGGGGAAAGGTATCTTTCTGACCTTGCTTTGTGTGTCTGCATCCTCTACAGAAGCTTTATGCTTGGCAATCTCATTCACCTTCCCCAGGACACTCTGAAAGTACAGATTTTAAGGTTGACTATAAGGGAACCCAGGGCTTCCTAAGTCCCAAGCTACCTGTAACCCAATTTGCCCTCCACTTAATACCTGTAGCCGAGCCTCCACTTGGTCCAAAACTGCAAGGTCAAGGGCGCTCACCTTTGCCTGCAAGAGCTCTACAGTCTCCTGGGGGCAGGGGTTGGGACAAGCTTCATGAAGAGGAAAGAATCAGACTAGAAGAGCCCCCCGCCCGCCCATATTCCACTGGAAGTAATTAATAAATAGCTACAGACCCCAAAACAATTCTCTAGGCAAGCCCTATCCCAGCATCCCCTCTGTAATCCACTCCAGTTCCTTTCACACTCACCATAAGGCAGGCTCCCTGCAAACCTGCAGAAAGGGGATTCTGATAGGGAAGAGGAGGAAAGAAGTCAGTGGTTCTTATACCTCCACGTGATTACCACTTTCTCCTATCCTTTCTGGTTCTAGTGGGCAACCACTGGCTGATCTTGTAACTGGAGCCCTTTCCTGATTCCCAGGATTCTGTGGAAAGCTGTGGACCTCAGGGTTCAGGATGTGAGGGTCAGACTAAGTATAGGAGAGCACCTGACCTGAGCATCCTGATCACAGCGTACAGTTGCTTCCAGCTCTGTTAGGCGCTTCTCAAGTTCTGCCACCTGGAGGAGGAGGGGGGAGGGGAGATTTGCCATCCACCTCCCTGCTACCGTGGTTAAGAGGTAAGATCCTGCTCTTTGCTTGTCTGCTTGCCATTCCCTCCCTCTTCCCTGCCACTCTGCCAAGGGACTTCTTTCCCTGGAACACCACCCTAGTCACAATCTTAAAATCTTAACTGAAAGTAGATGGTGAGGGCAACATGGAGAATGAAACATCAAGAGGAAGCAGAAGCACTCCCAGCACCCTCTCCCCAGATCTGATCCCTTGGAGGGAGGCAGTAAAGTCCAGAGTCACATCTCCCTTGACCCCTCAACCGAAGTACACACTTACTTTGGCAGTTTGAGAGAACTTGTCCTGCTCAGGCCGAGAATGTAGTTCGTAAGTGACAAGGCTGCTATCTGGGGGGGTCCCGCTGGTGGTCTTTCCCCCTGAACCAGCCCCTCTGCTGTTCTTTGTCGCTTCCAGCTGCAGCAGTAGACGCCTGGGTCAGAAAACCAGTAATAATATCATGACTTGAAGGATGTGGGTCAGCCCAGTCACTCTCATTTCTGCCGCACGGTCAGCATTGAGGAACAGCTAGGCCACCTCTCCCCTTAGTACCCCTGTCAGTAACTGGCTGAACCCCTCTACACCCCAATCAGCAGTGACTTCCCAACAAAGTCTGGCACCCACTTAGCCAGAGCTCCATCGGGGTCAGTCAGGTTGATTGCGGCATCTGGTCCCAGCAGCTTCTCCAGATGGGAAGCAACAAGCTGCTGCTTCAGGGCTGCCAGCTGTTTAGCCAGCACCACAGGGGTCAGCTTCTCCTCAGTGGCTGACTCCTTCACTGTCGTCTGGTGTGAAAAGAAACAGACAGTGAGGGATGGCAAGAGCAAATCAAAGAAAAAAAAAATAGATTAAGACCCTTAAAGGCAGCTGTGGCTGGAAGTCACTGGGATGGTCCTTATCTATCTACGGCACTGAATGTAAATTCATATACATTCCTAAACTCTGGAAACTTCAGTCCCCTTATCCAGGACCTTAGGGAGTCTTTCTCTTCCTGCCGAGAGGTCTTCCTCCATGTAAGTCATAGCAGAGAGGGGAGAAGAGAGTTTACAGTTACCTTGATTTTCTCAACTTCAGTTGTCAGCTCTTGGACCTCATGTAGTAGTCTCTGATACTTCTGCTGGGGTGTCTCCTTCACTCCCAGACCCTCTCCAAGCTAGAGAGCAAGCACAGATGGTGATGTTACACCTCCCAGTTCAGGGAACCTCAAGAATTTATCCAAACCCCAAGCCTAAGTTGTACGGGTATCATATCCAACTCAGAACACCCTAGTACAGAAGAACCGGAGATAGCTGGAGGCCTGGAGACTCTCCACAGCAAACAGCAAGGGGACAAAGCACCCTCAACTGCATCCTGCTGGGCTCCGCAGGACCCCCAACCAGAGAGAAACGTGGAATCTCAACTGTATCCCTCAATCTCTCTCCTAAATGCCCACTGGCTAGGATCACTGCACCACTTCCATTAACAAACACACACAACAAACCATCTCATATTCTCCAGATTCATATCCTGTTCTCTTGGTTTTTCCAATTCGATCTGAGAAATCTGCCAAGAAAAGAAGATGGAATTGAGGACTTGATCTAGGCCCAGGGCAGTCATAGTCTCAGATGAGTGTGAGGGCTTCCACAAGAGAGCTTTCCGCGGAGTAAAAGTCACTAATGCCTGAGGACAGGCTTCCCCCACCAAATTTCCAACCCAGTCTCACCAAGTCCCTTTGTTCCCACTCTCTTGTCTTTGAACTTGTCATAGGCAGCATTGGGATTGACAATGATGTGCTCCACACTTGTGCTTGTCAGCTCCTCCTGCAGGAAGAGAGAGTTCAGGCCCGGGCAGACTCAGTCCCACCCTAGAACTTCCCCAACCCCTCAAAGTCCCCAAACCATTAGGAGACTGGGCCCTACTTTCCCAAGGGTGGCTCCATTCCGAGCTGCCGACCTAGGCTCAACCTAGGAAACGGAAGCTTCCTGGTAAATTCGGAGTCTCAGTTGTATAAATATTAACACCCTGATTCAACTGGGAACAGAGGCAGCATGACCTCCCCACCCATTCTGTACATAAGCCTCCCCTCCCTCCCCCTCTCCCCCAACCAACTGGGCCCTCCCAGTTATCTGGCACACACCATGCACTCGGGGCAAGAAACCAGCCTGACCTCTTTTAACCTCCCTGCACCGAAAGTAAGTTTCCTTGCTGCTGAGGAAGTCCATTTTCAAGCTAACCTCCTATCTTTGCTGGAGGGAGAGAGGAGGGATGGCAGACAATCAAGCTAACAACTCCAAGGGCAAATATTAGGACTTTAATATGCTGCTGAAGGGGAGACACCAGCTCTTAACAAAAAGAAGGCTGGCAGAGGGCCTGACCAGAAGCCTGTTTCCAAGCTGCTATGAGGCCAGCTAAAGAGAAGCTAAAGAGAAGAGGCAAAGACTTATTTTTTAAGGGACATCATAGAAGCAACAAACATAAGCTGTGTCTGTTTGCTAAGAGCACCCATGGGCAATGACGATGTGTAAGTCCTGAAATGCAGACAGCCCAGCATCTTCTCAAAGGGAAGCTGCAGTACCTGCCTCTTCTCCCGAGCCCCTCTGCTGTTTCTCAAGCACTGAAGCTCTTCCATAAACAGGGGACACAGTCAAGAATATGAAAGAGACTTCACCCTAGAAATTGAGGTAGAGAAGTTCCCTCCTTAATCTATTGGCTGTCCAGATTCTTGTAACTGTACCAACACCAAGCCCTCCAGACTGCATGTCTCTCCTTCAATTGTCAGCAGTCCTACAGGTCTCACTGTGTTACTGAAGGAAGTGGAAGGAGACCCAGGAATCCTTTTCTGTTGGGGTTAACATCTCCACCTTCTGCAGGAGGAAGGCAAAGTGAACCTTCTTTCCTTTAACTAGAACAATGGTTCTCAACCCTGGCTGCACGATAGAATCACTCAGAAAAGGGGGGTGGGGTGGGGGGGTGGGGAGGCCTGGGCTCACCTCTACGGATTCTGATTCAACTGTTCTGGAGTAGGGCCGGGCAGGCCAGTGTAAAAGACACCCAGGCACACCATTCTGCTGTGTAGCCAGGACTGAGAATCTCTGCGCATGGGCATCAGGGGTTGGGGTGGGGGAGGATGACGGACAGACATCATGGATAAAAAGCAGCAGACACAAGCTCTGTCCTTCATCTCTGGTCCACTATTACAGAAAGAATCAGTGCGAGTGGCAGCTTTACAAATAAGGGAGGAGGAGGGGTTAGGACAAAATATCAACTCTGATCTTTATTTCTTCTTCAGGGAAGTGTAGGACAGAGGGGCAAGAACTCAAGATTAAGGGAAAATAAAAGGGTTCAATGTCCCATATGGGAATGCCTAGGGGAAGAAACAGCTGAATCCCAAATTAATCTCTCTTTAATCTTCTCTGAAATGTTATGGCCAGCATCCCCACCGGCCAAATAATTGTGGCCTCTGGCCTCTACAAAGTGTCTAGGAAGGACGCATGCTCAGGGAAGACCACCACCTGATCTCAAGTCCACCCTCAAGGATATGCTACTCCTCCGTATGAGTGCCTGATCAAGGCCAATGAAGTAGGGGGGAAAAAATCCTCTTTGAAAGGCACAGTCTATAGATCACGGAAAGAATTTAATCATAGCTACCAGTTGTCATGCCGTTATTACGGCCCAGGCACTATGCAGATGAGAATCGACTTTCTTATCGACTTTCCTAAACAGGAAAGGTGTGAAGGAACAAAGGGTCAACACACAGAAGGTGAGTTTTGGCGGTTCTGGACGGCAGCGCAGGGATGGACAGCGCTTGCGGCTCACTACTGCTGCTGTAGGAGCGTGTCCCGGGTCAGAAGGGCTGCCGATGCTGGCATCCTCCCAGTCTGCCCAAGGGTGTGGCCCCAGAGACTCAGGTGGACAGCACACTTTAGTCCGCCGGTGGCACCTACTCCGCCAGGGTCTCGGAGATCTGGGGGCATGGGTCGGACGCAGTGTCATTATAGTAATTTGTGAGATGGGAAAGGGTTGTCAGCTGGGGGTGGGGCTGAAGAGAGGGATGAAAGATTTAGTAAAGGCAAAAGGACAGAGAGACAACTGTCCTTCATAGCACACCCCGTTAAAAAGCAGATGAAAGGTCAGGCTTCTTACCAGCTCCTTGTGGTTTCCCCAGAGGTGAGAAAATCAAAAGAGTTAAAAGGAAAGGGAGTGGGGAAATGGGGGTGAGGGAGGGAAAAAAAAGACAAAATTGTTATTAGCAAATTGTCACATGCACTACACGACAGTCTTCAAACACACTGCACCACAGGGCCCAGGGGAGCCTAGCAAAATTTGGGGGCCAAGGAATTTCAGCTGGGGTCACCACATACCCCAAGAGAAAGGAGAGCTTGGGACCCTTTCCTCTCTGGCGGTGAGGATGTCATGAAGCTTTGCCGGTAACAGCAGCAGTTCAGGATCATCCGAGACCTAGTAGTTAGATGCTGCAAGCTAGTGGCATGGCAGAGCAAAGTAGGGGAAGAGAGGCTGAGGTGGAGGGGAAGCTCAGAAATGGCAGAATGTGGAGCAGAGGCTGTGGAAGGAGATCCCGAGGACCTGTAGCTGATTGAGGGTCCATGATTCTCAAGGCAGGTAGTTCATGGCTCAAGCCTTCCTGTCTCTTGGTTTCTTTAGTTTTGAAGAATTAGGCATTTGGATGCCAGAATCAGTCACAATGAGGGGGCTCATGCGGGTAGTTTGATATGCCTTTAGGTTAAATAGAACAGTGTGTGTCAGGTACAGATGGTGAGTTTAAGGAACTAAGAAGTACCTCACTGCAGCCCCATTCTCATGCTCTGCTGCCAGAGGAGAGGCAGGGCAAATCCTAGTCCCTCAGGTAGTCTGGTGTGTCTGTACCCATCCTGGGTGGCTGGTAACTCGCCCTGCAGCTCTGAGGGATCCAGAGCAATTCTGCCATGATGTGCTAGCACAGAGTCCAGAGACACCAAGATTCACAGCTACCAGCCATGTGCAAAACACGTTTCTTCAACCCTCTGTTCACAAGGTTCACAGGGGTTGGAGGGTGGACAAAGGGGAAAGGTGAGAATATTTCAAAGAGGCCCTATTTTAGTCCAGGCCACCCAGATAAGGCTCTACTTCCAGGCAAGACTGGTAAAGAACTGCCAGGGGGGAAGATCCAGCTGGAGGCACTGCTTCTCCAGGGGCTCTACCAATGGGGAGATAGAAGTGTGGGGAGTCAAGGATGGTTACATGTATATGAAAACACATGAGAGGATAAAGACAACTGCATCCTGCCCCAGAGATTTCAGCTAGATATATCTGAACCTCAACTTCTCCATTCCCTGTCTCATGCCAGGGTCCAGCCCAGCCAAGATTTCTCTTTCAGCTCAGGGTAGAGGTGGATCCAGGTCCTGTGGTCTGGGCTGGGCTGTCTCTGCAGAGTGGGTGTCAGCACACACAGGTGCACACATGCAAACACACAAGGGAAGGCACACATAATAGATCTTTCTCTTACTTGCGCCACCAAGCTAAAACCAGCTTGGGAGAAACTCAAGGAAAAAGAGAGGACAATAGGCCATAAGTTCAAGTTCAAATCATGAGGAACAAGCAGAATGGGGGAGGACAGAAAGTCGTTTTATAAAGGAAAGTGGTACATTAGTTTGTAAATAGTATGTACCACCTTCAGGTCTGTCCTTTGGGTGGGCTGGGAAATGATGAGATTTTAGGGGTAACTCCCATAACCTGGAGTGGTCACAGTCACCATGAGAACCTGGTACACCCAGCCAAGCTGATTACAAAATTCTAAGTACCCTGATCCCAGGTACCAGTTTACCTGCAACATGACTCCTAGGCCCTCTCGCAAATAACCTCCCAGACTCCCCAGGGCTGTCTGGCTAAGTGGCTGTGCCTCAGAGGGCCAGATCCGAGGTTCTAGATCAGACAGGGGAAGAGGTCACTGCCACTCTGAGCCTGCTCAGGCTCTATGCCAACACCGCAGCCAGGGGGACTTCAGAACCATGATGACTAGGAAGATGGATAGTGCTGCAGAACAAAACTGTCCAGGGTGGACCGACACAGTGCTGACCGTCCAACCATTTCTAAAGGAGGGGTACAGAAACAGAAAGACTTGTGAAAGCACAAAGAACCCAAGTTAGTACCCTAAAAATGCATGTAACACCCCTTTCCTATCCTATTTACCTTTCTCTAAAGGTTTAACATAGGGGAATACTAAAATGAGGTTTTCTCCAGGGGTAATCCACATACAGCTAAGAAGTGAGGGCCACTGCTACCCCCCTTGTTCTCCACCTTGTCTGGAATGGCTAAAAGTCATTCTTTTTAACTCCATTTCAGTCTGAGGAGGAGAAAGGCAACCCCCTTCTAACTCCACCTCTTAAATGTCTCATGTCCAAAAGCATTCCTAGTCTCCATGTTTCTGTCCCATCCTCCATTGGACAGTTTTATTCTGCAGACCTCACAAGGGGAAGAGACAGTGATTCATGAAATCATAGTTGTGCTTCTAAACCTTGATTGATGATCTTTAACCATGAGATCAGCGGGCCTCTTAGTGACCCAGCTAGGGATGTATTAGAATTTAAAATGCTTAGCTTCAACAATAGCACAGAGACAGAGCATTGCATGCGAGATGGCAGATGAAGAAAACATGCAGAGAAGAAGCGTCGAATGGTCTTACTTGTGCAAACTAGTGTCCAGGCAAGGTGGTGAGGAGGGAGGATGGGGGAAGCATTAGGAAAAACTCAGGTAAGTTCAAGTGCGCCAACAGTCAATGAACACAATCAAGCATACTCTGTGATAACCCAAACCGTAAGGAAGGAAACCTACTGCTGCTCACCTCAGGCTGGTGGAGTTCCAGCCTTATCCACCCTTTGGCGAACTGAAGCCTCTGCCAGAGCCCCACCGAACTACGGCTGGGTCCTTTTTCCCCTTTTCACGTGGCATCAGGGACAGTTATGGCTCAAGGGGAGAAACTACATCTGGTTTCTAGAAGATTTTATAAATATATTCCCCTTGCTCCAGCAATTCAAAGCCACGAGCAGAATGCCTCACAGACCCAAACGCAGGCTGTGGGCCCAGCGGGGAGAGAATCCCAACTGGAAATTAGCTTTCCTGACAAGACATTTTAAGAAAAGTTTCCAACAAGCCCATCACCCCAATCACCCCAGAAGTGTCTGAAATACAGAGAGGGGATCCTCACAGATTGAGGAGGAAAGGGCTCAAAAAGCTTGTGCAGTTTTTGGGCCCATTCACTTCAGAATACCTTACTTCCTGCTAAAACTGTCTTAACGGGATAACAGGAAAACTAGGATCATCTTTCCCAAAAACAAAACCTTCTACTATTTTCCTCCTCCATCCTCCCCACCATGGGAATCACACACTTTTATGTTTACGTTAAACTAGGAATTACAGTCTTCAGGAGCTACCGGAGAACATTATTTCCTTCAGCAGCCTGATTCCTTCCACAGTGAAGCAATCAGAGGAAGGAGGTGAAAAGACAGTGAGGGTCAACACCCTTTGACTATTTCTTTAAACAAAACATCTGGAGACCGCCCCAAAAGGTTCCATAAGAAGCTGCTCACACTGGTTGTCTCCAGGGAAGAGAACTGAGCAGTGGCAGGCAGGGGTGGGAAGAGACACTTTTTGTCCTACTGTGCATATATTATCTATTTTAGAACCAATGAAATTAAAGTTGAAGTAATCTGGAGACTAAGGCAGAGCATGCTGTTGCCAGGAGTTAAGAAGGTGACTGAAACCTCACGGTGCAGCCACAATAGCGGTGATGTGCACTGTCACCTGGACTAGGTCTTGGAAGGGTAGGTGAGAAGGGGATGGGCTGCTAGCGAGAACCCAGGCCTCACGGGAATGAGGTTTCTGGATTATCTAAGCACAACCCACTGCTCCTCAAATTGCACATTTACATCAGTATTAAGAGCAGTGGCAGAACCATTACTCAGCTGACTTCCCGAAAGCTGCCCTCCTAAGGCCCAGAGGGACGTGCAGGGGCCAGAGACATTAGCTGACATCAGGGAGCATCTCAGGCCTCCCCCACCCCAGCTGGGGCTCCTGAAGCAGCTGAAGGGGTCCCCACTCCCCACTCTTCCCTAGTGATGGAGAGTCATTTAGCTGAGCCTTAGGTGATGGAGGCAACTCGCTCCTCTCGTATTTACCATCCAGTTCCCAGACACTTCTACACCAGCATCCTGGGCAATACGCCACAGGAAATGAATACTAATGGGATCCTCTCCCCATCCAGCCACCCTACGAGATGCTGATAAAATAGGCTGCTCAGGCTCAGCAGGGAGAAGCAGCCAATCAGGGCTGTACATTCAGGTTCTCCCATGCTTGGAATGGGTGTCCTGCTCTTTTTATTTAGGAGACAGCACCTCCCCCCCCCACCCCCCGCCAAAAAGAGACAGCCCAGTAACTTCAAAAGGAAAGTTACAATGTATTTTTGGTTTGGAAAGGGAACTGCTTTGATACTACCTATCTGTATCATAGTCAGCAACAGAGGGACAAAGTTCCACTCATTATCTCACCATGAAGGCTCGGTATTTTATGGGCAGAGGCCCAGGCCAGAGTTGAATAGTCCCTGAACGGTGGTATAGCAGAATGGAGTACTCGGCATTCGAGGTCAGAGACAGCTTCCTAATAAGATACCTCTTAGAGTGACAGGTGCACATCTCGGTCCTTGAGCAACAACATCTGCATTATCTCCAGATACTCAAGCTTGCGGGACAAACTGACATGCCAGCAAGTACAGAAGCCACAAGGAACACACCACTGAGAGAGGGGACAGGGAAGGTGTTCCCCACCAAGTAGGAACTACTTCCACATGGGGGAAATCAAATAAGGAATAAGTGAGTACGCCAAGCCATACATTTTAAGCCAGCAACCAGCATTCTCCAGAACTAACCAGCCCCACAGACATAGCCACAGGACTTACAGACACATGTACTGAGCCTGTTCCCCCTGACTTTTAGTCACAACTTTATTGAGATCTCACACCATCAGTGTGACCCTAGCCCAGCTCCCCTTAAAAATAACAGAACCTAAAACACATCCTCTAAGACACGCTAATAGACCTTTGCTCTCCTTGGCACTCACATACAGAGTTTTTAACTATGTTGATTTCATTCACTCAATTTTTTCTTCCATGTTACCTGTGTGTATCTTAACTCTCCCATTAGTCTGGGGAATTTTTGAGGGCAAGGACATTTCTTCCTTGACATTACACAAAAATTAACAGAGAATGAACACGTTCAATAAACAATGCTAAGTGGTTTCCCTTAGTTAAAATGTGTCCATAGCTAATTCCTTCCTCCTCAGAGTTCTCCTTGGATCTGAAAATGCTACCAGGGCCTCTCCTGTGTTGATATGAAAGATTTACGTTCCTCCTCAAAGTTATTTTGCTCTGACCAGGCCCCTTGTCTTTCTAAAATCTCCCATTCATTTTCCTGCTCCTTGCCAGTGGAAACTGTATAATCACATAAGAGAGTACTCCTCTATACTTCAAAGTCAAGCTCTTGGCAGGATACTAATGAACACGTATTGAGTGCTGCATTTTATGAAAGAGAAGGCCTGGGTCTTAACCTCAAGCAGTTTATAAGTGCTCAGACTTCATGATTCATTATGATGGACTAGCACCTAGGGGCCTAACTAAGTCACTAGCCCCAACCTATTTTGAGCTATTTCAATTTTATTCAGATTGCCCAAGTATCAGGTCTTTTAGATGTAATTCCACTGACCTGACTCTCCTTTCTGGCACTGTTCATTGGCAAGCCCTCCAACATACCTACCACCCGGGCTGGGTTGGCATACCCGCTTATTGCTGTGGCTTGCCAGAAAAGGGCCTGCCTGGGGGAGAGAGATCACTGTTCAGAGGAGTCCTGAGGCAGCACATAGTCTTACCGCATCAAACTCCGCTTGATCATCCTCAGGCAGGTCGCTGGTTTCATAAACATCTGGCTCGTTTCTGGCCTGCAGGTAGAAGCAGTGACCACCCAACCTCACTACCCAGCATTCAACAGCCCTGACCTCCCCTCCCTCTCCATCTGAACAAGTTAACAGAGGAGGCAGGCTGCGACGCCAGGATTCTGCCCCTTCTCTTCCACCTGCCCAGTGAACTGCATCAGTTCCCATGTCTCAGAGGGGTGGAGATGACAATGGGGACAAATGGGACCTCATGGTAAATGGTGAGTGTAAGTAATGTTACCCTGAATCTGAAAGGCAGCGGGTCCTCGGCAATCATTATGTCAGAAGTAGGAGAGGAGCCATCCTCGGATTAGGCCCTGTACACCACTACCCTGGCCCAAGGGTTGAGAGTGACTCAGGACCTTAATACCCAAGGTCCTATTCCAACCCCCACCCCGAGAATGCAGGAATGCAGGCCGGACAGCACAAAGAAAGGGTGGGTACATGCCGGCATGTGCGGGGGTTGGGGAGGAGGTTCCCCAGGGGACAGTTCTCCATCTGGCACAAGAAGCGTCTGCCACGGTAACCTCTTCACTTTTGGCAGCGTGAAGGCCATCACCAAATGGCCTGGTATGTGTGCCTGGGGTGGGGATGGAGGGCTTATGGGAAGATTTGGGGAGACACGGGTGGTGTTGATACGGATGGTAGAAACCTTCGGGCACAGTGGTAAGCGCCCGGGGAAGACTTCTGGGCCGAGAAACCGGCGAGTGCCGGAAAGGGGCCTTGTAGGCCATCCCACGGGCCGGCCCAGCCAGGTCGGAGGAGTCGGGAGGTGCTGCGACCCGTCGGGGAGCGAGCGGCGGTAGGCCCTGGGGCGGAGGAGGGGTTGCAGGCGGGAAGGGTCACAGGTTGGCGTCTGTCGGGGGTCCTTAGGAGGTCGGGGGCGCGGTCCTGGGGAGCCGGGGCCGGCCTTGTACTCACAATGCCGGGAAGGTCGGCGTATTTGGGGTCCGCCATGGCGGCGGCGAGGCGGGGTGGGGGAACCGGGGCCTCGGTGGAGCCGGGGCCGGTGTTCGGGTAGGGGAGAGGCTGGGTCCGGGTCCCGGGCTAAGGCGGCCGCAAAGGGAGCGGCGGAGGAGGCGGAGGAGCAGGAAGTCTCGCGACAGAAGTAGTACAAGAGAAGGGTAAAGCAAAAGTCGCGAGAACAGCCCGCTGCCACACCCCTGGAGAGGCAGGGATTGGCGAGAACGAGGCTAGGGAATGAGGTAATGGCGGGGAAACGCCGTCTGGGATTGTGGGATGTGTAGTCTTGGTCCACCGGGCTTGGGCGGGGACCGTGATTTCATACCTCTTTTCTTTCATTTTTACGTCAAGTCTGTGAAAGAGCTTTTATAATTCCTGTTTTTCAGATGAATAAATTTGGACTCCCAGAAATTAAGTGACTAGATAGAAACAACACAACTAGGCATGCTGTGGCACAGCCAGGGCTTCAAAACAGTAACAAGAAGTAAAATTTAGTAAAGGCTTAGTCATGTTAGGAATGAAAAAGTTAAGTGATCTTCTCAAGCTAGGGCTGTTTAGGGCTGTCACGTAAAATACTGAACGCCTAGTTAAATTTGAATTTCAGATAAACAACTAATAGTTGTTTTTTTCCTTCAGCGTAAGTATGTCCCATACAATATTTGGGATATTCTAACAGACCTACAAAAATTATGAATATTTTATCTGAAATTCAAATTGAGATGAAGTCAGAGGGCTAGAGGGAATGACTTGTAGGCTGTAGTAAGGACTTTTTTGGCTTTTATGCTGAAGGAGATGGGAAGACACGGGAAGGTTTTGAGATGAGGAGTGATATGATCTACCCTTGTATTTTTTTTAGGGGAGGAAGTAATTACCCTTTTTTTTTTTTTTTTAAGTGGAGGTACTGGGGATTGAATCCAGGACCTTGTGCATGCTAGGCAGGCACTCAACCACTAAGCTATCCCTTCCCCCTATCTGAAATTCAAATTTGGTAGAAATCCTGTTTCTGTTTTTCAAATCTGGCAATTCTATCTCAAGTTCATAAACAGGTACTTGGTAGGACTATGTCTGTCTGAACGCCCTATGTGCTCCTAATCCCTTCACTAATGGTTTTTGAACTTTTGAATTTCACAGATCAATACAATTAAAACAACAATGTGTTTTGAGGATAGACATAGTATTGCTACTTTTATATTTTGCCGAGTAAGTACATTAAAAAAAAGAAAATGTATCTCTATTATCATCATTATTTAGTAGAAAAGTACAGAAGGACATTTAGGACTCTCAGAAAAAAAGATAGTCCTTTGAAATTTAACAAATCCAGCTTTATGAAAAACTTACCGAATTGTGTGTGTGTGTGTGTGTGTGTGTGTGTGTGTGTGTGTGTGTGTGTGTGTGTTTGGGGGGAGGTGCATATGTAGTAAACTTTTGTCTCTGACTGGTGACCCTCCAAGGATTAGCATTTTGAAACCCCTCCACTAAGGATGCTACCCAGGAGTCCCTGGGGACTTGGGTTTGGGATATTTCCTGAGCTTGCAGGATGCTGCAACAATTAGAAATAGTGCCAGACCAAGTGACTGGAGAGATGCCTATTTTCCTGAGTTTAGAACTCATTGTCATTCTATGTATACTTTCCTGGCTCCTCCCCAAGCCTCTACCCTTCTTTCTCCATAGTCCTACTACCTTCCCATCCAATTTCTTATGCTGAACCCCTATCCTTCAGCTTCCTTAAGATTCAAGGTGGGTTAGGGGTATATGCTCAACTCGGGAAACCCCCTCAGCTCAGTTCTGAGTGGTTAGGTTTTGTCTCCCCAGGAATCATTCTCTCATCCTTGTCTTAGAGTGTCTAAGGTCACTTAGACACTTACCAGTCTAGACTTAACCTCAATCCCCTCCTCCCTTCTCCCATTACCCTGCTCTTCGCCTTGGCCTAGAGCCTCAACTCCTGCATTCTAACTCTGTTGGCCAGCAGAGGCCCTGTGACGTGGAGAAAAAACTCAGTCCAGCCAGCTTCTAGGTGGTTCTGCCCAGGGGCTGCAGCAGGAGTATGACCTGAGGGGAGGAAGGACAAGGAATCTTTAGGTGTGGCAGGGAAGGGGGAGAAACAGAGAAGAAAGGCCCCAGAAAGGGCTGGGGTGTTGGGACTCTGTCCAACAGTACTGGGACAGGAAACACACTCACGAAGTGCCTAAATCTGCCTGAAGCCCAAATGCAGATTCTGCTGTAGAAGTCCTTTTTCATAGCCCCTCTGGTCTTACCCACTCTCATCATTACCCTTCCCTCACTGCTTTCTGACACCCTTCCTCTTGCAAAAGTTACTCTTGCCCACCTCCGTTCCAGCCCCAACCTATGAGGCAAAAATGAGAATTTTATCTGCTTTTGAATTCTGATAGCCCAGAATGGGAGTTTGTCTTCCTTCCAACCGGGGACCTCGTTGGGAAAGAGTGGACTGCGCCTTTAGATGTAGAAGGGGAAGGGAAGAGCCAGACCTCCCCTGACACACCTCTCTGAAAAATGGCACCTGGACACCCACCTCCATAGGGCTACATGCAGCTGCCCTTGAAGGTTGAGTGTGCTGCGGATCTTTGCGTGCGTTACGGGTAAAGGGAAGGAGAGGTGTGCTCTCAATTTGGAGAGAGGCCTGTGATGAGGGTAGATGATGCCTTGGAACGAAGGAGGTGGAGGCGCTGTTGACTCTCTTCCCCAACGGGAGACCCGCCCACTTCAGACCCCTTAGTCCTTCCAAGGGGGTGGAGTCCGAGGGAGGGACTTACGGGTCAGACATGTGGGGGCTGGGACGTAGTGAGCGACTTGGGTTGGGTAGGGGTGAGGGGAAGGTAATCTCTGAACACTAGGGGTGGGGAGAGGAGGCGAGAAGAGAGCAAAGGTGCCACGGTTCGCCGGCGGACGCCTCAGAGCAGCAGCCCCCAGCAAAGGAAGCCCCGCCCCGCGGCTGCATCGCAGCCCCGCCCAGGCCCGCAGCGCAGCGCTGCAGCGCGAGGGGCGGAGAGGCAGAGCGCCGAGAGAGGACCAGACGCCCAGGTCGCCCGCATCCCGGTGCCGCAGGACAGAGGAAGCGCGCCGCGGCCCTGCTCCTCAGCCTTCGCCCGGGCTTTCTCAGCCCCAGACACCGAGCACCTGTCCTCCGCCTCGGCCTCAGCTGAGACCCCTCCACCGGAGCACACGCTGCCCCTGCAGCCCAAGAAGTGCCCCAGCCCTACGCCGGCGACCACCATGGCCGAGACCAACAACGAATGTAGCATCAAGGTGCTCTGCCGATTTCGGCCCCTGAACCAGGCCGAGATTCTGCGGGGGGACAAGTTCATCCCCATTTTCCAAGGGGACGACAGCGTCGTTATTGGGGTGAGTGCTACCCCGGGAGAGAATTTCAGGGAGGGAGCAAGAGGCTGAATCTTTCCCCTAAGCCGAGCCTTGGCCCCTGCCTGTCTCTGCACCCCCTCCCCGCCGCTCATCCTCCATCCTTTTCGCCGCAGCCCCTCCTCTCCCTGCATCAGGGATGGCTGGGTGTGGCCTGTCCAGGCCGGCGGCCGTCTCCGCAGAGTGGGAGGGGGCTACTTTCCCTCAATCAGGGGACCCGATTCCCCTTTGCTGTTCTCTGCAGCGTCCCCACCCCTTAGAGTCAGTCCCGTGTTTTTCTGATGTTTTCCCTCTTCCCTAGGGAAAGCGCATCTTCCCTTTGTTATTGGCTCAGATCTCTACCCCCACCTCCCAGGAAGGGAGGGGGAAGATTAGTGGCTGGGCTAGGTGGGAGGTGGGCAGTCCAAGGTCTCTGCGGAGGTACAAATGAGGGTGGGCTCTAGGACCAAGGCCCCCTCATCCCTGAAATAGTTTCAGCCTGGACGTGGGGGAAGGGCACCGATCTAATGAAGGGTATTCTGAGAAATACATTGATGCCACACCCAGTTTGATGGGGGAGCCACTGGGTCCTAAGGAAACGTCTGCCTTTCCCTCCCATGGAACGGTAGGAAGAGGATTTCAGACCACCTCCCTCCCCCAACTCCCCCAAACAAATAAAAATAACCAAACCCTGAGATCCTAACAAGTACTTGCTTATTCATCCCTCTTGATGAGCCAATAAAAAGTAGCAGGCCACCCCCTGTACCTCATCATGACAGCCCCTACCCACCCGGGAGACCTTATGAAGAAGGAGGACTAATAGTCACTGTGTGCTCGTTACTCTGCATGTATTATTTAATCCTCAAAACAACACTCTGAAGACGGTATTAATATTTCCATTTTACAGATGAGGAAATTGAGGCCCAGAGAATTCGATTGACTTTCTCAAGGTCACACTGTTAATTCGTGGATCTGAAACTGAATCTGTGACTCTAAAGCTCCTGTCTTTTCTTCTGTATCACGTTGCCTCTGCAGATTTCTGTTCTGGACCTTTCTCTGTGATGGCACCATAGGGATTCCTTGGGAATTCCTCACCTACCTCCCCTTTCTAGGTTGGTAGGGACTGTTAGGCTGTGGGGTGAAAGGGCCTGCGGTCCAGTCCAGTGAGGCTTGAGGTGTGCTGGGCCAGGAAACTGTAATCAGTCTGAGGAGGGAGAGCACATATAAGGGCAGTCCTCAAGGTCAGGGACATTTCTTATGTATCTTTGATCCACAGTGCTTGGCACGAGGGGAGGGAGCCTGGGCCTTCTGAATCAGGGAGAATGGGACTTTGAGTAAACATGCCTTAGGAAGACACTTGCTTACATGTTCTGTCCCCAAGGGCCCTAGTCTTTCACCAGGCTCTCTCACTCACACTGTGAACTCAAATGGATGCTTTTGCCTTGTGTGTGTGCTTATGTATGTCTGTGTTTGCCACATAGAAAGGGCCCCTGTCTCTCTTTGTCTCAGGGACCTTAGGCTTTGCAGTCTGGTCACTCTGGCCAGGCTACAATAGTCTAAATCAGCCCTCAGGGCCTCCTTTCTGAATAGTCTGGACAGTGGGGCAGTAGCTGGAGAATTAGAGCTTGAGGGCCCCCTGTGACATAAAGACTGAGAAACATGAGTGAGATGGTTGTGGAGGAGCAAATCCATAAATGGCTTCCACTTTTAAGCCTAGCTTCCTTGCTCTAGGTTTTTTAGGTAAGTCTGAGCCGACTCCTTTAGGCTCTCTGGGTCATCCATCCTGATGTGCTACGCTCGGGGCATGGGGGTGACGTTGGGAGAAGGAGTTGTGTTGATCTGTCCAATTCACCCAGCTAAATAGGAGAGATGTGGTGGTGGAAGTTGGGGAGGGAGGAGAGAAGCCAGGCCCAGGGCCCCCCTGCCAATTCAGATTCTATCTTACTCCACAGCTGGTCCTCCGTATCAGTTTTGCCTGCAATTTGCAGGGCTGTCCCTTTGTCTGTTCTGTATCTTCCCTTCCTCTAGCCCTTCCTGTCAATCTCTCCCTCCAAGATAAGTGCTTATGGGGGGCCATTTTGTCTCAGGCAGCATCCTTGGAGCTTGTCTTCCCAGGCTTTATGTTTATTCCTCATTCAGGAGGATGGGGGCTATAGGAGAAATGATTTTGAGGAGCACCTTGAGGATCCCAACAGGGAAAGAAATCTCCCACCCCCTTTCCTCTGTATTCCTCTAGCTCCTTTCGGGGCCCAGCGTATGGGAAACTGTCTGAGGAATTAATGGAGGAGGCTGCTTCAGAATGTCTGGGAAGGTGAGGGAAGAATGAAGGTGGGAGACGCTAATCTCTCCAAGCCCAGCGTCTGCTCCTTTCTCTAACAGCTAGCTCTTCTCTCTGCCTCTGCAGCAATGCGGCTAGCTCTGGGCTACAGAGTCACTAACGTTCGTGGGCTTTTTCTGCTTGGCAAAGTGTAGGAGAATAAGGTGGGAAGACAGCTCCGTGAGCCTTATTCCTCCCCCACTCCCCTGACTTCTCCCAAGAATCTGGGATGGGGCTTAGCCCAATTCATGGCCTGAGTCATAGTAGAAGGCTGTCTGGGTCACTGTCTGTGTATACTGTGTACCTTGTTTTGCTCTTGTGTCACTCAGAATCCGCTGTGACTTTAAGCGGACCTGTTTAAGTGTCTTTCTGCCTTGGTCCTGGCGGGCAGGGTGCCTGCTCTCTGCTGCTGCATCTGCGCGCGCCAGACCCGGGGGGGGGGGGGGGGGGGATGACAGTAAGGAAATGCACAGCCCCTCCCTCCCTCTCTCTCTCTTCCCCTCTCCTTTCCTCTCTCATTCAAGTATCCACCACATTCTACCTTCCTTCAATCTCCTGATAGTGAAGTGGGTTCTTAGGGAGGCAAAAACACAGGGCCATCAAGTCCCTCATGTAGAAAACCCTGGTTGGGACCGGCAGGATTATTGGAGCAGAGTCAGCGCTGTTTGGGGTAACCTGGGATTCCTTTGATACCTGAAGAGAGGGAGCAGTTCTCCCCTTAGGCTTGGGGTAGTCTCATAAAGGAAAATGGAGAGGGGAGGTAATGTTCACCGTGGCCGGTGTCTCTCCAGTGTTACCATGGCAACAGTCCCCAGGGGTGTCACTACAGAAATCAGGCCCGGTGCTCAGAAGTTCAGTCTCTACCAAGTGCTTTAGTAAAGGTTGAAAAGGTTGGTCATCTTTGGATGGCAGGTCCTCCCATTAGCTTTAGTCAGCACACATAATGGAAAACTACCAAAAGTGCTGGAGACAGGACCAAATGGGAGACCGCAGGGAAGCTTGGAGTGGGTCAGAGGAGAACAGGGAGTCCTGGGTTGCGGGACTCTGAAGAGAAGCCCTCCGGAGGAGGCTATGAGGAGTGCCTAGACTGCTGTGGGTGGGGAAAGAGTGGATCACAGAGGCATTCCTCAGAGGTAGAGGGTTCTATGAGTGTTCCTAATTTAACAGTCTTCCGGTCCCTGGCTGCACTAACTCACAGGGTATTTGATTACCTGGAGGTAGAGATGGCGAAAGAGACTCCCCGGATGAGCGGGAGAAGTGTGTTCTTCTAAAAGGGAGTTGAGGTGGGAAAAGAGGAGTGATGAAGTGCTTTAGTTCTGTCCAGAAACATTTGAAGAAATTCCCAAATGGTGGGGGCCAGCTGGGGAAGGGGAAGGAAAAGCCATGATAAGGCTCTGATGCGTTCTTGGCACATCAGTTCTGGGATCACTTTGGCAGGATGGGTATGGAATCGGATTGCTTGCATTTGAAACCATTCTCTACTGTTTCTCAGCTGTGTGACTGTGGGAAGCTACCTTACCTCTCTGAACCTCAATTTCCCCATCAATAAAATGTAATAATAATAATACCTACCTCCTAGGATTCCTATGAGCATTAAATGAGATAATGCATATAAGCTGCTTAGCCCAGGGACAGGCACATAATAAACTCCCGACGAGAGTTAGATATTATTATTATTATTATTATTATTTTGTATATGCTATCTTCCCATAAGCTAGCCTTTGACATAATTGCGAAGTGGTTAACATTTTCCCCTTTTACTGGTTGTTTCATCCAAATGTCCAGTCCCCAGTATCTTCATGCTCTCTTCTTCCATCAGTGTCTGTGTTTATTCAACAAATATTTATGAAGAGCATCCTATGGGCCAAGGACTGTGCTTGATATTGGGGATTTAGAGTGAATCCCTGACTTTGGGAAATTCCTGGTGTCCATGGTGAACCGGTCTGCAGAGCAGCCTGGGCAGAGTCCTGGGAAGGGGCATCAGAGATGGCTTTTGCTAAGTGTACATATACTTCCCCAGATTCTGATAAGAAACCCCCCACGACATACTACAGTATGACTCAGAGTCATTATGTGTCATCAGAGATGTAAATACTGGTGATGTTTCCCAAGTGAGTAATCCAGAGGCAGAAAATGTAGAAAACCACTGGCCTCGTTATTCTCATAGAAAGATCTGACAGAACGAATTCTTCCTGACTATGATCAATAGAAAATTAAAAGACATTTGTATTGTAACAGACATAAGAATTTTAGGAAAAAGTAATGAACTAGATTTAAGGGCTCAACCAAGAGTAGGGAAGGAGTAGCAGGCCTTCCCAGAAACCCTGGAATTATGTCTATTGGCTTTCCCTGCTCACGAGATTACTAAGTGCACCCATTTTTAGCTCTTGGATATTTTTTATCCCCACAGTTCCCAGAATGCTCCCCTTCCTCCCTTTCTAGGCTTTTCCTTCGTTCCAGCCTAGACTGAGGAAAAGGGGTTCCTCAGGCAATAACTGCCTTCAGCACTTGGAGAGCGCCCTCCATTTTAATGTGTCCGCAGCAACCTCTGGAATCCTGCAACTGGGTGGGTGTGGGTGTGTGTGTGAGAGAGAGAGAGAGGGAGAGAGGGAGTTGATACACACATTCCCAGAAGGGAAGAAGGGAGGGGCAAGGTTGGCTCGAGAGTTATTTAACCCCCTTTGGCTGCATGCCTGGCTTCAAGATGCATGGATAGACATCATTGGTGGAGAATAGGTGAGAGTCACTGGGCTGAGATGGACGTGTTTTGTTTGTTTCTGTTTCCTCACCACTGGGTGGGAGAAATACTGAGTTAGATTACAATTCAAGAATCAAGTTTCAATTAAGAAATGAAACAAAATGAAAGAAAAGATATTATCACTGAGAAGGTGAGGCATCAAGGCCACTTCAAATCTGTTCATTGTAACACTGTATGATTTTATTCTACATAATAAGAATTTTATTCTTTGTAATGAAGTGTAATGACAAACTATTGATAAAAAGGGTGAAAAATTCACTAAAGTCCTATGAATAATTCATAAGCTTACTCAAACCTTAAAAAAAAGAATCAAGGTAGATTTTTCTTTAATAATACTAAACATAACCTGATTTCGACACTGATATATTTTAATTGTTGACAAAGTTAAAAACAAAGAAAAGCACATAGAAGAAACTAAAAATCAGTCAAAATCCCACCACCCCAAGAAAAACACTGTTAACAATTTGATGTTTTTGTTTCCAGTGGTTTTTTTCTAAATATATATAGATAATAATTTTAATAAGAGTGTATCACAAATTCTATATTGTTTTGAAACCCATTTTTTGACTATCTTACCATCATTAAAATTTTACACTTTCATTTATTTTTAAAAATATTTGATTTAATTTTTGAATGCCTTACATGCACATGTGACAAAATTCAAATGATATAAAAAAATGAACAAGGAAAAGTAAGCCTCCTTCCTACCCCTCTTTCCTAGTCACCAGTTCCCCTGTCAGAAGGCAGCCTTATTACCAGTTTCTTGTGGATCCTTCTGAAGGCATACCATACATTTACAAGGAAATACATTTATACATATATATATTTTTTTATACAAGCGGTAGCATACTATATACATACTATTCTGTACCTTGCTTTTTTTTTTTTTAAATGGAGGTACTGGGCATTGAATCCAGGACCTCGTGCATGCTAAGCACAAGCTGTACCCCCACGCCCTAGTACCTTGGTTTTTTTTTTTTTAACTTAATGAGTCTTGGAGATCCTTCTATGTATCAGCACATAAAGATCTATCTTATTCTTTTAAACAACTGTATAATTAGCTAAAGGGATATGCCACCATTTACTTAGCTGAGTCCCTATTGATGGATATGGATATTTAGAGTTGTTCCAATCATTTGCTGTTACAAACAATTGAATGACCATGTAAATATTTAAGGGCCCAGCCAATGCAGTGCATCGTCAAACTATTTTATTTTGGCCACTTTGATACATTAAAATGATACCTCATAGTCTTAATATTCATTTCTCATTAACAGTGAGGTTGTGCATAATTCATCTTTTAGGAGCCACTATCACGTCATTTTATGATGTTATATTTTATGATTGCACTTTCTGAGATACAGTTACACAGTGAGTGCACAAGTCTTATGCAAAGGACTGGATGAATTTTATGAGCTATTTTGACACCTATGTAACCACTACCCAGACTGAGATCTAGAGCATTTTTACTGCCCCTGAAAACTCTCTTTTGCCGCCTTTCTGTCAACATTACCTTAAGGCAATCACTGCTTTGACTTCTATTACAACAAATAAGTGTTGTCCATTCTTGAACTTAATATAAAGAGAATAGTACAGTACATACTCTCTGAGTTTGAATTCTTTCACTCAACACATTTTTGACATTTATTGATGTCCTATTATGACATCATTTTAAATAGCAGTAAATGAGAAAATATATGTATGTGCCATAGTTTCAGTTCCTTATCTTAACTAGTCCCCTAAATGTAACTCCTTTCAGTTGTTTTCCGTTTCTCATTATTATGAGCAGTGTGATAAACATTCTTGTAGCTAAACATTTCCATAGTATGAATTCTCAGGAGTAGAATATCTGGGTCGGTGGATCTGTACAATTCAAGGCTTTTGATTATGTAATTCTGAATTGCCCCCTTAAAAGTATGGCTGTACTGTCCTACCAGAAAAGCATTAGGGCGCCCATTTCAAGGAAATTATACCTTCTTGAACCCCTATCTGTTCTGGGTATTACAATTAAGTTTTTGTTTTCAAGTTTGATGGGTGAAAAATGACGTTACTATTTTTTTCTTCAAAAATGTTGAGTATCTTTATGTTTATTGAACATTTGTATTTCTTCTTCTGCTGTTAGTACCTAACTCTTGCCCATATTTTTCTGGTTAGCTTTGTCTTTTTGTTACTAATTTATGAGAGTTCTTTACGTAGTAAGAATATTAATATCTTTGTTTTAGAAATTTAAATTTTTCTTATTTAAAAATTAGGTATTTTCATTTTAGAATGGTTTTAAATCTAAATCAAAAAGAACAACAAAAACTCCTAAAATCCCATTGCTCAAAGACGGCCAGTTAACATGTTTTCCTATGTAAGGTATACACTTATGCACGTATACATGACCTTTTTTTATAGAAATGGCATAATCCTTTATGTACTTTTTGTGTGTGTTTTTACACCACATACTATTTTAAAACCCACCTTTAAAAATATTTTGTGCATACCTTGTCGTGTCATCACACATTTTTCTCTAACATCATCTATACTATTTTTTTTTTAATTTAAAAGCAATATGATGTCATTGTAAAACATTTACGTATCACAGAAAAAGTGTAGTAAGTATAAGTTCCTGTCGTTCTGCTCTCGGGCGATCACCACCATTAACGGATCTGTACATAGTCTTCCATATCTTTTTTCTAAGGCTATTCTATCCATGTGCTTTTTAAAAATATAAAATCACATTGTACACGTCTGTTTTTTTCACGTAATCGATCTTGGACAGGTCAGTATACAGAAACCAACCTTGCTCATTTTAATGGGGATAGATTATGGAGGTATCATAACCAGCATATTTGTGATGGAGGTGTGAATTATTTCCGGTTTTTCTTTAATATACATACTGCTGCAGTGAACATCCTTCTACACATATCTTTCAGTGCTTAAGCAAGTGATGTAAAATGAATTCCTAGCTTTGGGGTTGCTGGTACAGGGAACGACCAGTATGGACGTTTAAATATTTAATAGCGTTGTCCTCTGGAAAGGCTCTGTCTGCTTACAGCACTCCCTTCATTGTAGAGGGCACCTTCACCTTTGCTTTTTCTTTGTGGATTCTGTTTTTTGGGCTTTGGAGACCTTCCCCACAGGGAGAGCAGGTAAATATTCCAGGTAGATTTTTATCAGGAGCCAGACTTTTAAAATCTTTTAAATATTACAAAAAATATTTATTTTCCTTTTTGCAGAGAAGTAAAAAGAAGGAAACAGAATAATACACTATTGTCTCACTCTCTTTGGCATTAAAAAAATAAAACATACAACTTGTACATGGTTTAAAAATGTAAACCTTCCAGGATACAAAATGAAAAATGAAAGCCTCCTCTCCCAGTTTCTCTCCCCAAAATAACCCCTGTTAGTACTTTTGTATGATTGCTTCTGCAAAAAGATTCCACATATGTTGTTGCAGTACTGTGGGTGTACCTAGAGCCACGTCTCCAGCTTTAACCAAATTTTTTCACTTTTCTTACTTAGTTACAATGTGTCTCCCAAACTCTGGTGTCCATGGACCTGGAGGTTTACGTATCAGTTGAATAAAGGTGGTCTCTGTAGTAAAACAATTTGACAACTAAATCATAGTCTCTTTATACTGAATGACAGGAAAATATGACTGAGAAACTTGTTACGATGGAGAACAAGTGTAGCCTCATTTAATCTCACCAGAGATCTTCCCTTTAATGTGATTAGGTAGCAAATATATTCTGTTTGTCTCCCTGAGTTGTAAATATTTTATATCTTTAGCATTTTTTTCTTTTTTTTTAACTTTTTTTGGGGGTGTGGAGGAGGTTAGGTTTCTTTATTTACTTAAACAGAGCTACTGGGGATTGAACCCAGGACCTCATGCATTGCTAAGCACACACTCTACCACTGAGCTATACCCTCCCCCCACTTCAGCATTCTTATCAGCACACATGATTCATAACAAATGACCTGAATTAAACAAAGAACTTGTAGGTCTGGGTGATATGCTTCACAGTGTCTCTTTACTTAAAGCTGATTCCCTAAAGGGAGAACCATATTTCTAGCTCCATATATTCTTTTCACAAAGAGAAAGCTTGTGTTAATAGTCCCACAACAGCTCAGTTGCTCAGTATTTGTATATTTCATTTATGCAATAAGCAATATACTAGTCATTTATCTCTAACTTTGCATCTTTCATTTAATGCATCTTGAAGATCTTTCCATATCAAGTCATATAGATCTATTAAGGAAGATATTTCTTAACTTAGTGGTAGATTTTTAAGTTAACAAATTGTTCTTCATTCTCCACAGCCTGTGGCCCTGTTGTCTTTTCCCATTTGGTTTCTAGGAAGGGGGTCTGGGACGGTGAGTGCTGAATCATCATACCAAGCCTGAGATCCCCTCACGCAGTCCCACTGTGTGATGCTCCCTAATGACACTCTCCGCTACAGACACAGCTCCTGGTGCCGATTCTAAATTTTGTTTCTCTTTAGTTTCTCTCATCCCCGTAATCGTCCGTGCATACCGAAGTTTGAAGAACTTTCCCTCACACCTGTCTGCTGACATCTGTCATCTTTTATTTCCACTTCAGGGGAAGCCATATGTCTTTGACCGTGTATTCCCCCCAAACACGACTCAGGAGCAAGTCTATCATGCGTGTGCCATGCAGATTGTCAAAGGTAATGGGTGTATTTTTAGAATGTGTATTTTCAGGCTCCCATTCCCAATCCCACTTCTCTCCACTAGTGCTCTTTCTCTGCCGTCTCTTCCAGATGTCCTTGCTGGCTACAATGGCACCATTTTTGCTTATGGACAGACATCCTCAGGGAAAACACATACTATGGAGGTGAGGGTTCTGACTTTCTGAGCGAAGAGCATTAATGGGACTTCAAGGAATCTTAGTGGGGTAAGATCTAGGAATCGAGGGTTGCCTAGAACAGAGGATGAACAGAAGGGAATGTTACAGTGGAAGCTGAATGGAACCCCTTCAGCCTGCTGCAGTTCTCACCCTCCTTTCTGCTACTCCAGTTTTCTTCTTTTCACCTGGAAAAGCAGCAGCAATTGAAGTCTAAAGGGCTGCTCAGTTCCCTCCTCCTTCCGCTGAAAGGTAGACATGGTAGTGACTGCTGCCTAACTTATCGTGGCCTTCATAGCAGCTATTGCCTGTGTGTCTGTCTGCATACTCTGAGTTGTCTGATTCTTCCTGAGCCCCAGCCTCATTCCTGAATACCCTTGCTCCCCAGGGAAAGCTGCATGACCCCCAACTGATGGGAATCATTCCTCGAATTGCCCGAGACATCTTCAACCACATTTACTCCATGGATGAGAACCTTGAGTTCCACATCAAGGTGACCAGGGCATGGCCACTGGGAGTTCTCTTTTGGGACTGGGAGGGGAGGATCTAATATGAACCCACTGAGATCCTGGGCACCCCAGCTTATTCTCCCCCCATGGTCACTTGAGTTCTTCCCTGCCAACATAGTCTCTTCTGCCCTTTCTCTCTCACCAACACCATTTGAGCAGGTCACATTAACCTGAGATCCCTGTATCCGATTTAAGATAGGTTCTCTTCACGCCATACTCCTCCTTTCTCCCTGACCAGGTTTCTTACTTTGAGATTTACCTGGACAAAATTCGTGACCTTCTGGATGGTGAGTGGTGTTTAACCTCGGTGGGTCTGGGTGAGGAGGGCAAAGAAAAGAAAGATCACATTGCTCTTGGGCTCTTGGGCTTAGGTACCAATTGGTGAGCAATGCAGCAGGCACGCGAGGGCACACACATGCGTACTCATGTCCCTTGCCTCCACTTACGGGGAATTTCCAAAACCAAGAGGGTGAGAAGATGAGCTCAGATGCCCAGACCCATGTATAAATAGCCTGAGACTAGCTAGAGCCCTGGGGCTGGAATTCTGGAGGAGGAGAAACAGTCTTCAGCATGTGCAGGGCATTTAGGCTTCACAGGGGAGTCTTCGTCCCTTTTGCATGTGGAAGAATCCACCATCTCTGAGCAGACTGCAGGGTGCAGGGGTTGGGGAGGTGGTGGGTGGAGGTGCTGGCCTTGCTCACTCTGTTGTCTTGATTCAGTGACCAAGACAAACCTGTCTGTGCACGAGGACAAGAACCGGGTGCCATTTGTCAAGGTGAGAGTGGGGATGGGGCACCCAGGTGGGGCCAGTGTATTGAGAACGCAGGTTTAGGGGGAGGGTAGACCAGTGACCCAGAAGTTAGAGGGCAGATATCCTGGAGGGTGAGACATGCCCAGGGGCCGGGAAGAATCTGGAGCCTTGGAAAAGGCACTGTCTTAAAAGGGCATTTGGTCACTGTGCAGGTAATTTAATTTGCAGATCAAAGTTTATGGGTCACTGTCTATTTGCCCCCTGCAGGGTTGTACCGAACGCTTTGTGTCCAGCCCTGAGGAGATTTTAGATGTGATTGACGAGGGGAAATCCAATCGTCATGTGGCTGTCACCAGTGAGTTGGGAGGGAGGGGCTCTTGAGTCTGAGGTTCTGCCCCTCTTCCATGTGCTCTGGGGTCGAGACTCAAAAGTGAGCAAGGGAAGACTGTGTCCTCCAGAGTAGGAGGGATGCTTGTCCATGCGACCCTGCTGCCAGGGAGATGTAGGGGCTGGGCTAGTCCTGGCGGACACCCTTTCTCTCGGTGGGTGGGGGTGGCAGCCCATGGAAGTGGGGAGCTGAGGGCTTCAGTTCTACAGAGGTTGCTACAGGGACTGTTTCGCCCTCCCTCCTACAGACATGAATGAACACAGCTCTCGAAGCCACAGCATCTTCCTCATCAACATCAAGCAGGAGAATATGGAGACTGAGCAGAAGCTCAGTGGGAAGCTTTATCTAGTGGACCTGGCAGGGAGCGAGAAGGTTGGGGGTCCTGTGGGGGCTGGGTGGGCAGGGAAGGAATCTCTGGGGAGGGTGGCCTTTTTAAAAATCAAAATAACTTTCTTACTGAGATATAATTCACATGCCATGAAGTTCGCCATTTTAAAGTGTACAATTCGGTGTTTTTTAGTGTGTTTGCAAGATTGTGCAACCCTCACTACTAATTCCAGAACATTTTCATCACCTGTTAATAGTTATGCCCTATTCTGCCTTCCCTCATCCCCTGGCAACCACTAATCTACTTTCTGATTTGCCTTTTCTGGACATTTCATGTGGCCACAAATACTATGTGGGTGGGGGAGTGGCCTTTGGCAAGAGTGGAGAAGAGGTGGTGAGAGCCTGCTCCCTCTGTATCTGCTCATGACACACTCACCCCTTCATACCCTGGTAGGTGAGCAAGACTGGAGCAGAGGGAGCTGTGCTGGACGAGGCCAAGAATATCAACAAGTCCCTATCGGCCCTGGGGAACGTGATCTCCGCGCTGGCTGAGGGCACTGTGAGTGCCCCTTGAGCTCCACCCCATTTTCTGCCTTCTCCTAATGCCCCCACCTCATCACGCCCCATTCGTGGGTTGCTCCATCCTCGTCAGCACTACTATCCTTTCCGATTTCCCCGTTGAATTAATTTTTCTGATTCACGGTCGCCTCTCTCCCCTAGAAAACCTACGTTCCATATCGTGACAGCAAAATGACACGGATTCTCCAGGACTCCTTGGGAGGAAACTGCCGGACAACTATGTTCATCTGCTGCTCACCATCCAGCTTCAACGATGCGGAGACCAAGTCCACCCTGATGTTTGGGCAGCGGTCAGTGACAGGGTCACCTGCTCCCCCCAGCCCCTGCGTGCCCTCCCCTGAGGGGCATGCTGGCCCTAATGGAGGTCTCATCCCTTTGTTCTCCTCTCCCAGGGCAAAGACCATTAAGAACACTGCCTCAGTGAATCTGGAGTTGACTGCAGAGCAGTGGAAGAAGAAATATGAGAAGGAAAAGGAGAAGACAAAGGCTCAGAAGGAGACGATTGCAAAGCTGGAGGCTGAGCTGAGCCGGTGGCGCAGTGGTTAGAAGGCGGGGGGTCCCTGTGGGTTTGAGAGGCATAGGGAGCCAGAGAGGGCCCTGCTGTCTTTAAGGAGGGCTGCGCTTCTGGAGGGGTGCAGTAGAGCGGTCATGAGAGAAGGGGAGAGAGGCTGACTACCTTCATCCCCCACGCCCAAAGAGGTTGGCGGTCCACTTGGCAAGACAGCTGGAAGCCTGGAGGTCTTGGAATTGAGGGGTAAGGGAGGAAGGACCCGCAGGTGCGGTTTTCCCTTTCCCATCCCTCACCCGTTCTCCCCCTTCGCCAGGAGAGAACGTGCCTGAGACGGAGCGCCTGGCTGGGGAAGATGCCGCCCTGGGAGCCGAGCTGTGTGAGGAGACGCCGGTGAACGACAACTCGTCCATCGTGGTGCGCATCGCGCCCGAGGAGCGGCAGAAGTATGAGGAGGAGATCCGCCGCCTCTACAAGCAGCTGGATGACAAGGTGAGGACGGTCGGGCAGGCACCGAGGTGAGCCCAGTGGGATGGTGAGGGAGGGGTTAAAGAATTAGCTTATCCTGCCTCTTTCTGATTTTAAAAGGGATGAATGCTCGTTATTGAAAATGTGGAAGATAAATAAAAATATATAGAAGAAATTTTAAATCACCCATCATCCCACCATTTACAAATAAAGCAATGCAATGGAGATTATACTGTATTTGTAACTTTGTACCCGATTTTTTTCTTCCATGTTATATAATGTGCAATTTCCTACTTTGTTAACAATTCTTCATAAAAGTATTTTTAAATGGCTGCCTAACAGTCCATTTATCAAAATGTATTTAATTGTTTATTTATTACAGGGCTTCCAGTTTGAGGGTTTTTTTTGTTTGTTTGTTTGTTTGGTTGGTTGTTTTTGCTATTATAAATATCTCAGAAATGACTGTCCTTGAGGGGATGGGGGTACAGCTCAGCAGCAGAGCACATGCTTAGCATGCATGAGGTCCTGGGTTCAATCCCCTCTACGTCCATTAAAATAAATAAGTAAATAAATAAACTTAATTACTTTCCCCCAAATAAAAACAGAAAAAAATAAAAAAAAAAAAGAAATGACTATCCTTGTCTCTTATGCATAAGGCTTTGCTTTTGAATGATTTTATTAGAATGGACTGCTAGAGCAGGGTTTCTCAGTTGAAGGATATGAACATTTGAAGGCTTTTTCTGTGTATGGTCAAGGTCATACCAACTTCCAGAAAGAGAAGAATTAAAAAGTGAGGGCAGGAGTCGAAGAGAGAAGCTGAGGAAAAGACCGCTTTCTTTTTAGGATATGGAGTTTCTAACTCAAAGCCTAAACTATCTGAATTTTTACTGGATCCACCCAGCCCTGTAAGTCTAAACTGGAAAGAGTAGCTTCCCTTCACTCCGGCTTTCCCCTTTGCCTCCAACAGGATGACGAGATCAACCAGCAGAGCCAGCTCATAGAGAAGCTCAAGCAGCAGATGTTGGACCAGGAAGAGGTAACGGGAAGGAGGGCAAGATGCAGGAGGAGAGGGCGGTGTGTCCATCCCCGAAAGGCATAAAAAGACCTTTCTCCGATGAGGTGAAGGAAGAGGCATTCTGCGTAGGGGTTAGTCACCCTCCAGGATAACAGAAGTCTGGGGACTTAAATGGGGTTTTGCTTATAGCAGAGGTGCTGGAGTCTCGGTCCCCTGCCTTCTGTGGCCCTATTCCTGAGAAGCCGAATGCCCACTGCCTCTTGACTCTAGCCTGTTTCCTTGCCTCTGTCCTGGAGCTGTACCCGGGTGGAGGGGGCTCAGCTTCCCCAGACCACAGGGCCATCCGAGTGGTCACTGGCAGCAGACTCCCTCACTGGCTCGCCCCTCCCTCGCAGCTGCTGGTGTCCACTCGAGGAGACAATGAGAAGGTCCAGCAGGAGCTGAGCCACCTACAGTCGGAGAACGACGCGGCGAAGGACGAAGTGAAGGAAGTGCTGCAGGCCCTGGAGGAGCTGGCCATGAACTACGACCAGAAGTCCCAGGAGGTGGAGGAGAAGAGCCAGCAGAACCAGCTTCTGGTGGATGAGCTGTCTCAGAAGGTGGTGAGTGGCCGGCCAGGAGCCCCCGGCCTCAGAACACCCCCCACATCCAAAGGGACCTCTGCTTCCTGACGGGGCCACATCATGTTTGCACCTTTGTGTGGCCGTCCAGTGTGTTGTGAGCCTCCCCGGCCCTGCCACTGCCTTTGCCCTCCCAACCCTTCTCCCTTCCAGACCCTTCTGCAGGGCCTGTGTTCTCTTCACTGCAGCCATCAGGGTCATGCATGAAGGGAAAGGCCTCCACCTGGGCTGGGGAGGGGAGCAGGCAGGTGGTGATGGGGTGACCTGAGGGGCTGTCCCCAGGCCACCATGCTATCCTTGGAGTCTGAGCTGCAGCGGCTACAGGAGGTCAGTGGCCACCAGCGAAAACGAATTGCTGAGGTGCTGAATGGGCTAATGAAGGACCTGAGTGAGTTCAGTGTCATCGTGGGCAACGGGGAGATTAAGCTGGTGAGTGGAGAAAGAGGCGGCAGCCTTGTTGGGATCATTCTTGTTCTGGGCACTGGGGAGAGACGCGGGTGGGACAGCCCCGGCTGGCGGGGATACTGAGAAGGGAAGGCCAAAGATCCAGGAAGTACGGCCGCAAACTAGACACAGGAAGGCAGGTACAGGTTTGCATAAGACTCAACAGAAATACACATTCTGAGTAGACATACCCACTGAATAAAGAAGCAATGGAGATGTGCTTATAGCAGGATTTAGAGATGGGGGCACAAAGTTAGGAATGATATATGCAGATCTGTGACAGCAACAGTGACCCATCTAGGTGATCAAACAGATCAGTCTGAATACAGAAGAATATCCTATCCTATTGTTCTAGAGAACAGAAGAAGGTCACTGTTGGAATTGGATCTTTAAGTGCAGAGAGAGGGACTTAGTGTGAAATGCAGGGGAAAGAGCTGCTAAAAGTTGCTCAGAGCACAGCCGGCCCACCTGAGTCCCTGTGTTGGGTGTGTGCGGGGCTGGGCCGAGTGGAAGGGAGTGGATAAAAGGCTTCCCCGCAGCAGAGAGGTACCTCTTCCCTCCCCTGTTCCCCCACAGCCGGTGGAGATCAGCGGGGCCATCGAGGAGGAGTTCACCGTGGCCCGACTCTACATCAGCAAAATCAAATCGGAAGTCAAGTCTGTGGTCAAACGGTGCCGGCAGCTGGAGAACCTCCAGGTGGAATGTCACCGCAAGATGGAAGTGACCGGGCGGGAGCTCTCGTCCTGCCAGCTCCTCATCTCCCAGGTGAGAGCCGGAGGTTTAGAACCTTTGGGTGCCATAAGAGAGGGCGACTCTGGACATGGGGTAACTCCTAGCGCCCACGTTCATGTCAGGAGCCTAGGGTTAACTGAAGTCAAGGTCAGAAGAGCTGGGGGAGGCGGGGAGGGTCCAGGCTAGAGAAGTGAAGGGGCGGGGGGATACTGCCCTCTGCGCCAAGAGGGTGTGAAGGAAGGGTCTCCAGAGGAATGGCCCTGACCCTGCATCCTCAGGGAAGGCATAGCAGGAGGGGTGGTTGGAGGTGGGAGATACAGCTTATGGAGGTTTGCACTGCCTGGAGCTTGGTCCTTTGCACCATCATCTTCCTCTCACCAACCCTCACCCCAACAGCATGAGGCCAAGATCCGCTCCCTTACGGAATACATGCAGAACGTGGAGCTCAAGAAGCGGCACCTGGAAGAGTCCTATGACTCCCTGAGCGATGAGTTAGCCAAGCTCCAGGCCCAGGGTGAGGCCCTCTTACACTTCCAACCCACCCATCCTGAGATCTGAGAGCCCACAGAGGACAGGGTCGGGGGGAAGCAACAAACATCAAAAGAAACCCCCTGACAGCACACTTAACCCAAAGCAGTAGACTGAAATCATGGAGTCCAGCTCACATGCTCTTAGCAAGCTTATGCATGAGGCACATTTTACATGAGCCAGAAACCCTCCATTGTTCTCTGTCCCTTCTGTATGAAATTGGACAGTCATAACCCAGAACATCTCTGTGGGCCCATTCTGGGTAGAGGTCCCCTGCCCTGCCTGGAGCTCTGATCACAATGTGAAGTTCTGGTGTGATGTAAGCTGTCTTCCCCTCAGAAACTGTGCATGAAGTGTCCCTGAAGGACCAGGAGCCAGACACACAGGACACAGATGACGTGAAGGCAAGTGGGGAAGGCATGGAGATGATGGGGCCCGGCAGGGCTGTGCTGACCCTCGCCAAGCTGCTGTTCGGTAGTACAGCTTTGAGCTTGAGGTTGGGTTGTTTGCAGAAGGCCCTGGAGGTGCAGATGGAGAGCCACCGGGAGGCCCATCATCGGCAGCTGGCCCGGCTCCGGGATGAGATCAATGAGAAGCAGAAGACCATCGATGAGCTCAAAGAGTAAGCGTTCCCTGGGGCGGCTCAGTCTCTGCCTGGTCCTTTAGCCTTGCTGCGCCCACTCAAATGCTCCCACCTGGGCCAGGCTCCTGTTCTTTAACTTCCCCGAGTTGTTCCTCCGACAGTGACACGACTTTGCAGCCCAGCTGCAAGAGGCACTAGGAGTAAGGACTGGTCCCTATCCACGAGGCTCTTCTGATTAGATAGCTCAGGGTCCCTTACCCTGTCATGGAAGCAGTGGCCCGAGTCTGCCTCTGAAATCCAAATCAGCCCTACCTGGAGCCACTTGTACAAGAAGGAAGGTGTCTGAGGAGCTGGCCTTCCCTTTGTCCTCACTGACATCTTTTTGTTCTCCCCGATAACTCCTTGCCCCCCACAGCCTGAATCAGAAGCTCCAGTTAGAGCTGGAGAAGCTTCAGGCTGACTACGAGAAGCTGAAGAACGAAGAACATGAGAAAAGCACCAAACTCCAGGAGCTGACGTGAGTCACGGGTCCTCCTGCAGACCCGGGGCACACGGGCTCAGACAGCTACTCAGATGCACTGCAGAGGCAGGATGCAATGTAGATGTGCACACAGTGACTGCAGGAAGCAAGTGCCCCAAAAGTACAATGTGATGGGGTGGGGAAGGCAAAAAAGGGGAGACTTTCAGAAATGACTTCTGTTCAAATATTAGCTGACATGGATAAGGTGTTGGTGATGTTCTGTGAAGTGTAAAAAGCAGGTTAGAAAACAGTATGAATGGTACGATCCCATAACATTTATGTGGGATACACATGCATAAAAGAGTCTGGAAAGATGGACACCAGAATGTTAATGGTGGTTAGATCTGTAGAATCATGGGCTTTTTATGGAATTTGTCTTCCTTATTTTTTCTTTTCTAATTTCTGCACTGTGATCATGGGTAACTTGTGCAATAAATAATAATAAAATATGGATCAAAGGAATGGAGGCGGGAGGAGAGGTGGGAGGTGGGGTGGCCCTGAGAGATTCTTCTGTTCCCTTCTTGCTCCAGATTTCTGTACGAGCGACACGAGCAGTCCAAGCAGGACCTCAAGGGTCTGGAGGAGACAGTTGTGAGTGGCTTCCTTCTGTGCCAAGTTAGCAGGGTGGGGTGGGGGCTTCAGTTCTTCCCCCCGATTTCTTCCTAACCCCATTCCTCCTGCCTTTCTGCAGAGTCAATCTGTGGCACAGTCAGGACACACCTCCTAAAGGATGGGTGACTCAGTAATTTTAGAGGGGGAATGGTGACCTGGTATTTGGCAGCCCCCAATTTTTCATCATTTCTTTCCAGGCCCGGGAACTCCAGACCCTCCACAACCTTCGCAAGCTGTTCGTTCAAGACGTCACGACTCGAGTCAAGAAAGTGAGTGCTGTCTCGGGGGTCTTCCAAGCCCCCATATTCTCCTGGCCCCTGGCTTCTTCAGTCCCTGTGGCCTCCAGTGGGGCTGGCTTGGCCTGGTCTGGGTGGGACCTGATTGGCCTCAGAACAGCCACATCTCCCCCTGGTCCCTGTCTCTCATCAGAGTGCAGAAATGGAGCCCGAGGACAGTGGGGGGATTCACTCCCAGAAGCAGAAGATTTCCTTTCTTGAGAACAACCTGGAACAGCTTACAAAGGTTCACAAACAGGTAGGAGCTGGGGGAAGGGGTAAAGAGAACTCTTGAGGCCAGGAGTCTAGGATACTTAAATCCCCAGCAGCCCTTGGATTTAGGAAAATCTATTTGCATGTTTTCCTTACTTTTCCCTTTCCCTTTTCCAATGAATCCCTTCTTTATACCCGATTTGGTTCCACTTTTACTAGTTCTTTGTTCTATGCCTGCTTTCCCTTCCCAAAGCCCCCCTACCTGCCTCTGCTCAAACTGGAATTCCCCAGGCCTATGTTGTTGGAGGGAGAGGTTGAAACTGATGGAGTTTTCAGAGGCATGGGGCTGTAACCATACACGAGGGATACTGGTCGGATGCTAGCCAGGGATGGAGAGCAGTGAGGCAAGAAGAAGCCAGGGATGCTGGGCTTTCTCTCCTGGCGAGGGCTCCACCCACCTAGGCCTGGGGCAGGCACACAGGGAAACGACATGATGTCCTCCAGGTGGCCCAGCCAGCCCCTGGTCTGGGCCCGTGAAAACTCCTGTGTATTAAGTTGCTGCCTCTCTGTCCCCCTCCTTGCTGCTGCGGTTCTTTAGGTGGAAGACTGGGTTTCAAAGGTATGGGGTGGGGAGGTAGATGGGGCAGTCCGAAGGAGTCAGGACAGGAAATGTTTGGTGCGCACAGAGCAGGAGCACCCTCACTAGCGCCAAATAGCTGAGCCGCGAAGACAGATGCTGTCAACTGGCTCTTTAACTGATTCATAAAATAAATCCTGACCTATACTTCATCCCTCTCCTTTCAAGTCCATCTTAAATTTCCTTTTATACTCATATTCTCACCAAACTAGAGCTTAAACTTCTTTTCTTCCCAGTGCTTTGCCCAGCATGTATAGTAAATACCCCGTACACCTTTTAATTTTTTTAAATAATGAAAAAAAAATCCCAGAACTGTGGCCCAGTGATACTCCACAGGGCTTATTTATTTTATTCAGGCCTGCAGAGGGCTTTACTACCATCTTTTCCCCTTTGCTTATTGTAAAAGAGTATAACAACATTATAGAAAAGTTGAAAGACTGGGAAGAAACATTTGTAGTCAGTTTTGCCATTCTTTTAAATTTCTGTGTTCATTTTCCTTTTCTAGCCAGAGGCATATTATATTGCTTTTTTCCCCAGTTTTTAAAATTGTGGTTAATTACACATAAAATTTACCACCATAACCATTTTTAAGTGTTCTGTTCAATGGTAGTAAATGTACTCACAGTGTTGTCCCACCATCACCACCACCCCACTCCGGAAGTCTTTTCATCTTGTAGGACTGAAACTCCATCCCCTTTAAATAAACTCCTTATTCCCCACTCCCCTCAGCTCCTGGCAGCCCCCATTCGACTTTCTGTCTCTAAAATTTTGACTCTCGCCTAAGTGGAATCATCCAGAATCTGTCCTTTTGTGACTGGTTCATTTCACTTAGCATAGTGCCCTCCAGGTGCATCCACACTGTGGCGGATTTCAGGAAATCATAAGCTGTTTCCTTTCCCCTCCATGAAGCCACTGCCTCTGCTGTACGTCTCAGAGACCAAAAACTACTCACCTGTAGGATAGAGGACTCCTCCTAGTTTCTCACCTCAGCAGACATAAGACTAGAAAGGAAAACACAAGAGATGTAGAGACTTAGGTAACAGAATCTTAAATAGCCAAGGCCATAGCCCTATTACAGGTCAAGCTAAATTATTATCATGGCAAAACATTGTTTATAATCTGTAAACTGTCCAAAATTATAGGAATAATTCTTCCAGTGTTCCCTGCTACACCGATTTACCTGATCATCTTCCAAGGCCGGCTCTGTCTGCAATTTATAGGGTCCCCAGTTGTTGAGTGAAACCTTGTAAAAAGATCAGGAAGTCTTTTTTGGCTGTAAGGTGGTTGCTGCCATGCTCTAGCTTAATTTAAATGGGGGGAAGGACAGCCCAGGAAATCCTTGACCCGTGAAGGTAACGAGCACAAATGTTTGTGAGAACTCAAACATTTTCTTTCCTTCCTATGGGGCGGCCGTGTGTATGTGTGTTGGGTGGGGCTCCTGTGTTCCAGCTTCTGCTCCTGCTCTGCACTGCACCTAGCCTGCTCCCAATACCATATCCGCCCTTCAACTGCTACTGTGCTCTTGCTGCCTCACCCTGTGCATGCCCACGAAACCATCTCTGGATCTCTGGGTGAGGGGGGTGCCTCATCCCCATGGTTGCCCTGGGGCTGTCGGTCTGGCACCCGCTGTGATGGGGGGGCGGTGTGTCTAGGCCAGGAGGAGACTGGAACAGGGCACTGTCACAAGAGTTCTGGGCTACAGAGAAGTTCGCACGTTTTTGCTGTCTGGAAAATGATGTAACTTTTAAACGCCTGACCACCGTTTGCTAAAGGGAGAAGGAAAGAACTGGCTAGACAGCAACTAGGCAAAGGGAATGAGGCCTTTGGAGGAAACAACATGGTTGCCATCTTCTCTGTCTTGACTTTTCTTTATTCTCTCTCCCCACCCGCACCCCTACACTGGCTCTGTCTCTGTGTGGTTCGCCTTTCTCCTGGGCTCTTCCCCCGGCTCACCACACAGCTGGTACGTGACAATGCAGATCTGCGTTGTGAGCTTCCTAAATTGGAAAAACGACTTAGGGCTACGGCTGAGAGAGTTAAGGCCCTGGAGGGTGCACTGAAGGAGGCCAAGGAGGGCGCCATGAAGGACAAGCGCCGGTACCAGCAGGAGGTGGACCGCATCAAGGAGGCTGTGCGGTACAAGAGCTCCGGCAAGCGGGGCCATTCTGCCCAGATTGGTGAGTGGGGAGTGGGCATCAGTAGGCAAGGGGGGGATTACCATCTGGGGAAACCCAGCAAATTCCCAAGTGTCAAGCAACCCCACCTTCAGCCTCACCCAACACCCCAAAAAAGTATAAAAATGAATTGTAAGCAACTCAGTTCAACTCTAGCTAAATGACCTGAGGGAGCAGGGCAACTGCAGGGTAACAGATCTCCTCGTCACCGTCATTTTCCTGTGTTCGCTGCAGCCAAACCCGTCCGGCCTGGCCACTACCCAGCGTCTTCACCCACCAACCCCTATGGCACCCGGAGCCCTGAGTGCATCAGTTACACCAACAGCCTCTTCCAGAACTACCAGAATTTGTACCTGCAGGCCGCACCTAGCTCCGCCTCAGATATGTAGTGAGTGACCGTGGGCGTGGGCTAGAGTCCCAATCCAGGGCTTTCTGCACGCTAGAAGCATAAGGCTAGGGGATAATTATGGGGTGAGACTTAATTCTTTTCCTAAGTAGCTTCATTTCTAACCCTTTCTCGACTTCACACCTTAGATTAGAAGGTGGGCATCTGCCCTCCCAGCCTGTGGCCATGTTCGTTGTCCTCTGGTCCCTGGGGATGGGAGGGGTGTATGGCTCCACCCCTGAGGGTGAGTGTGGGTTAGTGGTCCTCAGAATAGTGGAAGGTGGGGTGCCAGAGGTGGCATCTCTCTCCTCTGCTCTATCCAGCTTTGCAAACTCCTGTACCAGCAGTGGGGCCACATCTTCTGGCGGCCCCTTGGCTTCCTACCAGAAGGCCAACATGGAAAATGGTGAGTGAAAAAGATGGGTAACCAGCTTGCGGGACCCCCAGGGTAAGTTGAAAAGTATCAGAAAAGTAAGTGACCCTGTACCTACAGCTCAAACACTGCATCCCTTCGGGGTCTTGGACTCTTAGAAGTGGGTTCCTCTTGTCACCGTGCCTGTCCCCACCGTTTCCTTCCTTTCCCCTTCTCCTCTCCTCTGTGAGGACTCAGGGAGGCTTTTTTTCAAACAAAATAATGGCGCAGGTTGCGGTAGTTGAAGACAGAGTGTCGCGGACCCAGATAGCAGCTCTGCTCCCCAGAGGCTTACCTTTTTCTCCAAGGGATTAGAATGAGGGAGGGTTTGGGGAGACTGTTTGTAACACCCTATCTCTTTTTTCCTTCTTCCAACCCTGTGTTTTCAACGATGGTCTCTTCAGGAAATGCCACAGATATTAATGACAACAGGTACACCAGTGCCCACTGCTCCTGGGTTCTCCGGGTGGGCTCAGAAGAAGTGATGGCATTTCCCTCGTGCCCCACTTAGAGGTTCTCTGCAGCCTCTGGGGGAAGGAGGTGGAAATGAGAGCCATTCGTGCCACCACTGTTGTCCAGAAGATGCAGGCATTCCCCTGCCCCAGTGCAGAACACCCACCCCTCCTCGGTCCCCCCCGTGGCGCCTCCGCATTCCAGCTGGGGGGATGCTGGGAGAGCAGAGTGGCCGGAGTGCTGTCGTTTTCACGGCACTGACGCGCTGTGGTTGTGCTGCGTGTCTTCTCCCAGGAGTGACCTGCCCTGCGGCTACGAGGCTGAGGACCAGGCCAAGCTGTTCCCTCTCCACCAAGAGACAGCAGCCAGCTAATCCCCCACGGGGACTGCTGATACCCGCACTTTCAGGTAGTGTCAGGCCACTTCCTCTGACTGCCCTCAGGTGGCCTCCTTTCTTGCCCTCAGCTTCTTTGTTTCTCCCGCTTTTTAAAAATCATCTCAAAACTTTTACTCTATAGTTGTCCCTTAACTCCTGCTTTGCCCTCAGGGGCTTCATCAAAACTGCCCCACGTCCTGGACACTGGCCTCCCCTCCCCCCTTGTGCTCGGCCCTAGTAGTAACCACAGTACCACTTTCTGCCACTAGGGGTCACTGAAACATGTCAAAAGAAGTGAGCAAGGGCAGTGTCCATCTCTAGCCCCCCACACAGGTCACAGACTTTTAGATATTAGAAGACCTTGGGAAATCTTCTCAACCCTCCCTCTGCCTCCATCCTAAAATACTTTTTGTATGGATAGGCATTTTCTGAACTAAAACATCTCCAGAAAAGGAGACGTTTGATTTACTTCTACACCTGTGTCCTATACTCCTCATATCTGTATATGTCACCAGTAAGCCTTAAGAAATGCCCCAGGAGGTCTCACTTTTGTCCCTCTAGCTGCAGTGTCAGCACCCCTCCCATCTTGCCAGTGGAGGTGGAAAACAGCCGTGTCCCCACCTCCAAGCACCACCCGCTTCTCCACCTCTGTCCCAGGTCCTCTCCCCTGTGCCCTCTGCGTTCCTAGCAACACAGGCACCTTCCTGGTTCTCACGTGTCACCAGGCTTCTCACCAGGGTTGGTTCAGGGCCCACAACTAGGCACTGGGATCCTCTTTTACTGTCCACTTTGGATCCTTGGAGAATGAGAAACAAGAGAATATTGTCCAGTCTCCTACTGGGCTGCATCCAAGCCGAGCCCTCTCCAGGGGTTTTCCAGAAAACTAGGCCAGGCACACACAGGCAGAAAGGCTTGAGAAGCAAGCAGGAGGAATGGGGAAGGAAGAGTTAGGGAGGATGGGGGGTGGAGGAGCAGGGGCTGGGAGGGTGGCGTCTGGTTGCTGGTATCAAAGGAACAGGACTGTAAACCAAAGTTGTTACAGAAGCCACCCTGTTCCTGTTCAGTAGCCAGGCTGCAAGGTGGCTCCTCACAACCTCTTTCTCTTTCTTCTCCAGTTTCTAAGAGGGACTGAGGCCTCTTCTCTCAGCATGCTGCAAACCTGTGGTCTCTGATACTAACTCCCTCCCCAACCCTTGTTGTTCGACTGTACCATGTTTGATGTCTTCTCTTACTCTGTACCTCTTTGTACTCCGTATCTATATATCAAAAGCTGCTGCTATGTCTCCCTCTTCTCTCTGTCTTACTCTCTAGTATCTAATGATGTATTTAGCAATTTCTAAGCATAGTATCCCCTCCTCGTTTGGGGCCATAGGGAGGAGGGGCAGTGTTTCTTCTTCCTCTCATATATGCGTCTCTCACACTGAGTGGTGTTAGTCACGGAGATGATAAAAGGAAAACGGGAGCCAGAGGGCCGTGACCCTTCCCATACACAAGTACACACGCACACATGCACGTACACGAAGCCTTAAGCAGAAGAATGTCTTAGCATCATAAGAAGACACAGAAATAGACTCTTCCTCCCTCCTCTTCCACATTCAGCACAGGGGAGGGTAACATGGAAGGCCTGCTAAATTAGACAGAGAGTTTTCTTCAGACACCCCTCACCCGAACGGAGGGATCCCGGGCGTGCACCTCTGCCCTCCCAAGTCGGCCGTTAGCCTCCCTCTTCCTGTTCCGCCTGGACAACCAAGAACATGGACTGCTCAAGGGACCGCTCCCCTTCCTCCTCAAAACTCCTTTTGATATTCTCTACCTGAGAGCTCATGACCAGAACCAAGAGCTGCTGAAAATATTTTGAAAAATGACGGAGGCAGACCGTTCCCAGCTTGTCTGTCCATGGTCATACTTATAGCCAAGTGTCAGCAAAACAGCTGCTTCTTTGGCTTTGGGGGGTAAACAGGCTGGAAAATTCCCAAGTATTTTTTGCCATAGTGACGAGCTGGATCCTTTCTCTGTCCCATATTGGGCTGCATGCTCCTCCCATCTCCACCTTTTGGTTTGAGGGCTTCCAGTTCATTGGCCAAATACCTGTCTCGAAATGCCTTCCTTTCAAGCTGGAGCCTGACTTTTCCCTGATATACATTTAAAAAATTTATTTCCACAAAGAATTCCTTCTATAATGTCCCCATCTGGCATTAAGTGCACTTTAAAGAAAGGGGCAGGGCAGATTTTCCAGAGGTGGAGGAGCCCAAGGGCTTAACCTGGGGGGCTCCCCCCTCCCCATATAATTGATAGGACTGTTGTTTTGGTTTCTTGTCCTTTCCCACCACATGGTGCTAAGGTGGCTTTCCAGGTAACTGCAGGGATGGAGAGTGGAGGTCACAAGCCAGTCCAAATCAAGAAAGAAAGTCTGGTGTCCAGAGAGCCAGTCTCATCTGGGATGGAAGTACAGGGCAGCAGGGCAACCCATCCCCCAGCTTCTAAGTCAGGAAAGGAAGCTCAGTGTGAGTGCCAGCCAGTAAATACAGGCTGTGTTGGCCCGTGACTCCTTCAAGGGAAAAAGTCCCTTCTCCCTTTACCTGTTGGGCCCCTTTTGGCAATTAAGGAGAAATGCAGGGCAAAAAAGAAAAAAACAAAACAAAAAACCAGAGGGATGTGGAATAAATCCAAGGTGGTGTTATTCAAACATTTTTCAAAATCAGTCTTATATAGAACCCTGATATAAAAAACAACTAGAAGTGATGCAGACCTGGGTAGTTTGCATTTTTGTTATTTGGTGGAAGATGCTTCACTAGTTGAAGAGTCCTTGAACAGCCCTAAGAGACCCTGAGGGTTCTTTAGAGTAGTTTGAAAACCATTCAATCTGGCTCCCCTCCCCCAGGCCCGCAACTCACAGTGAAGAGGGCAGGGGTTGGGTAGACTGAGCCACGCTGTCTCCAGACCCAAGGGGAGAGGAAGGAAGATGGCTGCGCACCTGCAGACTTGTGCTCGTATTGGCCAGCAGGGCACCCAAGAATCCAGTGGGCTTTACGTAATCTTGCCACCAAATGATTCTTTTAAAACATAAGAAAATGGGAAGGTGTAGGCCAGGTGAGGAGAGAGGTGACAGAGGGAGCAGACTTCTCTTTAGCAAGATGTAAGGGAAATACAATTCACTTACATAAATAAGAAACAACACACACACAAAGCCTTCGCCAGAAGCTTCACTCTCCATCCTTCTCCTCCTCCCTACCCACCCCCACCACCCCCACCACATTCCTTTCAGAGAGCCAGGGTCACCACAAGGGACACTTGGCCTGCCCACTCACATCTGCCAAAATATTGCATGCCAGTGTGGAAGACAAACCAAACCGCACAAACCCCAGTGTGTATTTACTTGATGTACATAGATACCTTTAAAATAAAATAAATTCAATGATGACTCCAAGGTGTCGTAAATCTTTACCCTCCCCCAGTCTCACTCCCTTCCCTGCATGTAATGGTGTTATGACAATGTGGTATATGTCCTTCTGGGTGTTTTTCTACATATTTCCACGCAGGGTTTTTTTTTTTTCCCCACTTGACAATATATCCTAGAAATCTTTTTATGTCAAAATACACATTTACCTCATTAAAATATATAATCTTTCATAAACTTATCCTGTAATTTATTCAACCACTCTACTATTGGTGGACATCTATCCAAGCTGTTTGTAATTTTTAACAAAAGATGGTATCCTGTTCTCTTCATTTTTCCCCCAGACCATCCTCAGTCCCAGCATCAGTTCCATCCCTCTCTAGTGCAGCTCCGTCCCTCCCTTGCCGAGAGCTCAGTTCTCTTGTCCCAAGATCATTCACCACAATCACCCTTCTAACCTCCATTTTAGAGCACAGCCCTGCCTGTCTTCTCTACTCAAAGCTTCTGAGATGTGTGGAGAAAACCTCACAACCAAAACATCGGGGCAATTAAAAACAAAGAGCCACAGAGCTAACTGGATCTTCTGTGCTGGCACAGTTCCTTCTGTGTGTTCCTGCTCTTCTCCCACCACCCAGAGCAACTGGCAAAACCCTCACGCCTCAACATCCCTTCTCACCCTCCTCTCAGGCAATAACTTTGTCTGCTTTAAAAGGGAAATTAAGGTGACTTAATTCTTCATGCCCCTCCCACCTACACACCTCAGTCTACACAGATCCTTTCCTTTCTCCCTTCTCACAAGGGATACATCTCCCTTCTCTGGACTAAATCAAGTCATTTCTAGATCCTTCATTCCTGAGATACTTACATAGACCCAATATATAAAATAGTAAAAGTGATGCAGACTTGGGCAGTTTACATCTTCTTTGTTAACTTCTGTCTCAGTGATTTCTTCCCTTCTCGGTAAGGTCTACCTTCAAAGTGGGTTTGACCGTGTGTTTCTCTATAAGCCACTCCCCACCTTGTTTTCTCACAGCCAAATTCCCTGAAAAAGTCCCAAGCTTCCCCTCCCTGCTTCCTCACCATCCATTCATCCCTCAGCCCAACTTGATCTGGCTCTTGTTGTGCTGAAAGTACTCTCCAAAGGTTACTAGCTGCCAAAAACAATGGGCACCTCTCCATGACATCTGACACTGCTCTCCATTCCTTCCTTCTTGAAACTCGACTCCCTTGGCTTTTGTGACCTGCTCTCCTGGCCCCTTTTACTTCTCTGGCTACCCCTTCTCAGCCTTCTCCCACTAGCCTTTCATGTGCTGGTCTACACCGGGGTTCAGCCCTTGGTCCTTGCTTGCCCTCCCTGGGAGGTGTCATCCACCCCGACAGATTCCACGACAATTATTAAATCCGTATCTCCAGCCCAGACCATTCTGGTGAGCTCTGGGACCATACGTCCAGCTGCCCTCAGGTGTAAACACGTACCAACTCATGTTTTCACCAAAGACTCCTCTTCATGTCACCGCCATCTCTTTTCACCTTAGCCAGAAGCCTGGGATTCATTCTCAACGTCTCCCTTTCCCTAAAATTCCTCATTCTCTGAGAATTTTCCAAATCGACATGAAACTATACCTCTAGATGCCATCCCCTTCTTTCTATCCCAGTAGCCACTGTTTTAGTTCCTCATCTTGTGCCTAAACGTTCGCAATACTCCGGACACCTTCTAGAATGATGCCTGAGCGGTCCTTCTAAAAGCACAAAAACCGCTTAAGGGATCTCCTGCTTTGTGAAGAAATGCTTTCGGGTTAGCCTCAGACGGGAGGTTATTCTGGAAACTGGGCAAAACCGGAAGGCGGCAACCTTGCAGCAAAGAAGCCCTCGACCGAGGGGCTAATCAGGTGGCATCCTCATCGCCCGGGTCGCCGGTCAGGTCTTCGCGGACTGCGCGCAGCCCTCAGCGAACACAGCTTCCGCGCGCCTCCCCCGGCGCCAGGTGCGCCCACCCAGCGCGCGGGCGTGGGGGCGGGGCGGGCCGGCGCCAGGGGGCGGAGTCAGCCCGCCCCGCCCCGCCCCGCTCGCGCGCCTGCGGGCCGGCCTCCGGTCACGTGACAGAGGCTCAGGTGAGCGCCGCTTCCGGGGTCGGGAGCCCGCAGCGCGGCCGGCTCCGGCTTCCACTCGGTGGGGTGCGCTGGAGATTATGGCGTCCTCGGTCCCGCCGGCCTCTGTACCGGCGGCGACAGCGGCCCCCGGCACGGGTTTCGGCTTCGCTTCCAAAACCAAGAAGAAGCATTTCGTGCAGCAGAAGGTGAAGGTGTTCCGGGCGGCAGACCCGCTGGTGGGCGTGTTCCTCTGGGGCGTAGCCCACTCGGTGAGACCCGGCCCTCGCCCCGCGGCGGCCCTGTCCGAACCGCTCAGCTCCTGCGCCTCCGGGCGTCCTTGTTTCCCGGCTTCCGTCTCCGGAGCCCCTCGCGCCGCCACTTTCCCCCCGGGCCGTCCTGGTCCCTGCCCACCTACCTCCAGATGTTCCCTCAGCGTACCTTCTTGCTCTAGACCTCTGTTTTTTTAAACATGGACCTTTCCTCCCTCCCTCTGCCGTTTACTTCTCTCTGTTTCCGTCTTCCCCACCTGAAATCCAGCTCCCTGCCTCCTTCCTGCCAGTTCCAGCCTCAGCCCCAGGCCACGAAGACCGGCCGGGACCCGCCTCCGTCTGGAAGGACATTAGGGGGAGTGGCTCTTTTGGGTTGGTGGTGAGGTCTCCGGTGAGAGTGTGAGTGTGACTAGAAGCGGAGCAGGGAGGGTGATTGATGAGGGGGATAGTTCACTTTCCTTTGCACCTTGCTTTCCAGCCGCTGTGCTTGACTTTGGAACCTTGGCTTTGGGGGAAGCTCCAGGCTTCCTGGACCTTCTAAGCCTGCATGTCCCTTCCTTTCCCTTCCAGAGGTACAGCGTTTCAGAGAAGCTGCCCCACCCTAAGCAAAACAGGACTTAATGTATATAAGCCTTTGGTCTTAACTGCAACCTATTGCTGGCTGGAGTGATGGTATTTATTTAAGTGAGGGCCATCTTTGACCAAAGAGATGACCCAGGAGCTCTGGTGCTGGGAACACTATGGTGGTGAATTTTACAAGCAGGGAATTGCCGTAGACCGTATGACCTGGAAATCAGGAGGCCAAAGAGGCCAGCGCATCTCCTTTCCTGACGGTAACTCATTTGACACAGCCATCGCTCCGCTTCCCTCAGATCTGGAGTGGGAAAGATGGAGTGACCTTGAATTGGACAGGCAATATTTTAAAACTTCATCTTCCTTGAAATGTTATAGTCATGGTAGTGTTGTGGAGGTGGAAGAGGATGAGGAAGAATGCAGTTTTTGTCACATTCTTAATGTCTGGCTTAAAATGTCATTTGGGGTCAGTCAACCCCCTTTTGCATCTGTGGCTCTGTGGGTGGCTCCCATCTCCCTGGGTGGTGGTGTCTTATCCGGGAGTATTCGGTCTAAGGCACTTGATATGGGCAAGGCTGATGGGAGGTAGGACTGCCTCTCTTCTGTACCTTCCAGGTCCATCCATCCCTTTGGGAAGCTTAACAAGGAGGGCTTTCCTTTGATAAGGATTGGGGAATTACACATATGACCTGCCTCAGCTTCCCTAGGTCTATATACTTTAGCCCCAGTACCCTACTCTCTATCCAGCACACATTTACTTTAAGTGTCTGGAATAGAGAAATTCCTTGAACATATGTCTTAGTGATGATTCAGCCTGCTTAACAGCAGGTGGCGAGGAGGGGGCATGAAGAACTATAGCTGAATTTGAGGCTGGGAATCTCTAGTGGCTTGCTTTTTTTTTTTTTTTCCCCTGGAGGAATATGTTCTGTCCTCCTTTTCTACTGAGAATGAGAGGAGCTGGGTTTCACTGCAGGTTATGGGATGTAGGTTAGACTGTACTTCATAACCTCTGTCGAACGATCAAGTAAGGATAGACAAGGCATCCGTTTATTCAGTTAATAAACATGTCAGGACCACCGTGTGCCAGATGCTGTGTTAGCTGGGCACCTGAGAGATGTAGATGACTAGAACTGGTTCTTGCCCTGGAAGAGCTCACAACCTAGGTGGAGAACCCACATAAACTAGTGATTAAAGTCGCGTGGTAAGTGCACTGTTAAAGATGGGTGAAGGACACTGTGGCAACGGGGCAGAAAGCACATCTCCTCAGGGTTCCTTAGTGCAGGAACTCCTTTTCCACCGTGAATTAGCAGACTGCTGATTCTGGGGGCTGAGGAGAGCATGTGATGCTTCTTGCATCCTTTGGGCTGTGGGTTGTCTTGCCTTTAGTGAACAGACTCCTAATGGTCTCATATCCTCCACCTGCCTGCATTCCCACTGAAATCATCTGCTTTTCTTTTACTTTACACCTAGGCAGGTGCGGATCTATTGCAGAGAACTGGGTCAGAGTGGTCTGGAAAGACTGGTCCTGTTTGAAGGGAGGCGCCTCCTTCGGATATGGCCTTTTCATTCTTCCAGCGGTTGACCCCTCAGACTCTCATTAACTCTTTGTACTTTGAAAATGCATTTTGTTTTGTTTCCAGTGGAGCATGGAACTGTTTGTTTTGAATGTCTTGAGTCTGCCAAGGGTATCTTTTTTCTCTAGAATTTCTCACAGCTTTAAAAATAGTCCTGAGTTGCTTGCAGGGTTTGCCTAATATACAATGACTGTTGTAAGCATGAAGTTCCAGGGGGGCGGGAGTGTGAGTGAGGGGCTGTGTGCAAGGGTTGCTTCCTGCAGGCCTTGTTAGGCAGCAGAAGAGGTCAGACATTCCCTCACCTCTGCATAACCAGTGTTTTTAAAGGAATGAGGTTTGAGTTGCCCTTTCCTGACTCTTGCCCAGACACAGTGTATAACCTGCTCTCCACACCCCTGCTCACTGCCTCTCTCTTCTTGTTTTGGCTTATCAGATCAATGAGCTCAGCCAGGTGCCTCCCCCGGTGATGCTGCTGCCTGACGACTTTAAAGCCAGCTCCAAAATCAAGGTCAACAATCACCTTTTCCACAGGTATAGAGGAATCCCCACCCTTCTCGTGTCAGCCTTCCTAGAAGAGAGTAAAAAATAATTTTCAGAGTTAAGATTCAATGCGTTAAAGGTTTTAGATCTAGAAGGCAACTTACAAGTTGTACTGTATTGTCTAATCTTCCCAATGCAGAAATTTAATTGTGTTGTGTAAAGAAGCCACTAAAATAATTTCCAGTGTTCCCTACACCCTTAGCTGCATGTACTAGTTTATCTCACCTCTAGCCTGGTGATTCCCTGGGTAGATACGTTTGGATGCCATACGTTAGCATCTAAGAGGGACAACCTGAAAGAATTACCCGAGTCCTCTAAGCCCTCCTAGGAGCAGGAGAGGCCATTCAAAACGGGCGCCTGTTACTGATTTAAGGGTGTCTCTGACTCACTCGAGATTTGGGAAATGCTGCTGTTTGGATGAGCAGTAGATCCTGGTTCTGCTTAAGCCACTTACTGTAAGTCACAAGACTTAAGCAGGTCACTCAACCACCCTGAGCCAGTCTCCCCTTCTATAAAATGGGAATAATACACCTTTAAAGGCCCTCACTAGGGTTTTATGAGAATCAGATAAGATGATACGTGTGAAGGTGTTTTACAAACTGTCTAGCCCTATATAAATGTAAGGTAATATTGTTAATTTGTTTTCTTATCTTGAAAACCCCTATTGCAGGGAAAATCTGCCCAGTCATTTCAAGTTCAAGGAATATTGTCCCCAGGTCTTCAGGAACCTCCGTGATCGATTTGGCATTGATGACCAGGACTACTTGGTGAGAGTCCGTTATGGGGTGAGGGCAGTCCTTTCTCCCTGACAACTGGGGAATCCTTGGGACTGTGATGTTTGGAGAAGTGAGGGCCTTGACCAGTATGATTCTTAACCTTTCTGTGGTCACAGGCATCTTCCAAAATCTGATGAAAGCTGTAAACCCTGTCCTTGGGGGAAAAATGTAGATACATTAAAAATTTTGCTTTCAATTTCATTTAGTCCAACTATGGACACTAGAGTTAGAACTCCTGCTCATCCTCTTATGCTAGGGTTCTATCCACTTTCAGATGTGCTCAGTGACCACCATCCCTATGACTTACTTCTCCATATAAAGGGGAAAGAAAAGAGCCTCTAGCCTATTCTGTGTCCCCAGGTGTCCCTAACCCGAAGCCCCCCGAGTGAAACTGAAGGCAGTGACGGTCGCTTCCTTATCTCCTATGATCGGACTCTGGTCATCAAAGAAGTATCCAGTGAGGACATTGCTGACATGCACAGCAACCTCTCCAACTACCACCAGGTCAGCCTCTCTCCAGCCTCATTCCTCCCCTCCCCTCCCCATTCAGCTTAGCGGCCAGAGCGCATGGGGAGATACCCTTCCCCTCTTCCTCCCAAAACCCATGTTGCTCCCCAAGAAGCACTTGACATCATGCTTTTGAAAACTAGGCATTTCACAAAGAGAGCCTCTATATGCCTCTTTGTGTTTCACTAACTAGAAGAGTTTAGACATGTTCCTTCTCATTTGGTGCTTACAACCTAAAACCACTGTGGATTGATACAGAAAGGGCACACGTAGAGTAAAGGATTAACTATAGTCAGACTTGGGTGAAGTGTTAATACCCAATGTACTATCAGGGACAGATGCAGTTTGGGGAGAAAACCAGGATAAATGGGATAAACTGGAGAGGAGATGCCATGATCATATCCAGCTCTAACTGGGATTAGGGAACCTGTTTTGTCTGATCAGATGAATCTGGAATGTGAAGTGCCTGGAATATTTTCGGAATAAAAATATGACTGAATATCTTTCTACTTAAGAAAAATCTCATCAAAATCAATGAGCAAGGAATAAATGAAAGAGTCTAAAAAGAGTTTTTGGTTATTCAGCAAATATTAAATATCTGTTATTATCAGGCTCTATGTTAGACAGTAGAGAAAGAAGTGAATGAAACTTTTTGGTTATTCAGCAGATATTGAATACCTGTTATTATCAGGCTCTACGTTAGACAGTAGAGAAAGAAGTGAATGAAACGGCCATGGCCTTGGAGGATCTCTTGGTCTAATGGTAGAGCCCGGTAAGCCAGCACACCAGCAAGACATGTGCAAGGAGCAGAGGTACCTTCAGAATGCCCTGGGTGGCAGAGGAAGAGCATCCTGGCTCACCTGGGGCAAGAGGTGCACTTGGGAGGCTCAAAGAGAGTCTTTTAGAGGGAGTATCCTGGGAGTTGATTCTTGAATGACTAGTAGGGACTAGCCATTGGACAAGATGGAAGAGAGCATTCTAGGCAAAGGAAAACACAGAGCCATAAGAGAGCTTGGCATTGCAGAACCACAGGAAATTCCGTGTGGCTGGGATGAGGCATTGTGGAAAATTAGTTAGGCAGGAGCCAGACTGGGAAGGGTTTTATAAGCCACACAAAGAGCTTGGGCTTCATCCTGAAGGTGGTTTGCAGCGGAGTGATATATATGTTATTTAGAAACATCCCCGTGACAGCATTTTAGAGACTGGATTGCAGAGGGGAAATACTGGGAGTGGAGATACCAGTTAGGAGGTAATTATAATAGTCCAGGTGAGAAATGACAAAGGCCTGGAGGAGTGACAGCGGTGGACATGGAAAGGAAGACCTTTGAGAGAATTGTGGGAATTAAGGCAAAGGCACTCCCAAATTCCTGGCTGGGGATGACTAGGTGCCCATTCACCAACAGTTGGGAAGCAGAAAAAGAAATTGGTTTTTGAAGGAAGACAGTTGTGATTTAGGCATGCTGAGTTTGGGTTCTGCAGTCATCCAGGTATAGATGTCCAGTAAGTGATTGGGGTATGGGTTTCAGGAAAGAGAATTAGACTTGGATTCTAGATTTCAGAGTTATAGGTAAATAGGTGCTAATTATCACTGAATTTAGACAAGATTATTGAAGGGAAGTGCAGGGTGAAATGAAAAGAAGGTTGAGGACAGAACCTTAAGGAGCAAATAGAGAAGAGAACCCATTAAGGAGACTGAGAGTCGATGGATGCTTCTAATGATTTATTCCCTGCTTCATTCCATACAGGATTTGAGGCAGAGGGGAGGAGAATCAGAGCAGTGTGATGGGAGCTCAGGGTGAAGAGTTAAAAGGAGAGGCTGGGCAGTAGTATCTAGGGCCACCACTTGAAATATGATAGTGCTAGGGACCCGTTAGATTTCACAACTGAGGGATGTGAAGCAGTAAGGAGTGGGGAAATTTCAGAGGAGAAATGAGGGTATAAATCTGATTTCGGTGACTTGAGGTGTGAATGAGAAAGAGGAAGTGGATTGATGGCTGACTAATTTTCTGAGAAGGTTGGCTATGGAGAGAAGTGGGCAGCAATACTGAGACGGTGGCATTGAAAGAGGAATTTTTTTTTTAAGAATGCAAATTATACCTCCCTCCCCCTTCCAAAAAAAATATAAATTTTTAAAAAAGAATGCAAATTATAGGACATATCATGCAAACATTATTGCTACGGGAATCTAGCTCACCAAGAAACATCGGTCTAGATAAAATCATTTTGTTGATAAAGGGATGTGATTTCTAATCCTGGTTCCGTGATCACTTACACATAAGGAAGGTCCAAAACAAGGATAGTAATGCCTTCCCTGTCTCCAGGAATAATAAAGATGAAACACAACATTAACATTTAAAATTAGGAGACATACAAACAGAATAAACCAGAGATGAGGATTCAGAAACTGAATAACCAGGGGCATCTTTAGAAAGCCCCCACCACTTTGGACCTTCTGTAACCTCTTACTTGAAGTTTTCTGCCTCCCTGTGGAACAGTAGCATTTGAATTCCCATCCCTGGGCTGTTTGTGTATCTGCTGCTCAGACTCCCCCTCCCTTCCTCCCTCCCACCGCAGTACATTGTGAAGTGCCATGGCAGCACGCTGCTGCCCCAGTTCCTGGGCATGTACCGGGTTAGCGTGGACAACGAGGACAGCTACATGCTTGTGATGCGCAACATGTTTAGCCATCGTCTTCCTGTGCACAGGAAGTATGACCTCAAGGTAAGGGGAGGATGGTGAGCACTGGAGCGGGGAGGCTCCTGATGACCTGAGAGTGGGGAAGGGCCAGGGAGGGCACTCGATGACTCATTTTAAAGGAAAGAGGGCTGTGGGTTTAAGCACTTGTCTTAGGAGCTGGGTTCTGGCTGTTCTTTTAGCCATTTTTGCTGACTTAGTCTTTGGGTCTCTTCACAGGGCTCGCTAGTGTCCCGGGAAGCCAGCGATAAGGAGAAGGTGATATAATTTTAAGTGACAGGGTGAGGGATAGGGGAGGGCAGGTGAAAGGGATCTTCTTAGGATAAAGAAGTAGGGATCACCGGCTATTTATTTTTATCTTAAACCACCAAAGAGAAGAGAGATATGAACTTTCACTGATCCAGGGATTGTTGGGGAGGAGCGGCGGGAAGAGCTGCTTTGTCACTGGCACGGGTTATTCCATGGGGAAGGTTCGGGGACTTCAAGAGCCAGATGCTTACCTGCCACCTTGCATTCTGAGCTTTCATATTCAAGCAGCTGTTTCTGCTTAAGAGGAAGAAAGAAAAGTCAGCTTGGAGGGTCTGGACTGAAAACCATAGGCGAAAAGCAGGTGTAGCTGCAGTGACTGAGGCTGGGGGAGCCACTGGCGGTGAGAACAGACTGGGCAGCACCGCAGCACGGAGCCAGATGAGAGCTGGGCCGTGACTCTCTCTCCCCTGGCGGCCCCGAGTTAGAGACGGAGCCCTAGATGGAGCAGGGCTCGCTGCGACCGCGGGGGAGGGGCTGCGGTCGCAAGACGTCCCTTTACCTATTCTCAGGTGAAAGAATTGCCCACCCTTAAGGATATGGACTTTCTCAACAAGAACCAGAAAGTCTATATTGGTGAAGAGGAGAAGAAGGTCTTTCTAGAGAAGCTAAAGAGAGATGTGGAGGTGATGACTGGGGTGCTCGGGGAAATGGCTCTGTTTCCCTTTTTTGCTCCCCACAGGGCAGTTGTCTCTCTCATTCACAATATGAGGGAACTCCTTCCCTTCCCTTTGGGTTTTCTGCATGTAGGGGAGTTGGGTATGAGACATGAAAACCCCTAGCGGTGACCTATGGAGGAAGTGGCTGGAATGAGCTAAAAGGATGATCTTAGATACCAGGACATTTAGGTAACAAAGGGCAATAGTATACTCCCAACCCTCAATTTTTACACTTCCCCAGGAGGGCCCCAGAAATTCAGGGGTGGAGGTATAAGGGTGGTACTTGGGAGTGGAGAGGAGGATCTGAGGCATCTCATTTGTCACTGGGGTCTCAGTTCCTAGTGCAGCTGAAGATCATGGACTACAGCCTTCTGCTGGGCATCCATGACATCATTCGGGGCTCTGAACCGGAGGAGGAGGGACCTGTGCGGGAGGAGGAGTCAGAGGGGGATGGGGACTGCGGCCTGACTGGGCCTCCTGCTCTGGTGGGCTCCTACGGCACTTCCCCTGAGGGTATCGGCGGCTACATCCATTCCCACCGGCCCCTGGGCCCTGGAGAGTTTGAATCCTTCATTGATGTCTACGCCATCCGGAGCGCGGAGGGTGAGAGATCCTGGAAATTTTAAGGATGGGGAGGGTAGTTCCTGGGGAACGGGGACCAGGGTGGTGGGTGGAGAAGCTGGTTAGCTTTTCACAGATCTGACTGGTTCCTGGCGAGAGGGATTTGGGACTACACTTGCTGTTCACTGCTGGTCTCTTTCCCCTGGTCTCTCCACCCAGGGGCCCCCCAGAAGGAGGTTTATTTCATGGGCCTCATTGACATCCTGACACAGTATGATGCCAAGAAGAAAGCAGCTCATGCCGCCAAAACTGTCAAGCATGGGGTGAGGGTTCTCTCAAGTCTTTTCCTTTCCTGTCTTGACTGTTCTTTGGGAAGAGAGAGTCGTGTCAGAGCAGTGGGGTGGCAAAAGAACGAGGGGTTGGGTATGGAATTGGTCTGGATGGCACAGAGGGCGGGGAATGGGAAAGGCGGGCACTGACACCATCTTCCATACCTCTTCTCACAGGCGGGGGCAGAGATCTCGACTGTCCATCCTGAGCAGTATGCTAAGCGATTCCTGGATTTTATTACCAACATCTTTGCCTAAGAGACGGCCTGATTCCATGGTGACTGCTGCTTTATGTTCCAGGTGGTGGGGTTCTGAGAGGCTTGGGGCAATTGTGGATATCCTGGCCACTTCTCTTCCTCCTTTGCTGACTTTAGGCTACAAGCGCCTTCCATCCAAATAACTCCATCTTGTGGAGTAGGCTCTTCTTGGCCCTCGGAATTACATTGACCTCTCTCCCCTTCCCTCCTCCTCTCCCTTCCCCTCAACAAGTCTGCTTGCTTCATTAGAGTGTTACTGTTGACGCTCCCAAGTGCCTTGATCTTTGTAAGATGTCCTGTTGTTCCCATAACCTAGGAGGAGCTGGGGGAAGGGGGTTGTTTGCCATCTTCAGGACCTGACTGGACAGATGGACCTGGCTCAAGCAACTACTCTGGATGCCCTCTGTCATATGAGATGCACTAAGAGTGTCTGAATTTTGCTGATAACTTTATAGAGCTCATTGTGGCATGCTTCCTTCCCAGTAGGCCCTGGGATGGAAGATGTTCCAAGATACTACAGATGTGGGTGCAGACATGCGTACACATGATGGGATGTGGCTGATCTTAAAAGATGGGGTGGAGAGTGCTCAGCAGCCTGGCACCTCATGGAGGTGGGACCTCTGAGGACTCTTGTGATTATGCAGGGAACTGGAGAAGGTCTCTGTCAAGAAGGAGCCCAGAGATGGCCTGGCTACCAAAGTGTTGAATCCAGGGTGGAACGTTTGACTATTGCTGCTCTTCACCAGGACCTCATATCCCTCCTGGGGCTGGAACCCTTCAGTGTGGGTGTGGCCAGTTCTGGAGGCTAGGAGGATGGGCCAGGGCTGTAAGGCTCATTCCTCATGTTAAATTTCCTTTCTTCATGTCTGGCCATCCCTGAGGTTTTAGTCCTAACAGAAGGGAAGGAATATCTCTATCTGGGTCAGCCCTTGTCATTTCAAGAAGATGGAGGTCTCACGTGTAGGGACCTCCTCTACTCCCTGGAAATGTGGCCCTAGTATACTTCCTTCCCCCACCCCTTCTGAAACCCTTTTTTCCAGTTGGATTTGTTATTCTGTTCTTTTTTGTCCCATCTTATACTGCTACTGTGTCTCCCAGGGGACAGATGGCCTTCTTTGTCATCTTCACTCTCCACCCCCAGAGAGGAGTCAGAGCCATAACTCAATCACCCAGCCCCCTCCAAAGAGAGTTGAGTTGCTGCGTGATATTCTCAGAATGCGGAGGACCCTGATGAGCTGAGATGGTGTCCTCCTCTCCCTCCAATGCCTCTGGGGCTAAAGCAGACATTCTTTTGATTCTACACCCCCCCCCCCCCCCCGGCTTCTGCATTTCTCTAAAACAAAGATGGGCACCAGCAACTAACCTGTGGGGGTGCAAAGGCTCTTGGCTCTGTATCTGGCTGGACTGATCTGTCTCACAAGAAGTCATGAGGTCATAAAGGAGAATTGCTCCCTCTCCTCCATCTTCTGCTCCAAAGGAAGGAACAAGAGGAGTCCCCAGTTAAGGATTGGAGCCCCTATGCTATCTTCCTGATGGAGCCTGATGGATCTTTTTCATTCCAGCCGTCTTCCTTTCCCCTGTTGAATGCAATAAAACTCCATGACACCAGCAACTGCTGTTCTTTAGAAATGGGTTTTCTGACCATTTGGCTGATACATCATAAGCATTATGGTTTTCTTCATTGTTGCTTCCGTTTTTCACCTTTTTGTTTTATTAATTAATTAAAAATATCTTGTATATTTACTCATTGCTGTCACTATATAGAAAATAAATTATTGAATCCAAATTCCTTCACAGAAATGCCTCTTTCCCCCTCTCCTCCCGTTTTTGCAAGCCTGTGCTTAGGGATGCAGAGACCAGATGAAGAATTCTGACCTTTAAGTTGTTGGGCCCCTAACTAAGAATGTGGATTCCTAGATAGACAGTTGTGAACTTGAAAGGTTGCAAGGGGTGTGCATAGGAATGGAAAACATTCTCCAATTCTGTGGGAGTTCAGGGACAACTGAGATGGTATGACCCTCCCTTTTCCCCCAGGGTTCTGGACTAGATCACACCCCGAATCTGTAAAGGTGAGCAAGTCTATCAGCAGCACGAACATGAGCTAAAAGAGAAGGAATTCAGTGTTCCCCCCAGGCTTCCTGGGAAAGATGTCCTGTGTCTGGAGGGCAGGAAGAGTACAGCAGGGTCCTGGGAAAGTGGAGAAGAAAGTGACCAACCATCCAGCCCAGAGGGGGAGTGCAAAGGGGGTGGACGAGCAGAGGTTGCTGCCAGTCTGGGAGATCCATCCAGTACTGCTTGGCCAAGGAGGTCTTTTGGCTGGTGGAAAAACCTGGCTGATGTGGCCCCAGGGAAGTGAGTTGGACTGTGGGTGGAGATTGCTCTGATGTGGGAAGCAGAACAGCGAAGAGGTTTTTTTTTCCCCTTGAGAGTTTTTAACTCTATTTTAACCATAGACATGAGACCACCACCACTCTAAGGCATTTTTTAAAAAAATGTATTCACTTCTCATTCTGCATCAGCCTGAGTATCCCTGTTTGTGGAAAGAGAAAAATCAGAGGCACTTACCAATACCCATCTGAGAGCAGGTTTTGGGGGTGTCACAGAAGGTAACAATCCAGGAAAAGGCAGATGAGAGAGGGGATTGAAACAGTTTAGTCTTGGGGTTTTTTTTTGTTTTGTTTTTTTGTTTTTTTCAGAACCAATGGTTTTCTTTTTACTATGACTCTTCCTATCTCATATTTGTTAAAGGCCCTTCTAGAAAAAGGATCACAGAAAAATCAACCCCTTCTTCCCCATCTACCTAAACCGACACTTCTCACCCACCCACCCACCACCAGTTCCCAGAAGGCGCCACACAGCTGGCTGGAGAAGAAAAGGGGGCGAGCTCCTCCCAGGAGGGGGAACGAGAAGGGTGGCGTCTCAAAGGGATTTAACCTCCTACCCTCGGTTCCACGACACCACCCCCTCCCTCCAAAGACTGGGACGGCGCCTCCATTTTTGTTTTGGGGCAGAGGGGCAGGGGCGTGTGGATTGAAGGGGTCAGAGGAAACGGTGATTATCACCTGTGAGGGGAAAGGGGGTGCCATCCTCCCTTCTTCCCTTTCCCTCAGTCTGCACCCCCTGCAAAATATCCCCACCTTCTCGGGGTCTCCCCCCCCCCCCCCTTGTTGCTAAGGCCCAGACCGTCATCCCAGCAACAGCCTCAGTCATGTGACCGGCAATGGCGGCGCTGACGAGAGGTAGGTGAGCCCGGCGCCCCCCACACCCACCGCGCGCCCCCCCCCGGGCCCGGCTCGCACCCCCTGCGCGCCCTTCCGCTCCCCCTGCGCCCCCTCCTCCGCCTCCTTCCCCCGCGCGCGGCGCCGGGGGCCCCTCCGGGCCTGGCGGATCCTCTTTCTATTACCCTCCAGCCTTGGCCTCCATTTGGGGGTTCCGGGGCCCGCGATGGGGCCGACATGCACCCCCACCCAGTGGTGGGACTCCGGGGGCTCCGGCCAGAGGGGGATTTGGGGAGTTGGTTCCGGGTCGGGTCTTGCAGGATGTCGTGGGGGGAGGGGTGGAGATGCCTCCGCTGATGCCCCAGGGATCCTGGTCCTTCCCGGCTGCCCCTGTCGCCGGCCTCTGTCTGGCGGGAGGGACTGGCCCTGTGTCCGGCCTGGGTTGCCCCAGAGGAATCAGAGACCCAGCATAAACTGTGGCCCCGCCTCCCTTTTCTGTGCCAGCAGGACTTGGAGCAAGGGACACTTAAGTCCTGGCTTCCCTCTGCCATATGGGGAGGGGGTGTTCCACCTGGATGGACAGTATGACCTGAGGCTCTAGGGTTCCAGTTTCACTTTCTGAATCTTGAGGTGCCTCTGGCTTTGAGGGGACTACGATGGAAGCACAAAAGGAGAGCTGTTCCCCTTTGGATCAGCCAAGGAATTGAGGTCACAGTAACGGCCCTTCTTTCTCTTTGGGCTGCATTTGGAGGTACTGTAGGGCCAGTTCCTAGCTGAACACGGCAAGACTCAGGGGAAACAGGCTCCTCTAGTCCATCCCCTGCGCGAGCCCCCACCCCTCCCTAAATGCAGCCTAGGTTGCTGACAGGCTTGGACTTCGTGTCCTGGGTTTAAAAGCTGACAGTGAGAACTTTGTGACTGTAGGGGCTGCTGTCACTTCGTCCGCATTCCAGACTCCAGCAGAAGGGACTGGGTTAGCTCTCAAGGAAGGCTCTCCAGCATAGGGGCTGAATTATTTGGAAACATGGAGCAGGGCGAGGAGTTGAGGAGAAAAGGAAATATTCTTGTCCATGTGATCTGAGGGAGGTGGCAAAAAAGACCTCTATCTGTGTGGGCTTTTCCCTTACTGACCTCTCAGCTGTGTCCCTAGGCTTTCTTAAGAGCCTCAGAGCTGAGGAAGACAGAGGAAAGTTAGCATGTTGAAGTTCCTTCTTTAGCAGTTTGGCGAGAGCCTGGGGATGGAATTCTGCAAGAGACAAGAAGAGGAAATGGAAGAGGAGTTTTTGTTTTGTTTCTGGGCTGATGGGAAAATGGTAATATTTGTCATCCTAACCTTTTACCCCTCCACTCTGCCCATCCCCCAGTCCTGGTCAGCTGAGTGTGCAAACAGGGATTTCTGCAGCTGTCAGCATCGTCCATGGGCTTTCCAGGTACCTGCCTTCCATGAGAACCTCAATTTTCACTTTTAAATTGGTTTCCTCCACTCGATGTTCCAAGTAACCCCATCTTCAGTAACTTACACCCAGGTTCTGTTTCCGTTCCATGGGCTGCTGGGTTGGGGTGTGTGGGAATGGGGGAAGGGATTTCTCACTTTCCCTCTTTCCCTTTCCACCCACCAGGTCACACAACCTACAAGTAGGGAGCAGGGACAGAGAGAGAGAGCCTGCATGCCAATTCTAAGCTCTTCAGGATCAAAGTGAGCAAAAAGGAGGGTCAAAAGGTCTCCTTCCCTTTTACAGATCCCAGTTTCCACCTGGGGTGGGGGAGGGAAGGGTTGCTTCTGTGATCTTGGGAGGTGTGTAGGAGAAACAAGATTGATGCTTGCCTTAGATGATAATAATAAAGTTATAGAAGCATTCTTGCTCTCCAGTGGGTGCTGGGGGTTGAAAGATAAGAGGAATTAGAAAATGAACTTGGGGGAGGAGCTGGGGCTTGGACTTTGAGACAGTGGAGGTGGAAAAGAAACCTGAAGTAGGAGGCACTGGTACTTGTCAAATGGGGACCCCCCCCCAGCCTGAGTCCCTTTCACCCTGGGGGCAGTGTCGTTCGTCCTGTCCAGAATGGCAGCCTGTGGAGGCACCTGCAAGAACAAAGTGACTGTCTCCAAGCCTGTGTGGGACTTCCTAAGTAAGGAGACCCCAGCCCGGCTGGCCCGGCTTCGGGAGGAGCACCGTGTGTCCATCCTCATAGACGGCGAGACTTCTGACATCTATGTTCTCCAGCTTTCCCCACAGGGCCCGCCCCCGGCCCCTCCCAATGGGCTCTACCTGGCCCGGAAGGCTCTCAAGGGGCTGCTAAAGGAGGCAGAGAAAGAGCTAAAGAAAGCTCAGAGGCAGGGGGAGCTTATGGGCTGCCTGGCTTTGGGGGGTGGAGGGGAACACCCTGAGCTGCACCGCCCAGGCCCACCCCCTCTCCGAGCAGCCCCACTCCTGCCCCCAGGGGCCCGCGGGCTTCCCCCACCTCCTCCTCCCCTGCCCCCGCCTCTTCCTCCCCGCCTTCGGGAGGAGGCAGAAGAGCAGGAGAGCACCTGCCCCATCTGTCTCGGGGAGATCCAGAACGCCAAGACATTGGAGAAGTGCCGGCACTCATTCTGCGAGGGCTGCATCACCCGGGCCCTGCAAGTGAAAAAGGCCTGCCCCATGTGTGGCCGCTTCTACGGGCAGCTGGTGGGCAACCAGCCCCAGAATGGGCGGATGCTGGTCTCTAAGGATGCCACACTCCTGCTACCCAGCTATGAGAAGTATGGCACCATCGTCATCCAGTACGTCTTCCCGCCCGGTGTCCAGGGGGTAAGAAGATTTCCACTTGTCCTTACCCTTTGGTTTTCCCCACACTCGTTCTCTGACCTAGGAAAACTGGGAGAGTGGTGTGTGTTTGTTAGACGGTGATGCAGTCTTGCTGTCTCCCATTATGCCTTCCCACTCAGTGCCCTGGAGCTAGACGCCCCCTTGAGGCCTAGCTTTTCCATCCCCACGACCCCAAGACCCTCGGGAAAATCCTGTATGAGAGAAAGGGATCCAATTCTATTTCCTTGATAAACTTGGATGTTGATAGCTATTCTTGGTAGAGGTGAAGTCTGTGGAAATGGTGGCTTGGGTGCAGGTAGGCGCAGTGGGAAGGGTCTGACCCCCTCTCACAGAGCTGGGAATGTTACTCCATTCTAGATTTGTGAGAGAGAAAACCTTGATGACAGTGGAAGGTTAAAAACAGGAGTGGTCAAGAGCCTACAGGTGTCTTCCTGCTTGACAAACAGTAATGTCCAGTTCTAGTTTGCAGAGGCATAAGGAAGCTCTGAAGGAGACTAACAGAAAAATGGAACAGGTTAGACAGTGGAAGACACGTTGGGATTGTTTTCCGGTGGAGAAGGGAAGGCTGAAAGATAAATTATTCTCAGTCTTCGCATGTCTGCTGAGTTATCTGGAGAGGAAGGACCAGCTGCCTTCCATCACTTTGAGACTCAGTTTATTGCTGAATTGAGACTTGAGGGATTGGGACAGCAGAAAGGACCTCTTTAACAGTAAGGGTTTTATCTGGAAATAGGCTCGTGCTGCCAGACCCTAGAGCCGCTCCTTCCCTGGAAGGCTGTCAGCCTGTCCCTGCCCCGCCAGCTGGGAGCACACAGCTAGCAGGCTGGCCAGGATGCCTCTCCATTGGTGTCATGGGCCTTAAGATGCCCAGTTGCTCACTGCCCACTCTGCCTCCCTGCCCCCACAGGCTGAACATCCAAACCCAGGAGTTCGGTACCCTGGCACCACACGGGTGGCCTACCTCCCGGACTGCCCCGAGGGCAACAAGGTGCTGACCCTGTTCCGCAAGGCGTTTGACCAGCGCCTCACCTTCACTATCGGCACGTCCATGACCACAGGGAGACCGAATGTCATCACCTGGAACGACATCCACCACAAGACCAGCTGCACAGGGGGACCCCAGCTGTGCGATATGCTTTCATTTCCCTTCCCTTGGGCTCCTCCCCTTCTCTCCCTTCCCAGAGGGAACAGCATCAATCCCCTCTCTCATCAACCCCCTGATTGGAGAGGATTGCCCCCAAACTGTTCAACCCTCTCTTCCATCCCACTTTCTCCTATATTCAGGCCGGTCCCGATGTGCCCAGCTTAACCTACAAAAAATAAGCAGAATTGGGCTCAGTTATCTTGAGTTTGGATAACCTTAGGAGAGGTGGGGAGGGGCCAGAATGGGGAACCAGAATGAGGGTGAGCACAGGGGACTGGTAATATGAGTGTAAGCTTGAACAGCTAACCCTGACCCTCATCTCTCTTTGCTCCCAGGTTTGGGTACCCAGACCCTACCTACCTGACCCGGGTGCAAGAGGAGCTGAGAGCCAAGGGCATCACCGATGACTGAAAGACATCCCCTGTTTGAGGCCCCTGCCGTTCTCCAGTAGGACCCAACGGAAGCCTCTGCTCTCTCTCTCCCTCTGCCCCCCACACCACTCGAGTAGGGGACGAGTAGGGGACTGTCTACTGGGGAAGGAGTTCAGACAGGGAGGGGTGATCCCTTCCCTAGTCCCCCGCAGGCTGAGTGCTTCAGTGCAGTGTGAGCCACTCCCTTCTGGCAGAGGCTTATGTCCCAGGCTCTGCTCCCCTCCTCCCTGTGTACATACTCCCAGTCTCCCCGCCCCCTCCATTGCCCTTGGCTTTTTCTGGTATGTGCTGTGCTCCAGTGACTAAGCTGAGAAAGGACCTGGGTGGGGAGGGGAGGGTCTCTTGAACCCCCCACCCTCACATACTGCCCCACTGTAGAACTTCCGTGCGGAGGGAGGGGGAATCCGGCTGCTGGGAGCCCCCTTGGAGCCGGCCGCGTGTGTTCTTCCGAAACAATTCGCCTTCTACCTTAACCTTGCCCTTCCTCTCCTGTGTCTCTGTCAGTCTTTCTCCCGCTCTTCTCTGCCCCCTATAAGGAGCCTCCTTACCCTGTTCTGGAATCGCCGCCAGACTGTAGCTTTTAATTTAATAAAAATAAAGTAAAATATGCAACTCTCTATGCCACACCCGTTCTGTTTCGTGGACCGGAGAGGGGGTGGGGTGGGGAGCCAGACCTGCTGAGAAGGGGAAGGGGGCTGTGTTCGGGAACTCTCTGTGGGCCGCCTCAGTCTCTCTGGCAAAACGGCATATACTTGGTGGGCCCCAGGATGACACTGCAAAGCCCTGGATCGTGTTTCGACGTTGGAGTAAGGATTAAGAGGGGTTTGTCTGGTGTTGAACTACGGGTTGTAGAGAAAGGAACAACCCTACCACTTTTGAAAAGTTTGGCTGGGGTGGGAGTAGGGGCGGAGCCGGGCAGGGGGCGGGTTCGGCGCGGGCAACTCCCCGGACGCGCGCAGGCCTCAGAGCCCCCCAGCTTCCGTGCCCCCTCGGCTCTGAAACTTGGAGGAGGGTAGGGGTCCAGCATGAAGCCCCCGGACCGCCCCGCCCCTGGCCGCACGGACCGGATGCTGGAGGTCATGGGGGGCATGCTGCGAGCATGTGCCCTACCCGGGCCGGAGGGGGTAAGAAAGGGGGGCCACCGTGGTGTCTGGGATCTTTAGGGGCCTTCAGGATGGCTGCACCCCAGAACTCAGTTTACCCGCAAACAAGAATTCTTGGGGCAGTCGTAGGAATCCTAGAGTTCCACTAAGAGGACCATAGGCACGAACTCCCTCCACCCTAGCCTTGGCGACCCTTTTATAACGAAGTGGATTTTGACAGGAGGGAGGAGGGGAAGCAGGAGGTCAGGTCTGGGAGTGGAGGGCGGGTTTCTTACGATCATTCTATCCCTGCAGCCCCCGAAGAGAAGCCCCCTAGGGCCGGGGGATACCGATCCAGAGTCTAATTGTAAAGAGGGGGATGTGAGAGGTGAGCGCGGACGTGAGGTCCCCGCCTGGGCTCCGCTGCCCGGTAAGCTGAGAGTGGGGTGGGGCGGGGCACAGTTTGCCATCCTGCGCAAAGTGGCGGATTCAAAAATATGCTGCTCTTACTAGCATAAATGTTCGCATCTAATTTGCATGAGACCCACTTAAACGCTGAGCTCTCCACGCTTCTTGGCGCCCTCCAGTCCGCTGTGTGTCCCCCCACTTCAGTGGGTCCCGAGCCCCTGCTGGTGGACTGTCCCCGCGCCCCACCCCTGGCCCCTCGCCAGAGCAGGCTCCAGGACTTCGCCTTAATTGGTGATTAGCCTCAGCTGGAGTCCCGGGGCCTAGAGGGAAGAAGGGTCCGGCGAGGGGGCGGCACCTGGGCTGTGTTCCCCACAAAGAGCTCCCCATTCACGCACCCCCTTCTGGGGGGCCTTGTCCACCCATGCGCGGCTAGGGACAGTCCCAACCCCAGGACATCTTCGCGCAGGCCAAGGCCCCATCCGCCGCGCCCTTCTCCACCGCAGAGGCGAGGGGAGACCCGAGAAGACCCTGCCGCCGGGCTTAACCCCCACCCCAGCGCTCCTCAGTCAGAGCCCGAGATGCGGGAGGGAGGGGAACCCGGGGCGACTGAGCCCAGGCTGGAGAGGAGGGGCGGAGGCGCTGGGGACGTGGAGTGGGAACGCCGTGGTGCCTGGGGGAGGGGGGATTGGGGCGGGAACCCCGCACAGGCTGAAGAGGGAACGGGAGGTAGAGGGCGGAGCTGGGCCGCAGAGGCCCCTCCCCTCGGCGGCCGGGCGGCGGGGCCTGTTATTCGGCTCGCAGCTCGGCCGGGACCCGCGCAGCGCCAGTGACTCGGGGAGTCGGCCCCCGACTCCTCCCCTCCCCGGACCTAGAACCACCCCCAACCTGAGAGGCCTGAGACGGAGCCGGAGCGGCTGCCGCAACCCGGCCCAGCCTCCTCCACCATCCCTCCCCTCCCTGCCGGACATCTGGACCCTGGGCCCCGCACCGACTGGGTTCCGGAAACCCTCCCCGCCTAGCTCGGCGGCCAGGCCCCGCTCCGCCCTTTCTGCAAAGCCCCCAGCCCTCCGCAGACCAGACTTTCGCCTCCCCCTGGACCCCTCTTCCCTGTTCCCTCCCTCCCCCCCTTCCCCAGCCTGGAGCGGGGTAGGAGGGTGGGGGGGTGTGCGCCCTGCGCCGTCCCCGCCCCGCCCCCCGTGATTCCCCCTGCATGGCCGGCTCGGGTGGGGGGTGCGGGGTGGCCCGGGCGCCATGCGGGAGGGGCAAAAGGGGAGTCGCTGTGCCTGTCCCCATGTGATCCGAAAAGTGCTGGCAAAATGCGGCTGCTGCTTCGCCCGGGGGGGACGTGGTGAGTGCGAGGTTGCGAGGGCCCAGTGTTGAGTGGGGGGCGGGCTGATGGTTCAGGACGTCTGTTTGCCCTGGCCCTAGGGATTTAGAGGCTGGCGACTATACTTGTGTTTTCCAGGAAAGTGACTTAATAGATGATCTCTAAAATCCATTCTGCCTCCACGTCTGTCAGTTCAAGTTAAGGAAATTGGGGAAGGGGCAGGGGACTCCTCTTCCCCATAGTCAACTGGGTATGAGAAAAACCCACCCACAATCCCTGTAGGCCTACAACCACATCTTCCCTCCAATCCTTTTGCTGAGCATCTACTTCAGATCTGCAGAGGGACAGGGGGAAGGAGGAATGAGGAACGAGGGGGTCTACCAGGGGCCTTATCACAGATTGCATCTGCTGTCTCTGAGTCCAGCCCAAGGACAGCCCTGATGAGCTCTCCTCATTTGCCCCGTGTTGGATTTTTGCATGTGTTGGGGAGGTGGGCTGCAGAAATCTTTTCTTTTTATAGTGATTACTGCAATGGGTGGAGGAAGGGTCTGGGGGTGGCAGATGGGCTCTTAGCTCTTGCTCTCCCCCCATTCTCAGAGAATGGTCTGTACCCACTGGAAAGGGGAGGGTGGTAGGAGAGCAGATGGCCACCCCCAGCTTCCAGTGTCTGCCCAGATGGCTGCCCCCACCCCCATGTTGGTGCCATGCTCAGGGTATGGGGGAACCTCCACACGTAACTGGGGGTTCCAGGCCTGGGGAGCCAGGTGTTTACTGTCCTTCCTCCCAAGGGTGCCCTGGTGAAATTTTCTCTCCTGGCCAACTCAAATGAGAATGGCAAGAGAGTGAGCCTTGGAGTGGGGCTGAGCATCACAGAGTAGAGACTTGGGGAGCTCCCCAGGGACCCTGAAACTGGAGCTGAAGCAATATCTATCACCTCCTTTCTCCCTCACTCCCACACTAGAATCCTATTCCATTGCTGGCAGTGAGGGGAGCATCTCGGCTTCAGCTGCCTCTGGTCTGGCTGCCCCCTCTGGCCCCAGCTCTGGCCTCAGCTCTGGTCCCTGTTCCCCGGGCCCCCCAGGGCCAGTCAGTGGCCTGAGAAGATGGTTGGATCATTCCAAACATTGTTTCAGTGTGGAAACTGAGGCGGACAGCGGCCGGGCTGGACCGTATGAGGTGAGCAGGGAGCACCACAGAAGCATGAAGGACATCTATGAAGGACACTGGAGAGAGGGCAGGTTGGGGGCCCCTGTCATTGGGGAGATCCTGCTACTGTCCCTGATCTTTGAGACTTCACTTCTGGTCCCCAGAACTGGATGCTGGAACCAGCTCTAGCTTCAGGAGAGGAGCTGCCAGAACTGACCTTGCTGACCACATTGTTGGGGGGCCCTGGGGATAAGACGCAGGTATGAAGAAATGAGTCTAGGGTGGCTCCCCTCACCCAGAGGGATCCATCTGCTTACTCTAGGATGTTCTTCCTTCCAGCCACCTGAAGAGGAGACTTTGTCCCAAGCTCCTGAGAGTGAGGAAGAACAGAAGAAGAAGGCTCTGGAAAGGAGTATGTAAGTGTACCCACACTTTCCCTCCCCGACTCCCCTAATCACACCACTTCCAGAGGACTGTTCTTCACATTTTAGATTTGAGACTTGGAATATCCTCTGAGGTTGTCTGTGGTAATGAAGGGGCTTCTAGTCCAGGAGGGAGGAAGTGGCTCAAGCAGTTGTTCTCACCCCAGGTATGTCCTGAGTGAGCTGGTAGAGACAGAGAAAATGTACGTGGACGACTTGGGGCAGATTGTGGAGGTAGCTCCCTTTCCCTCTCCCAGACCTGATTTTAGGAGATGCCTTGGTGCTCCTCTGTCCCACCTTCCCAATCTCCCCTACATCCTGGACTTCTTGGGGAGGAGGGTTTCCCACCAGGGCTGAACCCACACACCCGTGCTCCCACTCAAACTTTCCACAGGGTTACATGGCCACCATGGCTGCTCAGGGGGTCCCCGAGAGCCTTCGGGGCCGTGACAGGATTGTGTTTGGGAACATCCAGCAAATCTACGAGTGGCATCGAGAGTGAGTGGTGGACCCTGAGAGTGAGGGGGAGGGGCGCACGTCTGATGGTCTCTGTATCCTACCCATGGGTCCCCTGCTGCCTGAGGAATGTTTGGGAAGGCTTCACAGGGAGCACTACTAGGGCAGACAGCTCTGAATTGTTTGGGGTGGGGGTAATTGACCTGCCTTCCCCCCACCCCGCCCCACCTCTCCAGCTATTTCCTGCAGGAGTTACAGCAGTGTTTGAAGGACCCTGATTGGCTGGCTCAGCTATTCATCAAACATGTGAGGCTAGAGAGAGTGGGACCCAGGAAGGGAGGGGCTTTTGAGTGGGTCACAGAGCCCTAAAGAAGTGCCCTCTCTCCTCACTCATCTACTCTTTCTTAAATTTTACTCCCGTTAGGAGCGCCGGCTGCATATGTACGTGGTGTACTGTCAGAATAAGCCCAAGTCAGAGCATGTGGTGTCAGAATTTGGGGACAGCTACTTTGAGGTCAGTGGCTGAGACATCTTGGGGGAAGGGGAACAGAATCATCAGCATGAACAGGCTTCCCAAGCTGCAAAACCACCCTGTCTGTCCCTATCCCCAGGAGCTCCGGCAGCAGCTGGGGCACCGCCTGCAGCTCAATGACCTCCTCATCAAGCCAGTGCAGAGGATCATGAAGTACCAGCTGCTGCTCAAGGTCAGGACCACCTGTTCCCTGGGGGCACAGCTGGCAGGGGTGGTCATTTCCTCACTCACCTCCCCAGGGTTCCTAAGGCTACCCCCAAGACTTCCTGGGGGTCCTCACCTGTGTCCCCAGGGGAGGATGTGAGAGCTTTTGTGGATGTCCTCGTGACCTCCCTGAGCATTTCTTTTCTATGTCATAGGATTTTCTCAAGTATTATAGCAGAGCTGGGATGGATACTGAAGAGCTAGAGGTGAGGACCCCCAGATCTCATAAACACACCATGCACACTTTATCTGCTTAGTCTACTGGGTTCTGCCCACTCCTTGGGTGGTGTGGAGCTGTCCGGTTTTTAGGGGGACAGCTGGTTGGGGGTTGAAACATGGTCCGAAGAGGTCTCTTTCCCAACAATGACAATACTCCTCTCTTTACCTGTGTCCCAGCAAGCCGTGGAGGTCATGTGCTTCGTACCCAAGCGCTGCAATGACATGATGACCCTGGGGAGACTGCGGGGGTTTGAGGTACAGGGAAGGAGCAAGGCTTTTCTGGCCCAAGCTGAGCACTCAGGTGGTTCTGATGGGGAGCTGTCCTCTCCTGGGGCTGACCCCATGGTTGGTTGGAAGTGTCAGGGGAAGGAGGGAAGAGCAGAGAGTTGCCCCCTTTCTCTTCTTGTTTTCCTCAAAGGCCACTCTCCTTTGATTTTAGGGCAAACTGACTGCTCAGGGGAAGCTCTTGGGCCAGGACACATTCTGGGTCACAGAACCCGAGGCTGGGGGTCTGCTCTCTTCCCGGGGTCGAGAGAGGCGCGTCTTCCTCTTTGAGCAAATCGTCATCTTCAGTGAGGCCCTGGGAGGAGGAGTGCGAGGTGGAACGCAGCCTGGATATGTGTACAAGAGCAGCATCAAGGTGGGGAGGGGGCCCCGAGGGTGGGGTCTGACTGGGAGGGGGGAGGCCTCTGAGACGATGTCTGGCTCTTGGATTTGTTGGAGGGGGGATGAGCCAGAGAGGGCCTGAAGAATTTGGGGGCTACCTCCTATTTGCCAATCCAGGTGAGCTGCCTGGGACTGGAGGGGAACCTCCAAGGTGACCCTTGCCGCTTTGCACTGACCTCCAGAGGGCCAGAGGGTGGGATCCAGCGCTATATCCTGCAGACTGCAGACCCTGCGGTCAGTCAGGCCTGGATCAAGCAAGTGGCTCAGATCCTGGAAAGCCAGCGGGACTTTCTCAACGGTGAAATTCTTGCCCTTCCTCCCCAACATACTCCCTCAGCCCTTTGATTTCCTGAATCCCTCACTGCCCAATCTCCAAAAATCCCTGCCCCCTGATCCCAGCATCTCTTTGTCCCTCATCCCCACTTTTCTACTACTTGCTCAAGATTTAGTAACTCAGAACCCACTAAAGCCCCAAGCAACTTATGTTGGCTGACAGTCCTCGGGAGGGAGAGCAGAGAGGGAGGATGGCCTGAGCAGAGCCCCTGGGAAGGGATGTGTCTGTTGTAATCCTCCTTCTGTTCCTCTCTTCGCCCCAGCATTGCAGTCACCCATTGAGTACCAGAGACGGGAGAGTCAGACCAACAGCCTGGGGCGGCCAGGAGGCCCTTGGGCGGGGAGCCCTGGGAGAATTCGGCCTGGAGACCGGGCTCAGGTCAGCACACGCACACCCATCAATGGCTCTCTCCCCTCTCTGCTGCTGTTGCCCAAAGGGGAAGTGGCCAGAGCCCCCCTGCCCCTGGACACACAGGTATGAGGAATGGAGTTCCCAGGTTGTAGGGGCAGAACGAGGAGGGCCTCTCTTGTTCTGGGATCCCCAGATCTCTTTCGCCTATATCATTCCTCCTTCCACCACCTTCCTTTTGTCTGCCCCTTCCTCCTTCCTATCTCTGGCCCTCCTGCACTCCAGTTTAATGCTAGGAGAAGCTGATGGTCTCAGATAATCTAAGATGTCTGACAAGAGGGGCTTGGCAAGGGGCTTATACTGACAAGAGAGGAGTGAGGGTGGATTCCTGAACTTTTTTGATCCTCTGACTTGAGTCTTTCTTCAGGCTCTCAGTGACATCCCTCAGGCTCCTCAGGACTCTCCTCCAGTGCCACCAATTCCAAACACCCCTCCCTGCCAAGCCAGACTTGCCAAGCTGGATGAAGATGAGCTGTAACTGGGAAAGGCCATAGGGGTGGTGCTGACTGAGCCACCCTGTTTCCCCAGGAACTTAAGGGCAACCCTTCTGGCATGGCCCCAGAATTCCTCCCTCTTGGTTGTCTGGAGGGTGGGCAAGGCTGGGAGAGGTGTCAACTGGGAGGAGGGTACCTAGACTTAAAAGGACTTCTTTCTGCCCAAGGAATACAGGTTCCTTCAGTTCCCACCCCTTTGCATGCATCACAGGTCCCCTCAAAAGATACATATGTGGGTGGGTGGGAGGGCTGGGGCAAGGGCCAGATAGAAATTATTGGTTTTGTTTTTGATTTTGTTTTTTCTGTTTTCTGAGAATAAAGGTTTTGTTATATCACCAAGGCTGCTGTCTTGGCAGAGGGCAGGGGAGGCAGAGGTAGGGCTGAGTTGGGAGAATGGGTGTGGAAGAGATCAGCTGGCCCCATAAATCAATTGTCTGAGGAGGGGTCTTGTGATAGGAGAAGGGCTCAGTATGTAAGACAAAAGATGTTATCTTTGTCGCTTACCTGCAGTTGCAGCATCTCAGTCCAGTCCTGGAACTTGGGGCCACTGGGAAACCCTAGAACCCTGATATATCCTCCCCTTTGCCCAGCCCTTCTTTCCCTCCCATCTAGCCTGTATTCTAGACCCACTGGAAAGCCCACTCTGGGGTGACCTCCCGCCATTCCCCCCAACACCCAGATTCTGAAGGACCAAGTGCTCAATGTACCTTTCCTTCTGAGGCTTCCATGTCCAGCTGAGGGAACTCGGGGAGGTGGAGAGGATGCTGGGCGCTATGGCTCCTTCTGGCTCTGGGTCTCCTTATTTTTGCCGTCTGGGAGGTTGTAGGGCATATCCATACTGAGAAGGAAGGGATTCTTCTTCAAGCCACAGACCCAAGAGTGGAGAGCCCAGAGGGGTCTTCACCCCTCCCTGGGACAGAGAGAGCCAAACATGCAGAGATGCATGTCCAGGTGCCCTGTCCTGGGTCCTTGGGCATCGGTGTGTCCACTGTGTCCATTCGTCCCCTGGGCCCAGTCACGTGTACTTGAGCTTCCTCAGCAGACAATAGACTGCTGGGGTGGGGGGACAAGGAGGAGCTGGAGCCTCCCTGTGGGCCTGAGGTCTCTCTGGCCACAATGAGGGGAGGGGCCTCTAAGGGGGGGACAGGACGTACAGCCCAGATAAGACTTCTGGGGAACAATAGGAGGAATTGAAGAGGGGAGATCCACCCTCACTGTACCCCACCCCCAGAGCTTTGGGGTCAGGGACTGGGACTGGAGGGTGATGGGGAGGGGTGCTAAGGATTCTTGCGAATGGAGGAGGGGATGAGGAAAATAGGATTTGGAGCGCAGAACCTTTGTATCTCTTTAGGGACCACAGGGGTACATGAGATAGGTGGGTGACCTTTTGTACTTAATTTGACCACCAAGTGCTGTTGAGTGCCTACAATGTGAATAACACTGGAATGTAATAAATAGTGATGCACTGGTTTTTGCTTCTGAGAAATAAAATTCCCTATCTGTCCAGTATTCCCCCTGAGGCCCTGAACTGGGGATTTAGACCCAGCCACTCCCAGCAGAGGTGTGGGATGGTGGTTCTCTGTCCATCCCTAGCCAATATATGGAGCTGCTTCCCATCTAGGTAGTTTGTGAAACTGCTGAGGCCAATGGAGCCCCTTACACTTTTGGGAACAAGCTGTGCCCCATGAGGTTGTGGGTCCGGGAGGAGAAGGGGAGGTTGAAACCCAGCTGAACTTTCTTGCTGGGAATGCAGCAGCCCTGAGAGTGACCAGTAACCCTAGGGGAGTCTCCCCGAAGTGCAGATGTGGAAAGGAACTGGGAGTGAGGAGGTGGGAGTCAAAAGACAGGAGTGGCAAACAGTGGGTGTCGGGGTGCGCTTGTCTTCTGGCCTATTTCTCTGGCTCCTACACCTTTTCACAGCCATCCCCCACAGGCTCCAGAGAAAGCGGTCCTGCCAAGGATGTCTGAGGAAACGCCTAACATAAGAGACACCCCCTCCCCAAGATGCAGCTGTCTCCTGACTGCAGAAGGTCCCCAAGAGAGGGCGCCCTCCGGGACAGGATTGGACCCTGCTTCTCGGAGGCGGGACTCGGGGCCAGCGCGCGGAGGGCTATTTAAGACTGGGCGGAGTTGGAGGTGGCCGAGGGCAAAATGAGTGGGCTCCTGGGCTCCAGGACCTGCCCAGGTCCGGGAGAGACCTCCGACCTTAAGTTTCCCCTGGGCGCCAAGTTCAGGGAACCGCTTACCGAGACCCGGTTCCAGCAGCTCTTCGGGGACGCAGAGCAGGAGCCCGAGCCGCTGGCGGAGCCTCGCTGGTCCCGGCTGCGCGGGCTCTGGAGGCGGCGGGCCGGCGCCTGTTCCGGACAAGGGGCGTGGCGCCTGCTGCTGGCGCGGCTGCCCCCGCTGCGCTGGCTGCCCCGGTACCGCTGGCGGGCCTGGCTGCTGGGGGATGCGGTGGCCGGAGTGACCGTGGGCATCGTGCACGTGCCCCAGGGTGAGAGGCCCCAATAGCAGCCTGTCAGGGGCCCAAGCTCTAGAGGGCTTTGGGTTGGCATGGGGCCTGGGACCTGGGACCGGGAGCGAAGTGGTGGGTTAGTGCGGCTGAGGGTTCGGCGACCCGGATCTGAGGCCAAGTTCTGGCCAAGGACTGTGGACCTCCGTCAGATCCCCACCCCCCAGCTCCCCTCATCTGCGCAATCCTGCGAGAAGTCTTGGACACGTTCTGGCTCAGGGAACTGGAGAGAGGCCTGATGCCTGCCCCCCAGGACTCAGCCGACACGGATCTCTGAACTTGTTCGCCCCACGACCTCCCACCGAGGTCCCTTAACCCCTCAGTTCCCTCATGTGGCGTGATTTAGCATCCCGGTGCCAGCCTCCCAGAGTGTGGGAAGGGAACGGAGTCCTGGAGGCTGGGAACCCCCACCCCCCTCCCACCCCACACACTGAAGATCAGTCATTTCTTCCATTACTCCCCCAGGCATGGCTTTTGCTCTCCTGACCTCCGTGCCCCCAGTATTTGGACTCTACACTTCTTTTTTCCCTGTCCTCATCTACACCTTGTTGGGTACTGGGAGACATCTGTCCACGGGTGAGTGACCCAGTGACTTCTCTCCTTCTCTGTGGGGTGAAATGAACAGGGGTTTGAGGCTTCCAGTTCTTATAATCTATCTCTTATTCCCCTCTTCACATCCCCCACCATCCTGTCCACCCCTTCCGCTACCCAGCTATGATCCTCTGACCTAGGCAATGCTTGCTGGAGGTGCTAAGTCGGTGCAAAGAGGCAGGAGTTTACTCAGACTTTTCCTCCCCGTGAAATTTGGCTAAAACGAATGTCCCTTAAAACTTGGAAGAGGGGAGAGAATATGCACTGTCACCCAAAGGAGCAAGCAGTCTGCAGGGCATCTGCAAGAGGGGGCTGATGCAGTCTGGGGGCAGTTTTGCAGTGGGTGCTCCCTTCTTTCCTCACCAGGGGTTCTGGGCTTCTCTTGGTTCCATGGTCTTCACCAGAGCAGCAGCCTTCTAGGACAGGGGGCCTGACAGCAGCATGGGGGGGGGGGGGCAGGGCTGGGATGTTGCTGCGCCCAAGCGGCACAGCTGGCGATTTCTGCGTTTGTCCCGGGGCCCTAGGAACTTTCGCGGTACTCAGCCTCATGACGGGCTCCGCCGTGGAGCGGCTGGTGCCTGAACCTCTCGAGGGGAACTTGAGCGGAATCGAGAGGGAACAGTTGGATGCTCAGCGGGTTGGTGCCGCGGCGGCCGTGGCCTTCGGGAGCGGGGCACTGATGGTGAGGGAGGACCTTGGGGGAGGACGCTGGGGGATCCACGCTGGGGGCCATGGAACTGGGCCAGGGGAGGAGGCGGGGGGACAAGTCTCCAGCACCGGTCTGGGCGGGAGAGGTGCCCGGAGAAGCTGGCACACTGCACTCTGGCTGGTCCTCTCCTCCTCCGGTGATGAGTGATGATGGCGCATCTTCTCTCCTGCAGCTGGGGATGTTCGCGCTGCAGCTCGGCATCCTGGCCACCTTTCTGTCGGAACCTGTGGTCAAAGCACTGACCAGCGGGGCTGCCCTACACGTGCTCGTGTCCCAGCTGCCCAGCCTTTTGGGATTGCCCCTTCCGCGCCAGATCGGCTGCTTCGCTCTCTTCAAGGTGGGGGTGGGAGAAAAGCGAAGAAGCTTCTGGCTGTCCCGGGAAGACAGGAACCCGAAAAGGAAGGAATGGCTGCGAGTGGAGGGATAGTGTGGGGCGGGGACGGAGAAGTCAGAACCATGTGGCTGAATGAGGGTCGCTACGGAGGTGAAAGCTCTGATGCGAGCCAGGAGAGAGGGCCCCGCCTTGGTCTGGGGGGTCCGCGCTGGGGGCAGTCGACCTGGCTCAGGGCCCTCTGCTCACCGCCCCTGCCCGCAGACGCTGGCCGCCGTGCTGACGGCGCTGCCCCGGAGCAGCCCCGCCGAACTGACCATCTCCGCACTCAGCTTGGCGCTGCTCGTGCCGGTGAAGGAACTGAATGTGAGATTTCGAGACAAGCTACCCACCCCGATCCCAGGGGAAATTGTCATGGTGAGGATGGCTCCTGGGTCCCAGCCTCTGGCACCGCACAAACACTGCCCATCCTGTAGGAACTGGCCGCTGCCGCCCCCTCGTGGAGTGCAGAGAGGTCACAGATGAGAGGCCTTGCTTATGCGGTACTTTTCCAGGCCTCTTCCCAAAACACTTTGACGCTCTGAAATCCCCCATCCACACGTTCCCCCTTCTCTCCTGAAGCCCGCCCGGGAGCTCTCAGAAAGTCTTCTTCCTCCTTACAGCGGTCCCACAGAACCTCCACTCCCTCTTTCTCCTCACCCAGTCCTTCACTGAAATTCACGGCTTGTCTCCCTCCCTACATCCACCTACATTTCTCTTTCTCCCCAGCTAATTAAATATTCCACATCTCCACAGATAACCCATATGTCCCTAGATGTAACCCAGCTTCCCTACTTGGAATGGCTTGGCTGTATTTCTTGATATACACCATCGCTCATAGCAGCTCTCTCTGATTTCCTCCAGTCCATCTCTCTCCATAAGTCCAGGCACACATCATCCTCATTTCCGTCCCCATGCTCCCTCACTCTAAATCAGTTGTCGGGCACTCATCCCAAACACATCCCAGCTCCCCCAGCTGCTGGGCTCCTGCAACCATGGGACCCGGCGTTACAATCCTCTCTCATGTCCAGCCCGTTCTAGCCTCTGCCAGGGGCCTATCTCCTCCCATGCCCACATTTCCTCTCTTTCCTAGGTGCTTCTGGCCTCTGTGCTCTGCTTCACCTCTTCCCTGGACACAAGATACAATGTCCAAATAGTGGGATTGCTGCCCGGAGGGTAAGAGATAATGAAAAGACACCAACTTTCTTTTTTCACAACTCTGTCTCTCAACACCTCCTCTTGTCCTGCCCTATGCAGTTCTCTCTCTCTTCCCCATAGCCTCCTTATACCCCAGCCATCCTCACCACAGATCCCTCTCTTTTTCTAGATTTCCTCAACCTCTCCTCCCCAGTCTGGCTGAACTGCCCAGAATTCTGGCTGACTCGCTGCCCATGGCACTGGTTACCTTTGCTGTGTCCACCTCCCTGGCCTCCATCTATGCAGACAAGTACAGCTACACTATTGACTCCAACCAGGTGTGACTTTGAGTGAGGACCCCAGCCTCATTCCAGGGACAACCCCCTCATGTGACTCCCCACTCCCCACACATGACTTGGTCTCTCTCCTCTTCATCTCACTGCATCCCTCCAGGAGCTCTTGGCGCATGGGGTCTCCAACCTCGTCTCCTCCCTCTTCTCTTGCTTTCCCAACTCGGCCACGTTGGCCACGACCAGCCTACTAGTGGATGCTGGTGGGAACACACAGGTAAGAGCCTGTCCTTGGATGAGAAGAAGGGGGAAGAGGCATCCAGTTTGGGTGGTGGTGGAACAGGTGGAAGACTGGTAGATACCCAGGTGGCCGCTCTATAGAGGAGGATGGGAATCTGTGAGGGGAGGTGAGTGTGGGGATGGGACTATCTGGGTAGGAGAGATTGAAGAGAAGAAAGCTCCATTAAGACCTTTGTAGACTCTAAGCACTGAAAAAGGTACCCTATATGTAGTTCAAAATAAGAACAATACTAATATGGAAAATAAACTTTAAAAACAAAATTCTGATTTTTTTTTCCTTGTGAGGACGTTTTCTCTTAAAAAGAAATATCATATATCGAAGTCTCTCCCTAATATTTCTGGTTTCTCGTACTTTCCTGGTGCCCTAAGCATGTATTTAGTCTGCTTTTAGGGTAATCTACCAGTGGTTTTTTAGGGACATTGAACTACATCTTGGGGGAATCTGGCAAATGATAGGCATTTAACTGGGGGAGAGGAAAGGTAGGTGAGAGTGGCAGAATATCAAGAAGGGAGTTGAGGGGTGAGGAATATCTGTGTGGCGGTGTGGAGGGGATTTGGGAGGAGGGAGCCTTCCAAGGATGGCGAAGCAGATGGTGGGTGGGGTTCCCTCCCTTCTTTGCTTCCGTCCCTCCATCCCTCCTTCCCTCCAGCTGGCAGGCCTTTTTTCCTGCCTGGTTGTCCTGTCTGTGCTGCTGTGGCTGGGGCCCTTCTTCTACTATCTGCCCAAGGTAAGCAGCAGAGAAGGTGGAGGGATGGCTGGGGGGTGGGTGGCTCTATTTCAGTACGCTGGGGAGGTCAGCTCACCTCCTCTGCCCCAAGGCTGTCCTGGCCTGCATCAACATCTCCAGCATGCGCCAGATGTTCTTCCAGATGCAGGAGCTTCCACAACTGTGGCGCATCAGCCGCGTGGACTTTGTGAGAAATGGCAGCATTACCCTCAGATTGCCCCTCTCATCTTCCCCAGAATCCCCAACCCCTGCCCTGGATCAAAGCTAAGTGTCCCGGCCCTAAGTTCTGCACCCAACCCACCCCCACCATGTATACCTCCTCATCCCTTTACTCAGAGACAAGGTGAAGGGTGGAGCTTGAACCTCTTCAGACTTGAATATTTATAACTCCCCAGGTGGTTCAAGGGGTAGTTACATCTGGGGGGAACCCCCATTACGTCAGTCCTGTCCCCTCCATCATCCTTTCCACTTTCTCCTGAGCCATCCCTCCCCATTATTTGCCCAGGTAGTCACTGCCCCTGGACCCCTTTTCCTGGCAGTGATGGCCTGGTATTCCTTCTGGGCATTTCACTCCCATCTATGTCCTGCAGGCTGTGTGGATGGTCACATGGGTGGCTGTAGTGACCCTGAGCGTGGACCTGGGCCTGGCTGTAGGTGTGGTCTTCTCCATGATGACTGTGGTCTGCCGCACCCAGAGGTGGGAGTAGAGATGAGGGGAGTCGAGAGGAGGGGAGAGAACAGAGTGCTTGGGGTGACTCTCCAGCCAGCTCAGGCTGGGAATCTGACCCCAGCTTCCTGCCTAGGGTCCGGTGCCTGGCACTTGGACTGGCCGAGGGGACAGAGCTCTACAGGCCACTCCGAGAGAGCCACAAGGTGGGTGGGCTACAGCCAAAGCAGGAAGGGGAGATTGGACTGGAATGTTTCACTGACCCTCCGGCCCCTTAGCTCCTCCAGGTCCCAGGGCTCCGCATCCTGAGCTATCCAACACCACTCTACTTTGGGACCCGTGGGCAGTTTCGCCGCATCCTGGAGTGGCATTTGAGGCTTGGAGAAGGAGGCCAGGTGAGGGATTTGGTCAAAAGGAGTGTATGGCTTCTTTGGGGGTGGGAGGCAGGTGGGTGTTCTGAGGGGGGTCATTGTGCTCAAGGGGTACGTGTTCGTGCTTGTGTCTCAGAGGTGGTGACTGCCCTTCTCTACTCACAGCTCACTCCAAAGACAGACAGCCCACCTGATGCAGGTGAGATGGGATGACAAGGAAGGAGATTTGGGCACGACCCTTGGAGGCATCAGGGTACTCTTGCTTTCTCCCATCCTAGTTGCTGAGCCTGTCAGAGTGGTGGTCCTAGACTGCAGTGGTGTCACCTTTGCAGATGCTGCAGGGGCCAGAGAAGTGGTTCAGGTGAGGGAGAGGGTAGGTTAAGGAGATAGTCCCCTTCTCATCCCATGAATACTCTCTGATGTAGGATTTAACCCCTCTCCCCCCACCCCCACAGCTGGCCAGCCGATGCCGAGATGCTGGGATCCACTTTCTCCTGGCTCAATGTAATGGTGAGAGGTGTGGAGGGTGGAGGGACCTGGAGACTGGGGAATGACCAGACATCTGGGGGGAGGGAAGAGGACACAGTGTGGATGTAGGGCCTGAGAGCCTGGCCCCCCTCTCCACACAGCCTCAGTGCTGGGGACGCTGACCCAGGCAGGACTCCTGGACAGAGTGACCCCAGAACAGCTGTTTGTGAGTGTCCAGGATGCAGCTGCATATGCCCTGGAGAGACTGGTGAGGAGGCAGTAGCAGCGGGAGTGGAAGCCAGGAGGTGCTGGGCTATGGCGAGGGAGGTGTGAGTCAGTGGCTGAAGATCCAGGCAGAGGGATTTGCGAAGAGGGCTGAGGAGGAAGATGAAGGAGGAAGGGGTGGGGATGAAATGATCAGTTGTTTTAAGACTAAGCCAGAGAGGCTGGGTCCAGCTGTGGGTGAAGAGCTGAGGAACTTAGGTTCCAAGGCAGGCGGTGTGCCCCTCAGAGGACTGGCAAATCTTGGGGGAGGGAGGGGGACAGCTGACCTATTTCTGACATGTCCCTTCCCTTTCCCAGGAGCTCACTGGTCCAAAGACTTGCACAGTGTGGGTCTGACCAGGTCACTCAAATTGTGGAGGGCCCCAACAGTGCATGTGTGAAGAGGACCATGGCCCCTGTGCCCCCTTATTTAATGTAACTAATAAAACAAAGCTGAGAGCCTCTGGGTTCATGAAGTGAGTCTGGGTGTCTGCACTCGGACCCTTGGTGCCCCTTCCTCCATGCCCACAGCACTGCAGAGACACAACTGAAAATGGCTTTCACCTGTGTGTTCACCAGCCCCTACAGCAGCTCCAGAGTACCAGTTTTCTCTGTGGGGTGGGGCTGCAGCCGCTGCAGATTCCTGGATCCAGAGATGGAGGTGCCCAGGCCTGGGAATAGATGCTGGGGGCTTCCCCATCCCCGTAGTCCCAAGGAGATGACAGGAGAGTGTTTTCACTTTAGGTTCTTAGAGTCCCAGTGGGCTCTTTGGCACTTGGAAAGCAACCCCCCAATTCCTGCCCCACGAGAAGGGGGTGGGAGGAGGACTTGGCACTGGCTGTGGGATGAGTTATGGCTCCATCATGCCCCTGGGCACTCACAGAAAGGAAGAGTGTCACCAGGACAAGCCCCTATTTGGGATCAAGTTCTGAAGGAGACTGGGGACAGTCAGTGGAGTGGTCACTGGCCGGTGGGGTTTGCTAGAAATCCTGGCAGGGACAAGGAGGCAGGCCCAGCCTGACAGTTGGAAGGCCAAGGGTGGCCATCACTCTGAGGTCATGCACTGGAGCCGATGTTTGAAGAAGAGCAGGCGGTGTTTGGCCACTTGACTTTCATCTAGTGATCCCGGGTAACGGTACCGGGCATAAGTCTCTGCCCCAGCATCCCTTGATGTCCAAGGCAACTTCAACTTGGATGCATGATCCACAACGACGTCTGAGCAGGAGCCCACCTGAAGAGAACCAAGTCCATCCAGGAAGAATTCTGGGGGTGGAGGGAAGGGAAGTGCACAATGAAAGGTCTTGAGGATGCACAGGGCCAACAGTTAAGGGAGAGCTGAGATTGGGGTACGGAGAGTGCTTATGCAAAGACTATTTCTAAAGATCTTGGGCATGTAAGTCAACCCTTTTAGGTCTTAGTTTTACTCTCGTATAAAGTGGGGTCAATATACTTCCCTTATTTTGAAAACGGACTCCCCCTACCCCACCCCCAACACACACGCCCAGAGGTTCAATAAATGCTGAATGGACTGCTCCAAGGTGGTAAGAACCAGGGAATACGGCTGGGAGTGGGACAGAAGTGGAGGTGACAGTGGTGGGGAAGTTCAAGGCAGTTCCAGGTAATGGCCAAGTTTAAATGATAATCGGGGCCAGAAGGGTGGGCGCTTTCTCTCTCTCTCGCCCTGGGGCACGTTTTGGTAAGTCTTCGTAGAACTGCTCTGGGGACCCCGTGGCAGCCTTGGGCCCCGCGAGGATGGGCGGGGAGCAGTACCCAGGGCCCTTGGCTTCTGGCTGCCCGGAGCCTGGCCCAGCGCCCCGCGGCGTCCCTGCCGGGCTTGGCCAGGAGGGGGCGCCACTCACCTAGGTGCGCCACGCGGCTGAAGCGCGGGTCGAAGCCGACCTCGCGCACCTTGTCGGTCCGCGCCAGGAAAAAGTTGACCACGCCGTCTGTGACCACGCAGTCTGGGAAGCCGACGAGCTCGTGGTGGAAGCCGCGCCTCTGCCGGAGGCAGTTCCCGCGGCCTGGAGCGCCCGGCTCCACGCTCAGCAGCTGCCGGTAGGTGGTGGCGAAGCCGGAGATCTCGCGCACTGCGCCGCCCACCTGCCCGGGTGGGAGGAGGGCTCCAGGCTGGGCGCGGACCGGAAGGGGGTAGGTCTGGGCTCCCTCTCCCCGCGGATGGTTCCCCTGCCTCGGCCTTTCCTGCTCCACCCCTGCAGGACCCAGATAGTCTCCCAGGCTCCCGTTCGTCGTCCTCTCCCATCCCAGGGCTGGCTGCTCTCGGTTGGGTCTCCCCGACGCGGCCTTGGCCTGCTGGACGCCCTCCTCCCACCGCTCATCCCGTGGCCTCTCCCATACCAGGTCCAACGGTGTCCGCTCCAGCACGTCCACAAGCCTCTCCAGCCGCGTCCGCGCCGTGAAGATGAAGTCGTCGTCCACCCACAGCACGTACTTGGTGGTTACTTGAGATACAGCCAGGTTCCGGCCTGCGAACCAGCCCTGGGGAAGGGTAGGTACGGTTGGTGATGCTGTTGAGATACGACAGAGCCCTCTGCCACCTTTCCGCCTCACTCCTGACCCCTCTCAACAGCCTGTGTCCCACTCCAAACTTTCAAGTAGTTACGAATGGCCGGGAGCTAGGTAAAAAAAAGTGCCTTTTTCCACTGTGAGAGGCTGAGTCTGTGTTCTGGGGGAGGGTCTTGGAATGCATTTAATTCATGCGTACATTCATTCATTCATCGACTGTTCACTGAGCGCCCATTAGGTGCTAAGCACCATTCTAAGAATGCAACTCGAGTGAGACAGCACTCTCATGCAGCTCCCATGGAGCTTACATTCCAGAAATCCTCATGCTGAACAGCCACCTCAGTGATTCTGAGGCAGATAATCCTGGAATCACAACTCTGGACACAGCAGACTGAGGGTGCGCCCCCTCCCGGTGCCCCGTGGAGCATGGTTCAGCCTAGACCGCTGCGCACCTTGCCAAAAGGCATAAGATAGTGCTCAATGTGGGGGCCGCTAATGCTCTCTGGCTTGTCGCTGTCGTCGGCGATGACCACTGTGACCGTCGGATAGAAGCGGCGGATGCTGGCGATGAGTGCTCGTAGCCGATTGTAACGAAGGAAGGTCTTAGTGGCAATGGTGACCAGAGCGCTGATGTTGTACTGGGCTGGGAGCGAGGGGCAGGGTTAGATGCAGAGGAGAGTGGGGAGTGAGGAGCAGGAAGACCTCTCCCAGGACCGCCCTCTCCCAACTTTCTCCCCATCAGGGCTGGATCTATGTCCCTGAGCACACCATCTCACCTCCCTGGGGTAGAGACCCAGGTGGGTACAGCCGAGGGTTGGGGGGGTGTCTTATGCGGATGGTGAAGGCAGCTTCATGCCCTTCGGTGGAGAACCGGACTGGGAAGAAAGGAGATGAGATGTGGCCCCCAGGGCTTGGACAACATTCTCTTTTCAGCGAATCAATACTTAAGTGCCTACCCTGTATATCACCTTCCTAGGCCCTGTTAGACAAGAACACAAGGTTCTTATCCCCATGGAACTTACATTCTAATAGACGGGAGAAAGATGATAAAAGACCCAATTAAAAGCTAACTTTTACTGAGCATTTACTATGTGCCAGGCACTTTTTAAATTACCTTAACTATGTGAACACATTTAATCCCCACAATAACCTATTAAGTAGAGTCCTACTGTAGAAAAAGAAGGCACAGAGAAATTAATTTATCCATGATTATCCAACTAAAAGCAACAAAGCTAGATAGGAACCTAGTCAGTCTGGTTCCAGACTAAGTAAAAAAGAAAATTCAGATACTGGTAAGTATTGAATAGAAAATGAGACAAGTAATGTGATAGTGAAGAGGAGCCATTTGAGCTGAGATCCAAATGACAAGAAGGAGCCAGCCATGCCAAAATCTGGGGAAAGAGCATTCTAGGCAGAGGGAACAGCAAATGCAAAGACCCCAAAGTGGGGGCAGGTTTGGTGTAGAAGCCTTGGAGAGAAGCAGGAGGGCTGTGTTATGCCCCTTCTGCTAGAGGAGAAGTGGAGACTCTGGGAGATAAAGCTCTTTGCCCTCTAGTAAGTGGTGAGTTGGGAATAGAGCTTGAGTCTTCTGGCTCCTGGGGCTGGTCACTTCCTGGGGCCCTCACGGTTGGCCTGACAGGGGGACACACCCAAGGCTTGGGTTTCCCTCTGGCCTACTCCAGCCCCAGATGAACAAAGGCCCCTTCTCTCCCTCCTTGGTCCTGTTGGCTCAGCTGAAATGCCCACTGTGTAGCTGGGCAGCTCTGGCCATTGCCCTAGTGATTCCCACACCCTCTGTCATTTGCCCGCTCCTGCCTTTCTGGTTTCTCTGCGTTCACCCAGCCTGCCACTGCCTCCGCCCAGGCCTCGCACCTGTGTCTGCTGTGTTTGCCTGGTAGCTTCGGCTGCTATAAGTGACCAGTTGCAGCTGCCGATTGAGTTGGTCCAGCCCTGGGCTGGCAAGGGTGAGATCTGGCTGCCCCTCTCCAGTGAGAGTCACTCCAGTCACTTCCCCTGCCACGTCCCAGGTGCCCAAGGAGGCAGTCAGGTTCACCTGGGAGAGGGGATTGCAGAGTGCAGGGTTAGGCCCCAGACCCACCTCTTGCTTCTCTGGTTTCTCCATCCCTCCTTTGGCAGCCTCTTGCCCTCCCAGCATCCTTAATGCCCACCTCGCCTCCCTGCCCGCCTGTTTCTTCTCACCTGGTATACCTCTTGAACTGAAGCGGCCTGCAGGCTCAGGCCTGGGAGGAAGGAAAGGGGACCAGAATCACAGACAACCTAGAATTCCTCACTTTCTCTTCCCTCTTTCATCGCACACAACACAGAACTTCTCACCCATCCCTCCTGTTGAGGCCACAGCAGGGCGCATTGCAGGGCATAGCCTAGAGTAATTGATTTTTTCTCCTTTCCATTAAAGCAATAGCTTGTGCTATCCACCTAACCTTTAGTCAGTCAGTAAAGAATAGATCATTCTTCCCAAACCTCTCCAGTCACTGTCTTCTGCAAATCCTGACAACCCTAGAGTCCCTTCTGTCCCCACCTCCCACCCCATGAGCCCACCTGACCTCAAGTCTCCCTTTCATCAGAAGTCCCCCACTTCCCATTTGAATCTTCCCTCATTCTTCCCCACCCAGCCTGGGCTCTGCCACCCCCACAGTGGCTTAGGTCATCCCCTAGGACCATTCTCCTACCTGGCACCAGGATGCTCCTGAGGGGCTGGACCTCCACGCCCTGCAGCGGGTACTGTAGTGGGGAGTTAGCAGGGGCTATGAGCAGCTGGTCGGCAGCAGACTGGCTCCTGGCAGCGAAGGTTGGGGGGGGGGGGTCAGGGGAGGAGTCAGGGCAGGGGGGGCTCTCCCTCCTGCCACACCCACCCTCGTGGCTTCCCACTGCTGTCCACCTGCAGAGTCATGCCCTCCTTTCCTGCTGATACCTTGAAAGGAAGGCCTGAAATTCCTGCTCCCTTGAGGCAGAGGCAGCCCTCAGCTCCTCAGGGTCAAAGGCCTTGGTGAGGTCAATGCCTCGGACCTGCCTCTGGAAGGGGAGGTGAAGGCTTCCTCCACTGGACTCACAGCTGCAGTTGTTTGCAGACAGCAGCCTGGAGCCCGGAAGAAGGGAAGAAGGGTTCTCAGAGCCAGCAGTGCAGCTCCACTCATCCTCCCAAAACATTTACACAGTGCCTCACACCTTGGCTCTTCAACCCTGCCCATCCAGTCTGTCCCCTGAAACATTGCTCTTCGAATAGTCCCCGGGAGGAGGAACTATCAATGGGATGACACATCCCTGAATCTGGATTTTACAGAGGTGTGGAATAGGGCCAACTGCTGGGATTTCGAGTTGCCTTCCCACCATCAGGACCTCATCTGGACTCTCCTTTCATAGGGAATCACCAGAACTCAGAAAGTCAGGGCCCTCCCCTGACTGCACACCCTCCCTTCCCCATACCATGACAAGATTCAGGGAGGATAGATTCTGCACCCCCCTCCCCCAATGCAAGACTCAGTAGCCCCTCTCCAGCTCCCACTTCACCTCCCCAACCAGTTGGGAGAGCTCAGCAGTCGAGGAAACAAAAACTTCCCACGCCACCCCACAGCGAGTGCCATGCTGTCGCCACGACTCTTTGCACTCACCCAACCACTTGCTCCTTGATCCTGACTGGGATGTGTGCATAGCGGGGCTCGGGGACAAGACCTGGCAGTTCTGGCCTGGGGAGGCCCTGCAGGGGCGTCCACAGGGCAGGAGGTGCCCGGAGGCCCGGCGCTTCCCGGGTGCTCGCGTACAGGAGCCCCAGCGAGGCACAGGCGAGCAGCACGACCAGCACACAGAGGGCCCGGCGGCCCAGCCGCATCCTGAGTGGGCGGTAGGGTGGGGGAGTGAGAAAGACGGGGAGGGAAGGCTCCTGCCTGCCCCCCGGGTGCTCTCCAGGATTTGCACAGCGAATCGGTCCCCTGGTCCCCCTCCCCTCACTTCCCGGGCCTCGGGTCTCCCGGCTTCCTTTCTTGTCGCCCTCTCCCGCGTCTCGCTTTCCTCTCACGCCCGAGGCCCGGCATCTTGAAGCAAGAGACCTTTGGATGCGGTGGTTTCGACGCGGTGGCTCGTAAGTAGAGGAGCATCGCTTTATTGGAACATCAGACGTCCCCGAGCCCGCCGCCTCCTCTGGCCCGCGCATCCCCCAACCCCTCAGGCGGAGCATCACCTGGCCCCGAGTGGGCTGCAGAGGGCAGCGCCACACCTTGCCTGTCACGAAAATGCAGAATCACGCCCGCGCTATTGAGTGGCCCCGGCGGAGGTGACACCGTGAGTGGCCCTGGGAAGCTGTGCGGGGGACAAGGTGGGCCGGCGAGCGCGCCTTCTCCCGCCTCCAGCTCGGCCCCGCATCCCGCCCCGGCACTGACCTGTCTAACGCTCTAAGGCCGCCGCAAGATTTCGGTCCAGGCTGCGCCAGGCTCTCAGCCCCGGCCCGGGGGTCCTCATGGGGCTGGAGGTGGCCTGATGAGGAGCCGGGCGTGAGCCTGAGAGCGAGGGGGATCCTCCTGCCTCCGGAGCACGCCTGACCCCTCCCGCCTTCGGGATCGCTGGGCTTTGTAGATCGCGGCTCTAGGGTGGTTCTGGGCGTTTCCTGCGGGGGTGGGGGTCGGAGTCGAGAAACCGCCACACCCCGACCCCAGGAACAAAGCCGAGGCTCCCCCGCACCCTGTCCCACTTGCCGGGCCCGGAGGTCTCGGGCCGCCGCCCGGCTCTTCAGATCGCGGCGCCGCGCGGGGAGGCTCCGGGCTGGCTGCGGCGGAGGCTCCGGCTACGCGCGGGGAATGCGAGCGCCTGGGCGCCATCTAGTGGGCCCCGAGGACACTGCGGGGGCGCGAAGCCGGCGCGGCGCGGAGGTCCTCTCTACGCCACCCGGCCCACTCCCAGCCCTGCGCCTCCGAGCCCTGGCATCTCAGCCGCTTGTCCCCGATCCCAGTCATTCTATCCCTAGTCGTTTGGAGCCTCCCTCTGGTCGAGACCGTAGGCAAGGAAGGGCGACAGTGCTATGGGAGGAGGTGGGGCGGGGGTACCCCATAATCGCATTTCAAGAAAGATTTGGGTAGGTAGGATGAGATAAAGGAAGCCAGACAAGATGCTGGAAAATAAAGACTGCCTGGCTAACAAAGGCTGGTTCATAGCCCCCCCCCCCCCCCCCCCCGTTATCTAACAAACACTCCTTAATTCAAGGGCCTACTTCTTCTGACTGCTCCTTGTTGTGCTGTTGGAGGAAGGAAACCCCAAACGGTGGCCAGATTGGTTGTAGTTCTTTGTGCAGGCTGCAAACTTGTAGACTCACTTCCTTGCAGCCGGACTCCTGACACTGCCCAAAGTTCTGTGCTTCCGTGGTTCTAATATAAGATGTGTTCTGATTTAATAGTGAAAAAAGATATAGTAAGAAATGAAGAATATAATGAAAATGTGGGGACGGGGGAAGGATGAATGGACAATTAGATTAATTGTACACAAAGAAATGACTGATCAGCTGGGGGGGAAATGGGACTCTCATGTTCTTTACACCAAAATAAATACTAGATCTATCAACTATTTTAATATTAAAAACGAAGCCATAAATATAGTAAAAGAAATCATGAATTTGTTTTTTTAAACATAATCTTGGAGTGGGGAAGATATAAAAAGAAATATTAATACATGTATGCCTATATGAAAAACTTGAGTGAAGAAATTTCTGTAAACAAACCTGAGAGAGAAATGACAAACTGTGAAAAAATATTTGCAGATAAAGATCAATTTTCCTTAAGAGCTCCAAAGCATCAATCAGAAAAAAATGATCAACTAACCCCAAATGGTCAAAAATCCTGATTAGGCAGTTGATAGAAAAAGTGAAAATGGCTATTAAATATATGAAAATGAACTTGACCTTATTCATAATAAATGGGATGCAAATTAGAATAATAGTAAAATGTTTTTTGATGACCAAGTTAGTAAAGGTCAAAGACTTGACTAACACACTGAGTGGTCAGGTATTTGGAGAAACAGCCACTGCCATGCAGAGTTGTGAGTGTAAATTGGTACTGAAGTGGGAGGAAAAGGGGCAGGGCACAGCCACTGAAGGAATTACACAGCAATTGAGGACAGGACAAACTGGTTGGAACCAAGATGGAGGAAGACTTGACTTCTAGGAGACCTTGAGCCTCATGGCACACCCACAGGCGCCAGGACAGTTCCTAGGCTGACCATAAAAGGTCAAAAGTGGGCAGGGGAGAGCGGTTCCTGGAAATCCTCGCCCCTTCCTCAAAGTAGTTGGAATAATCCTCCTACTCATTAGTATGTAAGATTACCGGCTCCACAAAACCCAACTCCGGCCCCTCGTGGTTGCCCTCGCTCTGGCTCTGTCGCTCTAGCTCTGTCATGCTCACCTTCTGAGAAGGCCCGCACTCTGAATGTGGAGTGTGTATCTCCTAAGCCATTTTCCTTTTTGAGGGAGACAGACCACACTCTGTCCATGGAGTGTGTATCTCTCTACATAAACTGACTGTCACTTTACCATGCTTTGCTCTTGAATTCTTTCCTGGGCAAGGCAAGAACCTATTCTTCCTCCAACAGTACAACTCATGACAGCTGTTGGCCAATCTATTAACATTTCAAATGTGAATCATTTACATTTTAAATATTAGTAAGTTAAAATTTTAAAAACATTGTTCAGTCAGATGATACAACACTGCGTTAACCTATGTCTCCTGACGTTGAATGATACCCAAAGCTGTTAAGCAAAAGAAACAAGGTACAGAACAGCATATATAGTTGTTGGCTCAAGTGTGTGTTTAGCTTCTGGGTTTGGCCAAAATCTGGAAATGAGGTGCTGCCATAATAAAAACCTAAAAATGTGGGAATGGCTTTGGCACTGGGTGTTGGGCCAAAGCAGGAGGAATTTGAGGAGTGTTAGTGACAGACCAAAGAATGTTGAAGAGCTTGTTAGTAGAAGCCTGATGTCCTTTAAGGAGGCTGCTGATGAAGGGAAGTGAGGAAAGTAGGGAAACTGAAGGAAAGCACGCCTTTGTTACATTTAGCAACATTGTCATCAGCAGTGGGGTGAAAAGTTTTGAAGGTGCCATCTGATTTCTTCTTGCTGCTTTAGTAGAATATGAAAAGAAAGAGATATGCTAAAGGAAGGAATGCTAAACAAAGAGGTTCTGTTGGGTTTGAAAATTCCTAGCCTCTCCAAGGACCAATGATGCTAAAATAATAATTAAAAAAATGACTTCCAGCAAAGATCATATCTAGGAAACACTCAAGAAAACATAGTTTGAAAATGGAGCCAAGGACGTGAACATAAATTCTTTGTTCTGGTTCCTCAGAGATGGTTCAGTCTAACAATAGAACTCTCAGTGGTTGATGAAGCCCAAGGAAGAGAAGGGCTCAGCTCAGTAATACTTGTGAATATGGCTTTTATTTGATGTAGTTAACCTCAATAAGATTCAAAGGAGACCTATAAAGATTTTAAGAGAATTGTATTTGCAGAGTTTTATTGATAATACAATAATTCTCTCTTATCAGCCTGTTAATAATGTTTGCTGTTTTAAGTCCTCCAGGTTTGGGATAATGTATTACATAGCAATAGATAAGTAATACAGAATATTATACAGTTGACCTTGAACAGTGAGGTGGGTTAGGGGCACCAACACTCCACGCAGTGAAGTATCTGTGACTTTACAGTCAGCCCTCCATATCTGAGGTTCTGCATTCACAGATTCAGCCAGCTGTGGATCAGGTAGTCCTATAGTACACATCTAGTGGGAAAAAGTGCATATAAGTGTAGTTCAGACTTGTGTTGTTCAGGTGTCGACTGTGTAGCCTGAGAGAAATGACCCACAGCTATACATAGTAGTTTGTAATGCTGAAACAAAAAAAAAGCCAAATATAGGTGGTTACATTCTGTATGATTCTATTTATCAAAGTAGAATACAGGCAAAACTAATCTATGATGTTTGTAGTCAGGATTGTGATTATCTTGAAAGGTGGAATAGTGATGGGGATCAAAGGGAATCTGGGTGCTGGTATAGTTGTGTTTCTACATCAAAGTGCTGATGACACAAGTGTGCTTCATTTATAAAAATACACATAGTTGTATACTTATAATCTGTGTGCTTTTCTTGTATGTATACTACGTATATCCTTGGACTCATTCCAGGTCTTATCCCAGGATTGGGACAGGAAAAGTTAAAGATGAACCTGAAATGTCAAAGGAATGCAATACTAAAAAAAGAAAAAATGAAAAAAGGATGTGAGCATGTTAAAAGGACAAACACAGCTTGAAGGGGCTTTCACTGGCTGAATCCAGGAAAATTTGAGCACCAAAATAATTTAGGATAGGATAGGATAGGAATGAATTATAAACCATTGAAAAAACAGGAATCTGTGAGTCCACACTAATAATAAATACATGATTAAATAAATAAGTGAATATAGGAGAGGGGAGAATGCTGATTGATAGATATAGGGGTAATGATGAAGTGGAAAATAATTTTGCAAACATCATAGTAAACATGGTTTGGGCAAGAATCATCAATGAGTACTAATGCTAAGGCAGAAAGTTTGATGAGAAGTAAGGTGTTTACATAGTTTAAAATGTCTCCCCACAGTTTGCTTGTTTGTTTTAAGAGGAAACATTGTAACTGCACAATTGACAAACCTTGCCTAGGTAGTCAAAACTAACATTATAGGTGAGAGACAGAGGACACCGTGTACCTCCAGGTATGCTACCCTGAGAAAGACACAGCATCACTTATGCAGTATTCTGGCTGGGGATACACAACTTAATTCTAAATATGGGAAAGCGCACATGCCCCAACTAAGGAATATTTTATATATTTGAAAGAAACTGGCCAGTATTTAATTTTTTTCCAGTTTTATTATGTAGAATTATTACAGTTTGACTGCACATACACATTATAGTGCATGTAAATACATATATACAGTATACGTCACTTTTTTTAGTTTTCATATATGTACTAATTATTGTTTCTAAGAACAGCTTAGATCTTTAGCTTTTTAAACTTACTTAGTTATCAAAGGAATAAAACCAACTACAAAATAAGAATCAACAGAATGCGGTAATCCAGTCATAAAGGACAGTCAGATGTGCTGACATATATTCAAGAAATCAAAATAATAATTAGTTCATTTGTGCCCTTATTATTACTGTTATTATTTTTTAGATTCTTCATATATATGATATCATATGACATTTTTATTTCTCTTTCCAGCCCACTTCACTTTGAATGACAGTCTTCAGGTCCATCCATAATTCTGCAAATGGCATTATTTTATTCTTTTTTGTGGCTGAGTAGTGTTGTTCCATTGTATATATGTACCATGTCTTCTTTATCCAGTCATCTGTCGATGGACATTTGGGTTGTTTCCATGTCTTGGCTATGGCAAATAGTGCTGCTATCGAGCACTGGGGTGCACGTATCTTTTTGAATTTTATTTTTCTCTGGATATATGCCCAGGAATGGGATTGCTGGATCATGTGGTAAGCCTATTTTCAGATTTTTAAGGAACCTCCATACTGTCCTCCATCGTGGCTGCACCAATCTACATCCCCACCAACAGTGTCATAGGGTTCCCTTTTCTCCACAGCCCCTCCAGCATCTATCATTTGTAGACTTTTCAATGATGGCCATTCTGGCTGGTGTCAAATGATATCTCATTGCAGTTTTGATCTGCATTTCTCTGACAATTAGCGATGCTAAGCATTTTTTCATGTGCCAATTGGCCACTTGTGTGTCTTCCTTGGAGAATTGCTTGTTTAGGTCTTCTGCCCATTTTTGGATTGGGTTGCTTATTTCTTTGATATTAAGGTGTATGAGCTGTTTGTATATTTTGGAAATTAGTCCCTGTCAGTCATATCATTTGCAAATATTTTCTCCCACTCTTTAAGTTGTCTTTTCATTTTGTTGATGGTATCCCTAGCTGTACAAAAGCTTTAAAGCTTAGATCCCATTTGTTTATTTTCACTTTTAATTCCAGTACTCCAGGAGCTGGTTCAAAAAATATATTGCTGTAATGTATGTCCGTGAGTGTTCTGCCTATGTTTTCCTCTAGGAGTTTTGTAATATCTGGTCTTACATTTAGGTCTTTAATCCATTTTGTGTTTATTTTTGTACATGGTGTTAGGGAATGTTCTAATTTCAGTCTTTTACATGCAGCTGTCCAGTTTTCCCAGCACCACTTATTGAAGAGACTATCTTTCCTCCATTGTATATTCTTGCCTCCTTTGTCATAGATTAATTGACCATACGTGCGTGGGTTTATTTCTGGACTTTCTATCCTGTTCCATTGATCTACATGTCTGTTTTTGTGCCAGTGCCATCCTGTTTAGATTACTGTAGCTTTGTAGTATAGTCTGAAGTCAGGAAGCATGATTGCCCCAGCTCCATTCTTCTTTTTCAAGATTGTTTTGGCTATTAAAGGTCTTTTGTGTTTCCATACAAATTTTAACATTTTTTGTTCGATGCAATAGGGATTGATTGCATTGAATGTGTAAATTGTCTTGGGCAATATGGCCATTTTAACAATATTGATTCTTCCAATCCAAGAACATGGTATATCTTTCCATTTGTTTATGTCGTCTTCAGTTTCCTTCATCAGTGTCTTATAGTTTTCGGCATACAGGTCTTTTGCCTCCTTGGGTAGGTTTATTCCTAGGTATTTTATTCTCTTTGGCATGATGGTAAATGGCATCATTTCCATAATTTTCCTTTCTGCTATTTCATTGTTAGTGTATAGAAATGCAACTGATTTCTGTATATTAATTTTGTATCCTGCAACTTGACCATATTCATTGATGTGTTCTAGCAGTTTTCTGGTTGCTTCTTTAGTGTTTTCTATGTATAGTATCATGTCATCTGCAAACAGTGACAGTTTTACTTGTTTGTTTCCAATTTGGATTCCTTTTATTTCTTTTTCTCCTCTGAATGCTATGGCTAAGACTTCCAAAACTGTGTTGAATAAAAGTGGTGAGAGTGGGCATCCTTGTCTTGTTTGTGACCTTAGAGGGAATGCTTTCAGCTTTTCCTCATTAAGTATGGTGTTAGCTATGGGTTTGTCATATATGGCCTTTATTTTGTTGAGTTATGTTCCATCTATGCCCACTTTCTGAAGAGCTTTGATTGTAAATGAGTGTTGAATTTTAGCAAAAGCTTTTTCTACATCTGTTGAGCATATCAGATGGTTTTCAGTCTTCAGTTTGTTAGTGTGGTGTGTCACGGTGATTGATTTGCATATATTGAAAAACGCCTGCACCCCTGGGACAAATCCGACTTGATCATGGTGTGTGATCCTTTCAGTGCATTGTTGGAGTCGATTTGCTAGTATTTTGTTGAGGATTTTTGCATGTATACTCATAAGTGATATTGGCCTATAATTTTTTTTTTGTGTGTGATATCCTTGTTTAGTTTTGGCATCAGGGTGATTATGGCCTCATAGAATGAGTTTGGAAGTTTTCCTTCCTCTGCAATTTTTTGGAATAGTTTCAGAAGGGTAGGTGTTAACTCTTCTCTAAATGTTTGGTAGAATTCACCTGTGAAGCTGTCTGGTCCTGGACTTTGGTTTGTTGGGAGGTTTTTATTTACTGATTCAATTTCAGTGCTGGTAATCGGTCTATTCATATTGTCTATTTCTTCCTGGTTTAGTCTTGGCAGATTGTACCTTTCTAAGAAATTGTCCATTTCTTCTGTGTTGTTGTTTTTGTTGGTGTATAGTTGCTCATAGGATCCTCTTATGATTCCTTGTATTTCTGTGGTGTCAGTTGTAACTTCTCCTTTTTCATTTCTGATTTTGTTAATTTGGGCCCTCTCCCTTTTTTTTCTTGATGAGTCTAACTAAAGGCTTATCAGTTTTGTTTGTCTTTTCAAAGAACCAGCTTTTAGTTTCGTTGATCTTTTCTATTTTTTTTTTTTTTTTAGTCTCTATTTCATTTACTTTTGCTCTAATCTTTATGATTTCTTTTCTTCTACTAACTTTGGGATGTGTTTGTTCTTCTTTCTCCAGCTGCTTAAGGTGTAAGGTTAGGTTGTTTACTTGAGATTTTTCTTGTTTCCTAAGATATGCTTGTGTTGCTATAAACTTCCCTCTGAGAAGTGCTTTTGCTGTGTCCCAGAGATTCTGGATTGTTGTGTTTTCATTTTCATTTGTCTCAAAGTATTTTTTGATTTCCTCTTTGATTTCTTCCATGATCCACTGGCTGTGTAGTAGCATATTGTTTAGCCTCCACATATTTGCAGTTTTTGCAGTTTTTTTCTTGTAGTTGATTACTAACCTAATAGCATTGTGGTCTGAAAAGGTGCTTGGTACAATTTCAGTTTTCTTAAATTTGCTGAGGCTAGCTTTGTGGGCCAGCATGTGGTCGATTCTGGAGAATGTTCCACGTGCATCTGAGAAGAACAAACCTATCAATAATTACCTTTAACGTAAATGGATTAAATGCTCCAACCAAAAGACATAGACTGGCTGAGTGGATACAAAAACAAGATCCACATGTATGCTGTCTACAAGAGACCCACTTTCGAGCTAGAGTCACATGCAGGTTGAAAGTAAGGGGATGGAAAAAGATATTCCATGCAAAAGGAAACCAGAAGAAAGCTGAAGTAGCAATACTTATATCAGACAAAATAGATTTCAAAATAAAGACTGTTACAAGAGACAAAGCAGGGCACTACATAATGCTCAAGGGATCAATCCAAGAAGAGGATATAACAATTGTAAATATATATGCACCCAACGTAGGAGCACCTCAATATATACAGCAACTTTTAACAGACATAAAAGGAGAAATGGACAATAACACAATAATAGTGGGGGACCTTAACACGCCACTTACACCAATGGACAGATCATCCAGACAGAAAATCAGTAAGGAAATACAGGCCCCAAATAACACATCAGACCAGATGGACCTAACTGATATCTATAGAGCATTCCACCCCAAAACAGTATTTTATTTTTAAATCTCAACATCATGAAAGAAAGACAGGCTGAGTAACTGTTCCAAATAAAAGGAGACTAAAGAAACAACTAAATGCAATATGTGGTCCTATATTGGATCCTGTCCTTGAGGGGAAAAAATGCTTTAGCAGACATTTTGGGGACAAATGACAAAACTCATTATGGCTGGGAGTTTAAAGTCAATGTTTTATCTTTGTTAAGAGATAAATGGTAAATGGCAAATGGCCTGAAGTTAATAACTGCGATTACCTAAAAAAATCCTTGTTCTTAGGAAACATACTCTGAAGTGTTGAGATAAAGTGGCATAATATATGCAGTCTACTTTCAATTTGCTCTGAAAAAATAAGTATTACAATGTGTATGTGTTGTATGTATGTCTACATATGGTATATATATTATATAATTATTCTTTGTTAATTTAATACTTATGAATTACATGATTCATCATGAACTATAAAAATTATATCTATACAGAGAGAATGATACAACAAATTCGACAAAATGTTGAAAATTGGTGAAGCTGAATAAAAGATATGTGGAATTGCATTGGATGAAGTTGGTCAAAGTAAAAAAAAATTTTAAAGAGAGGAAAAAAATACATATGTGAGAATATTCTGTATTTTCTCTCCAAATTTCTAAGTTTGAAACTATTTCAAAGTAAAAATTTTAAAAGAAAAAGTTTTGCCCCTCCCCTGCTTTAGTTGAAGGTGAGCATCCATTTAGTAATTTAGTGATGGTGCTGAAAGTTGTTTCAGCATATTATTCTCACACTTACAAAAGCTGACAAGTAAAAACTTTTACTAATGAAATAATAATAATTTTAAAATTCTAATATAAATTCATATTCATTTTTGTTATCTCAGCATTTCATTCTTTGATGGTGATGTTTAGCTTCAGCTAAATACTGATTTTATCTCTCTCTCTGTATACACACACACACACACACACACACACACACATACATTCTTTTTGCTGAACCATGTGAGTTAGTTGTGACTTTTTACCCCTAAATTCCTAAATGCTTCAGTATCTATCTCCTAGCAACAAGGGTGTTCTCCTAAAGAAGCAATCTGATGATCAAACTCAGATTTATCACTGATACAAAACCATTATCTAATATACAGTCCATAGTACAGTTTCTTTAGTTGTCTCAATGATGCTTTTGAAAGAATTCCAATCCAGGAGTGGTTATTGTATTTATTCATCATGTCTGGTTGGTTTCCTTATCTTTGAGGATATTAAACATACTTATTTAAAGTATTTCCCAAGGCGCTCTGTTGTTTCCCTTTAGTGTAGAGTGAGTTCTCCTGTTTTTGGAGCTTGTTGACTATCTGTGATGGTGTTCCCTTTCACGAGGAGCTTTGAAATCTTAGTTTGCGGGGTTTTGTGAGCATTTTCTTCTCACATGTGTGTCCTTTAAGGTTCACTGCAGATGTCAGAGACCACTCTAGCTGTTCATTGCTCACCATCAGGTGGCTTACAGTGTGGTTCTGGGGTTGGTATTTGCATGGCTGATAGGCTTTTGGAAATATGTGGGGGCATTTTTGGTGGTGACATTGATGGGTGAAGCCACTGGCAATTGGTGAGCTAGTGTCAGCTAAGCTAAACGAATAGAACAAGCCCATGCAATGAAGACTTGCCCTTCCCTAGATGCCAGCAGAAACTCAACAGAAAACACTGCCATATATATACACACATGTGTAGTCAATTTGCAATGTTGTGTTAATTTTTGGTGTACAACATAGTGATTCAGTCATACATATATATTATTTTTCATATACTTTTTCATTATAAGCTATTACAAGATATTGCATATAGTTCCCCGTGCTATACAGTAGGACCTTGTTTATTTAGTGTATAGTGGTTAGTATCTACAAATCCCAAACTCCCAGTTTATCTCTCCACCCCCCACCTTCCCTCCCTGGTAACCATAAGTTTGTTTTCTATGTCTGTGAATCTGTCTCCAGAAAACACTGCTTCAGGCAGAATCTTTAGGAACAGCTCTCAGCCTCCAGAATCACACGACTCTTCCTATCAGGCAAAACTGAGGTCACAACTGCAACAAGCTTCCGAAAACAGGAAGCTGCTAGTTGCAGGACCCCTCAGCCTTTACCACAATTCGTATCTCTCCAAGTGGACAACTTCCCCTCGGGGTCATCCATCCTTCCCCAGTATAAGGCTTACCTCAACTCAGGTTTCTTAGGCATGCAGTTAATTGATAAAGGAATGTCTAGATGCAAGAGATTTGGGGAAATGTAGTTTTTAGTACTCCAGCTCTGCCACAGAGCCAGATACATTAGAAAAAGGTGCTAACGATGCCAGTCCACTTTGGAGCTATATGTTTCCCTCTGTTGCCTGCATCCCTCCCTGCTAAGTGGTTTCATGACCGTCTCCCCAGTCCAGAACCAGAGTTGACATTGAACATGCAGAGATCTGATCTAGGGGTGCCGTCACTGATCCCATCCTTGGCCAGCTGCAGGTGTAGTCTATTCAGCATGGTGGCCTAGAGGGCTGGCTGCCTGGTCCTTACTGCTCTTTGCAGTCACTCCATGCAAGCAGCTTTTAACAGATAGAACCCAGTCAGGGCTCACAACATCATACCTGTCATGCAGCAGAACATCTAGGGGACTCTCCAAAGGAGCTGGTTCCAGGCAATTAATATTACCCCCATGGTTTGCCCCTCAGCCATGACATGTCCATTTCCAGTTCAAGGAAATGCTTATTTTGTTTTTTGTTTTTGTTTTATCATGGGTTGCCTTTTAAATATATTTTTGGAGTATATTATCTGTTATTTTATCTGTTTGGAATGAAGAGAGGATTTTCTCTAGAATTCACTCAGTTCTTTTGATGGGAAGAGACCCTATAAAATTTGTCTACTTATAAATTTTTTTTTAGCAGGAAAGGGATTATGCTATACTCATTGAACTATGCATTGCTTTTTTTTCGCAACATGTGTATCTCAGACACCTTTTTATAAGAGCATATGAAAATATATCTCATTTTAAAAATTGACTGCATATTATTTATTCCATTATGTGAATATATCATAAATTATTTAAACAGTCCTAACTGACTGACACTTTGTTTCCTTTACAAACAGTGATGCAATAAACATACTTGGTGAACTTTTGTGAATATGTCTGTTCTATTTAAGCCAAATTCCAGTTATTATATGTGAGAATGCTCTTATCTCAGATTTTTGGCGTGGGTTACAGCAAAAAGCCAGTCCAAAAATGTCAGTCTGAAGAGGCAACCAAGAAAATTGTGAGCCAGTTGTTGCTTGTCATACACACAATTATTCTCATTTGACAAGTAATGAACAGTCGGCGACTTGATCCATTAAGCAGCAACGAGAGCTAACCAAAGCCCTGTGCTACCTTCTTCCCAGGATTTGATCAGTGTCTCTTGGCCTTTAGGCACTGTTTGCTCCCAACTGATACATCAAAGCCATCCTTTGCTCATGGATGCTTTTTACACTAAGCAGTGTAAGGTGAGGTGGGAAGCCCCGTAAAAAAGACAGTAGGACCCTCCAACAGGGCCACTACCCTCTTGCCAGCACCATTTGGTTCCCTGGCCCAGTGGCATTAATTCACTTTTTAAACTCTGAAATGACTTACTTCTAGGAAAGTGGAACTTACCCCTAAGATTCTATTGGTTCCCTGAGCTAACTCCTGATTGGTCCATTTATAGTGCTTCATTTGCATGGAGCTCACTCCTGTTTGGTCCATTTCCCTCACTCCTGATAGGTACATTTCCCTCACTCCTGATTGGTCCATTTCTACAAAGCTTGTTCCCGATTAGTCACCTTTGTTATACCTTATTTGCGTATGATGTTACAAAACGTTGCAAAGTCTAGACTGGTAGCCTTTAAAAGCCTGTGTAAACCTACAGACGGGTTCCAGAGGTTAGAGTGTTACCTCCTCTGGGCCAGCTGGCGTAATAAACCTGAGTTCTCCAACTCTCCCAGTGCTGCTTGGTCTCTCGCCCAGGTCCAGGTTGCTGTCACAACTGATCTACAACACTGAGCTGTAACACACTTTTCTGCAACAAAGGAGTCATGGCAATATCATGGTATACATGAAATGGTCCAGTGCACTTCAGAGAGACTCAGGGAGACTAATACTGTTGTGCTCCAGTGTTTGGTGGCAGGCAGGGATAAGCTATGCTAGTGGCTTATCTTTGAGCGTGGTGGTCTAGTGGACTTATAAATGTATTTACAGGTTTCCTCCATCCAAAACATCACAGAAAATAATTCAGGGTGGGAGAATATAAAACACCACTCTGAATTTATATATCATATCACCCTGTATTTGTAAAATTACACATATCACACTAGCCCTAGGATAAATTCCTAGTAATAGAATTTTTAAGTGAAAGAATTAGGTACGTGTTAAATTTGGATAATTAGTACCAAATTGTTCTCTTGAAAGTTTATACCAAGTTAAACTCCCTCCAAGTACATCACTGTTTTTGAGGCTGCCTAGTACTCCACCCTGTGGAAGTACCATAGTTAAAATGCTTCGAAGAGTGCCAGGTATAGGGAGTGTTAACTGTTACGATTACTCTTATTAGTGGACATTTTCACCTTTTTGTGCTAATATTATGGTATTGTATTATTGACATATTCTTGGCACTTTTGCCATTTTCTTTCTCTGTTTTTATCAACTGACTTTATTCATTCCTTCCAGTTGTATTGAGATATATTTTACATACAGTGCTGTAAAGTTTAAAGTCAACAGCATAATGATTTGACTAACATACATTATGAAATGATTGCCACAATAAGTTTAGTGAACATCCATCATCTCATACAGATACAATATAAAAGAAAATGGAAAAAGCATATTTTCCTTATGATGAGAATTCTCAGGATTTACTCTCTTAACTTTCATATATAACATATGGCATTGTTAATTACATTTATCATGTTGTACATTACATCCTTAGTACATATTTATCTTATAGCTGGAAGTTTGTCCCTTTCGACCACCTTCATTCAATTCCCTTTCTCCCTAACCCTCACCTCTGATAACCACAAATCTGATCTCTCTGAGTTTGTTTGTTTGTTTGAAGCATAACTGACCTACAATACTACATTATTTCCTCGTCCATGACATGGTGATTCAATATTTCTATATATTACAAAATGATCACCGCGATAAGTTGGTACCATCTGTCACCATACAAAGATCTTATGTTGTTATTGACTATATTCCCCACACTGCACGTTTCACACCCATGACTCATTTATTTGTAACTGGAAGTTTCTACCTCTTAATCTCTCTCACCTATTTTTCTCATTCCCCTAGCCTCCTCCCCTCTGGTAACCACCTGTTTGTTCTCTGTATCTATGACTCTGTTTCTCTTTTATTATGTTTGTTTCTTTGTCTTGTTTTTCAGATTTTTAGATTTAGATTTTTAGATTAGATTTAGATAAGTGAAATCATGCGGTATTTGTCTTCCTCTGTCTGACTTATTTCACTTAAGACAATTCTCTCTAGATCCATACATGTTGTTGCAAATGGCAAGATTTCATTCCTTTTTATGGCTGAATACCATTCCATTATATATATATATGCCACATCTTCTTTATCTATTCACCTATTGATGGGCACTTAGGTTGCTTCCATATCTTGGTTATTGTAAATAATGCTGATGCTGAAATGAACATAGGGGTGCATATATCTTTTCAAATTAGTATTTCTGTTTTCTTCAGATAAATACCCAGGAGTTGAATTGGTGGATTATATGGTAGTTCTACTTTTAATTTTTTTGAAGAACGGCCATTCTGTTTTCCGTCGTGGCTGCACCAATTTACATTCCCTCCAACAGTGTAGGAGGATTCACTTTTTCCACATCCTCATCAACACTTCTTATTTGTCTTTTCGATAATAACCATTCTGACAGGTCTAAAGTGCAAATCTCATTGTGGTTTTGATTTGCATTTCTCTGATGATCAGTGATGTTGAGCATCTGTATGTCTTCTTTGGAGAAATGTCTATTCAGATCCTCCGCCCATTTTAAATATAACTTTGTTTTTCGATGTTGAGTTGTATCAATTCTTTGTATATTTTATTTTATTTTATCAGGTCTTTTGGAGGGGTAATTAGGTTTGTTTGTTTGTTTGTCTGTTTACAGAGGTATTGGGGACTGAACCCAGGACCTCTTGCATGATAAGCATGTGCTGTACCACTGAGATATATACCCTCTCCCCCTATTTTGGATATTAACCCCTTATCCGATATATTGTTTGTAAATATCTTCTCCCATTCAGTAGACAGCCTTTTCATTTTGTTGATGGTTTCCTTTGCTGTGCAAAAGCTTTTTAGTTTGATGTAGTCCTATTTGTTAATTTTTGTTTCTGTTTCCCTTGCCTGAGGAGACATATCCAAACAAAAAGTTCTAAGATTGATGTTAAGGATTTTACTGCCTATGTTTTCTTCTAGAAGTTTTATGGTTTCAGGTCTTATGTTTAAGTCTTTAATCTATTTTGAATTTATTTTTGTGCATGGTATGAGAAAGTAGTCCAGTCTGATTTTTTTTTTTTGCATGTAGCTGTCCAGTTTCCCCAACACCATTTATTGCAGAAACTGTCTTTCACCCAATGTATATTCTTGCCTCCTTTGCCATAGATTAGTTGCCCATATAAATGTGGGTTCATTTCTGGGCTCTCTATTCTGTTCCCTTGATCCATGTGTTTGTTTTGTACCAGTACCATACTGTTTTGACTACTGTAGCTTTGTAATATAGTTTGAAGTCAGAATGCATGATACTTCTAGCTTTGTTCTTCTTTCTCAAGATTGTTTTGGCTATTCAGGATCATTTGTGTTTCCACACAAATTTTAGACTTATTTGTTCTAGATCTGTGAAAAAATACTGTCAGTATTTTGATAGGGATTGCATTAAATCCTTAGATTACCTTGGGTAGTATGGTCATTTTAATAATATTAACTTTTTCAACTCATGAGCACAGTATATCTCTCCATTTGTGTCAGCTTCAATTTCTTTTATCAGTGTCTTATAGTTTTCTGAGTACAAGTCTTTTACCTCTTTAGTTAGATTTATTTCTAGATTTTTTTTTTTTTTGGTGCAGTTGTAAATGGGATTGTTTACTTAATTTCTCTTTCTGATAGTTCATTGATAGTGTATAGAAATGTAACAGATTTCTGTATATTAATTTTGTATCCTGCAACTTTACTGAATTCATTAATGAGTTCTAATAGTTTTTTGGTGGCATTTTTAAAGACTTTCTATATACAATATCATGTCATCTGCACAGTGACAGTCTTATTTCTTCCTTTCCAATTTGGATGGCTCTAATTTATTTTTCTTGCCCAGTTGCCTTGGTTAAGACTTCCAATACTATATTGAATGAAAGTGGCTAGAGTGGGCATCCTTGTCTTGTTCCTGATCTTAAAGGAGATGCTTTCAGCTTTTTACCATTGAATATGATGTTATCTGTGGGCTTGTCATATAAAGCCTTTATTATGTTGAGGTATGTTTTCTTTATTTCCACTTTGTTGAGCCATTTTCTTTTTTATTATAAATAAATAAACATAAAGAAATACACACATATACAAACTATAGTTTAAACAAGAATTACAAAAGTAACCCCTGTGTACCTACTGTTTGGTTTAAGAAATAAAACAGCTGTTCCTTTCAAGCAGCTGTCCTCAAAGTATGGTCTGTGTACTTCCAAGGATCCCCAGGACCCTTTCTGGGGGTCCATGAGATCAAGGCTGTTTTCATAATACACTAAGATGTTATTTGCCTTTTTTTCTGGGTTGACATTTGCACTGAGGGTGCAAAATCAATGGTGGGTAAAACTGCTGGCCCCTTAGCACTAATCAAGGTGATGGAACCAAACTGTGCTAGTCATTGTGTTCCTCACTGGCACACGCTGCCTTTCCCTTTATGGCTTCTAGTTTTGGGGGAGTGTTGAGTTAGGTTTTTTCCTGCTCTAAGGTTTTGAAATAATTTTTTGTATCTTCTTCATGCTTTTAAACAGCTGTTCACGTGTGTGTGTGCATGTGCGTGTTTAATCCTCCCGGCATATACTTTTGTGCATGGTATGAAGTAGAGATGTAACTGAGATTTCATGTTAATCTGCAGATCCATTTAAGAGGAACTAATATATTTGCCATATTTACAGACATAGGCAAATGATTATTATCATAGAAAGCCAAGTTCTCTACCCAACAATTGTTATAATCAATAACAAAAGAGCTTCATAAAACACCATACTTTTGCAAATTAAAGAAATAATTCTTAGTAACTCAAAAGTCAAAGAGGGAATGAGTATCTTTTTTCTTTTAGTAGATCTTGTTAACGGTTGAAAAAGAGGTTTTTATAGTTATCTCTCCAGAGATCTTGTACTATTTTGTTAAATTTACTAGGCACTTTGTATTTCTATGTCTTTGTAAATAGCACCTTTTTAGACATTTAATTTTATAACTTTTTACTGGTATATAGAAATTTGATTGATTTTTGTACACCGATGTATTTAGTAGCCTCTCTCAAGTCTCATTTAATTTGCTATGAAATAAAATATAAGCATCTCCACAAAGCAAATGTACAATTTCACGAGTTCTTCAAAGGTGAAAACCTTTGTAAACACCATCCAAGTAAAGAAATAGAAGTTTACCAGCTATTACGTAATTGCATCCATGTGCCCTGTTCCAATCCTCGTTCTCCACTAAAAGTAAACATTATCCTGACTTTTATGCTAATCTCTCTATGGTTTAAGTTTCCAAACGTGACTCCCTAGACACTATAGACTTGCTTAAGACCTAGTCTTAGCCTTCTTTTATTTCACTTTATTTATTTATTTATGTGGGGGGAGGGAGGTAATTAGGTTTATTTATTTTAATGGAGGTACTGGGGATTGAACCCAGGACCTCATGCATGCTAAGCACATGCTGTACCACTGAGCTATACCCTCCCCGCTTATTTCACTTTTAAATAGGCAAACATTTTTAAACAGTTACATTGAGATATCATTTACACGCTGTAAAATTCATCCTTGATATGTGTACAATGTTACAACTTTTATTTAAGTTATAGTTGTGCAAGCATCACAGCAATCCAGTTTTAGAACATTTGCATCACCCAGAAAGTCCGCAGTGTCCATTTGCGGGCAATCCCCACTCCCGTCCTCAGCCCAAGTACCCCTTGATCTGCTTTCTTTCTCTAAGATTTGTTTTTTCTGGCATTTCATGTAAATAAAATAATAAAATACATACTCTTTTGCATCTGACTTCTTTCATTTCACAGAATGTTTCTGAGATTCATTCATGTTGAAGCATGTGTCAGGAGCTCTTTCCTTTTTAGTGTTGGATGATATTCCATTGTTTGGATATATTACACTTTGTTTATCCATTCATCAGTCGATGGACATCTGAATTCTTTCCAGGCTTCAGCTGTTATGAGTAATGCTGCTATGAACATTCATTTTTAAGTCTCCATCTTGCCCCTCCCACTTCCCTCTCCCCACTGGTAACTAACCACTAGTTCCCTCTCTGTATCTGTGAGTCTGTTTCTTTTGTTATATTCACTAGTTTGTTGTATTTTTTAAGATTCCCATATGTAAGTGATATCTTACAGTATTTGTCTTTCTCTGACTTATTTCACTTAGCGTAATGCCTTCCAAGTCCATACATGCTGTACACCAGAAACTAATACAACACTTTAAGTCAACTAGTACTTCATTCTTTTAATGGCTGAATAATATTCTACTACATGTGTATACCATACTTTGTTTATACATTTATCCATTGGTGGACGTTTGGGTTGTTTCTACCTTTGGGCTATTGTGAATAGTGGAATATGAACATTCAGGTACAAACATGTTTTAAGTAGCTGTTTTCAATAATTCAGATATATACCTAGGAATGGAATTGCTGGGTTATACAGTAATTCTATTTGTAACTTTCTGAAGAACTGCCAAACTATACTTCATAGTGGCTGCAACATTTTACATTCCACCAGCAATGTATGAGGGTTCCAATTTCTCCACATTCTTTACTTATTTTATTATGTATTTCTTTTTTGTTTTGTATTTAACAGAGGTACTGGGGATTGAACCCAGAACCTTGTGCATGCTAAGCATGGACCCTACCACTGAGCTATCCCCTCCCCCCAGTGTCTTCACATTCTTGCCAACATTTATTTTCTATTCTAACAGGTGTGATTTTTTTTAAAAATTGAGATATAATTGATATATAACATTGTGTAAGCTTAAGGTGTGTAACATGCTGATTTGATGCATTTATATATTGCTCTATAATTAACACCACAGTGTTAGCTAACACCTCTTATCATGTCAATTATCGTTTCTTTTTGTGGTGAAAACAATTAAGATATAGTGTCTTAGCAACTTTAAAGTTTATAACATAGTGTTGTTTAATATACGATTTTTCAAATTATAGCCATCCTAGTGTGTGTGAAGTGGTATTTCACGGTAATTTTCGTTTGCATATATTAAACACCTTTCATGTGCACGTTGGCCGTTTGTATATCTCTTTGGAGTGATGTCTATTCAGATTTTTGCCCATTAAAAATTTTGGGAGGGGGTCCTTGTTGTTGAGCTGCAAAAGTTCTTCATATATTCTGGAGATTAATCTCTTTGCCGATATATGATTTCCAAGTATTTTCTCCCACTCTGTTGGTTGTCTTCTCACTTTCTTGATAATGCCTTTTGATGCACAAAAGCTTTAATTTTAATTAAGGCCACTTTATCTACTTTTTCCCTTTTGTTACTGTGTTTTTGGTGTCATAGCTAAAAATTTACCAAATCCAAAGTCATGAAGATTGACTCCTGTTTTCTTCTGAGTTTTTCATTTTAGCTCTTATATTTAGGTTGTTGATCCATTTCTTATTCTTTTTTTATGGCTGCATTTATTCTGTTCTATATCTGTACCATCATTTACCTACATAGTTTCCTGTTGACAGACATTTAAGTTATTTTAAACGTTTTATTAAGACAGAAGTGCTATAGTGAATAATCTTGTACCTATAGAATATATGTAGATTAAGTTCCTAGAAATGCACTTGTGTGATTTTGATATGTACTGCCAAATTGCCCTGTGTTAGTAATTTATTCTCTGTGGTGGTTAAATTTTATGTGACACCTTGACTGGCCATGGACTACCCAGATATATGGTTGAACATTATTTCTAGATGTGTCTCTGTCTAGATGAGATTCACATCTGAATCAGTAGACTAGGTAAAGCAGATCACCCACCTCCGCAGTGCGGATGGGCATCATCCAAAGTGTTGAGGCCCTGAATAGAACAAAAGGGTGAAAGAAGGGAGAATTTGATCTCTCTCTGCCTTACCACTGATGCATGAGTCTTCTCCTTCCAACTGGCTGGGACTTACACCGTTGGCTCTCCTGGTTCTCAGGCCTTCAAATGTGGACTGAAGATACACCACTGGCTCGCATGGGCCTCCAACTTGCTGACTGCAGATCATGGGACTTAGGTTCCCTGATCACGTAAATGAATTCCTTATAATAAATCTCCATATATATGTATGTTATTCATTCTGTTTCTCAGGAACCCTGATGAATGCACTCTCCCTCCAGAAATGCGTAAGAATGCTGGTTTCCCTACAGCCATGCCAACTCAGTTTACTTTTAAACTTTTGGATTTGGGACAATCATCAGATGGGCATCAGATAAAGAATGGTGTCTCAGCTCGGCTTTAATTTGCATTCCTCTTAGGAAAAGAGATGTAATTCCATAAGAGTGGCTGTCTTTTCTTCCTCCTTTACTTTTTTCTTTCAACCATTCAATTCTTTACTTGTTTTCCTAATGGGGTGTTGATTTTTTTTTCCGCTCTCAGTTTATAAGAGCCCTTCATGTAATAGTTTATCCCTTTGTCCATGATAGGAGTTGCAGCTATGCTTCTAACTTCTTGGTGGGCCGCTTCCTCCCTTTCTCCTTTCCTAGTCATGCATTTAAAGCTGCCCTCTTCACTCTGAGGACTGTGTTGTTTGCGTCTCTCAAGTTTTGATACGCGGTGTTTCCATTTTCATTGTGATTTATACTTTGCTTCAGAACTTATTTAGAATTACATGTATTATATTTCTAAACAGATGTATTTTATTTCCATTGTCCTTGTGTGATTGCTATTGATTATTTAATTTTGTGGCGTTGTGCTGTGATTGTTTTGGTGATTGTGGAGCCTTCCTTTGCAGTGAACTGTGAGAAATAGTCTAGGTGTGCTCAACAGCGTGTGCTTTCGCGAACAATTCAGTTCAAGATTCTAGTTGTATTGTTCAAATTTTTTGCTAATTTTTTGTCTAGGTACCAATTATTGAAAGGGTGCATTAAAATTCTCACTGCAGTGGCGCATTTGGCAATTTTGTTAATTTTTTCCTTTAGAAATTTTGAAACTGTGTTGGGGGCATAAAAATTCAGAATTGTGGTATCTTCGTGGTAAATTATTCCTCTTATACCTTAATGTTGTGATGATTTTCTCCTAATCACATTTTTTAAAATTATTGTGAAATATGGCACAATACATGAAACTGTATAAAACATACACATACTATAATAAGGAGTATATATAATAAACTAAGGAATAATAAAAGTGTATATATAATAAACTAAGGAATAATAATAAATAATAAACTTGATCTAATCACCTCAGGTTATGGAAGATCATGGACAGGACCTTAAAAGCTCCTCTGTGCCCTGCACACCCCATCCCTCTCCCCTCCTTACTGCAGAGGTAACCGTTGTCCTGACTTTGTGAGGATAATTGCTCTGTTTTTCTCTAGAGTTTTACCATCTGTGTGTGCATCTTGAAATTTATACAAATGGCATCATACTATATAAAAACACCTAGAGCAGATACCGAAGTCTTCTGACACTTGTTTCTTTACTGTGTCAGTGAGATTCATACGTGTCAACGGCCATAGCTGCAGTGCATTCACTTACCTGCCCGTATAGTATTCCTTTGTGTAGTTCATCATCATTTATTCACTCAAATTACCTTTCATGGACACTTGGATTGTTTCCATTTTTTCTGCTATTACCAAAAATTATTGCCATAAGCAACATTATTTTAAGTACCTCCTAATATTATGTACAAAAACTTCTTCAGGAAGAATGTCATCCTGGAGTGCACTGCTGGGTATAGGATGTGAAGGTGAGGCCATGTTCTATTTTAGTGTAATGCCCACTTTATTTGGCACTGCTGATCATTTTCCAAAATTGTACTCCACGTATGGTGTATAAAAGTTTCTAGTGTTTCATATCCTGGCCAATACTTGGTACTGACAGACTCTTAATTTTTTAAATTAATTTATTGGGTGCTTAATGGTATCTCATTATGAATTTAATTTGCATTTCACTGACTCCTAACAATTGATCATATTTCAAGTTTTTATTGATTAGTATGAAACTGATTTAAGCTAATGTACTTAATTGATAACTTATTATTAAGCCAACTTTCATATGAAATACAATGATTTATTTATTTTAACGTTAAACCAATTTTGCATTCCTGAAATGAACCCAATTTGGTCATTAGGTGTTATCCTTGACTATCCTTTTTCCATCTTGCTGGATTCAGTTTGTTCATTTGCGCGTGTATTTGTGTGTGCTATTTTTTAAATTGAGGTATGACTAACTTATAACGCTTTATTAGTTCCAGGTGTACAATATAACAATTTGATATTTGTAAAATAATCACCACAGTAAGTCTAGTTAATGTCTGTCACCAACATAGCTGTGAAACTTTTTCTTTTTTTTTTTTATTTTATTTTATTGAGTTATAGTCAGTTTACAATGTTGTGTCATGTGAAAGTTTTTCTTGTGGTGATAACTTTTAAGATTTATTCTCCTAGCAACTTTCACACTTGCAGTACAGTATTATTAACTGTGGTCACCATGCTGTACATTACATCCCCATGACTTACTTATTTCATAACTAGAAGTTTATACCTTCGGACCCCCTTCACCCACTTTGCCCGCCCCTCACCCCCCCACCTCTGAGAGCCACCAATCTGTTCTCTGTATCCATGAACTCAGTTTCTGTCTTTAATTTTAGACTCCACATGAGTGAGATCATGCAGTATTTGTCTTTCTCTGCCTGTCACGTAATGCCCTCAAGCTCCATCCATGTTGTCATAAATAGCAAGATTTCATTCTCTTCTGTAGCTGAATAATATTCCATTATATATATATACCACATTTTCTTTATCTATTCATCCATCAGTGGACACTTAGGCTGTTTCCATCTCTTGGGTATTGTAAATAATACTGCAGTGAACATTGGGGTACATATATCCTTGAATTAGTGTTTTCATTTTCTTCTGATAAGTACCCAGAAATGAAGTGAGTTGCTGGATCATATGGAAACTCTGTTTTTAGATTTCGGGGGAACCTCCATACTGTTGTCTACAATGGCTGCTCCAGCTTACAGTCCTACCAACAGCGCACAAAGTTCCCCTTTTCTCCACATCCTCTTCATTTGTTATTTCTTGTCTTTTTGGTAATAATCATGCTAACAGATGTGAGGTGACATCTCTTTGTGCTTTTGACTGCGTTTTGCTGATGATTAGTGATTAGTACATGATATTCATGTGCCTGGCTGGGAGCCATGTTTTCTTTGGAAAAATATGTATTCGGATCTTCTGCCCATTTTAAAATCAGATTGTATATTTTTTGCTATTGATTTATATGAATTCTTTATAAGTTTTGGATATCAAGCCCTTATCAGATATATGACTGGCAAATATTTTCTTCCATTCAGTAGGTTGCCTTTTCATTTTGTTGGTAGTTTCCTTTACTGTGTGGGAGGTTTTTAGTTTGATGTAGTCCCACTTGTTTATTTTGCTTTTGTTGCCTTGGTTTGGTGTCATACCCAAAAACTCTTTGCCAAGGCCAATGTCAAGGAGCCCACCACCTATGTTTTCTAATTTGTTGATTTTTTGAAGGACTCTTGTATATACATGCTGCTGAGAGACACTCACCTGTAGTCTTTCCTCTTAGTACTGTTCCTGTCCTTGTCATGCTTGGGAACAAGGGTATACTAGCCTCAAAACACTAGTTCCAAATGGTCTCACTTTTTCTTCTATACTCAGAGGAGCGTGTAAGATTGTAATCTTTTATTCAGTTTTTTATAGAATGCACTTATAAAACCATCTTGGTCTACGTTTTCTTTGTGGGAAGATTTTTAAACTATAATTCATTTCCTTTAGTAGTTTTAGAAAAATTCCAAGTTTTCTATTTCTAGTTGGGTCAGTCTTAGTAAGTTATATTTCTTAGAAATTTATCTAGTTTATGTGATTTTTCATATTTATTGTCATAAAATTGTTCACGATATCCTTCAATTATCTTTTTAATCTCTGTGGCACCTGTAGTTAGGTTCCTCTTTTCATTATTCATGGATTACTTTTGACTTCCTCTTTTGTTATTGGCCAATTTCTGCAGAGGTTGATCAGTTTATTATTCTTTTCAAAGAACCAATTTTTGGCTTCTATAGTCTTTTTATTTTCTAGTTTATTAGTTTTCACTTTTTATTTCCCTTCTACCTTTTGTGGGGATTAGTTTCCTATTCTTTTTTTCAACTTCTTTTTTAAAAAACTGAGATATAATTGACATGACATATTAGTTTCAGATGTATAACAATGATTGGATTAAAAAAATTTTATTGAAGTATAGTCAATTTACAAAATTGTGTTAATTTCTGGTATACAGCATAATGTTTCAGTCATACATATACATACATATATTCTTTTTCAGTATAGGTTACTACAAGATATTGAATATAGTTCCCTGTGCTATCCAGTAGAAACTTGTTGTTTGGATTTTTGTATATATTGCAAAATAGAAGCTTAGCTAACATCCATCACCACACGTAGTTACAATTTTTTTCCTTGTGATGAGAACTTCTCAGATCTACTCTCTTAACTTTCAAATACATAATACAGCATTATTATATATTATTATATTCACCATGCTGTGCATTATATCCCCAAGACTTAAATTTATTTAAAAGTTGGAATCAACTTCTTAAAACAAATGCTTAGCTCATTCATTCCCAGCTTTTCCTCTTTTCTAATTGGTTTACCTCTTATAAATTTCTCACCAAGTGCTACTTGAGTATCTCTCACAAGTTTTTTATGACTATTTTAATTTTCTTACATAATTTTAAAATGAATAATACTTTTCTATGATTCAAAACCCAGAAAGCAGAAACAAGTGTACAGTATAGATACTTCCCAAACTTCTCTCCCAGCTGCTCAGTTCCCATCGTGCCTCCCCCTCCCCCAAGGTAACCCTGCTCTTAGCTCTTCGTGCACCCTTCCAGCCGTTCTTCATATTTACAAGCAATTAGGACTAGAGGTTCTTATTTCCTGTTCCCTTTACTCACTCGCAAATATAGGCTATTAAATGCAGTGCTCTACAACTTGTTTTATTCCCCTTAATAAAAAGGAATTGTGTTCCCCTCAAAGACTTTTCAAAGGCAATACATGTAGAGCTTCCTCCTTTGTTTTTATGGTTGCATATTATTTCATTTAGGAATGTACCATCACTTTGGTGCTATTACTATCCTGATTAAAATTGTTTTCCCACCGATCTTTTGTTATTATGAAACATTACTACATTCTACATACGTACATGCGTAAACACATCCATAAAAGTATAATTACTGGGCAAAAGGGATGTTTATTTAAAGATTGCATTTTAATAACATTTTATTATGGAAAATTCAAAACATACATAAAATTAGAAGTATTATAATGACTCCCTGTGTATCACCTAGCTTCAACAATTATTTCATTTCATTTAGCCACTGCCCACCTCCTTGCACCACCATCCACCACTCACAGATTATGGTGGAGCAAATCCTACACCTCATCTCATTTTATCCATAAATAAAATGTATTTCCATATTTATCTGTAAAAGATAAAGACCCTTTAAAAATATAATTATATACCATATCACAATAAAATATTAATAATAATTCTTTAATATAAGAAAATATTTAGTATTTTCAAATTTTCCTGATTAACTCAGCTTTATTTAAATGAGAAAACCATGCTTGGCTTCTTTGACTCACAATCCAAATAAGGCCCATATACTCCACTAGATTTTTATGGCTCTTTATGTCTCCTTGACTCTACAGATAGTCTGGCCACCATTTTTTATTTCCTGCAGTTTATTTGTTAAAGAAACTATGTGTTTACCTCCTTGTTTTCCATAGTCTGCTTTTGCTGATTGCACCCCCAGTGTGTCTTGTAATGTTTTCCTCAGTCCTCTGTTTTCTGTAAATTGGTAGTTAGATATCAATCAGACTCAGATTTCCTCTTCTTTTTTGTTGATCTCACAGGTTTTACTGTAACAATATTTTCATTATCAATCAATTGGAAATGTTTTCTAGTTAAGTTATCATTTCTACTTTGAACCAATGGTTCACAAACAAATGACAGAAGAGCACATGGATGATCACACAGGGTATTTACAGGGCCAGGACTGAAAATGGTGTACAGCACTTCACCCACAATTGGACACAACTCAGTCGCACAGTGCCACAGCAGAGACTAGGAAGCATAATTTAGCCATAGGATCAGGAGGAGAATGAAATGAGTCTGTGAACACATGATGTGGCTTTTACCAGTGTCTCCCCTTTTTGTCACCAAATATCCATTTTATTTTTACTCACACATGTATAGCACACTCACCCCCAAGGGAGAGAACCCAAATTCCCCATGTGGTTCTTGCGTCAAGTTCAAGCCAAAACCTCAGGGGGATTTTAAGTCCTCTTCCTCAGTTCCAGATGTGGCTCTTCTCTGCCTTGCCCCCTCCCCACCAGACACAGTACAGTGGGTGCCCAATAGCTACAAATAAACACTCACACTCAGAAAAGGAAAGAATGGAAGGAAGACCAGCTGCGGTCAATGGCTCTCAGTGATACGGCAGTTGTAGTGAAGTTTCCCGCCGATGTAGACATTGTTGTCTACAGCCTTCATGACCCCTGGATCCAATTTTGGCATGGATGGGGGCTTGCTTAGTCTCTGTCCTCCATGATTGCATCTCAAGTGGGCTTTCGAGCATATTCCCTCCTTGGGGCTACACAAGATTTTTTATGTATGTATGTATGTAAGTATGTATTTATTTTGTGGTGGGTTTTTGTTTTTATTGAAGTATAGTCAGTTTACAATGTGTTAGTTTCTGGTGTACAGCATAGTGGTTTGGTTGCATGTATATATATTCCTTTTCATATTTTTTTAATTATAGGCCATTACAAGGTATTGGTTATGTTCACAGTAGGACCTTGTTGTGCGTCTATTTTATATATAGTAGTTAGTGTCTGCAAATCTTGAACTACCAGTTTATCCCTCCACTCCCCTCTTTCCCCCAGGGTAACCATAAATTTTTTTTCTATGTCTGTGAGTCTATTTCTGATTTATAAATAAGTTCATTTGTGTCTCTTTTTTTTTTTTAAGATTCCACATATGAGTGATATCATATGGTATTTTTCTTTCTCTTTCTGGCTGACTTCACTTAGTATGACAATCTCCAGTTCCATTGATGCTGCCGCAGATGGGATTGTTTTATTCTTTTTTATGGCTGAGTAGTATTCCATTGTGTGTGTGTGTGTGTACATATATATACACATACACACATATATGTATATATCTCACAACTTCTTGATCCAGTCTTCTGTTGATGGATATTATGGTTGCTTCCATGTCTTGACTATTGTAAATAGTGCTGCTATGAACATTGGGGTGCATGGATCTTTTTGAATTAGAGATTCCTTCAGATATATACCTAGGAGGGGTATTACTGGATCATATGGTAAGTCTACTTTTAGTTTTTTAAGGAATCTCCATGCTGTTTTCCATACTAGCTCTACCAAACTACATTCCCACCAGCAGTGTAGGAGGGCTCCCTTTCTCTTTCCAGCATTTATCATCTGTGGACTTTTGAATGACGGCCATTCTGACTGATGTGTGGCGATACCTCATTGTAGTTTTGATTCGCTTTTTTCATTTGCCTATTGGCCATTTGTATGTCTTCATTGGAGAGATGTTTGTTTAGGTCTTCTGCCCATTTTTGGATTGGGTTGTTTGGTTTTTTCTTCTTGAGTTGTATGCGCTATTTGGCTCTACAAGTTTTAGAGCCCACTTCCTTTATGTAGAAATTTGGAAACCCTATCGTAGTTTTACATTTGACAGTTTTATCCTTCTTAGTTTTATTTCCCACTATTTTGAGTCTTTAGAGTTTTCCAATACTTTAAGGTCTAATGTTTCTATACATGTGATTCTCTTTAATATTTATTTGCCAGCCAGTTCTCCCCTGTGCTCATCTCTTTTTGTAATGCAGCCAACATTTTCCAGTGCATACTGGCCATTTGATTTTTTTTTCCAGTCCCCTCCCCTTGAGTTCAATAGCATGTAGTATGCTTTCCACATTATTATAAGTATAAGCATCATTTTTACCAAGTATTTTGTCATTGTATACATGATGTTCCAGATAGAGTCTTAGGTCTCTCAGCTCCACACTAACCCTTTTGGAACATCTTTTCTAATGTCAAGTAGGAATACTTTCCTAATCATCTGGTTTCTTGTTAGGTTCTGACGACAGCTAAGGGAGTTCAGTGGTGACAGTGGTAGTGGTGGGATCCTGAGTTCCTGTTCAGGCAGCTCAGTTTCAACAGCAGCAGCCTCAGTATCCAGAAATGGCAGACTCTAGGTAACACAGTTTCCCTTTTTGCTCCACTGACCCTAGAGTTAGTGACTTCCTGCATTTACTAATGATTGAGTAATCTTATCTTCCCCTTTTTTCTAATCCATCGCTTGTAACATTTTTGTAAATGATTATCTGTATTAAAATTCCCTGTTTGAAATACTCAGAACTGTCTCTTTTTTCCTTAACAGAACAGTGTTTACTGTCTTCTTTACTAAGACAAATGGATTTCCATCCTTTGAGACTCCAGTATAATTTTCTCAGTGCCTACCACCTGCTTTGTCAATGCCTTATATTTTGGGTTTTGTTTCAGGACCACTCCACTTCTGCTATCATAATTCTGAAACCAAAGCTGGGCCAAAAAACTACAATAAAAGGAAACTACAGAGAAGTATCTTGTATGAACATAATGTAAAAATCCTCAACAAAACACTAGCAAACACAATTCAGCAACATATTAAAAAGGATTGTACATGACCAAGTGGGATTTATTCCTGGAATGCAAGGATGATTCAACCACAAAAACCCATCAGAGTAATACGCCACATTACCAAATGAAGGGGAAATACCCCGTGATCATCTCCATTGCTACAGAATAAGCATTCGACAGAATTCAACACCCTTCCATGGTAAAACCTCAACAAAGTAAGAACAGAAGGAAACGTCCTCCACATAGTAAAAGCCATACATGACCCACAGCAAACATCATACTGAATGGTGAAAGACTGAAGGCTTTTCCTCTAAGATCAGGAACAAGGCAAGTATGCCTGCTTTCAGCACTTCTATTCAACATCGTACTGGAAGTTCTAGCCAGAGAAATTAGGCAATAAAAAGATATAAAAGGCAACCAAATTGATAAGGAAGAAGTAAAATTATCTCTGTAGACGATATGATCTAATATGTAGAAAATCCTAAAGACGCCACAAAAAAAGTTTTAGAGCTAATGAATGAATTCAGCACAGTAGCAGGATACAAAGAAAATACACAAACATTATTTCTGTGTATGAACAATGAACAATCTGAAAAAGAAATTGCAAAATCAAGTCCATTTACAATAGCATCAAAAGGAATAAAATACTCAGAAATTAACATAACCAAGGAGGTGAAAGACTTGTACAATGAAGACTACAAGACATCACTGAAAGAAATTAAAGAAGACGTAAGTAAGTAAATAGAAATACATCTCACGTTCATGAATTAGAAGACAATATTCTTAAAATGTCAGTAGTATCTAAAGCAGTCTACAGATTCAGTGCAGTCCCTATCGGAATCCCCATGACATTTTTTGTAGGGACAGGAAAACCTATCCTAAAATTTGTGTGGAATCTCAGGGGACCCCAAATGGTGAAAACAATCTTGAAAGAGAATAGCAAAATTGGAAGACTTAATACTTTCTGATTTCAAAAACGTACTACAAAGCTACAGTAATCAAAACAGTGTGGTATTCGAATAAAGACTGATATATAGACCAATGGAATAGAAATACACCCTCACAAAGCTGGTCAAATGAGTTTTGACAAGGTTGCCACTGTCCATTCAGTGGAGAATGGACAGTCTTTTCAACCAATGATGCTGGGGAAACTGGACAGCTACATGCAAAAGAATGAAGTTAGACCCTTACCTAACATCCATCATGTACAAAAATTAACTCAAAATGGATCAAGAACCAGCATATAAGACCTAAACCAACAAAAGTATAGGGGAGGAGGAGGGTTAGGAGGGAGGAGACAGGGAGGAAGAAGAAGAAGAAGTGCCAGAGGAGATGGTGCTGCTGGTGAAGGGTGAGGAGGTGAGGGTGAGAAGTATGAGGTGGTGAAACTCAAGATCCCCATGGACCACAAGAAGGTCCCCAGTGAGGTTCTAGCGCCATTACCAAAGCCAAGCGTCCACACTTGGGATGGACTGCAGCTGTGTCTTTGCTGGCCCTCCAAGTGGGCCGCGCACACACTGACACCAGTGAGAGGCCCTCCGCCAGCAAGTAGTGGAATGGGAGCTTCTTGGTGAGGTCAGTGCACAGCAAACATGGGCGAAGGAAAGGAAAAAAAACCCTCATAGAAGGTACAACACAAAGACTGTAAATTGTGGACTTTGGGTAATGATGTGTCAACATAGGTTCATTGATTATAAGGAATGTATCGCTCTGGGGTGGGAAGTTGATCATAGGGGAGGCTCTGCATGTGTGAGGGGTTATATGGGAACCCTCTGTACTTTATTCTCAATTTTTCTGTGAACCTAAAACTGCTGTAAAAAATAAAGTCCGTGTAAAGAGGAAAAATGAAATGTGATTTTCAGAATACCAGCTCCAGCATCGTAGTAGTATACAGAAGGGTGGATTTGATGCTGAAAGACATAGTTTGATAATCAGCACACTCTACTTGCACACAATACAAGAAACTTTGAACCACTTAATTTTATTCATCAAAAAACCAATATATGTTACTGCTTTGGTATGTTTTAATTCCATCTTAATAGTTAAACCCCAGAAGATATTAGCATTATTGTTTTTTTGTTTTTTTACTGTCAATGATCATGTAGTATTTTTACCTATTTTTCCACTTCGTTCCTTCTTGTATCTCCGACCTTCCATCTAGTATTCCTGCCTTTCCTCTGAAGTATATCTTTTAGAATTTTCCTTAGTGAGAGTCTGCTGGTTGCAAACTCTCCCCGGGGGGTTTTGTTTTTGTTTGGTCTGGAAATATCTGTATTTTGCCCTTATCATTGAAAGAGATTTTCACTAGCCGTAAAATTCCCGATGGAAGTTATTTTCTTTAATCTCAGTGGAGAGATCATCTGTTATCTTCTGGCTTCCACTGCTGTCATTTGAGAAGTCAGTTCTCAGTCTAACTGCTGCTCCTTTGAAGGTGATCTGTTTCGCTGACTGTTTTACCTTTATTTTTATTGCAGTAAAATGTACATGCAGTTAAATTCATAGGCCTTATATGTTGTAGGTCAATGAGTTTTGACAAATGCCTCCACCCATCCAGTCCAAACTCTGGATGCTTTTAAGATCTGCTGTTTTTCTTTAATGTAACTCAGTTTCATTGTGATAAGTCTAAGTGTAGACTTCTTTTCATGTATTCTGCTTTAAATCTGGGGGACATTTTGAATCTGTGGATTTTGTAACTCTCATTAGTTCTAAGATATGCTCAACCATTATCTTTGTTTCATCCTTTCCTTCTCCTTTCAGAACTCTAATGAGATTTCTCACTTTACTCTCTATATGCCTTCTTTTCTCTTTCATATTTCTCTCTTTGTTGCTCTGTGTTTCATTTTGGGTAATTTCTTCCAAAGTATTTGCTAGTTCAGTAATCCTATCTTCAGCTAAATTTAAAACCTCTCTTTGAGTTTTTTAAGAGAGAATTTAAATGGAAAATTTCAAATATTATCAAAAGTAAAGTATAATGAATTTCCACGTACTTATCATGCTGCTTCAACTAAAAATATGGTCAATTTTGTTTCATCTGTACTCCCACCACTTCTCCCAGACTCCCACAGAATTATTTTAATACAAATGCCAGTCATTATACTGCTTCATTGGTAAATATACAAGTATGTATCTCTGAGAGATAGGACGAATTTTTTAACATAACCATAATACCATTATTACATCCAGCAAAATTAATAATATCTTAATATCATATAATATCCAGTCAGTGTGCAAATCTCCCTAATTGACTCATAAAAGTCTTTTTATAGATAGTTTGATTCAGGATGTAAACAAGAGCTATGCATTGCAATTTACTGATAGGTTTCTTAAATCTCTTGTAACGTATAACAGTTGTCTCCCCCTTTTTTTCTTGCAATGTATTTGTTGAAGAAACTGGAGAATTGATCCTGTTTTATTCTTTTTCTTTTATCTTATTTTATTTTTGATTATATTCCGATAGTGCTGTTTAACACATGGTCCCGTTTCTCATATTTCCTGTAAACTGGTAGTTATATTTAGAGTATTGTTCTTTTGTTTGTTTTTAGAGGGTTTTTTTTTTTGGCAAAAATCCTTTGTAGATAAAGCTCTGTACTTCCTATTGTATCCTATCAAGAAGCACACGATGTCTGGTTGTTCCTCTTTTCATGATATTAAGTTTTATCAGTGTGTGCACATGGTTTCAGCTTGATTTACCTATAAGCCTCTTAATGTTTCTTTTTATAAGTTTTTTAATTTTTCTTTTAATTTTTGGAACTAAGATCATTAGGTCTATTTATTTATTATTATTATTATTATTTATTTATTTATTTTAATGGAGGTACTGGGGGTTGAACCCAGGACCTTGTGCACGCTAAGCATGCGCTCTACCATTTGAGCTATACCTTCCCCCTTACCTACTATTTCTGATAGTCATTGATGACTGTTGCCTAGATCAATTATCTCACTGGGATTGTAAAATGATGAGTGTATTCATCTTATTATTTCTTCTGCTCTTGTTAGCTCAAACTCTTCAGTGAAGAAAATTACTTCTTAAACTAGTTTCTTTATTCAGTTTTTAATTTAAAACTTTATTCTTTTATTAAACTTTTATTCTTTAAGTATAGTAAGCATAATTATTTTATAATCTGTATCAGGTAATGACACTATCTGAAGTCTTCTTGGCTCGGTTTCTGCTATTGTTTCTTCTGGTTCTCATTCATGGTGTCTTATCTCCTTTGTGTTTAGTTATTTTTCATTACGAGTTAACAAACTTTTCTTGGAGAATGACTTGTAGGAGCTCTTTGGTGCTGGGATGAAGGGGACAGCTTTCCGGAGTAGATCTGCATTTGCTTCTGCCAAATGCCTGGGGCATTATTCACTCTCCCTCCTGACTGCTTAAATCTAAATTTACAGCTTGAATTATTTTTTAACCATTTAAAGTTTGTGAAATTGGTCTGCAAGATTCTTTAAGGGCCTCCTTGTGATCACAAATTCTCTTCCTCTGTTTGGCACTGGGGCAACCTTCCTCGCAGCTCCCTGGAGCTGGGGAGCTGGGGAGCCGGAGGCAGGCTCGCTGCTGGGACGATCTTCTTTCAGACTCTCCGCCTCCAGTGGACCTTCTGTCCCTTTCTCGAGAAAAAGTAACAAAAACAAAAACACATCAACAAAGCTCAGATCTGTAAACTGTTGGTGGGAATGTAAATTGGTATAGCTGCTGTGGAAAACAGTGTGGAGGTTTCCCAAGAAACTAAAAACAGAACTACATTTATGATCCTGCAATCCTGCTTCTAGGTATATATCCAAAAAAAAAAAAAAAACCCAAAAACAATAATTCGAAAAGATGCGTGCACCCCAATGTTCATAGCAACATTATTTACAATTACCAAGATATGCAAACAACAGATGACCGGGGAGGGTATAGCTCAGGTGGTAGAGCACAAGCTTAGCATACAAAAGGTACTGGGTTCAATCCCCAGTACCTCCTCTATAAATAAATAAATAAATGATAAATAAATACCTCCCCCCCACCAATATAAATAAATAAATGAATATATATAAGACATTTTTAAAAAAAATAAATAAAACAAAAAAAACCCAGATGACTAGATAAAGATGTGGTGTGTGTATGTATATATGTATCTTCTTTAGTAGTGTATATATATAGTAGTGTTTATATATACACACACACACAATGGGCTAGTATATATATACTACTAGTTTATATATATATCATATACACACACCATGGATTGCTACTCAGCCATAAAATAGAATGAAATTCTGCCATTTGCAGCAACACGGATAGACGTGAAGGGTATTATGCTAAGCGAAATAAGTCAGACAGAAAAAGACAAATACTGTGTGAGATCACTTACATGTGGAATCTAAAAATTACAACAAGCTAGTGAATATAGCAAAAAAGAAGCAGACTCACAGATACAGAGAACAAACTAGTGGTTACCAGTGGGGAGAGGGAAGTGGGGAGGGATGATATAGGGGTAGGGGATTAAGAGGTACAAACTGTTAGGTATAAAATAAGCTATAAGGATGTATTATACAACTTGGGGAATATAGCGCATATTTTATAATAACTATGAGTGGAGTATAACGTTTAAAAATTGTGAATCGCTATATTTTACACCTGTAACATATAATATTGTGCATCAACTATACTTCAATTTTAAAAAAAGAGATCAAAAGTACATTTTTTAAAAACCTGAGGCTCAGTTCTGTAAGTTTTGTAAATGCCCTCCAAGCAGAAGTGACTACAAGGTTTTGAATACCTCTCTAGGTTTCTGACTTCATTTAGATATTGGTCTATCGTTTCTTTAAAAAAACTTTTTATTGAAGTACAGTCAGTTACAATGTGTCTATTTCTGGTGTGCAGCACAATGTCCCAGTCATGCATGTACATACATATACTTGTTTTCGTATTCTTTGTCATTAAAGGTTATTACAAGATATTGAACATAGTTTCCTGTGGCATACAGAAGAAATCTTTTTAATCTATTTCTATATATAGTGACTAACATTTGTAAATCTCAAACTCCCAAATTTATCCCTTCCCACCCTTTTCCCCCAGTAACCATAAGCTGTTTACTATGTCTGCAAGTCTGTTTCTGTTTTGTAGATGAATTCAGAGTGTCCTTTTTTTCTTTTTTCTTTTCTTTTCTTTTTTTTTTTTTTTTAGATTCCACATATGAGTGATATCATATGGTATTTGTCTTTCTCTTTCTGGCTTACTTCACTTAGAATGACCATCTGTATGTCCATCCATGTTGCTGCAAATGGCATTATTTTATCCTTTTTTAAATCAAAAAATGGGCAGAAGACCTAAACAAACATTTCTCCAATGAAGAAATACAAATGGCCAATAGGCACATGAAAAACTGCTCAATATCACAAATTATCAGAGAAATGCAAATCAAAACTACAATGATGTATCACCTCACATGGATCAGAATAGCCTTCATTAAAATGTCCACAAATGATAAAAGCTGGAAAGGGTGTGGAGAAAAGGGAACCCTCCTACACTGTTGGTGGGAATGCAGTTTGGTGCAGCCATTATGGAAAACAGTATGGAGATTCCTTAAAAAACTAAATACAGACTTACCATATGATCCAGCAATTCCCCTCCTGGGCATATATCCGGAGGAAACTCTAATTTGAAAAAATCCTTGCCCCCCAATGTTCATAGCAGCACTATATACAATAGCCAAGACATGGAAACAGCCTAAATGTCCACTGACAGATGATTGGATAAAGAAGTTGCGGTATATATACACAATGGAACACTCTTCGGTCATAAAAAAAAGAATAAAATAATGCCATTTGCAGCAACATGGATGGAACTGAAAATTGTCATACTAAGTGAAGTAAGCCAGAGAAAGACAAATACCATATGATATCACTTATATGTGGAATCTAAAATAATGACACAAATGAACTTATTTACAAACCAGAAATAGACTCACAGACGTAGAAAACAAACTTATGGTTACCAGCAGGGAATGGAGGGACGGGGTGGAGGGATAAATTGGGAGTTCAGGATTTGTAGATACTAACTTCTATATATAAAATAAACAACAAGGTCCTTCTGTATAGCATAGTGAACTATATTCAATACCTTGTAATAGCCTATAATGAAAAAGAATATGAAAAGGAATATGTATGAAAAAAATTTGGAAGCCATTCATTTCTTTATTGTCTACCTTACGGTGTTGATGGATTGATAAGCCTAATGCTGTTCTGATTTTTGATCCGTGACTGCAACTGGTTCTTTTTCTCTGGAAGCTTTTAGAATTGTTCATCTACGTCCAGTGTTCTGAAATTCTATAATCATGGGTCTTGTGGGCCTGATTTGTTTTGCTATCGGTGTGCCCTTTCTTTCTTTCTATGAATATGCCTTTATTTGGAGGAGTAGTAATTAGGTTTATTTATTTACTTCCTTTTTCATGGAGGTACTGGGGATTGAGCCCAGGACCTCATGCATGCTAAACACACACTACACCACTGAGCTATACCCTCCTCCCAGGGTGCCCTTTCAATTTGGAGATTCAGTTCTTCATTTCAAAGTAATACTTCAAACTAATTTCCATAATATTTCTTCCCTTCTGAGTCTCTGTTCTTTCCTGGAACTCTCATTATTCAGATGTTCAACCTTCTGGACTGACCCTTTGCTTTTTATTAATTTTCTCCTAAAGAAGGGCAAATTTGATTTTCAACTTTATCCTCCAGTCTTTCTATTGAATTTTTATTTCTGCTATCATGGTTTTGATTTCCAAGAGCTCTTTTTTCTTTTCTGAATAATAGATACTTTTTAAATAGTTTCCTGTTGCTATTTTATGCACACAATATATTTTCTCTCTGAGGATATTAATGATGGCTTTTTGATTTTATTTTTAAGCTGTTGTTTCTCCCTTGCAATTAGTTTCCTCTAAATTGCTTTTGCTTTTGTTCTTTTTGCTTGTTTTGGTTTCTTCCTTGTATACTAAAGACTTTCCTTAAATGTCTAATGATCTTTGTCTATCTGCTTATATTTTAGAGTGAGGACAGTAAAAAGCTGATTGGAAATATTGTGTGAGGCTGGGGCACATAGGCCAAGGGCTTAATAGCTCCTTCAACGTTGCCGCTGTTGTCTCCTTTCCCTTTCCCTTTGTTCTTATGTGGCCTGGTGGATAATAGGGGCATTCGCCACTCTCTCTTGCCCGCCAAGTCCCCAGTCTTTCACTGGAAGCTCCCATTACTTCTTGAGGATAATTTTATTGAAAGATAACTGCAGGATCGTGTAGAAAGGTTATGACACAAATGACAAGACTGCCTTAAAGTTGTATGTACATATGAAAAGAGGAATGCTATTATAGAATAATTGTTTGTTTTGCAACAAATATTAAGCAGCTCTTAGGAGTACTGCGTGCACGCACCCATTGGCCTCAACCCTCCTCCTGGCGGCGGCCGGATATAATACAAGAAATGACTTAAAAAGTAATTAGAAGAGATGCGCGCAACTGCCGGTCTAAAACCGAAGGGAACTGCATAACAAGGCCCAGCGCCTAGACCGCGCCTCTCTGGAACTGGGAGAGGGTGGGAGGGGGTCCAACCTCGCTGCTGATTGGTCGGCCCCTCTGGCCAATCACGAGCAGCGAGTGGTTTTGCTAACCGTTGTGATCTACCTCCTCGTGGGCTTCGGAGCCATGTTGGCAAATGGGAATAGGGTACGTGAAAGAGACAGACATTTAGCCAATGAGACCTTGGGGCGTTAATGGGCGGGGTGAGGCCGCCGCCAGGTTTAGGGCGGAAGAAGTTGTTCTGGTTAGAAGGGGAACGAAAGATGGCGGCGGAAACGCTGCTGTCCAGTCTGCTGGGGCTGCTGCTCCTGGGGCTCCTGCTACCCGCGAGTCTGACCGGCGGTGTCGGGAGCCTGAACCTAGAGGAGCTGAGCGAGATGCGTTATGGGATCGAGATCCTGCCGTTGCCTGTCATGGGAGGGCAGGTGAGGAGGCGTAGAGGGGCAAGGGTCCGGGGCCGAAGGGGAAGGAGGGGAAGGCAGAGGAAGAAGAGCAGCTGTGGAGTCTGGCGGGAGCCTAAGGGGAATCAGAAAGAGTAAGCAGGGGTGTTATGAGGACTCCTGAGGGTCGCAGACTGAGACCCATTCCCTTGGGGCCAGGGACTGGGAGGGGTGGGGTTTCCCGCTGTCAGCTTCGGGTTCCAGTTCCTGATCGAAACACCCAGACTCCTCCTCCGTGGAGAAGTAGAAGTGCCCTCTCCCCTCACCCACCAAACACAGCTGAAGGACTTCTGGCTCACTCTGTCTTGACTGGGCTCTTCCCCAGAATGTGAAGAGGGATCTCGTTGTTCTCCCTGGTCCCAGCTTCTCTTTGCCTCCCTGCCCCCGACCCCACTTCTTTCCCAGAGCCAAGCTTCGGACGTGGTGATTGTCTCCTCTAAGTACAAACAGCGCTATGAATGTCGCCTGCCAGCTGGAGCTATTCACTTCCAGCGTGAAAGGGAGGAGGAGGCACCTGCTTATCAAGGGCCTGGGATCCCTGAACTGTTGAGCCCAATGAAAGATGCCCCCTGCTTGCTGAAGGTGAAAGGGAATGGGCTGGAGGGAATGAGGGTTTGGGAAGTACCTTTCTATCTGGGAATCAGAGTGCCTGTGAGTGAGGAGTGGTTGGGAGGACCTGTGGGAGTTAAGAAGGCTGTTGGAGTAGGCATATTGTACAGACAGGAAAGAAGCAAAGAATCTTGTAACCGCTGATGACACTTTGCTGAATGTAGAGGAAGGTTATGATAAGAAATCTCAGAACGAAGGTTAAGCTAAGATTGAGGTGCCTAAAGAGGGTCAGTGTGGGTCAGGAGGGACACTCCCCTAGAGAAGCCTTCCTGGTCGTCACCCACTCCCCTCTCACACGCTGCACAGTATACTATTTTGTTTTCATCATGGCGCTTTTCGTGATCTGAAATCATCTTATTAACTGAGTCATCAGTTTATTTACTTTTGGTTTGACTCCTAGCACTAGAATGGTAATCCGTGAGGTCAGAGAATTTACCTTGTTCATAGCTGTATCCTCAGTGGCTAGAACAGTCCAAGGAATTCCAATTGATATTTTCAGTATTCTATGTTTCCCTGGTCTGAGTGTTTCAGGGATATCATGATTTTGTATCTCTGTGGACAACAAAGAAGGATTTATTTAAAAGTCTTTGAAAAAAGAGGAGTGGAAAGCCCACAGATGGAAATCAGTTAGGTTGTAGAGGTGTCTCCTCAAGTCACAGAAGGCAAACAGCCCTCCCTCCTCACAGAGAGTCTGGAGGATTGAGTGTGGAAGCCGAGGCTGATGAGAAGCAGATGAGAGGTTGTGGGTCTTGGAGCCAGCGGGGATTTCTGGTTCCAAGAAGAGACATCTGCACTGCACCCCCCCGATTGTTCATTTTCTAATTGTCAGACCAAGGACTGGTGGACATATGAATTCTGTTATGGACGCCACATCCAGCAGTACCACATGGAAGGTGACTCCCATCTACATTTTCCCTAAGCCCTCAGCAACCTGTCATGGAAGGTGACCTGCCCCCTGCCCCAAGTCCCCTTCCCTCCTGGCCCTCTGAAAACAGGGTAACGATGCTTTGCTGCACTTTCTCTTGCAGATTCAGAGATCAAAGGTGAAGTCCTCTATCTTGGCTACTACCAATCGGCCTTCGACTGGGACGATGAAACAGCCAAGGTGGCAGAAGTGTGGGATCGGTAGAGAAAGGGGTCCAGGCTGCAGACTTAAAGCCCTGACCAGAAGGGGAGGGTCAGGAGTAGCTCACGTGCTTCTTGGGGCTTGGCGGCCGTTAGAACAAAGTGCTCTGTGTCCTCCTTGCTGTCTTTCTCATGCCCCTCCCTCCTGCCTGATGTCCTCCCTAGGCCTCCAAGCAGCATCGCCTGAAACGCTACCACAGCCAGACCTATGGCAATGGGTCCAAGTGCGACCTCAATGGGAGGCCCCGGGAGGCCGAAGTTAGGGTGAGTCTTGGGAGAGGGAAGTTGACACTCCCCGGTGGTAACTCAGATTCTAAGGGAAGAGGGCAGGGTTGCTTTTATAGTCAAGAGTGTCTCTCCCAGATTCTAAATCCTAGGTTTAATACTCGTATTTCCAACTTCCCATCACTGCCTGGATTTTCAGAGGCATTTCAGGTCAACATTTCTCAAATCCTCCCGTCCGAACCCAGAGTCACACCTTTTTCCATGTTTCTCCTTTCTGTCACCTAAGCTGGAAACCTGGGTGTCATTATTGACTCTTCCTTCTCCTTCACTTTGTCCTCCTTTCTTCATTTAATGACTCTTCAGTGGGGTGGTGCTGATGTAGTTATTGGGCTCTGTCCTGGGGATACAGTGGTGGGCAGGCATGCAGCCCTGCCCTCATGGCCTGCAGTCTGGAGAGGGAGACAGATGTGAAAAGAGTCACAGAAGGGAGCCTGCGATTACAAACAGAAATGATATGGAGGAACATAACCTAGTTTTCCCAGAGTAAATAACAAAGCCCATTGATTCTACTTCTGGATTTCTCGCACAACTCTTCCTTCCTTTGTTTGGTACTTTCCTCTCTCACCTCCATCACTGCCAGCAGCCTCTTAAGTGTTCCTGATCTAGTGGTCCTTAACTGAGGTCAGGCAGGCAGATGGATGGGGGGATAAGTTCCTCAGGTGATTCTAATGTGTATTCACAAGCACACACCCCTGCAGAGAACCACACAACACAAGAATTATCTTTTTTTTTTTTATTGATTTATAATCATTTTACAATGTTGTGTCAAATTCCAGTGTAGAGCACAATTTTTCAGTTATACATGAACATATATATATGTTCATTGTCACATTTTTTTCTCTGTGAGTTACCATAAGATCTTGTGTATATTTCTCTGTGCTATACAGTATAATCTTGTTTATCTATTCTACAATTTTGAAATCCCGTCTATCCCTTCCCACCCTCCGCCCCCTTGGCAACTACAAGTTTGTATTCTATGTCTATGAGTCTGTTTCTGTATTTATGCTTTCTTTCTTTGTTTTTGTTTAGATTCCACATATGAGTGATCTCATATGGTATTTTTCTTTCTCTTTCTGGCTTACTTCACTTAGAATGACATTCTCCAGGAACATCCATGTTGCTGCAAATGGTGTTATGTTGTCAGTTTTTATGGCCGAGTAGTATTCCATTGTATAAATATACCACATCTTCTTTATCCAGTCATCCATTGATGAACATTTAGGCTGTCTCCGTGTCTTGGCTATTGTAAATAGTGCTGCTATGAACATTGGGGTGCAGGTGTCATCCTGAAGTAGGGTTCCTTCTGGATATATGCCCAGGAGTGGGATTCCTGGGTCATACGGTAAGTCTATTCCTAGTCTTTTGAGGAATCTCCATACTGTTTTCCACAGTGGCTGCACCAAACCACATTCCCACCAGCAGTGTAGGAGGGTTCCCCTTTCTCCACAGCCTCTCCAGCATTTGTCGTTTGTGGATTTTTGAATGATGGCCATTCTGGCTGGTGTGAGGTGATACCTCATTGTAGTTTTGATTTGCATTTCTCTGATAATTAGTGATACTGAGCATTTTTCATGTGCCTATTGATCATTTGTATGTCTTCCTTGGAGAATTGCTTGTTTAGGTCTTTTGCCCATTTTTGGATTGGGTTGTTTGGTTGTTCCTTATTAAGTCGTATGAGCTGCTTATATATTCTGGAGATCAAGCCTTTGTCGGTTTCACTTGTAAAAATTTTCTCCCAGACGTAGATTGTCTTTTTGTTTTACTTAAGGTTTCCTTTGCTGTTCAGAAGCTTGTAAGTTTCATTAGGTCCCATTTGTTTATTCTTGCTTTTGTTTCTATTGCTTGAGGAGACTGTTCTAGGAGAACATTTTTGAGATGTATGTCAGATAATGTTTTGCCTATATTTTCTTCTAGGAGGTTTATTGTATCTTGTCTTATGTTTAAGTCTTTGATCCATTTTGAGTTGATTTTTGTGTATGGTGTAAGGGAATGTTCTAGCTTCACTGATTTACATGCTGCTGTCCAGTTTTCCCAACACCATTTGCTGAAGAGACGGTCTTTATTCCATTGTATGTTCTTGCCTCCTTTGTTGAAGATTAGTTGACCAAAAGTTTGTGGGTTCATTTCTGGGCTCTCTATTCTATTCCATTGGTCTATATGTCTGTTTTTGTACCAATACCATGCTGTCTTGATGACTGTAGCTCTGTAGTATTGTCTGAAGTCTGGGAGAGTTATTCCTCCAGCCTCTTTCTTTCTCTTCAGTCATGCTGTGGCAATTCTAGGTCTTTGATGGTTCCATATAAATTTTATTATGATTTGTTCTAGTTCTGTGAAATATGTCCTGGGTAATTTGATAGGGGTTGCATTAAATACGTAGATTGCCTTGGGCAGTGTGACCATTTTAACAATATTGATTCTTCCAATCCAAGAGCATGGGATATCTTTCCATTTTTTAAAGTCTTCTTTAATTTCCTTCATCAGTGGTTTATAGTTTTCTGTGTATAATTCTCTCACCTCCTTGGTTAGATTTATTCCTAGGTATTTTATTACTTTGGGTGCTATTTTAAAGGGGATTGTTTCTTTACTTTCTTTTTCTGTTGATTTGTTGGTAGTGTAAAGAAATGCAACTGATTTTTGAACATTAATCTTGTAACCTGCTACCTTGCTGAATTCTTTGATCAGCTCTAGTAGCTTTTGTGTGGACCTTTTAGGGTTTTCTATATATAGTAACATGTCGTTGGCATATAGTGACACTTTTACCTCTTCTTTTCCAATTTGGATCCCTTTTATTTCTCTCTCTTGCCTGATTGCTGTAAGAATTATCTTTCTGTAACACAGATTTGCACATTCAGTTGGGTGCTGGTAAATGTGAAACAGCCAGATTGCCAGGCTAGGGTAGGGTGGTGGAGAGAGGAGCCCAGATGTAATGTTTGCCCATATCCGTGGTGTAAATACCCCCACCGTGGCCAAATGCATGCTATCACCGTGATGGCAATCACCTTGCAACATTCTTGAAAATGTACCACTTGGCTCTTGTGAACTGGCCTCAGCCAGCTCCAGCACAGCACTTTGAGCACATGCCACTTCTCTATCGGGTTCTAGAAAACCTTCGATATTGTGCTTTGCACAAAGGATAAGATCCAAATACTTCAGCACAAACTGAGGTGGCAGCAGTGAGGCAGGGAAGTTGTCGGGTTCTGGATGTGTTTGAAGGGACCGCCGGTGAGATTTGTTGATGGATTGCTTGTGAAGTGGAGTTGGGTGTGACTCCAGGGTTTTTAGTTTGAGCAAGTGGAGGAATGGAATTGTCATTTACTAAAGTGGGAAGGAATGGGTTTGGAGGAGGAAACTAGTGTGGTGTTGGACAGCTGAAGGCCAGGATACCCGTTAGACATCCCAGTGGTGATGTCCAGTTGGTAGCTGGCTCTGTAATTCTGGAGTTCCAGTACAAAGTCTGGGTTAGAGAGATGAATACTTACTGTGTTTCTGTCCCACTACCCTTCTTTCTGTTCTTTGAACCAGTGAGTCTCATTGTTCCTTCTGCCTAAAGCCAGAGGTCTTTGAATGACAGTATCTTTTTTTTTTGATGGGGTGGTGGTAATTAGGTTTATTGGTTTGTTTGTTTATTTGTTTGTTTATTTTAATGGAGGTACTGGGGATTGGACTACTGAACTATACCTTCACCATCCCCCACCCCCAAAATTTATTTTATTTTTCGAGTTTAATCTCTCTCTGTCCCCACTAGAATAAGCACAAGGACGTCAGGGACAATGTCTGTCTTATTTTCTGCTATATACTCAGTGCCTCGGACAGTGCCTAGCACCAAGTAGGTGCCCAGAAATTATGCACTGAATGAATGGAATGAACAATAAGCCAGTTTAGATGTCACTTATTTTGTATGATCTTCCTTGGCTAGCCCAGAAAGGTTGTTGGGTTCCTTCGGCACTTCATATACATACGTCCTCATCCACATATATCCATCTTTTAGTCTGTTTGGGGCCCTATAACACAATACCACAGGCTGGACAGCTTATTAAAAACACAAATTGATCTCTGACAATTCTGGAAGCTAGGAGTAGGCGATCAGGGTGCCAGCGTGGCTGGGTGAGGGCCCTCTTCCAGGTCGCAGACTCCTTGTATCCTCACAAAGGAGCTCGTGGGGTCTCTTTATAAGAGCATTAAGCTCCTGCATGAGGGTTCGATTCTCCTGACCCAAGCATCTCCCAGTGGCTCCACCTCCTAACACCATCACCATCAGAGAGGGCATTAGGATTTCAACATACAAATTTTAGGGAGACACAGACATGCAGACCATGGCACCCCACAAGCATCCACACACGTCTATGATCTATCATAGCCCTTCCTTCGTTGTGTTTATTCCTTTACTTGTTTTTACCTTCAGTAGGCCAGGAACTGGAGGCCAGGACAGCGTTTTCCTCATGTCTGTTGAGCCTATGCCCTGTGCCAAGCAGTGTAAAAAAAACCGGAGATGAAATGGTGGATGAGAGACCTAGTCCTGCTCTCAGGAGACAGACGTTAAATAAACAGCCACAGCAAGCAGGACAGATGCTCTGACGGGTGAGGCACATGTCACGGGGGAGCACACAAGAAAGGAACTAACCGAGTCCAGGCCAAGGGGAGGGGCCTAGGGAGAAAGGGGACCTTTGAGCTGACAGTTGGAGGATGAGGCATTAGTCTGGCCGCTGTGGAGGCGTGGGCAGGAGGCATTTCAGGCGGAAGGTCCAGGGAGTGCAAAAGGCCTGGAGGCAAGAGGGGTGGATAGCTGTTCCCAGTGACTGGGGAGAACTGTGGGAGGTGAGGCTGGGTGGCTGTGAGGGGGCAGGTCATGGGCCACAAAGCTCTGTAGCTGTGTTGGGGAGTTTGGACTATCTGAGGAACGAGTTGGGGGGCAATGAAGTATTTAAGCAGGATGCTGACATATTCAGTGTCGGTTTTGAAGGCTCCCTCCGGCTGGAGCATAGCAAGTGATTGGGAGACCAGTTAGGAGGTAGTTGCAGTAATCCAGGGGAGAAAACAAGGTGACTCCAGGATGAAGATGTGAATTATTGGAGAAATTTAAGGGGCAAAGTCAATAGAGTAAGATCCTGGGTTTCTGGCTTGAGCCACTGGATACATAGTGGTTTCTGTTGCTGAGATGTGTACAGTGGGAAGAGGAGTAAGTTTGGTTAAGGCAGATGGTGATTTTGGTTTTGAATGGGATGGTATTAGTGGCTGTAGGCATCCAAGTCGAGCTATCTGAGGAGGCTGTGGGATCTCTGGGTCTGGAGCTCAGGAGAGACACCTAAATGGAACCCAGAGTGCTGGAGCCATCCACATATCGGTTATAATCGAAGCCATGGTGCAGATGAAATCCCCCCAAAGAAACAGCATATAGTGACAACTGTGGGACAGAACTTTGAGGAAGCCATCATATAAAGCCTGAGCGGAAGGGGACTCTGCCAAGAAGAAGGGGCCAGGAAGGAGACTATGGTGACCTGGAACCCAAGAAGGACATGTCTCAGGGAGGGACTGGTCCACGGTGCTGGCTGCCTCTCAGCCTTCAAAGGAGAGAGTTAATAACTGCTTATTAGTGATCACAGGAGTTATTTTAAGAAAAGCAAAACATGCACATGGAAACAAATATTCAGGTGGTAGGGATGGGAATCAGATGAAAATGGTCAGTGCTCTGCTCCCAGTCTCCCCTGACCAGCCATTGGACTCAGCGCCAGAGGTCATTGGCAGTTTTCTCAAGAGCGGTTTCAGTGGGGTGGTGACGGTGAGGTGTTGAGGGACGAGGTGAAGAAGTAGAAATGTTTGAGGAAGTCTGGATATGAAGGGGGAGAGAAAAGACAAACACTAGCTAGGTGGGCTCTCGGGTTGGGAATGTGGGCCTTTGTGGTGGTCCTTCCGTGTTTGAAGATGGGAGCGTGCTGAAATGCTTGGTAGAACTCTTAGGAAGAAGGCGACACTGAGGTACAGGAGAAGGAATGGGTAGAGAACGTGGGCAGGGCTGGGATGCAGAACCTGGGAGAGCGGTGATCCTGAGGAGGGGGCTGTGGGTTGTAACTAGAACAAAAAGGTGGCCTGTTTACTAGGGGGCCTGGAGGTTTTAGTGGCAGAAGGCTGAAGGGATTCCTGTTTGGCTGCTTCTCATTTTTAGTTTTTATATTCCGATGAGGCACCCAGGTTTGTAGCCTGCGTGCCTCAATGAGCCCTCCAGTCCGGGGCAGGCCTGCTGAAGGTCCATGTTCCTGACGCCTCGGTGGTGGGAAGACGTAAAAGTGCAGTGTCTGTGGGGTTTGGAGCAACTGGTTAGCCATCTGAAGTTAATAAATTTGGATCTCTATCTCGATTCTTACGTAAGATTTCAGAGAGCTCTAAGATTTTTTTCCTTTTAAAATGTTTAAGTATGAAACTTTTCAAACATACAGAAAATGTCATAGAGACCCATAAATTCATGCCAAGTTAAACAGATGTTAACATTTTGCCATATTTGCTTCAGATCTGTTCTTTTTAATAAAAGGACTAAAATGCTAATGATACAGTTGAAGCCCACCCTCTCATTTCTCCCCTCCCCCTCCTCTCCAGAAGCCACCACATCTCTGTGCTTGCTTTGTACTTTTATTAGTGATACATATATCATAGGCAATAAGTGTATTTTGTGTTTTAAAATTATACATCAGTATACTTCTGCTTTTTCACTAATCGAAGTTTTTACCGTTCTGTGGCATGACACAGGGATCTAGTTCAATGATTTCAGTGGCTGCATGGGTTTCATTGTTTGCTTACCCATTCCTCTACTGAGGAACAGTTGGATTTCAACTCTAACGCCCTTACACACGGTGCTGCAATGTAGGTCTCGTTGCAAATGGGCCCGGGCTTCTCCAGAGAAATACCTAGAAGGAGAATCACTGGGTTACGGGGAATGCATATTCTATTGGGGAATTTGATGCGTTGCCAATTTTTTCAGTTTCTTCTATTTAACATAAAGGCGTTCTTCATTTATTTTTTAAAGTATTTTTTAAGTTATAGTAAAATAGATGTAACATAAAACTTACCATTTTAATAATTTTTAAGTGTACAATTCAGTGACAGTAAGTACATTAACAAAGTTGTATAATCATTACCCCCGTCTATTTCCAGAACTTTTTCATTATCACAAACAGAAACTCTGTACCCATTAAGGAGTAAGTCCCATTTCCCTGCCCCCCGCCTCCGTTCTGCTTTCTGTCTCTATAACTGCCTGCTCTAGGTACCTCATATAAGTGGAATCATACAACACCTGTCCTTTTGTGTCTGGCATAATGTTTTCAAGGTTAATCCATGTTGAAGCATATATCAGAATTTTATTCCGTTTTATGGCATATTTTATAGCTTATTCATGTTATGGAATATTTAATACTATTCCATTACATGTACATACCATATTTTGTTAATCTATTCATCTCTTGATGGATGGACACTCTGGCGTCCCCACCTTTTTGGCTGTTGTGAATAATGCTGTAGTGAACATTGGTGAATAAGTGTCAGTTTGAATCCCTGTTTTCAGTTCTTTGGGGGTGTATACTTAGGAGCAGAATATATCTTATGGTAATTTCTATGTTTAGCCTTTTTAGGAATTCCCAAACTGTTTTCCATAGCAACTACACTATACATTCCCACTAGCAATGCTCAAGGATTCTGAATTCTCCACACCCTCTCCAACACTTGTTACTTTCCCTTTTTCTTTTTTTTTTTTCCAAATAATAACCGTCCTAATGGGTATGAAGTGGTGTCCCATTGGGGTTTTGATTTGCATTTTCCTGATGACTAATGATGATGAGCATCTTTTCATGTGTTTATTGGCCATTTGTTTATCTTTGGAGAAATGTCTATTCAAATTCTTTGCCCATTTTTGAATTGGGTTATTTGTTTTGTTGTTGTTGTTGAGTTGTAGGAATTCTTTACATATTCTGGATGTTAATCACTTATCAGATACAGGATTTGCAAATATTTTCTCCCATTCTGTGGGTTGCTTTTTCTCTTAATAGTGTTCTTTGATGCACAAAAAGTTTTTAATTCTGATGAAGTCCAATTTTTTGTTTTATTGTCTGTGCTTTGGGTATCATATTTAAGAACTCATTGCCTATTCCACGGTCATGAAGATTTTCACCTATGTTTTCTTCTCAAGAAACATATATGTATATTATAGTTTTAGCTTAGATTTAGGTCTTTGATCCATTTTGAGTTAATTTTTGTATATGGTGTGAAATAAAGATCCAGTTTCATCCTTTATGCATATAAAATACCTAGTTTTTCTTGCACTATTTGTTGAAAATAGTGTCTTTTTCCCTTTGAATGGTGTTGGTGCCCCTTGAAAATCAAATGAACAAATCAACTGAGCTCTCTAGTGTGTTGGCCTGTATGTCTATCCTTGTGCCAGTACCACTGTTTTGATCACTTTAGCTTTAGTAAGTTTTGAAGATTTGAAATTAGGAAGCGTGGGTCCTTTAACTTTGTTGTTTTTTAAAGATTGTTCTGACTATTTGAGGGCCCTTGAGATTCCACATGAATTTTAAGATGGGTTTTTCTGTATCTGTAAAATATTCCATTGAGATTTTAATAGGGATTACATTGAAAATGTATGTCACTTTATGTAGTATGGCCATCTTAACAATATTGCATTTTCCAGTCCATGAACATGGGATGTCTTTCCATTTATTTGTGTCTTCTATAATTTCTTTTAGTAATGTTTTGTAGTTTTCAGTGTACAAGTTTTTCACCTCCTTGGATAAATATATCCTAAGTATTTTATTTTTGATGCTATTGTAAATGAAATTTTTAAAAAATTTCCTTTTTGGATTGTTCATTGCAAGTGTATAGAAATACAACTAATATTTGCAGGTTGATTTTATATCCTGCACCTTTGCTGAATTCATTTATTAGCTCTAACAGTTCTTTTGTGTGGGTTCCTTTTTCTATGTGTAATCATGTCAGCTCTGAAACAGGTAATTTTACTTCTTCCTTTCCAATTTGGGTGCCCTTTATTTCTTTTTCTTGCTTAATTACTCTGGTTAGAACTTCAGTACTATGTTAAATAAAAGTAACATAAAGCAGGCATCCTTATTCTGTTCCTAATATTAGGAGAAAAGGCTTCATTCTTTCACCATTGAATATGACATTAGCAGTGGGATTTTCACTAATGGCCTTTATCATGTTGAGACAGTCTCTTCTATTCCTAGTTTATCAAGTAATTTTATCATGAAAGGATGTTGAATTTTGTAAAGTGCTTTTTTGCATGAATTGAGATGATCATGTGGCTTTTTTTCTGCATTCTATTAATGTGATGTATTATATTATACAGATTGATTTTTTTAATATGTTGAACCATCTTTGCATTCCTGGAATAAATCCCACATAAATCATGATGTATAATGCTTTCACTATGCTGCTGAATTTGTTTTGCAAGTATTTTGTTGAGAAATTTTGCATCTTGTATTCACAAGAGATTTTGGTCTATAATTTTCTTTTCTCGTTAATATCTTTGTCTAGCTTTGGTATCAGGGTAATTCTGACCTCATAGAATGAGTTAGGAAGACATTCTTTATATAATCCAGATTTAATTCTTCAGTTACCTACATTTTCTCTATCTCTAGTTGTCTTTTCCTTTTGTGTTTGGTGTCTTAGATGTCCTTTTAATTAAAAAAATTTTTTAATTCCAGTATGATTAAAATTTTCCATCTTTTTCTTTATAGTTTGTACTTCTTGTGTCTGTTTCATTAAATACTTTCCTATTCACCTGTATTTTTAAAGTTTTAGATTTCTTATCATATTTCAGACTTTAATTCAATAAAAATTTTAATTTAATGTATGGTGTAAGCTTGGGACCTATTTTTCATCTGGATAACCAGTTGTCCCAGCATCATTTATTGAGTAGTCTATACTTTTCTCTCTGATTTGTAGCACCACCACAGTCATTTATCAAGTTCCCATGTATATGTGCATTTTATTCTTGACCTCTCTTTTGTTTCAATAGCCTGTCAATTACTAAGTCTTGATATCTGATAATATGCATTTTCCTTTGTTCTTCAAAACTGTCTGGGCTATTACTGGACAAGTTCTGTGGAAAACTCTTTTGGGAATTTTAATTGGAATTACACTGAATTTTAGATTAATTTGGCAAGAATTGATATGATATTAAGTCTTCGTATACTATGAACATGATATTTACTTTTTATTGTCTTGCACTTTAGTAAGATTTAAATTTTCTCTGTGAAGCTCTTGTGTATCTCATGTGAGATTAGTCCTAGACACCTTGTAGCTTTTGTTTGTGTCTTTTGTTTATATGCACGTTTCAAGCTTACCTTATAGTTTTTGATGCAATTGTAAATGGCATTTTTTTAAAATTACATCTTCTGTTGATTGTTGCTGGTGTATGGTCACATTATTGATTTTATGTATTGATCTTGTAGTCAGCAACTTTGCTGAACTCTCATTTCTAGTAGTTTGCAGATTCTCATGGATTTTCTGTGTAAGTAATCATGTCACCTGCAAATAGGGACAATTTTGGTTTCTTCCTTTCTAATTCACATACAGTTCATTTTTCTTATACCTACAGTGCAATAGAAGTGGTGATGATGGCATCTTTGACTTGTTCCTGACTTTAAAGAGAGTGCTCCTGAGGTTACACTATTAACATGATGTTTTCCTGTAGGCTTTTTGTAGACACCCTTTATCAGGTGAATGAAGATCCATTCTGTTCGTAGTTTGCTAAATATTTTCATCATGGATAGGTGTGGAATTTTAACACATGCTTTTTCTATATCTATTGAGATGGGCATATGGTTTTTCATCTCTATTTGTTTGATATGGTGAATTAAATTAATTTTCTAAGGTTTTTTGCCCTCGCATTTCTGGGATAATCCATGGTCATGAACTATTCTTAATATGTTGCTATGTTCAGTCTCCTAGTATGTTAATTATATTTACAGTTACTTTATGTGTGAATTGGTCTATAATTTTTTTTGTATTATTCTTATCTTGTTTTGGTATCAGGTTATGTTAGCTTCATAAAATGTCTTGAGAAACTTCCCTCTTTTTCTGTTCTCTGAAACAGTTTGCTAAGATAGAATTGAAGCTATTCTATATAGAGAGATAGATGATAGATAGATAGATAGATAGATAGATAGATAGATAGATAGAGATAGAGAGATAATTGAAGTATAGTCAGTTGACAATGTTGTGCCAGTATCTGGTGCACAGCACGACGCTTCAGTCATACAGGAACATCTATAACTCATAAAAGAGCTGTTGGTCTCTTTCCTCCTTTACTCTTTTCTTTCAACCATCCCAATTCTTTGCTCATTTTCCTAATGGGTTATTGATATTTTTCTTCTCAATTTATGAAAGCTTTTCATATAATAGATTATACTCTTTGTGATAGGAGTTGCGACTATTCTTCTAACTTCTTGGTGGGCCGCTTCCTCCCTTTCTCCTTTCCTAGTCATGCGTTTAAAGCTGCCCTCTTCACCCTGAGGACTGTGTTGGTTGCGTTCCTCAAGTTTTGATATGCAGTGTTTCCATTTTCATTATGGTTTGTACTTTGCTTCAGAACTTATTTAGAATTATGCTTATCATATTTCTAAACAACTGTGTTTTATTGCTGTGTTTTTATATGATTGCCATTGATCTCTAGTTCTGTGCCATTGTGCCAGTGATTCCTTCGGTAATTGTTGAGACTTTCTCTGTGGTAAACTTTAAAAAAATGGTCTGGATGTGCTTGAAAGCATGTGTTTTCTCTAATTCAGTTCAAGATTCTAATTGTATTTCAAATTTTCTACTAATTTTTGTCCAGTTGCCCAATCAGTTGTTGAAAGGGTTGTATTAAAATGTGTACTCTGATGGTGGATTTGGCACTTTTGTTCATTTTTCCTTTATAATATAATTTTGAAGCTGTGTTAGGTGCTTATAAATTTAGAATAGTGATATCTTCACAGTAAATTATTCCTCTCATATTCCTCTTATACCTTAATATTGTAACCATTTTTTCCTAATCACATTTAAAAAAATTATTGTGAAATATATCACAATACATAAAACTGTATAAAACATACACATACTGTGAGAAGGTGTATATATAATAAACTAAGGAATAATAAAGGAAATACTGATCTAAACGCCTCAGGTTATGGAAGAACATGGGCAGGACCTTAAAAGCTCCTCCGTGCCCTGTACACCCCACCCCTCTCCCCCCCCTTACCACAGAGGTAACCGCTGTCCTGGGTTTGTGAGGGTAATTGCTCTGCTTTTCTCTATAGAGTTTTACCATCTATGTGTGCATCTCGGTGAATTTAGACTTTTCTTCTGAACTTTATACAAATGGCATCATACTATATGAAAACACCCAGAGTATATATACACAAGTGTTCTGACACTTGTTTCTTTTCTTTTTTAGGGGGAGCTCAGGGGGGAGTTGTAATTAGGTTGGTTGGTTGGTTTGTTTAAATGGAGGTGCTGGGGATTGAACCCAGGACCTCTTGCATGCTAAGCACACTCTCTGCCACTGAGCTCTACCCTCCCCTCGGCGCCTGTTTCCCTTGCTCAGCGCTGTGTTGATGAGATGCATACCTGTCTGGGGCTGCTGTGGCCGCAGTGTGCTCACTTACCTGCCTGTATAGTCCTCCTGTGTGTAGTTCATTGTCACCTATTCACCCAGATTACCTTTCATGGAATTTGGATTGTTTCCATTTTTCTGTTCTTATGCTTTCAAAAGCTATTATGAACAACATTATTTTAAGTACCTCCTAATATTATGTACAAGAACTTCTTCAGGAAGAATTTCATCTGGGAGTACACTGCTGGGTAATGGATATGAAGGTGAGCCCAGGTGCTACTTTATTTGGTAATGCAGAATATTTTCCAAAATTTTTGTTCCCATTTACATTCTTATTGCAGTATATAGGTTACCAACGTTCCATATCCTGGCCAATATTTGATACTATCTAGACTTTTAAACGTTGACTAATTTAATGAGTGTGTCATGATGCCTCATTTAATTTTCATTTCACTGATTCCTAACAATCATCTTTTTAAGTATTTATTAATGTGAAGCTGTTTACACTAGTGAACTTGATGTCCTAATATTAAGCCAAACTTTGATTTGAAATTAAGTGATTTATGAATCTTTTAATGTTAAACCAACTTTGCATTCCTGCGGCGAACCCAGTTCAGTCATAGGCATTATCCGTGACTATCCTGTATCTTGCTGACCTCAGTTTGCTGATGTTTTAAAGGATCTTACGTGTATCTCCTGAGAGATACTGACTGTAGTTTTCTTTCTAGTGTTGTCTTTATCATGCCTTAGTGACAAGGTTATGCTGGCCTCAAAAAATGAGTTTTAAAATGTGTGTAAGGTTGCAATTTTTTATTCCTTAAACGTTTGCTAGAATTCACCTGGAAAATCATGTTGGTCCAGGTTTTCTTTGTGGGAAGATTTTAAACTTGGATTTTTTTAAGAAGTAGTTTTAGGAATATTCAGTTTTCTGTTTCTAGTTGGGTCAGTTTTAGTAAGTTTATATTTTTTAGGAATTTTTCTAGTCTCTGATTTTTCAGATTTATTTGGTACAAAGTTGTTCACGATATCCTTCTGTTATCTTTGTAATCTCTGTAGCATCTGTAATTAAGTTCCTCTTTTCATTCCTCATGGGTTATTTTTGCCCTGCTCTTCTGTTACTCAGTCTCTCCAGAGGTTGGTCGGTTTTATGAGACTTTTCAAAGAACCAGTTCTTGGCTCTGTTGAGCTTCTATATTGTATTTGTTTTCCATTTGATTAATTTCCACGTAATCTTTGTTTTCCTTCCTTCTACTTTTTTCGACTTTAATTTGCTGTTCTTTTTTCAACTTCTTGAAATGAATGCTTAGCTCATTTTCAGCTTTTCCTCATTTATAATGTATCTCATATAAATTTCTCTTCAGGTATGACTTTAGATATGTTTCACAAGTTTCCTAAGGCTATTTTAAATTTCTTTGTCTAATTTTCAAGTGGATAATACATTCCCATGATTCAAAACCCAGAAAGTTATAAAAAGGTGTACAGTGAGGATTCTCCCTCCCAAGCTTACCTCCCACCTGCTCAGTTCCCATCGTGTCCTGTGCAAATAACCCTCCACTTGGTTTTTTGTGTGTCCTTCCAGACTTTCTTCGTGTGTTTAAAAGCAATTATGACTAGAGGTGCTTCTTTCCTTCCCCCCCATTTTTTTTACACATAATATGCAGTATACTAAACACACGTTCAGCACCTTGTTTTTATGTATCTTGACAATATTCTTAGAGCCCTTTCAATGGCAGTACATCTAGAGCTTTATTCTGTTTTCACATTTGCATAATATTCCGTTGTATAAGTCTTCTATTATTTTGTCACCAATATTGTACTGATTAAAATAGTTTCCCTCCAACTTATTGTTACTACAGAAGATTATTCCATTTTGCATATGTATATGTGTAACTATATCTTGAAAGTATAGTTGCTAGATTTAGGTTATGTCTATTTAAAGATGGTCTTTTTAAAATTGTTATGGAAAATTAGAAACAGAAAATCAGAGCTAATTGTCCAGTGACCCCCTGTGTAACATCTAGTTTCAACAAATACGGCCAGTCTCAGTTCCTCTATCCCCTTGCCCACCTCCCTGCACTTCCACCTCCACTCCCAGAGTATTTGTAATCAAATTACAGACATCATATAATTTCATTCAAGAGTATTTCTGTATTATCCCTAAAAGACTAGAGCGCTTTTTAAATATAACCACAATACCACATCACACTTAAAAATTAACTGTAATTTCTTATAATTGAATATTTAATAATTTCAAGTTTTCCTGGTTATCTTATGGATCTTGTAATTATATAGACTTTAATGGTTGTGCCTTTTAAATTTGTTGAGACTTGTTGTGTGGTCCAGTGTATGTCAGTTTCTATGAATGTTTCTTTGTGCTTGAAAAGAACATGTCCTCTGCTGTTAGTTACAATGTACGTCTGTATGTCTAGTTTTCTGTATGTCTTTTTGGTCATGATTGTTACTCATGCTGTTCAAATCTTTTGTGTCCTTACTGACTTGTCTCCCGCTATGATTATGGATTTGTCTGTTATTCCTTATTATTTTTCCAGTTTATTCATTATTATTCTGTCAGTTGTTGCTTTTTTCATCTTGGGGCTATGTATTAATTTATTCAGCAAATGTTAGTATTAAATGCTTCTACGTGCCAGGCACTGTTCTAGTTGCTAAGGGTATTTAAGTGAAGACAACAGACAAAAATTCCTGCTTTAGCTGGGAGAGACAGACAATAAGGAAGATAAAGAATTACATACAATTTAAATTGTTATCTTTATAAATTGAACTTTTTCACATTATGAATTGACCTTTATCTTAGTAATTTCTTTACTTAAAGTCTCTTGTGTAATAATAATGTAGTAATAACAGCTTACATTGGGTTGTTTGCTGATTTTTCTCACCCTTTTATTTTTATCTTTTCTATAGTATGTTTTAAGTGTGTTCTCTAAATGGCATATCCTTGTATTTTTAAAATTTTTAACCAATTTTATATATATTTGGATTTATGTCTAATATTTTACTTTATGCTTTGTTTTGTTCTTTTTCTCTCCTTTGTTGCTTTTGGTCTGTTTTATTTTGTCTTAATCATGCCACTTTTTCCTCTTATCTCAGTGGGAAGTTATATTCTATGTTTCTTTATTTTTTTAAATAATAGCTTTATCAAGATACAGTTCACATTACCACACAATTCTGTAGTTGTTAGTGTGTTCATAGAGTTGTGCAACCATCACCACAATCAACTTTAGGATATTGTCATCACCCTAAAAGAAATCCCCTACCCTCTAACGGTTACTGTCTATTCCACCTCCACTCGTAACCCCGTCCTCTGCTCTAGACAACCTGTAATCTTTTTTACCTCTATAGATTTGTCTGTTCCAGATATTTCATATAGATGGAATCATGGAATGTGTGGCCTTTTATGTCTGGCTTCTTTCACTTGCCATGTTTTCAAGGATCATCTGTGTGTAGTACGTACCAGTACTTCATTACATTTTATAGCCAAGTAATATTCCACGTTCTATTTGTTTATCAGCTGAACATTTGGGTTGTTTGCACTTTTTGGCCATTATGAACAATGCTGCTTTTAACATATGTGAACATGTGTGGACGTATGTTTTCACTTCTTTTGGTATATACTAAGGAGCAGAACTGCTGGATCATGTGGTAATTCTGTTTAACCTTTTGAGGAACTGCCAGACTCTTCCCAAAGCACGAGGACCATTTTCTAATCCCACAAGTAGTGTCTGAAGGTTTCAGTTTCTCCACGTCAACACTTGTTTTTTATCTTTTTGTCTATAACCTTCCTACTGAGTAAGAAGTGGCGTCCCAGTGTGGCTTTGATTTGCATTTTCCTGTTGTTTCACGATGTGGAGCATCTTTTCTTAGGCTTATTAGCACTCTGTATACTTTCTTTGGAGAAATGTCTATTCAGCTCTTTTGCCTGTTTTTAAATTGCGTTGTTGCAATTTATTTATTTATTTATTTATTTATTTATTTATTTATTTATTTATTTATTTATCTGCAATTTTAATTTTATTTTGCAAGAGAAATTCAATGTGCTTCACAAACCTATGCCCTCATTCCCCATTCTCTGCAAAGACACTGATGCTCTGGCCTCTCGTGCCGTCTGGCCCCGCTGTTCCTCTCACTTCCGGGGTCTCTCCCGCCTGATGGCCTCAGGTGCGTGGAGGAGGCCACTCCGGAGTTAGCTGATTCCCTTTGGGGTGTCCTGGAGGCCCTCCAGCCGCGTGTGTGTGTGTGTGCCGGCATCAGGCATCCTGTAGAAAGGCGGCAGTGCCCCGGCCCCACGCTCCCTGAGATTCCGCTCCCGTCATGATGGGGGAGGCCTGGGGCTTCTAACAAGCTCTCCAGGGGATTCTGACGTAAGAGGCCCAGCCCACCCGGTGAGAAATGCTTCCCTTTTCCTGCTCCAGAGATGGAGACGAGCTCTGACAACCTGAGACGGGGCTAGATCACAGTTTTTATCCTGTGATGGGGAGGCGGGAGGCGGAGCCGCCTTCTAACCACAGGCAGAATCCTCCACACTGGGCCCTCAACCCTCATTTACTTGGCTCTGCTTCAGAGCCTTCCATGACCTTATCGTTTTATTACTGAGTTGTAAAATTTCTTAATATATTCTGGATACAAGTCCTTTATCAGATACATGATTTGCAAATATCTTCTCCCATTCTGTGGGTTGTCATTTCATTCTTGATGGTATCCTTTGCAACACAGAAACCTTTAATTTTGCTGAATTCCAATTTATCTATTTTTTCTTTTGTTACTTGTGCTTTTACTGTTGTATCTAATACACCACTGCCTTATCGAAGTCCATGGAGATGTACACCTATGTTTCCTTCTAAGAATTTTATAGTTTTACATGTAGGGCTTTGATCCATTTGGGGTTAATTTTTGTACATGGCATGAGGTACATTCTTCATTCTTTTGCTTGTAGATATCCAGTTGTCCTAGCATCATGTGTTGAAAAGACTGTTCCTGTTGAATTATCTTGATAACCTTGTTGAAAATCAAATGATGATAACAGTGAAGGTTAATTTCTGGACTCTCAATTCTGTTTCATTGGACCATATATTTATACTATGTCAGTACCACAATGTCTTGATTATTGTAGTAAGTTTTGAAATCTGAAAGAATGAGTCCAATCCTGTTTGTTTTTTTTTTTTAAGATTGTTTTGGCTATGTGGAGATCCTTGAATTTTCATATGAATTTTCAGAACAGATTGTTAATTTCTGCAAAGAAGGCATCTGAAATTTTGATGGAGATTGTATTGAATCTGAAGATCAATTTGGGGAGTATTAAGTCTTAAGTCTTAACAAGAATTAAGTCTTGTAACCTATGAACTTGGATGTCTTTCTGTTTATTTAAGTCTTTAGTTTCTTTCAGCAGTGTTTTATAGTTTTCAGAGTAATAGTGCTACACTTATTTTGTTACATTTATTACCAGTTATTTTTAATTCTTGTTGGTGCTATTACAAATGGAATTATTTTCTTAATTTTATTTTTTATTATTCATTGCAAGTGTACAGAAATACAGTTGATTACTGTTTCCTGTAACCTATTGAACTCATTTATTCCAATGGTTCTTTTTAGTAGATTCCTTAGGATTTTCTATATACAAGATCAGGCCATCTGTAGATGTAGGTTTACTGTAGTAAACTGTAGATTTGCTTTTTCCAATCTAGAGGCCTTTTATTTCATTTTCTTGCCTAATTGCCCTGGTCAGAACCTCTAGTACCATGTTGAATAGAAGTGACATGAGCAGACATCCTTGTCTTTTTCCTGATCTCAGGGAATTCAGTTTTTCACCATTAATTATGGTATTAGCTGTGGATTTTTCATAGCTGCTTCTTATCAGGTTGATGAAGTTCCCCTCTAGTCCTAGTTTGTTGAATGTTTTGGTCATGAAGAGGTGTTGTATTTTGTCAGATGCTCCTCTGCATCCACTGAGATGATCATGCCGTTTTTGTCCTTTATTTTATTGATAAGATGTATTAACTACATTAATTGATCTTTTTTTTATGTTAACCCAATCTTGTACTCCTGGAATAAGTCCCACTTGGTCATGGTATTCCTTTGCAATCCTTTTTATATCTGTACCCCTTTTTATGTTGCTGACTCCAGTGAACTGGCTGAGGACTTTGAGGTCTATGTTCATGAGATTTGGCCTCTTTGGTTTCCTTTTCCTGTGGTATCTTTGTCTAGATTTGGTGTCAGAGTAATACTGGCCTCACAGAACGAGTTGGGAATTATTCCCTGCTCTTCTATTTTTCGGAAGAGTTTGAGATAGATTGGTATTTTTATTTTATTTGCGGGGGGAGAAGGTAATTACATTTATTTACTTACTCTTTTTTTTTTAATTGAGATACTGGGGATTGAACCCAAGACCTCGTGCGTGCTAAGCATGCACTCTACTGCTGAGCTATACCCTCCCCCCAGATTGGTATTTTTATTTTTCAAATGTTTGGTAGAATTCACCAATAGATCCGTGTGACCCAAGCTTTCCTATGGGAGTCGTTTTCTGATTGCTAATTTAGTCTCTTTACTTGTCACTGATCTCTTCAGATTGTCTATTTCTTCTTGAGTCAGTTTTGGTAGTTTGTGTCTTTCTAGAAATTTGTCCGTCTCATCTGAGTTATTTGATTTGTTGGCACGTAGGTGATCATAGTACTCCTTTACAATCCTTTTTATATCTGTAAGGTTGGTAGTAATGTTCCTTCTTTCATTCTCAGTTGTACTAATTTGAGTCTTCTCTTTTTTCTTGGCCAGTCTAGCTAAAATTTTGTCACTTTTAGTGATCTTTTCAAAACCCAACTTTTAGTTTCGTTGATTTTTCTCTATTGCTTTTCTATTCTCTATTTCATTTATTTCTATTCTAATCTGTATTCTTTCTTTCCCTATACTTGCTTTGAATTTAGTTTACTTTTCTTTTTCTAGTTTCTTAAGGTGGGAGGTCAGGTTATGGATTAGAGATCTTTCTTCTTTTTTATATTTTACAGGTAAAAATTTTCTTCTAAGCACTGCTTTAGCTGCATCCCATAAGTTTTGATATATTATGTCTTCATTTTCATTCATCTCAGAGTATTTTCTAATTTTCTGGTGATTTCTTCTTTGACCCATTGGTTACTTAGGAGTGTATTAATTTCTGTACATTAGTGAGTTTCCCAAATTTCATTAATTTCAATATCATTCCATTGTGGTTAGAGAACATACTTTGATTTAAATTCTTAGTTCTTTGAACATATTTATAATGACTACTTTAAAATGTACTTCTGTGAAATCCGACATCTGTGTCCTCTCCTGGTGTTTCCTCTTGCCTGCTTTTTGTCCTGTGTATGGGTCACACTTAACTGTTTCTTTGCATATCTCATAATTTTTGTTGAAAACTGGACATTTTAGGTAATATGCTGTAGCAACTCTGCATACTGATTCTTACCCTCTACCACAAGACTTGTTTTGGTTGTTTGTGGGTTCATTTCTTTAGTGACTTGGCTGGACTGTTTTAGCGAAGTCTGTTTCCCCTGCAGCATGGAGCCTCTGAGGGTGCAGGCTTGGGCATGCACACAGTCATGCTAGGTGACAGTGGTTTCAGCAGGGCTCTCCGTGTCTCTTTTGCTGATCTGTTAAGCACTCTGCCTCTGCTGGTATCACACCCAGCTGGTGGGCTCCACTAATCGCCAGCTAATTGTCTGTTGTATTTTTTAGTCTGATTCAATTAAATGTGGACTCCTTTACAGAGGTTGTTTTTTATGCTTATCAGCCTCTTCTTTATTGCTTACCACCAAAATTTTCATTTATTTTGAAAGTGCCCGTAAGCTTAAACTTCCCTATACAATGTTTCACATAAAGTCAGTCGTTTGGAAGAAGCTTTGGAGCTTTCTGTTCTTGTGGATTGCCTTTCTCCCTGGGCAAAATCTCTAAGCCCCTGCTTTAGAGCTGGTGTCAGGGACAGTGACCCAGTTCTGTCAGAGTGACACTCCTGTGTTACGAGCAGGGAGCTGGGCGGGGGTCGTAGCTTCTGGTCCTCTCAGTTTGCGTCTCTGTTGTCAGATCTCTACCTTTTTAGTGATCTGTGGGAGGATGATCAGGGCCCCAATATTCTTGTCCTGCTATACCTGAGGTACAGCCTCTGTCCAGTGAGTGGGGCTGGGTGTCCTCAATCTCCTGACCACATTCAGCAGGAATTTATTCTCTACAACTTGGAACTGGAGAGGGCTGAGATACATTGGTGGCCTGGTGAAATGCCATATCCCTTGACTGGATGCGAAGGGGAGAGGTAGCCCCACTTTTTGGACCACACTCACCTGGAGTGGTGCATCTGTCTGACTGAGCTGGGGCGTGGGGGTTGGGGTAAGAGAGGAAGGGAGCAGGTCATGGCCCAAGTACCACAGACTTTCACTGTTAAACATTTAGTAGTTTTTCTTGAATGGATGTTTCTTAATTTTATCTTTACTCTCTTTCTAAATAATACAAGGATCTTAGAATTGTTTGACTTTTTTAAAAATCATACACATACATACAAATATACGCATATGCACACAAACAAAGAATATGCATGTTTCAAGTACATATAAATATATATGTATCAAATATGTATAAGTATGTACATACTGTATTTATATAAAGCAGGAATGTGAACTAGAAATCAGCTGGTTACCTACAGTGAAGCTGCCTGAGTTCAACTCCTATTTTTACCACTCATCAGCTGGTCAACCTGAACAAGTCCCTTAACTGCATCGAACCTAGGTTTCTTGAGCCACAGAGCTGAGAAACTGATACCTCCCTCACTGGGTTTTTGTGGGAATTAAATGAACTAATGCATGTGAAGTGCCACATACACCATGTATGTGTGTACAGTATGCACACGATACACGCACAGCACCTGGCAGACAGTGAGTGCTCAGTGAAAAGCAGCTCCCCTAAGACCCGAAGGTGCTTGTTGGTGGCGACTGCTGTTTATTCTCGCTCTCTGTCCTGGCAGTTCCTCTGTGATGAAGGCGCCGGTATTTCTGGGGACTACATTGATCGCGTGGATGAGCCCTTGTCCTGCTCGTATGTGCTGACCATTCGGACTCCTCGGCTCTGCCCTCACCCTCTCCTCCGGCCCCCACCCAGTGCTGCTCCCCAGGCCATTCTCTGTCACCCTGCTCTGCAGCCTGAGGAGTACATGGCCTACATTCAGAGGCAAGCTGGTGAGTAATTAAAAGAGGAAGGAGAGACGTGGGGAGGGACACGCAGAAGACAAAGTATCGAAGAGCCCAGAGGAATGTGTCCCTGTCCTGCCTGCATGCTGTCTTTCAGTAGACTCAAAGCAACATGGAGACAGGGCTACAGGGGAGCTGCACGGCCTGGACCCTCAGACGTGGCGTGAGACCAAGCCTGGGGTGGTGCCCCTGACGAAAGGGGGTAGGCCCTTGTTTCACCTGTTCTGTGAAACCTGTCTGCCTTTCTTCCCTTCTGCAGCCTCACTGTCCTATACACCCAGGGGTGCGTTGTCCTTAACACCACTGACTGTTGGGATGGGGTGAAAAAGAACTGTGGGCCCTAATCCCTGAGTAACAGAGGAGGGAAAATACCCCATTCTGTTCGCTTCCTCCCATTTCTCCCCTCCTTTCAGGCTCCTCCCTGTTCCCTGTATTCCAGGTGCAGGCCCAGCCAAGGATGACAGTAAGGAAGCAGATTTCTGGAAGATGCTCCACGAGCGAGAGGAACAGGCCGCTGAAGGGGAGGAGGTACAGGCTGAGGTGAGAGCCGGCTTCCTGGCTGTCGCTTTGATGAGGCTGAACCTGGGCTTTGGGCTGCAAGGCCGCCTGAACTGAGGCCATTATGCTATGATCTCCATCCACCTGGTGACGCAGGCATATACCCAGAGTCGTTGCCTGGAGCTGGCACACATCAGCTCGCGTTCCTGACTCTGCCCTTCTCTCATCAGGAGCAGGAACCGAACCTGGACGCAGCAGACCCAGCGCCAGGCTCTCCCGATGGTGAGGGAATCCTCCATGTCTCCCTTCCTGGGCAAACGCAGAGCTAGAGCTGAACACTGGGAGGGACGTTCAGATTCATTTTTATCACACTGAATACTCTTTGTAGACGACAGTTCTATTCAAGGACGGTAGCAGAAGCCAGTGGTTCCGCTGCTTGCTGACTTTGCATCTTGGACAATTTCCCTTAACCTCCGTTTCCTCACCCTACGTTAGAGAGCTGTTGTGGGGTTAAATGAATCTCGTTTTACAGTACAATGCCTGGAACTGAGTAGACAAAAAATGGTTTATATTTGTGGAAAGAGGAGAACAGGATCCAGGGAAAAGGCGTGCTTGGCCCCGGGATCTCTTCTGTAGTCCTAGAAACTGGAGTGGCTGCCGGGAGGACCTCAGCAGTGCATGGCAGAGCAGGGGTCTTGGCAGCTTGTTAGCATCCTTCTCTCTCTCACCTATGAGGCCACCTTAGGCCACCTAAGAACTCTCTGGAGGGGTATGTTGGCCCCTGTCTTGCAGACCAGACAGGTAGTTCCTGGAGGCAGGGACTATGTCCTTCCTTGGCCTCCTCAACTCTTCTCCTTAGGAAGTCAAAATAGAATTTAAGACATGACGGGTCCATTCCTACTCTTTCATCTCAGATTTTCAGAACAACGTGCAGGTCAAAGTTATTCGGAGCCCCGCAGACTTGATTCGATTGATAGAGGAGCTGAAGGGTGGAACAAGAAAGGTATGGCCCTGCTCCAGGGAGGGGCAGAACCTGCCTCCCTGCCGGGAGCATTCAGAGACGCACCCCTGACTGGGGCTGATGGAGCCGACTCCCTTCCTTTACTTCTCCTGAGTCCCCACTCCCACTTCCTCCCACCATGAAACCCCAACCATCTCCCTCTTTCTCCCGATCCCCACCCACCCAGGGGAAGCCCAACTCCGGCCAAGAGCAGCCTGCAGACTATGCTGCAGAAGTCCCTTCCAAGGAACCAGAGGTGAAGGAGAAGGGTGACCCAGAGCATCAGAACGAGGTGGAAGAAGAGGAGGACGACGATGAGGATGAAGACGAAGATGAGGATGAGCGGCAGTTGCTGGGAGAATTTGAGAAGGAACTGGAAGGGATACTGCTCCCGTCGGACCGAGACCGGCTCCGTGCGGAGGTGAAGGCTGGCATGGAGCGGGAGCTGGAGAACATCATCCAGGAGGTGGGCTCCCCGCTTCCTCCCGCGGCTTCCACCGCTGCCTGTGCCTGTGGGGGGACAGGCCCGAGGGCCCGGAAGAGAACAGAGGACAGCACCTCGCTGGCCTGGGGCGCTGGAGCAGGCGCCCTGAACTGCTATTGTTTACTTAATTAAAAAGTGGGGGACGGTGGACAAGAGGGTCAGAGAGAGGAATGAGGCTTAGATATTACTTCCCAGACCCTGACTCTCACTCCCACCCTGGGCCTTCCAGACAGAGAAGGAGCTGGACCCGGAGGGGCTGAAGAAGGAGTCGGAGCGTGATCGGGCTATGCTGGCCCTGACTTCCACTCTCAACAAACTCATCAAAAGGCTGGAGGAAAAACAGAGTCCAGAGCTGGTGAAGAAGCACCAGAAGAGGAGGGTTGTCCCCAAAAAGCCTCCCCCGTCCCCCCAACCAGCAGGTGAGAGCTGCCAGACGGGAGGAAACGGCCAGGCCCATCGTTTATCCCTTCTGAGAACGCTCACTCTCGCTCTTCCTGGAACATTGTTCTCAGCCATTCCCAACACCTCCATCCGTTTGCCCGCTAACCTCCTAGTTGTCCTTTTGGGAAGCAGCTGTTAGAGCATCTGGCTTGCCTCCGTGGCGGTTTTCCGGCTTACTCCTGTACATCCAGTGCCTAGCACTCTGCCTGGCCCCTCGTGGGTGACTGGTAGATATTAACCGGGTGGCAGTGAGCCTGTGGGCCGGACCACACACCTGTGGCGGACTCTGCCTGTCAGCAGTCAGGACTGCACAGGGGGGGCCCCAGCTGGCAGGGTGTGAACGGGCAGCCCCGCTGCTCATAAGCCAATTGCCTAGACAGACTTAAAGTTCCCCTCTTCTTGCACCCTTGTGTCCCTTCCACAGGCCCCGGGGTCGGGGAGACCAGGTGTTACAAATGGAATGTCCTAGTTTCAAACCTTCCATCCCATTATCTCTATAAACATTGAAATGTCTTTTGAGTCCCAACATGTCAAGGGTGCCAGACCACAGTTTCCCAGCCTGCTTCTTCAATTTCTCTGTAGGCCCAGGTGGCCTGATTTTTGCTTTAGAAAACAGTCAGTTTAGGTGATGGGCAGAATTACTGGGTTGGTGTGGGGAAGGGAAACTGCACTGATGGGGGGAGCTTTTTGGGTTGGAATGGGGTTGGGGGTGATGGGTGCTAATTTATTTTGAGCCCGGCTCATATCCGTGTTTGAGATGGAATAACTGCCAAAACCCACTGATGTCTTAGGGAGAGGTGACCGCTGCAGCCCTAGCCCTGGAGTCACGGCTCTGCTTTGTGTCTCCCTGTGTGTCTCTCCCTCCAAGAGGAGGATCCTGAGCACAGAGTCCGGGTCCGGGTCACCAAGCTCCGTCACGGAGGCCCCAATCAGGATCTGACTGTCCTCGAGATGAAACGGGAAAACCCACAGCTGAAACAAATCGAGGGGCTGGTGAAGGAGCTGCTGGAGAGGGAGGGACTCACAGCCGAAGGTGGGCCCTGGAGGGTGGGGCTGGATGCAGAGCCGTTGGAAGGGCTTGCTGCCTGAAGTGGAGGGGCTGGGAACCTCGGCTGGGGACCCGGGGGCAGAGGACCTGCACTGAAGCTCCCCCGCTTCCTCTCCTCTCACTGCCCGTCCTGCTCCTTTCCAGGGAAAATTGAGATCAAGATTGTCCGACCAGGGACTGAAGGGACTGAGGAGGATGCTCGTTGGCTGACTGATGAGGACACAAAAAACCTCAAGGAGATTTTCTTCAATATCCTGGTGAGAGGCACCCCACCCCCGAGTCCTGGCCCCCCAGCCTCCCCTCTCCTGCAGCCCACTGAGGTGTGAAGAGCGAGGGTTCGCCCATCCTGGCCTTGCCACTGTGGCTCTGGGCGCCAGGCCCTCAGCAGAGCCCCGCAGGCCACATGTGGGCCCCACTCCTGCCTGCCCGACATGTGCCGATCTCCAGACCCCCAAGTGCCCAGTGCCTCCCTCGGCTCCCACTCACCCGCATGCCCTCCTGCCAGGTGCAGGGAGCTGAGGAGGCGCAGAAGGAGCGGCAGCGGCAGAAAGAGCTGGAGAGGAATTACCGCCGGGTGTGGGGCTCTCGGGGTGGGGAGGGCACGGGGGACCTGGACGAGTTTGACTTCTGAGACCACCACCATGGGCTCGCAAAAGATCCCAGAGTCTTCCTAGACTGGCCCTGCCATCACCCCTCACCCCATCTCCCAGGGCCCTAAAGGCGACACAGCAGAGGAGAGCCGAGCTGTGAGCTGTGAGCTGTAACTGAGGCCCAGCTGAGGGCGTGGGGGGCCGCGGGGTGAGGGCTGCTGCTGCTGCTGCTGAGGGCCGCCCTCGAGATGTGCTCTCCCAGGCTTCTCCCCACACCTGCTTCCCCTCCTCCCTGGCTTCCCCTGTTGTTGTCCCCAATCCCCCAACTTGTGGGTTCCTTTCCCCTCGCCACCTAGAGCATCGTGAGCCTTTTGGAGTGGAGTAGAGCTGGGGAGCAAGGAGAGCCGGGCAGTTCAGCAGGCCCCCACCCCACTGCTTTTCGCACTCTCCTAACCCCTCCCCTTGGATTGGCTTTGACTGTCCTGCCCCATTCCCTTCCCATGCTGTTCCCTACATCTTCTGAGTTGAGGCACCTTCCCTCTGTTGCTGAGAAAATGGGAAGAAAGTTGCCCACCACCTCTGACACAGTCCCATGAAAAGGGTAGGTTACAGACCCAGCCACCATCCATGTTCTTGGAACAATCAGGTTTCTAAATAAAGAACTGGACCATCAAACCATCAATCCTTTTTTTCTTTTAGGAGGATGGGTGGGGTTGGGGCTCAGGTAGGGAGGAGACTTGGTGTTCTCCTCTGGATAGAGGGCACTCCGATCCCATTCTGTGCTCCACAGTCCGGGCCGCACCCATGGGGGTGGGGGACGCAGTATGAGACCAGGACAGTGAAGCGAAGCCTGCTGGCCTGGCCAGGACTGAAACGCTTGCGGTACTGGGGTCCTTCCTTTTCCTCATTTGTCCATTTCTGTTCCTTCTCTTCTCCCCCTTTATATCCCCAGAGCTACACAGTACACACTGCGTTACCCCACCACAGGGGTCCTCCTGCCAAGCTCTCTCCCTGCAGCGTGCTGCAGACGCCATCCCCACGCCCACCAGCCATACCACTTCAACATTTCCCCAGAAAGACCTCTGCCCTTAGCCATGCTCAGAGAGAGGGCTGCCGCCCACCCAGGCCAGTTCCTAGTATGCCAAGGGCAGGTGGGCACGGGAAGGTGTCTCCACCTCGTCCTCATTGCCAAATGCAAATCGGGGTTGTCCACCTCCGCCTGTTGCTCCAAATCTCTGAGGTGTGCAGCATTTCTGCTGAAGAGTCTGCTGACTCATGAGATAAGGGATCTCTAGAAGGCATGGAACTCCCAGGTCTCCTAAAGTGGAAAGAGGGATTCAGTTGTTGTTAAAGGAAGTTGTATAAGACGGACCCTCTTCCTGCTGAAAGCGCTCATGTACTTAATGAGCGTATTATGTTTATATTATTTACAAATGCAAATGGGTAGGCTTATAAAACCCTGCTTCCCCAGATCCATGTGTGTACATTGAAGGGAGGGATCTAAGGCACTGCCTCGAGTCCAGTTGCAGTCAGAATGCTGGGTTCAAATCCTCACTCTTCCACTTACTATTAGTGGGGCCTTGAACAAGTTATTTAACTTTTCAAGTGCTATTTGCTCATGGTAAATATGGATAATTGTACTGGCCGAAGGTGGTCGTGAGGACTGAATGAGATATAGTGTGTTGTGCTCTTAGCAAAGTGTCTGGCCCACAGGAAGTGACCAATAACGAAATAAACCATCTGCTGAGTTCTGAAGAGACTAGATGGTACTTGGAGGCAAGCACTATAGAAGGATTCCCCGGAGCTGATCAGAAGCTATAGTAGAATCCTTAAGAATGAGAGAGTGGCGAGAGGCTGGGATAGGAGGGTTATCTTTGATTTGATAGGGATAGAGTATTATCAGAAATGGAATTCTACAGTTAGACTTAATTGATATTTTTAAGACATTACATCAGAAAAAAAACCAAAAACCAATCCAGAATACACGTTCTTCTTAAGTGCATGTGGAACATTCCCTAGGATAGACCACGTGCTAGGACAAAAACAAGCCTCAGCAACTTAAGAGGATAGAAATTATTTCAAGCATCTTTTCTAATCACAATGGCATGCAACTAGAAATCAGTCATGTCAAGAGAAATGAGAAAAAAACAACTACATGGAGACTAAACAAAATACTACTAAAAACTAGTGTGGCAATGGTAAAATCAAAGAGGAAATTTTAAAATACCTGAGACAAATGACAATGAAAACACAACCATACAAAATCTATGGGATGCAGCAAAAGCAATCCTTAGGGGAAGTTCATAGCGATACAGGCGTTCCTCAAAAAACAAGAAAAATCTCAAATAATCAACCCAACCTACCACCTAAAAGAATTAGAAAAAGAAGAACAAACAAAATGTAAAGTCAGCAGAAGGAAGGAAATAATAAAGATCAGAGAGAAAATAAGTAAAAGATTTTTTTTATTTAAAAAAAAATCAGGAAAACCAAGAACTGGTTCCTTGAAAGGGAAGACCATTGACAAACCTCTGGCCAAGCTCACCAAGAAATAAAAAGACAGGACCCAAATAAAGTAAGAAATGAGAGGAGAAATAACAACCAGTATCATAGAAATACGAAAAAGCATAAGAAAACACTATAAACAATTAAATACCAACAAATTGGACAACCTAAAAGAAATACACACGTTTCTAGAAACATACAGCCCACCAAAACCGAATCAAGAAGAAATAATTTGAACAGACCAATTACTAATAGAAATGAAACAGAATCTGAAATTAAAAAAACAAAAAACAAACAAAAAAAACTCCCTGCAAACAAAAGTCCAGGACCATATGGGCTTCACTGGGGAGTTCTACCAAACATACATTAAAAAAAAAACAACAAAAACTCATACTTATCCTTCTCAAACTCTTCCAAAAGACTGAAGAGGACAGAACGCTCCCAAACTCATTCTATGAAGCCACCATCACCTTGATACCAAAACCAGACAAAGATATTATTCCCCTCAAAAAGTGCAGATCAATATCTTTGATGAATACGGATGCAAAAATTCTCAGCAAAACATTAGCAAACCAACAACACATAAAAAAAAGATCATACACCAAGGTCAAGTTGGATTTATCGCCAGGTCACAAGGATAGTTAAACATATACAAATCAATCAATGCGATATGCCACATCAACAAAAGAAAAGACAAAAACCACATCTCAATAGATGCAGAAAAAGCATTTGATAAAATTCAACATCCATTCATGATAAAAACTCTTACCAAAGTGGGTATAGAGGGAACATATCTCACCATAATAAAGCTATTTACAACAAACCCATAGCCAACATAATACTCAACGGTGAAAAGTTGAAAGTCTTCCTGCTGAAATCTGGAACAAGACAAGGATGCCCACTCTCATCACTTCTATTCAACATAGTATTGGAAGTCCTAGCCACTGCATTCAGGCAAGAAATAGAAATAAAAGATATAGCTTAGTGGTAGAGGGCATGCTTAGCATGGATGAGGTCCTGGGTTCAATCCCCAATACCACCACTTTAAATAAATAAATAAAATTAATTACCTCCCTCCCCCCCACACATACAAGTATCCAAATTGGAAGGGAAGGGGTAAAATTGTCATTATACGTATATGACATGATAGTTTATATAAAAACCCTGAAGACTCCACACAAAAACCACTAGAGCTGATTAACAAATTCAGCACAGTTAGCAGGATATAAAATTAACATACAGAAATCTGTTACATTTCTTTACATTAACAATGAAATATCAGGAAGTGATAGTTTTAAAAATCCTTTTTAAAGTTGCATCACAAAATTAAAATACTTAGGAATAAACTTGACCAAGGAAGTGAAAGACTTATACACAGAGAACTATAAAACACTGATAAAGGAAACTGAAAATGATTCAAAGAAATGAAAAGATATTCCATGAAGAATTAACATTGTTAAAATGGCCATACTATCCAAAGCAATCCACAGATTTAATGTGATCCCTATCAAAGTACTTAGGACAGTTTTTACAGAACTAAAACAAACAATCCTAAAATTTATATGGAATCACAAAAGACCCAAAATTGCCAAAACAATACTGAGGAAAAAGAATGAAGCTGGAGGCATACCCCTCCCAGACTTCAGACAATACTACAAAGCTACAGTTATTAAAACAGCACGGTATTGGCACAAAAACAGACATATGGATCAATGCAACAGAATAGAGAGCCCAGAAATAAACCTACACACCTACAGTCAATTAATCTTCAACAAAGGAGGCAAGAATATACAATGGAGAAAAGACAGTCTCTTCAGGAAGTGGTGTTGGGAAAGCTGGACAGCTGCATGTAAATCAATGAAGTTAGAGCACCCCCTCTCACCATACACAAAAATAAACTCAAATGGCTTAAACAAACATAAGACAGGACACCATAGAATTCCTAGAAGAGAACATAGGCAAAACATTCTCTGACATAAGTCACAGCAATGTTTTCCTAGGTCAGTCTCCCAAGCCAATAGAAATTAAAGCAGAAATAAACAAATGGGACCTAATTAAACTTACAAGCTTTTGCACAGCAAAGGAAACCATAAACCAGGCTGGGAGGAAATATTTACAAATAATGTGACCGACAAGGGCTTAATCTCCAGAATATAAACAGCTCATACAACTCAATAACAAAAAAACCAAACAATCCAATCAAAAAATGGGCAGAAGACCTAAATAGACATTTCTCCAAAGAAGACACAGATGGCATACAAAATGATGCTCAGTATCACTAATTATCAGAAAAATGCAAATCAAAAGTACAATGAGGTATCACCTCACACTCGTCAGAATGGCCATCATGAAAAAGTCCACAAATAATAAATGCTGGAGTAGATATGGTGAAAAGGGAACCCTCCTACACTGCTGGTAGAAATTGGTGTAGCCACTATGGAAAACAGGATGGAGATTCCTTAAAAAACTAAAAATAGAGTTGCCATATGACCCAGCAATCCCACTCCTGGGCATATATCCAGAGAAAACTCTAATTTGAAAAGATACAAGCACCCCGGTGCTCATACAGCAGCACTATTCACAACAGCCAAGACACAGAAGCAGCTGAAATGTCCACTGACAGATGATTGGATAAAGAAGTTGTGGTGTGTGTATCTATACACACGTACACATATGTACACACACCCACAATGGAATATTACTCAGCCATAAAATAGAATGAAACAATGCCATCTGCAGCAACATGAGTGGGCATACAGATTATCATACCTAAGTGAAGTAAGTCAGACAAAGACAAATATACAGTACCACTTATATGTGGAATCTAAAAAATGATACAAATGAACTTATTTACAAAACAGACAGAATCACAGACATAAGAAAACAAACTTATGGTTACCAAAGGGGAAAGGCGGTGGGGGAGAGATAAATTAAGAGTTTAAGACTAGCAGATTCAAATTATTATATATAAAATAGATAATTAACAAGGTACTACTGTATAGCACAGGGAACTATATTCAATATCCTGTAATAAACCATAATGAAAAAGAATATATTTATATGTATAACTGAATCACTATCCTGTATACCAGAAAAACAACACTGTAAATCAACTATACTTCAATAAAAAAGTTTTAAAAAGAAAAAAAGGAAAACGAATTTCTAGAAACCTCACTAGATTTAGTCATTTTGTACTTTCAATAATAAATTCATTTTTACTTTACTTTGGCTTCTGGTACAACTCCCATGGAGAAGGTTGTTCTGTCCCAGCTGTGCTAAGGCAAACAAAAGGCAGGGAGCAGGGTGTGTGGCAGATGGTGACCAGGAGCGGGTAAGGAATCGGGGGATGGCAGATGGCAGCAGGAATCCAGGTGAGGACCCCAAGGGCAGCTGAGAAGGTGGTGTGGATGCTAAGGGGCAGCAGCTCTCCTTCAGCCCCCAGGAAGTCCCCTTCAGAGTCCTCTTCTGCCAGCCTGGAGGGCTCAGTGTCCTGTCAGCCCATCCACAACCACCCTTTGTATTTCCCACAGGCCAAGATGTAGCACATGAGGAAAAGAAGCCACTGGAGTACTGAGTGCTGGGATTTGATGTGGGGGTCCTGACACCTTGACCACCTTTCACTGGTGGGAACTGAAAGGCACTTCCCACTGGCCCGTGATTCCCTGTGGTTATTTCACTCTCTCCAGGGTCCTTGTTTCCTCCCCACAGCCTCTCACACTCTCGAGCTTCTGAGGAAGGCAGTGAGCTTTTGCCACCAAGAAGGAAAGTGGGGATGGAGGAGGAGAGCCCAGGGTCTCCGATGAAAGGGAGGAGAGGTGGTGGGGTCTTCCAGTTGAGTCTTCTTTGCTACTTCTCTCTTTTCCTCTAGCTTTGCCTTCCCAGACCACACACCTGCATCTGCACCTGTCACTGCACCCACACCCCTGAATCCACACCTTTTTCTGGGTCAGACCGCTGTGTTAGGTGGTCACCCAGCCTAGGACCCTGGAGAACCAGGGCCTCCCATGTGAGTGGGACCTGGGCCCATTCCTGCAACCACTGCTTGTCAGCTCAGTGGCGCACCTTCACTGAATATCCTTTGTGGGGCTGAGGGGTGCAGAGGGCCAGAACTAACTCTACCAGGAGACAATGGGCCATAAACTGGTGTGTCAAGGTGGCTAACAATATGTATGTGGCTTTTCCCACCCTGCACAGGCTGCTGGCCCAACACCACCCCACTTGGCCCCTCTGCCAGGTCAAACGCTTTCAGCTGTCTGCGTCAGCTGGGCACGGAGTTTGTGACACCAGGGACCTCTGCAGCCAGACCTTTCACCTCTTCCCTCCAGGCCAGGAGAGTAGTGTAAGATCTACTTCTGGTACTAGGTGCTCAGAGTGAGCAGGCTGGCCCGGGGCAGCCCTCCAGGGCTGACGCGAGAGCCCTTACCAGGTGACCTCTGAACAGACACTGTTCAGATTACAAATAAACAGAGGTACCCAAGGTAACCTGCCCAACACCGCCTAGCTGGTTTCGAAATCAGATCTGACTCCAAAGTTCCTGCTCTTAACCGAAGCTACACCACTTACTCCAAGCGGGCCCCTCCCCTGTCCTTGTCCTCTAAGCCCCACACCCCAACTCCTTCCCAGAATAGGAGTCATCCTGGAAGTCAGTGACTTCTCTGCTCCTTGGGTCCCCACTGTTGTTCTGACCTGCCTGTCTCCTTCCACTAAATGAACCCAGAACTGTTGTACATGATAGAGTATCTGACCTACCATCTTCACATCCTTGGATACTGCCCTGCCATCAGCCCCAGTGGGAGGCACCCTCCCTGGCCCTCTCCCACCTCCAGTTCCCCACATTGACCAAGGCCATTCCCTGACCCGCCTCTTCAAGAACAGACCAGCAGCTCACCCCCTAGACAAAATCACTTCCTCTTTAATTGCTGTTGAAGAAGATTCACACCACCTGCCTTGGAGGAGATGAGGGGGGTATTGCCCCCCTACCCCCACCCTTCACCTCTCCCCAATTACCTGGTCCTTTGCAAAATATTTAGCCAGAAAAAAAAAAAAAAAAAAAGACCGGAAACAACTGACACAGAAGGCCCAAGGTCTGGGTTGGCTGAGGAAGATGGGGCTGGGCCAGGTAAATCCACCCCACCATATCCTTTCTAGGGATGAGACGGGGGCCTGGAAACCCTCCCAGCCACCTCATATCCTCCTTCTTAACCTGGCTGGGAGGGATCAGGGGGTTGAGGGATGGGTCTTGAGCTGCTCCAGCGGAAGGGAGGGGCTGGACAGGAAGAACAGTGGGGGAGGGGTCCCATTGCAGGGGTGCCCCCTACCCCAGATCACCACGGGCGCTGCACAGTCACAGGTACGCAGTCACGGTCACAGACACTCACAACCCGAGAGCACCCCCACCCCACCCCCTGCCCACCCCTGGCTTCCCCTACCCTGAACCGCCCTCCCCAAGCCCCTGCCCGCCCCCCGCCCCCTTGTAGGGGAACAAAGCAATAAATTACAAGGCCCCTCCCCAGTCCCCTTAGCCCGCTCCTGCTCCTTCCCTTCTCCCTCCCAAGATAGTAGTGAGGAGGGATCCAGGCTTTTGGCTCCCCCGACCCTTTAGCTTCCATCCATGGGTGGATGTAGGGGGACGTCCTGATTTCCACTCCTCATGGTCCCTTTCACGGAAAGGGTTGGGGACCCCCTACCCCCATGGGCAGCAGGGGTCCTGCCCTTCGCTGCCCTTCCCCCTTCACTGGGCAGTGAGATTAGCATGGAAGGGGTAGGGTCCCCCTTATTGGCCCCAAGACCCAGAGCTAGCCCTCCCACATACTAATTCCTCCCTGTGGCATGGCGTCGCCCCAGGAGCCAGCCTGGGTAAATGCTCCTGCCGTGGGATTGTCGAGCACAAGCAGGAATATGTCCTCCCCCCGCCCCTAGGGGGCGCGAGCGAGCACACCCAAACGGCCAGGGGCAGGGACTGCGGTGGGGGTGTCCCCTCCCGGAAACACCCACTGGGTAGACCCAGAGCAATCCGAGTGTGGAAACGGTGGAGAGGGGGCGTGTCGAGCTGGGGTCTCCATGCCTCGTTGGGGAGAGGGAAGTGAGTTTGTGTCTTCCGGGAGGCGTGGGGGCTGTGCCCTCGTGGGGGGAAGAAGTGCTCCCGTGGGGCGGGGTGCGGATTGGAGAGGTGAGTGGGTGCATCTGTCCAGCGGTCCACCCGGTGTGGTCGTGCCCGGCCCGTGTGGGGTGGGGGTGTCTTTCCCGCGGCGCAACTATACCAGCGCGACAGGGGCGTCGGCGCGGCCCACGCTGGCGGCGCTGCTCCGGCGGCGGGGGCTGGGCGTGGCGGTAATGCTGGGGGTGGTGGCCGCGCTGGGGGTGGTGGCTGTGCTGCCGCCCTCACCCGGGCAGCCATGCTGGAGAAGGATGTCTGCGCACAGCTGGCTTCCAGCCTGGCGGGCGTAGAACAGCGCGGTGCGGCCCTGCGCGTCGCGGGCGGAAACGTCGGCGCCGTACTAGAGGGCGGAGACAGCCGCGTAACCGTACGTCCCCGGACCTGCCCTCGCCCGCAGGTTCCCCGGGGTCGCCCGGCCCACCTCCGGGGTCCTTTTGGAGATCTCGGGCTCCTCTGCGCCTGGCTGTTTCCCAGACTAGACGGAGTCCTCGGAGGCCCCTTTACCATCCCCCTCTCACGTACCCACAGCAGCAGTTGCGTGATGACGACGTGGGCGAGCTCGGCCGCCAGATGAAGTGGGGAGCGAAGCTGCGGGTCCTCTACGCTGGTGTCCAGCGGCCCGTGTCGCGCATGGGCCAGAAGCAGGAGAACGGCTGCCACGTCCTGGGCCTGCACCGCGGCCCACAGCTGAAGGCCCAGCGGCTCCTCGGGAGTGCCCAGCGGCGCCAGGAACAGCAGCTGCTCGTATTTGGCGCGAATCCATGACTCGCGCTCCTCCCTGCAGGACCAGGGATCAACCGGAAGGGCTCTAGGGACCCCCACCTAGGACCTCAGCTCCCTACCCAGGGAATCCTCTCGGAAGCCGCACAGCCTAAGCCCACCCCTCTTCCCCTTCACGCGTACCGCGAAGAGTCCCGCGTGGGTTTGGCGCGGCCCCGCGTGTCGCTCTCCCACACGCGATTGGCCATGTCGTTGCCAATGGCTGTCAGCACCAGGGTCAGCTCCCGCGGCCAGTCGTCCAAGTCGAGCGAGCGAACGCGGGACAGGTGTGTGCCCAGGTTCCGGTGAATACCAGAACACTCGATGCAGATGAGTGCGCCCAGATTCAGGCTGGCCCACGTGGGATCTGGGGACGAAGTGCAGGGGTCAGCTCCTGGCCTAGCAGCATGGCAACCCAGCCGCACGGGCGCCCCAGCATTCACCAACTCCAGCGAACCACGCTCCCTCTCGGGCCCCTCCACTGCCCCCTTGCGCTCACTGGGGGCCCCGCAGTCCACGCAGATAGAGTTCCCCTTGGCGTTCCGGATCGCCTGGATGGCCACGGCTTCGCTTTGGCTGTCTGTGCGCAGCTGCAGAAATGGTTGGGTTTAGTGTTGACTCTCCCTGTGAGCCCTTCTCCGTACTCCTCAGACACTCACCTCTGCTCTCTGCCCACCCCCGACCCATTACCTTGACCTTGCTGCTCTCACAGCATTGCAGGCTGGCTAGGATTTGACTTTCGATAGCCTGAACCCAGGCGTCCCGCTCCTCAAAACTGGCTGCCTCAAAGTGCCACGTCTGACCAGTGCTGGACACGATCAGGAACTCGAAGTTTTCCTCTGGGTGGGGGGATGGGATGGGGTCATGAGGGACAGAATTCAAACAGGAGCTGCCTTTCCCAAACCATTCCTCCCTGGAATCCATCCCAAGCCCCCAGGAGTGGGGCAGAGGGGTTGGGAAAGCAGAGGGTGGGGGAGAGCAGGAAGCCCGAGCACATGCAGTGGAAGGCAGGGGAACCCCCACCCCTCTGCACCCCAGCTGAGCGCCCCACCCAGCTCCCCCGCTTGTTACCTGCTTTATAAATATTTCTTAAACTACCAAAGGATTTTAGTTTCCACATTTTGCGCTTGGCTGGTTTCCCGAAGCGAAGGAGATAGAGATAGAATGGAGAGCAGAACAGAGAAAGAGACCAAGAAAGGAGAAAAAGGAGAGGCAGGTGGAGAGATGGAGAGATGGAGACAGAAAGTGACAGAGAGTGCCAGAGACAAAGCAGGACAGACAGATGGGGAGAGAAAGCAGAACTAAAGTCAGTGGCCCCAGAGCAGAGTAGAGCGGAAGCCAAGAGCCATGAGAGTAGGCAGATCTGGAACCTGGGTCTGAGCACCCGGCAGAGAACAGGGGCAGTGGGCGCCAGTTATGACCGGTGAGGAGCCGGATCTCTGGGAGGGGAAGGGATGGTCAGGATCTGACTGAACATGGGGAAAGGGGACAGGAGGAGTTAACAGGCCTGGGGTGAGGGGTCGCTGGAGTTCAAAAGTCTCAAGGGTCTGGGGAGAGTCACTGGGAAGGGAATGGGAAACACTGTAGTCAAAGGCTGTTGGGGGAGCTTGGCAATCACAGCAAGTTATTGGGAACAGAGGCTGAGTGGTCAGAGCCCAGTAGCTGAAGAGTCAGCAGGGGACATTGAGTCCAGAGGCTGAGTCCCTGGGGGTCATGGGGCATTCTGGGTGCAGGAGCTGAGGGTGGTAAGCAGAGTTGAGGGCAGTAACAGGAACTGGAGAGTCATTAGGAGAGGGAGCAGGAGCTACAGACTTATGGAGGTCACTGAGAACAGGGGCTGGGGACTACGGGGGTAAAAGGCATTGGCAAGGGGATGGGAGGAAGCACAGGGGCTAAATTTTGTGCGGAGTGATAATGATAGTCAAGCACTCAGCTCAGGCACTTTTCCTCCTCCTGCAGGAGTGAGGCCAGGGATCTGGAGTTGGGGGTGAGGGTCCAGGGTAGGAGTGGAACTGCCCACCAGGGCCTCACCTTCAGCCTGCCCAGCTGAGCCTTCAGTCTTAGACGGTGTTGTCAACTTTTTCCTCCTCTGCTTCTTCACCATGGGAGAAGGAGGGGGTTCCCGACTCAGTGGGCTCAGGTCTCCAGATGGGGTACAGTCTTGGGGAGGGGGACACAGCTGTCTCAGTTGTCCCCTCCACAGATTTCCTGATTTCTCCAAAGCCTGTCTCCCCTGAACTAGCTTTGGCATTTTAGGGTCCCCCTCCTCAGCCAACCCTCTCTAGGGGGTCCCCCTTGATCATTCCTGGGGAGGAGGGCAGATGAGTGGTTTAGAGTCAGACCTGCTCTCAGATCCTGGCTCTGCCACTTACTGGCCTTGAGACCTTGAGCAAGTCACTTAATCTTCTGAGCCTCAGTTTCTTCATCCCTAAAATGGGAATAATCTTGACCTGACAAGGTTGTTGTGAGGATCACTCGTTACAATGTTACTTGCTTTTTTCAAAAAGTACATATTTCCAAACATTCCAAACATTGATGGCTGACTATGTGCTAGACAATGTTCTCAGTTTAAGCCTCAAAGCAACCCTCTGAGGTAGAAACTATTATCTCTGCTTTACAGATGAGGAAACTGAGGCATGGAGAGGTCAAGTAACTTGCCCAAGTGGCAAGCCAGGATTCAAGTTCAGGCAGCTTAGCTCTAGAACCCACTTGTCTTAACCATTATGCTAAACACAGAGCTTGGTGCCTGGCACCCAGCTGATGCTCAGGGTGTCCACTCATGCACTGAGTCCAACCTTGAATCTCCCACCCAAGTTTCATTTCCCACCACACCCCATCTGGATCTGGAAGACAGTGGACAGAGGGTGGGTCCTCACTGACCAGTACTGAGGGCTCGGGCCAAATTCCGGTCTGGCTTCAGCAGGTGCTTAGATGTCTGGTCTGGTGGTGGCTGCAGGGAACTGGGGCTGGGGCTTGGGCTTGGGGTGGGAGTGGTGGCTTCTGTCAGAGGGGAAGAAGATAAATCCTCAGTGAGCCACACAGTCTCTGGGCCCCATTCCTTATGTGGTCCCTCTTTATCACCCATCTTCCTGCTTAACTGGTCCTAGCCCCAACTTCCCTTATACCCCTCCTTTATCCTAGCCCTGGCCCCTCTCCTGCCCCTTTGTCATCAGCCTCACTCACCAGTGCCTTCCCCCATCTGGACAGTGCTCATGTCCTTGACCAGGCCATTGATGCTGGCTGAGGGACCAAAAGCAGAGATGGCCCGTGGAGGCCGCTTGCCAGGAACTTTGACTGTTGTTCGTAGCAAGTCCATCTCCTTGCCGTGTGTACTGTGGATGTAATCCTGCAGGAGTATAAGGGTTGAGAGTGTAGGGAAGGTTAGGGTGCTCAGTGGTGCTGGGAAGCACTGAACAATAGAGGCTAGAGAAGGACTGGAGAGGGGGCCCTGGGAGCTGACTGGGTTGGGAAGAGCCAACAGACTGGGCCCAGCACTGTCTCCTCCAGAAAGCATCCCTGGATGGCAGGCCAGGTGGAGGTCCTTCCTCCATTCTTTCCCACTAGACTGTAAGTCCTTGGGAGGTGTATTCACATTCCTATCTCCAGCATGGGCATGTGGTAGGTGCCTAACAGATGTTTGCTAGACTGAAGAGAATAAGACTAGTGCTTCCCAGAAACAATGTTAGTGTTTGTCAGAGGCACAGACTGGAAGAGCCAGTGTGGCCCAGCCAGTCTCTGCCACTCACGTTAATGCTGGGGTGGTAGAGGAGGAAGCCATTACTGGAGAGGGTCACATATTTCTTTTTCCATTCTTTGTTCAAGGAGTTGCCACTTCGCTTTAGTAGGAAGCTCTGGAGAATGGAAAGAGACACGTGGGAAAAAACAGTAAGACCAGGTACCCCCAGCCTGCCCTTGGCCCCCGGTCCACCCACCTGTTTGATGGGAATGGCTCGTCCACTCCCCGTTGTCTCTCCCCGACTGTCCAAGCTCCGCTTCTCAGAGTCACTGCCCCGACGATTCTGGAATAATTATCAGCATCAGTTAGAGGATGGATGGAGGGATATACTGGTGGATGGGACAGGGAAGACAGATGAAGAAGGGCCTGACAAAGAGGTCTAGGGGCCAGGGAAGATGGGCAGGTAACAGGGAACAAGCAGATGGTGGTCACAATGTCCAATACCGCAAAAAGGCTGGTCCTACGCTTGGCTGCCCGGTGCAGGGACCCCGGAGTGCTCAATCCAGCCACTGCAGCTGCTTCGGCTCGGAGCTCCCGGTGACCAACATTGGGTGAGGATGGGAGGGAAGAAGAGTAGTCGCTAGTGTGTCCCCCGTTACTAGCCTGCCGGTGGATGGAGGCGTCAGAACAGCTGAGATGCCCCCACCCTACCAAGCTAGTTAGACCTAGTGATGTGGAATTTGAGACATTCCTTCATCTCATCACGATTTGTTTGTACTAGCAATAATAAAACTCCTCACTAGCGTTGTCACAGTGCTTTAGATTTTGCAAAGGTTGACTTCACAAGTATTATGCCATACAATTTTCCTGACAACCTTGGGAGCTTTAGGTGAGTTACTCAAGGACACTGCAAATGGTGTTTTAAACCTGGTTGATTTCTAGTCCAATGCATTTTCTACAAATGGTGTCACTGCTATTTCCATCTGCCCCCACCCCCAACCTCCTAGGGTTCTCTGTACCTGTCCTTGGATCCCCAACCCCTCCTCTGATTCCTACCTGTCCCCCGCAGTGGACTCTGAAACCCTAACTCACCTGCCCAGCTACAGGAGTGGAAGCAGCTGAGTGGCTTGGGGAGCTGGGGAGGGACTTGCAGGCAGCCAGAAGCTGTTGCTGTTTGCGCAAGGTCACCACCTTCTGGGCCACTGAGGGAGGGGAAGGGGAAGGAGGTGTGAGCAGAGCAGATACACAAGAGCGCCCTTTAATGCCCAGCTCTGAGAAATCCCCAGGAGATAACATAGGCCCCTACTTCCTTGTCACTGTGGACTTCATGCCACCTGTGGCCTTGCCAGCTCCTCCTGCCAGAAGGACCTTGTGGTTTTTAAGCAAACCTTCTCTGTCCTTCCTGATCCCTCCTCCCTCCCACGCAGGCTAATTTCCTGTCACTCACAGAGAAAAGCCTGTCCTCAGCTCCCTGACTCCCACATACGCAGGGAATCACCACACTCACCCTCCTGGAAGACCCGGTCCACGTTGAGCCCATAGGTGGCACAAGTCTCATAGTAGCTGCAGCGCTTCATATCGGCACACAGAGCCCTGGCACGAGCGTCGCCCACAACCCGAGGGGAGGAAGCACTGATCCTGTCTGAGGGGACAAGAGAGGAGCAGGATTGGACAGGGGGGTCCCGTCCCCACTCTGCTGCTTTCCTCTCCCTCGGGCTCCAGGCTCAGGCTGGGCTCACTCGGGACAGTGTGTGAGAGCATCCGTCCTGTGACCCACTGGAGCGGGAGTGTGTAACGCTTTTGTGAACGCGGGGCCCAGCTCACGTGCCCAGCTGCCACATGAGTACTAGGTGAGCTCTGTGTGTGTGTGTCTTCAAAGCATACTTCAGAGGTGAACAAAGCTTCCTGCTAAGGTCTGAAATGGCGGAGAATCACCAGTAACAATCACTCTGCCCTGCAAATAATGAACCCCAAACTGAGTGGGAGGACACCTGGCACATAAACTAAGAAGAGGTTGAATGTCCGTGGGTAACAGGTGGACTGTTCATCTGCAGCAAGAAACCAGGAGGCCAGCGACAGGTGGAGGCAGGCACCTGCAGGACAGGCATCCAGACAGAAAGTCCTGCCAGCTGCATGCAGGCAGGCACTGGAGAAGCTTTTCTTGGCTCCGGTGGAAAAGAGGGCCTAGTGACTCCCATTTTCTCCATCATTTCGTTCATGTTTTCTCTTTGTTTTCAAGTAAGTTCTTTTGAAAGGTGTCGGCCTCACTCTGTTGGAGCAGGGGGAAGCTGGGAAAGGCTTTCTATCCACACTAGGGCCTGAGACTTTCTGCGTTTCCCATGGTGGTGGCATCGGGAAATGGCAAGGAGGGGCTGTGTGTGAACACCCGGTAGATGACATCTCAGGAATGAAAATTGCTACTGTACTCTCCTTTTCTTCCTGGAGAGTCCCCTTTTCTCTCTCAGGCCTTGGGAAGTTTGGTTTAATGACTCCCTTATTCGGAAATCAGTCTTCTTCTAAAAGGCTGCTGAAACCCAAGTGGCCGTGTCTACACCTTACCAAGCTCTCACCTAGGCTGGGCAGCACCCAGCGCGACTCCCCTGAAAACATGGCTTCCCCAGCCCCTCCTTACCTTGTGTCCCCACCAGCGCCAGGGCCAGGCCTCCTCGTCCCTCCCCGCGAAGCGAGCTCAGCTGCCCATGGAGACGGCTCACAGCTTGGAAACTGCTCTCATCCTCCAGGCTGAAGACCAAGATCACAGCATCTGCCCAGCCTGAGAACTTGCGGAGGGTGAGGGAGCAAATGGACAGTCAGACAAGTCCACTCCTCTGGATGCTATAACCAGGGAGACCTGGGAAACCAGAGCCCTCTCCTTTGGCCAGTACTGACGCCAGCCCACCTGCCTACCCTATCATCTCACCCCTCACCTTGGCATCAGGCGCTCCAGCTTCCTCTCGGATCAATACCAGATGAGTCTGTCCATCTACCAACATTTCTTTCTTGTGTTGCTCACCTGTCCACCAGAAGAGTTGGAAGTGGTAGGAGGTCAGAGGTCACAGGTTAGGAAACCTCCCCTTGTTCCTTGTACTTTAGCTATCATGGCCTCATCCTTCCCTCTGGCCTCCACACCTGCATGGTCATTGATCACACTGCCTAGTCCTTGATCCCAGATCCCTGACCCCAATCCTTAGCTTTTATGGCTCCTGAGAACTCACTCTCTGTCTTCTCCAGCACCTGGTATGAACCGGTCAGGAATCGATGGATGAGCGATGACTTCCCACTCCTGGCATCACCCAGCACACCCTGAGGACAAGGTTGTAGAGCAGAGATTGTGGGAATTAAGGGGAGGTAGGATGCTTGGATCTGGACCCTCCAGAGAACTCAAAGGGACTGACAATGTTAAGTCATCCAAGCAGGGCCCTACACGGCCTGGATGACAGTCAGGAGAGAGCATTCAGGAGGATCAGGCCATGAATGTGGTAAAAAAAATAATCCTGAAGTGGCCCACAAGCTGAAGAATGTGAGCAATTCAGTTCCATTTTTCGGTGTTGTGTTATTTAGGAAACATACTAGATGTATGTGTGGTGGGGAGCATGTCAGAATTCTAGGGAAAAGTTTTACCCAATTCTAGGCAACAGAACATGAAGGGCTAATGGGGAGATGTTAGAAATGATGAGAAGCCTGGAAGAGGACCATGGACAAGCAGGAAAAGGGACACTAGAGAAGACAAACTTGTAAGGATGTATCAAGTCCCAGGAAGGTGCTATGAAGGTAGAATCTCAGACCTAGAAAACTGTTGCCCATTCTGACAGAGAAAGGAAAGAGGTGAAGGGGAGAGAGCTGAGTGTGCAGTGGGTAGGAGGTCAGCCTTCACACAGACGAGGGGACTGGGTACATACCAGGCGCAGTTCAGGAATGGAGCGGCTCAATGTCCATTCTTGGCTATTGACCACAGCCTCTGTAATGGGAAGAGAGTCAGAAGAAGAGCTGCTCCAGGCCCAGAAGGGCTCCAGCCCTCAACTACCTCTCCTCCTTTTGCAGCTGCCTTGCCTGGGCTGGAAAGCTGCGTGGAAAGGCTAGGTTGGAGAGTGGTCCCCAGGCCTCCCATCCTAGCTGCTCTTCCCACAGTTGTTGCTGCCGCTCAGTGGTTGCTTAGCAACAGAGCCAGCAAGACAAAAATACTTCAGTTGGCATCTCCCTTAAAGCACATCCCAAAACGTAGGTCCCTGCCCCAGACCGGGGGACCGGGGCTCTAACAGTGGCAGGTTCTTCCCTCTGGAAGAATAGAAGGTTTCCTCCCCACTGGCCTGATTCCCAGGGCAGATCCCAAGAAGAGTGGCTGGGACAAAGAAGGGAGTGGGTCTTCCTCAATCTCCATTTCACAGGTGAGAAACTGAGGTGAGGGATATCCTTCCCTCTATTCAAGGTCAAAGGCATAGTGGCCGTGACCCCTCCCCACAGCCTGAGGAATGGAGCTTGGATTTTTCTATGCCTCTCTCTCCCATACCCTTCCAATAAGCACCCTCCAAAAGAACTGTGGGGAAGGGCTTCATTCCCTGGCCGAGAGAAGCCACAAGCCTGGGGAAGGATAGGGGGGCGGGAGAGGGAAGGATGCTCTTTCCGCCCGCCGCCGGGTCCATCCCCCGCGCCTGACACTGGCCGGACGTTCCCGGGGCGCCGCAGCTGCGGCGGGAACTCTGGGATCCGGAGCCATCTGCTCCCACCCGCTCCAGAGCCAAACCCTGGGGGCCGCCCCCGCTCCTGGACCCGCCTCCTTTCCCAGGAGTGTGAGCCCAACCAAGAGTCCCTCGGCTCTCTTTTCCAGAAAATAAATAATAAATAAAGACATCCCCCGGAAAAAAACACTACTTTCTCCATACCCCCTCCCAAGTCTCCAGGGGTAAGAATTGCCTTTGCTGCAATTCTGCGCCCCCCCCCCAGTCACTCCCGGTCAGCCGCCTGGGGGTTTCAATGCTGCACTGGGGCCGGGGTGGGCTGTGGGGGAAGTGAGGCTTCCTATCCGCCCCCTCTCACTTCACATTCAAGTATTCAGCACGTTCCAGCCCCCACGCACTCCTGTTGGGCCCAGTCCGCCTTCACCGCTTGGAAAGAAACACAGCCCCTCCCTGTTGCCTCACTAGCCTGCTCTCAGTTCAGGGGAAGACCTGTCCCTGGCGAGGAACTGCCTGCAAGGTCACTCTCATGCCACCGACCCCAAGTGCTCAGGAGAAATTGAGGCTTCCTTATCCCTTTCACCTTCAGTGTTCCTCTGGGCAAGGCAAAGTCCTGTTTCATGCTCCCAGAGTCCAGCTGAGGTTGGAAGAGGGGTCTGGGGCTTCTCTGGGAGCAATTTCCTACAGTCACTCTGACCAAGGGCATTATTTCTCCAGAAAGCTCTGAGGCTTTCTGAGTGCCTCTGAAATCAAGTCATCTCTTATGTCGCACAATGTCTATTCACTGACACCAAGACTTCTGATCCTTTGCCCCAATCCTTGAAGGAAGAGGGAGCCTAGTTCATTGGCCCACCCAAGAAAGAAGCTTCTCTGAGTCTATCCAGCACACCGTTCCCCTATCCCAAGCTGAGCATTCCAGGTACCCTCCCCTCCTCTATCTCAGACCCTCGTCCTACTCACTAGGGGAGGCGCGGAGCTCTGCACCCAGCAGCTCCCTGGACCCACTGCCAGAAGACAGGACCGGGGGTCCAGGAGGAGGCCCAGAGCCAGGAGGCCCCCCTGTGCTCTTGGTAAAGATGCCGCTGATAAACTTGAGCATCTTGCGATCTCGAGTGGATGCTCGGCCCCCCTCCCGGCCCCGCTTCAGCCCCGGAGCTGGAGGCTCCAGAGTGATTGGAGGTGCAGGCCCAGTGGGCAGCCCGGAGGTGGCGGTGACAGCAGCGGCTGGAGCCAGGGTTGCTGGGACTGTTAGCGGAGGAGGAGAGCCGGCAGGAGGTCCTGGGTGCAAGTCACTGTTGTCCAAGGTCTTACTCTTGCCTTTCCGAGGGGACAGCTTCCCTCGGGCTCCAGGCCCAGCCCCGACCCCGCCAGAGGTCGTGGCTGCCGCTCCCCCTCCCCCGGCGGCGGCTGTGGCAGCAGCGGCAGCGGCAGCGGCAGAAGCTCCAGTCCCCGCGCTGCTCTTTGACACCTTGACCCTGGGCTTGCCCTCGCTTTCCGGCCATGACAAGCGGCTACCGGCGCCCTTGCCCCCGCCGGCTTTGGCGCCACTCGTGGTCACGGTCTTGCAAGGCTTGGGAGCCGGCGGAGGAGGAGCCACCTTGAGCCTCCGGCTGCCGGTGCCGGGGTGCGGGGAGGACGAGCCGGGGACGCCGCCGCCCGCCCGGCCTTCGGGTTCCGGGCCCCCCCAGCTCGGGCTGCTGAGCAGGGGGCGCCGGGAGGAGGTGGGGGCGCCCCCAGGCTTGGGGTCTGGACTCAGCCCCCCGGAGAGAGGGGGCCCCGGAGGGGCGGCCCAAAGGGAGAGGCGGCGGCCGGGAGCGGGAGAGACGGGGCGGGCCGGACTGGCCGGAGCCGGGGACAGGGCGGGGGGCTCCGCGCCCCCGGCGCCCGCGCTGCTCGTGCTGATCCACAGCGCATCCTGCCGGTGGAAGAGACGCTCGTGCCGCTTCTTGCCCGGCTCCTCCGCGCCTCGGGGGCTGCCAGGATCCCCGGTCTCCGCACCTCTGGTCCCTGGGGCGCTGGCTGCGGCCGCAGACGGAGAAGGCGGCGGCGGAGGCACCGACTCGAGCTTGACCAGGGTCAGCGAGATGAGGTAGGTCGTTGTCCGGCGCTGAAGCGCGCCCGCGCCCCGGCTCATGGGGCCCCGAGACCCCCGAGCTGGGGAGGGGAGGGGACTCCCCCGGACTGCCTCAGGGGGGCCCAGCCATGGGGCCGCCCTGCTCGCTGCCCCCAGCCCCTAGACCCCGCTGAGCCCCCGGCCCGGCTCCGCTGTCGCCGCCGCCTCCGCCGCCTCCGCTTGCGCCCCCCTCCCATCACACGGGGCGCCCCCTCCCCATGCTCCCCGCCCTGCGCCCCCACCCCGTTGGAGCCCTGGGACCTTGGTGCTGCTCCGGGGAGGCGCGCCGGACCCTGCACCCCGGCCTGGGTAGGAGCGCTGAGATGGGCGGGGGAGGGCGGGGAGGACTGTAGTGGGGGCAAATAGGGGAGAGGGAGGAAAAGGGGGCAGAAAAGAGGAACCCGAAGCTAAGGGAGAAGAACTGGTGCGGGGGAGGCAGGGGCGGGGAATGGGGACTCAAGGGACAGGGGCTGCGGATAGGGGTCGGAGAGGGGGGTCTTTAGGAAGGTAGGAAGCTAATGGAGCTGGTCGTGCGGGGGATTCGCTGGGGCGCCAGGAGGATGCTGGGGATGGAGATACAGGCGCCGGCGGGGGAGGAAGGAGGGAAGCCAGAGGGGATGGGAGCCCACGGGTCTGGGGTCTGGGAGGGGAGGGGCGTGAGATCCGGGCGCAGGGTCCGGGGGCTCGCCAGGGCTCGGCTCGGTCCGGATGCGCGCTGTGTCCGGGCGCTCCCCTCACAGTGAGGAGGAGGCGGCCCCCCGCCCCCCCCACCCTACCTCCCCCCCACCTTCTCTCCACCAGCACGGCTGTCTGCGAAGGCGGTGCAAAATCCAGGACTGGATTTCCCTCCCAAATCCTGGGCTGGATTTCTTGGAACCTGGACTCACCTCCTCCAAAACTCTAGCCCCTTCCCCTGGCACACCACGGTTAGGGAGATCTACTGTTAGGTGTGGCATTTAGGGACAAGAGTAAAAATCGATTTATGGGTGGACAGTCCTGAGCGAAAACGGAGCAAACACGGGTTTACTGCCAATCCTGGGGAAGCTGACGTGAGAAAGTGGGGAGCCCTGAAATCCCTTTCCCAGGACCCCTTGTTTCTTCCAAGTACTCTCACGCAGTTCCTTTCCCCAAGACCCAGCCCCTTCGACCACCTCCACCCTCCACACGCAACAGATTGACCCGGCCTCGACTTGAGCCTAACTGTCCCAAAGTGAACTTGGAAAGTGTTCCCTAGGGATGGGGACAAATATGGAACTTAGCAGGGTGGGTGAAAGGAGGGGGGTGCTTCAGGAGGGGAGAGATCTGCAAGGTCGAGGAGCCCAGGCCGAAAAGTGAATCAAAATGTTCCAGCTCGGGGTAGAAGGAGAAGGAATACGTCTACAGATTGACGCCACTCCCCCCCCCCAATACCAAAATGCATCCTGTCTCCATAGCAACCGCAGCTCCAAGAGTGCCTCGGAAACAGCGGGGATAAGCAGAGAGGAGGATCGGTGGGTATGGTGGGTGGGGGCACCTGCCAGGGGATTTGGGGTTAAAGAAGGCATCACCTTCACACCTGATTACCCACGTGTGGGGTATTTAGCTCCCCGAATATAAAGACCCTCTCAATTGAGGCAGCGCTAACAGGCCTCTTCTGGTTTCCATTCAGTCTCCTGAGGCTTTTGGGGTGGGGCTCTTTTAGAAGGTTAAAAAGGAGATAGACAGAGAACGAGAAACGTCTGCTCTGTGTCCTCCACCTCTGTAGAGACCCTGGAGTTGAAGGCTCACTGTCCTCCAGCCCAGGCGAAGGTTGAAGGGGTTAGGGCAATGAGGAGCAGAGACTGAGACCAACCGCTGTGGGGCGGGAGTTGGAGGAGGCCTCCCCTCAGACTTGGAGACCCCTCCCCGACACTCGGGGAGTCTCAGCGTTCCCCTAATTTGGCGTTCCACCCTCCTGACGCAGCGGAGACTATAATAAGTGCTGTCGTGGGCGGCTCTCAGAGGCAGGAGCCGGCGGCAGCGTGCTCCGCCTGGCAGGGGGTAAGGGGGTGGTACCAGGATGCTGGATGCCGTTTGTTCTCCCTGAGACCCGTACCCAATCCCTCCGCAGTCCTGTCTGGAGGTCAGCAGCCCTCCCCAGTGCTGCGCCCCTCCTACCACCCGCCCCCCCACCCCCACCCCCACCCCCAGCAGTAGGATGACACCATCCCCAGAACAGGAGACCTTTCAGCAACCTTTTCCAAAAGAGAGGGTGACGATTTGTTGTTTCTTAATTTTCCTTCCTTCCTTTGGTGGCCTCAGTTTTCCTTTATGTTCAATGGGAACAGAATGCTGACTCTTGGGGAAGGAGTGGAACAAATCACTTATGAAGAGTGGTCTTTTCAGAGAGCTCAGCCTCCACCCCTCCTCACTTGCTCCTCTCCAGAGCTAAGCTGAATTCCTCTACCTGGCCTGAACTTCTCTCCTACCCCCTCTTTTTTTTCCCCCACAGAGGTGGGGCTTGGAGTTCCTCTCTGGGAGGCCTCATGGGGCCACTCCCCCAGGTCTGCAGTTCCAGCTGCTAAGACTGCAGGGAAAGTATCAGCTGTAGTTCCTGACAAAGGGTGGGGGACGGGAGATGAGAGGGGCACCAGCCACAGAAGGGCAATAGGAAGGGATCAGGCTGTTCCCTTAGGAACCTGAGCTAAACTGTTCCTTCAAGTTATGCTCTGATGGCCTCTGCCATCAGGAGGTATCCTTGATGAAAAGAATGGTCTCTTGCCTTCTTGCCCCACCCCCACCCCCAGGTAGGCAACTAAGAATGGAGAGGCTGGAAGAGACCAGGATATGATGGAGGATGTGTTTCTCCCAGACACCTTTCCTGAACAAAGTAGCCAGCTTTTATAGCTCTTTATAGCCTCAGAGGCAAATGAGATGAGAGCAGACTGGAGAAGACCTCCAGCTCCACCAGTTCCTTAGTGGTGGGGCCTTGTGGATAGAGAGAAGCTGTTTCTGCCAGGGCCCCACCACAAGACTGAAGGCAGGGGTGGGTAGGAGGATGTGGCGGATGGTGTTGCCATGGCAGCACTTCCTCCCTGTGTTGTCATCACTTGCTCTAATGGCACTAAGGAGGTAGAGCGGAAGGTGTGTGTCGGGGGGAAGACAGGAACAGGAGCACGGGGACAAAAGGAGGCCAAGAAGAATTCTGGGGACTTCTCTGCACTTTGGCTGCACAGAGCATGATGTGTTGAGTGTTGGTGTGTCCCTGGGAGCCTGAGATTCTTTGCGTGGTGTATTTCAATGTGGTGTGTGTGTGTGTGTGTTGTGTGTTTTCTGGAGAACAGCTGGAGAACAAGAGGTCACTGATCCTTCATGGGTCCTGGGAATGACCACATTATCCAGTCCCAGAACCTCCTGCCCTAGACTTCTTCCCACCCTGGACTTTCCAAGCAGGGTCCAAGACTACCATGGGTCTGCCATGGCCTGCTCTCCCCATGCTCACCCACTTCTCCATTGCCAAGGTCAGCTCAGCAATGACCTGTATTTTGATCCTCTGAGAAAAGAGAAGGATCAGAGTTGGGAAAAGAGGAAGAATGACACCTCCCATGTCTGTTTCCATCCTTTCCAAATGTATTCTTCCCCAGATTCCCAGCTCCATCTTGGAGACTAGAAAGTGGCTGATTGGAAAGTGATGTATGACCAGCAAGCCCTTCTATGTCCCTACTGGTCCCCAATACACCCAAGTTGGGAGCTAACCCTTATCTTACCTTGTACGACTTCCAGTGAGGCCTGAATGCTGTCCCGAAGTTCAGAGTCGCTCACCCTCTCTGCCAGCTTCCTGAGGCGGCTTAGAGCCCGCCTGGCCACCTCATGTCGTCTGACTTCTGCTCTCACTGCAGCTACGGCCAACTGCCTCTGGGCATGCATGTTGCCCAGACTTGTCCTGGGGGGCTAACAGCAACCTCTGGTCCCGAGGCCCATGTCCCTGCAGCCCCCAAACTCCAAAAGGCCCCTTCTGCTGTGCCCCAGAACTCCCCGCCCCTGCCCGCCCTTCCGTCTGTCGACTTCACTTCCTGACTGGTGAGTTTCAAACCCACAGCCTGGGTCAGCACTACCTCCTGCACCACCCACCCTCTCTAGCGTTGGCTTATCGGCTCTGCCAGCCTGCCCCTGCTACGATTCCCCAGACAGGTGGATGGAGATACCTTAACAAGCATCCTAGGGCCTCCTGTGGGAGGTGGCTAATTAAGACGGGTGTTGCTGCTGGGAGAACGTGGCATGTCTGGTCCCAGGTGCAATCCTAAACTCTTGGTGACCTACCAGGGTTTATGTTCAGTCTCAAACTCTTACAGGAATCCATACACACTTGGTCTGGCACCTTTAACATCCTGCATTCCAGCTTAGTTGTACTCGCCACCCACTCTGTATATCCAAAGAGCTTGCATACTTACACCTTGCAAGGTAACCCTCCTTTGGTTGACTAACCCACTGTAACCGCCTCCTGCTTAAAAGGGTCAAGTAGTTACAGGGAGAACAGGTTATAGAAGACAGTAACCTATAACCAGACAAAACCACTATGCTCCATGTTCAATTGCTTTCATAATAATTAACTTGTCTATAACACTTAATAGTTTACAACATATTTTCATGTACATCATCTTCATGACAGGCCCAAAGGGGCAGTATTTTTATCCCTATTCTGCAGAAAAGGAAACTGAAGCTCAGAGAGGCCAATAAGAGGTGAAACAAAGATATTGATCTAGGTTTTCTGATCATAATTCTGATGCCCTTCTCACTACACCACACAGCCAAGATGCTTGCCAACCAGTTCCCCTTATCCTTAATACCACTGTCTTGCCCTTGATTTAGGAAATGGGAAGAAGAGGGTGGATGAGGAATTGAGGGAAAGAATGAAGATGCAGGATCAGTTGAAGGGGAAAAGAGTGGACAGTTTGATCTAATCACTTTGTTTCAGGACTCAAACCTTTCTGACCCTGCCAAATGTCTCTTCTCCTGCGTATCTTATTGATATAAATTTATAAAGGATAGAGGATTATAATATGTGAGTGTGTAGTTGGCAATAAGAGAATTAGGGGAGATAAGAGAATTAGGGTTGGGATTACCCATTGGAACCTGAAAACAGCCGAAACAATACTAACAATGAGTGTTTACTATGTGCCAGGGACTGTTCTAAGCATTCTATGTGCATTAACTCATTCAATTTTCACAGCAACCCAGAAGGTAGGTGTGTTGTTATTTATCCCTATTTTACAGATGAGGAAATAGGCACAGGGAGCTTAAATAACTGTCTGAAGTTTACACGGCTAGTAAGTGGCAAAGTTGGAACCCATGCAGTCTGACTCTCGCAGTTAAGACAATGCCACTTATGCAGTCGTGGAATCTAAGTACACATTAATGTAAATCATTCTGTGGAATTGAAGGGAGGTTTTTCATTTGTGTTTCTACTATGACTGCCTCTTTCCTGGAGGAAAGAGGAACTGTATGTTTTCCTATCCGCAGTGTGTCAAAGCATTCAATAATAAACGTATATTGATCAGCCACAATGCCCGCCCCCAGAGTGAAAATGTGGAGACTCCTCCTTCCTCTCACATTTATACGTAGTCAAGACCCCTCCCTTTGTCATTTTTTTTTTTTTTATGAACCCAGGATCAGGCATGTGCTCCAAAGATGCCAGCACACTCATGTCTGTACCTGTGGCTTTGTCACATACAGCAATGCGCCGGCCCGAGGCTGCTGCTTTTCACATTGAATTTCTAGCATATCCAGACCCCGTTAGGAGGGGATGTGGAACAAACTACGTGTACTAGTGGACACACTTGCAAACACGTGAGGATTTGCTGGGTGTTGGCTGTGCCCAACTCGGGGCCTCTGCGGTCGGGCTAAATAGTTCAATATTTTGCCTCTCTGGGTGTTCCCGGGTGTGACGCAATAGCAACAAACAGGGGCGTCATCATGAGGTCACTGCAAGACAATGGGAAAGGGGCGGGGAGGGTGCTCCCTTGAGAGGAGCCCTTTCACCCTGCTCTCGAAGTAACACCTTGTCTCTTCACCAGACTCTTCCCCTCGGATTAGCTTTCCTCCATCTGCGATCACAGAAAGCTCCGTTTTCAACCTGGGGTTTTGAAGTTTAGGCTCTGGCCCCTATGAGAATCTCTGGAGGGCCTGCCTCCAGTTTTAAGTTTCATCCAGTAAAAAAACCTTTAGGAGGAGCCGGTAGGCGGGTCAGTGACACAGTACAGATTGATTGGCATTCAAGCCATCGAAGTCCTGGATTAGCCCTGAGTTTCGCCAATCCAAAAGCAGGGGTGGGACGGTGCAGGCGCAGAGGATTAGGTTTGGCTGGACTCGATTTAAAGAGACAGAAGCTGCCGCGGTCCAAGAAGACAGTCCCCAAGACCCTCCCCCCAAGTCCTTGGGACCACTTGGGTCCCCAAAGCTGGGGAGATGGTTTGCGGAGGATTTGCCTGCTCCAAGAATGCGCTGTGCGCGCTCAACGTGGTCTACATGGTGAGGTTTTGGAGGTGGGGGAAGCTTCAGGGCCGAAAGGCAAATGGGAAGAATCTCTAGGGGACTTCCGGTGGGGAGAGGGGTGTACTGGGGGTTCCGGGAAAATTCCTGGGGACTTCCGGCGAAGAGGGAATTCCTGGGGACTTCCGTGGGAAGAGGGGAGACTTCCGGTGATCAGAGGGTTTGTCTGGGGGTGGCAGTAATAAACTGAGGTATAAAGGCCCAGCCCTCCCTCCTGTGAACTTCGGTTTCTCCCAAAATAGAAGTGATGGATGAAGGCAAATGTTCCGTTTTATATTCCCAGACTCCACTATCTTTGCCACCTCCCACCCCACTCCAGCCATTATGACCTCCAATGGGGGTGCCCAGGGATGCTCCTGGCCCTGAAATCACCTCCTCTCCCTCATTCACACACAACCTAGTTCTCCATTTTTGCCCAAGCTCTCCCCCACTCCCCCCGCGCATGATTTTTAGCTGTGCTGCACAATAGAATTCTTTGAGATGTATCTTGCTCTTTGTTTCCCCTAGCTGGTAGGCTTGTTGCTCATTGGAGTGGCTGCCTGGGCTAAGGGCCTTGGTCTCGTATCCAGCATACACATCGTCGGAGGAGTCATTGCTGTGGGAGTCTTCCTTCTTCTCATCGCGGTAGCTGGACTGGTGGGTGCTATCAACCACCACCAAGTACTGCTATTCTTTGTATCCTGACCTGAAGTGATGGGGGCTTTTGGGAGGGCTGAGTCAACGAGGAAGAAATTAAGAGAGGCTAGGAAACCTCAGGGATCTTGGGGGTGTCTCCTTGCCCTCCCCTATAGTCTATGAAACAAAAATTGACGATTTTATTGTTTTCAACGGACATGGTTGTACAAATTGTATGAATAGATGAGTTCTGATGGTTTTTGCAGGTGGAACAAAGGAATCTAGGAATTTTTTTTCCCGTAACTCTTCCTCTCAGTACATGATCATCCTTGGTTTGGTCTTCGTCTTCCAGTTTGTAATCTCTTGCTCATGTCTGGCTATTAACCTAAGTAAACAGGTAAGAAGGTGCCCTTTCAAATACTTGCTTCTACCCCCACTCCACCCCCCCCCCCCCCAACTCCTTACTGTCAGTCTGACCCTAAAGATCATTCTTAGGTCCACTACGTCCAGACTTGAGCCATTTGCTTCTCTGGGAGGTCTGGCTAATCATCCATGAGGATGATCCAGAAGGAGGTGGATAGTTGTAGTGCCTGCACCTTCGCTTCTAAAGGACGTTAACTCCCTTTGCTCCAACAGGGAAATTGAGGCACTTGACCTGGGATCAGGATTCTTAGGGAGGATTTGTAGGGGAGATTCTTAAGGTTAGCAGCATCAAATAATTTCCCTCTGCTTGTATCCTCCAGACAGATGTCATTAATGCTTCTTGGTGGGTCATGAGCAATAAGACCCGGGATGAACTGGAAAGAAGTTTTGATTGCTGTGGCTTGTTCAACCTCACAGCCCTGGATCAACAAGATTACGCTTTCTGCACTGCAGTGAGTTGATTTGGGAAACTGGGGGAGGGTTAGGAAAACTGGGTAAGGACAATGCCCAAATTGGCAGGTTTGAGTTTGAATGTGAATGCCTCTCTCCAGCAGCACACTTATCTTGGGTGGGTGTGCTGGTGGGGGTTGGAGGATGGATACAAAAGCTGGAGATTTAGCCAAGTGGGATTCCAGTCTGTAGCATACTGATCAGAAACTGGAAAAACAATTTCTAGGGCCATCCCCTTAAGTATTAGGATAGAGTAGCTTAGCAACCCTGCATCCTCCAAACAGACGCGTTCATCTTTTCCTCAGATCTGCAAGAGCAGGAGCCCCACATGCCAGATGTGTGGCGAAAAGCTTCTTAAGCACTCAGATGAAGCCCTGAAAATTCTGGGGGGTGTTGGACTCTTCTTCAGCTTCACAGAGGTAACATTCTCCAGTTCCCTAATACATACCCTCTGTCTTCAGGCCTTAGCCCCAGAGATTCAGAGTTGGTGCTTATCTCTTTTCCTTTGCTTCTACAGATCCTTGGTGTTTGGCTAGCGATGAGATTTCGGAATCAGAAAGATCCTCGAGCCAACCCCAGTGCCTTTCTATGAGACTCTGGATCCTTCTGACTTCTCTCCTGCTGTCTGTTCTCCCTAAGCTTTTTCTCTCTCCCTTAGGGAAAACCTGGGATCTAAAGCCCTTTTTGAGAAAAAGGAAAGGCCCTACGCCATGTTCCCTAAAGATAACTAGCTAGGTTTTATGCCTTGACATGTTTTGGTGGGAGCAAGATTATAAAGAGTAAAGAAAACCTTCCTTCCTCTCTCCCTAAGTGGACATGGGAAGCTCCTGGGAGTCCATGGGATGGGATGGGGGTTGGAATCATCCCTGGCTCTTCTCCCTCTTCTCTCTTCCACACGCTGGACCACCTCAACACATCCTGGCTCCAAGGGTAAATCGGGGACAGAGCCAGAGAGAAAGCCACCAAGAACTCTTATAATAAGCAAGACCCAGTTGGGGGAAGCTCAGTGACTATAAAAATAAAAGCCATTTGAACTCCACATCCAAGGAAGCAATCTAAGTGCCTCTTTTTCCCTTTTGCCAACTGAGGGGCTCCACTGACTGTGTAGGCCTTGCGATCTAAGGAAAATCTGTAAGATTCTGCAGGGAAGTTCCATCTTCCAAATGGTGTGTCAGATCCCCAAATGGTAAAGCCAATCAGAGGAAGAAACATTAAAAAAAAAAAAAGACCGTATTTCTTTGTTTTGTTTTTTCCTGTATAAAATGGGAGAGAAGGGGATATACCCCTTGGTGTAGGGAAATGGGCGGCAGGAGAAGGATAAGCCTCGAAAGGAGGGGTGGGAAGGGAATGTCGTTAAGGCAGCAAAATATTCTTGGTAAAAAGTTGGAGGAGGAATCTCCACAGCCTCCGAGATGAGGGCAGAGGTCGCCTTCTCAGTGGGGGGCTCTGCACTCAAGTGTTCAAAGGGAAATGTCGGCTTCTCTTCTTCGTTCTGTTGCAACCATTTCTTGGCTCACTCTGGGTTACCTTCTGCCTTATGTAGATAAGAGTGCTGCAGGGCTCGGAAGGCAGAGATTCGCTTGTGTGGGTTAAAAGTCAGCATCTCCTGAGAAAGGAGGCAAAGGTCAGAAAACAAAAAAGACTTCTGCTCACCCCAACAATACCTTGAATGGGCTACTTTCTACAACCCTCTTTGCAGACGGTCATTCAAAGCAGGGATAAAAACTAGCCTATCCATCAAGTCTCAGTAACCACGATTGGTTTGGGTCCCTTTTATACTGCTCCATTTTCACCCCTATCTCACCCCCATACCCACACCCAAGTCCAGTACCAGCAGCAGCTGTGCTCCAGACTCCTCCATCTCAGGAACCACTGACTGCACTGGGCGCGGTCCTCTGGGGGAAAAGGCTCCTCGGGGCAGAGACACATCTCGGGGCCAGTCATCCTCTGGGGGCAGCCCAATCAGGCTATGGGGAACAGGAGAACTCTGGTCAGGATGGCCCTTCTCCAGCCCCCATCCCCGGGGGCAGAGCCCATTGCCGTCCAGGGCTCAGGAGAAACAGAAGGACTCAGAAAGGAAAACCCTTTTCCCCTTTGCCAGCCACTTACTCAAAGATTTTGCCTAACTGGTCAGCTTCAGAGTTTCCACAGAACAGAGGCCTAAGGTGAAGAGAGACACAAGGTAGCAGTCATTTTCAAAGTTACGGTGGTAGAATGATTACTGCTTTAGTGGCTCAAAACGTTAAGAGTATGAAAAATGAAGGGCTATGAAATTCCTAATTCCAGAACACTTCAGAGCTTCTAGTTATGGACAAGGTGGTCAGTAGCATTCAAGTGGGAGAGCAGGCAGGGTATGGATATGGTTTATGAATAAGATTGGGGAAATTCAAAAATGTTTAGGATACTCGGGCCCCATACTTTCGACGAAACATCTCTGCAAAGATACAGCCAACGCTCCACATGTCCACAGGTGTTGCATACGTAGACTGCAGAAGAACTTCCGGAGCACGGTACCAGAGTGTAACCACCTGTAACAAGAAAGAATGGATGAGGGCCCTATGGGTTACCATGAAGCACATGAAAAACATGTGACTTCTCAACTGCTATGCACCATCACTCTCCTCCCTGCAATCCGAACCCATTTTGGCTATCATCTTTCTACTGACCACAGGTGTAAGTGCCATCTGGTAGCTGTAGATCCTGGCCAGGCCAAAGTCAGCCAGCTTGACTGTCCCACCACTCGTCACCAGAATGTTCTCTGGCTTCAGGTCTCGGTGAACAATGCAGTTGGCATGAAGGAAATCTAGGCCTCTTAGGAACTGGCGCATCAGATCCTGGTTTGGAAGGGGGGGTACAGAGAAACTGGAAACTAGGCACCAACCCTAAAATCACATCAGATGCTACTACAAAGGTCCCAGTCCACCTCTCAGTGTCTATCCACCCTACTCACCTTGATGGTCTCCACTGGCAAGCCTGGTGGGGGTGCCTTGTCCAGATATGTCCTTAGGTCTTGGTCCACATGCTCAAATACCAGGGTCACTTTGGTTTCCCGGTCAGTTCGGGCTGTGGCACAGACGTCCATCAGCCTGGCCAGAACAAATGATCACTCATTGATCTATTATCTTTGACCCAACAAGGCCTCCTCCGTTTTCTCAGGGTGCCCACTTGTCTAGGTTGTCTTTTCCCTTTTACCTCCCGCTCCCAACCCTCCACCTTCTTCTCACCGTACAACATTGGGATGCTCAAAAGCCTCCAGGCGCCGCAGTAAGGCCACCTCACGAACTGTGCTGATGGGCAGGCCCCCTCCAGAGCCTCCTCCATTGGGAACTCTAACGCTCTTGAGGGCCACAAAGTGGCCACTGTGGGGATCACGGGCTTTGTACACCGTCCCATAGGCACCAACACCAATCTCAGCCACTGGCTCATATCGAGGGGTAGTCATTCTCAGACCAGAGGAGACCCTACAATCACAAGAGACTCCTACCATCGAAATTCCCTTTCAGAGTTCAGATGGTATGAGCCTGCAGCAACAAAGTAACTCCCACAAAAGACATTACAAAGACAACAGCAACAGCATCTCGTCCCTTCCCCGAGCTTCCATGAGGCCGGCCCCCACCAGGTAACACAATGACACTAACCCCAACCCCTCCAGCCACGTGAGACCCTAGAATAAAGTGTCTTTTCCTTGGGGACCATCGAGCCCCGCACAAAGGAAATCCCACACGACACACCCCCTGCATCGAAGACCCTACATCCAGCCTCTGAAATTACACCTCCCTACGACCACAAAGGGACAGATTACGCCCTGCCCCACTTCCCGCCCTCGAGCGACCCTTCATAACCAGCCCGCGCAAGACACCGTGGAGGACGAGAATGGTCCCCATTCCTAGAAAGGGGTTACACTTACCTCGCCCCGTTCCAGGAGCTGCGGGGGCGGCCCGTTATCGGGGCCCCGGAGCCGGTTCTTGTGGCGCCATACACTCGCGCTCTGTCCGGGGCAGCTGGACGCTACGGGCCCGACCATAGACACAGGCCGCAGGCTAGAGCGGCCCCCTGTTCCCCCACCCTCACCATGTGACCAGCTGCCAAAGAGGCGCGCGGAAACCGGGGGGGCGGGGCGAACGCCGGACGTTCGGAGCACGTGACCAGACTACTCATGCGCAGAGGGGCAGCCGGGAGCGGCTTTGACTAGGAACGGGGCGGGGAGGGGAAAGGGGCGGAGGGGCGATGGCAGCCACGTGATCTGTTGCTATCACACGTGACCACTTGACTTTGCTCGGAGGAGCAGAGGTGTGGTTACGCGGCAGGGCATGTGACTGGCTGCCGTAACTTTGGCGGGGGGGTGGGGAGAAAGAAGAGAGAGGGTGGAGACCTTTGCGGTGCCATGGCAACCAAGGCCACCCAGATCCCAACTCTAGGCTTCAGGCTGAGCCTGAGCACATCTCCAGTCTCGCTACACGTCTCTCACTCTCAGTATGCGGTGATGGGGTCCGGGGACGAGAGGTGGTGCTGGTGGCTTTCTGCTTCACCGAATCGGAAGACAGTCTCATTTGTGTCTTTGTTTCTTTCACTCATTCAACAAATTTTTACTGAGTACTTGCTTCCTGTGCGCATGTGGGGGTTTTGTGAGGTTTTTTGGTGTCTCAGGCACTAGCCCTTTAAAGCAGTGATTAAGGCTATCTGTAAAGATATAGCTGACTGTGTGGTCGTGTAAAATAGAGAGTAGACAGTAGGCATCTGAGGGCAAAAGTAGGATTCAAGGACTGATGGAAGACAGATTAATATAGTAATCCAACGGAAAGAGGGGCAAGGTAATGCCCCCCCTCCTCCCAGCTTCCACTTCTTGGGAGCCTTAAAGCAGAGACCAGATGCCTTCTGACAGAGAAGTTATTGACGAGCCAGAAACAGGAATACTTGACCTTTAAGATTCTTTTCAGCACTAAGATACTATAATACACATGTGTGCGTATATGTATATGTGGGTATGATATTATATACATCACATATAGATAAATAGATATAGGAGTGAGCATATGCAAGGAGGTTACCACCACATTGCAACATTGCATGAGAATGACTTGTGCCCTTCCACAAAACTTGTAACTCCTTATATGGGGTCTTTGTGCTTCCCTCTTTCCCCCCAGTGCAAGCTTTCTTAGCCCTTGCCCTTGCTTGAAATGCAGACTTTTGCCAAATCGTTTCTGCTCACAGACACCTAAGTAGACAACAGACAGGTTTCGCTGGCTTCCTTTGTCTTACTGGCTCCAACTTTATCTTCCAACACTTTGGGGGATGGGAGTAAAGGATCAGTGTCTCATTTGTGAGAAATTATCTAAAATCTGAAATCGTGCTATTACTCTATTTGCTCTCCTTGCACCCTAACTTGTATTCTCCTTAACGATCTGGCAGAGAATATAAGAGTTCAGGCTTCAGATGGATATGAACCATGCTCCAGAGCAAAATGGAAGACATGTCAGTACAGATTCCCCCTCTTTGCATTCTGATTGATAGTTGTAGCTCTGGGCCCTTGCTGGCAAGGGCAGCTGGGACACTAGCAACAAAGATCTTAAGGTCTGAACTGGCTAAGAGGCTTGTGAGGAGAATGTTTCATTGTCTGTCTTGCTAGGATTGTTTGATTTGTAAACCTTCTGGATGGCTGTGTTTCTGAGTGTGTCAAACTTCCTTCTTAAACCAGCAGGGTCCACTTTAGCCTTACCATTCACATAAGCCCACTACAACTCAGTATCTATTTAAAATAGAAGTCATTCTCTATGTTGGCTTGGGTTCCAGCCCCTTTTTCTGATTCATTCATTCACCCATCCAAAATATTTTGGATATTTCGTATCTTATGAATGCTTCATAAGAGCATTACTCTCCCTAATTACTTTCTAGTGAGGAGCCTTAGTTTGGCAGTCTGTCCGTGATTCCATATCCTCCCTTCTCCTGTTAATTACTCTTTTACTAATTATTTTTTTCCCAGTGTATTTGACCCAATGGGCTCCCTTGGAATTCTTTTTCCCTCAGCACTGGAAAGGGAAGGTGAGGGAGGATGTTAAGTGTAAGGTAGAAATAATGTGATGAGGAGGTACAGGTGGTTCTCAGGGTCAAGACCCCCCCCCCCGTAAAAGCAAAGAGCTAAGCGTGTGTGTGTGTGTGTGTGTGTTTTGTTCACTTCAGTGCAGTGAGAGTACCAGGAAAGACCCTCATCCCTTTAGCACTCCAGTCTCTCTTGCTCACTCACTTTACTCACATATGACCATTACACACTTTTGTTTCTCATACAATCCAGTTCCATCCCTTACATACTCATCTATTTTCCACAGTCCCACACCATGCACACTTTTCAATCTTTTGTGTAAAAATGCTTATTGCTTGAGTCCATCTCTTGCTCACTCACCTCCATCACCTCGGACCGTTGCATAGCTCTGTCTTTCACATTCCCATTTTGCACAGCCTCTCCCTCCCTGGTGCACCTGCGTCTTTGACCACTCACCTTCCATCCCCACGAGCTCACCCCTCCACACCCCCATTGACACACCTATTCTCCTACCCGTGTGCACACTCCCCTTCCTTGGCCACTCCCCTCCCCCCACCGTCCCCCGGGCTGGCACACTCGCCCCCGCCTCTGGGGACACCTGCTCGTGCGGGGCAGGGCTGGGATGCGCAGCCGCGGCCACTTCTCCTCCTTTCCCCCTCCCCGCCCCGCCCATCCCTCCATCCCTCACCGGCTCCCCGGCTCCCGCCCCGCCCGCCCGCCCGCCGCTCCGGGGGGGTCTCCGCCGCCGCCGCCGCCGCCGCCGGAAGGAGCCGCCATTTGCCACCTCCGAGCGCACGGGCCGAGCCGAGCCGGAGCCGGGAGCCGGAGCGGGACTGGGGCCAGGAGGACGACGATGGGGGGCGGCCCCGCCGCAGGAGGACCGGGGCGCGTAACCCCGGGGGCCCGGCCCGCTCCGGACCCGGACCCGAGGGGCGCGGCACCCTAAGCCCCCCTCCCCGCCCCCTGCCCCGACCATGGCTGCCCGCCCCGCCGCCCCCGGGCCGCCAGCCCTTTCGGCCCCGCAAGCCCCGGAGCTCCGGCGGTGGCAGCAGTGAACGGCTCTTGCAGGCCCCGAAGACCCCGACTGGGCTTGGCTCTCGAGCGCGCGACCCCTTCCCGGCCTTGTCCTCTCCCTTCCCCCCGCCTCCCGAGAGTTCCCCGTGCACGCCGCCCCCTGCCCCCAGCGCCCGGACGATGCTCAAGTCTCGGCTCCGCATGTTCCTGAACGAGCTGAAGCTGCTGGTGCTGACGGGCGGGGGGCGGCCCCGGGCCGAGCCGCAGCCCCGGGGGGGCGGGGGAGGCGGCTGCGGCTGGGCGCCCTTCGCCGGCTGCTCGACCCGGGACGGCGACGGCGACGAAGAGGAGTACTACGGGTCGGAGCCGCGGGTCCGGGGCCTGGCCGGCGACAAGGAGCCGCGGGCCGGACCCCCGCCGCCGCCCGCGCCGCCGCTGCCGCCCCCGGGCGCCCTGGACGCCCTGTCTCTCAGCAGCAGCCTGGACAGCGGGCTCCGAACTCCCCAGTGCAGAATCTGCTTCCAGGGACCGGAGCAGGTCAGGCCTGGGCACGCGGCGGGGCGGGGAGGGATGGGGGCGCGCACCTGGGGCGCCCGGGGAGACCAGGAACAGGGGGCGGGGCCTGAGAAGGCTGGGCGGGACTCAGGACCCGGGGTGGAAATAGGGTGAGGTTGGGGGGCTTGTCTGGAGACTCCCGGCGGGTAGGTTTGGGCTGGAGGGGGATCGGGTTCCCCAAGAAGGGGTGCGGCTTTCTCCTGGGAGGGCTCAAAATCCCTCTCACCCCTTAACCGGGACAGTCTTTCTCCCCACTTCTCTCACCCCAGGGTCTCTGTAACCTGAGAGGGCCTATTCTCTAGGAGTTGGGCAGAGAAGAGAATGCTTCTGTTCCCACCTTGAAGGGAGGGGCCCAGCCGCCGCTCTCGCCTTACTCAGTATTCCTCTCCGTGGGGCACTTTTCTTCACTTCGCATTCCACAACTTTCTTTCTCATTCCAAAGAGTATTCTTTGTTAAATGTTATGGACAAAGTTGTCCCGGGATAGTGCCAGGGGGATGTTTCTGTGTCGTGAGAAATTACTCTTTGATTAAATGGGAACACCCTCCACTCCCAACCATAGGATTTTCCCACCTTTTGGGTGGAAACTGAGGACAGTAAACCAACCCAGTCTGCACCACTGTGAAATACTTTACAGTGATGGAGTGGGTTGGGAAGGCATGGCTCAGAAGCTCTGACCCTCCCCATCTGTCTCTCCAGATCCTAAGGGGTAGCCTTCTGTTTGGGAGGTCTTAAAGAGGAGCCTCCCCCAAATTCTAGGAACAGAGAAGACCCAGTACTCCCCAGCAACCCCCCACCCCCTGTCCCTTTACATCTTTCTTCTATTTGGTCAAGGAAGTTTACGTTGAGCTCTGAATTTTTTCTTTTAGGCTGTAACAGCCTTAGACTCTTGCCCTGTCTTGGTTGAAAGGCCCCAGGTTTTCTTTTGTTTTTGTTTTTGTTTTTGTTTCTAAGGTAGGAGGCTGACCTAGAGAGGAAGTTTCCCTCTCCCCAGAATCGAGAGGAGTGGGTTCGGGTGGCGACAGCTGACAGGGACTCTCCTCACTCTTCCTCCAGGGGGAGCTCCTGAGCCCCTGCCGCTGTGACGGCTCAGTGCGCTGCACACATCAGCCCTGCCTCATCCGCTGGATCAGCGAGAGGGGCTCCTGGAGCTGTGAGCTCTGCTACTTCAAGTACCAGGTCCTGGCGATCAGCACCAAGAACCCCCTGCAGGTGAGGTGCAATGGGAGAACTCTGAGACTGGGGCAAGACCCTTCAGCAATCAGAATTAGGGACCCTCCAGGGAGCCTATTTCATTTATTTACTCTTGCTTCAAAGTCACTCTCCATTCCATTACCATAATCTCCTGTCTGTCTGTAAATCCTCCCTTCCTTTATTTGTTCACAAAGACATTCATTGGGTGCCACCTGTGTTCCAGGCACTAGGACAACAAAAGAGCAAAAGTGGTAATGCCGCTGCTACTGCTGATAACAAACATGTAGAGTTTTCTATGTGTCAGGCTCTTGGTGTGTATTAGCTCTTGTAATCTTCATAACAATCTTAACAGTTATGTACCATTATTATCCCCATTTTAAAGATGAGGACATTGATACACAAAGAGATTCAAAAACTTGCCCAAAGTTACTCAGTCAGTAAGTGAAAAAGTAAGGATTTGGAATCCCAACCTAGATGGTGGCTTCAGAGCACTTGCCTGATCCTGCCTTCCTAAAATAAGACAGAAAGTGATCTCAAACAGTGTGAGAAGTACCACATTCTAAGTTTGATCAAGGCACAGTGAAGACATTGTCAATCGTGCCTGAAGGGTTTCAGGAAGGCTCCTGGAGCATCCTCCTATTCAAGGTCACCCATAACCCGGCCCTCCATCTCTTTCTGTGACTTTTTGGAACCTTGTCTCCCACACAGTGGCAGGCCATCTCTCTGACGGTCATTGAGAAGGTCCAGATTGCAGCCATAGTCCTGGGCTCTCTGTTCCTCGTTGCCAGCATCTCCTGGCTCATCTGGTCTTCACTCAGCCCTTCAGCCAAGTGGCAACGGCAAGATCTGCTCTTTCAGATCTGCTACGGCATGTACGGCTTCATGGATGTCGTCTGCATAGGTGAGGGTCTCTCTCTCCCCCTTCCCTGCTCAGCATCTTCCTCCAGCTCACACACCTAACTTTCCCTACCCATTCCTTCAGTTTCATGGCCACACGCTCTCCCACTGAGAGCCTTTAGGGCTATCTTGGTGCCCCTCCTTTCCCTGCTTCTTTAGGCCCTTTGCAACCCTCTCCCCTCGCCCTGGAGAAATGCTTTCTTGAGTACCTCTGGCCTAGGTCTGGGCAGCAGTTGACCCTGAATTTCTTATTCCTCTGCTCAGGCCTGATCGTCCACGAAGGCTCTTCTGTCTACCGTATCTTCAAGCGTTGGCAGGCAGTGAACCAGCAGTGGAAGGTCCTGAATTATGACAAAACCAAGGACATAGGAGGAGATGCAGGGGGAGGGACGGCAGGGAAGCCGGGCCCCAGGACCTCACGGACGGGCCCCCCCTCTGGGGCCACCAGCCGCCCCCCGGCTGCCCAGCGCATGCGGACGCTCTTGCCTCAGCGCTGTGGTTACACAATCCTGCATCTCCTTGGACAGCTGCGGCCACCAGATGCCCGTTCCAGTTCCCATTCTGGCCGCGAGGTTGTCATGAGGGTCACTACGGTCTGAAGTGAACTCCAGGAGCAGGGATCTTGAGTCAGTGCATCGGCCAGAGATACGCTGTCATGGCTGCTGGAGGTACCACCTGGACAGGGTGTTTTGGGCTCACGGCCCTCACTGCTGAGGATCTCTGTGGGCAGCCTCAACCTGGAGACATTGGCCTCTACTGCCCACTGGGTAGAGACACCTGGATAAAATTCCAGCCCCCACTGACAGCTCCTCACAGTCATCCTGGGGCAGCCAGTGGGCTGTGGGGAGAGCATCTTTTCTTCCCATGAGAACCGTCCTTACCTCAGCTCCTAGGGCCTCCAGGCCCCCAGCTCCACCACGGTGACTTGGTGAAGGGGGACCAATGCCAGAAGAAAGGGGCTGTAGACCCCCCATTCCCCACTCCATGGCCACAGGGCAGCTGGCAATAAGACTAATATACATTGACCTCCCGTTCCCTGCATGAGGGCGGGGGTACTTCCCCCTGCTCCGCCCCCCACTGCATGGGGGGAGGGCATAAAGAATCATTTATATGCACATGGAGACTCCTTTCTCATCTGGGGCTTTGCTGTAGGGTTGGGAGGTGTGGGGAGGTTTCTCTGCAGAGGTTGCAAATCCCAAATGCAGCAGTGGGTTCTGAGTTGGAGGTGTAACTCACACTTGGTGGTGAATAATTCACATTGGCTGCTAGGTGGCAGTGCTCAGAGATATCTGAGGGGTGGACCTGACACCTGCGTGTTGTGTGATTTAGAAACAAATCTTTCCACCGTGGTTTTCCTGTCTACCTCATAGGGTTGGATTGAGGATAAATGAGGGACAGGTTGAATGCCATTGCAAAGAAAATCAGTGATGGCATAAAAAAGATTTCTATACTAGTTGATGGTCCATTTATTTCAAATAGCTGGTTAACAAATTCCAAAATGTGTTTTTCATTTGGAGTTGCACAGAGTCTTGGAAATTTGTGTTGAGTGTCATAATAGATATGGAAAATATGAAGGGAAATAGACATTGCAAATGTGAAGGAGAGTGGTTATTTGCAAGAATGAGAGCTCCTCCAGCCCCCTAAACTTTGGGGGCTGGGGAAAGCTGGAGCTACCTTTCTTGCTCTGGGGATCTTGTGGATTCTCTTAATCCCTACTAGGTAACGTGTTCTGGAGTAGTGATATGAAGTGAATTTGGACTTATTTAGAATGAGACAGACAGAATCTCCCAGGGTTATGAGACTCCAACTCCAGTTTAAGCTACTCCTATGGCAGTTCAGGGTCACAGGTCTGATCCTGGTGTGACCAAGCTAGGGATATTAACTGGAAAATATTGTGCTTGGAGGCAACAGCATATAGGGCTGTTGTTTATAGAGAAAAGGTTTGAGAAGGACTGGTTAAAATGTCAGCCTAAAACCTGGTGCCTTTCTCCTGAGGCCTTGGGGCTATGTATTATATGAATGATGGCGTCTTTTACGTGAACTATTCATTAGTAATTAAAATGATTACTTCATAACATTGCTAAAATCAGACCCAGAGGCCTTTCCTATTATTGGTCCTTCTCTTAGGGAAGGGTCTGCTCTTCCTCCTCCCTGGGGATATTTTGAGGACAATGCTTCTTTATTAACGGTCACACATCCTTGCCCAGGAAATGGTCTTCCTCTGCCCCTCTCCAAAAGAGGGTCTCAGCCGCTGTCCATGGTGCTGGCACCCAGACTCGCCTGGGAATATAGGAACCAAATCTGTACTTGGGTTTGAGTTACCTTGAAGTGTTAAAGTGCATCAGTTTCAACCTCAAAGGGGATCAAAGTGGAGAGAGCATGAGGCTGAGCCCCCTACTTTTCCATGGAAAACTGGTTCCCCAGAGAGAGAACCTTCCCCATCCCCACATGGGGAGACAGAAGGGCCAGACTTCACTGATTTGCAATTCAAAGAATAGCTGATGGGGACCAGAAGGGAGAGAGCAAATCCAAGTGACTAGTAATACCTATCCTGGCAGATAGGATTTAGGTAGATATGACACAGGCAGGGTTTCCTGTGCCAAGCCTGGGCTGTCCCCCATGATGGCCCCACATGGAGGCTTAGACATACTCAAGGTCATAGGCACACTTGCACACAAACACATGATCTTCATTTCTACTCTGTGTCCTAGAACCAGGCCAAGTGAGACAGTACAGCCCCCCTCCCCTTCAGAGCCATTGGAGGTCTTGGTATGGAGGTTGTGACAGCCAAGGTCCTCTCTCCTTCCCCTTTTCCACCTTTAAGGGATTCTTGTCCAGGAAACGGGGTCACAGGAACTGCAGCCCTCCTCCAGTGAGCAGTCCTACTTGCCCAGTGAGGAATGCGGGTAAACAAAATTCTCACCACTGATTCCAGGGGAAAGGGTCTGAGAGGAAGCTGGGCTTTACTCTCTCTCAAAGCTCAAAACTGCTAAAAAATCAGGTCACTTAGGTTCAAGTTGAGTTTAGTGATAGGGGAGTGGGGTGGAGACTGAGAATCTAGCAGAGAAGGAGTTGAGAGGAGGGGCGATAAAAGCATGCAAACCTTGGTTCCTGCATAAATAGATACCCCAGAAGGCTAGTGGCTAATGGAGTTTCTGTGGCCAGGGAGCCATGTCTAGGGCAGGGGCTGAGGTGGTGGGAGGAGGAGGAAGTGTGAAGTGAAATCCCCGTCTCTACCCGCTAATTGGAATGGAGGGAAGCAGACGGAAGGGGGCAAGTCCTGACATGGGGAGGGTAATCTAGGCTACAAGGGAGCTGCGGGGAGTGTGCTGAGAGATTTATTCGTATGGAAGATGAGTTAATCTATATACATCACACGGGGAGAACTGAGCCCAGCCTCTGGGGGGCCAGAGAGTGCTGACTCAGGGAAACAGGCTCCCGCTGCCCACCTCTCTTCTGCCTTGGTGCTCCAGGGCTTCTGGCCACCCCCACACTTAGCTTTCATCCTGTCTGTCTGATTCCACCTCTCTGCCTGTATCCCTGCCTTCCTCTGAAGGAAATTAGTTGAAACAACTTTTCCAGAGAGGGCAGAGTGGCATCCTTCGGTCCTGGCAGTCCAGGTTCTAAAAGCACTCTCGTATTGAAGGCTCAGCCACCTCTGGCCAGCTCTGCAAAACCTAGCTCCCCCCCACCGTTTTTACAGCCTAGTCCTGGCAGTTACTTTTCACCACCACCCCCTTAGTCTCTTACAGGGAGCCAGACTTGGCTGTTCCCACTACAGACAGAAGTGTGTCTGGGTTTGTGATGCAAACCATTCTTCCATGAGTGTAGACCTCTCATCATTATGGAGGTCACTGTCAGGACCTGAGGAACCAAGGTGGAGGATTTGGATGAGGGTCTTGCCTCCAGGTCTTATAGGAAGTGAGAGTGAGAGTGGGAAAGAAGTAAGTCAGAAGTCAAGGATGGAACATTCAAACTATTTTTAATTTAAAAACCGAATATTTTAAAACTTCAATACATAAAAAGAAGGCTTGGGCAGGGACAGATCCAAAGATGTCTCTGCTTAGGACTCAAGTGGGGCAAGCCAACCTCATAGTGACCAGAGAGCCAAGGAGAGTTTTTAAGAAATCATAAAGCAGGCAGGGGTAGACTCACCTTCCTAGGGGCAAGATGGGAAGGGAGTGAGGAAGACAGAGCCTGGTAAGCTGCTTATCCCTTCTGCCACATGGTCCACATACAATCTGAGAACCTGTATGGTGTCACCCCGTCAGGGAGAGGTGCTGGCAGCGGATGTAAGACAGAATAAGTCTTCATCCTTCCTCTCAAAGAGCTCACATGCCAGAAGTGAGGATCAACCAGCTGCAGACCCTATGCAGTTACTTAGCTCATGCCGTGACCAGGGCTTAGCCAGCAGCAGTTGAACACTGAATTCCTGAAGGGGCAGTGGCTGAATTCTTCCTCAGGCCACCCAGCATTATTAGTTAAAATCTGAGCTGGCCCTTGGAGGAAACCCATGATATGACCAGAAGGGCTAAGCAGGCAAAGGGACCATGGTTTTCTCTGGGCCTGCTGGTTCAGGCCCAGTGCATGCTTGGGTCAGGCTGCTTCTTAGCACTTTGCTATGGTCATTCTAACCAGTTGGGTCAGACAGACAGGCCTCGGGGGTAATACACATCTTTTGGTCTTGTGCCTAATAAACCCCTATGATGAAAGAAACAGTGATAATGACAGCCTCCTTCCACAAGACTATCTGTCCACAAACTGTAGGTTGATGCTCCTCTCAGGTACCAGGACAGTCCGGGTCATGGGTTTGACTGGGGCAGCACCTGGCTCAGGCTGCACCTCAAAGTGGATCAAGATCTGGAAAGAAGTGGGGAGGGTATAGCTCAGTGGCAGAGTGCACGCCTAGCATGCACTCCACAGTACCTGGGTTCAATCCACAGTACGTCTATTGAAGATTAATAAATAAAAACTTGATTACCCCCCACAAATAAAAAAATAATAATTAAAAAAAATCTGGCTAAAAAGGGAGGAAGAAGGCTATCATTATGGAGGGGTCTACAATGCTGGGCCTGATTGATAACAGGCATTATCAGTGATAGGAAAGTCAATGTTGGAATGGCACCTGGGGCTAGTAGGCAAATCTTGGTTAGTGAGGGTAAGGGATTACTGTGGGGAGAAAGATAGTCCAAATACCCTCGCTCACCTTCCAGGCCTGTGATGGGACTGACGTATTTCAGAGGATTACGTCTCCCAAGTCTTGTATGTTTTCCTAGGCTTATCAGGAGAGGAGCTCATGCCTTCAGAGCTCTCCCTTGTGGGGAAGGTAGAAGATCTAGATCACTCACCTGGGCCAAAGCCATTTGTAGCTCAAGCTCTGCCAGGCGTCTCCCCATGCAGCTGCGCTTGCCAAAGCCAAAGGGGAGAGATGCAAATGGATGAGGGGCTGTCCCCTTCTCCAGCCAGCGAGCTGGACGGAAAGAATTTGGCTCTGGGAACTGGGCAGGGTCCCTTGAAGTGGCATAGTGACACAGAGTGACCAGCGTCTGGTGAGGAAGGAACACACACTTGTAAATTTAAGCCCAGGAATGCAGGGAGAGACATGGAAAACAGGGTATATGGACTGGGATGAAGGCAGGCTGGTTGGCAGGTTGGTTGTGATGGGGAAGTTTTGGGGGGCTATTTTTGTAATAATTTTCCCACTGCCCCATTGTATCCTAGAGAGGCATTCAGGTCAAGGAGAGGGTTTGAAGGGCTTATGGAGAGTGTTTGAGAATAGGACCTGTCCCAAGATAGTGAGGGATGGCTTAGCAAAAGGGGCTCATAGGCTCTACTCACATTTTTGGGGATAACATAGTCACCTACACAGATGTCTTTGTCTGGGACACGGGAATTTCCAGGTACCACAGGGTATAGTCTGGATTGCAGAGCATAAGAGGGAGACAACAAGGTGAGGCTGGGGCTGTAGCTTGCCTGTCATCTTCCAAACTCATTCTTGGCCAGGCATAAAGTACCATTTTCCTCTGCTGTCTCTCCCTGCTCCCATCCACTGTTTGCTTCCCCAGCCCTTCCCCAGCATTTTCTCTGGCTCCTCCTCTCCTGTCTCCTCACCTTAGCACTTCCTTGACCACAGCCTTCAGCAGGGGCAGCTGGGACAGAGCAGTGGCTGAGGGGTGGGTACTGGGGCCAGGGCCCAAGGCAGCTATAATCTCGGAGTGAAGTGCCGTCTGGACTTCCGGGTGCCGAGAGAGTTCATACAAAGCCCAGGAGAGCGTGTTGGACACCTGAGGAGACAGGTGAGGGCATCAGAGGTGCTGAGAGTGGGGATCAGCATAGGGGGCAGCATATGAGGCAGTGTGGAATCCAGGAGGTGCTAAGCCAAGCTGACCTAGAGAACCATAGAGGATCCCCTGCAGCAGGAAAATGGCCCCTGAGATTGGGGAGGTTAAGCTGTGGAAGTCGGGCTCACAACACGAAGGGAGAACCTCACCGTGTCCACTCCAGCCAGTAGCAGCTCCGTCACATTCCCCAGGATGGACGCGGCAGGCAACTCTTCCTGGAACAGGAAGTAGGTCAGGTGCGCCCCAGATCCCCTGTCTTCCTCAGGCTTTCCCTGCCTCTTCATGGCTACCTCGGCCTCTCGCCGCTCCACGTGGTGCTGGGCTGTGGGGACAAGGTACAGGGATGTCCCACTGACCCTTAACTGTTTTCTGTTTCCCCATCCCCACTTCATTTCTGTGCCTTACCAAATGCAAACATTTGGTCCCAGTCTCGGCAGAGGCGGCCCCAGGGTCCGGGCACGAAGCGATGTAGCCAATTGGGCATCGCCATGGTCAACAGCGTGGACACAAACACGGACCCCACCGCGCGGATGAACGTCTCTGTGTCTGGTGGCACCTCGGCCTCCAGGCAGCCCAGGCGGGAACCCAGGAGCACCGCCGCAATGCCTAGCCGGGAGGGGGCGCTGTCAGGGCACCAGGAGACCCCGGCTGGGTGCCTCCTACGCTTGCCCGTCTTGGGACTCACCTTCCAGTCCAAACTTGTAAAACTCTCCTGCTACGTCCCGAACCAGGGCAGGCGGCCCAGCGCCCAGTCCCCGCTGGCGCCGCAGTCGCCGCACAAGGTCACAGACCACGTTGTGCAGGGTCCCGGCATAGCGGGCGGCCGCTTGAGGCCGAAGGAGGAGCGGGGCCAGGAGGCTGCGGAGTCTCTGCCATTCTTCGCCTTCCCTGCGGGGGTGCGGAGAAGGGGCGCATCAGGGCAGATGGTGGAGTGTAGAGACGGCCCGACGGGGCTGGTTGCGTTGGAGAAGGAGCGTGTTAGGCTGGGGTGGCCAGGAGAGGGATTGCGTATGCTCCCCTGGGGTACAGAAACCTGCCCCTACTTGAGCCCGCCTTCCATCCCCCTTCCACGTTACTCATTTCCTGCTCCGGGTTCCTGGGTAACCTGAGTCACAGAATCTTACATTACATCTAGATTCTGGTACCTTAGCCCTTTCCGCGGGTTCCCAGGATTCTGGTTTTCAAAGATAAAGAGGTGAATGAGGGCGAGAGCCAGGATCTACCTGGGCGTGGGCAAAAGAGACGGGTGGGAACCCCAATTTTCCAGAAGCTTGAGGGAAACGAACGACCTCCCTCTACACCCTCAGCCAGATTGTCTCCGGACTGGCCACCAGAGAGGAACGCAGCAGGGCGTCGGGGCTCGTGCCGGAGGACTCACGCGGTGAGCAGTCCACAAGCCCGCTGGCGGCGGCGGCGGTGCTCCGCCCAGGGTGAGAAGCTGCAGCGCTCGGGCAGGGGTCCTTCCTGTCGTAGCAGCTGCTCCACGAGCGTAGGGGCCGCCACGTACACCGTGCGCACCGTCCCGAAGCTGGCCAACCACACTGGCCCGAAGCGCGCCGCGCCCTGCACCTGGGAGAATGGAAGCAGAGGACACTGGAGACCCGGGCCGGGGGCTCCCAGCTCGGTGCGTGCCAACGCCCTTAACGGGGGAAACTTCTGCTCCCAATCAGTGTATGGCCCTGATGCTGCAAACCCCTCCTTTTCTTTCCTCCACTTCCCATCCCTAGGAAGTTTGAGTGTGGTGGGCAAAACGTAGGCATTTTGCAGAAAGCCAACATCCAGGATCTCTCTTTGGTCACCTGGGCGGAGGCTGAGGGGGAGAAATCTCTAAAAGTTCCTCACGTGGACCGTCCGTCTCAGGACGACCCCCCCCCCATTAAATATATAGGAGCGCACTAGCTTTAAGCCAAATGCACCCAACCCTCTGGAAAGGTATTCCGCCTCCAGTGCACTTGTGCTGGACCTACCTGGCCTCCAAACTTCTACACAGCCAGAAGGCGCTTTTGAACGCACTCCTCCATTGGACAAACTCTGCGAGCCACTGCCCCCAGTCCCAACTTGTCTTTTCCATAATTCATGGGCATCCATTCCCACTGGCCCTCCCTCCTACGTTCTGCACTAGTGTTGTGAAAGCCAGTTTCCCCAGCATTCAGTCCCAGGAACTGCGTCCACCTCTACCTGCAGCTCGTGTAACCGTGACAGCCCCCCCTTGCAGAAAAGTTCGGCAAGGAAGCCGGGCTTGGAGGGGCCCGGGATGTCTGCCAAGTCTCGCGGCGCTGATTTGGAGACTTTGGAGCCCAGTGTGGCGTCCACACCAGCAGCACAGCGGATATGGTGGAACACTCTGGAAGCGAGCTTGAGGGTCTGGGCCATGGTCTCCCTCGGGAAACCGCGAAAGCACGCTTCTCCGGAGCATCTTGCCTGCTTGACTGAGCCCCTATTTTAACCCTTGGGCAAAGTAGTGGCGACGCCCCCTTTTCAAGCTGCCCAGCCAATCCCCTCTCCTTAGTGGTCCGTGCTGGGGATTAGCACCCAGGAACAGTAGGCGGAGCCAGAGCTGCCAATGCGGCTCCCTTGGGTGTCATGTTGCAACGACCCCCTTGGGAGGGGAGGCTTGCCTCGGTTTCCCCTTCTGGGCTGGTGCCCTAGTCCAGCAGCCTGAAGATCTCTTCCTGGGAAAGGCTATTTGGTGAGGCTTAGGTGACCAAGATACAGAGTGGGTCCGTGGCATTCCCACCACTTCCCCAGGAGCTCGGCCCCCTGGGGCCCATCCTCAGGAATTCCCCATCTGCCAGCTCCTCGGGGAGGGAGGCAGGGAAGGAAGCTATAGCTGTCCTCTGACTCCTGGCTCATCTGGCTGCACCTTTTCTGTGTGTGAGCAGAATTCTCCTGCACTACCACGTCTCCCCATCTGCACCTGACACTGGGCAGACAGCAGGCGGATTAATGGGTTACAATGGCTCTGGGAGCTTTCATCTTCTTTCCTTTTAGGTCCACAAGACCTGGCCATGAGAATTTGGAACTTGAGAAAGATGAAGGAACTTTTTGCAAATTAGAAAAGTTCAGAGATTAATCTGGGCTCCTGGACAAAGCAAGGGATAAGTGAGTGCTCTGAATCTCCAGCTGACTCAGTCCCCTTTTGGGGGCTTTCTAGCCAGCAGCCCCTTTCTACTGTTAGCCTCAGAATCCTCCCCAGTTCAGCTCTGTGATCCTCACCCCCGACCCCGACCCCCACCCCCAGGTTAGGCTCTGTGCCAGCCAGTCAGCTCTGGAGTTCTGGAATCAAAGGTCAACATGAAAAAGGAGAGGGTCTCCACCACCACACCCCCCCAGGGACTCTCCAGAGACAACTACAATAAAGACACTACAGATTCCCCAGGTCACATCTTAGCCAGGGAGAGGACAGGAGTGACGCACATTCTGGCCTTTCCTGCAAAACAGCAGCATGGGCATGTGCACACGTAGACATGTTACCCCAGAACTGCAAAGTAAACACAAGTGGGCAGGTGACTCAAGTCTAGCAGGCAGTTTAGATGGACAGTGAACTGCATTCCTCACTCCAGCTGAGGAGAGATCCCAGAAGAAGGGAGTGCTAAGGGGAGTAAAACCCCATGCTCTTCCAAAGATCCCTTCTGGTCCAAGGTCTTTTGACTTTTCCAGTCAGCTTCTTTTGCTTTCTGCTGGCACTGAAAGGGCAAGAAGGTGAGAGGACTCAGGGACAGTCGTTCTGCCCTGGGCAGTTCCTCAATTTCTGAGAGGTTTGTTGCCTCCCAGCCCTAGCAGGTTCAGCTGGGAAGGTCCTGGGACCTGATCTTCTTTCCAGTCTTTGGAAGATGGGGTCCAGCTAAGGCAAGGTCAGCAGAGGCAAAGTCAGTGACCAGGAGGGGTGGGACTGGGGGTCACTGCCTGCAGGGTGGGATCCTGTATTCTTCGGAAGATGGCTGGGAAATTTTTTCCTCCATTGCGTAGAACTTTCTTTCCCTCCTCGGTTGAGGTGCCAAGATGTCCCACAATGGGGTCTTCACTCTGGGAGAAGGAAGAGTCCAATAAGTCCTTGCCCACCTTTCAGACTGTCCCTGGCCCCATCCCATCCTCCGGGCACTAAGCTGGACTCCAAGAATACAGAACCACTCTGGAAAGGGTCTTTCCAGAAATCTTTTAACCTCCCTTAGGCCCCCTACTTACCAGTTCCTCCAGAGGCACACGCTCAAACAGGGGGTGCCCTTCAAAATGGGTGCACATCCAGTCATGTAGCTCCAGCACATCAGTTATGGTGTATACCAGCCCCTGCAGAGGCAAAGTCACCCTAGATAGGGGGCTGCATGCAACTGAGCAGTGGGATGATGGGATTGGTGATGTGAGTCCTAAATGCACCCCCACTGAATTCTCAGTGGAAGGTTCCTGAATAGGCCACTCACTCCCTTCTCCTTCCCACTCCCAGCTCACCCCAACTCTCAGCACGTAGGCATATTCTGCCAGCAGTGTGGGACTGATGATTCGCCACTTGTGCTTGGTCCGCTTGAAATGTGGGTCAGGGAAGAGGAAGAACATCTTTGTCAGCTGTGAGACAGACGTGAACCAACAGGGCTGTAAGAGCCTGGCCTCCATGCCTCACCTGCCTGCCAGCCTAACCCACCAGAGCCCCTCCCCACCTGGCCCTTGTGGAAGAAGTTAGGAAGGTGTTTCATGGCATTGCTGCGGAGACAGGCGATGTTCTGGAAGCCACCTCCAGGAGCTGATCGTAGGGCCCGAATCCGGTCTTGTACATAGTCTGAGACCTTCACTCGGATCTCCAGACCCAGAATCAGGGTGTCTGGGAACAGCGGTGACAGTTCCACTGGACACAGAAACAGGAATGGAATCATCAACCTCATACTTGCAGGAAGTGCAAAGGCATCAACACAGTAAAGGAAACCTCAACCTGCAATGACCAAAATCAGGACTGGCAAGTGTGGCCAGAGAGACAGATACCTGTATGGATGGCTCTGTGCTGGAGAAGCAGGCTAGGGGAGACCTGAAAATTGTCACTAGGGCTGAAAGTGGGAGGGCCTGGGACTACGTGTATATTTGCAAGGGCTTTAAAGTTTTCAGTATTTTCACACATTGTCTCATCTAATCCTCCTAACACTCTGTGGTAAATTGCAAAGATGAGAAAACTGAGGATCCGAAATGCCCAAAGTCACAGAGCTAAGAAGAGGCAGACACGGAACTTGAACCAAGGCTTCCCGCCACCAAGTACCGTGCTCTTCCTCTCTGTCATGCTGTTATTTCTATGGAAGATCCAAAAACAGAGAAGTGGGTCCAGCATGCATGCATGGCTGGGAAAATACAGACAATACAAAGGAAATTCAAAAATATGAGTGTGGAGAAGGAATGAGTTCTGGTGAGGAAGGAGAGGGGGTGGAATCCCTGAGAAAGACAGTTCAGGATCAGTGGCCACAGGGACTAACCTCTGAAGCTGTGCTGACCGGCTCACTGACCCGGCACCTGGCAGGTGAAATGGCTCACGTAGGGACTGGGGCAAGGGGTGGGCCAGACTAGACATTCCAGTTTTAAGAGGCTTTGAGGCAGCCCCCTCCCTTCTCCAGGGCAAAGGCCAGAGACCCAGAGTAGAGGGAAGGTGGAGATTCTCCACACTGATGTCACAGCACCAGCGTCTGGTCTGAAGGGGAAAGGCCAACTACGGCCCCCAACAAATCTGCTGAGGTGGCAGAACCTAGGTGTTGCCTCTCCTTTCCCCAGAGAAAGGGCCAGAGTGTTACCTAACAGGCCACCATAGCCACAGCCTATGTCTGCAAACTCCACTTGGGCCTGAGCTCTCTTTTCTTTCTTATCTTTTGGATCATCATGGCTCTGATTTTGAGTCAGTGGAGTGAAGAACTCTGGGTATAGCTCAGACCAGTCCATGTCCTCTGGCTTCACAGGGCTATTGGAGAGAAGACAAGAGAAACATGAGAAGGTTGGTCAAACAATTGCAGAAGTGGTACTACATGTGTGTGGGTGGATGGGTGAGGGTGGGAGGTCTGTGAGAGGAGAGTTTCTCAAAAATCCTGTAAGAGTGGGCCTTGTGACCTCTAGGAAGCACAATGGAAACCACCCTTAGCCCCCAGTGTGAATCATAGGCCCATCATGAGGCCCATGATTGCTGTTCTGCTCAGCTCCATTTCCAGGGGTTGATGTGACTCTGGCTGGGCAGCTCTCCTTTCTGGGGCACAAGTTCCCCTTGTCCCAGAGACTGGCTGCCAAAGCACTGGGAACTTTGTTCAAGCGCTCTGTGGGAAGAGGATGGAGTACGGTGTGGGCAGGATTGTGTATGTTCGTCTTCTTGTTAAATCCCACAAATGAGTCGAAAGATGGAAAAGACATTCTGCCTCCATCACTCTAGTGTCAGTAACAATTTCTTTCTCTTCCCAGACTTGCACCGCTACCCAGATTTGATCCAGAACGCCACGCCCCCTCCCAACCCGCCAACTCCGCCCTCTGCCAAATTTCCCCGACCCACCCACAAAACTGACGTCACCCAGCTGGTCCTTCCGAGTCTACCCTAAATCCGCCAACCGTCCCAAGCGCAATCGCTCTTCTGGGCTGCTCGGGACAGTTGCGGGAATTCTGCCCTCCTTTCCCTCCCCCTGCTCCTGCCCCGCCGCCTGGCTCACTCACTAGCGCAGCGTATGGTCCGCCATGGGGTTGGAGTGAGCCCGCTGCCGATAGTAGCGCTTCTGGGGCTGCGGGGCCTCGGCTCCAGCCGCGTCCCCAGTCTCAGCTCCCGCCATGATCCCCAGCCCGGGTTCCTCTACCGAACCCACGTGGAGACCGAGGGTCGGGGCGCACGATAGTGACGCAGTCAGGAACGTTGTGAACAGAGCCCGCCCCTTAAAGCCCCAGGAGTGAACTGGGCTGCGCTGGGAGGACCACCGGGGGCCAGCGCGGGAGTGCGCCTCCGTGCGGCTCCGCTTTAACTGGGCTGGCAAGGCCAGACCCTCAGCCAGCCTCTTTCCTTAGCCTGCTTCTGCTTGGTCTGGATTACCACTACGGTTGCAGGCCCCTGTGCACCCCGCAGGTGCTAGGGGCCCAGGGACCCCGCTTTCTACCGTGAATTAATCCTCGCCCCACTCCCCTCTCCTGGTCTCGGAGCGATCGTCTCGGTCTGACCCCCGTGGTCCAGCGTGAGTCCCGTCGGGTGTGCTCTGGGGACGTGAGAGGGAGAGGCAGTTCCCCTTTCCACCTCCAGGAAGTCAAACTGGAGGAAGGAGGGCAAACTCGGAGAGGCGGGGCTCGGTGCCACGGGGCAGTAGAGACGGCCCGCGGTCCCCCAGCCCCCCACCCCGCAGCGATCCGGGATCCGAGCGCTGGCCCTGGCGTTCGGGCACTTTCTCGGCCAGATGGCAGACCCCCGCCCAGATCCTGAATCAGAGCTCCAGTCTGTGTTCCCGCGGGAGGTCGGGCTCTTTGCCGACTCTTACTCGGAGAAGAGCCGGTTCTGCTTCTGTGGGCACGAGCTGAGTATCACGGAGAACTTCGGGTCCTGCCTCGGGGTGGCAGGGCGCGTGTGGGACGCGGTGAGGAGTGGGAGACTCTGGGCTAGGGTCCACGGGAGGTCCAGACCCCGGACTCCTGCTCTCCCATATGGAGCCATCCCTGCTACAGTCTGTCTTCTGTCTCTTTTTTCTTTTCCCATAGGCTCTGAGCTTGTGCAACTATTTCGAGAGACAAAATGTGGATTTCCGAGGCAAGAAAGTGATCGAACTGGGCGCGGGCACGGGCATCGCGGGTATCTTGGCAGCGCTGCAGGGTGCGTGAGCTTTGTAGTGGGAGGGGGAGGGAGAACGGGGATGTGGAGAAGTTGTCACTTCCAGGATTCTTGGGAGAGGAGAGTGGTTTGGGATCAGACCAGTCCCTTCTTTTTAACCAACTTTTTGTTTTGGCCCCTGTTTGCTCCTGTGTGCCAGACAGCGCTCACTGGCTGTCAGAGCACCCAAGGTGGTTGATCTGGGAGCAGGAAATACAAACTGAGCAGACCTTAGTAGAAGGAGCTTTTCCCTACCTTTTTGCTCTTTGTGATTTCATGCAAAATGCTGTCACTTAAAATCTCCTTTGCTTTGGATATGATTGTCTGTCAAGATGCATGTGGGGGTGCAATCTGCAGGTATTAAACCTCATGAGTACTTTATAACTTCATTGTGAATATATTTTTTATTCTTTAGGTTTTGATTGCTTGGGAGGAACAAGCTTATGCATTTCTGGGGGTTACAGTGTGTTTTGTAGGAAGTGGGGTAGGAGTTAGGCAATGCAGACTTGGGAAAGGAAAAGGGAAGGAAAATTTTGATTCACTTTTGTCAAGAACCAAAAACTACAAAGTAAGCAGTTCCTTAGTTCATAATCTAATGGGAAGATAGAGGGGAAGGTATAGCTCAAGTGGTAGAGTGCATGCTTAGCTATGGCTAGGGCCCTGGGTTCAATCCCAAATAGCTCCATCAAAAATAAATGAATAAGTAAGTAAACCTAATACCACCCACCCCCCAATTTTTTTTTTAATCTAATGGTAATACAAAACTTCATCTGGACAGCATTCCTCTAAAAACACTTACGATGCCATTGCCCTAGGAATGCAAATTAACACATCCTTGTTTGTAGGGACACAGCGCAAACACATTCAGGGAAGTCTTCCCAGAGGCAGGCGTGCATTCTTCTGTTCATTCGATCAACACGTATTTGGAGTCCCATATGTGCCAAGAATAATTCTAGGTATTGGGATACAACAATGAGTAAGACAGATTTCCTCTCCCCCAGGAGCTTATGGTCTAGTGGCGAAGACTGGGGGGGGGGGGATGTTACAGTATGAGAACTATGGTGAGGTATGTGCAGAGCCAGTGGACATACTCTGGCCATGTCTGCCCTGACTCCCTGGGACTCCATCAAGGAGAAGCTCTGTCAGATGACAAGCGTGAACACACCAGGCTTAGAAAGAAGTGAGGGAGTGTCAACATCAGTTTTCTGTAAAGGATGGGTGGATGACAAATGGGCAGCTATGCTAAAATGGGAGAAAGGGCATGTAATACGGACAGAAACACCTTTCACTTGCTCCCAGACTGGCTTTTCCTTCTTTTGCTCCCTATTCTGCTGCCAAGTGAGAAATCTGGGTGTCATTCTCGTCCATTGCCCTCTCCCCTCACATCCTGGCAATCAGCGGGTCCTGTGAGTCATGTGTCCTTAATGCTTCCTCAGTTGTCTGTTCCTCTTCCCTCCATCAGTTCAGGCCACTGCCATCTTTTCCCTGGGTTTTCACAAGTGTCTTCGCACTCCCTGTGGGGAAGTTTGACATGCTCAAACTAGATCTGTGATCTTCCTCCACCAAACCTCCTTTTCCCTTAGGTTTCCCCATTTCTGTGAAATAAACCAGCATTCCCCCAGTGAGAAATCTGGACCCACCTTTGACACATCCCTTTTTCTCACCCCCATCTCCATTACCCAATGCTACTGATTTATCTCCTAAGAATCTTTCGAATCTCCTGTTTTTCCAGCCACACTGATGGCTCCCCAGTCCTTGTCACCATCACTTGCCTGGACAGCTACAACAGTCAAACTGGTCTCCCTGCTTCCTCTCCTTGCCCCTGCCTAGGCCTCTGCCCACTCCACCCGGCAGTCAGAGGGATCTTTTCAATCCCCCTGCTCCATCTTTCAGTGGCTTCCTGTTGCCTTCAGGATAGAACTCTCTCCAAGGCCCCCTCCAGCTCCTTCTGTGCTTCTCCCTCTCTTGTACTCCTGTGCTCCCTAGTGCCCTCCTGTCAGGTCCTCAAGCCCATGTGGACGTCCCCTTCCTTGCTGCCTTCACATGGGCTGCACTCCATGTCTGAAATCCTTGTACCACCTGCTTAATGCCTAAGCCTTCTTCAGGTCTCAGCTCAAACATCGCTTGCACGGAAAGGCCTCCTTGACACTCCCAACCCCAGGTTGTCTTAGGCCCTCCTAGTATATACACTGCTGACTGCTGTCCATTTTAAATTTGTTGTCACTAACCTCAGATGCATCCTTAAGTGCTGCCCAGCTGGCTTATTACACTTCCCTCATCTGTACAATCTTCTGCTCTCCTGGACATCTTGTTTCTTACCTTTTTGCCCTTCAAAATTCTAAATGTCTCCTCAGCTGATGACTTTGTTTCCTGTCTCTTCTGATCACTTCTGTCTTCTCACAGAAAAACATCCACAGTTTCCGATCACAACGTCTACACACCCACCTGTGTCTGTCTGTCTGTGCTGCCTTCTCTCCTGATACCACGAATGAACGCGCTGTGCTCCTAGTTAAGGTCAAGCCCTGCACTTATCAGAAGACTCCAAACCTTCTCATCTACTGAAAGACACTGTTCCAGCAAACACCGCGCTCCCCCGTCTCTCCTGCATTATCAGTTTTCCCTTCTGTCTGGATCATTCTGTGTGCACGTATATTATGCACATAAATATGCTGTAATTTCTCCTATCTTGGAAAAAAATCCTTGATCCTACATATCCCTCCAGTTACCACTCCATTTCTCTGCTCCACTTTACAACAAAACTCAGAAGAGTAAATACGGTCATTTCTGTCTTCCTATTCTTTCCTCAGTCGATTCCAGACTCCGCTCCAGTCAAGGTTGTGAGCTTCGTTTCTGACTCCATGCTGTTGCTAAGTACAGGAGTCAGTTATGAGCCCACCTTTCTTGACTTCGTACCATTCGTCACTCTCTCCTCCTTGAAACGCTTCCTTTGGCTTCGAGGGCAACACACCTCTGGGTTTCACTCACCTCGTGACAGTTCTCCCTTCTCCTTTGTTGGTTCCTTGCTTCACAACTGAAAGTCTGAGTGCACCAGGGCTCAGGAGCAGTCCTTTGATCCCTCCCCTCTGTCCACTTGCACTCCCAAGCAATCCTATCACCTCGTGGCTTTAAATGGCCCTTTCCATGCTGATGACTCTATGACTCTCCAGACTTGTTTATATAATCTGCCACCTACTTGCTATCCTCCTGGGGTTTTCTGATGGACATCTCAAACTCAGTGTGTCCAGAAACGAACTCATGAACTTCCTGTCCAAATCTGCTCCTCCTGCAGCCTTTTTCATCTCAGTGAATGACAGTTTGGTCTTCTAGTTGGGCAGGCCAAATATCTTGGATCCATCCTCAACTTCTCTCGCTCTCTCTATCTCCTATTTCATATCTAAGCTGCCAGCATGTCCTAGTGTTTCTACTTTCAAAATAGATTCAGGATCTGACTACATCTTAGACAGTGCTGCTGCCCTGGTTCAAACCACCATCTTCGCTCACCTGGGCCATTGTAGCCACCTCCTAACTGACCTTGCCCCTCTGCAGTATTTTCCCATCACAGGAGCCAGAGTGATCTCTTTAAAGCCATTTTTCTTAAATTCCCAAAGCCATAGGGTTTATGCCATTCTTCCACTTAAAATTCTCCAATAGTGTCCCAGATTTCTCAGAGTCCCTTGACAAGGCCCTGGCTAGGATCTGGCTCCGACTGTCGTCACCCTCACTTACTCTGCTCTGGCCGCTGGCCTTACCGCAAGTCCTCAGACCTGTCAGGCACTGCCTCAAGGTCTTCACAGTTGCTAGTCCCTTATTTGGTACATTTTCACCTGAGAGAGCCACTTAGTTTGCTCCGTCACTTCCTTCAGGTGTTTGCCCAGGCGTAATCTGCTCTCTGAAGCTTTCCTTAACCACCCCATTTACAATGGCATTCCCGGCCCTGTCCCTCAGGCGATTCTCACTCTCCTTCCCTGCTTAATGCTTCAGCGCAGCACCTACTGCCGCCTGACTTGCTGTTGTCTGTTTCTTGCCACTAGACTGTAAGCCCCAGGAGTGGAGGGAGTCTTGTCTCATTGGCTCATTGCTGTATTCTCAGCACCTGGCATCCAGGCACATAATGAATATTAATAAATGAATGAATTCTTAGTATTTTCCATTTCTGTAATAATCATCATGATTATGATTAAATAGTTTTGTAGTATCTAGTATATCTCTACCTCTATGACAAAACTCAGTGAATACTATGGTACTGTCATTAAGAAAGACGTATAGACCCATGGAACAGACTAGAGAGCCTAGAAATAAATTCACACGTAACTGGTCTTCAACAAAGATGCCAAGAACACACAGTGAGAAAAGATAGTCTCTCCAACAAATGATGTTGGGCTAACTAGATCCACATGCAAACAAATGAAATTGGACCCTTATACCATACACACAATCAACTCAAAGTGGATCAAAGACTTATACGTGAGACCTAAAACTCCCAGAAAAAAAGAGGGAAAGCTTTTTGACATTGGTCTTGGCAATTATTTCTTAGATATGACACGAAGAGCACAGGCGACAAAAGCAAAAATAGACAAGTGGGACTACGTCAAATTAAAAAGTATATACAAAGCAAAGAAAATCATCAACAAAAAGAAAAGGCAACCTACAAAATGTTTCTCCCATTTTTGCAAACCCTGTATCTGATCAGGGGTTAATATCATGACTATATTTTTATATTGATTTAATGTTAATGATACTATTTGTGATATATTAAGTTAAGTAAATAATTAAAATCTGTTTCACCTGTTTAAAAAAAAAACTCAAGGAAAGCTAAAGTTCTGTTTTGCTCACCACTGTATCCCCAGAACTTGGTTGATGCTCAGTACATATGTTTATTGCATGAATGAAGCTTTCTGAGGTCCTCATCTAACCACTTTCACTCTCCGCTTCTACCTGCAAAACCTATTGTCCCCCTCAGGGACAAGCCTGAGTCTCCTTAGCATGTCATAGTCATTTTCCTCTTTACTTTCTTGTCTTGACACTTCTCTCTTCCCTTCCACATCCTCTGAGATCCAGCCTTCCTTCAATATGCCGGGCTCTGTCACCACCGGGACTTTGTACTCTCTGTTCTCTGCCTGGAAAGCTCCACCTGACTAACTCCTCCTTGTCCTTTACAGCTTGCTGAGGTCATGTCTTCTGGGAAGCTTTCCAGACCCATGAAGGCTGGCTAGTGTCAGTAGGGGGTGGGTGCACAGCCCACTCCAGCTTAGTCCTGCCCAGGCTTCTGCTGACATCTGATTGTTGTGTGTTGGGCAGAGAGGTTGAAGATTAGCTCAGAGAGAATGTTGATGTTGTAGAATGTAGAGTAATGAGATGGCAGTGGATGAGGTTGAGGTTAGGGCAACTAAAATCTAAAGTGCGGACTTTGGGCTGTCAAAACATTATCCCGTAGGTCCCGAGTTCTCTGGACCTTCTGGGAAGGAGCCGAAAACCCTTGGTTTGTCCCTCTGACTTGCATTTCTCCTCCTTCCTCTCTCTCAGGGGGGGATGTTACCATCACTGACCTGCCCCAGGCCCTAGAACAGATCCAGGGCAACGTCCAGGCCAATGTGCCAGCTGGAGGCCGGGCCCAGGTCCGCGCCTTGTCCTGGGGGATTGACCAGCATATGTTCCCTGGAGACTATGACCTGGTGCTGGGGGCTGATATCGTGTATCTGGAGTCCACCTTCCCGCTGCTGCTGGGGACCCTCCAACACCTGTGCGGGCCCCACGGTACCATCTATCTGGCTTCCAAGATGAGAGAGGAACACGGGACAGAGAGCTTCTTTCAGCACCTCCTGCCCCAGCATTTCCAACTGGAGCTGGTCCAGCGGGATGAGGATGAGAATGTCAACATCTATAGGGCCAGGCACAGGGAACCAAGGCCTGCCTGACGTCACCCTTCCATTCCTCTGAACCCCTTCTTCTAATGAAGGAACTGCCGTATCTCCAAAGCCATAAACATAAGGATCAAAAAGGATGGATTTCCCTTGCCTCAGTCTTTTCTCCTGCCCTCTTTGTTTCTCAAGATACTCTTAGGCAGGTGCAGAGAGGAGCTGCTTGCTAGGAATACGAGAGCCCTAGCTGTACTGGCTTAGAGTGCAGAGGAAGTTCCCAGTTCCTGTTCTCAGCGGAGGAAGGTGAGATGATAGCCAAGACTTTAAGGGGGGAAGGTAAATGGGATGTGAGAGCAGTGGCTGCAGAAAGATGGTCACAGTCCCTTCTAGTTCTGCTATTGTCTTTTTATACAGAATGGATTTTTTCCCCCCAGATTGTACTGGACTTTTTTTTTTTAAAGGGAAAGAAATGAGCATTAAAGATCCCTTCTGCATCCGAAGAACTCAGGCTTTTGCTGGGTGGCTGAAGCAAGAAACCTCAAGCCGCCAACCTCTTGCTCCTAGAGGTAGACTCTGGTGGGACCATGCTCTAACTGGGTCAAGTCCTCCCAGCCCTGAAGTTGGGGATAGACAGCAGAGCTGTCCTTTGAACAGTAGCTCCATCATCTTTTTTTGGAGTTGGAGCCCTGATCACTAAGTACCAGGTTCTCCTCTTTGATTTTTCTTTAAGTTTCCAAGCTCCACCAGTCCTTCCTTCCTAATGTGTTTTGCCTTCACCTCTTTTCTCCTCCCACTGTGGGACCTCTGGATAGGGCTCTCTTTACCTGCTCCTGAGCCACACATCACCTCCTCTGGCCTCCTGGCCTCCATTCACTACCCTTCAAACCATTTTATAAATTCTTGTGATCTTCCAAAATCAGCTCTGATTAGTTTCTGCTGCTGCCAAGAGAAGCAAGAATAAGCTCTCCTGCTTAGTACTCAGTCTATCCCATGTGATCCCAAATTACCCTTCGACTTCATTTCCTACTGGTTTCCTACATGTATTGCAACCTCTGGCCAAATTACAAAAGGTCTACTCTTTGTTCCCTAAATCCAGACCAAAATTCCCTGACTTCTTCCTTCATTCTTTTTGGTGATTCCCTGCCTGGAAGTGCAATTTCTACCTGTCAAAATCTTTATTACTCTTAGCCTCTTTCCTGAAAAAAAGCTTTTCCTGAGCCTCCTGTTTGAATATGATTTCTTTCTCCCTTGAGATCCTTTAACTGTTCATCTTGTGGGACTTGCCTTGTGTGATCATGTGCCTGCTCCCTATTTTCTCACCATTAGATGACCTTGGAGGATAGGGCTACGGTTTACTTCTCTCTCATTCTCTGAAGCCTAGCACAGTTCCTGGCACACAATTGGTGTTCAACAAATATTTCTGTTCATTCAACAAATATTTGCTTGGTTTGTTGGAGGGACTCCCCCAGCCTTTCTAGGTGAGCTTGGCCAAACTTCTGAACCCACCCTCCTACCTCACAAGTTTTTCGTGAGTCATAAATGGATAATGAATACGAAAGCGCATTAGAAATAAACATAAAGTGTTACCACGTGTTTTGTATGCTTATTTGATGACAACTCTGTCTAGTGGTTTGTGTTATTTCACCTTATAAACCACGTTGGGGAGGCAAACGCGCCCCGCCTCCGGTCAGCAGGTGGCGCCGTCCCCGCTTGGCGCGGTCCGGCGGGGAATTTTGGCCTCGCCGCCACGCCGTAGGCCCCTGGCCTCACCGGCGCGCCGGCCGGCGACAGTGTGCCGCCACCAGAGAGATGTCGCTTCTGCGGTCGCTGCGCCTCTGCCTGGCCGCGCGGACCGGGAGCTGCCCGGTGAGGGCTCTCGGCCCCGGCCCCGTCCTGCCTTTGTTGCGGGTCTCCCGTGCGCCGGGCACGCGCCCTTCCCTTCCCTCGCGTCCGTTGTGCTCCATCCCACCCTCTCCCCCCACTTTCCCCGACTTCGGTATCTCTTCGCGGTCCCGCTGCCTTCCCCCCGCTCTCTGAGCCCCAGTCTCTCCGAAGGTCGCCTCCCGGCCGACGTGCCCCGCCTGGATGCCTCCTGCTTCTCACCCCTCTTCTTACCCCCTGCAGGCGGGGCCCCTTCTGCTTCAGTCGCCGCAGCCATGGCACACGTTTCACGCTGGGCCCTGGCTGTCGTCCTCGGCCTCCAGCAAGGAGCTCCTCATGAAGCTGCGGCGGAAAACTGGCTACTCCTTTGTAAACTGCAAGAAAGCTCTGGAGACTTGTGGCGGGGATCTCAAACAGGTGTGGGGAAGGGAGAGCAGGGGAGCGGGGCGGGGTCCTAGGGCCCGACGACCTGTCTCTGCGGGAGGTCGCTCTGGGGCGCATAGAAGTCAGACCTGCTGACCAGTGACCCATAACGACAGAATCCTATTCTGACTTAAGTGACAGTCTCATCCTTTGACTCTGACCTATTTGGAAGTAATTGACTGAGGATCCCAGGGTTAACTAACTATTCCACGCAGGACCACTGTGCTGTTTCCTGCTGCTTGGGGCTGGAAGGGCTTGTGGGAGCTTTGGAGTCAGACCCACCAAGACTTAGATCTTGGTGCCCACAGAGGGATCCTGTGACCTTGGACACCTTAATCTTTCAGAGCTGCATTGTTCTTTTTTGTATCTGCTATCTGCCCCAGAGGGTGGTTGTGAAGATTAAACATATCCAAAGCACCAGGCACGATGTCTTGTATTTGGCGTTTAGTAGTAGGCCAGCCAATAAGTTATAGATTACTTTAGTTTCTGTTGTAGGGTTGAGGAGAAGGAGAAAGAATTGGGGAACCTGAGCATATTTTAGAGCCCTGTTTAGTTCTAAATTCTGTGCCTTTGTTGTCTGCCCTTTTTCTTTTTAATTTATAGGCTGAGAGCTGGCTCCACAAGCAGGCCCAGAAGGAGGGCTGGAGTAAAGCTGCCAAGCTCCGTGGGAGGAAGACTAAAGAAGGCCTGATTGGGTTGCTGCAGGAAGGAAACACGAGTGTGTTAGTAGAGGTGAGTTGTCAGAATTGCAGATACCAGGAATAGCTGTCCCTGGGGTGGAAGGCTTTGTGGTAGGTGCTTTGCAAAGAAGAGTGTTTGAGGACCATAAAAGGAAGTTAGAATTAAACCCGTGAGACCCCGAGTATTAGCTATGGATTCATTTAAATGTGGAAACGCACAGGTTGTTGATGAGAAAAGGCCTGGTAGCCTAGAACATTACTGCTAAATGTGAGTCCGGTGTGGCCTTATACTTTGTCACTGATTCTTTCCTGAAACAGATTTTAAAGCTAGGAATTACACTAATTAGTTGACGGACAGCGAGTAGCTGTTTTAGAGGAGGTTTAGGGGCCCCTTTTGATGAAGAATCAGATGTGGATTAGTTGAGAGCGAGAGAGGAGATAAACAAGCTGGTAACAAAACAAGCATTGGAGGAGCCTGGAGAATGAGGTGGCTATGGCATGCGGCCACAGGCAAGTGGCAAACTTGTAGCCATCCTTTGGGGACATTAGTGAACCATCCTCTGAACGTGCAGGACATTGTTAACTCATTTGCACAGAAGGAATCACTTCATTCAGTTTCTGGCCTCAAGCTAGTAGAGGAACTGTAGCTTTAAAATCCTAGAGACACTTAATTTCTGTTTTGTTAAGTCTGCTGCTTCTGTCAATACCTTAGTTTAAGGCACTTTTGGAACTGTCAGTAAACAGCTTCTACAGCAACATCAATTTGTTCCCACAGGTAAACTGTGAGACAGATTTTGTTTCAAGAAATTTAAAATTTCAACAGTTGGTCCAGCAAGTAGCGCTGGGGACCCTTTTGCATTGTCAGAGCCTAAAGGATCAACTCTCCACGTACAGTAAAGTGAGTTTTGGGGTTATCTCCAACATGCTGGGTTTGTTCCGCCCCTTCAGGGTCCTTGCTGTTCCCTTTTTTTCAGACATTCTCATGTCTCACTTCCTTACTTCGTGTCTCTGCTTAAGTGTTATCTCTCTGGAGAGGGGTACCTTTCCTCCTGTTGCTCTATCCCCTTATTTTACTTCATTTAAAAAATTTTGTTACAGTATTTATAGATTATATTCTTATTTATTTATGTCTTGTCTGCCTTCCCCAGTAGAATGTAAGCTTCGTGATGCAGGAAATTTGTCTTTTCACTAGTGTGTCTCTGGTGAAAGAGGAGTGCATCCAGCACTTGGTTGGGTCTCATTAAATCTGTGTTGCATGAATGAATGAATGCCAGTGGGACAGAGTCCATCAAATCAGGTGAAGCCTTGTATTCAGAAATCTGGACTGGCCTGAGGAAAAGATTTGTTTTTTTTTTTTTAATTTTTAAAAATTTTAAATTTTTCTAAACTTTTTTTTATTGAGTTATAGTCATTTTACAAAGTTGTGTCAAATTCCAGTGTAGAGCACAATTTTTCAGTTATACATGAACATACATATATTTATTGTAACTTTTTTTTTTTTTTGCTGTGGGAAAAGATTTCTAAATACAGATACTAGTGAAGGCACAGTTTAGGAGAGTAAGCATATTCTTGTCCGTAGAGGGATCAAGGAAGGAATTATATCAGTATGCCTTTGATTCATCCTTATTGTCAAGGCAGAAATGAATCAACTATTTACAATTTTTTTGTGTGTTTAGTACTTGTAATCCTGAGCTATTCACTTACTTTACTGTACCTCTGTTTCATTATCTGTAACAAGAGACATCGGCCCCTTTTAGCTTTACTAATTTTTTTCCCTTTTGGTCTTTAGTTTTTTTTTGTTTTTTTTTTTTAACTTTTATTTTGAAAAAAAAATTCAAATTTGCAGAAAAGTTGCCAGTATTTTATAATGCACCACAGTGTACTTTTATCTAGATTCACCATTTGTTAACATTTTGCTTTATTGACTTTATCACTTTTTATATACATATTATTGTTACCACTTTTTAAAAATTCTTTTGTTAATATGTCAGACATTAGGACCCTTTATCCCTTCAGCATGTCTCTCCTAAAAACAAGGACATTTTCCTGTGTAGCCACAGTACAGTGATCACATTTTTACCTTGATATATTTTTATTTATATAGTATATAATATACATATTTTGCCAACTAGCAATTTTTCTTCTGATCCAGGATCTAGTCCAGTATCATGTGATACAGTGAGTTGTCATGTCTGTTTAGTCTCCTTTCTTTGCTCCTGAGCCTTTGTCTGTTATTACATTGACATTTTTGAAGAATACAGGACAGTTTTGCAGAATGTCCTTCACTCTGAGTTTGATGTTTCTTCATACTTAGATTCAGAATGTGGACTTTCGTAGGAATATTAAATAAATTATCCTGTATTTTTCTCAGAACATCCCATCAGGAGGCAGAGGAGGATGGGACTGTTGGTCCTGTTATTGATAGTGTTAATTTTGATCTCTCGGTTTAGGTAGTATCTGCCAGGTTTCTCCACTGTAAACTTGCTATATTCCTTTTTGTAATTAATAAGTTATCTGTATAGGAGATTTTTTTGAGACCATGTAGACATCCAGTTCCCCAAGAAACTTTTCCCTTAAAGTGTTAGCATCCTTTGATGCTTCTTGTCAGATCAGTTCTTACTGTGACAGCTGCATGATGGTTGTTTTTCTAGCCCTTAGAAGTTTCTTTCACATGCGTTCTGTTAGTTGGCATTCTGTTGTAAGAAGGACACTTCTCTTTTTCTCTCCCTTTATTTAGGGATTTACTTACTAGCAGCATTGCATTGACTCATAGATTCTTATTTTATACAATAGGTTATAAATCATTATGTAATCCATTAGTCATTGTAATGCTTAAATTATCCCTGGATTTGGCCAGTACAAGCCAAGCCTATGCAAGCTGGCTCCATTATCCTTTTGATACAGCCTCATTATTTTTGGAGTATTTCCTTACTTTTTGGCATAACAAGATATTCTGGGCTTATGTCGTACTTCCCTTGCCCCAATCATGGAATTTGTCACTTCTCCAAGGAGTCCTGATTGTTTTCAGTGAGGGAATGGTTTTTAGAAACCAAGATCTGGGCATTAGGTGTGCTTGATTCTATTGTGATATCACTGGGGCCTGCTCTTCCAGCAGAGCTGGGAAATTGTGTGTGTGTGTGTTTCAGTTCTAATCCTCTACCACTGGCTTCTTCCTTTCCTTCCCCCATCCTGTATTTGTATCTTCCTTCTCTCCTCTTCTCACAGTGAGTGCACTGGCTCCTAGCAATTTCAGTATGTTTACTTATTTACTTGCTATATAGTACGCACTTTGTTTCAGAGCTGCTGTCCCTGACCACTGCAAACAACAAACCTGCTAAGGAGTTAAGATTTCCTTGATGTCCTTTTTGTCTGTATGTAGAAGCTATGTGGTCAAAGGACAGTATCAAAAGTAACTTGGATTAGTTTTTTCTCCCTTCTCAGGTTATATTATTTCTTTGAAATACAATTAGAATCTTTGTTTCTGTTTAGTCAGTGTTCATTTTCACCCCAAATCCTTGTTAATTTTATTTTTGAATATGTAAAACATCACAAGGTTCTGAAAGTTAAAGCTAATACACACACACAGAAGTCTCACTTCCTCTTCTCTCCCTTCTGCCCCATTCCTAGTCACCCCTGTAGGTAACCAGCTTTATTGGTTTCTGGTTATCCTTTTTGCAGAAATTAGTATATATATGTGTGTGTGTGTGTGTGTGTACACATACACAAATACTTATTACCCAAATGGTGGTAAAAAAATAAGCATGTATCCCATTTTTTTTCTTTGATTGTTTTTGTTTGGGGGGGGGTTGGTAATTTGATTGATTTATTTATGTTTAGAGGAGGTACTGGGAATTGAACCCAGGACCTTGCGCATGCTAAGTGTGTGCTCTACCACTTGAGCTATACCTACCTCCCTGTATGTATCCTTTTAATTTGCTTTTTTCACTTAATGTGTCTTGGAAATACCCCATAGCAGCTCATGGAGCTCATCTTTTTCTTTCCTTCCAGCTGCATGGTATTCCATTGTGTTTCTGTACCATAGTTTCTTCAACCGGTCTGCCTATGTTTGGGCATTTAGACTTTCTAATACTTTCTATGATTAGAAATAATTGCCCAAGGAATAATTTTGTGCATGTGTACTTTTATATTGTTGGAAGTGTACTGGGGTTAGTTCCTAGAAATAGAATTGCAGGGTCAAAGGATAAGAGTGTGTGCAGTTTTGTTAGCTGTTGTCCAATTCCCTGATGTTGGATTTGCACCATTGTTCTTGCTACCAACAATCTACAGACCTTTTGCTTTAATATTTTATGATTGTGTGAAAATATTGTTCCTGATTTCTAGGAAACTGCATTCTAAGAAGTTAGGCTGGAGGCTGGGGTTGGGATGGAATTGGGGGTGGTGTGGTAATGGAATAAAACATTTATAAAAATGGAACTGTTATCAATTTTTAATGTTCTTGGCTTAATGAAAACATTATCTATTTATACTTAGTTGTCTTAAATCATTTTCTGAGAAATAGGCTATATTTTTGCTTAGTCTCAATAATTTGAGTTAGACAGAACTGACTTATGTTCATTTTCTTTGTGCACTTAGGGCTTCTTGAGTTCCTCTGAGCTCTCTGAGCTTCCAGCTGGGCCTGAGAGAGAAGGTGCTCTCAAGGATCAGCTGGCCTTAGCAATTGGTGAGTATTTGTAAGGATCTGGAGACTGGAAATTAAGAACTGGATCTCCTGGTATCTTTGGTGTTCCTCCAAACTAGATCAAGAATTGCAAGTTCATGTTCCTTTAAGGGTCAGATAATATGAATGTGAGAAGTGGGTAGTATGTCAGATATCAGTGAGTTGTGGGCACCCTGAGAAGCTCACACTCTGCTGAAGGAAACTGTTAACCAAGCTACCTGTTACCTTGGCGGAAAATCCCAGGCTCATCAGAATTTTAAAATTCCTTTAAAATAATTTAGCTTTGTATGAAAGATCTTAGTTTTTAGCCGTTTTCAACTAACTAAAATTAGCAGGCATCACTGTGCTGACCAAAAAAAGCATGTCTTTAGGCAGCGCTGGCCTTTTGACTTCTGGTTGACCACTGCTGTATATGCTATGGAGGAAATAGTCCATTTCAGGTCATTTCACCTTCTTTATGAAGGGATCCAGGAATATTTTGGGGCATCACGTTTAGGACTTTGACCTCATAAAAAAATCTGATCCTAAATTTGTGAAAGTCCATTTCAGAACCTGCTGGCTACAGAAACCGTATCTGGGTCATCGTGGTGGGAGTAGCAGGGATTTTGCCTTCTTTGTATATGTCCCTGACGGAAGGAGGGGAGCAGGGCTGGGCTGGGGGCTTGCTGGGAACTTAACTGCTCATCTGGCACTTCCAGTCACCGCATCAGTCCTGTGTTTATCAGGTCATCTGAAGTATGTATGATGTTTCAGTGAGTCATTGTTGAGAAACCAGGCAGACAGCTGTGTATGGGACTTATTAAGAAATTCTGGAAGAACTGGGTGTTTCAAACTTATGAATTTCTGGGAATTAACTACTGCGTAGATGCTTTGAGCTGTTTCAAGATTCCTTGATACTCCCCTTTTATGACTGTTAGAGCTAACCGTGGCTAATGCTGGGATCGTCACCCAGACCCTTTGTTTCTTCTCCTACCCCTCCCTACGTTTTGGCTTATTTGGACTTCTGTAGAGGGGATAGCATCCTGAGAGAAAGCGGGAAGCTGGAAGCCACTTTTGGTTAAATGTTATCTTTATTTTTAATGAGGGGAAGTTGAAACCATCAGATGACGTAGGGTTTTGGATTTTCTGGGGCTTTTAGTGGTAAACTTTTTCCTGATACAGTGGATGATCAGGAGTTGCCTGTGTCAGTGATGGTGGTATTTTGGGAGGGATGGTAATTTGGTGGGAAAAGACAATTGGTTTGGAGTCAGATCTGAGTTTTAATTCCAGCTCTGCCATATATTAGCTCTGTAGACTTGGGCGGGTTACTTAAGCTCTCTAAGCCTGAGTTTAATGTAGTAATGATAGCCAGATGGCAGTGCTCCCCATGTGCCAGATACTGTAGTAAGTGCTTTTATATATCTTACCTTATTTATTTCTCTCAATTATCCTGCTTTCAGGTTGTTTTAAGTGTATCATCTCCATTTTACAGATGAGGAAATGAGGGCTTAATAAATTAGTAAATGGGGTTATGTGCTTAAGTTCCTTGCGTGAGGTCATATGGCTGGTGAGACTGCAGTCCACGGTCCGTGCGAGCCCGGAGCCTGTGTTTTTAAGTACCAGCGTGGCACGTAGTTGGTGCTCTATAAAGCACTTGCCATTTCCCCCAAACCCCTTTTCCTCTTTAAACTGAAAATGGTCTCTCTCCATCTTATAGCATATCCACAGTGTCAGTGCGGAGGACTGTGTCCCAAACTTGGCCGTCTCTGTGCATATTTTGGTACTACTGCCAGCATCATATTCTAGAAGCATGTTTTTTGTTTTTGCTCTTTTATAGGGAAACTGGGAGAAAACATGACTCTTAAACGAGCTGCATGGGTGAAGGTGCCAGCTGGGTTCTATGTTGGCTCTTATGTCCATGGGGCAATGCACAGCCCCTCGCTCCACAACCTGGTGCTGGGGAAGTACGGGGCCCTGGTCGTCTGTGAGACGTCCGAGCGGAAAGCAAACCTTGAAGACCTTGGCCGCCGCCTTGGGCAGCACGTGGTGGGCATGGCCCCTCTCTCTGTGGGCTCCCTGGATGATGAGCCTGGGGGAGAGGCAGAAACCAAGATGCTGTCCCAGCCGTACTTGCTGGACCCCTCCATCACACTGGGTCAGTATGTGCAGCCCCAAGGAGTGTCTGTGGTAGACTTTGTGCGGTTTGAATGTGGAGAAGGTGAAGAGGCAGCGGAGGCCGAGTAGGTTCCAGAGATGTTAGGCCCAGGAGGAAATGTTTATTCTTAACTCTGGACATCATTATAAGCAGAAGTTATTTCCTAAGCCTCTTCACACCCAGAATTTGTTTTTCATTTGAGTTCGTAATGAAATTATATACTTCGTGGGTAAAGTCATTAAATAGAATTGTTATACAATAAAGAAAGTAGCATGTTTTCCTTGTTTGCGTAATGCCGGTCCAGCTCTTTTGTGCTAGACTTGTGATGGGTTTTAGAAAACAACAGGTGGGCCTTATTGAAGTGCCTGAGCGTCTGGGAGAACGGGCATTACCAGCTGCCTGCTGCTGCTTCAACCCAGATTTATGACCGTGCCCCTAACACAACTAGCCCCTTCTAGCCTGCTCCTCCTGTGACATAGAACTCTCTTCTTCGGCTTTGGTTTGTGATGCTTTGGGCTGTGCTTCCATCCTGGAGCTTCCCTGGTTACATTACTTGTGCCACATGGATTCCTTTGGAATTGTTGACTTAAACTTGGAGTTGCCTGGAAAATGTCCATGTGTTGATGTCTGTAGCGTGCTCTGAGGGCTCTCTGTAGTGGTACACACACGGGTTCTGGCCTCATTACTGAAATTAATAACACATAGCCCTGTTTCTCTTCTGGATAGTGGGGTGTGGATGGGTGGGGTCTGAGGTTTCCTGGACAGCTGTAAGGCAGATTTCAGCATTCTTGTTCCAGAAACAGGAATTCCAGTTATCCAGAGAGCTCATTCAGCAGTGCCTCTTTGCTTCCCTGTTTGAGACATTTCTCCCAACATAACAAAATAGTTACCATAACAGGCAGACCCAAAATACTGAAAGGACTTCCATTTGCTAATACAGGCATTTTTATTTGAAAATTTAAAACTCTCTGGCACATTTAGATCTGAGCATTTAGATTTTGACTTTGGGTATATATGTGAATAACTTCAGTGATTTGTGGGTTAAATAGGCAATATATCGATCTTAAAAGTTAAAGCAAACTTAGGTTCTTGCCCCAATATTAAACACTTAAAACTTAGTTTTTTTGTTCTCTTACTTTTGACTTCTTCAGATTCATGCAGTTTTAGTGCTTTCTGCTGAGGCTTGAGCCAGAAGGCCACAAAAACCACAAAGTCAGTAGTTAACATTCTAGGCATATAACAACTAAGGACTGCAGGAATGAGAGAAATGCAGACCATGCTGTGATTTGCAGACCCTACTACATCTACATTAAGCAGCTGGATGTTAGGGAAAAATTAGTAGATAAATTCTTTCCTGATACTGGCACTATCTGCTGTCTTCTATGGTCTTGTAATGGGCAGATGCCTTCTTGCCTCAGAAAAGCCCCTTTTCTTTCTTCATCTGGAGCTGCTTCCAGCCAGGCAGAGCAGCAAATTGCCCTCTTGTGATGCCAAACACAGAAACAAAGTCCTGTTCAGAGAGGTAATTCTAAGAGCGAAAACAAAGTTTCTAGTTAGAAGGGAGACATGGCACCTGTCAATGCTAAAGGAGTGGGGAAAGTGGGGCTGAGAGAGTCCCAGGGAGTTTCTTGAGGCGAAGTAGAATGAATTTTCCAGAAAGTCTGTTATAGACTTAAATTATTCATTAGAGGATTACTTAGCCTGTGGACTCCCACCTTGGCCTGTGGAAGCGCTGACTGGATTCTCTGTTCTCACAGTCCCACCTGGTGCCCATTTCTTGCCAGAAGGACAAGGAATGGGTTATACATTATGTATGAATTCTAAACGTTAGACTTTGGCTGAATGGAGAACTAAATCGAGTGATGGTTTTCCTTGCTTATCAGCCACTCTTATCCAGACATTTTCAAATGCAAGATCAGGTAGATCTTGTTGAGAGCATAAACTCTAACGTTTATTTATTGATTAGTGAATATTTTCTGTCCAAGTAAAATTATTAAGATATGGCCTCTGTTTTCAGGAAAGCTGTAGTCCAGATACTTAAGACTTGGTTAGATAAGACATTGTGGAAAATCCAGAGACCCTTCCCCTTCCAGGTGGAAAAAAGTTAGTCAACATGAATATATTAATTCAATCAACCAAAACTTAATGAGTGCCTGTGATCTACCAGGCACCATTTTTGGTGCTGAAAAGCTGAGACTGTGATGGTGAACAAAACAGACAAGGTCCTTGCTTTTAAGGATATCACTGGAGTGGGGCAGGTAGCCGGTGACCAAGTATAGAGACTGGAGGGGTGAGGGGAGCAGTATCAGGGTGGTCAGGGGAAGCCTTCCTGGGGGAGGGGGGTGACATGGCAGCTGAGACCTAACTAATGAGGAGGAACTGGCTCTCTGATGATCTGGGAGAAAAATGTTTTTTCAGGCAGAAGCAATAGGAAGTATAAAGGCTCAGAGGCTGAAACAGGCATGGTCAAGGAACAGAAAGGCAGCCTCTGGCTGGCAGATGGTAAGTGAAGAGTGTAGTGGTCTGTGAGGTGCAATCAGAGGTGGGCAGGGCCAGACTACAGGGCTTTGATGGCCACCAAAAAGCCTTTGGATTCTTTTCTAAGTACAGTGGGAAGCCAGTTGAGCAGTTTTAAATAGAGAAACGTCTTCTGTTTTAGAAGCCCACTGGTTGTTATATGGGGAACAGACTGTAGGGACCGGGGTGGAAACCAGCTGGGAGACTGTTGAAGTGGTCCATGACGGCTGGACCACGCTGGCAGCAGAAAGATGGAGAGCAGTGGATGGAGGCTGGCTGATGGGCTGATGCCAGAGGTGAGGAAAAAGGATCAAGAAGGAGCTCTGGGTGTGGGGCTTGAGCTCCTGGGTAGTTCAGATACCTCCTGAGTGCTTACTGTGTTCCAGGTCTGTCCTGGCCATTTACAGGGATGGTGTTTTGCTCATGGAGAGCTCCACTTACATCAGACAGTTCCCTCAGTCACTCACCTCCTTTTTGGCAGGGTTCACATCCTCAGGCAGCTCCTGATTCTGATTTTTCAGCAGAACTTCTATGGGGTAATATTTTGGCTCAGAATTCAGGGAGAGGGTTGTGTCCTTCATGCCCTAGGGAAGATAAGAGCATAAACACAGGAAAAAAGACTGTTTAAGTGTGTGCAGTTGAAGTTCTGTGTGTATAATATTTAACATTATGGTTTTTACCACTTCACACTTTATAATCATCTTTTAGAACAAGAGTCCCCAAAACTGGCTGCATGTCAGAATCATCTGGGAATCTAGATGACTCAGATATGGGGGTCTTTCTTGGGAAGCTGATTCAGCAAGTCTAAGGTAAATCCTGTATAGCCAGTTTGGCATAAATGCTGTGCTTAAACCTCATTTAAATACTGTGATCACATCCTTTCTCTTGGTACTTAGGCTCTACATTTCCAGCCTTCAAATGACTTCAAATTGAAGTCATACTCTCTTGAGTGCATTTTAAAGATGCTACATTGCCATTAGCTTCGGATTTTTTTTTTTAAGCTTTGGAATCTTGAGTTTGTAGAACAGAAAGGACAAAACTGCCTGATGGTTTGGACAGTGGTACCAGGCACTTGTCCTGATGTTAAAGGTTCCTGGCCAGACGCTCCAGTTCTTTTAGCCATTAAAATAGGGGTTACGGCCTGAGTTTCTGGGGATGCCACTGTCAGAAACTGATAAATATATTATTTGGGTTAGAAGCTTATTTCTGAAAATACTGCCAGTAAATTTAATCTGCTCTGAATGACAGAGTTGAGTAATAAAATTTGTTTTTGTTTCTGCTGTTTTCTTTTTAAACAGCAAGAGAGTTCTAAATTCTGGAAGGCAGTAAAATAAGGAACTTGGCTCTGAGACCTGCTTTTCTACTGATTAAAACAATCTTCATATCAAATTAGACAACCAGGGAGATACTGAGAAGGACATGAGAGGGCTTCGCCCATGTGGCATTGGTAGCATTTGCGGTTCCTTTCTGGCTCTGGTTGTCTGAGTGACTTGCTCCTCCAAGAAACTCACAGCAGTGATTCTTATGATAGCAGCAGCGTCTCCCAGCTCTTCTTTTAACTGTTCGTATGATTTCCCTGCCTGAGAAGAAGAGATAGAAGACACAGGATGAGATGGTGCTTACAGAGGAGGGACATCTCCAGCCTAGTCTCGAGAGAAGCAAAAGAGCCAGGGAATCAGAAGACATTTCAGGGATAAGCAAAAATGAAAATCAGGGGGAAGGTATATAGCTCAGTAGTGCATGCCTAGCATGAATGAGGTCCTGGGTTCAATCCCCACCACCTCCATCAAAAAAATAAATAAGCAAACCTAGCTACCTCCCCCACAATAAACAAGCAAACAAACAAGAAAACCCCCCTTCTGGGTCTGTGCAGGGTTGGAAGTTGCTTAAACACGATCTTCATTCTTTGCTAGTGGCCCCTCAGTCCTCCATACTGAAGACATAGCAGTTGACTAGGGATCAGAAAAACCGTCTTCTTCCTACTGGGTTAATTGTGACTTTAGACAAAGAACTTCTCTAAGCTTCCTCATCTGTGACCCAGGAAACAACGTTTGCAGTAGTTATCAGGATGTAAAGTTCAAAATAATGTGTGTGGATGTACTTCATGAACTTCGTTACTTTACCCACTGCTTGTTCCTGAGATAAGCTGAGAATTCTTTAACTGGACTTAGTGGTGTAGTGGGTGGGAAAGAGAAGGAAAGTAAAAAGTAGGGAGGGGAGACGGAGCAGGGCAATGTGGTCCTGGGTTGACTCAGCCCCAGAGTACCCTGCCTTCCCACGGAGCGCTTTGTGCTGAGTGCGCTGGCAGTAAGAACGCCCCCCACCCCGTTCTTGGTTCTTACGCTCCAAATGTGAGAGTCCCAGGCCAAGAACCAGCCTGTGAAGGTGGGAGGCTCGAAGCCCTGTTTAACGATGAGGATTGGCGTGCCAGCATCTCGGCCACCGGGGTGAGTGAGCAGGTACTCCTGGGCTGTAGCGAGCGCTCGCTCCTTCTCTGTGGCGTTGGCCTCAGCCCCAATCCATAAGAACACCTGTTGTGGGAGAGGTTGAATGCTGTTAATGCGCTCAGGCCAAGGACCAAGTAGTAGATCATACGTGCTGCCCTGTCTTCCCCCTCAGCAGTTCACAGCCTCAGCACAGAAAGGTTTTCTCAGAATCATCTTGATTTGTGATTTTAATTGCCACATTATCCACATGATCTCCCAAATCTGCATCTCCAGTACAGATCTCTCTCTCTCTGAACTTCAGCCTCCCGAATCCAACTTCTTGCAAAACACCTTCCCTTTGCTGCCTCAAAGCACCACAAATACAGCACCCCCAAAGTGTAGCTCTTCTTTTCTAAACTTGTGTCTGTGTCCCCATTCTTGGTGTCTATCTAATTACCTAAGGCAGTAACGTTGGAGTCATCCGACATGCCTTCCACACACCAACCCTTGGCCAGTTTACCTCCTATGCTTTTATCAAATCTGCCACCTTCCCTGCATCCTTGCTCCACTGCCCCTGTGTGGTCCTGCAGCTGCTCTTACTGGACTGTGACGATGGTCTGCCTACAGTCTTCTCTTTTTTCTCACCCCATCTCACTCTCCTACACTTGCTGGAGTCATCTATCTAAAGCACAGTCTGACCATGTCACTCACCTGCTCAAATTTCAGCAGCTTCCCAGGATAAGTTTCAAACTTCTTGACATGGCAGGTAAGGCCCACACACAATTCTGTAGCTTCACCTCTAGGGTGCTCTTTAACTCTGTCTTATGCTCTGAAAATATTATTTGTAGTCCCTGTGTACTAGACTATTTCCGGCCTTGCTTTTCCTTTGCACAGAATGCCCGCTTTACCTGATTAATGCCTGCTTATCCTCTGAGATTCAGCCTGGGAGCCCTCTCCTCCAGAAAGTCTTCTCTGAGTTCCTAACCTGTGTTGAGTGCCCCTAATTTGTGCTTGCACGGCACCTTGTATGTACCTCCATCATAGAAAAAATGATGTATCTGCGTCTGCCCCCCACCCCCAACTCTGAGATAGGACAAGGCCCTCTCCCTTGGTGACACCACGCCCAGCACAGTGATTAGAACAGGGGAGGTGCTGAGTATGCTTGCTGAGCCAAATTGAAGAAAATGGGACGCGGCAGAGGGGTTGCCTTGAAGACGTCTCTTTCACATCCTTTTGTTCCCTAAAAGGCCCACATCTCTGGGTGTGGAGCCTGCTGCGGTTGGTCCTGGGAGAATGGAGTGCATGCAGACAGGATGCTCTGATTTTCCCAGAGCAGAGTGGGAAAATTCCCAGGATGGTGAGTTTTGAAAACATTGTATTCCCTCCAACCCTGGCAAAACGCAGACCCTTTCTTTAGTCACCACTGACAAGCGTTTGGTTGGCTTGGGGGTGGTCTGGGGCTACCCTGGGTTTATCCGGGGTGTGTGGGGGTACTACACAAAAAATAGACTAAGAGGGTCTTTGTCATTTGTTCCAAGCTTCTGGCTATGTCTTACCTGGTCCCACGTATCCAGGAGCATTACATCACCTGGGTTCAGGTCGTCCTGGGTGAAGTCTGTGATCTCAGTGACAATGAACCGGCCAGTCTTATTGGAACATTCAAAGAGACGGGGCTGGACATCTAGGATTTCCTGCTGTAGTCTGCAATACAGTCCATTTAGAGGAAGCGAGCTGTTGAGAAATCACATGCAGTTCACAAGTCTGGGAGGCAGGGGGAGCCAGGAGGGATGCTGTGGTCCTGTACCTTTTGTCATTGGCGTAGGGAGTTTTCCCTCCCAGCAGGTCCCAGAACTCAGCCGGCTCCTGGCCCTCAGCCACCGTGCTCTCGGTGCCATCACAGAGAAACCCGGCCAGCGCCTTAGCCGCTGCCCGCTCATCCCCACCAGACCCCTGCACGTGGGGCAGGGAGAACACAGATGTTACTCACACACAGGCATGATGATGTAGGGGAAAAGCTTCTGGAACTAACAGCTCAGTGTTGCCAGGCTCAGTTACCAAGCCACGGTACCTCAAGACCAGGAGACAGATAGGTTTGTTTTAGTGCTGGGAGGGCTGGGCGGAGGGAGAGGCGGGGGAGAACACAGCGTGGTGGCGAAGGACAGGACTAGACTCTGAAACTCACAGTGGATGTTGTTCTGCCTTCAGTTGGAATTTTAACACCTACTTTTGATTATTTTTTTTTAGAGAAAAAAATTTAAATTTATTTTGTAAATTATATACAGGAAAAGTCACTCTTTTTGCCATATAAGTTCTATGACTCTTGACAAATGCACAGAATCATGCTACCACCAACCACGACAAAAATACGGGACAGTTGCCTCACCCCTGGAAAGAGTTCCCTCAGGCTGCCCCTTTGTAGTCAGACCCTCCTCGAATCCTTAACATCTGGCGACCACTGATCTGCTCTCCATCAGGATAGCTTTGCCTTTTCCAGAATGCCATTAGTGGAGTCATACGCTATGTGGCCTTTGAGTCTGGCTTCTTTCCCCAAACATAGTGCGTCTGAGATTCACCCTTGCAGTCGCGGGCATCCCCAGCTTGTTCCTCTGTGAGGCTGGGTCGTATCCCACTGCCTGGATACGCCACTGTCTGGTTTCCCATTCTCCCAGTGAGCTGCTTCCGGTTTTTGGTGATTACGAATAAAGGTGGTATGAACATTCATGTACAGAGTTTTGTGTGAAGATAGTTTTTGATTTCACATGGGTAAATAGCCAGCAGTGGGGTTGCTGGGTCATGCGGTAAGTGTATGTCACGTAAGAAACTGTCAAGTCGTTTCCCAAAGGCCACACTTGCTTTCCCACCAGCAGTGTGTGAGAATTCCCGTTGTTCCTCCTGTCTCCCTCACTTGACATGATCAGTTTTCGTTTAGTCATTCTAATAGGTGTGTAGTGGTATCTCATTGTGGTTTTCATTTGCATTTCCCTAATGACTAATGATGTTGAGTATCTTTTCCTGTTCAAACCTCTTTTGTAAAAACAATTTTAGTGCTTTTTAATGCAGATGCACTTTGAATTGACAAAAATCACATTTGTAGTGTTTCTGTTCACTATTAATGCCTATCCTATTGCAATCCACCAAACTGGTGTGGAAAGATGGACTTGTCCAGCCTCCATCCGTTTAGAAGTTTATGGAGTGTCTCCTGGGTGTGAGCGGTGCTGTTAGTGAGTTTCTAGGTGGAGGCCTGATCGTGGGGAGCGCTGTCCGTCCCTCTGAAGGCCCTTGGGGAACAGCTGCTCTTTTTGAAGACTGCTCCAGCTTCCTCCTTAGTTCCATTGCCTTTGCTGACAGGAGGGTGGGCTCAGGGCTGGGCTCTGAGGGGCTGGTGTGACTGCTGGGCCCCACTGTCCTACCTTGCCGTACCACAGGTAGTGCTCTGTCTGGGTCCGCAGCAGAAAGACATCGTTGGAGTTTAGGGAGGAGGTGAAGGCTGGAACCTCCACCGCTTTGGTGTTAGATTTGTCATATCCGTGAATCTGGAAGAGCCTCACTGGAGGATCAGGCTCGGCACTTCCCTTCCTGGAAGTCCCGCCCTAGAGAGAGGGAGAAAAGCAGAGCCTGGATCTAAGGTGCACCGTGTGCGCGGAGCACTGGGCTAGCCCTTGTGGGGAACAGGGATGTGCCTGACACTGTCTTTGCCCTGGAGGAGCTTCTGGGCTACCTGGGAGAGGCCGAGCTGAGCTGGAGTTCTGGTGCCAATATTAGCTTTCATTCTGAGACCTCGGGTGCTGGCGCCTTACCTACATCATTCTATGGACCCTCACAATTATTCTGTGAAGTGGGTATTATTGTCCCACAGTATAGATGGAGAAACTGAGGCTTAGAAAGCTGGCTGGTAAATGACAAGGCTAGGACTTGACCACAGACTTGTGTATATCAAACACGTGACATCATACATCCCTGGTAGTGCTTCGCCAGGGCTTCCTGGGAGAAGTGGGACTCGAGTTTGGAGGGGCACATTCGGTCGGGGCAGTGGACAGGGAACGAAATGGCAAATGTGAGGTCTGATGAGGAAACCCACCTGACTGCAGTGAGTGTAGGTTAGGGAGCTGAGGGGAATGCCCCTGTACAGGTAATATGGATCAGATTATAAAAGACCTTGAACACGAATTAGGCAGTAGTTTGGACTTGAAGCCCTAGGCAGTTGGGATTCACTTCAGTGTCTTAGAGAGATTCCCCTTCTTATCTGCGTCTACCCCAGCCCCGCTTCCCACCCCTCCTCTCCTCTCCTGTAGCCCCCTACTGTAATTTTAGCTGACGGCTCTCACCTCAAAGATAACCAGCTTTCCTTTGAAGATGGCCATGAAGTGACGTGGCTCCTTCCCCATGGTAACCCGAACCTGTACAGGGGCCCCGTCAAACTGCCGATCCACCTCCACCGCCTGGTATGCCGAGGCTGCCAGCTCATCCTGTGAGGCGTGGCGGCCCTGCAGTGGTGAGAGGGGTGCCGTGGGTCCCTGCTATCCCTGGCCCAAGCTCAGTGGCCAGAGGAAGCGCCAGGACCCAAAGCTGAGAGCCTGCCCCAGGCCTACCTGCCAGATGTACAAGATGTAATGTGGCTTCCCGTTCATCTCGTACGTGTAGAGAACCAGGTAGCAGTCTCCCCCATAAAAGAAGCCGTACCACTTGCACTCCACGGGGACCAGCTCCAGGTTTTCAATCCTCCACACCTGAGCATAGAAGGAGACACAATTTCCAAGAGCTGAGAGAAGCACCTGAAGGGAACTGGGCCATGATTAGCAGAGAATCCAGGTGGGTGAGGCGCTAACATCCACTCAGAGTACCCTCCCCTGCTCTGGTGCTGCGTTCCCAGTGGTGAGGGCTTTATCACATTTGCGTGATTTGAATCCTGAGCACTGGATTGTCCCTGGTCAGGTGCATCTCCATCATGGCTCAGAGACTATTTGAATATATCTGCCAGGTGAGTCACTGGTAGCACACTGGGTACCTACCTTTCACTTCCCTGAAGAATTGTGGGGAAACCCTGCAGACTCCTAGAGAATGAGGTGCCAGGGGTGAAAAGGAAGACAAAGCAGACACAGAATCACCTGCCGCCTCCTCTGTGGCGGAGCAGCCAGGAGGGCCAGTGCCCCCTGCCTGCCCTGAGAGTGAATCACCGGGCTTACCTCAGCTTTTCCGTGGCCATCGTCGACCATTCTTTCCTGGGCCGCTACCTCTGGTTTGCTGTGCAGCAGGGTCACATCAAATTTATCCTGGAAAACTTTAGCTGCAGAGAAGGGGTTAGGAGAAGCCAAGTGAGTGAAAAGCATGTCTGCCTGCCTTTCTGGAGAGTCCCAGCAGTGAGAAGGCGATCTGGGGGCAACTGTACCGATTTTACCGATGCTAAACGTTTTCCCCAGGCCCACGGTCTGGTCCTTCACCGACCACTTCTGAAACAGCTGCTTGAACATGGCTGACTCGGCACCGTCGCTGACGGTCTCCACGTTGGTGCTGCTAGGGTAGCCCTTCATCTTGATGAAGTTCTGTGGACACCCCCCCCCACCGCCGAGAGGCAGGTCAGTCAGGGAACGCACTGGGTTCTTTGCTTGGCTGCTGACTCACCCCTTTGAAGCCAGCTGGTAGGATTGCTCCCTTCTAGGAGTCAGAGTCAAATCCTGACTCACCTCTGTCCAGGGACCAAGTTACCTGCTCAAGGAAGGGACTGAGCAGAACATTTTGGCATCTTTTTGTTGTCCTGTCATGATTGTTACTGATTTTTTTTTTTTGCAAGATCCTCTATACTATGTTCCTTCATCAATCCTGTTCCCTACGGACTTTGTATCACCCTCATTTCCTAATTTTTGCTTTGCACGTGCATCCTGCTTGTTCGTCTGCCTGGGTTTGCACAACAGCATAAGCTCCTTGAGGACAGGGCCAGTGACCTTGACGTGGGCTATCCCCTTCAATAGTAAAGCCACCTTTATCGAGCAGATGTGTGTGCCAGGCACTGTGCAGAGCACTTTGCAAGTGTTATTTGATCCTCACAAGAGCCCCAGGAGATGGCATCAAACCTGGACTTGAATCCCAGCTTGTCTGTCTGACTTCGAAGTCCACATATGTCACTACGATGTTATACACACTAGTGCCTTGTGGCCCTCTGAGCACGTGTGAAGTGTTACTGACAATTTTGGGGACAGTACTACACATCTGTAGCTCCTACCAGGGCTTTAGACATGGCTGTCTGTTTCTCAGCCTTCGAGGCTCCTCTTCCTTTCCACACATAGATCTTGGTTCCACTTTGGTCCAGGATGTAGCAGTCCTGAAGCAGTCAGTCAGGGAGAGAAGTGGTTAGCTGTCCAAGACCATAAGGAAGGCCCTTCCCCAAGGCCCGCCTCTGAGGCGTGGTCCGGCCCCACCAAGCCCCGCCCACCCAAGCTCTACTTACGTCGTGGTTCAGTAAGTCCTGCGCCAGAGGCCTCGCTGCTACCTCCGCGGCCAACAGCTGCCCGGCTGAGTCCGAGACACTGGAGAGGGGGGAGGTTAGCCTGAGATGTGAATCGCCAGGCTTACCTCAACTCTTCTACAAAGCTTCTCGTCGTCAGCTGGGTATTTCCCTAGCTTTGTCTTTGTATGGCGTGTCAGGGTAGAGCTTGACATCTTACGACGGGCATGGCTTGAATGCAGACAGAAATGTGATGGACTCCGTTCTCTGGAGGAGACTTTTGTGTCTCTCTCTCCTGAACATTATCCCATCCATATCCCTGGGCATGTAGAGACCCAAGTAAAGGAAGGTCCAGAGACCAGGAAGAGTTGCTAACAAGAATAGATGGTAGCTGCCTCCTTGAGTGGGGAACACTGAACTCCTTGCAGAAGCTGCATTTTAAAAAGACTGAAAGAAGCCAGGCACCTGCACCCCAAATGAGGAGCCCAGTAGAAGTGCCTGGTTTCTGGGGGACCCCATCCCCCTACTCCAGCTTCTAGCCAGCAGCTAGAAGCTACTCACTGATACAATGTGATGTTTGATTTCTGCTGCTGATCTATGATCTCGTCGGGGACAGCAGGCTTGATAACGGAGCGTTGGCCGAGGGTATCCTGAAGGACCTTCATCAGCTCCGGGCTGGCTGCCTCCTTGTCTCCCTCGATCACTCCTATTTCAGCTCGGCCTCCTCGCTCCCTGTCCCGAATATCCTTTGCCAGAAGCATAGCCTGTAAAGAAGACCGAGGAAGCACTCAGCTTCTGGAGGAGCAGCCTGGATCCCAGACACAGGAATTATCTGATGCTGAGGAGCCCGGGCGAGTCCCAGACTGGTGCACTTGGCTTGTCTCTGAAGCAGATGCTACTCAGAGGCAGGGGTCCCGGCTTGAAGGGCAGGGAAGAGCCGGTGAGGAAGGAAGAAGGAAAGGGCACCGAGGGAGAGAGGGGAGCCGGGAGGAGGAGTGAGCTGCACCTTCAGGCGCTCCCCACTGTTGCTCTCTGGGCCGTTCCACTGGATGATGACCTTCCCGAGGTCCAGCAAGAAGACGTCACCTCGGTTAAAACTGTCCCAGCTCATTTCCACCTGCAGAGGAGACGGAGACGTTACTAGGAGGAGTTCTGAGGTGCTAGGTGGAGAGGCCCTGGGACCAGGACAGACAGGGTCAGGACTTACCTCGGTGGCCCTAATGTTTCTCTTCCCCTTCACATGTAGCAGCCGCTTCACGTCGTAAGTGTTGGTCTCCACGTGCTTCATCCCAGAGGCCACACCCCCCTTCTTGTAGCTGAGGGAACACCATTCGGTTATTTACTGAGCATCTGCTATGTGCTGGGTACTGGGGAGACAGCTGTGAATTACACAGATGCAGCCTCTGCCCACGTGGGTGATGACAGTAAATGAGCAAAGTAGATATAGATGGTGGTCGCCACTGCCACAGAAGCGGACTGAGCGATGGGCTTTCTGACAGAGTGGTCAGGGCAGGCTCCAAAGGGATGACATTTGAGCTAACGTATTAAGAGTAGGAACCAACCAACAGAGGACCAGTTCTCCAGACAGAGCCTACGCCAGTGATAAAGTCTGCAGCACGGAAGGGCTTGTTTTGTACTATAAATTGTCTGAACATTGCAGGTGACAGGGAGAGGGGCACAAGGCAGCAGAAGCATTAATGACACCATGGCCTTAAGACGAACTCCCTCCAGGAGTCAGCTCTCCTGCCCCTGGCACTCACCCAACCCAGCCTCCATCCCAGGCATCCCGCGTGCCGGGCACCCAGACAGCCACTGGGAGCAGAGGGCCTTTGTCCCTGCATTTGCTGGAGACTCAGTGTGTACCCAGTAGGTCCACAGTCAGTGGGGACTGCTGACCTTCAAGAAGCTGGCTTTGGACCAGCCTCAGAACTCTCGAGTTCATCCAGAGGAATTCCTCACATGCAAAGTTTTGAGGTGACCGAAGTCCTCAGTTCGTGGAATGTTTCCATCATTGGCCTCTATGAGACCCCTCTCCTGTTGTATTCATGTATTCCCTTTTATCTGCACACCCTGCCCCCCTTCCTCTCTCCAGAGGCGTCCATTCTAACAGTTTAGCACCTATCTTTTTATTTTCACTCTGTTCTATATCTCAAGTCTATTTCTTCCTGTGTTCACTAAGCCCCATGTTTTTAAGATCCGCCCACGTGTCTGGTGTGTATCTGATCCGATGCTTCCAGCTGTAACACAGTGCTGCTTGGTGTCATGGAGTGTTTTTCCTGTCCAGTCTCCCTCCAGGGGGCACTCTGCGTTGCCTGCAGCTGCCCACCACCACTAACGATACTGCTGTGCACATTCAGGTTCACATGCCCTTGTGGACCTGGGAACGGGAGAATTCCTTTGGGTTACAACCCAGAGGTGGGAGCTGCCTCAGCGGCAGCAGACTACTCCCCAGAATGCCGGCCGTCCTCACTCCCACCAGCAGGGCACCAGGGCTCCTATTTTCCCACCGCCTGGCCAACACTTGGCACCACCCAGCTCTCTAATTTGTGCTGCTCTAATAGGTGGAAATGAGAGCTTTGCTTTGATGTGCATTTTCTGATTACTTTCTTCACGTACTCACTGGCCCTTTGGGTTTCCTCTTTGGTAAACTGCGTTTACGTCCTTGCTCTGTGCATAGCTACTCACATGATGCCCTGCTTGAAGTAGCCGCGGAAGGTGTCGGATTCATGGTACTGGACCTCCCGGTGCTGCACGGGGCTGCCCCCCAGGTAGTCATCCAGCTGCGTAGTGTAGATGGCTGCGCAGCTCTGCTCATCCTGGGAGGAGTCCTTTCCGTTCCAGAAGTGGATGTCCTGGGAGAGGAGACTGCCCACTCTCCGGGTCTGGGATGTAGCCAGAGAGATCAGGTCAGGGGCCAGCTTGTCTCCCCTTCGCTGCCGGCCCCTGTGGTGTGGGAAGGATGCAGCCTACGGTGGCTCGTGTCCTGCCCTTGGCAGGCCTGGGCCCTCTGCCTCCCTGCAATGGCCCCTATGCAGACCTGCTATGTCACTCAAGCCCTAGCAGCCCAAATCCCGCCCCCCCCCACCCCATATTTGGGGAAAGTTGACAGCTTATTTTCTCAAAATAAATGGCGGCCAGTGGGGATCTTTTCCAGGTTGGACCGCAGACTCAGCGCCTGCACTCACACAGCTGGCACAGGTCTGCTGTCCGTCCGCGGGGCTCCGTCAGCACTGTCCACGTGGGAGGTGGTTCCCTCCACGAGAATGGGCGCCCTGAGGCCAGAGACGGCCTTGGGTCTACCTGGCCTCTCCCCGTCGTCGCGCTTTCGCCTGGGGTCTGGGCCCGAGGCGGGGAAGTGCCGCCGTGGGCCGCTTGCCGAGGTTCAGGCTGCAGGCCGCACCCCCACCCTCTGTGCAAAGTGTAAAACCCCCCCTAAGAGTGGCCTCTGAGAGTCAACCTGGAGGCCTGTCGGGTGTAACACCGAGGAAGCTCAGGCTGTGTACCGGGGCCTGGTGAACCTCATCCACAGACCTCACAGCGGAGCCCCGGGACCGGCCCTCCAGGAGGGACTCCGGGAGTGGAGGGTGGCGCTCACCGAGAGGATGATGTAACAGTCCCCCTCGTAGAAGCTGCCGTGGGCACTCAGGGGCACCAGCGCCAGCTCCATTTTCTGGAAGGACAAGGGGTGTGTGTCGGCTGCATTCTCTCCCCCCCTCGCCTTGGACCCCACGCCTCCCCTTTCCCTCCATCATTTGGCACAGGCTGCAGGGAGAGGTCAGGAGCTGTCCCCACAGGGTGTGGCAGCCAGCCACAGGATTAGCCGGGCCACCCCTCTGGCCTCTGCTGAACTCCCTCTGAGTCTGGGTGCCTGTCCTCCCCCCATCCTCCTCCTACTGCCTGCTTGGTCTCCTCTTGCTACGCTGTGAACCTCACACTCAGTCCTCTGCAGAGAAGAGAGCTGGTGCCAGCCATCAAGTGAAAGCTGCCTCTGAGCTGCTGCGCGGGCGCCTCCGGCGCTGCTCCTGACCCCGACCACCCAGAGCTGGCCAAGGCCCAAGAGAACAGGATGCAGGGTTCTGAGGAGCTCTGGGGGGTGAGTGTCAGCAGTACGTGGGGTTCATATTTGGAATCTAGGTTGGAGCCCCGATGTGTCTGTCACCCGCATGTCTGGCTTGTCCCAGGAGGGCCATTCACCTGGCAGCAAATGTGGACTTTCCCCAAGTAAGCAAACCTGCAGTCATATTTGCATGTATTCTATGTAAAACACGTGTGTTAAATGTGAAGTGTTAAATAGCCCACACTTTGTGTAACTTAGTGCCTATTAATTTTTAAATAAACTGGGAGCCTTGAAACAGTGGGAGTAAGCTGGGCTCTCACTGGCTCTGAGTGGCTAGAGAGCTGAGGCTCCCACTCCTGACGGAGGGTGGTGAAGTGGGGCGTCACCTCTGCGTTCTGTGCGGCAGCCGCTCATGGGTTCAGAGCAGGGAGGTCGGGGTGGGGCTGGGGGGACCTCACATCTGGCAGGTGGAGCTGCCCAGGCCGGGTGGTTCCCAGCAATAGACTGCCGGAGGCTAGACTGCTGGGGCTGGAGGTCAGCCAGCGGGGCTTAAGCCCCAGAGCGGGAACGGATGAGCAGGCCCGGTCTCCTCAATGGCCTTGGCCTCCCTACTACTTTGCAGGAGTCAGAGCGCCCTGTGGAAGACAGGTTCCACTGCCCTAACAGAAGCGGCCAGGAGTCTCGGGTCTCCTGGGTGGGCCAGGCCCCTGCCATCTCTCCAGGGCATTTACTGCAAGTGAAGGACATTTCCTCCACCTGTCACCTACCTGCTCTGAGCACCCGGGAGGGGTCAAGGATAGGAAAATATGCACCCTGGTGCTGGCTCAATGTTGCCAAAACGCAGGCAGGAAACTAAGGAGGGTGGGCGGGCCGTCATCCAGCAGACCAGAGATGCCCCACCCAGCTCAGCTCACCTCTATTCTCCAGGTGATGATCCCGGGGTCATTGCCCACAGCCCTGAAGGCGCTGCTCAGAGACATGCTGCTGTCTTCCTGGGCCTGGAACATCACAGAGCAAGCGGGGAGATGACAGCAGGCATCCAGCCAGCTTTCCTCCTAAGTCACTTCCCAATTGCTTATCAGCCATCCGGCCACGTCCTTGTGGTGCATCCCTGCACTGTCTCACAGCTGAGGGAAATGACTTGTCCAAGATCACGTCTCAAGCCTGGCTGGCTCGGGGATCCCCACCGGAAGTTCTGCTCCCCACTTGCCCCTTCCCTAGTTAGGAGCTCTAGTAACAGCCACAGTTATTTACCGAAGGGACGACAAATATGTTAAGCCCTGTGTTGATTCACTTTATGTTGTCTCATTTAATTCTCCTAAGCTGAGTATATTTTCTTCACCTTATATTGTGGGAAAATCGAGATTCAGAGAGGTTAAATAATTTATTCAAGTTCACACACTAGGATGAAATCCGTATCTGATCCTAAAACCTGTGCTCTTTTTTTTAGTCACTTTGATGTACTGCAACCCTTCCTAATTTATCTAAAGTCAGTGGCACACGGGACTGAAAAGCTGATGTCAGAATATATATTTCCAAACTGGGTTTCCTTCTCGTTCTCGTTCCCTCTAACTCTTCCCAGATCCCCTGCTTTGCCAGGTCCTCTCCACACTCAACTCTTTGGACTTTTCCTTTCCAGACTATTTTCTTTTAAGTAAACTATCCTAAAACTCAACCCATCTTGCTTTTGTCATATGACTAACGCGTTCCCTGTGCCTCACAGAAGAAAAAGTAAAATGGCAAGGCTGGGCCTGGGACACAGAGCACAGGGCGCCAGCAGGGGAAGGCGGGCGAGGCCCGTGGGCAGACGCCCTCCTCGCCACCCCACCCTGACCGAGCCAGTGGCGCTGCGGGGATGGGGAGAGGTGAAGGGAAGCCCTGCGGGCTGTGTGCGGTCTCTAGTCAACGTGCGTCTAGGGTTATCAAGCACCTACACGCATCTGTGGTCACACGGGCTGTAGACAATGAAAATGCTGGCCTGGTCCTTGCTCTCAAGGGGCTTGCAGTCCGATGATAATACACATCAGTGTGTACTGTGAATGCTCCCGAGAGGCAAAGGAAAAAGGATTCATTTGATGGATTTACATAGGACGAAAAAACACTCAGAAAGGACTAGCTGAGGTTTTGCCGTTTGGAGGCACGCTGTGCTTATTAAGAGGGGCACGTCTAGCCATTCTTTCCCTGAGCCTTGGTGGGGGAGCCCAGGGTTGGAGAATATGTGCCATTACCTAGTATGGACATTGGCAAAACAACCAAAGACAAACAAAAACCTCCCTTTGTCTACTCGCTGCCATAGTAGGCCTAAAGCTGAGCAGTGACGCGTAACAGCCAGTATTTGAGGACTTAATTTGATAGCTGGCCCTGCCCCGCCCTATGCTGCTCAGAATTGCCGGGAAATATTCGTTCAGGTTTTCTTCAGACCCTAGATTTCAGTCATTAAAGGTAAATGCTGTGACCCAGCTAAGGGAAGGGGCCAAGGGGCAGTGAATTCATTCCTTGGAGACAGAGAAGTGTCAGCCTGGTAAAGGCCAAACCAAAGGCACTGACTAGGACTGTGAGTCCAGGGGCCAGAAGCAGTCCCGTTTCCCAGCAGGGCCAGGGCCCCCAAAATGCAGGAGAGGACATGCTCAAAGAAGGGCCTTACTGCCACACTGGAACACCCAGAAAATGCGGTTCCATCTGTGACAGCAAAGCCCTCCAAGCTTGGTCTCTCCCTAGTCCCCAAGTCCTAACTTAACTCAGCACCCTGAGACCACCGCACAAGCCCCTGGGTGGGTCCAGTGGCCTTTAATTCCTACTGACAGTCCTATAAATGGACCCTAAGCAGAGGAAGCTGCTTTTAACTTCTGCCTTGCCCCATTCCATTCTTCTGAGATGGGTAAATGGAGTCTTCCCCAGCTTTTGAAAATGTGCCTTATGTTTAGTGGTCTCTAAAAGACACCTCAACAACTCAGCAGGAAGTCTGCAAAACTGGTCACAAAGTCCTGGTTTAACCCTTTAAAAGCCTCATCCAAGAAGACAAAGTCAAGGAAATTTCCATCTCCTCTTCCTTTTCTTTCTCATTCAGTAAACTTGCTCTACTGACGTGAACCCATAAGCCAGAAAGACCTTACCTTGCCTTCTCTCTCACCAGCAGTCCCAGTTCTCTGGCAGGGAAGCAGCAGTGCTGACGAGGAACCACGCCAAGGTGGGAGGCTCCAGGCCCTGCTGCCTTAGCTTAGTAATGGCTGCATGGACACCAGGTTATATTTGCTTGGATTTGCATCTTAACCGCATTTTCCGAGTCCTGGCCAATCACGGCCAACCTAGCCCTGGGCTTGACTTATTCAAACCAGAGGGAAAGCTTTGTCTGTTCCTATTCAAAACAGCAAAAACAATAAGAGCAGACTTTTAAAAGCTTCTGTTCTTTTAACTCCCGCTCCACGCCCTGATCTAATTGATTTTTTTAAAGTGCACAGCCCATCAATAATGCAGGAAAAAGGGAGGATATGAAATTTGCCATATTGTAGATATGGATGCATTACACTGATGACTGGAGGCAGGGGCTGCCCGCTCAGCGCCTGCCATGTCCAGGCTGGCGAGGGCCTCCCTGAGAAGCTTCTGGGCATTTCTCAAAGGGGAAGTCTGAGAGATGCTAGGAGCATGTTAGTAGGTCATCCTGTTTTGCCCCTTTGGGTCTCTCTTGGAGTCAAGAGGTCAGTCCAATCAGTACCTGAGTGCCTACTATGTGCCAAGAACCATGCTGGGCTCTGTGTTTCAAGGGTCCTGGTTTGGGAAAGTCAGTAAGGGGCACAGGGGAATGAAACCTCCAAGTCCCTTGGGGCTTCTGGTTCGCCCCCAGAAGTCAATAGGACACCAAGCATATGCTTATTAAGCACCTGGATGACAGTGGCCTTGATTCCACAGGGGGGCCGGGAAGGGCTAACGTAGCCCGACTTCTGTTACCTGAGCAAAACCCCAGTGCTGAGTGCGCAGCTGGTCTCCCAGCCCAGGCGCTCCAGCTTCGTCTTGACAGAAGGGGTTTTGAGGGAAGGAGGGGGTAGTGCCCGAATGAACAACTGAAGGGTCAGCTCCCATTCACAGATGGGTTTTTTAAACCCACTTTTATTAATTAATTGTAAGTAATACAAATATTCCAAAAATATAAACAGACACTTAATGGCGTCCTACATTTCAAGTTTTTGAATACAACAGATTTATCAAACCATGAATCTGTAAGCAAGGTAGTCAGAACCCCACAGCCCAGCCCAGTGGGAAGCAGATCTCCCCCACCCCTCCAAACGGCATCTTGAAGGGGGTTAAGTGGCACGACGTGGAAACGTGTCAAACTGGAGATAAGGACGAGCACAGAAGCTCACACCCGAGAGGAGGGTCTGCCCCAGGGGCGGGCCCGACAGCATTAAAGGAACGGGCAGCGTGGCAGACCTCCGCCTCCCTTCCCCTGCTTGAATGCGAGTATTTACTGGCATTGAACAAATACAAAGGACAAAAATAAAACTCCATTTTACAAAAAAGGCGACTGAGGGACAACAGTGGTAAGTTGAAGACCTGAAGACCTGAAGGGAAAACAGGCTGACCTTCCTCGGACAGTTGACCTGGCTGGGACACGGGATGTGGGACAGCCTGACGGGGGGGTGGGGGGGGCTGCCTTCCTGAACGAGGCCTCAGGAACAGGGCAGGGGCAGCAAAACAGAACAGGATCCATCTCCTAAGGAATGACTGCCTTTAGACTTCCCATGCTTTTAGCACAGAGAAGCTTCTGGGCCGCTGTTCAGAGGTGAATTTATACACTTACAAAATGGTCAAAAGCTTTGGGAGGAAGGAGGGAATTAAAGACAAGGTCCCAGGTTAACTGAAAGCAAATTTATTCAATCTCTATAGTAAGGGACCCATGGGCCTACAGAGTGTCCCCTCTACAATGTGCAGAGTAGAAACTCTTACCTGACCCTTTCCAAACTGGTCCTGTGTCCAAAGCTCCCCCTATGAGAGGGACACGAACATCAGGCTTTTGATTTAGAAGCCCAATCAGAGAGACACACTGTGTCCCTGAAGAGGCACCTTAAAGAACTGAACCTGGCAGGTGGGCAGATTCCTGGCATGGCTTGAACTGGGGCTGACCAGGTGCGCTGGCTTATTACTTCCTGAAGACCAGCCTCAAACAGGAAGGGTTGGTGGGAAACCCGGGAACAGATCCTGGGTGCACTAGCTCTCTCCCAGTCTTGCCCTCCTCCATATGAGTCTGGCCTGATTCCTCTACAGAGCAAGTTTTGCAATCATCACTTGCCCCTAACACACTGTGAAACTGGAAACCAGAATGCAAATAATGACTTCAGGATGGCTCTGGTCCACAGGATGGACCCTGTTTAGACTTATTTGGCCGAGCTGCTTCTCCAGGGGAGGAAGGAGGGGGTAAATGAGAATGTGGCATTTCTGGTGAGGAACTGCAGGTGGGCAGGGCAGGTTCTGATGGGAACGAGGCCTGTAGAGCTGGGGCTTCATGCAGAAGCAGCGGGGACACCCACCAAGCTAACCTGGGCTCTGGCTACGAGTCACTCAGAGCACGTGGACAAGCCTGCTAGGGAAGCAGGAGGCACAGGCTCTTCCTTCATCCAGAAACGTGGAGACCAAAGGAGGGCAGAAAGGCTCCTAGGAACTGGGTAAGCTTAGAGCCTCTTATTGCTTATTCAGTCAGAAAAGCTTGGCTGGACCCCATGGCAAAGATTTGGCCCAAGAGCTATCCCCTTAGGATGGGGCTTGGGAGAGAGGACTCTCCTGCGACATTAGGATAGAGGTCTAGGCCAGGGCCTTAGAATCCGAAGCTCCCGTTTTCCCCCAGGGACGTCGCTCCTGGCCAGGCCTGGGGCCCTCTTCCTCCGCCCGCAGCAGCAGAATCCCACAGGCACCAGGAAATGATGCTAGGAAACAACCACACGGACTTTGGGGACCCTGCTCTGCTCATGTGACACCAAAGGGAAAGACAAGGCCTCACAACCTTGGGACAAGGTGGGGAGGTGACACCACAAAGCTAGAGAGAGAGGCTAGCCAGTCAGAACCTGCTGCCGGTCCAACACCTGGTTTTCATGAAGCCGGCGAGTTCCTCAGACTGGCCCCGTGTGTGGAAATGGAAAAGGGTAACGGGGATGAGTCCTGAGTGGGCAGTGTTCTTGCACCTGAAGCGATTTGCAAATGCTCTGTGACACCTGCCTCCAGGGAGAGCAGAGACGAGGACAGGAACTCCCTCCTGCCCAGAGGGAAGGCGGGGAGGAGACAACCCCCCCCCAGCCCTGGGGAGGCCACGGTTAAGGCAGTGATGCTGAGGTGGGGCTCCCTTCTGGGGGCCCCTTGTGCTCCCAATTACAGCAGCACTTCCCCTTTCGTTTTCCATCCTGGGGAAACATCCATTTTGACTATTTTTTAAAGCATTCACTATTAAGAAACTTTGAAAGCAAAGAGACACGCAAAGCGCAGGTGTGTGAAGGGCTCACTCACACCTGTTACCATTGGCAAGAGGCACGCACGTTAGGCTGGCAAACTAAACGGAGAGAACACCCATCCCCTCGGCCAGGAAACGCAGGAGTGCCTGAGGCCCCGGAGCGCAAGAGCCACAGCCAGGAAGGGTGAAGAGGAGCGCGATCGGCACAGGCCAGGCCCTGCGGGAAGACGCAAGAGAAAGAGCCCTGTCCGAGAAACAGGAGGGTGGGACACAGAGCGCCCTTCCCCAGCCTGGGAACAAAGTCCTTGCACCAGCACCAGCAGGATCCCTGAAGAGCAGACTTAGGGACGCAGTCCCGAGCTCAGTCGCTCTGTAAGCTGAGGGGACACAGACATTCATGCTTTGGGGATTTTCTGTGTCCCTGCACCCCCAGGGCTTCCCACATTCATCTTGGGCCCAGGACTGAAGCTCTGTCAGAAACAAAACAGGCCCAACACTCCATGTCTAGAAAGAATTTTTAAAAGAGTCCAAAGAACGGAAATCAGTTATCTGTCCTCTTCCAGGGCAGGGTGAAGACCTCCTTCCCCACAGGTTCAAGACTATGGCCAGGTGCTGAGGAAGGCAGGCCCAGCACCCAAGCCCTGGGGAGACACGGAAGGGGCCTGTGCCAGGCGCTCGGCCAGAGGCGAGCGAAGCCCTCGGGCCACAGGACCTGACGGCCCTGCGGGCTGGAAACAAGCTTTCATCTTCCCAGAAACATCCTCTTTGTCTGCAGCAGCTGGCCGGAGAAAGGTTTCAGGAAGGTGTGTAGTGGACACCCGGGGCAGCCTCTTACCCTTCCTTTCTCCTTGGCGTAAGCCTTACAACGCTGAGGAAAGGCCGTGGGTTTGGCAACGAAGCCTTCAATAGTCTTCATCCCCACTGAGCTCAGTGGCTCTCAGGGTGACCAGAGAGGAGACAGATTGACTAGGGAAGTCTTGATCACTCAGCTTCTCCCCCAACCTGAAACATTTATATCCCGGGGCCACAGTTCAAGGCCACACACACACACACTCTCACTCTCACTCTCTCTGTCTCTCTCTCACTCTTACATCTCAGAAACCCAACTCGGGGAGCCGGCAGCTCTGGGTAACGCTGGTCTGATTATCTGCCCACTTGGCATCTAACCTGTCCTAAAGCTCTTTCCAATCACTTCTGTTTCCAGGCCTCATCTGGTGAGATGCTCCAGCTTCCGCTCTGTCAGGCTGATCATAAAGGCACAGTGTAGGAAAGTCCCCTACTGGGATGGCCGTTGCTTGGCAGCAGGGAAGGCTAAGGGGCCCGCAGCTGCCCAAGGCTGGTGTAGACATCCTCTGCTCCGCTCAGCTCCTCAAAGATGGGGATCAGGTTCAGCAACTCAGTGTCCGCCATGTCGTCAAACCAAGACTGCACTGGCACCTGGGGCAGGCAGAAGGCGGCCTGCGTCTCCTGGCGGCCATTCCTTCCCGCCCCTGCCCCAAGCCCCTGGCGGCCGGCTGCGCCCCCCGGGGTGGTGCGCTCCGCCATCAAGCCCACGGTTCCCCCACCCCCCACCCTCCTAGGGCAGTGGCTCTCCCACCCTCTGCAGGGTGGGCTTGTCTGCAACACTCACAGCATTCTCTGGGTGGAAAATGTAAGAAGCAGGTGAGTTGTCCAGAATGAGGGTTTTCCTCAGGTCCCTTCCTAGGCGGCTGAGGTCCTTGACGTAACACCCTTGGTGGAACACACAGGACTCACGGAACAGGCGGGCCCGGAATACCCCACACCTGTCCAGCAGATCTGTCACAGGGTCGGCGTACTGGGAGAAGAGAAGATGCTTTTTGTTTGGGTGCAGTCCTGGTTTCCCAGTGGCATCCTGTGGACCAGCGAGGAGCTGCTGGACCATGCATGGAGCTGCCACACCTGCTCCTGGTTCTTTACTCCCCTCCTGCCCCCAGGTACCTTGGCCAGGCTGGCAGTGAAGAGAACGCATTCAAAGAGTTCCCCCATTCGTCTCAGGAACTCATCCACATAAGGCCTCTTGAGCACATACACCTGAGGAAAAGCAGAGAGGCTTGCTCATCCCTGGGAGGGGGAAGCGCCACAGCTTCGGTCACTGTCACCACCAAGAGCAACAGGTGGTTTAACCTTACTCTGTCCAGACCCCCCAGCCCAACCTCTGGGGCCACCTGGCTGGAAGCCTTCTGCCCTAGACTGGGGCGTGGGCGTCGCCTCCTCACCAGGCCTCTGCCGGCTCCGTGGCCCAACCCCGACCCAGCGCAGGAGGAAACGCAAACGCCTATGTCCCAGGAGCCATCTCTGCTTCCGGCGGCGGACCATCAGCTGCCTCCAGAAACAAGTAATCAAGAATAGGCCTCACAGATGGACACAGCCTATCCTGGATTACTTGAATCCAGCCACAGCCTCTGTGGGAGTTTCCTGTCCTTGGCTCTGGCAGGACAGGCAGTCCAGGTCCCCATCAGGCAAAGTTGCAGATACTTCCCGAAACCTCACACCCTCACAGAGCTTCTCTGAAATGCACCAAGGGAAGTGACTTTTTCCTCAGTGACCACAGATCAGACACCCTGCAGTACCTTGCGCTGGTGACCCCCACCTATTCTGTGCTTGCTCCTGCCAGCAGCCACCCCTAACACTCGAGTCCACCTTTCATAATCTTGTACATTTTAGCCTAAAAGGTTCCCTGGCTGCCTGTCCCTCACAGGTCTGCTGTCTATTGCTTCCCTGCCTCCATCCATGTTTCCCTCTCTTCCAGCCTACACAACAGCTGCCAGAACCATCCCCGCAAAGTTCCTCTTCCCCCCGCCACTCCTTGCCCGGAGAGCACGTGCCTGCCGTGACTCTCCCTCCTGGAGGTGGCCCGGACTGGCCCCGCCGGAACCCCCAGCTCTAAGGCAGGAACCCTCTGCTCCAGGTACCACAACTGGGCCTCCTTTCGCTTGCCATTTCTTCAACCTTCAACAAGTCCTTCCCTCTGCCTGGCTGTTCATCAAGCTTGGCACCCTCCCACCACTCACTGCTGAAAACCCACCTTCAGCAGGTAGATGGCCCCCCCACCCCTATTTTAATCTCATCCCTTTTCCATCACTCACACCTCCCTTGTTAACACGAGCTCACAGTGTGTATCTGCCTGGTCGAAGATACGCCTTTGTCTTTTCCCTGTGGGATTTGTACATCTCTACGCCCTCACCTAGACTGTAAGGGCTGCTGGGCAGAGTCCAGCGCTGCGCATGGTGGAGCACCTGAGCTGGGAGGAGGGTGGAGGGATGTAAAAAAGCTTCTAATGGACACAGGACAGTGATGACCACCCATGGACACCTCAAACCCCATTTCCCTACAAGTAACCCTTCTATTTGATCAGGCCAAGAAAATAAGCATTGGGGTTACCAGGGCATTGTTCCTGATGGTCCCTGACTCTCAGGCCAGCTGGCAGGCCTTCTGAGCAAGCGTCTGAGGAAATGGTTTTTCATTACCAACACCACAGGATCCTTAACCCCGGACCAAGCAGGTTATGCCTGTTCTTACTTAGATTCAAGTGCTCTTTGATAGATGTGAACTGACCATCTACTAGGGCAAAATCCAGTGTAGGGACCCCAAGGCAGGGGAACTGGAGAAAGCTTTACAGAGAAGGAGATGTCTGAGCTCGAGAGGAACAAATCCACCAGCTCGATGGCAGGGGTGGACAGGGGAGGAGAGGAGACCGCTAGCACTGGCCTCCTTGCCTGTAGCAGGCAGAGATACCGACTTTTTAGGATTAGAGAAAATGTAATACATCATGTAACAGTGCTGGCCACATACAGGGCAGGGGAGATAACTGAACGATAACTATTAATATTATTAGGTAATATTTAATTTTAAACAGCTTGGCTGCAAAGAGAAAGAAGGTGACAGCTAGCGAGGGATAAGAGGCTGAATTTTTTAAGATGAGAAAGCCTCCAGTACGAAAAGTACCAATAAAAATGGAGAGGCTGAAGTTGCAGGAAATAATCAACCAATGGAACACAAGCCCAAGGGGCGGAGGACCCCGGGCCACTGGGCTGGGCGCGCCGGCCAGGGGCTCACCTGGTGCGTGGTCCCCTCGATCTCCACAGGCACTATGAAGTCAGCGTTGTTGATCGGCTGGAAGGCAGAGGAGTCAGTCAGCACATGGGAAGGGACAAGAAGCCTGGCCACACCCTAGTCCCTGTCACATCCACTACCCCGTCCCCTGGGAAAGGCAGGGAGGGACAGATCTCAGAGGCTCCAGGAAGCTCCTGCGCCTCACTAAGTGGTCCTCACCCCAGGACAGGGTGCGATACCCCTTGCGGTTTTTCCCTACTTCCCACACCCACAAATTCTACCTGAGCTGAGAGTTTCCAGGCCTTTCTGAGTTAACAAACATCCTGATAAAAGTGCAAGGTCCAAGGCTGACTTAACCTCTCTTTGAGGCCTGCCCCGCACAGAGCCTGGTGGCTCCTGTGCTGCGTGACAGGGTCAGCTGCAGCCTACTGGCAGAGACCGGGGAGAGTAGGGGCTCCCACTCAACACTGCCTGGTGGGGCCTCCAGGTATCCGCGATGCCAGTGTGGCCAGATGCCAGGGTCCGGCTCTCCCCCTTCGGACCACTCTTCCATCAGCTTCAGGCTGCCTCACGGCACCTGGAGTCGGGCTCACAGTTCAGCCCAAGATGGGTGTAGGCAGTGTTCCAGATGTGGAGTTACCTTAAAGGAGCTGTGCACAAGGGTTTCATCCAAGTCAATGACCACGCAGATTCTTCCTTGATCTTCCTCTGTCACCTCTGGAAGCAGACAGGTCCCTGGGATCTAAAACCAGAGCCAGGCTACTGAGATCTGCCACCAAGAAAGACTAATTATTTCCCTCAGCAGAACTCTGGGAAGACCTGGGCTCACCAAGGAGATGGAAGACCCCCACTTCAGCCCAGGAAAGGGGCCACTCAAATGCCAAGAGTAGAGAGGGAAAAGACTGAGCTGGCCCCATGCTCCCGCCTCCCTCGGGGACTGTGAAGTGATCTGGAGATGGGGGATGGAAGCCGGGGCTGTCCTGGGGTAGAGACCAGCTGTCCCCCCACAATCTAACGCCTTGCACACAGCGGGCCCTCAGCAAGTATCTGGGACAAATAGCTTCCCAGGGCTGGGAGGTAGCCAACAAGGCACCGAGGAATGAGGGCATCACCAACGGGGTTAGCAGGGACCACAGGATTTGGGGGCTTCTGAGCACATACCCTGTCAGATTCACATACCTGGTAAAACTGGTACTGGAGACACTGGAGCAGATCCGACTGTGGGAGAGAGGGGGGGGGGTCAGCGCCGGCCCGCCAGCACCTTCCCCGTCTGTCTAAAGCCCACTGCGTTGGCCTCAGGCCTGGAGGGGAATTTTCTCCCCAAAACCCCAGCCCCTGGGAAGGTCCTGACATGACAGAAGTGACTTTCCTTAAGAGCTGGGTATGAAAGGGGAAAGACCAGAGCCTCTTTTCCACAAGAGGCCTGATGGAGGATGGAGAAGGCAGTGCCCATGTTCTCAGCTGCCACCGCCTAGTTCCTCTGAGGAACAGGGAACTCGGGCAGCTGATGAGGCGCTGGAGGGAGAGGCAGAGCCAAAATCACAACTCCTCATCTCGGGGGTGTAGCCTCTTGCTTAGTCCTCAGTCTTCTCTTTGAGAACATGTGTTTTCTACGTCCTACTTTGGGGGGTTTCCTGGGGGAAGGGTGGGTGTGGGGCCCCTACAAAACCTAAGTAAGCCAACCCGAACCCACACTGCGGGTCCCGGAGTCTGAGGGGAGGTGGAGTGCAGAGAAAGGCTTTTCTCGTCTTTTGCCAATAATAAAAATGTTATGGTTGTAAAAAGTAGTAAGTGATCTTAATGGAAACCCTGAAGAAAAATTAAACTCTTGGCACTTAGAAAAACTTAATGCTGGCATTTTAGTGCCTTTCCTTCAGGCTTATTCTGGTAGTCTTTTTTCCTCGTGATATATAATTTTGCATTCTGCTTTTTGACTCAATGTTATAATTCAATACTTTTCCACATTACTGTGAACTCTGTAAAATTACTCGTTTAGTAGTACTGTACTGTTGTACTTTGTTTAACCATTTTTCCCTACTGAATAAGGAAGTGATTTTCATCAATGTATATGTCTTTAGCTTGGTTTTGAAACAGAGAAAGGACAGCTAGACCTGTGTTTTGGAAAGAAGTACCAATGGCACTGGGGGCAGAATGATTTCTGTCCCCACCTTTGAAATGCCAGACATATCTTCTGGCCTTTATGAGAATCAAAAATACCCACACATTTTCAAATGTCCCTCACAGGTACAGGTGAGACTGCTGGAAAGGGTTATGGAGTGTGACGGAATTTCAACTCCTTGGTTCCCTGAAAGTTGAGTAACTTGGAAGGTATCTTTGCAAAGTGAAAAAACAAGTCACAGGACTTACAGCCAGAGAGATCTGAGTTCAAACCCTGACACTCATTTATTACCCATTAGCCCTTCAGAGGCTGCATAAACCCTCTGAGTCCGTTTCCAGGTCTGTGGGCAGGAATCCTCTGACTCTCCCTGCAGGGCTGTTGTGGGTCTCAGGAGATAATATATGCAAAGTGCCTGCACCATTCCTGGAAGCTGGAAGGATATGGACTGCAGGGACCGCAGAAACCCGCAGAAACCACAGGGACATCCGATGGCCCACACCACAAGTGCGAATCAACAGGAAGAGGATGGACTACTACTGGAAGGAAAAAGGGCCTCCTCTGGGCCAAAGATCTGACTCAGGCAAGGCTGCCTTGCCCACTTGCCATGGTTGCAGGGACCCCACCCCCACCCCCCAGCAGTCCCATCCTTGCTGGCATCACACCACTGTGCTCCAGCTACCTTAGCAATGGTGTTGGCTTCCTCCTTGTACGTGGCGAGCTCAGTGGAGGAGCTTGACTGGCCAACATGCTGGGCACGAAAACAGCAGAAAAGGGCCTTGAAGATGTTACGTCCACGAGGTTTCTTAGGAGAGGACCTGGAGACCAGGCCTAGAGTGGAGGGAAAGACAGAAGCATCAGCCGCAGGGCACTGGTCCCCATGTACCCCCATACCATATCCCCTCTGGTCTGTCAGCTCCGCCGGGGCACCTGGCACGTGCTTGGCAAACAACCAAATATAGTCAAGAGTGAAATGTACATGCTTATTCCAACAGCTTCTCTGTAAAGCAGAAACAGCAGGAACCCCCAGTCCCTGGCTTAGGAAATGAGCCGCAGGGAATTTGCTCTGCATTCCATGGCAGGGAGGGGCACTGAAATATGGGGAGAGGTATAGAATCCACTCTGGTAAGCAGCACACTGAGGGAACCCTCAAAATCAATTCACAGAAACAAAAATCCTCCCCAACTCCAGTTCCCAGAAGACTACCCGTCCTGGAGAAGGGAGTAAGCAACAGCCCTCACGTTAGGGCAGTCCTCGTCTGCGACAGCTTCCTTCAACTCCAGGTCAGTGGCAGCACTGAGCCCAGACTACAACAGACTAGAAAACAGAACAGCTGTGGCCCCAACAAGAAGCAACAAGCTTTGTCCACACCCTTGTCTCCTTTCCACAGTCCAGCTACTTTCCTTAACACTCCCTCCCCTCAAAGACCACAGGCAGATTACCCTCTTGGGACACACACATCCAGCGCTGGGTTCTAGGCTGATGTCCCTGCTTCTAGACTACAGCTGCTAAGTCCTGCCTTGACAATTCGGGCTTTGGAGATACAAAGCCATTGCAACGGGAGGCTCAGCAAGGCAGCCCCCGAAAGGTCAAGCTGATACAAAAAGCTATGGGCATTACAGGATCAACCAGGAATGGACTTTGGAATAACTTTTCCAAGTTCCTTTTATTTCAGATGAGCTGTTCTGACATCTGTTGAGCAAGACTAGGAAGACAGGATGGGTACTGCGGCCAGGAGGTGGCGCTGCACAACCGCCGCCAGATGGTCCTCATTCTGCCCCGGCTAGGGCAGGCGCAAGGCCTAAGGATGAAATCCGCCCGCTCAACTTAGAGCACAGGGCGAACTACTGTGCGGGAAAATCAGCACCGGAAGTGCCTCTGTCTTTGCGGGGCGGGGTAAGACAAACAACGTACCGCTGAGGACAACCTTCCCTGTGTTGCTAGGTTTGAGAAGGGAAGAGGGAGGCAACGCGGTGGGCCCTCAGGAGCAGGGCTGAGCTCCCTCGGCTCAGTCCTCAGAACATGCGCTTCATCTGCGCCTGGAGGCAGCCCCCGTGGAAGAGGTGATGGGAGGGCCGTTTAACACCCAGCTGCTGGCTGCCTGAGCCCCTGGAGAGGAGAGAAAACCAAACTCGATTCCCCTTGGCTGAGGGTGAGGAAATGGCCAGTGACCATCCGTCAAGTGGCAGTCAGCACGGCCCCAGGACAACCGACTCAGCTCTGACTCCAGGTGCAGGCCAGGCACCCCGGGCCGGTTCGGTCCAGAGCTCTCTCCCCCCACTCCTAGGGTCAGACCAGATTCCTCGACACTGGTATGACCGTCAGAAATCTTTTAGAAAATGATCAGGCTTCTCCAGGAATTAACCTAAAAACCTAGATACCACTCTGGAGCTCTTGGCCCTGGTGGTAGAACCAAGATTTCCAGGGACTGGGGAGTTTGTCCTGAAGGAGGAAGTTGCATTGGAGACCCTGCCCCAGGCCTCCACATCAAGGAGACAAACTTGAGAGCAGAGCCCCACACTTAGAGACAGCAAGATGAGCGGTTCCTTGGACTTTTTCCTACTCTGAATAATCTATGCGGAAACTGGAGGGAAAGGACAGCTTCTCCACCTGCCTGTACAGCCCATATTCAATTCCAAGCTCAGGGACTCAAGCAGAAGCTGACACAAAGCTCCAAGACCAAAGCTGAACCATCGCTTTTCCTTTGGTTTATGGTTTCTTCACGCAGAACCACAATCAGAGGCTTAACCCAGGCACCGAGCCTTTCTTAAAAGGCCACACAGCCCAAGCCTTTCCTGAAGAGAGGCCATCAAGATGCACTCAGCATCTTAGTGACAGACGCTGTGAAGGCTGAGTAATCCTGAGAGGCAGGAGGGTTAAGGGGCAGCTGCCTGGGGCCACGAGAGGCCCCGCCAGTGCCCACCGCGGGAGACCCCACTTCAGCCGCAGACGGGGCGCAGGCTCCTCAGCGCGCTTTGGACTCTGCAGGGGAGGAGGGTCTTCTCAAAAACACAATGTGACCAGGCAGCCCCTGGGCCTCAGAGACCAAGAATGCCTTAACCTCGGGGGCAGGCGATGGGGGAGGGCGCTCCAGAGCTGTAACGGCAGGGTGGGTACCTGACGTCCCTCACTGCCCCTGCCATTGGAGCCTGCTGCCCTCAGCCCTTCTCTGGGCTGCCCGTCCTCCTTACCTTTTACAAACACTGCCACTGAGAACCCATCAGGGCCTCTCTGGCCTCCCCCCCAACACGGCGCCCTCCTGACAGAGCCTGCAGCGGCCTCAGCTGGGGACATTAATCGGCTTCTGGTCTTCTGAGCAGCAGGTGCTCGGTAACTGTCACTTCCACAGAGCGGGGGCCTATGGAAGCCTTCATAGATTTGCAACTGCCTAGAAGGGTTAGAAAGGGCTCCTCTCTGTGATGAGAGGGAGGTGGGCTCTGAGGAGCGGAGCACCTGAGGCAAGGCCACTTGGTCTTTCTGGGCCTTGGGCTTGTTAACTGAGCACTGATAATGGGCCAAGCCTGTGTTAAAATACCTGACATCATCACTTCGTTTAATCCTCACTACAAACCCATGTGCAGGCACCAATCCCCCATTTTACAGACGGGAAACTGAAGCACAGAAGGGTAAGTAACCTGCTCGAGGCTACACAGGTAGCAGGACAGCAGAGCCAGGATTTGAGCCCAGATCTCCCTGAACCCAGAGCCAGGGCCCTTCACAAGTACAGCTCGGGCACCGGGTACCTTTACTCCTGCAACAACTGGGAGATGGCGGGGCCTCTCAAGTTCCCTCAGAGCATTTCCTCTACTCCTCTCTAGGCTGGGCTGGTGAAGAATCAGCTCGGGTCCAGCCCCCATTCTGTGCTGCCCTCTCGGGCAGTCCAGAAAGGTGCGAGGGTAGAACAGTACAAGGCGACGGGACTGCACTCGGGGCTGGCTTCCCCCCACCTCCAAGCCCTGCCCTGCACCTGCTCTGGCCGGCACACACCTCTGGGAGACCAAGAGGACAATGGAGGAGGGGAGGGGGAGGAGCTGAAGCCCGGAGCCTTGGTTCAAGATCCACTTTGTAGAGTGGGTTTAAGGGTGAGGGGAAACACACAGGAGAGTGGGATGGGATCTGAGACTTGTGTCAAAGCCTTTCAAAGGACTCCTTTCAGCCAGCGCTTGGCATTGTGTCCCTGACAGCCAGGTGCAGGTCACCCCCACCCCTCTGAGTGTGATGGGAAGGGGCACCGGCCCCGCCTCCCCAGGAGAGGAACACCGGCACAAGAGGATTTGCAGGCGGGTGAGGATTTCACTGCACAGTTTCCCCAGTGAGGGAGGGCAGGATTCCAGTGGGTGCCATGCGGCCCCAGAGTCAACTGCTCTTCCTCCTCCGTCATCCTCCTGCTGCCTGCTTTGTGGACACTCAGCCCTCCTCTCCTGCTCAGCTGCTGATGTGCATCTGATCTTCCTGCTCCAAACATCTGGTTTGGGGCTGGATGTCAGAGAGGAGCAGCGCACACCTAATGAGGGGAGCTCTGGCTTAAGGAGAAAGTGCACTGGGAGCCGAGAACAGGGGAGCCAGGCCACCCCTCTAGCTCACTGCCTTGAGGCTTCCTCCCGAGGCAGGGTGTGCAGAGAAGGGGGCCTGTGGGAGGCATCGCCCCTCCCCCACTCCACGGGTCACCTGGGCCGAGGTCCAGGCCCTGCCAGTTACTGACTCGGCACACAGCCTCTTACAGCTTTAGTTTCCTCATCCATTAATTGTGAATACCAGCAAGACCGCTCGCTCTCCTAACTCAGAGGGTAAACAAAACTTACTGTTGCACAGTAACGTGCTGGGCAGACTAAAGCCAAATGCTGTGCTGGCTTTAATGAACTATCTAAGGGGAGATGACCACTGCCTGGCAACCCTGTGGGCCTCGTTCCAGGAAGCAAGGAGCAGGAGATCAGGGGCCGTCCTGTACCCAGCATGTTGTTGAAGCTCAAAAACAGAAGATGAGAAAGGTGCCAGGGACTCTGATCATGAGCAGGTTTCAAAAAGTCAAAACCACCCCTATACCCTCTCCCAAATTTACTACAAAAGTTGTTTTCCTGTTGCAAACTCCCCAGCTGGTATTCTGCAAATACCAGGAAAGCAAATGAGGCCGTTCCATTTGCGATAAACAGTGCCCTCTCCCCTTGCCCCGCCACCACCCGCCCCAAGAAGCACCAGTGGGGACACCGTTTGCCTCTGCCCCTTAAGAAGCTTGTGCACACACATGAATGTGTGTACACATGCACATATGTGCGCACGCGCGCGCACACACACACACACACACACACAGATGAAGAAGACTGGCTTTGCCAGGACAACACTATTTTTAACCTTCTTCTGAAGGTCAGGTTCAGATATCACTGTTGCCAAGAACACAGCTTCGTGTCCCAGCAAAGGAACTCCACACATCCGCCTGGGATTCAGCAGAAGGTAAGCTCTATCTATGGCTGTCGGGTTTCAACAAGCCCATTCACGTAGAAGGATGCTTTCTTGGTTCAGCCCTCAGAAGTACTTCCTTCTCCACCATCTCCCATCCCCCACAGCAAAGGCTTTAGTCTGGCTATCACTATAAAATGGCCTCTCGGAGGGGCCTCCCTCCCCTTAGCTATTGGAGGAAGGAGAGTATTTGGAGCATTTCCGGCCTTTCTTGGCCAGCTGCCTGGGCCTTGCAGCCAAGACGCATCTGATTGGGGCTCCCCATGGAGAGGAGTCCTCCCAGGTCCTCAGCAAGGGGCATCCGTGCCTTGGCTAAGGACAGGCCCTAAAGTGCCAGGTGGACGGAAGGGCTCTTGGACCAGCAGGTGAGTCGGCAGGGGAACAAGAAGGTGAGAGATGCCTAGACATCTCCCACACCGAAAAGACTGGAAACAATAGGGAGGGTGCACCGGCTGCCACAGTGCTTAACTGCTGACACTGCTCTTTAGGTGACAAGGCAGGCGGGGCCTTACCCCGCTCACCACCAGTTCCTAAAGTCCCAAAGAGCAGCTGTGAAGCTGACAGCATGGACTTCTAAAAAGTCATTTTAGCCCTGCTGTTTGGCTCACACCAGCATGTTCTACACTAGTGCCCTCCTCGCGGCCAGGTCGTCCTACCTACGCAGCCACCTCCATTAGTCCCCCTTCCCGGGCAGAAGGGCTCCCTGCCTCTCTCTTCTAAGAAAGGAGGACTTCCTTCAGTTCTGTGTCCTTAATGCCACCTGGGGGGTGGGGGCGGGGAACCCAGGCCACTCACTACCCTACCTGCCTTTTCCGGGCCCTCTTCAGCAATCTTGCCACTGATCTCAACATAGGACCTCAACTTTAAGGACCTTCCCTCAAGAAGGACTCAGTTTTGGGAGCAGAGGATTCGTGGCAACTTCTAAAACACGACCTGTCGATTTCAGAATCAGCCTTTTGGCGGACGCCCTCCTGCGCAGCTCTAACGTGCCTTAGAAGCATGCTTGGGTAGGGGTGGGGCCCCCAGAAAAAGCAGCAGGTCCTGGACTAGCGGCAGGCTCAGCCCCTAGCCCGATACCAGAATGTTCCTGGTGGATGTCAGGAAGCGATCTGATGCCCTATAGCAGCAGCAGGGACGGACCCGAGGTGCCATCCAGGGAAACCCAAAGGACTGGACCCTGCCCGTTTTATGTAGCTCCCACTAGGGCAGGGACGTCATCCTGGGGAACTGGAAGCCAAACTTGCCCACCTTGAGCCTCTCTCCCCTCAAGGAGGTGCTGAGAAGACCCCTGTGGGAGGCTGGGAGCTAAAAGAAACCTGCCAGCAGGACACAACACCCTCTTAGTGGCTGTTTCAGCCCCTGTCTTGGCTTTCTGCCCAATTTCTGGAATGCCTGGATTTGGTGAAAGATCTGAAGAATCCAGTGCCTCTTTCCCTTCCAGCTATGCAGCCTGCTTTAGGTGACATGTGTGAGAGTGAGACGGAGCAAGAGGAACAAAGGCACAGAACAAAGCAAGGGACCCTCAACCATCTCTCCCCTGACCACTGAACAGTGGTCACACAGGTGCCATGGACTTGGGTTTAAACCCTGAATCAGCCACATATAAGGAGTGTAGCCTTGGGCCTTAGTTTCACCACCCATAAAATGGGAAGACTAACATTACCTGTTTCAAAGAGCTGTGAGAATTATAAGGTGCTCAGGGTGTGTCCTGGCCCTAGCAAATGCTCAGTAAGTCTCAGCTGCGAGTCATTCAGTACAAAGCACTTTCCTACCCTTATCTCAGTCTCAATCTCAAAATGTTCACATTGAAACAGACCATAGAAATTCCTTCTCATCCCAGAGGTCACACAGAGGTAGTGGGAGGGCCAACCCAGGGAAATGGCCGTTTCCGGGATTCCACAAAAAGCAATCACAGTCTCTCTCTCACACATACACAGTCTCTCCTTCTCTCATTGAGGTTGGCCAACCAGTTCCTTCCTTCCTTCCTCTCGTGGCTGGCCTCTGCAGAAGGACTGGAGTCTGCCCGGGAGTCTGTCCTGCCTGCAGAGTCTCTCACCAGCTTGGCCCACATCCCAGCTGCACCTGGGACCAGCCAGCCAGTACAGGTGTGTCCACTGAGAGAGCACTGGACTGAACGTCAGGAAGCCTGGCTCTGGCCCCACTTCAGCCTCTCAAACAGCCCTGTATTCTTGCCTAAGGCACACCACTCTGGGTTCAGTTTCCCTACAGGCCAACTGGGAAAGGTCTACACTGCAGGGTGTCTCACAAGGTGATTTCAGATCACCTGAAGCCTGAACAGGACTTTTAAAAAGTGGAATGCACAATGCAAATGAGGCAGTTCAGGTCAGGGTTAGGGGGACCCTGAGCCAGGCCTGGCTGACAGGAACCAGCCACGTTCCCACTGATAAGGTGCTTGGGGTTTCCTTACCTATCAGGTGGGGATCATTCCTATCTCACAAAGTCACTGTGAGGCTTAAGTGAGATACTAGACACGAAGCGCTCGGGCAGTGCCTGCCCCACGGTAAGTGCTCTACAATACCGTCTGTGGTCATGACTGGGAAGTGGCAATCATTACTCTGTCCGTTCACGTTCAGCAAACTTTTGGACTCCCCTTTAGGAACCACAGGATCTTTAACAAACAGCAAAACTGGATCCCTCCAGGAACTCCTCCTGCTCAGGGCTAAACAGGCAGCTGGGGCCACTGCTGCACTCACCTGGCTCTTCTCCAGGGACACCTGTCAGAATCACGGGGAGCATTTGGAACACACGTATGCCTGGCCCACCTGCTCATGCTCTGATTCAGTAGGACCCAGGTGGGGTCTGTATTTTTAGAAAGTGTCACAGGAGATTCTGATGTGTGTCCCTGGCTGAAAGCCAATGTCTAAAGGTTGCCAGTGGTCCCTGACTAACCCTTCCAGGACTGGAGGGTGAGTCAGCCAGCATCCCCTTGGCCCTTTTCCCCATCTCATCTCCCCAGCTCAGTGTCTCCGCAGGTCTCGGAAAGGACTTGCGCCTCAGGGTCTGGTTTTCCTTTCTAGGGGTACTTGCTCTATTCTATCATCGAGCCAAAAGATCCAGGTCTCACTGGGGTTGGGGCCACATTTGTTCCCCAAGGACTGTGCAGGTGGGAGAGAACAAATTCTACAGGATGCCAAAGCTATTTACATGTCAAAAGATAAAGAAAATATTGAATAAAAAGAGAATAAGAGCAAAGTCTGGTTTGGGGTAGGGGGGTGGGGTGGCAGGGAAGGACCAGGAGCACCAGGGAAGGGAAAGGAAATGTCAGCAGGTCCACTGAGAGATCAGGTTCAAGGTTAACTCCTAGAATAGCTGACGAGTAAAACAGGACATACGTGCACCTCCCACCCAGGAGGCTGTGCGCTCACCGGAGTACCCATCCCGTTATGACAGACCTGGTGCAGGCACTCTCAGACCCGAAGGCCTGGGCACTTTGGCAGACAAAGCAGCCCTGTACTAGCTGGCTTCTGGTCCAGAGAGGCTTCCAGTTCTAAGTCAACTTCTCTATTTTGATTTCTACTAGTTCCTTCATAAGATATGCATGTTACTAAGCTCCTCTGCATTCCAGTTGGAAACTACTCCTCCATTTCAGAAGAGGGAGGGAATCATGACAGGGCCACACCCAACCCCATGTCCCCAGGAGAAGTGAGTTAATCCTGTGCTTCTCCAACTGGCTGGCTGGAGACTGGGTGAAAAGCAGTTTAATGCTGCTTCTGTACTTTCTCAAGGTTGTACCCCAAAACCACAGAAGCAAAGACATAGATTAAGAACATCTATTTCTCTTCAATACCCCAGTTTCATTTTCTCTTTGTTACTGGAATTCCCTAAAAAAAAAAAAACTGACTCTCACCGGGTTCATTAACTCTCAAAGCAAATGCAGAGAACGTAGCGCAGTTGTCTCAGGTCTTCACTGTACCCACTTCCGAGGGGCCGAGCAACTGCGCAAGAGGTTTAGACTTCACAGACTCCTCACAGGAGGCGCGTGGCTGCCTGGCCTCCTCCCACCCCCAATGCCTAGGCGCTGGGCAGAGAGGCAAAAGCCCCAAGGCATGTGCTACTTGCATTAGTGCAGAGAAAACCCCATCCCAAGTCACAGGGACACAAAGAAGGGGTCTGTGCAGCAAGGCTGTTTGCAAGCCTCAGAGGCTGACCCTTCCAGAAGGCCCAAGCCCCCACATCAGTGTCCCTTCTGACCCCTGGCCACCTGTCTTTAACAATAAAACCCCCAAGACAGTGTGCTGTCTGCACTGTGTCCTTGGGGGAATGGAAGAGGACCGCAGCGGTGGTCTAGCTGTCTAAAAAAGAAAGACGTTAACATTAATCAATTATCTACCAAGTACCAAGCATTGCAGAAGTGTAGAGACCAATACTCCTACTTTACAGACATGCCACTCAGCACACCAAAGTGATTCTTCAAGTCTCGCTGTGAACAGGGAAAGCAGGGATTTGCACCCAGGCCTGAAGCAACCAATTTTGCTCCTGGAGCAATTTTTCTGAACACTTTTAACTGCTGCCCCTGCCTCCTTGTCATCCCTTCTTCATCACAAGGGCCAAACTTCCCAAGATGGGAATAAAAGATAGTAACTCAACTTACCGGAAAGCTAGGAGGAAAAAAGTTGAGAAAAAGAGGAAGGGATACACACACACACACGTATGTATGTATGTATGTATACATGTATGTAAATCCATATTGTCTTTTCTTCCCCATACTTAGTTACAAACACATGTATTAACTCTCCACAGAAAGGCTGGGAGCATCCACTCACCTTGGCCAGAAATGTGACTTCCATTGTATTTACCATTTTAACAAAGTCCGTGATCATAAGGGATTTGGGGATTTGGAAGGTCCCACCAAGAGGATGAAACGGGACCTCTCTTCCACCCAGTTTAAGACCCCTGGAGACAGGAGTCAGGGCCACCCCTGCCTCTGCCGTCTCTGGAGGAGTTCTCATGGCCACTCCTAGGTCCTGCTCCACTGTGAGCTCAGTAAGTCAAGCTCAGCAGCAGAACTGCCCGCTCCCAGGCCCGGACTGGGGGCATTTCACAGACGATGCAGCCCAGTTAGTGGGGCTCCCTTGGGTTCCTTCAAGAGGAAGGAGACACAAGCTTAAGTCACCACACAGGCCCCTATCTGACTCGAAGGTGGGGAACAATTGCAAAGGAGACACAGGAGCAAGTCTCAGCAGCCATGAAGGGGCCAAGGCTGAGACTGGGCAAGGAAGGAAGAGGCACTAGTGGGGCAGGAGGAGCGAGCGATGACGTGCACCCTGCACCCACAGAGCAAGCTAGGGAAGAAAGCCCCAGAGAGACTCAGTCTAGGATTGTCATGGTAAAGGCCTAGTTACAACTACAGTGAAAGGTGTTTGAGCTTTTTCAGGCAGAATATGCAGAATTCCTCCCTTACGGGGAGAAAGCAAGAGCTAGAAAAACCAGTCACCACCCTAATTCTTAGGGATGGCAGTTACAGGAACCTGTTGTTCATTTCTCCATGCGAGAAGACAATCCAGGCCATCAGCATTGTCTCCCTGAAAGGAAGGGGTGTCACAAAACAAGGAAGGCCCCGGCTCCCCCAGAGGGGCTGTGGCTCACTAAACCTCTAGAAGAGGCCGCTTTCCACCTTGCTTCACACTGGGAAGTGACAGGGTGGGTTTGTTTCTTTGGCTTCTTCCCACCTAACCCCAAAGCCCAGGGCGCAATCTCTCATCTGTGGACGTGACACCCTTGTACGAGGCTCCAAAAAGTGGCCGTTTTGGGGCCACATTAGCTTTTTTAACTTTTGATATTACACATAACCCTGTCCCTGCTGTACCAGGAAGCCATTTCACTCATCTGTCTGGGAAGATGATCCAATTTTGGTCCTTTTATCATCAATGCTTTCAGCAACTTTGCTCTACTTCCCCTACTGTAATTACTTTTGAATCATCAACACACCCAGCCAGCCTTAAAGCTCCGAGAATAGAATACTAAAAAAGAAAAGAATAAAAAAGTACCAAAAAACTTGCAATGGTAAATAACTTCACTAAAAACCACCCAAGCTAGAGGCAATTTTTTTTCTCTCTAGAAATTTACTTTTTAATAAACTGCCTCAATACTTTCTCCCCTTTTTCTAAAAGGAGGCAAAGCCTAGAGATGGGACATGGTGGAGAGTGGGGAGGGCAAGGAGCAATTTACTAGCTTCTTAAGGAGATAAATAAAACATCTGCTCCCCACCCCCACTTTTCTTTTTTTTTTTTTTAAGAGGTGGGATTTGTTTGTTAAGTGATGAGGGACTCTGAAAGTTGGCCTGCTGGTTGCTGGGTACCCAAGCAGCCTAGGAAGAAAGTATGTCTTCTCCGGAATGCAGTCAAATTACATGGCGGGAGAGAGAGTCCCATGGCTATTGGCTTCAGAATTCAGATTCCTCCAGGGATAAGTCTGAAGGACAAACCATACACAAAAAAACCGTAACTCCAAGAAAATTCAACCAACATCAGCAGCTGAGCACTGTCAACAAGCCAGCTGCTTGCTTTCTGCTGTCATCTATTCTGCTCCCCGCCACCGGCCCTAGTGGGTGAAACTTCCAGCCCTGATTTGTAAGTTGCCCCTTCAGCAGTCCAGCTTCCCCTCAGTCCTGGTGTAGCCCCCTGTCCAGGAAGGCACCCTCCTGAGCCCCTACAGGAAGAGAGGACCAGAGTGGGGACACTCAGGGCTGCTCTTTCCTCTTTTCATCACAGTGCTCCCTCTGGAATCCTTCCACATCCACATTTGCTCATTTCAGGCTAGCTCTTGGAGTCCTTTCCTGGGATGAGGTTGGGAAGAGAGTGAGAAGAGTCAGGAATGAGGTTATAAGCACAGAAAGCCTATTCTCTTAAGACCTCAGCACAGCTGAGCAGCCAGCAGACAGGTGAAGCTGCAGCCTGGTTAGTGATGCAGCCAGGAGAGCAGGAAGTCAGGGGCTTTTTAAAGGTTTGGGATCTGAGCAGGCAAGGCTTATTTAAAGAAAAGCCAGTGATGCAGGAAGCACACACTACCCTTCCCGGCTATTCCACCAGCAGAATTAGGGAAAGGCTGAAACCACCAGCCAAGCTTCTTCATCTCTAGGCAAGTTGGGGGAGCTCCTTGGGACCACGAACCCCAGAAATAAGTGATCTGCTGACTAATGATGCCAAATAGGGACATGTGGGGCTACAGCAAGCCCCAGAGCTGGCCTCCCACCAGGCTCTAGGCCTCAATATGTTCAATTACTGAGCACTGGCCTTTCATGCCCCGTTCTAAGGGGGTCGGGGGGAGGGCAGTAACGCTCTGAATTTGGTCCCAATAGCATGCTCTCCTCAGCCTCAGGGCCAGGTGGCCCCAGTCCTGGAAGTTCTCCAAGAAAAAAAAAAAAAAAAGACGCTAGTCCTTACTCCCCGCGGAAATTCTGTCCGCTATTTTAGACACATTCCTCAAGGCCCTAAGAGGAACATAGGGGAGGGGGACAGAGTTTCGGGGCCTTCACCCGGACCAAACTCAGAGATCCCACCCTCGGGCCCAACCTTCCCCCCGTCCCCAGGAGAGGCCTCCGCCTCCTCCCGCTCCCGCCCCCAAGCCCACCCCAGAGAGGGCCCGAGACCCCCCTCGTGTCTCCACCTGACCCGCAAGAAGGCGGGGGCCACGAGCCGCTGCCCACGGAGAACTCGCACTTTTTCGCTGCGCGATTCAGAAACACGCCGGGTCTGATGCCATCCGGCGAATTATGTAACCAGGGACACCGCTCCCGGGCTAAACAAACGCGGCTCTGTGTGTGCGGCGGCGGCCCCGGGGAAGCGCACCGGGACAGGGAGGGGCTCCGGCCGGGCCTCGGGGTCGCGCTTGTTTGTTCAGCGACAGCGGCAGGAGGCGGCCCAGCGAGAGCCCCGCGCGCCAAGGTCCCGGGCCCAGCGCAGGGCCGCGGGCTGGCCAGGTCGGGTCCGCCAGGGCTCGGCCCCTCCCCCACCGCGGCCGCCCCCGCCTCCGGGCGGTGAACTTGGTCCCAAGTCCCGCCGGACCCCGTCACCGCCCGCGGCCTGAGCGACCTCGGGCTTGGGGGAGCCCGGGAAGTGATGGACTCCAGTCCCGGCTCCATTCCAGATCAGGACCGCTCGGGACCCCTCTGTCCCCCTTCCCTCCCCACCCCTCTCCTCGCCGTTGTCCGGCAGCTGCGCGATGTGGTGCGATAAAGTGACGAACCAACCCCCCCAACTCTGGAGGGGACTGAAGCGACTCTCACTTCGAGCCCTACCCCTCTGTCTCTCAGCCCGGGGGTGGGGGGGTGCAGGACTCGGTGACAGCTGCGCGGATGATGCCCCTCCCCCTCGCGCGCTGGGAACCGGGGGCCCGCGCAACCCTCACCAGGTCTGAGTGCGGACCGGGACGCAGGGGTGGATGGAGTAGGGGGTCTGGTCGGAATCGCCTGCTCTGAGCCTCGGGAGGTCAGAAGTCGGAACTCGGGTTCGGGGCTGTGCTAGCCCCCTCCCCGCCCGGGGGCGACGCAAAGTTTTGGGAAGTTGCTGCCCCTACCTTGCTTGGTGAGCACCAGGGCGTCTTCCCTCCGCGCCTGGGTGATGATGGAGCCGTGTTCCATCTAACAATCCCGCGGGCCCGGGCTGGCTGGGCGGGAGGACGCGCGGGCGCACAGGCTGGGCTGGGCTGGGCTGGGGGGCCTGGGCGGGGGCCCGCTCCGGCTCCGGCTCTAGCTCCCGAGACTCCGACTCCTACTGCTGTTCACATCCCTGCTCTTGTTCCCTCCCTGGGCCGGGAAGGGAGGCGGCCTGTACGGTGAGCGGGCGGCCCGGGCAGTGGCTCCCTCGGGTGCCCCCGGACCCGATCCCCCGGCGGCAGCTCCGGGCTCCTCAGTTTGGGTCCAACATGGAGAATCCGGAGCGAAAACAAGAGGAGGAAATGGGACACGGGGCGGTTTCCAGGCTCCCCCCTCCCCTCCGTACTCCAGATAAACAACCCGCGGCTGCAGAGCCCACCCCCGCGCGCCTCCGGGCTCTGGACCCGGCCTCTCTATAGCCCGCCGGCGCCTGCCGCCTCGAAGCACCGTCCTAGGCCCTGGGCCCCTCCACCTGTGAGCAGCCCGGGCTGTGGAACATCTGGAGCTTTGCTATTTTGTTACGGAAAAAGCGAATCCCCGATGGGGGTGGGGTGGCGGGCGGGCAGGCTGGAGGGGGAGACTTGAAACTGCTCCGGCGCTCCGATTGGCCCTCTCCGAGAAAGGGGGCGTGGCCCCTCCTTACTATGCGGTGCGAGGACCCAACAACATTCCAGACGCTACGGCCACGCCCCCTGGCCACTCCCCCCTCGCCAGGCTCCGGCCTCCCAGTCCCCTCGGCCACACCTCCTTCCCAACTACTTAAAAGGACACTCCAAAGCTCACGTTTCTTTACTCCGTGCAGGAGTGTTCCCGTCCGTGCGTCAGTACTCGGGTAAGGTGGAATGGTTCCGCCCTTCCGTAACCAGGGCAAGCCGCGAAGCCTAACCCAGGTCTGGCCAGGATGAGAGAGAGGGTTTGGGCAGTTGCCTTACTTCCTGCTTGGCTCTCGAATCGTCGACCCACTGTTTCAGATAAGAGTACAACCATCGAAACCTGAAAGAGATGTGTGTGTGTAGAAGGACTCAGGACTGCAGAGTATCAGAATTAGAACTGACCTCGGGATGGTCTGATCCCCACAGTTGAAATGAGACATGAAGAGCCAGGCTTTGCTCAAAGCCACTCACTTATTCCCGTTCAGGGCTTTCCCTCTTCTCCTCCTCCCAATCCAGGCCTCCCCCCTCCCCCGCAGTCCCAGCCTCAGTTTAGATGGATAGAGGTCTCTAAGGGTAGAGCTTCCGCTCTGTGGACTCTCGCTGCCCTCCCTCCTTGCTTTTAGGCCCCAGGCACCCTCCGCTGGCTTTGACTCCTGGAGTCTCACAAACCTCCTGCTCAGGATTGTAGGTGAGGGATATACATTTGTTCCCAAGAAGTGGAAGCTCCAGAAAGTCAACTTTCAGCCCAATATCAGGTCTTTTCCAGTGAGCTACAGCTGTCCACAGGTGACATGGGCTGCCATAGGCTGCCATGACTTGTTCAAGTCAAGGCTGGTAAGAGGGATGTACAGTGAGATTGTACTGGGTGACTTATGAGCTACTTCCAACCCCAATAGTCTATGATTCAACTGTACTAACCCTGCCAAGGAAGGAACTTTAAGGAAGGTCAGGACTTCTCTGGTCCCTGGGAGGGTCGGGGCAGCTGACGACCTTCCTACTATAGTTCCCATTGCCCCACCTGCACCAGGTCTCACTGGGGGTTGGAAGACAAGCAGGTCACAGCTAAACTCTACAGATACTGTCAAATACCTTCTCCCCATGGGGACAGGTGAGGTGGTGATGTGTATGTGCCTGTGTGCCCTAACAGTGCTCATGTGTACCTGTTCCTTCTGTTCCTACATATACATACACAAAACCTTTTTATATAACACCACTTTAATTTCTCCAAAATGAAAGTAGCTGTTACAGAAGATCTGAATGATGCTTATGTAACTTTAAACATTGAGTTTGGGTAGATACTAATTCATTAACAGAAGGGAAAAGGAAGAGTTCTCACATCTTTACCTTCCATCATTATCTAAAAATCATTAAAACAAAAGGATTCTTAAGGTTAATCTTCAATAGGCAGGTTGCTAGGGGGCCTTTTGGGCCCTGCCCCCACCCTCTTGCGGGGTAGTTCAGCTGCAGTGGGAGAAGGAGGAGTGAAGGCAGGAACTGAGGATTGAGGATTGAGGGATGCCTGCTACTCCCAGCTCTGGAGTGTTGGGCACTTAACCTCTTGACCTCTCTGCACTTCCATTTTCTTGTCCATAGAGAAAATCCCTCCCCCTTTTATAGCTTACAAAGTACTTTCACATACATTTTCTGTCTCATTTGATCTCTTACTGCTTTGAGGTTGACAGAGCAGATATACCCATTTTGTAGGTGAGGAAACAGGGTCTGGAAAGGTTAACTGACTCACCTAAGGTCTCACAGCTTGTTAAGAAGAGGAGGCAGGGCTAGAAGTTGTCTTTAAACTTTAAGACTTGAATCTTACACCTTACCATAGTTCCTTTCTTATCTATAGGATGGAAGAGATATTAGAACCCAGTCATTGACTTCTTGCTAAGAATGGCTGACTGCCTCACCTCCTCTGGGAAGCCCTCCCAGATACCCACTCTCACATCAGAGCTTTCTAGCCTCCTACATACTCTCTCAGAACACTTAGCATCATGTTTTGCAGACAGTTTGCTTACTGACTTCCCAACCAGAAGATGAATTGAGACTGTATTAAATTCATTTTGAATCTAGCATAATGCCTAACACAGAGCAGGTAAGCTTTCTTTATCTATTTGCTATACTAGTCTTGACTCTATGTCTTAACCAGTGTTCTGAACGAGGGGTTCGGTGACCCACAGCAATAAACAAATTTTGGTAGCATGGGGAAATATATTCAATATCCTGTAATAATCCATAATGGAAAATAATACAAAAAAGAATAGATATATGCATATAACTGAATCACTTTACTGTACACTAGAAACTAACACATTGTAAATCAACTATACTTCAATTTAAAGGAAAAAAGGAACACGTTTTGTATTGTGAGATGGCTAAAGCAAGTTTCATGGGACAATACTTATCCTGCTATGTGTGTGCATTCTGATGCTTTCTATTTATTGCATCCTATTTCATTTGTTTTAAATGCTGGCCATGACTCTCTAAATGGATTTCACGACTCACCACCAGGTTGTGACCCCATCTTTGGAACCATACTGCTTTCATCTCTGCATGCTGTGGACGTCTTCTGTGTGTAGGGCTCCAGCTATCCCTGAAAGACACGCGGGAGATAGCCCTCAAGTACCTCTTGCTCTGATGTCAAAGAAAGGTTCATTTACAGGGAAACATAGAGAAGCCCTTCTAAGGCCAGAGGCACAAGGGTGCACATATAACCCAGGGTGGAGAGGTCAGATGAGAGAAAGGTCCCAGAGAGGCCTGGTGAGGGCCTTTGTGCCTCCAGAAACTACAAAGGCAGTGGCAGCTTTATTGGAGCCTGGAACACAGACTGGCAGGGCCTGGACTCATGATGCCACGGGCTTCTCCCTGCTCTGTCCCCAGATTACAGATCTCTGCCCTAGAAAGCTCTCTGGGGTCATGATGGACCTCTTCCCTACAATTAAGGGGGTGGGGGAGGTGAAACGGCTAACTTCTGCCTCAAGCAGCCTGGTAAATAACCTTCTGCCTCCAGGCCCTGGGCCATCTGCTGGCTGTGTGACTTTGGGTAGGCTCTGTTTAATTATGTTCAAGGTTGGTAGCTGAGGCCAGGGCTCTCTAGGCCTAACAACTCTCCCAAAAGAAAGCTTATGGACTATCTCTGGTCACCTACCTGTTCCATCCCATTATCTCAACTTTACCTCCACCTGAAGGTTGATGAGAGGCAGTTTGGAAACAACACACCTTCTCTCCCCGACTCCCACCCCAAGTCAAGTAGTGGGGTAGTGAGGGTGGGGCTCAAAGGAGTGCCATCCGTGCCTGTCTCCCATGGTTACTTGGGTTGGACTGGGTGTTTCTGAGCCAAGGTTTGGGAAAGGGAAACGGAGCTGGAGGAGCTTCCTTTACAGGAGGTGCACACTTGCTCCAGAACCCTGCCCCTTCCCCCACAGAAAATAAATACAGGGTTGAGCCCAAGGAGACCCTTTCATGACCCTCTGATGTCACTGAAATTTTCCATTAAATTAAAAACAATTTTTTATTACAAATGGAACACATCCATTTTCTTGCTTTCTCTGATTGTTCCTGCAGAGTCTCAGTTCCGTTTCGCATTGTAACTGGGAAGGTGGGGTCTCAGCACCGCAGTTCCGGAGCCCTCTGCCCTCCTGTCACAAGGCTTGTGGGGTCCTGTCCTGGCTGTTCAGGGCAAGGTCCTAGGGGTGAGATGAGGTGGGTTGAAAAAGACCCAGTGACAGTGACTGAACAGTTGTGGGGACTACCAGATGCCAGGGGGCTGGGGAGGAAGGGAGGGTTAGTGGCAGTGGCTATAGCTTCTTCGTAGAGTAGCCTGGGAAGCTCCCTGGGGCTTCAGATTGGAGATGAGGAATTCTGCAGGGCGCAGGCATGTGCATCATCCCAACCCTAGTACTTAGTTATTGGACCTCCTGATTTAGTTTCTTCACCCTAAAATGGGGATAACAATAGTACCTATTTCATAGGTTATTATGAGGATTAAATGAGATAATATGTGAAGCACTGAGCACCTGAAACACTGGAGATGCTCAATAAATATTACTCTCATTATCATCAACCCTGCCTTCTGCACCCATCATCTGCCTGGTTCTCCAAGCCAGAAACCTGAGGTCACCCAAGAATCTTCCTTCCCACTCATACCCATCCCCAATCCATCCTGAAGCCAAGTGGCTCTTTGCCTCACCAGTATTTGTCAGGCCTTTTCATTCTTCCGATTCCCACTACTGCTGTCTCAGGGGAGGCTGGCAACAGGCACCTAATCACCTAATCTCTCCTTCTCTAGGGCCCCAATCCAAATCCATCCCCAGCTCTCCTAGAAGATGCAAATCTGATCCTGTCTATATAGAATGATTCAGCAGTTCCCCATGACTTGCAGGACAAGATCAGATGCCTCGCTCTGGCTCGTGGTGATTTACCCGCACCATCTCACACACCTTCCCCATATCGCCCGGGCTTCTGTCCTGTGAAAGTAGGCACCTGTGATTCTTTGGCACTGTGTGTGCTTCCACACTTCTGCACAGGCGGTTCTTTCTGCCTGGATGCCTCTTCCCCAACCCCTGTGTGATGACTCCTCATCCTTTAAAATACAATTCAAGTGCCACCTCTTCCTCAGATCCTCCCAGGTCCCAGCCTGACTCAGATGCTCCTCTTTGCTCCTGTATTTTCATTCTCGTTTGCTTGACTGTTCCCACCACTCCAGTGTAAGCTGCTTGAGGGCAGGCACAATCTGTTTTTCACCACACTCCGGTGCCCTCACAGAGCTTGGCACACAGTAGGCTCTGTTGGAAGCTAGTCCCCGTAGGCACTTTCCTTCCTGGGCACTGCTGATCTCCTGGGCCACTGAGCCAGTGAAGCTGGGAGGCAGGATGCCAGCCTCCTAGACACTTTCTCCACCACCCAGGACAGGGGAGTCCCAGACCCGGAGCAGAGCTTCGGCGCCTGCTGGCCACCACAGGTGCAGGAGTGTGGGACTCAGGAGTCCTTCACTTCTCACCCGGGCTTTGGAAACGAGGCCGAGCCGACTGAGGCTTGGTGGAATAGACGGACACCGTCGCCCAGGCATTTGGAAAGGGAGGGTGGGGTGGACGAACCCGCAGTAGCGCAGACCCTCGACTTTCCCACCCCATGGTCACTGCTCGAGCCTGTAAGATGAGGACAAATGGATCTATATGGGGCGGGAGCCGCCGAGCCTGCCTCGATCCGGGTTCCTCAGGAGCACAGCCTCTCCCTCCCCCCAGCTAGGCCTGGGCATCCACGTGACCTGCGCCCCCAGGAGCCACTAATCGCCTGGCTCCCTCCCTTCTCCTAAATAGGGAAGCGACAGGAGCAGATCGAGTTTCTCGGCCCGTATTTACAGGCTTCCTGGACGAAGCCAAACCATCTCCTACCCTCGCTTCCCCCAGCGCGCGCGGTGGGGAAAGGGAAGAAGGGCCCCCTCGGCGCCCCGCCCCCAGCCCTCCCGGCCTCGCGGCCCCGGGTGCGGCCCCTTCCTCCCCCACCCCCCGCCCCGCGCCGCCGCGCCGCCGGCCCCTCCGGGGGCACCGCTTAGGTCGCCGCATTCCAACCCCCTGGCGGCCCTTTGAGGTCACGTGGCGCGCTGGGGGTGGGGCGGCAGGACGCCCCTGCCCCAGGCTGGCGACCTAGAGGCTTTCCAGTCCTGCAGATTCTGGAGCCTTCTCCTCAGACCTCGAGGAGGCCAGCTTCGTTTTGGGAGTGATGCGCGGCAGGGTTTTACCCTTCAGCGCCTACTGCGTGCTTGGCCCGCGCGGAGCACTCGGGTCTCTCACCTCGCATCCTCCCTGGCCCTCGGGCAGGGCCCGCCATACCGTTCTCACTGGAAGACGCCGGCCGGGAGTCGCCAAGGCGTGCCGGCTCGAAGGGCTAGACTCTCTGCAAAATGGACAGGGAGGTGAGAAGACTGGGGAGAGCCAGTCAGCTTCGTTTATGCCTAGACGGATCCTTGTGAGGCCAAAGTCAAGAGCCAGCCGTGTCCCCGCTGCTTAGCCTGGACCCCAAACCTCTGAGAGCTGTACTTTGGGCGTGGAGACAAGGCACCAAAAGGGGCTTGATTGCCTTCCCGGCTGGGCAGACAGTCCCTAAGCTGCTCACTCTAGTCTAGTGTGAACTCAGAAAGCCCTGTACTGGAGCTGAACTTGGTCACAGGAAGGGGCCTTTTGGCTTCTTTGTAGGGTCAAGGCAGGAGTGAGTAGATTGGAAGTTGAGGCACTGGCCACAGCCAACTTGCCTGGGAAGTATGACCTTGTAGGACAGAGAGAGTGTAGAGGGTAGGATGGAGACGACAGAAAGGAGGCCTATTTTGGATGGAGCGGGAGGTCTACATTAGACTATTTATTACTCATTCAAATATTTTTTGAGCCTTTCCTAATATGAGTCATGCATTCAGCCATTTGCACCAGTACTGACTGTTTTACCAGGCTCCAGGCCTTGTCCCGGGGCTACAGTGATTAAGACAGCGTGCCTGTCTTCATAGAGCTTACAGGCTAGTGGGAAAGCTAGACAGGTGAGGGGCATTTGCAGTACCGTGTGCTGAGAGCCACAGCCGGGAAGCGCAGCCGCAGGAAACACAGAGGAGGGGCCCTTAGCCCAGAGTAGGTTGGGAAGGAGGATGCGTTATCTAAGCTGAGGCCTGAAGTATAACCTATCCTTAATGGGTTGGGGTGAGAGTGGAATAGGAAAGAATAGTCTTCTGGGTAGAGGGCACAGTGCGTGCAAAGTCCCAGAAGCACGTTCTGGGGACTGACAGCTCAGTAGGGCTGGAGTACAGCCACCCTGCTGATGGCTGACAGAACAAGAGGAGACAGAGAGAGTGCATTTGGGAGAAGAAATGGGCTGAGCTGATGAGTAATGCCCACCCGGGAGAGGATGAACACAGGGAGACCCCTGCTCCTTTGAGGACACAGGAGGCCCCACAGGCATTCTGTAGTGGAGGATGTGACACGTTCTTTCATAGTTGCTTTACAAAATTAATATTTATTTTTATCAAGAAAATACATACACATAGCTGAAAAATCAAATAGTTATAAAGGGCCTGTAACAAAAACAGAAGTCCCACTGGCCTTTCTCCCAACCTTTATCCTAGGCCGCAGGGGCAACTGCTTTCAACTCAGTTTGGCTGTTTCTTCTGGTATTTCCTTCCTTATTTCTAAATGGTGTATGTACTGCTTTTCTGGGTTCATCCGTCCAATTTGTTGACTTCTCATCTTGGTAGATAAGGATTTTGATTCTTTTACTTGCCTCTTCCCCCTCTCCTCACCCCCATTATGTTTATATCATAATTTATGGTCAAATCCATGTTCAGTGATCTCATTATTGACTTTGAAAATAGTGTTTACTTTTGAGGCAAGTATGCTGGTTACATTTCCTCTTCTAATATAACTTAGTTGCTGTATGCTCTGTTTACGTTTCCTTTCTTGTACAACTTTTTTTGTTTTTCCTGGAGTTAACTGCCTCATTTTTTATTTGCTTGGTTTTCTTTGAATCTCTGGCTCGGCGTCTTCCCACACCCGTCAACAGTTCTGTAAAACGCCTTCTCAGTACAGTTTTGCATATGACCAAACCTGTCATATAATCTTATCGGTTCTGTGTTATTTTTCCTAGGAAACATTTGTCCTGGGGCACTCCATCCTTCCGGTTTTCTCTGTATGTGTTGCCTGTAGCACACCTGTCACCCTTGGACTTCCCATGGCCAATCATTAAGAATTCTCTTTGCCCTTTTCCTCTTTCAGGGACCCAGTATCTTCCTCTTCTTCAGTTTACTTCCTTGTTGGGATGAAGCACATCCTCCAGTAGCTTCCTGAGAAAGAATGCCTGGGAGGTAAGATTTAGCGACTTTTACCTGCCTAAAATTGCTTTATCCTACCCTCACTCTTGATGACTAGTTTTGGCTGGGTATAGAATTTTAGGTTGAATATCATTTTCCTTCAGAAGTTTGAAGATATTGCCTCCTTATCTTGCAGACTCTGATTGGAATTGAGAAGTCTCATGCTATTTTTTTTAAACTTTTTTTTTATTGATTTATAATCATTTTACAATGTTGTGTCAAATTCCAGTGTACAACACAATTTTTCAGTTATACATGAACATGTATAAATTCATTGTCACATTTTTTTCTCTGTAAGCTACCATAAGATCTTGTGTATATTTCCCCATGCTATACAGTATAATCTTGTATATCTATTCTACAATTTTGAAATCCCAGTCTATCTCTTCCCACCCCTCGCCCCCTTGGCAACCACAAGTTTATATTCTATGTCTGTGAGTCTATTTCTGTTTTGTATTTATCTCATGCTATTTTGATTCCTGAGACTTTGAATTCCCCTCCCCGCCCCTTTTAGGACTCTCTGTTATCCCTGATATATTAAAACGTCACAGTTTATCAGCACGGGTCATTTTTCATGGTCCTTGATAGGTCTTTTTAATCTAACAGTGGTTTTTGAAGTGTGGTCCTCAACCAGCACCATCAGCATCACCTGAATATGTTAGAAATGCAAATTTTTATCCTCTGCCTGGGGGCAACTACCTCACATCTACTGAATCAGAAACTCTGGTGAGAGGTCCCAGCAATCTGTGCTTTGTTGTTGTTGTTTTTATTGAGGTGTAATTGACACAAAACATTATATTAGTTTCAGGTGCACAACATAGTAATTCAATATTTGTATACATTGTGAAATGATCACAATAAGTCGAGTTCACTTCAGTCACCATATATAGTTACACTTTTTTCTTGTGATGAGAACTTTTAAGATTGACTCTCTCAGCAACTTTCAGATATGCAATATAGTATTGTTAACTATAGTCACCGTGTGTACATTGTATCCTTGTGACTTCCTTATTTTATAAATGTAAGTTTGTACCTTTTGACCCTGGTCACCCATTTCTCTCAACCCCACCGCCGGCCTCTGGCAATAAGCCTGGTTTTATTGTTTTGTTTTTGTTTTTTAGATTCCACATATAAGTGAGATCATGGTATTTGTCTTTCTCTGTCTGACTTACTTCACTTGGCAGAAAGCCTCTGAGGTCCATTCATGTCACAAATGGCAAGATTACCTTCTGTATTTTAACGGCTGAATAATATGAATAATATTCCGTGTGTGTTTGTGGATGTGTATTTTAACAATCTGTGCTTTAACAAGCCCTCCACATATTCTGATGAATGCTAAAGCTTAACATCTATTAAAATCTGTTATAACATTTTATGTCCTATAATTCTGGGAATTTCTTTATTATTTCTTTCAAATTTTTATCACTCTTATTATTAGAATGCTGGATAAAAGGATACAATACAAGAGAACTGATCCTCTAATTTTATTATTATTTCTCTTTTATTAACCATCTCTTTCTTCTATATTCTGATATCCCCAATGTTATATCCCAATCCATTTATTAAGTATGTAATACGACCCTTTTTCTCTTTCTTTCTTTCTTTCTTAAAAAATTTCAGAAGTGCTTTCATGTTCCTTGTTCTTTCTGTTCTGAACGATTTCATGTTCTCCATCTCTGGATGCATGCAGTGTCATCTCTTCGAGGACATTCATTTGAAATGTTCTTCTCCCTTTATTGTCTCTGTTTCCTCTGATTTTGTGTTTTCTGTTGTTTTGATTTGTATCAGTTAGGAGAATTTCCTTAGTTGTCTGGTCTTCCTTGGCTGTCTGTTCACGCTTGAGAAGGAGGCACTGGAGAGCCAGTTGGAAGCACTCACTGTGGACTCAAGTTAGGGCAACTGGGTAGCTGGCTGGACTCTTTCCTTGGGGAGCCCTGATTGTCAGTATCATTGGCACAGTTCTGTTTTTCCAGAATAGGATCTTCTAGTCTAGCGTCCTGCTTGAAGGTTATAAGCCCAACTGCCCAGGGTCCTCCAAGTGGGTGGAGTGTGGGGGGTGGGGAGAGGTATGTGGCAAGTAGGACGAGTTACACAATCAGAATGCCAACTTTCACTCAGCTGCTTTTTAAAAAAATTTTTTTTAGGGGGGAAGTAATTGGATTTGTTGATTTATTTTAATAGAGGTACTGGGGATTGAACCCAGGACTTCATGCATGCTAAGCAACCACTCTACCACTAGGACTGTACCCTCCCCCCTCACTGAGCTTTTGATCCCACCTCTTCTCCATTCCCCCCTCCCCCCACCCCCAAAGACCAGCATCTCTCTGTTTCAAAGCTGTATCTCCAGAAGCGATCTTCCTGTCTCCTGCATGAGTGGGGAAGGGGACACAATAAGTCACTTGATTGCACTGGGGCCTCTGAGTTTCCTGACTGTCAAATTGCTCTTTCAGTAGATCTTCAAATAAGCCCCCAGTTTTTAGACCCCCGCCTTCTAGTTTCCTTGCTGCTTCTAATTCCTAGCTTTGCTGGGGTTCTGAGGGAGGGGTCAGCTTGCTTCTCCTGGGCACATGCCTCTGGATGTTCTGGGCCTGCCTTTCCTAGCCACTTGCCACTCTCCCATCCACTCTCTGTTTTCGTATGACGTGGTTCAGGATTCTTAATGTCTCCAAGTTTAGTTGAAGATGGGATTTGGGCTTCTGTTTCTGATTCTTCTTCTTGTCATTTTGGAAGTGATTTTTTGAGAGAAAAAGGGGACAGAAAGGGCTGTACTCCACTATCTCGTGACCAGAAGTCTGAGATGTCCTCCTGAGGTGGACAGAAGTGCCGTCTGCGCCTGAAACTCCTGCTCCTGCTGACAAAGGGGGGGGGGGATCACCTGTAGGAGGAAGGTGAGCAGGGGAGGAGAGGAGCTTCAGGAGCTTAGAAGAGCTGTTGGGGGGACGTGATTGGCGCCTCCCAGAGATAACAAGGATTGCTGGGCACCAGTGAGGCCAAGCTGAGGTGAGACAGTCAGAATCCGTGGTGAGGACACAGGGAACCGGGTGGGAGGTACTGAGAGGCAGAGAGTAACCCCCAGCTTGGAGAGAGCGAGACAGGTGGGGGACATTCTAGAATGGGGCAGGGCTAAAGTGGCTGGCTTTGGAGCAGCACATTTGCCACAAGGCAGAAGAGAATGAGGCAATACTGGTAACCACTAACGGGATGTCCATTACGTGCCAGGGACTGGACCAAGTTCTTCAAAGCAGGCTCAGTGGGAGTGGGCAGCCGAGAAGAGGTGAGGAAGGAAAGGAGTTTAAGGTCAGAGACAGAAGGTGTGAGTCGCAGGTTTGAGGATGGGGCAGGTCTGAGAGACGGTGGAGTCTTGGGTCAGAGATGGGAGAGCCACTCAAGTGCAGAACCACAAAGCAGCACGTCCCTGAGGTGGGTGAGACATGGGGGAAATGGCTATGTGATTGCTCACGTCTACTGCAGGAAAGGCAGTGGGTGGGAAAGGCCAGTCATCTACATGGATGGCCTCTTGGACACCAAGGAAGGATAGAGATTTTAAAAGAGAGGCAGGCCACTTCAGTCCACTTGAGTATTCACTGAACATCCATATGACCTCCTTCCCCAGGTTACATAGCCTGGGGGTGTAATCACAGTACAGTCACTTGAAATACACAGCCTCTGGCTCTAAGCCCTAATAACCCAGCTCTCAAAGCCTCACGAACTGTTTCCGGGGTCTCGGGGCTCTTTCACGTCTGCTCCTTGTGTGGCCCTTCTGTTCCATCTCACGGCTGTGTGCTGACCTCACTCCTCCTGGCCATGAATGCCGCTCCTGTCACTCCTCACTGTGCAGCCCCAGAGCTGCATCAGCCAGAATTCTGTGGTTACAGGCCACAGAAACCAACTCTGGCTAACTTAAACAGAAAAACAATTTATTGAAAGCTTATTGGGCAGCTCATAGATTCTGCTGCCACTCCCTACCTTTTTCCTGTGCTGGTGAGCCTTGATTTTGTTCCAGAATTTACCTGCCCTGAACTCAGGGAAGGGAACCCCCCTCAGCTGCAGGAGATGAAAGTTGGTAAGTCTAAGCAGCCAATCAGGGTGCTTCTGCCTCCTTGCCAGTGATTGGCTTAGACCTAGGCACGTGGTGCAACCCTGGCCAATGAGACGCAAGGGGAAGCCCACCAGGCCAGTGGGTCGCCACAGAATGAGGAGCTACCTGGAGGCCTGCCTTCTTCGAAGGTGGAATTAACTTTTTCTGCCTCTGAACAATGATATACTTGTTCATTGTTTGAGCCGCTTTTAGTTGGTCTTCTGTTGCTTTCAACCAAAAGAGCCTAACACATAAGACACTGCCAGATATCTTTCCTTGATAGCTGGTGGGGTAAAGGAGGGGAAAATAAGCTGACAGCTGAAGAGTGGGATTAGTAAGTTTTCAAAATAAAGGAGGCTGATGCATAATTTGGAGATACAAGAATTACCTTATAGGTAAGAACTGACTAAAAATGCTAGAGGAAGGGGAATAACTCTGGGAGGAGGCCACCAGCCATTAAGCAGAGACTGACTGTATACCAGGCACTGTGAAAGGGGCTAGGATATGGTGATGAGCAGGAGCCAAGACCCCTGCTCTTAGGGAACTTTCAGTCTGGGTGGAGTGGAGACACAGTGAACAAAAGTCACAGGGTAAAGTAATGGAAGGTAGTCTTAGGGGTGCCGTTAATTGTGATAGATGGTGGTCAAGAAAGCCCGCTCTGAAGAGGAGACCCAAAGGGTGGGAGTGAGCCAGCCACCCAAAGAACCATATGGAGATTCCAGGAAGTGCCTCAGGGCAGCAGCAGTTGGCTCTGTCCTGGCTGGGAGTCCAGTGCCCGTGCCAGGAAGGGAAAGACGTGGCAGCAAAGCTTGCCTTGGGGGCTCACACAGGCCAGGAGTGACAGAGTAGCTGAAGACATGTATTTTCCCAGGTCTGCCATGGACATTAGCTCCTTTGTGAGGACAGGTTGGGAACTGAGATGTCAGTGACTTTCTAGAAGGTGGGAACGTTTGAATGGAGTATTTGGAGGGAGAGCCTGTGGGTTGAAGGAAAGACACGTGGGGCAAGCAGATGACCCTCTGGTCCCTGAGTGCCCAGCTACCTCCTGTCTCCCTTTGTCCAACCAGTCTGGAGTTCTAGCCCTTTCCTCTGTTCTAACATGTCTTGGTTCAGACTGCTACAACATGATACCATAGACCGGGTGGGTCATAAACAACAGAAATTTGTCACGTTCCCGTTTCCAGATCAAGGTGCAGGAAGAGTCCGTGTCTGTTGAGGGCCTGCTTCCCAGTTCATAGATGGCTGCTTTCTAGCAGGGTGCCCACGCGGCAGAAGAGGCAGGAGAGCTCTACGCAGTGTCTTTTAAGAGAGCACTGATTCCATTCATGAGGGCTCATGACCTGATCACCCAGAGGTCCCACCTCCTAACACCATAACACTGGGGTAGGAGCTCAACAAATGAATTTGGGGTGGGACACACACATTCATTATGTAACAAACAGCTCAGCCAAATCAATAAGCATTTCCAGAGTGCTTACTTTTTGTGTAGCCTCTCCTGGGAGTGTGTGTGTGTGTGTGTGTGTGTGTGTGTGTGTAAAGACAACCTGGTCTCAAGGAGCTTGCTGGTAAAGGATTAAGAACTCTGCATCTTAAACAATTAGAAAACAGTTTATCAGCAGAAAAAAGGACACGCAATAGGATCATTTACCTTGGTGGCCGTCACAAGTTCCTCGTTGTCTACTGCACTGACCACAACTTCCCAACCTAGCACCAACAGACCCCTCTCCTCACCCACTGCTCCCTTCTTCCCCAAGGGTTAAGGGTGGCCCCTTTCTTACTGAGCCCCCCAGATTCCTTCTGGGTGATTCATCAAGTTGGAGCCTGATGCATGATTCCTGCTCATCCTGTGCTGCCTTCCTCCAGTCTCCTGGGGATGTGAAGGAGGACGAGGGAGGAACCAGTTAGCTGGATTGAGATCTGTTTGCCCAGAGGTGCCAGTGCCACAGTGGGGCTCTTCAAGGATCCTGTACCCAAGCAAGAGGTCCTAGTTTGGAGGATCCTGTAGCTGAACAAATGAGAAAAATATTAAATGCTTACCTTTTCGGTCTGTTGAAGATGCAGACCACAAGGGGTGGGGGGAGTGTGGGACTTTATTCCATTTTACAGTGGAAGAAACTAAGGCACAGAGAGGTAAAGTCGCCGTCCTAGTCAAATGACTAGTAAGTGGTGCAGTCAGGACTTGAACCCAAGCAGCCTGACTGCGAGCATCCCCTTTGACACCACTGTACACGCTGCCAAATTGGCTCATTCTAGGAATTTCCCTTCTCCTTGCCACAACGCTCCGAACCGAGCTAGAGGCCATTCTGAGCAAGGACCAGTTCCCTTCCTCCCTGTGTAAGGAGAGGGAGTTGGATCCAGGAGAAGAGGAATTCCAGACGACACACTGCCATTTTGGCTATTTTTCCTTGATGTTCCCCAGGCAGCGAGCGCTAGCTTTTGACTTGCGAGGTGTCTCTGTTCTTCTAATTAACACCAGTGTCAGCCTTTAGCCAGAGCCCTGCCTATAGCTGGCATCCGTAACCCTGAGGCTAAGGGGCCAGTCCTCCGTGAGAGCGGGAGAGGACAAAGGGAACACCAACTCCGGGTGGAGTTTCCTGTGATGATGCTCCCTTCGCCTCATCTATAAAAAGCTCCAATATGATCTACCCCATTTCTGGTGGAGGCCAGCGTGGCAGAGTGTGCGGGAAGAGGAAGAATCAGGCTGAAACAGCTCCTCTTTGCCTCCCTGGATTCTCTTCCAAAATGCTGTCAGCACTGCCAGTTGGAAAATATTTTTCTCCCTCCCTTTGTCTTCTTTCTTATTTAAAAAAAAAAAAAGCCATCTGGTGTCAGATTCACTCCTGGCACATCATAAAGGGTAGCACTAAAAATGTCCCTGAAAAACTAAAAGCAAAACCACAGCAGTACACATGGGATTTAATCTCAGCATCCTAGAATTTCTGAGTTGCTAGGGGCCTCAGAGATCAAACCGTTCGTTGCACCGAGGAGGAAACTGAGGTCAAGAGGCGTTAGATCACGCTTTCAAAACTGCTTATTGAGTGCCTACTATGTTCAAGGCACTCTGCAGGCGTGGGACAGAAAAGACACCCCCCCGCCTTCCTGGGGTTCTCGGTGAGCGGTTCTTGCCTCTGCCCTTGGCCCTGCCTCTTCCCAGAGGCCCAGAGGCGGGGGCCTGCGCGTGGCCGCCCGGCCCTGCGCGGCAGCAGCGGGCCGCGTGGCCGTCGCCTCCGGGCCGTGGGCCGGCCGGGCCCTCGGGCCGCCGCCCTCCCTGCGCCGCACCCGCGCGTTACGTCGGGGCCGAGCGCGCCGCGCGCCGCCCCAGCGCGGCCCCGGCCGGCGGCCGCTGTGGTCTCCCGCCGCTTCCGCCCGCCGCCGCGGTGGCTCCGCATTCCTCAGGGTTGAACAACAACTTTCCCTCCGAAGGCGGCTGGGCCCGCGCCAGCCGGGGCCGCCTGTGCCGGGCCCCTCGCGGGGCGCGGCCCGCGTCGCCAGCGTGGGCCTCCTAAGGGGTGCGGTCGGGCCTCCGGTACCTGGCCCGGCCCCCTCCCCCGCCTCGCCGCGGGTCCCCGTCCGGGGCGCGGCGCCACCGCCGCCGACCCCTCCCCTGGGAGCGAGGCTGGCGCGGGCGGAGACCGCTCCGAGCTTCCTGCCCGCGGCGGCGGCGGCGGCGGGGCTCCCGGAGGACCAAGTCGCTGCGTGGGCCTGCCCCTGGCCTTGGTCATCGAGCTGGTCCAGGCTGCCTGCCCAGCCTGGACCCCTGCACGGGGTGAGCGCACAACGTTTGCCTCGGTTTTTTCCTTCAGTTCTTTGACAACGGAAAGAGGAGGGTTTGTAGCAACTACAGAAGAGCGGTCCTAAACCACTTCCTCGTCTGAATCTAAATATTTACAACCGTCCTATTAATACAAGCACTTTTATCCTTTGAACACACTCTCATGCCCACTGAACTTCAGAATGTCTCTGGGCCAAAGTTGGTTTCTTACTACTTTGCTCATTTTACAAGTGAGAAAGCCCGGGCACGAGGGCTTCCATGACCGCTCGGAAGCCTGGAGGCAGTGTCTAACTCAGCGCGCAGCCTGGAGCCACCTCAGGCCTCCTGACTTGCAGATCAAGCACAGCCCCTTCCTGGATCCTGACGTGACCCGGGGAGGAGATGACCCAGCTTTCCAGGCCTGGGAGCTGAGTGTGTAGGATGGAGTGGTGCTAGGCAGACAGATTAAGCTCTAGACTCACTAAAATGTAAGCTCCAGGGTGGCAGGGGTTGGCTCTGAAAACAACACTTGGCACATAGTAGATACTCAGTAAATATTTGTTGCGTGGATAAATGAATCCAGCAAAGGGCTTCAGATTTCTAACTAAGAATTAAACGTATGTCCTTATTTTTGCTCCTTTACCTTCCGTTTAAACTTTTGCTTTCTCTCTGAATTTAGACTTACAGAAAAGTTGCAAGATAGTATGGCGTGTTCCCAAATACTCTTCACTTCTCTTCACCTAAAGTTAACATCTTCCCTAACCATGGTACGTTTGCCAAAATGAAGAAATGAACATTGCTGCAATACTATTAACCGAATGATTGACTTCTTTTGGATTCATGTTTTCCACTCATGTCCTCTTACTGTTCTAAGACCCAGTCAGGGATCTCACGTTGCATTCAGGGTGTGAAGCCTTTAAGTATGCAATGTGGACCTCACTGTATAAGGTCTCACTCCTTGGCAGAGAGGCAGCAGGCAGTGTCCCTGGCCCTGGACTGAGCTCCTTGTCCTGGGGGCCAAGGAAACACCTTGAGCCCTGGATTGCCTGAGAGTGCTTTTAAGGTGTTCCTTCCAGGTCTGTCTGCTGGCTCTGGTAGCATCTGTTTTAAATTCTGGCCCTACTGGGTCTCCCCTCCTTGTCCCTGTCCCTCCACTGTGCACATACCTGCCAGGGAATATGGCTATGCCCCCCCAGTTCTGCTTTTCCTTTGGGAGCTGACTTCTCTGTGCCCCTCATCACTTGGCTGCCATTCCTTGGTCTCCATGAGGGGCAACCTCCCATTTGCCCCTCCCCAGCCTCACTGTTCCTCTTTCTCCATCCTGGAATCATCTTCCAGCCTGAAACCCTCAGGGGAGACCTTTCTCTTGAGCTATGTTACTTCGGTCACAGCTCACCATTGAGTGAACCTTGGAATTGGAGATGAGCAAAGTGAGGGACAATCCATTTATTCGGTCAACCAGGATTTACTGAGCATGGCGGGTCACAAAGATGAACACAGCTGATCCCTGCTTGCCAGGATTTTACCATCTGGAGGAAGAGAAAATGTGAACAGATAACTGCATAAATGGGGGACATGTCCTGATGGAGATAATGTGTGTACACAGTTGTGTGGCAGCACAAGGGGCAGAGCCCAGCTGGGGTTGTGGAGGAGCATGGAGACCATTTCTCAAATGAGGGCATGCTTAAGCTGGGTCTTGAAAGATGGACAGGAAGTAGGTGCCCAGGAAGCAGGGCAGGGAGAGGGGAGAAGGGCATTTGCAGGATTCAGAACAGGTGCGACAGCGCAGGGGCATTTGAGAACAGGGCACCTTTGGGGACTTTCAGGCTAGTCCAGTGCGGCTTGATGTGAGAGGGTTTGGGAGAGGGTGACTAGAGAGATGAATGGGACAGGTGGAACAGTCAGGTCTTAGGTGCCAGGATAAGGCATTCGAACCTTGTTCAGCAGCAGGTGAGGGCTGCTGGTCAGTTTACTTCTTGGAATGGTCACTTGGGCACTCTGTGGAGCCTGGATAGGAGGTCGGGGCACCTGGTGGGCGGCTGCAGTGAGAAACCAGAACAGAGGCAGTGGGGTCTGAACCAGGGCAGTAGGTAGGTTTGGGGCAGAGGGGACAGACACCAGAGAAACTTAGGAGGCAGGGCTTGGTGACTGGATGGTCATGGGGAGGTGAGAGGAGTTCAGGGTGACTTTGGATTCCTGGCTTGCAGGAGGAAGGGAAGGGAGACTGAGGGGGCTGCAGAATGAACTGAAGGTGATCCTCTTCTCATACATGTGAGCATCTTGAGTCGGGGCTGGGGCCGGAGTGGTGCTTAGATGGGCTGGCTGGGCCCCCAGCTTCACTGCCCAGAGGAGACCTGGCTTAGGCAGGGCAGGCAGCTGCAGAACAGGCTGAATGAGGGTTGTAGCTCCAGGGGAACCTGACCTGGGAGATGTTGGTGGGAGGGTGGGGGCGTGGGGAGGAGGGGCGCTGGAGGAGATGGAGTGGGGGATGGAGAAAGAGGGGCAGTTTGGTTCAGGGAACTGAGAGAAGGTCACCAAGTCATTCAAGATGCAGAAGCCAGAGCATTTAACACCCTTCTGGAATCTTCGAACTGACTACATGGGAAGAAGGAAGTCCACGGGGCCCTGAGAGAATGCTCAGAGGTGAGGAGGCGAAAAGGTGTCTTAGCACCCCTGTCTTTGGGCATTTCAGGCCCTGCTAGAAGTCTGGAAGTAGCTGGAGTTCCACCTGAAGGCTGTGCCCTTTGTTTGGTTGTGGGAGGGGCAGAGGCACCTGAAAACACCTGTGTGGACAGTTTATGTAGCTGGAAGGGACCTGTGGTAGATTTCTAGTAAACACCCCTGCAGAAACCCTGATTCTTAGCTGAACACTTAGCTGAACGCTGTCAAGAACTGTGAAGGTCTGAGACTTTATTCTACTTACTCCCTGTGATAGCTGCTGGGAGCTGAGACTCCTGGGTCAGAGATGGACAGTTCATTACTCACAGCAATAGTAATAGAAGAGTATCAGCCCTGCTTCCCACAGGGCTTTACAAAGACGACTGGGTGATGATGCCTGAACACACAGTGGGTTGCATTTCAGGAGATGAACTGGAACTTGGGGAACCCAGATCTTTTATAACGGGCAGTTTGCCTGCTCTTTGCTCTGGAGGAGGGTACTATATACCTTCCATGGATGTTCACTATATCCTGATGATAATCTGGAACAAGTGACAGTTACTGCTTCACTTGCAAGATGTGCAGAAATGGAATAGAACCATGAAGAATTGTCTGCCAGGAAACACATGGCCATACAAAACATTTCCCAGCCTCTCTTGCAGCTAGATGTAACCATCTAACTGAGTTGTGGTCTATTAAGCGTAAGCTTTTGTGTGAAATTGAAAAAACAAAAAGAAAAGAATAAAAGGCTGGCATGTGCCCTAAGCCCCTTCTTCCCATCTTTTCTCCTGATGGTTGGAATGTGGATGTGATGTTGGAGTGTGAGCAGCTATGTTGGGCCAGGAGTGGCATGTAAGAACTAAGGATGGCAGAACCTCAGTTGCAAGGGGCCTGGGTCTCTGATTATCTTTGGACTTCTTTACATGAGAGAAAAAGAAACATCCATCTTAACTTTTTTTGTATGTCCATCTGAACTTGATTCTAACTGATACAGGCCTAGCACAAAGGAGGACGAATGGAGGGTTAAACTTGTAAGCAGAGAGAAAGATTGGGGCACATCCCCCCTTCCTCCTGCCTCAGCCTCAGCAGGGACAGGGGGAAGGGATGGGGAGTCACCTCTGGCTTGTTCACCATCCACCGGTGATGCCCCATTCACAAGGGGGCCCGGCTGGCCACGCGACCCAGCAGCGTCCATTTGAAGGCAGCAAGCAACAAGCTGGCTTCATTCACAAACCCTGTCCTCCTTTGAAAACCAATCACTGTGCAAAGCGTGACTGGGTGGTGGCCAGCGCTGGCCCATCTGTCATGCCCTTTCAGAGAGCCAGGCGTCGGCAGCCGGCCTGGGCCGAGCCAGCCCCTCTCCCTTTGTACCCCAGGGACACGCACTGTAACGAGATCACAGTGCCTACTGAATTATTCAGAGCCGCCCTGAGTGTCAGTGTTATTATAAACATGCAGATTTCTCCAGGCTGCAAACTCCCAAACCTCCAGCAGCCACCTCCCTCCAGGAGTTTTCATTGGCTGCTTTGTGCCTGTGATTTCACGTTCCCCAGGTTGTGATGGCCTAATCTGCCTTTGACTAGTTCCTACCTGCCGCCAGACATGAGGGCCTCCTTGCCCTTTACCCACCACTTCCCCAGGCCTCATTCTTTGCTCAACAGTTGTCCTCACTGCCACCCCAGCAGTCCTGCCCCTTCCCTGTCTCCTCCAGGCTTCACCGCCCAGGTTGGTGACATCAGTCTCTCCCAAGTGCCTGCCTGATGGGGACACGTTAATAACAGGATCCTCCGCTTCTGTAGGTCTCTGTCTGATCTCTGTCCTCGTGGGGCTTTAAGCCTGTGGGTCTCCCCTCCCATCCCCATGTTCCAGCCCCAGCTCGGTCCTCCCCTTCCTCGCAAGTCCCAGGTTCCCGGTTCTCTCCGGAGTTGGTCTGAAGAATCCCCCCCCAGCTGGTAATGAGGCAGAGATGGTAATGCACATTTAAGAGTAATGAAATGCAGTGATATTTCAGGCCTGACAGACCTATTTCTGGCAGCCTTAGAATTAAAGTGTGAGGCTTTGTACTGCAGCTGCTACTAGGCGCCTTCAGAGTTTTTCTAAAGATGTGAATAAAGCTTGCAGGGTTTCAGCTCAGATCACTGTGGCTATTTATCCTGCTGCTGCTTTCATTGTACCTTTTTATTTGAAATTTTAGAGCTTTTAGATGAAGGAAACGCAGCAGCAAGTGCAAAGCATACAAAATATCCTGGTGGGGGAGAATGTCCCGGTTTTTCTCTCAATTGTCCGTGACAGCTCTGGGGAAGAAGAGGGCTCCCAGGGCCTCCCAGCATTGCCTCCATCTCCCCTTTGAGTGGACCCCTCCTGGATCCTTGCTCCGCCACAGCAGGAAGCGGGGCCTCGGGAGAAATCTCTAGGAGGGAATCCCTGCCGGCAAGATTGGTGGGGCCGGGCGCCACCAGCCCTTCCCACCCCTCATCGCTGTGAGCTGAGCCTACGGGACATGTGGCAGACAGGAGTAGACCCACTCTGGGCCAACAGTGAGAGCCCACTCTCCAGACTCCAGCCAGGAAAGCCGGCCTGCTGATCTCCGTCTTGGCACGCAGCCCCATCCCGCCACGGCCACCAGGATGGCTGGAGCCATCCAGGAGGAGAGGTCATGGAAGGCAGGGGTGCAAAGTGGGGGCTCTTTTGGTTGTCAGACCAACCTGAGGGTGAATCCTGGCTCTGCTCACTAACTGCAGTGCCACGGGCAAGCCACCTACCCTTTTGGGCCTCAGTCTCCTCACCTGTAAAATGGAGATAATGATGCACCTATCATTTAGATCCTTGTGATGTATGTAAGGTACCTGGCATGTCTCAAGCCACAATGTCTACTGTTAATATGAAAGTTGTCTCAGGAGTCAGGATCGCTGGGCTTCCTTCCTGCCTGCCACTCACGGGCCGAGTCTCTTCCCCACTCCGGGGCAGTGGGAAGAGAAGGGGTTTGGAGTTAGACGGAAGCAGGTTCTAACCTGGCTCCTTTGTTTTCTGGCTTTGTGAGCTGGGCAGGTTGTTTAACCTCCCTGAGTCCCAGTTTCCTCATCTATCAAAGCAGCAATGATGAGTGCTCACCTCGAAGTGTTCATGTGCAGCTTAACTGAGATCATCTTCATAAAGAGTCCGCCCCGCACCTGGCTCACAGCAGGTGTTGTGTAAATCGTGGCTCCCTTCCATACCCTCTTCTCCTCCCTCTGCTTCTGTTCAAAGGGGAGAAGTTTTAGATCCGGCCACCAGCTCACAGGAAATGCAGGAAGAAGACAAGCGTGTTAAATGACAGCAGGGGGATTCTGTTGGCAAAATCCAGAATTTGGGAAATTCTGTGGGACAGATGACCCAGAATCCTCAATTGCTAAATGACGAGAGAGAGAGAGGAAGAACCAAATGTGTGGGCTTGGTTTGGATTCTGATTTGGACAAACCGACTGGGAAAAAAATAAGAGCAATCATCAGGGACATTTTGCTATTGGCTGGATTTTGATAATGCTAAGTAGTGATTGCTAATATCTTAGGTGTGGTAATGGTATTGTGGTTACTCTCATAAAGAGTCCTTTTTGAGGGGGTAGGCAATTAGGCTTACTTACTTATTTTGATGGAGGTGCTGGGATCGAGCCCCAGACCTTGTAGATGCTAAGCACGCGCTCTACCAATGAGCTCCTCAACTCTTATAAGAAGTCTTTACCTTTTAGGACATATATTGAAGAAATTACAGATTAAATAATACGGTAATTGGGATCTGTTTTAAGACAATATTTAGTGGGTTGAGTGGGGACTGGGGCACAGATGAAGCAAAATCGGCCACGTGTGGATAACAATTAAAGCTGGCTGATGGTATATGGGGGGGTTGTTAAATTATTTTCTCTGCTTTTGTATAAAAAAGGCAGCGATCCTCTCTAGATGGGAGGTGTCTCTTCCGTCTGTCTGCCCTGTGCGTCCTTCCTAGCCCCGCCTCTGCTTCGGCTCCACCTCCTCCCTCGCCTGGACTGTCACAGCAGCCTCCTCCAGTCTCTCAGCCTTTGGTCTTTCTCCCAATCTCCTTCTAGTTCGGCTGCCAAAGTTACCCTCCTAGAGCACAAATCAGATCATGTTACTTACCTGCTTAAAAATCTTTCTGTAGCTCCCTATTGCCAATAACCTATAGGAGTATAAAACCCTTATTATGATACTCAAAGTCCTTCACAGTCTAACCTCAGCCTTCTTGTCCAGACCCAGTCCCAGCCAGATCCTCGTCCTCTCATGAAGCCTGGCCTTGGTCTTACTAGCCAGGCACTTTCAGACCTCCATGCCTTCTCCTATGTCGCTCTCTGTTTGGCAGGTCCTCCCCACTCCCCCTTAACTTCATCTATTAAAGACTAAATTATTTTTCAAAACTCAGTTCAAATGCCTTTCCTCCTTCATGCTTTCTGGAAGTCTTTACACTGTTCACCAAATATCTCTGCCTCTCTGCCTTCTGGCATATGGTAAGCTCTCACTTCCTTGGCTCTCTGAGGTTGGATGGGGCCATGTGACTGGTTTTAGCCAATGAGTTGTAAGTGGAAGTCACACATTTCACTTCTGGGCCAAGAATTCAATTGCTAATTCAAACCCCTCCCAAGCTCCCTTTCCCTCTGGCTCAGCAACATCCAGACATCGGCTGCTTTGTCAGGCTGGGTTCTGGTGTGAGCATGATGCTATGATGCTACGGAGTAGAGCCTGCTGTCCCCGGGAGGGCTGCGTCGTGTGGGATAAATAAATCAGAGGGGGTGTTTGTTTCTTCAGCATAACTCAGTCTATTCTGACTGATAATTCTTCTGTCTCTGATTTAGAACCAACTGTGCTGTTCTCTGCATGTTTGCATTACAGTCCTGTGTGTGTAATATGTCTAGATGAGTCAGCCTTTCAGACCTGGAATTCTGTTTCGTGGTGCTTATATTCTGGCCCCCAGCACTTAGCATGGTGCCCTGCAGAGCAGAGGTGTGAACTGAACGCCCAGCGGTCTGTAGCTGTGGTTGGTGCAGGTTGGGGGGAAGTACAGGGGCTAAGATGTGCCATCCTTGTGAGGGGCCCTCACACTAATTAGTCATGGGAATTGTGATGGTTCAGAGACAGCCAGGATCTAGCTGGATGTTCTCAGTGGATGCTGCGCTGAGTCCCAGGGAATGGGTCACGACTGGACTAAGCCAATCATAATCATCCCCTTCCCTTGTGCTTATGGTTAGTTTACATATGGGCACGTGGACCAGTTCTGGACAATCAGATGTAAAGGAAAATCTCATTCTCTCCTTGAAAAACAGGAAGAGAGATGAGAAATGCGACTAGTCTGTATGAGTTTGGATTCCACTAAAAGCAGAGCCTGAGAAAGGATTCAAATGCTAATGGTTTATGTGGGAGAGGATCCCAGGAAGCAGAGGAGAGGGAGGGTCGAGCAGGGAGAATGAAACTGGAAAGGAAGACCGATCAATAAAGGATGTTCTTTTCAGCTTGTTACACTGGGGCTCAGTCCTGCTTGAGACCTTCTGAGGGACGTCAGAATTGTCCCTCCACATGGCGGGAGGCTGACGCACTTAACTAACAACATTCGTTGGTTGCTGGTTGCCCTTCTTTTTACAGGAACTGGATGTTCACGGATAACTTCCTGGTGACTGGGCTCCAGTGGGCACCTCTCTGTTCAGTTGATTCTTTTCTGCGCCTGTCCACCAGCCTGCTCCTGAGCTCTCTTCTGCCTTGGTTTCCAGGACAAGTCTCCCTCCAGTGTATCTCTGCAGCCTCTCTGGCCACTTCTTGGTTTCCTTCCCAGGCTCCTTTCCCTTTTTCCCCTCTGTAGACATCTCCTACATTCTCTTCTGGTCCTCCTTACTTCTCCCCACGCTCACTGGGCAAACCAATTCATGCCGGCTTCCAACTGCTACTGTTGTGATGTCAGCTCCCAAAGCTACATGCCCCGCCCCCGCCAGCTCTCTCTCCTGAGTTCTGCAGGCATATACCTATTCAGCCAACGAACATATATTTATAGAGCAGCTTGAATATGCCAAAAAGTGGGATAAAGCAGTAAACAGGAATTCACCTCCCAGCAGTGCTGGACAATAAGGAGCAAGTGGACGAAATCCAAGTTAACCAGATAATTTTAGATAGTGACATGCGCTATGCAGACAATAAACCAGGTCTGTGTGATTGAGCTTTGTGTGCGTGTGCGCACTATTTTAGAGCGACTGCTTGAAGGAGGTGGCATCTGAGCAGGGATCATGTTGTTTGTGGCTGTGCAAGTGCAAAGGTCATAGAGAACTTACCAGTGTGTTTGAGGACAAACAGGAAGGCCAGTGTGGCTGGAACGATGTCAGCACAAGGCAGTGTGGCATGAGATAAGGTCAGGAAGACAGCAGACCGGGGCGAGCAAGGCTTTAACCAGATCCTCAGGTGATGCTCACATGCACTTTTGCCTGCTTTTGAGAACAGATGGGGCTGATGGAAAAGGGAAGAGATGAGAAGAGAGCCTTCACGTACAAGTTATTCTTAAAAAGTATTTTGGAAAGTGTAGAACACACGAAAGTATATAACACGACCACACCCTCCCAAGGGCCCCTCGCCAGCTTCAACACCATTAACGTAAGAAAGGAAACTGAAAGTAGTGGCCAGGAACGTAGGAGGAAACCCAGGGAAGCGCTGTGCCCATGAGGCATGTCCAAGGGAAAGGTCAACAGTGACAAATAAAAGTAACATGGTCCTCTAGGTTCATTTTTACTTTGACCTTTTTATTGAAGTATTGTTGACTTACAATAATGTGTTAGTTTCAGGTGTGTAGCATAGTGACTCAGTATCTTTGCAGATTATACTCCATTCTCGGTATTACAAGATAATGGGTATGATTCCCTTTGCTGTACAGTGTATCCTTGTTGCTTATCTATTTTATGCACAGTAATTTGTATCTGTTAATCCCATACCCCTACTTTGTCCCTCCCCACTTCCCTTTCCCCTTTGTAACCACAGGTTTGTTTTCTATATCTGTGAGTCTCTTTCTGTTTGCATACACTCATTTGTATTATTTTTTAGATTCCATTTATAAGTGAAATCATACAGTATTTGTCGTTCTTTGTCTGACATTTCACTAAGCATAATATTCTCCAGGTCCATCCTTGTTGCTGCAGATGGCAATATCTTGTTCTTTTTTATGGCTGAGTAGTATTCCATTGTATATATACTGTATCTTTTTAATCCAGTCGTCTGTTGATGGGCACTTGGGTTGCTTCCATGTCTTGGCCATTATAGATCATGCTGCTCTCAACTTTGGGATGCGTATATCTTTTTGAATTAGAGTTTTCATATTTTCCAGATGTATGCCCAGGAGTAGGATTGTTGGATCATATGGTAACTCTATTTATAGGTTTTTAAGGTATTTCCATACTGTTTTCCATAGTGACTGCACCGGTTTACATCCTCCAACAGTGTAGGAGGGCTCCCCTTTCTCCACATCCTCTCTAACATTTATTATTGGTAGACTTTTCCTGTAGGTTTAGCAGAGGTCATGTCTGTGTGGTCCCATGGGTGCCTCACCGTAAACACAGTGGTTAAGGTTCTGGCTTCACCCAACAGCTTCCCTTCAACCTGCTTCTCCTCTTGTTTCCTCTGTCAGACTGTCTTCATTAGCTCCTGGATGGGCTGAAAGCAGAGGCTGAGACTCAGATGTGAGTTCAGGGAGCTTCTCTGGGAGGTGATCCTGGGAAACAGGAGAAGGGGACAAGGAGAATGAGGCAGGGAAGGAGGAAAAGCCATGAAGAGTGAGTTACTGAGCCAGTTGCCACTGTGGGCAAGTGGGGCTCGATCTGGCTGGGCCCTTGAGGAGCTGGGGAGAATGTACCCCACATTGTCACTGAGAAGCACAGGAGGTGAGAGCATCTGTTCAGGGGTCTCCCATCCCCATTTCTGCAGGTTGTGCTGGGAATATGAACCTCCCTGTACTCCTGGGTGCACTGACGCTGGCTGAGGGAGCTCCCCGGGCTTCAGAAAACGATGTGGTGGCCACCAAGGAGGGCTGCTGCAGCCGCACTGGACGTGGGCCGAGGGCATGTAGTTCAGCTGCGCTCCCATCAGCTGCTTAGAATCTAAACTCCTGTGTGACTCTGGTGTCCCTCTGTCACCCAGGCCTGAACCACGGGGGTCATTCTAAAGTGATGGGGCTGACTCTAAGTTGTGGTAAGATCACTTTGGCTTAAGCGTGAAAAAAAATTAATGGATCACGTGCAGCTAGAGGAAGAGAGAGCAGCTGAGGGGTCACAGCTGACCAGGCAAGAGAGGATAACGTCCTGGACGAGGGCAGTGGCGGCTGGGATGGAGAGACATGAATGAACTGGAGAGACATTTAGAGGCAGATTCAGAAGGACATGGAGGTGGGGAGTGGGAGCAAAGGAGGAGTCTGCGATGAAACCCAGGTTCTAGCACGCCAAATGGCTGAAGCATGAGTTAGGATGGCTCATGTTATGCTGCAGCAACAAACAAGCTCCACGTCTCGGTGGCTTAATACAGCAAGCGTTTACTTCTCATCCTTGCTGGACGCCTGTCACAGATCATTAGGAGGGCCTCTGGTCATCAAGAACCAGTGTGATAGAGGCTGCATCTTGGTACACGCCTCCATCATCAGTCGAGGCAGGGAAAGGGGATGCGGCAGACCCTTTCAAATGAACACTCAGTGTTCTTTAGCCAAAACAAGTTTCGTGGCCTCCCCTTACTTCCAGGGAGCAGGGAAGTGCCACCCTGCCATGGACCTGGCAGGAGGGAGAACTCTGTTAGGTGAACAGCACTAACAGAGACTGACGATGCCAATCACTGAGATGGGGAAATGGGTAGGACCAGGCCTGGGATCTCGCACCCCCATCAACACTGCCCTCTGTGGCCAGAATCCTTATTCTGATACAAAAGTCTCATGTCATCCCTCTGTTCACATTCTCTTTAGAAGCTCCCCGTCACCTACCTGATAGCTTCGTGAATCCACAGTGTGGCTGTGGAGCCTCTCCTGGCTTGGCACTCACCTCCCTGTCCAGCTCCGTCTGCTGGTGGACCTTCTCTCCTAGCCTCTCCCATCCTCTTTATTCTCCAGCAGGACTCAGAGTGCCCTGAGTTTGCCCGACTTTCTCAGCCTCCACGCCCTTAGGCATTCTTTTTTCTCTACCTCATATGTCCTTCATCTTTCACCTCCTTATCTACCTGGAAAGCTTCTACTCCTTTGAGAAGCCTTTCTAAATTTCCCCAGGAAGACTTAGGTGTACCCTTTTTTATTCCCCTGGTTCACGTTGTCCTCAGTTCTGTTACAGTCCTGACCTCCTTCTGGCTATACCATTTAGGTGTCTGCTCCCTTCTACATTTGGCTGGTGACATTCTATGAACTCTTAGATCAAGCCTTGCTCAGAGCCAGCTCTTCCTCTGGACTTTAGAGTCATGTGAGCCAATAAATTCCCTTTATTGTTTAAGCCTGTTGAGTTGGATTTTTGTTTTTTTCCAACCTGAAGAATCCAAGTTAGAATAAAAATTAGTACCATGAGTTGGGGCGGGGTTCAAGAGGGAGGCCCCCCAAATGGACCTGATTCAACCGAGGAGGTAAGATGAATGGCAGCAGTGACCCCTGTGGGTAGGGAAATTGGCGACCTGACATAGGTGGTTACACAGTTTCCTGTCGCATCTCAGGATGCAGCTCCTGTGCGGCCGTGGTTACAGCAGTGCATTGCTTAGTAGAGACATTTAGACTGTTGGGATGGGTTGGCTCCTTCTTGTTGCTATTAGTGAGGTGCTATACAAAGTTAAACCTATGTTCAAACTAAGTTTGAACTCCAAAAACTGAAAAGGAAGAAAACAGAGCTTTGCTAAGAGAAGCTCTTTCTGCCTATGGTCAAAAAATGGTTGAGGTTCTGGAAACAGGCAGGACAGAAAACCCCCAAAACTTTGCTCCGAGGAATGTGAGTATAAGCAGAAGTAGGGCTGGGGGAGTACATTACATGAGACAAGACTGGGGTGTGCATGCAGCCTGGTCCCCAGCACCTTCCTAAGTACCTCCTGGTTTTCACTCCCTCCAAGACAAAGGGAGCCATCTGGCCCATGACATATATAGGTGGGATGTGGCCTGTAGGCAAGGATCAGACTTGGGGTGCCTCCTCAGTTGTCCTAAGGTGTAGCTTGAGATTAAATGTAAGGCTGAGTGTCTGGGAGAACACTAAACCCTGTGGCTTAGAGAAAGAAGTGCCCAAACCAGACTCCAGATCCAAAGAGTCGTGTCAGCAAGATCTCTGGTTTTGCATACCAGCTCACAGAATGCACCAGAAGCAAGCAGACTGGAAGCCCACCGAGGGGTTCCAGTGCCAAAGGAACCCGAAGCACAGATGACGATAGCCAGAGACTTTTCAACTCCTAACGCAATTTCTTAGGTCTCCAAGCACAGTGAATCAGCCTTCACAGGGACCAAACATTAAAGCAGCATTTCTTACACTTTTTTGTCCCTAAGAAGTATTTTTATTAAAAGTATCGATTTGGGGTCTTTGTTCCTAAAGAATTTGATTCCTTCTGTCTGGGACTGAGCTCAAGCATCTGCATTACTAATAAATGTCCCTGATTGTTCACACACAGGTGACTAAGGAACCCTACTTTGGGAGACACTGCATTTAGGGAAATTATTAAATTCCTTAAGGACAGCAGGATTTCGTTTGTCCTCAGAGCATCTAGCACTGTGTAGGGCACAGAATGGGAGCTGGCAGAGCCTTGCCTACTGGACCTGAAAAGCATGGGCTTCCAGAGCCAAGGTGGATTTAGGAAGTATGCAGACTGTGATTCCAGGGGCTGATCTGCCCTGAGTCCCCGTTCCCCTGCTCCTTGGTCCTGCTTTTCCTGCTTTGCACCTATGGGGCTGCCTTATCCAGACACTGAGCTGGCAACGAATATGCCTGGATTCTCTGTCAGTGCCCTTGTACAGGCAGAGAACTCTGGCCACCTCCGTGGGGGTGAGGAATGCGCCCAGCGTCAGAGGGTGTTTACTAGGCTTCCCGGTGTTTATTTTCTCCCTCCACCACACCTCCGGGCAGGGAGTGTTCTCCCCGAGAGCCTCTGCGAAGCAGCTACACTTTTATGGCACCTTGGGTGACTCATGTGTCTCAGCTCCACACACCCTCCATCAAAGGCCTTGGAATTGTCAAGGTCAGGATATTTAAAGCCACATTCTTGGGAGTGTTCTGGACACTGCCAGCTCAGCTCAGAAAGAGGGAAGTGCCCAGAGGACAGCTGTCAGAGTTAGTGCCCACTGTTTACAGCAAGTCTGTAGCACATACCAGTCGTGAGTATGGCCATATTGTTCTGGTTGGTTGTGGCCGAGCGATCATAGATTTCTCTTTATTCATTCTCCTAAATATTTAATTCAGTACCTACTGTGTGCCAGAAACCAGGGAGGATACAAGATAAATAGACACAACCCTGCCCCAAATGAGCTCAAAGGCTGGGAAGCGACACCGTGGCCCGGCAGAGAGACTCATGAACAGGGACCATATTTACAGGCGGGATGTTTATTATAAGCTCACTAAGGAAGGGCATACAGCTTGGAGAGATGGAGATGACGGTGGGGTGTGGGGAAATCTTCTGGGAGCGGGGTCAGTTTCAGCTTCTGGCCTAGATGGACCAACAGGGATGGAATTTGCCCTCCCACCTGAGGCAATGGAAGAGTTGTACAAAAAATATGAAGCAATGGTTTGGGACATCAGATAGCACAGGAAGTGATCCTTGAGAGAGGGAGAACAAACGAGGTGAGCCCTGTGATTGCTTCAGCCCCTTCCCTGAGAGAGTCTCCAGGCTGTGGCACAACGAGGAGGGCCACAGGTGGAGTCGGTGGTCTCTCTGAGTTGGGGAGTTGGGCCAGGGAGTCCAGGGAGGCCAAGGCAGCAGAGTTTTGGGTCCAAGTACCAGAGAGGAGTGAGATGTGGAAAGAGGAAGGAGGAGGGAGGAGAGAGAGCCAGAAATCTGTAGAGGGTTCCTCCAAGTCTTCAACTGAGCCCTGATCAGAGCATGTGTGTGAGGAAGCTAGCTGAGTCTAGAGAAGCAACCCTCAAAAGGAGCAGAGGAAGCAACCCCTGGAGGTCACACAAGGCAAAGAATAGTTTATGTTCCCACTAGCCAGAATGGCAAACCTCATATATCACAAGGCATCAGATAGAGTGCTCAGGAGGGGATCACCTCAGTACTGGGGGAAAATTAGCTCTAGGCTAATGGATATTCTGGTCCCAACTAACAAAGCTTAAAAGCAAGCCTCAAAAGGATGACACTGTTCCCAAGTAACTTAACTGTGTCCCAGAACAAAGCTCAAGAATATTTATAGAAATATAAAAACATCCAGCACCTAACAAGGTAAAATTCATAATGTATGCTATTCAGCTCAAAATCACCAGACAGTGCAGCCATTATGGAAAACAGTATGAAGATTTCTTTAAAAAACTGAAAATAGACTTACCATATGATCCAGCAATTCCACTTCTGGCTATATATCTGGAGGGAACTTTAATTTGAAAAGACCCATGCACCCTGATGTTCATAGCACTATTTACAATAGCCAAGATGTGGAAGCAATCTAAATGTCCATCAACAGATGACTGGATGAAGATGTGGTACATATATACAATGGAATACTACTCTGCCATAAAGAGAATAAAATAGTGCCATTCGCAGCAACGTGGAGAAACCTGGAGATTGTCATACTAAGTGAAATAAGCCAGAAAGAAAGAAAAATATCATGTGGCATCACTTATATAGGGAATCTAAAAAAATGAGACAAATGAACTTTTTTTTTACAAGACAGAAACAGACTCAGAGACATAGAAAACAAACTTGTGGTTACTGGGAGGCAAGGGGTGGGGTGGAGGGATAAATTGGGAGTTTGGGGATTTGCAGATACTACTATACGTAAAGTAGATAAGCAGGAAGGTCCTGCTGTATAGCACAGGTATATTCAATACCTTGTAATAGCCTCTAATGAAAAAGAATATGAAAAGGAATATATAAATACATATGTATAACTGAATCACCGTGCTGTATACTCGAAATTAACACAACATTATAAATCAACTATATACTTCAATTTAAAAAAAAATCACCAGACATGCAAATAATCAAGAAAATATGCCTGTAACAAGGAAAAGAAATCAATCAATGTCAGCAGGCCCAGAAATAACACAGATGTTAGAACAAAGATATTAGTAGACAGACATTACAACAGTTACTATATGTTCAAGAAAGTAGAAAAAAAATTAAGTATGTCAAGTCAAGGCATGGAAGATATAAGAAAGATCCAAATCAGTCTTCTAGAGATGAAAATTATAATGTGAAATAAAAAAAAATACCCTGATGGGATTAATATCAGGTTAGACAGTGAGGAAGAAAAACATTAGTGAACTTGAAAATATAATTATTGAGACTATTCAAAACAAAACACAGAGAAAAAAGACTGAGCAAATTAAAAAAGAACAGAGTATCAGTGATTTGTGAGAAAACTTCTTGGGGCCTAATATATGTGCAGCTGGGGTCCCAGAAGGAGGGAGAGGGCAGAAAATATATTTGAAGAAAAAAATGGCCAAATATATCCAAATTTGGTGAAAGCTATAAACTCACAGATCCAAAAACCTCAATGAAACCATAGTACAAGAAACTGAACTATACCAAGGGACAGCATAATTAAACTGCTTAAAACCAGTGCTAAATAGAATATAGAAGGGGGAAAAAAAGGCATTTAATGTACAAAGGAACAAAGATAAAAATGACAGCAGACTTGTTTTTTAAAATAATGAAAGCCAGAAGTCAGTGGAGCAACCTCTTTAAAGTTCTGAAAGAGAAAAACTGCCACCCTTGAATTCGACACTCAGCAAAAACATCTTTCAAAAGTTATGGTGAAATGAAAACTTTTTCAGACAAAATATGAAAAAACTCATCACCAGCAGACCGTCACTACAAGACATGTTGACAGAAGTCCTTCAAACAGAAGGAAAATTATACTCGATAGAAGCGTGGATCTATATAAGACAATTAAGAGCAGTAGAAATGAGGTGTTCCCACTAATAAAGGAAGAAGGAATAATATAACTAGCACATCACAGTTGTGAAACCCCTCCTGTGTTAATGGATCTAGGCAGTGAGGAACAATGGCTGACAGTCGACAAAGACAACCAGGCCTTATGCACAACGGCAGAGGCGGACTTCACCATCTGCGTGAAGAAACAGAAACAGAACAAACAGAAACAAAAAGAGACACAGAAAACAAACAGAAAGAGAACAGCAGTCAAACCTGAATCTGGCCTCCAGATCTAACCACCAGTTTGTGGAATATAGAAGGGACAGACAAGCATGTTAAACGACACCACCACTGCGTTTTAATTTAAAAAACATCCAGACTTGGGAAATTTTGTAAGATACACAACCAGATTGTTTTCATCAAATTAAAAAAAAATGTGAGGTAAGAGAGAAGGGAAAAGACTGACCTTTACCTGGATGGGGAACTACAAACTGTAAGAGACTTTTAAGAGCCGTATCAATCGATCACAATGTACAGATCTTTAGATCACTAATTCAAACAATTAAAAGGGAAAAAAATAAGACATTTGGGGAAATGTGAACAGAGACAGGTATATTAAGGAATTACTGGGGACAAATTGTCGGCCAGGCCAAGCGAGGAGGAGGGTCACAGGGCGGGTGGGGACAGCACTGGCAGAGGCGTGCCCTCATTGGAGCCGGGGTGGTTAGGGCTGCTCGGGTACTCACTCCGGTTTCTGAGAAGGGAAAATGCAGAATACTGACACACACACCACTGTTGACCTCTTCTGGCCTCCTGCGGTGTAGGGGCCAACTCGGGGAAGAAGTCTTGTTGAGGGCTTTCAAGGCCACTCAGCAACAGAGGACAAGGACCCCAGCAGCGTAGGGGAGACGGAGGCTTATCCATCCTCTCAGCTCTGCCTGGGGTAGAGACCCAGGAGGGAGGAGAGACCTAGCTTGAAAGAGAGGAAGGAAAAGAGGGAGGAGAGACAGAGAAGAAAAGGTGGAGAAAAGGGAAGAGAGTGGGAGAGGCTGGAAGAGAGCAAAGCTGCATGTAAGGAGGGATAAAGGGCACACTCCGGCCACAGAGATTAAGGAGTTTGCTCAGGTCAGCGGGCAAGTTGAGATGATGAAAATGGCTGATCCTGGTTTATCGAGGATTGCTCAGGGCCTGGTGCCTCTGTCCTGTGGTTCCTTGCTGCACCAAGTGCCCAGTGAGAAATGATAACAGGAATCTTATTAGTGAACATTATTGGGTGCTCACCCTGCCAGACCCTGTTCTAAGTGCTTTACATATTCATTTCATCTTCTCAACAACCCTTTGAGGAAGGTACTGTTATTAAACCCATCTGATAGATTGTCACTGGGCTCAGAGAGATTAAGTGACTTACTTAAGGTCACACAGACAGTAAGTGGCCCTGCTGTAACTGAACTTTGGAGAAACCTAGTTCAGGACTCCATGCACTTCACACACCCTCCCCACCCTCCCACCTCTGACAGTGGTGGTGACCTCAGTGCACTCCCCTAGGCAGGGGCTCATCCTGGCTCCTCCTTCCCTCCCAGAGCAGCCCAAGGCTGGAATGAAGGCTTCCCAGGGCTCTGGAGGAGAACCTGGAGCCACACTGGACGGGCCACCCCGTGCCGGACAGGCTGAGGGGGCCCCAAGGCTGGGGAAGTGTTTGCCAAAAACAACAGCGTGCCTGCCCTAAACCGTTCTCAGCTGCACAGCCAGGACCCAGGCTGCTGGTCGGTGACTCTTACCAGCTCTCCAAGAGCGAACTCTGATCCTGACATTCTGAGCCCAGGATGTGAGGAGGGAACTGGGGAAGGGGTGTCCAAGATGCGCTGTGTCAGGAGATGGGAGGCCCCGCCCACAGGCGCCCTCGGTGGGGAGCTGGGTCCTCTCCCCACACCCTTGAACGATTTAGCCTGAAATAGCGTAAGAACTTCTTTCCCATTTTTTCCAGGCTTTTGGATGAAATTATATTTTACAAATGACTCATTATTATATTTATAGCTTCTCTCCAAATGATTCAAATTGTGCTTTGTCGCCTCCCTGTCTCTCAACTCCCCCCACCTCGACAGGAAGAAGAGCTGTTTACTGTACGGCCAGGTGTGGCCGCTGAGAGTGGCTTTGCCCCCTGTAATTACGTTCGCCTGAGCCCTGACAGGCACTCCAGCACACTGAGTCATGTGCAGCCTTTGTTCCAGCACGTCGTCGGGAACTCGGCTTGGAATCCGCTCCCGTAGGAAGTGCATGTGTGTGGTGGGGGGAGTGGGGGGGGAGTGGGCAGGGGGAGGGGGAGGCCTGTTCCCGGGGAGGCTGTGACAGAGGGTGCCTTTGTGAGGGCAGAGGCTGTTGGAGCTGGAGCTGCAGTTCCTCAAAGCCTCCTGTGAGGAGGCCGGGGTGGGCGGGCCAAGGTCGGTGAGCCCCCTCCCCCCATCCTCCTCCTCCTCCCCCAGCCTCCATTGAGGAGTTGAGAGCTGGCTGGTGGGGGAGGTGGCGCGCAGACATTTCAGGTTGTGCTAGTGTCTGGTTAGTGACACGTCACTGTTTCTTCTGAGGAACCACCCTGGCGCTTTAAGGAATCGTCGGGGCTGGGGGGTGGGTCTCAAGCTCCCTCCCCCTTCCAGGGAGCTCCTCCACCTACCCTCCTGCCCTGGCCACCCCCCCAGCTCCTAGGAAAGTGTGGTCTCTTAAACCGGCCACCTTGGAGGTGGAGGGTAGCAAGGAGGCCCCATTTGCAGTAACTGTCAGGTGCCCATGGGATCAAAGTCCCGTTGGTCTGCCCTCCTGGGCACTGAGTAAAGTTAAAAGCCCACAGAATGGGAAAGAAGGACATTCTGGAACTCACAGTGACATTCTCAGAGCCTTGCAACCACTCCTGCCCCTAAGGGTCCTTGGACTTGGGGGGTGGTGACCTGTGGACGCATGTGGCTGGCTGTGGGGTGAGGACTCTGGGGTCAGGATGGGCCGCCCCGGGTGCCCAGAAGGCCCAGAGGAGGGAAGGGAACAGGCCACCCCAGAGGGAGCCGGCTTCCTGGGATGTGTCTGCAGACCCCTGCCTGTGCTCTGAGGGCAGAGCTGGCTCCTCGGTGTTGCAGTGGCTGCTGCGCGGGAGCCTGGGCCGGAGGCGGCGTTTGTGAGCTAAGCCTGGGGCTCCTGTTGTGTCCCCAGCTCGCCTGCCCGGGCTCCTTCAGGTTTGCATCCATTTTTACTTCTTGGCACGGCCCGAGTGAGTGGGAAGGGGACGCGGGAGGAGGGGATGTGGGAATGGGTGTGGACGAGCATAACGTAATTATTGGTGAAATCAGTGTGAAGCCTTAACCAGATGACTTCCGCCTGGGCCAAGTGGGCCCCTGTGAGGTGTGTGAGGCGGCCAGGGGTATGGCCTGGGGGGCCCTGGGCTTGGAACCCTGGGACCCCGCCACCCTCTGGGGTGTTCCATGGTGGGGTAGGGCCTCGACAAGTCCCTTGTCAGAGGGAAGGGAAAGCTGAGAGGAGGACCAGAGGGGGCTTGGTGAGGTAGGGGTGGCGAAAGGGAGGAAAGGGGAGGGCCAGGTATGGACTTACCTGGGCAGGGGTGCCCTGAACATCCTCCATAGGCCAAGGGACAGAGAGACGCTTGTTGGGGAGAAGTGTGGCCTTCCACTTCCTGTGTGGAGCCAGGGCTGGCGGGCTTCACACCGCAGCAAACCCGGCTAGTGGTCAGACTGAGGGGCAGCCAACTCTGGCTGCTGAAGCTACCTTTGGACAACCTTCCTTATGGGGTTTGTGGTCCTGCAGCTGCTCAACTTGCGTTGGCACCTTTTCACCCGTCCTTTGCCATGTCAGCGTATCAGAGGCCTTGAACATGGGTAGCATGGGTGCTGTGTGAATGTGTGCTTGTGGGATACAGCTCCTCTCCCTGGCCTTGCCCGTACCCCCTCCTGCACCTCTGCTTGGAGCCCCACTCCACGCCTCTTGGAGGCAATGCGATCAATGGGCAGCCTGTGGGCAAAGCTGGATCCTGGCTCTGAATAAGAGCTAATCATGGAGAAAATAAGTGTCTCGACAAAATGAGTTTTTGTGGTGGAGAACAGACTATGAAGGAGTTGGCTTCATTCCACCTTTGATGAGGATCATGGTTTAGGGATGTTGACGGAAGATCAAAGTATTATTTTTCGGTTGTATTTATGGGGTGATTTGCTGTCTACCTCCTTATTTTCAGGTACCAACTTCCTTCTTATGTTCGAGATGTTTTTAGCTTGACGAAGTGGAATCAGATGATGAAATCAGCTCGCACACACTCCTCAAACTGTGTTCACGTCCATTATCTCATTTGGGGCGGGCTATTATCCTCTCTACTTTCTTTTAAGGATACTGACAGAGAGAGATTAAATAACTTGCCCAAGAGTGCACAGCGCATCACTGACTCGGCTTAGACCCGGGGTCTGGAGGCTGGCTTCTCTGTGGCTGTGCTTTCTGCCAGTTTGAGAAGGGAGCAGAAGCCTGCAGCCCGCGGGCAGGCGGGGTCAGCAGAGAGATGACCGGGGGCAGGTGAGGGCGCCCTCCTTGGCCCCAGGACTTATGACAGGTGTTCACAGAGCTGCTGGGATCCCAGGTGGCAGCGGGAACAGCCCTCATGTTGAATTAACTGCCGGCAATTCTTGGGGTCAGAGTGAATGTCACTGACTTTACTTCTTACCGTGGTAAGATATCCATTACATACAATTTACCACTTTAACCGTTTTTAAGTGTGTAGTTCAGTGGCCTCAAGTCTGTTCACACTGTTGTGCAACCATCACCACCATCTTCCAAAACTTGTTCATCTTCCCAAACCAATACTCCGTACCTGCTGAACAACAACTCCCCATTCTCTCCTCTCCCCAGCCCCTGGCAGCCTCTATTCTACTTTCTTTCTCTAGGAACTGGATGACTTTGGGTACCTCATGGAAATGGAACCATCCGGTATTTGTCCTTTGGAGTCTGTCTTATGCTGACTTATTTTTAATTGGATCATCATTTTCAACCACAACAGGGACACTGATTAGCATTGCTTCATGCCCAAAAAGGAGTGAAAGAGACAGGGAACAGGAGTGATTCGGGGTAGATTTCTCAGCTGTCAGGGGTACCAGATGTAAGGGGGCGGCGGTGGGGGGTGGAAAGGAAGAAAGTGTTACATAGAAAAAAACTGCTGTGTGCTCTCATTCCAGGGGAGGGGCGCATCCCCCCTGGACGTAGATGCCTCTATTCTGAGGACTGAGCTGTGATGACCTCTGATGGGGAAGCTGCTCTGTCTAGTGAGAACAGAGTGACCCTCTGGACATGCTGAAGTCTAGACGGATTGTCCCACAAGAGAAATCCATGCACAGGAACTTGGATAGGAGGGTCTGGAGGAGAAGAGAGAGGCTGGAGAAGATAGTCTAAGCTAGGACTTAGGAAATAATGAGAGACTTTTCAAGACGGGGGAATGGCTGACGGATGTTTAGGAGAGTAGTATCTGTTAGCAGATTGTAAAGGGCTTACTGTGATTCCCCTCCATCACCCCAAACATTGAGGAAAAGTCTGCTACTGTGCCTGCTGGCCTTGTGCGAGTTGGGGGCGGCTGGGGGGAAATGCAGGAATGGAGCAGTAGGGAGGGTGATGGGGGTGCTGGAGAGGAGGGCAGCTCCAGGAGGTGAGAGGTGAGAGGTGAGATGCAGAAGCAGGGCAGAGGGAGAAACGCAGGCAATCGAGCCAGAGGTCACCTGAGGAAGCATAAACCCTCTGAGAGTCTTGGGCACACAGTTGGTGGTTGGGGCAAGAGGGACTGTGAGGCTGGGGGGACACGGATATGGGGTCCCCACAGTTGGGATGGGGCTCAAGTCTTTTCTTGAATATTAGGGGCAGGCATTCCTGTCAGACAGCCTGAAGGAGGGAGTGGATGTGGATTTCTCTTCACAGAGACCTGGCAAAATCTAGACAGGATGCAGCCTGGGTCACTTAGGGAGCAGAGGCTCCCTGTGGTCCCATCAGCTTAGCTCACTGCCTCCAAGAGGCCCAGATTCACAGGGAAGAGAACTGTTTTTTGAGAGATGGAGATGGAGCTAGAACCAAAGCCAAGCCCAGAACACGTCTTGAGCTTTCAAAACATCCCTCTTTTTAAAATCGTCTGAAAGCAGAGCCCTGGGGCTGTGACTGTCTCTGACGGAGACAGATGTTTCTGGACCTCCCAGACTTAGCAGGAGCCCAGCAAGAGGGTCTGGCTGCTCCCACGCAGAGACCCCCAAGAAGCCTGGCATGGAACGCGAGCTGTGTGTTACTGGGAATGCTTGGAGATTCCGTGATCAGGTCCCAGTGTGGGCTGGGGATGGAGCCCTGCCTGGAATTACTGATGCATCCTGAGGTCTCGGGACTAGCCTGTGTGGTGGCGGTGGGGCCGACCGAGGACATTTCCCTCTGGTCCTCTCCAGCCTTGGCTCAGAGAACCAAGACTCAGGGCTTGTCTGGCTGGACCCCATTTTGATCCCAGCCCAGCATCCCTTCGTCAGCTGGGTCCTGGGGAAAAGGGCCTGGCTTGGCTCACACTGTGAGGAGGTTTGCCAAATGTGTTAGTTGCCACTAAAATCTTGTAAACTGGGGTGCAGGATGCTAAGGGGTCTGGGCTGGCCTGAGGATGTGCTGTTTAGAAGTTCCCTGCAGGTTGGGAGGGAGGAATGTCCCTGCAGAATCACAGACAAGCCTGTTCTGGGGCTGGGCCAAGATTTCCCTCTGGCGGGCCCCTCTGCTCTGGGGGAGCTGTGTGTTTCCTTCGACTCTGGCAGCTTGGGAAAGACCAGAGGCCCTTTCAGGGAAAGGAGAGAGAGAGAAACAGGCCTGAACACACTGTAGTGAAGGCCTAATTCTGAGCCTCAGCTGCGGACCCAGGCCCACAGCGCAGAAGCGTTTCTCAACTCCGTTCCGAGAACGTGGCGCGTTGTAAAACAGGCTGTTGCGGGGAACGGCAGAGCTTCAGAGACTGGGTGCTGGGAGGGTCTGGAAGACCAGCTAGCACAGACCCCTCATTTGCTGGGAGGCTAATTTGAAACAGAGTGGAGTCTGGCAGGGGCCGCGATGCCTTTTTCCTTCTGAGGCCCCGTTACCTGAAAGAGCAGTGTCCGAGATGAGCTGATTTCACCCACTCACTCGTTGCCCTCCTTGGTGCATTAAAGAAATTTTTTTTTAAACCCTCAGAGGTCCAGATCTGGCTTCTTTGAAAGTAATAGAGTTTGTGGCTTCCAGGGTGTTTTCAGTTTGGAGCCATCATTTCTGTTTGTTCATTAAAAGTGTTTGTTCACCACAGGCTTCTTGCCAGGTCTTCCTTTGCACGTTACTGGGCTGTGCTTGTGAATGGCCGAGCGAGGCCAGGATCCAGCTCAGGAAGAGACTGGAAGGAAGCAGGGGCTGGCGTGGTCTGGGAGGGTTGGGAGGTGGAGGTCCACAGGCCCATCCTCTTGCTATAGACATCTGAGCACCCTCAGTGAGGAGCCTTACAGCAACAGAAGATGCCTTGGCGAGACATCTGTGCAGGGCTGGCCGCTTGGCCCCCCTGTGGGAGAGCAGGGGCTGCCTGAGAAAGATGGTGCCCAGATTCATCAGGGAGGACTCTGAGAACGGGCACGCCCCTGGCCCAGGAAGCTTAGGAAAGAGACCTGGATGAGGGCAGCCAGGCACCTCAGAAAAAGAGCAAAGAGAGAAAGCAAGGGGCACAGAGTGAAGAGGGACCCGAGCTGAATTACAAGTTTTGGGTGGGGCCCAAGAGGCTGCCAACTTTGAGCTCACTCTCTGGAAAGGCCTTTCGGTTACTTCTTACACCCACCACCCAATCACCAGAGAGCTATCGCCTTCTGATCGAAGCAGCTCTTGGCAGACAAATGGGACATACGCAGCTGGAATTGGGGGTCCCACATGCTGGGTGTGGGCTGGGGAGGGGACATACATATGCTGGTGGAGGAAAGTCTCACAGTCTCCTGTCCTGGGAGGCAGAGTGAAGAAGCAGAAAGTTGGGGCTCAGGGCAGCAGTGTTGTTCTGTCCTGTTCCTACGGTCCCCCCAGGGCCCAGCTCAGGACCAGGCACACACAAGTTGCTCACTGAGTGACTGAATGAGTGAAGTCGCTATCTGTCCGAATGCATGCAGTGCTATTCTCTTGAATCCCTATATTAACTTCTATTTGTCTCCTTCAAGGTTTAAAGAATAATTGAGGATATTTGCCTAACTTGAGCTTCCTCCTTCAGGAAGGGTCTTCTTACCATCGGTGTGGCAGGGGGCACTGAAGCGCTGTTCTGAAAACTATCTCAGCATACAGGCCCTCCATCTGGGGTGGAGGGGAAATGGGAAGAGGGCCAGAATGACCTCTCAGGGTCCAGCTGGCTCTGTGGGATGCAGAGGGCGGACCGGAATTCGCCAAGCTGTGCTGGAGATGGCCGAGGTCACCGCAAGATGATGCATTAGCAACTTCGTTAATTGCATCATGCTTTTCTCCACGTGACAGCCCTGGGCTTATGCCTCAGCCCCAGCAGATGACCGGCGGAGGAAAATAAAATGGAACTCAAACCTTCTCTCTGACAAGCCTTATCTCCTGGAAGTGTAACTCTGTGAAGCCATGGGTTTCCTTTCCTGGACCATCTCAGGACCCATCACTGTGGTTTATGGAAAGACATGCCACTGGGAGAGGTCTTTCCTCTCCTCCCAGCTCTTTGCCCTGAGGAAGCCCCCTAACTTCTTTTGGGCTTGGTTTTGGAAGCAACGGTTAATCCTCTTTTGCTGTAGGGACTTCCTGTAAGGGTTTGGTACAGTATTCCCCCAGAGACGGGGGATGGCTGAGATGACCTCTCCAAGTCTTGCCCACTCTACAGTTCCTGCGTCTCCGGAGGATCTAAGCACTTCCTCTCCTTCAGAAGTTGTCAGAGTTAACTCCGCGTGGGTGTGGGCTCCTTGTAGCTACACCTTCCCTCCAATATTTGAAAGGTCTGTGCTGGCTCTTAGGGCCTCCAGATCATGTATTTATTTTCCTTGGCTCTGGCTGAAAAGGCCACATCGGTTTTTTGTTTTTTTTTTCTTTTTTTCCCTGAAAGCTAGGTCCTTTGGGCTAAACAGAACCGCCCCTAAGCTTTAGAAATGGCTGGTTTTCATCATGCCCTTTCTCGACCAAATTATTTCTTAAATTGCTCTCCCCGTGTTGGGTGGTTGGGTGTTCCAGGACACAGAAACCAGTCCGCGGGGGTCCCTGGCTTTTTCTCCCCGAGGAGTTGTAGGAGGGCCTCAGTTTCTCCGTCGCACACTTTGACCCGAAGAGGTCAGGCGCCCTGGCCCCGGGGAGGGGAGGGGAGGGGAGGGGAGGGGATGGGCCCCGGGGAGGGGATGCTTGAGCAGCGCGGGCAGCAGCGGGGTGGGGGGGGGCGCAGACCGCGGGGGCCAGGCAGGGGCGCCTCCTGCGCTCCTGAACGTGACCCCCCCCCCCCGCCAGACGGCTGAGGAACAGTCCACAGCGCCCCGAGGCCGAACGCCTCCCCTCCACCGGCGTCTGGGGCCACTGGGCAGCGCGGCAGGAATGAGGCACCGTGGAGCGAGGCCCCTCTCCGTCCCCGCCGCGCTCCGGCTCGCGGGGTTCGGGCGCTCGGCGCTGGCGCTCAGGGAAGGGTGGCTCGGGGCACCCCTGGCCCGCCTGCCGGGCCCCCTCCCCTGCAACCCAGCCCGGCGGCCGGGGCCCCTCTGGGAAGGACTGGAGGCGACGAGGGGTGGGGGTCGGGGAGGGGGAGGCGGGAGCGTTCCTGCAAATCACATGATTTTCCCGCTTATATAAATCACAGCTTGTTTTTCTCAACTGGCTGCAGACTTAAAGGTGCAGTGTCTTCTTTCTCTCCCAAGGGCAGGGGTGCCCCGGGGTGCTTCTGACGCACCTCCCCTGCCAGCTGGCTGGAGGTGGCTTGGACAATGAGAGTGTCAGGGTTCAAGATTCAGGGTTCAGAATTTAGGGAGCCCTCTGCCCCTCATAGTTGGGAATGTTTTCTTTTTAGCTTGAGACCAGGGAAGAACATGGAGATAGGATCACCAGATGAGCAGACAGAGCCAACCGGGTTGGTGGTATTGGTGTTGGTGTCGGTGTCAGAGACCTCTCCGGAGACCAGCTGCCCCCGAGAGCCGTGGAGCTCAAGATGAATTTGTCCTGTGGGAGATCTGTAGTGGCCAAAATCAGGCTTCCAAGGCTGATGCTTACTATTGCGACCAGGTCTGGCAGTATGTTTGAGGCCAACCTATCTGGGAAGAAAAAGAAAATCAACATGTATATTAAGCACCTACTATCTGAGTATTAGTGCAGGGAGAAACTAAGACCCATGAGACAGTCTTCTCCTTCCAGTGGTTTATGCTGTTTGCAGTGATGAGATACAGACTTGGGAGAGATTACACAGCACTAGCGTGTGTCAAAGCTTGTTCTAGGCTAAACAGAAGAGTTACAAGGCAGTGCATAATTACTGCCTGATGAACAGCACAGATAATGAATCCTGCAGGCTTTGAGGGGAGGGCTGGCAGGAGGGAGGAGGGGACAGCCTCCTGGGGGCACTGGGAGCCACAAGTAGGTAGGAGAGGGAGGGAAAGGAGCTTGGTGTTGGGAGGGATGTGTGCAGCGAGCAGTCCTTTCGCTAAACTGAGGAACCGAGGAGTGGAGGATGGGGTGCGAGGCTGGAAAGCCACGGGGCCAGATGCAGGCAGCCTAGAGTACAGGGCTGAACGTGGACTTGATTTGATGAAGGCAGGGTGCCAGCCAGTGGAGGTGCAGGGCAGGTATGTGTGTGGTGTGATGTATCTGGCAGCGGTGTACAGCCATGAGCTGGAAGTCCTTAGGGAACTGGCTGGAGGCTTCTGCAGGGACCAGGCAGACCTAAGGTTCACAGTGCTAGGATGTGAAGAGAAAAAGTAGAAACAAAAAGCCAGGGGTAAGAGAGATTTTGAAGGAAGACTTGAGATCACTGAGTGAGTGTGTGTATGGGGAAGGAGGAGAAATGACCAAAAGGGGTGGTGATTTTTGAGCTTGGGAGGCAGGAGGAGGGTGTGTGTGAGTGGTGAGGTTAAGGGTTCCTTTTAGAGATAATGGTGTTTGTAAGGACTGTGGAATCCTAACTGGGCACTGTCCAGGGGGCTGGAAATCAGAACAGAGGATCTGCACGGAGGAAACAGCCCAAGGGATGAAAAAGACACCACCAATTTACAGGGAGACAGCAGAAAGGGAGAAGGAGACACAGGGCCTGGGAACACTCACATTTAGGGGAGGAGCCAGCAGCGAGGCTGTGGAGGGAATGTGTGGCCTGGGTGAGCAGTGCCTGCCCGACTTCGGCTGGGTGGTTTATTTTCTCTAATCTGTAAAATGGGAAAGCACACTTGTATCATATTCTGTGCGGATGAAGGGAAGTACCTGAAGCATCGTGCACACTGCACAGCGCCTGGCACAAAGCAAGTGCTGAATTCCAGTGTCCTCCCTCTCCACACTCCCTTCCCGCCCCCCACCCCTATTTCATGTAAGTGACAGGCACTGGATCAGTTTCTCCCTTCTTAAATTGTAACCGAGCTGTTGCTGGTGGTGCTTTTCTTCTTCTTACCACCCCCTACCCCACCTCTTCGTCTTCTAGAAGAAACACAGTCTGGCTTGCATGACTAATTATTTGAACCGGATATAGCCTCCATTATAAAGGAAGGAAATAATAAATTTGTTTCCTAAGGGCCTCTTAGTTGGAGATGGCGATTACCTCATTTGATCCTTAAAGGGGCCCTGCAAGGTTCGGAGGTTGGGGGTGGAGGGCAGGTATGATCAGGCCTTCCCCCCACTACAGCTGAAAAAATGGCCCAAGAAGGTTTGTAAAAAGTTTGATTATTATGTTTGAGAATCACATGTCTGTCGGTACCCTCTAGTTCAAAGATTTCCAAACTTTTATTTTTAGCCCTTTATTTTTGGAAATTAATTTTACCAGGGAGTCAGATACAGGCAGGAGTTCTGGTTTCAGTGGAGCTGGGAGGTTCTGAGTCTCAATCTCTGGGATCCGCTCCTACTGCCGGCCCCCAGGCCAGGCTGGGCAGTGGGGCTGTGCTTCTGGGGTAACCCCGCAGCCAGAGTCTCAGTTTCTACACTCAGCTTCTTTCTCCTTTTCAGCCACAAACTTCCTCACTTCGAAGGCTCCGCAGACCCCGGGGTGTACCCGTTGTGCGGGCTGAGTGTTGTCTCTGGCGACGCCGCTGCCTGGGGTGTGAACCAGCGCGGCTCCCAGGCAGAAGGCTAGGGGGCGCTGTCTCAGGGCAGACCGGATGGACAGTAACATCTGATGTCACTGGTCCCAGGAGCCCCCCAGGCTGGGGTGTACTGGCCTGCTCTGCTCACGTGCTTTGGGCTCTATTTCCTCTTTGAATATGTTTCTTGAAAAACAAACTCTCTGAGGTCAGAAAACAGTTTATAGTTTTCAGAACGGTGCTTTGAAATAAAAACACATATTGTAACATGTCCTGTGGATAGTTCTATAAAGCTGTGAAGGAGCCACACGTAATATACTCTATCTGCAGTACTATTTATCATCCTGTTCAAGGCAGCCGCGTTTACGAGTCGTTTCTTTGAGTGGTATCAATTCCCCAAAGAGATGAGTATGAGAAAATGATTAAAAGAATTCCGTGTGAGTTTTGCTTTTAAAATAAAGTCTTGGTAAACCAGCATCCTAATCCTATGCTATCATTTATTCTTCCACTGATCTATCTATGTATTTATTTGCATTAGAAAGGTAATACACACTAATGATAAAAGCAGAAACACAGATCATTCTGAAGGGTGTAAAATGAAAAGTGGAAGTCCCCTCTTATTACCCAAGTTTACTCCCCTGAGATGATGGAAGTTAATGGTTTCTTTCTTTCTTTTTTTTTTGGTGGTGGGAGGTAATTAGGTTTTGCTTATTTATTTATTCTTAGAAGAAATACTGGGGATTGAACCTAGGACCTCATGCATGCTAAGCATGCACTCTACCACTTGAGCTATACCTTCCCCCCATCTTATGATCGAGAAAGTTTTTGTTGCATGCGGGGTGTGTGTGTGTGTGTGTGTGTGTACACATCTAATCTAATATTTTTCCACAAATGGTCTAGTTCTGTGACTTCTTCCCCCCACTTAAGTATATATCTTGGCATACAGGTCTATCTCAGTCTTTTAAATGATTGCCTAGCTCTGGTATTTATATAATATTTTATACAATATTCCCACATTTAGGTTGTTTCCTGGTTTTTCCCCTTATAAACTGCTACAATAAGCATCTTTGTATATATTGTTGCATACTTGTGTACATGCTAATACGTATGTGAGATAAATTCTTAGCAGTAGAATGAGGTGAGTGTATACGTACATAAATTAAAAATCTTTTATCCTGCACTACTTAAGACATAGGACAAGATATAAAGAATAAAAACAGCTTAGGAAACATTGTCAGCACAGGTAAGTGTTCTTTGTACAACCCTGATCACCATCTCTCTTGTGTCACCCCGAGGATGCCAGGATCCTGAATTTGGTATTTATCGTCCCCAGGCAATGCCTTGAACATTGTTACATTTTACATAAATGGTACTGGCTGTATATGCTCTTGTGAGACTTCCATCTTTTCCTCAATATTATATTCCTGAGATTCTTCTATGCTGATAATTATTTTTGAACTAATTTATCTGCAGTACTGAATAACTTCAGGTTGTATGAATATGCCACAAATTATGTATTCATTTCCTGGTTAATGAACATTAAAGTTGTACTAGTTGTTTTTTTTTTTTTTCCTGCTATGAAAAATGCCATGGTGAACATTCTTGTGTACATCTCCTGATTGTCCCTGTGTGGGGATTTCCCTCGGGTATTTGCCTGGGAGGGAATGGCTGGTTCGTGGAATATGAGCATCTTCAATGATATTATAAATTGTTCTCCAAAGTGGTTTTACACTCTTACCTGTAGTCAGTTACTCCACATCCTCGCCAACACTTGGTGTTGTCCAACTTCTAATTTTGCCAGTTTGATGTGAAATACCTGTGGTTTCCGTTCTTAGTTCTCGGATAACTAGTGAGACTGGGCATCTTTTTACGTATTTTGTGGCCATGCGTGTTTCTGTGCATGTGAGTTGCCTTTGCCCATTTTTTTTTTTCTGTTGGAGTCTTTGTCTTTTCCTTATTGATTTATAGAATTTCATTATATTTTGTGCTTGCTGGTCTGTTACAGGTTCCATAGTATCTTTTCCCAATCTGTTGATTCTTTTCACCTTTTAAAGGGTGACTTTTGATGAACAGAAGCTGAATTAATGTAGTTGTTTTGTATTTAAATTTTTGATTTTGTTAATTGCCCAGGTTAGATGTCTGTCAATAGAGTAAGAGTGCCTGTTTCTCCACAGTCCTGCCAACACTGGGCACTGTTGGTTTTAATTTTTATTAATCTTGATAGGTGAAAATTGTCACCTCCTGGTTTTGATTTGTCTTAATTGTGAGTAAGCCTGAACATGTTTTCACAGGATTACTGGTCATTTGCATTCTTTTTCTGTTTTTATTCTTCATTTTTCTTTTGGGAAGTTTGCTTTGTCTTAGTTGATTGTCCTGATTGATCTGTAAGGGCTTCTGGATGTTAAGGAGATTTGTCCTGCTCGGGCACGAGTGTGGCTCCGTGTTGTACACAGCCCTTCACTGCCGGCCCCTGACGGTGTGGAAAGGGAAACAGCCCCCATTACACATTTACCCTCTTTGGCCCTTGACCACGTGGCCGTATTGAGTGATAAAGAAAAAGGTTAGAATTGGAGGCTTTGTGGGGGCGGCAGGGGGAGCAGCGTGGTTCTGTGTAAGGAGGGGGCGCCTGGCAGATTGTGTGTGTGTCCTGTGGGGCCCATATTGACACGGATTTAAAAATGGAGGCTGGAGGGAGAGTTTGAGTTGGGGCAGTGGTGACGTGGCCTGCATTCTTACTTCTTAAGCTGAGTGTTACTAACGCCCAGAGGAGGAAGTCTGAGGTGTCCTGGGGTGCTTGACTCCTCTTGGCTGGCGGCGGGAGTGGGGAATCGAATGCTTCTGAGGGTCCAGGATGTGCCAGGCACACAGCCTGAGAGGAGGCGTTGCTAGGTGGGGAAGTGGAAGCTCAAGAAAGCTGCTTTGCTCCAGGTCAAACGGCCATAAGTGGCCAAGCTGGGTCTCAGCTGGGACTAGCTCACTCCCCAGGCGAGCTCTTTGCAGCATGCTAATGGTTCCACCACGATTAGGCTCAATTAGGGGAGGACTCAGCTTTTATAAAGAGATTTGTCAGAAGAACCTTCCAACAAGAGAGTAAAATTAGGACATAGTTTAAATAGATTGCCATCTCAACAGTGAAATTTCACATTTCTGAGTTTTAATGGTAGTAATTGGCTTAAGTAGTGCTTCCAGGAGAACACAGGTAAATGAACAGTAATTATAATTGGACTCGACTGAAAAGAGTAGTAGTCTTAATAGTCCTGTTCACTCCTGAAAGGATGTTCGAAACCAGCCCGGAACCCGTTTCCCCTCCTGCATTTAGCAGAATTTGGATGACACTAAACTTTCTCTTTACTCATGTTTTCATTGCATGACTGTTTACGAAACGCACACTTTGTGCCATTTTGCTGAGAGCTGAGGAAGTGGCGAACTGACTCAGGTCCTGCCCTCTTGGAGCCTAGAGGAGACGATAATCAAAAAACAAGTAAATAAACAAAAGAAATAAAATACTTCACAGCTGTCATCAGTGCCATGCAGGGCACGTGCAGGTGCTGTGACAGAATAACATGGGGCCGCCTTTCGACAGGGAGTCAGGAAATGTCGCATACACAGGGTGACCGGGTACTAACATTTATGTTTGGGGTAAAAATATCGCCTGTATTCAGCCTCCCTATAAACAGTGTTCTTTCAGCACACTTCTGGGGGCTTCGAGACTGAGAGTGACCAGGCTCCCCAACAGCCTCTCCTGCTCAGTTCTGAAGGGAAGCCCCCTGCACTAGGGGGGTGCAGTCTTTTTTTTTCTTAATAACTGGGTGTGAATCATGATTTTTAATGGAAATGTCTTACTTGAGGTAAATAACTCCCACTCGTCCTTAATGGGAGGACCTGAAGGCATTGAAGGAGAATATAAATTCCGGAGGTCTGTCCAGAACCAACACGACAACTTCCTCTCCTGGGTTTGCTGCCCTTCAAGAAAGCAGCTCCTCCCAGGAGGTGTGGAAGGTTTGCTTTCTGCACTCTGTCCCACACCCCTGCCTACCTGCCAGCCTATGAAGGGCCAGGTGGTGGCTTAACCGTTTTCTTGCCTCCCCTCGACCCCCTGCCAAAGTGAGGCGCTTCCTCAGTTCACACACACTTCCCTGTTGGTCGTTTGAGCCCTGCTAAGAGCACTAAGCTCCCAAGAGTATGATTTGATGGTTGTGGTTAGGATTCACCACCCATCTCCCAGGACTTTCTGGGAGACTTTTAGTTTGTTTTGCCTGTAGTTATGTCTATGTAGAATCTGTATGACATTAAACTTTCTTTTCATATGTTCGCTCAACAACTGTTTATTAAATGCACATTTTGTGCAATTTTGCTAAGAACTGAGAGAATGGTGACTAGAGACCCAGTCTGCCCTCAGGAGCAAAACACATACCACATCTAAACAGATGAATGATAATCCTTTGGGTTCACCTATGTCCTCAGTCCAAAGTCGAATTTCTGGGTCTTTTTTTTGACCTTGAAGAGGGCCTCTCTTTCTGACCAATTTTTATAAAGTTCTTAGCGTTGCTCCTCTTTCTTCCTACCTGCCCTCTTCCTAAGCAAAGTAGTATGTAGCTCTGGGCAATTTCCAGGTATTTGCCTGGTCACCTGTGGGAGAGATCTCACTTTTCAGGGCGAGGGAATAAAGGAACGCTGCTTCTGACACGCACCTGAGGAAATGAAATCCTTACCTCCGTTAAACTGGTGTTTGGGGTCCATCTAGTGGCCAGAAAGGTTTTGACACAAACCTGGACTCTTGCCCTCTTGTGGCAAAAGGCAGTATGACACCATAGGAATCCTTTCCCTGCCTTGCGTAGGATGACAGAAATAAAGATACAGATCAGGAAGGAAGTGAATTATCAGCTAAGGTTTGCTTAACACGCATAAAGCAGATAGGACTCCGTGATGAGCCAGGAGAGTGCCAACACTGGCTTGGCACCTGCAGTTGCTGCCTGCTGTCCAAAGAATATTAAAAAAAAAAAAACCCAAATGTGAAAATCCAAATTTACAGTTGTGTGTGGCTGTGGTGTGAATATATGACATATTCTCAATTATTATTTTTTCATCTTAATCCTGTGCCAGAATTTTAGCGCTGGAAAAGAAGTTTAGAAGTTAGTAGACAAAATTTTATTCAACTTTTACTATTAACCTCTGTACTAAGAGCTATTAGGGGCCTGAGATAAATTAGGTACGCATAAGCCCTGTCCTTAAAGAGTTAAAAGTGTAGGGGTAAAGACAGATAAACCAGCAAGCAAATGCCACGTAGTATGTGGTGACGGTGGAAGAGCATGCGTGCTGTCGGACGGGGGTGCAGAATGGCCACCTCTGTCTGGAGGTCAGGGGAGGCTTGAAAGAGAGGAGGTAGCACCTGATTTGTGTCTTGCAGAGTAGGGAGTTCTCCAGGTGGGCTGGGTGAGAGAAGAGTGAGGCCCAGGCAGCTGGAAAGCGCGTGCAGGGAGGCCGACATTGCATTGGGCGTCCAGGAGCTGCAAATGTGGCGGTAGCATATGGTGGGAGGTACACTGTAGGTGCTCCATAAATCCTTGCTGAGTGAGTGAATGAATGAATGAATGGATGATGGTGGGAGTGGTGGGAGAGGAGGTTGAAGAAAGGTTATGTGGGGGACAGATCATAACACTAAGGGATACGAACATTATGCTGGAAGAGGTGAGGGAGGGTGAGGTGGAGGACCATTGAAGTTGTTAAGCGGCAGAGTTACAGGATCAGGTTTATGTTTTAAAAATAATTTGGATAGCAGTGAGTAAGAAGCAGAGAATGAATTAGCAGGCTACTGTAATAATTTAGTGAATGATATGGGCCTAAGACAGTGGAAATGGAATTGTGGAAGGAACAGATTTAAGTACTATTTATTAATTTTAATTTTATTCCAGTTTGAAATACAGTTGACATAAAATTTTGTATTAGCTTAAAGCATAAACATAATGATTTGATAATATGTGTATATTCAAAATGATTGCCACAATATATTTAGTTAACATCCATCACCACCAATAGTTACAAATTTTTTTTCTTGTGACGAGAACTTCTAAGATTCACTCTCTTAGCAACTTTCAAATATATAATAAAGTATTGTTAACTACAGTCACCATGCTGTACATTACATCCCCAGGACTTATTTATGTTACAGCTGGAAGTTTGTACCTTTTGACCACATTCACCTAATTCCCCCACCTCCTACCACCCCCATCTCTGCTAACTATCCATCTGACTACTGTTTCTATGGGTTTGGTTTTTTAAGATTTCACATATAAGTGAGATCGTGTAGTGTTTATCTGCCTTCATCTGAGTTATTTCACTTAGTGTAATGCCCTCAAGATTCATCCATGTTGTCACGAATAACAGGATTTCCTTCTTTTTTATAGCTACATAATAGTCCATTGTATATGTATACCACATTTTCTTTATTCATTGTCCATGAACACGTAGGCTGTTTCCATGCCTTGGCTATTGTAAATAATACTGCAATGAACATGGGGGTGCAGATATCTCTTTTAGATAACGATTTTGTTTCCTTTAATATACATACCTAAAAGCGGAATTGCTGGGTCATATGGTAATTCTGTTCCCAGTTTTTTTAAGGAACCTCCATACTGCTCTCCAGAGTGGCTGCACCATTTTACACTCCTACTGACAGTGCACGAGGGTTCCCTTTTCTCCACATCCTCCCCACCACTTGCTATCTCGTCTTTTTGATGATTGCCATTCTGACAGGTGTGAGGTGATATCTCACTGTGGATTTGATGGATTTGATTTGCATTTCTCTGATGATTAATGATGTTGAGCACCTTTTCATGTACATGTACAAGAACTATGGAAAACTATTTAGTATTCAGTTCATCTGCCCATTTTTTAATCGAATTGCTTTTTGCTGTTGAGTTGTATGAGTTCTTTGTATATTTTGGATATTAATCCCTTATCAGATATATGGGTTGCAAATATTTTCTCCCTTTCCATAGGTTACCTTTTGATTTTAGTGATGGTTTCCTTTGCTGAAACTCTTTAGTTTGATGTAGTTCCACTTAGTTTTGCTTTTGTTGTCTTATCCAAAAAAAATCATTGTGAAGATTGATGTCAAGAAGCTTATCTCTGTGTTTTCTTCTAGGATTTTTGTGGTTTCAGGTGTTACGGCCAGGTCTTTTGAACATCAATCAATCAATCAATCAAAAATCAATCCATTTTGAATTGATTTTTGTGTGTGGTATAAGATGAGGGTTCAGTTTCATTCTTTGGCATGTGGCTGTCCTGTTTTCCCAACACCATTTATCGAAGAGACTATCCTTTCCCCATTGTATATTCTTGGCTCCTTTGTTGTAATTAATTGGCCGTATGTGCATGGGTTTATTTCTGGGCTCTCTATTCTGGTCCATTGATCTATGTATCTGTTTTTAGGCTGTTACCATACTGTTGTGATCATTGTAGCTTCATAACATAGCTTGAAATCAAGAAGTGTGATGCCCAGCTTTGTTATTCTTTCCCAGGATTGCTTTGGCTATTTGGGTCTTTTGTGGTTTCCTACAAATTTTAGGGTTGTTTTTCTATTTCTGTGAAAAATGCCGTTGGAATTTTGATAGGGATTACATTGAATCTGTAGGTTGCTTTGGGTAGTATAGATATTTTAACAATATTAATTCTTCCAATCCATGATCACAGAATATCTTTCCATTTGAGTCTTGTATGTCTTATAGTCTTCAGCGTACAGATCCTTCACCTCCTTAAATTTATTCGTAGGTGTGTTACTCTCTTTGATGCAATTGTAAATGGGATTGTTTTCTTAATTTCTCTTTCTGATAGTTTGTTATTAGTGTATAGAAACACAACTGATTTTTGTGTATTGATGTTTTTATCCTGCAACTTTACCTAATTCATTTATTCTAACAGTATTTTGGTGGGGTCTTTGGGATTTTCTACATATAATGTCATGTCATTTTCAAATAGAAGCAGTTTTACTTCTTCCCTTCTGATCTGGATGTCTTTTACGTCTTTTTCCTGCCTAATTGCTCTGGCTGGGACTTCCCGTCCTATGTTGAAACAAAGTGGAAGGTGTTGTGGGGAGCGTCTAAGTCAGTGGTAAAATGCATGCCTAGCATGCACAAGGTCCTGGGTTCAATCCCCAGGCCCTCCATTAAAAATAAATAAACCTAACTACCTCCCCGCCAAAACAAAACAAACAAAGTGGAGAGTGTGGGCATCCATGTCTCGTTCCTGATCTCAGAGGAAAAGCTCTCAGCTTCTCGCCGTGGAGCCTGATGTCAGCTGCGGGCTTACCGTGTATGGTCTTCACAGGCCGACGCTCATTCCCTCTGTACCCGTTTGGTTGAGAGTTTTACAATGAATAAAGCATTTGAATTTGTCAAGTGCTTTTTGTTTATCTATTGAAACAATCATATGACTTTATCCTTCATTCTGTTAATGTGGTGTATCACATTGATTGCCTTGTGGATGTTAAACAATCCTCGCAGCCCTGGGATAAATCCCACTTGATCACGGAGTGCGGTCCTTTTAATGTGCTGTTGGATTTGCTTTGCTAATACTTTGTTGAGGATTTTTGCACCTATGTTCATCAGGGATATTGGTTGTAATTTTGTTTTCTTGTAATGCCCTTGTCTGGTTTTGGTATCAGGGTAATGCTGGCCTCGTAAAATGAGTTTGGAAGTGTTCCCTCGTCTTTTATTTTTTGAGAGAGTTTGAGAAAGATTGGTATTAATTCTTCTTTAAATGTTTGGTCGAGTTCACCAGTGAATCCATCTGATCCTGGACTTCTGTTTGTTGGGGGGTTTTGGATTACCGACTTTATCTCCTTACTAGTAATTGGTCTGTTCAAATTTTCTATTTCTTTATGATGCAGTCTTGGTAGGTTGTCTGGTTCTAGGAATTTATCCATTTCTTCCAGGTTGTCGACTTTTTTGCCCATAGTGGTCACTTACGATTCTTTACTATTTAGGATATAGAATTGGTAGAAGGAACGAGAGGGAGGGAAGAGCCTAGGATGCCTTGGGGTCTGGGAGGAGCAGATTTTGAGAGGAAGGTAAGAACGTACTGGTGTCTGTGGATGTCCAGGTGGTTGTCTAGTGGACACCTAGATGCGTGGGTCTGGGTTTAGGATCACAAGACTGAATGAAAGTAACCCAGAGTGTGTGGAGGAGTGTGTGATGGGAGGAGAGAGCTGAGGAAGAACTGTGCTAGCAAAGGAGTGGCGGGGAGCGGGTGGAAGGGGAGCAGGAGAGAAGCAGAAGGAAACCAGCAGAGAGAGGAGACAGCCCGGAGGGTAAGGGAAGGGCCGATGAACTCTGGGCTGGAGTCTGCTCTACAGGATCAGAAGCCTGGGCTGGCTGGATTTAAAAAAAAAAAAACAACTCGGGCGTTTTCTTGCCTGTGTATTTATTTATTCAATGCTCATCCTAGTATTTAGTAAAGATTTTTCTTCCAAGAGCTAGATTCCCAGAGTTTCTGTTCCAGAAGCAGAGATGGGCTGCAGTTGTAGGGGAGATGGGTTCCCTACCCGCTTCCGGTCCGTCTCGCCACCGCCGCGATGTCTCTGGCTTGTTAAACGCACAGGGCTGGCGACTTTTCCCCATCACAAGCGCACATTGTCCCTTTCTTCACCCCCTTCTCCAGGGCTCCCCACTGCCCACGTAAAAACTTTCTAGCCTGGCACTCAGGACACCTAAAATCTGACCGGCTTCTCTTTCGTCTTTCTCTCTCAGACCTCTTCTGCTCGCTTCCACCAAGCCAGACCCTTAGACACACTGGAGCATGTTTCCCCTCCGTCTGTATTGCCACCAAAAGTCCTTCCATCCTGTAAGATCAAGATGAAACAATCTTTCATTCAACATTCCTTGACTCTTCCAGCTCCCCCTTTTCTATAGCACTTAACACAGACTCTATTCTTTTTTTTTTTTTTTTAACAATTTCATGTTTTAAATCAATCTTTACAAATTTGAGTCGATTCTTTAGAGTTATTTTCATCTCCAGGAATTAAAAATCCTATTTCAAAATGAGATCTTCCAGGGGTGGTATACTTGAGTTATTTTAACATTTTCATAGGTGCATTAAATATTGTCAGTTCAGTCCCTTTGACTGTCAGGTTTTTTTTTTTTTTTTCATACTCTATTCTTTCATAGTAACTTCAAATTCATTTTATTTCCTCTAAGCCTATTAAGGTAGAAAAGTCTTATTTCCCTTGTTTTCTCCCAAGAGCCTAACAAAATGTTTGCCTGTATTCTCAGTGACTATTAGAGGAATAATGGATCACATAGACATCCTTGGGAAGTAGCTTAAGGGGAGGTGCTATGGTCTGAATGCAGCCTCAAAATTCGTATGTTGAAATTCTACTGCCTGATGTGATGGTACGAGTAGGTGGGACCTTTGGGAGGCCCCAAAGCCATGAGGGTGTGGAGCCCAGGGGCCCCAGGGAGCTCCCAGCCCCTACCACCATGTGAGGACACGGTGAGCCAGGGAGGGGCCCTCGGCGAGCCGTGCTGGCGCCTTAACTTTGGGCTTCCCGGCACCCAGAACTGTGAGCAACACGTTTCTGTTGTTAATAATCTGCTCAGTCTGTGACATTTTGTTACAGCAGCCCTAACAAACTAAGACGTGGAGGGAGCAGCAAAATTAATGTGTGTTCCAAGCTGTAGAAAGAAAGGGTTGGGGCAGAGGAGGAGCAGTCCTCTGAGGGAGAGTCTGATGTCTGCGGACTGTGAAAGGAGGAGCCACCTGGGATTGGGCCCCAAGGTGGTTAACACAAGGGCCAAACCTAAAGCAACATTCTGTTAAGAGTGTGAGGATGTAAAAGTCACAACAAGCAGGTGTCAGGACTAGAGCTATTCATGGAATCAGCTGGCTCGAGAGTGGTTCGTGTTCCTCAGCTCCACACAGTTGAGAGTCTTCGGTGATATAAATTCAGTGCCTGCCCACCCCCAAAACATGACACGCGCTCTCAATCCATTATTTTTGACTCTCAAAAATAACCCTTCAAGACAGGGATTATTGTTACCCACCTTTTGCAGGTGAGGAATATGAAGCTCAAGGAGTTTAGACATCTCACTCAGGGCCACAGAGCTAAGTGCTGGAAACAGTATTTAAATTGATTTCTCACCCTTGTAGTTCCCACAGTCGAGGGGGGGTGGGGATAGGGGCTCGGAAAGAAGGAAGAGTGGTTGAGACCTGGGGATGCAGTGAGGGATGGTGGTGAGGTGGGCAGCGGCACAACCAGGTTCTGTGAGGCTGAAGGTTTTACAATGGGGGGGGTCGTAAGAAAAAAATATATAAAAGTATGTATAAAATTGCCTATTTAGATGTTTATTTAGGATGAAAAAATAAATTGCAACAGATTATCGATGTTTTGGAGACTCAGAATGCTTTCTTTTGCTTCTTTTCAGGCAGTTTGGTGGAATTGTTCACATCGAAATGCTCTCTGATGGCTTTGCCTCCCCACCTGGACCCCTGGGCAGTGCCCAGCACCCCCAGAGACCCGCGGGTGAGGGGCCCTGAGGCTGAAGCTCCCTGAGCTGCACCATGACTCACCTTTGGAGGTGACCGGGGTGTGGGGTGAGAAACGAGGTAGAGAGCAGAGATGGGCTATAGGGATCAGGAGAAGGAGGCGGATACTACGTGTTTCCAGTTAAAAAATTGAAGGGGGTGGGAAGACAGTGTGAGGAGAAAGGTTTTGTCTTAAAGACCCTGAAAAAAAAACTGCTCCACGTAGATGAGCAGGTGTGGTGCTGGAGAGGCCCGCTATCTTGTCTGTCATGTCAGGGACGTGGTTTAATGAAAGGGACAGCTGGAAACTTTACGTTTTGAAAGCGAAATGGTCTATCAGCAACCTAACATTTTTAATGTTTTAGGTGTGTGTGTGTGCGCGCACTTGTGGGAGAGGGAAAGGGTGAGGGCGAGGGAGAGGAGAGGAGAGAGTTTTTAAGCAAACCAGGCTTCAATCTCAATATTTCTTTTTTCCTTTATAACTTTTTAGATTGGCTGCTAAATCTTGTTTTAAACTAAATGTTAAAAAGACCGTCAAAAAAAAAAAGACCATTTATACTGATGAAGACAGTTATTCCCAACACCTTTTTACACTGATGATTTCTGAAAAACAAGGATGCTATGAGGAAACATCTAGGGCAGATCTCCTTTACGAAGGAGACAGCTGCACGTGGTCTCGGCCGAGAAACCTGCTTGCCTCTGCAGTGCAGCCGCCTTCCCCGCCTGTCTGTGAGCTTAACAATAAATAGGCCGACCCGCAGCGTTCTCTTGGAGACCTGTGGGCTGAGCTGGGGCTGAAGGGCTGGTGCGCAAGGCGCCTCCCAGACAGGAGAGGGATGAACGCTAGTCCCCCAGCAGCCAACCAAGTGAACGGGGTTGACTGCTGATCATAGGAAAAAAGCAAAGAGGATGTGGGTGAGCAGAAGTACTTAACAAGCATTGCACACAGCTTAATTGCAATTTACCAATATTTAGTGATACATTTTCTACGTGATTAAAAAAAATTTTTTTTTTTTTTTTGCGCTCTAAGAGTATTAGGGAAGGGTTACTGCCTATTAGTCTTCAACAATTTAGAGTAATGTTTTATTATATCCCTTCTGGACAGTAAATGTGGAACTTTTTTAAAGGAGGAAAGGTAGAGAGATGGTGGTCACAGCCTGATCTGAGGAGCAGGAGGAGTTGGGTGCTGCTGGGGCCTCAGCGCATTGATTCTTTAAGGGGGGACTTGGGTGGCACTTCGCCAACTAGTAACTAAAAGAAGACCGTGGAAGCTGTTGAGGACAAACGTTGCCTCACACACTTCTTGCTGAAGGACACCTTGCACAGGGGCTAGTCACCAGCCTCTTTCCCGGTGTTTGGAATGTAGCAAGCAGCACATGTGTGGGTGGAAAGATGTGGTAGACAGAATAATGGCTCCCTAATCCCCGGTGTCTGTGAATATGTTAAATTATTTGGTAAAAGAGACTTTGAGGAGGGAATTAAGTTTACGAACCTGAAATAGGGAGATTATCCTGGGTTATCCAGATGGGCCCAATGTAATCACACTGTAATCACATGAGCCTTTAAAAAAGGAAGAGAAAGGCAGGGAAACAAGTCAGAGAGACGAGACCGAAGAAGAGGCAGGAGAGACCCAGAGCCCGGGAAGGACTCACACCCTGCCTTTGAAGGTGGAGGGCAGGCTCTGGAAGCTGGGAACAGCACCCAGACAAGAGCCAGCAAGGAAGTGGGGACCTTAGTCCTGCAACCACAAGGAGCTGGAATCCGCCAACAACCTGACTGAGCAAGCAAGCAGATTCTCCCCTAGAGCTCCCAGAAAGGAATGCAGCCCGGCCAACACCTCGTTTTTAGCCTGAAAAGACCGTGTCAGACTCCTTACCTACAGAACTGTAGGATAATAAATTAGTTTTAAGTTTCTAAACCTATGGTGATTCGTCACTGAAGCAGTAGAGAACTAGTGCAGAAGGCAGGGTACTACTTAATTTCTTATGTCAATGGGCCTCCATTTTTTTGAGGGTCACAGACACCCTTGGGAATGTGATGATAGCTATGAATCTTCTTTCTAGAAGAATTCATATGCACACAGAAACGAATACAATTTCAAGAGGCTCATGAACCCACCAAAGCACATCGAATAGAACAGGTTAGAAATCTTTGCAGATGGTGGTGTTCCGTGCAGACAAGCAGGGCAGAAGGAGGCTTCCTAGTGATGGCCTTGTTACTCCCACCGCAGGCTGTCACAGCACCCAGGAGGGTGCCTAGCTGGGTTGCACCGAACTAATTCAGTTTCAGTGAAATGAATTTCCTAGATACTGAAGCTAAAAGGAAACCATCTTGCCCTGATCTTTTACTGACGAGCTTCTTGGAAATGAGACCACACTGTTGAGTGTGACAGTCAGTCTTCATCAGATAGCCACTGACATCTAGTGATCTGAGGACCATCCAAAGGTTACAGAATAAGGAGGCATTAAAATCAAATTTTTGAAGCATCAACATTATTTAATAACTCATACATACCTCGACATAATAAAGGCCATGTATGACAAACCCACAGCTAACATCTCATATGCAGAGGTCAAAAGCTGAAAGCACTCCCTCTAAGATAAGGAACAAGACAAGGCTGCCCACTCTCACCACTATTATTCAACATAGTTTTGGAAGTCCTCGCCACAGCAATCAGAGAAAAAAGGGAGATAAAAGGAATCCAAATCAGAAAGGAAGAAGTAAAACTGTCACTGTTTGCAGATGACATGATACTATACATAGAAAATCCTAAAGGCACGACCAGAAAACTACTTGAGCTCCAGTGAATTCAGTAAAGTTGCTGGATACAAAATTAATATATGAAAATCTGTTCCATTTCTATGTACCACCAACAAAATATCAGAAAGAGAAATTAAGGAAACAGTCCCATTTATCATCACATCAAAAATAAAATACCTCAGAATAAACCTACCTCAGGAGGAAAAAGACCTGTACTCTGAAAACCATAAGATGCTGATGAAAGAAATTGAAGATAACAGACAGATGGAAAGATACATCATGTTCTTGAACTGGAAGAATCAGTATTGTTAAAATGACCATACTAACCAAGGCAATCTACGGATCCAATGCTATACCTATCAAATTACAAGTGACAGTTTTCACAGAACTGGAACAAAAAAATTTTAAATTTTGTATGGAAACACAAAAGACCCCAAATAGGCAAAATAATCTCGAGAAAGAACAGAGTTGGAGGAATCACAATCTCTGACTTCAGACTATACTACAAAACTGCAGTAATCAAAACACCATGGTACTGGCACAAAAACAGACACATATATCCATGAAACAGGATAGAAAGCCCAGAAATGAACCCACGCACTTATGGTCAATTAATCTATGACAAAGGAGGTAAGAATGTACAACTAAGAAAAGACAGTCTCTTCAATAAGTGGTGCTGGGAAAACTGGACAGCTACCTGTAAAAGAATGAAATTAGAATATTCTCTAATACCATGTACAAAAAGAAACTCAGAATGGATTAAAGACCTAAATGTAAGACCAAATGCTGTAAAACTAGAGGAAAACACAGGCAGGACACTCTTTGACAATAACTCACAGCAATATTTTTTTGGATTTGTCTCTTAGGGTAATGGAAACAAAAGCAAAAATGAACAAATGGGACCTAATTAAATTTAAAAACTTTTGCACAGCTAAGAAAACCATCAACAAAATGAAAAGACAATGTACAAACCAGGAGAAGATATTTGCAAATGATGCAACCAACAAGGGATTAATTTCCAAAATATACAAACAGCTCAAATAGTTTCAAAAAAACAAAACAACTCAATCAAAAAATGGGCAGAAGACCTAAGTAGACATTGCTCCAAAGAAGACATACAGTTGGCCAACAGGCACATGGAAAGATGATCAACATTGCTAATTATTAGAGAAATGCAAATCAGAAGTACAATGAAGTATCACCTGGCACTGATCGGAATGGCCATCATCAAAAAGTCCACAAATAGTAAATGCTGGAGAGGGTGTGGAGAAAAGGGAGGGGAGCCCTCCTACACTGTGGGTGGGAATGTAATTTTGTACAGCCACTATGGAGACAGTATGGAGATTCTTTAAAAAACTAAAAATAGAGTTACCATATGATCCAGTAATCCCACTCCTGGGCACGTATCCAGAGAAAACTCTAACTTGAAAAGATACATGCACTCCAGTGTTCACAGTAGCACTATTTACATAGCCAAGACATGGAAGCAACTCAAATGTCCAATGACAAATGATTGCATAAAGAAGATGTGAGTAATATATATAATATTACTCAGCCACAAAATAAGAATGAAATAATACCATTTGCAGCCACACGGATGAACCTAGAAATTATCATACTAGGTGAAGTAAGTCAGAAAGAGAAAGACAAATATCATATCACTTATATGTGGAATCTAAAAAAAATGATACAAATGAACTTACAAAACAGAAATGGACTCACAGACATAGAAAACAAACTTACGGTTACCAAAGGGGAAGGGGGTGGGGGAGGGATAAATTAGGAGTATGGGACGAGTAGATACTAACTACTATGTATAAAACAGATAAACAACAAGATCCCCTTGTAAAGCACAGGGAATGATATTCAATATCTTGTAATAACCTATAATGAAAAAGAATATTAAAAAGAATAGATTACATATATATGTGTAACTGAATCACTTTGTTGTATACCTGAAACATTGTAAATCAACTGTACTTCGATAAAAAAATAAAAATAAAGAACCTTGTATGTTCACATAGATGAAAAGAGCCTCAGAGCCTGGAGTATTTGTTATGTAGAGGAATGACTGTAATTGCTGCTCCTTTTGATCGTATACCCAGCGATACATTGCAAGGATGTGTGAGGGAAGGAAGAAAATGAAAGTCTAAAGATTCGCTTTTCAGCAGATTTTAATTTAACCTGGTTCACCTAAGGAAATCTTATGTGACCTCTACACATAATAGGCCTTAAATATACATCTATTTCAATGTTTGCCATTAAAATATAATTTTAATATTGGAAAAGATCTTTAAAATTATTTCCTGTTCAAAGTGAAGAAGCACAGATAAAAGACGGAAAGCATATGAAGTCTAAGGGCACCTTGCCGGCCTTCCTTCCATGGTGCTTTCATGCAGGAAGCTGAAGTTCTTCCTTCCTGCCATGACCACTACCACTATCGGCTATTATTTATGGAGCAACTAATGTGTCAGACACCAAAACCATCATTATTAATCCTACAGCAACTCTACAAAGTAGATCTTATTATCCCCATTTACAGATGATGAAGCTGAGACCTAGAGGGACTCCTATAATGTGTCCAAGGTCATAAAGATCATAAGTGCAGAGCCAAGAGTCAAACCTACCTCCATTTTTTTTTTTTAGTTCAGAGCCTGTGTTGTTTGCGTATGCCACGCAGCCTCTGTCCCGCCGGGGAAGGAGGGGACCACAGTAGGCTTGGTGAAGTACCAGTGGATGGATGGTGAGGCGGCCAAGGGAAGGAGGGGTGAAAGGTAAGAGAGAAAGAGGAAAGGACAGACAGAAGAGATGTGGTACACGTGAGGAGCGGTGGCTGTGAAGGGTTGGAGTTAGCAGGGTGCTTTCTTCCACTATTCGTATGTCGGTGGCTTGGAGTTCCTTCCTTGACACCAGCCGGGCAGGTGGGCTTTGATGAGATGGAAGAGGGACACATTCGTGACTTGCTTGACTCCTTCAGAGAGGAGCTGTGCCTTACGGTTGGTTCCACAGTCTTTGTGCATTAACAGATGTGGTTTTTCCTGCCTGGGATTCTGCGGATGGTAAGAACCCAGCGAGGGTTAAAGGAACGTACCTTCTGCTTATTCTGTTCGCTCAGCATGCTTGGGCTTGGGATTTGGAGCGGGCGTTCAGTCAGACCCAAGAAACGGCTGCTGCCTGCTGGCTGCTGTCTTCTCCTTGCATGTATCTCTTGGTGACATTTAGTTTCACACCCATAGGCTTAGCATTTCCTTGTTTCTTTGTGCCAAAGTTTCCAAAAGTGGAAAATTATTTTCTTACAGGATGAAAATATGTGAATGAAACTAAGACACACTTTGCAGGGAAAATAAACACAACACCCCGTCTTTGAGACAATGGTAATGACGGGAGTGAACGTGTGGGTGTAAATGTGAGTGGTTATTCTCAGGGCATATTTCTGCTGTCGCCTGCTGCAGTGACAGCCAGACTGACTGCAAGTTTTGGACCTGCACCAGGCCTTTTTCCAGGTTCTCAACCACACTGTTCCAAAGCATAACTGCCAAAAGAAAAAAAAATAATAAAAAGGGAAAAATCCAAATAGAAAACCAAACACAGTTTAAATCTATATAATGAAAACCATGAATGCAAGGGGTGCTTAAAGTTCTACAGACTTCCACCTAAAATTCTTTTGGGAAAAGTATCAGTTTTAGGATATAAAGATAGATATGAATGATGTTTGTGGTTGTTGTATTTATAAAGTTTTAATATTTATAAAAATCATCAGTTATTATTTTTACCTTTAATTTTTTTCTTCCAGTTTCATTGAGATATAATTGACATACAGTACTATATAAGTTTAATGAGTTGACTCACATATATCATGAGATGATGATCACAGTGATTTTTGTGAACACCCATCATCTTATACAGGTACAAAATTAAAGAAATAGAAAAAAGGAAAAAAATGTTGTTGTGAGAACTTGTAGGATGTACTCGCTTAACAACTTTCACATGAACATTCAGCAGTGTTAATTATATTTACCATATTGTACATTACATCCCTGGTTCTTCTTTGGCTTAGAACTGGAAGTTTGTAGTACATTTTGACGTCCTTCATCCAATTCCCCCTCCCCCTTCTCCTGCCTCCGATAACCACGAATCTGATCTCTTTTCCTGTAAGTTTGTATGTTTATTTTTGAACTATAATTGACCTACAACACCATGTTATTTCCTGTTAGACAACATAGTGATTTTTTCTATATATTTCAAAACGATCACCACAGTAAGTCTGGTTACAATATACAAAGATAATTCCTATTTATTAACGATATTCCCCACACTGTACATTTCATACTTGTGACTCATTTATTTTGCAACTGTGTGCTCCCTCGCCTATTTCTTTCTTCCCTCCACCCTCTTCTCCTCCGGTAACCATCTGTTTGTTCTCTTTGTAACTCTGTTTCTGTTTTATTATGTTTGTTCATTTGTTTTGTTCTTTAGATTCCACATATAAGTGAAATCACACAGTACTTGTCTTTTAGAAGGGAATTTGGCAGTATCTAAGACAACTACATATGAATTTACTCTCTGGCCCAGTTCTGCAGGGATTTATCCTGAAGAAACATCTCCAACAATACAGAAGCACACATGCGTAAGATTGTATGTTGCAGTGTATTTGTAATTGCAAAATGTTGGAGATAACCTAAAGGTGTGTACACAGGAGGCAGACTGAATACACATTTAGAGTACTCTACCCACAGCACAGTGCCAGGCAGCTTTGATGGAGTGATTTTCAGGATTTACTGTTCAGTGGAAAAACCCAAGAGTGAAAAAGAATAAATAGTATGCTACATTTGGGGTAAGAAATAAAGGGAAATAACATACATCTATCTGCTCATTTTTTTTTTTACAAAAAGATACATTGAAAGAATAAACCAGAAACGAATGAAATTTATCTATAGGAGGAGGATGGGATTAGATGGAAGGGATACAAGAGGAAATGACACTTCTCTGGGTAAGCATTGCGTATCGTTTTGACTTGAGAACCATACATGTATATTTTTTGACTCCTTCTTTAGTTTGTCATAGAGGTAGCTAGACAGGTAAAATGTGATGTAATGCATCTATTATGCTGTTTAGGCTGAAGGTGACAAGGTCTATATCTTCCTTTAAGGAAGTGGGGTATTTTCTAAGGCACTAATTTTCCCAAATGGCTTTAGTCAGACTCACCTGGTTACAAGAAGTAGACACTTGAGCTAAAGGTGGTAATACACCGAGGGGGAAAATTTCTGGCATGCTACGAATAGGGCACAGACTGGGATTAGGCCTCAGAGAGACGGGAGCTGAAGAGTGGGTCAAGATTTAAGCAGAAATGTGGGGAGCTTAACTCCATTCTTGTCATTAATGTGGTTAAGTGACACCTTGTACTTTTCTGTGTCCACCTGGTCCCAGTAACCTAGGGATTGGCTGCTCTTGGGTCAGAAATATGCTTTTATCAGTTGTGATGCTCTTGGCTGAAAGTACTAGCAAATCCAATGACAAGCTGTTTAAATGTGTATTATCTTCTGTAAGGATAACATGGAGATAGTGCCTGTCCTCCGTGACCCATCAAGGACCCAGGTTCCTTCTACCTTTCTGTTTTGTCCTCCTTGGCATGTTGGCTTTTCCCCTGAAGTTGGCTTTTTTCATGATTCTAAGTCTTTTTTCGGCACAGCTTCAGGGGCTGACAACACCAGGAGACGGGAAATGAATGGTGCCTATCATGTATTCTTTGTTTGTTTGTTTTTTGGGGGGGAGGTAATGAGGTTTATTTATTTATTTAAATGGAGGTACTGGGGAATGAACCCAGGACCTCGTGCATGCTAAGCATGTCCCCTACCACTGAGCTAGACCCTCCCCCCATCATGTATTCCTTTTTAAGAGCAACTTTCCCAGAAGGCCTGCAGCAGACTTCCCCTTGGCATCTCATTGGCAGAGTTGGCAAGGGAAATGACAGTTCTCATGACTGATTTAGACTAATTAAGATTAATTCTCTTAGGCTGAGGAGGACTATGCCATAATGCATTTGGACACAGATGCCTGAATGAATAAAACAAATACCTAACACAAATAAAAATTTTCCATTACAATGGAAGAAGGGGAAAGGGGGACTGATACTGGATATAGTGCCACAACCCTTGGCCCAATCAGTGATGGTGATGGTAGGTAGCCATATGATGCAGTAAATGGTCCTTTAGAGAAAGAAAATCTGTGCAAGAAAAAAGCTCCCTTAGAGGAAGATGTGAGCTGGTAGGCAATTAGTGGTATCTCTCATACATTAATATTTGCTACATCTACTAACTAGTGATGAAGGTGATTATCTGATGGGTACGTTTTAAAAAACATATTCCAGAATAAATAACAACTTTTTGTTAAATTATACAAATACATAACCCTTGTGAAAAATTTAAGCCATTAACTAAGAAAATAATTTGCAGTTGTAAAGATGAATGAGGAGTATGTTTATTTACTACAATAGAGTGATTTTTCAGGTCTACTGGTAAGTTTAAAAAGCAAAGAGAAAGAAAAAAGCAAGGAGGAATTTGAAATTAAGAAAACAATTCCCCTCACAATAGCACCAAAAAGAATAAAATATATTTAGGAATAAATTTGAGAAAAAGTGTAAAACTTGTACTCTGAAATTTATAAAATATTTAAAAGAAATTAAAGAAGACACAGCTAAATGGAGCAACATCCAATATTCGTGGAATGGAAGAGTTAATACTGCTAAGATGGATGGCAGTACTCCCCAAATTGACCTACAGATTTAACGCAATGCATATCAAAATCCCAGTTGGGGTTGTTTCAGAAATTGACAATTTATGTGGAAATGCAATGAATCAAGAATAACTAAACAATCTTGAAAAAGAAGAACACAGTTGGAGGACTCACAGTTCCTGAGTTCAAACTTAACCACAGAGTTACAGGAATCAAGACAGTGTGGCACTGGCATGAGGGTAGATATGTAGATTAGAGGAATAAAATTGACAGACTAGAAATAAACCATTATTATATCTATGGTCACTGACTTTCAACAATGGTGCCAACACAATTAAATTGGGGAAAGAATGGAAGAGTCTTTTCAATAAGTGGTACTAGGAAAATTGAATATTCACATGCAAAAGAATGAAGTTGGACCCCTACCTCATACCATACATAAAAATTAATTGATAAATATGAATCATAGATCTAATTGTAATAACTAAAACTATAGATCTCTTAGAATAAAACAGCAGAGTAAATCTTGTGACCTTGGATTAGGCAAAGCTTTCTAGACACGATGCCAAAGGCGAAGCAACAAAAGGACAAGTAGATAATTAGGCTTCATCAAAATAACAACAATTAAAAAAAAACTTTTGTGCTTCAAAAGACATCATCAAGAAAATAAAAAGACAACAGAATGGGAGAGAATATTTGCAAATCACATATTGATAAGAGACCTGATAAAGAGCTCTTGTAAACAGCAATAGAAAGACAAATAACCCAACAGATAATTGGGTGAAGGATTTGAACAGACATTTCTCCGAAGCAGATATACAAATGGCCAATAAGCACATAAAAAGATGCTCTACATCAGGCAGGGTATCATTTTGGGATAATTAAAGTGTTTTAAAATTGTGGTGATGGTTGCATAACTTTGTGAATATACTAAAAACCATTAAATTGTACATTTTAAGTGGATGAATTGACTGCATAGTAGCATATCATTAATTTTATAAGAAAGGATATAATTGCTAATATATGTAAAAAATAGAAGGATAAACAATACAATGAATGGTTATTTATCTAGCAAGGGAGGGATATGCACAGAGGACAGGGGTAGAAGCTAGACTTTTCTAATATCACTTGTCTTATAGACTTGACTTGAGAACCATGTAAATATTTTATGTGGTTATAAAACAAAGTTAAATTTAAAAATATCATCCCTAAAAATTAAAATCATGAATAAACAAATTAACCTAACTATGTATTGAGTTGGTGACATAATCACACATGAGGAATCTTTCCAAGTGACTTGAAAGCACAATAATTGACTATACACCCCTACTGGAATATACCCTAATGACAAAAGGAGCTGCAAAAAGGCCCTCCCCGCGCTGACAAACAGCAGCAGCAGTTTTCAGTAATCACAATGTGTTGGTAGTGCCAAGACTGTTGTTCCGAGACTGCTGTTTGTACTTGGTGGGTTAAAGCAAATGAGTAATTATGGTGAATTTTAGGCAGGAGTAAAAGGAGATACAGACGTGAGGTTGGTGTGGGTAGTCCTGATTTTGAATTGAACATATTAGTATAAACTCATGTTGTGTTATTTATTTAAATAACTAGACACATTTCCTAGCTCCACCCACTGGAAAGGTCTAGAAATAATGAACCACCAGGTAGCAATAAACATCTTTAGAAGATTGTGGTCTCTAAATTACCATTTCCTACTAAAAAGAACCAGGGTTCCTTGGAGAAATGGCTGGTTTCATGTCTGGGGCAGGAAATGCTGAAGATAAGCCTGGAACTTCCTGTCATTTAGAAGGCACGGAAGACATCAGAGACTTAGAGAGTTGTGTCAACTCAGGAGCTAATCAGAAGAGATCCCACCAGCTGAAGACAGGACAATTTGAGTGTCAATAAGGATGATAATTGAGAAGGATTAAACACATCAACTATTTAAATACATGAGTTTAAATAAATAAATAATGATACTAAAAAAAAAAAAAAAGCCCTCTCACTTGATCTTTGTTGGATGTGAGAGAACCCAGCTCACAATTCTGAAAACTGGTAAACAAAGCATTGTGCTAATCCCGCCTTTCCTGTATGAACTGCATTTCAGGGAAACCAATTAGATTTGAAGGGAAATTTCTTTGTCTTTGAAAGCTCCTCTTTATAGAAGCATTTCAGCGAACAAATAAATGATAGAATTAGAGTAACACCATTTTGTAAACCCCAATACATTAATGTGTCAAGGTAATGATTATCGAGAGTTGCTAACAACACAAAAAGAGAGACAACCATGAACCAAAAAGATTGCTAACACCAGATGTTGGGGAGGATGTGAAGCAACTGGAACTCTCATTCACTGCTGCTGGAAATGTAAAATAGCACAACCACTTTTAAGAGCTATTTGGCAGTCTCTTTTAAAGGTAAACAACCATTTTCACTCCTAAGAATTTGCCCAGAAGAAATGAAATGCCCACGAGACAATATGTATAAGAATTCATTAATGGCAGCCTTATTCATAATAGCTCCAAGCTGGAAACAACCCTAATATCTACAAACAGGAGAATAACTTATGGCACATTAATATAGTGGAATACTACTCAGCAGTAAAAAGGATGAACCAGTGCGCTGATACATCCACAGCATGGATACAATTTTTTAAAATGTTAAAGAAAGACAGAAAAGAGTACATCAGTACAATTCCATTTATATGGAGTTCGAGAACAGGCAAAACTGTCTGTGGGGATGGAAGTGAGAAGTGGTTGGCTCTGTGAGTGGAGGGGAATTGACTGCAAAGATTCACAGGATAACTTTCTAGGGTGGTGGAAATATTCTATATCTTGTTTTGGGAGTAAACTACATGAGTGTACACAGTTGCTTAAACGAATTGGACAGTGTACACTGTTGCTAAAACTAATTGCATTTTATCTTAATTGTAACTGACTTGAAAGGAAAGGCAATCAGATTTTATGTGCCTCCTAATGAGTGTATGCAAGACTCATCTATAAAATATTCTTGACAAAAACATTGAGTCTGATCAAGCTCCTAGATCTAAGTATCACTTTATAGGAAATAGAGGGAACAAATCAACTTATTTAATAACATCCTGGGGATGTGACCCACAGAATTCAGACTATGGGGAGCTTTACTGCAGTGCTATCCTTTGACTCAGGCAAGGGGCTTTCTCTAGCTGTGTCTTTCCAGATGGGGTGCGAAGTCCATGGAGCCAAGGGGATATGCCACCTCCCCTTCCACCTATGGCCTGGCTTCCTAGCACCTGGACTTCCAGTGTGTGCAACCCATGCCTGTTTTCAGGGCCTGCTTGGGCCTGTTCTTTAGTTCATCCTCCCGAGGTTGGACTGTGCAGCCAGTGGTGGCTACTTGCAGAAGGTGTAGATTCAGCTTGGAGATGTGGGCTGGGTGTCCTTGAGCAGGGGATGGAGCCAGGGGTGGGAAGAGAATGGGACAAGCTTGTGAACTGTGTGCCAACTCCTCTGTACAACCACAGTCCAGTGAGGAACTCTAAGAAGTCTGAAAATTCTAAATTCTAACTTGGCCTTTCAGGTCATTAAGAGGGTTTTTTGTCAAAGAAGGATCATAGAACATATTTAACTGTTAGCTGGAGTTATAGCATTTAAATATTTAGATATATGGTATTTGGGGCTCCATCTGTACTATTGTCCCAGGTCTGTAAATGCTAGGGTCAGGCCTGCTCTCCAAACTCTTAATTAAGGTCAAACAACCCAGTTACTTCCCCAAATAAATTACAAGGGAAAAAAAAAAAAAAGAGGAAGAAGGGAGAATCTATAGATTAGGAAATACATGAGTCAATTGGAGTGTATGGACCTCAATCTAACTATAAAACAATGTATAAGACAATAAAAAAGCTGGAACACTGATTGGATGTAATTGATTTTATGAATAAATTGTTAGGGTTTGTTTTTTGGTATGATAATGGTATTGAGATTATTTTAAAAGCATCCTTATCTTTTAGAAGTACATTTAAAAATATTTACAGATAAGATGTCTTTTATTCACTTCAAAAACTGGGGTGGGAGAGGGAGTGGGTTGGAAAATAGATGAAACAAGATTGGGTATGAGATGAAGCTGAGTGATGCTGGTACACAGGAGTTCATGCTGGTCTCTTTGTTGCATAATCTTGAAATTCACCTGCAGTCCCACCAGAGATTTCCATTACTAACATTTTGTTAAATATTACTTCTATGTATACTTACTTACCTATTTATATGAACAGGATCTCAGTGAACATGTTTTGTAACAAGCTCTTTTCATTCAAAAGTGTATTTGGTCTCTTGCTTGTAAAGCATTTGTTTCCTTTTTAACTAATATTGTAACAAATCATTTTCTGATTTGTCTGATTATCACCTTTGAATACATTCCTAGAAGCATCACTGCTGGTTCAGATTAGACACATGTAACATTTTGATACACGTTGCCAAACTGCTCTTCAGAAAGGCTGAGCCTGTTTATATTCTGACAGTACCCTCTCACTTCTCTGCTAACGCCAACCTTTGTAGTTTTGCTAATCCAGTGAAAACATATTATCTTGTTGTTGGGATTGTGTTTCACTAGTAAGAATAAAAATATTTTCCTATGCTTATTAGTCATTTGGGGAGAGAGAGAGAGAGGGAGAGGGAGGGAAGGAGAGGAAGAGTTACTTGTTCATGTTCTTTATCAGGTTTATGTGTCAGGGTGTTGAACCTTTTTATTGACATGTAAGAGCTCTTTTTATATTAATGGCATACTTTTGTCATATATGTTGCAAATATTTTCTCTTGGGTTGTGCTTCAACTTTGATTATGGTTGTATGTGTGTGTGTGGGGTCAGTGGTTTTTTTCCTGTAATAGTTTTTTATTTCATGTAGTTTAAGCTTTAATGGTTTTGGGCTTTGGAGTCATGTTTAAAAAGTCCTTTATCATCACAAGATTATAAAACTACTCACTCTAATAGTCATTTATTTTTACACCTTATCTTTTTATTAAAATGCTGTTGTGAAAATGTAAACATAATGCTTAACATAGAATTGAATATTTCTTATAATTTCTACCCCAAAGATAAACACCATCATTACTTTATATATAATATGTAAAATATATATAAAAATATAAGCATATCAAAATATATTATGCTTTATGTATATTTAAAACTTCATGCATCTTGGGTGTCCTGTATTGTCAATATGCACACATTTACCTCATTCTTTTCAACAGCTGCATGGTAACAAATTGTATAGATCAATCTTTTGCAGTCTTTTTTCCATTACTATCCTCCTAAGACATTTTTTTTCTTAATCGTACCCCCATAAAATTTCAATGCCACATATATACTATGTATATATGTACCTTATGCATATTTGTGCTTTATACATAAATTTTTTTTTGTCTCCTCAAGAACCAGTTTTCATCTCCTTGGCTGTGATATCACCCTTTGAAAATGCATGATACAGATATTCCATCTCTGATTTATTCTACATGTGAATACCATTTTTTATATTCTAATGCTACATTATCCATATTTATTTTTATACATATATTTTATTTCTATAGGATAAGTTTCTAGAATTAAAAAGCTGTGTCAAAAGGTATTAATAAACAAGTTTATACTGTAGAGCACAGGGAACTATATTCAGTATCTTGTAGTAACCTGTAATGAAAAAGAATATGAAAAGGAGTTTATGTATGAATATGTGTGACTGAAACATTATGCTGTACACCAGAAATTGACACATTGTAAACTGACTGTACTTCAATTTTAAAAAAGGTATTAACACTTAAAAATTTAGCAGATATTGCTCAAGATTTTTCAATTACATGCCAACAAATTTATACTGAAAACCTGGCTTCATTTTTACATTTAAATCATAAATCCACTTGGAATTTATCCTGGGATGGTGAATAAGGTAAAGATCTAATGATTTTTCTCTTCCAAATCTAACTCATTGTCCTTAAATCCTTTATTGAACAAGTCTTTCCTTGATTTGCCATATATTAAGTATGGTAATATGCCTATATTTACTCAGGCTTTGAATTTTGTTCCATGACTGTTTATTCCTACCCCATTACCATCCTAAGCTTATTATTCTTGCTTTATGTTTTAATGTCTGATTATTCAATTCCTTTTATGAATTCTCCTTCTATTTTCTTGATATTGTAATTTTTTTCTCTTAGTGAATTTGGGAGTAATTTTGCTTAGTTCTAAAACAAGTAAACATCAATTTAAAAAAAAGCTCTTAAAATGCTATTGGGTTTGTACTAAATTTGGATTGATTCAGTGGAAACTGTAGAATACCTTATAGAGTAACACATTTGAAATAAGGGCATAGAAACAGAAATAATGTTGATTTAATGACGTATACCTGTATTAGGATGTTTTGAGTAGTAAATTATGAAAATCCAGACAAAACTCAAATTTAAGCATAAAAGAGAGTTTATTGACTCATTTAACTAAAAAGTTCAGTGGTAAAGCTTCTCTTTAGGCATGTCTGGATCTCTGGGCTCAAATAATGTCACCAGGACTTGGTTTCTGTCTCCCAGGTTGGCTTTTTCAGTTTCAGTTTTAGGCAAGACTCCATGTGGTAGCAAAGGTGGCCTGTCCTCTCCATGCTTATATGGTCTTCAGCACCTGCAACAGCAGAGGAAGGAGAGTCTTTTTTTCTTACTGTGTAGGTGAAAGTACTGATAATGGTTGTTATTGGCCAGATCTGGATCAAGCGCAGGAATGGGGGCAGGTGGGGAGTTGGGAATCAGCCCTTTCTGAGATGTTACAAATAGAATAAACACAATAGTAAGAGCTGAATCTCATATTATTCCCTTATAAGGACCTTGGGAGAAATTTTTCTCAGGCTTCTATACCAAAACTATACTTAAGCAACTTAAAAAAATCTTATAGACCATGTGAAACTTTTAACTATGTTTTCCTTTGCCTTAGTTGCTAGTAACCCTAAGCCTAATTTGTGGTAGCACCCCTCTAGCAATTACACAGCACCTTTGGTATGAAATTTTTTTGGTATTAACATACTCCTGCCTTTACTTTGTTTTCCAGTTACCTTTTGCCTGTTTCCTCTTCTAATCACTTTCTCTCATTATAGTGTATATGTCTTTCTGAGCACACTCAGTCTTTTGTGAGAGGTGGGGTATCAGTATATAATATGCATCTATAAAATACATTTAAAGAATAATTCTTAAATCTCATTGAAGCATCTTATTTCTTTTGATCTCCTACTTCACAGAGAGCTATCATCTCCTCCAAGGTCATCCTACCCCACTTATAAACTGACTCCCATCTTTAAAAGAGCAACATTTTATTTGTCCTTACAAAACATATTTAACATGTAGAATAAAGATAAGCAAAAAGTAGAATAGCTAACAAACAAACAAAAACACCATGTGGTTAGAATCACAGACTGCTGCTTTCATAACCCACTTTCTCTCATAATCTTTCCTTATTATTAAATAGTCTTCTACATCATCATTTTAAATGGTTCAAAGGATCCCACTGATTGTGCATCAGGGTAGTCAATCAGACTGCAGCTCTACATTCCCTTTCTAGAAATCCTGTGGATGCTCTTACACTAATATGAGTGAACCATATAATCCATGTCTAAGAAGTACAGGTGTAATATATTTAACCTATATTTTTTGGTGGCCAAACTGAAATGTACTCCACTCAGCTTAACATATATATGCAGTTTTGATTATTTCCTTTTTTAGAACAGCATAGAAGTATACCTGGCTTATTCAGAGTGTATACTTTAAGGATTTTAATAGAAGTTCCTAAAATGCCTGGGGAAGGGAGAGATGTAGCATTTCTTTTCCCACCTGCAATGTCTGTTTCACTGAACACTTGCCCAGCACATGTACTATTTTCTTTTTAATCTTTACCAATTTAATAGGCATTTAATATGCGATTTACATTTTTCACTAATGTGGTTTTCAGTAGTTTTAAAACTATGAACATGCATACCTACCTTGACATCCTCCTTCCCAGTTCTGCTTCCTATTTAAGCTAATTTATGTACCTAATCTATGGATGTCATCTCCTCCTATTTCTTTAGGGAATCATTCAATCAGTTATCCTCTTTCTTGGCAGTATCTTTAACTCCTGACCACCAGTTTTTTTTTTTTTTTCTCTTGTACTAATATACATCACTAAGTCTCCTCTCCTTACAGAGAAGCTCTTTTTTCTTTCAGTTCATTCTCCTCTGGCTACTGACCTTTCTCTTTCCCTTTACAGCCAAACTTCTTGAAAGAATTGTCTTCACATGCTGCGTCCACTTCCTCTCTGTTTCTTCAACTCACTATAAACAGATTTACATTAAGGTCTTCAATGTCTTCTTTGTTGCCAAGATTTTAGTAACAGAATTATATCTTATATATGTATACTTATGTGAGAAAGCAGGACATAAAATAGTTTTCCCCCAAGTAAACTCAACTATGTAAGAAATTTTTATGCAGAGAAAAAAACTTGTAATACAAGAAAATTTTAAGTTACTTCTAGGTAGTTGGATGACTGGTGAGTTTTATTTTCTTGTTTCTTTTTTAAAAAATGTCTTCAATTTTAACAAGAATTTACGTTGATATTAGAACACATTACAACGTTAATTAGAAATTCTCAACTTACATTTTCTAAGAGAGGAAGGAAAGTTAAGAAATGACAGTCACGAGCCCCTGGGCCATTTCATTTCACCGAAAGGCTCAAAGAACTGGAGGGCGTAACCCAGATTCCCTAGGGCAGGCGCTCCCGCCGCCACGACTGGATACCTGGTAGGACAGTTTTCTCTTAAGAAGGCCCTCCTTCCCCTTTCGCTCATCCCAAATGACTTCTGAGCGTCTCAGCTCAGGCTAACGGCGCCAAGCTGCTGATAACCGTCAACTGCCTCCGGTTGCCCTGGTAACAGGCGGCGACCCAACCAACCCCACTCCCGTAAGTCTTCCCAGAATGCTTCGCGCCTTCTCTCATTCACTTCCGGGCTTGGAGGGCTGACTCCTACCGGAAGTAGATGCCTGTGGTTCGGGCTGCGATTCCCAGCGGTGTGGGATTACTGGACCGAGTGTGGCATATTCCTGCGGAGAGCGGTGGAGACTGTTTTCTTCTTTTCCAACATTCAGAATGATTGGCTCGCTAAGGAAAGGCTGTAATCTCACCAAATTTTTGGTGGCCCTCTAGAAGTGGATTAGAGGTTAGTTGCGACAAAACAAAGAAAGCAATTATATGCAACTTCATTTGTTGATGTGATATATTTAAGCGACTTCAAACAACTTAACTTCCTATAAAAAAGCAACTATTTTTGCTTTAGAAAATGAAGGCGAGCACACCTACACAACAGAAACCCCAAATTTCATCCACCAAGGAACAATCACTGAAAACACTTTGAAGCAGTCTTCGAGACCCTCTCTAGGCATATAACAAATTTCAAACTGTAATCACGTTGCATATGCTGTTTTGTAACCTAAAAAACTTTAATGAACATGTTTCATTAAGAAAAAACCAAAATGATTGCATGTTTTCCATTGTACTTTTTGTTGGACATTTAAACAGTTTCTATCTCTTTTGTTCTTAATTAGTACTGCAATGGAGAGATGAAAATCTTTCTAGCAAAATCTTTGACCATGCTCTCATTTCTTTGTGTGATTGTTTTTCTCTTTTTAACGTAGTCACTTGTATTTGCACTTCCTTATCTCTCCCCTAATGTCTTCCCATCCCACTCCTATTTTTTATACTGTAAATGAAGTTAAACATACGGCATCCAAAGCCTACTCAATTTTTTAACGTTTACCTTTTTGATTATAAAGATAATACATACTTATTATAGAACATTAGGAAAATAATAAAAATATTCTAATATCTAGACAACTACTGATCATATTTTGGCGTACAGTTTTCTGTCTCTGTTGCCTTGAATGAAAGCAATGAACATTGAAAAAATGTTTGCTAATTTGGTTGGAGGAAAATGACAGCTTTTAATTTGCATTTCTTTGCTTATTCATGTAGCTGAATAATATTAAGAATGTTTACAGTCTATGATCCATTTCAGGCCCCATCTTCTCTAAATAGGCTTCTCTGAGAATTCCAGACTAATTATACTAATTTGTAATGGTCTAGTTTTCCATATGTGTATATTTTGGTTCCCTAACTAGATTGAGAGCTAGTTGTGTGGTCCTGGATAAATGATTCAATTTTGCTGAGCCCACTATCTTTATCTGCAAAATATAGTGGTAATAATACTTACTATGCACAGTTGTGGTAGGGATTAGAAATAATGTATCTCAGATGAGCTCAATAAAAAGTAGCTTTTTTTAAACTTATAGCTTTAGCAGTCTATGTACATAGGAAATATTCATAATTTTATCATATTTCAAATGAATGAATAATCCTAGTATCCCACTCAATTTCAATATTTACTGAGCACCTATGACATATAGGTACTGTCTTTAATCCTCAACGTCTCTTGAGCCTTTCTGATTTAGACACATTTCTCACATAAATCGTACGCTCCTCTCAACCTCAGCAGTTCTCTTATTATCCTGTTTCTGCCACCACTATCTGGCCCATCATAGTAGGTGCTATGTGTGAGCTGAATTGAGTAATTTAGTGGGCAAAGAGACCACAAATTATTTAAAACCTGTCAGGCAGTGATGAAGCCATAATAGGTAAAGAGTACTTTATACATTGGGGAGGTCAGGAGAGATTAATTTTGATTAAGGTGTCTTGGAATGCCTTATGGATGAGGCAGATTAAATCAGGACCTGGATCATAAGGACTGAGGAAAGGGGCTTAAAGATGGAAGTATGAGTTAAAGTTGGAGGTATAAGTAAACAGGTTGTGTTTTGTTACGTTGACAAAAAAGCTAATCCATAGCCTATCTAAGAAAGAAATGGAAAATATTATTTGAGCCAATTTGAGGATTATAACCTGGGAGGCAGTCTTTTAGAAAGCTCTGAGGACTGTTCCACCGGTTAGAGGTCATAGCGCAGTTATGTTTTTGAGACAAAGGGTTATACAGTCAAATGACTTATTGACAGTTTACACAGTAAGTACCAGGTCTGCAGGGTTAAAGCAAGTAGTAAATTATCCTGATCCTTTACGAGATTAAGGAGGAATGTTTTCTCCTAAGGAGGTCTGATTAATGCAGATGAGCAATACACTCTAAGGGGGAGGGAAGAGACCCAAACTGGCAGAGAAAAATTTTGTTTAAATTTTCATTATCTTGCCATAAAATATGAGTTTTATTTCATCAATTATCAGAGAGTTATTTGGGGGTGGCAAAAGAGTAGGGCGGGCAAATGGGCCTAGATGAGGCATAAAAAAAGTAGTTGGGGGCTCAGATTTTTGATATAACCAGTTTTTATAATTGTTGCTTTCAAACGTTTCTGAGAAGCATTTTCTCCCATACGGCTTGGGACATCAGTAGAGAGGTGGATCAGAGACTGCATTTAACCAGCTGGTGGACAAGGTAGGGACTGGGAAGATGGCGGAAACCATCAGTAGAAGGGTATTTAACAGGCATTATTGGCCAGGAGGTAAGGAAGGAGTATCCATGACGAGGCGGGACTGCGGAACGAGACTTTTGGGGACCACACAATCACATTGAGGGACGAAGCCCACATCAGGACGGTTGTAGCCTGCGAAGGCACTTGCCAACCCCACCTCTGCCAGCCTGCACTTGACCCAGAGTCCTCTACGGGTCCGGACCTCTCGCCCCGCTCAACGCCGCGCGGCCCGCCCCGCCCCACCCGCGCGGCCCGCCCGCGCGTTCCTTCCCGCCCTGCCCCGCTCTCGTCTCGCCCCGCCCCGCGCCTCGCCCCACGCCTCCTCTCACGTCCCGCCTCGCCCCACGCCTCCCGCCCCGCCCACGCGTTCCTTCCCGCCTTCCCCGCTCTCGTCTCGCCCCGCCCCGCGCCTCCTCTCACGTCCCGCCTCGCTCCACGCCTCCCACCCCGCCCGCCCCGCCCACGCGTTCCTTCCCACCCTGCCCCGCTCTCGTCTCGCCCCGCCCCGCGCCTCGCCCCACGCCTCCTCTCACGTCCCGCCTCGCCCCACGCCTCCCGCCCCGCCCACGCGTTCCTTCCCGCCTTCCCCGCTCTCGTCTCGCCCCGCCCCGCGCCTCCTCTCACGTCCCGCCTCGCTCCACGCCTCCCGCCCCGCCCCGCCCACGCGTTCCTCCCCTCCCTGCTCCGCTCTCGTCTCGCCCCGCCCCGCGCCTCGCCCCATGCCTCCCGCCCAGCCCGCGCGCCCCGCCTCGCCCACGCGTTCCTTCCCGCCTTCCCCGCTCTCGTCTCGTCCCACGCCGCGCCTCGCGTCCCGCCCCACGCCTCCTCTCAGTCCCGCCCCGCCCCGCGCCTGCGCGTCTCGCCTCTTCCCGCTCCCCTCGCCCCGCCCCGCCCCGCCCCTCCCGTCCCGCGCCTGCGCGTCTCGCCCCGCCCCCCGCGCCTCTTTCCCCCACCCCGCTCCGCGCCTTTCACCCCGCCCCGCGCCTTTCACCCCGCCCCATAGACGTCGCCCCGCCCCGTTGCCGTCACTCCGCCCAGCGCCTCTTGCCCTGTTCACAGTCCCTCTCCCGGCTTGAAGCCCTTTCCGGCCGTACGTCCTTGGCGCCAGGTCGGCCCGGCGGAGGGGAGGCATGGGCAGAGGGTAGGCTGGAGGGAGGTTACCTTCCCTGTTTCACTCCCAGCCCCCCGACGCGAGAGGAAGCAGCGGCAAGGTCCGCGGGCGGCATGGCAGGAGCTCCAGATGAGCGCGGGCCGGGCCCCGCGGCGAGGGAGCAGCTGCAGCAGCAACACGTCGGGTGCCGAGTCTTCTCCGAGCCGCCGGCTCAGGGGATGCCCCAGCAAGGGTTCCTCTCCAGTTTCTTCACCAGTAACCAAAAGTGTCAGCTTATGCTCCTGAAGACGCTGGAGACAAGTAGGAGCCGTGACCGGGAGGCGGGGCGTCTGGGGAGGTGGTGTCTGAGACCGGGTGGGCAGGGAGGGGCCTGGGCGCCCCTCGGCCAGGGGCTCTGGGTTCGGCCCCAGGGGTGGCGGGGGCTGAGTTCGGGCCCCTCGGCGTAGAGTCTAGGCAGATTGGGCACGTGAGGGCGGGAATGGGGGTCTGGGCCTCAGTTTCCCTAACAGAAGAGTTGCAGAGGGCCCTTTCAGCACTACACTTGTTTGTGGAATGAACGAGGACACTCATTGGTCTGACAGATCCTCTGATTTCTTAGGTAAATTATGCAGCAGTGTGGGGACTTGAGTGCAGGTGAAGCAGAGTTTTAGAGAGCCACGTTCATTAAGGCATACTGACTGCCGGCAGTGCAAAAGCAACAGTTTTACAATTGTGGTCTTCTTGGAAAGAGTTCTTAACCTTCACACATGGATGGACTTCAGAGTGTAGAAACTCCTGACGTGGACTACAAAACCGTGTGTGTATGCTCCTGAATGCATTTTTCTGGGGAGAGAGTCCATAGCTCCGTAATACTCTCAAGGAGGCCCACGACCCCCCAAAGGTTAAGAACCACTGCTGTGGGTTAAATAGGAATACCACCTGCTGACCAACTTCTCTCCAGTCCCAGGGACGTTGTCCCAGAGATTCCTTAACACTCTTACGTTGCCATAGACGTCCTAAGTTTACTTTCGATACATTTAGAAAATCAAAGACTTAAACTTATTTGTCCCAAAGCAGGGTTACTATTTCATAGCTGGGGCCAGTCGCAATTCAAGAATCAACCACCCAAAGATTTTCCAGCCTTGCTGCGACTCTGTGCATCTAGGGAATCAAGGGAGGTGGGAGGAGGAAAGGAAATAGCGGAATGGTGACATTGTATTTACTTTGGAAGGATGTATTGAACGCCTCGTAGGTTCTGGTATGGGAGAATACAGAGATGAGTTAGGACCTTGCCTTTAAGATGTTTCAAAGTGAAATGCAGTGGAAAACATGGGCTGCAGAATTAGACATGGGTTCAAATTCTGGTCCCTTTCCTTGTTAGGTTTGAAAGAGTGATTTAACTCCATGATCTCCTCTATCCTCATCTGCAGAACAAACAAAAAACAAAACAAAAAAAGGGAGAAGGAGGGAGGCTAAAAATATCTCTTTAAGCCTTGTCATGAGGAATAGAATTTACAAGTGTTAGGTGCCAGCATATCAGGAGCTGCGTAAAGAAAGGGTAGCTGTTCTTACAGCGGAGGAGCCGCAAAGTGGAGGAAGAGCTGAGACAGGATGTGAGGAGGGTGAGGGGCTGAACTTGAGCCTCAGGAGGAATTAACCCACCTTATCCCCTCAAGAGGAGGGCTGCTGGGAGAACCTGTTGGTATTAAAGCATCAACCTGCAGCTTTAAAATCCTATCCCTGGGGCGGGTATGGTGGGAGAACCCAGGCCTCATGGGAGATCTTTGTTTTCTTTTTCTCAAAATCAAATCAGTTCTAAATACTGCAGGTCCTTTTTGAAGTACCAAACGACTGTGCTCCCTGAGGAAAAAAAATTTTTTTTTAGAGTCGGGGAACTGTAGACTTTTGGAGCCACTTCAACTTTGTAAAACTTTGTTGCTTGAATAATAATGTGCTTGATATGGTGCCTAACACCCCATATACACTAAAAATACTTACCACTACTACCTGTTTTACTGTTAACACTATCATTTAAGAGGGGGCAGACTAGTAAAGCAGTAACTATGCCTGGCTTTCTCATCCCGCACTGCCTTTTCCTCGTCTGTTGTTGCTTTTCAGCACTTTAAAAAAGCGAACAAACTTGATTTCTTTCTTTTCCTATTTTTTCCCTTGTGTCATTTAAGTTGCTGTGCATTTGTACTCTCAGACAAGACTTCGGTATGAAAGTTGGTACTAGAGACATTTGGGTTTGTCGTAGTTTGCTGTAATTGTCCCAGGCTCATAGACTCTTAGAAATGGAGGACCCTCGGGAGTTGTCCAGGCCTTTCCACCCCCACCACTGACCAGAGTGTTTGCACACCTCTGCTGGAACAGGTGTTCTGTTCTCTGAGGTTCTTTGGGGCTACCCGGCTGTTGTACCGACAGCTTTAATTGTTGGAAAAACCCTTTCTCACGCTGAGTTGAAATCTGCCCCATGTAACTTCTACCCTTTGGTCCTTGTTCTGTCCTCTGAAGAAATGCTGACTGACTCTGTTCCCCTATGGCACCCTTTCAAATACTTAAAGCTACCATTCCTAGTTCTTTCTCTTTTCCAAATCCACAGATCCCTTTCTTGCTTCCAGTATAGTCCTGTGCTCTTCCAGTCACTTTCCCCCCCGGGAAGAGCTGCAGTTGGCAGGTCCTGTTTAGAGTGTGGTACTGTACTCAGAATGGGACGCTGCATATGGACCAGGACAGACAACCTGGATTCTATGCTGCTGCTTATTTCTATGGCTGTGGCCCAGATTCCCTTAGTCTTTTGGTGTATACTTTAATACATTGTGTTTGATCATTTAACTGGAAGGTATATTTGATATTATCTAAGATGTTCGGTGGTACCCATCTTGGTATTTGTGTTAGTGTCTCATTTCATTAAAGACTTGCTTTTATGTTAATTTAAGTTTGTCTTTTTACATTCATTTTTGTCAATTTTAAGATAGTATTACTTCACTAAGATTTGTGAGATACATTTTGATAATATCTTTTACTGCTATTTGAGTAACTTGATTGGTGCTATTTGTTCTAAATAGCATATGTAATTGAAACAATATCTTTCTAGATCCATATGTCAAACTTCTGCTTGATGCCATGAAGTATTCGGGTTGGTAAGTAAATCTTTTTGAGGTGCTGCTCTATATTCTGGCTGCTAAAAACAAAAAATAAAAAACTAAAACTACTTCAGACCCCAGGCCCTTGCCATATGGTAGGTGGTAGTGAGTGGCTGCACTCTCTCCAGGCAGGCCTGTTCTTTCTAGACCTCTTGTGCCCTAACTCCATGTCTCTGGCTCTACCATTCACCTCGGGTATCTAGGAAAGACAGGACTTAACATTTCCTTGTAAGTAATTACCAAACCTGGCTCTTCCACCACGCCACCCCCAGCACTGTCCTTAGTGGGGAAGAAATCTCAGTTTGTTATATGTGCAGGAGCCTTCCAGGTGTGTTTAACTTCGAGGGCATCAGAAGAGTGACTTCTGAGGTCCACTACTTAACATTCTGGCCCGAGGGCAGATACTCCAGTGTATTTCCAGTACAGTCTTAATTAGTCGACCAAATGCTTTATGGAATCATGGCATAGAATTTGAACTGGGATAGAGTTTGCAGAGACAGTTACCTCATTTTACAGACGAGAGACCTGAGTCCTGAAGGTGTTAAGTTGCTTTCCCAAGGTGTCATATGTGGCAGCGGTGGAGGGATGTAGGATCCGGGTCCCCTGTGCCCCGTGCACCCCACTTCTGGACTTTGTCTCTCTAATCCATTCTTGCCTTCTAGTGCTGTTAACAAAGAAAGGCACTTTTCTTGTGAAGATTGTAATGGGAATGTCAGTGGAGGCTTTGACGCTTCAGTGTCTCAGGTAGGCACTTTACTTGAGTTGCTTTCTTTCCTCCGGTTCTCCCTCCTGATATTTGCTGAGCGCCTTCCACAAGCTGGGCATTCTGTTCAGTGGACTGTGTGGGATTCAAAAAATGAGGTCGTTGTGATCCTTACTCTTAAGGCGCTTGCATTCTTACGGGGGAGCCAAGACATAAATGCAGACAGTGATAAAAATCGAGGCAGGTTAAACTCTTTTAGATGGGTGTGGTTACCAATCTGGGACAGTGACGTGATTGACTGAAAGATGCCAGCAGATTCGGCTAGAGGATGTAAAGCCTCTTCAGGGGCAAAGAGGGCAGAGACTGTTGCCCAAAGCAGGGGTAGCATGAACACAGGTGACGTGCTGGGAGCACACAGGGTGTATGTGGGGAGTGGCGTGTGGTGTAGTCCAGCTGGAGGGCAGGGATGCAGGGGAGCGGGGAGAGACAGGATTGGAAAGAAAGATAGCTGTATGCTGGGAGGCTCTGAAGGCTAAGCTAAAGAGTTTCACCTTTGCCTGGTGAGAAATGATACACCTTTGAAGACTGTTGATGAGGGGAGGGTGTTTTCTCATCCGTAAAATGTGGGTAATAATTGTATCTATCTTACAGAATGGTTATGAGAATTAAATGAGATTTCTCTTGTAAAGTGCTTACCACAGTAAGCAGAGTGAGCATTCAATAAATGTTATTACTAGTCTTAAGTCCCTGGAGGGTTTTGATTGAGTCTTGAGGGGTAGATGGATGTGTCACGTGATGAGGGTAGATGAAAGTGTTATAAGGAACTGTTTCCGTTATGAATATGTAACAGACGTTTGACTGCACCTAACTGCTCCGCGCTGGGGGATTTTATGTGCACTTTGGTTGTGTGTAGCTGTTTCCCAGTGAGCATGGGAGAGAGCGCTACAGCAGAGGGCTGGGACATCTGAGTGCTGGAGTCAGGCAGACTGTGAGTTCAAATCCTGGTTCCCCTGCTTGTTAGCGGTGGGGCTCGGGCAGGTGGTTTGTCTTATTCTCAGCTTCCTCATTTGTCAGTCGATAATCACAGCACCTGCCGCTCCCAGGGTGAGTCGTGGTAGCTTCATCCCCTTCTGGGCTTAAATAGAGTGGACGCTTTGAATCTTCAGCTTACTTCTCAGCAGTGTTACACACAGTTGGACACTCTGTTCTTCTCTTTTAAATTAAAAATTTTGTGAAGTATCTCATTCATATAGAAGAGTAAAAAAAAACTTAGATGTGCGCTCCCGGTCATAATAATAAAATGAACATCTGTGTAAGCGCCACCCAGATTTGAGAAATGGAACATTGCCAGGACTTCAGAAGCCTGTGTTGCCTGCTTGGATCACATTCGTCCTCCCTTCCTGATTCTGACCTCCGTGATAATCATCCCCTGCCTCCCTGTGGTCTTAGCATCTCTGTATACAGTCCGGCAACGTGTTATTTAGTTGCCTGCTTTTCAGCTTTATACTTAGAGTCATACATAATACTTTGTCATTTTATGAAATCCCAGAAGATATAGTCTTCAACTTAATTCTTTTGTTCAACATTGTGAGGTTCTTCTGCACTGTGTGTCCCTATGGTTTATTTAGTTTCACTGTTGTGTATTATTCCGTGCTATGTCTGTACTAGAGGTTAGCCCGCCTAATACCAACTGCTTCCAACTTTGTGATTGTGAACAGCGCTGCCATGAGCGTTCTTCACCTTCTCCCCTGGTGCACGTGGGTGAGAGCTGCTCCTCGGAGTCCACCTGGAGTGGAGTTGTGGGGTCACATCACATGCGTACCCCTGACTTTAACAGCTGATGCCAGTTTCTTGCCTTGGTTTCCTGTGTACAACACTCTCGGGGTTACTCCTTTGCTAGCTCACCTTCCTCTGCCAGCCCTTACATGTCAAAGTCCCGTAACCCTTGCTATTAGACCCCCTTCTCTTCTTGCTCTGTGCTCTGCCAAGGGGACCTCTGTCACTTTTCTAGGTCAGAGCTGTCTGGAATGCCGCATCCACATAGCCAGGGTGTTCACTGAACACCTACACTTGGATGTCTTAGAGGCACCTCAGACCTGACATGTCCAAGTCCACATTGGTGATTTTTACCATCCTCCATCCCCACCCAACCCGGTCTTTTAGTTTTGTGTATCTCTGTGAATGGTGCCACTCTTCGTCTTATTACCCAAGCCAGAAATTTAGGGGTCATCCTTGATACCTCTGATTCCCTTCCCATATTCTGTCCATCACCACATTTTGTCCAGTCTGTCTCCTACATACCTTTTTAGGCTCCCACCATCCTAGCTCGTGTACTGTCATCTCTTGCCTAGAATAGTTCCTTTGCCTTCAACTAGTCTCTCTGCATCCAGTTTTGATCATCTTTTGCTTATTTTTCCAACTGTGGTCAAAAGGGTAAAAACAAAATGAAACAAAAACACCCGCATTTCACCACTTCGTTTCAGTGACTTCCCACTGTTGGTCAGAAGAATGATTTGGCTCCTGCTGACCTCACCAGCCTAATGTCTTGCCTGTCGCCTCCAACTCTGTGCTTCAGCGCTACAGGCCTGCTTTCAGCTCGTCAAATGCTCTGTTCCCTCGGCCGTCCCCCTCCCTGTTGCACATGTTGTTCTGTCTGTCTGGAATGCTCTCTTCCCCTCTCCTCAAATGTAACTCCTATTCATCCGCTAGAGCCCAGTTCCAACATTCCTTCTGCAAAGAAACCTTTCCCAACCCTCCAGAGCGGGTTGGGCACTCTCACTGTATGTACTCCTGACAGGCTGGCTTTTTCTTTATGACAGCTGTCATTGCACGTGTTTACACATTTGATTAATGTCTATCTCCATTAGCAGATTATAAATCTAATAGGTCTGGGTAAATATTAGTTGAGTAAATGAATGTTGAATGAATGTTTATAAAGTATCTGGCACATATCCTAGCATCTTCACACAGTAAATTCACAGTAAGTGGAAACTATTATCATTAGGATCCCTCACGTCTGTATTATTCTTATAGGGTCCTGCCCCATGTGCTGTTGGCTTTTTGCACTTCTTTCTGAAGATCTTTCCGAGGACTTTTCCTGGCGATTCTAGTAGAATGGGACAGTAGTGGTCATTCATTGTTGATTCATTCCTCATTCAGATACTTGATAAGGAGCATTTTACATGTATTCTCATTTAATTCTCATAATTCTATAAGGTAGGTGCTTTAATTGTCTCCTTTTTATAGTTGAGGAAACTGAGGCACAGAAAGCCTAAGAAACTTGCCCAAGGTCGCTGAATTAGAGAAGGGTAGGGCTGGAATCTGAACCTCCCTGCTTCATTCCAAAGTCCACTCTCTTAATTGTAAGGCTGTGGAGCCCAGGACAGACCGGTACGGTGAACCCAGTGAAGATGGTATGTGAATAAATGTCCCTAATCCAAGTGCTGTGGAAGTCCAGAGAGCGGAGAAGGGGAAGTGAGGCACTGGGGAAGGCTCAACGGGGCCCGTTTGGTTAGGACCAGGCCTGGCTGGATGGGTTGGTGTGGGGTTTGCAGACAAGAGGGTGGAGGCACTCCAAGTGGAGGAGCCCCTCAGGTGAGAGAGAAGGTGGAATCCACGAGATGAGAGGAGACTTTAGAGATAATGGAACCTCTCTTGTTTTGGTGCCTCTTAGATTGTTTTGTGCCAGAATAATATCCGTAACCAGGCCCACATGAGCAGAGTGGTCACCCACGAGCTCGTTCACGCGTTTGATCATTGTCGCGCGCACGTCGACTGGTTCACCAACGTCCGACATTTGGCCTGCTCTGAGGTAAGTTCTGTGGTGGAAGATACCTTCTTTCCCCCGGAACATTGTGTGTTTGAACTTTTTATTCAAGTGTGATTCATTTAAACGCATTCCTTTTCTTGTCGTAATTCCACATTAGTCTTGAATTTCCATTTTTACTATTTTAACCATTTTAACTATTGCATACAATTTTTTAGATATAAGAGACATTTTAAGTATCTTTAGGATTGTCTTAAATGTAACCTTTAAATCCTAATTGTAGTGATGACTTTAATTATAACAATAAACTATTTTTCCTATGGAATAAACCATATAATGTAAAAAATATAGTTAACATTTACTGAGGGCTGTGTGCCAAACCTGTTCTGTTTGTGGATTTTATGTAACCCTCACAATGGCCCATTGAGGTGGCCACTGTGATCCCCGTGTTATATGTGCAAGTGAGGTGGTTTCGATTCCCCGTAGGCAGTAAGTGGCAGAGGCAGGATTACAACCACGGTTCTTGACTGGTTTGCTGTGCTGCCTTCCGTAGGTAAAGCTTCTTGCCTTCCCTGGAGTAAAACATTTAGTCTCAAAAAACACAGCATAGAAAGCTATTCATTACTAAGCATTTTGGATTGCTCTCAAAGTGCACATGTGTATATCCTCCTAGAGAGACATTTGTGTTTCATATTTGCATTTCATTGATTCAAGAGTACAGTGTCCTGAGAAGTTAAAAAAACTAATATAAATTCCAGGCTTATATTTTATAACTTAAGATTATTTTCTCTTTCCCTTGAAATTAATAAGCAGCCCCACTACATCTAATTATAACTCATTATTTGTAGAGAAGCCTGAAACCTGACTTTTTAAATATTTATCTCTCTTGAGTATTAGGAGAATTAATGCCAGTTAGCTAGTTAAAGTGTGTTAAGTCCTTCGAGCTCCTCAGAGGAACACAGCCATGTTATTATAGAGGTAACAAGAAATGGGCCATTCTGATTGCAGTCAATGAGTGAAAACGTGGCTGGGTTGGTTATAGAATCTGTGTGGGTAATTCCACAACATTTTTACCAATTAAAGCTGCTTTTTTTTTTAACTTTTTTTATTGAGTTATAGTCATTTTACAATGTTGTGTCAAATTCCAGTGTAGAGCACAATTTTTCAGTTATACATTAACATACATATATTCATTGTCACATTTTTTTGCACAGTGAGCTACAAGATCTTGTATATATTTCCCTGTGCTATACAGTATAATCTTCTTTATCTATTCTACATATGCCTATCAGTACCTACAGATTTTGAACTCCTAGTCTGTCCCTTCCCACCCCCCGCCCCCTTGGCAACCATAAGTTTGTATTCTATGTCTATGAGTCTGTTTCTGTTTTGTATTTATGTTCTTTTTTTTTTTTTTTTTTTAAGATTCCACATATGAGTGATCTCATATGGTATTTTTCTTTCTCTTTCTGGCTTACTTCACTTAGAATGACATTTCTCCAGGGACATCCATGTTGCTGCAAATGGCGTTATGTTGTTGGTTTTTATGGCTGAATAGTATTCCATTGTATAAATATACAACATCTTCATTCAGTCATCTGTTGATGGAAATTTAGGCTGTTTCCATGTCTCGGCTATTGTAAATTGTGCTGCTGTGAACATTGGGGTGCAGGTGTCTTTTTGAAGTAGGGTTCCTTCTGGATATATGCCCAGGAGCGGGATTCCTGGGTCACATGGTAAGTCTATTCCTAGGCTTTTGAGAAATCTCCATACTGTTTTCCACAGTGGCTTTCCTTGCTTCCCTCTCCCACTCTTAATAATTTAGATGTCTTCTTTTACAATTTTGTGTTTATTCTATTTGTAATTCATGGTAGTTATCTCTTTTCCAGTTACGAGTTTCTCATTTTTGTAGCATCTTGTTTCTTTTCTATTTAGAAATATTTCTTTTAGCATGAGTTTAGTGTTGCTAAACTCTTAGTTTTTGCTTGTCTGGGAAGTTCTTTATCTCTCCTTCTATTCTAAAGGACAGCCTTGCTGAATAGACTATCCTAGGCTGCATCTTTTTTTCATTCAGGACTTTGAATATATCTTGCCACTCCCTTCTGGCCTGAAGAGTTTGTGTAGAGAAATCAGCTGAGAGCGTTATGGGGGTTCCCTTGTAACTCATTCTTTGTTTTTCTTTTGCTGCCTTTAGGATCATTTCTTTATCCTTGACTCTGGCCATCTGGATTATGGTGTGTCTTGGTGTGGGTCTGTTTGGGTTCTTCCTGTTTGGGACCCTCTGAGCCTCCTGTACTAGGATATCTGATTCCTTCTTTAACTTTGGGAAGTTTGCAGTCACGATTTCTTCAAATACCTTTTCAATCCCCTTCGTTCTTTCTTCCCCTTCTGGGACCCCTATTATGTGTAGATGGGCATGCTTTATATTATCCCATAGGTCTCTTATATTGTTTTCATTGTTTTTTTATTTGTTTTTCTCTCAGCTGTTCTGATTGGGTGCTTTCTGTTGTCCTGTCTTCTAGGTCACTTATTCGTTCCTCTGCATTATGTAGTCTGCTTTGCACAGCCTTTAGGTCAGCTCTCATCTCAGCAAATGAGTTTACTAATTCTGCTTGGTTCTTCTTTATAGCTTCTATTTCATTTTTGACATATTTTATACTCTAAAGACTATTTCTTTTAGTTCCTTCAGTACTTTGATCACTCCTTTTTTGAAATCTTGATCTAGTGGACCATCAATGTCTATTTCCTTGCTCGTGCTTTCAGGGGATTTCTCTTGATCTTTTGGTTGGGAGTGGTTCCTCTGCTTTTTCATATTGCTCCTATCTCTCTGGCACTGTGGCCGATGGGCAAGCGGGTCACTCCCCCTCCCGATGCTGCAGTCAGATGCTGCACTCTGCCCAGCACCGTGGTAAGGTGCTGTGTTCCTGCCAGGAAGGCGGGTGGCTGCCTGCCCTCTCCTGGCACCTGTTGCTCCGCTGCTCTGTGCAGCTGCCTGCTCTGCCTCGGGTCAGCGCTCCGTAGGCGGGCTCGGGGAAGACCGCGGAACAGCCCCGCCCCAGCTCTGTGCCAAATCTCAGCTCCTTGTTTGCCTTGGCGGCACGAGTTCTCTGAGGTGCCAGGGCAGAAAGATCCTATCTGCCTTGGGCTGTAAACAAGTCTCAGTCCTGCCTGGGAGGTTGTGGAGCCCCTGGGTGCGGCCCCGCCCCTGCCTGGGCATTGCACACAGGGAGGAGATGGTGGCTGTGGCTGCACCCCACCTCTCTTCTCACGCGAAGCTCCAGTAACAGCGTCACAGGTCTGAGGACACAAAGGCTACGGTGCTCTTCCCGCCAGGGCACACTAGCCTTGTTGCTTTGCTTTTTTCGCAATTTATGGGGGACCGAGGTAGTTCAGCTCTGTATCTCCTCCCAACCATGGCACGCAGCCCCCTGCAGTCCCCCAGGGCTGCCTCAGTGCAGCCGCCCCAGTTCTCCGCCCGGCTCAGGTGGCCTGTCCCAGCCCCCAGCTGCTGGCTTGTGTCTTGGGCTGGGTGTCGTGGGGACCCTCTGTGCCCATTTAACTTAGTTCTGTTGGTCAAGGGGTGCTCGGAGCAGATCTGAGCCTTGGAGGCTCCCCCTCTGTCCTCTTGGCCTCTCCATTGGAGAGGGGAGACCCAGCGAATGAGCACTATTCCTCCTTTGCCACTCCCTCCCCGTGGGACCGGTCCCACACTGTTTTGTTTTTTCTTCTTTCTTTTTTCCTTTTCTCCTACCAGATTTTTGGCGTCTTTGCCTTTTGAAGAGGGCGATGTTCTGTCGGAGTTTGGCAGGTGCTCTGGTTGGCTGAGTGGGTCCATAGATGTGAGTTTTGGTGTATTTGTGGGAGAGGGTGAGCTACAAGTGTCTTTCTACTCCACCATCTTGCTTCTCTCTATTCCTAGTCTTTTGAGGAATCTCCATACTGTTTTCCACAGTGGCTGCACCAAACTGCATTCCCACCAGCAGTGTAGGAGACTTCCCTTTTCTCCACAGCCTCTCCAGCATTTGTCATTTGTGGACTTTTGAATGACGGCCATTCTGACTGGTGTTGGTGATACCTCATCGTAGTTTTGATTTGCATTTCTCTGATAATTAGTGACACTGAGCATTTTTTCATGTGCCTTTTGATCGTTTGTATTTCTTCCTTGGAGAATTGCTTGTTTAGGTCTTCTGCCCATTTTTGGATTGGGTTGTTTGTTTTCTTCTTATTAAGTCGTATGAGCTGCTTATATATTCTGGAGATCAAGCCTTTGTCAGTTTCATTTCCAAAAATGTTCTCCCATTCCATAGGTTGTCATTTTGTTTTTCTTATGGTTTCCTTTGCTGTGCAGAAGCTTGTAAGTTTCATTAGGTCCCATTTGTTTATTCTTGCTTTTATTTCTATTGCTTGGGTAGACTGCCTTAGGAGAACATTTTTGAGACGTATGTCAGATAATGTTTTGTCTATGTTTTCTTCTAGGAGGTTTATTTTATCTTGTCTTATTTTTAAGTCTTTGATCCATTTTGAGTTGATTTTTGTATATGGTGTAAGGGAGTGTTCTAGCTTCATTGCTTTGCATGCTGCTGTCCAGTTTTCCCAACACCATTTGCTGAAGAGACTGTCTTTATTCCATTGTATATTCTTGCCTCCTTTGTCAAAGATTAGTTGACCAAAAGTTTGTGGGTTCATTTCTGGGCTCTCTGTTGTGTTCCTTTGGTCTATATGCCTGGTTTTGTACCAATACCATGCTGTCTTGATGACTGTAGCTCTATAGTATTGTCTGAAGTCTGGGAGAGTTATTCCTCCAGCCTGTTTCTTTCTCTTCAGTAATGCTTCGGCAATTCTAGGTCTTTGATGGTTCCATATAAATTTTATTATGATTTGTTCTAGTTCTGTGAAATATGTCCTGGGTAATTTGATAGGGGTTGCATTGAATCTGTAGATTGCCTTGGGCAGTGTGACCATTTTAACAATATTGATTCTTCCAATCCAGGAGCATGGGATATCTTTCCATATTTTTAAGTCTTCTTTAATTTCCTTAATCAGTGTTTTATAGTTTTCTGTGTATAATTCTTTCACCTCCTTGGTTAGATTTATTCCTAGGTATTTTATTACTTTGGGTGCTATTTTAAAGGGGATTGTTTCTTTACTTTTGTTTCCTGTTGATTCATCGTTAGTGTAAAGAAATGCAACTGACTTTTGACCATTATTCTTGTAACCTGCTACCTTGCTGAATTCTTTAATTATTTCTAGTAGTTTTTGTGTGGACCTTTTAGGGTTTTCTATATATAGTATCATGTCATCTGCAAATAGTGACACTTTTACCTCTTCTTTTCAAATGTGGATCCCTTTTATTTCTCTCTCTTGCCTGATTGCTGTGGCTAGGACTTCCAAGACTATGTTGAACAGGAGTGGTGATAGTTAAAGCTGCTTTTTATCTTAAAGATACATCAAATTAGAAAATATGTCCTAACCTCAGGCTGTTGTGTTCATAGCATGACCCGTCTGGAATGTTCTTGGTGCTTTGAACCACTTAATTTCTCACAGGCCAATCAAGGCCTTGGCGGAAGGTCACAGAGTTACACAGGTTTAAGGGAAGGTCCAAGACAGTTTCAGTGATTTGGGCTAGGAGGCCTGGGAGGTTCATGTGCTTAAAAAGTGTCTTAGATACTGATATATTCAAGTTTTTTAGGGGGTGAGGGGTGGTAATTGGGCTTATTTATTTATTTGTAATGGAGGTACTGGGGATTGAACCCAGGACCTCATGCATGCTAAGCACACGCTCTACCACTGAGCTATACCTTCCCCACTGCTGTATTCAGTTTTACGCCCATATTGGAACTCAACTTGTAGATCTTTGGAAGAATACTTTCTTGAAGTCCTCATGGTAATTTCTAGAAGTGCTTGTATCATATAGAGAGCACAGTCTTTGACTCAGAGGTCCAGCTGAGGTTCCAGAAGTAAGGCTCCAGCGTAAAGGTCTGAAAATTCCTTTTGGTAGGTGATTGCCCCTCGTATGTTTGATGTTGTCTAGCATAGCTCGTGGATATTTGCTCTTTTTTTTTTTTTTTTAACTTAAGAACTACTTAAGGCAGTAGAGTTAAAAATTTAAGTCTTACAGATACTCTGCTCTCAGAAGAACATGCCGATTTTTTATTCTTTTACAATTAAACAAGTGCTTGTTTTCTTTTTGTTTTTCTTCTGTCTTTGTGGTAGGTTCGAGCTGCTAACCTCAGTGGAGACTGCTCACTTGTCAATGAAATATTCAGGTTACGTTTTGGATTAAAACAACACCACCAGGTAAAACCTAACACCTGAAATCATTTCCCCTCAAGAGTGCTATGAGTAGAAATAACAAATAGAGAAATGAGAAGTACATTTAGTATTTGAAATTTGACAAAACTGCTTCTATGAAAGGAGTACAAAATATATACCGCTTAAGCCAAGTAGATGAAGTTCAGTTCCACCATCAAATTGTAGGCGAGGCGATGGCCCCATGACTGAGTGAGAGGGTTTTATAGTGACGAGAGCGTGGGCTCGCTCTTGGGACACTTCTGGGTGGGGCAGATGAAGGACAGAAGTGAAGTCACAGCCGGTCTTACTTTTATCCCAGCAGACCTGGGCTTACACATGAAACCAGCACAGCGCTCTCGAGACAGGAGAGCGATGCCTTTGAGAACAGACCGCACTCAGCTCCGGCTGTGGCTGTGTCGTAGCGCGCCTCCTACGGCTGTGTGACGTGACGGCAGAGCTTTGGCTCGGCGCAGACTTGATAATGAGCTGAGCTGAGAGACATTTTGTAAACAACACAGAACAGAAACACAAAAGAAAACTAGAGGCAAGATCATCCTGCTAGAAAGCTTTTAAGGTCCATGATCAATGGATGGACGGGGGAGAGGGGGTTTAGAACGGATGGACTGATAGAGAATGTGGGCGGTCCTGCCCACAGCAGCCCAGGGGCTCTGTGTTCACACGTGGAGAGAGGCCGGTCGGAGGCTGTCTATGGCCAGAGGTTGCCGGGCCAGTTTGTGAGGTGCATGGGCCTCAGGATCGCAGGTGCAGCCAGATGCAAAAAGGACAAGCTTGGAACAACAGCAGGGAGGCCCTGGGTTCTCTAGAGGAGAGAGGAACTCAGCTCTGGGAAGGAAGGCCGACAGCCACAGCGAACCATTGGGAGAAACTGTGAGCTTACCGAATGGGAGCTGGAAGGCAGACCTGGGCCTGGGAGGGGCGGCTACTTGGACTGGGCTGTGAGGCGTTCAGGCTGTGCCAAGTCAGCGGAGGGTCACTGGCTTGTCTTGTGCCGCGTGTCTTCTGTGCCCTCGAGTCCCTGCTCATCTGGTAAATTCAGCCCGGGCGGCATTTGAATGGGCTGTGTGTTCTGGCTGTCAGTGGGCAGGGTGGAAGTAGCGTGCCCATCAGCACATCCCAGAGAAGAGGCTGAGGCAGGTAAAGCATGAGGTCCGAGGCCCAGAGTCTGAAAGAGAAGTCTGTGCTCCTTACATTGGATAGAGCAGCAGAAAACGGTCAGAACTAGCGCTGGATGGAACATCTATGGGGGTGACGGGAGCCAGTGCGGGGAGAAGAGGCCCTGGGTTTGTGCAGCATGTACCCAAGAAATGCAAACGTCAGTTACAGTGACTCACTGTAAAATTGCACACTTTTAGCAGAAATCTATTTCATCTGGAAATAAGTTAATCTGAATTGTGATCTACTCTTGTGCCTCCTGACCTTGGAGGCTCAGTAGGCAGACAAATGTTTACTACTGTGTTAATGCCTGGAGGGGAGACCTTTCTTCTCTCCGGCAGTTGCTGTCATGGCTCTAGGCGGTTCTTCCTCTCCTTCTTATTCCTCTAAACCTCGGGTTTATTTTTTAAATTGGCATTTGATTTCAGGCTGAGAAGCACTGATTTATATTCCTGTATTCATGAACGTGCTGATCAGGCTGGAGTAAAACTGGGCACATACAGAGAAAACTCCGTGATGGACGGGGTGCACAGCCATCAGAACCCATGTCTGGTGGTTTTTCAGGAACACGTTGAATGCCATTTTGATTTTTAGTTTGGGCCTGTGGAGAAGGAAGCAGATTTAAAGCTCTTCAAGAATTAGAATGGCCAACCTTACATTTCTTAAAATATTAGAATACTGAGAACTTCTAGTCTATCACTATGTAACATTAAGTAAATTATTTTCTTAGGTAGAGAATTAAATGCCCATGCAAAGAACAATCAGGACGAAAAAAGTTGTTTGATTTTCTTTTTTTCCCTGAAAAATGAGGACACCTTCAAATTTTGTGTGTATGTATGTGTGGTTTCCTGTTCCCCTCCCAGGAAAAGCTACCTAGCATTGGTCAGCGCAGAGTTAGGGGAGAGAGGCACAGAGTAAAGTGTATTTCAGATTTATTGAAATTAAAAAGAATTCAACCAGAACTTTATTTATAGACTTAAAAAAATAATTTTGTAAATTTGGAGTTACTGTTTGGCAGACAGCGTCTAGAACTTCCAAGAATGACGTCCGCTTATATTATTGGGAAAGATGAGGAGAGGGAGGAGGTCATCCTTACACATAAATACTTTTAGGTTGAGCTGAACATGCTCCATAATTTAATGTTGCTTCTTTGGAATGACAGAAATTAATAAAACAGTGTGAGAAGAAATTAATTTTGACTGTGGTTTAGACATTATATACAATGTTATATTTTATGATTAAGTTTTTATATCAAATTAAAGCCACACACTCCTCTTTCTCCTTAGACTTGTGTGCGAGACAGAGCCATTCTTTCTATTCTAGCTGTTCGGAACATCAGCAAGGAAGTCGCTCAGAAGGCTGTTGATGAAGTTTTTGAGTCTTGTTTCAATGACCATGAACCTTTCGGAAGGATCCCACATAACAAGACGTATGCAAGACACGCTCACAGAGACTTTCAGAACCGGGATCGGTACTACGCAAACATATGAATATGAAGACAACGACGTGTTATATCACAGAGCTTCAGCGAGCATGAGGAAGGTACGGCTCCCCGGTGGACAAACGTGTAAAACGTAAACGGTCAGTTAAATACTGAGGAGACACAGAAGATGCTGACTGTAGCACATGATCAGAAAAAGTAACTGTGCTGAAAAATGAAACCGCCTTGAACTCCAAGGCAAAAATTATATCTTTGTAGTTAACCATTTGGTAAATAAGGCAAATAAATTGCATTTCAATATTTTCTACAATGTACTTGTTTTTTATTTGTGTTTTATTTTTTATTATCGTGATTTGTTTTTATAACATATGGTTCTTTTAAAATTTGATTCTGAAACCTGTGAAGTGTGCCCTTTGTACGATGTCAAGGTGACCACTGTTTACCTTACACGTAAAGACAGATGGACCGATCTCATGAGAGGACATTTATTGAAATGTTGTGGTTGACCTGCAACATTATGTTAGTTCCTGTCATACCACATCATTTCTCTCCTCCCTCCCCCCTGGAAACCACCTATTTGTTCTCTGTATTTATGACTCTGTTTTGATGTTTGTTCATTTGGTTTTTAGATTCCACATATAAGTGAAGTCACACAGTGTTTGTCTTTCCCCGTCTGACTTGTTTCTCTGAGCTGACAGTCCTACCACCAGTGCACAAGGGTTCCTTTTCTCCACATCCTTGCCAACACTAGTCATTTGTTGTTTTTTGAATGATAGCCACTCTGACAGGTGTGAGGTGATGTCTCACTGTGGCTTTGATTTGCATTTCTGTGATGATCAGTGATGTTGAGCATTCTTCACGTGCCTGTTGTCCATTTGTATGTCTTTGTGATTTGAGTTACACACATGTATCCATTGTCAAAGTGGTACAGTCAATATTTATGCATCTCAATATATATAAAATCTATCTTAAAAAATAATTGAATGGTGGGTGGCGAGTGGGTGGAGGTGCAGATTAAACAAGATGGCAGAGTGTTGACAACTGTCAAAACGGATTGGTGGATACAAGGATATTCATTGTACTACTCTGTACTTTGTAAATGTTTGAAATTTTTCACAATCTTTTTTTTTTTTAAAACTGAGGGAAATGAGGTAAACATTAATATGCACTGAATTCTAAATGCTATAATCTTGTTTTTATGAGGACTGGTATAACCACACATTCTTTGCTAGGCAGAAAATTGAGTGCTAAACAATTAGAAAGTTACTGTTTTGTTCATATCTGCCCTTGGGAAAGAGAAGGAAGGGCAGACTGAAGAACGAAGCAGAATAATCTTGGTCTGCTGCAATCAGACCATGCTATTTCAACTATTCAACTTCCTCTTCTCAAGGGGATAGAGATATCCAGCCAAGATATTACCAAACCTAGTTATTTGTTAATTAAACTCACTTCAGAGCAATACCCTGAGTGCATAATTAATTAAATGTTAATTTATGTTGATGATAATATTGCACTTGAATTTTGAAACTTTTTCTGAATTTAAAATATTTGAGAACCAAGAGCTAAGCATTCTGCTAATAACCTGCATTTTTTCACATTATTTTCTTCCTTCTTTCTCATCCCAGCTGATTTTTACCTCCAACTATTCTAACGCCAGTGTTAGAGTTCCCAAGAGTAGAATTTGGTTCTACAGAAATTACCAAGGATACTATTTATTCAACAGGTACCAAGGCCAAGTTGAAAAAATTAATCATGCGACATCCTAAGTGGCAAGTGGCAGCTTCTCTGAGTACTAACTGTATTCATACTGTCTCACATCCAAGGTGGTAAAGGGGGAAAAAAAATCAAACTGGGTCAAGTAAACTCCCCTAACATAATGCTTCTTTTTCTGAAAATTAGTGAGTTACAGAGTCCCAGAGCAAAGGCCAAAGATGTATGTATGTACCTTCCAAATCTGGATCTTCAGGGTCAAAGCCAGTCATGTCTGGAGGGCCAGGCTGGCCACGGGAGTGGCCCTTATTATAGTCACGTGGCTGGACTCAGGGCTCACTTAGGGAACCACCGGTCCCTCTCATTCTCCCAACCACTGCGTGAGGCGGAGAACCAATCTGAGGGAAAAAGTAGACTGCATTAACTCAATACATATTTATTAAGCACATACTGTCTGTCACGTACTGATGCGGTCACTAGGGATACTGAAATGACCATCAAGCGCTGGAGCTTTATTGTGGGCTATAATTGCACCAAGAGGAAGAAGTGAGGGTGATTTGGGGACATGTAATTTCACACCCAACCTAGAGGAAGTGACATTTAAACTGAGGCCTGAGTATGAGGAGGAGCCAGCAAGTCAAGGGGGTAGAGAAGGAGGCTTCCAGACAAGAGGAGACCCTTTGTGCGAAGGCCTTAGAAGGGAGCAGGGACAGTGTGGAACAATGTACCTGGTTCCCAAGGAAACTGGTACCCAATTCCCAGGGAGGGGAGGAGCTCTGTGGCTGAGGGTCAAATGAAAAAGGGAAACAGTGGGAAAGAATACAATAGTCTGTAATTGATTTGGAGAAAACTGGAGACATCTGGAAAAAATTAAGTTGAATCCCTAACTCATTTCTATACCAAAGTTAGTCTCAGAGATATAAAAGATGTTAATAGAAAAAGCCATAAAAGTACCAGTGCATGGGAGAATTTTTAAAAATAATCTTAGAATGGGATAGCCTAAAGTAACATGAAAATTACAAAATCATAAAAGATGATATTGATACACCTAACAGCATTTTTAATCTTCAAAAGTTAAATAAAAGATAACTATTTTCAACACTGTATCATGAAAGACGATGTTATTCATAATGAAGTGATGACTTTTTTACATCTATATAAAAAATAACAGAAAAATGAGCAAATAATGTGAACAGAAAATACAAATAGGTGCCTTTGAAAGCATGACTTGTGACCTTACTCATAATAAGAAGTGTGTAAACTGTGACTTACTGTTTTCACCTAAGAATTTTACAGAGGTCAAAAATGTGTTATACGTCAAACTAGAGAGCTTCTGCCAGCAAAGGGAGCCATTAACAAAATGAAAGGCGACCTAGCGAACGGGAGAAAATATCTGAAAATCGTGTATCTGATAAGGGGTTAATATCCAAAATATACCAAGAACTCATACAACTCAATAGCAAAAAAACTTGCCAAACAACCTGATTAAAAAAATGGGAGGAGGATCTGAAAAAACATTTTTCCAAAAAAGACATAGGGATGGCCAACAGCTACATGAAAAGATGCTCAACATCACTAATCATCACAGAAATGCAAATGAAAACCACAGTGAAATTATCACCTCACACCTGTTAGAATGACTATTATAAAAAAGACAAGAAATAATGTTGGTGAGTGTGGAGAAAAAGGAAACTTGGTGCACCGTTGGTGGGAATGGAAATTGGTGCAGTCACTTTGGAAAACAGTATGGAGGTTCTTTTAAAAATTAAAAATAGAACTACCATATGAGCCAGAAGTTCCATTTCTGGGCATTTATCTGAAGAAATGAGAGCTGAAAACATCACTGACCATACCTGTGCTCCAAGCAGGCCCTGCAACTTTGAAGGCGGTGGGTGGGGGAGACTGGTTGTCCAGTGAAACTGGAGGCACCATTTGTAATGCCTCTGCCTTCTCTGCTGAATCCTGCAGAAGACCTTATAAAGGCATTGTCAAAGGCAAAATATAAGTGCTTGAGGAAGAAATATTTTAATACCAATTCTCATGACTAATCCTGGAGAGATTTAAAGGCAACACTGTATGCACTGCTTTCTACAGCATATCCCCCTAGAACATTGTTTGAAGGCATTAGAAGATGACGGTAGCTGTTTCCATATTAAAATGTTACTGTGTCAGTCAAATGGATGGTTTATGAACCTGAAGGATCAAATAGTTTCATTTAATTGTATTCACCAAATTGATTTCTAAACCAGCAGAATTATTTGCAGTGTTTAAGAAGTCATTATGCTCCACCCAAGAGAGGTAAATGGGTCACCTTGGGATTTGCAGCTGATTTTCCTTTATGACAATACGGTGGGAACCAAGTCATGTGTCCTAAAGAGACTTTCTCAGCAAGGTTCACCAAACCTATCTTGATTAATTTTTCAAAAGCATATGAGGAGCTTTACCAATTACTTTTAAGGGTTGAGTTGATCAGCTTCACACGGTTGTACAATCTGCGTATTGCTTTAAGCTCCAACAGGCTAAAATGGTTAAAAAAGGTCTGATGGAAGTGAACTATGAACTAAATTCTAATATGATCTAAACTTGTATGCTTTAAATTACTGCATATTTGTGATGCTGCATATAAAATGAGCTAATGCAAATTCTCATACCATTTCTGCAAAAGTAGCCTGGGAGCAAATATTAACTCCTTTTTGCCAGTAAGAGATACTGTGACAGAAAACAGGAAGATGACTGAAGATGATGCAGTAACCCAATGTGGAACTATTAAGGTAAGTTTTTCTCTCAGCTTCCCTCCCTCCTTCATTTCTAGGGCAGTTACCATTACAGTAATGTGGTTGTAAGTTATCTGCATTTTCAGTTCACACAGGTATCTCTGTAATACTGTATTGAAACAAGTTGCCTTTTCTTTTGTGGCCTCTCTTAAAATCTTGCTCCTCAAAGTGTGGTCCTTGGCCAGGCAGCAACTACATCAGCTGGAAACTAGAAACGTCCAAATTCTACTAAATCAATCTGCATTGATTCACATGCAAATCAAAGGTAATAAACACCCTCTGAAGCGACTTGATGGCCCTAGGAGACGTGGTTTGCCACCCTGGCTGCATATTAAAATTGCCTGGGCTGCTTTGAAACCATATGGTTCCTAGGGATCCCAGCCTCTGATTTAATTGGTCTGCAGGCAAGGCCCAGGTATCCTTGAGTTTTAAAGCTTCCACAGGTGTTTCTGCTCTGCAGGCTTGAGATTCCCTGCCTTAGAATCATGTTGCATCTAGGTGCCCTTATTTTCAAATTTACTATTCTGAAGACAAAGCAAAACAAAACATTTTATATGTTTTATATAGTATTTTTTCTTGCTACATAAAAGAAGACTAAGAATTCAGGATTTCTCTCATTCAGTCCATTCATTAGTTAAATAACTTTTTTTTTAAAGAACAAATGTTTTCAATCTCATGCCTAGCTGACCCTGCTAATTCAGTCTTTTGCTTTAAGCTTTGATATGTTGAAACCTGTTCAGTGTCTCAGGAAATGTGAGGGAAGAAATAAAAGACAGAGAGAGAGATGTTTTGCTTTTATTATTATGGTAGGATAAGCACTGAATATCACAAGAGAAAACAATTTCAATTATAAAATTCAGAGCACACATGAAAATAGGTAAGGTCTCCAGATAAGATACAGGCAACCCAATTAAATTTGAATTTCAGTTAAACAATGAATTCTTTTCTACTCAGTAATTTAGTGTTTTTTAGTATGTCATTCAGGTACATGGAACATATTTTTATTTGTCAAATTTGGCAGCCCTAAGCAATAGGCCACATAAAATGAGGTAAAAATTATACCTGTAATTAATAAAAATTGAAACCTATATGATAGGCCACCAGGGTGCAAGTTACAGAGCAATACATATACTCCATGTGTTAACAGCTTAATAGGAAATCTGTTTTTGACCAAGACACATCTTGAGGTGGGGATTGAAATGTTGAGATAATAATTTTAAATAATTCTATGCATTGTGATTCTATAATAAGTACCATTCTGCTAATACTTTTTACTAATCTGTGTAAAAATTTGAACCAAAATTGAACATGTCTTAAAGAAAAAGCAGTACTGAACAATCTGAGCTGTTGGAAAAATCTAGCCAGCAGAGGGCGCCAGTGTATCACAGAAGAATTTCCAGTCACAAAAGGCTCATTTTTGCAATGCTTTGTGTTACTTCCATTTTATTTAAATATTTATTTTGGTTACTTTGCCGTGCAGTGTTGCTAACACAGATTAGAAACTAAATGCAGTTCTGGTGCACCGTTCAGACTTCCATTGCCCTAAATAATGTATTTCTTTAGGCCAAGATCCTTGCAATTTGAAGCACTTGTCCTTAGTTTAGGCTTGAACGCTCGTGTCCCTGCAAGTGTGTGTGACTGTGTGAGTGAGTGATCATGGTTCTAATTAATCAAGGCAGTGGAGGTTGGGGTTTATCAGGTGAAGGACGTGAGGATCTGTTTGAAGTGGGAAATGGCTAGCCTGACTAGCCAGAATTCCCTGAACCAGAGAATGAGTCATATGCTGCAATTCTGTCCTCACATGTACACACCTCAAAGGTGTGTTGAGGTCTAGTTAAATTCAGGCGAATTTCATCACCACCGCCCCCAAGTACTGTCTATGGAGGCAGAGAAGGCACATATATTCTGTGCCTGTTTTGTGCTAGGCTTGACATTTTGTAGATTTGATTTCATTTCATTCTCATGACAGCCCTGTGCAGTGGGTGTTACCATCATCTGTTAACAGATTACAAAACAACAACAGCCAAGCCTGACAGAAAGGATGTGTTTCCATGGACACTCTTCTTGCATACAATGGGTACTCATTTAACATTTGTCTAATGTAGCATTTCTCAAACTTTGTTCTGAAAGACACTGGTGCCCTTCAAGGTTTCTTAAGTTTCCCTTTTTAAACAATTTTGGAAAATGTTGCAAACTTTAACCCTCTCTCAGAGTTTCACAATGCACAAAAATGTTACAAAGTTTTAAAAGAAATTCTGTGGCAAGAAAATATCTTTAATTTCTACAACTCAGGTTTTGCAATCTTAATTGAACTAAGAAGGCTTTCCTCTCCCTCCATTTTTAATAGAACAATCACCAATATTGCAAGACAGGTACATTTTGTGGAACATGTTTTGAGAAGCATGGGTCTAAGGAGTAAATATATGGACTATTACTCGTGGTAAGAATTAACGGGAGTTGGTTCATTATCATCATCATCATCATCATCATCATCATCATCATCATCATCATCATCATCAAAAAACATGTATTCAGCCCCTTCTGTTTGTAGGGCATTCAGTTAGGACCCAGAGATACTACGCAGACCCTGTTATGGAGGACTTTGTTTAGACGAGGAGGCAAAAATGCCTTTAGTTTGGGAATGTAGCTTGAATTTCTGTGATCATATTTCTCCAATTTGTAGGGTAGGACAGTGTTAAGGGAAAACAGAGTTTCCAATGATTTCTTAATGTGGCATTCTGTTTTGTTCCCCAAGTGAACAATTACCATTCTCTTCCATTAATTTAGTATGGCTCAGATGTTTGGAGCATGAGACATTTAAACCTTTGATTATGAGTAAATCCAGGCAGAAGTCATTAAGAACCATGCATCTTTGACACACCCTGGGAAAACAGATGTTCTCCTTTTCACATGCAAGTGCACACACACGCACACACTCAATTTCATCTCCTCAGTGCATCACATCTTCATGTTATTTGTTAGAGGAACAAAAGCCAACGAAGGATGTAGATACCGACATCAGGGGACTCCAAAGGACTTGGAGTTTAAAGAACAACAGCAAAAAAAAAAAAAAAAAAAAAAAAAAAATCGGGTGTTTTAAAATAATTTTGATGGCTGGCAAGTTGTCAGTAACCCAGAGATCTCTAGCCTTTCTTCTCCAGAGGTGTGCTATTTCACACGATTCTGGCACCTTTTCTCGAAGACTCTTTTAAGGCCTCATCAGGCAACGTGGCACCCTACCAACAGGGAAGAAATCCATTCATGGCTGCACCAGTCACAGAGGAGTTGGCAATGAAATATTCAGCTGTGATTAAACCTGCAAAGGGAAACGGGAAAATAAGGAAAAATTATCCAGATAATTCTATCTTGAAATATGTTTTCCTAAGAACTTCAGAAGCCTATAACAACAAAAATGATTTCCCCTCTTGGATCACCTTATTTCAGCCAGCGCCATCACGTCCCCTGGATGTCCCTTGGAAGAAGGCTCCGTGTGGAAGGGCTCTCAGTGGATGGCCAGGCTTTTGGAAGTGTCATGACTTGCATCTCCACTGAATCAAGTTCACCTTCTTGGAGAGAATGGACACGAGGTTTTATCTTTGCCTCCACATGTCTTAGCAGCCTTCTTACCCTGTTAAACCACCAGGCCTATTTATTCAGGTCACAAATCACTGAGCAATGTAGAAATAATAGGATACTGATGGCAAATTGTGTTTTTCCACATCATGACTACAAATAAGTTACCTGAGACAACTGTGAGAAGCCAACTTCAGTATTATAGTTTAAACCCAAATCCAATGAAAGGAAGTCATTTTTTCACATAATGCAGTCATGATTTAGAATGATTATTTTCTCTTTACATTGATACCCTGTAATCCTTAATCCCCCTTATGAGATTTGCTTTAATATCTAAAAATAATGGACATTCCTGAAAACGGAAGTGGCACTTGCAATGGCACTACAAGCTCATCATGTCCTCATGGACATTTTTCATATGATATCGGAAGTGGCTCATAACATTACTTTGGATGGTTTCCTAGAGGAAGAAGACATATCTGACGGTATAAATGGGTTGATTCCTGTCTTGGTCTGAACTGGCACCATTAGCAGGCTTTCTGCCTTGGTATCTCTTTGTTTCATGCCAGTACACTGTGGGGTTCTGGAAGAAACAGGCCAATTCATCATTTAAACTGTGTTTCCTACATTGGAGAAATTGAGAATGCAAAACAAAAGGAGTTGAGCCTGAGAGGCACTGGTTGCAGTCTCTGCCAGCACCACTTCCCCGTCCCAGACCTGATGTAAACTTGTTAGGGGAACTTGTTTATAACAGAGATCAATGCTTTTTAACCTCTATGACTCCAACTGTGTCATGAAATCATCACTTAACCAAACCCTTTCAGTTAACCCCAAACCTCTCTTTGATACTTTTATTCATTTCTTTAACAAATATCTATTTAGGCCAGGCATCATTCTGGGTACTCAGATACTGTGAAAATGTTGGATGAAGTCCTAGCTTTCTTAAAGCTTACTCTCCAGTGGGAATAAGGACAATAATCAAATTAACATAGAATCTATAGAGAAAATAAAATAGGATGAATGTAGTTGAGAGTGATGGGTGAGGAATGAGAAAAGGCCTCTTTAAGGATATGGAGTCAGCTAGGGAGGGAGAAGAGCATTCCAAGCATTGGAAACAGCAAGGGCAAAGGGCCTGAGGCAGCAGCATATCTGGCAAGTTCAAGGCTCTGGAAGGACCCCTTGTAGCCAGAGCCTAGCGAGCAAGGGAGGGAGAAAGCAAGACAGGGAGGGAGAGGCAGGCAGGGACTCGGCTATGAGGTTCTCGTAAGGCCTGCTGAGGAGTTTGGATTTTATCCTACGTGTAGTCAGAAGCCGTTGAATAGTTACGAAAATAATTCTGGGAGGTCACTGACTACGACCTGCGCGAGGTGCGCGTGCTGCGGCTGCGTGAGGACCGGGCGCACCACGCTGGGCCGAGCTGTGCGCTGCGTGAGCTGGTGCGGCGCCTGCGCGGACCTGGCGGGCCAGACGGGCTCCACGGCGCCTGCGCGGACCTACCGGGCGAGACGGCTCCGCGGCGCCTGCGCGGACCTGCAGGGCCAGACGGACACCACGGCGCCTGCGCGGACCTGGCGGGCCAGACGGGCGCCGCGGCTCCTGCGCGGACCTGGCCGGCCAGACGGGCGCCGTGGCGTCCGGGCCGCGCTGCCGGACCAGCCCCGTGCTGTCGGACCGGGGCCCGCGCGCGGGTCGCTGGAGCTCTGCCACTTCGTCTCGGCCTCGTCCTCGCCGCCGCCGCCCTCCCGGTCGCCGTGGCTTTCGTGGACAAGGGCCACGTGCGCGGGGGCCAGGACGCGGCCGCCGACCCCGCCTTCCTCGTCACGCGCAGCTTGGGGACTTGGTCACCTGGAGTGACCCGTCCGAGATCAAGCGGCACGTCCTGGAGGGCAGTGAGGAGCCTGGTGACTTCAGTGTGGAAGCCTGGCGGGTCTTCCCTCGCCAGGACTGCAGTTAGTAGACGGGGCGGCTGAGACCTGAAGCCGGAGACTCTGTGGAGGCGCCCTCCCCGAGAGCGTGGCAGCCAGCCTTCAGGTCTTAAGAACCTGGCTTCTCAGCTGCGGGCCGCGCACGGAGCCGAAGGCTGTGCCCATTTTGCACGAAACTGTCTTAGCCTTTGGACACCTGACCATGGAATGACTGCTTTAAGATGCAGCGGGAAGCACTTTGTGCTGCGCTGGGGAATTGTTGGATTCCTGCACCTGAAACACCGTAGTGTGAAAGCAAGAACTTTTCGGGGGCACCCAGCTTTCCTTTCATCATTTTGTAGCGGGGCAGTTCGGCTCAATTTATTTAACTGGAATTCTTGCTCCCGTTCGTGATTAAGCTGTGTACGGATGATGGAGAGTTTAGTCTCAAGTTTTCACAAAATAGGTGAGATTTTAGTGTTAAGAGTCCCCTCCCTTGTTGAAAGGAATGCTCTGGTAATGCCAATAAATGGCCTAACTGCTTAAAAAAAAATCATTCTAGCTAGAGGAATGACTGTGGTGGCGAGAATGGGAGTGGGAAGACACCTCGGGCTATTTCAGGTAAGTGGATTCGAGTGGAAATAGTGGAAATAGAAGTGGTTGATAATGAAATACATTTTGGAGAGAGAAACTATAGGATATATTGATGGAAGTAGATGTGGTGATGAAGGAAAGAGGTATTTGTCCCGAGCAATCTCCTGAGATGGGAAAGAAAAATTTGATTTCAGCGTAGTTCATTTCAGTTGTTAATTTGGCATCAAAACACTGAGACCAGATAAGTCAGCGCTGCAGATATAAATTTGGGCATAATTTACATATAGACGCTGTTTGAAGACCAAGAACTGGATCAGCTGATCTCAGGAGAGCGTATGGAACCAGGAGTAGATGTCCCAGAACTGCATCCTAGGTCACACCAACACAGAGGTTGGGAAGAGAAGGAGGAATCAGCAAAAGAGATGGAGAAGGAAGAGCCAGCACTGCAGGTGGAAAGCTGGAAAACCAAAATAAAACAGTGTTTTAGAGAGGAAGCGTCTGTGCTGCTGAGAGATACAGTAAGATGAGAGCAAGAGAGATGGTCACAAAGTTGTCTCTTACAGGTTCTGGGTGACCCTGGGAAGAATGAGGCCCTTGACCAGGATGAAAAAGAGGATGAGACTCCATCTTTGTCTTCCAAGAGAACTGACCGTGCAGCCACGGAGAGAAAGCCCGTCGTAAGCAGCACTTCATTTTGTGGCTACGTGTAACTTCTCAGAGGACCTGTGTACCAGGGAAACCCGGACTACTTTATAGAATAATATCATCTCTAGATTTAAGGCTCCCTGGAGGTCCGGTAGTCTGCATTTTCACCTTCGGCCTTCCGTGACCAGCGGACAGATGTCAGCATCTGCACAGACGTTTCTGGGCATAGACTTTCATGACATTCATCTTACAAGAGAGTCCATTCTGTAGTTGCATGGCTTTGGTCTTTTTGAGAACATGGTGATTTATTGTGCCAGGATTTTAAATTTTATTTAAGTTTCAGGTATATAATTTGACATCTGTATACACCACAGAGTGATCCTCACCACGAGTCTAGTTACCCTCCATCACCATGCGGTTAACCCCTTTCCTCCATTTTGCTTGTGTCAGGATGTTTTAACGTATGTCTGTATATTGTCTATACGTATGATTTCTCTCTTTTCTCCTCCTGTGTGTGTGTGTGTGTGTGTGTGTGTGTGTGTGGGTGGCAGGGTGGGGACTGGAAAGAGCATTTTCTGGGTTGATGTCTTGGCTCTGGCACCTGCTAACTGTCCTATTTTAGGCGAGTTGTTTTACTTTTTGGGTATCAGTCTCTTGATGAGTAAAGCGGGGCCCACACGACGTGTGTCATGGGGCTGTTAAGGGGGTAGAGTGAGATGATGTGTCACTCACTCAGCAGGTGCCTGGTTAGAGGCAGGTGTCAGCAGGTGTCCATCCTGCCCCTCCCTTAGCTCCCCGGTGAGCCTCCCCCGGGGGTTCCACTGGGAAACCTCCCCACGTCTCCCAACCACGCTCAGTCAAGTTTTCTTCCTTTTTTTCTTCATGTGTACTATTTAGCACATAGCATCGTTCATCTCTTCCCAACTAGATGGTAAGCCCCCTGAGACTGGGAAGTGTCTTCATTTTTAGGGAGGAGAGCTAGCGTAGTGATTAGGGGTGCAGCTTGAAGCCAGATTGCTTGAGTTTGAATTCCAGCTGCATCCTTGTCGGCTGACTAGTCTTGGCAATTTCCTTAATCTCTCTGTGCCTGGTTTCCTCATTTGGGGACTGGCTGTATCCTAGCACTGACATACTTGGGTGAGGATTAAATGGAACAGTTCTGATAAAGTTCTTGAGACAGTGCCTGGCACGTCGTCAGCGCTCTGTAAACGCTTGCTTATTGCGGGTGCTCTTTGAAGCCCCTGGGGATGGTTGCCCTAAAGCCTCAAGTGTGTGGAGTGACTGAGTGAAGTGACTAAACAGAGAACATGGGTCACTACCTGGACAGGCAGGCAGGCCACAGATAGTATGATTTTAGATGATCCTTTACAGAATAAAATTTCAGAAGTTACGCATAAAAACATTCTTATTGTAAAAAATTCAAAAAATGTAGAATTCTGTTGAGAAGCATCTCTATTCTTAGTCTTTCTCTTCCCCAGTGCCCTGCCTTCCTGTATTATTTTCCAAATTTATGGTTTACTCTTCATGGTCCAGGTTTGAGTCCTCATGCCCACAGGTTGGAAAACAAAATCGACTACTCATTTACCAAAAATGTCAGAGATTAATTAAGCAATTAAAATTAATTCTAAGTTAAGTTAGAAACTTATTACGAACCATGGTTTTAGAAATAATTGCTTTATGCCAGAATTAAACCTTTTGTTTCCTCTTCAACATGATCTGTGTGCAGAGTAGAGATTGCCCTTGAAGGAGTGTTTCAAGACACTGAAAAGGGGTGCCTTGTTCAAAAGTTCTCTCCCAGTACTCTGTCCTATGCTATTTTCTTATTAGAGCTGAATTTCTCAGAGTTAAGGTATCATTGCCAGAGAGCCCCTGTGAAGTTGCAGGTCAGCCCTGTTTCTAGACACGGCGGCTCGTGGGGAGGGAGGGCCCCGAGGACCCGGGGACGCTCCGTCCGTGTCAGATTCTGGCCCCTGACTTGCCCTGCCCAGGGGGTCAGAGACCGTCTCTGCCTCGGGAGCTTTGACGCTCTTGGCTCCTGCTCCGTGATTTTGTCCTCCTCTTGTTCTTCAGTGAAGGTGCCTCTCTTCAGACTCCTTTTATAATTTGAAAAAACAGTAGGAGGAGTTCTTTGGCTGGTCTGAGGCCGTAGCCATCCTTTGATAATAAATTTTTGTTTCTAAGGCACTGTGCACAGACCTAGAGGCATTTTACTGTGGTTCGTTTTTATCTCTTTTTAAAAAAATAAATAGAAAGGGACACATGATTTTTGATCAAATCATCAATTTAAAAATAAAACCCGTGGTAGCAGAATGTTGTCCCATACTTTCTCATGATGCTTTATTGCTGGCATTTTCTTACTATCCTAAAAACTACTTACTTCTGATTTTATGATGATATAAAATTATTGGCTGAAACATTATAGCTGTTTTAGATTTGATGATTTATTTTGGGGCTGGAGTCACATCTTTCAGAAAAACATGATTTTATATTCATAGATGTTATTGATTTCCTAACTGAATCTTTAAATTTTAAAATAATATTTTAATTCTTTTATTTATGTAAATGTTCAAATCATCAATAAGCCAAGGCTTAGCGCTTAAGTGTCATAGTATTTAGGACGATACATTTCGTGTTGATATCTCAGGGATCCCCATCTAGTTGATAATAATAAATTGTGGAATGTCACTGATTGAAATCTGGGTAGACGCTGCTGTTGCAATTCTCTGTCTCCTCTGTGGCCAGTATTTCATGTGGAAGTTAGCAGCTATTAAACTCCCCCGCTGTGAGCACGCCTGTCTTTTCAAATGATTATAACGTTTTGATGAAGTAAAAAGCAATTCTCAGAAAGAAACGGTGTAATTGGAAAAGAAGTCCACTCATTCAGTTATGTATCAACGAGCGAATGTTTGTTAAGAACTGGGTATCACTCTAAGTCACAGCTGTGTTGGCTCAGGTTCCCCCCAAAGCAGAGGCTTGCTGGTAGGGAGTGTTCTGGAAAATAAACAAGAGTGGAAACTGGAAACAATGAAACAGGAAGGAAGCAAAGTGTGACTCAGCTGACTTACCACTGTGGGCAGCAAGGGTTCAGCTCCCCTGGGGACCCTCTAAGAAACTGTGTAGGAGGCCCCTCCGAATCGCCCACTCGAGATGTGGAAGTGGGCAAGGTCCAGCCCCTCAGGTAAGGCTTGTCCTTGGGGAAGTCAGCTCCCTCCGTGTCCACGTCTGTTTAAGACTCAGAACGGCTGAGTGGCTCCTGCGGGCCCCTAGCAGAGGCAGAGGGCTCCCGGCAGGAAGCTAGAGATACAGGGGCCGATGAAGATGCACCGTCAGTTTTCATCTGCTGGTGGCCGTGGCCTGGGCTGAACCAAAAAGTAGGCCAAGGGGGTGTGAGATGAAGCAGAAGAGGAGTCTGGTAAAGCAGCCCGTGGGCTCGTGGATCTGTTTGTCTAGCGGTAGACACAGACCGTAGGCAACTACAAGCAGTACGATGTGATAAGTAGTAAGAAAGAAGGAGAGTTTATTGGCTAGAACTGTGTGGGGCTACGTATCACAGAAACTCCACAGGAGTGGTTTAATCCGATGGAAGTTTACTTTTCTCATGTTATAAGAAGTCCAGAGGAAGGCAGTCCAGGGCTGGGGCACATGCTGAAGGAAGACGTAGGGCACCAGGCTCCATCCGACTTCCTGCTCTTCCATCCTCAGGGTCTGGCTTTCATTCTCATGGATGCAGGGTGGTGCTTCTACTTCTGGGTGCTCTGACTGTGTGACTGTGACATTATGTGGAAGAACGTGGAAATAAGGAATATTATAAGCACTTAAGAATTTCAGAGAGAGACAGCATAGCTAGAGAACTGAGTGCAAACGGGTAGTGGTGAGGTGCACGTCTGACAGGTACTCTGGAATCAGTCTAGACGACAAAGGGTCATAGTGAGGAATTTGGGTTTTATCTGGAAGGTTATGTGACATTGTTGAAGTATTTTAAACAGGACATGTGATAAAAATCTGTGTTAAAAAATCAATCTGAAAAACTTTGGAGACAGGATTAAAGGACTCCAGGCTGGCAATCATCAAGCACTTGCCGTAATCCAAGGGAAAGGTGGTGTGGAGCTGAACTAAAAAGGGTGGAGAGAAAGGGACTGATTCAAGACGCATCTGGGGGACAGAACTGATAGGACTTGGTGGACATCCGTGTGATGCAATTTCTCTAATCCAGCAACGCAAGAGGAGGAATAGACTTTGAGGGTAAGATGATGGACATGCTGACGTGGAGGCTCCTACGGGACAGTCAAGAGGTGATGTCCAGTAGGCAGTGAGAACGTTGCAAGATATTTGAGCTGGAATCATAGTTGGAGGTCACTGACATACAGGCGGCGTTTGAAGCCTTGAGCATGGGTGAGGTCCTTCAGATGGCGTGAGTGTGAGAAAGAAGAGCCTGAAGGGCAGAACCGCAGGGCACACTGGCATTTAGAAGATGGATAGAAGGAGATAAGCCCACAGAAGAGACGGAAGGAAGGTGGGGGAGAGAGACAGGTGGCTCCAGGGGAGAGTGATGTCCTGGCAGCCGGTGAGGGGAGAGGTTCAGGGTCTGGTGTGGTGTCATTGTGCCTCTCAGTCAAGTTTATTCCATCTGTCTGTGCCTCCTTTCGTTTCCTCAAAGTGAGGAAGGTTTAACCAGTCTGTTTACTCATTTTGAAGATGGAGATCATAATAGTACCTACCTCAATATCGCTTTAAAGATTAAATGAAATGATGTGTAAAAGGTGCTCAGGACTGTGCCTGGCACAGAGGAAGTTCTCAGAGAATGGTAGCTGACCTGCTGATAGGATATTAGAAGTATCCTCTCAAGAGTGGAGATTCAGACAGATCAGAAGAATGCCACTGAAAAAGGCTGGGAAACATCCACTGGACTGTGGTTCAAGGAGGCCTTTGGGGACCTTGATGCATTTCAACGGCCTGATGGAGGCGGAAGCTGGAATGAGTCGGGGAGGGGACTGGAGGGGGACAGTGGATTGTGAAGAGGTAGATGATGGTGGTTTCGTGGGAGTTCATTGACTGTTCCTCTTTTTTTTTGGATATTCGAAGATCTCATAATAAAGATTTTTTAAAAAGGGCTTAGAGACCATTTATTACAAAAAATATGTTACTTTTCCTCCAAAATATACACATGGTAGAAATAGCAGAAGTCCTTGGTAAGCAGAAGACTCAGCCTTTGCCTGATGGAGAAAAGCTGTCTGTAGCCCAAGTAGGATGGTTTCCAGAGTTGGGATGTTGCCAGAGGGAAACTCCGTTGTTGTAGCTGTCAATCAGACTCAGATGCTGTCTGTCTCAGCCCCACACCAGTGTGGGCTCCAGAGTCAGACTGCTGTATTCCAGTCCTGGCTCCACCACTTGGAGACTGTGAGGTCTTGGTGGCTTATTTAACCACTCTGTGCCTCAGTTGTAGAAATTTATAAAAGAAGGACAGTAACTCCCACCTCACACGGGTGACGAGCGAATCCATGAGCCAATGCATATAAGGTGCTTAGAAAGTGTCAGACACAGACTAAGTGCTCAAAGATGTTGTATTTCTTTATATATATATTTGTCTTTATGTGATCTAGTGCTGTTTCCACTTAAACAAATCTTATATTGAGTAATTTTTTTCCCTAAGAGAATTCAGAAGTTACACAGTCTTTCTCACCTCTGTCCTGTGATGTTTCTCATGACACACGCGCTCACACTCACCCACCGCTTACACACGCATCACAAAAACACGCTACCCTCCCCCGCGACTGTTACGGAGGCTATCAGCCTTGAAAAGTCTGTACTCCACCTTCACAGTTGTCAGGCATCTTTGTGGTGGGGCACAGGGATAGGTCCATGCAAGCGGGAAGGGGATGCTTTTGGTCCAGTCCAAGTCCCTTTTGGGGGATAGGCATTCGCACAAATCCTCAAGAAGCTGGGTTGATGTAGTCAAGTGTGGGAAGGAAGAAATTCCTTCTAATGAGTAATTCCGTGGAGCACCTCAGCCTGTGGTTTGTGACTGTTCACTCCCCCACCTTCGACGGCAGGGTCGAGCTGAAATTGAGCATCTTTCCTTTTTATCAAAGGAATGTGCTTATTAAGTCGTACTGTTTCCTGCGATAGTCAGAATAACTCAGCGTGCTTCTCTGGTGTGGCATGCTCTCTCCCTTTTCTTCACCTTCCCAAATCCTATCTATCCTTGAAAGTCAAACTCAAGTCTTGAGTGTGAGGGAATAAGTAAGTGAAGGAGACTTTTCCCAGGAGGATTGAGAGACACATTGATGTAGGAGTCACACGCGGAAGGAAGTCCCCCGAGACAGATGTCACTTCGCTGAGACAGCTGACGCCATGTTAGCCAGGATAGACTACACCTCGTTGCGGTGACACACAGCTCCCAGATCTCAGCGGCCCACCCCGTGACGCTGTCTTTCCTGCTCAAGGTGCACATCCGATTTGAGTGGGCAGTGGTGGGGCAGGGAGCGTGGGGTCGGGTGCTGGTGGAGCTCAGGGACCAGCCTGCCAGCAGCTCAGCTGTCTGTCTCAGCAGCACAAAAGAGCGCAGAGAGAGGCTGAAGAATTGCAGAGTCTTGTCACTGCCTCGGCCTTTAATTGACGCAAGTCACTTCTCACATTTTATTGGCCAGAACCAGTCATGTGGCCCCTTCTAACTGCAAGAGGGCTGGGAGGTATGATCTCCTGAATGTCCAGTAAGAAAAATAAGTCTGTCTATAGATGAAGGAGGGCAGTGTTTATCAAAGCACATAAATACTTAGGCCGCTGGGGTTGCTGTTTGTAAGTGGAGGGGTGATGTGAAGGGTCATGGGTTTCACCCTCAGAGGAAAAGAGAAGTCATTGAGACCTTTGGGTGCTGGCAAGTGTACCTGAATGTATCTGGCTGTTGGATCATGAGGCAGACTAGAGTTAAAACCTAATCTTACAGTCCATGGAAGCCCAAAGCCTCAGATAGATGTCTGGAATGGGCTGTGCATACCAGACAGACATAGAGCTTGCAGCAGAGGACAATCAGGGTCACCCAGTCCTCGGTCATGGACCACGGGAAGCATTCCAAGCTCGGAAACCAGGGCACGGAGGCATCGTGTTTTTGGTTAGTAATTTGTCCTTTACCTTAACATTTGGCTTCAGTTGGCAAACGGTAACTCCGAACGATAATAAATCAATTGCAGTCAGCTGTCCAGGAGTTTATATTATACAATTTAAATGTAGGCAAATGCTAATTTATTCATTTATGCCTGTCTTGACTGCTGAGACATGGAGATACACCCTTCCTTCTAGACAGAAAAATAGCAACCGAAGTGCCCTTGGCGTAGAAGTAGCTCCTCTCTTCCCCGAGAGGCAACTGTGAAATAGGGCTTGAATTGGCTGAGTGTTTACATAAAAAGTTTTTTTTTAAACACAAACAAACACAGGTTAAAAACATTATTTAAAAAATGAACCAGGAATGAGGAAGTCTGATCAGGGCGGGTTGTGTGAGGAGAAATCATTTGGACAATTTCATCATGTAACTGAGCTAGGAATTCTGGTGGTGTGGAATCTTCAGAGGCAGCAGCCTTTCTAAGCAGGAGTCCCTTTCCTTTGAGGACACGAGTCCTTTCTTTCTGCTGTTGGAGGACGCTGGTGAGGAGCACGTGCCTCGCCCAAGAGGAAACCCACACCCAGCTGGAGTGATGAGTGGGGCCTCCTGCAGTGGGTCTATAATGATGATAACACATTCATCCAATTTTTTTTCCTTTTAAGTTACCTAGAGGCTGGGGCACTAGGGGTCTACAGAGAAAGGGCCCATAGACCATTTACTGCTGAAATGACTGTGAACCAGACTTCTTTTTTCCCTCACTTTTAAGCATGTGAATTTGGAAGCAGTCTGTTCTAGGTGAGATCTGAAGCTGATCCCACGCAAAAATGAGCTGCCGGCCCAGCTGACTGCACTTCATGTTTCCACCAGCGGTTTTCTTTTCTCGCAGAAAGAATGCATTTAGCTGCGGCTTAATATTTGTGATCCATTTCAGTGTTCTTGTGGGCCTTAAAATGTAACGCCAACAACTGCCTGGGCTGCGATATCTGGGCCGGCAGGGGAGACATTGGGGTCAGTCTGGCAGAAACTGGTCAGTTGAGAGAGGAGATGAAGGTTCTGATCTGATGGGCAGGAGTGGCCCCAGGGGTGAGGAAAGTTTGAACTGGGGGCTGATTTCACAGGTGACCAGTTCATTAGTAGATTATTTCCAGTTCTGACAATTTTTGCTTCCCTTGTAACTGGGGTCTGGAATGAATCCTTGGAAAGCGAGGACTCGGGAGGTCACTGTACGTCTGCTTAGGTTCCATTCCAAGACAGCTAGCTGTTCCCCGTGTGTGTGTAGCCCACATGGGGAAGGGAGGGAGTGCTTCTGAGCAACACTCTAAACCAGCGTTGAAAGCGCAGACGAGGTGCAGGGAACGTGCCCCTCCACCCTCTCTGCGGAACAGAAGGTGAGTACGGAGGGGCACGCCCTGGGGGAGCAGAGGAGGGGTGGGGAAAGCCTCCTGGGGCCTCGTGTGGCCTGGCTGTTCAGTCGAGCTGGTCTCCACACTCCAGATTGTAGTCATGAGCAGCACTTGGGGGACCAGTTTTTAGTCCACGTAATAATAGATATTAATATGCAAAGGCTACATTCATGTAAAGGGACATCACTTATTGAGCCCCTACTATGTGCCAAACCTTGTGCTGAGTGAGTTTCATGCTTGTTTCAGAGGTCAACAGACTTCTGTGAAGGGCCTGACAGGAAATTAATTAATTAATTAATTAACATTTTAAAATTGAGTTATAGTTATTTTACAATGTTGTGTCAAGTTCCAGTGTAGAGCACAATTTTTCAGTTATGCATGAACATACATATATTCATTGTCACATTTTTTTTCATTGTGAGCTACCACAAGATCTTGTATATATTTCCCTGTGCTATACAGTATAACCTTGTTTATCTATTCTACATTTTGAAATCCCAGTCTGTCCCTTCCCACCCCCTGCCCCCTTGGCAACCACAAGTTTGTATTCTATGTCTATGAGTCTGTTTCTCTTTTGTATTTATGTTCAATTTTTAGATTCCGCATATGAGCGATCTCATGTGGTATTTTTCTATCTCTTTCTGGCTTACTTCACTTAGAATGATATTCTCCAGGGACATCCATGTTGCTGCAGATGGTGTTATGTCATCATTTTTTATGGCTGAATAGTATTTCATTGTATAAATATACCACAACTTCTTTATCCAGTCACCTGTCGATGGACATTTAGGCTGTTTCCATGTCTTGGCTATTGTAAATAGTGCTACTATGAACATTGGGGTGCAGGTGTCATTTTGAAGTAGGGTTCCTTCTGGATATATGCCCAGGAGAGGGATTACTGGGTCATATGGTAAGTCTATTCCTAGTCTTTTGAGGAATCTCCACACTGTTTTCCACAGTGGCTGCACCAAACTGCATTCCCACTAGCAGTGTAGGAGGGTTAGACAGGAAATATTTTGGGCTTTGCAGGCCATACGGTTTCTGCTGCAGCTTCTCGACTCTGCTGTTGTCACATGGACGCGGCATCCGCGACACAAAACGAGTGAGTGGGGCTGTGGTTCGGCATCACTTCACTTACAGTGCTGAAACTTGAACTTTATGCCATTTTCATATGATGAAATATTACTCTTTTGATTTAAAAAAAAAATTGAAAAATGTAAACTCTGTTCATATGTTGTGGGCTGTTAAAAAAAAGTAGATGGTGGGCCAGATTTGGCTCATGGTCATGGTGTGCTCAGCCCTGCTTTATCTCATTACTCATTCACAATAAACCTTGGGAGGTAGTTGCATTGTCCCTTGTTACAGATGAATGTTGCAGAAGCTTAGTCTGCTAATCTCTGGCAGTCAGACACTGTCACACCAAGAAGTTAGTGCTTTTTTTTTTTTCACTGACTAACGACATGTTCATAGTGTGTAATAGAACAACACAAGTTTCCAGTGTTTTCTGAGTATATTTTAAATGCCGCCTATACCACAGAAGCAAGATACATTTATCTTATTTTTCATGATTTTAAGTGCGTTGTTGATGCTTAAATAATTTGATTATGACAGATAACAGATAATTTATTTTAGACTTCTCTTCCATTTAATTATTTGTTTGGTCTAATGTTAAAACTTACTGATTTCTCCTGAATACACTTTGAAGAGAGAGGAGGGTGGTTTTGAGTGATGGCAGGGGACATCAGTGTGGGATGAAAACTTTGCTATTTTATATGCAGTTAATTGAGAGATGACTAAACGCAGACAAACATGAATGCATAGGCTCGCACACAACAGACACCCCCCACCCCTCCCCAGAGAAAGACTTCCCATCCTGAACTTGGCAAAACCTGGAAAGCATACAAAAGGAGGATTTCTCTCTTTAACATACTTAAATAAAACAACTGGACTGGTAAGAATGCAGACATATTACCAGCACATTACATTTTACACTGTAATAAAATTCCTTTATAATATGGAGTTTTTTGGTTAAATGGGTTTAGATAGACTGTCAACCAGATAATCTCCTTGAAACACAATCTCTGTGTACAGTAAAGATCTGACCCACCGCAGATGCTGGTTTCAGCTGCCAGAGTTCCATATTTAAAATTGTGAAACTTCAAACTTCAATAATAGGCAATTAAAAAATTTCAAAATGCATCCATTGCATATGACCAAGCCATTTAGACCAAAAGGGATACATGCAAAGACTGAAGAAGCTCCTGTGCTAATGAACATTTCTACTATTTGCATGTTTAAAACGAGATAACTTGCCCAGCATGGCTGTGTCTAATTGCATCTCACAGCATCAGTGGGTCATTGTGCTTTCTAGGAGAAAAATTTGTTCCAAAGTCAAAATGTCATCTTGCTGTCAAATAATCCCACCGATTACTCTAAACAGAGCTGGAGAAATTGTGCTGTGACTGGGAAGATGTGATGTGAATCCTGTTCATTACCTGAGACATGACTTCCATTGTAATTATCTACCTGTCACAGTAGCTTCCTTCTGCCGTTTCCTGCTTACCTGCTGCTACACACACAACTCATTAGCTTCCGGTCAATACAGTACCGTCCGCACGGTTAACCTCTGAGCAAAGTGAGGGCATCACTTCATTATGATGGATTCTGTAATAACACAACAACTTGAATCATAGATTAATATTTCCCTTTCTCCATTTATGGTTAGATTAGTAATTAGTCTAACACCTGGGTTCCATTATATTCCTGTTGGTCTGATCTTGTGTTGAGAATTCAATTGGCTCAGAGGAAACTTCAGAATTCTCTTGCCGAGGAAGAGCTACATTTCTCTCTGGCTACATCTACTTTATTATTATTATTTTAAATTTTATTTTATTGAGTTATAGTCTTTTTACAATGTTTTGTCAAATTCCAGTGTAGAGTACAATTTTTCAGTTATACATGAACAAACATATATTCATTGTCACATTGTTTTTTTTTGCTGTGAGCTACCACAAGATCTTGTATACATTTCCCTGTGCTATACAGTATAATCTTGTTTATCTATTCTACATATGCCTGTCAGTATCTACAAATTTCGAACTCCCAGTCTGTCCCTTCCCAGCCCCCTCCCCCCAGAAACCACAACTTTGTATTCTATGTCTATGAGTTTGTTTCTGTTTTATATTTAAGTTCATTTGTCTTCTTCTTCTTTGTTTTTTTGTTTGTTTTTAGATTCCACATATGAGTGATCTCATGTGATATTTTTCTTTCTCTTTCTGGCTTACTTCACTTAGAATGACATTCTCCAGGAGCATCCATGTTGCTGCAAATGGCGTTATGTTGTCCGTGTTTATGGCTGAGTAGTATTCCATTGTATAAATATACCACCTCTTCTTTATCCAGTCATCCGTTGATGGACATTTAGGCTGTTTCCATGTCTTGGCTATTGTAAATAATGCTGCTATGAACATTGGGGTGCAGGTGTCATCCTGAAGTAGGGTTCCTTCTGGATATATGCCCAGGAGAGGGATTACTGGGTCATATGGTAAGTCTATTCCTAGTCTTTTGAGGACTCTCCATACTGTTTTCCACAGTGGCTGTACCAAACTGCATTCCCACCAGCAGTGTAGGAGGGTTCCCTTTTCTCCACAGCCTCTCCAGCATTTATCCTCTGTGGACTTTTGAATGATGGCTACATCTACTTTAAAAAGTAGAAAAAATATTTGGCATCACATCTGGTGATGAGTAGGAAAATCAGTGGTGATAGGAAATGAACCAAAGGAATGTATGGCCTAGAAAGTCCATTGTGGCTTTTGAAAATTGAGATTAGATTAAGTTAGGGGAAATTTCTAGCAACTTGTTTATTGTGATGAGAAACTTGAGTCTGGGTTCATTCTGGTATTTCTCCCCAGAGTGTACAGATCTCAAGTCTGGGTTGCATTTTCACAGTCCTTTAGGGTGGCACCTCATTCCATCTGGTAAACCATCGTCAGCAGCTGCATTCTATGTAAAGGAGTGCTTAGTTGTCCTGTAAGAAGTTATTTGAACTTTCCAAGTTGAGAATGGAATTATTACAGGAAGACACTATTAAGAAGAAAGCAAATTTCACTTTCAAAAAACATCTCTCATGGGGGGAAAAATAGCTCAGTGGTAGAGCATATGCTCAGCATGCACAAGGTCCTGGGTTCAATCCCCAGTACCTCCATTCAAACAAACAAACAAACAAATAAACCTAATTATCTCCCCCTAAAATATAAAATAAAATAAGTAAAAAATTAAAAAATTAAAAAAATCTCTCATTATAAAGAATAACAAAATTCAGGGAGGGGCAGCAGGACAACTAATGTTTCTGAGAATCTGTGACCCTTCAGTGTCTGTGCACATTATGTTTTTTTTTTTCCCCCAACAACTCTGGAATATTGTTTAGAAATTCTATGGTGATTAGTGGAACATTTTACAAAGCTTTATTTTCTCCTTCAGTGGCTGGCTGTGGAGTGAAGGTTCAAAGTAACTTGGCATGCTTGCAATGTTCACTATGGACAGTTGAGTAAAATTCCTAGTAGATGTGAGAGCAGCAGGAATCACAGATCCAGGCTGTCTTTTAAAATAGGTACTCTCTCTGGGGCTTAGCAGATGCCCCAGGTGGTCTTTTTAAACCCTGCAAGGTGGATGTTGTTGTCCCAAGTAGAGATGAGGAGACTGAAGCTCCTGGAAATTAAGTGACCTGCTTAAGGCCACGCACCCAGCAAGCGATGGAGTCAGAATTCACAACCAGTTCTGCCTGACAGAGAGCCAGTGCTCTTTCTATCGAGGTCCCTCTTCCTGGGCTATTCATTCATAATACATCCAGGTAGGAGAGGACAACAATTGTGCGCTTACCTAAGAAAGAAGAAACAGAAGCAAATGCGAAGAGGCAAGAATTCAAGGTGAATAAAATCAATTGAATTTATGAGTACATAAAACAGTGTGCACCCAGACCTATGCAGGGCACTGTTTAACAGGTGCACCCAGACCTTCAGTGCCCTAAGTAGACGTTCAGGTATTTTCTAAGTGTAGAATTTTCAGGATGGATAGACTATATTTCTCAGAACCTGGACCTTCACACTTTGGCACGGCTTTGGATTTTGTGGGGTAGGAGGGTAGCTTGGGTTAGAAAGTAGCCACGCTAAGAAAAGTGCAATACTGCAGTTCATCAGCAGTTTATGCTGTGAATACTGCATCCAAGTAAGAAAAGAAGGGGGTGCCAGTTACCCCTTTATTGCCTCTCAGCTTCAAATCCATCCGTTATTGCCTGCTTTTTGAAAATAGAGTGGAGTTCTTGAAATATTTCTTCTGTGCCAACTAGCACGATGTTAAACTTTGTCAGCAGAGGGCGCTAGAGGGACACTTGGGGGGAGAAAGTTTTTTTCTTTCCCGTTTGGCACCAGGGTTCCAGTGTGCTCTCTCGGCAGGCTCCTGCCCTCTGTGAGACTTCTGTCTTACAGGCTGGCAGTGCAGGGCATAGCTTTGTTCAGCACTCAGTTTCTGTGGTGTGTGGCTTCTCCAGCATTCGGCTCCTTTAGTGAATGGCTCCTCCGCTGCTTGGCTCCTGCAGTGAGTGCATGGCAACCAGCAGCACCCAGCACCCAGCACCCAGCACCCAGCGGCCTCCCTGGCAGCTGCTTGTGCAGCTCTGCACCTCCCTGTGAGTGGCTCTCTCTGGCACCCCAAAGTGTGGGTCTCCAGCAGCTTCCCACAGTAACGGCACCTCGGCAGCTCCCCTCTCCCCAGCGAGCTGTGACCGCGCCCTCTGACAAGGTGCAGACCTCAGCCCCGGGGGGGCGGGGCTCTTCCTTGGGCACTCGGTCTCAGCCCTCAGGGTGGTCATCCCCATTACTCTAATCTTCTGTGATAATTAAACTTCCCTTGTTAGAATTGCTGTGTGATTTCTGTCTCCCAGTTGGACGCTGACCAACACAGTCGGGTAGTGATCTTCTGGGAGTAAGGAAATGCCTGGACGTTGTAGAAACCTTTAGTCCTCCAGGCAGTGTACAGACAGGCTTTGAGAACTGGGGGGAAAAGGATGTTTTGTCATTTGATAGATTTTGGAATAGAAAGATGATTCAAGGGAAGGATGAATTCTTAGGTGGGAGCATTGATTCTCTGCAGTGTGGGTTTCCAGTCTCACTTAGAGACAAAGCCGAAGACTTCAGAGTGGCCTCCAAGGGCTGGTGCGGCCCGATTGCCCTCTTATTCCGACCTCGCCTCCACCCCCTCTCCCATGGCTCCTTCCAGTGTTCCAGCTACATTGGTCTCTTCGTGGTCCTTGAATCCCTAGGCGTACACCTGTCTCAGTGCCTCGCACCTGCTGTTCCTTCCTGGAGCACCTTCCTCCAGATACTTGCCTGCCTGACTTCCTTGCTCCCTCCAAGTCTTCGCTCCATTGTCGCCTCCCTGAGGCCTTCCCTGAGGCCTTCCCTGATCACTGGCTTTAAATTTGCGACCTTGACCTGGCGCTCCCTAACCCCCCATCAGTCTTCCCTGATTTCTTCTTCTCTATAACACCTGTCCCCTTCTAAGATGCTACGTAATATACTTATTTATTTTGTCTATTGTTTCCCCCCATCTGACGAAAATATAAAATCCATGCCCCAAGGATTAAAAATGTTTTTTTTTAGTTCCATATCCTCAGTGTCTAGAATTATGCCCAAATATTTGTAGATATATGAAAGGATGAGCCCCTTACATTATTAGGCCAAATATGATTCAAATTTAACATACTTTATAAGTTTTACTCATTTTATGTGTGCGTGTGTGTCTGTCTTCAATTATACAGCTGGAATTAAAGAGATGGTAGACTTGTGTTATGGACAATGTCCTTGGCAGCCTCTACTTCTTGAGTAAGAAATTCCTCTGACTGACTTGCTTTTAAGTGGTATTTTGCCCATGTTTTAAAGTTAATGATTTCAATGGACGTTTGTCATTTTTGCCCCCATGTGCCCTCATCTCCCTTGTTAATAGCACCCGGCTTTGCTTTGATGGGACCGTCAGTCAGTGACAAGCTGACTATTGACCCGGGGTGGTGGCTGGAGGCATCTGCACTCTTGAAGAGAGTGGTATGAAGCCCCCTGTGGCCGGCACTGTGGGTCCTGCCGCACTCCCCACAGTGACCATTCATCCGGCCCTGCTTCCGCTTTTCTCTGGGGTTGCCCTAGTTCCTGCCCCTTCTGAGTCTGTTTTTTCCACATTTTGTTCCATTTTGTGAGTTACCCTTATCTTCTTCCCATACAGTCTTTTTCTGCGGAAGTTAGCCAGGCAATTTCTATTTCTTGCAACCAAATCAACTTAACTGATAAAATAATTCACTTTACCAGTGGAGGAGAATCTGTATCTTATTATACAGATTGAAGACAATATGTCTGGATAACTTATTCTGTAGAAAATACTCTTTTTAAGATACTGACTAGTTAACATAAAAATGGTAACTTTTGGTAGTAGATTGCAGTCCTAATAGACTAAAGGCGTTTCAGCAGATCAGATCAAGAAGTAGAAGTGATGTAACCTCTGCTCATGTTATACGCTAGACGCAACGTGCTATGTTTTGGACGTCTCCTCCAGGGCTCTCGTCACCGTCGGTCGTTTTAGAGCGAGAGGTTGATTTGCTTGGACACAGGTAAAGAGGGGCTCAGTTGTAGAGGGATGAGAGGCTCTGAAGTGAATTTATACAACACGATGACGTGTTACAGACTGTCTTGCCACACAGAGAGCATCTTCGTCCTGTAATAGCTAGAATAAATTTTAAAGAATAGTGGAGACAGGCTTCACATACCTCATCTCCAAAACAATAGCGAACTATTTGCTGGCATAATGAGAAGGTTAAAAAATCTGCTGGTGATGAGGTTAGGAAAGTTGGCACATTTTTCAATTCAAATTAACTCAAGACATCAACATAATAAATATTGTAAATCATTGTTAAAATGTCACACAATCTGGAAAACAATATCTGATACCTATAAGAAAGGAAGTAAAGCACTAGGAAAAAATGTTCCTTTTTATTGAGGTATAATTGACACATATCATTGTGTTAGTTTCAGGTGTACAACATGATTTGATATTTGTATGTATTGCAAAATAGTACGTTCTTGATGATAGAGATGTTTTCAGATCAAAGAGCTGATTTTTTTCTCCCGTGAAAAACTGATAAAGATGTTCAGCTGATGGTACACATAAAACTTCTGGTGGGTTAGCTTCTGTTTTAATAACAATACTTTTTTTTAAAAGCCCAGGACTATAAAAAAAGGTGTGTGTGCTGGTCATTTGTTTTGAGTTAGGTAATAGGTCTAAGAAGGATTTAAAAAGAGTTTGTCTCATTTGAATTTTTAAATTCCACTGCTACAGCAACATACCACACACCTCCTAAAACAACTGTGTTTCCTAAAAGGGACTGCTTCTCTGGTATGGCCACTTTGGGAGTCAGACTGGGAGAAAACGCTTTACTATTCAAAATTTCAAACACATAGGTGAGCTCAGGGAGGGAGAGGGATGGAGGAAGAGGGAGAGAGGTGTCGGAGGGAAGGAGGGAGGGGGAGAGGGGACGGAGAGAGAATGATGTTAGTGTGCATTAGAATCAGCTGGGGTGCTTGTTAAAACTGATTGCTGGGCTCCACCCCCCAGAGTTTCTGATTCAGTAAATCTTAGGTGGGGCCTGAAATGTGTGTTTCTAACAAGTTTCCAGGTGATGCTGATGGTCCAGGGACCACACTTTGAGAACCACTGGTGTAATGACCTCCCATGGACCCATCCTCAGCTGATGATCAGCACATGACAAGCCTTGTTCCATTTATGCTGCTCACTCACATACCCTCGTCTCCAATCACATACCTTCATCCATAAGCTCTTCGGTATGTGTCTCTAAAACAGAGGTTGACAGAATACATCCAGTTGTCTGTTTTTGTAGATAACACAGCCACAGCCACTTGTTGTGTGTTGTTTGTGGCTGCTTTCAGGCTGCAATGACATAGTTGAGAAGTTGCACCAGACTGTAGACCCACAAAACCAGAAATACTTACTGTCTGGCCCTTTATAGAAAAGGTTGCTGACCTAAAATTTTAACATAAATGTCTTAATATCAGCAAATATCTAGCAATAGTCAGATTTCCTTGAGTGTCTTGTAATTTATTTTTGACTGTTGATTTTTTCAAATCAGGTCTACATATTGCATTGGTTATTATGTCTTTTATGACTTTTAATCTATCAATTTCCTATCCTTTATTACTTTCTTATAATTTATTTGTTAGAGAAAGTGAATTATGTGTCCTGTAGGCGTCCCCACTTTCTGGGTTTTGCTGTTTACATCCGGAGGGTGTCCTTGATTTCCTGTAAGTCCCTGGTACTTTCTGTAGGTGAGAATTAATGGAGGCTTGATCGCTTTCAGGACGACTTTTTGACAAGTACAAGCCCTAAGCGGTGTTGGGGACTCTGAGTTACATCCCATCTTTTTATGATGCTACGCATAAGAGATACCACGCAGCGTTTGTCTTCCTCTGTCTGACTTATTTCACTTAGCGTAACACCCTGCAGGTTCATCCGTGTTGTTGCAAATGACAGATCTTCCTTTCTTAAAAAGGCTGAATAGCATTCCATTGAATATATATGTTCCACATTTTCTTTATCCAGCTTATCTGTCGATGGACACCCAGGTTGTCTCCATACCTTGGCTGTTGTGAACAATGACGATGTGAACATGGGAGTGCAGATGTCTCTTCAAAATATTAATTTCATTTTCTTTGGATACATACCCAGAAGTGGAGCAGCAGGATCACATGGTAGTTCTACTTTTAATTTCTCGAGGAACCTCCATGCTGTTTTCCACAGTGGCTGCACCAGTTCACAGTTCTGCTAACCACGCACCGGCGTTCCTCTTGTTATCTTGCCCACGCTTGTCACTTGTCTTTTTGATAGTAGCCCCTCTGGCAGGTGTGAGGTGATGGCTCGGCGTGGCTTTGCTTTGCATTTCTCTGATGGTTACTGATGTTCAGTGTCTTTTCATGGACCTGCTGCCCATCTGTAAATCTTTTTTTTGAAAAATGTTGATTCGGATCTTTGACCCGTTTTAAAATTGGATTATTATTATTATTTTTGCTACTGAGTTGTAAGAGTCCTTTATACATATTTTGAATATTAGCCTCTTATCAGGAATACGGCTTGAAAATATTGTCTTTCATTCCATACGTTGTCTTTTCATTTTACTGGTGATTTCCTTTGCTTTTGTGGTTTGTGCAGAGCTTTTTAGTGGGATGTAGTCCTGCTTGTTAATTTTTGCTTTTGTTGCTTGCACCTGTGGGCATCACAGCCAGCTCATCATTGCCAAGACCACTGCCCAGGCCCCCCCCCGCCCCCCCTGCCGTGCTGTCTTTCAGGAGTTTTATGGTTCCAGGTCTTAAATGTAAGCCTTCAATTTATTTCAAGTTAGTTTCTGTGAGTGCGGTAAGATGGGAGTCTGGGTTCCTTCTTTTGCATGTGGATGTCCAGTTTTCTCCACACTGGGATTTTCTTAAGAACTTTCATCAGTGATTTGTCTGCTCTGCGATGCAGTTCATTTAGGGGAGGCAGAATAAATGCTTTATTTTTTCCTTTACTAATTTGCAGAATAATGAGTTTGGGGACCATAATTTTGGCAGTAATGCTTAGATGAGGTTTCACCCACCTCCAGGGATCCTGGGTCTGACACCACCCGGCAGGTCTTTGGTTTGGACCTTATGATGGCGCTCACACTGTACGGCCTACGGTGCACATGAGGCCACACAAATGCGTCTTTACATTTCGATGATCTTTTGTTCCATCTCCATTTCTGGAGCATTCGGTCCCCCTGCAGATGCTCTCCCTCCGTTTATCCCTGAGGCCTCCTGGTGCTGTGTCTCGTCCGCTGGTCCATTCAGCAGGTGTTTGTTGCCTCGGCTGTGCACCCAGCACATGTGCACAGAAACCATTCTAGTTGTCCTGCTGCTGCTGCTGCCGCCTTGCCAAGGAGCCACTCCGAGGTGGATGTCTTCCTTGAAAACGCCAGTGTGTGTGCCAAGACCGTCGTCCGCCAGCTGCCAACCCGGTGACCCGGGCTGTGTCCGCGTGGCACTGGGCTCTGGGCAGCAAGGGGGGACTTCTTCCTCTTCTGTCTCCGTTGTTGTACGTTGTCATCAGGGTTCTGGAAAAGCAACCCTTTGTGACCAGGGTCTCACTGAGTCTTTAGGAAAAAAGCACCTTCTCCTTTGGACGTCGTTCCCTCTCCCCGCCCCGCTCTGCGCACTGGGGCTAAAACACCACATCATCTATTGTCCTTGTCTCCTCCTTTCTCTCCAAATACCCGGGCTAAACCACTTATTCTTTAGCAAACTAGACCAAACCACAGACAAAGCAAAGACAGCAACCTTTCCATCCATCCTTCCTACCAATTCATGAAAAGAAGTTTCTGGAGGGGTCCCTGGCTTGTCAGTCCCACAAACAGTGACTCCATCGTTTCTCAAACTGTAATGAGCAAGTATGTTACCTGGGAACATCTTGTTAAAATGCACATTCTGCTGCAGCAGGACTGAGAGTCTGCGTTTCCAAGAAGCTCCTGGGCGATGCAGTGACGCCAGCGGCGGCTGGTGTAAGGACTGTGGTTCGAGGCTCTAGACGTTACCTTCCAATTTTGTCTCTTCAGCTGGGACACTCTACTAAATAAGAAACTTAAAAAATTATATGTAACAAGCTGCATATGGTCGGAGTCGGGTTTTGAGACAAACCCCGCGTTCCTCAGGAGGGGGCCGCTGCCTGCTGGCTGCATGGTAGGCCCTCCGCCTGTGCTGTCCCGGTCCTGCTCGCCTTCCCCTGTCGGGCCGATCTGCTCTGGGGGTTTGTTTCTGCAGCCACGGTTCTGATCTCCAGTCCTGCTCATGAGCTTTCTGCACATCCTAAGCCAGTTATTCTCAGGCCCACCTGTGTATCAGAGTCCCTGGTGGAGATTAAACACACACACACACACACACACACACACACACACACAATTTCTGGGGGTGGGACTCAGGCATTTCTAGCTTAAAAATCTCCCCAGGTGATTCTAATGTGCAACCTGAGTTGAGAATGTTTTGAACACTGAAATTTTCATTTCAGTGTCACTAAAGAGATTTACTCCCTCAAAAACGGTTCTGCAAAGGGCCTGCTGTTAATCCTTCTGAACTTGGGAATTCCTGCCCGGTTTGCATAGCTTCACGGTTCTGCCTGTTCCCAGCGCTGAGTTCTTGGAGGGTCACAATTCTGCTCTTTATATACTTGCTGACCGAAGGGAAGGACTGTTTTATTTCACCCTCTTTCACAAGATGAATAACTTCCCTAATGCGGTCCAGGCTGAAAACAGGTTTTTCCCATTAGGCAGAAACTTGGATACCAGGAAACATCCTGTGCTCTTAAATGGCTGGTTGTTTCTGTTCAGATGGCTTGTGCTGGTGTTGTTCCTGGTCTAGGCAGTGGACCGCTTTCCTAGGCCCCTCAGTACAGAGGCAGCGAAGTCCGTGAAGACATCAGCCAGAAGGAGGGAAAGAGGGATGGGAAGGCCAGTTGCTGTTCAGGATTTAAAAGGCTTGAAGAGGCTGCCAACTGAGAAATGAGCTGTGCTGCTGCCCAATTATCCATCCCCCTTCTCTGGCCCACTGGTTCCCTGGTATCGATGTGCTGAGAGAAAGAAACGGTTCTCGGGCAGTGGTCTGGAAAGCAGCCTTTAGACTTGTTTGCCAGATTCTAACACTAAATATGCCGGGGTCCGCCCCTCTTCAGTTTCTGGAGGCATCTCTTTGTGTACTGAGCACTTTGTTTAAATGCTTTTCTTTTTTTTTTTTTTTTTTAAATGTGACATAAACACATTCCAACCCCCCTTCTCTCTCCTGGACCAAACAAATAGATATTGTTCCCAAACCTTTCCCTGGCCAGGAGAAAAAGAAACATCCTATCTTAAAAAAGGTAAAAAATATTGACTCTGAGACCCTACCTAATTTAAACTGTGCTTGTAAAAGTCTGTCAAGCAGGTCTCTGAAAAGAACAAATATGGAAGTCATTTTGGGTTTGAATCATATGATTCCAACCATGCTCAATGGATTCTCTGTTCCTGAAGAGGCATTTGGAGGTAAAGCGTTGAGGTATAAATCAAAGCATCGTTGAGCTGGACAGTCCGTCTCCAGGCCTCATTTTGTTGCGTTGCTCAAGTCAGGACTGAAAGGGGTGGAACGCGGAAGAGGGGAGAGCGCCCCAGAGCAGAGCTGGAGCAAATCCTACGGCTCCCCCAGGAGACAGGGTCAGTGAGGCGTTCTGGGAAAGGAGCCAACACAGTGGCTTTCTTTGCAGGGAAGTGACATGCCCCGTGAAAACCCCTCACCTCAGAGAATTTCCTGGTGGGGCCTTCTGTTATTTACAGTCTTCAAAATCACCGGGCGAAGGGCTGTGGGGGTGTGTCTGTGAGACATGCAGGAGAAGGCTGGAGGATGCCAGAGCTTGCACCAGGAGGCGACTTTGCTGTCCTTAGGGAAGGAGGAAGGACCAAGCATTTATTGAGCCTCTGCTATATTTTTGGTGCTTTATAAGTTATTGTATTAATCTTTATAATAACTTTCTGAGGTTGATATTAAGAATATTAAAGTCATTACTCACAAGAAATTTTAATATGAAACTAAGGTGGGACAGGTAGAAAATTTCATCTTTCCCTCTGTCTTCATTTTTCCCTAAGGATGTCACAGCAGAATGGCTTTGTGTGGCTGTGGAGGTCTGGGTGTTTGCAGAATGGCTATTCGTTTGATCTTTCTGTTGCTCCAAGTAATTTCTTTAGGAAATCCTTCTCATTTCCTAACAAACACCTTCTCCTCCCTCTTCTCCCATTTCCCCGAGAGGAACCAGGATCTCTACTATGGAAGATGCTGATAACTGCCTTCTTCAAGCAGCAATGGAGGACATAAAGGGGTTCTCTTAAATCATGGGCTGTCCAAGGATATAAAGCTCCCAGACAAGACAGCCCTGGGAACCTCGTTTTCTTCTCATTTTGTTATGTGAGCTGTTTGGAGAAGACTTGGAAAATATTCTGGCTTATAAAACCTCTGCCTCAGATGTTTGGAATGTGATCTGACTCCCAAGGCTGGATTTCATTCCTTTAATATGATCTAAGGTTCCTCTTAACCGAACATTTTTGTCTCTTTTTAAATCCCCAAGGACTCTGACACCTAAAGGGAGGTCTGGACCGTGGGAGCTGTAAGTACTGTTTTTTAAACAGATGTGGAACTTGAGGCTCAGGGAGCGTGTTAGTTTGCTAGGGCTGCTGTAACAAAACGCCAGGACAGGGCGGCTTAAACAGCAGAAATGACCTTCCTCACAGTCCTGGGGACTGGGAGTCCGAGACAAAGATGACTCAAGTCTGGTTTCTCTTGAGGCCTTTTACCTTAGCTCGTGGGCGGCCGCCTTCTGCGCCCTCTGCGTGAATGTCCCCTGCTGTTTCTCTCAGCTTTTCGGGATACCAGTTACATTTGATTAGGACCCACCCTTATGACCTCTTTTTAAAATTTAATTTAAAAAACTGAACTGCAGTCAATTTACAATGTTGTGTTAGTTTCAAGTGTACAGCAAAACTTTGTACAGCAAAGTTATACGTTTATACCTATCTATCTATCTACCTATCTATCCTTTTTCAGATTCTTTTCCATTATAGGTTATTACAAGATATCGAATATAGGTCCCTGTGCTATACAGTAGGTCCTTGTTGTTTATCTATTTTACACATAGTAGTGTGTACCTGTTAATCCCATTTTCCTAATTTACCTCTCCCCCAACTCCTTTGGTAACCATAAGTTTGCTTTCTATGCCCTTCTGGCCTCTTTTAACCTTAATCACCTCTTTAAAGGCCCTGTCTCCAAATATAGTCACACTCTAAGGTCCAAGGGGTTAGGGCTTCAACGTACGATTTTGGGGGAACGCAGTCTAGTCCATAGCAGGAAGTCATGCAAAGTGGCCAGAGTCACATCACTGGTAAGGGGGGGAGTTGGGGCAGGAACCCAGGTGTGTCTGCCCGTAGAGCCTGTCCCCTTGTATCCCACCCCTCAGGTGGTAGGATCGTTTCAGGGAGATTCCATTAATGTAGGCTTCTAAGTCTTTTTACTTTATTCTCCAGCAAGTTCCTAAGACTCACGAGGTGTTTTAGAGACAGTCAAGATGTCTTCCTGTACTTTGTTATTTTGCTGGTCTGATTCTGATGAAGATTTTATCTAAACTTACCCCACCCATAAATAAGTACCCCCCTCCCCAACCATGCTCCCACCCCCCACATCATCCACTCACATATATTATGCAAATTCAGAAAGTACAAATCTAATAAAACTCAGCTGACCTCAGGCAACAGCTTTTCATTTGTTGTTACACTTGATTACAGACAATTTGTTCAGTCAAACTTGTATTAGTTATCAACTGCTAGGTAACAAATTACCTCAAAACCCAAAGCCTTTGAACAATGATAAACTTTAATTATATTTTAGTTTCTGTGAGTTAGGAGTTTGGGGTGTGTCCACTTGGCTGGGCTAAACTGTGTCCCTCAGAATTCCCTTTCTAGTATGTTTCCAGATAGGGTAGGCTCCAAGAGATGTTGCCTTGTGAGAGCTGGGGGGTGAAACACAGCCATCTCGTAGCACACATAAACTTTCTCCCCATTATTTAACTGAACACAGATCTAGGTGCTGCTGGGAAGGGAGTTTGCAGATGTCATTAAAGTCATCAATCAGTTGTCTTTAAGTTAGGGAGGTTATCTAGGGTGGGCCTGGCTTATGCATTTGGAGGGGAGATTATCCTTTGTGGGCATGAGTTGAACAGTTGGAAGCCCTTTTAAAAGAGGGTTTAGGCAAGAGAGATGGGCGTGGGGGGAGAGGGAGAGAGGGCGGGAGAGAGAATGTGAATGTGAAGGAGGCCCTGTGCCTGTGGCCAGCAGCCTCTGCTGCAGCCATGGAGTCCCGCCTTGCTTGCTTTGCTTGCTTGCCGTTTGGTTTTGATCATCCCTTCCTGACTGCCTGGGAACGACAGCCTTGGTCTGTGTCCCGGGGGTTTCAGCCTGCTTGTGACCTTTCCTTCCTGATGGCCTACCCTATGACCTGCTAAGCCGGCCCCTGCGATTACACAAGCCAGTTCCTTGTAATAAAACCGTGTATTTCCTTCTGGTTCTGCTTCTCTGTTTGAACCCTGACTTATACAGAGTGGCTTAGCTGGGCTGTTCGGGCTTGCGGTTTCTCATGGGGCTGTAGTCAGGATGGTGGCCAGTGCAGCAGTCATCAAAGGATTGACTTGTCCAGAAGTGTCATGGCCTTGGTGCGTGGTGCGTGCTTCTTATCTGCAAGGCTAATTTTACTGTAATGAGGACATAGTGAGCAAAAGGTTACACTCAGATGCTGGAGATTCCTGCCTTATCCCACCTTTCTTTGTCTGTCTGGACACTTGTCAACCCACAGTGTATGGCTTCTTATCAGTCTGGAGGTTCCTGCTTTTCTTCGTCTGCCTAAGACCCCCTTGTTTTGCAAATGGTTTCCTGCCATTTGGCCCGTACCCACCTTTCTCTGCTCATATCTCGCTATCTGCCTGCTCTAAAAAAGTGATGGCCAACTGGAGGCAAAGCTGAAGTTGACATTATCCTTTTGACACCTCCCAGCTTCCTCATCTGTGTCATTTCCCCTTTTCCTGCGTCCTCATTTCTTTTTGCTCAGTGTTTTCCTGTACTGCTTTCTTTCCTCTCAGGAAAAACCCTCACATTTACTTGTTAGTGACTACCCTCCGAGGGAAGCAGCGTGTGGTAGGGGCACGGGCAGGGGCATTGCAGCAGTGGAGCTGGGTTTCAAACCTGGCCCTGCTAATTGCATTTGATAAAAAGGGTGCCCAGACAGAGACTCCTGGACCCCACCTACTGCATCATCAGTGGAGAACTTAAAGGCCTTCAGAAAGAAGATACTTCTAGGTCAAACATACCTTCCAGATGTCTCCCAAATTCTATCTTTTAGTCATATAAGTCTGTTTGATAAGAAAATAAGAACTCTATAAAAAGTTCTACCCAAGAAAAGAAACCCTATTTCCCCCTTCTATAGGTGTTAAAAAAAATCTTAAAAATTTCTCCCAGTATAGAAGGGCATTAAATACCTTTTTGCAGAAGGACTTGGAAGATGGAAAACCATACATCCCATAATTCCAGGGATTAAACAAAAAGGACTTTTTTTTTTTTGGCACCAGAGTAAATATGTCAAGTACAGGCATATTTGCATATGTTGTATTTTAAAATCATGCTTAAAATTGCCTCATTTATTCTGAATGTGGCAAGTGGAAGGCAAGGAGGTCACCTGTACAGCTGGTGCAAGTAATGGAATTCCCACCAGGCACATTTAGAAGCTCCAAAGTAATGTGACAGACAGAGCACTCCATCTGTTGGTGGCCCATTGAGATGGGCACCAGAACTACAGACACTTTAATATGGGCAGTGTGTTTTGCCCATATTAATTAACTAACCACATACATTAATATCTTTAATTTTATTTGTCTTCCATCTAGTTATTTTAGAAATAGTCACACATATGAACTCTATAGGAGTACACATGCTGGTGAGTGAATATATTTCAATCATAATTATAAAACATGAAGGAAAAAATGAAGACATGTTTTGACACAAGTTGCTTTATAAATCATGCCTTCCTGAAAACCGTTTAATAAAAGCTGGGTAGCAGTTGATTCATGATATTCAAAATGACCGTGACCAGCTACATGACGAATGTTTGAGATAAGAAATGTAATAAGCCATTTCTAAAACATGCTGTCCTTTTAAACAAGTTGGATCATTGAAGGAAAAACAGGTAAATTAAACAGAAAAATTTGAGGAGAGGGGAGGGTATAGCTCAGTGGTAGAGCACATGCTTAGCATGCACAAAGTCCTGGGTTCGATCCCCAGTACCTGCATTAAACAAACAAACCAACCTAATTACCCCCACAAAAAAAAGCAGAAAATTTTTTTTAGTGAGTTATAAATTATAACTGAAGGTAGTGATAGGATAGGTTAGGTTATTGCAACTTTCACTAATAATGCTTAGCATCAATACTTTAAACCAATTCCAGCAGCCTTCACCTGGAGCCGCAGTCCCCAGTTGAGATAGGTCCTTTGTGAGGGGTGTCACGAATAATTTGTGACTAGTGATAGTTACCAACGTTTTTAAATGAATCACTTGCTAGAAATTAGAGCAGACATAAAGTGATCTGTACAGCGTGGTCATCAAGGACATGGACTCACTGATGTTTCTGTGAGTCCTGGTGGGAGTGAGCCGGATGGAGGTGGGGGAAACACGGACAACCTGCAGCGCGTTTCATCTGTGCCGAAGCCCTTAGTCTCAGCGCTGCACGTGGATGCCACCCATCCTGTGTGTGGCAGTGGCCGTAACAGGGCTGGGAACTGCCAAATGCTTGTTGAGCAAAGGCTGATCATGGCACTAGAGACCCTTGTGGGCTGGCCTCATATGGTCACCCGTGCTTCTTGGTTAGCTTTAAAAAATATAATTAATTAATTATCTTTTAATTAAAAAAATTTTTTTTGGGGGGGAGGTAATTAGATTTATTTATTTATTTTTAGTGGAGGTCCTGGGGATTGAACCCAGGACCTGGCGCACGCTAAGCACACGCCCCACCACTGAGCTGCACCCTCCCCCTCTTGCTTAGCTTTTACTGGCTCAATTTCCAAGGTAAGAGATGATGCTTCACATTTGGAGAGGCCCTGTTTTTGATATTGGTTGTCAATTAAGCCTCCTTCTACAATACTTGCGTGAAGAATGCTCTCAGAAGAGAGTGCTTGCCTGTCCAGAAATGCATTATTTTCCTGGATTATTGACTAGGGGTCTGAGAGAAGCAAAGTGTGATATGAACAAAGGTAAAAAGTAACTATGGGCTTTTTCCTGAGCCCTTTGTATGATCTGTCACGTTGCACATCCCTTAAATGTTTCAAGGATACAGTAATCCCTACAACGCTCCTCTGAGGTCTTACCATGAGGCATTATTATCTCCATTTTACAGGTTGTACAACTGAGCCTCAGAGAGATCAAGAGTCTTGGTCAGGATCCCAACTATTAAGTGACAGAGTCAAGTTCAAACCCATGTCTTTGTGGCACCAATGGCCACAGTCAAGTCTACTCTGTTCTATTTTTGCAAAGTAAAGGGCAGGGTCCCACACTCCACGAGTGTGCCAGTTCAAGAGATGTAACAAAAATGGTCATTCTATACTAGCATTGATTTACACTTTAAAGGCTTATTACCGATTACAAGACTTTTCACACATACTATCTTACTATCAGAACAGCTAAGGAATGCCCTTCTCCACGTGTAAGATCTGTGCTTGTGTGTGTGTGTGTGTTGATGGAGAGAAATGCGACTGCATTCTATTCCTTGTGACTCAAAATGTGGAAACAACAATAAAAGTTGTTACAGTTTAAAAGACCCTCATTTAGATTGACCTGAAGCTAGACAGGTGTTTCCTAGCAAAGCAAGAAACAGAGCCCAGCGCTGACTCTTTAGACATGACCCAATTCGTGGCTTCTTTTCAATTCTTGATTGATTGAGCGTCTCTGGAGAACCAGGATTGTGCTCCAGGCGGTGTGAAATCCAGCACCTGTGAATCTTAGCCCCCAAATTATGTTGCCTCCCCACCTGTGGACAGAAGGCATCAGAGGGTTCTGCTGTAAGGACCTGGGGTCACAGAAGCAGAGGGAACGTAGGGGAATGACAGTCAGGAACTTTCCAAAGTATTGCTTCAGAGGTCATATGTTCAGCATTCCGAAAGTATTAATTAGGCCCTGTGTACGTACTAGACATTTTGGAGAACGAGAGATGAGTCATGAGCTAGACCTTCAAAGATCTGGTTGTAGAGGCATCATAGATGAATGACTTACCTGTGGCATAACTTGAAACACTGGACCACAAGTTCAGCTTTCCTTCCCTTGTGACTACTCACCTAAGTGTGACCCAAATCCACACCCCATGAGAGCATGTCGGGTGTGAGCCAAGATGAGTGTGCTCCCAGAACTGGCTCAGCTTCCTCCTGCCTGGAGGGGAAAGTATAAAGCCACCTGGGACAGGAGAAGGGACTTCTTAAAGAGGACAGAGTTCGTAGAATGTTATACTAGCACCTGGCCCCTCCCCCTTTCTCCCTTCTGTAGGGGTTCAGAGGGTGCTTGTCCTGCTCTCTGCAAGCCCCACCAGCCTAAGGGGTTCCTGAGAGTGTCCCTTGGGATCTGGAAGGTGATTCTAGAACATGAAGCTGGTTCTTGCCAGGAGCTCCCATGAAGACTCAGGGCTGACAGATGTGCCTTGCCACAGCTGGGTGTGAAAGAACTACGGAGCGGTGCAGCTGGGACGGATGGACAGAGGGTCTGGGGCCCTGCCAGCCTGGGCGTGGCGAAGATGCTCGGGCTTCTCTGTGGGCTCAGAGCCCAGCTGCGGAAGTGAGTGGGGCAGCGGTTGGCTTGCAGTCCTGCCCTTTCCCCAGGGGGTAGAGTCAGAGGGGAGGGAGAGAAGGAAGCTGGGAACGAGACTGGGATGGTATTAACGGAGACAGTGATTCCTAAAGTGGATTGAAAGATGCTGCTGGACTGGGCCACGTTTGGTGGATTGGACTAAATTTAGCTTTCTTACTGTTAAGTGGAAGTGGAAGCTCGTAAAAGAAAAGTGTGTGCAGATACAAAAACAGACGGAGGACCATGTTTTCACATAGCTGACTTGTCATTGTCCAGTTCATACAATTTACACTAACTGTATTTGTTAAACCTACAGTGGCAGTTATTGAAAGCCAGGCTTTGTTGAAAAGAACATGCCTTTCTAAATTCCAGAAGCTTCCCTTTAAATAACAAGAGCCCCTAATTTGGAGGGCTGAGCTTAGAGCTCAGGAGGAACAGAGTTGGAGAGGAAACAGGCAAAGGACTGGGCCCGGGGGCCTTGGTCCACCTTCTGCCATGATGGTTGAGAGTCTTTAGGGACGGGGGCTCAGGAGTAATCAGACGACCTCAGGGAAGCCCTACACAGGAATCTTTTACCATCACTGGGAATTGGACTCTGGAGGGAGATGAGATCGGTTCTAGAAAATAGAAGGAGTTACTATTTGGTTTGTGCGTGTGAGTCCTGGTGTGCAGGTGTCTCCCTGCTCACCGGCCCCGGCCCTGGGGGGAGGGTTGGGCGCTCTCACCCTGTTGACCTCAGGCACCGCCATCTGACGAATGAACCATGAGCAGAAATGGAGGGTGGCTCTTCCAGGCAGAAATGTTAAGAAACATGACTGGTCATGCTTAAAAAAAATTTTTTTTAAACTAACTTTTACCACTGTGGAAACATGTGCTGAGATGCAGCCTCACATCAGCCTGGACTCTTGAGTGACACTCTCCTTGTCAATTTATGACGAGTGAGCAGGAAGCTCCCTTCTTAGAAGCTCTGGCAACTTTTGGCTTATTTGTTACTGTTATAAACTACACTTTTCTAAACAATACACGGAGTGAAAGTCTTGTCCGCATGACGTCGTATATATGAATCCGTTAGCGACAGCTATCCTTAATTTGTCAAGAGTGTAGTTGGGTTAAATTTCAATCTGAGGAGGAAGCATGTGACCCGGATTTCTGCAGGGCTCACTCACTGCCTCCTCAGTGGCATCTGTGACTTTCTCCTTGTGTCACCCTTGTCAGTGACATATTTTGATTCCCCTGGGATGGAGATTCCTTGATGATAGGAAGCAGGTCTGCCTCACTTTTGAGTGAAAGTTTATTCTTTACAAAAGTCATGTCAGCTAATAGTAGACACTATTGATAGAATCTGCTCAGTCTGAAACCACTGAAGGCAGAAGCACCACAGATGTTTCAGAAGTCACAGTTTCCTAAAATACAAACACATTCTTTTCGTTATATTACAGAGATAACTGTCATGTAGAAAAAGAGCCTGTCTCACTGGGCTGAATGGAAGATTTTGCAATTGTAAACCCTTCAGATAAAGGGAAAATTAAAGAAAGATAATACTATCATTAGCTCATGTGTATCTAATATTTACATGAGCCAAACACTGTTACACTTACACTTGAGTCCTCAGAAAAATCCTACAAGTCAGGTGTTGCTATAAATCTCAATTTTTCAGACAAAGAAAAGTAAGCACAGAGAAGTTAAGTAACTGGCTAAAGGTCACACAGTAAAGTGGTGGATTCAAGATTCGAATCTAGTCTGGCTCCAGAAATCTTACTCATAAGCACTGTCCTGGACTACTTAGCACGCAGCAGGGATATTTTTGAGGCTCCAGCTCTCAGCACCCTTGTGTGGGAGCTGCCTGTATCCATTGCTCATGTTAAAGAGTCAGGCTTCGGTCTCTTCTGTAACTGCATAGACTAGAGATACACTGGTCAATGATTTGTCCAATGGAATATTAGATAGTTTTCTCTAGGAAATTTTAACCAGGAGACATAGAGTCTGTAATGAGTTAGGGTATGTGTAAGGCAACAATGATGCACTGAGGATCTTCAAACTGTACCTGTTTTCTTTGGCCCACAGAGTGTTTTTGAAACTATTTGAACCAAAGGTGAAAAATCAAAAAGGGAGCATGCATGGGGAAGGCAAGGGAAAAAATCATAAAAAGTTGTCCATGATAAAAAGTAGCATGTATAATAGTCCACTTAGGTGTAATTATGCGTGTGTGTGTGTGTGTGTGTGTAGAAAGAGGTGCGTAAAAACATAGTCACCACGTGTTCACGGTGCCTGGAGCAGAGCAGTGGGTTTCACATGATGACAGTGGCCAGGGCTGAGCCCTGGTCGCCTCCTTTAAACGTGGTGGATGCTCTAACCTCCACCACCGATCATTCTTTACACTTGACCTCATTTGCTCCTTCATATTCAGTACCTGGATCTGTTGGCACTTGAGGAACTGTCCTTTAGAGGAAGGTCAGATGGGCTTGGGGTTGGCAGCCATACTGGGTTATGTGCGACCTACAAAAGCCGCGTCGGGTAAGGTGAGCCGTGCAAGCTTGGGGTCTGGAGCCGTGCCATCTAATAGCACCTTCTGTGATGATGGAAATGTGGGTAGTGCAGCTGAGGAACCTGAGTTTTAAATTTTGCTTAATTGTAATTAATTTTAATTAAAATAGCAACATGTAGTGAGTGGCAACTATATTAGACAGGAGAGACTGAGAGAGAGAAGCAGAGATGAGAGTTTGCAGGAGCTGGAGATGCTCTGAAGAGAGTATCCGTGGAGGACTTGCTCTATTAGCAAAAGAAAAAAAACCCAAAAAAACCCCCCTAAAGTCACTCATAGCCTCGACCTTCAAACGACATATTAGGAAAGAAGAGCGTGAGGAGGAGCGGGATTGTGCAGGAGACTTTCCCTGGACTGGCTGTCGGAGGTTCTGCATCTCTCCCCTTTTCCCTTCCTCTTTCGAAGGGGGATGCAGGAGGTCGGCACGGAGAGGTGCCAGGCTCCCTGAGTTTGCAGGTCTCAGAAACGGGTGCTTGGCTCTCTTTGGGAAGTGTCAAAGGAGGGACGGGCTGGGGACGCCCCTGACCACAGAGCGAGGACAAGAGGCTGCAGTGGGAACAAGAGTCTCCCTTGGGCGAGAGAGGACGCTGAGGAAGGGGGCAGCGGGTCACTACCTACGAAGGGCAGATCTCTTCAAGGGGAAGAATCTCTGTGGGGTTTACTTCCAGACACTGCTGCCGGAGTGAGGGGGTGGAAGACCCCAAATGTGCCCTGTGATAGAGAGATCTGACCCCAAGACAGGAGCACCATCACTATAAGGGCCTTGTCCCGCTGCTTTACGTCCCCCTCCTGAGCCCCCCGGTGAGGAGATGGGACGAGGGGAGCTGAGACAGGCCACGGGTTTCAGCCAGGAAGGCCGGATTGCCAGTCTCAGTTGGGGACTGCTGAGGGACGTGTTTCACTTCTGTGGGGAGGAATCAAGAATTCGGTTTGGGAAGGTGGATAACGACTAGCCAGCCACGTGGAGATGCTGCGGGGAGAGTCCTGCAGCATCTGGGGCTCAGGAGCCAGAGGAGACAGAAACGTGAGCGTGGTCGGCACAGACGGCATCAAAAGCCCCGGGGCTGGATGGGCTCATCTGGGGAGCGAGTCCGGGTGGAGTAGAGGGCCGAGGGCTGTGCCAGGGCCGGGGATGGGTGGATTCGTGTCAGGTGCTTCGGACAGGGCCTGGCACACGGCGAGGGGTCAGCAGCTGCTCTGTTGAGTTGGGAAAGGACTGGTTGTTGGGAACAGAGGTTTTCTTATGGGGCTCAGATTCTTAAATTTGACCTAAATGGCTTGTTACAGCTACAAAGGGGGCCCGTGTTCACCGCAGGAAGAACAAGAAGCAGACTCACTTAACTCACATCCTTTATACAGCCCTGTTCCCAAGGAACTGACTGCAGGAGTTGTCCTGTTCGAAATGTGGCACCTGGAGTGAGAGGAGACAAGGGTGGCATCCGGGGTGGCCAGCTGGTCACCCAGACAGAGCCTGGGGAGGCAGAAGCTGGGTGTCGTTGTTCTGTTGCGGAGTGTAGCCCTCTGCTTTACGGGGGCAGAAGCTGTATTTTGACATTGCCACTGGGTTTGGGCGTGGAAACCCTGTGGAAACTCGGGAAAGGCTGACGGGTGCACTGCAATGCCATTTTAACAATTTAGAGTTGACAGGGATTTCTCTCCATCCCAGGACCCGCCACCTTCCTCTCCCACCTGGACCCTCCCACAGGAGCTCCCAACTTGCTCCCCCACCTCCACTCTGCCCTCTTCCGTCCTCTCTCCACAGGACGGCCAGAGTGATCTTTAAGGAACACCAGTTGAGTCATGTCCCTCTCAATCTTTAAATCCTTCTGGGACTGGTCACTGTCAGCATGAAGTCCAAGCTGGAAGGCGTTTGGCCCTGCCTGGTCTGTGCCCTGCCTCCTTCTCCAGCTTCATCTCAAGACCCCCGCCCCCCTTTATCAAGCCCCTCCTGCCCCCAGGTCCCCCTGCCAGCGGCATTCTTTCTCAACTCTTTGCTTAGTTTCTGCATGTTTCAAATGTCAACTCAAACATCCCCTCCACACAGAGGCGTATTCAAAGCCAGCCCTTCTAGTTATTCTTTCTTACTTCATAGCCCCTAATAAAATATATAATTACTCATTTATTTGTATGCTGACTTGGTTGATGTCTTCTCTTGGGCCAGACTTCCAGTCTGAAGTTCACTACCGTATTGCCCAGCACTTGGCAGAGTTCTTGGTACATAGAAGCTGCTCAGTTAGAATTTGCTGAATAAATGAATGTCAGGAGGACTGGAATATTATCTCTATGGTTCAACAGTAGCTTCCATCAGAAATTTACCTAGGAAGCCAAATTACGTCCCAGAGGTGGCAGCCGCGTGGCATCAGAGCCGGGGGCTGGCTGGGGGACTCTGGTGTCTGGTGTCATTTTTTGTTTGTTTGTTACATTTGTTTGTTTATTTTTTAGATTCCACGTCTAAGTGAACGCATACAGTATTTGTCATACAGTGACCTTCTTCCCTAAGCATAAAGCCCTCCAGATCCATGCATTGAGTCTGTATCTTTTGAATTGGTGTTTCTGTTCTCCATGGATGTACACCTAGGAGTGTAATTGCTGGATCATATGGTAGTTCTACTTTTAATCTTTTGAGGAACATCCATACTGTTTTCCAGAGTGGCTGCACCAATTTACATTCCCACCAACAGTGCACGAGGGTTTCTTTGAATCCATATCCTCATCAGCACTTGTTATTTCTTGTCTTTTTGATGATAGCTATTTGGGCAGGCATGAGGTGATATCTCACTGAAGTTTGGATTGGCATTTCCTGGGGATGAGTGACGTTGAGCATCTTTTCCTGTGCCTGTTGGCCGTCTGTATGTCTTCTTTGGAAAAATGTCTGTTCAGGTCCTCTGCACATGTTTAAATTGGGTTGTTAGTGTTTTTGATGTTGAGCTGTGTGAGTGGCATCCTTGAATTGTGAGGTTCTGGTGCACCTACCTATACTCTAAGGACGCGTCTGCCAAGCGGTCTGGGTACTAAGTCCTTTGCATTTTTCCCGGCATCAGGCTTACTGTTCCACTAACACATCCTTTCACCATGCGACCCACCGTGCTGCAAACAGACTCAGTCCTGGGCTTCTGAAGCTGTGACTGGAGTTTGGGTGTATGGAAACTTCTCAGCCATTTCTTTCAGATTACTGCTTAGGGTGGGTTACCTTTTCTGATGATTGATTTTAGTCATTGAAAATTTTTTCCAGTTTCATATTTAGCCTTATCTTCAGTTTTGGGGAAACTTGTCGCCACATATGCCAATGACATAATGATATGAGACTTGAAAATACTTGCCAATTCTGGCTTTCTGATGTAAAATTCAAATTTTCTTAATCTGTTAGTGGATTTCACCAAGGCAGAATGTCTTAATTCATAGAAACCGGCCATGACAACCTTTGAAAACAGAGCTGAATCGAGGCATAATGATGCTTTTCTAAGCATTTCTACCTTTTTGTTCATTACATTTTTTAGACATACAAACAGCCGACAGTAAAAGAGCAACTCCAGTTAAAGTAGAGATTAGCTGCTCAGTCGAGCATATGTCAAAATACAGAATTTACAGTGTGTATTTGCTTAAAGTCAACTCTTCAGGAAGTCATTTGAATACTGTTACAGTAGAGACCAGGAAAAAAAGTCTGGAAGGACCCAAACAAGAAAATCATCTTTAAAGAAATATCCTAAAACTATTATTTCCATAATTTAATACATTTTTTACGAAAGATGCACCCACTAAGTTTGCTAGACCACAGTCCGTTGCGCACACTGTGCGGCTAAGTCCTGCCCACGGTGTGTGTCGCATGTATGAATGATGGGAAGCCAAGCGACAGAACTTATGCAACCTAAGGAAACATCCCGGAGCAATGTAGCATTTAAGCTTAGATATTTTAACGGCCCAATTTGTTCAGACTGCTTAAGGATAAAAAGTGATTTCACAGGATTTGTTACTATTAATCACTGCAACCCTAGTATTTAGTAGATTCTAGGAGCAGGTGTTTTCAGGATTATCCTAATAACAAAGGAAAACAACAGACACGTTTTAGAGTCAAGTTATAATTAGAGACAGTTAATATAACATTTTAAATTAGAATAAAAGGGCAAGGTTAGCATATTATAAAGTATTATAATTAACGTGTTAGATGCGGACACAATAGCCTTCATCTTACAGTTACTCGTTCTGCTTACAGTGAGCCATTGGTAACGGATTCAGACTAAACTCGGGAGAAAATGAAAAGCATCATTGCTGAATTCCCAGTGTCTGCAGGGAGAAAGGATGAATCATATCTTAAGAGACCTCGGAAAAAAAAGTCCATTTTAAAAAATGCCGAGACCTGGGTTTATTATGATTCTCCTGGGGCACACACTGTGAAATGATATTTTCGCACAAAGTGGAATCTGAAATTTGAATCCTGTCGTAGCCACACAATGCTGAGTCCAGATCTCACAGGGAGTAATATTTAAATATTAAATGTCTCTGTCCGAGGGAGAGATGACAAGGATAAAAGTGACCCCGTTTCAAAAGTGGAATCTCTGTCCTCTTTGTTTTTTAAACAGGGTTAAATTAGCATTTTTGTTCCGATTGGCCTGGAAGAATACCAAGTAAATATGACAAGAAGCAAGGTGTTTGAAACTATAATGTTCACAGAGTCAAAATGATTCTCGATTTCATGGAAGGCCCCTCCTTTTCATGGGACAATAGGATTCTTATTTATAGGCTGTGGGACCAAAATGACTGAGGGGTCCATCGGTCAAACTGGATGCTTAGTGAGGGAGGGGCATTTTAAGGGTAGGGGAGTATATTGTACAGCACAGGGAATAGAGCCAATATTGTATAATAACTATAAAATAACGAAAATTGTGAACCACAATATTGCACACCTGTAACTTATATAATATTGTGCATCAACTGTTATGCAATTAAAAAAAAATAACCTGGATGCTTAGTGCAGTGAAAAAACCCAAAGAGATGATTAACTGAGGTTTTTGCTTTGCAACAAACTGTTCTAGCATCAGAGAAGTGGTTTTGTGGTCATCCCTACTTGGCCCTTACGTCCGTTTGAGGACCTGGGTCTTACACGTCAGTCACCGGGTGTCCTGGAGCTCTCGCCTCCGGGAGGCGCCCTTTCCTTATATGGGTAAGTGAGAATCTCCAGGGTCCCGCACCCGCCGTGTTAGAGTATTGGAGGAGCGCACCATGAAGAGCCCCTTTCCCTTAAGTTCTAAATTAGCGGAGGACAAACACCAGGGATGGTTTAGCACGTGTATATGCAGGTGGTCGCAGAAATGGGCCGGAATACCAGCCGGCAAGAGCGAAGGCGTCGCGGCAGGTGCAGGCTGCTGTGCCCAGGGCTCGGTCACGTGAGCTGGCGCAGCCGGGGGTGCTCGGGGTGTCCTTGTAGACTGAGGCGTGTGCGACCTTTGGCAGGCCCACAGGTGAATTACAGCATGGACATTCTTTAGAATTTTGGAGCAAAGCTCTGCCATCCCTGGTAGGTGGCCATTCTTTTGAGAAACAGCTTGCGGCTTGCTACTGGGTCTCAGGAGAGACTCAGCACTTGGCCACCAGCCATCGAATGAGCCTGAACTGCCTGTTGTGAACCGAGTGCTGGCTGGCCCACTAAGCCACAAGGCGGGGCATGCAGGACAGCTTGAGCAGGTCCTGGAGGCACGGGCAAGCTGCACGAGCAACTGGCCCAGATGCCCACGGCCCCTCCTCCGGCTGCCTTGCCTCCTCTCTCTCAGCCTGCACATGTGGCCTCATGGGGGCGTTCCCTCTGACTGATGTTGACTGAGGAAGAACAAAATTCAGGCCTGGCTGATGGAGCTGCATATATGCTGGCACATCCCAAAGCAGAGAGCCGATGCTACTGCCATCTCTGAGGGGCTCTGATGTCCGGGGGTGCAGCGAAGTCCTGTTGCTGGACAGTACGGCAAGGAGGGAGTGCACCTAGTGACTTATTTTTCCTGGAAGAAGAGATGGCCTGAGATATGGCCCTCCACTGGTTCATAGGCAGGGGCTAATGGTTTGACTAGATGGTCAGTGTTAGGGACTGAATGTGTCCACCTGAGAAGTGCAACTGGAAAGCTGGTGACAAGGAGGTGCATGGATGGGTGTGTCTGAGTGGTCGCAGAGCGTGGAGATGTTCTGTCCAGCAACGAGCAACCTCAGTAGAGAAAATCTTAACAACCAGGTGGACAAGATACCCTGCTCTGTGGACATCAGCCAGGCCCTTTCCCTCGTCACCCTATCCCTTTCCAATGGGCTTGTGAGCAAAGTGGCTGTGGCATCAGAGTTGGAGGCTTTGCGTGGACTTAGCAACGTGGACTTCCCACTCACTAAGACTGATCTGTTTACAGCTACTGCTGATGCTCAGCTGGCCAACAGCAGAGACCAGCTCTGAGCCCCACGACATGGCACCATCCCCAGGGGGACGAGACACACACCTGGTGGCAGGTTGATCGCGCTGGACCACATCCATCTTGGAGGAAGCAGTACTCGGTTCTTACTGGAAGTGACACTCTTGATATGGATTTGCTTTCCTTGCCCTCAGCGCTTTTGCCAAAACCACCATCTGTGGACTTACATGACACAATTCGCATCAAGGTGGTCCCACAGCACTGCTCCTGACCAAGGAGCTCATTTAGCAGCCATTGCAGTGCAGCAGTGGGCTTGTGCGGATGGGATTCACTGATCCCACCGTGTTCCTCATCACCCGAGGCCTCTGGCTTGTCACAATGCTGGAGCAGCCTTTTGCAGATTTAGTTTTCATGGCAGCTGGGTAGCAACACCTTGCAGGGCTGAAGATAAAGCCCTCCAGGGTGCAGCGTATGCCCTCAGGCAGTGACCAGCATGTGATGCTGTTTCCTGTGTCACTAGGGCCCACGGGTCCTGTGTGGGGAGGTGGTGGTTCCTTCCACCACCACCCATGGTGAGTCACTGTTCATTGACTAGCATGGCACGGGGTACCGGTTACTCTCAGAGCTCAGGCGTGCTGTCGCTGACCCACTGGCACGTCCTGTTGGCGCCAGGCAGCAGTCACGCCCAGGGCTCCCCCAGCGTCTTGCTGGGTCACCTTCCTCGGCTTCTCAGAACCCCAGGCTCCATGGTGACAGCACCAGCTCCTTCTGTGGGTCACCCGTGTGGCTGAGGTTGGAGGTGGCAGGAGAGGAGGGTCCAGTTTGCCCTTGCTCTCCCCTTTTCATGCTTAGCTTTTCTTCCCAACTGCTGGTCCTGAGGCTCTACAGAGACTTCAGGCCCACAGCAAACAAGGAGGCAGCAGCTTTCCACAGGATTCCTCAGCAGCTCCCACACTCGTCTACGGTGTGATCCCTCTGGTAATTCCCACGCAGTGGCTCTGCGTGTCTGACAAAGCCGCAGTGATGCAGCATCCCTCTGACCTCTCTGAGCATTCCCGGGGAGGACGTGGTCCCCTTAGTCGTTTCCTGGTCTAGTTCCTGCTTCTCAGAATGTTCACATTCACTCTCACCTTGACTCCTGTGTCTGTCCCCTTGTCAATGCCTGAGTCAGTCAAAATGCAGAACATCAAGTCTCCTCCTTCATTTGCCTCCAACACCACTCAGAAAAGCAGGGGATTTCATTAAGATTTCATGGTAGAAATGGGAGTTGCATTGAACAAAATACCTATAGCAGGTGACTTGAAGTTGAATATTAGTTGCTGCTGTTTTGAAAAGTGCAGCTGCCTGGCCTTGTGTGGACTGCCTGTGTCCCCCTCCCTCCTTCTCTGCTCTCTTTGTCTCTCTGGTCTGCAGTCCCCTCCTTGCTCCTGCAACTCAGCATTCCTTTCATTAAAAAAAAAAACAAAAAAAAAACAAAACATAGAGCAATTGAGCTCTCTCACCGTCCTGTCCTTAGTCGTGCTTGCTTTTTTTTTTTCTTTTTAACAGTTTTTAAATTGAATTATAGTCCGTTTACAATGTGTCAATTTCCAATGTAGAGCACCATTTTTCAGTTATACACGAACATACACACATGCATTGCCGCATTCTTGTGTGCTTTCCCTTTCATAGCCATAGAGGCCGGCAGGGAAGGGACAAGGTTCTCCTGAAGGGGAGGCTTGCTGCCAGTTTGTAGCCCCCGTGCCCCCACCTCCAGATCCTGGACTCCCTTACGTCAGCTCTCAGCGGGAAAGGACACCGTGTTCTCTGTCATCCTGTCACAGATTTACTCTAAATCAACTCTATAAAACCAAAGCCTTAAAAGAAAAGTTGGCAAAATGATTGCTACAGGAGATACAGGTCCTGCTAGGAAATAGCGTTGAGAACGGTCTGAGTTACAGGCAGTTCGTACCGGCTGTGGGTTCCAGCGTCTCCCCCGTTGTGTGTAAGTTTTGAGTTACTCTTCTAGAAGCTCTCACTTCGAAAGTTGATATTTCACTTCTGTAAGAGTAAAAAGGACACCCCAGGCTGTGCCTTCGCATGGGAAATTCTGGGCAAATTGTAGCCTATCTTTCTCAACCCTTTGAAGACGTGTGTATTTGCCAATTTTTAAAATACAATTTAAGAAAGCAACTGAAGTATAGCAAGGTGGGTATTTAAATTCAGAGAAGGAGGAGAAGCTACAGATGGAAATTGAGAAAGATGGGGGAGTTATTTTTTTAATTTATCAAGACGTGAACATAAGCACCTTATTTTAGCAAAAGAATGGCTGGTTGTAGCTATGATGAATTTATCATTACATCATCAATTTTTATATGGTCCCAGAGCTTTCCAGGATATTTGAAAAAAGACTCCAGATTGAGACTGAGAGTGTTTCATTGCCTCTTTGCTGACAGTGTGCTACAGGTCAAGTTATAATAAAGTGATAATGATGTTTTGAATTTTTAATTTGCTAAGTTAAAAAGCAAAAGGAAAACTTACTTCTTTTTGATTGGAGAGATTCCAATCACAGATTTTTATGCTCTCAGTGTGTGGCTGTCTTCCTCGCCTCTTTCTTCCGCTACATGGAAGGGTAGGAAGAGGAGCTCGGAGGGAGAGAAGGCAGGCCTGAAGGAAACCCTTCAGCAGCCGCTGTGCAGGAGGCCAGATGCGGGGGGACCGTAGGTTTGGTTCCCTTAGTGCCCTTGGCACCCAGTTGACTTGACGTTGCCCAGTGATGTGACCAGAGCCCCAGGACTCAGAAGGCGATGAAGCTGCTTCCAGATTCTACCTGAGGAGTCTGCTCGTTAGAAATTGCTCTAAAGCAAGGGTTTCCTAACCTTTTCTGGTTCATAGAGGTCTGGAGATTCTAAGGAGCTTATAGACCCTTTCCGGAGACGAACGCACAGGCATGTATGCACACCAAAATCTGCAAACGGTATCAAAAGATCTGTGGCCCCCATGGAGAGCTACCCAAGGAGCTCAGGTAGAGTCCCTAAGCTAAGCCGTCGTCTGCTGGAGAATTGCCAGGGCCTTTCTATTCTTGAACATCAAGCTACCCTTTCAGGCCTAGTCCTGGTGGCCCTCAGCTCATCTGGGACTCAGAAGAGGAAAATGTAGATTTATATAGCCTACAGGTGTTTCACACAGACTGGGTGAATTCCAAAGTGAGGGCAGCCACAGAGAAGCCACGTTTGTCTCTAACTCGGTGCTGAGTTCCAGATGCGTAATGGGTACTCAGTGAGTAAGTGCTGAAAACTTCAGCTTTCGAGTATGAGGTTATGGAGGGGGAAGTGTGAGATCCAGGTGGGCAGTCGTGTGCTCCTGGGGAAGAGCTTGAACCGCAGGGAAGATGTATGACCGGGTGTCTGGCGCCTCAGAGACCCTGGGCTAAGCCGTCAGCAAGGGACTCCTGCCTCCCTGCAGCCTCAGCCATTACGGGAAGAAACCTGGGATTGTACGAGAAACCTGAGCGGTGGGTAAGGCTGCAGGGGAACCACGAAGACCGTTGGAGAGGTTGCTATAGTGATGGTCCAGGTGTTGAGGTAGAAAGGCTAGTCCTTGGGCCAGGGAAGCGGGAACGCTCCCTCACTAAGTGTCCGCGGTGTGGAGTAAATTGGAAAGAAGGGGTTATCTGGTTTTTAATCCTTTGTCCTACCCCAGTAAAACTGGGCAAAGTTAGCGCTGGGCTTTCTGAGGGAGCAAGTAATTTACAACCCTTTCCATCTCAAACTCTGGACCAGTTGAGAAGTAGACACAGGAGTCAGCCTGGAATAGCCAAACAGCTTTATTACCCTAAAAGCTCAGGAGTGTGGCTTGAAACATACACCAAAATGAATTTCTAAAAACTTGTCTCCCAGGCCCCCTCCCCTGCCATCTCCAGATCACGGAGCCCACCTGCGGAATATCAGAGCGAAACATCAGTTAGAATCCCAGTTTTGCTACTTACTAGCTCATTTGCTGTGTGATCCTGGGCAAGTTACTTTCCCTCTCTGTGCCTCAGTCTTCCCATCTATTAAGTGGGGATAGTAATCATATTTAACTCTTAGAGTTATCATGATGATTAATAAGTGTGGAGTCAAACCAAGCTCTGATGATGATGAAGATGGTAATTATTGGGCAGAGAAGACACCCATCCAGCCAGCTGCATGGAGGACTGTGGCCTGCTTCAAGCCCAGAGGGACAGGTCACAGGTAAGCAGTGACGTGTACACATTGACTCCGTCTGGTAGGGAAATTTGAGCCAGTGCATGTCAGACTCATGTCATATCGTCATCAGTTAGATGACTCTCTGAGAGAGCCTGCGAGCATGGGAAGTCCCTGCTTCATGCATTGAGAGAGACTCCTCTCAGTGAGAAACAGCAGGGTGCTCGCTCCCTGGGCCTCCAGACACCTCGCCCCTCAGGTTCTTTCCTTCCTCACTGCCTATTCCTGCTTAGCCTCCTTTTCTTGCTCATCCTTTTTCTTGAATCTCTAAATTTTGGAATTCTGCGGGGCTCAGCTCTTGATCTTTTCCCCTTTCTCCCCTTTCCCCTTTAAGTGATTCTGTCCAGTTGTATCTTTAAAAATATCGTCTATACCCTGATGATGCTAAAATTTTTATTTCCAGCTCTGACCTTTCCCTCGACTTCCAGATTTACTTTCCCAGCTGCCCACTTGACAACCACACTTGGGTATCAAACAGTCGTCTTAAACTTACGATGGCCAAAGGAAAACTCGGTCTTTCCCCAGACATGCTCCTTCTCCAGCATTCCCTGTCTTGGTAAATGACACCCCTATTTCCTGCTTAGGAAAAATACTTTGGCATTTGTCATCGCTTTTCCTTCACACCCTCCCATCCAGTGCATCGGCACATCCTGTCAGGGCTGCATTTAAAATACATTCTGAACGCAGGCACTTTCTCCATTTCTCCTGCATCCAGCCTGGTCCGCCAGCACCCCTGCCTCCTAGACCATGCTCCTCCAGCCTGTAACCGAGCTCCACTTCGCCCTCTGCAGTCTGCTTTATGCACTGCAGCCAGGGCGATCCCTCAGCATTGTAATCCGATCTGCTCATTCCTGTCTTTTGCTGATTGCCTACCTCCCCCACTAAGCAGAACAGCACCTGGCACCTAGTAGGTGTTTAATAAGTATCTGTTGCGTGAAAGAAAGAAGAGGATAAGCAGGCAAGATGTCTTTATGCTCAGAGCATTAAATACCTTGTGATCAGATTCTCTCCAATAAAAAAGATTATTCTCTTTTTTGGTTGCATGAGGAGGTAGGTGTCCACCCTTTTCCTGACCTCTAAAGAGAACTCTGCATTTTGTCGTCTCCTTAGATGGGAAAACTTGCCCCCAAGGGAGGGAAGTGGACTTAGGTAATAGAGAAACAAAGAGAGTTGGGGCTGGAAGACAGGAGAAAAACTGAAGTATCTGTGTGTGAAGAGGGGGTTTGGGGAGAAGGACACGGGCGAACATACACTCAGGAAGATGCATCTCAAATTACTCCTTCAGGACAGACTCCCCAAAGTGAAATCACCTGGTCACATGATCCAGGTATTTTTAAAACTCTTGATAAAAAGCTGCTTTGGGGAGGGGTCATACCATGTAACCTCCTCCATCCTCTAGCCCAGAAACTTGAAAAGATGGCTGTATGTGTTGGTAATCTTTGCATTGTCTAGCTGAGGAAATGGCATTTTGGTAAAGGTAGGTGGTTGCACAAGTTGGTAAATATCCTGTCTGTCCGTCTCCGTATGACATGCGTTCCTTCACACAGCGCCATGGCTCAGTGTTGAGAACCAACAGATGTGATGAGGTTGGGCTGAGGGCTGGGTGTCCTAGGCAGAGAGCTGGGGATGAGGCGAGTGGGCTGGATTCAGGCATCAGGGATGCAGAGAGGGCCCCTACACCTTTCTCTCGCCGGCTCGGGAACATCCAGACCCTTCCCTGAGCGCCCGTCCCCGGTCTGCTTTCAGCTGATGTTCACGTTCTCAAGTTTAACCTTGTCAGGCTTGATGATCAACAAGGTTGCAATGAGTATTCATAGAAATCGGTACGGAAGTTAACGTCCAGATCCACATGAAACGCGGGCAGAAATGAAGACAGTGACACTTACCAACCTTGACAGGAGGGACGGAAGCCGAAACTCTACAAGGAGGCGTTTGCAGCTCTCATCAGCGTGGTGCAGCATACCGCACACAGCACACGCACTGGAAATCGCAGGATCTAAGCGTTATGGAAATGACAATGACAACTTGAGGAGAGCTGTCGTCACTGTGGAAGACGCTTAGACACATGCACTGATTTTCAGTGTCCTCAGGAGTCCCTAAGTCCTTGGCTTTAGGTATTTCTTTTGTAAGTTTGCAAGCCATGTACCAAATTCTTCCCAAATCTTCTTAGTCCTTGGATGTTTATGGCCAATTATAAATAAGTAGAAAAACGAAAGGAGGAAAGGGGAGATGACAAATTTTACAAATACTTTTTACTTTTCTGTGCTTTCTGAAAAAATAGAAATAAGGCACACACTCATATAACCTAGAGGCTAATCTCTATTTAAGGCGCAGTGAAGAAGAGATGAACTCATAGTATACGAAGTGGAAGGAAGTCTCCTTAATGAATATTCAAAATCTCCTCACTCGAAAATGTCCAGTTTTCTGGCTTTGGTTGGTTTTGCGTGCTTGGTGTTTATGTCATACCTGGGGGAGGGTATCCGCTCTTCTGTGCTTCGCTGGTCCCAGCTGCTGTGATTGGTGCGTCCCAGAGGCACTGTGTTATCTGTGCATCCGACCCATGGCTGGATGACTCCTTCTTAGGAGTCCAGTTAGAACTGAGCATCCACAAGAAATGTAGCTTCTAGCTCCTTTACTTTATCTCTCATCTGGAAATGGTTAAGAAGCTATCACCAAAATGATAGAAAATGCATTCAGAAAAGAAATTAGGTAAAAATGCATTTTTATTCATACAAAGACAAGACTCTCAGATGGTTATTATGGCCAGTAATATTCGTTATTACTGTTCGTATGTGTGCTTTTTCGCTGGATGCTAATGGCAGCCCTGTGAGTAGACATGACTGCTGTCTCTAGTTCATAGGTGAAGAAACTGAAGCTCGGACAGGGTGAGGCGGCTGGCTCCTGGCCGCGCAGCTAGTGAGTCGTGGTGAGAGGACGCACGCCTCGATCTTCTGAGACGAAGCGATTTGCCCTTTTCATTACTTCGTGTTCCCTTGGTTTAAGCCGAGGTGTACAACTGACGTAGTCACGCTTAAGTATTATTTTATTTCGTCATTATTATGCTTTATGCGGAAGGTAAAGGGGCTTAAGCCTTGCAGGTCAAATATTGGAATGTGTTTCCAGCTAAACATGAAAAGCCAAGAAGTGTGAAAGTGCGACCCTCAGCTTTGACCATTAAGATGCGAAAATAATAGTCCAATCTGGCCGACATTCCACGGGAACAAAAGACAGCAAGTGTCGGAGGGCATGCGTCTGATTAAAAGCGACAGAAGACTGGAAAAATCTGACCACAGTCCCTTAACCAAAGAGGGGTTTTATTGATTGATTTCCAATAAGGAAGAAGCCCGGAGCGGGGCGGCCCACGGCTGGGGAAGCGTCCCCACGCGCCTCAGAGCCTCGGCTTCTTCTGTCCTCCCTCTGTCATCCTGAGCAGGGCTTGGTCTTTGGGTTTGTTGCCTAATGATTGCAAATTGGCTTTTCCACTTCTAGCTCCGTATGCTCATCTCGTACTGGAAGAAAAGCTCAAGCTGCTTGCCCCTGAGCCTGCCTTTTTGTTAGGAAAGGATGCTTTCTCCGAAGACTTCCTTTTGCATCCGTAGTTCGGCGCTGGGTCTCAGGGCCACCCTAACTGCAGGGGAGTCTGGGAAGAAGAGTATTTCAGCGAGGTGCACTTCCATGCTGAACAAAAACAACACAAAATTATGTTAGAAACAATAAGGGAATGGATGTTCGGTGAAAAAAAAAATCACGAAGCTCATACAGTTTTTTGATTTTTGTGTTTTTGGTTGGGAGAGGTTTGGAGTGAGAATGTAAATGAATAGTTAGGATTGAAATCACTCAAGCCAGGCGCTCAGTTGGGAGAGGCGGCTGAGGAGGGCACTTGGGTGTGTTCCCGTGAGTGGGGAACCGGGCAGGCCAGTCCGGGCAGGGCTCACTGGTAACTGGCACTGACAAGCAGGCAGAGTTAAGTGGCCAGAATGCTGGTGAGGGGCTGTGGAAACACGCGGGTGCCCAGTCAGGAAAGGATCCCCTGGGAGGGTCAGCACCAGAGAAAAGGCCAAGTCAGGCAGTCGGAGTGGCTTCGCTCCCTTCCTGAGAAGCAGTCTTTTGCCTGCCCTGAAGTGGTCCTGTTTACAAGCTGCCCACTGACACAGCTGAAGGATGTCTCAGGAAACTGTTCTGTTCGTCAGCAGAAGAGCCCCTCATGCTGCTAGTTTTTTGTTTTGTTTTGTTTTGGTGGTAACGTGGATGATTACAGGAGCAATACAGGCATGGTACTGTTGGAGCAAGAGGACCACCGTTACGCAATGCCCCTTTTCCCAGGATGAGTATATTCCGCTCCATTCCATTGCTTGCAGAGCATACATCTTGGAGTTGTTGGTCCAGCTGCTAATCGCCTTTGCTTCCCCCTGTGTCCGCGATGAAGAGCACCAGGCCTTTGTAGCATTGCTGGCTGGTCACCGGGCAGTATGCCTGTGGCCACAGAATGGCGAGGCTGCCTGGGGACTTGGTCTGTGGCTCTGTGCCCCTTGGCCCCGTGTTCAGGCCATCAGAGGCACATGGAGTACAGTAGAGCCCACAGCCACAGGAGCTGTGCCGGGGCCATGGGGATGCGGGCTGCCAGTAGGCTGGTTAGGGTCTGTCGTATGGAGTGATGTGTGGGAGGTCACGCCTCAGATGGGGCTGAAAGATGACCAGCGGTCCCCACGCTGAAGGAGAAGCCAGGAAGGAGAACTGAGACCCAGAAGTCGAAGAAGTGAGGAGGACGGTCTCTTCGTTAGATGAGCTAATCCACAGGCGTGAGCAGGGGAGATCTAGCTCATAGAAGCCAAAGTCTAGGGAGACCAGAGCCATGAGGGGCAAGCCAAGGGGTGAGTGCTTGGCCCTGAAGGGTACAGTCCTGGGGCAGAGTCACGTGGCGTGAGCACCAGCTTGGGTGGTGATGGCAGCTGGTCATGGGCTGGGAAGGTGCAGGAAATGCGGACGTCAGGTTCTCCCCCTCCCAGGGCTTGTGTGTCTTGCAGTGGCTGCCTGAGGTGCCCACAGTGCACGCGGTCAGCAGGGTCTGCACACTTGGACTCCCTCTAAGGGGATTGTTGGAAGCTCTGCCCTCATCAGGGAAGTACTTTCTAATCTATTTGGTGCAAGATGTGGTTCAATCTCTATATGCCTCCCCTTTTCCATTGTTTAAAATGGGGACAGTTCCCACTTGGTGGCTCCTGGGAGAGATGTTATGAGTCTAAATGAGATTATGCAGTGCTTCCAATTCCACCGAGGAAATCCCTATGTAAATTCGACGTATTGTTATTCATGACACGTGTGATTGAGCTGAAAACTCTAGCTACTACCCAGCCATGCAAACCATAAAATTAGACTTCCTATACTGTGCACGGTAATTGTCTTTCTTGCAGCAGAAACCACAAACCAGTTTTGCCTTACAGAAATGTGCTCCCATCCAAAGTTTTTAACATGCATTTTAAAGACAGGCTTAGTTTTACCGTGAAGTTATATCTGAGAAAAGCAATGCCATCAAGGAAACGTGTCTTACACACAGGACCACGTGTTTTAGGTGCTCACCGGGAGCTGGTTATGAAGATCAGCAATCCAGATGATCTCACAGCTTTCACATCATTAGCTCAATTAAAAACTCATTCTCAATAATATGATTGCAAGTATGTTACACCCTGAACTTACATACATCCACGCTATGGGCATTATCTGATTTTTTTTTTTTTTTTGGATTACTCTTTAATTCTTTAACAGTTGCAGTTTTTCTTTGCAAATGCATTATGGGTAATTTATGCTGTTTTGACTGTTTCTTTGATATAATTTGTAATTCTGCACCCAGAGTTGTAATATACTACAGTTTAGATAAATGGCATGGAAATACAGAGGTTATCTATGTAAAATGATCCATATTTCAATATAGGGACTTCTGTAAAATGAAAAAAAAATATTGCTATTAATCACTCTTTTACGTTATTTTTTTCCTTTACTGAGATTTGTTGCATTTACTATTGTAACATATTTCCAAAACACATTAGTTAAATGGAGCTGAGAACCATGCATGCATATTTTATGGAAAAATGTGCAGATATATTTTCAATTTTAAGCCATAAACTATGGCTTTCCTTGCATGATGAAAATATTCTGGCCCATTTAAAATGAGCTACATAATAGAAATGATGTGCAATAGTAATTTTACAATGCTTAATAACACAAAGTGGTTTATCTGAAAAATGCCTTTTAAAAAAGGTTTTATGCAAAATTCAAGCACTTCTGCTCTGTATAGAAAATAAGTGAGTGATACACAGGTGAAAAGAGAAATTGAAAAGGATTTAAAAAATATTAAAAAGCCAGACTTGGAGTTTTCTGCCTCTGTTTGCTAGAATTAGGAAGCAGTGACATGTTAAACGGTGTTATGCTATTGACAAGCAGGGCAGAGTGACACAGTAGAAAACGTTAAATCCAGACTTTCTCTAATATAGGTTTTGTGGCTTCAAAAAAAGGGGTATAAAGGGTTATGGAAGCTTGTTGAATATGCTTCTTATTGTCAATTCATGTCCCCAAAGGGAGTTTGCCCTTGCTCATACAAGAGAGGAGCATTTACATCTTCAACCAGACGCCTGCCGGAAGTACCTTTAACATGCAGACTAGCCAAGGGAGTCTGCCTGCTTCTAGTCACCGTCAAAGCAGAGAAGCTGAGGAAAGTTTGCACACATCTCCGGCACTGGCCCTGAGCATCCCTTAGATAAAGACGCTGGGAAACCATGTGAGAGAAGCGTAGTGTGTTTATTAATGAAGGTTGGTCTGGGATTCATTTAGAATGGTCCAAAAGATTAAAACAATTTTGAAAGAAGCTTCCAGTGTGAAAATCAGTGTGGAAAATCAGCTAGGAACAAATTAATTACTAATCCACTGGGAAAACCACGACCCACCATTTTTTTTTAACCTGAGGACATGGTAAAATAGTGGTAGGTTAAAAAAATTGCATATTAAATAATGATCAGATGGTCAAATGTAATAAAATTCCAGAATATCCTAATTGTTCCAGTGAGGAAACTTGGTATGCTTTTTGCAGGTTTTATCTACCTGGCGCCATGCTGCAGTTTGGGTGGAGTTTGGTTCGCACTTGGTGAAGGTTTTGGCTGTATTGCTTTGCACTGGGCAGCCTTAGATCTTTCATCCTGACTCAGTCTTTCATCACCAAGTCTCCACAAGGACACAGTTATAAATTTGTTGCTTCTCAGAGGTCTTTTCCTTAAAAATGTAATTAAAAAAAAAGGCGTAAATAAAGCACGAGCCTGTTGAACATGGTACAGACACAGTCTCACCTGAAGACAAGGTTTTCGTGTTGTTGTTGCTATGTGTGTATGTGAATTACTCCATTAGAACCTTAGAAAATTTGGACAGAGCTTTGTAAATAGCGTCCAAAGCCCCGTTTGCAGGAAAAGTTGGTTGCTCTAGTTTCTATGGCCGTATTCTATCCCTGCTCTAAAAGCTTTAACGGGCACCCAGTCCTAATGGATCAAGTTTGAGCTTCACAACCCAGGTGACAGGTGGGAGAGTCACAGATAAAAGGACAGAGAGAAGAGGTGTGTGGATAAGCCCCTCTTTCCCTCCATGCTTTCCATCCTTCTGGACGGGGGCTTCTCCTTGACATCTTCGTATTGAGGGGTCTACAGTCACCACTTTTTTGGGGCCAATCATGACATTCTCTGTAGCTCTCAACACAAGACAGAGTGAATAGTGGCACTCAATAAATATTTGCTGGTTGATTTAACCTTAGAGAAAATGGCATTGTCCCTTTTTACTACAAACGGACAAGCGTCTTTGTTGTATTGGAGTGTCAGCCACCACCACCAGAAACACACACACACACACAAAACAAACAAACAAAATGCAGAAGGCTGCAAATAAGAAAAGAGTTTTCTTTGGGGTCTTAAGAATTGCAATTCTGGAGACATAGACTCGTGTAAAACCGAGAGTAATTTGGGGAAGAGGAAGAGTAGGAGCTTACAGAGGCAAAAACTGCGAGTCTCTCCTCTCACACAAGAAAGGAAACATTTGCCCTTAAGGGATGGCTGTCATGAGCTATTTTAGGCTAAGGGTCCGATAAGTACCTTGAGTTTCTGGAACCCTGGGAAGATGTTCTGGATGCCAGCGTTAAGATGATAAGTTGTCAAAAGGTCATCTGGGCTGAGACATGCATAAGTCGCACTTCCTCAGTGGCCTTCTGGCTCCATGTTAGAGAGAACTTTTGGCAATACCGACTCCATTTTGACTTTCTGTTCATAGGAGTAATATTTTACAAAGTGTTCAAAACGGCTTTAACAGTAAAAATATACTTTACTGTAGGTTGTCTTGGTCTATCCTTTTGTAAATTAACACTGAGAAAAATATTTTAGTTGAGAATCACTTTGTTCCCTCTACCCTTGACGTATGACACTCACACTTCCTGGGATCCTTGGCCAAGTTTAAATCAACTCTGAAAAATCACTTGTTCAATATTGCCTTTTGGCCATCTGTTGTCATTTATTTTTATTTATTTATAAAAGCAGCTCCCTGGGAGAGCATTACATAGGTAGGAACAAATAATTGTTGGTTGACTGATTATGATTAGAGTGTGTTCTGAATTCAGAGGTTGAATAAAGCCAACATCGCAGTTCTCAAGAGGGCGTGTGAGGGCTGATCTGATGGAGGAGGAGCCCAGTCCACGGTGGAGGGGGCAGGTGAGATGCCTGCAGGGCTTCGGACTCCCCCTGATTCCTCATCTACGTAAACTACTTTGGAACCGACTGTAAACTAGTTAAATGGTTGGCTGGTGACGAACAGATGAAGCAAATAATGAATGTGTACCAGGCGGCACAAAAGATTTAGAGGGATTTGTATCAGTTTTGTAACGAGATTGACACGTGGGAAATAAAATTTATTGTCGCTAAACATTGAACATTACTCTTGAGGACTAAAGTAATGAACACAAGTAAAAATGAATAGCATTGAACTGACTAGAGCAGCAAGACTTTCAAAGGAGCACTCGAGAGAGAGGAATGAAAGGTTCCTCTGTAACACTGTCTAGAAAACGTACAGCCACAATTCACCTGTGCAGTAGCATCAGGCTGATTAGAACTGTCCAGATGGCAAGTCAAAGTGCCTAATTATACCCAATGCATTGGCTCTTTCCTCCCAAATTCCAAAGAAAGCATCACTATTTGTTATAATATACATATCAAGGTTTTATATCCCCAAGCTTTTGAAAGCGTAGCAAAAAATTATAATACAGTTTGGGTATTATTAGAAAGGTTTCAATTCAGCGTCTGTGTTGAGTGGTGAATAAACCCATCAGATCTGGAGATATTGCCTTAGAAAACCTGAATGACACCGAGAAGCATTAGTTTTGGGAGTAGCCTCCCCAGGAAAGATTTGGAACCTCTCAAGTGATGAGAGGTTCCAAATGGGCATGAAATCTGCCAAGCAAATTATTTTCTTGTTGATGTAATTTTAAGCCCACGTAATGAAAGACATTTATTTTTATTTTCTCAATATATTTTTCCTCTCTCAGTTTACCATTAAGTGCATCACAAATCAGTTTTGAACCCCATGGTAAATGTGTTTTTCAGCACCTCCCCAAGAGGCCTATGTAAACATAGATTGCATGTCTAGGACAATGTCAGGTTTGTCACTTACCAGGGATTGAGTCTCAAACTGCACCTCTCTTTAGGAATAAGATTATTTTTGAATTTCCTACTAAATGCGTTTGTCTGTCTTCATTGAGTTAAACTCTGAAGAGCTGTGCCTTTGTGTCTTATGGATGCACAGAGGTTAATTAGTATGATGGAAAGAGAGACTTCAAAATGTGGCTTTATGTTGGCACCACCAGATCTGAGTGGTATGTTGCCGTGAGGATTCTAGTTTTGCTCTGCCAGTAACAAGCAGCTGGACTTAGGACCAGCAATCAGCACCTCTAAATCTTAGTTTTTTTCATTTACAAAGGAGAAAAGTGTCTTCCTTCTATTTAGGATGCTCTCTTAGAACCTTTTACAAAAATCTATCCAACCACCAGACGTTATTGGATCCAAGAGATTTAAAAAAAAAAAAAAAAAAAAAAAAAGCTGCACTGAGCAGTGCTGCCCCCTAGAGGTTTCGTCTGGAGCAAGGATTGGAAACATTTTTCTTAAGGGCCAGAGAGTAAATGCTTTAGGTTCTGTGGGCCAAGAGGCAAAATTGGGTAGTACGCAGGTATTTATGTAACCGCTTAAAATGTAACCGTTAAAGAATGTAAAAACCATTCTTGAGGGTGGGACAAACACAGGTGGAGGGCTGGATTTGGCCTTGCCATGGTTGCCCACCCCTGGCCTGGAGGAAGAACAGAAACAGGTAGTCACGCTCTAGTGTGCAAGCGGTGACAATGGAAGTGTGAGATAAAGGAACCCATCTGAGCTACTCTCTTCCTCAGACTGACCACACATGTTGGTTACGGTAGCCCTTCCAGCTTGTGGGGGAGCCCTCTGCCTCGTGGGGGACAGGGAGGCCCTCACTGGGCTGTCTTGTCGTTTCACCCGCTTTCTCCTCCGTTCTCCCACCTGCCTTTTGCTATGAGAGCTCTGTTTCTGGGGACCAGGTGAGGAGGCCTGGGGGAGGGAGGAAGGGGAGGAAGAGGCAGCCAGCATGTTCATTTCCCCTGCGCCCACACGGTTACGGAGCGGACCCAGATCCCTCTGACTCTTTTGTGCTGCTTTATATGCATGCATTATTTTCCTCATCTTTTTGTCACCAGCCAACCATTTAACTAGTTTACAGTCGGTTCCAAGGAAATTTATGTAGGTTAGAAATCAGGAGCCTAAACCGAAGCCCCGAAGACATCTTATCTGTTACCACCTCGACAGATAATGTGTTTTAATAAATTCACTCTCTCTGTCGGGAACCGAGCTGCGTGGCCTGTTATCTCAGAGGCCTGTGAACTGCCCTAAGTGTGATGTGTGGGCGATCAGAAAGCCTCAGATTGTTCTGGAGTTTTTCGCCAACCAGAGTCTGTCATTTGGGGAATTCATTTAAATAGATCGAAGGAAAATATTAAGAGCCTAAAAAATGCATTTAACTCTGCTGCATTTTCCTGTGCTAGGGTGAATTTCATTTCCCCTGGGAAGTGTTACCCTTTGAAGTTGCGGATGACTCAGAATTTTCCTTTCGGAATTATTAACACATACCATTCATAACAAGCAGTGAGCTCCCAGTGGCAGTCTCTGACTTTCCTCACATTTAAATGGAGTTAACATTGAATAAACAATCTGTTTCATTATTATTGCTAATATGAATTGAATGCCAGCAATGTATTTTTCCCCTAATACATTCTGACCCGGGCTGTGCACGTATCAGCAGTGATGGGCTTGTCGCTTTAACGTCTAGTCAGACCAGCTCTGTTCAGGGAGATGAAAAGTGGAACGGCTAGGCTGGTGACCTGTGGCTTGAGCCCACATGATGAGTGTTGTGGGATATCCTCACCCGTGTGTGGTGAGCTCATCTCTCAAACTGGCGGGGCACTGCTGTGAGGGAGCCTTTTTACGACTAGGTGAGCTGTCATATTGAGAGAGAGAGAGAGAGGGAGGCAGGCTGGCTTAATAAAGGTTGACCCACTATCAAAATCATAGTCACAGCAAGTCCGTGTGTGTGTGTGTGTGTGTGTGTGTGTGCATTGTAGAGGGCACACGTCTGCCACATAGCCTTGAACCTGGCCCATCTCCCGTGGACTCGTGTCTGGGTCGTAGAGGACAGAGAAGCCGCTGGCTAACCTGCCTGGGTGTGGGAGGCAGCATGGTGTTAATTGGATTTGGGGCAGCCACCCTTCACCTTCTACTCCATCCCCAACAGCCGCGCCCTCCCTTTTGGCCAACGCAACCTTGCTTTTTTGAGGGGGTGAGCTAGGGGCTAAAATCATGATTGGTAGACAGGAATGGCAACCTCATTCCTTTCAACAGAGTTTCCCTTTCCAGAGCTCTCCCGAGTCAGGGTGGCCGTGTCTGTGAGGAGTTCTGCCCGAGGCCGCGGAGGGGGGTCTGCAGGTGGGCTTCCGGGAAGATGCGCCCACCTCCCAGCCCAGCTGATGTGTGAAGATACGCTGTTTGTGGCAGTTATCTTTTGAGGAAGGGCTGGCAGGACTAAGAACGCAGGGCTGACGGACGAGAATGACGAAGTCAAGCTGGGAAGAGGCGGGAGGTTTGAGGGCGCCGTGGCGCCGCCGCCCCAGCTGGAGCTCCGCGCAGCCAGACCCCTTGTCACTGAGGCGAGGAGATGCTCTTACTGCTTCCGCCACCGTGACTCGCGCTTTCTCTTTCGGTTGCTTGAAGCCAAATGAGTCCAGCATCGAAGCGGAGAGAGACGCTCTCCCCGACTTCGTCCCAGAGCTCGGGGGCGTCTCAGTGCTTCAAGGGCGCCAGCTGAAGAGGCAGCGGGTGCAGCACGGGCGGCAGTGTCGGCTCGAGGCGTGAGCGGCCCCCAGCGGAGGCAGAGGCGCCCAGCGGCGGGGGCGGCCACGTCTAGTGACCCCAGCAGAGGCGTTAGACGCCCCGACTGCGGGCGGGGGCGGCGAAGCCCCGCAGACGCAGCGGTAGCGCGATCACACCCGGGGCCTCATGTTGGGGGAACAGAGCAGAAAAGAGAGAGAGAGAGAGAAAAAAAAAGGCTCTGGTCCACAGCAGCTGACTGGATAGCCGACTTCACTCGTCTATGAGGACATACACGCCATCTCTGGTATCGCAGGGAGGTTAACTTGCTGCCACACACCCCCCCAAAATGTGTAATGGCGCCAACACAGTGAGAATTTATATTTTGCTCACCTACCGTCAGTGGTCTGTGGATGGTTTGTCCACGTGGTGATCGGGGGCCCAGGAGACTGCCACCCGAAGATTCTGCAGTCGCCTTGGACTGAGTTGTCATTTGCATCGAGCTGGTGGAGGAGGGGAAAACAGAGCATAGAGGAGAGATGCCTGCCTTCTTATGAGCCTCATCACCCCTGCCCCCACTTCACAGTGAGAATGAGTCCCGTGTCTCCACGTAACTGCCAAGGGGGTGGGCCCTGGGTTTCCCTGGCTGCGCAGCTGCTTCCCAGTTACAACTTCCTGTCATGAAACAGCAGAGTGGATTCCGATGGGTGGTCGCTGCCACATCCAGTTCTTTCTGGAGACACTTGTTTAGGGGTGGAATCGGGGTGGGGCAGATCCTTCGCAGGGGCCTTGGCGTCCTGAAGGGGCGGGGAGGGGGGTAAGTCAGTGACACATAGGTAACAAGGCCAGTGATTTGCCCTTTTGTCTTCTAAATGCAGAAGTGGCATTTCCCCCTCTTCCTTGGAATTACCTGCTTGACTACATAAAATTACCAGATAATTTAAGATACCCCTTTCTTTTGCCTAATTATTTAGGTCTGGTATGGCCATCCAGAATTTCATTTAAGATGTAACTTAAACCGTATAACAACAGTCTAAACTGTTAATATTTGCACCGGCCAAGTCCTTTCATTTAGGAACAAAGCCCTTAAAAGCATGTGGTAGCTCTTTTATTCTTTTTAAAGGATTTTGATGACTGCCTGGCTTATGACTACCAAGAAATGGAATTTCAAAATGAGCATCAGACTTATTTTTCAAGTGCCATGGCATAAATGCATTGCTACCCATGTAATAAAGTAATTTTCCCTTGTGTGACAAATATAGCACTAAGGAAGAATGAGGCTTGTCTGGCAAAATGGCTTTTATTAATCTCCTAATGTTTTTATTTGTTGTAGAATTATGATTAGTTTCAAGAGAGTAGCGAACAGGTTATGATCAGAGTTGAATATTATTGCTATCCAGATCTCTTTGGTTAATGCAGGCTGTTTATTTCAAAAACAAAATGCTCCCATTAAGAAAAATCAGCGATAATGGCCTGACTTTATTATCAAGAAATTATACCTGTTATGTAAACCTTGCTAATTATAAGTGCTTGAATTCATTTGGGTGATATAGCAGATGAAAAAGGCCGTTTATTAGGAGAAGTACTTGGCGTTTGTACCAGCATAATAAAACTGAAATAATAAAAAACAATCTAAAGAAAGAAGAAATGCTAATGAGGAATGGAATTTGCCGAGGAATGAATTATACCAGGAGACAACATGGAGTGTGGGATTAACACCGGGTGCTTCATCTTGGAAACGGATTCCCCTCTACCTCCTTGAGCAGCCGGTCCTCCTTTCCCCTCTTCTCAGTTTCCTCCTTAATTTTTCCCAGGTGACCTGATGCCTGCACCGGCTCCAGCTTCTACTGCCCTCTTGCTCAGGGTCCAGCGTGCCTTCTGACCATCACCGCCTGGATGTTCTGTAGGAACCTGAGCTTGACACGTCCACGTGGAATTGATCTCTTGTCCTCTTTTTGAATTGTCTGTCCTAACCTGACTATCACAGTGTCACCCTTGACCCTCCCTCCCTCCCCCCGCATATCCAATAAGTCACATCCTCCTGTTTCCAGCTGGACATTTCTCTCTCAAATCCAGCTTCTACACTCACTGCCACTGCCTTAGCCCGGGCCGTCACCATTTCTCGTTTTAATGACTGTAATCTTATCTACAGAACCAGATTTAGGATGTAATCATTAAAATAATTTTATCTATATCTTCTGTAGTCCTTTTATGTTTAAGCTGTTCCTTCAACTCTTTGTTTTGAAATTATTTCAAACCTACAGAAAAACTGAAATAAAAGAACAATGAATAGATGTGTAAGCTTCACCTTGTAGATCAGCAACTGTTAATACCTTGCCCCCTCACTCTCTGCTCCTTTCTCCCCCTCATGGTCTGTTCCCCACACCTCTGCACAGACAGACCCAGCCCTGCTCAGGCTCCCTAGGGCTCTGTGGCTTGGGATTGGCAGGGACACTGGCATTGCCGTCTGTTTCTGCTGGTCCAACTCGGATGGGACAGGGTGTTTCGGGCAGCAGTGGAGGGAGGCAGCAGAAGAGATGGGGTCACTTCGATGCAGGATGTTGTGAGCCTTGGTGAACCAGCAGCACCTGCCCGGGTGCCCGGGTGTCCGCACCGTGGAGGAGACCATTCTCCCAGGGCGCAGCCTGGCCACCGGAGGGCTCAGGGCGGGGCCGGAGTGTCAGGTGAGACGGGGGCCCTCAGAGTGTGATATCTTCGCAGAGGATCCTGGCAGCTGTGGCAGGGTCCAGACACCTCCCTCAGGTGGCTCTTTGACAGTGGACATTTGGAGCAGAGGGGTGTGAGCAGACGTGTTTCTGAGCATAGTAACTTCGGAGAGTCTCAGTGTGGGCGAGACTTTGGGGAGATGGAGGCAGCTGCATGCAAATCGCGGCTAGGAACCAGCAAGATGGGGGCATTGTTGTCACTGTGACCTCACAGGCTGGTGAGGTTGGGGACAACTGGGTTACTCAAGGACAGAAATAAAGATATTAAAAGAAATAAAGCTTCAAGAGGAACATTTCCTTTCCCCTACAGTTCACCATGCCCTAATTATTCAGAAGTAACTCCTAGGGCGTCTGCCATTCCACTCTTTCCTTTTGCTCGTATCCATGCGGTATAAACACACGTGACAATCTGCCTGCTTGGCCAGGTGATGCTCAAAGCCACTGAGGACTATTAGCTCTGATTTTATTTTAATAGAAGTAAAATATTTTTGTCTGAATGAACTATATTACTTTGCCTTTCAAGTTATTAAAGCAAAAACTCCTAAATCCTTTCTGCCTCAAAAATATTGCTGAGTTTATTTATTTTAAAATAAATCTGCTTTCTACCAAAGGCAATTAGGTACAAGCTGCAGATTGCATTTTCCAAAGATGGCAGCGACGATGGCTCCCTCCCCAGGTGCTCTTACTGTGTGACTACCATCTAACGGTAAGCTCTGTGTCCCCTCTTCTTGCGCCTCGGTCGACACCTTTGTGACTGCCTTGACTAGTAGAGTGTGGTGGAAATGATGCTCTGTGGCTTCCGAAGCTAGATCATTAAAAAGCCATGCATTTGTGCTTTACTCTGCTGAGACATTTGCTCTTGGTGTCAGAGCAGGCAGATAGCTATATATGAGCAGAGAAAGGGGGACACAGACCAAATGGCAGGAATTGGGCAGAAAAGAGGGGCACAGGCCAAGTGCAGGAAACCACACAGCATGTAAGCACCGGGGGTCCCTGGGCAGAGAAAGAAAAGCAGGAACCTTTGGGCTGATAAGGGATCATGCTTTTTGAGGGGACAAGTGGCCTGGAGCAGAACAAAGAAAGGTGAGAAAAAGCAGGAATTTCTAGTGTCCGAATGTAACCTTTTGCTCATTATGCCCTCATTTCTATAAAATTAGCCTTGCAGATCAGAAGTACCCATCATGCACTGATGCCATGACACTTCTGATCCAGACTAAATAAGGACAAAAATCCCTCCCCCCTTTGGGAAGGTGGGGTTGGGATGACAATCAGGGACTACGACCCCAAGCCCTTCCCTCCCCAGTGAATATTCCGCCCATTCATTTTTACACCCTATGTAACTAACTTGCGAAAGAAACTCAGGGCAGCCGCTCCCCTGAGCCTGCCCGCTCTCCCCTGAGAGTGTGCTATCCATCCTTTAATAAAGCCCCACTTTACTTTTTTTAACCACTACGTCTTGTCTCTGAAATCTTCCTGGGACGGGACAAGAACCTGGAACACCGGCTGCATCTATCGGCAGCATTGGCACCCAGCTGCCATGTTGTGAGGAAGCCCAGTTAGCCCGCACGGAGAGACCGTGCAAAGGGCCCTGTAAAGGTGTTTCAGCCACCAGCTCGGCTGAGATCCCGGCTGACCACTTAGCATCAGTCACCAGTCATATGATGAGAAATCCTGCCAGGTGAGTCCATTCTGCTGTTGAGTCAACCTTCAGCCTTTGAGGCTTCCTTGTTGAATACTCAGCTCTCAGAGAGCAGAGGAAAGCCCTTCCTGCTGTGCTCTGTTCAAACTCCTGACCCGCAGAGTCTGTGAGCCCAATAAAATGGCTGCTTTATGCTGCTGCGTTTGGGGTGTTTGCTATGCAGCCATAGTAGCTGGACTAGGACACACACACTTTGGGTTTGTTGATAACTCTGTGAATTTTGATCATCTTAATGTCCTTTATAAGGAAGTCAAGTTGAAGGCATTTTCTTTATCCCATATTGTTGTGGTCTTAATTTGAGAACTGTCTCTGTGAAATTCTGTAGTTCAAACGTGCCTAGATCGTCAGGAGAACCTCTTTGTGGGCTAATTTCCCCAGGAGTCATAGGGATCATGTGATAGTGACAAACCCTATGGTAGATGACATGATGTTATAGTGTAATGACTTAAAAACCCCCAAAGGTCTGTTATGGTTTGTAGCTTACCTTCCCTAAAGTTATTTCTTTTATTTCCTGACTGTGTGAAGTAGTGCACATGAAAACGAAGACCCTTAATAAGCAGGGGTACATATAGGTATTATTTGGTTATTATGATTTAAAAAACCGTATGTCCTTGTAATCACTATTTTAAAATTTGCCTCTTTGATAGTAATGATGCAGGAGAACAGACATGGGGGCCGAGTCCCAGGTCTCGGTTGAGCCCCTGGGACGTGCCCCGCAAAGTGTGGGTCCTTGGCTTCGCGCAGGAAAGAATGCAAGAGTGAGCCACAGTTGAGTGAAGGTAGATTTAATCAGAGAGATACACTGAAAGGCAAGAGAAAGGCCACGAGGTGTGGGGGTTGGGTGCTCAGATTAAAAGTAGGTACACACTCCATAGACAGAGTGCGGGCCATCTCTGAAGAGGGAGAGAGAGGGGCAGCCACGAGGCGCTGTGTTGCTGGTTTTTGTGGGCTTGGTGGCTTCACATGCTAATAAGTGGAAGGACCAGTCTAAGTAGCCTGGGGAAGGGGCTGGGATTCCCAGGGAGTTGGCCATTTCCCACTCTTTGACCTTTTGTGGCTAGCCTTGGGACCGCCATGGTGCCTGCGGGCGTGTTATTCACCATGTTAATATATTACAATGGGCGTATAATGAAGCTCAAGGTCTGCTAGAAGTTAAATCTCTTCATCCTGAGCCTCAAGCCTCCTGGGGGTTGAATCTTTCACCATTTTCATGTTAATTGCTGTGGCATTCCTTGAATGGCTGTGCCCTGCCCCCTTCCTGTCTCAGTAAGACTGATAACTCATGATTTTTAAAAAAAAATCTGCATTTTTAGATGGTATCTGACAACATCCATCACTCAGTCCTATCGATTTCACTTTCTGTCTCTTGAACCTGCCCACTTCTCTCCATCTCTACTTCCACAATTTCTTGCTTACACTGCTTCTAACTTCTCTTTTACCAGAATATCTGGAGTTAGCCAAATTAGAGGTTAAAGAATAGTTGTCTACAAGAATGCCCTCATTTCAGACACCAGCTGCAAATTCAGAGGTCCCCATGGCCACCTCTAACCAAACTTTGGAGTTTGTCTTGAGGCTTCATTCCATAGGCATGGTTGATGGAATCACTGACACCAGTCTCCAGTCCCCTCCCCCGTCTTGGAGGTCAGGCTAATAAAATCTATTTTAAAACCTCAGCCTCTAATCACACAGCTGGTCTTTCTGGTGCCCAGGCCCCACTCTGAGTCATCCTGGAGGTCTACCAGGAGTCGCTTTGTTAGCACAAACAATCACTTGAGGTCTGATGCACCCCTTATGAATAACAAAGACACTCCTATCATCAGGAAATTCCAAGGGGTTTAGGAGACTATCGCCTAGGAACTGGAGACAAAGGCCAGATAAAGTCTGTATTACATGCCACCTACCTTGGCCTACCTCTAATCTATTACGTGTTTACCTGACCTCCTGGAAGGGGAACGGACAAAACCGATCACTAGGAACTGCAATCTTAAGACCCCAAGAATATCATGTTATTGACTGAACTTAACACTTTTTTAAAGAGTATTCTTCCTTGCAGAAGCATGGCTGCCTTTGCAGAAATCTGGATCCACAAAAACTTTATGGTAGCAGTGGGCCAGCAATAGCTGACAAGATTTTGTGAACAAAAAATACTGCAAACCATATCAGTAAACAAAGACTGCTGAAGCCATCAAGTCATCAGCTGCCGCCATCCCCCAGTGAAGACAAGCCTGCAGCCCGGCCTCTGCAGCCACTCACAATGGTGCACCTGAGGGGACTCAGAATAAGAAAGGACAGGATATTGGCCCTAGGTAGCTAGGTGCTTGTGAAAGGAATGAATTCAATGAGCCCAAATGTTTGCTTCCTCCCATACATAGAAAAGCATTAAATTCTTTAATTTGAGATGCCTGGTTTTCTCCAGTTAACAAGTAATCCTTTAATGTTCCAGCTATCTGGTCTTTGTTGTAAAGCACCTGTATATCCTAGCTCCTCCCTACCTCTTCGGAGCAGTCCCTCAGAGCCATCTGAGGGGCTGTCATCCTGGCTTGAGTCCTCCTGCCAAATAAAACACAACTCTCAACTTTTAGGCTGCATGTTTATTTCAGTCGACAGTTTGTAGGCTCTGTTTTCAATAAGACCGTTATATTACAGTGAGAAACAATGGAAATGGCTATTGATTAGACCCAGTTGACATTCTGCTAGGATGAGGGTGCCAGACTGAACCCCAGCTCCCTTGGACTATATAGGCCCTTGGGGTTCCTGAACGGTTTGCCTGGGATGGAGGGAAGTCTGAGGATCTTTGCTCTGGGTGCCTCAGAAATTTTTGTAAGAGGGCTTGTTCTGGGGTTGGAGTCGACCTGAGAATGCAGCTCCTCTGAATAGGAAAGTGGTTGTGTACTTTTTGGTTGACAAAGAGGTAGAAATACTCAGTGGGTGTATATTCCTACTTGGTTCTTTGAATTCACATCCAGGGGCTCATGTTCTTTTGGTTAGGGAAAATTCCTGCTGGGCTCTTTAAGGTGGGTAGTGTTCTTGATTTTTAAAGCTGTTGCAAGTTTTGCATTTTTGTTTAATGCTTTCCTGGGTAGTTCAGTAGGAAGAGGGGGCAATGTACTGGCCACTATCATAACCTGAAGTCTTCTAGGTCCTTTTAATGATTTATTCATTTAGCATGTGCTTTTTTGGCCTATATTAGGTTCTGAAGATACAAAGATCAATAAGATGAACTTTTTGCCCTTGAGAAATAGGGTTTATTATAAAGAGGGTGGTGGACCCTTCTTTCCTTCCAGGTCATGGAAATTCAACTACAGACCTTGGAGCAAAGGGAGGTTAAGAGTTAACTTGGAATTTATTTCTTGATTTTGTGAGAGAAGTTGTATCTTTGGATATTGTGTGTAATTCTAGAATTTTAGCTTGAGAAGGGCATAGAGAACACCCAGTTAAAATCTTCCTTTTTTTTCCTATTATAAAACTTGTAGTAAAATATATATGACATGAAATTAATACCTAACTGTTTTTAAGTGTATGGTTCAGTGGTATTAAACACATTCGTGATGTGCAGCCATCACCACTGTCCATCTCTAGAATTCTTTTCTTCTTGTAAAATGGAAACTCTATACCTATTAAACAGCTCCCCTTTCTCCACCCACACCCCTCGCCCCCCAACATCCCCAGCTCCTAGCAACCAACATTCTACTTTCTGTTTCCATTTTATTTCATTGAGTTATAGTCAGTTTACAATGTTGTGTCAATTTCTGGTGTAGAGCACAATTTTTCAGTTATACATGAACATACATGTATTCATTCTCACATTCTCAACTTTCTGTTTCTATGATTTTGACTACAGTAAGCACCTCATGTAAGTGGAATCATACACTACTTGTCTTTTCGTGATTGGCTTATTTTACTTAGCATAATGTCCTCAAAGTTCATGTATGTTGTAGCATACTTCAGAAATTTCTTCCTTTTTAAGGCTGAATAATATTCCATCGTGTATGTGTGTGTGTGTGTATCACATTTTGCTTATTTATTCATCCTTTGGTGGACATATGGGTTACTTCCTTGTTTTAGCTATTATGAATAATGCTGCTATGAACATGGGTGTGCAAATCTCTCTTCAAGATCCTGCTTTCATTTCTTTTGGATGTATACCCAGAAGTGGAATTGCTGGATCATTATAATAGTTTGATTTTTAATTTATTACGGAACTGCCACACTGTTGTCCACAGCTGCGGTTCCACTTTACATTCCCAGCAACAGTGCACAAGGGTTCCAATTTCCCCACAGCCTTGCCAATGCTTGTTTTCTGTTTTGTTGATAGCAGCCATCCTAATGGGTGTGAGGTGGTAACTCACTATAGATTTGATTTGCATTTCCCTAACAATTATTGATATTGAGCATCTTTTCATGTGCTTATTGGCCATTTGTGTATCTTCCTTAGAGAAATGTCCGTTTAAGTACTTTGCCCATTTTTAAATCCAGTTGTTTGTTTGTTTTTGTTGTTGAGTTTTAGGAGTTTTCTATATATTCTGCATACCATTCAGATATATGATTTGTTGCGTTTTTACTCTGTGGATATTGTCTTTTGATACACAAAATTTAAAAATTTTTATGAAGTCCAATTTGTTTACTTTTTTCTTTTGTTGCTTGTGCTTTTGATGTCATATCTAAGAAATCACTGCCAAATACAATGTTGTGAAGTTTTACCCTGTGTTTCCTTTTAAGAGTTTGAAGTCTTACATTATGGTCATGGATCCATTTTGAGTTAATTTTGGTACACAGTGTTTGATAATGTTGCAGCTTCATTCTTTTGTGTTTGGATATCCATTTTCCCCAGCACCATTTGTTGAAAAGGCTTTCCTTCCCCATTGAATGGTCTTGGCACCCTTGTCAAAAATCATTTGACCATAAATGTGAGGGTTTATTTCTGTGCTTTCTATTCTGTTCCATTGGTCTATATGTCTGTCTTTTATGCCACTGCCACACTGTTTTGATTATTATAGCTTTGTGGTAAGTTTTGAAGTCAGGTAGTGAGAGTCCTCCACCTTTGTTCTTGTTTTGGTTATTTGGGGTCCCTTGAGATTCCATATAAATTTTAAGATGGGTTTTTCTATTTCTGCAAAATATATTTTTGGGGTTTGATAGGGGTTGCATTGACTCTGTGAATTGCTTTGTGTAATATTGACATTTTAACAATATTAAGTCTTCCAATCTGTGAAGTTTTCACATCCGTAGGATGTGTTTCCATTTATTTGTGTCTTCTTTAATTTCTTTCAGCAATGTTTTATAGTTTTAACTGTACAAATCTTTCTTCTACTTGGTTAAATTAATTCCTAAGTATTTTATTTTTTGATGCTGTCATAAGTGGAATTGTTTTTATAGTTTCCCCTTCAGACTGATCATTGTTAGAAATGCAACTGAATTTTTTGTGTTGACTTTGTATCCTGCTGCTTTGCTGAATTTATTAGTTCTGTTTCCCCCCACCCCCTTCTTTTTTTTAAAGTCCTTTCTAAGATGAGAAAACAGAATCTCAGAATGAAGTGACTGGCCACCAAAGTCACATGCTCTCTGATGTCCAGTTCAGTCCTCCATCCTCTGCATTGGCAAAGACCTACTGAATGTTCTCTGTAGATGTGAATGTGAGTGTGGTGTGTGCAATCCATATAAACAGAAGAATCCAGGAATATGATATTCCATCAATAATAAAGATTCATGTAAAAATGACAATTTGACCTTGACATGAAATGCTTCCACAATTGTCTTTGCTTTTTCTTCTTTTCTTATCCTTTCAGATCTTCTGATTGCATTATGATGTGAATCTTTCCGTTCTATCAATTCTGCTTGCTTCTAAGGTAGCATTTCTATTTTAAAAAGAGGGGTTCACTGAGGGCAGCTGTAGCAGCAGTGGAGGGGCTGGGCATATTAGCCAGTACTCTCTTGGTGGCAAGTGAAAGAAACTGAACTTGAACTAGGGAAAGCAGAAAAGGGCAGGGTCAGAGTTGGCAGTGGGGAGAACTGGAATCAGGGACCTGAGCACTGTGATGGCTCCTGCTCTTCATTGCTTGTCTTGGCTTCTTTGAGCATCAGCCTATTTACTCCAACTGGCTTCTTATGTGGCTGGGGTCATTGCTGCTGCAGCTCCAGCCTCACATATTTACAGTTCCAGGACCAGAGAGGAAAGATTCTCTTTCCTCAGCTCAAGCTTGGAAAAAAAAGCCCAGCCTAGAATTCTGATTGACTTGACTTGGGTCACACGTCTATTCCTGGACCAATGCCAGTGACAGGATTGAGACTATGATGGGTCCATTTTGGATCAGGTGCCTCCTCTTGGCACTTGATGGAAACACTCATTAGAACCACATGGTTTGAAAAAGCATCTACCTGCAGATGCTGTTCTGGGTGATGTTTTAATAAAATGTTTTGAAGTTCTCCTTCTCTCTGTTTCCTTATATTTATGTGTTTATAAAATGACAGCATGGAGAGAGAGGCCTCTGTTGGGTCCTAATCTCTCCCTGTCTCATGGTTGCATCTGAACATTCTTCTTCTTCTTCTTCGTTTTTTTAAATCTATTTTTATATATAGTGGCTAACATTTACAAATCTCAAACTCCAAAATTTATTCCTTCCCACCCCCTTTCCCTGGTAACCATAAGCTGGTTTACTGTGTCTGTGAGTCTGTTTCTGTTTTGTAGATGAGCTCATAGTGTCCTTTGTTTTTAGATTCCACATGTGAGTGATCTCATATGGTATTTTTCTTTCTCTTTCTGGCTTACTTCACTTAGAATGATGATCTCTAGGTCCATCCATGTTGCTGAAAATGGAATTATTTTATTCTCTTTTATGGCAGTGTAGTATTCCATTGTATAAATATACCGCAACTTCTTTATCCAGTCATCTGTCAATGGACATTCAGGTTGCTTCCGTGTCTTGGCTATTGTAAATAGTGCTGCTGTGAACACTGGGGTGCATGTATCTTTACGCATAACAAAAGTGAGTTGCCAATGTCTCTCCTGACAAGAAGGGCGTGCTCAGGGCAGGAGCACCAGGAGTACGGGGCAGGCCTCAGGTTGGCTGTCCCCTGCGTGGCACCCACCCCGCCGGGAGCGGGACTCACTGAATGTGTGCTGATTGGCATGACGCAGTAAATGGGTTGTAGTAGAAATTCTGAGTCTGTGATCCTGGAGGGGTTTCTGTATTTCTGGCTGTTAGTAGATAAGAAACAAATTTCCGTGCACTGAAAATGAACACATGGAAAGACTGGTGCTCGCATGAGAGGAGAGAGGGGAAGGGAGGGAGAGGAGCCGCGCCTACCCTATTTCTGACCTTTGTTCTCACAGCCTCTTCCTCTCTCTTTCGGCCTCTCTCCCAACTCAGGCGCTTCCCTGGGGGCTTCCCCAGTCAGTTTTTAGCTCCACAAGGCAGAAAAAAATTGCTTTTTAATTTTTTGGTCTCATTTTTCATTGGCTTGGAAATTTAATCAGAAAAATTCTAAGTACATGCAATTAAAAAAATGTGTTAATTAGCTACCTGCAGGCTTGCCTGCTCAAGTTGGGTTTAACCCTGAGGAGAAAATGACGTACATCTCTGTTCTGCGCCTCCCGGACTGGAAAGCCCCGCCCAGGGGGAAGGCACCAGTGCGGGCACTGCTGTGGAGGGATTCAGAGTTTAGAGAAGAGAGAGTGTGAAAGCTCATTATGGGATCACTGAGCCGGTAAGAATTACAAAGCGCTCCCTTGTCTCGTTAGTTTCATTTGTGCATTGAATGCATTTTTCTGGTTTGACAACAGTGCTCGTAATGGGCCAGACATTCACTCTGCTAATGACACTTGACATTTCTCAGTCACCTGAGAAATAAGGATGCCTACTTCCTGGAGATGTGCATAACGGTGGTAACACGCAGCCCACAGTGTAGAGCTAAACGCTCCAAGTGCACCCAGGTTCAGCAGAGCTCAGAGACACATTTCAAGTAGGCAGTGGAGCCAGTTTGCCTGCCATACCTAACTTCTCTTGCCCATGGCCTTTGGTTCATCCACCCTAACCAGAATTCAGTCAAGGGCGGCATCTTGCCTCACGGAAGGCCAGCCCACGGCCAAGCTGGCAGCCTGTTACACCCCCATCTTTCTCTCTCTTTCTGTTTCTCCACAGTCTCTCTCTCCTCTTCTGAGGATCTTACTAAAATGCAGATCCTGATTCAATAGGGCTGGGTTGCGGCGTCAGAGTCTGCATCCCAGCAAGTTCAGGTGATGCAATGATGCTGGTCCCAGAGCCACACTCAGCACCGCAAGGGGCCAAGTCCCAGAGACAGAGGGCATCAGGAACCCAGACGTTGTAAGAGTGATGCTGGTGTAAAGGTTGGGGAACTCGTGCTGCAGAGGGTCCCAGACAAGCTCTGGTTTTGTCCTCTGAGCTCTCTTTTAATGTTTGCCCTGCTTGTCCACGGAATCCACAAAGATGTACCTTTTGAACAGACCCCCCTTTCTTGAGCTACTTCGAGGGGAACTCTGTTCCTTCCTTACAGCCAGATGTGCCTGGGCTGGGTCAGAAAGCTGATACATCAGCATTTAGAGAGGAGCCCACCCATCAGGCCTGTGCAGGGTCTGCATCCCCTTGGCTGTGGCCGGCACCTTTCCCCTGGTGCCCCACCTCCCCGTCAGGACCACCACGTCTCTGCCTTGGGGGCAGGACTTTCTTCTGACCCTGTTAACTTGTTCATTCTTTTAATGCCACCTCTGGTTAAGAGATGCAGTTTCAAAACAGAAATACTTCCAGTATCACAAACAGAAGAAGGCAGAAAATTTAGCTGTCTGATATAGGAACAACCAGAAAACAGAGTCAATGAATCGGTGGTTAGAATGCAAAAGAGGAAATGTGTTTGCTAGGCGGACGGCACACCTGTTGTGATTTAACTGTGGCCCACAGTAATTTCCAGTTATACATCGGCACGAAGTAGAAACTAGCCTGGGTTCCATTTAACATTTTCACAGAACGGGGAGAAGTCTCGGAGGAAGTGGATATTCACACATGACTGGGTTGCTTTATCGCTCGGCCCTGTGTGGCGTCCACGTGCAGTCTGGCTCGGGCAGTGAAGAGGAAATGGACAAATACGTTCGGTGACGCAGGTGACAATCAAGAGAACAGGTTCCACTCGGCACTTGGCATGTGGAAGTGAAAGAAACCCAAGTCCTCTGGGTAATGTTCAGTCACTCAGGAAATACTTTCCGAGCACCCATTTTTGTGCAAGTCACCGTGCGAGGGGCAGGGAGGGTTCAAAGGCGAGCAAAATGCTGTTCCTTCCCCGGAGACTCTTACCATCCAGGAAAAAATGTTAAGAAATGATCTCTTCTTCTTCCTCCACGTCTGTTAGCTGACAGCCCCATTGGCCCTCTTTTCCTTAAGTCGATGAAGCACATCTCTAACGGTGAGGTTCCAGCATCAGGCCGATGAGGGGGGTATTTTTAATGGACGTTTCCAGTGCTTCTGAGACCTTATGCCGCAGGTGGCCGTCCGCTCTTGAGGCTAACCCTGTGTCTGCCCTGCCACCGTCTAGAGCCAGTGTTTGCTCAGGTACTCACTCTTTTGGCTAAACAACCCCTTCCGTACTCCTCCAACCCTTACAACCTTTCTGAGAAATTTTTGTCTTGGCCTCTGCAAGGGGCCCCCTGGAGAAGCTACTTCGGGAGTCAAATGGGAGAAATAATTCAGCTGGTGGATTGGGTGAGCCTCGCTACCCACTAGTCAATCTCCCCACCCAGTGCGTTGGTGATTACGAACATGAGTGTTGCCAGGCCAGGGGTGCTGTGGGCTGAACTGTGCCCCCCTCCCATTCACAGGGTGAAGTCCTAACTCCCCAGATGTCTGCATTGGACGTGGGGCCTTTAAGGAGGCGGGTAAGGTTAGACGAGGTCACACCGGGGTAGAGCTCTGCTCTGATAGAACTGGTGCCCTAAGCAGAGGAGGAAGAGACATCAGCTTACACTCTCCCTCCCCGTGGGAGGGCCCCGCAAGATGGCAGCCACCTGCCACCCGAGGAGAGGGCTGTCACCAGAACCCAGCCACGCCGGCACCCTTGTCTTGGACTTCCAGCCCCCAGAATGTGAGAACATAAATGTCTGTGGCAAGCCACCCAGTCTGTGGTATCTTGTTACGGCAGCTCGGGCAGACGAACACGGGGGGATTCAGTGGATGCGAGGCCAGCTGAGGCGGGCGGGGGAGAGAGCGAGGTGACTATGCCGTCGCGCTGAGGGCTGGTGACTGTTCCCAGTGGACATCAGCTTCAGCCTTCTCTTCAAAGAGTTTAAAACCCACAGCTGGGAACCATGACTTCTCTTCTTATGGATGGATGGGTAGCAAGAAAAACTGCTGGTGACAAGATGTGTATTTAATTTTGAGTGTATTAAGAGCATTATTTTACTCGAAACTGCTAAGACAATGCACCTCTTATGACACAAATAGTGAAGGAGTCACGTGAAAGGAGGCCTTTGGCCTCAGAACTTGAGGAAGTTGAAGTTTGAATCCTATTTCTTAATTTTTAATGGCCCTGAGAAATGGCATATTAAAACTATGGCTTCCCAATCTACTGATGTGATCATTAGGGTTTCTGTTTCTCAGGAGTTATTAGGAGGAAAAACAACTATATCCCAGCTCCTAGGAGATGCGCAACCACTGATAATTAGAAAGAAATAAAATTGATGACTAAATGAATGTGCAGTTTACACGCAAATGTTACCTTTTATTCTTTTCAATTAGGATGTTATTTCTCTGTAGACTTGGCAGATGAGGCTGTATTATAAATAGAAGTGATATTTTGTAGGGTTCTTCTAACTGAAATGTGCACGAGGTCAAATTATAATCAAGGTAATATATGTAAGTAATGAGCTGAGCCCGCAGTCCCAGGCATTTATCCATTTAGTGGTAATAAATGAGCAAAGATGAAAAGAGTGCTTCCGGACAAATACAGCAAATAGTGACTTGTGTGGCTGCAGCACAGCAACTTACCTCTTTGTAATGAATGCTCACCAGGATAATCAACTTCATTTGTTAATCACATTCATGATATTAATGAGCTCATTAGCATAAGAGTCACATCCCGTTCTCCTGTGGTCCAGGTCTGGGAATCACAAGGTTCGTACACCTTGTTGCTATAGATAGACTTACGCGTCCCAATTATGTACACATGCAAAATGCCATCTGAATTGACTTTATACAAGGACAGCCTCAAACCATTCCTTGCCTGGTTTTAAGGGAGCTGAGAGTTCGGTAGACATCTTTTTCCTCGGAGTAGTAAGTTTCATCCTTATGATAAAGCTTCACATTTAGCTCGTGTTACTGGTAAGAATGATCTTTTCCTCTCCTGAATTCTACTCCCCAGTGAGACTTAGTCATGAGACTGGAAGCTGGAGGGAGGAGAAGAAAGTGACGATGAGCAAGTCCCAGGAAGCGAGGAGAGGGAGGCAATGAGAACGCACCTCTTCCAGCCTGGGGGCTTGTGGGCAGAAAGGAGGAGAGGCGGTCGGTGGTGGGTGTGTTGGGCAGGCCCTTCAAGGATGGGGGTTGGGGGCTTGTTTCAGTTTAGGTTTGGAGCTCTGGAAGGTGCCTGGGTTATCCTCTTCCCCCAGGCAACTCCTGTACCAGTTTATGTGATGTGGAGGAGAACCAGACGTGTCCATGTGCCTCCCCCTCACCCCAAGGAGGACAGGGAAGGGGACTGAATATGAGAGCCGCAGGGCTCGGACATCTGGCGTGGCGAGAGGTTGATGGCCCCTAGCAGCCAGAGGAAGGGCGAGACTCAGTCCGGGAACCACCAGGCCATTGTGGACCTACGAGCGGCCGGCCCAGAGCAGCCCAGCATGGGCTTCTGTAGGACACAGGAGCACCCCTCTGGGTGCTGACTGCTTCCTAAAGGGTGCCAGTCCAGGAACAAGCCCAGTCTAGGCATTTTGCAGCTGGGGACACCATCTGGAACCAGGGGCCCCTTCCTGTCCATGAGCATCATCTTGGGGAAGAGAAGAAGCAAGGACATTGGGAAGACTGAACATTTATCCAGAAGGCATCAAGTTGTCTGACGGCTTTGCTCAGATTTTGTGATTGGCCTGAGATTATAGACTGAACTAAAATTTCTAGTTCCATCTTTCTGCTTGCAAGGGGAGATGGGAACTTGTCTGAGAGGTTAGTTAACAAGATAATAATGAAGCTTCACTTTCTCCGAATTTATGAGAGTGACGTAAGTAAACTTGGAGCCCGACTATGGATGGAACTGCTGTGAGGAGGCAACTTGTTTTGGTCCTGCTCCCCCCTCCCCCAGGTCCTTTGCGGTTATTTGTAATGACTGCTCCGTAAAACTACAGAAGAGTCAGCAGATCTGGACACGGTTACGACTGTCCTGTTACCGTGAACCAAGCTCTTAGGCACAGTCTGAACTTCCTGAGATGTGGCCTTCCCCTGGATTATCCCTGTGATGTCTCCTTACCTGGACTCCTCCTTCCTGATCCTCTTTGGTACCTGGCATCCCTGTTCTCCCCTATGACCTTGCCACATGCCTGGTGGGAAGCCATGCCATGTACTTCAGCTAGCTGGAGGGGCCCAGAGGTGCCACCCCATGTTACAGACAAGGCACAAGGAAGCTAGGTAACTTACCCAAGGTCACGCAGCTAGTTGCCTAGTCAGGGTTTGAACTCGCGTCAGGATCCGCGGACTCCGTGCTTAACCCTACCCTCTACTGTCTAGAAGTCTCCAGGACGCTGTACTCAGCCAGGCCCAGCTCTTCCCACCTCTCTTTGGCTAGAAGAGAAGGTGAGGCACTGACAACGTGGCTCCATACGTCAACCCACAGGGACACGTTTGACTTTGAAGAGCCAGGTTCATTGGTGCGTAAGTCATTAACTGCTGTGACGGAAGTCTAAATTCAGGGCAGGTTTCTCAGACCGCGGATGGCACTTCCTTCCACCCAATGACAGGTGAGCCTCTTGTGTGATCCCGACTCCGTGGGGGAAAAGGGGCAGAAGGAGGTGGTTGTTCTCACGATGTTGAGCAGTTTAGATGAACAGCTCCAGATAAGGTGTTGTTTCCACGTGACTCTCCCTGCACTCTTGGACTGATGGTCCCAAACGAGGAGGTGTTTACTTCAGTGCCCAAGGCCTCGCCCCCTGCAGTGGAGGGGAGTTCTGCAGCCGCAGGCTCCCAGGGGCTCTCTGAACCGCAGGTGCCTCTTCCCAGCCTGAGGAGTTCCTGACCACATGGGCCATCAGCTGGTGGCTGTAAAAGACTCTTGACCTACAGGCAGGAGGACACTCAGAGATTAGATGCAGCAGGACAGGCCTGGGAGAATATGTGGGTCAAATGAATCTGCTTGTTCCCTTTTATTTATTTATTTGTTTGTTTAGGCTTTCTTCCACTAGGTACTGACTGTGTGTAGTGGGTCCTTGGTCCTCTCCATGGTCCCGCTCCTAGGCCTGTTTCACTGAACTACCCCAAATCCGAACGTTTCCTAGTCCTTCCATTAATATCACCTTCTCTGGGCCTTTTTGGTCAGTATTTTGATGGATAGATGCTGTGATGGTTAATTTTACGTCCACTTGGTTGGACCATGGCACCCAGATTTGTGGTCAAACATTATTCTGGATGTTTCTATCAGAGAGTTTTTGGATGAGCTTAATATTTAAATCAGTGGGCTTTGAGTAAAGCAGATTGCTTTTCAAATTGTGGGTGAGCCTCATCCAATCAGTTGAAGGGTTGGCAAAAGACTGACCTCCTTCTGTCAGCAGATGACATTTGGTTGTGACCTGCGGCATTCCTGGATCTCCAGCCTGCTGGCCTTGAACTGCGGTATTGACTCTTCCTGGGTCTTCAGGCTGGCTGTCTACCCTGCAGTCTTTGGACCTGCCAGCCTCCACTTGACATGAGCTAGTTCTTTAAAATCTCCTTCTATCTAAATACATATACTATTGGTTCTTTTTCTCTGGAGGACCCTGAATAATACAAATGATGATAACTTAATGGTTTTAAAACAACTGTGGTTCAACGTAGGGGTTAAGAACATGGGCTCTGAAATCAGATCCTGGTGTTCAGATCCCTGCTCTTCTGTGGGATCCAGGATAAGATAGTCAACCTCTGTGTGTCCTCTGATGATTAACTGAGACAGTGCATTCAGGACACGGAGCACACTGCCTGCAGAGAATAAGTGATCAGTGAGTGACACAGCTGGTTAGTGGCGGAGCTAGAATTTGAACTCAGGTGATCTGCTCCAGAACATGTGTTCGTGTCCTTACGTGATACCTCCCCTCTCTTACTGTGAAATGATTATTCTCCCCTTGGGAACTTGAGCTGGTTGGGATCCACTTTCTCTTCGCTCCCATCAATTGCAGTAATTCCATTTCAGTCTGTTTTGGATTTCCTAAAATCCTTGATTTAAATGAAATTGTTTCTGTGGCTAAAAATATTTGAAAAAATGCTGGCGTAAAGTATTATCCTCTTAGATGATATGGTTGCATTTTTAATGTTTACCAGTTTTTTTTAACTTCAGTGACTTCTGTTGCAAGCTACAAAACGTACGACTCAGTGAGGCAGGTTAAGACCCATCGAGGCTGGACCTCCTTGGGCTGAAACTTAAGGGCACTTCTGTGGACAAGCCCTTAGCTTTGCGGGCATGGAGCACCTTTCCTCTCCCTACGCCAGTCAAAAAATAAAAGAAACCTATTATTATAGAATAATACATGTTCATTGTAGGAAAACTGAAAAATAGAAACATTTGCAAAAATCTCACTGACACTAACCTTTTGCATGTATCTTTCCAGACTTTATAATTTAAAAAATGCAATCATACTATACCTGCTGTTTTGAGGTTCACTTTTTCACTCAGTATCTCATAACCATCCTCCCACATCAGTAAACATAGGTCTTCATAATCATTTTAATGTCGTCATGGTATTCAGTTACATAGGTGTTCCATACTTTATGTAACGAGTGCCTTTTTGTGACATTTAGACGGTTTCATTTTTATGCTATTAATTAGGACAATTTAATGATTTACGTTGGCTGTTACTTTTCCATCTCCTTTGCTAGCTTTTCCATATCCAACTAGCCTCTAAGTACTGGAGACCCCTGTATTGCTCTCCCTTTTTTTCTCGCTACATCCCTCCCTTGGGAAGGAAGTGGGAGAAGCTGTAACATAAACTGTAATTATTCGGGGGCCAATAAGACACGGGGAACAGAGGTAACATAAGAAAGGCTATTTTCAACACTAACAGTAATGAACAGAAGTATAAAGTCAGTGTAGTTTAGCAAGAATAAATAATTTTGTACAGAGTTTAAAATACAAACTGTAATTATGAAAGTATCCAAATCACTGAACGTTTCTGAGGAATCCATTGCACCTGTAAATTGAGCCAGGCTGTCTCTGCATATAAAAGTAAAGAAAGCACTCAACAGGCTGAAAAAAATTACCCTTCTACCCTGGTCCTTGCCGTCTGTTAGTCTTACGTGAAGCTTTTAAGGAATAGTCAGCTGCACAAAAGCCACATCTGCCTGACAGATTTCCCTTTGTCCTGGAGCTCACTGTCCTGTTCTATCCCACCGAGCGTGTTTATCTGGAAGTAGGAGCGAATTCCAGAGGAAACACAGATACATTTATTTAACTAGAGGCTTGCTTCTTTGGAATTGCCTGTTCAGATAAAGGTAACCGTCTGGGGCTGGATATGATGGATGGTGATGTCCACTGGGGGGACGTGTTGAATGATGGATAAAGTAACAGCTGCAATGCGTATCTGGCAGAATGGGAAACGTTCTAGATTTAACTCCCTCGCGTGCATGGCCAGGTTATGGTACTTCGGCGTGATGAGGTCAGAAAGTCGTTTTTAGCCAAAATACTCTTGAAGGTCAGAAAGTTAACTTTTGGTAGTCACTGTGTTTTTAAGAGCTAGGACGGGTGTTTATTTTTTCCTATTAAAGGCCACTTTCTCAATTAATGGATTTCTAATGTGTTTATGGCCCAGGATAATGGATTTCAGTGAAAATCAAGAAGTTTACATTAAAAAAAGACATTTATAGATCTTTCTTTCACTAACTATATCAATGGTTAAGGTTCCTTTCTTCTCTCAAATTGGTAGCATCTATTAGGTTGAACTTCTGTAATTGCCGATATTTGATAGTTCTGACCTTAAAAAAGGCAATTTCGTATGGTTCAATTGAATATACATTAGATTTCAATTCAATTCAATACCTTAACAAATATTTATTAAGTTCCTACTGAGGTGCTATGCTAGGTGTTGAAGTTACAAGGATGAACAAAATCGTCATGGCCGACGATGAAAACACCGCTTTGACAGGGGAACAACAGTTCCAAAGTTAGAGCGCGGGAACCTAGTCCATTCTAGAGCGCTCAGAAGAATCTTCCCAGGGGAGTGAAAGCTCAGGTGAACCTGAAGTTAGGTGAGTGGCATGCGGATGAAGAGATTTAAGGCAAAGGGAGCAGCAGGATGTGGAGCTAAGAGCACGATCTGGGGTAAGGACTATGGTGGGTGTGTGATGTGACAAAAGCTGGGCGACACTCTGTGGCTGGAGCAAAGAGTGGAGGGAAGCTGTGTAGAGAGATGACGCTGGAGGGAGGAAGGACCACTGTGGTAAAGAGAAGACTGGTAATTCTACGGTAAAGATTTACCTCTTTAAGAGGAGGCTACTGGGCAGGGAGTGACATGATCATGATAGTGTTGTATAAAAAGTCCTTAAAAAGAATCATTTCCATTGGAAAATAAACTGGAATCTGGGGACTCACTTAGGAGGCTGTTCCCAAAATCCAGGAGATAAAAGATGGTGGCTTGTACGAGGGGAGGGATGGGGCAGTGAGTATAGGGGTGAAATGTGGAAGGTGGAAAACTCCAAGCTGTTTAGGAGGCACATTGGCAGGTCGTGGTTATTGAGGGGGTGACCAAAAGATAGGAGGGAGGACTGCCCCTGCACATGAATGTGGGACTGCTTTTGGGTCCATTTGACTACAACGACCCGGTGGGCTGCAGTATCACAGTTGGCCAGCAGGTGCTGCTCTCGTGCATCTTCTGAATCCCTGCTTAACATCTGCAAGGTTTTAAGCTGTATAATAGTTACTCGTTTTTTAGCTTTATCAATTCAAAAGGGTGTGTCTGGGGTTTATTTAACACTGAGGAATACCAGCGGAGTTTTTTTTTAACTTACGAAACTTGATGATATAAGCTTCAGTATATAGTTCAGTCCTATAGACATGGTAAGACTTGTTGGATTCTAACTCAGTTCTGTTCTGCTTAGGCATAGTCTGGACGTAATTCAGTAAATACAGCCCGGGGGTGGAGCTCGTCCACTGAAAGGTTCTGGATTTTCATTTCACAGATACCAGCTCAGCTGTACCACAGTTGACCAGTTTGGGCATCGTTCTGGGAGTGGTTCCTGGGGGCTCAGCCAGTCAGTTCGGGTAGGCTGGGAAGCAGATGTCAAGATGGGGTTAGATGTGTAAGAGACTCCCTGGGGGAAGTGCTTGTGGAGAAGCCAGGGGGCGGCGGCAGGAGGGATGAAGTTCTGACATCTAGAGGGAAGGAAGGGCTGGGAAGGAAGAACCCTAGACTTCAGCGTAGCTCTGAGAAAGTCTCGGCCAGGCGGATGGGGAGTTCCTGAGCAAAGACTGCCTGTTAGAGGGACGCAGCACTGGGCAGGAGGAGCCTGGCCTCGAACCCTCGTTGGGAGCTGTCAGCAGGGGGGCGGGGCGCCGTCAAGCCGGGGGGCGGGGCGCAGCGGGGAATTGGTGTGGGCTCGTGTGCACACAGCGGGGTTCCCGCAGGTGGCCGCTTCAGCTAACAACACTCCTCGAAGCAGTTCTTTCTCAGAGAAGTCCGCGCGCACACTCCCTTGGCTGCCTTGCTCAGCCTGGAGGCTCCTCTTGGCTTTCCAATCATTTTTTCGGGAGCATCTAAATTCTGTTTTAAATCATTCTCTGCTTAAACTAGCTGGTGTAATTTCTGCTCTCTGCGGTTGGACCCTGACCAATAGAACCCCTACGCTTACCAGAGTACCAGGCATATTGCAGATGATCAATATGTATTTCTTTATGAGTGAACTTAAGTAGAGTGGCTAAAGGCCTTTTAAGAACAGGATATTTAATATTTAATTGCTGACTACGTTGTTGCAAACAACCCTTTCAGCAAAATGTGATAGACTTGTACAACCAGGTTTAGGGGTGGTGTGAGGGGATAGAGGGGTGGGCAGCACAGGGAAATGTAGCTGCCCCACTCCCCACCCTGCTGGTGCTGTGTAGGAGCAGCAGGGGAGGCTGAGGTCCAGGGGCTCAGGCTGTGGCCGGCAGTGAGTGACAGCTGCTCCTGGTATACAGAAGCCGCTGCAGCTTGAATTCATACAGGAGCTGATGAAAGGAAAATGATCCTGGAGGGAGGTCACCTGGGTGGGTGGGTGGCAGGGACTGATAGCTGGGTTTATATGCAAACCTATAAAGTCCGTACATATCGTTATAGCTCTTCCTCTGAGATGTTAAAAGCCAACCTGAACAGCCACTTCCTTTTCTCTCTTCTGCTGTCATCCCAAGGGGTCTTCCATTCTTTATTGTAGCTGAGCAGCCCTCTTAAAAGGAAGGGTTAGGGAAATCACCCCAGTTCAGTCTACCGTGGGGAAGGCTTGGTGTGTTTATGAAAGCTCGGCTATTTCCTGAGAGCTAGTAAACGTTGTACGCTACTCTCAAATTCCCAGAGGACATTAAAAATCACAGAAAAACGTTTCTGAAAGAGGTAGATGTCAACGAAGTTTTGCAGAACAATTCCTGAACACAAGAGAAAACATACTTAAAATGTCGAGACTGCTAAAGTTAAAGTTTAGTCAGCACGTCCCTAAAAACACTCACCATTTTGTTGAGGAGAACCGCAGGAGACTTAGGTGGAAGCGGTAATTTGTCCAGCTAATAAACACTTAAGAGCAAGAGTGGTAATCAAAGTTTCTCCCCGAGCAGAGCTCAGGCTAATGGCGTCTGTTTGGACATTCTTCACTCCTGCACCTGCAACTACCTGGGCTGAGCAAAGAAACAGATCTAGCACTTAGCTTTGCCAAGTGTTTGATAGTTCAGCTGAGGAGCTGTGGAATCTCACTGTAAGAGGAGGATAAATTTAAGCCAGCGTCTAACTCTCAACCTTCCGGTTTTCTTTTCCTCATGGTGACCAGATGCTCCCTGCAGGCCAGGGCTTTGGTTCATTATTGTGTCCAATTAACCACAGTTCAGGGGCCACGCCCTCCATACAGAAACACTTAAACATTTAGGAAGATGCCATCGATATACTGCAATAAAAGTATTCTATGCATAAGATTCGGACTTCTAATTATTTATTTATTTTAAAGCTAACGTTTTAAAAAATATATCATAAGCTATCCAGTGAGTGTTAAAGTGCCCGATGATCTCTTAAATCCTATAGAGTTTTATTTTTATAGTCGTACCATTTGTTCAAATCAGGAGCTAAATAAGCTCCACGCATTGTGATTGGTTGATGTGTCTTTCAGCTTCTTCATCCTCAGCGTCCCCCATATCCCTCTCTCTCTGTCTCTGTGTCTCTGCAACTTATTTGTGGAAGAAATGAAATCGTTTGTTCTGTAGATTTCCGCATAGTCTGGATCTTGCTGAGTGCACCCCTGTGACATCTCTCAGTCTATTCCTCTGCTCTTTATAGCCCCATAAATCAGTCATTGGATGGAGGTTTGATCACATTCATGGTTTTCTTTTGGCGAGACTCATTCATGGATGGCGCTTCGCTTCCACCAGGAGGTGTATGATATCCCAGTATCTCTTTTTGTGACGTTAGCAACCACTGGGGATCCCTGACTAGATGCATTATTCGTGAGGTGGACCCTGACTTTTATTTTGAAGTAATTATTAACTCAGAGGAAGTTGCAAAAATAGTACAGAGAGTCACATGTACCCTTCATCCAGCTTCCCTTAGCTGTGTAAGTAACATCTTACATAACCCTAGTTCAGTCTCAAAACTAGGAAACTGACAGCAGCACAACAGTCACACGCTTTTAAGTGCTATGATAAGAACATTTTCCCTTTAAAAGTCTAGTGAAAGGATCAAAATCAAAACTCTTCATGATTTGGTTAATTATATGTGAGTTTCACAATTTTGTTCCAGCTCAAAATACAGGTTTTTCTCTGAAAGTTAATTTATGAGCCTGGGTTAAAAATACATCAAAGCTAGTTTGATTTTGGGCTGAAGACAGGATAGGCACTGTCTGATCCTGTTCCAGGAGATTTATTTGTAATGCAGCGGTACAAATTTGGATTTCGTGTGTTCAGGAAAAAAATGCCAAAGGCCCACTTTCTTTTCGTTAGATGCAAAAGAAACAGTTTTCAGAGGTGAGGTCACCTTCCTTTTTCTTGAAGTTCAGGGAATGCACTTAACGTAACAACTTCATGGAAAAACAGCATAGCACATTGTTAACAGGAATGGCAAATGTTTTTAGTGCTTCCTAATTTACAAAGTGTTTTAGTTAAATAAAGTTACACCTTAATTAGCTTAAGTGTCAGTGGAGGTCATATATCGCTTGGAATCTGGAGCCTTTCTTTTGTGATGGCAAAAGAAAACATGGCAATTTCGACATGTTCACAGTGCTGCTCACAGTAGTTTAAACATCACTATTTGTTGGGGCATTTCTGAAGACTCTCTCATATAATTTGGAAATTTAAAATTATTCTTTAGATTTATAACTTGCAAAAGGTAGGAGGAATTTTAGTGACTATTTCGGCTACCTGTTCACGATATGAAGGACTGAGGCCCTGAGAGTTGAAGTAATTCCCTCAGGGTCACCAGCTAGCCCTTGGCTGGGCCAGCGGGGCCCTGCCTCTGACAGGCTGGGACGCCGGGCAGGTGACGCAGCGTGCGAGGAGGCACAGAGCCCACAGGGAGTGTGCTTCCTTCCGGGTCCTGCCAGGTCACTCTAAGTTCCATGGGGACGGGGGCCAAGTCCTCCCGTTCACTCTTGTATCCCCAGGACTCCCCACTGCGTCCGGCCCGGTGAAGGTGCACATGGCACTCAGGAGTCTAGGATATGTGTCCAGCCCAGGATTTGTGTGTAGAAAGTGACGGGGGATGAGACTGAAAAGCCTGGCAGAAACAGATCACACACTTTGTTCACCATGTTTTTTTTTTTTTAAATGAAGTACAGTCAATTACAATGTGTCAATCTCTGGTGCACAGTACAATGTCCCACATACATACATATATTCATTTTCATATTTTTTCCATTAAAGGTTATTACAAGATATTGAACACAATTCCCTGTGCTACACAAAAGAAACTTTAAAAAAATGTATTTTTATATATAGTAGCTAACATTTGTAAATCTCAAACTCCCAGGTTTATCCCCTCCCACCCCCTTTCCCCATAACTGTAAGATTGTTTACTAAGTCTGCGAGTCCCTTTCTGTTTTGTAGATGAGTTCATAGTGTCCTTCACCATGTTAAATAAAGAGTTTGGGCTTTGTGTTGGTGAATGACAGCCCTGAAGAACTGTAGTATAACATAATCAAACGACCATTTTAGAAAGCTCATTCGGCAGCAGTGAAGGATGCCCAGCTGGAGGCCAATGAGGCTGGAGCAGACACACTGCAGAGAGAGCCATCGTGGGAGGAACAGAGCAATGCCAAGGACCTGAACTAAGGCCGTGACAGGGAGCGTGGAATTTACAGTTGCATTTGAAAGATGCTCAGTGGGTAGAGTTGGTCAAACAGGGGCTCGCTGCGGAGGGGAGGCTGCAAGGAGTGAGAGCTGACGCCCATGGCGCTGGTAAAGGTGCGGTGGTTGATGGTGTTATATTTGCTACTTTAAGGAAGGCAGGCTTGCTGGGGGAGGATGGGGAGGTGAACTCTGGTGATGATGGCCGTAGGTCTCGAGCTCAGGAGAGACGTGCCAGACCCTCACGGAAGAGACAGTATAGTGGAAATTCACAAATCTAACTTAATGCTTTAAAAAAGTATTTTGTCTACACAATATGTGTGTTAAGGCCAGTGTGTTTCTGGCCTTAACGAGAAACTCATTTTGCGGTTCCTTTGCTGTAGTGGTTAAAATAAAAGTGCTTCTATGATGTGTCTCTCTCCTGATGCTTTGTCTACACTGGTTTGGAGGAGTGGTTGAAGCTGCACAGAGAGGACAGAGGGTGACACCTCCTGCCGCACACACTGAACAAGGTGCGGTGCGGCTCAGCAGGCGGGCAGCGAGCGACAGACTGCCCGGCGCCAGTCAAGTCGCTCCTTCCCGTTTTCATCTCCGAGCTTTCCCACCCCCTCCCCGACCCTCCCCAAGTCTGTCTTCCAGTCTCATATACTACTTCCCACGAGAGCAGTTCTGGAAAATATCATTTTCTCTGTCTCATTACGTTTCCACCCTTTTAAAGCTGGATGCTGATTTGATTAAATTCAGCTATTTTTACTTCTCCCTGACCAAATTATAAGCCCTTTGTGGGGAGGAAGTTCACTTACTCATCTTTTCTGGAACCCAGCTCCCAGTTTAGCTCCTAGTTCGGCTCTTAATAAATGGAGTTGAAATAAAAACTATTTTCTAGTTTTAAGTTTGTAATTTTTAAAATAAAATAAAGAAGTTTCTGTACGAATTATTATAAGGACTTTTATAAAAGAAACAAGTGCCCTACTCTTTCTCATTTGTTTCATTCAGAAAATTTTCTTGCATTATAGAGTGCTTAGAATACAGACATATTTTTTATAAAAGCTATTTTTTGAACTATACCATCTATTTTTCCAGAGATCTCTGGATTTGTTAGCATATTTGATTTTATACTCATGGCTTTTAAAATGAAGGATGATTGCATCTGAGGTAGACTGAATTTATACAAAAGTGCCTTGATCTCCCATGGGTGTTGGCAAGGGTGAGTATAAGAAAACGCATTTACTGCTGGGAAGGCTGTGGAGAAAAGGGAGCCCTCCTACACTGCTGGTGGGAATGCAGTTTGGTGCAGCCAGTATGGAAAGCAGTAGAGAGATTCCTTAAAAAAACTGAAAATTGAATTACCATATGATCCAGTAATGCCACTCCTGGGCATATATCTGAAGAAAACATTAATTCGAAAAGATACATGCACCCCAGTGTTCATAATAACACTATTCATGATAGCCAAGACATGGAAGCAATCTAAATGTCCATCAATGTATGACTGGATAAAGAAGTTGTGGTGTATATATATACAGTGGAATACTACTCAGCCATAGAAAAGAATGAGATAATGCCATTTGTAGCAACATGGATAGACCTAGAGATTATCATAGAAGTGAAGTAAGTCAGAGAAAGACAAATATCATATGATGTTGCTTATATGTGGAATCTAAAAAAAAAAAAAAAAGAAAAGAAAAGACAAGTTTTATTTATAAACCTGAAACAGATTCATGAACATAGAAAACAAACTGTGCTTACCAGAGGGGAAGGGGTGGGGAGGGATAGATTAGGAGTTTGAGATTCACAGATACACATTACTATATATAAAACAGATAAACAGCAATGACCTATGGTATAGCCCAGGGAACTATATTCACTTTCTTGTAATGAGCTGTAATGAAAAGGAATCAGAAAAAAATATCTTTGTGTGTATATGTATAACTGAATTGCTCTGCTGTACACATGAAACTAACACTGTAAATCGACTACACTTCAATAAAACATAAGAATTAAACAACGGAAAAAAAAAGATACGGCAGTGGGCAAACACAGCACCTTATCTGAGTGATTTTGTTTTCTTCCCAGGAGCCAGAAATTGATTGGGATGATAAAGTTCCTTTTTTTTTTTTTTAACCCTTTGAATAAATAGACACCTTCTTCTAGCTTGTATTCTCTTTCAGTGTTCAGTTCTCTCACTTACACAGCTTTTATTTTTTTATGAAAAGTAAATTTTTAAAGAAGTAATCCATAAATTATTCTAGGCTTTTAAGAACTCAGACAATACAGAAGTAAGTGCCAGAGCAACTGAAGTCCTTTTAAATGCACCCTCTTCCCGAACCACCTCTTCCTTAGCAGTGACCGCTCTGAAGCAGCTTGATATAGAGTTTTCACACGCTTTTCTGCGTGTTTACACACCTATATATGCACCAAAACAAGTTGAATTTCTTATTTTTTTAACGTAAGTCAGACTGTTACATGTATTATTTTGCAGTCTGCTGTTCTTTTCGAATTTAGATCTTTACATTTATTTTATGTCACTACATATCGATCTACCTAATTCTATTTGACATTTTCTCATTGCTAGGGAACGTGGGTGGTAGACACCACAGTTATGCATGCTTTGCTGGTAGTTCCTTGATTTTGCCCCAGTCGAGGGCAGGTATCCCTTGGCCTAAGGGAAGGTACACCCTCTTTCCAGCTAGTCATGGTCCCCTTTGCAGATATTTACTTCCTGCCCCTTGCTCACAAGCTGCAGTGAGCATGTGACACAGTCTGGACTATGAGATGTAAGAAGTTGGCGGAAAGACTTCTGGGAAATCTCTTTTTTCCTTGATTAAAGAGCAAAAACATCACCAGGAGGTTTAGCTCCACCCTGGCCACTCTTCTCACATCCTCAGCTTTCTGCCTTTGAAGACAACTGCGATTTCCGGAGCTTGAAATCGTCTTGCGACCACAAGGCCACAGGCATTAAGAATGGAAAGCCAACCTGCCAAATTTACTAGTTCATTTTTCTGTCTAACAACCAACCTTGAAATCTCAGTGGATTACCACCATAAACATTTATTTCCTTGCTCACAGGTGTGTGAGTTCTCTCTGGCTCTGCTAGGCTCACGTGAGATTGGCTGGGCTTGGCTAGATTTTGGTCTGTTCTAGTATTTCCTTGTTTTTCTTACATCAGCGGCTCTCTAAGGTAGTTATCTGTCTCACAATGGATCACAGAAGTGCAAGAGAGTGAGTAGAAACACTAGGTACTTCTTATGACCTTGGCTTAGAAGTAGCACACACACGGTTACTTCCACCCACATTCAGTTGGCATGTGGCAAGGCCAAGGCCAACATCAGCCCATCCTAGCACACTGCAGGGTTACTATACTGCAGAGGAAGGGAGTGAAGAGCCAAGAACAATAATCCAGTCAACACACAAAGGTGGAGGGGCTGGAGGATGAATGGGCGCTGGGCCCTCGGTGACCACGTGGAGCAAACACTGGCATGAGTTGTACTCGGAATTTGTCATGTGGTAAAAACGAACCTCTATTTATTTAAGGCACAATTTTTGCTTGAGGTTGAAGACACTCCAAAATGATAAAATGCAGTTGTGTTCGAAATAAACTATTTCTTCACTGATGGGCATTTAAGTTGTTTCCAGTTTCCCATTATTACAAATAATGCTGCAGTGAGCATTTTATATACAACATGACCAAAATGTGTGTGTATTCCTATCAGATAGGTTCTTAGATATGGACTTGCTAAGCAGAAGAGTATTTACATTTAAAATTTTGATAGATAATATCAAATTGCCCTCCACAAGACTTTGTCAGTTCATTCTTTATACCCTTTCCACTCTTGCTATTACCACACTTTAAAAAATGCTTCCAATCGGAGTTCTGTCTCACTTGCATTGATTAGTGAAGGTGTCTTTTCACATATTTATTGGCCATTTGTGTTGCTTACTGTGTGATCTGCGCATTCTTACCCTTGCTCGTTTTTCTATTGTGTTTTCATTTTCTCTTGGTAATTGGTAGAGGAGCATTTCAGTTTGTGCTTTTAATTTTGTCTGTTTTACACATGTCATAGATATTTTCTCTGTCATTTATTTGTCTTTTCTTCTTTAAAATTTTTTAAATTAAATATTGCCGAGATATAAAACAGCATAGATGAAATATGTTTAAACTCCAAAGAACGACAATCGAATGAACTCCCAGAAATTCATGATCCAGTTAAAGAATTTGTGCTTCCTCACAGTCTGTGAAGTCCCCTGTGTGTCCCTCTGGTTCCATCCCCTTCTCTCCACATCCAGAGTAATCACAACCCTGAATTCTGAGTTTCTCATTCCCTTGTTTTTCTTTATGGTTTTACTACATGTATCTGTGTCCACAAATAATATTCTATTTAGTTTACATGTCTCTAAATTTTACATGAGTGGAATCAATATTTTAATTACTCTTTGATGACTTCTTACCTTCAACGTGTTTCTAAGGTTCATCCACTTTTCTGCACGAAGCTGTAGTTCATGGCGGCACGGAATTCCATTACATGAAACAGCATAATTGATTTATCTGTTCCTCTGCTACTGCGCATCTGAGTTAGTTCTGGTATTCCCCCCAGCACACAGTTGTGCTCTGAACATTCTTGTATGTGTTACTTGGTGCCCATCCGCAAGACTTTCTCTAGTTTCTCTAGGAATGAAGCTGAGAAGTCCAAGGTCATGTACACCTTCAGATGAACCAGGCAATGCCAAAGTGACTTTTACCAGTTTACACTCCTACCAGCAGATATAGCTGTTTCTGTTGCTCCAGATCCTTGCCAACACTTGATAATATAATTGTTAAATTTTTCCAAACCTGGCAGGAGTGAAGCCATGTCTGTTGGCTCTAATTTGCATTTTCCTAATTACAAAAGAGATTGGCATCTTCTCCTTTGCTTATTGAGCATTTGTGTCTTCCTCTTCCATGAAGCCTCTGTTCATATCTTTGCCCATCTTTCTACTGGAGTGTTTGTCTTTTTCTTATTTATTTGTAATCATTCTCTATATAGTCTAGACATGAGCATATTGTCATTTTGTCAGCTCCTTACTCCGTGCCTTGCCTTTTCACTTTCTTAATGATATCTTTTGGTGAAAAAAAGTCCTTAATTTTAATGTAGTCAGATGTCTCCATCTTTATGGTTAGTTGTGTGTGTGTGTGTGTGTACTTTAAGAAACCCTTCCTACCCTAAAGTCACAAAGGCAATCTTTGAGACTTTCACCTAAACATTTTATGACTTAGCCTTTTACATTTACCTTTTTAATCCACATAGAACTGAGTTTTGTGTGAGTGGTGAGATTCCATACCCCCTTTCTAATATGGATAACGAATCGTGGCAGCATAACCAATCGAAGTCCAGCTTCCTCCCACTGCCCTGCAATGACCTCTGCCAGAAGTCACAGGCCAGACACATGGCGCTGTTTCTGGGGTTCTGCCCTGTTCTAGTGGTGTGTTTATCTATTCCAGTGCAAATACCACGATGTATTAATTCATACAGCTTTCTACGTGACTTACGTCTTCCGCCTTAACCTTTATGGGCTGTTTTCTCTTTCATGTGTATTTTAGAATCAGCTTGTCAAGACTCATAAGACTCTCCAGAGTTTTTGATGGACTTGAGTCTATAAATTGAGGAGAACTGACATCTTTATGATGCTTCTTTGTATAAATTAACATGGTCTCAGTTTATCTCATTAAGCATTTTTAATGTCTATTAATAATAAAGTTTATAATTTTTTCTCATAAAGATCTTTTGGTATACGTATTCCTAGGTTCTCCACATTTTTTAAATGCCATAAGTGATACCTTTTTTAAAAAGTACACTTTTTAACTCTTTGCTGTTGGTTTAGAAGGACAATTGGTTTTATAATCAGGTCCCATGTTAAGCTCTACTATTTATTTATTTTTTTAAACTTTTTTTTATTGAGTTATAGTCATTTTACAATGTTGTATCAAACTCCAGTAAGCTCTACTATTTATTAAAAAAATCTATTGATTTTTTTCAGAGAGGTTTTGATGTAGATAATATATCACATACATATAGAGTTTTGTTTCTTCCTTTCCAGTACTTAAATTCATTTATTTCTTTTTCTTGCCTTATTTCACTGGCTTAGATCTCCCACTGTATCTCACTTTACCCCCTTTGCTTTTTAACGTCTGTTTTGTATTTTCAATTTCCTTGTCTCTCTGTTCTACAATCTGGCTAATTTCTTCAGCATTCTAGACCATTTCAGGAATTGTCTTTTCAGGGAGTCTAATCACATAATAAACTTGTTCATTGAATTTTAAATTTCGATTATGATATTTTTCATCTCTAAGGATTCTATTAAAATTTTCTAAAGTCTTAATCCTTTTTCATTTATTTATTTTTGAATGCAGAACACTTCTTTATTATAGCAAGATGTAAGACAAATATAACTTTAAGTGGTCATAACCACACCAGGCATTACCGTGACTGGTGGTGTTAGCTTGCTCAAATTTGAGGGAATAATTATATATAATTCTTGAAATTCGCTGACCATCTTCATAAAAACATTATGAAGTTTGAACTGGGAAGACTGAGTATGGTATTGAAATGCACGCACATGTTTTTGTTAAGATTTATAAATTTTCTTGTTCCTGACTTTATTTGCAATCTTGACATTTTCATACATCTTAAGTGGGTTAACCAAACTTTAGGACCTTTTATTACTAAGAGAACTAGCACAATTCTGATTGCCAGTGGCAACATCCTTAAAAGTTAATGAATAATGATTGATAGGTCAACAACAGGTTCTTGACCCAATTCCTTCTTCCTTTGGAGCAAAGTAAACTTTTACCTGAGTGTAAATATTCTTCAAGCAACTTCTTTAAAAGCATTCTAAAAAACCAAACAACCTAGTCAAAAAATGGGCAGAAGACCCAAGTAGACACTTCTCCAAAGACATATAGATGGCCAACAGGCACCTGAAAAGATGCTCAGCATCACCAATTACTAGAGAAATGCAAATCAAAACTATAATGAGGTATCACCTTACACGGGTCAGAATGGTCGTCATCAAAAAGTCTACAAATAGTGTGCCAACGTAGATTCATTAGTTGTAACAAATCTGCCACTCTGGTGAGGGCTGCTGGTGATGGGGGGCTATGTACATGTGGGTGCAGAGGGTGTATGAGAAATCTCTGTACCTTCCTCTAAATTTTGCTGTGAACCTAAGACTGCTGTAAAAAATAAAGTCTATTTTTTGTTTTCATATTCTTTTTCATTAAAGGTCATTATAAAGTCTATTTTTAAAAAAGTCAACAAATAAATGCTGGAGAGGGTGTGAAGGAAAGGGAACCCTCCTACTTTGTTGGTGGGAATGCAGATTGGAGCAGCCACTATAAACAATCGGATGGAGTTTCCTTAAACAACTAAAAATGGAGTTATATGATCTAGCAATCCCACTCTTAGGCATATATCTGGAAAAGATGAAAGCTCTAATTTGAAAAGATACATACATCCCTATGTTCATTGAAGGATTATTTACAATAGCCAAGACATGGGAGCAAACCAAATGTCCATCAAGAGATGACTGGATAAAGAAGATGTGGTATATATACACAATGGAATATTACTCAGCCATAAAAAATAATGAAATAATGCCGTTTGTAGCAACATGGATGGACCTAGAGATGATCATACTAAGTTAAGTAAGTTAGAGAAAGACAAATATCATATAATATCACTTATATGGAATCTAAAAGAAATGATACAAATGAATTTATTTACAAAACAGAAATAGACTCACAGACATAGAAAACAGAAATGTTTACCAAAGGGGAAAGGGGTGGGAGGATAAATTTGGCATTTGGGACCAACAGATACACACTGCAACAAGGACCCACTGTACAGCACAGGGTACTCAACACCCTGCAACAACCTACAATGGAAAAGAATCTGAAAAAGCATGGATACAAAAATACACACACACACACACACACACACACACACACACACACACACACACACGAATCACCCCACTATACACCTGAAACATTTAAAATAAGCCATAACTCAATTAAAAAAAAAAAGGAACACTCTCAACAGCCATTTCCATGTTAATAGTCGGATGAGGATTGTAGCCTTCAATCTGAAAAGCCTTCAGCCTTGAAGTCATCAATTTTCTCAGCTTTTCAAAGGATCTTGAGCTTCGAGAAAGGGCTTGGTTCTTGCTGAAGCTGCATTTCAGCAGCTCAGTGTGATTCAGGTAAATGTATGCATCTCCTGAAGTGCGTACAAAGTCGCCTGTGATGTGTGTGATCATGTAGGTGAGCAAGGTGTAGCGGGCGATGTTGAAGGGCACACCCAGGCCCCTGTGTCCAGACCAGTGGTACAGCCGGCAGGACAGCTCACCTCCTAGAACTGGCAAAGGGCATGGCCCGGGGGGAGGGCCAGGAGAGGAAGATCTTTGGGATTCCAAGCACACAGGATGATTCTTCTGTCGTCAAGGTTGGTTTTGATCATGTCAGCCACCGTTTACAGTTGGTCTACTCCCTGACCCGAATTAATCTGAATCCATATCTTCGTATTCGGATCCCAAATGCCTCCTACACTGGGCCTAAATCCCCTTCCCTGGTGGAGAATCCCAGGCTGTCGGAGAAGTCTCGGGACCCATTGGCATCCCAGGAAGACAGCTCCTCAGTGTTTGTGAATTTCGTGATAAACCACAGCAACTCCTCCCAAACACTTTTCCAGAAACCACGTTTGGTTGTCACCAGGGGAAACTCATCTCTCAGGCTGTAGCGCGCCTGCGTGCGGAACACCAGCAGGGTGCGGGTGCAGGTGTGGGTGGAGGGGCGGATGCGCTCATCCTCCCGGACGCCGCAGCCGAGGGTGCGCTCCCTATGCTCTGGTCCTGCAGCTCCCCGGGGGGCGCGGCGCCGGGCGGGGCGCGGCTGCGGGGACCCCACGGCCGCGGGCGAGGCGGCCCAGCCCTTTCCGGGAGCCCTGTTTCCCGCCACCGCTCCGGAGACTCCGCCTTTTCCTGTGACCCCTGAAGTCTTTCTTCTCAGGCACAGTTTCAGCCCCCGTTTTCTTTCTTAAACACAGTAAACACACTTGCAGATTTAGTCCAGTATCTGCAGTTGATAGGTTAGTTTCTGTCGTCTGCCGTTCCTGCTGGCTCTCATTCACGGTGAGTTAAATCCTTCCGTGGTTCGGGCTTTTTGACTCTGAGTTCGTATTTTTTTGTACTTTATGCACGAGAATTTTTGAGGCCCATGTGAAAGGTGGGTTCTTTGAGGATTTTCATTTGTTTCTGCTGGATGTCTGGGGCACCACCAGTGTGGGACCCTCCTATCCTCAAGTGCCTGTTTTAGGTTTCTCAGTCTACTGAGGTGTTATGAATTTGGGCTACAAACTTTTGAAAGAATCAGCTTGTGTTGAGAATTCTCAAGGGAGATTTTTTTCCTGTCCATCTGGAGTCACGTGGGAGGACCGAGCTCAGCTCTCAGATCAAGTGATGGGGAATGATGCAGACACGTGGTTACTCCGCATCTGAGTTTGGTGAGCAGGGATACAGGAGTTTAGATCTCACTAGACATTTCAGAAACTTTCTTCCCTTTTTTTCAGATGTAAGTTGGGGAACTTTTCTGCCTTGAGAACTGATCAAGGCTATTATAAATGGTAGGTTAGATCCAAGGCAATTTGTTTAATGCTGTCATTATATAAGTTGCTGATCTTTCTTCTGTCGTTTAAGTTCATGTTACTTTTGAATGTCATTATTGAAATTGCTTCAGGTTGTATATATGAATGCATGTATTAGATACGTATGTGTGTGTATTACTTGCAGATGGTATCCATTCTGCCCTCCTATATTTCTTTCTTAATTGCAATTACAACCTAATAAGACAGATCACCTGGAACCAGTTTCCATCAACCTTTCTCTGGTTCCTTCATTCGAAAAATACTTGAGTGCCTCCCTTGAGCCCGGTGCTGTGCTATGTGCTCATTCAAATTTGTTTAGGTCAGTGAATACTGTGCACTCTATATTTGCTAGATACTACCTGGATGAATAATGCGCACTCCCGGGACCCAAGAAAATCAGTTTAGTTAGAGAGAAAAATTTAAATTTTAGGACAAATCATTTGGCAGTTTTGCATCGATCGACACAAAATATGGGCACAGCTTCTTTAACTAGCTGCTTGTGAAAACTGCATTTTGTATAATTATGGGTTCTCCTTAATCCAAGTGAATGAGGACAAAGTTACTTTTTTGCACTTTTTTCTATTTTACCTCTTTCTGAAACACACTGGGGTCTAACGTCTCCTTTCCCTTTAGCATTTAGCAAGTAAGACATAAGTATGATTTCCAACATGCATAAATGACCCGTGTCATAAACGAAGGAATTTTATCTTGTGTCCTCATAGTGGGGAGTGTTGTGGATGGTGATATTTTCCAAGATCCTATAAGGATTTGACAGGACACAAAACAACAAGGCCCAGGTATTGGCTGGACAGCCCAGGTTTATTTTAAATATAGGAAAATACCACCAATAAAAAATAAGTGGGGAGAACTGTTTGAATTATAGAAAGTTTTTTTTTTTTTTTAAAGGATTGCAGTGTTCTTATTTTCAGAGATACTGAGTAATGTGAATGAGGCAACCTGATACTGCCTGCTACCACTTCTAAGGAAATCCGCTGGAGCGACTGAGATAGAACTATGAGTAGTTCATCACTTATTTGTTTTAAAAAAGGGTGCTTCCGAGTAATAACAACAACAACAGTAACAATAATAACACCACCACCGAGTGTTTATTGTGTGCTAGGAACTTTCCTAAGTGTGTTGCCAACTCTAATCTTTATGACAGTCTACTATGAAGTGTGTATTATTATGGTCTCCATTTTTCAGATAAGAAAACTGAGGCACAGTACTTTGTCCAGATCACGACAGTGGTGAGAGAAGATTCAAACCCAGGAGGACTGACTCTAGAGTCCATGGTCCTAAGCTTTAACTGCTTCCAGTTTGCCTTTTAATTACAACAGTGTGAACATTCGCACTTGCCATCTTGTTTTCCATCATATTTTTATATTATTACTTCACTTAGCAAATCTTTTTTTATATAGATTGTAAAAATGCCACCCAAGACATTGCCCAATGCATTAAAAGTTAAGATTAGTGGAGTCCAAATTTACAGATTGCAAGGTCGGCTGTTTTTATGGATGGTGGTTTACGTTCTGAAATACTTACACTGTATGCATGTATAAAAAGTACTATTACAGAAGCAGAGAGAGAGAGCCTCACATGCACCAAAACTCCACAGCGATTAAGGGGGTAATGCACAGTGATGTCTGATCTTCTTAGGGAACAGACTGTTCTCTTCTAGTCTTTGAATGTTCACGCTGATATTTAGAGCAGGGTGTCCGCATTAACCCGTTCCATTAGATGGTGGTCTGCAGTTATGCTTCTGTTGTGCCTCTGTCCTCCCTGGGGAAGAGAAAGATGATGGATTCGGCATAAAGCTGGACCTCACTGTATAAGTAAGTCGCCTGACTGCTGTGCACATTAGGGTAACTTTCATGATACATAGAGGTAACACAATGGAAATCACAGTTTAGAAACCCAATTTATCTTGCTGTGAATAGAATTGCCTCCAATCCTGACGACAATTAGTTTTGTTCCATAACGCTGTAATAGAAATGTGACATTGAAAAACTACTTGCAATCTACTAAAGCACTCATCGATCACAAGTTCATGCCACAGAGGGAAAAATGTTAATTCCACTTACTTGAAAAAACATAAAGCGTTTTTTTTTTTACAAAGAGCGGCCACAAGGTCAGGGTGCGACTGCTGAGGTGATGAAGTGAAGGCTTCCCCGAAACTTTGAGTTGCTTATACATTCTATTAAAGCTGCAAAATTCTGCTGATTCTTGTTTCTCAAAACCACCGGGGTTGCGGCTCAGTCCCATTATGGATGAGGCGGGGAGTGATGCCAGCTGTTAATGTTTCCTGGAACTGCACTGCCGCTGACGCTCTTGGCTGGCCTTGGGTTTCCTCCTTGGCTCCAGCATCCTCTTCCTCTTCTCCCAACAATGCCTGTCAAGTCGGTTCAGTACTGACACTGTTGTGTGGAAAAGCCCCATCCATATTGCACCTCACATTCACGGTGCAAATAAAAAGCCCCCTGCTCTGCAGTACTCTAGAAATTTAAAAAAAACCCTGAAATATGGGTAACTTATTTTTCCCATCATCAAGCGCATTAAAAAAAAAATCTAGCTTGATAAGATGGGACTCAGGTATCTTGCAACTCAACTGTACGTATTTATGAATTTGAGTTTCCTCATGGGTACATGGGGGATGATAGCTACCATGTGTGGTTATTGTGGAGTTAAACGTTAGCTGTGCAGGGTGCTGGCTGTCGTTACTAGGCGACGTGAGAGTTGGTTCCCACCTCCAAGGAGCTTGTTCTGGAAGGAGAGAGAAAGCGTGTGCAGAAAAATCTATGCTTCAAGGCAGAAGGGGTGATGGCCGTGAAGGAGCCTCGGGTGCCTTGCTGCAGGTGCTATGGAGATGGACTATGGGCTGTGATTCGGCGACAACCTCCTGACCGGTCTCCCTGACCCCTGTCTTACCCCCCGCCAGTCTGCTCTTCAGAAAACAGCCAACACGTCCTTTCTTAAATGCAAATATGATCACGCTTAAAATCATTGTTATTATTAGGAGCTGGCTCACACGACAGTAGAGGCTAAGAAGTCCCGGGATCTGCATTCGTCAGGCTGCCGATCCAGGAGGACCAGGGCTGTAGTTTCCAGCTGAATCCAAAGGCTGAGAACCAGCATAGGCGATGGTGTGAGTTCCAGTGCGAGGCCAGGAAAAGACCAGCCTCCCCGCTCAAAATGTCAGGCAAGTGGAATTCTCTTGTTCTCAGCCTTTTGATGCTCATGTTGTCCAACTTCTGGCCAGTAACAGTTCCCTTCAGGTGGGTTTCAGTGACTTTTTTGACAAGTCCCTGTGAACTTTGATGGTTTCCTTCCTCTCTAGAGCAACAGAGGGCTCCAAGCTCATCTTGTACTGTCTCCTGCCCTCGGCCTGGAAATCAGCTCTTTCTCCAAGGAGGCCTAGCTCCTTTTGGTGGCTGGTCACATTTGAGTCCCACATCTGATCACAGGGTGCTCATGACTGGACTGTTACGGCTTCCGGGACTTCTGGGTAGACGAGAGCTATGAAATGTGCATTGAAAAACCCTATGAGTCCATTCTGAAATTTCCAATTCAAATTTGACTTTGTTGAGTTTTTATTTAAAAAATTACACATTTGGACCTTTTCTGAAAAGTCTCCATTCTTAATAACAACAACATACTCTTCTACAGCGTCATCATACTACATATATGAATAGTTAAACATAACTGTACCAATATTACTATGAGCAATTAGACGACTGAATAAAGGTTAAGGTGGTTTTTTTTTTTTTTGTCCTTAGAAAACATCTCATTAAATAAGTGTGGCCAAATACTGTGTTTTAAAGCCGTTTGAATAATTTCTTTTCTCCATGTGGTAAATTATCTTTTCTAGTGACTTATGTAGCACCATTAATGAGTCTTCATTAAACTTGAATTCTAATAGACTTAGTTCCTAGGGGGAGGGGCACTGAAGATTAGAGTTGCATTCTAAATCAATTAGTCAGAGCAACAAAAACACGGAAAGATCTGTTGTATAAACATGTGGTCACATAACAGATTCTCTCTTCCTGAGGCTGTCAGGGAGTGCAGAGCAGCAGATGGAGAATTTTCCTGCCAGTGTGAGTCATTTAGCTTCCTAGTTAACATCAAGCTTCTGCAGGTTTCTTAATACACAGCGAACCATAGGTAAGACCAGATTTCCTATCACCTGCTGGTTCCTAGGTCATGTTGGTGGGAGCATGTCATGAACAAAGGGCCAGGAATGTGGTGGGGTTAGAAGCAAAGGAGGCAGTTGCCTTTCAGGGGCATTGAAAGCAGGGATGAAGCCAGTGCTTGATGATTTTACTGCTTCGGTGGTTTACCTTCGAGTACAGCTGGGGCAGGAAGAGTGAGAGAAGGCAGATTAATTTTAGGGAAAAGAGATGGTAAGAAAGGAAGGAGGGGCAGGAAGATAAAAATTACAGTAGCTCTTCCTGTACCAGACAGACACTGTGCTAAGCAATTTAATTAATTTAAATAGTTCTCAGAACTCAAATCACTTCCACAGTATTTCTTTAGAATGGACTGGAGGGTGTGTATTACTAACACCATTTTAGTAAAACATTTTACCCTCTTATTGGGTTTTGTATAATATAGTGATCTGCTGAATTAAACATTTTCGTAGACTAAATGCACACTTTGGGTTGAGGCTGAGACAAAGTCTCTCCCTCAGTGTTTTTGTAGAGACATAATTAGGAAGATCAGTATTATAATCATTTTCATTTTATTTTCCCAAGCCCCTAGCCTAGCCCCAGGCTCATAATACGTGCTCAGTAAATGCTTGTTGAATGATTGAATTGCTCAATTACTTTTCAGATCCTCCCAACCCCAAGATGGAAGGGGAAACTAAAAATATACTCATGAAAATTTAATGCAGGCATACAATTAGATAAGGAAATATATTGATTGGAAATGCTGTAAATGTTGAAATAAGCATGTACTCTCTACTAAAGTAAAAGGAAATATCTAAAAAATCTGTGGATAATATAATAAGCTTTCAGTGCTAAAAGGAAAATCTTGGAAATCATCCAAATTCTCATTTTGTAGCTAAGAAACCTTTGATCAGATAGGATTGTGACTTTTGCAGGGCCACACCCCTGTTAGGGACACAGTCAGCTGGACCTAGTTTCTGACTCCTCCTCCATTCCGGCACATACTCCACCCTGACATCACACCCAGTGCCCAGCCAAGGACAGAGAGGAGGGACTGACTTCCATGTTCACTGAACTCCATATAATTAGTTTTAGAATCCTGGGAGAAATCAGGCCATTTCCTGTGATGAGAATTAACTCCATAAGTCATGCATTTCAGAAAATAAATGAGAAAATTCAGCAGATAAAAATAAGCCTGTTTAAACTGAGAACCAGATACAGAATAGTCTCTCAGTAGACCAGATAGATCCTGCCATAGTAGAGACATTTTTGCAACGATAACGTAAAACTATTGGATGTCTGGGAGAGAGTTAGTCTTCCATCTTGCCAAGAGGCTGAATAGAATGACTGGTTCTATTTCCAATTTCCCTCATTTTCATTATCTGTGTTTGGGGTGGACGATCACAAACTTAATTATTTCTGTTTGGAGTAAAGGTGGAGGACAAAACTAATGATGTCATCAGAGGAAGCACGCAGAGAGTATATAACATCCTGGAGATCAGTCAGCTGGAAATTTTGCTAGCACATCACTCCTAGGGCGGTGAGCTCGGTAGGCTCTGAGAGCAGCAGTGAGTTGTGCCAGCTGCCCACTGAGGGTGACAGTTTAAAAACAATGGACTGAAAAATGTCATAAATTTGAAAAACAATGAACTGCCTGGTGTCAGGGTTTAGAGATTGATGGGACTGGTGCCTGGAAAGCCAGAAAGGAGTGTAGAAATTCACACCATTTAAACATTCAGAATGTCCCTTGCTGTGATTCATTTAGAGCCATATAGATATACATGCGTATCTACGTATGTGTGTATGTATACGTACACACACATACATTATTTATATTGTTTTCTGTCTGTGTTTAAAATGCTCAGGAGCTGAAACTTGTTTGGAAACGTTCAGTCGAGCGAAATGGTTCCTTTTGCAATATGCAGTTAGTATTCATGGCTCAGGCTTTAACTTTCTTTTCTCTTTCTCCCTATGTCATTAAAGGTGAAGGGCAAGCGGGAGGGAGAGGGTTTTGCTTATTCTGGTGTGCTCCCAGCAGTGCTGCCGCGCACAGCCGCGAAGGCTCTGCCTTGCACAGCACAGACTGCGATGCGAATGGTGCCCCCACCCCTCAAAGGGGTGCATGGGGCTGCTGGTCTAATGTAGTCAGAGGGGGGTTTGGGTTTGGAAGTGGATCAGTTCACTATTGCTGCTCAATACCCCAAACTTTGTGGTTTAAACCCAAAGCCATTTATTGTAGTTCATGAATTTGTTGGTTCCACTGGTCTTGACTCTGGTCTGCCATGCATCTAGGTGACCAGCTGGTGAGTAGTAGCTGGTGGGTCCCGGGTGACCTTGACAGGCACGGCTCCCCTCTTCTTCATTGTTTCTCACAATCCTCCAGCAGGTCATCTCAGGCTTGTTCTCATGTTAGTGGCAGCTAATGTACAAGTGTTTTTCAAGCTTTGGCTCAGTCCAATTTGTTGCTTTCCCATTTGCCAAAGCAAATAACTTGGCCAAGTCCAGAGTCAATGTGAGAAGGCAGTTACCAAAGAATGTGGATACAGGGAGGTGTGAAAAGTTGGGACTCTTAAAACTCTCAAGGCAATCAGTCTAACTGAGTCAGCAAACAAAAGGCTATCATGAATGCTGACAGTCATTGTTGTTCAAGTCCGCCTTGTTTTACTTTGGAGTTTGCATTTAGTCATTTATTTATCCATCCAACATTTATTAGGGAACTGTCACGTTTAGACATTGTTCTAGAGGCTGGAACAAACTTTGTGCTTAAAATGGTTACCTGGTGGGACAGGATTTTCTTTGTCCCTGCCACCTTCTGTTTCTTTTCTTATCTTAGGTATGAAGGGGGTCTTTTGTAAATCGGAATAAAGAGGTAGAGATTTTGTTAACGTAGCAATAAATCAAAAGTTTGCTCTTTCGTTAAGAGATGTCGATGTTAACTGAGGAAGATTTGAAGGTCCTGAAGCGTCTTTACACAGGAATATCGCCCCTCTTGGGTGGAGCTGGGACTTAGAAAAGAGGGAAGTGAGGTAGAAGAGAACTGAAGAGATGAGGTGGTGCAGGGAGAGTGGGAAGGGAGGGAAATACAGAGGGAGAACTTTAGATGCTTATCTGAGGTGGACTGAATTAACTGAAGGATGACATTATGGGAAAGCAAAGGCATTTTGCGTCTTCCTCTGGTACGTTTGCATAATTGGCAAATGCTTTTCCGTGGTGTGTTGTCTTAATGTGACCTCCCAGACCCTACGGGGCAACTGAGGCACTTTGTTATGTGGGGCTATTGAAGAGCCACCCCGTTAGCTTGCTCTGTTCTTCCCCTCACATCCCCTCACACCTGCCCAGGCTCCTCTTCATCCTTACCGTGTGTCAGTCACCGTCAGCTTCCTTTGGCTTTAGGAGACTCCCCCTTCAGCTGGACCTCAGTTATTAGTCATTTTAATTTTGCCTTCTGTAGAGTTCTAGAATTCTCATCGTCTTCGATCTTTATTCTTTAACAACATTCCCACAACCTAGCTCCCAGCAGATGACCTTGATTCTGATTTCATTCATTCATAGGACATTAAGGCAGCCCCAGTGATCGGGCGAAGCAGGGTGGCTGCAAACAGTACTACGCAAATGATAGTAACAATTGAGTGCTTATTGCTGTAAGCACTCAGTTAGCGTGCCTGTAGTGATGTTTTATACACACTCAAGCTCACAATGGCGACCTGATTATCCTCACTATAGATGAGAAAATGGAAGCGCAGAGAGGTGACATAACTTGCTGAAATAACAGAACTGGTGGCAGAGCTGGAATTTGAATCCAAGTGGTCAGGCACAGGGGCACGAGGTAAATAAGGGCCATTCCTGACCGCAGGGAGTGACCGCACATTCACTTTCTCTTTTCATCTGTTATCACAGTCTCTCACTGTTTCAAACATTGCCTGCCTTCCTTCATTCTTAAGAAGAGTTCCTTGACTTTTCTAAGTTTACCATTTACATGATGTTTTAATTCCTGTCTCTACTGCTTGCCCTCCCTCCTGCCCTCACCTCCAGCGAGACCTCGCTCTTCGTCGTCTTGGCTTTTCCTTCTGTCTTCTGTCACTTCGTCTCTGCTGGCTGTCCTCTAACGAACTGTCCTCTAACTTGTTGTTTTCTTGAATCACAAGACGAAAAAAATCGTACCTTTAATAACCTACCTTTAATGGGTTGTGCCTTTCATGTGCCTTTGATGGGATCTGCTCTCCTGGGGTCTCTGAAGTGCACATCAGAACAGACCATCTTTCCCCGGTCGTGCTCAGCCTTCCCGTCTCTGGGAGGACTTCCCTGCTGCCCTGATTGTGTCTTCCTGTCTCCACAACTGGATTTTACTCCTGTTCTTACCTATTGTGGGAATTGCCCGGTGTTCTGCCCTGTGAACTCGCCTCTAATCTTTTTACTTTCTCTCGCAGTGATAAAGCAGCCATGTAATTTATTGCACCAGAATGGGACACTGTTGTCTGGGACAGATGCCAAGCCGGGTGGGATGCCAGGATGGTAGGAATAAAGCAGGAATGCACCCGTTTCCCAGGCTCTCTCAGTCCCACATTTTCAACCCCTTACTGGTGGTCTCTGTGTATGTTCGGGGCTTTAAGCTCCGCATATCCCAAATCACAGTCTTCATACTTTCCTTTTTTTTCCTAACCAGCTATTCCTGATTTCCTTACTTTTGCCATCATGCAATGACTGAGACCTGAAAACTTGGATCATTTCAAAGTCCTCTATGGACATCTCATTCCCCAGCCTTTCCTTTTAAGCTTTTTGGGTAGCTTCTCCCTTGTCCCAGCTGTTCTTGCTGCCTCGGGCAGCAGTAATATTAAACAGTTGCTGCTGATTGTTTTTGAACAACGCCTCAAGGGGAAACAAGTTTTTGCTGAGTGAACTCTGAGTCAGGTCAGATAAAGGTGAGCCGTGGAAGTGGGGGATTTCAGGGAGCTGCCAGATAGGTTAAATAGTGGGAGGGGGCTTTTGAGGAACCCTTGATCCATTCCGCCCCTTCCAGTGGTTGCTAGAGTGCTGGTTTTCATGGCTATTGTGAACACGAGGCTGCAGGTTTTCAAGATTACAGCAGAGCTTGGGAGACGGGGATGGGAATGTGGCAAGTTAAACAAAACTTCCTGTTTCTAATGGAGATTCAGCTACTTTTTTGAATAAACTCTCCTTGGATTGTAACAGGCTTTCGGCTAATTTCTAGAGTTCTGAAAAAAGATGTGTTTTGGCGATTTTTGTTAGTATTCTTACTGCTTTTATGGGCGGAGTGGATTTTGGGGGTTCCTTACTCAGAAGTCAGAATCCCTTCATGGAATGCTTAGAGCTTCAGTTTCCACTTAATGAAATCCTATTAATAAATTCTGAATTTTTAAACCTTTCCCTGACCATAGGGAAAGAGATTTTTTTTCTTTTTAAAATTTCTACAGTATATTGCATATATCACTTATTCTATTGTCATGAAAATTTGGTGTTCATACAAATAACTTCCAGAGATCAGGGTTCAGGACGGCTGGAGAAAGACTAAAGGATCTGCATTTTAAACAAGTCCTAGGGAACTGGAGTGCTCATAAGCTCATGGGCCAAATTTAATTAAGAAACATTGATCTAAATGGTATTCATACTACTTATCATATACCAATATATATTACATATATATTTATTATTTTATTTTACTTTTTGCATGTCTATATTTCTCTAGTAAAATAAAAACTCTTTGTCTACAGGAACAGTGTCTTGTACCCTCTGAATCCTCAAAGGATTCAATATTATAGGCGACCTTTGAAAAGTTTGCTGATGAATCGATAAGTAAGAGCACTGTTTTCATGAGCAAGAAGTTGTTAATTCCAAACTAGGACCGACCACATAAAACTTCTGGAATTTGGAAACTCACCTGGTAAATTGAAAATTGCCAGCAATTGCTTTCTTAATTAAGGAAGCAGTTAATTTTTAGAGATCTGAACTTGGAAAAAGTACTTCAATCGTTTTCCCAAATTATTTTCTTGAAAAATGCTAAGTACTCAAACTCTAGCAAAATACATACATGAGAAAACTTTGATCTTAGGTGCTTTGAGAGAAAGGAGGGGAAACACTGAACTGCAAAAAGATATATGTCCTGCTAGTTATTCATTTCTTTTTCTCTCAAGATGAGGTTTTAGGTGAAGTGTCAGCAGTTCTGTCATCATTCATCTTTTTAGTCTCAAAGCTGATAATTTACAGACTTTCTCTGCCATATGGCCGTGTGCCTCTTGTGCATAAAGTAGGCACAGGTTGCCGGGACTGGTGAGGCTGGCTCGGACGCAGATGGCAAAGTTATCCCTGGTCTCAGATTGTCTCTGTGATCCTGTGGTGGTTTCTTGGTTGGTAAGTTAGCATTCTCTTGTCCAGAGAATCTATGAGATTTAAAGGAGTCTCGTGAGAGACAAAGGTGCTGTAGGATGTTAGACCATAAGGGCAGCACTCCAGTTCCCTGCTGGAGAGCAACAGATTCAGTTGTGAGCACCGCAAGTCTCCAGTAGCATTCAGTCAGCTGTCTTGCCTTACATGAAAGGAGCTCGTTAGAAACTGGTTAGGTGACCACAGGTTCTCTCTCTCTGTGCATTGCGTAGAGAGATATTTGTTTTGGCTTATTTAAGAAGATAGCAGTGAAAACATACCAAAATGTTTCTGAGTTGTATGTATACCAGACGTGTTTATTAGAAACAGTGGATTTCCATAGCAGCATTCAGGACACAGAGGGGGACATCATAGGGAGTGTATATGTGTGTGTGTGTGTGTGTGTGTGTATTTATTCAAAGTTTTATTTAGGTGTAATTGATACATAAAAAACTGCACACTTTGGAAGTGTGTAGTATGATGTCTTGACATATAATTATACCAAGTAAACCATCACTGCAGTCAAGGTAATGAGCATAGTCACCTCCCCTAAAATTTCCCCATGCTCCTTTGTAATCTTTCTCAACCATTCCTTCCCTTCCTGTCCTCTCTCCTCTGGAAGGCACCGATCTGCTTTCTGTCACTATAGATTAGTTCGCATTTTCTAGAATTTTACACAAATGGAATAATACAGGGTACACTGTTTTTTTTTTTTCTGAATCCTTTCATTCAGTGTAATTATTTTGAGATTCATTCATGTTATAAAGTTTATCAGTAATTCATTCTTTTTACTGCTGAGTACTCCACTGTGTAGATGTACTATAGTTTGTTTATCCATTCACCTGCCGACGGACATTTGGATTGTGTCCAGTCTTCAGCTATTACAAATAAAGCTTCTAAGAACATGCATGTACAAGTATTTATGCTCTTTTATTTCTCTTGGGTAAATATGCTGGGGTAAATGGTAGGATCATGTGTACATATATGTTTAACTTTTTAAGAAAACAGTTGACAATTCCTTAAATGGTTGTGCCATTTTACATTCCCAGCAGTGTAAGGGAGTTCCGGTTCCTCCATCTTCTTGTGAACACTTCATACTGTCTGCCTTTAAAATTTTAGCCGCTCAGTAGGTAATATAGGTAATAGGTACTACATTGAGTTATCTTTTCATGTGTTCATTTGCCATCTGTATATCTTTGGTGAAGTGCCTCCTCAAATATTTAGCTCATCAAAGAAATGGATTGTTTTCTTACAGCTGAGTTTTGAGAGTTCTTTATGTATTCCAGATACATGTCTTTTTATCCATCAGCTGCTTTGCAAATACTTCTCCCCAGCCTGTGCCTTTTATTCTCTCTACAGGATCTTTTGAAAAACAGAAATTTTAACTTTTTGTGAAATCAGTTTATTTTGCTTTTGATTTTAAAAAATATTTTTGTTAGGCAAAGAATTCTAGGTTGACAGTGTTCTTCTTTTAGTATGACTTCTTGTTCATATTATTTCCAAAGAGAAATCTGCTGTCATCTTTGTTCCCCTCTATGCTGTATGTCTTTTTTCTCTAACTTTAAAATTTCTTTCTTTATCACCATTTTTGAGCAGTTTGATTATAATGTGCCTTCATAAGGTTTCCCTTATACTTGCTCTTTTAAAAATTGATATAAGTAATATGTAACATTTAATTAGTTTCATGTGTACACCATAATGATCTGATATATGTATATACTGTGAAATGATCACCACAGGAAGTTTAGATAATATCCATCACTACACATATTTCTTATATTTGGGATTCCTTGAGCTTCTTGGAATTGTGAGTATTTCGTTTTCATCAGATTTGAAAAAAATTGGTTCAGTATTTCCTTAAATTTTTTTTTTCTGTAACCTGTGCCCATTTGTGGGATCCCACCCGATGCCTTCCTGCAGCTCACTGATGCTTAGTTAGTTCATTTGAAAACACTCACTTTTCTCTGTATGTTTTATTTTGGATAGTTTGTATTCAGTTGTTTTTAAGTTTACTGAATCGTTTCTTCTGAAATGTGTAACTTGCCATTAACTCCATGCCAGTGTATTTTTCATCTCAGACACTGTCATATGCATCTATAGAAATTCCATTTGGATCTTTTTATATTGCCGTATCTCTAGTTAACATTTTAAACATATGAAATACAGTTATAAAAGCTGTTTTAATGTCTTGTCTGCCAATTCTAACATCTGTGTCAGTTCTGATTTGCTTTCCTCCCTCATTTTTGGTTGTATCTTTCTGGTTCTTTGCATGTCTGGTAATTTTCTGTTTGGATATAAGACACTGTGAATTTTACCTTGTTACATGCTGGACATTTTTGGATTCCTATTAATATTTTTGAGCTTTGTTCACGGGCCCAGTTGTGTTACTTGAAAACATTTGACCTTTTTGGGTCTTGCTTTTAAGGTTGACTTTGAGAGCAGAGCAGCATTTAGTCTAGGGCTGATTATTCCCCATTGTTGATGCAAGTCACTTCTGTGTTCTCCGCCTGGTGCCCCAAGAATCACAAGTCTCTGCACCCTGGGTGGTGGGAACAGCTGGGCATCACGGCCTTTGACCCTTCAGGCGGTCTTGCCGGGGCCTCCCAGGTAGTTTCTTCACACACGCGCACTCGTCAGTACTCGGCCACACACTTGGGGGAGACCCTCTTCAGATACCTGCAGTTGTCTTGGTGCGTCTCTCCCCGCTCCAGCATCCTGTCTTGTGGACTCCAGCTGTCTTGGTCTTCCCATACTCCCAGATCTATCTCGTTGTCTCAGGTTGTCGGCTGGGCTCTGCCAGGGTTCCCCTCCCTGCGTCGTGTCATGGGACTCTCTGAGGGCAGTAGGCTAGAGTGGTTGCAGCATTCACCTCGTCCGTTTTGTCTTTCAGGGACCCCTGTTCTTTGCTTCCTATGTCCTCTGTCTCGAAAACTATTATTTCATGTGCTTGTCAATGTTTTGGTTTAAGTGGGAAGGTCTATCTTTTAACCAATCTTGGCCAGCAGTGTGAGTCTCTGGGAGTGTTTTAAACACCAGCTTGCTCCATTAGAACTGTGACCAAGCCTGAAGACCAAGTTACATGTGGTTCCTAAATAGACCTTTTCTTCTCTCAAAAAATACTCGATTAATTTGTTACTTTTATCATTTGACATCCCTGGTTATTCTGATAGTTACTGCCCTCACGAACTCAATGCTCTTTTATCTGGGTGCAAATAGAGTGGATTCTAGCTTTAATTGAAAAGATGTTATTGTGATCATTCTGAGAAGGAGAAAACCGCTCTCTTTGTGGAAGAACATCAATGCTTCAGTTCTATTTAATATGTGGGAGTGAAAGTCTGTTCAGTGTACTGGCCTGACTTGAAAGATTTCACCTGTCATTAGATGGTGGGCAATTATCCACGTGTTTAACCAAGCTCCAGATTTGTCTGACTTTGTCTCTCTTCCCTGTGATATTTCTCTCTGTTTCTGAGATGATAGCTGTTGCATGAAAAAAATTTGTTTTGTTGCCAAATACTTGTGCATCTCAGTGTAAATCAGGTACATTTACTGCAGAGCTTCTTGGGGCCTTGCTGTGCTGATACGTATGTGGTTGTCCAAGCGGGTGTACAGGCTGAGGCCTTTTCCAAACTTGTTTGACTATCAGACCGTATGTTCTTGGAGCATCTCTTGTGGTAGGTGCTCTACACAGTACATGTTAGGAAATGCTGTGTTAGAGAGACATGAAAACCTGGAGTTTTAGATTGCTCTCTGGAACATGCCACCAAAAGCCTTTCAAGTCAAGATCCAGGAAATTTCCTTTTCCTCCTTATTTCCTTTTCCATTTTCCTTCTCTAATCATTCAAGTCCTTGCAAAACAGAAATTCTGAATCAAGCACTCGATAGGTACCGTTAATGAGGTATATTTAGGGGGAGTGGGGTGGGAAGGGACAGACTGGGAGTTCAGAATTTGTAGATACTGACAGGCATATGTAGAATAGATAAACAAGATTATACTGTACAGCACAGGGAAATGTATACAAGATCTTGTGGTAGCTCACAGAGAAAAAAATGTGACAATGAGTATATGTTTATGTATGCATGTTTATATATATATGTTCGTGTATAACTGAAAAATTGTGCTCTACACTGGAATTTGACACAACATTATAAAATGACTATAACTCAATAAAAACTGTTTTTAAAAAAAAGAGGTATAGTTAAAGGGAGGAAAGAGAAGTTACTTGTTTGGTCTGGGCCTCAGTTTACTTATGTGTGAAGCAAGAAGGTTGGATTATGATTGTTAATATCTCTTCCTCCTCTTTAATTCTGTGCGTTTTTGATTCAGGAAGGATGATCCCTGACCCCGACGTACTGACTGTCCAGCTGGGGGTGCAAGGCTGATGCCAGTGACACAACTAGCGAGCCGTTCAGAATGGCACATCTCTCTAAGCCAAGGTGTGTGGTGCAGGTTGGAGGCGCTCGACAAGTGCAGAGAGGGGAAACCGGTGAGGCCGGAACATGTCTAACTCACTGTTGTTTTTTCCTGCTACGTTAGGCACTCAACAGAGCCTCCACAACAATGATTTAACAAGAGTGTATTTGGCTGTAGAGATGTAAGATGCATTTACTACGTGTAAAGACTTGATCCCACGTCTGCTTAAGCTCACCTAATAACAGTGCTGCAATGTAAGGTTAATGGGAACAGCTCTGTCGATAGAAGCATATGATACTTGTTAAACAATCATTAGGCCACTCATGCTTTCTGTGGAACCTGAAGGCTTGAACTAAGAGGTGTTCTAGGCTGAAGGCGTGAACAGGACCCTAGAATGTTAGCGCTGGAAGAGCCCTGGGGGGGCACCAAGGTAAGGGGTCAGCAAGCTTTTTCTGTAGGGGGCCAGACAGTAAGTATTGTATTGTATTGTATTCATTTATTTATTTACATTTTTTATTGAGTTACAGTCATTTTACAATGTTGTGTCAAATTCCAGTGTAGAGCACAATTTTTCAGTTATACATGAACATACACATATTCATTGTCACATTGTTTTTTTTTGTCGCTGTGAGCTACCACAAGATCTTGTATATATTTCCCTGTGCTATACAGTATAATCTTGTTTATCTGTTCTGCATTTTGAACTCCCAGTCTGTCCCTTCCCACCCCCTGCCTCCTTGGCAACCACAAGTTTGTATTCTATGTCTATGAGTCTGTTTATGTTTTGTATTTATGTTCCTTTTATTTTAGACTCCACACATGAGCGATCTCATAAGGTATTTTTCTTTCTCTTTCTGGCTTACTTCACTGGATAGTAAGTATTTTAGAGTTTGCAGGCTGTTAGATCACTGCTGCAACCGTTCAGCTGGGCCACTGTAGTGCAAAAATAGCCATAGACAATCTGTAAATAATTGGGCATGGCTGAGTTTCAATAAAACTTTACAGACAGAAACAGGAAGCCTGTGGGCTAGGGTTGCTGAAACTTGATCTGGATGAAGACTAGAGTAGTTTAGGGTTTGATCAAGATCACAAGAGATGTGGACTGAATTGTGTCCCACAAGTCATATACTGAAGCCCTTACCGCTGTGTGATGATATTTGGAGATAAGGACTGCAGGGAAGTAATTAAGGTCAGATGAGGTCATGGGATGGGTCCCTGATGCAATCAATTCGTGTCCTTATAAGAAGAGGCATCAGAGAGCATGCTTTCTTTCTCTTTCTCTCGCCACCATGTGAGGAGCCCGCAAAGAAGCAGTTGTGAAATAACAGAAAATACAGTTGTCTCCGCCCCTTGTTCCTGGCGCAGAGCTTCTAAAGTGCCTTGCAATTTCCCTGGGTGACGGGTGGTGGGAGCATCTTTTGTTCTAAGGAGGCTGCTCTTGGTGAGTGGGCTCCGGGATGGGGGCTGGCCACCAGAAAGACCAAGCCATGATTTGAAGCTTGTAACTTTCAGCCCCATCCCTCATTCTCCAGAGAGAGGAGAGGGACTGGAAATTGAGTTAATATTGATCATGCCTTTGTGATGAAGCCTCCATAAAAATCCCCAAAGTACAGGGTTCAGAGAGAGGTTGGTGAACATATTGACATGCAGGGAGGGTGGCACACCCCAACCTTTCCGGGACAGACCCTTCCAGATCTCAGCTATGTATCTCTTCATCTGACTGTTCAGTTGTACCCCTTAAAATATTACTCGTAATAAATTGACAGTAGTAAGTAAACTGTTTTTTGGGTTCTGTGAACCACTCTAGCAAATTCTCAAACCTGAGGAGGGGTTCACGGGAGCCTCTGGATTACAGTCACGTCTGGCAGAGGTTGTGGATAACCTGGGGACCTGCTACTTGATTGACATCTGAGGTGGGAGGCGGTCTCGTGGGACTGAGTCTTCATCCCATGGGGTCTGTGTTAACTCTCATCAGTGTCAGAATTGGATGGAGTTGAATTGAACTGTCGGACACTCAGCTGGTATCAGAGAATTGGTTGGAGGAAGGGAAGAACCCCACACATCCGGTGTATGCAGCGTTTTGAATGTGAGAGGAAAGGAAAAGACAGTGAATTTCCTTGACAGTGGTCACCTGCAGGCCAGGAAGAGAGCTCTCCCCAGAGCCTCACCGGGCTGGCAACCTGGTCTTGGACCTCCAGCCTCCAGAACTCTGGGGAAATAAATCTCGGCGGTTTCAACCCCCTGGTCTGCAGTGTTTTGTATGTCCCGTGCAATATTTGGGATGTACGTATACTAAAAAATGATATCTTATTTATCTGAGATCCAGATTTGTTTGTCTTGCATTTGTATTTGCGAACTCTGGCCACCCTACTCAAGAGGCCACGCTTTCCATTTCATCCAGAACTTGCTTTGAATGATGAAAGCTGGCGATAGCATTCCGAGAAATGTAAGACACCAAAGAACTCTGCTGTGTCCTTTTTCACTTGTGTTACTGCCCTGTGTTGGCCAGCTACTTACGCTGAGAATGGTGACGTAAAAGGGAAGAGAAAAATCAGGCAACCTAAAGTCCCCGTCTTTTTCAGTCCTTTCTTACTGGTCAGTTGGCCTCATGTAGAGTTGCTAGAATGTGCACGTATCAAGAAGTGAAATAAAAACACTGGGATTAATTTTGTGCAGTGTTCCCACTGTTTCATAAGAGCTAAATAACTGTACAGCTACGAGAAAATAAAATAGGGAAACCCAAGAAGGTTTTCCTAAGGAAGTGATTTCTTATGGGGAGATCTGAAAAATGAGTAAGCATTAACCAGGTGAAGGAAAGGTATGGGGTGTAAAAACATGGGCAGAGACCTTGAGATGAGAGGAAGCGTGATGATTTGAGGAACTTATAGGGGCCTGGATGGCTGGAGCACAGATATGCAAAGAGCCTGGAACAAGTAATATGGCCTGGCCACTCAGAACCTCGCAGGCTGGACTAGCGGTTGTCCTGGCATATTGAGAAGCCCTGCAGAGCTTTAAGGGCCTTTCAGGTTATTCAGCCTGCAGTGCATTTCAGGAGAACAAAAATGACTGTGAGAAGGCCAGTTAAGAGACGCTTGCTGTATGATGGTGGTTTAAATCCAAGCTCTCAGTGGTGGCCGAGCTGGAGAGGAGCAGATGGAGGTGAGGGAGTCTTAGGAGGACTTGGTAAGGGTTGAATATGGGAGTGAGGGAGTGCATGGTGTTGGCTAATCCCCACACGCCTGGCCTGTGGAACTGGAGAGGTTGGCCTGTGGGTCCTTGGGCGGGAGACTCTAGAAGAGAGCTGGGTTTCAGAGGACAGGTGGGAGTGGGTTGTGACTGAGTTTGAGGCGCCCATGGAGGTATTGGCTAGGCAGCTGGGTATGCGAGCCTTGGGTAGGCTTTTCCCTGACCACAATGAACATTTGTGATACCTTCCAAAGGGAAAGTGAAAGTATTTTGGATGAAAAATGAATGCAGAAAGACTGACTTGCCTGTCTGTGCTTCATGATCGCGGGCAGACTCCCTGGAGCTGCGTCCGATGGAAATCCCAGCACTGGGAGCGGCTTGAAGGGAAAGGATGCAGACCAGGATCCTCCCTCCTGAGTTTCATAGATGAGATGGGAGCTTCTTCAGACAGTGATGCCACAGCCTCTGGTCTCTTCCCATCCACATTTACAATGAAATCTGAGCTGCCTTCTTAGAAGATCTTGCATGATTCGGCCTCAGTCCCCCTCTCTAATGTCATCTGACCCCCCTCTCCCTAGATTCTAGCCGAGTTGGCTCCCTGCTTTTTCATCTCTCAAACCAAACTTCCTCTGCCCCAGGCCATTTGAACTGGCACTTCTCTTCTTCACCTCCCTTATTCTCTTAACAGCAGCTCCTTCCCTACATGAGATTCCAGCTTAACTTCCTCCTCCACGGGGGACCCGTCCCTGTTCACCCACCCTAAGTGCTTGCCCCCATCACCTTCTATTCCACTACCCTGTTTTATTTTCTTCATCGATCTCACACTCGCTGAAATTGGGTTTATGTATTTACTCACCTATTTCTCCCTATCGAGTGAAGTTTCACGAGAAGGGCAGTTGGGTCTGTCCTGTTCAGAGCCGCCACACCAGCCCCTGTCACAGAGCCTGTTAAGTGGCGGTGCTGAGCACGCTTCTGTGTAGCGGATGAATTCTGTCAGGCGCTGGGAAGACACAGATACTGAGCAGGAATCCAAATCTTGAGGGCTGCAAGTGTCAGACTTTGGAGAAATGTTGGTGCGTTGGAGAAGGGTAGGGTGTGGGGCACAAGTTCTGTGCGGAGATCCTAAGGTCAAATAGCTCTGAAAAGTCCGCTGGAGACCCTCCTAGCCCTCCTCAGCCTCGCCGACCTACTGTGTTAACCCAAATCCCCTTGAATGCAATGAAACCGTGTGCACGGTGCCCCCAGCCCCCTGAGCAGCGTGGCTCGGAGGCTGCTGTCTGGTGCGCCCGGGCGCTGCTGCCGCCGGCAGGTAAGCTGTACATAGAAACACTATACACTCCCTCTTTGAGAAAGAAAATAAAAAATCAAAGGCATGAGTCCCCTTTAAGAAGGAAGTCCTCTTTAATTAAAGGAAAACTAGGGAACAATTCACCTGGTCCTAAAATTGCTTAGATCCTATTAAGTTGGGTTTATGATCTAATAAAGCAGATGAAGGGCTGTGGGTAGACGAACAATCAACCGAGATGAAGGTTTTTGAGAAAGATGAAAATTGATGAAGTCCTCTGTTCTCTCCCAGAAGGGGACAGATTTCTTCACTGGAGTTTTCTTCTGTGCAATTTAAAGAGATAGGGACTGTCTTGCTGTTAAATTGTCTTGTTACAAGACTAACTCCTGTGCTTGTAAAGCCTGTCTTGATCATTGCAGAAAACCGCAACACACGGTCAGGTGAGGGAAAAATGATAGGTCAGAACTACTACCCGCTTACTCATTGCAAATGCAACTGAGCCTAGAATGAACTTTTCTAGCAACAATGTTGAGAATGAAGCCCCCAAATGAAGAGTTAGTCATAATCTGAATCCTGAATGGCATCAGTCGGTGACAGCCCTCTGCACTGGTCCCTGGTATCCGCTGCTGCCATCTCCAGGGTCACACCTCGGTGGTACTGGGACGGTCACTGCCAATGTCTGCCTCTCTGATCCGTTAACTCATCTCCATATGTGCTTAAATCCCTGATCAACCCTCTTCTGATGGAGATATTCTTTAAAAAATACCACTTTTTCTGAACAGAAAGTTCCTTTTATATACTTAAAAAAATACAGAAAAATATAAAAATCCCTGTATCATGTCACTAGGGGGAGAAAGGTTAATATTTTGGGATTTTTTTTTACCTGAGCTAAGTTGTTTTATTTTTAGAAAATTTGTCTCACAATATATTATTTCCTGTTTTTTCACTTAATGTTATATCATGAACATTTCCTCACCACATAAACTTTTTTGTGTGTGTGAAGATGATTTTAATGGTCCCCCAAATATTCCATTGTGTAGATTACTAGTGGAACTTTTAGACAGGTGGATTGTTCCCAATCTCCTCCCTCTCTCTCTCTTTCCCTCCTTCCCTTCCTTGAGTTTTGTAAACCTCACTTAAGCTGTTATTTTTTTTTCCCAAGATGGCAGATTGAGTTATAAATTGAAGCCATAACCTAACAATCTTAAGTAGCATTCCACATTTAATTAAAGGCAATTTATTCATTAGTAGTCACAGAAAAATGAAAAAAATGTGGAGCTGGGGAAGGACACTTGAGTAAGTACTGCCAAATTCCAAACTTTCGCTTCCCGTGACGGTAGGGTGTAGTTTTAAGACCAACACTGCACAGAGGAAGGTTTTACTGTCATACAGACTAGTTACCATTCAGGCTACAAACTGCGTCTTGCTCTCTCACCTCAAAGGAGATGCGTTTACAGAAGCATCTTCGGCTACACCTTCAAATCTGAGTTGCTCTGGACATTTGTCTCCTTTGCTGCCAGGCAGAGACGCCTGGCATGGGTTTCTGCTCCACCCCTCTGGCTGTGTGATTCTGTTCCTTTTAACACGTTATATTCTGCACCAAGTTCAGTTCATCCAGGAGATTCTTTGCTGCCTTGTATTCTTTATCATGCTGCCATTTGGGGCAAGAATCCTTCAAGACTACGAGCGATCTTTTTCTAATGGACATCAGACCGATAGTGGGGCGAGTCATGCTACCTTTTCCCAACCCGTCAAACCCTCATGTGCTTGATTGGAGCTCGCTTCACTCTTCCAGCCAAGCGGGTTGCTACCTGCTGGATTTATCAGCTGATTCTCCCGGAAGTGACCCACGTTCCTTTAGTTGCGGAGATGAGCACCAGAACGTTGCGGTGGCAGAGAAGGTCACTGCAGTGACAATGCAGATGTCTTTGAGTAGAAAACACGCTAAACCCAGTGCAAAGCACGTGAGGTCCTGGATTCCAGGTTTAGGATGAAGCTGGGAGAAATTCTCAGAGTTCCCTCATGAAGAGCTTTTCTCCCATGTTCAGGAAAAGGTGATGAAGGATCAGATGTGATAGACCCTTGGTCTTCTTTACTCCTTTCCCAGAGAGAGCTGTGTTCTTCGGAGGAGCTGCAGTAGCAAAGGCAGAAAGCGCCACGTGGGACAAAATAGTGAGCCGGCAGCGAGCAGCCTCGGGACACTGGTGGTCCGGACAGGAGAACTAGTCAGCTGTGGTGCTGAGGGGGTGGCTGCTAATTTTTTTTTAATCCGATGATTTTTATGAACATTTTTGTTGGGTTAGAGCTCTAGAAGTATTTGGGAAGACATAAAAGCTCAATTATTTTTGGTATGAAAACTCAGCTTCTTTTTCTCTTTCTTTTTGAACCCTGTTGGTGGAGGTCAATCAGTCCTCGGGAAGAGGCTGGGAGGGTGGCCAGGGTTCGCAGAGCCTGTGAGGCTGGCCCTGGGGGTCCAGGCTGCTTCTCCGCGGCAGCTGAGGCCTCTGCTTGCAGCTGATGTTTCCCTTTAGAAAACATTGTGCCTTCTGCAAGATTTCAGGTCTCCTTTCTCAATGCTGCTATGAGTTCAGAAAGAGGCGGTGTCAGCAGGGTGGAAGCAGGTGCTTGGGGCCGCAGCGGGAGCGAGCAGGACAGGACTGTGTGTGCAGGAACAGGTGGTGGCATCCTCACGGGCCTGGGTTGCATACTGGCGGAAGTCCTGGCTGACCATGTCATTATTCATGACAACAGTTTTAGGTGGTTAATTATTTATGACGTCTTTTCCCCTTAGTGGATGTAATGGAACAAGGATCTTCATACCAGAGCTGTACAAATGCCGTCCTTCTGCCTTACGGGATGGAAGGCACTTTGGCCACTTAAAGATAATTGCTATCGTTAAATATTGATAGAGTAGGTTTTTTTTTTTTTTAAGTTTCTAGAAGTAAAAATGAAGAGAACAACTCTGAGAAACATAATCAATGTGCCCTGGACTTTTTGTCCAATGAGACCCAGACCTCAAGGAGGAAGAAAATTATTTGGAAGGCGGATGCCTTCCTTTTTGTCTTTTAATAACAGCCTCCCAGGTGCTAATTATTGCCTGAGATGTGAAATCAAGGAGGCATTTTACAAGGCACAATGTAAGAAAGAAGTAGCACTTAAAAATATCACTCCAGAGTGTAACTGCGTCTTCTCTAACCGAGGGCATGCTGCCCAGAAAAGAGTGTGGAGGAAAAGTGTGTTGGCTTTGGCAGCGGAAACAAGGCTAGTCAGAAGAAGGCAGAGGTCTCTGACATCACCATGCAGGGTCGAGCCTGAGGCCTGCACAGCCAACACAGTGGCAGGCCCTGGTCAGACTGAAAGCAAAGGAAGTTGTGAGCAGGGGTGGACCTTGACTATAGCAGTAGAAGGAACAGAGAAGTCAAACTCCAGAGCTCTTTCCTGCAGGGCCTTGGCCTCCCTGGAGAAAGACACACCCTCTACCCTCTTCTGGCTGTCCCAGGTTAATCTGGATGGTTTTTATTTTTATAAAAATAAAATGAATTTACTCATTCACTTCTTTCCAAAAAGGGTTTGAAGAAGTTAATGGAACACCAAGGGCGAAAATAACTTACACATGGGTAGTGTGGGGTCTCACGCAGGAGACTGTGCACTGGGATGAGGGGTTTGCCTTGTTGCCATAGTGATGGCATGCTATGGTGGCAGGGGGGAGCTGTTTAACAGAAGATTGTTGTGTGTGTGTGTGTGTGTGTGTGTGTGTGTGTGTGTGTGTGTAGGTGTAGGGGTGGCTCACTGTGATCTCCTATTGCGGGGTCAGTCTGCAACCACTGTTCAAGGCTCCACAGATATGGAGGGGATGTGTGTTTCATTTAGGACCAACAGGATGGGGAAGTTTAAAGGCCTCCTTTGACATTTAAATGCCCTTGGAGCTCCCCAGTCTGGTTAGGAATGTTTGAGCCGATGAATGTCAGAGCTCTTTGGCACTGGCAGCTGGAACCACACACACACACACACACACACACACACACACACACACACACACACACACACACACGTCTTCCCTTCCTCTGACTGTGTTGAGTCAGTGTGGCCCTTGGAGTCCCCGGCTGGCACTCTGGGGGCATCTCTCCATTGCTTTTGTCATGGCAGTGTTGGGATTTTTTGGGACATCTTTTTCCAGCTTTCAGATTTTACTCAGGTATATCTTAATGAGATAGGACCCAGCAGAGAGAAAGGAAATCTTGTATTGGGATTGAAAATAATAATAGCATTTGAAATAAATTGAGTATCTTAGAATTGGATGCTGGCGCAGGAGACCTTAGGACTGTGAGGGGTGATACGATGAGTTCACATGCCTCACACAGGTGTGCGGAGCAAATGGGGTTTCTTTGTTTCCTAAACGTGATGTGCTCTTCCTGAGCAGACCGCACGCAGCTGGGTGGGGTAGGTAGTGGGAGGTGTGGAAATTAACTTTAAACTTGTCAATTTATGCTATCCCTGTGCTTTAGGTTTAAATAGTCTCTCTTGGATGGCTAAGTCCCCTTTGGGTAAATGTTCAGTCTTTTAGAGGCCCACCCCTCTGCCCCCCACCGACTCTAAGGTGGTACCTAGATAGACGTGTGACCTCGTGCTAGCAGGGGAGAGGTGGGGGTTTCGGACCCATGCAGTGTCCTTTCGCTGCTCACCATCGTGGCTGATCTGCTCTGTTCCCGGGGCTACTGTTGGAGAGGAGCCTGCCTGGTCATCTGGAGCTCCAGCCCCCAGTACTGGGTTCACGCTTCTGCTTCTGATCGTGAAGTCCTTGACTGCTTCGACCATTCTGTCCTAACTGCAGCTCTTTGCAGGTCCCCTCTGGTCTCTGAATCCCTGTTCCAGAGCAGATGGGAAGTCCTAGATCTCTTGCAGGCCTTGCCCAGGCCCTGGGAAGTCAGAAGCACCGCCAGGGTGCCTCCCTCCCTTGGAGCCGCACTTTGGTCCCACGCTGCTTATGATGAAGCCCCTCCCCTAGCCTCACAGGCCCCCCAGGCAACGCCCAGGAAAGCACACCAAATCACAAATTCCACCAAAAGCTCCTGTGCTTCCCCATATCTGTCTGTCTGGGTGTTTCTGTCACGCCCTTTACTCCCAGAGTTCCACCTTAGAGGGCACCGTGAAGTCACGGACATTTGATCTCTCCTCCCGTGTTCCACTGGGATTTGGAAGCAGAAGGCTTTCCATTTTCTCTTCCTGTCTGGAAGGGCCTTCCTCGACATCATATTCTCCATCCTGGGACGGCACTGACTTTCCCCTCCCATCGCACCGTAATAACGGAGTGGCCGCCAGGGCACGTGAACCACACATCAGTAACAGTTTCGCAAACATTTTCCCAGCTACGTGCCTCTCAGGAGAGGGCGGGGAGCCCCTTTCATCCTCCCCATCGTTGTGGGGGTTTTCTGCTGTGACAGCTGTTGGGAATGGGAGAGGAGTGGTCACTGGTCAAATGCTATTTATGGTTTTACTATTTAAATGTTAAAATCATGAATGTGGGAACTGGAAACCTTTTTGCCTTTGCAAATTGAGCATCCACAGTTCTTGTGTTAGAATCTGCTGTTAACTTTCCTTATTTTCAGAACTTGGGATGCTGTGAAGTTCCCGGAGAAAAATCACAGTTTGGCTGGAAACGTTCATACTTGCTTTCAACACATTCACAGAACATCCACAGGAAATAATTGCAAGTTCACACAATACGCTCTGTGGGTGTGATTCAGATCAGCGCTCCAGAGCACAGAATGAAGGCTCCCAGCCAGTTATGCAAAGAAACATTATAATAATGTTAAAAGGACCCAGTATGACTGAGGAGAGTGGAAAAGAATTAGATACTGAGGCACAGGTTTTATCTTTTTGGGGATCAAAAGCTGCTGGGCCCCCAGGGAATGTGCGCTTCTGTTGAGAAGTGCTCTTAGGGTTTTAAGGGTTTGATCATGTTAATGTTGTTTGCTGAATCCTGGCCATAATAAAATTTAATTTTGGAGGGAGTAATAGCAGGGGGTAAGAACACTGAAGGAGCACAGAATGGGGCTTACTCTTTACAAGAAAAAAAGTGCTGAAGACTTGACACTCGACTCTTGCCAAATGGGGCAGAAAGTATCTTTGTGCAGCCAGTCTGTGTCCTGAGCATCCTCTGAGTACTGAACCTTGATCTAAACACTGTGAGGGCTGAGCAGGAGAATGCAAGATGGGACTCTAACCTGAAGGTTCATAGAAGCTATTCTTGGAGGTGTTACTGGACGATGCTTGGCTTCCCTTTCTTGAGCGCAGTAAAGCCAGTCTGCTGACACTGGGCGGTGGTGAAGGAAAGTGCAGCGTTTACTGCAGGGCGCCAAGCAAGGAGTCCAGGTAGCTAGTGCTCAAAAGTCCCGAACCCCCGATGGCTTTCAGTGAAAGATGTTTAAAGACAGGTACTAACTATTATATATAAAATAGACAAACAACAAGTTTATGCTGTATAGCACAGTGAACCATATTCAATATCTTGTAGTAACTTATGGGGAAAAAAGAATGTGAAAATGAATATATGTATGTTCCTGTATGACTGGAGCACTGTGCTATACACCAGAAACTGACACAGCATTGTAAACTGACTGTACTTCAAAAAAAAACAAAAAAGACAGAGTGAGGGAGGGGGTCTGTGGGGTGTGTGATCAGCTCCTGGACGTTCTTCCAATTGGTGGGTGGTGAGGTCATCGGGAGCCAACGTCATCAGTCTTCTTGGTTCCAAATGGTCTGGGGTCCGTGTGCTTGTGGTCAACGTGCAGTTAACGTCTTCCGCCTGGTGGGGGTTTCAGTGTCTGCAAAACAGCTCAAAGGACATGGCTCAGAATATTATCTGTAGCCCTTGAGGAGGCACTAAAGTTCCTTGACTTTGTTTAATGGCTAAGCTATTATTATTCTGTCTTGCTTGGCTGTCTTCCTTTCTTCCTGCACCTTCTCACGTCTCTGACTAAATGTACTCTTTGAAACTCACGTAAGGCCTAGGGGGCTAAAGTTTTTCTACACACAAGAGGCAGGTGGAGGACATGGGGCAGAGGGCCCGCTCCGGGAAGGCCCCATAGGGTCCTGCTCAGCCACAGAGGTAGAGCATGCTTACATGGAAGGACGACTTCACAAAACTAAATCAGGGGGTGCCCAGCCCCCAAAACAGACATCTGAAAATCTGAATCTGGAAGACCAAAACTGTGCACATGAACCACCTGTATGTATGTATGACTGATGATCACATATGGGATGAAGGTGTACATACATGGTTCAGTTCAGCAGTAATTATAGCTTGTGTCTGTGTTGTACTCGACAGTTTTCAGAACATTTTCACATACTTTTATTTTCACATTTTCCATGACTTCATTTATTGACCCATTTTTCTAGGAGGCAGCTGTCAAGCGATTATGAGCGCTATTTTAGATGATTGTTACAGCGTAGAATCACCACTGCTGTTCTCCACCACTGGAACCATGCCGAACACGTGGTGGACTCTCAATTTTTTTTTTTTTAAGAGATTTAGAACAGCAACCTTTTATCATCTCACACAGCTTCTGGGTGAGATGCCTCCTGCCAGAGCGGCCAGCTCCTTCCAGCGTGAGCGGCGCCAGAGAGAGCTGTGATTAATTGTGGAATAAATTAATCATAGGATTAAAGGACCTTCAGAGGCATCCTGGGTCCTCCTTCAACTCAGGCAGCCTCCTTCGCTGGCAGTGTTTACACATTTTCGGTGACAGCGAGCCCGTGGCCTCACCGAGCGGCCCGTCCCATTGCCAGTGGTGAAGTCCGCCACCTCGCTGGACGCGGTGCCAGGCGATCGTCCGCCGCAGCTGCTCCCTCTTGTCAGGTCCCTCTGATGGTAAGAAAGTTCGTTCTCACGTTGAGTGGAAATCCGCCTCTAACCAGCTTCCTTGGATTGTGTTCATTTTCTTCTCCCAAGCGTTAGACGGGGTGCCCATCAGGACACTTCTGAGAAAAATGAAGGGTTTTGAAAGTGAAAGGAGATACAACTAATTAAAATGCACAGCTTTTTTGAAGTTTTTTCTAATTAATGGGCAAACTGGGCAAATTTTTTTTTTGCATTGTACATCAACTTCATTAAAACTTTTTCAAGTTCAATGACTGTAACCATGTGTATAAATTTAAAAATTGGTGAACCTTTTACCATTATGCTTATATTTTTGCTGGTGGAATAGCGCAGGTTATTTGGACATAATTATAAATTCTGTTGTGCCATAGCCAGTGCCAAGGCATTTCTTCTTCATATGTTGTACCTGTTTCTCTTTTTCCCCTGTTGTTTGTTTGCCGCTGGGAAGTACATCAGGCTCCTCAGAACAGCCATCGACACGGCAGGATTAGAACACATGGACTTTGATCAAGGTTTTCTTTCCAGCTGTTCTTTCCATGGGCTCCTTAATTTAGTTAAGAATATTGCTTTGACCATGACACTGCACTAAAAAAATTAAGTTTACCCTAGAGAAATTTTAGTTTTCACTGTTGAACATGAGATAGGTAGAAATATTGACAATATTAGAGCTATTTTTGGAATTAACTAATTTTCTCTTTGAAGCTTCAGTGCTGGCACTGATATAAAACGGACACTTTTTATTTCTGCTCATGGAGTCAATCCATAAAGCTTTCTCTTTACTTTTGCTATATGCACAGAAACATTTGGAATATAAAGTAAGTGAAATTAATTTACAAGGACAGTCGTTTGATCTAAATAAAAAGTCGTGCCTCACAGGGTGGCATATGAATACATCTTTCTGCAGCTGAAAGTGTTAAATCTTTATCTTTGGGCGCAGTCTTTTGAAAATAACTTTTGAAGGAAATGCTAATGCTTTTCAGAGATTTGTGCCTTTAGGTTTGCATGTGGTCAGTGATACCACTATACCCCCATGGGGGCTGGTAGCAGTTAACATTCCTGAAAGATATAAATTTAGCCCTTACTATTTTATTAATAAGCACTTAAAAATCATTGCTGCCAGAAGGCTTATTACAAAATAAAAAAGCATTCCCAGATAGTAAAACTCCATGCGATCAATGACAAAGTCACTCTAGTGAGAGCGTTCTCACCACTTTCTGTGTTGCACTCTACGGTGGAACTCTCCAGAGTCTACTTTAATTTCCCACATTTCCACTCACTGGTGAACTGGGGGCCTGGCCTCTATGTGCCTCCAGACACCTCAGGGGCCAGTCCACCAAGTCGCCAGTAGAGGGAGCAGTGCTGAATCCATCTTGCACACCTGCCATGGGAAGGAGTTTCTCCTGAGTGTGTGTGTGTGTGAGTATCTTTTGTCTTGTGGGTGAGTGAGCACCCTGCATGATGTTCTTGAAAGAGGGGTACTGGTTACATTGCCTCTGGAAAGGGTTGGGAAAAGAGCGATGGGTTGTTAATCATATTACAGTCGGAAACCTCCTGTTAAAGTTAGATCTCTGCTCACCGCTTGTGGGTCTTACACAAAGCTAAGAGAATTGCGCAGAAGCTGCGAGTACCGAGTGGAAGTGTGCCAAACCCATCTGAGTTACCCTGGCGCAGTGTCAATGAAAATACTTCCAATGGGACGAGGGCTAACCTGGCCCTGAATCAACAGACATAAGCCAGCACCGCCCCAGAGACAATAAGTTATGCTCACTCTGGTTAAGGAGAAGGAACCACTTTTCTTCACCGTGGCTTAGCCCGTCGCACGTTTGAAGCTTCCCTCTTTGCCGCAAATTGACTCCTTCTCTAAGCTGAGCCCCCACAGTTCCCCGCTCTGTTCGCCCTATGAAGGGGACGCCCTCTGGGTGAAGGGTGGGACTGCTCAGCGTTCTGACTTCTACTTCATGTCTGATGAGCTGACCAACCACTTGTTTCCACCTATATGGCTCAGCTCCTCTGGCCCTGCCCTTGGGCAACATGGGCTTTGTGGGGTTTATATCAAAAGAGAGTCCAGGGACAAGATAGACAGCATTTCACACTCCCAGTTCTGCCCAGGGAACAGACTGTGTTTCTTCATGTCCCCCCCCCCCCAACTCATTTTACCTGTCCTGTCCTGTCTTCTCTGCCAGCCTCCCCTTGCTGCCAGCTCCTTCGGGAGCTCTGCTTCTGGGTCAGCCCTAAGTTATGTGAAAGTCACGGAGAGGATGATGAGTTGGCCCTTCCTGCCCCATCACAGTGGTCTAGCTCACCTGCATTCTCCCTTTAGTCTCGGCACGGACATGCTCACTACACCTGCAGTTTTTACAGAACTTGTGCGTACATCACCCATCACTGTGCACGAGCACCTTTTTCATAGTAGAGGAGGAGGAACACATTATTCTGGAGACAGAACTGAACTTAGTCCTCAGACGTAAGACTCTCAGTCTGCTGCTAATTTCCACAAAACATGCTGCGTGCCCTTGTAGAACTGCTGATTGCCCTTTAATTTAGATGCCTGTTGTATACAGCATCCCGCATGAGGAACACACTCTCTTGTCTCCTAGAGAGCCTCCCTACATCTCCTTTGCCTACCTCCTGTGTGCTCATTACGTGTCCATGTTGCTCCAGGCAGAGGGTGAACACACTGGAAGGAGACACCAAGGAGGTGAGCACAAGACTGGACAACTTTACAAATGACCCATTAGGGCAGAAGACTGGGGATGGTGGTGTAAGTGATTCCTGTCTCAGTCTTCACCCATAAAAACGGTGCGGAATTTAGATTTGCTAATGGTATCACAGTATGCTGTTGCTAGTCAGAATCTTTGCAAACCCATGTTTCCAACCCTTTCATTTTTCAGAAGAGAAACCAGAAGTGATGAGATGTGTCAGTCTGGGAAAAGGATGTGGGTCTTGACTCTGTTCATCACAGTGTCTTCTTATTCACGGGTACTTGGCGTAGTAAGAGTTGGGGGACAGAAGAGAAAAGAGCAGGAATGTTGGAAAGAGCATTTGTCTGGGAGTCAGGGAATTTCTGTTCCAGTCCCAGTTCTGCCATCAAATACCTGCATGATTTTAGGAAGTCAGTTTCCCTCTTTAAGGTCAATATCCTTACTTATGAATGGATAATGTCTAGTGTCTCTTCCAGCTCTAAAGTCTCCCTGCGTGGTTGCTTTCCTTCTAGCATTTACTGAGACTTACTGTGAGCTAGGTCCTCTGCTAAACACATAATTATATTTAACGTGTAGACGATTCTGAGGTACATTCTGTTATTATCCCATTTTACAGATGAGGAATCTGGAAAACAGAGGTTAAATTGCCCAAGTTTCCAGAGCCAGTAAGTGGGAGAGTTTGGAAGATAAATGTATGTGTGTGTCTATATATGTGTGTGTATCTGTGTGTGTGTGTGTGTGTGTGTGTGTGTGTGTGTGTGTGTGTGTACCAGTAAACGAGTTGCTGAATCTACAATATTCACCGGGGCACCAAGGAGAGTGTTGAGTAATAAAGGCCGAGAAACATTGAATTGAGTCCTAGGAGCAAATAGAAGACACAGGTTTTGGATAAATGTGCTGACCACTGATGCCAGTGGAAGTCTTCGGTCAGACTGTTGAAAACGAAAGCCTTTTCTTCTTGAGCAACCAGGCGCAGGCTGCATGGTTCTTAATTCATTGATCTCAAAGCACTTACCAATCATCCCAGCTTCATCCAATGCCTTTGTTCGCTGTCATTTGCAATCACATTTCCCTGATTGCCTCCTCAAGTAAAATATTTTTCTCCACTCTCATAAAAGAGAGGCTAAAAATAACAGGCAATATTATAATAGGCAATTTGTCATCAGAAAATTGATTTAAGATCTATTATGACAGGCAAGCAAAAGCGAAATTTTAATGAAGGCTTTTGAACAACACTTTTTCCTCTTTGATTCCTCAACAGACTGATAGTTTGTCATTTTTAAAATGGCTTATATTTTGCAGTGTTGTTATGCTGGGTATGTCGTTATATATTTTCTCCTGTGAGGGGAGGTCTCAAATAGCACATACTCTAGGTTTCCACCCACCAAGGGAAAATGCATATAGCATCACTTTTTTTATTTTTTCACTTTGTTTTGATGGAGGTACTGGGAATTGATCCTGGACCTCGTGCATGCTAAGTACATGCTCTGCCACCGAGTTATACCCACCCCCCAGCATTACTTCTTGAAGTGCGTGGTTTTTGTAAAGCTCAAACTTCTTTTTCTTTATTACTGAATAATTTACATATAGTGAAATGCACAGATCTTAAGTTCAACAACTTCTGATAAATATATACACCTGGGTCATCATCATCTCAACTGAGAAATGAAACGTTTTTTTATTATCCTCGAAAGTTTCCACGTTCCACTTTTTCGTCAAACCCTCCCACCCAAGACAACCACTGTAGACATGGGTTTTTTTTTTCTTTTGCTTATTGCTCAACTTCATGTAAATGGATTAACTAGTCAACATATTGTTTTGAGATTGCATGTATTCATAGCTTTTTCCTTTTTACTGCCGGATAATATTCGTATCCCATTGCATGAATGTACCACAATTCGTTTATTTACTTACTTGTTGGCAGATGTTTGGGTTGTTTCCAGTTTTTGAGTGTTATAAATAAAGGTGGGGCAAATATTCATGTGAAAGTGTTTGTATGGCCATATGTGTTCATCACTCTTGGGTATAAGCCTGGGAGTGACATTGCTGGGTCAGAGAGTGTTTATGTATTTAATGGTCCTCAAACTTTCGCATCTCGGTCCTACCTAAAAAAATAGTCTGAGAGATTTGTTAATATAATAGGTATCATCGGGGTAAACCCAACGAAGGAGAGTGGCCCAAGCTGTAGTAGGAAGCATTAGGTCAGCAACATACACGGCCATGTCATCACCTGCCCGAGAGCCGGATAAATTATCTCCCCGAGGCAATCCTGGAGCTTAAACACACATTGCTTGATAATAGCAGGACCTTCATTTACTCCTTCATTGACCAAGTCTTTTTTAAGTTCTTGTTGTATGTCAAGGGCTTTTCTAAAAGCTGGGGAAACAGGAGTCAGTAAGATTTGATTCTTGCCTTCATGGCACTCACAGTCTTGTTGGAGAGACACGTGCACACACGTGTGACACCTCGCAGGGTGCTGAGTCTTATTACAGAGTCGTGCACAGGTACCTGAGAAGCGGCGCAGAACCCCCTGGTAGGTTTGGGCGAGGTCTCCCAGAGATGGCGATGCTGGATTGACCTGAGGACAGGTTGGAGTTCACTAGATGGGCCTTAGGGTAAAAACCCTTTATCCTTCTTCTCCTGACCTCAGAAGCACTGAGGCGTAGGGTGGAGGAGGTGCAAAGGTGGGAAGATGGGAGAGAGCGGGCACAGGTTTTCTCATTAAACCCCTGTGACCGACACTGGCCCAGGTGAGAGTGAAGTAGGTTCCCTGTGGTGGGCGGATGTGGCAGGAGATTTCTTTCAGGGATTGCAATGCTGCGGAATCTGTACGGTGCCAACTCTGGTGAGGACAATTTCAGGGGCCACCACTCTCCCCTTAGGGCCACTCTCTGGGTTTGGGGATCTCTGGCTGGGCTCATCGACCATGATGCTGGAAGGGATGTTGGCCTGAGGTTTTCTAATGCTCCAGTGTTTTTTCGTTGCTTTGATTTGTTAATTAATTCATCATCCCAGTTTTATTGAGATGTAATTGATACTGTTTCCAGTTTTATAGTTGAAGAAACTGACTTGCCCAGTGTCACGCTATTGAGCTGGCAGTGGTGTGCATGTCTCTGCGGCCAGCAGTCTGCACCAAAAGCAACAGGGACAAAGGCACATGACTAGGTCTGCAGCACCTCTGGAGACTGAGAGAAGGCAGGAGGGGGGCCACATCTGATCGCCAGTACTTAGGAGAAGCTTGAGGAGGGGAATCTGACGGGGACCCACACGGGCATCAGCGTCAGCACCACACAGGACCGTGCTCCATGTGGGCACGTGGGCTGTAAAGCCAGACTCTTGCTCTGAGCCAGAGGGTGAGGAGAGGTAACCCTTTGGCATCCTCAACACTCTTTTGTCTGGCTCACAGACTTCATCTCCAAATAGCGAACCCATCTCTGGAGACCTGACCCTGCCAGGCTCCACACTGTTCCAGCTTCCCCCACCCAGCTGGTCCCAGGCAGTCTTTGCTGCGTTTCCTGGGGTGGTGACCTTAAGCCTTCCTAGTGGCTAGACTGTTTTCCTGAGCTTACATTCTGTGGGGGTGACAACATTGGGAAGACAGGTGGAGACCACGTGAAGGTAGATACGGAGGAAAGAAGAGGCCATGCGTTTACAAACCTAGACCTGCAAGGTGCATTTGAGAACCTGGTTTGCTTTCTGTTTGCTCAGCATCTATAATGCTCTCTTCCCTCGTCCTTCATTCTCTGCCGCCCCAGTGAGGTACAACAACAGAGTTATATAGAAAACTGAACTATACCAGTGGATTAAACAAGATAGAAGCTGGTTGGTCTTTCTGGTACAGCCTGGTTGGATGGATCAGGGATGTGTCAGTCTGCGGTGTCAGAGACCCAGACTCTGTCCGTCTTTCTGCTTGACCGTGTGTGACCACAGCCACGTGGTCCAGCATGCAGCCTGGGGCTCTAGCTTGCAGGGGAAAGGGGTAAAGAAGAGGCAGAGCGTGCACCCAGGAGGATGACTGAAGGAAAACGACCGCGTGACACAGCCGTCTGCCTCCCGGTGGCCCTGCTGTAGTCCACGCCCACACCTGACTGCAAGGGAGGCTGGGAAACAGTACGTATTCCAGGTAGCCAAGCATCTAGTTGAAAATTGGGAGTCCTTCTAGCCATCTCTGCACACGCATGTTATCTTACTCTGTCCTTACAGTGACTCAGTCCGGTGGGCGTTGTTGACCCCTTTTGACAAAGAGACGTGAACAGCAGCAAGCTACACGGGTGGAGGTGCAGCACCAGACCCCAGGCTGCCTGGTGGCTAACACTGTGTCTCAGTGTGTTACACCGCCCCCAGTGCTCAGCAAGTGCTTCACGTGTAGCAAGTTCTCCGTAATGACAGTTATTTCTATTTCTGCAACCATACATGATATAAAATAGGGCTCTGCTCTTTCTTTGGGTTATTTTAGGCCTCCTTTGAGTCCCCAGGGCCCCAGCTTTCTGTAGTGTGTACCCTTTCTTGTCCTGCAGGATGATTTCAGCCCTGTGAATAGATCATTTCTCTCCCACGGAAAAGAGTCTGCTTAAATATTTGAATTGCTTGGATCCGCATTGCTTTCCAAAGTGAATCAAGCCAATGGTGTATGAAGGGCAGTGGGCAGTGGATACACCCAATTCTTAATAGTTGGGTGGGTTTTCTCATTTTGGTCTTGTTAGTCAAGTCAGTGCCCTACAATTTAATCAGGAGAGAGGGGGCAGTCAGTTAAATGGCTTCTTTCCCAGCCGCCAGCATTTCTCTTCTGCACTGGACCATTGCTGGATGAGAGAGTTTCTGTTTCTCTGCCTGAGGTAGCCAGTGTGCAGTGGCTTAATTGATTTGTATGAGTTCCATTTCTACGGGGCCAAAGGTTATGAGATCGTATTAGGAAAGGGGTTCATATAGGTGGTTGAATTATTTAATTAACTGACTGATTAACTCGTGTGAATCTGGCCCTAGAGCTGGCTCACAACCTTTGAGTGCTATGTGAACTGCATTAGCTCCTTATTTTGCTTTTAAAAATCGCCTTGTCCTGTGCCTGAGAATGTACCATGGACACCAAATTAAATATCCATTCTCTGCAATTAAAAAGCATTATCTTAAACTTGTTAATCTTCCTATAGCTGAGGTGGGAAGCCCCATAAAAATAAAAAAAGCAGGACCCCTAGGCAGGGCCGCTGCTCTCCTCCCAGCACCCTCCGGTTCCCTGGCCCAGAGGCTCTATCTCACTTTTTGCCTCTAAAGCGGCTAACTTACACCTAGAATTCTATTGGTTCCCTGAGCTCACTTCTGATTGGTTATTTCCTTCACTCTTGATTGGTTATTACTCTCACTTCTGATTGGTCCATTTATAGTACTTCATTTGCATGGAGCTCACTCCTGATTGGGCTATTTCTACAAAGCTTGTTCTTGGTTGGTCAACTTCTGTTGTACTTTATTTGCATATGATGTTGCAAAGTGTAAAAGTGGCAGCCTATAAAAGGCCCGTGTAAACCTACAGAAGGGTCCAGAGCTTGAAGTGTTAAGTCTTCTGGGCCTGCTCGCGTAGTAAACCTGAGTTCTCCAAGTCTCCCAGTGCTGCTTGGTCTCTTGCCCGGATCCAGGTTGCTGTCGCAACTGAGCTGAAACACCTTGTTCCGCTACATAGCCAGGTAGCTATCATCTGACTAAAAGAAAGCTCTTGGAGTCTACATATATTTAAAGTCATTTTATTATGATCGTAACATTTTTCTCACCATAAGAGTTTCCTCTCCTCTTTATTTCCTCTTTAGTTCTTACCAAAGAAAATACAAATCCAGAGTGTTTTGTGCAAAAAAGGTACATGAACATGCAAACGGAATATTTATTAAATTGAGTAATTTATCTCTACACCCCTAAACCCTTTGCCAAGAAGTGTATTATTTCCAAACCTCAAAGAGTAAAACTGCTTCTGAAAGCCTTGGTTATTGCTTTCCCCAGAGACAGTGGGAGATGTTAAAACAAGAGCGTGGTCTCTGTGAGAGGGGGTGTAGGTGGTGCTTGGGACCTGGCTGTTGGCACTACCCTGTCTGCCTTTGATTCTCACTTTTCCACTTGCCAGCTATGTCACCTTAGGCAATTTACTTAATTTCTCTGTTTCAAATCACTATCTGTGAATTAGGGCTGACAGTAATACCTAATGTGTAGGCTTTTGAGGATTAAAAATAAACATGTATTATATTTGGACAGTGCCTGGCACGCAGTGAGTGTTATGCTATGCTGTAGTATAAGTGCATACTGTAATCATCTGGTCTTTTTCTCTGAAGCATGGTTTTTGCTTGACAAGAACATTAGTAGGAGACACACAGCATCCCCAGGATGGCTTGACAGACACACAGCCCCACTCCAAATGGCCTGATGCAGTCACTGGTCGGGCCATTTATCTCTCAGGACGGCTCGGAGCTCACATGAGTTGAGGCCAGAGTGGAGTGATCATGAGTCGGGGCTTTGGAGTCAGACAGGTGAGGGGTTAAATGTTGGCTCTGACCCTTGTAAGTGGGGTGACCTTGGGCATCGCTGCAGAGCCATGGCTTCTGCACCTGTGGAGGATCGCTGGGTAGGGATTATAAGAGGCCAAGTGTGGAAAGCACTGTGCACGGTCCTGGTTGGTCCATGGTACGTGTTCAAGAAACGTCAGTTAGTTTTAAATCATTGTGACTAAATCCTGGAGGGAGACAGTTAAAAAGATAAGACCAGGAAGGGCAGAGCAGCATTTTCTACATTTATGCCGCTATTTTCCCAGGGTGGAAGGGTAAGAAAAATCCTTTGCTGAAAAAATGTCTCAAAAAGCTGCTAATGTTAACGGCACGTTGACTAGTTGAATCCAGTTACTCAGGCTAGGTGGGAAACCCTTTAACAAATTAGACCAAATTGCAGCTGAAGTGTGAGAGTGGGAACATCCCGTTCACAGCGCGCATGGAAGTTCCCCCGTGGGGCTGTGTCTGTGCACATGCGATTAAGGAGCCTGCAGCCTTTTAAGTCACCATTTTGATGGAATTTTTAAACTTTTCAAACAGTTGTTTTTCTGCCATGTTACAAGCGAAGGTACAAATTAAGCTATATACACATTTAAATGCAAAAATCACTATTGTTGATAATTTGCCTCCAGTTTTGTACAATACCATTGTAACTGGTGAGGCAGGAACATCATTGTGTGAGCAGTGTTGAGTACAGCTGCCCTGTGGCTGTAACGATCGCTGTTTGCTATTATAGTCGCCTTATATTTTGGATAACATGTCTGATCAATAAATATTTACTGCATTTTATAAGCAAAGGAGCATGATAAATTCAGAAAGAAACTTAAAGCAAAATCTTAAAAACTTGTCTTATATAAGCGGCTATTTGTTTTAACCCAGTTCAAATAATGCCCAGAAAGTAAAAGAAATTCTCTCTGATGGGACATGATGTGGAGAGTGCTGGGGAAAGTAATTGAGCTTGCAGCAGCCCAGGAACAAAGCCCTGGCCCTCCCCTCTCCCTCTGCTTCCCTGAGTACCATCCTGTCCTGGCCCAGAAGGCGCACCAGCTTTGTGCAGAAACCACCTGTTCGCTCTCCGTGGCTCCGTGTGGATTGCTGGTCATCTGAGACAGAAGTTAGTGCCAAGATTTTGTTCAATCCATCTAGGCTGTTCAATAAATGTCCACTAATGAGCAGATTTTTATTATTAAAGAGTTCCTGGCTTTCAATGTTGACTTCATTGTAAATCTTTTTATTTTTGAAAATATTTAGATAAAAACTATGAAAAACAGGTTAACAAGGTTTATGGTGAAAAAATTAAAAATATTATAAACATAAAAATGTAAATAAGGCTGAGAATCACAAACTGCTTTGTAAATACTGCTAATATCATGGTGTATAGCTTATTATAAGGCCTTTAAGAAACATATCATCTGGGAACTAAATACACTTGGAATGGAACCATGTTATTTTAAATGAAAGGGGCTGAGGGGGTGGTGGGTATGGCTCAGTGATGGAGCACGTGCTTAGCATGTACAGAGCCCTGGGTTCAATCCCCAGGACCTCCACTAAAAAAAAAAAAAATGCAAAGTGCTGAAATGGAACACTCAAGATTCACTCCAGTTACTCTCCAGTTCAGCCTCTTCTGTTCTCCAGTACCCTTTTCTTCACCCCGCTTTGTACATGGTGCTTTCCCTACCTCCCTGTCTCCCACTCAAACATTTTAAGTTTAAATCAGATGTGTTATCATGGCACAATAGGAATAATAATAACAGTTCCCATTTATTGTTAGCCATCCATACACTGAGCGCCATGTTGGTCTCCTAACCTTCCATCCTCACAACTGCTTTATGAGGCACGCACCCTCCTTTCACAGATTAAAAAAAAAAAAAGATGAAATGGCAGGGAATTGATTATCTTGCCCAGCGTTGCATGTTAAGTGGCAGACTGGGAGAATCAAGCTCGCATCTGACACTCAAAGCCTTCTTCCGTCTGGACCATGCTTCTTTTAAGCAACACTGCACCCTGGCTCCACAGGTCTCTTCACTGTTCTCCACACTCTCCGTCAGGAGCCTGGGCACCACCGCTACAGTCCAGGAGAGCCAGTTAAGTCCCGTCTCACTTATCCATCCTTTCATTTACTTAATCTTCATCGCATGCCTCAGTATGCCGGGCACCGTGCGAGGTGCTGCTGTGGATCCTTTCCCCGCTTTGCTGACTGCTTCCTGATTATTAGGCCTTTTGCTTGGTATATTGTCTCTGCAGTTACATTATAAACCAATGGTTCACGACTAGCGGTGGGAAGCTTTAGGGAACATTTGAAAATGTGTGACAACTTTGTTATTACAATGACTGTATATAATGACTGTGATGTATACTTTTTTAAAACATTTTTTAATTGAGTTACAGTCATTTTACAATGTTGTGTCAAATTCCAGTGTAGAGCACAATTTCTCAGTTATACATGAACGTACATACATTCATTGTCACATTTTTTTTTTTGTCGCTGTGAGCTACCACAAGATCTTGTATGTACTTCCCTGTGCTCTACAGTATAATCTTGTTTATCTATTCTACATTTTGAAATCCCAGTCTGTCCCTCCCCACCCCCTGCCCCCTTGGCAACCACAAGTTTGTATTCTATGTCTATGAGTCTGTTTCTGTTTTGTATTTATGTGTTTTTTTTTTGTTTTTTAGATTCCACATATGAGCAATCTCATATGGTATTTTTCTTTCTCTTTCTGGCTTACTTCACTTAGAATGACATTCTGCAGGAGCATCCATGTTGCTACAAATGGTGTTATGTTGTCGGTTTTTATGGCTGAATAGTACTCCATTGTATAAATATACCACGTCTTCTTTAGACTGTGATGTATACTATAATGAGATGCCATGGTATTTAGTGCTCGGACGCCTGAGGTATTTGGTGTTGCACAGTGTATGGGAATGTCCTGCATGTTGAAGAATTGTCCCACCCAAAGTGACAGTAGTGCCCTCCTCCAGAAGCACTGGAGCACATGGATCTAAGGACAAAGATCTTTCTTTTAATAAACCCTCTGCATCCTTATCAAGCCTGGTATCCTACTTATTGAAAGCACTGATTTTCTGTCATGACGATGTTCTCTTGATTAACCAGAAAGTTTAAGCGAGATTTTCAGAGAGAGAGAGATTCGTTCATAGAGACATGGAGTGTGATGATTTCTAAGATTGATTTAGATGGAAGAAAATTCTGTTTTCTGAAGCAAATTGGAAGCTTCTCCCCACTCACGTGTGAAAACTTGAGATTATAAGAAAACAGAAACTCCTTCCTTGACTCATGAAACATTCTCCCTAAAGAAGGTGGTAGAGTTCACTGCTGATACTGAGGCTGTGTTTACTTGTTTTGTAGTCACCAGGCCATGAGCCAAGGCCACAACCCCTTCAAGATCCATTGGTTTTCAGCAGACCAACAAGATGCTTTGATAAGTGGTATCTGAGAGAAACAGTCTCCTCACCTGTAGTAGACATTTATCATTTTTGTTTGGTTGCCCAGTATCTATGTTTCCTTCTTATTCTTGGGGAATCCTTGATCAGGTGCAGTCTTGGTGGGAGGCAGGATTTCCGTGTCACCACCTCTTAGCTGCCAGGACATGAGCACGGATTTAGGCCCAGACGATCAGGTACTGTGGCATGGACCTTGCTCTCAGGAGAGTGGCTCAGAGGTGAAGGGTTGGCTGGAATCTCTTCACGGCAGCAGGAAGCGATGCCTGCTGTTGACGGTGGCAGTGCTCTGCCGCAGGGGTGGTAGTGGCCGGCTGGCTTTTCTTACTTGGGGATGAGGTCTCTTCTGCTTCCTGGGTGTCTTAGTCTGTTCAGGTTGCTGCAGCAAAATACCAGTGACTAGGTGGCCTGTAAACGATCAAAACAGCTCTCACAGTTCTGGAAGCTGGAAGTCTGAGGTCAGGGTGCCAGGTTGGATGAGGGCCCGCTTCTGGGTTGCAGACTCCTTGTACCCTCACATGGTGGAAGAGCTAGGGACCTACGGGATCACTTTTACAAGAGCAGTCATCCAGTTCAGGAGGGCTCCACCCTCATGACTAGTCACCTCCCAAAGCTCCCGCCTCCTGTCACCATCACGCTGGGCATTAGGGCTTCAGCATATGAAGTTTGGGGGGGCACAATCATTCAAACCGTAACAATGGGTTATTGTGGCAGAGACGCCCAGACTCCTCAATATATTGTCTCTGCTTTTTCCTTTACAAAGAAGACCCCCTACATCCCAGTTTTAACTTGGCACTGAGCTGCCTAGCTAGGGACAAGATTTCTCTGGCTTCCCTTGCAGCCAGGGGTGACCACGTGACTAATTTTGAGTGGCAGTATGTGGGAGTGATGTGCACAACTTTCAGGTCACACCCAAAAGGAAGCTGTTTACTCTTTATTCCCTCGTTCTCCGTTCGTTGGCTGGAGCCTGGATGTGATGTTGGTGATGCAACCTTGCAGATGAAGACAACATCTTAGAGAATGGAAAGCCGAGGGGGAAGAAGCCTGGGTGGAATAGAACAGCCTACACTCCTCGTTCCCCTCTCTCTGCATAGGGAAGAAGCAAATGTTCTGTCTTGGTTAAGTCACTGTTGTCCGGCCTCTGTTAAGGAGGCAAGATCCTTATCCTGTTTAGCAGAGTGACTACCCAGGTTTTAAGCCTAGTCTTCCAACCTCCTGTTGTTCCACAGGCCCTCTGAAATGACTTTCCAACAGATTCCCTTTTGTTTAGAGTTGTCAGAATCTACTTCTGTTTCTTGCAACTGTTAATGGGAGTATTTTAGATAAATACACCTAAAAATGTGGAATTGGCTGAGCCCAGGGAGTTGAGTGGAGAACAAAGAGGTCTCACCATTCAAGTCTGGACAGTTACCTGTTCTTACTCCTCGGAGTGGAACAGCTGGTTGACCTAAGTCCTGCTATAATTTGGTTCTTAGATCTTTTGCCTACAAGGGCAACAGCATTAGGAAACTTGGTAGAAAAACTTGAAGATGTTGGGGAGTATTCTGACTCCTCCTCGCAAGCTTTAGTGAGGTCTTACTAAAAGGGATATGCTTAGCCTGGAAATGAAAAGAGAGTGGAAAAAAGCCTACGACTTTGCAGAGAGGCCTTTGACATAGTAGTCTATAATCCAAAGTGATGTAAGGTCTAGTAGAGCTCAGAAATCTCTTTCCCAAGCTCAAGTTAGTGCAAACTAAAGCAAGGAAGTAAGAGACTTAGCTGCAAACAAGTTCAGAGCGGAGAGCAGCGTGATTCCGCTGGACTCCTGGCAGGCACCTCCTGCTGTGTTCGCTCTGCTGGAGAGCAGGGACAGCGACAGCTCTCAGGGGGATGCTGCGGAGATGGGGCCCCCGGAGAGGAAGTCTCTTAGAGGTGCCTCCCCCGCACAGTCTGCTTGAAATTGGCCCAATGTGAAGGCCACTAAATCAAGGGCTATAGCAGATCATTAGAAGAAAAAAAAATTCTTAGACTTAAAGTCTATGACATGACAAGATATCTGCCTTGGTTACTAGTCACATTGATTAGTTCGGAGATAAGCACAGGATTCACACCATTGAGAGTTTAGGAGATGTTTCTAGAAACTTCTGGAAAGGAAGGTTTCCTGAGGATCTGTGGGTGGTACTAGTAAGCTGCCCTTTGTCCCTAGGCTTTAATTAATAAGCGTGTAACCCTGGGAGCTCCCTGTGGCTACGAGGGAGCCAGGCCTAGGATAAACCCGTCCCTGTGGCAAGTGGAGAAGAGAGATGAAAAGAAACTGGTTTTTTTCCTAATATGGTTGAGTGGTACAGCAAGTCTAAGCTAAAGTCTCTTTATCTCTGGATTTTTTAGTTAAGTGAGCTAATAAATCTACTTCTCTATTTAATCCAGGCCAAACTGAATTTTCTCTTAGTTGCAGCAGAGAGTAAAAGTGGTGTATCTTTTTCTCAGTCATCTAACTTCGCAGCTTGGCCTTTTAGCATTTGAGTTATTACCAAAACTGGCTTATGGTAAGTCTTGCCAACGAGCAATTCCTGTTAAGTGCTGACGATCCAGTCTTCTCCCCCAAATCTGATACCATCTTTGTTGGGATCGGAGTGGTTCTTGCGACATCTGTGAAACCCCAGGCACCTGCTCTTCCGCCTTTACGGTGAGCCCCGTCAACCCTGTCGGAAACATTCCAATTTTACATGCTACCTTTGGGCAGAGCACTTCCCAAAGCTTTGCCTTCAAACTTTCTACACTCAGCGAGAACTTATGTTATCATTGCTTCCAGGGGGCCCTTAGTGATGTCACCGTAACAATGACCATATTTAATGTTTCTCTTCCTTTTCCTTGGGAAAGATTTGGAGCTAAAACATTGTTCTTGTGAAGCATCACCAAAGCTGGTGTGCACCTTCCTCAGAAGATGAATTTTACATTATTGCACCACATGGGATATGTATTCTTGCAAAATTGCTATGAAAAATCTTGTTCCAAAAATAGAGCCACATTGTTCTTTAAAGTAGTTAGTACAGGTCAGTGAGGAACCTGCTCATTTAGTAGTCCTGGAACGGGGTGACTGAGTGATGACTGGATTTCATCATAGCCAATCATTTTTGTCCAAAAAGGGGCATTGGTTCATTTCCTCTTACAAGCAGCCACCTGTCTGAGGGCCACACCCTCTATATGTATTTACCAGGGCGAGAGGTCCACATCTGTGCTGTTTATATGAAAAAAGGAGTCGACTTCATAAACAAGGCTCAGAAAAGAGCTGTGACCCCTGAATGCTGCACAGTTTTGTTGTTGTTATTGTTTGTTCGTTTCGAGTAGAGAACTAAGGACAGGATAACTCAGGACTCTCTAGGTCTTTTGGTCTGTTCTGAAATTTCCACTTTGTTGCTTATTTTTAAAGAACCTAAAATGAGGTCTGACCTAAAGAAGGGAATCACCCCAGTTGTGACAAGTGCTTGTTAGACTAGTGAAAACCCTCTGGCAGTGGAGGTGATGCCCTTTCCTGACCCTAAGAAATAAAGGATGCACCACAAATGCAGTTTACTTTCTTTTGGGGCTCAACAGAGTTAGTGTTTATCCAGCGATTTCAAAATGACCTGATGAGAATACACTTTGGAATAAGTCATCCGGTATGCAGAAAGGAAATGCGTTTTGCTTTGACACCTCTTCTTCTGCTCAGAAATGATGAACTGTGCCCTGGGCTATCAAACATCAGCGCATAAAAATTATTCACAAAGGGTCTATGGTTCAAGTGGTAAATCCAGGCATTTGCAAAATGTTGACCCAAGTGAGTCAGCATGGAAAGCTTGATCTTTCAGTTTGATGAAAATGTAATTTTGTGGGTGTCAAGTTGAAGTTCAAAAGTGACGTATCGTGTCACACAGATAAATAGTTTCGCCGAAAGCAATGCCATAATTCATAAGCCCTTGTCTGGCCAATGGTAACTCTGGCTGATTAAGCGAAATGCTTGCTAATAAATGCAAGCTTTATCCTAGATTATACAGTTAGTCTTTTCTGAATAATAAAGATTGTCCTATTTAAGAACCGAAATTAGTGCTAGAAGTCAATATCCAACATAAAAACACCTTTGTTTCATTTGCGTTTCTTTTGCCCTCACAAAGATTAATTTTAGAACAATAGCAAACAATAAACTGTGAGCATCCAATAAGCACTTCCATCCTTGGCTCCCCGTAGACCAACTGAGTAACAATGCTGGGGGAAACAATGTAAGTTAGTAAGTCAATAAATAAGTAAATAAAAATAGTTATTGTTCTGGAAGTTATTGTTTAGTGCCGAGGAGGAAACAGACCTGTATGTGAAGAACCTTCTTTACCTTCTGACTCAGATCTGCCCCCCGTCAGAGCCCCAGTGTCCCCGACACTCCCCTGGCTGTCCGGCTCTGGAAAGCCCGTGCTCTTTCCGACCGTGGAGTCCTGCAGACTTCGCTTGGCTGTTGTGCCCAGGGTGGCCTTTCTCCCACTCTTCTTACGGAAACTTCCGTTCCTCTCTCAACGTTGACTCGATTCAGTCTCTGCCTTTTGAAAACATCTGCCCCTTGCCAGGTAGAACGTTTTTCTCTTGTAACTTGATTGCACTGTTACCGCCCTCATCATGTATTTATTTATTTTTTTAAATGAAGTATAGGTGATTTATAGTATTATATTAGTTTCGGGTCTACAGCATAGTGATTCAGTATTTTTACAGTTTATACTCCATTAAAAGCTATTACAAGATGATGGCTGTAATTTCCTGTGGTGTACAACTATCCTTGTTGCTTATCTATTTTATACATAGTAGTTTTTGCCTCTTAATCCCCGTACCCCTAATGTGCCCCTCCTCCTTCCCTCTCTCCACTGGTAACCTCTAGTTTGTTCTCTAGATCTGAGTCTGCTTGTGTTTAGCTATATACATTTGTTTGTATTTCGCTTTAGATTCCATGTATAAGTGATACCATACAGTGTTTCTCTCTGTTGGACTTATCTCACTAAGCATAACATTCTCTAAGTCCATCCATGTTGCTGCACATGGCAGAATTTCATTATTTTTTAGGGTTGAGTAATATTTCACTATATATATACTGCATTTCGTTATCCATTCATCTGTTGATGGACACTTGAGTAGCTTCCATATCATGGCTATTGTAAATTGTGCTGCAGTAAACATGGGGGTGCAAGCATTTTTCCAAATTAGTGATTTCGCTTTTTCCAGAGATATATCCAGGAGTGGTCTGTCTCCTCTGTTCTGCTCTCTGAGGACAAGATTCAGGTATTTCATTTTCTGTATTTTCAGTGCCTAGCATGGTGACTGGCTCATACTAAGTAGTGAATGAACTGAGGCTTAAATAGAGTGGGGAGCAGAGGTCATTTGAGAAGCTCCCTCCCTCTAAACCCTATTCAGGATTTAACTTGTTCCAAGATCTCCCCCAGAATAACAGCCTGCTCGCTCCCTAATTCAACAGCCATCATTTCTTTATTTGTCATTCTTCCAGCTGTTAACATTCTTTGTATCAAATGATTTTTTTGCTCCTGTGCACATACTGCTTTGCATTTTTAACCTCATCTTACTAATAATTTTGCCTGTTTAGGCAAATTCTTAGGCCTCCCTAATAAAATTTTTGCCTTCTTAAATGGAAGTCCCTATTTTGTATATATCTTTTCTGCCTCTCCTCTCTCATGTTGCATTGTGTACAGTGCCCTGCTCAGGGGAGGGACTGAGTACACTCTTGTTGAAGAAATGAAATTAAAGTGGTTATCTGGTATATTGAAATTTTGTTTTTGATTTTCTTCTCTCATCTCATTATTCAGCAAGAAATCAAAATGGTAATCAGTACACCGTTAATTTTAAAAAGTTGATTTATATTCAAAAAATCAGTGTGGTCATTATCTTGAATTTATAAGGAGAGCGGCTCTTTGAATTGCTGTGAAAAGTAAAGGTCAAACCATAAATAATTAAGTGTGTTAATATTGGCTATTCCTGTCAGTCATGAAACAGAGTGAATGTGTATATTTTCTATGGAAAGAGCTTTTAATTGCAAATCACTCTTTTCAGACATCCTTGACAAATTGATAGCAAGGACTTTTTTTTGAAACCTGGATTTACTGATCTTTTCTTTAAGGATTTCATTTGGCTTATTTCTTAAAGTGATATGGATGAGTTTCTTACATCCTAAATGATGTGACCTTTGAAGGTGTGTAACAGCTGGTGAGAAAAGGAGATGTAATGTCATCATCAGGCAAACTGTTTCTTGGAATTCAGGCAATTTGATCTCACTGCATTTCTCTGGCACACTAAAAACGCATCTCTTGTGCATTAATGCCTGCAGCTCTGGTGCGCATCTGAGGCTTTCTTACAGATGACCATAGAGGTGCTCCTGGAGCAGCAGACCTCCTGACAGCACCGACTTTGTGCTCGGCGTGGCTCGTCTGCTAGCTCGGGGGTCACAGCAGAGGAAGTCCCACCTCCTTGGCTTAATCCACTGCTTATGTAACTCTTGTCCTCTGACCTTGCTTTCAGCCCTTGGGGGCTCATAAAAACATACATTTTGGTTATAGTCCAAATAGATTATACAGAAGCATTTCCTCTTTAAGAGAATATTTCTGTTATACTGTCTTTACTAATTCGCTCCATCACCTGTGCACAAGTCTCTGCCGGAGCCCGGAGCTCTCGGCGGGGCTGTAGTGGTGAGGGCTGGAGCAACACGTCTGTAACAGAGGGGGCTCCTTGCCGGCTTCACTGTCCCTCGACAGAATATGATTTAAGGCTTTGTTGTGAATGTGGACGTACGAAGGAGGACTTTCCATCTCGAGTTTTATCCTGTCCGGAGCCTCCGTTTTGCTTTCAGTTCAATAAATGTTGTGTTTTGGTTGATCAGCATGTTGGCCTCGCCTCATTCTTATTTCCAAGGAGTATTGTGGGGAGATTTAAATGTTTTCTTTGCAAAATTCCTCCTCAAGCAGTCTTCCTCTATTTGAAAAGCCCCACACGTGGATTATGTCCAACAAAGTATCTGACTAGGGCGTAGGTGGCACAGGAAGTGGAACTGCAACAGCTCAATTCAGTTTTTTTTTTTTTTTTCCGGGGTGGGAGCTGGGGGAGATCTTTTAAAGTTGTTTTAATTCTATCTGTATCACTTCTCCTGACATGTTCCCCTTACTTGTGTGTTTGGGTAAGTTGCTGTTTCCCACAAAATATGGAACCACTCGGTTTCATTCCAGTATTATGTTTCATATTATTTACTTCATCATGTTGATTAGAGCATGAATTCAGGGCTGTCTGGGCTGATTCAATGACCAAGTCCTTTTAGTCAGACGGGAAGCAGCGTGCTGCTGTGAAATCATTGCCTGTCCTCATCTGTCGGTGTCTCCCAGGCTCATTTCTAAATCAAGCCTGCCCTGAGTCTTCACTGACCTGCGCAGTCTCCGGCAAGAAGGCAGTCGCGAAGCCGACTGCGCCTAGTGGGAACGCAATGATACTAAAAATTACTCAGACTCTCTTTCCCACCATCTCTCTCCCCTTCAGAAGAAAATCAAAGTAATGAAATGAAATGGAAATATATGCATAGGCACCAAAAAGCCAAGAAAAGCCAACACGTAAAAGACGGCAAAGGAACTTACTCAGCTTCATCCCCAACACCAGAAAGTGCCCACTTGGATTTGACACCTTAGAGGCAAAGTTCAAAGAGCATGGTTTTTGTCCTTTGGGGGTTCTTAACATGTCAACAGATGTGTAAAAGATTTGTTAAAAATCAAATACTGAATATTAAACAAATAGACAAATAAATATTCATATTTTACGAATAGTAGTTAATGATGGACTAATGCCATTAACATCTATAGCATAAACGTGCTTTAGAATTATTTTTCTACAGTTTGCTTTTAGAATTCTGTTTGTTAGCTTTCGCCAGAGCATAATTAGAAATTCATCTTGCCAACTGTTTCATGGGTTTGCACCTGGCTTTATTTGTATGTAACATATGCCTGTGTACCACCTATCATGTGCCAGGCTGTTCTCAGCCCATTATGAGTAGTAACTCATTTACTCTTCATAACAACTCTAGAGTGAGTGCCATTATTCTTTTCTTTCCATACATGGGGAAGTTGGGACTCAACGCAATTAATCAGCTTGCCCAGGTCACTCACCTGGTGAGGGGCAGAGCCAAAATAGAACCCTGACTCCCTGGGGCTCAGGAGGCCAACACTTAACCACTATGCATATACTATGCATATACCTCTTGATGTTCAGAGACATTTCCAAAAGATGAGTTCCGAAGCTGATGGGATCAATGTCAATGCTATATATGTATTACTGACATTGACATCAGCAACTTACGTATGTGGCCTCCCGAAAAGGCCGTACTGATTTTGCTGTCTTCCTGTCATTGAAAAGTCCATTTTATTCCTATCTGGATGTAGCTCATATTTGAATTCAATTTATTATATAAACTACTTGAGATACTGACAACTTGAGTTGTTGATATGAAGTGCAAGCCACATTAAATTCTTGTTAATTCAAGCACAACTTTGACACAAATGATAATTATGAAAATAAAAGATTGTTATTGGCAATGATTATTGGCCTGGATGCTCACAAGTCCTATGACCAGAGGCAGGACCTTCTGTCTCTCCATGTGTAAAATGTGGTTATTGGAGAGACAATCTTAAACTGTCCTTTCCAGAACTGGTACTATACTGGTTTATAATTCTGTGTACAAATATTAATTTGCAGATCAGTTTTCCATACTGTCAACCATAATGCACAGTCGTTAGCTGCTATGGATGTTTAGAATATCAATCCAGCCCTCTCTGTATATATTTATAATTTATAAGCACACACACACACGTCTCACTCTTTAATGGCTTCCGGTCATTTTCAGGGTAAAAACACCTTGGCTTGGCACACAAGGTCCACCAGCATCTACCCTTTGCCCACCTCTCCAGTGTCTTCTCTTGCCATGCCCCCTCCTCTTGTGCCTTACAAACCCATTATTCCATCAAAATGTGCGTTTTGACACAAGTCTCTGCCTTTGAACACTATTCTCTCTCCCTGGAAAAATTTCCTCCTTTTCCCCTGACCCAGTAAACTTACCTCTTTGGGGAAGCCTTCTTTGAGTTTCCCCTTCCACTTCCCCTCTGTAGAATGAATCAGAGCCCATCCTCTGTGCCCCCATAGGACCCCCTGTACCCCATTCATGACATCTGCCACATTCTGTGGCAGTCACTGGCTTTCTTGCTTGTCTTCCCCATTGGGCTGTGATTGGAAGACAGACTGAATATTTCAGGTGTGTCCATCTAGTGGCTCCAAGTGTTCGGCAAAGTGACAAACTTCAATGAATTTTAGCTGAGTAGAAGGCCAAATGGAATACAAAGCTTATTTCTGTTTCTGCAGGATGTAGTTAAAAATGATAAATTATTTTTAGCTTTAGTTCAGGAATGGATTCAATGTTGAGAGAGAGAGAGAGAGGTGGTGGTGGTGGGGTTGAGTCCTGATACACTTACAGAATGAATATAATGTAAAAAAACAAACCAAAACAAAACCCTGAAGAGTCTAAGAAACAATTGATAACTTTTTTGTTGACTGAAAATTACTAATTTTTTTCAGTCCAGACATTGTGGAGAAGACTGACCAAAAGGAGTCACATGGTTCTTGTCCTCCGAGTTGACTAACACTGAGGTCAGAAGCCCCATAAAAAAAGATGTCAGGACCCCTAGGCAAGGCCACTACTCTCCTGCCAGCACCATTTGGTTCCCTGGCCAAGTGGCGTTATCTCACTTTTTAACTCTGAAACAGTTTCTAGGAAAGCTGCACTTACCCTGAAGATTCTATTGGTTCCCTCAGCTAACTCCTGATTGGTCCACTTGTAGCCCCTCATTTGCATGGAGCTCTCTCCTGATTGGTCCATTTCTGTCACTCCTGATTGGTCCATTTCTACAAAGCTCATTCCTAATTAGTCAATTTTGTTACACCTTATTTACATATGGTGTTGCAAAGTATAGACTGGCAGCCTGTAAAAGCCCGTGTAAACCTACAGAGGGGGTGCAGAGCTTGGAGTGTTAACTCCTCTGGGCCTGCCAGTGTAATAAACCTGAGTTCTCCAACTCTCTGAGTTCTGCTTGGTCTCTCGCCCGGATCCAGGTTGCTGCTGTAACACACTTTGCTGCAACAACATAGGAAAAATGATAATTTTAGGTTAAAAGTACATACATATCGGCAATTTCGTCTACTTCAGCCTATTTAAGGCAGAGTAAGAGGATAAATGAAAAAGTTCATCAGTGAGAGTTCAGGCAAGAATGAAATCTTATTCAATTGGAGGAACCAGAAAAGGTCTTTAAGGGTGAGGTGAGTCTGAGGACATCAGAGGGAGAGAGAGCATACAAGGGGCCAGTTCTACAGAAGTGAGAACCACCAGAGCATGTTCCAGAGAGAACAGTAATCCATTATACAGGGGAGAGAGGGGTTACTGATGAGGGTTTTGAATGCCAACCCAAAGGCAGGCAATATGCGGCCCTTGGTTTCTGAGTCAAGGAGAGGTTTGATGGGAACTTCACCGTGGGAAGACTCTGCCGTCACTTTGGGACGGGACCAGTATGCCCTCTCCTACTCCTCTGCCCTTGCCTTCCGCATGCCTTTCAGCCGCGCCCATGAAAATAGCACGTGGTTGCTGAGCCTCTGCCACGGGAACAGTGTGCTAGGTTGTGGGATAGAAAGAAGAGAGAAATCTAATTTCTGTGCGTGAGAGGCTCAAATGGGTGTCCACCCAGTCTGCTGTCCAAATTGGTGCTTTTCTCTGGTTTGCCCTCTATCCAGTTAGGTGGGTGTTTACACGGGGTCTTGCAGAGCAGTGCTTGGGAGAGCTACTTACCGGGTGTCCCCTCATGCTGTGCAGCCAGCCGGCAGTGCTCCCACGCCTTGAGAAAGGAGGCCTTTTCTGGTTCTGAATCTGCCACTGCTGGGCTGGTGTTGACACGGACTCCCGGGTAAATGTGACGTGGAAAGAGTTCTAAACCAGGGTGAGAGGTTCTGTGCTCAGCCTGACTCCACCACTGACGGAAACTGTGGCTTCGCGAAGTCTCAATTTCCTAATTCTTAATACTTAATACCAGTGACTGCCCACCTTGCAGAGCTCTAGTGGGGTAAATGAGATAAGCGGAGGGATTCGTGTTTAGATTGTGGCAACGACTTATGCACTTTTATTGGCTCTTTTATATTTACCACTGGAGAAGATTCTTCTGGAACTTACCTGCTGTGTTTATTACATAAGGAATATTGCTTAATTTTAAGACTTAAAAAAAAAATCTAGTAAACCAACCCGGAAAGCTTCAATTTGCCTCCAGTGTCAGGTGGACTCAAAAAAAAAAAAAAAATTAAAGATTTAAATCAAAGCTGGGCCAACACTTAGTCCTGTAACAGGCGCTAGGACGTGACCGCTAAGGCTGCTGTAGCTGTTTCTCCTGCAGTGAATTTGCTAAAAGCAATTTCCTGTTTTTAACCCAAGCAGACAGCTCTGGTCCCCCAGGGGTTCATTAGCTTGGTGGTCCATGGGCAGTCTCGTTCCTGTTCTTTGTCTGCAGCGCGGAGTTACAACAGATGGGGAAGGTCCAGCCTCACCTTTGTGGTTAATGCTTACAATCTTATTAAAGGCTAAGGAAATACACGCTCAGCTAACTCTTTGTATCACTGAAAACTGATTTTCCAGCATCACATCAAATATTTACCTTGCCCTAAGCTACCAGTAATTACAAGCTGATATTGTTCAGCCTCAAACAAACACAGAGTAATGAATTTCTGCTAATTATTAGGCACCGATGAAAAATGTGATTTGCCCACTCCCAGAGCTATCCCGGGCACCTCATCTTTCTGCACGAGGGAAAGCTTCAATTGATATGAATATATTCAGTGCTGCTGAAAAGCACTTCAGTGGTGTCAACCAAAAGTAATTACCAGCGTGTCTGGGAAAGTGATTAAAATGGCTTAAAATTAAGATTTTGGTTTGCTATAGTTATTTCTATGCAAATATGCCACATTTTTCAACTGACATGGGGTGTCTTAATTAAAAACAGGCTAAAGTTGTCGAATAACAAAAGATTTTTAAATTCTGCCAAACCTCACACTATAAAAAATAATGATTCCAGCCTTAGCTGCAAATGAAAGTAATCTTTCTCTGTAGGTCTTATTGGGTTTTTTAGAAAATTATGCTGCAGACTGTTACTGAATCAGGCATTTCCTGATGGAATACTCAAATATTTGAGATACTTCTCTTTACTTTGTGGTCCCTTTGTTCAAAGAAGGGAGAAGAGTGTGTCTCCTGTCTGCCCGCCCCCTGAGGAAGAGTCCGGTGATGCCTTCTTATATTTCTCCTGCAGTTGGCACCAGTCCGTTACCTCCAGAGGTGACTGATTTTTTTTCTAACTTGAAGGGAGAGAGGAGAGAATAGAAACGTAGGTTGGCCCAGACCCCAGACCCCACCTTGAGACCCTCCTCTTTCTTTGCATCTCCTGTTTCTGTTTCTCTTAACTCTTTAATCAGGTAGGAGGGCTTCAAAAGGTATATATATCAGGGGACTTTTAATCCTCTCTAATTCTATCAGGCCCAACCCGAGAAATCAATTATAGACCAAGGATTTTTAAGGTGGTCACAGATCCAGCAGGGTAGCTCCTGTTTTCTTCTTTCATTTCCCCAGTCCCTTTTTTTCTTTTGAGAATTTTTTTAAATTGAGATATAGTCAGTTGACAATGGTTTCTGGTGCACAGCACAATGCTTCAGTCATACGTGAACATACATAGATTCGTTTTCATATTCTTTTTCACCGTAAGCTACTACAGTCCCCTCTCGTTTTTGAAAATTATGTGCTCTGTTTTCTAGGTGGTTATCCCAGCTGTATTAACAGGTACACTGACTGTCTAAAGTTGTACAGGTAGCATTTGCATTACATCAAAATGCTTTTAGTGATTTAATCCGAGGCAGAAGTAATATGAAAATTCTGGGAGTTCAAAAAAAAAATGTAGGAGTTGTTGTAAGCTCAGTAAGGAAGTATTTTAGGGCCAGGATTAATTTTTCAAGTTGCACTGGAGAGAATGCCTAATGGTATCAGTTCCGCATTCAGCCTTCTCTCTCCTCTCTCTGCACACCCTCTGGGCACGCTTGTTAATTCCCAGGGCTTCAACCGTCCCTTGTACCTTCCAAAGCCACTTCATCAGTCCAGACCTCTTGTGAGATTCGGATCCTGGTGTCCGCTGGATATTGCCACATCAGTGTCACTATGTCTGCCCGGGACTGGGCCCTGAACATGTTCTCTGCCTTGTTGTGCTAGGTCCTCTGGGTATGGAGTTCCCTCTTCTTGGGACATACTTCCCCGCAGTCCGTCTGGTGAAAATCCACTCATTCCTTAACACAAAGTTCAAGTGCCACCTCAAGTTTGCCTGAATGACACCTGTGGTTATTTCCTTTGTTCCAGATTTTTTTTCTTTAAATTTTCAAATAAATGAAATAACATTCAGTTGCAATGCTGTTAAATTCGTACTCAGCCTATTCTGCTTTGCAGAGTTAGAAATTTTCATCCCCAAATAATGTCCTATAAAGTATAATGCAACTTGACTGTGGAAATTAAAGACTTGGAACACTCCGATGGTGAGTAGTGCCAAATTCTAGACGCCTCTTCAGAGAGGAACTCAGTGTCTTTCTCTCTCCCTCTCTTTCTCTTAATACACACTGGTCCAATAGTGGAAATTTTCTTCTTATAAAATAAATATGGTATTTGATACCATAGATGGTGAATGCTGGGTTTTCTATGTCTTTGCCAGTCCTAAAGCCTCATGGTTATAAAGCAGAAAATGAACAAAGGGAATCATTTAGTAGGCCCTAGACTTTTGAGATTTAAGAACTCTCTTCCATGGTATTTTTTTTTTTTTTGGTGCATGAACTCACAATTAAGCACAGATTATAAATTCCTTGGGACAGCATCTTCCCCTTCCAGCTTCTGTATTACACTGTGTGCTCTAGAGCTTCCGAATATGTGCTAATTCAGCTGCTGCGCGGCGGGGGGAATGAGTCATCTCTTTACAAGGTTAGTGCCCAAAATACCATCCCAAGTGTAATGAATCCACCTTCGTTCCTACAGTTCTCCATCATACACTTGGATTTCTTAAGCTATAGAAAGAAAGGTAACGAAACCATAAAGGGCAAAAAGCAAGCCTGACACTTGGAGGTCTTTCCAGTGTCTTCAGAGACTAAAGTTGGAGCATCAAAAGTTTCTGCTAAATGACACGCTTGCTCCATCACTCACGGCCCCCAGTTCCCGGGTCTGGCCCCTCAGAGGTCCTGGGCCGCTCAGTTAAGTCTCTCCGGACCCTTTCCTGGAGCCTGCTGTCACTCCAGGTAATGGATATGAGGGAAGGCAGGATCTGCCAAGATCTAATGACAATATAGGGCTGGGGGATTGAGACGTACGAACTGTTATGTGTAAAGTGAGCTGCAGGGATCTGTTGTACCACAGGGGGAATATAGCCAATATTTTATAATAACTATAGATGGAGTATAACCTTTAAAAATTGTGAATCGCTGTGTTATACACCTGTAACTCATATAATGTACATCAGCTACACTTCAATTAAAAAAAGACTGAATGACACTGGAATTGGCTTCTGGGAAGGTGAGGTGGGGAGAAGGCGCAGGGTTCACCCTGGGGAGTCCTTTAAAGCAGGCCCCCTTCCCGTGTCCCGCTTTGTGTCTCAGTTTCTTTGCTGCTTGTGAGACCCCTGTGCCCGCCCTCTCATGCTGTGAAGCATGTAGAGCTCCCCACCGTCCTCGAAGATGCCCGTGCTCCAGAATCACCTCCTCTCCTTCCTGGAGCAGCCGTGCCCATTAGTGCCAGAGACCTGGGGGCCGTCTTGCCAGGCCACTAACAGTTCCCGTCTTGGGTAAGATTTCCTCTAGGTTTTTGATCTGTCAGGTTAAGAACGTGGATTGTTGCTGAATTTTATAAAATCGTGGATCAGTGTTGAATTTGAGAAAATAATTTTTCTGCACTTTTTAAGATGGTTATGTGGAAATTCTCATTTAATTCATTAATGTGGTAAATTACATTTATGGGTTTTCTAATACTGAACCATCCATGGAGCAACCCTAAGTTGGTAATGGTGTATTGGGGTATATATTGAAAATGCTGCTCCATTGTCTTGTATCCAGTGTTATCCAGTTTCTTTTTGTTCCTTTTTATGTTGATGACTCTTTCTCTAAGATTTAGAATTTTCTCTTTGTTTTTGACATTCTTAACTTACACTACGAATGAGGCTTTTCTTATCTTTCCTCATTGGCACCTTACAGCATTTCAGTCCAAGGACTTTCTTTTATTTTTCATGTCAGGAAATTTATTTTCATTATTTTTTTCAAATATTTCTAATTTCCTTAAAATGTTTATTACTGAAATTTCAAACACAAACACAAGACAGATAATTAAAAATAAAATTAAAAAAATAAACAAATCTTTATTTTTACATTTTTCGTTGTCTCGGATTCCTGTTGTCTGGGTATTAGCTCTTCAGCCACGGGCCTCCCCCCTTGCGAGCTTCTATTTCCTATTGTCTGTTTCTTTGTCCTTTCTTTCCTCCCTTGGGAGGTTTCCGTAACCTGTCCCTTCTGATCTCTGATTTGTCCCCTGGATGTTTCCGTTCTGCCATTTATTTTTTTCACTTACTACATTCATGGTGTTACTGTTGTGTATTTAATCCTTCACGTTTCTTTGTGGTTTTATGTTTTCTCCTCACCCATAAAACAACTGCCCAGGTCGGAGTCTTGCTCTTTGTCCCTCCTCCCCAAGAAGAAGCAACCCCGGGACGCTCTCCTCTGCGTGGCGGCTCTCCGCCCTGGGCCGGGTTGGAGGAGCAAGCGTCTGGGTCAGTCAGTCCTCACCTGTCCTCCTCCGCTCTTCTCACAAGCACGGGTTTCCGTCCCGCCCGCATCTCCCTCTGGGGCACGGACCCACCTGCACCAGGTGCGGGGCAGGCTCCGCTCGTCCCAGGGCAACGGCGAGGAGCGGGGGCGAGCGGGGCCCAGACCGCCACGGACCCGTTGCTGCTGCTTCCTTCCCCAGCTGGGCGTTACCTTCCGCTGCCGCAGCCATCGTCCCACCAAGCCCTCATCCGAGCGGCGCTGCACCGCAGCCTCAGCCGGGGCCCTCAGACTCGGCTCCGCTTGCCCTCGGGAGGCGCTGCTCCTGGAGGCCGGAGCCCAGACGTGCTGGTTTAGCACTCTGGCCCGTTAGCTGTTCCTTTGTTTTGCCTCGATAGCTAACTCCAAACAGGCTTGACCAGAGGTTGAGAAAGGCCTCAGGCCATTTTTTTCAAGCTCCTTTTATGTTAAGAGATGAGGAAATTGAGTCCCGAGACCGGGAGCGGGGCTAGTGCACCGGATAGCTGTCCCCAGGGGCAGCGAGGGAACAGCATTAGCCATGTGTCCTCGATCAGGAAGGTGACCAGCACTGCCAAGGCCCCAGCGGCCACTGGTCCCTACAGCCAGGCTGTGTGAGTCGACAGGACACATTTACATTTCAGGACAGCTAGGCGTGGACCCTGCAAGGGGACAGCTGGTGCCAGGAGGGGTGACGGAAGAAGCTAAACAGGCCCTTACAAGCACGGGTGAAAGTCTGAAAGCTGCAGGCTGTGGCTTCACAAACGTGGTAAAGACAGCTGTTTGGCTGGCTGCCATAAATGACTTCAGCACTGTCAGTGACATCCACAAAGAGAATTTCAAGAACAGGTTTCTGGCGACAGCTGCCTCCCAGGTTGCTGCTTTGCCCAAAGGAGGCGGGGTTGAGACTGAGGCAGTAGCTCCAGACGGCGTCGCTCCGAGTGGGTCCACTGTTACTCAGTCTGGGATTTTAATAATGTTTTAAATTAATCCAATTAATGTCTTCATTTTTATAATTGATGTTGGGAAGTGTAGAGTTGACGGGCATATCTGAAGCTACTATGGAAATACCATATAATAAGGGGGATTGACACAGGTTGACGATTAATGATGAATCTAGTTACTGACGTAAGTTACACTTACAACCCTCGTATCGCTGGATGTGGGAAAAGAGACACGCATTACGCAGTTACTCAGCTAAGTAAAAGTAAAGGGAAATAACACGTAGGAAAGACGAGTCACTAATTCCTGAGAACAATAAAGAGCACACCTAATTCAATTAAACCCTATTAATTTAATGAAATATTTAGCTCTCATGTCAGATACATGACTCTGCTTTCCCTTGAATAAAATTAAAGTGTTTAAGTTTGAATGGTAGAGATAAAGGAGAAGAAATTGGGCCAAAATTTTATACAGATGATACTTTTCTAATGCAAATAAAATGGCATGCAGATTTAAAAAAAAAAAGAGAGAGAGAGATGAGGAAATTGCAAATTAAGACTAAGAAAAGTGGGCTCCATTTCAAAAATTTACTTTTGGTAAATTAACACTTTTAATATAACTAATGCACTGATTATACCTTACACTTAATTTAGAGAAGGTGTAACAGATGTAAATTTGGGTCTTTTCATGGGTGTGAGACAGTCCCCCTGTCCTCACCCATGGTAACCCTGCCCGAGTCTGGTGGACTCTGGTTTGAGGCCACAAAGTTAGGTCATCTGACTCTCCTTTTCAATTGAGTCTCAGATGGTTGTATTTTTTTTTTTTTTTAAACTTAGGCCCCTCTTTTAATTTATTATAGCTCCTTTATCTTGAGGAAGACTGAAGATTTTCCTGGGGGTACACAGGAAGGCAGTTTGAAATTGAGTGTGTTTTTCTCCTGTCCAAGTTCTTTAGTCTGGCAAACAGTAGCTCCAGACTGAGGCTGTTCGCTGAACTTTCTCTTCTCGCCAGTGAGTGCCTTCTGCCCTGTATACAGCAACCAGGAGATGGTTTCTTCCTGGCCTGTGGGTCAGAGACCTGGGCCAGCGGCTCCAGCCTGACAGGTTACTGTCTGTCTCAGGCTGAGGAGGCCTCATGCCGAGTTGGCCCGACTCAAGGACTTCCCTGAATTTCCAGTGGACACTGAAGCTAGGCCAGGGGTCAAACTCACATGCCCAAAGAGGCAGTTCACAAAAGCTGGTAGGGTCGAAAAGTTCCAATTAGGAAGACTAGTTTTGCCCAGACACCACCACTCTGTAATTTCTGAAACTTGTGCTCTCTACCAACAAGAAAACCGAGGCTCAAAGAGGTCATGCCAGAGCAACGAGTAAGACCCGTGTGCCAGAACCCAGATCCTAAAAATCTGGATGTTTTTCCCTATCAGATTTTTCTGTGAGCAAGAAAAGATTACTCAAAAGAATTATGTGGGAAGGCCCATCTAATTTTCCCAAACAGATGAAAAAACGTACAAACTACTCTGTATTCTGAGAACTGCTGACTGCTAAAATTGTGTCTTGTTTATTTGCTGATAGAAAAACAAAAAGCTCAGGAAAATTTCAGGGAGAAAAAGATTTTTCCTTAGCTTTTCACATTTCTAAACATTCTGAGCATGAAAATTTAATGAGTAAGCCACATGTATATAAACAGTTTTAAATTCCTGCATTTAGACAATGATTGCATACCTGTCTTGCATATATAGGTCTCTATTTACAGACTTCTAGGTCTGTCTTAAAGAAACCTCTTGCCCTACACACTTGTGGTTTCAGGACTTACTCTTCCTTCTCCTTTATCAAAACCCTTCTTGGGCGGGGAGGGTGTAGCTCAGTGGTAGAGCCGTACTTAGCATGCATGAGGTCCTGGTTTCAATCCCCAGCACCTCTGTTAAAAAAAACCAGATAAATATATAAATAAACCTAATCACCACCCCCGCCCTCCCCCAGAAAACCCCTCTTCTGTTGACGTATCTAATATAATCTGATAAAACAACCTTAAGCTTCCTTTTGACTGTTCTACAAGGTGTTTCCCCTTGCCCTAGTGGGTTTCTAAAGGGAAAAGTAGCTATCAAGTGGTGAGAAGGTTTTGTGTGTGTGAGAAATAGGTGGGCATCAATACCTGAGCTATAGACAAGGTTTTAGGGGGGACTTGGCGCCGGATTTCTCAGTTTGGGGACTGCTGACATTTTGAGCCAGGTAATTCTCTCTTTCAGGGGCTGTCCTGTGTACGGACGGATGCTCAGCAGAATCTCTGGCCTCTACTCAATGGATTAGTAGGTGCCGGTAGCAGCCCCCCCACCCCCAGCTGTGACAGTCAGAAACGCCTGCCACACGTCCTTGCAGTTGTGTATGTGTGTGCACACAAATCACCCCTGGTTGAGAGCCACTGCCTTTAAGGGTTTCCTTTTCATAACAAAGCAAAAATGGCAGCTGAAGTGCTTTACTGAGTGCACCCCATGTGACAGATGCTGTGTTAATAAGATCTCTCTCTCTCTATGTATATATTTATGTGTATGTGTGTGTGTGTGTGTGTGTGTGTATGTGTAATCTCAGTGCTTCTCAAAGTGTGGTTCCTGGGTCAGAAGCATGAGCAAATTTCAGGGCTCCTCTGCTGAGTCAGGAGCTGGGGGTAGAGGGCTAGGATGGGGTCCAGCACTCTGAATTTTAGCAAGTCCTCCAGATGATTCTGATGCCTGATTCAGTTTGAAAGTTAAAGTTTCAAAACCTCTGAGATATATGTGTGTGTGTGTGTGTGTGTGTGTGTGTGTGTGTGTATATATCTCATTGCATGTTCCTGCCTAATCTGAGTGATATTTAATATACTTTATAGATATTGAAACTGAGGCTCAGAGAGATTAAGTAATTTGTCCCAGATTACTAGGTAGATAACCAACTTGTCCAAGGTGACATTGCTAATATCAGAATTTGTATTTAGGGGTGTTTGAGTTGTGCAATAAACAACATTCTTCTTACCTGCCTGAGTTTCTGTTACATTAAGAACAAAACGGGGAAGGGGGAGTATAGTTTAGTGGTGGAGCGCATGCTTAGTGCTTAGCGTGCACAAGGTCCTGAGTTCAATCCCCAGTACCGCCATTAAAACAAAACAAAACAAAGGAAGCAGATGGAGGCCAAATGATCACCTTAATTACCAGCAAAGGCAGGGTTAGAATATATGGCTTAATGAGAGAGCCAAAAATCCTGCTGACTCAGCCCACAAACTGGAGAGAGTGGCCCTCACAGTAGTGGCAGCCCTGGGTCTGGGAAGACCTCCCTGTGTGAGGGCAGAGCAGCAGGGAACACAGATTCCTTCAGGCGTCCCCACTCCCACAAGGAGACAGGGCAGAGCAGAGACGACAGATACAGGCATTACGTGGGTGGGCTCCGGGGGGAGTGTGTGGGGTGTTGCCATGCTGTGAACTGCCAGAGACTCACACTTAATGATGATGACAGCGCGGTGCGAACTGTACCACATTGAATCCTCCAATCACCCTGTGTGGGAGGAGTCATCACACACATTATCAATGTGTAACACTAGACTGAGGGAAGATAAAACTTGCTTAGAATCACGCATACTCTTTTTTTTTTTTTTTAACATTTTTTATCGAGTAATAGTCATTTTACAATGTTGTGTCCATTTCCAGTGTAGAGCACAATTTTTCAGTTATACATGAACATACATATATTCATTGTCACTTTTTTTTTGTGCTGTGAGCTACCACAAGATCTTGTATACATTTCCCTGTGCTACACAGTATAATCTTGTTTATCTATTCTACATATGCCTGTCAGTATCTACAAATTTTGAACTCCCAGTCTGTCCCTTCCCAACCCCCACCCCCTTGGCAACAAGTTTGTATTCTATGTCTATGAGTCTGTTTCTGTTTTGTATTTCTGTTCTTTTTTTTTAGATTCCACGTATGAGTGATCTCATATGGTATTTTTCTTTCTCTTTCTGGCTGACTTCACTTAGACTGATGGGCTCCAGGTCCATCTGTGTTGCTGCAAACGGCATTATTTTATTCTTTTTTTGTTAGTATTATTAGTAGTATTCCCTTGTATAAATACACCACAGCTTCTTTATCCAGGCATCTGTCAGTGGACATTTAGGTTGCTTCCATGTCTTGGCTATTGTAAACAGTGCTGCTGTGAACATTGGGGTGCATGTGTCTTTTCAAATTAGAGTTCCCTCTGGATATGTGCCCAGGAGTGGAATTGCTGGATCATATGCTAAGTCTATTCCTAGTCTTTTGAGGAATCTCCATACTGTTTTCCACAGTGGCTGCACCAACCTGCATTCCCACCAACAGTGTAGGAGGGTCCCCTTTTCTCCACGGCCTCTCCAGCATTTATCTTTTGTGGACTTTTTATTGATCACCATTCTGACTGGTGTGAGATGATACCTCATTGTAGTTTTGATTTGCATTTCTCTGATAATTAGTAATACTGAGCATTTTTCTCGTGTACCTATCAGCCATTTATATGTCTTCACTGGAGAGTTGCTTGTTTAGGTCTTCTGCCCATTTTTGGATTGGGTTGTTTGTTTTTTTGTTATTAAGCTGTATGAGCTGTTTGTATATTCTGGAAATTAAATCCTTGTCAGTCGCATCATTTGCGAGTGTTTCCTCCCAGCCCTTAGGTGGCGTTTGGCTTTGCTCGCAGTTTCCTTTGCTGTGCCCGACTCGTGCTCATTAAAATGCACATGGAGCTGATTTAAGCACCAAAATGTCAGCTGACTAATTTACAGCGAGAAAGAACTTCACAGGAACCAGAACGAGCTGTCTGATCAGGGCTGTGTGAGCGGATCGTTTTTCCCCTACTCCTGACCAAATCAGTAAGTAGGTGAAAATGAAATGGATTTAGTTAATCTCAGGAAAAATTCTTGAACAAAAATCTCTTCAGAGCCTTCTTGCCTCTGGGGCAGCCTTGACTTGGGCCCAATATACTCCAAGAACGTGGCCAGGGCACCCTAGTCTTCACTGGTGTCTGCTTTGCTTTTTCCATGGGCAGTTCTGAATATTTCCTACGGCTTCTCTCTCTGGACGTTAGATGTCCCACGCTTTAACACGATAACATAATAAATTTTGCTTTGAGTTGCTCTCAGATTACTTAATTTGAGGAAGTTTTTCAGCCCTTTCTCCCAGTAAAAGTTCATTTCTTAGTCTAACTCTCGAAGGGAGACCTTATTTCTCTCATTCCCAAGTTCTTGGGAGATGGCTTTCTGTAGTCTTCCAGTATTAATAAGAGATTAATGAACAAAATGTAAATACAATTATATAACTCAATTAAGAAAACATATATACTGGGATAATAATGTCCTATAAATATTAATTCTAGTTCGCCAAACTGTGTGAACAAGAGTGTGCGTAAGAAAAAAATCCAAACATTTAGTGAGCTTTTTATCAGCACTGCTAATGTCGCCAGCATGCTGCGGTAATTTCCTGCTAACAGTTTGTAGATGTTGTTTGTTGCGATTGGTGGCTGAGCGCGCCACACTGAATGCAAAGTGTTTTGAATATCATCCCTGGCTTCTGCCAGATTCTGGGCCCAGTTTCAGCTGCTTTTACATATGGGTCAATCGAATCTCAAAGTATTAAATTCTGTTTTCTCCTAGAGTCCTGATAGTGCTCTGGCACTTTTGAAAGTTTACTACCTGCTCTGAATCTACAGTAGTTTGAAGATCAGAGGTCAGGAATAAAGGTGTGCATGCATAGTGCTTGAACGTGTGTGTGTGTGTGTGCACGTGTGTGTGTGTTTACAGGAGTACAAAATGCATGACAGATTTGAAAGAAGCATAAAGCTTGAAGGGAATACCAGAGAGCCTCCTGTCCTCTCTCTGTTACAGGAAGAAAATGTTTGATATATTTTATACTATATGGTAACCGACCTGTGACATAATAAGGAATACGTATTTGGTCTGTGCCTCCAGCTCCTGATACAGGGCTCCTGAAACCCTTGTAATTTCCTAAGTGATGGGGGAGATAGAAGCGTCTTACACAGAACTCCCAAATCCTGTGGAAAGTCCTGGGTGATAGGAATGTCTTTTGTTCTAATGAGGTGACTCTTTGTGGACTCCTGGATGACTTCAGGATGGGGCTGCTCGCCTACAACCATGACTTGATGAGAAGCTTGGAACTTTCAGCCCATTCCTTATCCTCTGAGGAGGGTAGAGAGGCTGGGGATTGAGTTAATAATCATTTGTGGCTATGTGATGAAGCCGCCATAAAAATCCCTAAACTGTAGTGTTCAGAGAGCTTCCGGGATGCTGACTGTATCCGTGTGCTGGGAGAATGGAGCACCCCAGCTCCACGGGTCCTCACTAAGGACCCTTCCAGACCTCGCCCTGTGGAACCACTTCATCTGACTGTTCATTCGTATACTTTGTAATTCATCAAGGAAGCATTAGTAGCATGTTTCCCTGAGTTCTGTGAGCAATTATAGCAGATTATTGAACCTGGGGAGGGGTTGTGGGTACTCCTGATTTGTAGCCAAGTCAGACGGAAGTGTGGGGAACCTGGGAGCCCACTCTTTGAGGTTGACATCTGAAGTGGGGGCAGCCTTATGGGGCTGAGCCATTAACCTGTGGGGTCTGTGGAAACTCAGGGTAGTTAGAATTTAATTAAAATTTAAGCCTCCCAGTTGGAGTCTGCAGATAACTGGAGAATTGGTTGGTGTGGAACACGCACCCCTACATTCGTGCTTTCAGTGTTGTGAGTGGAAAAACAGTTTTCCTTTACCACCCTAAGTTCAAAACACTTGAGGGATGGACACCCCAGTTAGAGGCCTTTTAAGAACCATTTCTTCACATATAACTGGCTGAACTTTCTGGCTGAACTCCTTTATTCAAAGTACATTCAAGGGAGGAGGGTATAGCTCAGTGGTAGAGTGCGTGGTCAGCATGAGCGAGGTCCTGGGTTCAATCCCCAGTACTTCCTCTAAAAATAAATAAACAAACCTAATTACCCCCCCCTGCAAACAAACAAACAAACAAAAAAGTGAAACAAACAAAAAACAAACCCCCAAAACAAAGTACATTCAGAATATATAGTGGAATTTACATTTTGGGTCCTAACCCCTGGAAACAAGATTGGCATTTGGTTGCACAAGAATCTTCCCCATCAACTTACAATGCAAAAGCTGTCAGCTAGCTTAAATATGGTATTCAAGACAAGAAATCAGATTTTGAGAGATGGTAAGGATGGGGTGTACCACGTGGTGGCATTGCTTGACAGCCTCCCCGTTTCCTCTGGAGACGAGACAGCCTCTGTGCCAGCCAGAAGGTGTGCGTGAGGAGGGCAGCAGCGGAGCTGGGCTTCAGATGACAGTGAGTGCAGTTGTCCTTCTCAGCTGGGGCTTCGGGTGCACGATTGTTGATTTAAATTGTCCTCCTTCTTGTATCATTTGGATTAAATGATTAGCTTTTGGAAAACATGGGAGACAGAGACAACGTGGGAGGCCTTCATGGGAAATCACAGTGTGAAGGAAGCAGTGTCATTTGAACCGATCTGTGAGTCAGTCACAAGGACCCTGTCTTTCACACTGGTCGCTGCGTTGACGAGGGTAGCCGGGGGTAATGACTCCAGGTGTCCTTATCAATATTTTAATTATCTTTATAATAACTTATAAAGATGGTGTATGATCACTGTGAAAATTAAAACATGGAAAGGCTGTATAAAGTAAAATAAAAAGTGACCCCTACTTCACCTTTTTCCCTCACTTTGAGGGTAACCGCTGCTAACAGTTTGGTGTGGATCATTCCAGTTCGTTGTGTTTGAACTTGTAAAGCACGTGCACATTATCAGTACATATGTATGTATTTATGGATGCGTTTTTTATTTGTATAAAAGTGAAATTTCTCTGTATAATAGAGTACATCTTCATTATATTAAATGTGCAAGAAACTTATGGAGGATGGTTTTCAAGATTCTGGACACCAGACAGCACAGGCCAGGGGTTCCGGAGAGACAGGAGACAAATGAGCTGAGTTCTGTGATTGCCCCAGCTTGTCGCTGTTTGCATCTGCGTGAATCTTTAGGCCATCGCTGTGCTAAAGATATACATAGAACTATTGAAGATACTATGTGTACGAGGAAAGTTTTGGTGTGTTGAGTAGAAGGCCTTTCTTCCAACGGTATGAACAGCAGAGGTATTATGTGGTAATTTAAAACTGTAGGGTGAAATATTTCACAAACAAACTCAAAGAACAAAAGATGTGTCCGGCAGAACGCTGGAGATGGCGACTCAGCTCTCAGTGCTTCAGGGCTCGAGTCTGGGCCCTCTCCCCCTTTTAGTTCCATGACTTCAGACACCATGTGTGTGCCGGTGACTCCCAAATCACTCTCTCTAGTCCAGCGTATAGACACGGTGTCTACTTGGCGATCATCTTGGGCACTTGGGTACCTTATGGGCATGTAAGACTTGACGTGTCCAGAATGCTCGGTTCCTAATTACATGCCCTCATCCCCAGGTCTTTCCTTCTCCATCCCCTCTGCCTTCATTTGAGTAAATGATAACTCATCTACCTGGCTGTCCAGCTGAAATATCTAGTGGTGGTTTTTGATTCCTCCCTTTGTGTCCCACGGTCAGTCTATCATGGGACTACCTGCAAGACGTGTCCCGAATTCAGTCCCGTCCTTTCTGTCTTCCCCCTCCCAGTGGCACCCCCGCTTGCTTGGACCATGGTAACAGCACCTCATTGTGCCTCCTGATTTCTGCTCTGCTGCCCTATTATCCAGTCTGCACAGAGCAGCCAGGTTAGTGGTCTTAGTGTTAATTCAACTCACTCTACTTGCTTAAAAGCTTCTAGTGACTTCCCAGTGGACACGTTAAGATATCGTTTGTCCATCTGCTTTCCGTATTAGAAAAATTTGTGTCATGTCTTGTCTGGGATTATTTCCAATTCTGTTTTCTTTGTCTCTGCTTTTTAGTACCTTTTTAGTCTTTGTCAGTCATTTTACTGGGATTTAGGAGAGAGCGGCGTCTATAAGGACCTGTTTTCAATTAACTATGATTCTCCAGTCTCTTAATTTTTTGCTTCTATTCCACCCCTTCCATATAAACACCTTCTTTTGTTTATTATTCTGAATCAGGCCTCTAACAGTGCCTGACAGAGTCTGGGCTTAAAAAATGCATGTTGAATGAATGGATAAAGCAATTTCGTACATGTGGTTGCCTTGTGACTTTACTTTAAAAAGTATGTTGAGATACAATTCACATATCATATATGCCACTCATTTAAAGTGTACAGTTCAGTGGTTTTTAGTATAGCCACAGAATTGTGAAGTCATCACTGTAATCAAGTTTAGAACATTTTCAATAACCCTCAAAAGAAACCCTGTACCTGTTAGGAGTCCCTCTCCCTTTCCCTCCGTCCCGCAGCCCTAGGCAACCACTAATCTACTTTCTGTCTCTAGAGAGTTACCTGTTATGCATATTTCATATAAGTGGAATAGGCCATATTTCATCTTTTGTACTTGTTTCTTTCACTTAATGCTTTCAAAGTTCATCCGTGTTGGTGGGGGGAGGCCAAGATGGCAGCACAGGGAGACCCTGCGCTCACCTCCTCCCCGGGGCCCCTAGACCTGCACTGCGTGTAGAGCAGCCCCTCCTGAGGACGACCTGAGAGCTGAGTGGACAGCTACCGCCCCTGGGAGGACCACGCAGAAACTGGGAGCATCCACGGGAACCCCACCTGGAATGGGGAGGGGTAGAACTGAGGGGTCTGAGCACGGACGCGGTGGAAAAACAGCGATTTAAAGGGTGCCTAGACTACATGGGAAGGAAATCCGTTCACTGACTTCAGAGCTTCTGCCAAACGAGAGCCCTCTCTGGGCTTGGAGGCACTGGCGAGTGCCGCTATTGAGCCCCCGCGGGTTGCCCCCCAGCCCACGCCTGCTCCGGCTCCAACGCCAGCTTTCCCACCAGGGCAGCCCCTGGTGGAATGCTCTCGGGGGCTGCCCGCCGCCTGGACCGCGGGCACGAGCCGTCTGCACGGGGGAGGCTCCCGCACACGGCCGCTCCCCCGCGACCAGCAGAGGTCGCTGTTCCGCCTAATTCATAGAAACAAAACTGGAAGTCACACAAAATGAGGAGACACAGGGGTGTGTTCCAAATGAAAGAACAACATGAAACCCAGAAAAAAAAAACGCTAATAAGGTGGAGATAAATAATTTACCTGATAAAAAATTCAAAGAAATAATCATAAAGAGGCTCACTGAATTCAGGAGAAGAATAGGGGAACTCAGTGACTAAACAAAAGCAAAAATAAACAAGTGGGACTGTGTCAAACTAAAAGCTTGATGGGAACCACTAACAAAATGAAAAGGCAGCCTCCCAAATGGGAGAAGGTATTTGCAAATGGTATATCTGATAAGGGGTTAAGATCCAAAATATACAAAAAATTAATACAAGGCAACATAAAAAACAATTTTATTAAAACTTGGGCAAAAGACCTGAATAAACATTTTTCCAAGGAGACATATAGACAGCCAAGAGGCACATGAAAAAGTGCTCAGGGTCACAAATCATCAGAGAAAGGCAAATCAAAATCACAGTAAGATATCACCTCATACCTGTCCCAATGGCTATTATCAAAAAGACAAGAAACCACAAGTGCTGACAAGGATGTGGAGAAAAGGGAACCCTCATGCACTGTTGGTGGGAATGTAAATTGGTGCAGCTACTATGGAGAACAATACGGAGGTTTCTCAAAAAACTGAAAATAGAAGTTCCATAAAATCGAGCAAATCTACTGGGATATGTACACACACACACATATATATATATATATACATATCTAGGAGTATTATATATATATAAATTTGTATATATATATAAATTTTTTTATGGTTGAGTAGTATTCCATTTTATATATATATATATAAATATATATATATATGAGGAATGAAATCTTGCCATTTGTGACAGCATGGATGGACCATATGATTTCACTCATATGTGGAATCCAAAAAACAAAACAAATGAACCAACAAAAGAATATAGAAATAGATTCATAGATACAGAGAACAAGCTCTTGGTTGCCAGTGGGGTAGGGGGATGGACAAAATAGTTGGCGATTAATAGGCGCGAACTTCCAGCTATAAGACAAATGTCACAGGGTTGTAGTGTACACACAAGAAACATAGTCGATAATACCGTTACAGCTTTGTATGGTGATGGATGGTAACTGGGTTTACAGTGGTGATTATCTCACAAGGCATAAAAGTATAGAATCACTATGTTGTACACTACTTGAAACTAATATAACATGTCAAGTACAACGTAATTATAAAAAAACAAAGTTTACCCGTGTTGTAAGAAGTATCAGTACTTCATTTTTTTATGGCAGAATTCCATTGTATGGATACATTGTATGGATGTAATTCCATTGTATGGACAGATCGCATTTTATTTATCATTCATTAGTTGGTGGACATTTGGGTTGTGTTCACTTTTCGGCTATTATGAATATGCTGCTGTGGACATTGTGGTACACTTTTTTGTGTGTGGCTGTGTTTTCATTTCTCCTGGGTGTATACCTTGAAGTGGCATTGCAGGGTCATATGGCCAACCCCATGCTTAACTTTCTGAAGAACTGCCAAAGTGTTCTCTAAAGTTCTTGCGCCATTTTACATTCCTACCAACAGGGGATTAGGGTTCCAATTTCTCCACATCCTCCTACATCCACACTTCTTATTACATGTCTTTTTTGTTGTGGCCATGCTTGTGATTATAAAGTGGTATCTCATTGTGGAAATTTGTGACTTTTACTCAAATAAACATTTGCCACACACTGTGCTCAGAAAATTCTGAAAGTGGAGAGTCAAGAACCCCGTCTCCTACGGGGGTGGCAAACACACGGCGTTTGAGCTGGGTCTTCTTGTCCCATTTCGGTTCTTGCTCACTAACCTTGTCTTCTTTTGCTCCTTTTTCCCCCTTTTTGTTCATAGCTAAATCCAGTCTTTATTAGACTGAGGAGGATGAGCCGTGCTAGTGAAATCTCTGTATTAAGCAAAAAGGGAAGCTCCACATTCTTAAGTGAAATGAGACATAATTAGTCCCCGAGAGTGTGCAAATTCTCATCAGAATGGCCTCCGCGCATTTCTCTCTGTTTTCCTGGAGGGACATTCCTTTCTTCATCTTCCTGTCAAACTCCTGCTCATCCTTTGAGGACAGGATCAGAAGTCACCTCCTCTACAAGGACCCTCTTGATCTCCCCAGGTGTGTTCCTCAGCACTTAAGGCATATCTCTAACCTTTTCATAGTCTTTGTTTTCGTGTCCCTTCCAGGCTTCTGTAGCTTGTTGGGGGCACACAGTCAATCTGGTGGTAGCCAGTATGTTCTCATTAAATGAATACTTATTAAAACTGCTTTTCTTTATGCATCAGCATTCAAGAAACTGAACCCTGATACTTTACTTTGGAATGGATTGCTTTTATATTTTTTCTTAATTGTAAGAATTGCAAAAGTATTGCTGTTGACTATATTTTCTGTAATACCTGTGGCATTGAAGTTTGATCCTAATTTAAATACATTTCTCTAAGTTGTTTTGGCCCCAACCCACTGTTTCTAATATTGTTTCTATGGGAAAAGTAGAGTTCAAGTTCTAAACCACGGATTTACAAAGATTTTGAATACAACTTGGTTGTAACTGCAGAGGTCCTTATCAGTTAAACCAGGGTAAAGAGTGTAATATCCTTTCAGTCGAAAAAGGAGAACCAGTCTTCCAGAGGCTGCACTGGAAATGGCATTTCACTCAGCGAGTTTCCATCTGAGGTCACTGCCGGTCATATAGTGGAAAGAGTATCTCTAAGGACAGGGGTGACCTTGGGCAAGTCACCAGTGCTCTTTGGAGCCCCTCTTCCCTGGCTGTACACGGAAAAAACAGGCTGAGTGATGTCAAAGCTTCTAGCTCTTCTGGTTCCCACCGGCTACTGTACATAAAAGCCAGAATCACTGTGTTAACTTGTGAGTTTTCATCCCCAGCTCAAGACCTTTTGTTTTAATAATTGATTCTTCATTCCTCAAACAGACTCATAAAAACACTACCCAAGGAAACATCCGACTCCAGCTGAATTGAGGTCACAGCCCCGCTGCAGAAAGTTGGAGCTGTTGGAGATTTTCCATTTATCTGCTGGAAGTGCTTCCTCCAGGTTTATCCTTGAAGTCATCGGACTGCTGACCAAAGTAATTAAATCCAAGTGTACAACTCACCCAGTCTGCTTTTGCATAATAAAAATCAATAGTTCCTTGCCCCATGGATGGACTACTCTGATATATTTACCTCATCCAGGAAAGGGCACTTTACGGATGTTAAGTAAATAAATCCCCAATTTGCAGCCAAGACTGAGGCTCCAGAGCGCCTAAGTACAGTGTGTCAACTTGGGGTGTGGGCTGCTGGTCTTCCTCTGACACTGTGGGTGTTTTCAGGACCTGGTAGAAATTTCCTTTAATATCGTAACCTCGGGAGTAGGAGCCTTTGGGATAAGTTTCAGCTGCACCTGCTTTCCTGTGATGGATGGTGAGGGGATTAGACTTAAGGCGGCTCTCTGTGTTGCAGCTGTGTTTTGTTAACCTTCTGATCATACTCAACTTCTTCCCCGATGAAGTTCCTGGATTTTGGCCTGGCAGGTGACAGTTAGTTTGTCCAAATGTTTGGATGCTTTATGTAAGTGAGGCTGTCTATACACAGATCACATTTCTTGAAAAAGGTGGCATTCAGTCAAACACTAGGCTCTTTGGTGAAATACTTGTTTGTGACCATTCGCATTTTGGTTCTTTGACTCAGTGCATCCATTTCTATAGAGTGTCCTGAAGCAGTGTTTTTGAATTTTCGCAGATGGTCATTCTTGGGGCCTTTTCATTTTCTGGAGTCTTTAGCTCTGGGCACTTGCAGAAAAGCCACGGCGCAGTGGGATATTATGCTTGGCGCTGACCTCCAGTCACTGTCGGAGGAGTTCGGGAACCTAAGGGTTAGATGAGGCCCCGCCCACAGGGCAAGTACAGGCCCCATAGTCCTTGTTTGTTTTAAACAGAGTCGTTGCCCCACTTCTCCAGCCAAATTGTCTAGTCCTGACCCTCCTGTGCAGTTGGCTCCTGCCGCCCTACCCCTGTGACCGCCAATGCCCCCACCCTTCCCAGGGAGGCGGGCTCATTCCGCCCACCAGCCTCTGCAGCTATGTGTACCCTGGACGTCTCAAGCCCGTGACATCCTTAAGGTGCTCCAACAATAAAATAGGGCGGTGTGAGCTGTGCTTTGGCAACACTACTCTAGTAAGTGGTATTTGGCCTGTGTGTGTGTGTGTGTGATCAAAGCGCAGTCTTCTCTGAAACACGTACATCTGCTTTTCACATTCTGAGAATCAGACTTCAGTTACCTTGGCCTTTTCCAGGCCTGCACTCTCGGTGCCAGATCCCCACAAAAGTCAATTCTCACTCCTTTTTCCGTTCCCCTTCCCACACAAGTGGGCTTGATTTCCAACTCTCCCCTGGGATGTTGTTGAGGTACTCAGCACAGGGCTCTGGGAGGGTTCTTCCTTATTAAAAAACCCAGACAATTTGAGGGTGAAATTTTCTGGTTTTCTCTTACACACACACACACACACACACACACACACACACACACACCCTGGGGTAGGGAGGGCTTGTGTCTTCCCGTCTCTGAATGCGGTACAGAGCAGTATAGCTGAACTCGATTTCCACATCAGTGTCATTGTAAAATTATAGGTGATAGTAGAAGTCCTCTCCAGGGCTCACGGGGCTAAATTCTTTATCCTTTTTATCTGCATCACCTCATTTCTTCTCTCCAAGAACCCTGCAAGTCAGGTACTACTAGCATTCCCAGTTTACAGACAAGAAAACTGAGGGCCGGAGAGGTTGTAACTTGCCCCAGGTCACACAGCCAATAAGTGTGTACACAAACTGGCAGAGGACTCCAAACATGTGTGTTTACATTGTGCTCACTGCCTATGAGTCCGCTGAATCCCTAAGAAACCTGGTGCCTCCTTTTTCCTCACCAGTTGACCTTCACCTTCTGCAGGGGAGCATGAGGGGTGGGGGCAGGGAGATGGCGGGGTGTGCAGACTTCTTCCCATTTTCAAGATCCATTGATCCTTTCTCTTGGCCAAGCTCCTGCTACTAACACTTCCTGCCACCACATCATTTTCATTCTTTATTCCTCTGTTTATTTGACTTTGAATGTATCAGCAATTAAATCTTCCAAGGAGGCTGGGTAGGGAGAAAATGACCTGTCAGGTATTGAATCAAGTTTCAGATGTTGGCAGCAGCCTGTGAAGAGGGAAGCAAAGAGTGGGAGGATTGGCCGCTGCATTCATGAACGCAGATCACACTCTGCGGTTTAATTTTGGACCTTTCCACTCAATGGAAACAGCTCTTTCAAAGGTCACCTGTGGGACACAGAATCCTCACCGTGGTGTGCCAGGCCCTCCACAGTGTGGCACCAATCAACAGGATTTCAACCTGCAGCCCCGGAATCCAAATGCCTGTTCTGGAGGATGCCCACCCTTTTATGCCTTTGCTGGCTCCCCGTCTCTTCCTGTTGACATTCCACCCCGTCAGCCTATCCCAGATGGTCCCACAGGGTCCTTGTTGTTACTCTGAGCACGTCAGAATCCTCCTTTGACATGGATGGTGTTACCTACAGATGCAGCGACAAGTGTACTTGCCGTATCTCCCGCCTCCTCTCCCCGACTAGGCTGTGAGCTCTCGGAAGGCCGTGCCTGTCGCCGAGTCGACTGCAGAACTCCAGTGCACCGTACAGGGCTTCGCACTTGCCTCGTGCTCTGGGGCTGGAGGCAGGGATCAGATGGGGAAGCAGCGCGTTGTCACACGCGTCTGGCGACCTTTTCTTCTGGGACCACGCCCCTTCATTCTCCGTGTGTCCCCTTTCTGCTGGTTTTCGGGGAAAGAACAGGTGTGCAGGTATCGAAATGATGCCCGCGCTCTGTCTCTAAATTTCAGTGCCTGGCTCACCGTCACAGAGAAGGTGGCGCTGTATCAGTCTCAACAGAGACTTCTTTTATTCTATTTTTTCTGTTGCTTCTGCTAGTTGTTCTCAGTAGATAATTGTTCTGGAAAATGCCCTAGAGCTCATCCTATAGTTGGACGAAAAAGTACTGTAAGTCACTTTGTGACTCTGTAATTCCGTGCTAAACTGGATGTTTCGCACATTTTTATCTATGGCATCGTGACTAGGTTGAAGGCTCTAGGATCTTTGTGGGACAAGTGTGGGAAAAGGCGCTGATGATGGCGTCCTGGCTCCTCCCTTCCCCCTCCCGGTGTCACAGTATCTCTGACCTCACAAACTGGTCAACAAGGGAGGCTTCGTTTAGGGGGGCCACATGGCATGGTGAAAAGACCGTGGCCTTTAGAGTCAGACTCACTATAAACTCCCGCTAAGCCGCTTAGAAAGTCATTCTGAGCCTCAGTTTCTTAATCTGTAAAATAGAAAGAAAAATACTCCCTGCATGTGGTTATGCAATAAGATAACTTGTTAAAAGTGAGTAACAAAATGAGGGCAGTGCTTAGTATCAGTCCTCTTCCTCCTAATCAAAACGAATGTCACTCAGTATCTAAAATGTGAGAAATTCATCTGCTACATTTAAATAGTAACATTCATATGGCCCATCGTGATACTGAGGAGGATTTATATGAGGATAATACAATTTTTTTTTAAAACCCAAGCTTATCTTATGAAGATAGTGTTTAAACCTTTAATAAACGTTTTCTGTGGATGTGCATAAAGCCGTAAATGTGCTGCTCTTTCCCATAGAAAGTGTTGAATATCGTGAGTTGCTTGTTCTTAGTATAGAGTAAACTTAAAAAATTGTAATTGTTTATTTTGCAAAGATTTAGCATTTTTTTTTTTACTGCTTTTCAGATTAATGTCGTCAATCAACATCTGCAACCATTAAGAAGCATTATGGTAGGAATCAGAGACTTGAGAAAATTTTTTTAAAAAAGGGAGAAGCTAATTTAAGTAGCTGGCTGATGTGACTGTAGATAATGAGGTAACATACTGAATTCATTATTTTGGGTGCTTTTGAAGGTGAACACTACACACATTAATCTTTTAATAGATTATAGATGAGAGAAATCTAATCTTCTGGAACTAAACCAAATCAGAAACATTCAAAAAATAGCTATCTTACTGTTCAAAAAATAGTGTAATACAGAAATGATGTTAATTACTTTCATTTGATAACTACATATATTTTCTGAGTCTGAAATGAATTTTTAAGGAAAAATGTAGGAAACAAGCGACCTTAGCTCTTTCATTGGAAATATTTGGTAGTGTAGCAACGAAGGAGAAAGCAGTAAAGCTGGCGCACCAGCCACGTGGACACAGCAGAATGGGGCGGACTGCAGCAGTGCCCCAGTGCAGAAGAGTCACTTCTCAGTTAGGAGGAAGCAGCCTCATTCTCATGCTGCCCCAAATTATTTGCGATCATTAGTTCCAGGCTGAAGTCCTTTCTTTAGATCTGTGGAATGTTAGGATGCTGGAAAACCATTCCTTGGGGGAATCTGTTGGAGATGGAGACCTAACGTACAATGCACGGAGTGCCTTAGCTCAGTTTATCCTTGGAACTGGGCTGGGTGTACCCTCTGCTCCTCCTGCCTAGCCAACCTGGGCATCCAGAAGTCAGGCAGCATACACATTCTGTGCAGTGTCGATGTGTGTGACACACACACACACACATGCACACACTCTGTGATTTATATAAACACGCTGTGGAGGTTCTGAAGGGGAACGTTTCACCCGTTAGTGAGGGTGTTTACAGAGGAGATGATATAAGAGTTGGGTCTTGAATGGTGGGGACTATTTAGCCAAGCTGTTACGTAAAAGGAAACAAAATCAACAAAGGTAAGGAGATGGGAAAACACTTGGATATTTGGCACAAAAGGTATTTAGAAATGAGAAAGCCACAATTTCATAGAATAAGGTTAGAATTTGTGAGCTGAGTCCTAGAGTGTGTGTGGGGTCGGTGGTTACAGGAACCTTGCGTAGATGCAGGGAAAGCGGTGGGCTCCATGTTTACTGGCTGCACATCCAGAGACTTCTGACGCCTTCTCCTCACCCTCGGGCTCCGACTTCAGCCCTCAGAGCTGTAAGTTCAGGCAAAGTTGTAAAATAGGTTAAGATTATCAATAGTGAGCCCCGTGTCCTTTCTTTCCAGAGCCTCCTTTTTTCCTTCCTCCCTTGCAGACAGACACCCACTGTTCTGTGGTGACTGTCCAGACCCTCACTCCAGCTAACCCTGCCCTCATGAGCAGTACCGTGTCTTGGATGTTTGGTTGCGGGCAAAGCCATCACTCAGTGACTCGTGTGCGGCAGGCACTGGGGGAGGCAGCTCTGGCTGGTGCAGAGGAAGCCTGTGGGCCCTGGCGTCTTTCACAGGACACCGTCCTGGGGCCAGTCATACATTCAGGGGGGTGTCGGGCACCACCCCGGGAGGAAATCATGGTCACAGCCGGTGCTGCTGGCCTCTCCAGGCCACGGGAAGGAGGTCGTGCCTTCCTGAGGGAGAAGATACTCCTCCTCCTGGGTACGGTTAGTGTTCGTGCCTCCCACGTGCAGTCCTCTGAGCCTGGTGGTGGGAGGGGAAAGCCGAGAGCCTGGAACGGAACTTGTCACCTCGAACACCCCATCGTAATTGATAACCGGAGCGCACTTTGTGTTTGAGACCTATTTGATGTTTGAGAGATTTTGGAATAGAAATGTTTTCCAGCTCTTTGTCTTGACAGACTGAGATGATTAATGATGTGTGATGTCTAAGGAGATGAAATGAGCGAGACTGCGACGTGTGGCATTTTCCTGACAGCGGGCTTTTAGAAGGCATTAGAGAAGCATGGATATGTTTCTTTACCTGACACCTTGGCTTTCTCTCTTTCACCCTGACTGACAAACAAGAGGCCTCCCAGCCCCCCGCTCTCAGGGGGGTGAACCGACGGTGCTGCAGTGGCCGGGGCTTAGGGTCGAATCCTGCTTGCTTACTTTTAAATCAAGTGGAGCTTTAGTTTCAGTTACTTCACTGTGAAAAACTGAAAAAATCATGTTTGAAAAAGATTTCCTCCCTTCCATTGAGATGCCCTTTCTCCTTAAAAGTTCAGCCTGTTATTTTAAAAAGAGATGATTTTCGAGCTTCTTAAAATGAATGCTGATGTTTGCGATGCTATGACTACTTTTGCTGGGGATTAAAATCTTTCATCTTGCAAGGACTTGATTAACCAAAGTAACAATCTTGGTGGAAAGCTTTTGAGGCACCAGGTGAGTTCATGATGATCAGCAAGAAATTTCCTTTCAAGGCATCAGTCACTGTGGGTGTAGCTGGGGAGAGGAGCGACAACCCCTGTTCATTTTGGGGTTCTTCCAGCTATAAACTGGGCTCCCCATCTCAGATTCGGGAGACTATTACAATATCCTATTTGAGTCTGTTGCTTCTGAGTGGGACGTATGAGGTTCCTGACGGCCTCTGTTCACCACATCTCTTGGTTATATTAGTTATAACCTCTACTCCCCCACTACCCTCTGCCCAAAAAGAATGCTTTAGTGCTGTTTCCCCAGGGAGACTATAAAATTCCTGCGGAAGCTTTCACAGATTCATTCACTCACTGGAGAAATTGTTGGGTGCTTCTGTTTGCTTGGCACTGCATCAAGGGCTGGGGGAAAGAAAGAGGGGCTGGGGGAAAGAAAGGGGGGCTGGGCACAGATTTGCCTTCAGACTCCTCAAAGACTGGTAGGCGAGGCAGGAGACACACACACACACACACACACACACAGGTGTATCGTATTTACGTAGCCCTCTACTTTATCCTGCACTGAGTCGGACTTAAAGTAGGTGCTCAGTCAATGCTTTCTGGCTGAGAGTTAACTAGAATTTATAGTAATTGGAGTGAAAGCCTGTCCAATTCATCCACATCACTGGGGAGGGAAACACTCAGAATGGTTTAGTGACGTGCCCGAGGCAACACAGCCAATTAGAGGCCAAACCAAAGAGGTCTGTTTCCGAGTCTGCGGCATTTCTGCCTTCTAGAGAAGCTGTGTTTCCTGATTTCGCTGCATCCAAGTTCGTACTGCAGATTCATAATCAGCCTTAACTCACTGACTTCCCTTGACAATTTTGCCACACCCAAAGTTAAGTTAGAAGTTAGGAACTCTGGATTGAGTTAACACAAAGAGATCACATTTGGCTTTTGTATGTTACAAAATCTCATTCAAATATGTAATAGATTCTCCATTTCTTCAATTTTTTTTTTTGTGCCTCTCACCTTTTTGTCTTTAGAGGTGGAATTGGTAAGAAGATTGAAGATGTCAGTTTCAGGGCCTGCCAGCCCTGCTACCAAAGCGAATTATTTTTCAGTGTGCAAATAATATGGTTGAGGCAGGGGGAGTATGGAGAGAAGAGGTGGAAAGCATCTCAGGAAATATATTTGTGATCATTTCTACATTTTTTTGCCTTTAATGAAAAATCAGGTAGAAATTATTCCTGGTTTGCAATCAGTCTTTTTCATTGAGCAGTTATTGATAAATTCTCTGGTTTCAACTTATTTTGCTTATGGCTGTCATAGTTGGTCTGATGCTAGACTAATGTGTGTGAAATAGATTTCTGACAACCAGAATACCCAGATCTATTTGGGATAATGTATGTTCTGTATATGCCTGCTTCCCCAAATGTAACACAAAACTTGTATATTTAAAATACATAAAAGACAGCTCAAAAGCACATTGCAAATGTGGAAAGGGGGAAAATCAATACTCTATTAGCCATAACATTACACAGAATTTCTATTCATAGGTAAGGAAAAAAATGCCTCTTGGACTTCATCTTTTGTCAAAATAAATAACTAGCTTTATTTCAAAATCAATTTCTCCCTTTTAAATTTAAGTTCTCGAGCCTTTAAAACTATATACAAGATGACAAAACAGGAACTTAAATAATTAATACCATCAATAAGCTGCAATTATCACGTGCTGCAATTAAAAAAAAATCCATTCTCTAATGCTGTCTCTGGTGGCGTGAAATGCAGAACACAAATGAGCACATTAAATTCAACACAGCCTCGCTATGTGAGAAGTTAATATTATAAGAACTACTTTTCTTTCATTGTCAAAAGAAAGTGGCTACCTAATTAGAGAAGAGGGGACCCAGGGAGTATTGCCAAATTATTGGCTAAATAGGCCTTTGTCTCCTTCTGTCTTAACTCAGATTGTCTTCACAGAGAGGGATGAGGTTTGCGTGTCGGAGGGTAGGAGGGAAATGCAGTGTCTGCATGGTCTTCGGTCCACTTGCATTTGTCCCTGCCCCCTGCTTCCCTCCTGCTCTCTTTTCCCCAGTGTGACCTGGATTAGCAGAGGGACTGCGCTCGGCAGGGAGGGAGAAACAGACGGAACAGCTCGTGGTCCACCTCGTCCTTGGCTTTTCAGCTTTGGGAGGAATGTATTAAAGTAGCTTCTGAAATCAGTTATAAACTTAGAGAAACTCAGTTTTCAGCATATTTCTGCTGCTGATTTCTGCCAAGGCAAACTACCTACCATATATTTGCATGTTTGACGATTTGGAGAGAGAAGTCTTTTAAATAATCATATTTTACTCTTGATAACACTTTTCCAGCAAATGTCTTTCAAAATGTATAGTAATTGGACTGAAAGCCCGTGGATGACAAGCTGTACCCCAGGCCTCAGCTGGACCACTTAGAAGGCCCTGCAGGGAGGTCTGATAACAGGACAGAGGTGCCCAAGGCCGCCGGCTGCGCACGCACCCCACCCCGCGCCCGAGTGCCTTAGAATCCCGTGCAGGAGGAGAGGGGCCGCCCCACCCCCAGGGCCAGCGAGGTAATCAGTCCCCAGCATCGTGGAGTTCCATGCCTACTGCTGCATGAGGACCAGAGAGCCCATGAGAGGGACCACTTAAAATAAATACAGATGCTTCCAGTGTCAGGGAAAAAGATCGGCAGAAATATCCTGAAAGCACTAATAACGCTTTATGTTTTTCTCTGAGTCGGGATCTGTTGCTGGGACTATTTAATCCATCAGTTATTGAGAAAGTGCTTAATGGACTAACAAGCTTTTCAAGGATCTACAACGTTTGAAATTAAAAAATTTTTTCTTGTCTCCAAAATTAAAAAAAAAGCAATTTTACAAAATCAAAATTAATTTTTAATTTAAATATCTTTAGAACATAACATGACACCATCTAGTCTACTGCAACTCAACCCAAGTTGTATGTCATTTGCATGATTTAATTTAATATGTTTGATATATTCTGGTGGTGTGCCTCTGAAGTGAGAACTCCTAAATCTTTGAAAGGCCTTAAAATTCTGTGTGTGTGTGTGTGTGTGTGTGTTTTGGGGTGGTGGTGGTGGAGGAGGATGGGTGGGAGTGAGGGTGGCATAGGGTGCAGGGAGGAGAAGAGATTTTCGATGGAGGGAAAGCTCCTTGAAAACTGTGGCCGAAATTAAAAGCAATGGTATTAAATAAGATAATTTCTGAGAAACTCATATGTGACTTCCAAAGATGCTTCTTAAAGACCAAATTGTTTCCTTTTGAACAAAGACGACAACTTAATTTTGAAATGATAAACAGGAGTAAGTAGAAGTTGTGATGTACGACTCAAGTTCCGGAGCTGGCAGTCATCATTCCCGGAGCAGTGGGTCAGAAAATCTGTTCTTAATGACCAGAATGAGCGTGCGGGCAGATGCGCTTTTCTTGGAGGAAAACCTGATATGCTGAGATTGGAATTCACAAAACAGACATGCCAAGGAGTTGCTCTGTCAAACGATTCTGTGCTTTATAAAACGGGTTTCTTGCAAATTAGGTCATTTTAAGGACATGCACATGCTTGAAACATTTGTTTAGAGACCACTCACTGCCTGCTTGGGGAGATGATTAGAGAGTCGTAAAGCCAAACCCAACCCGCCTGCCTCAGTCTGCTTGGGCGGCTGTGACAGACCAGCGCAGCCGGGGCGGCTTGTCACCAGGAGCAATGTATTGCTCCCAGTCTGTAGGCTGGAAGTCCAAGATCAGGGTGACAGCATCGTCGGGTTCTGGTGACACTTTGGTGCATTTCCCTGAGTCCTCACGTGGTGGAAGGGGCTAGGGTGCTCTGTGGGGTCTCTTTTATGAGAGCCCTCATGACCTACACAAATTCACCCCACAAAGGTCCCACCTCCTAATGCTTTCAACTTGAGGACTAGGATTTCAACGTATGAATTTTGTGGGGTGCAAGCATTCAGGCCACGGCTCAGTCCATCACCATCCAGGATTAAACCGCTTGTCATCCTTCCTCATAGCCTCTGCTCTTTCTGGCCTCCACCTTGCCTTTCCCAGTTCAAGGCACCTTTGGTCACTCAGTTGCTTAAGCCAGAAGACTCTCTCCCCCTTCAGCCAGCGCTCTTCTTCTCCCCTTGCAGTTACCAAGTAACTCTGTTACCTGTGACTCCTCCACGGGCTCTGTCTCGGCAGGAGATCTCTTAGTTACGTATTTTTCTTTCGGCAATCCGTTTGCCTGTGGGAGGATTTTTGCAATGAGTCAGATGCTCCAGACATTTTCTCTACATCATCCTAAAATCAGTCCTATGGTTCTCTTGCAATATAGGTTATCCAGATTAGGAACCAACGCAGAGAGATTAGGGAGGTGGAGGGCAGAGATGTGTGAGGAGCTAATAAACTAGCATTCGCCCAGCCCCCGGGGTGAGTCTGGCGTTCTGCTGGGCGCCTCGTATGTTACCTAGTTTCTTACATCCACTCTTGCGGTAGGAATTCTACTCATTTTTAACTAATGAGGTGGAAACTGAGGCCCAGGGGTTAAAGCACGCGTTCTAGCTCACACGAGCAGTAGCTGGTGAAGCCAGACTTGAGAGCCAGGCTGCGTTTTCAGCATTATACCATTCTTCTGTCTCTGCTTTCCCCAGCAAGGGAAAAAATGCTTAAAATTGAAGTGTTTTGATTTCTCTTCTAGTTTCCAAATTTCTTTCTGCTAGTATATCCTTTTAACAAGTTAACATAGCAGACAGAAATGAATAAAATACATGTTTACAATTAGTAGTAGTTTCAATGATAGAGGATTCAGGCATTTTGAAGTGACTGCTGGCTTTACTTTTTAAAGATCGATCTGTCTATCTATCTATCTATCTATCTATCTATCTATCTATCTATCTATCTATCTGTTTTAGTTACTTTTTAAAGGAATCTTGCTTCTCCAAAAAGTGCCCTAATAACTCCCCAGAAACTGCAATTGTTTTTAAACACTTAGTGGAATGTCAATGGATTTTCAGTGGAATTTTTAAACCTAGGAGTTAAATATATGAGGACACAGCCAAAGCTGAGCAGCCCGGACACTTTTCCTTGTTAATCATGGTGCTGAAAACCTGTACAAAAAGGCTGATTCATAATTTTGGACAACATTAATGGAGCTGAGAACTGTTTGACAGTGGGATTTGTATGGCATACAAACAGACAAAAAGTAGATAAATACCAAAAAGTGGCCGAGCTCACAATAGGTAATCAAAAGTCATTTATATTTAGTTTAAGGTCCCATGTTAAGTGTGTTGAAGAGGCCTCTTGATTGTTTAGAAAACCTGGAATTCGGAGAAAATTTTTTGCCCCTCTTTGAGTCAATGAAAAGATCCCTGATTTTGGGAGTTCAAGGGTCTGTACCATCTTTGCAATTAATGCACCAGTAAAGGAGGTTGATTCTCCTAAAAATGGAAGGGTTGGACGAACTCTCTGGGGCCTTTGGCTCCCACATCCCAGTACACACCAAGGCTCACATTTGTTGTGACACCTCATAAAGAGAAAGCTAACAACCCTTTCCATCATGTTCATGGAGTGGTAATGTCATAACAGCTCTCAGTCTTCATGTCTGTTCTCTTTATGAATTGCAACCCCAGAACTTATGCTGCACTGGATTCGTGGAAAAATAAATGACTTTCATGCATAATGAGCCTCGTACCCTGCTAATCTGTCCTGTAGAGACGAAGTCCCCGACGTATAGCAATCATTCTTAACGACACATTTGTTTACGATTCCTGACATGCAACTGTAGGTATTTAAGAAGAGGCTTATGCTTTTATAATTCTGGAATAAGGCAGTGATTTGTTATTATTACTTCTCTGGAAATGATTCCGTCTATTTGCAACACCACAGTGGAATGGAAAATCACCTGAAGTCGTATCAGTAGGTATCACGGATGAAGCAACAGTTCAAACTGCCCCCCTAGAACATGCCTTCTTTTGTAGTAAATTGATATTCATATGCCAATTGAGATTCGAGGTCAGAATTGATTTCATAACCCTGGAAAAGAGCTGAGGCATTGCTAGGAGGGCCAACTGCGAAAGGTGAGTCCTGACAGGGACGTGCAGCAGCCTGCCCGCCCCCCCACCGCCGCCCCCCCATCTCGGTCCCCAGGCGGGTCACTGCCGCCCTCCTCGCTCTCCGCGGGGGAGGAGACGGAAGCGCCCAAGGCCCAGGCAGCCCTGAGGAGGCTGCTTCACAGGACATTTCTGAGGAGATTTTGTTTTTGAGCCACAAAATTGGATCCCTCCCAAAGCAGGTGACTGAAGGCAGACAAAAGCCAGACATTTACAGGGCGGACTGAAGTGCTGGAAAATTCTCCGTGGAGGGAGAATATTTTATGAAGTTGCAGGAAGCAGGCTGTAGAACATCGGTCCATGCAAGACGTTTGAAGCATAACTTGGCCTTATTCAATTTTTAAGACAAACTGATCCCTTTAAGTGTTGGGCAACTAAAAAGAAAGCTTCTCTATAGGCAGGTGAGCCGTTGGCAGCTCCGTCCCAGGGCGGTGAGGCTGGGTCTCTGCGCTGAGGTGCTGGCGGGGTTTCCCATCACCAGCCCCTCGGCCCTGCCCCGCCGGGCTCTAACGTCCCATCTTCAATTGTTCCACAGTCTCCTTACTGTCCTGTTTTTCACTGTCGCCCTCTGTGAACATTCCTGATGTTTTACAGTGTATCAAGGAACACTTCATGTCGCTTGCCTGACCGCATGGCGGCCGTGTTATCACCAAGGGAATCTGTTACACCGTCATTGTTTTTTTATGAGGATGACGTGCGGCGTGCAGTCTGTGGAGCAGAAGATAAAGGTCCCTTGAAACTGAGCTCAAGAAGCCTTCTCTGGTAATTTCTCTGGCCTCCCCAGGGAGAGGAGCAGTAAAAGTTAACATTTATTAAGGAGCTTACGGTGTGCCAGGCACCATAATTTAAATGCATTAAGTCATCGAATCCTGATGGTGGCCTCCCGGGAGCCCTGCAGGTGTAGCTCCTTTTATTGCACTTCACAGACAGTGCTTTTTTTTTTTTTCTTTCCAAATCAAAGATTTGTAACTTGGCAACTTGGCATCAAGCAAGTCTATTGATGTCATTTTTCCAACAGCATTTGCTCAATTCACGTCTCTGTGTCACATTTTGGTAATTCTTGCGGTATTTCAAATCCTCCACCAGCAAAAAGAATATGGCTTGCTAAAGGCTCAGACAATGGTTAGCCTTTTTTAACAAGAAAGTTTTTTTTTAAAATGAAGGTATGTACTTTACTTTCAGACATAATACTTTTGCATTCTTAATAGACTGCAGTATAGTGTAAACATAACTTCTCGGGGGGAGAAGCAAGATGGCAGAGTAGAAGGACACTTGTAGCTCACCCTCTCCCACAAACACACCAAAACCCACATCTACGGACCCACCCAGCCAACCAGAGCAGCTGCCAAACTCCGACAGAACATCGCCCTCTTTGAAAGACAAAGACGCCATGAATCTAGTAGGAGAAGAGGAAAAAAGAAAGAAGAAAAAGCAAAACAGTGTGGGACAGGTCCCGCGGGGAGGGAGCGGCAAAGGAGGACTTGCGCTCACTCGCTGAGTCTCCCCCCTCCAACAGAGAGGCCAGTGGGATGGAGGGGGAGCCTCCAAGGCTCAGATCTGCCCCAAGCACCCCTTGACCGACAGAACTGAGTTAAACACATGCACAGAGGGCCGTGACACCCAGCCTGAGACGCGAGCCGGCAGCTGGGGGCCGGGACAGGCCGCCCGAGCCGGGCAGAGGACGGGGGTGGCTGCGCTGAGGCAGCCCCAGGGGACTGCAGGGGGCTGTGCGCTGGGGCTGGGAGGGGATACGGGCAGAACAACCTCGGTCCCCCATAAATTGTGGGAAAAAAGGTGAAGCAACATGGCTGGTGTGCCCTGGGGTGAGGGGTGCCGTAGCTTTTGTCTCCTCAGACCCATGGCGCCATTACTGGTGCTTCTAGCGAGAAGAGAGGCAGGCGCGGCCACAGCCGCCACCTCCTCCTGTGCCAAGCACCTGGGCGGCACCCGGGTGCTCTGCAACCTCCTAGATAAGACTGAGACTTGTTTACAGCCCGAGGCAGAGAGGATCTTTCTGCCCTGGCACCTCAGAGAACTCACACTGTCAAGACAAACAAGGAGCTGAGATTTGGAACAGAGCAGGGGCAGGGCCGTTCCACGGTTTTCTCCGAGCCCACCTTTGGAGCGCCGACCAGAGGTGGAGCGGGCAGTGGCACAGAGCAGCAGAGCGACTGGTGCCAGGAGAGGGCAGGCAGCTACCCACCTTCCTGGCAGGAACGCAGCACCTGACCGCGGTGCTGGGATGGGGCGAGATCCACCCACCTGCCTCGCACGAGTGCAGCATCTGACTGCGGCATCGGGAGGGGGAGTGACCCGCCTGCCCACTGGGTAAGAGCTCAGCTCCTGACCCAGTGTTGGGAGGGGGTGCGATCTGCTAGCCGACAGCCACTGGGAGCAGCAAAGACAAGGGTGCCAATAGAGGGCCTCTGGAAACAGCAAGCTGAGTTCGCAAAACAGGATGAAGGCACAAAGACTTCTCGATAAAATCATTAAGAGCACATCCTCTCCAGGAGAACTAGATAACTGATACTCCGTAAGCCACAGTGCCAGAGAGATGTGAGCAATATGAAGAAGCAGAGGAACCACTCCCAATTAAAAGATCAAGAGAAATCCCCTGAAAGCACGAGCAAGGAAATAGACACTGATGGCCTGCTAGATCAAGATTTCAAAAAAGGAGTGATCAAAGTACTGAAGGAACTAAAACAGATAGTGTTTAGAGATATAAAATATGTCAAAAATGAAATAGAAGCTATAAAGAAGAACCAAGTAGAATTAGTAAACTCATTTGCTGAGATGAGAGCTGACCTAAAGGCTGTGCAAAGCAGGCTAGATAATGCAGAGGAATGAATAAGTGACCTAGAAGACAGGACAACAGAAAGCACCCAATCAGAACAGCTGAGAGAAAAACAAATAAAAAAAAATATAAGGGACCTATGGGATAATATAAAGTGTGCCCGTCTATGCATAATAGGGGTTCCAGAAGGGGAAGAAAGAACAAAGAGGATTGAAAAGGTATTTGAAGAAATCATGACTGCAAACTTCACAAACCTAAAGAAGGAATCAGATATCCAAGTACAGGAGGCTCAGAGGGTCCCAAACAGGAAGAACCCAAACAGACCCACACCAAGACACACCATAATCCAGATGGCCAGAGTCAAGGATAAAGAAATGATCCTAAAGGCAGCAAGAGAAAAACAAAGAGTGAGTTACAAGGGAACCCCCATAAGGCTCTCAGCTGATTTCTCAACACAAACACTACAGGCCAGAAGGGAGTGGCAAGATACATTCAAAGTCCTGAATGAAAAAAAGATGAAGCCTAGGGTACTCTATCCAGCAAGGCTGTCCTTTAGAATAGAAGGAGAGATAAAGAACTTCACAGAGAAGCAAAAACTAAAAGCGTTTAGCAACACTAAACCCATGACAAAAGAAATATTGACAGGTCTACTCTAAATAGAAAAGCAGCAGGATGCTACAGAAATGAGAAACTCATAACTGGTGATAACTACCATGAATTCTGAATAGAATAAACACAGAATTGTAAAAGAAGACATCTAAATCATTAAGTGTGGGAGACGGAATCACGTAAGCCACTGTGGAAAGCAGTATGGAGATTCCTCAAAAGACTAGGAATAGACTTACCATGTGACCCAGGAATCCTGCTCCTGGGCATAAATCCAGAAGGAACCCTACTTCAAAATGATACCTGCACCGTAGTGTTCATAGCAGCACTGTTTACAATGGCCAAGACATGGAAACAGCCTAAATGTCCATCAACAGATGACTGGATAAAGAAGAGGTGGTATATTTATACGATGGAATACTATTCAGCCACAAAAACTGACAACATAACGCCATTTGCAGCAACATGGATGTTCCTGGAGAATGTCACTCTAAGTGACGTTAGCCAGAAAGAGAAAGAAAAATACCATATGAGATCACTCATATGAGGAATCTAAAAGAACATAAATACAAAACAGAAACAGACTCATAGACATAGAATACAAACTTATGGTTGCCAAGGGGGTGGGGCGTGGGAAGAGATACACTGGGATTTTAAAATGCAGAATAGATAAACAAGATTATACTGTCTAGCACAGGGAAATATATACAAGATCTTGTGGTAGTTCATTGTGAAAAAAAATGTGACAATGAATATATATATATGTTCATATATAACTGAAAAATTGTGCTCTACAGTAGAATTTGACACAACATTGTAAAATGACTATTACTCAATAAAAATGTGAAATGAAAAAAAAAAAACTTCTCTAGGCACTAAGAAACCAAAAAATTTGTGTGACTTGCTTTACTGTGGTATTTGCTTTACTGTGGTGGTCTGGAGCCAAACCCGCAATATGTCTGTGGTGTGCCTGTCATTTTGGTTCCATTTTACAGATGAAGAAGCTGAGACACATGGCTGGTAAGAGGTAGAGTCTGGTTGTTCCACTGTGCTGGTCTAGACTCCCTCCCTCTCCTCTGCCACCTGCTTGGTGGACTTAACTCTTACCTCTAGCCCAGTGTCAGCCTGGTGTTAGTGGAAGCTCTTCTTAGTTTTGGTGACCTAGATGAGTGAATTACTTGGCTCCTGGGTCCCATGCACCTTTGGATTTGTCTTCAGATCACTCTCTTGTCTTGGTGACACACTTTCTCCATAACTTGAATGGCCCCATCTTTTCCCCTCCCTCTGCTGCAGTTTATTGCCTGGCCACAGCTGTATAAGGGAGCAAGTTGGGACAGCATCCAGTGATGCCACCTCCTCTGCTCCAGAATACTGGCAGGAGCCTGGCTTCCGAGTTGACCTGAATGACTTAGATTTGAGGACAGCAGCTCCAGTTCTAGAAACTATGTGCCTGACTGAAGGCTCCTTGAGGACTGAGCAGCACACGTTCCCCCCCCCCCACCCCATATTCCTGGCACCAGCTTGGTGCTTGGCACATGCTAAGAGTTCAGTATGGAAGGAAGGAAGACATGAATCTAAGGAAGGAAGGAACCATACTGAAGGAAGACGTGAAGGAATGGCTTAGTAGGAGGAGGCGTCCTGCGTTCTGAGGTCCTTGGGCGTTTTCCTGAGCCAGCCTCTATCAACATGCTGTTCAAAGCCCTCACAGCCACTGTGCTTGCAGTCCGGGGCCTCTCACACTCTCCCCAGGTGTCTTACCTTGTATTTTGTACCCTCAGTGTCTAGCGCGGTGCCCAGAGTAGGGCTGGTACTCAAGACATGCTTCCTGAATGAATACGTGAGACATACGACTTCAGCACATACTGAAAAGGTCAGCAGGGCAGGTGCCCAGCATCCTGTAGCTCTGACATCAAGCTGTTGCACACAAAGATCTATCTTTATTTTTAATCGATTCTCCATTTCAGATTTTTCTCAATTGAGTTCTTAGGACTTTTCACTTCTTGTACTTCGTTACTATGGATATATTGTTTTGTGCTTGAATAAGGCAGACATTTAAGGTTTTCACAAGCATTTAAAATTTTGAACTACAATTTTTTAAATGAATAGTGAAGGCTTTGCATCTCACCTCAAGAAATAAACATCTTGAGAGAAAGTCTTGAATGAACAAGCAGAACGAACGGGTCATTTTGATTCTCTCAAAAATAAAAATACTAAACATTTTTATTGAACCTTATTCCCTTGACTTATAATGTTGAAATTATTACACTAAATATTAATTTGTGTTTATTACTATACATTTTTTTCTTTAATTCAGCCTGTATAATGAATTTGGATGATTAAATTGCATGTCTCAATATGAAACATACTCTTTTTTTGTTAAAGTTTTGTAGGCTGTTTTAAAAATTTTTAAATTTATTTTTAATTTTAATTTTTTGTGGGGAGGTAGTTAGGTTTATTTAGTTAGTTATTTTAATGGAGGTACTGGGGCTTGAACCCAGGACCTCCTGCATGCTAAGCATGTGCTCTAAACCACTGTGCTATACCCTCCCCCCCAAACCTACTCTTGAATGTGAAAAATATTGAAGGACAAGAATAGCAGAGGTAACTGAAATGCCCCACAAATCTACACATCTAATTTTAATAAATTTTTTTTCAATCTCACTAAGCTTTTTAGCAAATGGCAGGCAAGCAGAATGGACTGAGGGCTTCCCTGCTCCCTGCTCCCTGTTCCCCGTCCCCCAGAAGTCCCGAGCTGCAGTGCAGTGGTCACGACCCCTGAACGGGGGGGCATACGGAGAAGCAGAGAATCCAGTTAATTCATAGATTGCCCAGTCAGCTCCTGGAGTAATTGAGAGTCAACTGTAACAAATCTAGTTTCCATCCCGGGCACGAATAACGCTAGGCATCAACCCTGTATTTTTATTTATTTATTTATTGTCTCAAAAGCATTCCCGGCCATAAGATGCCTTTTCTATTACTTTAAAAATAGTCCAGTAAAACATAAACATGTATCTTTTTTAGCCCCCAATACCTGGCATTTCATCTAGAGAAATAAAAATCTTAAGAGCTGTTCAGCATAAGAACAAATGAAACCTTTTAAAAAACATTTCAGTGTGACAGCTGGGATGAGCATACGTATCTTTTTTTCTGATTTTTGTGTGTGTCTGAGAAATGAAGGAACTAGTTCTGATTCGTTACTTGCAAATGCATGGGAGATTTACTGCTCTGTCAGGAAAAAATATATATACAAAGTCATGGGTATTTGTAATTGTATGTGCCCGTTACCTTCCACGGAGGAACGAGCCTTTGTCCTCTTGCCTTGTGACGGGGCGTCTGTTGGGCTGAATGAGGTGTGGGGTGGGGAGTGGGGAGGAGAAAGGCAGAATTGGAGAATAATTTAGGTTACTCTATGTTAGACAGGAGAGGTCAGGACAAGGAGGTTCAAGGGCATAGAGTGGGAGGGAGGGAGAAAGAGAGAGACCGAGTCAGAGAGACAGAGAATAGGAAAGAACACGTCTGGGGTTGGAGGGGAGAGGATGGTGAGCCCCTGGGACGGGAGGGACAGACCTGCTGTGCCCAGTGCTCAGGCTGGATGCCAGGGAGCCCAGTTTTATGCCGGTTACACTGTGAAACACAGAGGGCTCAGCTTTCATAAGTGTTACAGTTCTCACACCTTCATGACTTTGTCTTTGCCAGATGTCTTCTCTGTAGCGTACATTTGCGTTTTCTTTCATTTTTTTGAGCAGGACCAGAACAACATGATAGACATGTTGTTTCTATAACATACAGTTCTACTGAGGGTGAAATTTAATTTTTATAGTCTGGAACTGGAGTGGCTCCTCTCAGGAACTCTTAAGTATACTTTTTCCTTTAACATATTTTATATGCTTATAAATTTTTATCAGTTGAGAAAGCTTCATTGGGAAAATTGACTAAGTCAAGGTCTGTACTCCTAGAATGTTATTACATGTCAATATTAACACGACTTTGATATCATACCAACGTGAATGTCTTTTCCTGTTTTTTTAAAAACAGAAACCAGTATTTTTGCACTGGTTCCTAATATAATTTAAAAAATTTATGTTTATCTTATTTCTGAATTATTCTTTCCTTGTCATTAATTCTGTTTTATTCATTAGATATTTCTACTTTTGCTGGTGCCTCACATCTTATTCCTTTTTGTAGATTTCTGTGCAGTAAATTAACTTTCCTCTAGTGCATAGCATGGGGCTTTGCATAAAGTAAATGCTCAGGTATTGAATAAATGTAGATTAGTAGAGTTCCCCAATTAGTTTTAGGGGACAGTGGGTATGATGGCTTCTTGATGTGTCAGCTTGGCTGGGCTGAACAGCAGCCCTTAGCTATTCAATCAAGCACTAATTTAGATGCTACCACGAAGAGATCTGAAGTTTAAAGTCCTTAACCAGTTGACTTTAAGTTAATCAAAAGGAAGATTATTCTGGGTGGGCCTGGCCTAATCAGGTGAACCATTTCAAAGAGCTCTTCCCTCAGGTCAAGACTCCAACAGCTGCTGGATCTACATTTGCTGTCCCTCTTCCTTGGATCTTAGGGTGGCAGCTTGCTTATCATTTTCCCTTCTTAATTACCTGGGGACAATAAACTTCAGCTTTTGCCTATGTGGCTCCAGCCTGCTTGTAATCTTTCTTTGAGATTGCCTGTGGACAGGAGCTTCCACCTATGCCCACAGGGAACAGCTTTCTCATTTCCTCCCTTTTGAGTGCCAGCCCTGGGGACTTCGGGCTTGTGTAACTGGCCTTCAAAATTGCACAAACCAATTCCTTGTTAACACATGCAAACAGTCTCCTACTGGTTCTGCTTCCTTGATTGAACTCTAACTGAGTGGATATCTGATTTTTCCTCTTTTATCCCCAGTGATACCCGTTAAGGTTAGTTCTCGTAAATCTTGGCTGAATGATTCCTGGTATCCTTAAGATCTAAAATGGACTTGATTTGAAGTATAATTTTAATAAACATGTAGGTTTTGGACAAACTAGTGTACCTTGAGAAGTCAGTGTTTCCTTTTTTATTTCAAATATTTTCCCTTTTATTATTTATTATTTTTTGCTTTCCCTTTTATTTTGGGGAAAGGAAAATAGCTGAAAACTTTGGAACACATTCAGAGAACAAAGAAACTAATCATAGACCCAACCCAGAAAAGACTGCCCTGTTGGAGCGACTAACAGCTCCATCCCAATTAGCGAAAGACGCTTGAGGCTGAGGGCTGGTTTTATCTGAGGACGCTGAGCCAGGAGGGTATTCAGCACATGCTCTCATTTCCCTCCCTCCCTCTTTTGATTCCTCCCCCCGACCCCCTCCCTCCCTCTTTTTCTTCCCTCTCTTCTTCTCTTCCCTTCCACAAGCACTTACGGTGAGGTAAAATTGAGATAAGATAGGTCAGGAAATACTTCTCATTGGCAGGTTATCAGGGACTTTGGAAGACCAAGCCAGGCCCGGTCGGGGTGGAGGTTGGGGGTCAACACGTGAAGAAAAGAAGCAGGAAGTGGACAGTTTGATCCTGATTTGATCAGGGGCTGGGCTAAAGGCATTACTTATCTGTATTTCTGCTTGTTTTTCTCTCGGGAAGCTGGTGTTAGGAGTGCCTCGAGCCTGGAGGCACCCTGGGGGAGAAGCAGGACCACAGTGGGGCCCAGGTGGAAGAGGGCGGGGGGGGGGCTGGCCGTCATCCAGACTAGTGCCAAAGGCAAGGGAGAGTCTGAGGTCCACCGCTGGCCTGGCCCAGGCACCACGGCTGGAGGGAGGCAAGTTCGGGTGTCAGGCTACAACGCACATTTTCCTGGAATGCCTTCTTGCTTGTGTCTGGGGAAATACACACGTGGACTGACCATGGTGCTGGAGAAGGTCACTGCCGTGTGGCTGTCGGGACAGGCAGGTGGTCCTGGATTTAGGGACTCAGAATCCTGTCTTTTGGACACACAACTAACGGAAAGGTGTCCTGCTTCTGGCTGATGGGCTGGAAGAGTAGGAAAGCCTCTTCAAAGATGTCTTATTTTACTCAGCGTTTGCTTTGTAGAAGCCAACTAACTAGAGGAATAAGAGAAAGAAAAGCTTACATAGACTTCTTCTGAGGACTTGTTTAATTTGTCTTGTGATAAAGCGTAATTTTGAGGACCATCATGCTAGAGAGATTTAAGGGAGATTATGGAGATTATTAAAATGTTCTTTCTTGGATACAGGAGAGGTTTGTAACACTTTTAAATCACTGTTGAGAAAACAAAAGGACATGTTATTAGGGAGCATTGCATAAAATACACAGAGCAGGATATTTTAATATTAGTCTATGTTTTACCTCCAGGAGTAGCAAATGACGGAACAATTGTATTATGGACCCCCAAATTATAGTTTATCATAAAAGGGTCACATGCTGTATTACAAGAGAAATTTTATTTGAATTATAGTGCATTTCTAAACCTCATGAATGATTTGTAAGAGGTTTAGTCTTTGGTAACTCAGAAGGCTGCTGACTAGAATTACAGCTCCCATTAACAGGAGTATAAGTGAAATAATTTTGTTTCAACAGTCATATCCTAAGGGCAAATGGGTCATAGGGAGTGATTAAATTGAAAACATGAACCCACTAATATTCACTATGTATGTATTCCCTGTGGATGACCTCACTTTTTTTCCCTCAGGACTTTAGCTTTCTCAGACATTTACCATTGGATCAAGATATACTGGTAGCAATAATAGGGTGATTGAATATGCCATTAGATTTTTCCCTATAAAAGTATTCTCGGCACAAGAGACAACATATTGATAGTCCTTTCTAAATTGAAATATTATACAGAGGGCAAGAGGACTACATAGATTTAGCAAATAATTTGATGGCCAGAAAAATACCATAGATCAGCAACAATGAGCTTTTGCAGTAAAAACCCAGAACCCTAATGATAAGAACAGTGCTTTGCAAAGTTATAGGGCATATATTTGAATCAGAACAGCTCTTCACTCATAAAATAATGAAAACATTATGAATGTTTACTTAAAGTAGTTCTTCTGACCCCATAATTCTGAACAATTGGCAAGAATGGGAATTTATATTTTAGTTCATAAAAGGGATATATTCTGCTTCAGGAAATTATGTATATCTTCAGAGCAGTATGACTCTCTGAAGACTGAGTATATCTAATGTATTTTTGGCATTCCCTTGGCTTGGACCACAATGTCGCTCTGAATTTTTAATTCGAGGATTTATATGCACATTAACTGCTCGATACACCCTCTTTGCAGCTGGTGGAGGAGGAACACCTCGCCTGGCAGACTTGGCTGGCTGATTTGTGTAGGTTTCACGCGTGGTAATGGTGCACCGAGACCTCTCGTGTGCTTTTGAGGATCAACGTAGGTGTGCAAGAAAAAGCGAGAGCAGGAGCTGGGCATGAGTGGAGAGACAGGTAGAGGCAGGCACAGAGTGGCTTTTCTGGAGATGGCCATTCAGATTCACGAAGAAACACAAGGCGTGAGATGCAGCAGAATTAAGCCCCAGTCCTTTACTTTGAGTAGTTTTACTGTTCTAAACTGGTAGATACCCTCCTCGACCCAAAAGACGCCTGATGTTTTGATCTGAGCTTTGCTGGCCTTTGGAAGAAGGCTCTGGAAGACAAGAAGAGGGTGAGAGGTGGTGGTGGGGCAGCCACAGTGGGGTAGTGCTGGGAGGTGGGGCGCCGCCTTGCCTCATCCTTGTGCTCGGCCTTGTTTCCAGCCCGCCCTGTGCAGGGGCTTCCAGTGCACCCCCCGCAGGCCGTGCTGCGCTCACTGAGCGCCTCCACCTGTGGCTGTTTGGCAGCCCCTCTTTTCCATCCTCCACCATTCTCACAGCAGGACAAGGAGCTCTGCAGCATCTCCTCCCAACCCACCTATCCACCAGACAAACTCTCCGCAGAGTAGAAGGGAGAGGTGGTTTCATTCCTGCTGTTTGTTGAATGAATGAATGAGTGAATGAGTGGATGGCTTGTCTTCTCCTGACTGCTCATTGCACGTGGCCATTTCCAGACTTCTAACCTCAGTTCTCACCCCTACTGTTTTCCTCGGGGGATCTCCTGTTCCTCCCCAGGTGGAACTTACGGTACCACATACACGGCCCCAGATCTTATTCTTCAGGACTTGCTTCTCTCTCTCGAACTTCAGATCTGAATTTCCAACTGTCTGTTGTATGTGCTAAAAGTTTTTCAAACCCAACATGTTCACCTGAAATTCACTTCCATCCTTTAGTCTGATCTTCCTTCTCCTTTCTTCAGTCAGCCTAAAAATTTTGTCATGCTCCTTACTTCCTGCATTAAGAAACCACACTCATTTTGCGTCTTCAAGATTTCTTGACTCATCCCCTCTTTGCCATTCCCAGGGATACTGCCCTAGTTCAGAACCTCATTATTTCTACATCGTCATTTGAATTATTTCCTAACACCCATGTCATTTCCCCCCTGAAGTGCTTAGCAGACATGCAGTAGGAGAGAACTTGTCTCTGGTCCCCTGACTCTTTGAAAGGTCCAGAAGAGCCCAGTCTCTGAGGAGAGAGTCATGCTTTGCATTTGAAGGTGTTCTACAAAACGCACAACTGAAAAATCCTTTTAAAAATTCAATACATTCTAGAGATGGAAGTTCCTCTGACTTGATTCAGCCGTGACCTAATTGTCTTGGTGAGAGCTATTAATATGTTGAAAGGAATTCCTTCAGGTCTTCTTCCCATAATGATTTTTTAAGGGCAACACTCAAAATCAAGGTCAACTCACAAAGGCATCATTTACCGTATAACAGATAGAAATTTTAAGCCAGTCTGATTCTGAGGTTTAAGAACTTTTTTTTCACGTTAAAACTAAAAGTTGATTAATTTCATTAAAAATCACAGTGCATATCATACAGAGAGGCCTAGTGACATTCATTTTTCCTGTACAAGTATCCACAGGTGTCTGAAATGGAGGTGGCAAGGCACTGGGCACGAGAGAAGGGCTTTCCAGACCATCAAAGAGCTGTCTTCCACCTTTATAATATGTGACAGTTTTTTCTGCTTTTCTCCATTGCCACCGTGGTCCTCTTTGCTTTACCGACATTTTCTTCTTTGTTGGGCTTTCTAGCTCAGATGAGCTTTCCAAACGTGTTTGTTTCAGTGAATTAAAATATTGAGTTGCATTGACTAGGGCTTTTGAGTTAAGCGAATGTTATTGTGTTTTAATTTTAAGGATATGATACACACTATATATATATATCATATATATATATATGATTTCAGCAACTCAGTCTGGCATCCAACCCTCAAATTGACAGACATCTAAAAATGTTTGCTTTATGCCTAACAGAGGGTAGACATAGCTTTTTTTTTTTTTTAATGAGAGGAGTTTTGGTTTTGATAAATGGCTTGCTTGTCTTTAATAATTGAAAATACGAATTTAAGAGTAGTAAGGGAACCAGTTTTAAAAAAGCAAGGTGTCCGGGTTCTCATCAGAGTGAGACTGACTCCATTACGGGGTCTGGTTTCGGGTGTGTGAGGTACAGAAACAGGAAGGTTTGCAGAGTTTCCTCAAGCACTAGGGAGGGTGGCGTGGGCTTGAAGAAGGGACCCATCTCTGCCCTTATTTAGGCGTGTAAAACTCTATTTGCGTAGTCCCTTAATCCAAGGCATGAGGATGCATATCTCATGGAATCACGAACATTGATGCTTGCTGTCTCAGAAGAGTACACATTTTATAAAGCAGAATTCTGGGTTCATCCCACCCTAAACATGTCATACATCAAAATCCAGTTTTACAAAACAAGAAAACTACGAGTTAATAATTTGCTTTACAGAAAGATTCATCGTAAGATTATTTAAAATTCAAACTCCCCTAGCCAATTTCAAATGTGTTAGATTTACATAATGCAACTGCCCAGAACTATCAGAAGTCTGCACAGAGTGTGGGGGTCTCTCTAGTAGCGCATATGAACTTGGTGCAAACTTGCATCTGTGTAACCACGATCTGAACGAAGGGCGTCTGCAGATGATCCTTCAGTCCCACTTGGCTGTCAGTTTAGGTCAAGTTTTGGAAACCTTCAGTTTCCTAGAGGCATGATTTCCATGGTTATAACAGAGCCAAAGGCTGGGAATTAGGGTTCTATCAGCTAGATTTCTCTCTCTTTCTGACATCCAGGAAGGAAATCTTCTTCACTCTTAAAATGAGTGAAAACAGAGGATTTCTTTCCTTTGTCCACTCTCTAGTAAAGATGTGCTAAAAGGAGATAGAGTAGAAGAAAATTTTTAAAAATTAAGGATATATAGTGAGACTGTATAAGGTAATGTGTTTGAGAGCTGCACCTGTTTTCCCTGGGGTATTGAAATATCATTGACCTATAACAGTGCATAAGCTTAAGATGTACAGTGTGTTGATTGGATACACTTCTACATCGCAAAGTGATGATCGCCACAGCATTAGCTAACACGTCTGTCAAGCAACATAATTACTATTTTTTTTTTTTTGGTCTGTGTGTGGTGAAAACATTTAAGATCTACTCTCTTAGCAACTTTCAAGTACATAATAAAGTATTATTAACTGGAATCACCATGCTGTGTATTAGATGCCCAGAACATATTCATCTCATAACTAGAATTTTATGCCCTTTGACCAACATCTCCCCCATTTCCCCAGCTCCTAGCTCCTGGCAACCACCGTTCTAGTCAGTTTCTATGAATTTTGGATTTTTCAGATTCTGTATTAAGTGAGATCATAAGGTATTTGTCTTTTTCTGTCTAACTTATCTCACAGCATAATATCCTCAAGTTCCATCCATGCTGTTGAAAATGGTAGAGTTTTCTCCTTTCTTATGGCTGAATAATACTCGTGTGTGTGTGTGTGTGTGTGTGTGTGTGTGTGTGTGTGTGTGTATTAAGTAGCTTGCTCAGAGTTACACAGCTAGTTAAGTGGGGTTTCTGGGTGTGGACCATGACAGTTTGCTGTAGCATCTGTATTCTTAAGCTTTGCATTAAGCAGTGAAAGTTTATCCCTTGCTCAGATCACCAGTCCTATTCCATTTCTTAGAGGCACTTTTCTGTCAACTGGGAAGGTTATAAGCTTCAGACCTCCCTGGATGCAAACATATATTCTGCTACTAGAATCAGACCGTGCCATATGTATTGAATTTTTATATTTTGGCCATCATGTGTTTCATCTCCAAGCACTCTTTCTTGTTCCTGGTTGTTCAGTCTTCTTCGTAGTCAATTGAGAATGCTAACGTAATCTCTCTGAGGATGCTAATTAGACCACTGCCACTGAATAATACATTTCTTCTCTTCCCTGACTTGTTCCTCTTCTGTGCTCCAAACCGTCCCCAAATGCCTGCTGAGCTTTGGTATTCAGCGCGTGGTGAGCTGGCGTGATCAGTTTGGGCAGCAAGCTGGCTTCCCTCCGTGGCTCTGTGGATGTGTCCATTTTACTTGCTTTTTCAATGAGTAGCTTTTAGCTATAAATACTAGCGTTGGTTGTCTTCCCCTTTTCTAATTGGTCAGTTTATACCTTTACCTTTGAATCCCCTCTTCCTGCTTTCCCCGGGTTTATTTCGTTCTTTCATTCTTGCTTCGGAGCTCACTGCTTGTTCTGGCATACAGGCAAAGCACCGGCAAAGTCATTCGGGGCTTTTTCCGAGTGCATCTGTTTTTCTCAAAGACTGTAAAGAAAAAATAAATTTAGTTCTTTGCAACTAGCAGCTGGTATTGTGAAGTAGCATGCAGAATTTACAAATATATTAATGATGGAAGAGGGCCTTAAGGAGGATGAGGGGTTGGCAGATGGGGAGGGGCAGCTCTGGGCTGTATCCCATCTCCGGAAGTGGTCATGTTCCTCACTTCTGCCTCTGTGGGCTTTTTGGTCCATACATCAAAACATCTGAAACCAAGTCATTTCACTGGCAGGGCGGAAGGGTCTGGTCCAGCCAAGGACTTGCCTGAATGGTGTGTGTGTGGTGGGATGGCTGGGGGCTGTTTGCTGCAGCTTCTTGGGGACTGTGGAATCTCCCACCGCAGCACCCAGAACTAGAGGATCAACCTTCTCTCCTTTGGTGAGCCTGCTCCTTCCTTCTTGGAAAAAAGCCTTCCTGCTTTCCTCTAAATAGGCTCTCTCCAGGGTCCTACCCCCCTGCTTAGCCAAACTTCATTCGCTTGCAAGATAAATACGGTGTGCTTTTCCTCTCTTGCTGTTAGACTTTGCTTCAGAGCCCCTTTTAACCTGTGTAAGCCTTGGATTTGCAGGAAAAAAATCTCAGAAGCAGCATGTTCATAGGGAACATCGGCCCCCTGCAGAATGAGCTCAGACTTAAGAGGTTCATCTTTCTAGACTGTTAAACTTTTCCTCCAAAGTACGTTCACCCCAAAGAGCAGAGCAGAGAGACCATGTTATGTGCCACCCGCTTCTGGTGGAGCCCAAAGCAGTTAATACGATGTCTGCGTGTGTTTCAGCATAAAAATCCTATTTTGCTTCCCCAGTCTTTGCATAAAATACTTAATAAAGATGTATCTCATGGTTTCTTCTCTTCCCCAGGCTCATTACCCTGGTTTGAGAGGGAGAGCTAATTATAAACCCTTTATATAATAATTTTTATTTTCATTTAGTCTTTCAAACAGACAAATAAAAACCTTAGGGGACCAACTGAGGGGGAGCTTAAGGAGACTGGGGACATTTAGGAGAGGAGGAAGCTGACATTTACTGAGTGCCTGCTGGGCACCAAGTTCTATGCTTGTGGCTCCATAAGCATCATAAGATGCCTCCGTCTTTACAGACATCAGTGGCTGATGGTGCTCACTTTTCCCCATGCCTCTGGGTAGCACCCTCTCATCTGGCTCTGTACTGGGGTGTCACTCGCTTTGGCCATTTGGAGGTAAGCAAATGCGATGCAAGCAAGGGCTCGAACAAAATCTTACGCCACCAGGTTTTTGCTCTTCTAGTACCTTCACCACATCATGAGAATGAGCCCTGGCTGGCTGGAGGATGGGAGACACACGAAGTGGGGCAAAATTGCCCTGTGTAAGCCGGGGTCACCCTAGATCAGCCAGTGGCAAGTCACAGCCTAGCAGAGCCAACCCACAGACGTGAGCAGGCCAGCCCCACTGCAGACACACACGTGTGCACAGCTAAAGCGACTGAAGCCCACAGACTTACTAGCTAAATACATGTTCACCATTGCCTGCCGTGGAGGTTTTGTGGTTATTCCTTACACAGCATTATTGGGGCAATAAATAACCCATACTGCAAGGTTTTGTTACCAAACATCTTTTTATTGATAAGAAAAATGAAGCTCAGAAAGGTTAATTAATGCACCAGAGGCGGGGCCAGGACTGGGACCAGGTCCTCCTGAATGCCTTGAATTGCGCTGAATGGGGATCAGAGCCAGGCAAGGTGACATGGTAAGTTTATAATCTTTAAAGTAACAAGCTTAGGCTCCTCCTGGCCCCAATGCTGATCCTTTAAAAACATGGCCAAATAGGAAAAGAAACCTGAAAGTAGATTAGTTTTGAGGAAAGTAAAGACATTAAAAATGTATTTCTTGCATTTACTAAATTTGTTTTCCTTTTTTACATATTTTAAGCTGAAACTCACTCAAGTGTTCTTCCCTTTCTATGTATATGATATATGCCGTGAAGACTGTAAAAACATAAAAGGAACTCTTACTTTTCTTAGGCGAAGAGAATAAAAGTATTTATGTGGTTTTCTCTGTTGGCATAGATGAGCAGATTAACCACAAGTGGGAGATTCAGCAGATCTCTGTTTCCCCGACACATAAAATAGTGCGTTTGGCCCCTTTTTTGTGTTTTAGTACATTTTTGTCAACAATTTTTTATTATATAAAAAAACCCATCTCTACTCCGTACAGAAGTTTTAAAATCATTTCACAGCTGAGTGGAACCCTAAACAGAGCTATCTTAGTGTAATGAAGCAGAAAACGATTGCTTCTTAACAAGGCTGCTATATGGTGACAAACAGCTCATAAAAATCCCATCTGCCACAAAACGCCTCTATTTTAGTTGCCTTAGAATCTAAATAGTATATTTCCTATTTCTTTTCAGAAACAACAGAGGACGTATAAAGCCTTCACCACCATCAAATTATACCCTGACAAGAAAAGCACTTGGTTCCTGATGTGCTGGCGTGGTCCATTCCCGGGCCCACACGTGTCTGGCGCTGCCCTTCAGACCTGCAGGGCTTCTGACCACCCCCCCCCCCCCCCAGCGCCCGTTACCGGCTCCCGGAGGGTCGTGCAGTAACGAACGCGATGCCGCTTCTGATGCTTCAGCGTCAGAAGATGGCTTGTGTACCAACTGGCTGTAGGTTTTGTTTAGTAAAGATGAAAGACAGCTCCAGGGCTGGCAGAGACAAAGAAATGGGACTATTTGTAGAGTCACTGATCCTATGAAAACCTGCATTTTGTGGGGGGAGGCATTGCTGCCAACTTCGACTTATGGTTTTAGGTGACAACCTTATCTATCTATCTATCTGTGTGTGTATATATTTATCTACTTTATTTGGGTGGTCTTTTCAAAGTGTTTTCCCACCCGCTACGAATTCCACATACCCGTCTCAACCAAACAGCCTTCCATTTTCAAAACATTTCAGCCTAATAACTTGATAAAAGTATAAATTCCATCTATCTCTAGGTAATCTAGTATGCCTTTAAAATGCAAATATATTCTTTAGTAAAAGAAAGACGCCAACTCCTTCAGTTAGAATATAAAATATAATATTTACAAACGTATTCAAAGACATTTGCTTTTAGAAGATGGTGGGATATCTTCTTGGAAAGGGCCAATGAAAACTGATGTTTAAATACATTTAACTTTCAAGTAGAACGTTATGGAATTTTCTGGTCTGAGGATACGACGGGCTTCTGTGAACTGGCTGCGACCCAGCTCCCTGTCGTTTGATACCAGGTGGAATTTTACCTTAAAGGATGTAACTCTCTTGATTTTCATTGAGCGATTACAGTGCCACCGTCTCCGCTGTCTCTTGCGTGATTTCTTTTACCCTTTCAGCGAATCTCCGGTGTGCGTTCTGTTACGTCTTCACAACACAGAGGGAGGGCCACGGGCTAAGAGAGGTGAGGCCACACAGAGGTCACACGGCTGGTCAGTGGTGGAACCAAGGATTGATTCCAGAGCTCTTCCCATTATGTTGCATTGCCTCATGGAGCAGCAGAGGGACCAGTGCAGTAAAAGAGGGCTGAATTCGGAGTCAGGGCGCCGGGGTACTTGCCTCGACTCTGCTGACAGCTGTGTAGCTCCAGGCATGTTGCTTCGTGTTGATGGGAGTTTTGTAGCAAGTGTTGCTGGGGCTTCATCAGGCCCATAATTCTGGGATCTAACTGGACATTTGGACACGAAAAGGTGCAGACCAAAGTGAAGGACTTCAGTACTGCGTGCCATGTACATCAATTAAAATGCTCCAGTTCTTTGCCTGCTTATAATGCACAAAATATTACTCTAACACTTAAAAAATCCAAATAGTTTATCTAGTCTCCTGTTGATGGATATATAGGTTGATTCCGGTTTTTGGCTTTTCTGAATAAAGGTGCCAAGTACGTTCTTGTGGAAATCCTTTGCGGAAGTGTGCACTCATTTCTCGTCGGTTTATAAGTGGATGTGACATTTGCTCATTAAATAAGGGTTTATTGAACAGCTTCTCTGCGAGACACGTATGAAGTACTTTACTCCATTGTCTTACTTACACTTTGCAATATTTTATGATATGAACAGTATTGTGTGTATTTTAATTATTAGCAAACAAAGCCATAGAGGAGTTTAGTAAAGTTGCATAGTTTAGTAAGTCATGCCCACTCTGATCAGCTCCAAAGTCTGAGCCTTTTTCTACTGGGCTGCACTGTCTTGCTAATATGTTTTTATGTACCTGTAAACTTAAGTTGGTTTGGTTTGGGTTTTTCAAGCCAAGCCACTCAGTCTCCTTACTTGACCCTGCAATACACCTTTCTCTGCTCAAAAAAAAAAAAAAGTTGGCTTGCACATTTTATATTTTATTAGGTGAAAAAATACCTCTAGACATAACTTCAATTTTACAGGGTCATCAGAGTGTTGAATAAAATGACAACCAGTAAAAGAAGGGAGAGCACAATGCAGATAATGATTAAAATTGCCTTCTTACAATAGGCTTAGCCACTAAAGGTTTAAAAGAAGCCAAGCTGTGAAATGTGAACTTGTCGATTCTGTTTAGTAGAGTACATATTTTGATACAGAATATTTAATTCGTCTTGCCTCGCCAATTAGACTATAACTTCTAAAATTAATGTTCTGCACACTGGAAAGGAGAAAGAAGAGTTGTTAGGTGACCACAGGCTGAACACAGACGGGGAGGATCTCATTGGAAAGGAATGAGCGGGGGTAAAAGATGCTTATTTTTGCAAGAACCACCATATGTTCACAAAAATGAATCCAGCTATTCCTTATGTTATGTTTCTTGTTCTCTTTAAAAAAATAAGGAGAGGGATTTTGATCCACAGAGCTCAAATTCCCACTAAGTTTTGTCCCTTTTGCCATAAGAATCTGGCATATCCATAGACACATATGCATATTTTTTCATTTGCTTGCTTGCAGATTTTAGCTCTAATAGTTGCCGTCTTGGAGAGGAGAGCCGGCAGCTGCTGGCCTCTGTAATTTTTAATGATATAATGGGACAGGATGCATAATGTGCTGTGTCTCTTGACGGGTTCCAACCTTGGACTGTTTTCCCAATTTTCTAAAATGGAAAATGTCGTAGGCCCAGAATGCTCAAAAATAAGGCCCAAGTAAATGTCCACACAGATCACAGCCGCTCATGTGGCCGCAGCACCGGCCGCCGAGAAATCATCGTGGCTCGGAAGCCTGTGTTTTCACCCTTTGTTCAGGGACTGTCTGTGATGCATCCTTCCGGATCTCCCTTCCCGTCACTTCCATCCCCGATCTGCGCTTTCCCTCCGCCTTCCCTTTTGGTGTGTGAAGGCACATTGTTCAGTTCCCCTCGTAATGAACAGGAGGCCGTGTGGTATTAAAACCATTCTTTTTAAGAAAAGAAGGACATCAGATTTCCCTCCCAATTCCTTTGTTCTGTCTGCCGGCTCCCATTCTCGTCTGATTCTCGGTTCCACCTGCCATTTGGAATGACAGGCATGGTTGGAAGCGTTCACTCTTTTTTCAGAGGCTGCCATTATTTTGATGGGTGTCTTTGGTGGTGTGAAGATTGAGGCATCCATGGTTCGTATTCTGCTGCTTAAACCTAATGTCTTGGAGGCGAAGGAAGCGTCACGCTACCTTCCATCTTTTGTTGGCCCCCAGTATGATTAACTGCCGTATTATATCGCAATACTCTTATGCAGTATTTCTGCCAAAGTTACATGAGTGAGGCAGAAAAGTATTCAAGAGGGTAAAAATGAGGCTTCTTGGATCCAGCTTCCTGCTCTCTGTAAGTGGCAGGAGTTTCCTATGTGTGGCGGTAGTGATAGAAACTGACAGCACATGCTTCAGGTGTAAGGAAGAAGAGGGAAAACAGATCACACTGAATTAATAAAGTGAATTCCTGGCTTTGACACCTCCCCGACAGGAAGGAAACGGGACTGAATGACGCACATAGAATATAGTGGACGGTGCTGGCTACGTTCTCCCGCCCCCCAGTCTCGGGACGTCCTGGCCTCTCGCTGTGACATCTAGCACCAATTCTTGTTTCGCTCATGGTGACCTCGGGGGGAAGTCTGCAAACTCGGACGTAGATAGCAACGAGGAGGCGGCTTTTAAAGGCTGATTTTGGCTGTATAAGTAAGCAGCTGTTATCCAGATAGGAAAAAATTCAGCCTGCCTGGAGGTGCTTAGTGGCTTTAGTCTGTCTGAAGTGGATTAAACCAAGAAGTAACAGGGTCTTCTCACCGTCCCCTGCTCATGGAATCTGCCAGAAACTCTTCACCTCCACTGTTACTTACAGTGGAATCTGCCAGAAACTTGTCTTTCTTTTCCTTAATAAGCCACCCCTTTTCTCTCCAGAATGAAGACAAATAAACAGCAAGCCCAGAACTCAAATGAGTGGCTTTCATAAGAGCTTAAATCAAAGAAAGGAGGTGTCCTTTCCCGAGAGGACCGCTAAGCGGTGGGAAGACTGCACACTCTGACGCAAAACGCAGAGAGCGCAGTGCTTAAGCAAAGCCCGTGAGAGCAGCTGGTACGTTTCGCATGACATTTAGCTTCGTTTGGGCAAAATGCTGAAGCTGATGGAAATATTCAGTTTAGTTTCCATTTTTGTTTCCACAGATGAAGATGTCATCTGGTGTGCGTGCGGTTCAGACACAGGCATCGTCGGTGAGGGGTGGCACTGTGGAGACCAACCAGACCTTGGTACCAGTCAAGGTTATTTGGACGCGAGCCACAGAAACTGACTTTGGCTAAAAGGAGAATTTGTTGGAAGGATGAGGAGAGGCAGCCGAACTGGAAAATTAGGTTCAGAGCAGGAAAAGGACTGAGGGGGGCTCCAGGAATCCATGCGTGCTGCTTATGCATGAGTAGGGGCTCAGCACTCAAGCTCCCGGGAGGGGTATCTGGCTGGATCAGTATGATTATACCTTCTACTGCTTTCCCCCCAGGGTTTGCCAGCAGGGCTCCTTACTCAGCGATCTTGTTCTGCTGAACCCAGTGCAGGAGAGGTAATTCCTTAAAAAGAACACCATGGTGCTGTTATTAAAAGAAGGGAGGAACTCATGCTCATCTGCCCGAAGACATAACTGTCCAGGGCACAGTGTAATGTGCTGTTGATTTTATGCCATATTTTCTATGGCTTTTAGTTCGTGGTCTGTGTAGTGTGTCAGAAGAAAGGGAGGGGATAGGGGAGAATGGGAAAATATTTTTCTCATTGTGCATTATATAACCTGATGTGGCGTAAGCAGTGCATGTGGGCACTGGCATAAAGGGTTACACTCTCAAACCTCTGATCTGTTGCCATCAGCAAAGATGTTGAGTTTTAATCCATGGGAAGTATCCTGCCCGTGACTTTCTGCTCCATGGAGAAATCTGTCTTAGCCGGCATCCGAGTTTTAAGATTTTCTTTTTACCAAATAGAGAAATTAACATCCTCTCCCTCCTTGACAAGGATGGGGCAGGACACAAAGGGAACTGAACAGGAGGACCCCCACCCCAACCCCAGGGGCAAAGCCACAGTGTCACAGACTGAAGGGGTACAAGTCCCCGGGTGAGGGTGGTGATTAGTGTCAAGTCTGTCTTGCAAAGCATGTGGGAAGGACAATATTGACGCATACCATGGACTTACAACTGCAGAGGTAAAGACTACCCATTTTATACAAATAGTGCCAAGGCCCAGATACTAAGGTGTGACTGTCCCAGAGCAGGTCGGCAAACATCAGGAGCAGAAAAGGCTTAAGCAAAACCCCAGCAAAAAAGAAAAGAGGAGGAACCCAGAACACTTCATCCTGGAGACAGTTTATCTCAGGCAACTGTGTAAGAGTTTTTGGGGACTGAGAAAAAAGCATTAATTATACATGCATCTGTCTCTATTCTGCTTATTGTGTTTTGTTTTGCATGGATTAACTATGCAGTAAACAGCTCAAGGTGTTCATTTCATGGTGGTAGCTCAGTCTATCCCAAGTTAGCTTCGTGGTATTTCCAGGTAATTCCTGCAGGATCAGGCAAGAGCTTGGCAGATCTCCAAACGGACCCCGAGGTCTCTGCACTGTCGCTCAATGGGGTCAGAGGAAACGAGCAGCGGCAACTGCAAAACAGAATATGTTTGAGGACAGCATTGTTGAGACACAGAAAGAACAGGATTAGTGGAGCTTCTGGGGCTCTGACACAACTGGGTTTAAATCCTGGCTTTGCTGTTTACTAGCACCGTGACCTTGGAAAACTCATTCAATCTCTTGGAGCCTGACTTTCCTCATCTGAAAAACGGGTATGATGAGACAGTTGTTATCCTGTGGGGACGCTGGGAGGTCAGGCGTGTAAGGGGTCGGCACAGCTCCTGCGCGTAGTAAGAGCTCAATATATGGTAGCTGTTAGTTTTGTACAGAGTCAAGAGTCTGGTTATTCTTAGGGCAAAATAATGGGAAAGTAAATTTTGAGTAAAGCTTTGGCTGTAGAGCTGGAGGATGCTTCGGTCATTGACAGGGTACACGACAAATGTAATAAAGGAACTGTAAGCACATTAACGTGAATTCATGATCAGCGCTTTGTGAGCTCAATGCTTGAGCCGTGCGACTTGTCTGCCCCAAACTCAATGCAATCTTAGTTTGCGTCCATGACAGAATGATGTCCCAACTATAAGGTGGCATTCACTCCACTGTGCTTGGCACTCCCTAGATGATGTCTGTGGCATTCTGAGCAGTTCTGGGGGTGGAATGCATTTTAAGATGGTCGCTGACAGAACAGGTTGACAACCGGTAGAGGGTCTGGCTTTCCATGCCAAATGAGACATGTTTGGAGGAATTGGGGATGAGTTGGAGCATTTGAGACTGAAAGGAGATTTTGACTGCTGTCTTCGGAAGTTGAAAGGTTGACTGTGAAACTGCATACAGAGGTTGGAAATGAAAGAGAAGCAAGCTATGGCTGAGAATGAGGAGGCTAATAATTATAGCTGTTCTGTGTTCGGACGGCCCTCTGTGTAAGCTGACTTGGCTCCTGGAAGGTTCACACAGGCTGGGACACACTGCCCAGAGATGCTGAGGGGGACATTTTTACCTGGAGTTGGAGTTGTTCATCAGAAAACCTTGGTAGGCTGTTCCAGCTTTTTGACTCCAAAATTAAATAACCATTCTCCATGGACAGAAGGAAAAAAGTAACAGCCGTGAAGCCACAGGAATCCTTAGTGCTTCTTAAGACTAAAGGAAAATTTCCTCAGAAGAGGGCCTGCTTTCCCTGAATCTCAGGGATCAGTGTCCCCGTGTCCAGCTGGACGGTTAGGGGCTCTGAGCATCAGGGGCTCAAAGTAGAACACTTATGAGCAGAAGTGGCTACACTTTCCTCACTGCATCCTATTGACTGTCAGCCTTTTTTATTGTTACTGTTGACTTCTAAAGTCAAGAGCGTTCACGGTGTTAGGATCAAGTTTCTCGATGCTAATTGGATCAGATTTGTAAGGGGCCCTATGTCATCATGTTTAGCCAATTTCTAAATTTCTGAACAACCGTCAGATATGTCGTGTTTTTTGTTTTTTGTTTTTAATGGCTAAAGAAGAATTGGGAGAGCATACTGTCTGTGTTCTTAACTACCACGTGGTCCTGCCTGGAGAAGAGAAAGGGGAGGGTCAAGGAGCAACAGTCCTTGGGGTCAGGCAGGCATGGCCTTCTGGAGACCGTGGGCAAACTGCTCCTACGAACGCGCAGGTCCCTCATCTCTCCAGGGGGCGCTGTAATGGTGTCTACTTCATAGGTTAGTTACGAGGACTGATGAAGGCATAATAAAGTGCTCAGAGTACTGCCTAGCACACTGCAAGCCCTCAATGAACGCTGCCTACTGTAATTAACTTTCACCCATTTCTCGTGCTCTGTCATGGTAAGAGTGACACAGATGGTCCACAATTTGAATACAACTTCAAATACTTATTTTTGTTTTTAACCACCTTCTAATTATTTGGGGAGAAATCAATTCAGAATCTGGCAATCTTTCTTTACCCAGAAATATTTACTAAATACTAATTGTTTCTAGTCTTCATAGAGCTCTTCAAGTCTTTGACATCTTTATTAAATCTTAGCACTCCAAATAGTAAATGCAATATTTATTTGCAGACTTTCCTGGAGTGTAATTCCATGTATAGAGCTAAACTGCATAAAGTAATAATTGAGAATTAGTTAGAAATTATTGAAGCTACAGTGGTTACAGCCACCCTAATAATTAGTCATGTAAGCCTGAAAATAAAATGCCTTAAGAATTTCATATGCCCTTAAACACTTACAAGTGAGGAAGGAAAGCACTGAATTTCTTTAATAGCTATTGAAAAATTTGTGTCAGAAAGACCTGTCTCAAAAGACTGATAGAAAAGGGGTCCAGTGGAATCCAATTACGTTTATGTTAAAAATTTCTTGCTTCCTCTCAATAATGTAAATTACTTCTTATAAATGTTATAAAGCAGCTGTTCTTTGGCCTTAAATTCATTATGTCCTTAATTATTACAGAAGAACATATTTCACAACCAAATGGAAATTTCAAGAACTTTCACAGATTATGTTGTATTTTTAAAAATTTGATTATTATTATGCTAAAATTTCTAAGCTTCCATCAAAAAGAATGAATTATACTCAGGCCTGACTGAAACATTTATAATCAAGCAATATGAAGAATTAAAGACAAAAGTTGATTGTTGTGAAATTCCACACCCAAAGTTACTTTGCGTGAGTCATTAATATTTACAACTAAACTGTCCTTTGATTTGCATTCATCATGTACCTTGGGATTACATAAAGACTAGTTTATAAATATTCTGAAAAAGGAGAAGATGCCATAATTAAATCACAGTAATTAACTTGGATATTGGGTTACTATTTGAATGAACCACAGATTCTTACTGTGCAGGTTGATTTTCCATGGTATTCGGAAGGTTAAGATTCAGCACGTGGAAGATATATGAAAGTAACTTTTTAGAAAAATAGCTCTTTTTCAGACCTATACTCACAGTGAATGTGAACTTGTCATTAAGAAAACATAACATGCAACAAAGTTTCATATCCATTTGTTAAATATTTAAGTGGTTTCTTATGGAGCACAATGTTAATTTCTTTAGTGAGAGTTGCAAAATATTGGTCCAGTCAAGTTTCACTGATGTTTTGCTTTTTAACTGATTTTTAAAATGCAAATTTAAAAACCGGATATTGACTCATCTATCAAGAAACTGAAACAACGTATTTTAATATTTAATCTTTATCGTGTTTGGGAGTCCTTTAATCTTCAGGCAAAGCAATTTTGTTGAGACCAAATTTATTAATAATTTGATTTTTCTTCTAGACTTGAAAACCTTCTTTGTGTGCTGTTGCTATAGGGAAACTGTGTCAAGCCGCTGAAATGTATTATCGACATTCAAACTATAAACCGTAGCTGGAATTTTGATATATAGGTATTAATTTTGATCACTTCTGTGATATATTTGTATCATACTGGTGAGGGGACTTGGCAGCAGCTGAGATGGTTCCCAGAGCAGCTCCTCCGTCTCTTCCCCCCTTTTACTAGCACCTGCCTCGGCCACCTGACCTTGACGCCATGACTCCTTCCTCACTCCCACCTCCCGCCAGCAAACACAAAGCCCTTCTGCTGTCTCAGCATCTCCTGACAGCTTCCACTTCCTTCCACCTTTCCTCCTGCCGTCTTGATCTGAACCCCCATGCCCTCGCAGGGTTTCAGCAATGGCCTCCCTTTCTCCAGCCTCCATCCCTCCCAGTCCTTCCTCCTCATTGTGGCTGGAAATTTCTAAAATACGGACCTGATCACAGTGTTTTATCTACTCCTTCTCAGTTCTGAGCACCTTCAACACCCTGTAGATGGCTTAACCAACCCTCTCAGTGTCTTGGCCGTCCCACCCCCACCTAGTGTTCCCTCCACTCCAACTCAGCTGTGCGTTCCCCTCACTCCTCCAATTTTAACATAGACATTTCAGAGTAAATTCGTGTGTCTCATTCTCTGAGCAGGGCCTTACCATTCCTGTTTACCTCCTCAGTCACCTATGAAGACCCTGTGAGCTTTGGCCGACTCTCTCTCTATCCCTCTGCCCTCTTTTGTCTTCATACCCCTCCTCCCCATCCACTCTGAACCCATGATAATTTAATCATATACCTTTTTATATAATGGCATTGTCACATTATCCCCTGGCAAGGCCATGCTCCTGGAAGGCCCAGGCTTCCGCCATCTCCCCGTGTCTGCCCACACAGCCAAGTGTTGCTACATGACCGGAAGTTTGGAAAAGTGTCACTTCATGATCACCACCGTCAGTGCAGGCTGAGCCCTGGCACCCTCTCCTGCTGCTTCTCTCTGAAGCTTGATCTTTGATGTGCCCCCTGTGGACTCACATCTAGTTTCTCGAACTTGCACTGAAGACCTTGCTTCAGATTCGTTGGGAAAACAAAAATCAACAAAGGGGACCATCGTCAACCTTTCCTCCTAAACTTCCATGTCTGTATCATTTTATTCTTTTCTGAAACAATAGAAGTTTGTTTCTCCTTCCCTCAAGGACTTGTTTTTCCACATGTGCTGTGAGCCCTTATTCCTTATCAAAGCCCTTTCCTTACCAGAGACTGTTTTTAGGCTATTTCCTCTCTTTCCTATACCGTCCATCTTCCCTCTCATTTGGTTCATTTTCATTAGGTTACAAACACACCCAATGATCTCCCTTTTTAAATAAAACCTCCTGGACCCCAATGAGTTTTTGACTCCATTGAGTTTTCTTTGCTTTTCATAGCCAGACTTCTCCAAAGAGTGATTTATACACTCTCTCTCTCCAGTTTCTCATCTTCCAGGTATTACTTAATAAAATTCTCAACTGAAGAGAGGTTAAGATTGATTTCTTGAGTGGCTCCAATGTACCAGGCACTGTTCTAGTGTTTTACATGCTTTAACTTATATTATCTAAGCCCAAACAGCCCTATTAGGTAGGAAATATTAATCACTAAAATTTACAGATAAGGACACTGGGACACAGAGAGTGGTGTGCTCAAGATTTGAACCCAGGCCGTCCAGCCCCTGAGCTTGTAGTCTTAATCATGGTCCATTACTGTCTCTCTAGAAATAGAACATATGTATAAAGCCTTTTCCCAGTCCCCGGCCTCTTCCTCCACTGCCAGAGGCCACCATTATCATTATTTTGGCAAACATCCTTTCAATTTATGTTTTGACATTTTAAGGCATATATATCCAACTATAAATGATATATACAGTTTTTCATGTGTTTTCAGTATTTATGTAAATAAACATAAATTTGTTATACTTATAATTCAACCTCTTTTGTTACTCATTGTACTTTGGAGGGCTGTCATGCTGACATATAGTTCTCATTATTTTATTTTAGCTTTTCTGTAGTATTCTGTTACACATATTTATCACAATTTATCAATTTGTTCTTTTATTTGGGGACATGTAAGTTGTTTGCAGTTTTTATGACATCATAAAGGTGGATCAGTGAACACCCCACTAAGTGTTTATTTCTGCTTTCATAGCACTGTGTTCAGATCAATTTTTTTTCTATCATCAATTATTTGGACTTTGTTAACACTTCTTTTGATTTTTATTACCTGGTCAGTTTAGGTAAATGCATCATGCACCCCTGAAAAGAATACATATTTGATACCTGTGGATGAAGGAGTTCACTGTGTTCTTTCAAACTTCTACACTTGTTTAACCTTTTCTGCTTAATCTGTTACTTTCTATAAGCAATATATTAAAAAGCTATGATGTCAGGTACTTATTAATTCATAATTTTCCCCTTTGATCATTATAGGGTCTCTTCTTACCCTTGTTAATGCCTTTTTCCCTAGCTAATATTAAAATTCTACCTCATCTTTCTTTTGACTCTTAGTATTTTCCTGGTATGTAATTTTCCTTTTTCTGTTAATTTTACTTTAAAGATGTCTCTTATTAGAAGCTTATGCCTGGCTTTGTTTATGTTTTAATTTATCTTGTTTATTACCTTTTAATAGACAGATGTAGTTCACTTCCTCCAGCTGTTGTTAACGCTGTGTGTGTATGTATGTGTGCCATGGACTTGACCACGCTCCTTCCTTGTTTACTCCCTCCCCTGCTCTTTTCTGCCGTTTGTAGTGTGATTCCGGTTTCTTTATTCCTTTCTCTCCATTTGCTGTTTTGGAAGTCATATATTCTGTTTTTACACTTGTTTTCCTTAAATTTGATATTTATCCTTAACTTTATAATATTTAAAGCTAATCAGTATCTCTATTTTCCTCTGGAACAATTTTGACGGGGGGGTTAGAAAGTTTTCACTCCATTCCTTAGCTTCCCCCAACAATCATACTCCATTTAAGTTTTGTTTGTTACGTTAGTTCAATCTTGTTTTTTATACTCTGCTTAAATTAGTCAGTTATTATTATAAATAAGTCAGGGCTTGCTTATATTTTCCCACATCTTCATAAAAATTTTTTTCTCAATATTGCTTCATTCTCTTTTTTTCCTTCCTTCTGGCCTTAATTTCCTTTTTGCTGAAATACATCCTTTTGTAGTTCTCTCATAGAAGGTCCTGAATACAAATGCTCTCAGCCTCTAATATTCTGAAAATGATTTTATTGTGCATTAACTCCTTTGTCCTAATTTAGACGAGAATAGCACTTTAGGTTGAGTTAATTTCTGTGAGTTCTTTTACACTATTATTTCCCATTTTCCCCTGGCATCTATTCTTGCAGATTCTCAGTCTAATTATCATTTCATAAGCTGTTTCTTTAGATTCCTCTTAACATCTTTTTTTTAAATATCTTTCAACTACTGCAGTGCCAAAAAGAAATTTCTAATTGTAAAGTTTCCTTTGTTCTTTTTTCTTTTCTTAAAAAGTGTAACTGACTTAATATAATAGTTTCAGATGTACAACATCGTGTTATGATATTTTTATACATTACAAAATAATCACCATGAGAAGTCTAGTTACCATCTGTCATCATACAAAGTTATTACAATATTATTGACTATATTCCCCAGGCTGTGATTTATTTATTTTATAACTGGAAGTTCGTACTTAATCTTCCTCACTCATTTCACACATCCCCCCAACCGCTTCCCCTTTGGCAACCACCAGTTAGTTCTCTGTATCTGTGAGTCTGTTTCTGTTTTGATATGTTTGTTTGTCTGTTTCGGTTTTAGATACCACATGTAAGTGAAGTCAACGGCATTTGTCTTTCTCTGCCTCCCTTAACTCACTTAGCATAATACCCTCTAGGTCTGTCCATGCTTTTGCAAATGGATAGATTTTATTTTTTCTTTTATGGCTGAGTAATATTCCATTGCATAGATAGATAGATAGATAGGTAGGCAGACCGTATCTTCTTTATCCATTTATCTATCGATGGACACTTAGGTGGTTTCAATATGTTGGCTATTGTAAATAATGCCACAGTGAACATAGGAGTGCATATATCTTTTTGAATTAGTGTTTTCATTTTCTTTGGGTAAATACCCAGAAGTGGAATTGCTGGATCATATGGTAGTTCTATTTTTAATTTTTTGAGGGATCTCCATATTGTTTTCCACAGTAGTTGTAGCAATTTACAATTCCACAAACAGTGCGAGGGTTCCCTTTTCTCCACAACCTTGCCAATTCTTGTTATTTCTTGTTTTTTTGATAATAGACATTTTGACAGGTGTGAAGTGATATCCCATTGTGTTTTTGACTTGCATTTCCCTGATGATTAGTGATGCTGAGCATCTTTTCATGTGCCTGTTGGCCATCTGTATGTGTTCTTTGGAAAAATGTCTATTCAGGTCCTCAATCCATCTTTAATAGGCTTTTAAAATGTTGAGTCCTTTGTGTATTTTGGATGCTAACCTCTTATTAGATATATTGTTTGCAAATATCTTCTCCCATTCAGTTGGCTGCCTTTTCATTTTGTGGATAGTTTCCTTCACTGTGCAAAAGCTTTTTAGTTGGATTTAGTCCCACTTGTTTATTTTTGCTTTTGTTTTCCTTGCCTGAGGAGACGTGTCCAAAAAAACTTTTCTGAGACTGAAGCCAAAGAGCACATACTGCTTATGTTTTCTTCTAGAGGTTTTATGGTTTTAGGTCTTACATTTAAATCTTTAATCCATTTTGAGTTTAATTTTGTGTGTGGTGTGAGACAGCAGTCCAGTTTGATTCTTTTACATGAAGCCGTCCAGTTTTCCCAACACTGTTTATTGAAGAGGCTGTCTTTTCCCCCATTATATATTCTTGCCTCCTTTGTTATAGATTAGTTGACCACATAAGTGTGGGATCATTTCTGGGCTCTGTGTTCTGTTCCGTTGCTCTGTGGGTCTGCTTTTGTGCCTGTGCCATAGTGCTTTGATTACTGTAGCTCTGTAGTAATAGATTACTGTAGCATAGTTTGTAATCAGGGACTATGAATCTTCCAGCTTTCTTCTTCGTTTTCAAGGTTGTTTTGGCTATTTGGGATGTCATGGGCTTTCACACCAATTTTAGATTTGTTGTACTTCTGTGAAAAATGCCACTGGTATTTTGATAGAAACTACATTGAATCTGTAGATTGCTGTAGGTTGTATGGTCATTTTAACAATATTAATCTTCCAATACGTGAACATGGAATATTTTTCCAGTTGTTTGTATCATCTTCAATTCTCTCATCAATGTCTTAGGGTTTTTTGAGTACAATTTTTTCCCTCCTTTATTAGGTTTAGTCCCAGTTATTTTATTCTTTTTGGTAAAATTGTAAATGGGATTGGTTTCTTCATTTCTCTTTCTGATAGTTCATTGTTAGTGCATAGAAATGCAACTTATTTCTGTATGCTAACTTTACTGAATTTATTAGTTCTAATAGATTTTGGTGGCATCTTGAGGATTTTCTATATATAATGTCATCTGCAAACAGTGACAGTTGTATGTCTCTCTTTCCAAGTTAGATTCTTTTTATTTCTTCTTCTTGCCTTATTACTGTGTGGTTAGGACTCCCAATACTATGTTGAATAAAAGTGGTGAGAGTGGGCATCCTTGTCTTGTTTCTGATCTTAGAGGAGAAACTTTCAGCTTTTCACCATTGAGTCTGATGTTAGCTGTGGGCGCGTCACACGTGGCCTTTCGTGTGTTGAGGAGAATTCCCGCCACGCCCACTTGGGTGAGAATTTACATCACAGATGAGTGTTGAATTCTGTCAAATGCTTCTTCTGCATCTATTGAGAAGATTATATGATTTTTGATCTTTGATTTGTTAATGTGTATGTCACATTGATTGCTTTGCAGTTATTGAACTATGTGCATCCCTGGGGCTAATCTCCACTTGACCATGGTGTGTGGTTCTTTTGATGTATTGTTGAATTTGGTTTGTCAATATTTTGCTGAGGATTTTTGCATTTATGTTGATCAGTGATATTGGCATATAATTTTCTCTTTTTTTGTGGTGTCTTTGCTTCATTTCGGTATCAGGGTGATGCTGGCTTTGTAGAATGAATTCAGAAACATTCCTTCCTCTTTAATTTTTTGGAATAATTTAAGAAAATAAGCATTAACTCTTTTTTAAATGTTTGGTAGAATTTACCTGTGAAACTGTCTGGTCCTGTACTTTTGTTTGTTTTAATTTTTTTTAATTAATTGATTTTTAAATTTTATTACTGATAATCATTTTGTACATATTTTCTGTTTCTTCCCAATTCAGTTTTGGGAGATTGTACATTTTTAAGAATTTGTCCATTTCCTCTAGATTGCCCATTTTATTGGTGTATAATTGTTTGTAGTAATTTCTTATGATCCTTTGTGTTACTGTGATGTTGATTTAACATTTCTCATTTCTGATTTTATTTATTTGAGCCCTCTCTTTTTTTCTTAATGAATCTGTTTAAAGCTTTATCAGTATTGTGTATCTTGTCAAAGAATCAGCTCTTAGTTTGATCATTTCTGTTTATTTTTAGTCTCTATTTCATTATTTCTGCTCTGATGTTTATTATTTCTTTCCCTCTACCAACTCCTCTGTTAGATGTTGGAGATATAACTGTGAGCAAAGACACAAATAGCTGCTACCTTTGTAGAGCTTTCAGTCTTGTGAGGAATACAAGCAACTGCAAAGTAATGTAAGTGTTTTATTGAGGAAGTGCAGGGTGCTATGGGAGCTCACAGAATGGAAACCATCGCCAATCTTGGTATTGGTGGGAAGGGTCAGACAGCGCCTTCTGGAGGAAGTGACATTGCAGATGAAGCCTGTTGGATCAATAGGAACTTGCCAGATAAAATGTGAAGGGAAAAGTATGTTGAAGATAGAGGTAACAGTATACACACGAGTCGGAGGTGCAATTGAGGAACTTAAAGGAGTTCGTTGAAGCTAGAACGTGAAGTGTAAAGGTGAGGAGGGGTGAGAGGTAAGTTTGGAGAGGTATCAGTCATGCAGTACCTTGAACTGTGTTAAAAAAATTGACCTATTTTTCACAGAACAGTGAAGAGGATTGAATGATTTTTCAGGAGGTAATGGGTATGATTATATTTGTGTTAAAAGTCTCTGAGGATAAGCTCGATGGCTAAAGACAGGAGATTTCTGCTCAAAAATGGGCAAGATATTATAGGATGAATAATAGGGCAATAAGCATTATCCTCAGGTGGCTAATACAATTTAAAATGCTTACTTAAAATATAGTTATTCACTGGTATTACGTAGAAGTAATAGATTCACTGAAATAAATGAAATTCCGATCTTCATGGACTCCTTCGTTGGGAATAAGCTTGGAGGAAGGGAGAAAGAAGTAGAAGAAGCAGGGAACAAAGAGAGAGACGTTCATAATTTATCCACATGTGAATTTTGGCTCATAACGGGTGACTGCTCAGATTTCAGGTCCCAGGTTAAATGTCTTGCTTCAGCACAGCATCTTTATAGTTTGAAGCATGTGGATAACCAACATTTAGTTGTACTGATAAAGATTAGTCTCTGTCAACCCAGTGAAACACGAGGGCAAGTCATCTATGACTAGAAGGTTTTGTACTAACCACCTGCATCCCGTGATTATCATCCCTGTCTCCAAGCTACCCTGGCTGTCTCAGGGTGGCGGTGGCAGGTAGAGAGAACAGTGGAGGAGCACCGGGGTGGCACCGCTCGCGGTAAGGGACCTGGCTAGAGTGGTGAGGGGAGGTGATGTTGGTGGCGGTAGCAACGCAGGAGAAAATTCCCAAGCAGTGATAGGCTTGGAGGGATGTTCTTGATGAGCTGAAAAATTCTGTATCACTTTATAGTTACATGATGCTTTATAGTTTGAATGTCCTTTCTTATTTACTACTTATTTGAATGTCACAGTGACACTTTGACAGATAGGATTATCTCCATTTCCCTGGTGAGGAAACTAAGATTTCAGCTATGCAAGTGATTTGCCTTAATCCCACAGTTGTGAATGACGGTGTGGGGATTATGTCTTATTCTTTTCTTCATTTTTACCTCGAGAGAGTTTATCTCCATCTTTTTTTTTTTAATTGAAGTATAGTTGATGTACAATTTTATATAAGTTTCAGGTGTACAATATGGTGATTCACAATTTTTAAAGGTTATTCTCCATTTACAGTTATTATAAAATATTGGCTGTTATCTCCATTTTAAAATCTGCTCATAGTCTTTACTCAGATTAACCATATTTGATTAAAGGATCTTGAAAGAAAAACAGAAAGAAAATTACTTTACAAATTTTCATTGTAAGGGAATGAAGCATTCTGCCTAAGCTAATCATCCAAATAAAGGCATTAGAAAATCATTTTAAAGGAAATTTTCCAAATATGCATTTTATCACTTCCTGGTTAATTTATCCTTTTATCTGTGGGGACACAGTGCCCAGCAGATAGAAGGAACTCAGTGAATATCGTCATCGTAAACAACTGCTGTTGTACACCAAGGTCTCCCTGCTGAGATTGCAAGCCTTTCTGCTGAATAACTTCAAGTGACTGTGTTTTTATCTGCTTACTTGTCTCTGTGTTTGCTCTTTTGTTAAGTTGTTACCTGTTACATCTTTGCATTTATAGCAGTATTCCTCAATCCCCTACTGATTTGCTATTTCCAATCTTCTGTGGTCTAGGAAACCAAGTATTCAAATTTCTTGTAAGTAAACCTGCAACACGAATGAATGGGGTCCAAGTAAGAGCCCAGGTGTCTATTCTGCGGTTACAGGGCGTGGATTTATGATAAGCACAGGAAAGGACTCCTTGCCCTGGAGTCTTAAGCTCCTGGATCCACCTTCCCAAAAGTGGCCAAAGCAACGCGTCTGAAATGGAGGTTTGCACATGTCACCTCTGTTACTAAACACCTCTGGTGGCATCCTGTGACCTTTCTGATCAGAGTGAACTCTCTTATTTGCCATTCGAAGGCTTTGATGACTTTCCCTCTCCTCCTCTTTATCTTGTCACCTCGTTCCCCCAGGCCAGCTTATGCTTCACTTAAGCTAAATTGTATGCAAACCGTCTATAGCAGTGACCTGCTAGCTCCTGATGTATCTTTCAAGCTATTTATTTATTTATTTATTTATTTATTTATTTATTTATTTATTTTTGATAGAGGGACTGAGGATGGAACCCAGGACCCCATGCATGCTAAGCATATGCTCTACCACTGAGCTATACCCTCCCCACCATTTGATATTTTTAAAAATGAATTTCCGATCACAATGATTTATTTTTGCTATGTCTTTGAGTAGTTCTTGTTACTGTCCTTCCTTCTAGCATTATTTATTATTTTAACTTACTTTATTTCCTCTGCTTTTACTGTGCTTGCTGCTCTCATTCTGAACGAGTTTAAAATTTTTGCCTGAGTGTTAGGATGTGGTGATCCAATAAAAGACTCACTCAAATTAGGTCTTGGTATTCAGGCTCCCTGATGGATGCTTAATATGCTGGGTCTGGTTTCTCCTCCGGGGCTGAAGGTTTGGGACCAGAACGTGAGATAAACTTAACCCTAAATTATGTGCTGTCAGTATATTTTAATCAGAAGCCTAAAATCCCTGCAGACTTTGCTTCTGCAAGTCACCGATTTCGAACTCTGTCGCTGTGTTTGATTGCTCATGTAATATTAAATCCTAGCTGAGCCTTAATTTCAAGAAATAGGAACCAAACTCTGTAAATGAAGATTTCAAGAACTGCTGAACTATGGAAACTCATTTCTTTACAGCTGCTGTAATATACAAATAATGAGCGGTTTCTGATAGATGTTTTTGAATTCACTGGTCATATTTAAAAAATGGACAGGAGTTGGTCGTGGTCAGTATACTATTCCACACACTCCATTTATTTCATGATTCTCCATCTGCATGTCTGCTAGGCATCTCAAACATAATGCCAAAACTTCATTTTCACCTTTCCGCCCCCAACCTATTCTCCACAAGTCTTACATCTTAACAGGATCATCAGCCGCCACCCATTACTCCAGCCCCAAACTTGGAAGTCATTTTCAATTTCTTCCTTTCCTTCAGCTCCCATAAGCAATCCATCAGCAAGTTCTATTGTTTCAATCTCCCCCGCCAAAAAAAGTATATGTTCTCAGTCTTTCTTTCCAGCTCCTCCGCCACAGCCTTGGAGCCAGTCGGCACCACTCCTCTCCCGCCTGCTGCCTCGGCCCTCTCTGCAGCTGCTCTTCTGCTTCCCCGGGGCCGTCTGGCTGCGAAGTGTGTGTTTCTCACCACCACAGTTGGCTGCCTGCTGTCTGCTTCTCCCTGATCTTAGAACGAAATGCAAACTCCTTCCCAAGCCATTGCCCTTGGCACCATGGCGCTCTCTAGAAGCCCTGTGAGAACTTTAGTGAGGTTGGGCATGTGAGTGGAAGACTGCTGAGGGAGGAAGAGTGGGGGGTGGTGAGAAACTGTGGCTGGCAAGCCATCTTTTGGGGAATTTTGATGTGAAGAGGAGGAGAGAGCGAGGGGCGCAGTAAGAGAGGTCAGAAGGGATGAAAGAGTGGTTTTTGTTTATTTTTTGAGAAAAAGGAGACTTGAGCAATTTCATATAGGGAGGGAGGTGGAATAGAAAAAGTTGAAATATGGGGTGCAAGAGATGAACTGGCAAAACCTCTGAAGGGGCAAGGAGAGGTGGGTGGTTTAATCTTAGACTCTGCACTAGTAATCTGCTGCTGTGTAACAAATTACCTTAAAATGCAGCAGCTTATATGAGAGACATTTATCATCTCACAGTTTCTGGGGTGTAGGAATCTGGGAGCTGCCTAGCTGGTGGTTCTGGCTCAAGATCTCTCGGGAGATTGCACTTGAGCTGGTGGCCAGAGCTACCGTCTCTGAAGATTTGACTAGAGCTGGAGCAGCTGCTTCCATGCTGCTGGCAAGAAGCTTACGTTCCTCACCACGTGGGCCTCCCCACAGAGTGCTTGTGACAAGCTTTCACGTAGGGCAAGTGATCCGAGACAGAAAGGAAGTAAAAGCCCAAATAGAAGCTGCCATGCCTTTTGTAACCTAGTGTTGGAGTAAAGCCATCACTTACCACCCCTTCTGTTCATAGAGATGAATCCTGGTACAACGTGGGAGGAGCTACAAAAGGGTGTGGGTACCAGGAGGCAGGGGTCATTGGGGTTCGTCTTAGAGGTGTGCTGCCACAGAACCCAAAAAGACTGGTTTGCTCTGTGAAAAAGAAGAAAAAGGGGAAGAGATTGAGAGAGAGGCTGACCTGTGGCTTGAGTTCTCTCAGTGAAGCTGGGGGCGAAGTCTTCTTCTGAGAGTGAAAGAGGGGGAAAAGGGAGTTTGGAAAGAGAAGCTGAGGTTTGGAATCACCACTCGGGAGAACGGGAGAGGTCCAGCAATCTGTGTTTTGACAACCTCTTTAGGTGATTTTGATACCCTCTAAAGTTTGGAAGATATTCGAATAATAATAAAACAAAGACAAAACCGAAAACTAGATAGGAGGATCCTTCACTCTTTGGATTTTAGTTTCTACTTCAGAATTACTGACGAAAGCTATTTTCTTTTCATTTTGTCACAAATAGCTCAGTGAAAACAATATAAAATCAGAAGATCGCTTGGTAAACTGACCAGTTTGATTTTTCTCTATTGAAGTTCTGTTTAAAACTTCATATATCATACATTTTATAACGTGTTTTTCCTCTAATTAAATAAATGTTTATTGAGCACCTACTGCTTTTCCTTCCTCCTCAGATTCACTGAATGTGAAGCTACACATGGATCAATTTCCTCTGAGAGAAATCTAGGAACATGTTGACTGAACCCTACACAATGGGCAGCTGAGGAAATACCCACGTTGAACCAGGTAAGAAAGGCTGAGACACTCTCTCACCAGCAACGCCCCCTGCAGGCACGGTGCCTTGCAGTCAGGAGGGAACCAGCCAGTCCCCCTGAGGCCTCAAGGGTTTGGACCACGTGTACAGTGCCCCAACTTTTATGTGCCAGCTACTGCTACGGGGTTTACCTGAGTGCTTTGAACTTGTTACCGTTCATTTTACATGTGAACTATTCTTAGTTGAGAGGACCGATCCCTGACTTTTCCCCTTAAGCACGCTACTTGGCAGGGGTAGCGTTCTGGAATGAAGTGCGGAATTAGAGCCCGCTGCAACCACACTGGGTTTGCTGCTGAATGTCAGCTGCTCGCATTACTGATCCTGCAGGGCTGCATGTGGGTTTGCATAGACGATACCTGTGTGTGAACCAGATTCTACATACATGACTTTAAAGGACCCTAACCCCGCTTATCTGCTTGGCTTCAATGCTTTCCCCTACCCGTGATACTATTATTAGCTTGAGACAACCCAGTGTTCTTGAACTTAGTCCAGACATTTTGCAGAACTTTTTAATTTTTTGCAAATTTGCATGATTAGTCAGACCTACTGGACCTGGAGCGGATATGGCAAATTCAGTGCTTCAGGAAAGCCAGGAAATGCCAAATTTCAATCTCCTTATCATCAGAGGAAATGGGGATGGGCTGAACAGTGGTGAGGGAGAGAGACATGAACGATGGAATCAGAATTTAAAATTCACAGCATGAGTCTGAATATTAGGGAATAACTTATACGTTGACCCTGCTGATGTTTACCAGAGAGAAGCATTCAATATGCATTTCATAAAATATTAGAAATCAGGTAGGATTTCTATTTCTATTTCTCTCCAGATTTATAATGCAACATATAATAAGTTTCTTATTTATAACGGCTCTAAGAAGTGATCATAAGGGATCAGCAAATGTTAAAACTAGTTTAGTGGATTTCATATGGCATTTTTCTTTCTCTTTCTGGCTTACTTTGCTTAGAATGACATTCTCACTTACATGTAGGATCTAAAAAAAAAAAAGAAGACAAATGAACTTAAATATAAAACAGAAACAGACTCACAGACATAGAATACAGACTTGTGGTTGCCAGGGGAGGTGGGTGGGAAGGGACAGACTGGGAGTTTGAGATCTGTAGATACTGACAGGTAGATATAGAATAGATAAACAAGTTTATGCTGTATAGCACAGGGAAATATATCCAAGATCTTGTAGTAGCTCACGGTGAAAAAGAATATGAAAATGAATATATATGTTCACGTATGACTGAAAAATTGTGCTGTACATCAGAAATTGACACAACATTGTAAACTGGCTATAACTCAATAAAAAAAAAAGATGATAGAAAAATGGGGGAAAAAAACTAGTTTAGTGGAAAGTTAGCCAGCTTTCATTATAGAGATATTTTACATATCTTTAGCTCAAGAATGTGTTGAATTCTTGGTTCACAGTTCTTATTTAAGTAGACACATAAAAAAGCCATGTTGCCTGTGGCATGCAAGTAGAATATTGATAGCATTTATTTGTGGTTTCTGCCTGTTTGTTTTTTTTTTTCTTTTCTGTTTCCTCTATCGTTTTTAAAGACTAAGAGATGATTTAAGGATTGTGGAAGTTGTCCTAAATCATTTGCTGGTGAAACATTACTATTCTTGTAATTTTAGTTTTTGTTCTTCTGTTGACAACTTGGTACTGTAAATAAACTGACACTGATAAATTTTATAATTTTATATTTAAATTGACTATCAGAATTTAGATAAATTTGGAATATTTCATAATCATATTTTTATTTTTATATTTATGCTGTTAGCTATATTGTTTGGTGATTTCTTTCATCAAAACTTTCTTGTTCTGTGTACCTTAGCCTAATTCTTGGTCAGTTGACAGTAATACAGTATAATAAACAATTCTAATTTATGTTACTCCGTTAAAGGCCAGAAATTGCTTCTTATTCATCTGAGGCATCCGGTAGCATATGATTTGTTAATATTTTTCAAGATAAAATAACCTGGTTTTGTTGGATAATCCAAAGGATGTCTGCAGTAGGATTTTACAGACCAGTAGAAATGCAAGCTTGTAACACTGCCGATTGATTTAGGATATGTTTCTGTGCAGTGTAATCTCTCTAAGATTATAATATAATAAAGACTATTGTTTACAATAATAGCTATTCTTAGAAACATATTTGATAAATTGTTAGACATTATATAATCAATCCAGTGCCTTTTTTTTTTTTCCTCGCATGTGATGAACCAGACATCTAGGGAGATTAAAATGCCTTGCCCAAGTTTGGACAGCGCATTGGTATGAGAACCGAATCAGCAAAATGCTGAGTTTTCCTTCATTCTGTTTCCGGACAGTGTTCTTACATCTATGGGTTGATATTTTTCATCAGGTGTGGAAAGTTTGTGCTATTATGTTTTAACATTGTTTCTGCCCTTTCCCCTCCTTTCTTTCTGGGACTCCAACGAAATGCACGTTGAATATACGTATTCTCTCTGCTTCGTACACTTGCTTCTGCGTTTTCTATTCTTTTGTCTTCTGTGCTTTATTCTGGTTAGTTTCTTCTGACTTTTATTGCAGTTCACTAATTTTTGTTTGATTGTATCTAATAGGCTACTAAATCTGTTAGTTCATAATTTTGGTTATTGTTTAAATCTTTGCTGTATTCTCTGAGTTTCTTTCTGCTGAAAATGAAATTTTGTCTCTTAGCTCCTTGAACATGGCAAGCAGGTTTACTTTAAAAACTCTGATATCTGGAGCTTCTGTACATCTGTTTCACTCCGTTGTTTTTGCTGGGTTTTGTTCATGTGGTCTCCTAGCTTTGCATGTCTGGTCATCTTTGATTGTATGTACCCCAGGAGGGCTGGCTTACTTACAATTTTCCCTTATGCATACGGTGCAGGTCTTTGGAATTCCAGCCCAAGACACTACGGATTTATCTGAACTCAGCAGATCTGGACTCCTGATTTATCCCACTAGGTGAAGAGACTGTCGACAGTTCTGGGTTGCATTCAGCAGCCTCTTCTGGAATTTGTCCTCAGGCAAAAGTTGATCCAAAGGAAAAGCTCACTTCTTTACATTTACATGCTTTCCAAGATCGGAGTTCAGTTATTCTTCACTGTTTTGTCAAGTCTCTGATGCCTTCAAGCCAATGTTTTTATACTTGATTCAGCTTTTTATTGTCCTCAGCAAAGGGGTTGGTTTTAACTACTGAGTTCTCCATTACTAGAACTAAAAGTGGCCTTTCCTTTCCTTTATTTTAAAAAAGATTTATAATTTTCAAATATCATAATTACAAAAAATTTAAATGCCTAAAAACAGAAGAATAGAAACTCTCTCATAAACTCACTCCTTAATTGTATTTTTGTCAATTGCCTCCCAATCTGTTCTCAGTAAGTTTTACATGATATTGTTTATATTATATTGCATTCTGTATGTATATTTTTATATCTTTTAAAAACTTAATATATACCATATGCATTGCATGCTATTATGCAGTATATTTAAATTACCATTTTGCTTAACTACATGGTCTATTCATTAGATATATTACTTCAGTTTGTGGAATCATTGTTTTATGTTTTGTCGTTTAGGTTTTATTCAGTTTTCACTGTTGTAAATAATACATTAGTAAACATTTATGCTCAAATAATTTTGTCTCAAAATTAGAATTATTAATTAGGATACATTCTTAGAAGTTGATTTGCTGGGTCAAGGGAATGAATATTTTTAAGGCTCCTGGAACATATCACTGAATTACCTTTCTTTTTTTTTAACATTTTTTATTGATTTATAATAATTTTACAATGTTGTGTCAAATTCCAGTGTTCAGCACAATTTTTCAGTCATACATGGACATATACACACTCATTGTCACATTTTTTTCTCTGTGAGCTACCATAAGATCTTGTGTATATTTCCCTGTGCTATACAGTATAATCTTGTTTATCTATTCTACATTTTGAAATCCCAGTCTATCCCTTCCCACCCCCTACCCCCTTGGCAACCACAAGTTTGTATTCTATGTCTATGAGTCTGTTTCTGTTTTGTATTTCTCTTTTGTTTATTTTGTTTGTTTGTTTTTGTTTTTTTCAGATTCCACATATGAGCGATCTCATATGGTATTTTTCTTTCTCTTTCTGGCTTACTTCACTTAGAATGACATTCTCCAGGAGCATCCATGTTGCTGCAAATGGTGTTATGTTGTCCGTGTTTATGGCTGAGTAGTATTCCATCGTATAAATATACCACCTCTTCTTTATCCAGTCATCCGTTGATGGACATTTAGGCTGTCTCCATGTCTTGGCTATTGTAGATAGTGCTGCTATGAACACTGGGATACAGGTGTCTTTTTGAAGTAGGGTTCCTTCTGGATATAAGCCCAGGAGCAGGATTCCTGGGTCATACAGTAAGTCTATTCCTAGGCTTTTGAGGAATCTCTGTACTGTTTTCCACAGTGGCTGCACCAAACTGCATTCCCACCAGCAGTGTAGGAGGGTCCCCTTTCTCCACAGCCTCTCCAGCATTTGTCATTTGTGGATTTTTGAATGATGGCCATTCTGACTGGTGTGAGGTGATACCTCATTATAGTTTTGATTTGCATTTCTCTGATAATTAGTGATATGGAGCATATTTTCACGTGCCTGTTGATCATTTGTATTTCTTCCTTGGAGAATTGCTTGTTTGGGTCTCTGCCCATTTTTGGATTGGGTTGTTTATTTTCTTCTTATTGAGTCGTATGAGCTGCTTATATATTCTGGAGATCAAGCCTTTGTCAGTTTCATTTCCAAAAATGTTCTCCCATTCCATAGGTTGTCATTTTGTTTTTCTTATGGTTTCCTTTGCTGTGCAGAAGCTTGTAAGTTTCATTAGGTCCCATTTGTTTATTCTTGCTTTTATTTCTATTGCTTGGGTAGACTGCCCTAGGAGAACGTTTTTGAGATGTATGTGAGATAATGTTTTGCCTATATTTTCTTCTAGGAGGTTTATTTTGTCTTGTCTTATGTGTAAGTCTTTGATCCATTTTGAGTTTATTTTTGTATATGGTGTAAGGGAGTGTTCTAGCTTCACTGATTTACATGCTGCTGTCCAGTTTTCCCAACATCATTTGCTGAAGAGACTGTCTATTCCATTGTATACACTCTTGCCTCCTTTGTCGAAGATTAGTTGACCAAAAGTTTGTGGGTTCATTTCTGGGCTCTCTATTCTGTTCCATTGGTCTATATGTCTGTTTTTGTACCAATACCATGCTGTCTTGATGACTATAGCTCTATAGTATTGTCTGAAGTCTGGGAGAGTTATTCCTCCAGCCTCTTTCTTTTTCTTGAATGACCTTTCTTAAGACATAGATATAAGAACCTTTTACTCCATCTCCATGTTCCCACTCCTTTGCCATATTGTTTTTGGGCCAAATTTGTTTTTAACATTCATGTCAAAATAAACATTGCCTTTAGGATAGTCTAATATAATTAAGAATGATATTGAAAAACTATTTTAATTTTTAACTACACTGTGAGGATGACCATAAATGTTTTTTCTTAGTAAGACGGGAATCAGTTGGATGTTATAGCTTTTTGCAATGACAGTTTAGTGATGACCCTCTGGATACTATTTTATTAAAAATTTTTTTTGTTTTCACATTCTTTTTCTTTATAGGTTACTACAAGATACTGAATATAGTTCCCTGTGCCGTACAGAAGAAACTTGTTGTTTATCTGTTTTATATGTAGTAAGTATTTGCAAATCTCAAGCTCCCAATTTATCCCTTCCTACTCCCTTTGCCCCCGTAACCATAAGTTTGTTTACTGTAACTGTAATTCTGTTCCTATTTTGTAGATAAATTCATTTGTGTCTTTTTTTTTTTTTTGAGATTCAACAGTTGAGTGATATTTTATGGTATTTTCTTTATTTCTGGCTTACTTCACTTAGAATGATGGGATTATGGATCATATGGTAAGTCTTTTAGTTTTTTGAGGAATCTCCATACTGTTTTCTGTGGCGGCTGCACCAAAACTACATTCTCCCGAACAGTGTAGGAGGCTTTTCTCCACAGTCTCTCCAGCATTTGTCATTTGTGGACTTTTTAATGATGGCCATTCTGACTGTGTGAGATGATACCTCATTGTAGTTTTGATTTGCATTTCTCTGACAATTAGCAATATTGAGCATTTTTTCATGTGTCTGTTGGTCATTTGTATGTCTTCACTGGAGAGTTGCTTGTTTAGGTCTTCTGCCCATTTTTTGGATTGGGTTGCTTGTTTTTTTCGTATTAAGTTGTATGAGCTGCTTATAAATTCTGGAAATTAAGCCCTTGTCAGTGTCATCATTTGCAAATATTTTCTCCTGCTCCATAAGTTATTGCTATTGTTTTGCTTATGGTTTCCTTTGCTGTGGAAAAACTTATAAGTTTAATTAGGTCCCATTTGTTTATTTTTGCTCTTATTTCTATTCCCTGGGTAGACTGCCCTAGGAGGACATTGCTAAGATTTATGTCAGAAAGTGTTCTGCCTATGTTTTCTTCTAGGAGGTTTATAGTGTTTTATATTTTATGTCTATAAGCCATTTTGAGTTTATTTTTGTGTGTGGTGTGAGGGAGTCTTCTAACTTCATTGATTTACATGCTGCTGTCCAGTTTTCCCAACGCCACTTGCTGAAGAGGCTATTTTTTTTTTCCATTGTATATTCTTGCCTTCTTTATCAAAATTAATTGACTGTAAGTGTGTGGGTTTATTTCTGGGCTCTCTGTTCTGTTCCATTGATCCATATGTCTGTTTTTTTGCCAATACCACGCTGTTTGATACTGTTTTAGATGCTACATTGATTCGCATCTAGTAGAATTGACTTTGATTTTGACAAATTTCAGAATTCCAATTTTCTTTTAGAAATAATTGTTATGTTTTTGTATTTCCACATTTTTGGCTATTTTGCTTGACTGAACTGAGTAAAACAGGAGATCTTCTCTGTCTGTCTTAGCCATGTGATGGTAGAGGAATCATTTCTTCTCTCTGATCCTTAGTTTCCTCCTTTGTAAAATTGAGATAAACTGAGGTACCTTGTGCTTATAAGTATCTGGTGTTACTTAATGTGGGAAAATCATTAAACTTTCTTCTGACCATGTTTAAGGTGAAAAAAACCTGTTAAATATCTTAACAGCAACAATAACAAAGTATCTTAAGTATTGTGAAATATCTTACGCTCTTAGGATGACTTATTAGGATAAATGCAGGTTCGGGCATGTTAATTATTAAAGTGAATAATATAAAGATTTTGTGCAGAATTTGATGACAATATCCAGAAGTCATGACATTTCTGTTTGATGTGCTGGGTCTAATTTATATGTAAATATAGGCCCTGTAGTATGACCTAGACATTTGAGGACTGTTTTAATGGTTTATTCTGGGAAACCAGTGTATTTCTCTACTTGAACATTATGCTTGAAAGCACTCTGTAAAGGGTATTTTAATATGTACATTTTGAAAAATACAAAGAAGAGGCACAGCTTGGAAACTCTCTGGTCCAAATACGTTCTAAAAATATTGAGATGTGTAAGTATAATTAATTTTCGGTCAAGTCACTTTTGTGCCTATTCTGGAGTTTACAGGACAATGGTCAGCTAGAGGAACAGCAGAGGTCTGTGTTCCTTTGCCCTTTGCCTACCAAGTGAGTTTACAATTCTACACCCTGATTCCACAGTGTCTTGGGGTATGCTGAAGACATTCAGCTGAATTCTGGCCAATTTAAAACAGGAAAATAAAAAAGTAAATTAATAGAGCTTGTCAGACCCCTTGAGCAGACCCTCACATGCCTCCAAATGTAAAGCTTCAGCTCCGCCGTGCAGTATGACATTTTACCTCGTTCAGTGTTCCTAAACCATTTCATGGTGTGGGAAACTTGTGAGCTTGTCTAATGCTTTCAGTACTCACTATAGCCGGTTATCAGTTCATCCCCCATCTGCCGAAGCATCTGCCTTGTGCAGGGGTGAAAAGCCTGCCTACCAAGGGAGTATTTGGGGCAACTGGCAAAAAGTGTGATTCAGCTGAGGGTGGTTCTCTGCAGGCTTTGAAAGTGCCTCAGCACAAGAACACCTTTGTTTGGGATACACAGACCTGCCATCATAAATTTCAGAAATGCAGTTCTGTGCTAATAGACCACTAATTTTTATATTTTTAAGAAATAGAGCATAATATTATCTACAAATCTTCATTCTAGCAACCATATCCTGAAAAAGGGCACCTGTACACGTTGAAAGAGGCCACATATAAAGTTGCAATTAAAGTTGTCTTTGTAGAGTCAAGAAATCTAAACCTGGGGATAAAAATGACACCTGTGCCCTTCGCATCCTTCAGATAGAAAGGAGCAAGTTTCAGAAGTTAGGGGGATAAAGACAGGTATTTCAAAAATAAAGTTTGGGAATATAAAAAACAGAAGGACATTGCGAGCCTGGATGGCCATATTTGACACACAAAGCCTTCCACAGTGACTCTGCCAAGGACGGTTCTTTTATCTGCAGGCTGCAGGCTGAAGGGAGACAGCTTTGGAGTGCAAATCTATGATACAAATCTGTAATTTTGGGGACGGCTGAGGTGCTAATCACTCTAGGATTCTGATTGCCACCCGTGGGCTAACCAGGCTTGTTCTTGGTGTCATGCTCCCACAGAACACCTCTCTCTTTTTAGTAAACTTGGAATTTTCTTGGGAAATTGAAAATTGCTGGTGAAACCCCAGTCCTTGATACATGGCCACACAGATATGGAGCAGCTTTAAAAAAAGCCACATATAGCAAGCAGATAATCAAGGGCTGATTTTTATTAAAGGATTATTTAGTTTTATGAAAGTTTTACGGTGGAGTCCCTTGGGTTCGTCCACAATTTATCAGAGAGGCTAGAGGAGGGAGGGAAAAGACAGAGGAATTTAGAATTACAGTGTCAGGAATAGTTCTCATTGGAAGACCTATTGGAGATGAAAACAAAATATATCTGGAGCTAAGTGGAAGGACCAGGTTTGACGTGCGCCCAGTTTTCCAGGAGCTCATTTATTTATGAAACAGAGCTCCCCCTGTAGGAAAGGCAGCGCATAACTGACCAGATGACGGCACCTCCTGGGACCTGCCTCAGCCAATGTAGCTGGGGGCGATCATGATTCTTACACTAAGACTATTGTTTAGATTCAAATTTCGCTTTCAGAGTGAATTGTTTTAGGGCAGTAATTACTCATTTTCAGTTGCCTTTAAGTGACAAGGTGGTAGATGAGACTGTTGGTCTGACTGTCCATGACAACCTTTGGTTTGAAAAATCTAGCAAATCTCAAGTAATTTCTCTGAGTCCCACACTGGTGAAGACCAGTTTTTGATAAATCTTTAACAGGAATCAAACGCATAAATCTTTAAACCAAATGAGTATTTGCTTTGTCTTGAGGGCTTCATTACTTCTCTCATTTGAGGACAGATAATGATCATACTATTTTTTTGGAGGGAAGGGAGAAAGTTTTGGCTTTGCTTTTGTGCAAGATGAACAAAAGGCAGAAGCATTTCAAATCACTGTCTCATTCTCTTCATGAAAATACAAACAGAAACATCCTTGAACCAATACAAACACTAATGTCCTCATGCACTTTTGTTTCCCTTACAAATGTTGAAATAAAATGTGGATTGTTTTCTAATTTGACCCAATTTTCTTCACTACTCCTAAGAAGAACTCATATTTCTGTTCTTCCTGTCTTTCCTTTACTCTGTGAATAGCAAAGCAGGGTTTGCATACCTGGTTCTAGACAGTCTCTGGCTTTAGGAAAAAGTATAGAAAAGTTAGTACACAGGTCTTACGCTGTCCCAGATGCCATGGGTTAGTAAAGACAAGAACTTCTTTATTGTTCAACATAGACTTCTTTATTTAGAAGCGAATTTTATTCTTTATGCTGTTTTTTTTTCACTAATGTTCATAACACAAAGCTGAAATCCCTCTTTTTATTTAATTGTTTAATTGATGTACAGTTCATTTACAACGTTGTGTTAGTTTCTTGTATGCAGCATATTGACTTAGTTATATATATATATTCATTTTCATATTCTTTATCACAAAATCTATCTTGATTAGATCTATCAGTGCCCATGTGCCCTGTCCACTGAGAACAGGATGTTGTAGGACCAGGGTGGATCCCAATAGCAAGCAAGTCTTTGGGTGATGGAGCTGAGTATCGTTTTAGAGTCTCGCAGGGACTGAGTGCTGATTTCAATGTTATATCCTGAGACCCGCAAGCTAGGATGCTCTGTCCCAGTGTTTGCAGAGGTGAGCCTGGTCTGCAAGTTCATAATCTCAGATCATGGACTGGAGTTAAGTATCAGTGCGTAGTGTTGTTGGGTGTCAAGACAGCACCAAATATTAAATAGCGCATCAGGAGAAATGTATCTACACACATGCTGACAGTTCATTTCCAGGCGGGAGCCTCACGTCTGCTCCGTACACTGCAACTTCAATCTTCTGCTGTGAAATTTTAGACAGCTTGTCTTCAGAGGCTCTGCCAGGCCTATTAATATTTATACATTCCATTCACACTCCAGTCAGAGTGTGTAAGTTGCAGATCTTTCTGATTTGGAAGCTATTAAGATTCATGACCCTTTAGCTATTTACTCCGTGTGGTCCAGGAGCCTTTGCAATCAGCTTACACTTAAGGAGAAAGCACAAATCATTACTGTTCAAATGTTGTCCTGTATTGTGACCATTTGTAGTCCATCAAAGGGGTGTTAAGGGCTTTAATGCATTCATTTATCTCAGAGACACAGGCTATTAGATGAGGCATTCTTCTCTTGGAAAGGGATAGAATAACTGTTACTTACACCAAAAATTGCTTTTTTAATTCCAAATTAGTAACTCTGACTGAAGCTTCATATGTTATTAAGAAGCAATAGCTAATCAGTTTTTCTTCTTGAGAGCAGATGTTGATTGAACCAATGATGGAGGTGATGTATCGAATAGGATAGAACAGAGACAATCCAATATCTAGCTGTGCATTAGACCTGTCTCTGAAGAAGTTCCGTTCTTTTAACATATTAAGTCTTATGTGTCTGTGGCTTACAAAGGGCTTTGCAATTGAAGATCGGTCTCATATTGAATTTGTTTGTGAGATTATTCAATATGGGCTTTAGTGTTTCCCAGACATTTAATCCTTGTATCAAAATAGTCCTATTCAACTGGAAAAAAAAATGAGAATGCTCAAGGGAAAATGGAAGGGAGGAGAGGAAATTGATATTTATTCAGTGCTTCTTTGGGCTGAGTACTTTACATTTATTCATTATTTCAAACCTTCCAACAACCCTTGAGGTGCGTACTGTTACTCCCATTTGCTGAGTAGACAATGGATCTTAGAGGTCAAGTAGCTTGTCCAAGATCATACATTTAATAAATAAAATTGTAACACAGGTTCCGTTGTAATATTTCCAGGATTTTGTTCTTTGGATGCTGTTTCATCTACGTTTCTCATAGAAATATCATGTTCTAGCTCTCAACAGATCACATTCTGGCTAGACTACCTAGCTCTGCGAAGTGTTTCTAATGCAAAATTTGAGTCTTGTCAATTTCCACAGTAACCCAGGCCTGCTGCTTTTTTTCTGGTTCATTTTCTATTTCCTAACTTTCAAATAAAAAAAAGCCAACTCATTGATTAAAAACCAGTATCACCACCACCATCACCACCTTTACCGTTATCTCCACCACCAGCTTTTCTGCACTCATCTTACTACTTACAGGGTAAATCATTAAATTCAATTAGACCAAAGCAGTTTTTATTTTCTATCCTTGAGTTGTCAAATAAAAATGTACCATGTATTTTGAAGTCAAAGACCAAAACAGTTTTGTGGCCTATAAAAAAACACCTGCAAACACAACCTTCTGAAAGATGTTTACCCTTGCCCATATTTCAAAATGTTGTTATACAAAATAAAATCAATGGCTTAATTGACATTATTTTTCTTGCTTTGGATATGAGTCAGATTCAAGTATGTAATTTCTTTAGCCTCGAATTACCTTTGTGCTGATAAAAACAGCAGATGTGTGACATCCTGCTTTCCTGAAATGATTTACCACGCGAGGTGCATGGGGAGCTGCAGCCTCACGGAGGCTAGGCTGGCTTTTCTTTAGGAAGATCTGGGGAGGAGAGGAGTCAATCCCCCCATGATGAGCACAAGGCCTTAGTACCTGTCATCTCAACTGTCGAAAATAGGACCCTCTGGTAACTCCTAGTTGAATTTATTCAGTGTTTAGTCAGTTTTACAGCACACTGAAATGGGTGAAATGAACTTGAGGGACAAAAGCTCAAGAAAACAAAACAATTCCTTTAATATGAAACAAACAAACAAAGAAAAAACCAAAAACAAAACTCTCCAAACCAAGAGCAAGAAAAGAAAGCCCGAATATCATTATATACCAAAATCAGAATGGGCTTTCAAAGGCTGTTTCTTTCGGGGAAAAGACAAATTATTGATTCTTTGCTGCTTTTTCTTTTGTCCATCTCGTTTTCTGAAAAGTGGGCAGAGGATGAAGGACTGACAAGATTAAACTCTTACAGCCTTGATTTTCCTTTTCATGTTTGCTCGTTCTCTGGCATTCCCTGGTTTGATGAGCAGTAGCTATTTGATGAGGACAAACTTTATTCTTGAGAACCATTCTCTCTCCTTCAAGCCTCAAGTTTAAAGACTCCAGGTGGTTCTGCTTCATTTACATGCTGGCATTCACAGCCCAGGGGGTCCCTTCAAGACAACTCAGGCTTTGTTGTGATAAAGGAAAAACATGCCGGGAATTGTGCACTGCTTGGTCCAAAACTAATTTGGCCATACTTTAGATTTCTCGTCAGTAGGAGGTTAAAGAGGGTAAATGTTTACTCTCTGTTTAATCCTCAAAGTATCTGCTAAGAAAGAATTTCATTTCATAGTCAAGCTTTTCCTTGCATATTTTCACCAGAAAAAGGTTTAAGTGGGATTTTGAAATATCTTCAGTCATCCCTTTATCCGTCTCTGCTGCTCTCATCTCTGGTACCATGTGCAGCTTGTCAGATATGTTCAGGGGCAGAGGCAGGCTCACTGGAAATTTAAAAGTAAGAGAGACATGAGGCAGGCTTTTTCCTTAGTTGGATCATACTTGCGTCTTGAAAAGGTGGTGACACTTCGGAAACAGTAACATAAAGACAGACAGCTAGCATATTATTATTAAGAATTGTAATATTGTTCATTTCTGCCACCCAGCTACCACGCAGCAAAGCCGTGATTCTGACTCCAGTCTTTCTGAGCCCAGAGCCCAAGCTGCCTCTTAAGCACCATGTTACACTGTGTCCCTGACTCTCTTCCTCCCTCACCTCTAAGTCACCATTCCAGGGCAGGTGGTGGCCCCTTCTCAGCACCTGTCCCCCGGCTACGCATGTTTGTGCCCATTTGTAGCTCTGTGTTTATGTGATGGTCTCGCCCACTGGCCTGTCACCTCTTTGAGAACAGGTGCCTCATATGTTACTATATTTTAGACCATTAATTTATAGTTCCCATTAGCTTGGCACATGGTTGTCTCTTCATAAATATGTATCTAGTGGATGATTACTCTATTTTATCACTTTATGTTTTGATGCATTTGTTCACAGTACAAAATTTTCAGAAATAGAACCAACATCTTTAATGATTTTCAGGCTTGACACGGAAAGAGGAGACGAGTGAAAGTAGCCCATTTCCAGAATGAACGTTTATGGTTCCCCCATTCTGAACCATCATGAAAAACAGAAACAGTAATAGCTCACCGCAAGCATGAAGCCGACCCTGCAGTTTTATGAGACACCTACTGCTAAAAAAGACCACAGTTTGGGGTGGAAATAGTTTTGATACTCAGGTTAGTGTTATTCTGATTACAGCAGGATCGTATCGACAGTTTTTATTGAATTTGCTTTTAAGGAAATACACACATCCCTTTTGGTGCAGTAGTATTAAAGCAATAGTCCCATTAGACACCATATTATATTCACCCATTAAAAACATAAGCAGTAGCTTGAGCATGCCGATTTCCACGTGCACCTTTGTTAGCAACTGCAGAGTGGTTACTTGACTTGACGAAGGTCACGTGGCTGCGAAGAGGATTCAGTGCCACACCCCAGGCCTTGGGGACCCTAAGCTGTGCACTTTTCATTACACCAGCTCTCTCTGGCTAGAAATACTGAGGTCATGTTTTCTGCTTTCCTTATTTCAAGGGGTGATGGTATCTCATGAGGTTAATATATACAAATGAGCAGTGTTAATACTGAATCTGTAAAAAGCTTTCCTCTCTGTAGGCTCAAGCAGAAAAATCTGGTTTAAGTTTCCTGAATAACTTCCCTCTAGGTAAATGCTACATTAAAAAAATTCCCAAATCCCAAAATCATAAAAATAAAAATCAGGAGAATGCGTGTCCTGTTGACATTCAAGAATAGATAAAATTTTAGAAAAGTCAGTATTGCTAGCAAAACAGAGATTGAAGAGAGATTTGTAAAGCTCAAATTTTTATGATCAACTTTTTTTTTTTTTTTTTTTTTTTTGCCTTTTAATTTTATCATCCCGCCTCTATCCACAATGGAGCTGTGCCTCTGGGTCCTGAAACAATGACTGTATTTCCAAGTCTCCCATTCAGCGAGGTGTGGCCACGTGACCAGGCACCGGCCAGTGAGACGCGAGGAGCTAGGATGCGTGTGACTCTGAAAATTACTTTTAAAGGGAGGAGGATGCTGCTGTTTCTCGCTCCCTTTCTTCATCTTGCTGCTCAGAAGGTGGGTTGGAGCTGAGCTTCCTTGAGCCATGTGACCGAGGGCGGAAACCTAGGCAAGGCGGAGAAATGGAAAGGGCTCTGGGTCTTCTGATGACTTTGCAAGGCCCTACCAGCCTTCCCCACCTGTGCCTGGAGAGAAGTGAACTTCTGCTTTACTAAGGACACTGCTGTTTTTGACCTCTGGAACATGTAACAGAATCTATATATTCCCTAATACAAAGGCAGAGAAGGTGGGAGATTATCTTCAGACCAGTAATTAGTTTGGACGATGCTTATAATAAACTAATGATAAAATAAGATCAGAAAACTCTCTTGTCCATAGACCAAATATTCTATGGTGGGTAAACTCACAATATGGGCTTGAACATTGGCTGATGGACCAAAGCAAAGAGAGATAGTGTGCAGAGCTCTATAAATTAAGGTTTATTTTATTACATATCAGCACAGAACATATTAGGTACTCTAGTCTTTTACAGTGACGACAGCCAGCTCTCAGGTCTGTGCTTCAAGAAACTGGCGTTGCTGATAGATTGTGTCATCAACACAGCACTCAGCTCCCCAGCTTCTCTCACTTTCGAGGGGAGAACACTTGCTGGTAATGGGGGATGCTGCCTTCCCAAGATGAGGCCTTTAGAAGGAAGATCTGACTCATTAATAGTTTGAAAATATCTTAAACCAACGTCAAAGAAGTTGCAGTAGATTTCTCATGTATTATTCAAATTAACAAATGTTCATGCATTAATTTTAATGTGGGTTGTACTGAGAGGTTTAGGGAATGAAAACGACCTGAGGAGATTAGGAGCCAGAGTGGGCACCTGGACCCCATGGAGAGGGAGAGAGCCAAAGCGTGATGATGAAGTCAGGAGGAAGATGCTATAAAGGTGAAAAAATGAAAGCAGGCTTTCTGCTAGATGGTGGCCACTGCACAGCTTCCCAGGGCATTGCTTACAATGCAATGAAATAGGATCTTTCTTTAAAATTTTCTATTTTTAGTGAAGTATAGTCAGTTTACAATGTTGTGTCAGTTTCTGGTGTACAGCACAGTGCTTCAGTCATACATGAACATACATATATTCGTTTTTCGTATTCTCTTTCACCATAAGTTACTACAAGATATTGGATATAGTTTCCTGTGCTATACAGTATAAACTTGTTGTTTATCCATTTTATGTATATTAGTTAGTATCTGCAAATCTTGAACTCCTAGGATCTTATCAGGTTATATCAACCAGGTAGACTGTGGGACATGTGGCAAACCAACTTTTTAATTTTGTGCATTTCCCAACGTAGCAATTTAGTTCTTTCCCAGTCTGTATAATGGTTCGGGAAGTAAAATCAAATAAACATACTCACTTTGGCAGACACATGTGCACGCCCGTGAATGCACACACGCACGTGCATTTACCTGTAGCGTTTACCTGTCTCACCATCTGCTGGACCTCAGGTGCGGTGCCTGTGCACGTCCTCGGGCATTCATCAGTGCGGCTCTACAAAGCCTGGGAGGTGGGTGGTTTGTTACCCTCAACGTATCAGCGAAGAACAGGCAACCATTTCTGAATGCCCTCCCTGTGCAAAATGCTTCAAATACGTTATCCCATTTGGTATTTACCTCTGCAGTAGTGTTTATACCCACTTTACAGGTGAAAGAAAGCTGCGTCCAGGAGAAGTTAAGGAAGGTTCCCAAGGGTGCACAAAGGGATTCACCTCCAGTGTGCTGTGCTCCAAGCTGGTGCCGCTTCGCAACCTCTCTCCTGCCCCCTCCGCAGTCTCCCACGCCCCACCACCCAACACACCAGCTTCACAAAGGTAAGGAACCAGCCCGTCTCGGATTTATCTGACAGTTGAACGCAGGAGTCTGACTTTACCCTGTATCTCCTTTTAAAGACTGTATTGAACTATTTGAAAGCAAGATTCCACTATTGGTTTCAAAAATAACTCAAAATAGAGGATGAAAATAAAGAATCAGTAAATGCTTTGGTAGACTTTGCATACTGAAGGCAGCCTTTGGGAACAATTTTTTTAGTAAAATGAAAATTTATTTTATCATTTATTTTCCATCATTTATTCTTCACTAAGGATTGTACATACATTTGGTCTCTAATAATAGGCACATCCTGAAGAAGTAGGTAAGAAATAAATGAAAAGAATGCAATAGGCATTTAACCCTTGTCCAGTCTTTCTTTGAAATGCAATAGTGTGTGTGTCAATACTGATCTACATATTTCAGGGGAATTACATCATTGGTCCACTTTTTATTTAATTTAGTATACATTAGAATTGAGTACATATTTTGTACATCACATTACATAAACTTGCTGGGCTAAGATCCTATATGACTCACGACTGTAGTTTCCAAGGTGCCCGGCAGAGACCCTTGCAGACTTGCTGGTACCGAGTGAGTAAAGGAAGGGAGGAGGAGAGATGTTCAACTTGCAGAGTATTGGTTCGTTTTTCTTGTTACCATTAGTTACATATGTGATGTGCTAGAGATATTTGAAATAATTATCTAAAAAATAAATGTTAAATGTTTCTCCTCCCACTTTTATCATAATAGCTAAATTATTAAAGCAGAACGTTTGTTCAACTCTAGTTTTTTTTTTTAGTGGAGGGACTGGGAATTGAACCCATGACCACGTGCACGCTAAGCATGTGCTATACCACTGAGCTATACCCTCCCCACAACTCTTTTTTATAGAAGAAAATATTTTGCGGGTTCTGCTTTGGTTTTATCTGATCGTTGTGGCAATAGCCTCACGTCTTTACTTTGTGTAGATTTCTCAGATGATTCTGAGCATTCCTTTAGCTTGGTTTTGTGACCAGTGGTAATGTTAGGAGTGAAAAGGAGTTTTGACGAGAGTAAAGGAACACTGAATCATTGCTTTTTGCACACTGGTGAAAATTAAGCACAAATTTTTTTTTAACCTATGTTAAAAGCTGCAAAGTAAGGCTCCTGGTACTCCCTTCTTGCCTCGAATTGCATTTGGCAAAGCTAAAACTCATGCATGTCAACACTGTGCTCTATTAATGGCTTTCTGTTCTGAAGTGCAAAATTCTTAAAATTTCAGTCGTGGTACATCCCAGAGCAGACATGGTCCTACATATCATTGTCAACTTGCCAGATATTCCTGAGAAATAAGACTTATGCTGGCAGATTACATTGTGAAGAATAAATTATTCATTTATTTATTCTTGCTGTGGCCCATAGTTGAATTTAACCAGGAAAATCTTGTCAGTGATTTCTTGATAAAGGGCTGCATTGCCTGGACACCCAGGCTTAACCTCTTTGAGAACCTCCTCGGTAGATTTATGCAGAAAATATACACATGCTAAGGAGGTGGAGCTGCAGACACACTCAGTAGAAATCCATTTATGCTTGAGCTCAGGGCCATCAGCCTGACTTAAGTAAGATAAGTGGCGGGCATTGCAGACAAGTGCTCTTCTGCTCTGAAAATCCTGTTTGCCTTTCTGAAAAATGCCCAAGCCAGGCCTTCACAATTATTTTTAAGCCTCAGCGGTGTGTCTCAAGACTGCAGCAGGGGGTCTCAAGACCCGGGAGGAGGGGTACCAATTAAACTATTTTTTTTTTCTTTTTAAATAGTATTATTTCAGGTGCTGTATTGACAACTTTGCACTAAAATCCCCAACGATGAATAAAATTGCAGTAAGATTATTTGTACTCTGTAGCCCCTTATGGATCCACCCCAGGCAAGACAGCAGTAGCTCAGGCACCTGTGTGTGGGGCACACCCTCAAGGTGAACCCTAGTGAGTCATGCCCTTGAGTGTGGGCGGAGTCTATGCCTCTCTTCTAACCAATAGAATATGGCAAAGGGGGTGGGGTGTCACTCCCGTGACTATGATTTGTTATACAAGACATCACCTTAACAAATCAAAGGAAGAGAATCTCCTCCTGGACTTGGAGAAGCAAAACCCACGCTGTGAGCAGCTTACTGAGAGGGCCATGTGGCAGGGCACTGTGCTGGCCTCTTGTCCTAAGGATGCGTGGCATGGCGTCCAGCTGACAGCCAGTAAGAAGCCGGGTCCCTTCGTCACACAGATGCAAGGAAATGAATTCCACCGACAACTAAATGAACTTATAAGCAGATTCTTCCCCCTTTGAACCCCTAGATGAAAATGCAGCCTGGTGGCACTTCGGCTGCAGCTCTGCCAGACCCTGAGTGGAGGATGCAGTCACGCTCTGCCCAGACTCCTATTCATGGTCGCTGTGGGATGATAACTGTGTGTTCTAAGCTGCAAGTTTGTGGTAACTTGTTATGCAGGAAGAAAAAAATGAGTACAGCCTACCACTAAGGTCAAAACATTAAGGATCTAGCTTCACCATATTGATTCTATAACATTAATAAAAAGTTTGATATATCTTGTTACTTGTCATGGAGGGAATTAAATGTCTTAGGGGCTGACTGAGTTTTTCCTTCTCAGATAAATGCTTTGCAGTCATGTGGTCACGGTCCAAGTCTACTCACTTGAACGCCACGGAGCTGTGGAGAGTAATTCAAACAACTGCCATCGGAGTATTTGTGACATTCAGAGGGAGGCATGGGACTCATGAGGAGCAAAGTTTGAGTAGGGCAGCATTTTGTTGAGAAAGGATGGCTTTTAGGGACAGGTAGCAGTTGTAATGAGAGACTAGAAACAGACTCATAGCAAAGGACATTTAAATTTCATCTCTTGGTTTGGGAGCAGTTCTTTTCTGCACCTAACATGCACTGTTCTAGGAGGTATTCATAGTGTTCTGAGTTGTAAGGAACCTCCTTGGACAATTGTCTTGGCTTTGTAATGTAAAGATCTGTTCCAAAATATACAGGAACGGAAGTGAGAAGGCATCAAACATAGAATTACTAAATATATAAGGGAGAACTTGACCTAAGGGGTTAACTGCTCACGGGATTGAACCATGCGAGAATATTTTTTAAAAAGTACTTTACCCTATAATTTTAAGCCAGTTAAAATATCAGCTAAAACATTTTAAGACTTTGGAAAAGATTCATACTAATATAATTCATAACACTAATGGGAATTTTATTATCCATTATGAAATTATTTGACACCATTACCAATCTAAAGGAAGGAAAAGGTTACTTCTGAAATGTAATTAACCTGTTTTCACTTGGGAAGAACGGGAAGTTAAAAATAGAGTTATGATTCTCATCTGTATCTCTGGGCAGATTCACATCATGAATGAGGAAAATTTAATAGAACAATGAAGGCTGCCGCATTACTAATTTTCTAGTAGAGCTGATCACATATGGATGGTCTGACGTTCTCTTTAGCTGTAGCACTCATAGTGGGATCTGGAGTCCGCGTGTAGTGTTACAGCCATTCTTTTGAGGAAACGTCATTGAGGGTACTAAGGCTGGCTTGGTGGCAGAGCAAGGAGCGGGTCCCGGACAAAGCCGTACTGGGTGCGGTGACAACAGATAATGGGAAAGCACGTAGGGTGGTGGTTTCCTCTCCTTTTCTGCAGGTGTTGAAATTTGGAGCTGCCTGACACATGTTCAGTTTCTATCCTAAGGCCATAACGATCTTTTCAAAATGCAAGTTATTCAGTGGAGCCTCTGACTTTATTGTTCAAGTCCACATCCCTTCAGGGTGGCATGTCATCATCAGCCCCTCGGGCTTCGGCCTCTCCCGCTGCGCTGGAGCTTTGGCCATTCCTCGGGCCGTTGTTCAGCCTTCTGCCTCCAGGCTTTTGTGATGCCGTCTCTGGCTGTGATGTCTTCTCCATGCTTTTTGTTTGGTCCCTGTAGAAATTCTCCCAAGGCTTTCAGCCTAATTTAAACATTTTGCTCTGTCTGTGCTTCCCCCCTCCCTTTTTTTTTTGCAAGATTTTTGTTTTATTTTTGATCGGGGAGGTAATTAAGTTTATTTATTTTTCAAGGGGCTACTGGGGACTGAACCTGGGACCTCGTGCATGCTAAGCACGCGCTCTGAGCTACATCCTCCCCCGGTGCTTCCCTTTGTCATAACACCTGTGCTGTAAGTAACGGCTTCCAGTCTGCTTTCCTTACTAGACTGGGATTTCCCTGAGGGTAGGTTACTTAATCAGTTTTGTATCCCCAAGACGAGCACTATTTATTGAGCATTGTCTGTGCGCTAGGTGCTATCCTAAAAGATGCATGTTAGCTGTTCTAATCCTTAAAATACCCTTGTGAAGTAGGTACTAAGTTAGTCTCCATTGTATCAATGAGGAAACTGAGGTCCAGAGAGGTTAAGTAACTTTTTCCATGCCCCCCAGCTAGTAGCAGGTGGAGCTAGGATATGGTCACATAAGTAGTCTGGCTTCACAGTCTGTTCTCTTAACCACGTGCTCTGCTGCCTTACCGGTGCTTGGCATATGGTGGGTCCTTAATGCATGATGGTGGATGCATGACTGGTTAACAGAGGCGGGTGACAATGAGGCAGTGACACCTCATTGTGGGCCAGCACACAGGCTCAGAGAGCTGTGACACCAGGTCAGTTAGAGTAGAGACAGTGGAGGAAGAGGAGGTTACCTGGGGAAGCCGCTTTATTCTCTACCAGACTCATAATTTTAGTATCCCGTGGCTCACCAGGGAATGTCCTTGGGTTCAGGAAACCATCTGATTTGTAGAAGGACGTGAATGAAAAACATTTGGAAGAGGGCAGTGTTATCAAGTCAAGAATCACTCGTTTTTCAGATGCAAAGTGTTTTTTACCAGCGTACACACGCTGACGCATCTTGCTGAGCAACAAGAAAATGTTAGATGCCTTTTTGGACCCCAGACTCTTCTAAGTTCTCTGGGAGATGTGCAGAAAAGTAGAGGCAGTGCCCAAGTCTGAGTGCGGTGTGTCACAGTGTATGAAGAAAATCGTGTTTTCACACAGAGAAAACGCTGTACGTGGATACATGCTTCACAGTCAGCTCTGGGCGCCCCAGCACTGTTAACATTAGTAACAATCCGATGACGCTACAGCCACCATAAACATTTATAATCATTTAAAATAATAAAATTCTGATCCAAATGCTGTAAAAACGGACATAAATGTCCCACGTACTTTGATTGTAGTTGAGGCACTGCTGTTGGATCAAGTATACACATAGCACTTAAAAATGTAATTCCACGCTCTCATAAATGTGATTGAAAACAAATATGCCAGTTTTAATTAACACTAAACATTTAAGTAGCGGCAATTTTCTGTGCCTCCTTGGAGTTCAGAAGGGCTTTGCTGGAGTGAGTTGGATGGCCCAAGTTTTTTAGAAGTCCGGTCCGAGGAAGTTCTGCTAATAACTTCTTTTTTCCTTCGTGATTTTGCTGAAGCAAGCAGAGGCGTTGAAAATGATTCGACGCTTTTAAATTGACCTTAAAGTACTATAGAAGCTACTGAAATGTTGCTGGAGATTCTCTGGTAATAAAGCTGTGGGTTTTTTTTTCCCACTGACAAGCATTTAGGAAGAAGTTAGGGTTAACCCTCACGTTCTTTCTCCTCTTCGCCCTTTCTCATTGTTTCTACTTCATCAGTGTCATGAGTGCATTTGCCCTGGTTCAGTTAAGGCAGTCAAAAAACAGTGAGAGCTGCTCCCTTCCGCTGACATGTCCCTAGCCACAGAGTACTGAAGGCAGCTCTGGACCCCTGTCCTTCACTGCAGAGCCTAGATTCCACTGTCTGTTGGTTATCGCCACCTGGAGAACCTACAAGCGTGTTATCGCAACCAAACATCATTATCTTTCCTTTGAGACATTCTTTTCTTCTCTACTTACCTGTTCACTCAGAAAATGTCCATTCTGAGTTGCGAATGAGTGAATAAAATTTTAAAAAGTAACGGTTGATCAGCAGAGGCTTAAAGAAAGAAAGCTGCATGGTACATACACCAGTCATGGTTCGATGCAGGCAACAGAGACCTACGGGGCATCCTACCCCGGAAGGGAGTTACTGCTTACAAAATCATTGAAAGGCCTGGAGGCGGGGCTGCCTCTGGACTTTTGGACCATGCCTGAGCCGTGACCTGAGGCCAGAAAACTGCTGCTACTGCCATCATTACTGCCTTTGTGACTTCCTTGCAGCCTTGAAGCTGGTGGGCTGCCAGTGCTCATGTTGGCTGGGGCCTGTTTCTCCCCAATCACAAGTGAAAAAACAAGTATTCCACTTCTTGTCTACCTTCCAGATCTCATATGTCTTACTAGCAGAACCTAAAGTATATCCAGAATCATAGCTGCAAGGGAGTCTGGGAACTACAGTTTTCAGCCTTGGTGACCCAGAATCCAGGGGGGGGACCTGGGAAGAGACTGAAAATTGATGATGACTGTCAGATACAGTATCTAGCATAGAGCACACCTGAGAATTGCTAAAATGGTCGTGAGAGAGGGTCCTGTTGCTAATAAATGAATATCAGGAAATAAGGATGGGGGTGAAGTGAGAAGTAGAGGATTATTTTAAAAAACATGCTCTGTTCTCAAAGTACTTTGGGAGATTGAACTAATTCCTCGTTAGTAGCCCTACTCTGTGGTATAGAATCCAATGCAATAGATGTTGAGAAAGATAGAGCCATGCTGGTGCTGGTGAGGTTTGAAAAAGTTTTGGGAAGGAACTGAGCTGGGCCATGAAGAACGAATGAAGTCTACACGTTGACCTAGGTAGAAGGAAGGAAGAAGGAAGATGGGATTTCAGGGCCAGGACATGGCCTGAGCAGGAAGTATAGCCACAAATTTTGGTTACTTGAGCTCACATTCACGGGTGATGGCTGGACCTCGTCAGTGGGGCACCTTTCAGGGTCTGGTTGTAATACCTGAAGGGACTTTTATTTCTTGTCTGCTTTTGAGCATGATCGGTCTTTTCTATACTGACTGCAGATGAATCACAATCTGTTTTTATGTAAACCACTTTGCATATTAGATGTCAGTGAGTCTGTGTAACAAATTACTCCATTGGTTAGTGTATTAAAGTAACAAACATCTGTTATCTCACATATTTCTCAGCTGGGTGGTTCTGGCCCTGGGTCTCTCAGGAGGTTGCAGTCAAACCACTGACCAGACTCCAGTCTTCTGAGGATGTGGATGTTGGCAGGAGGCTCAGTGCCTCACCCCTGGGGCCCCTTCACAACAAGGTCATGATTTGACAGTGGACACACTGAGCAAGTAAGCTAAGAGTAGAACCAGACGGAGCAACCAAGATAGAGGCTGCAGTGTCTTTCAGAACGTAATTTCAGAAGTTACGTGCCATCACTTGTGCTTTGTTTTGTTGGTCACACAGCCTAGCCCTGGTACAAGGTGGGAAGGGATGACGCCAGGTGGTGGGGCTCATTGGAGACTGTCTTGGAGACTGGCTACTACAGTCTTGGGGATGGGCTGTGACCCCCAAATTTGTGAGCGCTGATACACAAGTAGTGTTTCAGTAGGGAAGAGTTCCAACACCTCATTCAAGAATCACACACTCAGAGAATCTGAGACCCTGTTCCATTCCTGTGATTCTGCTGTTGTAGGAATTTTAGGATTCCAGTCTGAAGCACTCACTTGTGTTTTTGTTTTGTTTTGTTTTTTAAACATTTTTTATTGATTTATAATCATTTTACAATGTTGTGTCAAATTCCAGTGTTCAGCACAATTTTTCAGTCATACATGGACATATACACACTCATTGTCACATTTTTTTCTCTGTCAGCTACCATAACATTTTGTGTATATTTCCCTGTGCTATACAGTATAATCTTGTTTATCTATTCTACAATTTTGAAATCCCAGTCTATCCCTTCCCACCCTCCGCCCCCCTGGCAACCACAAGTCTGTATTCTCTGTCAATGAGTCTATTTCTGTCCTGTATTTATGCTTTGTTTTTGTTTGTTTGTTTGTTTGTTTTGTTTTTGTTTTTGTTTTTAGATTCCACATATGAGCGATCTCATATGGTATTTTTCTTTCTCTTTCTGGCTTACTTCACTTAGAATGACATTCTCCAGGAGCATCCATGTTGCTGCAAATGGCATTATGTTGTTGGTTTTTATGGCTGAGTAGTATTCCATTGTATAAATATACCACCCCTTCTTTATCCAGTCACCTGTTGATGGACATTTAGGCTGTTTCCATTCACTGGTGTTTTAAGTCCTTATCTATGGTCACTAAAATTTGAATATCTGTTTTAAAATCCCCAAATACTATTTCTAGCATCTCTTTTTTACAGGCTAAGAATATTGTGGTTGAGCAAAACTGTAGCATGTAGGTAAATTCCTAAAATTTGGAAATCTGTTTTAAATATAGTGGTTGTATTTGTTATTCTGGCAGAAGATATCATAAACATATGCTTTTTTTGTTTGTTTTCTTTGTATGAGGTTTCTTGTTGGATACTCCACACGGTTTGGGTAAATGATTTTTTTTGGCCCATGGTAGGCTATTAGTAGGACTATTTATTTACTATAAATGATTTTACTGGTGTTTCTTATTTAATAGTCTCTCATCTGTAACTTTAATTTATCCAGAATTTATAAATAAGCAGTCAGTTCAGTATATGTTTTCTGAAGACTCAGAGTTTTGTATCTGTGGAAGTAAGGATAAAACAGCCTTAGTCAGGCCTAAGCTCTAGAGGTGGGGTCAGTAAACTATGGCCTGCAGGCCAAATCCAGCCCTCTGCCTGGTTTTGTGAATGATGTTTCATTGGACCACAGCCACGCTCATTTATTTACAGAGTATCTCATGGCTGGGCTCTGGTGCTGCAATGGCAGAGCTGAGCAGTTGTCACAGAGTTTATGGCTCATAAAGCCTACAGTGTGTCCTACCTGGCCCTTTACAGAAAAACTTGCTGAACTCTGCTCCAGGAGTCATGTCTTCTTAAATAAGAAGAAAATCAGGGTAAGTTAGAAAGATATATTTTACTTACATGTAGGGGTGTTTTTTGAGTGAGCTTGTTAAATATGTTTCCTTATGTTTTTAATTAATTGAGAATGGGAGTAGAGAAGTTTCAGTTTACAAATCAAGCAAAAGGCATTATTTTGGCCAGAACAGACTACTTCTGACTCCAAGTCCAGGAAGAATTCTTGCCTTTGTATAGCAGGGCCGATTCCTGAGTGGGTGGTGTGCTGTGTCTAATCAATGTAAGACAGACAGAAACCTCAATTTTTGCAAAAATCAATAGAAAATAGTGGTTCTAATATTGGTTTATTGACTCCTTAATAGTATCTTAGTCTGGTGTGGAGAGAGTCTCCTCCTTAAAGTTTCATCCCAGGTAGATTAGGAGAGCTTTGGAAGAGAGGCTACAGATAGATTTCTGGATCGTCACATTTTTAAAGGGAAGCAAGTGTGCAGCCCAGATGACCAGAGACAGTCTTCTTAGATCTTAAAATACCAGTGTAGCAATAACGCATCCTAAATTTTAGAAGCTAGTTAAAAGAAATAAGATTTTATATTGAGGAAACTGAGTTTATAGGCAACTTCTGATAACAATGCAAAATATGGCCAACTGGACGTTTCCAGTGCTGCTGTTGCAGCAAAGTGTGTTACAGCTCAGTGTCACAGCTCAGTTGTGACAGCAACCTGGATCCTGGCGAGAGTCCATGCAGCACTCAGAGGGTTGGAGAACTCAGGTTTATTATGCTGGTGGGACCAGAGGAGTTAACACTCCAAGCTCTGGACCCAGTCTGCAGGTTTACATAGGCTTATGTAAGCTTCCAGTCAAGACTTTGCAACATTTATGCAAATGAGGTTTTAGAAATGGACCAATTAGGAGTGAGCCTTGTGGACCAATCAGGAGTTAGGGATAAGCTAGTTGTTTTACAGAAGCACAAAAGCAAGATAATGCCTCTGGTTCAGGGCTTCCCACCTCACCACAGCAATGAAATGTGCAGAATGTCTCACAAAATTACCATAAGGAAAGTCACAAATTAAATTCTGTAATATTTCTGCCAGAGAATTCCTTAGTTTTTTCCTGTCAAAGAGTCTCCTTCAAGGTTCTTTCGTGATTAATGGAGAAAACCTTTAAAACTCTGGTTCTAGAAATACTTGAACAGTAATAATTTCCTTTTCAAGTTGCTCACTTGAGTCCTGAAATAAGACATTTCTGCAAGAAGACAAACACTGAATGACAATTCTGTAGGAGTAGAGCTCCCTTTATTCAAAGGGTGTGAAGGAATAAACAAGTTCTGAACATGAGGAGACAGCATGGAAGTGGGGTCAGCAGGGGGAGAACTTTTTATTAGTGAGTGACGTTTGTATCTCTAGCCCAATCTCTTCCTCCAGTTCTAGACCTGCATGTCCAGGTCCTTACACCCAGCATTTTTATTTGAACATTTGAGAAGCAACTCAAGATTTAACACACCCCACACTGAACTTCTGATCATCTGTTGTTGCTTCTCTTAGTGTTTTGCATTTCAGTTCATCCTTCCAGCTATTTAGGTTCATAACCTTGAAGTCTTTGACTTCTTTCTTTTACATCCAATTTATCTGCCAATCTTACTGACTTGATCTGAAGACATATCCACAACCCATCATTCTCTCTGTCACTACTGCTCCCCTCGTGGTCTGAGTCACAATCATGCAATAGCTTCCCACTCGGTCTCCCTACCCTACCTCCACTCCCCTCTTCTCCAGCCCCTATTCAGTCTATTTTCAACACAGCAGCCAGAATAAACCTTTTAAAATGTAAGTCAGATCATGTCACTCAGAGTAAAAGTCTTTCCTCTGATTTCCAAGACCCCGCAGTTTCTCTCTCTGTCCTCACCACCTACTAAATCTCCTCTCTTCTCCACCATTCCAGCCACACCGGCTTCCTTGCAATTCCTCCGGCATGTCGGGTCTGCTCCTGCCTCAGGGCCTTTGAACTTGCTCTTTCCCCTGCTGTTGTCCCAGATGGTTGTCTGGTTCACTCACCCACATCCTACAGGGCTTGACTCAAATGTCACCTTTTTACTAAGGCTTTCCTTGGACACCTTATTTAAAATTACAAACTGGCTCGTCCTCCCAAGTCCCTGTCTCTCTCTCTCTCACTTTATTTCTTTTCTTTCCGTAGTAATTTTTATCCTCTGACATACTTGATATTTGCTCAGTTTCCTGGTCTGTTTGTTCACTGCTGTCTCTCTCGCACCTAGAACAGTGCCTGGCTTGGAGTAGCCACTCAATAAATACTTCCTGACCAGATGAATAAATGACCACTATTGTTACTTGATCTGGTTGGAAAATTCTGAGGTTGAGCTTTGTCATCTCCCTTTCCCTGCAAATTTGGAGCGTTCAGAAACCTTATTCCTGCCATCGTGAGGGTTCTCACCTGGTTTATATAGAAACTGCCTTGGAGGAGTACCCTGTTGCTAGGAGAAAAGCCAATCTTTCTTTGGAATTTGGTGCCCAAGTGTCCCAGTGAGGAAGACCACCCACAGGGAGCAGTTTCTTCTGCTTGACCCCATTATCACATCTGTAACTAGTCTCGGAGTTGACAATATTTTGGAAAACCTAAAATTTGAGGGGAGTGTGGGGGGGTAAATATTTTGTAGCTGGATGTTAAATTTTTTTTTTTTTTGGTGGGGGGATGTAATTAGGTTTATTTATTTATTCTTGGAGGAGGTACGGGGGATTGAACCCAAGACCTCATGCATGCTAAACATGTGCTCTACCACTTGAGCTATACCCTCCCTGCTGGATGTTAAATTTGTAATGAATTCTCTTATTCTGTATACAAAAAATTCCACCTGTCTTGCTGAAAAATTTGGCATCCTAACCTTTACTGGATGCTACAAAGGAGACAACAGATCATAGTAAATCCACTAACAAATAGACTTCATTAGCACAATCATTATACTGGTACCCTAGCAAATGCCTATCCTGTAGGACCCCAATACTGTGTTCAGAATAGAAAAGCCAAATCGGGCCTGCGGTGAAATTCCGATGAAATGGGAAAAAAGAACATTTTGAAAATTGAGCTTTTAAAAATATTTTTTGAATGTGACTGAGTGCATTTATGTTCCCTATATTTCTGTGTTCGTGGGCTAAATATCATGGAATAAATATTCTAACAGCATTCCTTTCCCCAAATAGTTGCCGCATCTCTCCCGGCTTTAGCTTTGGGCAGCCTTTCTTGGAGGTTGGCTCAAGTCCTACACACCTTCCGTCACTGACCCGTAAGCTCCTCTTGGGCAAGACTAAGGGATCTGACAGGTGCGGTTTGGTGGGAGGTATCGTGCCGAGACCTGAGGGCATCACACGAGAGACATTCCTTGGGGATGTGGTTTTATAATTCCTTACACTTTGTAAGGTTCTGTCCCCAGCTCAGCCTCTCACTAGCTGTGGGGTCCTGGACAAATCACTTCCCCTTATTAGCCCTCAGTTTCCTCATTTTCCAGATGAACTGGGCTGGATTAATTTTCTCTGTTGTCCTTTGTAGTAAAGTGCAGTTACCAAGCCGCCCACTGGTAACGACCATTCACCTTTCTTATTCATCGTAATAACATTAATACAATACCTTTGACGTGTACAATGCTTTATTAGCTTTTAACATCCGCAGAAACCACTGCAGCTCACTTTAGCTAGGAATCATTCAGCACTTCTACACGTAGATTTCCCCTTTCAAGCAGTGGTGTTTAGGAAAGCTTTATAAATGAAATGATCTCAGAGCAAGTGCTTGGAAGACATTTAAGAAGAGAAAGGAGGAAAGAAAGCACAGGGAAGAGGCAAACCATTTTCCCTTTGACGAGGAATGAAAGTCAGCTTGTGTACATGCTCCTTTACATCCCTAACACTTTAAAAAGCTTTGTTGCTTAAACTGTAATTTCACAGTCAATTAATCTACCATGTATTATATGCTGTTTTCTGTAGGTGGCTGTTCTAGGCACCTAAATCCCACAAACGGCAGGTTTTCTCTATGTTTTAGGCTGATTTGAATGTGACTGGTGAGAGTGAGCACCACCTGGTTTGTAGGGGGAGAAAAAAGCTTTTAAAATGGACTCAAGAAACAGAAAAGCCTTCTGTCAAAGATGGCTCCATGTTAAATCTGGCCAAGTTTTGATTCTGCGCTATTGGAATCTAGGATTTGGACCTTAGGAGGTGGCCTCAGATCTCCTTCCCTGATGCTGTTGTCACAGTGCAGCACAATGTGGATGACTCTCAGAGGAAACAGCGTACAGGAGTCACACGGTTTCCATGAAAATCAACGAGGAAATCAACAAATGGAACTTCTGAGCGAATTTGCTTCTGGTGGAGGAACGGGGAGGAGAACGAACTGTGCCTTGTTCTCATGTGCAAGTTCCAGTGACGGTAATTGGTGGAATGACCTTGTGGCAATGACCTTGCGGGAACGACTTCACCTTCACCTTGCTGGTCATCAGTGCCATCTGAAAAGTGAGTTGGTTGGGCCACTTGATTGCTATGGTTCTACCATCCTTATTCTGTGATCTGAGTCTTTTAATAAATTCCAATTGTTATCAGAGAAGTAAAAATGAAAATAAACCCATTTTCTTTTCCCAAATATTTCAGAATGTATATGCAACACAGATAAAAGAGGACTTGGTAAGTAACCCCCGTCTGTACCAAGGTTTTCTACTGGGGTTGTGCACCGGGATGTGTGAAAGAAACATCGATCCATTGTTTGGCCGTGCTCACGTCTTCTCTGATCGCTTTGGCTGGAGAAAATATTTCAGGGTCATCATCCAGTGTTTTAGTTTATGTCTGAAAGAGACTATAAACTTCACAGGACAGGAATTCTGTCTTTTGTGCTTTATGTTCTATAAAGTACCATATACGTTTACACAGCTCTATAAATTATAAGAATAAAAAAAAGTGCTGATCCAACACATTCATCCATTTAATATTTAGCAGATTTTAGTGATGACTCCAATATTTTATCCTCAGATACTTTACAGTGTTTGGAGTTTTTACGGCGGCCTCTCGGAGACGGACTTTAAGCTTTAATTTTGCGGTTTGGAGAGGCATCAATCCTGAATGCCCCATCTGGGGCCCATTCTTTAGCCATTGGAAGACTCACAGCTGACTTACCTCGGGATCCTCTTTAGGGCCATTTTCTGTTGCATTAGTCGGTTCCCTTTGGGTGACATCCAGCACTTCTCATTGCTATGTATACTTTTCCAATTTTACACAATTTATGAGCAGCTCTTTCCAGACGAATCTTCCTAAAACACTGACTTCATCATGTCATTTCCTGGCTTAAAAACTTGCAATGCCTCCAAAATCAAATCTCAGCCTCTCGACTTGGAATTCAAGGTCTTTCAATAGCAGAGAAGCATATTCTAGTGTCTCCCATTTACAGAGCAAGCAGGAAAGCAAGCCGACCAGCAACAACTCTTGAAGTCACGTAGCCTTTGTTATCGCTTTATCTCCTTTTTTTTTTTTTTTTTTTTTTTTTTTTTTTTTAGCAAAACTTCTTAGTTATAATTGTCTATACTCAGCCTCCCTTTCTTGCTTTCTGGCCACTATTTAATCCTCTCCAACCTGGCCCTTGGATTCATTACTGCAATGAAACTACTCTTTTCCTGGTTACCAACAACCTCTGTGTTGCCAAATCCAGTGGCGCCTCCTCTGACCTCACTGACGTGACTTCTCAGCAGCGTCCAGCACATTCTTCTGGTTTTCTCTCTGTCTTTCTGACTTCTCCTTTCAGTTGTCTTTGCTGCCTCCTTTATTGGACTTGAGAATGTTGAAAGGTTTCCAGGCTCAGTCTGTAGTCCTCTTCTCTTTCTTGACTTTTTGCCTAACTCATTTCACTGAGTCCCATGGCACTAAATTCCCTCTGCAGGCTGATGACTATTTGTGGTATCTGTAACTGCTGCCCAGACTCCAGACACCTAATACCAGCTGTCTTCTTTGTACTTGGATTTTGTGGCTCACACAGCTGGCTACCTTCCCAGTATCCACTTTCCCCAATGGAACCCCAATATTATTTGGGGTAACAATATGCCCAGCTAAGAACTACATTTTTTACAGACTCCCTTGCAGCTATGGGTTGTCATGGGAGATGTCAATCAAAGTCTGCTGGAGATTTCTGGGAAACTTCCAGTCTTGATATAGACACACATCCTCCCTCATTTGGTGTCCTTCTTATTCCTGCCAGAAACATGGACCAGAAGCTCCAGATAGAGCACACATTGTAATCACGGGGTGGCCATGAGAATGAAAGGCAGTTCTTTTTTGGTACTTGAGCAGAACAGGAAAGGGGGCTTTGAGTAGCTCTGCCAGCCCCCAGCTTCCAACCCCTCCCTGGGCTCTTTGCTACATGAGAAAAATAAACACCTGAGTGGTTAATCCCTTGCTATCACATTTCCTATGCATGAGTCATGCAAACATAGAACAGGCACAAAAAATTATCATGTCTAATAAGAAACTCCTGGTTTCCCCCCCACCCTTTCCTCCCCCAATTCTCCTTTTTCAAGTCTTCCCCAGGTTCACCACCCCCAGAACTGCATGAGTAAAAAGACTAGATGTCATCCTTGTTCTTCGTCTTCCCTCCTCCCTCCTCTGGCGTCACAGTTCCTTGCCAGTCCTGGAGGTGTTTTTTGTCTGGAGGCATTTTTGCTTCGCTTAGTCTTGCTGCTGCCTCCCTGGCCCCAGCCTGTATCAGGACCCTCCTAGCCATCTCCCTGCTTCTGTTCCTGCCTCTTCCGTCACCACCCATTCTTCTCAGGGCCACCACAGGGATCTTTTAAAAATATACATGACATCGCTTAACTTGCCTGTCTGAATCCCTTATCCAAATCTAAAGTAGTTCACTGACTTTCTACTGGAACTAAAATAAAAGGCCGATCCCTTACTGTGGTGGAAGACAGTTGTCTGAATCCATCCCTGCCTGCTTTTTCAGCTTCACCCTACACGCCTCTCCCTGCCTGACTGTGCACCTGCCATACTGGCCTCCTTTCTGTCTTTGAAAATGAACATGAACTCTTTTTCTCCTAAGGTCATACATATACCCTTGCTGTTCCCTCTGCCTGGCGCCTGCAGGTTGACTCCTCGTAATTTAGGTCTCAGCTCGAACGCCATCTGCTCAGAGCAGTTTCCCTTAGCATCCTAACTAAAGTAAGCAACCTCCTTTGACCTGGAGTACCTGTTCCTTTATTTACCTCAGAATCAAATCAAGTCTACCTCATCTCCAGGAAGCTTTTCTTTGATTACTTTTGTCCACAAAGATCCTTCTGCTTCATCATCTGCATAGTACTTATCTGTGCTATCTTTTCCAGAACACGATGAAGCACTTTCTCTGCTGTTCACAAGGTGTTTTGGTACACATGCCTCACTTTTCTAAGCAGAGTGTAAGCTTTTTGAAAAAAGCACATTTTGAATTTCCTTTAGTAACTTGAGTGCTTGGCTCATGGCTAGAGCTTAAAAATATATATTAATTTAGTGATGTTCATATTTTCAGTAAATGGTGCCTTCATATTAATCATCTGCTTTTGTCTTTACACTGTAGGGCTTTTGGCAGAAGTATTTCTCTGCTTGATTATAAAAAGAATCTCCTAATGTTTTAATTTTCTCTTTTGTCTCTCTGGCCAAAATCAAGATACAACCCTAGTAGATTAGAAAAAAAAACATTTTTTTTTTTTTTTTGCAATAAACTTCTTTCGGTTGGATTTAGAACTGAAAGTGAAGATAGTCATGGCATTGAGTGACTTTACTCTGTTCCGCGAATATGCGTAAACGTGGTGGGTAAGGCAGGCTCAGACACGTGACGGTGAGCTTCAGCGTTCAGAATTTTTATTGCAATGTAGGAGGAAGGCACATTTGTTCCTATTCAAAATGATGCTATGGATCACTTTCAGTATGGCTTGAAGTTCTGGTTGATTTTTCCAGAAGTGATAAGTGATTATGGACTCGTGCAGATCCACCCATACTTCTTCTCTGGTATCCATGGCAACAAAAAAATGTTACATCTTTGAGAGGCTTAACAGGGGCAATCAAGGGAGGTTTTCTTGGTGCAAAGCAAGCTGGTCCATTTGAGTTCAAATCCCCACTGCAGGCCTCATTAGGACCAGACATTATCCGGCTGAATGAACCAACCCAGGAAATGAACGATTACTCTAGGAAAGTATCATATTCCTGTTTTTATTTGAGATTCTGTTAGAGAAGTAATAACTTGCTTAAATCTAGTCAAGATTCAGTAGACCTAGGACTAACCATCTCTTCCCAATTTGTTCCTTTTTTGGGTCAGCTAGGTCAGCAGTCCCACAAATGCATGCTGCTCAACCTTATTTAGATCAGCCTTTGCTTTACATTCAGAAAAGTTCAGCTGAAATTTAAATCAAATCTATAATGAAAGGGATGAATCTTTAATAATATGAAAGATCAAAACCCAGAGAAGCGTACATTTAAATTGGGGTTATCACAGAACACTCTCGGTAGAGTTACCGTATTTTAAGGGGATTGTAGAATTCTCTGCATGTTTACAAGAAGGATGTAATGAGCAGTAATCTCAAAGCAGGCACTCAGGAAGCATGAAGTAAATTAATACTCTTTCTTACTGGTAAAAGTAAAGAAATCTTCGACATAACAATTTGAAAATTGTGAAGGGCATGTATCCAGGCTAAATATTGTAAATCAGTAGAAATCGCTCTGAAATATCATAGTTATATTTCTTATAAGAAAGATGTCTTTTAAAAAACATCCCAGTTGTGCATTTTTACATTTTTTATTTTAATTGAGGTCTAGGAGAAAAATGGTTTTCTCCGTCGGATGTGTGCACTGATTTGGCGTCCTGTCTAATCTAGGGCATTCCGGCGTCTAAGCAAGGAAAGGTCGTCTACTGCTAATAGTTGCCAAACGTCTGCTGGTGTTTACTGCCTGGGTGGTGGGAGCCTACAGGACAGTGTGCATGTATGTGCTGGTGCTGACGGTTTTCCATGAACAGATGGCAAAACGATAAACGAAAAACGTATGGACTACATTGTAAACATTTCATCCCCAGTGGTTTGGCAGACTGACAGTGATCAGACAAGAACAGTAAGGGTGTTCAGAGCCTTGGGAAAAATTTAACCCTTGAACGTAAGGGGCGGGACAGGAGGTTATTTGCATGTTTAACTCTTAAAACCAAGAAGGGAACTCTTGTAGCTAAGAGATGTTATTTTTGAACCCAACTGCGGAGGACTGATGATCTGTATCTGGGGCTTGGTACACTCTGTTGGTTGTAATTACTTGCGAGTCTCCTACACAGATTTTTGGGAGGATTTCATTACGTAGCTTATTTTAAGTTCTGTCCTGTTTCAGAAAATCCTGAGTACGGTTGTTCCTCAGTATCCGCGGGGGACTGATTCCAGGACCCGCCTCCCTGCAGGGATACCCAGCCCACGGACGCTCAAGTCCCTTATGAAGTGGCCCAGTGTTTGCATACAACCTGTGCACGTGCACCTTCTCCCGTACACTTTACAGCATCTCTAGATTACTTCTATTACCTAGCCCAATGTAAATGCTTCATAACTAGTTGTGAAACAATGTAAATACTATGTAAATAGTTGCCAGTAGGTGGCAAATTCACGTTTTGCTTTTCGGAACTTTCTGGAATTTTTTTCTGAATAGTTTCGATCCCTGGTTGGTTGAATTCACAGATGTGGAACCCATGGATGTGGAGGGCCAACTACACTTTAATGTGGACTGCTTTCAGGGATTGCCCAAGTAGATTTTTCCTAATGGACCTTTCTGAATAAGACTCAAGAAGGTCTGGAGAGACCTGGACTCTGAGTGTCATTTTTGTGACAAAACCTTCACAAAGGAGGAAACGAAGGGACAGGTTCAGAAGAACAATTTCTCTGGACAATCAGTCAAAGCAGGGAGGGTCATTTTCCCTCAAGGCCCACCTTGCCCCTGGTTTCTGTTCAGGTCAGGCCTTCGTCTGGATGCCTGGAGACCCTGCAGTCAGTTCTGAGCTCTTTTGCAAGGTATCCTTTTGGGAACACTGTCATCACCTTCAGGTCATCATTTTCCTGTGGAGCAGCCTCTGTCACCTGCTAGGATGTTCTGCTGAAGTTCTCCGTGAAGATCCCCACTTGGGGATGAGAGGACTGTCTGTGTTCTGGGCCTCTCACGAGGCCACCTAATTTCCCACATAGCACAGGGCTCTGTGACGTGGGCAGAAGAATAACCAGAGGGAAAGGATGGAAATTAACCCCAAGTAAACAGAATGATGGCCAAGAAGAAAGAGAGAGGGTCACAACCCACGTGGGGAGGACAAGGACACATCTTTCCTGGCCTTCTGGTCCTCTGGCACCCACAACTGCCGTAGGGGTTCGGGGTGGGGGTGCTGCCAGTGGCCACTTCTATGTGGACTGGAAAGTAATTTTTAAAAACATTTATAGACTATATGTGATTGAGCAGTTTTAGGTTTGTAGGGAAAATAAGGAGAATGAACAGAGTTCCCACATACTCCACCCCCTTCTCCGAGTCTCCCCTGTTATTGACTTCTGGCACTGGTGGGCGCCTTTACGACAACTGAGAATCCAATCCTGATACTCTGACCAAGATCCATAGTTTACATTAGAGTCATTCTTTGTTTTGCAAAGTCCTGTGGGTTTTGCCAAATGCACACTGTCGTGTATCCACCATCACGGTATCATACAGAATAGTTCCATTGCCCTAAACACGCACTCTGCTCCAGGTCTTTATCCTTCCTCCCCCTCCGCCTGCCACTCCTTGGAAACCATGGGGCTTCCTACTGTCTCTGTAAGTTTTGCCTTTTCCAGAATGTCATATAGTCAGAATCATACAGTACGTAGCCTTTTCAGACTGGCTTTTCTCACTTAGCAGCGTGCCTTTAAGGTTCCTCTACGTCTTTTGGTGGCTTGGTAGCTCATTCCTTTACATCGCTGAGTCATGCTCAGTTGTACCGCTACTTAACTCATTCACCTGTGGATGATCGAGTTGATTCTAATTTTTGGCAATTATGAGTAAAGTGGCTATAAATCTCTGTGTGTAGGGGTGTTTAGGGGGATGCAATTTTTTGACTCATTTGGATAAATATCAAGGATTGTGATTGCTGGATTGTATGGTAAGAGTATGTTTAGTTTTGTAAAAAACCGCCAAACACTCTTCCAAAGCGTCCACACTGTTTTGCATTCTCACCAGCGATGAATGAAAGTTCCTGTTTCTCCCTATCTTCGCATACACTTGGTATTGTCAGTGTTTTGGATTTTAGCCATTCAGATTGGTGTGTAGTGGTAGCTTTCTGTTTTAATTTGCAGCTAAATTTGCAATGTAATGTTGAGCATCTTTTCATACACGTATTTGCCATCTGTATATATATTTTTGGTGAGGTGTCTGTTCAGATTTTTTGTCCACTTTTTAATTCAGTTGTTTGTTTTCCTGTGCTGGATTTTAAGAGTTCCTTGTATATTTTGGATACAAGTCCTTTATCAGGTATGTGCTTGGCAAATATTTCTTCCCAGTGGATGCATTTCTCCCAGTCTATGGCTTATCTTTTTATCCTCTTAACAGTGTCTTTGGAGTAGAAATTTTTAATTGGGAAAAACAATTGTCTTTGTGCAAGATGAGAATTTTGCGAGATGAGAGGTGCTGAAATAGGTGTGGTTGATGAGGGAAGTAAAGGAGAGAGGGAAAAAGGGTTTTAAAGAGTGCTGCTGTGACCTACACGCTCCCAGCAGAATATTTGAGAAATCCAGGTAGAGAGTTTAGTTCATCGGAACCAACTTTGTGTTGTCAGACTTGACGTCTTGGATGTGAGAACGCTGTGCCCCTGAGCCGCACAGCCACAGCTTCCAGTTCCCTGTGACCTGGGCATGAGCACTAAACGGGTGGCATCTGTGAGGGGCATGTGGCCATCGGTGGGGGTCCTGTGGATGTTCGTTCTCTCCTGTAGACGAATATCACGGGCACGTGTGGCTGCTGGAGAGCAGGTCCAACGCCCCAAATGCCATCCCAAGAGGCCACGCTGCCGTTCTTGCTCTTACGTCCCTCTTTCCATCCCTCTGCTCTGGGAGGGGAAGAGAGGGACTGCCCTGCCTGCAGTTTTACAGAGTATTTAGCATCCTTACTCTCAGTGTCATAGTTTCCAGCTTCCACAAATTCCACATGCAAGAGAGGATTGTGGTTTGAGAAGTCGGAAAGAGTTTGGGTCATTTAATTGCAATCATGAGGTGCTCAGAAGCTATATGTTTTACATTTGTGATCACTGAGACACAAACTTGATTGAAATGCACCACCATTCTTTCCATGAGGAAACGGTTTTCTTTTTCTTAATAAGTGAATAGAGGAAACATGATGGCAAAGGAAAAGATTTTCTCACTTTAAAAAATACAGTCCGCACAGGACAACTGATTGGGTTCAGATCTTGTCTTATCTACTTATTGGCCAAGAATCTTCCCCTTTGAGACGTTCAGCTTCCTCATCTTCAAATGAGGTCAATGGCACCTGTAATCTCAGGGTTGTGAGAGTGAGATGGGCACGTAAACCTGCCGATGTGGTGACTGGGACATGGAACGATGCTCGGCATGTCCTTTCTACCCCCTTCCCTTGTGTGACAGGAAACCCTAAACCCTCTGCTGGAACCATCTCCTCTCGGTCCTTTGGGAGAACCGTTTGAGCTCCTGCCTCTGTAATTTGCTTCTGTTATTCACTCTGTCTTGAATATATCTTTCCTCTCGTCTGCAGCTGCCATTCTCTTTGACGGCTCTCCTGATTGCTTTCCTAGAGGGCTGGCTGCTTCCACCCTTAGGATTTCCTTAGACCATTGTGTTATTTACTTCAGTGCACCGTCTTGCATCGTTTGTACTCGCATCGTTTGTACTTGCATCGTTTGCGCTTTTAAATTACCTTGATCATGTCCCTCCAGCATCCCTTCTTTTGTTGGCTCCTTCACAGAGTGTATTTAACATTAAGTTTGAATAGAGTAGGGATCATTGAATAATTGATATTTTGATTACAAATCATCTCTATGAGTTTCTTTTTTTTTTAACATTTTTTGATTTATAATCATTTTACAATGTTGTGTCAAATTACAGACTAAAGCACAATTTTTCAGTTATACATGAACATACATACATTCATTGTCACATTTTTTTCTCTGTGCGCTACCACAAGATCTTGTGTATATTTCCCTGTGCTATACAGTATAATCTTGTTTATCTATTCTACAATTTTGAAATCCCGTCTATCCCTTCCCACCCTCCGCCCCCTTGGCAACCACAAGTTTGTATTCTATGTCTATGAGTCTATTTCTGTTTTGTATTTATGCTTTGTTTTTTTGTTTTTGTTTTTGTTTTTTTAGATTCCACATATGAGCGATCTCACATGGTATTTTAATGGAATACTACTCAGCCATAAAAACTGACAACATAACGCCATTTGCAGCAACATGGATGCTCCTGGAGAATGTCATTCTAAGTGAAGTAAGCCAGAAAGTATGAGTTTCTTAAAGTAACTGCCCAAGGACTTCCCTTACCTTGAAATGCTGCACGAATCCTATTTGGATTCCTTTGTAAAATGTTTGTTTCTTTTAAAATATTTTTAATTCTTTGAAAGTTTCTTAGAAAATGAAAAAGTTAAATAAATCATAGCACATCACAAAAAAATGTTTATGAAGATTTTTGAATAATGTGAGGAAATGCCTGAGTTGTCATGTTTAAGGTCATCATGCAAAATCATGCACATGGCACAATTACAAACACATAAACTATCACTTAAAAACATAAAACTGCTAGTAAGAAAGCAAGTTGGGTCCAGGCATGAATATTATATTATTTTTTGTAAGCAACAATACTATTATTTCTTCCTATTTCATTTGTAGAAAGAGAATGTTTTTGCCCTCAAATGCTCTTAGCAGTTAACTAGTTACTGCGTATGAGGAACAATCCTGCTTCTTCCCAGTAGGGGTCACTGTGGTTCTTTAATATTTTTCCCATTTGGCATCCATGTTAGCAGGGGCAAAAGCATTCTGTCACGGTTGTTATTTTTAGCAAAGTTAAGAGAAATGTTAAAATGATAGCCTCCTTTTTTAAATACAAAGAAACATTTTCCAGAGATTGTACTTATTTTTCAGATTCCAAATTCCAGGCCATAACTATCAGAAATGTTTCTATTTTACATCGGCGACTCAAATTTAATTTATTAGTGTGAAACATTAGCACTATACCATTTATTCTGCTATTAAAACAGGATTGCACCGTGCTTTCTATGGTGAGAGAATAATAGAGGACTAACCTTTTCTACTTCTGGTTCAGCTTTTTTTTTTTTTTTTTTTTGATTGTTTCCCAGCGGTACAGAAATATGGCTTCTAGAAGAACTCATTAGTATTGAAGTATTAAAATTAATTAATGACACATGAAATGTACATGTATAAGGACCATTTTACAGTTAACTGCAGAAGATCCAACAGATTCGAGGGATACACTGCTGTGTCTTTGAAAGAATTTCTCCCTGGTAAATTCAGTGGGGATAAAGACTGTTTTTCTGTCTGAAAAATGATCAAATATTAAGAATTAGAAAAGGACATGTAGACCCCAGTATTAATAGGCTGCATGCTTCGTACAGCATCGTCTGAAATGCCTAAGTGACCTGATGGTCCAGGTCCTTAGCTTTCCCACTGGTCTTACATTCATTTGACTATAAACCAGGAAGCTCTAAATTGTATGTTGCTTCAAAAACCTCATCTTTTTCTCTCATCCTCTTTTTACTATTTTTGGCCTTGAAAAGTGGTGTCACAGCCGCCTCCCAAGAGCACGTTTACCTTCCACACCCCGGGTCACGTGGTTCCCTGGGTGTTCTTATTCCTCTAGCATTCTGGCCGGATTCACCAAAATTTCCCCCAACTCAGCGCGTCTCTCAGTGAATCTCAAAGTTGATTGCCCATTATTTATCATGGACCCTGAATTTATCAGGAGTAGAAGACAGGGTATGCGATGCATGTTGGAAACCCACGGACCACACCAGCAGTCTACAGTACCCTTAAAAACTCTGCAGGATTCTTGCTCTGCCTAAAGCGTCCAGCTCCGTTTCCCTAATTTTGCTGAACGCTCGGCGGGCAGAGGCTGCGCGCAGCAGGCAGGGCTGAGCGTCGTGCGGGGAGTCCTGCTGCGCTTGGCAGCCGTTTTCTCTCAGTCAGTGCATTTCTTGCAAACCCACCCCCTGTCCCGGCTTTGGGAGGCCACATTCACCACTGGGTCTCCCGGAAGTGGGGTGACTGACGAGTGTCCTGACACACCGTGAACAGGGGACGACCTGCTGGCTAAGGCTTTTCTTTTTTGGAAAAGCGCTTTCCATTTTGCCTTCAAAGGGTGCATTCACCTTCCTGCCTGTAATCCAGAATCCTCCACAGCTGTTTAGAAATGTTTTCTTCACGCAGTTGGGGTTTCCATTGTTTAGTTCAGTGTTTCTCAGATGTTTAAATGAGACGCTTGGAAATGCTTTTGACAGGGGAGGGAGGATGTCACGGTGGTGTTTAGGAGTCAGACAAAACTGGATTCGGGCTCTGGTCCTACCACTTACTAGCTGTCTGACTTTTAAGCCCTATAACCTCATTAAATTAATTCTGGGATCCTCTTCTTTAAAATGAAGATCGAAACAGTGGTAAATGGAATAATGTGTATCAAATGGTTAGTACCTGGTATACAGCAAGCACATAACATGTGATAGGCACCAGCAGTGGACATAACAGAAGTATACGCCAGTGCGATTGACATGCTGCCTCAACGAGGGTGCGTTCGGCTCGGGACGGTGCTCCCTGAAGACAGCCGGTGCACCAGGGGCTGCGTGGTGCAGTGGACTGATGCACCCAGTGGCCACCCGAGTGCGGCCGAGGAGCCAGGCGTCGTGCCAGGTCCCAGGGCTCAGGAGGCGGACATCCTGGTAGGGGAGAAAGGTGGTAACTAAGAAAACTGCTGATGGCGAGAACCGCTCCGTGCGAGACGGGCAGGGTGCTGGGGTCCAGGGGCAGGAGTGCGGGACTGGGGTGGTCAGCCAAGGCCTCTTTGAGGAAGTGGCCAAGCAGCTCAAGGAGATGGCTCAGAATCGCACCTACAGCCCTTGAGAAGGAGCCAAGGGCCCTTGACTGTAATGGCTAAACTGTTATTATTTTGTCTCGCTTGGCTCTTTTCCTGTTTCTACATTTTCTCCCTTCTCTGATTACATCTTGCTCTTTGGAACTCAGGGAAGACATCGGAGGCTCCAGTTTCCCTGCAGACAAGAAGCAGGCGGAGGACATGGAGGTCTGTCCGGGGAAGGCCCCTCGGGGTCCCCTGCTCGGTCACAAACACAGTGGAGAGTGTAAGCACAGGCTCTGCATTTGATTGAACTGGGGTAAAATTCCAGCTGTTATTTGGTAGTTTGGGCTTATTAACTTGTTAATCATGAGATTCTTAAGAGGATTAAAGAAAACAGCATCTGTAAAAGAGCTACTATTAGCGAACCTTTCTAACTTGGAGCGCTGAGCGCATCGGTCCCTCATGACGACCCAGTGAGACAATCACCCCTCCAGGAACGTCGGTGTGACTGGGACAGCCATGCGTGGCCTCGGGCGTTGTGCTTGGTCCCTGACACTGACCTTCTTGTCGGTGTTCATTAAAAGGCAACCAGTAATGAACAGGCAAATATTGTCTCGAGGACATTGACCCGCATTTTCCCGCCGGGGGTGTGACGAAGCCTCGGAATGAATGTGGAGCATTAGCTCGTACGTGTAGAGGTCAGTGGGGCAGGGGTGAGGTTGGAGCGTCTGTTCTCATAAATGTTTTCGTGACAAAAATGCACAGAATGCACACGGACATCCACTAAACCCACCTTTTCTGTGTTGGCCAGCTTCATCCTTTCTTGCCAACTCAAAGAGTACATGGTTGGAAGAGCTGGTACTTACTTCTTTTGTGTTATCAAGAAACTGGGCTATGAGAGAATCGGTTACATCAAAATGAACCAGACATTTTGTTCTGGAAGAACGTATGCTAATTTTATGGGTCCCAAGGGCTGGTACGAACTTTCCAGAGCTGAGGGGATAGACTGGCCTTGGCCGAACCCCACAGCCAGTCTTTGAAAAATGAGTTTTGTCACCTTATGAACCGGTGTTTTTGAACTTCTAATTATTCCAAATTAAAAAAAAACAATAAAATAAATACCAACTGGCTCCCGCGTAACGGTGTGGCTTCTTGTCACACTGGCACTGGATCAAATATTTTGTTTATGCCTGGAGAAAAACGAGAACGTAGATAACATATTTTGTTCTTGCTATAAGTAACTTGACATATTACAGTTCCTTAAAAATATGAAAATAGACACAAGTATATTATCGCCTGGAGGGTAGAATTCACCTAGATGTTTACGATGAAAGAACCCACATTAAATTAAACTTTGGACTTACCTGATTCCACTTTAGGCTGTTCTCCGAGGCCCTGGAGGGTTGGATTTGATCTTTTCTTTCCTTTTAAGGGAACCAGTTTAGAAAGAATAGATTTAGGTGTTGCGACGTGATTAGCCCTTACCACCAGAGCTCGCATCAGCCTCATCAATTTTGCAGCCCAGAGAGTGGGAATAGAGAGAGACACAGGCCACAGGCTGAGGCGCAGGGTCCTGGGGCGCGGGCAGTGCTGAGAAGAGAGGGCTCGTCCTGGCGTGCGCTCAGGGGCTGGTGGCTGAGGACCGACTGGAGGTACTAGGGAAGAGGGACCTCCGCAGAGGGGTGGCCGGGCGCTGCACCTACTTTGCAGGCGTCCCCGTGCTCGCCCCTCAGCCAGACCCTCCCACGGCTGCAGGGCGGATCGGCATGTTCTCTTCTGTCCTCCCCTCCTCGTGAAGCCCTTCTCCCACCACCATGACCTCACGAACCTGCTTGGTCCATGCTTGGTCCATTGTTTGACAGGTTCTTAAGGGATCTTGGAGGCCATGTGGTCCAGCCTCCTTGTTCTCTGCACCTTAGCAGCCTGAGCCATCAGGGCCAGGGCCACCCGCAGGTGTGTGACCTGTGCCGCTGCCCCGGGCGCTGCGTTTAGAAGGGCCTCTTGTTGGTTTTAGTGCTCTGCTTTTGCTGCCTTGAAATCCTTACTTTTTGAACGAGGGGTTCTCTGTTTTCAGTTCATCCCGGGCCTCGCAAATTATGTTGCTGATCCTGTGAGCCATACTGATACGCCTGTGACTTAGTGCATCACAAAACTATTTGATTTTAAAAGAGAGTGTTAGGGAGTGTGGGAAGGATGAGTGATGGATGAGACTGGGAGCTCTCTAAAGGCCAGCAGAGGGGAGAAGCCTGTGGCGGAGCCGGGGCCCTCCTGGGAACCTGCAGAGCACCACATGCACCAGGGATCTGTCCCCTCTGCACGCTGCCCCGGTCCTGTCTCTAGATTGTAATTCATTCCTTATCTCTGTTCAGAATCTCCACGTTCCCTCTTGAAACCTATTTCCTTTTGTTCTGTTCTCCCTGAAGTTGCCGACAACCAGCCATTATCTCCTGTGTGCTTAAAAGCCATGGTAGTCACCCCTCCACACTTTTCCAGGCTAAGAGATCCTGATTCTTTTATCCACCAGCTTGAATGCTTTTTCTTTTTTTTAATTGATGCTTTCTCAAAGAAGAACAGCTAGCCAGCTCAGGCGGCACTGCTACAATCAGGGCACGATTCATTTCACGTCTGGCTGTCACGTCGCCAAGGAAAGGAACAAAGACGAAGATGGCACCGGTGAAAGTCGCTTTTTGGAATAAAGCTAACATTAGCTAAACATTTCATAATTACAAAGTAATTTGAAAGTCAAGTAGCTAGACTAAAACACTGATCAGGAAAGGGACCATGGGAAAGAACAGAAAAATTCACTGGAAACAGCCTCCCCTGCAGACCAGAGGGAGTTTTTGAGAGCAAGCAGACTGCTGCTGATAGGCATACCAAAGCCTGTTAGTTAGGTGAAGGCTTGGAGAACAAAAACTGTGGCCTTCACAGACCAGGGGACTAAGTTCTACCCAGTCAAGGGTACAGCTGAGCCTGTGTGTGAATAACTTCCTTACACATACCCACCAGGAGACGTAAAAAGACCTATTATATTTTATGTTTCAATGCTAGTGTTCGAATACCGAATGCAAACAGGTGACCTGACTGGATACGCAGAAAGGGGAAGAATAACGAAGTAGTAACACAAGGAGTAGGGGCTTGACTTGTGCAATAGCATGTATTCCTCTGGCAAGTCACTTCAGAAAGACGGTGATTTAATTTCCACAAAACAGGGGCCCAAATATGCATTCAAGGTAGATGCATCAGAAAGCCTTTATTTTTTTTCCCTAAAAGAATAGTTAATATTTCATATCTCTCTGGGGTTGACAGTCCAGTGGTGACTGAGTGAAATAAAGGGAAGTGACTCAGTGCGGACGACCAAGCCCTTCGCGGAGATGCTGGCAGGGCCCCCGGTGTCAGGTGGAGTGAGGTCGGCGCACGGTGGGGTGAGATATTTGAGATGCTGGAAGCCTGTTCCTTCCCGGATCCTACCTGAGCACTGTTGTGAAAATAAAATAAATTAATAGGTGAGGAGAGGGCTAGGAATAATGACAACATAATATTTTTATACATTTGAAATAGTCCTTTTGAGAGGAAAGTAATTAGGTTTGTTTATTTATTTTAATGGAAGTGCTAGGGACTGAACCCAGGACCTTGTGCATGCTAGTAAAATAGTCCTTTAATAATACAAAAAAAAAAAAAAATCAAGCCCTTTATTGGGGGTTGGGCATTCCCTGTGCTCCCGGATGGGAACTGGACTGGTGTTTGCTCTGAGAGAACTTCCCATGTGCGGAGGCGCAAAAACAGTATCGGTGGCAGCAAGCTGTGACGTTAGGGTTCCATTTTCTATGCCTGAAAATTCAGCTGACTCTACCTAGTCAAGAAGGGCGGATCACAAGCCCTGCCTGGATTTGAATCCTAGTTTACAGATAAGAAAATTGAGGCGTAAGGGGGTCAAATACCTCAACTTGCCTATTTTTCTCTGTAGACCAGATATGAATAGTACCTCTTAGGGCTGTTCTGAGTGCTGGGGCTCAGGGCAGTCTCCCCAGAATACACCAAAGTGCCACATTGATTTTTCTGGATTAAAGTTATTCAAGAAACAGCCAGTGCAAGAGAGCTGCTCTGACCCTCCCCGTCTGCCCCTCTGAAAACAGGAAGTAAATCTCCCGTGTGAAAGGTACCCTCGCTGTGCCAGGAGGCAGAGACACAGCCTTGTCATCAGACACACAGCCTTGTCATCAGACACAGGAAATTGAGGGCTGAGAAGGCTGTGCAAACAAACCTGGTTACTTCTTTACTAATTTACTACCCCAAGCCCAACCTTCTTTGTCTTTTCAGTTCTTCACAGATTTATTGTTTCTTCACCTAAAACATATAAAAGCTGTCTGCTTTGGTCATTTCTTTAGGTCCTCCATCTACGAGACCTGCATGCATATGACCTTAGCACATATGAAATGAGATTTGATTCTCTCCTGTTAATCCATCTTGTGTCAATTTAATTATCAGACCAACCAGAAGAACTCAAGAAGGGTAGGGGGAAAATTTCCCCCTCCCCGACATGAGGATTCATTGGAATGACAATAGATGTAAAGCTAATGGCTGGTACACACCTTCAAAAGTTGTTCATTGTTGTCATTTTATATACAGACATAGATACAGGTATAGATATCCATCCCCCAAACTTAACAAACTTATTTGATGCCACTAAGTAGTTCCTTCTTTTTTTTTGTGAGGGACACTCTTAGAGGACGGTTGTAGGTGATGAGTACATTAGAATTTCAGAGAATGGAGTGAGCGGCTGGGACTTGGTCATGAGGAAAGTCTTCATGGGGTGAGGGAATTCAAACTGGTGCTTTAAAAAGTGCAGGGTGTGGCTGGGCAGAAGAAACGCAGCAGGCACATTTGGGGGTACAGGGAGCAGCACACCCCAGTTTGATGTAAGGAATATGGAAACTAAACTGGGAAAGACAGGACCAGAGACCACTGAGCTCCTGCACTCGGGTTTTATCTCATGGGTAGAGGGGAAGCTGCTGGTGGGATTTTTAGCAAGAATAAGCTGATGTTTTTACCCACAGTGAATGGATATTAAGAGGTATTAAAAGTGCCTGGGGGTCGGGACCCTGGCTGGGAAGTTACTGAATGAGATTCAAGGCCCAGCCTTGACTGGATCAGTGGGGGTGGAGACATAAACCAGGAGAAATGTGAGGGATTAGAAGAAAGAAGGAAGACAGACGGGGGGGTTAACTCTGGGTTTGATGGGAGGGGCAATGACTCTCAGGGTTCACAGTGTGGTGATCTGAGGAATCATGTCCCTTAACATTGCTTTATTCTTTCAGTGATTCATTGACGAAGTACTTTCTGAGTGTGTACTATGTTGAGGACACTGTTTAGGTGCTGAGATTGTTAAAAAAAAAAGTGTGAGCCATGGTCTCTGTATTTAGAGTGTTCAAAGACTTGTTTCCTTTTCCTGTACCCGTAATTGTGCGTTGGGTGTTATAATGTAGACACGAAAAAAACAGAAGAGGGTGAACTGGGAAGACTTGGTGGTGGGCTGCCATTTGAGCAGGGCCTTGCCCGTGGCCGGGGGCTCACCAGGGGATGGGGAAGTGCCACTTCAGAAGTGAAGAAGAAGTCAAGAAAGTAAGCTGGTGCGGGTTGGGGAGGACCTGACTGAACTCCATTTTGGAGGGACTAAGTACAGAGTGGCCATGGAACACCAGAGTGGACGTGGCTAGCAGGCCCCTGGAGACAAGGACTGGGAGGGAATCTCATTTATAACAAATCTGCCAAATTGGCGATAGCTTGAACGCTCCTCGTGGCAGAACGCTCCTCACTCACCGGTCGGCTCATTGACCTGCCAGACATTCCCAGCGCCAGAGCGTGAACTTGGTCCTTGAGTGGGTTGCAGGCTGTTAGAGGTGTTCATACCGGGGATGCCTGGATTGCAGGGCTGTTGCCTAAGGAAGATTCTGCGAGTCCTGTGCAGGATGGACCTGAGAGGGGAGCCGGCCGCCGGGACTCGGGCCGGCAGTGAGGCGGCTCTGGTTGTTGAGCATTTCCTGAGCTCCTGGTTGGGTTAGAGTCTGCCTCCTTGTCACTTTCATTTATGGGTCTAGTTTAACTTGACTGGAGCAACACAAAATCTCCTCTTCCTTCCACGTGACAAGCTCCACATTGTTTCAAGTTCCTTCTTTTTAAAAGCAAATCTTGCCCTGGGTCTTGATGTACCATCTGTAGACTTTCAACATCCTTATCCGTTCATTCAAGTATCGGTCAAAGCTTACGTGTATAGGGAGCAGAGGCGAGGGATGGGGGAGCCACACAAGGGAGGGGGGAGAGTCAGTAAAAGATGCGTTTTCAGGTTGGCCATTGCCTGGGGGGACAGGGTGCAGCATTCTATGGCGGGGCCCAAGGAGCCGTACGGGAAGTGTCTCCAGGCTGTCTGTCCAAGGGAAGCATTTACTCATTGGCTCCCATCCCAGTGGGGCCTTAACTCTCCCTCACTGTCGGCGGAGTTCCGCCAGCCTCCCCTCTATCTCAGCAGTGAAGCCCTGAGGGGGAAATGAAAGGCAGGGGGCTGTTTCTGAGGCAAGTGCAGACAGGTACACCTCTGGGAAGTCGATCTGGTCCTGGGGCAGTGGCTGGAATTGGCAACAGGTGGGACCAGAAGAATCTGAAATGCGGCACAAGAGGTATCTGACACATCTGCTACCCACCAGGCTCTCTGCTGGGCTCTGGACATGCTCCAGTCTCTCCACCTACCTTTTAAGAGCTGGTGCTCGGAATTAAATAAACCCTCTAAATACAGTCGGTCCAGGGAAGATTTTAGGGCAGAGAGTAAGAGAAGTGTGAGGGTTGTGGAAAAATGATTTCAGATCAACATTGCACATATACTTGACACATGCACTCTCCCTAATTCTCCAGACATACCTTGTCACTGGTGAGTTTCACCAGCAAACACCAGGATTTGGCAGACTCTGTGCCAGGGGCTGGAGGTAGGGAGCATCCAGGTGAATACAGTATCTTCCTGACTTTAAAGAACGCCAGCCAGCCTGACTGGGGAGGCTGAAGACGTAGCCGAGCAATCCTAAGGCGGTGTGGGCTGCGATGGATGGAGAAAGGGTCCAGAGAAGAGTGTGATCAGCGTTCCGTCAGGCAGAGGAGTCAGAGAAGGCTTCAGGGCACTTTGAGGTGGTCTGGTTCCCATCACATGTGCCGAGATGGAGAGGCAGAGCGCGCGAGGGACCCCCGAGCCTCGACTGAGGCGCAACCTGAACTGGCAAAATTTAAGCATCCTAGGATTCCTGCTTTCAAGTCAACTGTGAAAGTACGGGACACTCTTAATGTTAGAAGCTACATTCAATGCAATTTCATTTTAAACAAATATTCCTAGCTTAAAAACTGCAGCCTTTTACTGGTGTGTGCTTTAGAGTATTTGGAGCCCACTGTTCCATTTCTTATGACTCATGTCTTTCCCATATGAATCGTATTTTCCTGGTGTACTGAAAGAGAGCTTGATTGTAAAAGGTTAAATTGAAGATGAAGTGGGTGGTTTTCCCCTCGTCTTCCCTTGTCCAGGAACACCGCAGAGTCTCTATAAACAAAAGCCAGAATGCAGACAGTCTAAGGGCGGTTTCAGCTGAAAAAAGTGTACTCTGTGTGTGTGTGCATGTGCGTGTGTGTGTTTTAGCATGGTGAACTGAAGAACAGTTCAGGAAAATAAGGAGCAGGTGGCTGCCACAGCCTGGAGGGCAGAAGGCCTCGCAAGAAGAGAGAGCACGTGTCCGCGGCAGGGCACTTGCGGCTGGTCAGTGGTTCCACGCAGGCCTTAGCCCTTGGGCAGAGGGTAGCTCGGAGCCTCCTGTCTCCTGCCCTTCACTCCAGGCCCCCACGACTGACAGATGGGAAGGATTTAGGGACAAGGGAAAAGCCCAGAATTCATATGTGGAGAGAAATTATGGGGCTAACAGCTGGAATTCATGAAGTTCCATATTAAGTGAAGGATTGATAGCAAGAAATCCAAAACACTCTTTCCCCAAAGACAGACACGTTAATAGCTCGAGGACAGGAAAGGCTTCTCAGGGTTCTTGGCTTCTCTTTAAATATAACTGTTTAAGCTTACGTTTGTTTATATAAGGGATAGCTATGGCTGTATTTATCGTAAATTTGGAATTATTGGATTCAGAGATGAATGTGGTGTGATGTGCGATGTGCCAGAAATGAATCTGAAATTGGACCACATGCCTGTTTTGAGCCTTTTTTATTGAGATGTGTTAATGTGAAATGAAAATAATTATTTATGAATATTTTCACCTAAGTTATCTCATTTAGTTCTCTCTGCTACATACCAAGACGTAAGAATGTTATAACCTCTCTCTGCTTAAGAGGAAACCGGTGCTCCGAGGGACTAATTTGCCCAACGCCACACACTGGCAGACAAGAACTTAAACCCAGGTCTCCTGCCCTCGGCACCCATGGGTGTGCCCCCTGCCGGGACTCCTAAACCTCGGTGAGTTTCCAAACTAGCAGGGGGGCTTTTTCAATGTACCGATTCCTGGAGTGGGCTCTGGAATGTGTGCTTAAAAATCTCTGAAGTGATTCTGATGATCAACCTGGTTTGGGACTAACTGTTCAGATAAATGAAACAGCATTCTCTCACCAATCAGTACAAATTCTTCCTTACTCTGGGGATGTCGGCGGAGCAGATATTTTGAAGGTCAACAGAGCCACACCGGGAAGCATTAGAATCCACTTGACCACATGGCTGGTAACAATCAGGGATGAGCTGGTTCAGTGCGATTACTGGCACCTGGGAGCACGTGATGAGGGAAACTGGATCATAACAAGTGAAGTTTCTCAATCTGTAACCGAGCAGGACCCTGCGGGGCCTTCCAGGGTCAGACCCGTCCCTGATACCCTCTGCTGCAGCCCCTCTCTGAAGTGCCCAGGTAACAATATCTCACGTATATATATTTTCTGAGTTTTTCAGATACTAAGAATCTCCACCAAAGGGAGGAAATTAACTACTGGATAATTGGGACCTGGCGCCTGGGGGTTGATTATGTTGACCTGTGACCTCAACAGCGGCCAATCAGAATTGTGCTCAAGCCTTTAAATACGCTTTGCTGAAACCCTTCCGCGTTCGGGGTTTTCTTCGGTGTGAACCGCTTCGCCCTCCTTCCTTGGCTCTGCCGTAAACATTTCTCTGCTCCAAACTTGGATGTTTGAGTCTGTTTGGCCTCAGGGTGCGGAGAAGAGCACACGAACTTGCCGTCGGTAACAGTTTTGGGGACCCAGTGCAGGAGTCTGTGCCCGTGGCAGGGGGACCCCAGCAGCCCCTTCCCTGGGTCCCAACAGCTGCAGGAGCGCACTCGGCTCCGGGGAGCCGGGACAGACTCCCCGACAGGCGCCGGCCCCCCCACCGCACGAGGCTGCCTGGAGCCCAGGACTGCCCGGAGCTGCGCCCACACCCGAAGTCGCCCGTGGGTGAGTCGCTCCCGCTCGCGCCGGCGGGGAGTTCTCTCCATTCTGTCTGGGCTCCTTCCCGCCGGGAAGGGAGCCGCTCTGCGTCCGTTCTCCGGGCCCATCTGTTTAGAGGCCCCCGTGTGGGAGTGGAAGTTGAATTTTTAGACCACATCTCCTCTGATTTTCTGTCTGTGCGACCGTAGCTTACTTAGTGTTTGTGTTTTTGTGTGTGTGGTTTCAGATGAGCCACTCCGGCTTGAGCAGGATGAGAAAATTCTACCCGCTTCGCCCTGTGGGGAGTGAGCATTCTGGGCTCGCTGTGAGCCAGTCTGGCTCCATTCTCTTTGGAGAGCTGGGCCAGTCTGTTTGGAGGCCTCTGTGTGGAAGTGGAAATTTTGGGCCACACCTGTAAGATCTTTTACTTGTGAGACCGTGTTTGTTGTCAGTACGTGTGTGTATCAGGACTTGAATTGGCCAAATGAGGTGTCATTGAGTAACAGGGCTCACGTGTGATGACACCAGGGCATCCTTCCCTGTGGCTTTGGCCTCCTCTGTGGCAGAGTGTTGGTAGGGTTTTTCCTTTCTAGGCTTGGTCTTTCGTTCAGCTTCTGGTCGGGCATTGGTTGTTGGGGGGGGTCTTCCCTTGTGGATTGATGGGGCATTGGTTGGGAATCCCTCTTCTGGGGCTGGGGGACTGTGACCTTGAGAGACCGCTTTGAATTGTCTGCTTGGTATTTGATAACATTCGCTGTAAATAATTAAATATGAATGATCAGAGTTCTGTTCCATCATATATACAGTCCTCCTGGAGTATATTTTACAAAACGGGGAGCTCTTCAGTGATGCTCCCATAAATTAAAGAAAATGATATTTTTACTGTCACACTGAGACCTCAGTGCTCCCTGAGGTGTGTAGAACGATGGCCCTGATGCATCTGCTGTTATGTCAAAGTGGGCCTTTTGCTACTTGCCTTTTGTCTTGGTGGGGCCCGGGGTGTGTGTCTTGGTACCTGACTCCAAATCCTATTCTCTCTCCCTAGTTTTGCTGAAAGGGAGGCTTCTGAATGTGACTGAATGACATATCATTGTCTATTACTGTTATTTTTTTAAACTGAAGTGGAAATTTGGAAACTGGGGGGGGGGGGGAGGGAAAAATCACTGAAAATGGCCAAGATGATTGGGCTTTTGTATAAACCATTAGAGGAGGAATTGGTGTTTCTCTTCCTGTGGCTTTTTGAGATGTAAACGACTTACCTGGGTTCTCAAAGAAAAAGGTTTTCTTTTTAAACTCAGGCAGAAAAACTGAGATCTCCAGTTCTGTTTGTCTCTAGGTAAAAATTAACATGTAAAAAGCTTTACTTAATTGACTTAAAAGTAAGCACTTACAAATTTAATACTTCTAAGTATGAAAGAAGCTAGACAAGAGATTTTTGGCTCATGTGATCTAGAAAATATTCAGTATTAAATTAATATGGATATTAAAGCTAGCTTAAGCTTGTTGGTATAATCCACACAGACATGTCTTTTATTGTATCTGGGTTTCCTGAAATTTCCTTAAAATGTCGGTAGGTTCATGTTGTTGTTGCAGAGTTTGTCGGAAAGAAAAAAACTCAGTTAACTTGGTATGACAAAATTCTTGTCAGTGAATTAAATGCAAATAACATAGGAGCTTTTGGGCGAACTCTTTGGAAATAATTCTGTTTTAGGAATGTCTACTTAAAAATGATCTCTCCAGATATTTGGTAACGTGAAATTTTAGAGTGGTACCAAAGTTAAGTGATGGAAGTTTGTTGAATAACTAGATCATTACCAAACAAAGTGAGATCCTGGAACATGATGTACTGAACACCAGCTTCCTGTTACGGAGCAGCTAAAGGTGTTTAGGAATATTATTAAATGTTTGCCACCTGAGAGATTTTCTATAAAAGCACATATTTTTAGAAACAATTATTGGTACTTACATTTGCCAGTCTACAGAACGCCAACGTAAAAAGATGGTTCATGCTTGCTTACTGCTTTGCTTTCAACAGAAATTAAAGTTTTTAAGAGTTGAGGATTCTAATTTATATATGTCATTAAAGCTATTAAAGATAATAAAGGAAACATTTCAGTTTATAGTAGAAAAATAGGTTATGTATTTTGAGTTGAAAAGAAATGTTTTTGTCCTAAAGCTGGCTATTTCTAGATGAAAAAAAAAAATAAGGGAGAAACTACAGAAATAGAGGATACAGAAAGTATTGTGGAAAGTTTGCAGAAAGGGAGCCCTAAAAAAGGAGTTCTGTGCACGGTCGGGCTGAGGTTCAGATTAAGTTTAAGGAGGGACTGTTGCGGGACTGGATTTGCCTCCTCTGTTAAGAGAAAAAGTTTGTGGTAACAGGTGCTTCTGATGACAGAGTGTATGAAACTTTCTGATGTTGTTGACAAACTTCCTGTCAGATTCTAATCAAAGTTCTTTGGACTTCAGCTAACTCTGGGAGGCTTCAGGGGGCCCCTGAGACAGCTCAGAAAAAGATGAAACTTGCTAGGACGGGTTGGTATGCTAAATTACACAGCATTGTCCAGTGAGCGATAAGCCTCCTCAGACTGTACGGTAGAGATACGTGTTGTTGCTATAGACATTCTGGAAATTATTTAAGGTTTCTGAAATTTAGGTATGTCCTGGTATAACGCTTTCAGTCACAATTCTAGTTGTTCTGGACATAATTCTAGTGATCTTAAAATGTCATTTGCCACAGCAACATCATTACACTTCTTTGTCAAAAGCGTTGTAACCAGATCTTTAACCTCGCCTTTTCGAGTCTTTCGTCGTTCATAGACAGTTAAGCTGGTGCTTTGCAAACCTTTGCTTTGCTTCATCTTCAGTAAGATTCACAAAAAGGGCTTTTTGACAAGTACAGGTTTCTTTTAAATCATCCTGCTCAACTGGGAAAGATGTTTAAAAGGTCTAATGAAAACTCTGATTTCATAAAACTAGTAGTAAAAAGGATTAATTACTATCCTATGTAAACTGGTGAATATTGTTATAACTTTTTGATTTTGTCTGAAATATTAGTGGCTTTTAATCTATTTTCTAATTGAATTATTTATCAGGTGTTTGTCTGCTTGTCAATATTAAGTTATTGTTTTACTTCCAACCACGCTGTTGCCCCTAGTGTTTAGGATGGAAGGAGAATTGTCTGATGGTGTCGTCGCACAGTATAACTACTCACAATGTGTAACAGTGCTGGCTCTAAGTCTGCTGGTAAAAGCACATGGAGAATGCTTGTGTAACGATTGGGTGTAAGTGATAAAATGTGTGCCTAATAATGTGTTGCCCCATTAACATACCTCTCACCCTGTTCATGAGATCTGATTAGTTCCTCCCGGTGTGGATGACTAGGCAAATACAAAGGAGGCCCAGCAGGAGGGACGTGATCTGACCCTGGGGCAGGAGCTGCCACCCCAGCATTGAGGGACGAATATTTTGATCATCAGTGCTTTGTTGAAAGATTTGCAATCAAAAGGGGGAAATGATGGGAAAATCTGCACTTACTGAGGTATGGGGAAGTCATTCTGGCTTGTACATAGTTTAACTTAAACTTCACTTACTGAAATGGCCTATTTTATGGCCTTTGGACATGAATTGTACCTCTGCTTTGGCCATGAGGAGGGGAATGTGTTTGAAATTCAGAATGGAGTTGTTGTGGTTCAGACATTCAAGGTAAACTAGGTGGCCGTCGTGTGTGGGGGGTGATTTCAGACACGTTCTTGTATGTTGAGAACTTGAGTTATCCTTAATTTCCTTAACCAGTGTTTTATAGTTCTCCACGTATAAGTCTTTCACCCCCTTGGTCGGATTTATTCCTAAGTATTTTATTGTTTTGGGTGCAATTTTTAAAAGGATTGTTTCTTTACTTTTCCTGCTAATTCATTGTTAGTGTAAAGGAATGCAACTGATTTTCATATGTCAGTCTTGTACCCTGCTACCTTGCCGAATTCTTTTATCAGCTCTAGTAGTTTTCATGTGGAGCTTTTAGGATTTTCTATATACAGTATCATGTCATCTGCATATAGAGACACTTTTACCTCTTCTCTTCCAATTTGAATCCCTTTTATCTTTTTCTGAGCTGTGTCATATGTGGGTGACCACCAACCATTCTCAAAGCAGTGTCTGATGGAAGCTGCAACCTATGACTTCAAGGTCTCCTCTTGTAACTGTTAAACTTTTAGACAATAAAATTGTTTTAGATCAGATGTTAGTAGAAAGAAGATGTGTCATGGCCAGTAGCTCCCATTATGGGTGTGTTACTCCCACATCAGAAGTTGAAGCCTCCTTAGATAAAAGCAGACAACTGGCTGCATGTCTCCCCTGAAGTGTCAGGTCCACACTGGTTTTCAGGCTCATTCTCCTGAATTCCTCTAGGGGTGGGGAAAGAGATCTATCTTGTCTGCTAAAGTTCTGGTTGTCACTCCCCCAACTACTTCTAATTGGGTCCGGTGGCACCAACAGTGTGGACTAAATAAAGGACTGGGATCTGAATCATACAAGACTTGGATCCAGGACTTCAAACGTGGGGATGTTTTCAGTTTGGTGTCCATCCCCCAAGTTGGAGCAGGCCTGCACCCCATTTCAGCAGGAAGTAGCCAGAGCAGTTGTGCCTTATTCCTGAAAGACTTGGGGAGGATGGATAGGACTGGAGATCGAAACCAAGTCCCTCTAGAACCGGGTTCCTCTGCTGAGTTTGTGGTTAACCTCTCTGTCCAAAACTGTATTCTCTTTCTTGCCCAACACCTTCTTAAGATTGAGGAGTATCAAAGAAAAGAGGGGAATTATAACCGAGCAGGACCCTGTGGGGCTTTCTAGGGTCAAACCTGTCCCCCATATCCTCTGCTGCAGCTCCTCTCTGAAGTACTCAGATAATAGTATCTCATGTATATACATTTCCTGAGGTTTTCAGTTGCTAAAAAATCTCCACCAAAGGAAAGAAATTAACTACTTCATTGAGAGCACGTGGTCCCTGGACCTGGCACCTAGGGGTTAGTAGTATTGACCCATTACCTCAACATCAACTAATCAGAATTGTGCACGAGCTGACGATGTACCTGCTACCAGCCCTCTCCCCTCACCTGGCCCTTAAATATGTTTTACTGAGACCCTTCAGGGAGTTTGGGGTTTTCTTGGGCGTGAACCACTTCACCCTCCTTGCTTGGCTCTGCAGTAAACATTTCTCTGCTCCAAGCTTCGATGTTTCAGCTTGTTTGGCCTCAGGATGCAGCGGGCACAGGAACTTGCCTTTGGCAACAAATCTTTCCTTGGACAATGATACACCCGTAAAAGTGCTGAGACACACCGCGGGGCGGCCGACGTCAGGGAGGTAGAGCCGCTCTGCAGGTTGGGAACACTTGGACAAACCCCAAATCGAGCAGCCAGATAGGCTACCTTCAACATCGGCATGCTCACCCTTTCAGTTTCTGGACAGACTTGAAGTGCAGTGAATATGGGAAAGCTGGGTTCCGCTCTCAGAGTAGCCAGGCTGGTTCTCCTCTAGTGCTTGTCAACACCGGAGGGGGTCTACATGCTTTGTTTGGTGGGCCTACTTTTGAGTCCCAGCTGTGTCACTTGGTGCCCTCAGGTGACCACGTTTCTTCCAGCCCCAGTTTCCCCGAACATAAAGGGAGGGTAATGATGCTTTCATCAGAGTATTTAGAGGCTCCAAAGAAATAATACTGTGTGTTAAGTCACTAGTCCAGTGCCTGTGAATAGTGAGCACTGTGGTGAGTTGCAATGTTAATTTCTGTCTCTTCCATCCAAGAGCTCTTAAAATGTAATCAGTAAAGGATATAAATGCTTTAATGGGATCTTAAGCAAACAAGGCTTCAAATGCAGAAAAATCACTCTAGTAAAAAGCAAGGAAAGTACATGATGCACTAGGTCCTATCTTAAGTCCTGAGTCCAGCTTCTAGATATAGTGGGGGCAGGGGACAAGCCTTTGAACATTAGGAACTGTATCTGCACAGGGAAGCAAGAGGAAAGTGCATTGAAGAATTTGGAAACCAGGGGATAAAAGCACCTAGCAGGCACAAACACATGAAAGTCACTTTGGAGAATGACTTTAAATGAAGTCAGCAAGGCTGGACTGTAACCTGATTAACTCTATTAACATATCCAAAGAGAGAGCTTATCATTCAGAACTGCAGTCTGACAGCAGCAGAAGAACAGAAAATGGAAAGTCAGAGAGGCAAATGTGGGCACCTGCCCTCCTGGAGCTACCCAGGGTGGGGGGAGCCTTAGCTGAGGGACTTTGAATACTTCCACATCGGCAAGACCATCTGCACTGTGGGGTGTCTGTCCCAGGCTGTCAACTCAATGTCACTACACAGTCAAAGCATATAACTAATTTATTTTGTGTAAGTTCTGTACATCTCCTGAAATGTTATGATTATAACTTAGCTTCCAAGAGGCTCATAGGGAAAAGTACACACTGGACCTAAGATGCTGCTAACCTTTCTGCTGCTTATGTTCATCCTTGTAAAATAAGAAGCTGGTTTATGCTTCAGTCTCTTGTGAACTTAGCAAGCCTGACTCAGCCTCCCCGAGTCTGCTGATCTCTAGGACCTGAGATGGGCATGTGCAGGGTTCGTGCCAGACCTTGGGCAGTGAGGAGGGGAGCAAGAGGGTGTGTGCCCCCCGTCCCGCCTCCCGCCAGTGGCTCCGCTGGCCTTACTGGTGACCCGTGGCTTTGCTGCACACCTTCTACTCGCCGTGGGGAAAGAGGGAAGTCTAGGAACAGAAACCACACGTTGGGTTTGAGCTTCAGACGAACGGGAGGAGTTCTGTCCTGAATCATGAATCGGCTTTAGGTGAAAGCAGTTTTCAGAGAAGGTAAAGCGTTCCTTTCCCCTTGCTGACCAGTTGCCTGGAACTTCTGAGGTGCGTACTTAAAAGCTGCAGTTACTCTAACAGTAACTTCAGATGCCGCAGGCTCTGCTGACGCCGCGTTCCTGCCCGCTGCGTGGCTGCAGCCCGTCTGTCCGTGGCGTTGCCCTCCTGCCCCTCCTGCGCTTTGGCGTAATCACTTGTCGTGCATCAGCCTGAGGGGCACAGATGCCCAGGGCCCTGAAACCACTCCCGCGAGGGGACCTGGGCTTTGCTTACTCCTCGAGGGGGAGGCGTGCTTGTGCCGCTCTGCAGGGTCTCTGCACTGCGTGCTCATTGGCCCTGGGCCCCTGGCCCGCCAGTCTCCACGCCACGGCCACGCTGTCTTCCTACAGCGTGCATCTAAACACGTCCCACTCAACCCTGAAAGCTGTCAGTGGCTCCCCGTTCAAGTCCCCACTCAGCAGCGTGTCTTAATAGATAGACCCTGCGAGGTCTGCCCTTTCTTAACTGTTCCAGCCCCGTTCTTCACCCTTCCTGCCTGTCACCCTACGATCTACCGATCTCTTGTATTGAAAATATCCCACGGATTCACTGGCCTCTTGGCCTTTGCACATACACTTCCTCCCCCATCCACTACCTTTTCCTAGTTGCCTAGAAAGTTCTTAAATTTTTTGTTTAGACACCCTATCCTTTGGGAAGTTCATTACAAAATACCTTTTGAACATCTCCGTTGTGCCAGACACTATTCTGGGTGCTGGGGATACAAGTGCACGAAACAAGGAAAGATCTTCCCTCATTCTATGTTCATGGCCTGCTGGTCCTGTCTTTCCTAAACTGCCAGCTCCCTGAAGACAGGGCATGCGCATTAGTTACGGTGTTCTCAAAGCCTAGAAGAACGCTTTGGTGCACAGGCAGCACTCAGCATAAGTGAACAGCCCTTAGAGGTCCGAGAACTTTCTGCAAAGAGAAGAATTTTCTGTAAAGGCAATATTTTCAGATTTTTTTGCTCTTTATGGCCTCTTTCATAGCGATTCAATTTTGTGGTTGTGATGCTAGCAGTCAGGGACAGGAGGTAAGCGAATGAGCATGGGTGTGTCCCAGTCAAACTTAGAAAATCCCTGAAGTGTCTTGCAGGTTCGCAGCACTTGATTTTATCTCTTTTGCTTATTGTTACTCTCAGCATCCAGAACCTCTTCTGGAACATACACTGTGCATAGCAGATGCATGATATATCCTTGTTGACTGAGGGATTAAAGTGGATTTCAGGCCATTTGGAATTGAACCCGTCTTTGTGACTTCACAGTCAGCGGTCGTGTATGTCACATCCTGCTGGTTGTTTAACTGAATACGGACATTGGGGATCAGAATTCCCAGGACACAGGGACCCACAGTGCTGGTCAGTTGATCTAGAGCTGCTATGCTTTTTCTAATCTTGAGAGGTCGTGTGCAGCTGGGTTCCTGCCAAGAGTCCTTTGTTAGCCCTAAACAGGGATGGACCCCTCTTCATAACATCTGAAGAACTGGGTAGTGAGCAGGCGGATAGGACCAGCTGGTAAACCACTAGCACAAACAGGTAAGTGCAAATGGGGTTATACCGATGGGATGAGGCTGTGCAGAGAGTTGAGTAACTTACTCTCCAACAAGGGCAAGGGTCCGAGAAGCCTTCAGGAATGTAGTCAGGTGCATCTGAGTATTTTAGGTCGTTGTTCTCTCTCTCTCTCAGAAGTTATTTCCCCAGAAATCCCTCTCCCTTTGTTCTAGTTTGCTAACAGAGGCCTGGATTGTAAGAGGCTAACTGGAAGTTGAAACAGAGGGAAGCACCTGGGCTGCTCGCTCTGCAAACTCTGGAAGTGATGAGTTGGCTGCTTGAGCTGTTCAGTGGGGCCCGGGCAGCCTGTTGCTCTGCAGCCTGAATCTGTTCCCTGTGTCTCTGGTTCCGTGTTGGCTTATGACCAATGACTAATGCTTCATCCATGAGTCATTAAACCCATTCTGCACTTTCCTGGTTCCCTAATCTTGGAATTCATCCTTGAGTCCAATGGTCCAATGCTCTAGCTTGGTATTCGGATGACTGAGTGAACAGAAATAGCAATAAAAATGTATATGTTCATGTAACAGTTTAAAATGCAGTTCCCTTTAGAGAAGGCTTCTGAGCAAATAAAAATCCTCCCAAACCATTTCAAGTCCTTTGACATATTTGAAGCTTTCCATTTCCTTTGCACCCTCATGAGAGGTCAGCCAATCTAGCGAGGGTACCTGCTAGCTCTGCACACACTTTGCCACAAAATCCAGACTTCATGAAGTAGCTCTCCTTTCTAATGCTTTTGATTAACTGCCCTAATGGAAGAAGGCAGAAGCATGGATAATCTAATAGAGATGGCAGCTGATGAATATGTATGTGTTTGATGTTCTAGAAAACAACTTTAAAGGGAGCGGTGAAATGCCATGGATGGCTAAACTTAGGATGAGAAGAAAAGATGTCCAACTTCTTGACTGCTGCTCACTTCTCTGAAATCTGTGTCATTTTAAGAGCAGCTGTTTTCACGGGGAGAGCCAGGAATGGCCTGGTAACTGTGAAAGGATGTGGCAGACTTAAGTGGAAGGGAGGCGACGTGGGGTGGGGGAGGAAGAAGGTTTCAGTGAGACATGGGAATGTCCTGTTCATACAAGTCGGGTGGGTGCTGGGGGCGGGGGAGCAGGGAAGGGGTAGATTTAGCTGCTAATGCTGGCCAGCATTCAGCTTTGCCTGTCCAGACGTAAGATCCAAAGGTCACAGCCTACGCAGGAAGCCCGAAGTACCTGACGAGGATCCTATAAGCAGGCAGATGGAGCACAGTGGTGGAGAATCCGAGCAAATGTGATTGAAATGCAGGAGTGCAGGCAGGAAATGTGTGGTTTTCCTCTTCTGGAGGGACGGCGGAGAGAGGGCGCCAGCCTGCACAGCCAGGGGTGAGGCTGAGTGGGACAGAGTAGGGTATCCCTTAGTACGAGGGTACGAAGTCATGTAAGAGGGTTCAAACTGGTTGCAGAGAGGAGCTCTTGATATTGATGCTGAGAACCTGATTGTGAAGCCAGGAGAATCATGGAACCCGGGTCCAGACGGGAGGGTGGTCCTGGGGTATACCTGACACAGAATGTGGCCCCCATGACTCTTGTCTGTTCTCTTTAGAGTGACATTCAGGGTCTTCAGCCACAATTAAGGGCAGAGGATATGGACAGACAAGTGATTAATTGTCACCAACAAAAGTCTGTTCTCCCATCCGGCATACCTAAGTGCCGCTGCCTAGATCTGAGTCCCAGGTGCTCTGGGTGGGTTACCTCTGGTGGGCCTGGAGTGGTCATGGATCGTGCTTAGCCAGACATTTTGATCTCCTCCTTCCTCTTTAGTACGCGGCGTGGATGGGCAGTGATGGTACCAGAGGGGATGACCACGGTGGAGGAGCTGACCAGAGGAGAATGACTGGGAAGAAGATCGGGCAGGCAGATTGTATCGATTTCTCAGTGATTCAGATAAGAGAGTCTATAAAAATATCCCATAATGGAAAATTAACAGTTACTGAATAGTCACATATTCTCGACTTCCTAAAAACGTGCCACTAAAAAATTTGGCTTTCAACATTTGTTGACACATAAAATAAATGCATAAACTGCACGGCATTTCTCTCTGGAACCTTATGCTACTCTTTATGTTTACTTAATGAGGGTTAGTCCTTCAATATTTTCTTATTTTTCAAGTAGAAAATAAAATAAGAGTTCTATCCATCATACCTCCATTTCTAAAGGGGCTGCTCCTGGGGAGGCCTGGTTAAGAGAGGTTCTGTGACTGTGGGGCCACCAGGCTTAAATTAATTGGTAAAATCCAGTTCAAAAAGATGCCAGCGTCAATGCAGGAGAGTTTAACATCCATTTACTGACACCCACCATGGGGAGCAGTTAGCCTTGGGGCTTACAGGTGAAGTGGGCTAGTGATATCAACAAATAGAGCATAGCGTTTGAGACTGGACGTGTTGGAACGGTGACAGGCATGAGAACGTGAGAGTAAGATTGAGATTATGTGAGTTAAGGGATAATGTTTCTTGTAGGATTTCACAAAGTCAGGTCACTTCTGTCTAGTGATGCTCAGTCATCTTGAGCTTCTAGGACTCATTTGCAAGGTGAGCACCACTGACACGTGATAAACCGTCCATTCACTAGTTACCCACAGTTCTCTGCGTGGTTTCTCACTAGCACACTGTACTAACTCCGCCGTCAAAACCCAGTTTCACAAGTGCCCAAGCAGATCAATCTAGGGTACTGATCGTTCAGTGGCTGCTAATTGCTGTAGTTTAGAATTGGATTCAGTAGTGGGGTGAAAAAAACCCCAGAGGTCCATTTGTTCCATCCTTGCTATGTGTTTTTCTAGGAAGATGCTTGCTTTTGTTATATTAGCCATTCATTTTTTAAATGTAAAAAAATCAGCTGGAAAAAATTTGTAAAGATGTTATGATTTGTTGGCATTAAAGCTGTGGTTGCCTTCAGGGCGCATTAACTTCCATATCCTCTTTTACTTAATTCCTCTGTTTTGTTTTAATTTATCAGCTGTCGCTTGCAAGATAGAAGACCTATTTTTCAAACAAGATTACCTTTTCTGATAATAGGCAACCTATCTTATTCTCTCCAGAGCACATTTTTGTAGGAGGAGAAAGATAGATTTTTCTTAAAAGTAATCAACTGTGTCTCCAGATGTACAGGTGCAGCGAAAGTCTGCAGAAGGAAGGGCGAGAAACTGATTTGTTGATATAGATTTTGATGACAACGTCTTTCCATTGTTGGCTCATCTTTTACTAGCATAAATCTGAAAATTATTTCCTGGGTTGAGAAGATGAATTTTCCTTGGTAATTTATGGGACCAGCCTTTGCACGCCCACTGAGACAGAGGATGACAGTCGAGTTGTAGTGATTTGCTCTCAGGAGCAGAGGTCACTTTGTGGCCAGTGCATTCACGTGAACCCAGAAGTGCAGTAAAGGAAGGGGGAGGTTTACTCGAGAGAGGCCAATCTGGAATGTGTAAGAGCTGGAGACTTTAAAATGCAGCTCTGAGTGACCAGGTTTGTGATATTCTAAAAGGAAAGTTTTTTTTTTTTTTTTGGTGGGGGGGACCCTAGAATGAAACCTGCGATATAAGGGTAAATCGTGGCTGTAGATTAATAATACCATCTCCTGTGCAAGATAACATTATCCACATTTGGGTTCAGGAGTAATGTCTTCAAAGTTTACATCCCCTGAATAAAACATTTCCCAATGGCAGCACATGCGCGCGCGCGCACACACACACACACACACACACACACACACACACACACACACACACACACACAACATCCACGTTTCCCACTGTATCCAGATTACTGCCTGTAACTTAAGACTGCATTGTTTAATGTCATGACCACTAGCCACATGTGGCTAGTCTTACCTGAGCTTTGTTTTAAGTGTAAAATAAACAGTAGGTTTCAAAGACAGTATCAAAATAGAAAAAAAAATCTTAATTTTCTATATGGATTAAATGTTGAAACAGTAACACTTTGGATATATTGGATTACTAAAATATATTTTTGCAAGTCATTTCACCTGTCAACTTATAGTCTTTTGATGAAGCTACAAGAAAGTTCTCTTATGTGGCTTGCAGTGTGTACAGGGTGGGTCTAGGAGCATAGGTCATGATGGTGATCCTCTGGCATTCCACAGTGGGCTCCGAAAAGTTACTGGAACTTGGGTCACCAGGTCCTGACATGCAGGGATCCTGTCCCTGGTGTCTCCTCTGGGCTCTTCAGGAGCATCCAGTCTGCCTTGAGCCATGACTACAGGCAGAATCCATTCTCCTGCCTTCACTCCAGGCTCGCTCTGCTCTCCCAGCTGTAGCCTAACGACCTTAGGCTGTCATGTTGTGAACAAAGTCTGGGGACATGATGCCTCCAGGGTCAGGCAAGAGAAGGTTCTGGGTTCCGACGACAATGATAAGTCACTCGCGTTGGGCAGGACGACCTCCGCCCCGGCTGTTCCTAAGGATGCACTCCTGCTTCTGGTTACTCTTTATTGAAGACTGAGCCGTTGAGGTGGCTGCCTGGTTTGAATCTGTTTTCTCCTCCTCTAAAGGTGACAAGCTCTGATTTTATTTTATTCTTGGTAAACTTAAATGAAAGGTCTTGCCTGGGCTGTGGGGGAGAAGCTGTGTGTGCCTTTGCATTCAAGGTGAGCAGCATATAAATGTTTTCTTAATGTGCTTCAGACACGTTAGGAGGCATAAAGAAGGGAACAGACCTGGCAGGTTAGTGAGCCCCTCTCGCTTCCTTTGCATTGATTGAAACCGCCTTACTAGAGCTTGCCTTTTGGAATTTTGAGCAAACTAATTTTCTATGTCCCCAGGAGCTGATACTTGTCACAATTCTATTTCAGAATGTTTTTTTCCTAACATGGCAGACCTCATTGTCAAGATATTTTCCTGCATCTTTTCTCTCTCTCTTTTTTTTTAATCTTGGCTCTCCAGGCCCGTCCATGAGACCAGACGCCATCCTAGAGCTGAGGTGAGAGACCAAAGCCTGGAGAATGACTGTGTTACGTTAGAATTTTACTCTATGAAGTCACATTTCAAGAGATGTGATTTAACACTTAATAGCCTCCAAACCCACTTAATAAGAAGTTAAATTATATTTTGTATTTTGACTGCATTTATTAGCATTTTTCCTTTTTTATATGCCTGGGGTTTCCCCACATGCTGAATATTTTGGTTACTTTCTTTTACACACTATATACTGTTTTCCACATTTTTAAAGCCCCAAACAATATTGTCATTTCAAATTAATTTGATTCACATATGTAAAAAATACTGTTAGCTACCACGGAGCTCCAGCTTTCAAAGAGCTGATGATGGAAAGATACCCTAGGTTAATTTAATAGAGCACGAGAAAGACGCAATAGATCAGAGATTCCATTTTTACCAAAAGACTAAATAGTAGAATGAGAGCCCTCAGACAGCAAAACCAAAGGGGAGAGGGAGGTGGGGGGAACTGAAGAGAGCACAGTGTTGTGACAACAAGCAAATAGAAGGAAAAGCCAGCCCTAGGGGAATAAAGAAAGGACATAGTTGGCATTTTGGAAGTTACTAATAAAAGAATCCCTCCTTACAAGTGCCATTAATAAAGGCTGCATTTATAATGCACACTGAACAAGTCCACAAGGAGAAACTATTTCTCTGTTATTGGTAACATCGGCCCTGAAATGCTAAGAAGCAATTTTTTTTTGATCCAGAACAATGTGGGACACATAGATCAGCTGAAACTGAGAAGAGAGAATATCTAACTAAAAGAAAGACTATCTTTTAGCTTCTGTCAAAGCTTTTTTCCTTCCACTATTTCCAGTGTGAGGAGTTATAAATTAATTTCTTTAACACTACTGTAAATGATCTATTGTTTCTATGTAAAATTGTTTAAGTGAAAGGTGACTATTTCTGAAGTTATTTCACTTGAATACTATTCCTTTGTTAACTTATTAATTTTGCCATTCATTCATTTGTTCATACATCAGTCACTCACTGAATAAATAAAAATGACATTGTGAGGCCAGTCATTGTCTGTGTATCACACCATAGTTTTCATGGGAACACATAGATACACTGGCCAGGCAGCCAGCAAACATAGACTTCAAGTACTTTTACTAATTTATTTTTAATGATCGTATCTACAGCCAATGTGAAACATGACAATGACGGCTGATTCTGAAGAACAGTAACCAGACAGACACTGCCATTTTTAAAACTTATAAGCCACCATGAAATATCAGAAAGTTTCCATGGAAAGGAATTAAATTCAGTGTATTTTCATTCCTTCAACCCAAAAGAGATAATGAGAAATTTGCAACAGGCATAGGTCAGAAAAGTGTTTACCTGAATGTAAATGACAGCGTAGATTCTATCTGCGGGGAGAGGTGTGTTGACTCAGGTAGATGTGAAAACATTTGACAACTTGTTAATTGTTTTAGTCACTCTATCTAAACCTTTAAACACGGCTCCTTGGCGTATCTTATTAGGCAGAACTCTAATAAGTAACTGGTATGGAGTAAAAGATCACATCCTTCCAATGGGCTAAGAATGCATCAATTCAGTCAATGTAGTCACTTTTTAAATTTGATGGGGAGCAGATTGATTAACGGAATCTTTCACTTTGTCATCATGTTTTGACCCAGTTGTTTGCTGAAACAGAGAGCTGCTCAAGTTGCCCCTGGAAGAGGGGGACTTGGTCACAGAGATACGCAGATAGCTACGGGAGCAGAGCAGCTCTGTGGACTGACTGCCACGTTCCACGTTTCCAGCTCCATTGGGGCCTGGGGAGGGAACCCAATCACTCCAGCTCAGCTTTTCCCACCAGGCCGTAAACAAGCCCATGGATTGGTTGACCATGGGCAACCTGTCTGATGAACTCTGGCTAGGGAGCCGAGGACGGAGGGGAGGCTGTGTTAACAGCAGAGTGAGGATGCTTTGGTAGTGATTGTGGAGGGGGAAGTAATGCCCTGGAAGTGGCATTCTGAGGGGGTGCCAGTAGCGTCTCGTTGGCATTGCAATAATGGGCAAATTCACAATGTGTATGTCAAAACAGACCCATTACTTACTTTTAGTTTTTTCTATACTTTATAACTATTTATCACTTTTATAATTATAAAATTGAAACAACTTTATTGAAATCAATTTTGAAACTAAACTTTATTGGATTTTTTTATTGGGCCTTAAAGAAGTTTAATTCATTTATATTGATCACAAATGATGGATTTGGTTCGGTGTAATTTTTCTATTTTTGGCTTTTGGGCTTCCTTAAATTTTTTTTTTTTTTTGTTTGCTATAAGAGATTTTTCTTTGCTATTCAATAATTGAAAAGTTCTTATTCTATTTTTATTCAATGTAATTAATGTATATATTGTTAATTGAAATATATTTAAATCGGTTTTTCTTATTTAGTATTTTATTTCCCTCTTTTCTTTCTTCTAGGTATCCTTGATATAATCTGGTATGTTATATTCAAATTTTTATTTTACATTTTTCTTTTTACATCATAGCTATTTTATTTAAAGAATTATTTTTTAAAACACATATTTTATTACACTGTTTTATACAGTTATTTAGATGGAATTCTATATTTAAATGTTCTCATTACTGATTACAATTTTTTTAATACCACAACTTACCAATGTGAGTTTTTAATTTTCACTTTTAAAGTAATTATTTTTAGAAAGAGTATATGGGTGTTACACATTCTGCACTTTTTATGTCTGAGAACGTCTCTGTTATCCTGGTTGTATATAGATTCTCTAGGTCGAATCTTTTTTTCCCCAGAAAACTGCAGACTTCTCGCAGGGAAAACATCTGGGGCTCAGCCATGTAGATGAGGACTCTAAACTGGCTTGATTTTATTGTTGTTACTTTGTTATTTTTTCCTACTGATAATGTAATTTTTCAGTCCTTAAAATGAAAAGAAATGACCACAAGGATCTTGGTTTTGGTATCTGCTATGAGCTGAATGGTGTCCCTCTGCGCACCCCCCCCCAACATTCATTCACTGAGACCGTAACCCGTGGAACCTTAGAGCATGAGCATTTGGAGACAGGGTCTTTAAATATGTGATTAAGTGTAAATGAGACTGGTAGGGTGGACTGCACTCCAATCTGACTGGTTTCCTTATAAACAGAGGGGATTTCCACACGCTGTGAGGCCCCAGGTGTGTGTGCACACAGAGGGAGGACCGTGAGAGGACGCTGTCTGCGAGCCGAGGGGAGATCCTCAGAGGAAACCAAGCTGTGGCACCTTGACCTTGGACCTCCAGCCTTCAGAACTATGAGAACAAATTTCTCTTACGTCCCCAGGCTGTGATTTTTTTTGTTACCAGAGCCCTAGCAGACGACTGCAGAGTCCGTTACCAGTTTATGTCCTGCTGCTTGTTAAGCCCTTTTAAAATGAATGCCTTGTGTCTCGTCAGCTTAGGAAAATTCTGTTATTTCTGATCTTTGCTCTTTCTCTGTTCTCACCTTCTGGAGTTCTTACCGTAATGAACTGCATCTCTAGGATCTGTTCTCGTTGCCTCCATCTTTTTGACCTGTTGGTCTCTTTCTTTTCTTACTTTTGCTTTTTTGAAACAGTGGATCTGTTGTTCACATACCTTCATTGTAGTATTTGATTTGGACTTTATGGTTGTCATTTCATGAGGTCTCATTATCTCAGATCCCCCCCATCTGTCCTTCTTTCTTGGATGTAATGTCTCTTTGATTATTAAGAGCACAAATTACAAAGTTTTCTTTTAGTTTTCCTGGTTTAGTGGAGGACGTTCTTTGGTTTCTTAGCACGATGTCCTCCCTTTGAACTGCCACATGGTTGCAGGCTCCCTGTGACTTCTGTTCGTCCTTACGTGGTGTTAGTCTGTGCTTGTCAGAATTCCAAGTCCTCATGGATGCCTGTCTGCTAATTTTCCCATCCCATCCAGCACTTCCCCCTCGTACAAGGAGCTGTGGGTCAGGTAGCCCCTGCTCCAGTCTGCTCTCATCCGCACCATATCCAGCAGATATTCCCCAGTGTTCATCATGTGGAGTTCGCTCTCTTCTAGTTTCTACCAACTCTGCAAATTTCCCCTAGTTTGGTATTCTGTTGGTCATTTAGATGGAATTTTGGGCAAATGAAGAATTAAAAGTAGGTATAAATGGAATGTTCCCCTAGTTAAGAGGACAGCTGCAGCTGGCTGTTTGCACAGGGTGGAAGTGGGGGTGACGGAACCAGGATTTTACCAGCTACTTGGAAATTTTCTTTGAAACATTCCCTAGCAATGATCGGCTTGTGTGTGTCTCTCCGTCACTGCACTCCCATAGCAGACTAGGTGCTCGGAAATGTTTGCTGTATCTGCACTGAGTCCTCCATGTGCCCAGAGCCTCAGTCTCCAGGACACCAATGACTGATGTTCATCAAGACACCCCTGGGGAAGATGTCTGACTCTTTGTTGCCATCCTGATGGCTTCTTTAAGCTTTTGGCTTAAGTTCTTTACTTGGGATTTTGAACATGGTTTGAGTACTTGTTTTAGTGCCTTTCTGGGAACTGAAATAAACTGACAAGCTTGTGTGCTAGTCCTGGACGTTACCTGCGCCTCTTCTAATCTTAGGGGAAATTTTATTTACATTCCGGGAGGTGTAAAATGGTTGTCTGATCGATATTCCAAGTACTCTGGATGTGCTTTCTGAGACTTTGCTTTAAAAAAAACAAAACAAAACAAACAAAAGCTTTGAGCTTTTAAAGGTATTCCTTTACCTCTCACCTTGTATCTCTCTCTGCAGCCAGTCTTCTGCCTTATATTAATCAACTACTTACATGCCTGCTCTCTGTTTTTGGACTGTGATAACTGGAGGACGGGAGCTATGTGTCGCTCTACTAATGTCTAGCACAGTGCTTTGCTCTTTAGGTATTTAAATATTTTCCAATAAATTAAGGTAGCTTGGTAAATTGCTCCCTTCCTGTCCTGCTTCTTCTGTGTATTGTGGACATTGCTTATTATCTGCCAACCATCCTTTTCCTTTTCTTGCCAGTACTCCTACTTTTATTTTGGTTATCTGACCTGCCCCTTGTGGCCTGTATGCATCTGGGGAAGGTTTTCCTATCCTGAGCTTCACTGGCCCTCACTGACATAGGCCAAACAACGCTCCCTACAACCTGGCTCTGGTGTTTGGTTGAGACCCAGCCTGGACCAATTGCAGTGAATCGCAGGACTTGTCCTTGAAAGGCTGAGCTAGAGATGCTCTTTCTCTCATGTTGGATATGGGCGAAATAGCAGGTAGCCCTGGGATTTGTTGGCAGCCATGGTGCAACCATGAGGAAAGTAACTTTAGGATGAAGTAGACCTTATAGAAGGCAGAGCATAGAGACAGAGGTTGAGTTTCCTTGTGGACATTTCTGTGCTACTGGCTTAAATTAAACCTCAAACCCACATTATGCCTGAACTTTCCAGAGATGAAAACTAATACATTTAATTTTTTAGGTGGTTTGTGCTGGGTTTCTTTTGTTTACAACCCAAATCCTTATGACTGATACACTATATTTTCAGCCTATTTAATCATGAAAGCATTTTGGTGGCTTGCTTCATTGATTTTCCTCCTTGCCTAATTCCTTGCCTGAATTCAGTTTCATCTTCTCTCTTTAGGTTTTCCAGGTCATATTTGTTAGTGATGGTCAATTGCTTATAGCCTTATAGAATCACAGAATGACCGGGGATCAGTTGTTCCTACTCCCTTATTTTTAGACAGTAAAACTAAACACTAATGAGGCTAAATGATGCACCCAAGATCATTACAGTTTTAATAGTTTATTCATGACTTAGGCTCATCATCAGCATTAATTATTAGGTTGTCCTGTGACACATAGAGGGTGAATTGCTCAGTGAAGACTATTCACCCCACCATGAATGGAGGTGTTTTTCTAGACAGGTTTCCATCTGTCTTTTTCAGTTAATTGTCACTTCCTTACCGCTGCTTTTGGGAGTCTTTGATCGCTCTTGTTGCCTCTAATCTTATGTCTACTGCATGATAGGAAAGGAATGAAGGCCACTAAGGCTAATCATGTTCCATAAGCTGATAACCTCAATTTTACACACAGTATTAAGTCAGTAGTCACCTGAGGGTGACAGTCACTGTCCTGTAACCTAGATGACCATTGAAATTCTTTTCACCGATAGTCTTAAGCCTTCTTCTGCTTGCTTCTAGTTTTGGGCCGTATAACTTAGTTGACAGAAAAGAGAAGATGAACAAGCATTAGTTCTCTTGTCATTTTTGAAGGTTGTTTTATGTTCAGTGTCACTGAATCTCATTTAAAAAGTAAAACAGGTAAACCCGAGTGAGACGGCACATTGGGAAGTTAACTCTGGTTAATTGAATTGTCCGGCTTACTGAAAGGGTGTTCTGAACATCCTTCCCGTTGCTGAGATCTTTCTGTAATATGCTGGCCCCCTTAGCTCTCCTCCTAAGTCCGCAGTATGGAAGAAAACCTTTTTCCCGATCAATTTGCATCTTGCAGTGCTTCATCCTGAATAACGCTAGGTGAAGCCCGAGAGGGCGGTGGCTTTGAGCTGTGCTAGTGTTGCTATATGTCAGACAGGATTACCCTCCTGGAAGGACTTGTCCTTCCCACCCCCTTACGATTAGGCCTGGCCCCATACTTTTTCTGGTCAAGGAAGTAGAAACAGAAGTGCTGAGTGTCATTCTGGGTAGAAGTCTTCAGCTGCCAGGCTTTAGGGTCTACTTCCCTCTTCTGTGGTTATGATAGAGGCATGTGTCCAGATGGAGCCTCCGTAGCCTAGAAGGGTAAGAACAAACCTTTGCTATTTGAAGCCACTGAGATTTGGGGTTTTCTTGATACCACAACATATCCCAACCTTATCTGGCTGATCCGCAGGGTAGAAGTGGACAGAGCTCTGGACTGAACTCCTGCCCGCCTCCCACCCTCATGCCTCCATTGTAATAATTCTGCCTTTTTTGTTTTATTTGGAAAAAAAAGTCTATTGCTTAAAAAATGATTAAAACCCGTTGATGTAGGAGTTTGGTCTTAATGTGCACGGGGACCCTAGGGTTGAATGGATTTTCAAACGTTCACCCCTTGAGTGTTCTTGTGATTGGCTTCTCCCATAAAAGTAGGATGCGGTGCAAGTTTAGTTAACAGAGGGCTTGTGTGTTCTGCTTTTCCCTAATGGTATACCCAGGCTGTGCTTCTAAATTCACATGTCTGATGATGGCATGTGGTTTGTGAAATGAGGCTCATTGGTTGATAGTATATATTATAAAGCACAGCGTGACACATATTAAACACAGTAGAGAGGACCACTGAGTGGTAATTTCGAGAACCATAGAGTATCATTTCATATTATTTTATCATTTAAGACATCAATCAATGCACACACTGCCTTCCATTTAAGGCTGACTTTGAACTGAACCATGTGATTTGAGGGTCTTCGGAGACTCTTCAAGGATGGACTGAGAGGGACAGTCACATTTTTTACACAATAGACCCTGAAGGGAAATATCAGAGTCTGAATTGATTATTGGAAAAAAAAAATACCTTTTGAGAGTCTTTTCTCTCTGAGACTTGAGCATAAAATTCCTGAAAACAGAACTCATTCATGTGTTAACCATTTATTTAAAATCATGCAAGCTCATTTTCAGATGGAGACAATTTTGGATTACTCAAATGAAGGGGAAGAGACACATGAAATATGCCAAAGAATGGATAATTCCCAAACCACGTATAAAGTATTACAATGGTCCATAAAAATGAGGGAATGAGCTCTTGGTTAATTAACATGTTTACTTCATAGGAGATTTAAAAAAGCCCAGATGTTTTTACTTTGACGGTTTTAAAAATTCTTGGTTTAGCAAGCAGAGCTTCGTGACTAATGTTGGATCTTTTTTTGAAGACTGAAGATCTTGCACCATTTCGGTGTCATGAATGTGAACATAAATGATCAACGTGAAAATAAGAATTGGCAGGGGACTGGGCTGAAGGTGCACCAGCCTCTGAATGTGCTCCCTGATGTGCTGGTTTCAAAAGCTAAATTCTTTCTTTTGTTGTTGAAATATAGTTGATTGACAATATTGTGTTAGTTTGAACTGCACAGCAAAATGATTTCTATAAACATAAATTTTTAAGTTACAGGTTATTATAAGATACTGAATACTGTTCCCTGTGCTATCCAGTAAATGCTTGTTGCTTATCTATTTTACATATAGTAGCGTATGTCTATTAATATCCTAAGTTATCTGCCCTCCCCTTTCCTTTTTGGTCACCATAAGTTTGTCTTCTGTGTCTGTGAGTTGGTTTTGTAAATGGACTCATTTGTATTTTTTAGATCCCACATATCAGTGATACCATGTAGTATGTTTTTGTCTGGCTGACCTCACTTCGTATGATCTCTAGCGGCATCTATGTTGCTGCAAATGGCAATATTTCATTCTTTTTTATGACTGAGTAATACCCTGTTGTGTATATATGTATAGACACACCACAGCTTCTTTACCTGGTCATCTGCTGATGGACACTTCAGTTGCTTCCATGTCTTGGGTACTGTGAACAGCTAAAAAGCTACATTCTTGCTGTGAGGGTACTTACTGCTCTTGTGCTTAAAGTGGTTGCTGAAGTGACTGTGGGACCAGGAAGTGGAGAAAAACTGGAAAGTGAGGGATCACGCAAATGGGTTCCAGTTAATTGAAGTTTTATGTTGTGTGTTTCACTCTCATCATTCACATGGCTCCCATACACTTGGTTCTGAAGAACACGTGACAAAGAGTTATCCTGCAGTCAGTCAGGCTGCCGTATTGAACCCAGTGGAGACTGGATCCACACACTTCCTGTCAGTTCTGTACCAGCGGCGCTGTGTCCCCGCTTCCTGGTCTTGTGTATTACAAACACGTTTCGAGGGTGAACTCATTGGTTCTGACAGGATCCATATTTTCGATCTATACATGTCCAAAGGACATTAAATCTAACTGTGGGAAATGTTATCACATTACAATTATTATATTGACAAGCAAATTTCCCTGAGTAATCAGTCATGGAAATGGAAAGAATGTTCATTTTCTGAAATGCGTGATGGTCATGAAGAGGGCAGTGCGAGCTAATGAAAAGAATGCTAGATGGATGGTGTTGATTCTTATGATGACAGAAATCCATTCATTAGATGTCTCTTTACATGTGTTATCCTGCTAACCTCCACACAGAGGGACATACTCAGACTTTTTTTTTTTTGGCCTTTGTAAAATATCCAAACTATGATATCTGGATACAAATATTTATAGATAGCAGGGGTAAATGCTATTAAATTCACCACATGGTCCTTAGAAATACTATAAAATCATTCAAATCAATAATTTATTTTGGGAAAGGTGAGAAATGATGGGGTAAGAAGACAAACTCACGATGTTTAGAAGAAAATCAAGAAAAGCAGCCATTGGGATTCTGCATCCCTGCTGGGTAGGTTGTGGGGGAGCAGCCGGGACATTTCTGGCTCATGCAGAGGGTTTGGATTTTTTTTGTTTTTGGAAACTTACCAGTGAAATGGATTAAAGGATGTGAAAGGAAACATGCACATAGTATAATTTTTTGTGACTTCTGTTCTACTCAGGTTTAGGTAGGTATGTTGATCTACCAATCAGATCTGAATTCATTAGAAAACATGAAGAAATGTATTCCAGTGACTCAGTGACTCAGATCTTCATAGGTTGATGGGAGGTTCAGGGGCCCAGAGTTAGGAGGAGGAACCCAGAAGTTCCTGTTGAGAAGAGGTGGTTGTATTTGGTTTGGAGCAGGTGAAAGGGCAGAAGAACAGAGCACACCTCTAAAAATGACCAAAGAGCAGAGTTTCGGGGCAGGGCTTTGCACCCTTCTAAGCAACGACTGGGCGCACGTTGTCAGAAAGTGGTTGAAAGTGCCCTCCAGGTGGCTTGTGATGAGGGTTGGAGGAGGTGTGCATGGTACTTCAGGAATATGCCTCAGTGAACGCAGAGGTGCTCCCACTCCGAAGTGAACATGGAACTGAGGGCCTTGTTCTTGGGAAGAGATGAAACCATGACTGGATGAAGTTCCACAGTGACTAAAGTTAATTTCTATTAATATGCTAAGCGTATGTACTATGCCTTGGTTATTTTGTTTCTTTAAACCTTCCTTCCGGTTCTGTGCTCTTATGATGCTAGTAAGTAGTAGATTATGGTAGTTCTCTATCAGCAGAGAGCTACCATTAGATGATGAGTTGTGCTTAAATGAGGAATAGCGGAAGTGCCTTCTAGCTGACCCTGGTGCCCTGTGAACAGCTGCTGCGTCCTAGCTCTTGTGAGGGGACGTGAGCTGGCGACTTGACCCAGGGCTTCATAAAGGCACACTTCCCAGGGAGGGGAAGGAGGGAAAGGGGTCTTCAAGGCAGATGACACTGCCCTACTGTCTTGTTCCCTAGAAGGGCTGGTGGGATGGAGTGGAGGGTGCAGCATCTCCTAGCTCAAATGAAGGAGTGGCATGTACATTTTCAAACCTACTGGGGAAGGAGGGAGGAGTTCCCTACTTAGCTTTTAAAAGGTCTAGAAAAAATTTTAAAAAGCTCTTGATTCCCGATTATCCTTCAGACAGGTCACATGACTTTTTTTTCTGAAAATGTAGCTCTGTTCTTTGGGAAATGGAGTTCAGAAATACGGAATAAAGATGATTCTTTTTGGGCGAGGGTATAGCTCGGTTGTAGAGCACATGCTTAGCAAGCACAAGGGCCTGGGTTCAATCCCCAGTACCTCCACTAAAACAATAAATAAAACCTAACTCCCCCCACCAACAAAAAATGGAAGTACACAGTGCTGTGTTGTATGTCAATTACATCTCAATAAAACTAGAAGGATAATTAAAAATTAGTTTTAAAGAAGATTCTTCGGGCTCCTCTTTCTTAGGCACGTAGGAGATCTAAGATGCGCTCTGGGTGAAACCTCGTTTCGCCCTCATGGCCAGGCCTTTCTCCTTGATGGAGCTGCCTTCAGGGTGCTCTGAGTCATTGATGTCAAGGAATTAAATTGACAGTCACTGTAGGGTTAGGGACAAAACTTATCTGCAGGTTGGAAATCCTCTCAGGGTAAAATCTGTAAAGGGCAGAGGAGTGTCTGTCGGATGAATAAGGGGCTGAGGCTGCCCCTGCCCGCCCAGCGCTTCCCCGTCTCACCCCTGCTCCTGTTCAGACGTTGCCTGGTACTCCCGGGGACTAAATTCAGGGTAACCTCTGGTGGGGGTTTCAGAAGGCTTCAAGTGGGTAACCCAGAGCCATACACTGACAGAAATTTGGGAATTGTCTTTCTTTAGGCAACTTATTTCTTTGTCCAAACAATGGGACAAAGGTTCACCACCTCTCTTGTTCCTTGACCTTATCAGTTTCCCAAAGGCTTACCTTTCAGGTTGTCCTTTCCGGTGTCTTTGTGGCCCCTTCGAGGCACCTGCTCCTTCTAGTATTTCTCTTCCTCACAGGATAGCACAGTCCTGTCCCCAGTTCCTTTTGGTGCCCTGTAAACCCTGTCTCCTTACGTTAGGTGGGTAATAAGTAGTGCTTTAGCCCCAGTTAACTCTTCACATGTGGCAGGTCTTCATTTACTTAAAACTCAATGCATAATGCAGTGAGAACTAACTTTCTTCTGGAGATTAGCTCATCTGGAGTGTGAAGGAGTGGCTATTCCTCCTGTGTCCTTGACCCTTTGGGCAATATCATAAATCTGACCCTGTTAAATTAAAGCATGTTTGCTGCTTCCTGATCTGGTTTTCGTTAGAAGGCTTTTATAGATTTTCCAGAAAATGCCTGAGGCGAAGCCACACAAGGTGATGGGTGGTTGGCACATCAGATTTCTCTCTGGTGCCCAAGTTTCTCCTCCGTTATCAGGGATGGGGATTTCATTCCATCCAACCACATATAAAAAGTCTGCAAGCCCTCAGCCATGATGTGAGCAGATTTTTCTCGCTTGTTCTTATGCAGCCTGATTGTGTATTTAGGGTAGATTTTTAGGGTAGTTCTCTTGCTGACAAAGGGAAATTAGGACGGAAGCAACGACTTAAGCTGTCCAGACCAGAGGAAGGACTCGTGTAGATTTTTTCAACTCATGATTTCTTTTTGGCTGGGTGTATCTGATCTTGGAGGAAATAAGCATGGTAGGATATTAGATTGGAATTACAAATTGTGTAATTAAGTTTATAGAATGAGATTAATACTATGAATATACAGTTACCAAAAATGTTAGGAAGTCAAAGACTGAGAAAATTATGAACATAATTTTGGCTAGATCTTTAATAACTGAAGGCCAGTGTTACGCAGCTTCCTTCTGTCTCTGTATCTGTCTCATGTATGTTTCATTTCAAAGCCAGCACCTTGTTCAGATCAGCTCCACGGGATACAAGGAGCAAGAGTGTGCGCGCGCACACACACACACAATCACACGCACTCACACACACTCACACATACACTCCACCATGCGACAGTATAACAGTAAAATGTTTTTCTCTGTATCCAGCCTGCTTTCTTTCCTCTGAGTTCTTATTTTATGCATTTCATCTTGCTTATGCAATCCAAAGGGAAATGGGCTATATACGAATAAATGCTGAGACGACTAAAATCTGACTTTACAAACACATGCAAAGTTATTTCTAGTGACAACTGCAATAGACGCCCTATTGATGGGACTAAATTTGCTTTAATTTTTGTGAGATGAATGAATCCTAAACTGGGTTATGTAGTCAATTTGGTTAAATTTTATGGCTTTAGTTAAATGCTCAAAGAGGAAAACTTGAGCTTGCCGGTCACCCAAGAGGCTTTGAGTTTGTGTGTGTATCAGAGGGTAGGAATTTTTCTCCCTGCTTGTCTTGGGGAAGAGCATCAGTTACTCCTGGTGTATATTTGTGAAATCAGAGTGCTGGTTACTAGCCAAGCTTTCTTTTCAAAAACTGTAGAGAAGACTTGTGATAAAAGCTGAACCCTTTTGAAAAGGGACATTGGATATGACTCTTTCTGTGAATAAAAATAAAAGATGGTTTCCCCCTAAGCCTGTGTGACCAAAGGTAACGCATCTCATTCCAACGATAGGATTTCTCTCTCTCTCTCAGGTTCCATGTAAACAACAAGAAAAAACAGGAAGAGCTTAACATTCAAATGTAATTAACACCTCGAGCAAGTTGAGTTCATACATCTCATTAAGGCAGCCAAATATAGACTCTTAAAAAGGTGACCTTTAGGGTATTTTCATTCAACAGCTGTCACTGACCACACTGGATAATTCAGGCGCTGCTGGTGGTTGATGGGGTTGCACAGGATGCTGAAGGTAAGGAGCTCACCAGAGAAGGGAGGATTAGCGAGGATCAGAAACAACTGCAAGAGAGACCTGGCAGGTGCTGTGGCTGAGATGTGGGAAAGGCTCCAGAAGAAGGAAAGTCCAGGAAGCAGGTAGAGGAGGTGTAGGCACTGAAAGATGATGGACCTGGGTTTGAATACTGGCCGTGTTCCTTACTAACCTTGAGAGTTCTGAGTCTTTTTCCCTCTTTGTAAAATGGAGATGAAATGTCTGTATTGGAGGGTTGATGAGATCACTGGAAGTGCACGTAGAGCCCCTGGGACATGAAAGGTTTTTAATAAGCAGCAGCTGCAGTGATCACCATCCTTGTTAACATCACCAGGAGTTTTCTAGAGCAGCTGACACGTAAGCAGATCTTGTACAGGAAGGGTGCGGATAGGCAGCATTTGGATGTGAGGTCCTTCTAGACAGAAGGACTAGGTTAGTAAAAGCACTTTGAGGAAAACATGGAGAGTGTATGTGAATAAAGAACATCTCAAATGAAAGCTGGGGGTTAATGACGAATTTTGTTTCATTCGTTTTTGGCTTTGCCCCAGTCTATTTTAAGAATATGTTTGACAGCAGAACGCCTTTATTCAGCATTCTGATTCCAAGCTGCTCTCCATGCTGCTCCTTTTCACAAAACCTGCGTGGTTATTGCCTCAACTTTCCTTTTGTTTGAAATGCCTTCTCTCCAGATTCTATCTATCCTGCTAAGTTCATCACAAGTCACCAAGCCTTCTATAATTCTCCCAGGAGAATTAACCTATTGCTTTGATTCCCATAGCGCTCTCACTGCCCTTCCTCTCGGACCCCATATGTATTCAGCACCATGGATGTGTCAGGTCCTCTGCTGGGCGTTGAGGAATCCCACCTGGAACACATCCCTAACCTGAAAGTTCTTTAGTCTAATGAGTGTCACAAACAAGGGAACAGATCACTGTAACACAGAAAGATACAAAAGGGGTAAACCAGAATGTCCTGGGGTCCCTGGGGAGGGGCACTGTGCCCAATAAGGGATGGCTTCCTGGAGGAAGTGTTGACCAATCTGAGATCTGAATGGTGAGTAGTTAAGCAGTCCGAATCAGGCGAAGCCTGGTGCACAGAGGGAAGCTGTTCTGGGCCAGAGGTAAGAGCGTGGTGAGGAGAATGGCGCTCCTCCGGCCAGCGTCTCCCATGGATTATGCTCTCAGTAGGCGTTTGTCAAATGAATGGGTTCTTCGGGAAAGGAACCAAGGCTGGCAGCTGGCTGTCAGATGGCACCTTTTCCTTTGATATAAGGAAGTGGTTGCTGAAAGGATGGAAAGAGTGTAGCCAGGGAATAAAAGAAACTTACGGTTAACTTCACTTACTTCACAGAATCTGGCAGGCACATAACCGAAGTGGATTCATAGCGTCCCATAAAGCTTCCTCTGGAAGGAGTGATGAATAAATGAATACTGTATTCATTTTAAAACATTATTTTGCGGGCCGTTATCGGCTAAACATAATTCCTATGTAAAAACAGGGAACAAAGCTTATCTTTTGGATCTCAATTTGGATCTCTTAGGGCTATTTTTGTGAAACTGTTAGAAAAGGGGGAAGAGAGGGAGAAAGCAAAAGCTAAAGCTAGAGGAGGAAGAAATTTAAGATATTTTAGGAAAGTAGGAAGAAGAAAATTCCCTGCCTTACTTACAGATAAAAGCAAAATATCAAAATTCTACTTATTTTAAGAATACACACCCTTAGGATCGAAAAACCACTAACTCTCAGATGACAAGGCTGCCCTGATGATGCAATGCTAATTATCTAATGTAATTGTAATTATTTAATGTATTTAATGTAAAACTAAAAATTCTTTAGTTTGACATTACTGGAAAAATGAATATAAAACAGGTAGAATTCATTAAAATGATATTATCTGCCTGCTTTCTGGATTCTTTGTGTCTGAAAAAAATAAAATTTAGAAGTGGTGCAGTTAGGAACATCTGTTGGGGGAAATGCAGCAAAGAGAGTTTGTTAGTACGTGACGAACACAGTAACGAAGAGCCGTCAACCTGACACACTTGACAAAATGTTTAGCTGTGTCTTTCACACTCCCAAGGACTGTAAACCATTACAACAATTTCATTATGCCCTTAGGAGCCACTGGCATTCTGACTAATCATACCTTAAGTCAAAGTTAGAACATCAGAGTGCATTTTCCACCAGATAACATGAAGACTATTATTGTTTCTGAAAGGAGAATAGAAAGCCCATGACATGACTTCTACTGGGACACAGGAGGGATTCTGGAGGCCCCATTTCCTGTGTTCCATTGAGCCAGACCTGTCAGGGATGGCTGAATGATTGTGTGCAGGGCTTAAAAATCATGGTTGAAATCGCATTACCTAAATCCTGAAGAAGTCATCCTCTTACGCGTTATTCTCCAGTGGAGAGAGTTCTCACTTAAATTTGCACCTAGCACTTTGTCAGTCACATTTTTATGTTCTTTGCAAATTTTATACACAATACTGACTATTGTCAAAGAAACAAATGTTTCTGTGCCTATGGATTTCCAGTGTGACCAGCTTGTACAGCTGAAGGGTTTTCTCAGTGACCACAAGGTAAGAATGGAGAAGGAAAACAGTTGAATTTATACAGGTTTGGGGATTTGCCAAGTATTTGCTGTGGAAGAAGATGGAACAGATGGTTGAGGATATTGGCAAGAAACTGGATGATGTGAAGGACCATGGATCCTCAGTTGACTATGGAAGGTTGTCCATCTAGAGAAAGTCAGCACATAGACAAGAAGAAGGGGCGTCAGGGTCTGGAGGATTCTGTGAAGTCACATAGCTAAGGGGCAGAACTAGAAGAATAGGAGGTTTCAGAGAGATTTGGGTTGAAGATTTCAGAGGAAGATCTATGTCCTCGTTTTCTCATGCTGCATAACAAATTGGCCACAGTGACTTAAAGCAACACACATTGATTATCTTACAATTTCTGAGTGTTAGGAGTCTGGGTATGGCTCAGCTTGGTCACTCCTCAGGCTCCCACAAGGCCATAATGAAGGTGTCAGGCAGGCTGCCTTTTCATCTGGAGCTATGACAGGGAAAGAAGTCACTTCCAAGCTCACTCAGGTTCTTGGGGGAATTCGTTTCCTTGCAGCTGAGGGGCTGTAAGCCCACCTGGTTGATGGCTGTCAGCTGGGGGCCATCTTCACCTCGCAGAGGCAGCCATAGTTCCTAGACGTCCTTGCCATGTGGGCTTTCCGTCATGGCTGCTTGTTTTATGAAATGAGCAAGGAGAATTTTTAGGCTGCTGGCAAGATGGAGTCTTCTACAACTTAATGTAATCAAGGGAGTAACACCCCATGACTTTTGCTGTATCCTGTTGGTTAGAAGCAAGTCAGTGTTCCCGAGGGCAGGAGGTTCCACGGAGGCACGTGCACCAGGGGATGGAAATTGGCTGGGCGGAGGTGCATCTCAGAGTAAGTCTGCGGCAATGTGTAATGCCAGGAGATCAACCGATGGCTCTGCCCTTGTGCAGAGGCAGGAAGTGATGGGTCCTTATGGGCTGGAGTATCATCTAAGTTGTTAATACATGGGAATTGGCAGGATCTCAGGAAATAGAAATAGGATGAGGAGAGCTGAAGAAGAAATAGAGGGGAGGAATACTAGTGATTTGGAGGTCCATTAGAAATGAGTGCTGCTGGAGTGGACTTATTCTGATTAATTTTTATCGAAAAGGAGCATAAATTCACAAGTCCTTAACCTTACACCCGACTTGCTATTTTAGGTAAGTTCCACTGTAAAGAAAAATAGGTGTATGTGTGTGGGGTTTTCTCCTCTTTTCCTGAGAGGATTAGCTAGAAAATTTGATTTGAATAGAACGTAAAATGTTTATTTTTATAATTTTGTTTTTAACTGCACAGTAAAATACATGCACTAAAATATGGCAAGCTTTTAGAATCTAACTCTATAAACTGTGAATTTTATGGTTGAAATGAGTGATGTAGATTTGAAAAAAGGCACATAAGATAGTTTGAAATGCAGGCCCTCTGTTCTTAACATTCTCTCGTTCCCAAAGGCTGCAATACTCTCAAATCCATTTACAAACTCTTTGCCCCAAAGAGTGGCTGTCTTTTACAAAAGTGGGCCAGTTAATTGTTAGCTATCCTTTTTTTTTTTTCACAGTAATAAATTGCAGCTTTGCAGACAGAACCTGAAATCATGTTAATATTTTTATAATTAAACTGGAAGGTTTTTACCCCAGTTTTTTTATTCTTCTGCTGGTTCCACCTATTACACTTGCAGACCATGATTCCTTCATCCTCAGGTACAATCCTTAATCCTCCTGAAATGAGAGGAGACACTGAATCGTGGTTAAAGTGGTGACTCTGGTCAGACCTCTTGACTGCTTACTGGCTGGGTGATGCTGAGAAAGATACCTGAACTCTGGGCCTCAGTCTCCTCATCTGGAAAATGGGTTGTTGTCAATATAAAATGTGACTATAGACATTAACAGAGCTGGATATATAATAAAAGTTCAGCTAATGTTAGCTATTATAACCATAACTTCAAGGTTAGTTATTCTCTGCCGTTTAACTTGCCATCAATGAATTTTCTGATCATGCCGCCTGTGTAGGGGAAATGTTGGCACTCTGGTTCTCAGGCCTTCACACTTGGACTGACTTTCCAGGGTCTCCAGTATTCACACCACTGGCTTTCCAGTTTGCAGACAGCAGATCATGGAACTTCTCAGCCTCCATAACTGTGTGGGCCAATTCCTTGTAATATAATCTCTCATCTCTCTCTATGTATATATAAAATCTTTAATGTTATATGTGAATCTCTCTCTCTCTATTTTATAGATATATATTTCTTTTGGTTCTGTTTCTCTGAAGAGCCCTAATACTTAATACAACTGCTGATTTAAAACCTATGTTTCTAGATTTTACACATATCATCCCTGCAATTGGATCTAGTCATCCAAAACTAATCAATTGTTGGGGTCTTTAAATTGCTCCATACCTCCACTCTGCTTATTATCTTAACTTCTGTTTGTCTGAGAAATAAGCTGGAAATTTGATTATCTCGAATAATGAGACTTAAAGTCTGGAATACGATGCTCAGAAAAAGTAATCGACCTTTAATGCTCTTTCTCATGATTCCTAAGGCTCTGTTTGGACCCAGTGGAAATGCCAGAGACACTTGGAAGTTTGTCTCTTAAAAGCTTTCATCATAATTGATTTTATTCAGAAAAATCACTCACTAACCCCACTTTATTCCCTAGGCTGGATATTGAAATATGAAGTTATTTCCTCTTAGTCACAGAGCAGACTGGGCCACTCATGCCTGTTCCAGCTATAGCAGCTGGCTTCTGCGGGGTCAAGTAGTTCTAAATGAAGTTGAATAAATATGGACTCTTCAGACACCATGGATTGTATTTATGTCGTAGACCTTACAATTTACATGGATTTGAGACATCCTTTATAAAGAATAACATAGCGGGAAGGCTTCCTCCTTCGATAACCTCAAAGTTAATGTTTTAGAATCTCATGGTACAGAGCTGACTAGTTTCTGAAAAGAAAGAATAAACCTGTAATTGTAATTTATCATTCTTGACATTTTCCTTTCAGTTTAATTATTGCTGAGCACCAGAACTGACATTTAATAAGAGTAAAAAGCATTTTAAACCCCTCATAGGCAATCCTCACCTTATAGGAGAATTGGAAAGCTGCAAAATACACCTGACCACACCCATCATTTTATTTTGTGGCTGAATTTTAAAGCACATCATTACAAAGCTTTAAAAGAGTGGTGCTCGGAAACCAGTAATGTGCCGACGGCCAGTAAGACACCTGCTTCAGAGACTCCACCGCGTCTTTAATTTTTTAAAGATATTTTTTTTATCTTACTCTCTTCTCTTCTCATTAGGAGAATATGGAACCCTGTGGCCAAAATTCAGAGGGAAGTTTCACTGTTCCCAAGTGTCTCATACAATTTCAAATATCCTGAAAAACTCAACTTTTTGATCTCTTTGTGCCTATCAGAGTGAGCCCAGAGGATGGACCCTTGTGGGAGGGCAGAAGCCACTGCCCCAAGCAGTGCAATGTGACAGGACCTGGAGATTTCCTGGCCTCAGAATTCTCCCCCGTTACCTCTCCTGGGGCCCCTGATTCATTTCTTCTAAACATTAACTTTTTTTCAGACATTCAGAGTCTCCTATTAAAAGTACCCTCTTACAGGATCATTAGCTAGTCTGAAAGTAAGGCCCTTAGGCTGAAGAACAGGAACAGGAGGAGAGGAGAACCTCCAAACAGATGATTAAGAAAGACAACAAGCCTTTATTTAACTCTATTATATGGTAGGTGCCTCTCCTGAAACTTTCCTAAACATTTTCTTATACAGATCTTCCAGCAACCCTGTGACTCAGGTACAGAGGAGGAAGCTGAAGTTCAGAGAGGACCAGTGATTTGCCCGAAGTCACACAGATGGTTAATGCAAGTAGAAGTGACCAAAGATAAGCACAGTCAAGCGTCTGTGCTGCACACGAGCGGCACTGGGGCCTGTTTTGCACACTTACCCATTTCTAGATCATTGCAGTAACTGGCAGCTGCACCAGAGACCCCCAAAGACCTGGGGCATAATGGGCATCTGAATGTTTGTTGAATGAGATTGTAATGAGCTTAATTGGGTTTCTGCTATTTAAAAAAAAAAAGTGAAAATCTCCTGAAATGGAAGCCTTCATTCATTGTAGATTAAACACCCTTGGAAAGATAATAAGGAATATTCTTCAAGTGTAAGAAGTATAAACCTAACTCACAAATGCAACGTCAGAAACAAGTGCATCAAAGCCTGTGAGTTAGCAACAAAGGATGTGGCGAGAAAATGATGCTTTGGAGAAAGAAATCAATTTCCATTAGTCAAATTTCATGGATTAAACGAATGAGCGTGCTAGATAAAAAGTAAAAGTTAATGGAATTTTGAAGCAATTCAATAACTATTTAAAGACACTCTAGCTACACGATGGCAAAACAGTCCATAAGGTTTTGGGGGAAAAATAATCAAAAGCACAATTATATTAGAATCAAATATTGTTGATGTCATGGATTTAAACATCAATTAAACAATGAAAAATATTTAGTGAGCTCTATTTAAATGCTTGACATTTCAATTCTCTTGACAGCCACCCTCCTCCAGAAAAATATCAAGAGATGTGAGGATGCAGTGCGCCAGGTGGCTGGACACTGTGCGGGACGCAGAGGTGGGAAGAGGTGGTCCCTGTCCACACTCTCGGAGTTCACAATTTGTTGTGGTGACAGATACATGGACTGATGTCTCTAATGTCAAGTAGAGCGTGGGAACTGTTCTGAGAGCTTTGGACCTTGTGCTGTGGCAGGCTTGTGAGGGGGTAGGTTAACATTCACTGGTGCTGTCGGTTGTGGTCTTTGAAGGAGAGAAGTGGGTGGGAGATAGCACCTGGGTCCCCACTCACCTGCAGGCTGGTTGGGACAGGGCTGACACACCGGGATGGAGACTGTGATTTAGCCAGACTCGTTCTGCCTGTGGGGGAGACAGCATCCAATCTAAAGCAATTTCGTTTCCTGCTTTCCTCAACTTCTCCCTGGTCTTGAGGGCCTCCCAACATTATAGTACTTGCTTCAGTTTTAAGGACAGGAGGCTGAGATGATTTGTCTGGGGACCACAATCATTTGGACTCCTCTTTGAAGACATGGTGGTGGTTGAATTCATACTAGATGTTTAAAATTGCCTTGGATGAAACCAGAGGTAACTGATCAGACAAAGATAAGGTAAGAATACATATAAACAAAAGAAACCAAGTCAGAACCCTTCCCTCAAACCTATAAAGAAACTCACGCCGACATGGTGATGAACCGCATACAGAATGACGCTCTGGCCTTCATCAGCTGATTGGTGAGTGGTTTCCCCGGTGGTGACGCTATCCTGTGAGTCACCTTTGTTCTCTTGCCTTCATCTGTATGTTCTCAGCAGCAGACTGAGTCCAGATACGTGAGCTGGAGAAAAATCTGGCAACAAGGCCTGAGTGGGGACACGAGGCTACCTGTCTGCACCTGCTTTTAGACACTTGTTCATTCAGTAGACTTCTACTGAGTGCCTGTGTTGTGCCACGCACAGTTACAGGCTCGAGGGATGCATGTGGATAAGGCAGGCGGAGCTTCTGCTCTCATGGAGTTTGCCATGGGATTGGGGAGGGGAGAGGATGGTACCAATGGGCAAGTGTGAGTTGGGCTAAATTGTGCATGTGATGAGGGCTTGATGAGGGAAACAGACAAAGCCCAGAGGTGAGATACCTAACCCGAAAGTGATGTCCAAGCTGTGTCCTGAAGAACAAATAGGAGTTACACAGAGGGCAAGAGTGGGATGGAGGTGTGTTCCAGGCAGGGGAGCAACACGCTTAAAATTAAGAGGTTAGAGAGAGCATGGCTTGATGGGGCAACAGCCCGAAGTGGGGAGCCCTCAGGAGGTGAGGCTGGAGAGGAAAGGGGGACCGGATCCTGAAGGACCCGGAGTTTTCATTGAAATCTTCTTCCAGACCTCAGCTCGGGGAGGTGAGTATTTGAGAGTTGTTTTCTTGTTCTGTGAGATCTTTCTCATGATCCCACTCCAACCTGTCGTGGAGACACAGCTGGGAAGGAGGCTCAGGGTCTCTAGGCTTTATTCCCTGTCATCCTGAGAACGAGCTTGAAATGTGGATCGAGGGGGTCTAGGAGCTGAGGGTGTTGTTTGGTGCCTGGTTCAATAGAGTGAACAGAAGAATTATTTATGCTTTCGAGGAGCTATGAGTTCATACACCATGAGTCTGAAAGTTTTCTTTCGGATTGGGACCGCGGCGTAACTTTTCAGAGAATTTAGAGGATTGGCGGAGGATGCTTTATGTCCCCCCCACCCCCCACCCCCGCAAGTGATTTCTTGAGGCCCATCCCTTGGCTGGTTCCTTCATGCGAGACTATAGCTGCTGCTCTAGGTGTATTTGCAAGCTGACCTGGGGACAGCAGCCCTGTTTGTTGGTCTTTTTTCCCATAGCCACGAGGTTGGTGCTCGGGAGCGGTGGGGGGAGGCGGGAGCACATCAGGAGACTTACTCGCTGGGAGGCAGCGTGGGTGTGGTGACCTTGTATGGATTTCACTGTGCAGATGGTCAGAGCTCAGGTGCCATCTTGATATTGAAGGTCATGAAAAACCACCGATCCAGTTTAATCTTTTGGTTTGGAGATGCCTTCTCATGAAGGGGGAGGGGTAGCTTTCCTTGGCAGGGCGTGAGACTGATTAAAAGCACCTTTCTCCAAGGTGAATGACATCACCGGCCTGACAGCAAGGGTCCAATTCAGTTCAGGAGGCTGAAGGGCAGTTGGGCTCTAGGTGGTCATTGAAAGACTTCCTGTTTTTGTAAATCTCTGGAGGGAGGTGATGCAGGATGAAGGTTTCAGCGAGAAGCCTTGGCTGTCATTCATTCCGAGTCTCAGGGAGTGAGCGGCCCAGGGCGAGTGTTCCGGGTGCTTGCCCCGTCTCCGGTTTCCATCCTGCCTTACTCCCGGAGTTTTCTGAGAGCGGCATTATGTCTAGCTGAGGAAAAAAAAAAAATCCGTACATTTGCAGACCTCTCTTGCGCCTAGGGGAGGCCGTGCGACAGAACATCGGCCAGTGACGCGTGAGCTAAATTGCGGGGTTTCTGGAAGCACTTGTGTTTTCCTGCTACCGATGCTGTGTTTCTCTGGCTTTTCCATTCCCTCCTTCCTCACGCCTTGGATGCAGGCTTGACTTTGGACCCTAGAGGCAAAGAGGAAAAGGCCAAGAGAATCGCAGAGACCTTGGCCCTGAAATCTCCGAGCTGTTGAGCCAGTGACAGTGGCTGCTCCCCTCAGGCTGCTGCTGCTTGATGACAACAAGCCGCGGGGCGTGTAAACTACTGTGGACACGTGTCTGTAGCTTGGAGACAAACCCCGCTCATAACCGACACCCGTGGCTTCAGAGGTGACGGTGACAGCTGGCAGAGGATCCCCCATGGGCAGAGGAGTCGCAGAGCACCCCCCCCCCCCCGGACGCGGCTCTGCAGGTCTGCTCACCTCGGACGCCTGCGCTCAGGAAGGAGTGAAACCACGGCCGTGTGGCACACAGGCTGTGTGTGTGTCGGCCACCCCTGCTGGAGGGTCTGTCCTGCTCTCCCAGAACGGGCTCTGCATTCTCTACGCTGCCTGAGACTCTCATTTTGTCTGTCCAACAGCACATTGAGTCTTAGGACAACTTGGAGCAGGCTGGTTGGCTTGTCCTCTAGGCCGGGAGGAGACTCATTCCTCATGCTTAGGACTCTTTTTAAAAGAAAGCTTTCCCAGGCTAAATTGAGGTACTTCCGCGCCACCCTGTTCCAGGATCTTGACTCAGATTCTTGTGACCAGTGACATTAATGGGTGGGGATTATGTCCGCAGCCTTGACCCCAGGACCCTGCTCTGAGCTAATCCCTGTGGTGCGAGCACCACAGCAGCGTCAGAGGAAAGGGGTAAAGAGCGCTGCCAGCTCCGCAGGCACAACCGCGCTCACCGTCTTCTCTGCGGTTGGCTCGGCCAAGTGTCCTTTCCCCGGGGCGTTTCCAGGCAGGAGCCCATCCACCATGACGTTTTGCTAAGGACCGGCTTGGAGAAAACCAGCTTGTTGACTCCAAAAGGGGTCTGTGAAAGTGAGATTACACATTTCCTGTGCTCCTTAGAAAATGAAGGAGGGCATATTTTTAAACAGAGCTTGCTTTTTAAAAAGTTAAATCGAAAAAGCAGCTGTAAGGTCCATCTCTCGTAGACGCTAAAGAACACACTCTCCTTGGAAACAGCCTGTTACGTCCTTATCCGCTTGTCATCTGTCTTCTGTTCTACAGATAATCTCTGTAGGTGACTAGGACAAACATCTCAGCCTTTTCCCTTTTATGTAGACAATCAATGAGATAATATTTCTCCTAGGTTCTTATCCTACTTGGGAGTGACTGCCGTTCATCTCCAGATGTTTTGAGATAATGTCTTTCCTTTCCCCGTTTTCTGTTCTTTCAAAAAAATAGTACCTCTTATCCTTGTATAATTCAACAGATTATATCACATCTTTTCACATCGCATTCTTACACTTCCCTTTTCAAATTTAAGTCTTTGCTATCTCTTTTCAATGCTTTCATAATGATATTGAAATTTTAGAGGTAATTCACATCACTTTAGCTTGTAGCTTTGAAGCAGACACAGATTTCAAGGACACAGGAAGTTCTTGTGAACTATTTTTAAATATGCTCTAACTTTTCTGGTTTCTACTTAAAAAGTATTTAAAATATAATCTTCTATTTCTCTACAGTCTTAGAAAATGCTGACTCAATACTCATAAACTTAAATAAAATGTTTACTTCTGTTAGGAGTAAGACACTGAGTAATTTCTTTTTAAGCTGTCCGTCCCCTTTTTATGTTTTCATGTGAACTCTGGTTACAATGTGTCGCATTCTATAATATTAGAGATACTATATTCATGTCTATTAGGAAAAAAGGGTTTTATTTCTAATCTGTGGATATATTATTTTTCTTATAAGATGCTAAGTGTTTTGGTGGAAAATTTCCGAAGAGAAGTTCCCGAGAGGAAGGTTTTATTATATTCATCAAACATTCACTAAGCAGAGACTATGTTCCTGGCTTTCAGGGAGAGAATCTAAGATGATTAAGACTCCAGCCCTTTTCTCAAGCTGCTTATGAGAGATTCGTAAGCAGAGTAAGATGTGAGCTATGAGAGGACGTGGGATGGGATTTTGGCTGAGGAAGTCAGGGAAGGTGGCACTTTAGGGGCTTAGAGCTCTGTGATGGATAGGGGAGGAGGGGAAGATCATTCTAGAAAGAGAGCAGAAGGTTGGGGACTTAAACACGCAGCCAGGAGTAGAATGGCCACATGTGCGGCCCTCCTGGAGCGCAAGGGGCAATGAGAGAGAGATTCGGAGGCCGGGTAAGCCAGACTCCGGGCGGCCTTGTACAGCACGCTAAAGGGACGGCATTCAGTCTGCAGTCAGTGAGGAGCTCTAGGGGAATTTGAGCAGGAGAGTGTCCTGGGCTTCCTGTGCTCTTACAGACAATGAGTTCAATAAGGCTGAGCCTGGAACCTGGGTCATTGCATAACTTTTGCAAAGAGAAAGATGTAGAGAAGTAGCATTTACTGACAGCCTGCTGCGTTCCCAAAACCACATGGAGCATTTTCACAATGCATGGTCTTCACTACAAGAGGGCGCATTACAAGGAGGCAATTTGAACACAGATGGTCCACCTAAGGTGGCAGAGGTCACCAGTGTTTACTAATCTGCTCTTATTTTTGTGGACACAGAGCACCCGGCCTCCCAGGCCATTGCAGTTAGACGTGGCTGTCATTTCCAGGTGGCACTTAAGAGCTAGTGCATGATCCTCCATGCTCCCTCCCTGCTGCGGGGCCCGTGGTTGTACACGTGGAAATGGATGGGCCACGGAACGCAGTGGCCCATAATGCTGGACTCACATGTAGGGATGGTGCCCGGAGTCACCAGTGGACTCTGAGTGCACAAAGATAAACTTCTGACACTTTCACGTGGCTTGTTACCACGCACTCAGACCAGGTTGGTCTAATAAAACCTTGTGTAGTGTCAGAAATGTTCTGTGTCTGCACTAACCAACGTGGTATCCACTAGCCCCCCCCCCCCCCCGCGGCTATTGCGTACTTGAAATGTGGCCAATGCGACTGAGGAATTTAAATTCAAATTTTATTCAGATTTAATTAACTTAAATTTAAATAGGCAGCCTGACTGATGCTTAAAGTTTCTTTAACTGCTGGAGAAAACCTGCCAAAAGCCTTTCCATCTGGACAGAAAATACTGGAGTGGAAGAAGCTTTGAACCAAAGTGCATTGGAAGGGGATTTTTGGTTACAAAGATGTCATGTTCTTTCAGGAAAATACTTCATTGAAGAAGCTGTTGTTCAGTTTTAGAGTCAGGTAATATGTGTTACAGAATAAAATTTAAAGTGAAGAAAACACGTAACGTGTGCCTACTACATGATACACGTAATGTGAGGTGCTAGGATTTTATTCATCCACCCAGCCTTCCTCCACAACTTGGAGAGCATGCTGTGTACCAGGCATCTGTCCCCCAGGCCCTGGGATACTCCAGTGAGCAAAACAGACAGAAACCCCTGCCACTGCAGAGCTTCTATTCTAACTGATGCAAGAAAACAGATGTGGGGCATGAGAAGGGGAGGGCCGAGTCCCAGGTCTCAGTTGAGCCCCTGGGACATGCCCTGCCAAGCGTGGGTCCTTGGCTTCATGCAGGAAAGAATTCAACAGCGAGCCACAGTTGAGTGAAGGTAGATTTATTCAGAGAGATACATTGAAAGGCAAGAGAAAGGCCACGAGGTGTGGGGGTTGGGTGCTTAGATTAAAAGTAGGTACATACTCCATAGACAGCGTGCGGGCCATCTCTAAAGAGGAGAGAGGGGCGGCGGCTGTGGGGTGCCGTGTTGCTGGATTTTATGGGCTTGGGGGCTTCATATGCTATTAAGTGGAAGGACCAGTCTAACTAGCCTGGGGAAGGGGCTGGGATTCCCAGGGAGTCGGCCGTTTCCCACTCTTTGACCTTTTGTGGCTAGCCTTGGGAACGCCATGGTGCCTGTGGGCGTGTTATTCACCATGTTAATATATTACAATGGGCGTATAATGAAGCTCAAGGTCTACTGGAAGTTAAATCTCCCATCATCTTGAGCCTCAAGGCCTCCTGGGGGTTGAATCTTCTACCATTTTGATGCTAATTGCTGTGGCATTCCTTGAATGGCTGTACCCCGCCCCCTTCCTGTCCCATAACCACCTTGAGAGAGTATAAACGAACGAATAAAAATAATGTCAGACTCTGATAAATGCCGTGAATGCTAATAGCTAGCATTTATTGATCACTTCTACGTGGCAGGCGTGTTCCAGTTGTTTCGCATATAATAATTCATTTAATTCTCATAACCATCCTACAGGATAGGAATGCTTATCATTGTATTATAATGAGGAAATGGAGAGTCAGAGGGATCAAGTACAAATGCAAATTAGACAAAGTTTTGCCCCCTGGGCATTCCCAGGATGCTCTGGGGAGACAAACACCAGTGCCAGTCAGTGCGGTAAGTCCTGGTGAGACACAGTCCTGGGTACCCTGCGGGACAAAGGAGAGCAGGGCCAGGTCTGCGTGGGGGCAGTCACTTAGGAGAGGCTTCCCCGAGGTGGGCGTGGAGCTCAGCCCTGAGGGAGGAGTCAGTATCTTCCAGCAGACGGAGGAGAGACAAGGCCACGCTGTGTTCTGTGTGGAGGGCAGTGGGCAGAGGTGGACCGTGATAAGGAGAGAGAGGCAGCGATTTTCCCAGCCAGTGAAGAGCAGACCGGTCTTGCTGAACCGCCTTCTACAAACGGCTTGTGAAGTGAGGCTCTCTCACAGGTGGGAGAGAATGAGGGCAGACCCAAGTGGGTTCTCAGGGGCAGGGGGCCCAGAGGAGCCCCACTGGCAGGAGCTGAGGCCGCTAGGGCTGGACTCGTGCCTCTGAGGACATCCCATGTCCTTAATGGGAAACTTCTCTTTAGACGGGGACTCAGCAGGTGTGAAGGTTTTGAATCTTGCTTTGAACAGTGACATTTTAAAAGCCTGTAAATGTGCGTGGCTTACAGAGTTTTATCAGAAGGAGGGGATACTTGGAAATGGGAAAAATACTCAGAAAGGATTAAAGGGCTGGCGATTGTAGGATGTCAAGAGGAAGAAGTCAGCGTGATGGGCCAGCTGGTGGGGCAGCCCTGCGGCTCTGCAGAGACCGCTCAGGGTTTAAACGTGGGTAATTATACTGACCTCGCTGAGCTGTCCTGGTGGTGAAACAGGAAAGCACTTTGTAAAAAGTATCCTATTAATTTTTTTTTTTACCAAAAGGGTCATATAATAAAATTTTCTTAAAAAAAAAAAGTCACACAGTCTTGTACGGGTCAGAGAGCTCACTAGCACCATCCCAGCTAGGGGCAAAAAGTAATTAACAGCACCAGTGAAGGCTGCACTTGCTGGGTAGGCTGAGCAGTGGCCCCCAAAGACATTCATGTCCTGATCCCTGGAACCTGTGAGTAATGGCAAAATGGTGAATATTACTTTATGTAGGTAAAAAAAAAAAAGTGATTAAGGATGATCCAGGTGATCCTAAATGTTGTCATCACATATCCTTAAAAGAGGGAGGTAGAGGGAGACTTGCTTTAGAGGAGGGGGTGATGGGGTGGCCCCGGATAGAGACTGGAAGGTGCTACTTGCTGACACTGAAGATGAAGGAAGGGACAATGACCCAAGGGATGCAAAGTCTGTAGCTGTAGAAGTGGCAAAGGTAAGGAAATGGCTTCCGTCCTAAAGCCTCCAGAGGGGGTGCAGCCCTGTTAAAGCCTTGACTTCAGCCTGGTCCATTTCTCTTGTAACATAAGGTACTTGGGTATGCTGGAAAGGAAGATCGGGGTTATGTCATGGAAAGCTTTGGATCCCAAACCAAGGGATTTATATTTTTTCCCTAGGCAATGGATCATCATTAAAGGTATTTGCACAGAATAGTCTATTTATTTTATATTACTGTATCTGGTTAGTCATAGCTTTAATTATAAGTGTTGCATATTAAAATAACTGCGGTGACTAAAAGGATTTGTGGTCAACTTTTGTGCAGTGCAGAATTTTCTTATGTATTATGATGACTAGGTACATTTTAAGTTCTTGAAATGTGCTTCTGCAATCAGAAAATGAGCAAGAAAAAAAGATCTACTTAAAGGAAGATGCTTTTTCCAGAATTAAAAAGTTACTGATTCTGTGCTTTGAAGAGAGAATCTAAGTGAAGACGTGGCCAGTGATAAACAACTGTTAACTCAAGGATTGGGTAGTTAGTCTGACAAACGTAAAAGTTTCTAATGTCATCAAGATGTTAGAATGATATAATAAGCAGAAGGAAAAGCCTGGCAGGTATACAGGCAGAGGCAGGATGGTTAGGAGGAAGCAGAATTAAAGCAGGGTGGTAAAAGTACTGAAATGAAGAAATAGTGGAATGTACTAAATATTTTACTTGTTTACGACAAGAGACCACCACCAGCCTTTTCCCCCAGGTAGTCTGTGGCAGGCAGGATTTAGGGAATATCTTCTGAACATATACTCAGTGCCAGGCACTAGGCTAGGATGGGAGATTCCACTCGCCCAGATTCCACTGGGTACAAGAACGAGACTTGGTGGAGGATGGTCCTTTAAACAGAAAATGGTGCTTTTATATGATGAAATTGTATGTTAGATAAATAATCTGAATGTGCTCTTTTTTAAAAAAATATTTTTTTATGGAGGTACTGGGGATTGAACCCAGGACCTCATGCGTGCCAAGGATGCACTCTCCTGCTGAGCTATACCCCCACCCCCGAAAGTGCTCTTAAAGGAGCTTTATGTTCACTGGCTCGTTGGCAGAATGCTGGCGTTCCTACAGTGAGTCTTGCCTGTGCATGTGGGGAGAACTAGGGAAGATGTGCTGGTGTGTAGAGCATCAGACCAGGAAGTGAACCTTCCCAACGCTCAGTGTTTTACTTTTCACATTTTATAAATTTGAGTGTTTTGCAAGTCTGACTGTAAAAAGAATCTCAGAATGGGAAAAAAAAAACCATCTACAATAAAACGTACTTGCTAGACAACTAATGGGGTGTTTGTTCTCTGGGTAACTCTCCTGGAAAACACAAGAGGGACTTTAAAAGCATTCATTACGAAAGCAGATTGCCTTGGAAAGAACATGAAAGAAATTAGTGACAAAACCAACCAACCAATTGGCAGAAAGAATCAAATCATACAGTAAGTCAAAATTTTGAAAGATCCGTCTTTAAAGATGGAGTACAAGATAAAAGACAAAAAGCGTCTAGAGGAAGGAGCACCCTCCTTTCCAAGATAACTGCACTTGTGAGAATATATTCAAAACAGTGCAGAACATGCATCTGCGTTATGGGGTGATTTTGAGATTAAAAGGCAGTCTTCCTCTAGGATCCAAGTTCTATGTAACATGGGTTCGTATTTCCCATCTAAACATTTCCTTCGGGCAGAATATGGTCTAGTTCTCCCCTTTTCTTCAGAAAATACTCAGTTGCTAATTTGCACCAAAGCTCTCAAAGATATTTCAGCAATCTACATCAAGAACAAATAGTCTACTCTAGCATTTATCCTTTGTGAATTTTTTTATGATGGCCATTCTGTCTGGTGAAAGTCCACAAATGATAAATGCTGGAGAGGCTGTGGAGAAAAGGGGACCCTCCTACACTGTTGGTGGGAATGTAGTTTGGGGCAGCCACTGTGGAAAACAGTATGGAGAGTCCTCAAAAAACTAAAAATAGACTTGCCATATGATCCAGCAATCCCACTCTGGGGCATATATCTGGAGGGAACTCTAATTTGAAAAGATATATGCACCCCAGTAGCAGCACTATTTACATAGCCAAGACACGGAAACAACCTAAATGTCCATAGACAGATGACTGGATAAAGAAGTTGTGGTATATTTATACAATGGAATACTACTCAGCCATGAAGAATAATAAAATAATGCCATTTGCAGCAACATGGATGGACCTGGAGATTGTCATTCTGAGTGAAGTAAGCCAGAAAGCGAGAGGAAAAACCGTATGATATCACTCATGTGGAATCTTAAGTTCATTTGTGTCTTTTTTTATTTTTAAATTTACAAAACAGAAACAGCCTCACAGATATAGAAAACAAACTTATGGTTACCAGTGGGGAAAGGGGATGGGAAGGATAAATTGGGGGTTTGAGATTTGCAAATACTAACTACTATATATAAAATAGATAAACAAGTTTCTTCTGTAGAGCACAGGGAACTATATATTCAATATCTTGTAGTAACCTATAATGAAAAAATATGAAAACGAATGTATGTATATGTATGACTGAAACATGCTGTACACCAGAAATTGATACAACATTGTAAACTGACTATACTTCAATAATAATAATATAAAAAACAAATAGTCTAGTGAAAGATTGGCTCCATACAGGCACAGTTATAGCAAAGAGATAATGACTTCTTTAAGAGTTTGGACTAAATATCCATGAATTATTTATAATTTATGTGAAAAGTTCTTAATTTCTAACTATGTGATCATTCCCTTCTCTCTCCCCTAGTACGCTATTCGGAGCAGGTTATTTCACATACAGTAAACTCAGGGAAGGGCTGAAGCCTTTTCAGCATCTGAACCCTGAATCCAAGATTCACTTCTGGATTACGCGCTGGCCACTCAGCTTCATCTCTACTGCAGATATTTCAGTTACTGTAAAGTTTCTATCAGTGTCGGCTCTACTGATGTTGACTGGTGTTAAGAATCTTTTTTTCTTTTTAATGTTGTTTAAAAAAAATGTGTAAGGCAGACTACTCAGGACCATCATGATAGGTGTAGGGCCATTGCAGAGGGGTTTGTTCAGTGGAGGAAGAGAGATTGTGCTCAACTCCGAATACAAGGAAAAGGGAGAATTTATAACCTAGGAGCAGGGTGGGCATCAGTGGATGGAAAATTATGAAGAGGAAACATTAGAGGTAAGGGGAGAGTCTAGCGGAAGTGACCCGACGGGGGTCTTGCTGAAGGCAGGCCGGGGTGCTCAGATGTCACCTGGAGGATGATGGGGCATGAGGTACCCGATCAGGTACTGAGGTGGCAGAGATTCTGGCCAAACTGACTTAGCAAGATGCTTGCTAAAATTGGACAATGCAGTGACTCACGTGGAAGCCCAGAAGTCAGAGCCTTGTTGAGAAGAGTTCAGGGGATCCTGACTAAGGTTTGGTCAAGGAGAGACTGTCACTTTATTTTATGGGTGTGTGTGTGTGTGTGTGTGGACGGATGGGGATGGGTGAGTGCGCATGCAGGCAGAGTGTAAACATCCTCAACACTAACAGTGTCAAAATGATAGACTTGGGTTTAGAGCATCCTTAAAAAGGACAGAGCAACCAGCAAGGGCTGTGCATTAGGTGTTGGCTTGACTGCAACAGAAAAAATAATAGCGGCTTAAATAAAACAGGAGTTTAATCCTCCCCAGGTAATGCTGGGGGCTGGCTGGAGCCCAGTGCTGACAGGCAGGACAATTAGCAGGCCTTGTCACAGGTTGTAATGGTCATTACTACTCCACTTAAAGGAGATACTCATTCATTGTACTTTATCATCATGAGCTATTGTGCAGGCCACGCCTGGGGTTCCATGCTAATGGTGGCATGACTTAAAATTAGTTAAGAAAAAAGAAATAAAGCAAACAGCAAATAAAGCAAACACACTGGCATCAGTAAGTTTGCTTGCTGCTGTTCATTTATTTTCCTATCACATTAGTTAAATTGTGAGCTTATTAAATGTATGGTGACAAGTTAATTAATGAAGCTCGGTGAAACACAGGGCCAAATTAGCACTCTTGGGCTAAATGGGTTCAAAAGCGCTAATTACTAGCATTTTTTAGTTGATGAAACTGCTGACATGTATAAACCTTTCAACTGTATGAATCGGATCACATGATGATTTTAGAAATGTATACATTCCACTGTAAGTAGAGAAAAATATGTGAGTAGAGAAAAATATGTGAAAAGTTTTCAAGTGTAAAATTTACATTTTGATAACGAAACGCACCTTTTCAGGATTAATTATTCAAGATGTAATTAAGGGTACAAACACAATTGAATTCTTGAAAGTTTCATGTGGTTTATGGTTTTATTGTGTCTCTTTCCTTAAGGAACTTAAGTTCCTCCTGTGACCAATGAGTCCCAATCATCAGAATGACCTGTGGGGCATTAACAAAATAAAGACTCAAGAGCTCTATCCCTGGCCATTCTGATTTTGTGGGTCTGGGGTGAGGCTTAAGAATTTGTATTTTCAAAAAAAGCTTTCCAGATGTTAGAAATCTTTAGGTAATTTACTCAGGAGCACAGATTTATGTAAGAATAGTGTCTGACAGATTTGAAATGTTAGATGATCTGGAAAATATTTTTGGTTTGTTTTCTTCACGTTAAAAAATAATTCTGATACTATTTTGGCAAAAAAAAGGAAAAAGCTCCACTTGGCTTTTTAATGACTTATGAACCTGATGGCTAAAAACAGATTTCTTAGAAATTCTTCCAACACCTAAGATGTGATTTTTTTTTTTTTCCCCACTGCCATGTCTTAATTTTCAGGTATGTTTAGAGAGAAGCTCTATCAGGCTTTAACTCTAGCTGGACTGTTTTTCACTGGTTATGTCGTTTTCTTGCAGTTCTATATTTTAAGCCAGAAGGCTGTTAGATGGTGGTGACTGTAATGCTGTGGAGGTCTATGTAAGCAAACCAAAATCCTAACCAAAATCCAAGCCTGTAAGTGCCTCAAGGTTACAAAATCGAAACACTAAGGACAGCCGATCCCCGACAGCCGGCTAGGATTTAAGCTGTAGCCAATCAAAGAATTTCCTTTTTCTGCTTCCGCACTTTCTCTGTAATAAGTCTTTTCCCCGACCCTTGTTCACTGATGGATCTTAACCACTTCTGGTTTGGTGCTGCCCAATTCCAATAGATTTTTGCTCAAATAAACTCAACATTTTTATTTATTTTAAAAAAAATTTAAATATCTTTATTGAAGTATAGTCAGTTTACAGTGTTGTGTCAGTTTCTGGTGTACAGCACAGTGCTTCAGTCATACATGAACATACATATATTTGTTTTCGTATTTTTCACTGTAAGTTACTATGAGATATTGAACGTCATTCCCTGTGCTATACAATATGAACTGGTTGTTTTAAACTCAACATTTTCAGTACTCCTCAATTTATCTTGTGAAAGAATATTACTTAAAATGAGCTTTGCCTAAGGAACCTGTCACTCTTCTGCAAGTTGGTATTTCCAGCATGAAATAGTTAATCTTCACGTGCTATGGCACTTTCTCTATCTCCACCAGCCACTGTGAAGTACCGTCTGGGCAGGTTTCAAAGTTTGGCTGATATTCCAAAGCCAACAAGAAGTGTCCAGAATGGTCTCCAGCAATCTCTCCAGGGGTAAGGGTTGGGCCTGCTGCCACGGAGACCGGCCTTTACCAGCTTGGACACATCTGCCACAGGAATAAATCAGCGCCCTGGCTGTGGGCGTGGGGCTGAGGGTGGCTGCTCTGAGGGCATTGCCATCAGTCTGTTCAACAACTCTGCTGACTTGCTTCCTGACACTGTGCCATGGCTTTTGTGAGAGCACGATGCAGTCAGCCCACAGCCTCAGTGAGCTCCAGGTGGCCTCCACATGAGAATTTATAGCCTTTGCCAGCCCAGGCTCCATTTCTTTGTTTCCTTTTAGAATCAGAGAGTGATTCATTTTCAGTAAACAAAGAGGATTACCAACCTGTTTACTAGTCTGGAATTCACCTTTTCAATTCAATTCCTCCCGTTTCTAGGAAAGACCCTGTGCATTTCAAACAGTTCTTTCTTTTTTTTAATCCCTCATGGAAAAGATATATAATTTAGCCCTCACTCAAATCCAAACGAGATAACTTTCAAAGGCCATTCAGGCCCTAAATGTTTGTCCTTTGCAAGAACAAACTGTGAGTCTGAAGAATTTAAATGCAGATACTGTTGGCAGCCAGAGATGTTTCTCTGCTGCTGAAATGCAAAAGAAAATCTTACCTTACAAGTTCTCTGTGCCACTCCTGACATTGATGGGGCCTATATTCACCAGAGGGGGAAGAATTAAAATATCTTACCTGTCTGCACAATATCTTTAGTGGTTATACAGCGATAAAATTTTCAGGAGTCTGATACATTCCCCGTTAAAAGTGACAGACCAAGTTGGAACTCGTGGAGGATGTGTTCAGTGTCTCCTGTTCCTGCTTGCTTTAGATTAGCTTCCTATCATAACAGCTGCATTCAGGAGGGCTCTTACTGTCTCCATTATAAAGTCAGCTCAAACACATGAACGCTACGCTGATGGCTTCAGCAAGTCTGAGACATTTTGAGCTGTTGACAAAAGGTTCGGTTTCATTATACTAAGTTCCGGGGTAAAGCTATGGTAATGTAATCACTCTCTCAGGGTTTCATCATTCGCGTGGTCCCAGAAAAATGATCCCTTTCTCGACTTAGCCCAAAATGGTCCAAAGGAAGCAGTTTTGCAGTCAGTGGGAATCACAGAGGCAGTTGATATTCACCTATCCATTTATTTATTAGAAATAGTTCACAGATAGCCGGTTTTTGACACGAGTCTTCTCATTTTCCAAAGAACGTTAGAAATAGCTCAGCTAATGTGCCATAAAAGTTCAATTCAAGTTTTGATAATGAACCTAGGGAACATGTTAACAAATGAACCGATTGCTTTATATGCCCAAAAGTGAAAGCTTTATTTTCCAATTTTTTCCTCTCTGGTATAAACACTTTCTCCCAACAGAGGCTCAGCATCAACTCAGAAACAATCTCTTCCACTAAATGTTTTTAGTCTTACGTCACCTGTGCAAGGCCAGCCCCAGAGACATCCTTAGGGGAGGGAGTGTTGGACCCTATGGTTCTGGGTTTTGAAACCACTGGCTTTGTTAGACTAACTGGGTGAATGTGGGGAGTGAAACCCTTCATTTTAAAATGCGGTTATTTCCATCTATTGACAGAGGGTCCAGTTTCTTTTTACTGAGGAGTGGACTAGCTCTGTCACCACGTAGTAAAATGGGGTTAAGCATGCTTTTCTCTCCTCCTGGCAAGATCTCTGTCCTGTGCAAATAACCACACAGTGAGGTGAATTTTATTTCTTCCTTTAGTACAGACTAGATATTTTGACTTTCTTTGATTGTGTTTCAAATTGCACGCTTTGATGACTTTACTCGCTGATCTCACTTTCTTATCTTAACCAGGGATGTGAGCATCAGTACACACATCTCTATATTGATTAGGATTTTTTGGTAACAAATTTGAGGATGTTTTGAAATTTTACTTGTTTTAGGGGAAATGCGTTTGATGACCTACAGTTTGAGAGTTCAGAGTTATTCTGATCTTGTATAGGTCAGGATTAATACAATTTCCCAGGCAACTTTTTCTATCATAATTATGTTCTCTCATGAACTAAAAATTACTTCCCTGGTTCACTTAATAAGTGTAAAATTTGGAAAACCTTGAAGGGAAACCTACTCACAGTTTATCCTTTAATATAATTTAATATGAAAATCAGGATTATATTTCCCAGTTTGTGTAAAGACTAATTCAACTCAATTTCCATTGCATTTGGGAAAAGCAAGGAGCCAAACTGCATTTAGGGCAAGCAAGAATCTAAAAGTTTTAACTCTGGTAATCATCTGTTATTTCTACTTGCTAGAAAATGTCATTTCAGCTAGAACTTTCTAAAGGGAAACGATTTGAAAATATTCTTTGAGCTGTTTGGTCCCAAGTTCCTATCTGGTTGTCAGCTCAGAGAAATGATGGCCTTAGTCTTAAAAGAGCGCTGTTCACTGGGTAGCAGTTCCCACTGTGGGTCATTCATGACTCCTAGTAAATGGGGATAAGCTTAAAACTGGGAGGAAGAAGTGCTGTGTATTTAAGTTAAAGTTTCACATTTTATGCCTTATTTGTGTTAGTGAAATAGGAAAATTACTATGGATAAGTCACCAGCAATAAAGTCATCACCGTTCTTTGATCTGCACATTGCATTACAGCTTGCAATGCTCTTTTATGTGTATTAGCTCATTTGGATCGTCCAGGATCTCCTAGATATTGTAGCTGTCACTACCTATTTAGTTAAGAACTTTAAGGCTCAGAGATTAAATGACTTTCTACAGTTCACGCCACTTATGAGGGACAACCAAGATTCAAACCTATGTCTCCAGTGCTTAAAAATGTAATAAATATAAGATAGTTTTATGAGCACCTAGAACAATGTCTGATGCATATTGGCTGTTGTCTACTGAAAAAAAAAAAAAAAAAGCACAATGTGAGAGTTGTGAGTGAAGTTTTATCTGGGGCAAAATGAAGACTGAAGCCCAGGAGACAGCATCTCAGAGAGCTCGGAGGAACTGCTCTGAAGAGGAGGGGGAGCTCAGCATTATATGTGATTTCAGTGAAGGGGGACGTGCGGTCCAGTACACGTTTAGGAAGAGGCTTTCCACTAGTCATAATGAGCAGATGTCACTGTTAATGATTTTAGAGCTTTTCTAGACATGAGAAAATGCAAGAATTTGGGCTAGTAAATCTCCTGAAAATACCTATCTGAAGGCCTGTTCTGCCAGTTTTTCCCAGAGCTCAGAGCACCTCATTCCTGATCTCCACCCTGAGCTCCTTTGAAGGCGTGTTGGAGGTCAGCGGCTGCAGTGGTGAGAGACTTAATCCTTGTAGAGGCAGATGGCAAGTGACAATTTTTAGCTGGTACTGTTTTTTAACAAATAGTTTCCATTCCCTTATGTTTCTTTCTTCTCATGTTACTCAAACTGTCAAAGCGATCAGGCCCGTTTTATATGAAAGAAGATGGTTTTTCCTTCCCCCTAAAGTAAAAGTTACTATAACATGAGAAAAGGCGTAAAGGTCAACATATCCTATGTGATTTAAGTGACAAATCAAAATAAATTGGGTGCAGATAGACCAACCGAAAAACATATAATATGGCCCTACTATGTGCTAAGCATTGTCTATGGGGGTACAAAGCGAATAAGACAAGGTCTCTGCTCCAAGGGGGCATGACTTTTGGACTCAGGAAGACCTGTCTTCATTGTATACAGTCTGACAGTCTGTTCTTTAACCGACAAGTTAATCCATTCATATTTATTATGATTCTTCACATCTTTGAAAATTTTAAACCATCTCACTCATAGATCCTTATTTATTGCACTTTGAATTATTTTTCTCCTCTTCTAAAAAAAGATTTGATTGAGTTATAACTGTTTTGTGCATTCTACTTTTTTCTCTTCTGATTTGGAATTTATTAGTTTACCTCTGACTATCCTTGAAATTTTAATGCAGTATTTAACTCTAAGTCCTCAGATTGGAGCATTTTCAAAAGAGACCTTTGATAGTGTTTGAGTTGGGATTTTTCTGGGAAAAATAGCTACAACACAGAGGATTTCGTCATTGTTTTCTCTCCGTTCATAGCACTGGAATCCCCCGCTCTTCACTGAAGAGCTAGAAGAAACTGGGTGTGGAAGAAAGGCCACTGATACTTAGTGGGGTCGCAAAATATGTAGGACGCTGAAGGGACTGGAGGACTAGGAGTTGATTACTTTTGTAGAGAGGGTGAAGCAGCCTGGGGGAAGGTGGAGAGGTTGTAGACACTCGATAGAAGAGGCATTAGAGGGAGAGTACTGTGGAGTTTGAAGAGCTGGAGAACAAGAACTCATCCGAGTGGCGCAGTTCCTAAAGTCCTGGTAAGTGAGCCCTGTCTCCTTGTATACAAGTGAGTGAAGGGAATGAGACTAGGGTTACAAAGCAGAGTCCTCTATCCCCCCAGCCCAGCTCAACTCTGTGTCTGCAAAACTGCCTAAGCTCTGCAGGGAGGCGCTCCTTGAATCTTCATCAGGGCCCCCAGGTACTAAGGTGGTGTCACGGGTAGGTAGGGAGAGGCTTCTCCCTTCATGGCTGGTCACCAGTGGACACAGTTAGGACTCTTGCTGTGAGCTGCAGGGAAGTGAGAAGCAAATATCTGCAGACTATGATCCAGTTGGAGAATGGGTCCTTGAGTTTCTGTTCCCCAGTGGAGCATCTTACAGCACAATAAAGGATGAGAACTATCACATGGTTTACGTAAGTACAGTGGTGTGCGTTATCACATGATGGGGGTCGTGAGGGAAACACAGGGGGTGCTGGGAATGAACAGACTCAGGGAAAGACTTACTGAGAAAATCACATTCAAGCTGAGTTTTACAGGACAAGGAAGGTGGTGGCGGCTCTGCCATAGGTGAGGAAATACTACAGGTGAATATTACAGAGAAGAACACCTTATGGGTCTTAAAGGTGGCAGAGAGCATGGTATGTCTGAGGAACTGAGAGGAACTTAATGTGAATCACAATGAGCAAGGAAGGGAGTGGCATGAGATGAGTCTAAAAAGGTAGACAGAGGCCAAATGCCCGTGTAAGCCAGGTCACTCCCCAGAGTGCATTCTGGCTGCCGTGTGGATTTGGAATGGGCAGAGGGAGTAGTTGCAGGGTTCATCGTAATTGTCCAAGGGAACGATGATGGCGGCATGGACAAGGGTGGAGATGAAGGGGCAAATTAACAGATTTGAGAGGTACTTAGAAGATAGATTAACTAAGCTTGGTGATGGACTCCGTAAGGGAAGAGAGGAAGAGGAAGGAGTCAAGAGTGACTCCTAGGTTTCTGGGCTGATTAGCTGTGGTGCCATGTATCAAATCAGGGAATCTGGGAAGAGGAGTGAGTTTGATGGATGGGGTAGAGGAGGAAGACAGTGAGCCCAGTTTAAAAAAAAATGTTGAAGAGAGCGGCCAAGTAGAAACGTCCAGGCATGCTTCCGCCTGAGGACTTTGGCTGTTGCCTCTGCCTGGAACAATTTCCCACAGGCACCCACCTAGCTCGCTTCCTCACCCTTGTCAGGCGTCACCTTCTCGGCGAGGCTTTCCCTGACTGCCTTACTGTGAAAATGCGTAGTTCCCTCCCTCAACTTCACATTCTCTACCTTCTCTCCATGCTTTATTTTGTTCCACAGTTCATCGAAAAGTCTGTCAAGGTAAAGGACACTAAAAATGATATGCTCACTAGAGTTACCCGAGAATCTGATCTCGGGACCCTCAGCCTCATATACCAGGTCCGGAAAAGCAGATCCTCCTCTTTGACCTGCTTTCAAGGTTACCTCTTCCTTTCCAGTGGATACTTTTTCCTTCCCACATCATGACTTAAAACTAGAAGAGGGAACTTCATCTGTGTCCTTCATTTTCCCACCAAAGATGATAAAAAATATATAATTGGAGATTGAGAGAGGTGTACAAAGCATAATTTATCAAGGATACAATTCTTCTAAGAGAGCTCAATTTCTATGGAGGGAATTAGAAAGAGTTTTGAATTTGGCCTAAAATAGCCATTCCTAAAATTAATCTGACATCTGGTTTTGGGGGCTAGCTTGCCTAAGATATTCATTTTTACTTTTTGAATAATTCCTGTCCCACTGACCAGCATAATGAAGTACTTCACTGGAAGCATACATCTACATTCTTAACTCTGCTCTCAATTCTAATTACCACACTCAATTTCTGTTTCTCGATGGGAAGAGGAATCCTACACAGAGCTGAACAACAGATAATGAACTCCATTAAGTAGGGCTGACTGAGTAGTGTGGGCTGAGAAGATTTAAGTCTAAATCGAATTTTCTCTCCTGAGTTAGAAGTTTCATAAACTCTTAAACAGGTGAAAGTTTATCCACAGATTTGGCAGCCTTTGAGGTGGGGGCTTACCCCACTGGCCCACCTCCTTTCCTCTTTTATAGTCCTCCTCCACACTCAGAGCTCCCTGTGACCCAGAAAGGAGGGGAAGGCATTTCCCTCCTGCCTGGTCCTGGCAGACAACTGTTTTCTAAACTATCTTGTTCATAAAGTGAGTTTACCATGGGAGGAAAAATTCTTCTTTGTTTAAGAAGTTAGGAGATCCTCAGAGCGTTTCTGAGAGCCTCTTAGGAGACAGGAGGTACTGAGCTGTGCTGGGGAGAAGCAGAGGGGAGGGAAGCTATTCAGTCTCCGCCTCAGATCGCTGCCTTGGGCGTGAGTTTCAGGGTGTCAGCCTTGCCTTAGAAGCGGGGCTCAGGCAGCCTTTGCATTTCTGTGTACAGGCATCACAAAGTGGGGGCCTACAGTGGAGCATCCCCCACAGCACCAGCAAGACAGCCTCACACATAACAGACACTTCACAACAGTCGGATAAATGAGCACACGGGGACAAGTGGCTCTTTAACTTTGATTTTCAGAAACTTCAAGGATGTCGGTGCTTACTGGTCCTGACTTGATTTGTGTTACAGTCAATAATCTGAAAGTGATGGAGTTAAAAGGAACAAGACTGCCTTTTCCTTCCATCTCACTGCCCTTCCAATCGGAGTCTCAAAACGCTCCATGGTGAAAAAGTCCTAGCTTCCAGAGTTCCGTCACTTCCTTCTATGAGAAGATGGGACTTTTTATCCCCATTTCCTCTTCCTGTTCCACCCGCTCGTTGATACACAACCATGTTCACGTTTCTGTCATCCTTTTGCTTCTGTATTTTGTGATGTGAGCTATTTTGTGTGCATTAATTTATGATGTACACGGTATTGTGCTACAGATCTCATTATCTCACTGTTTGAACTTTTTCCTCTGAGTGCTGGGATCTGCCGTGTGGCTGAGTGGACATCCGACCCATAGCCTTCAATCTCCATGCAGTCCTCCATGGGGCACATCCATTACATCTCATGTATTGGCTCCTCAGCACTGGACACCCAGATGGTCTGTTTATCCCACTCCAGAGGGGTGTTGTGGCCAACGTCCTGGTGCTTGTCCCCTTATGGATGTGTGGGATTAATAAGGCGTGCACGCAAAATTGTATATTTAATGTAACTGACTGCGGCCACTTCCTCTCAGGAATGGCTTCCGTGTCCTCCTTCCCACCAGCAGTGCTGAGGACCCTGCACCCTGGTGATTCTGCCAGCTCCGCATTAGCCAGCTCCCTGCTTTTTGTTTGTTTTCCTGCCCGGTTTAGAAGTGCCGTTTTGTTGTTGTTGTTAGATGGACGTAACTCTGTTATGCCCAGGACGGTGCTTTGCATATAGAGATGATCAGTTACGTTTGTTGACCTGAACTCCCTAACGTTGAGGTACATCACAGGTGTGGTTGTATATTGAATATAGAAGACCGAATGACTTTCAGCATTTAAAAGCCTGGTCTTCATTAACAGCTGGCACAATTGCCCGCAAGTCTTCAGGTTCTTTTTCTTGGCTCCAGAAACTTCCTCACCACAACCCTGGACCAGTCTCTGGCTTCTGTCCATCCTTCAGGGCACTCCCTTCCTGGGATCCTGGTTGAGCTTGTTGCACTGGCAGCAGCAGCCTGGCTGTTGTAGCCAGCCCAGAAGTGTGGTCCCCACACACCCCGGCCCCTCCTGGAGACCCTGTTCCCTCTTTCTCCTCTCTCGATGCCGTTAAGGCTTTCCTTTCAAGATGGTTCCTCACTCTCGCGTCTCCTGATTAATGTGCCCCAGAGCACAAGAGCCAGGGTTACACTGTGGTTAAAAACGTGGGCTTTGGGGGTCCTGTTGTCTGGACTTGAATTCCAGCTCTACCACCTACTGTGTGCTAGGTCAGCACAGACGCTTAGCGCTGTGAAAGAAACGTTTTCAGTGGTAAAGCAGACATCACATCGTACACAGAGCTTCCCCGAGGATTAAATGAGCTGCAGGCGAACGCTCAGCACACAGAGCCTGGCACCTAGCCAGGTGCTTAAAACAGTGGCTGTTACTCTCATTCTTTGTCTCTTTTTCTACATATTTTGTTAAAAGTATTGTTCTGTACTCTTATTTGTATTATGTCTTTTATTATTATTATTTAGATTTTTTTTAATGGAGGTACTGAGGACTGAACCCAGGACCTCGTGCATGCTAAGCACACGCTCTACCATTTGAGCTACACCCTCCCCACCCCCTGAATTATGTCTTTTAAATACAGTTTACATTATCCTTCTACACTGTCCCCAGAGATGCTTGATATTTATTTGCAAGATAAAGGCAGACTCCTTTCTTCCTCTAGGTAAACTTCATCCTCTTTTTGTTTTCGATATTCCTCACATCTGAGGCCTCTCACTTACATTTTCCCCTGGAAAACTAATGCCCTCGCTGTGGAGCTGCGCTTTTGATTTTACACTAACTTTTATGGAGAGAGGTGTTTTATTATTGTCTTATCCAGTAAAAAAAAAAAAAAAAAAATAGAGCAGAGATATAAATGGGGCACCAAGAGCAGCCCTCTTCCCAAAGCACACCACACCAAGCCAGCCAGTCATAAACCTGTAACACAACTGGGGAAGTAAAGCTGAGGTTCCCCTTGTGTTTAAAAACCTTCAGAAGCGTTAGATGAGGAGAGTCTCACAGCCGCCCTCACAAGCAAGCCCTTAGTTAAACACTCACAGTGATTGCATCCGAGTCCCTAGTGGAGGAGACTGGCTGGCCAGCCTGGTGTCCTGTTCCTGGGTTATGTAGGTTCTTCTCCAAATAAGGCCTGAGGTGATGCTGGAGGCGATGGATGGAAGGGCTTGGTCAGTTTCAGCAGAGGAAGGAAAGCCTAATGAGCAAACCATAGGACAGGGAGCCGGGGCAGATCTGAATTCCGACCTTCCTGAGCCCCGTAAGCAGAAGCCCAAGCAGGTTATTTCACTCCTGGTGCCCGTCCATATAACTGCTCCCTTCTCGCCACGGACCCTGCTCTGCTCTGAGCCTCCGACTCACACGGGCACGTGGTTGATGGGATCAAGAGGCAAAGACGGGTAGCAGCAGCATGAGGGCAGGCCCTGTGTTCTTCATCGCTGTTTATCCCTGGTCCCTGTGTGTGTGTGTGTGTGTGTGCGCGCGCGCGCGTGTGCGTGCATGCTCACGCCTCCGCGCACCGTTGTGTGCATCTGTCTCCCTCTGTCTCTGTTTATTAATTCTCTATCTGACCTCTAACACTCCAACACTCATTCAATCAGCGTCTAGAGACTGGGTCCCACTCTCGGGGGAACCATGCTGGCCACCAGGAATTTGGATAAGATAGAAGAAATCTCACCTCCAATTCTTAATGATCTACTAGAAAAAAGGTTTGGCTTTATTTCATTTTCTGCTTTTTTATCATGGACATTTTTAGGTATGCAAAAAAAAAAAAAAAAATGGAGGAAACAGTGACACAAATCTCAGTGTACCTGCTACCCAACTTCAAACTATGTTATCGAACGGCCAGTCTGGTTTCCTCTCCACCTTTATCTGCGGCTCCCGCATCCCGCGCTTCACACTCAGGCCACCAGGGGGCGAGGCCAGTCGCAGGCGGCGCCGCGCGGCTGGGCGGGTCGCCCTCATGTCCTCGGGCGGATTGTGAAGAGAGTGCTTGCTCTGTTGGAGCCTTAGCAGTGCCCCCTTTTCGCCCTCAAGTCTTGGACTTTGGACACTGCAGTCAGGCCGGCCAGGCCTCGGGAAGACCCCGCTCACCGCCCCTGGGGTTTTGTTTTCAGAGAACTCCCCACCTGCAGCGAATGGTGAGAAAAGGGCAGCTGCGTTGGGTTGGGTGTGGGGGGACAGGGCCATGACTGCTCTGCCCCCCCCGCCGCGTGCCCGTGAGCCCGAAGGCTGCCCTGCGCCGCCAGGTGCTCGTGGCTCCTCCCGAACTTCCTCCCAGCAACATCCCAGGGACATCCCATCAACCTCCCGGGGACCCTGGGCGCCTCCAATCTGGACTGAAAGTCACAGGTCCATCCTGACCTGGACTCTGGGCCTTTGCCATTTGTGAGCTTTTTTCTTGCTCTGTCATTAGGGGTGTGGGGCTGGAGCTTGAGGTCACATCGGCAGGGAGAGCCTGAGAAACGAGTGTGGCAGTAGTCATGATAATAATGGTAATAACCGTAAATCCAATGCGTACTGAGCTTACACGTGCTGGGCGCTGTTCTGAGCCCTTCACACGTACTCATTTGCTAAAACAATTCTGTATGGTGGGTAATATTACCACCTCCAAGGCAGAGAGAGTTTGGGTAACTCGACCAAGGTCACATGGGAATACAGACCCTGGCAGCCTAGTGCTAGAGGCTTACCTGGAAGGTTTTTGGGTGTCATGAACAACCGTTAGCTTCTAGGGGGAAAAACAAAAGGTAAAGAGAGAAGGTGATACACAAATGAATGAATAAACATGTAATTGTAACAGCTGCAGCTGTGAGATGTGAAAAACGGAGGAAACTGTGCAGGGGGGAGGGGGAGAGGAGCGCTCTCTGTCCTTTCTTGCAATTTTCCTGCAACCTTAAAGCTGCTCTAAAAAAGAAAATCTTAAAAAAGTGGAGTCTTCCCAGGATAATATTGAATGATAGGTCAGGACAGTTACCATGGTTGACAGCAGAGGTTGGAAAGATTAAAACTTTTATGTTTAAATATCATCAGGGGAGAGCCCTCAAAACCCCAAATACTTACCACGTACAGTGCATTAGAAGGATAAAATGAGATTCAGGTACATGAATGCACTTGGTTAATGGAAAAGCTTCAGACTTCTTCTCATTTATTTCCCTTCTTCTTGGGCTGTGTCTTTTCTCTTGTGGTTTCTATTTTCCTGCAAGTGTTTCCTGCCAAGCCAATCCCTGTGTTGCTGGAAACTGGTTCCACGTGTTCTGTGTTGGACCCACAGCACCTCTGCCCCAGAGTGACTCTGGGCAGTATCTGCCTGTTCCCACCACAGCCAGCATCTGCATATATTATCGTCAGAAGCAGAGGCAAACGGTGAAGTGTGGATTAGTGCGGATTTCCAAGCAGGACCCTGTGTCCCATGGTTTTTTTTTTTTTTTTTTTTTCCTGTGAATGTGATGAGGCAGCCATGTGCCACATGGTTGTTGACTTGATGCATTTCCATTTTTCTTCTAAAGAAAATGGCTTACTGGGTAACTTCTGTTTGGGGTTTTCCTTGGGGCTAAGAGAACGAAGAACTGAGATATTTGGATTAGAGTGCTGTGAATAACAGAACAAATGTTCCCCAAAACAGCTAGAAGCTGTCTGATTTTGCTTATCTGCGTGCCCCGAGAGGAGACCATGAATGACCCGGGGCAGGTATACCAAGGGTTTGACTTGACTAAACCATTCACCCTTCATAAGTGGATGATAAAACCACGAGGCGGAACTTTGACATCTTCATTCAGGTTTATAGCTGTATGTCGACAGTGTTCCATAAATGATGGAGACAAAACTGCTTGGTGGATAAAGATGGAGAGGTGCCTCTGGTGATGGCGTCACTCCTGGCTTTACTGCCACCCACCCTCCCTCTGCCTCTCCTCGTTGCCAGAGCCACAGATGTAATTATTTTCTCAGGCTCTTCATGTCTTTTTGTTCAAGATGTGCCTCTCAATGGACCTACCCAGTTTTTCTCAAATGCTGGTAGACTCTGTGGCCGTTTCAAATGCACAGGTCACCGGTGCGTGTCTGTGAGTGTACGGGGCACACAGATAAATGTGAGCCCATTGATTCCCTGGCTTTTAGATGCTCACCCTTAGGTGAATAATTTCCATTGTGTATTAGGGTTGAATACATCTTGTCTAATCTTATAAACCTGTCTATTCACCATGTATAATGGACTTGATTTTTAGCCTGTTCTATGAATGATTCCTTACTGGGTATTTATTTTCTTTCTTTGGAATGATTAACATGAAGAACCACGGCATCAAGGCAAAGTGCCTCTCACATCGCATCATTTTGTTCTTTGGGGAACTTGAGGCCCCAGCCTCGGTCTCCCTCCCATCACGTATGGTAGCACCAGCTAACGTTTCTATGGGGCTTATTATTTGTCAGGCACTCACTCAGTCTTCACAACAATCTAATGGGGAAAAGACTGTAAACTTCCCTCATCTTATACCTGAGAAAATTGAGTGCTAGGAAGGACAGTTAACAGGCCCAGTGTCACCCAGACCAATAAATGCTGGAGCCATGATTCAAGCCGGAGCCCCCAGCCCCGGCAGCCGTGCTCTTGGCTCCTCGTTGCCCTGCGTCTGGTGCGGTCAATGTGGCTTATGCACTAGTCTGCAGGCCCACGTCTCTGAGGCTCAGAGAGAAAGTGGGATGACTGGTAAAGTTCGCACCGTGCATTATAGAAAATGAACCAGCATGCTGAATGCAGATGCCAAGGGGAGAGGAGTTTTGAGTTTCTCGTAACCTCAGTCTCTGCCCCTTCCAGCATATGCTGAAATCAACGTTCAACCTGAGGAAGAAGAATGGTGTATCATCAAAAGAATTTCCAGCGTTCCATTCCAACAGACTGGTGCCCAAGACCTTTTTTTATAGAAATTCCAGAGCCCCCTCTGTTTGGTTTATAACAGTTTCAAAGGTTACAGATGGTCTCATTGCTCTAAAAATAAATATCTGGTGGATCTTTGAAACTCAAAACCTGGCCATCTCTTCATGTACTCTTGATTAATGGATTCATGAAAGTCACATAAAAACCAACTTCTAAAGGGTTAGCATCTTTGATTAATACTGAATTTAAGCACTTGCCTATTTCTTCATTTATATGACAAATTTTTAACTTCTGAGAAGAACTTCTAATAACTTTGTGTCAGTTCCTTCGTGAAAAGTTCAAAGCCAAAGCAGGTAGAAGCAGCTTTGGATGACAGCAATGAAAAAATCCACATAATTAATCATTCCTTCAACAAACACGCTGGCGTTCATCCAAGAGAAGGGAAACTTTCCTTAGAAGAGGGTTTGAGCTTATGTTTACCTCAATTAACAGGCTCTTTGGGAAACCCAAACGAACAGGATTGTTAGTGAAATGCTTCCTTTCTTGGACAGCTGCAATGGCAGGCTGGACTCTCCAGGTCCTAAGACTGAATTTTCAGAGTGGGCTTTCTGGGTCCTGAGATTATTTGCTTTCAAATATCCAAATTTTCTGTTCGTGCATTATTTATGAGCTATCCTATTTCACACGACTCTCAGGGACCTTGCAAGCCTTCAACTCAGTGGCTGATCCCACATCATGTCAAGTATTGCAACTAGTTTATCTGCTTCATAGTTCTAAATAAAAACGTGTCGCTTTCACTTGGCAACGTTGAATGATATTTTCCGTTGTACAGGAAAGATTGTGCTTGTGTGTGTATACACACGCACGTGCACACGTAGCCAACTTCCTACATGCTTCCTACATACTGTGGTGGTGCCATTGGCTGTGAGAACTGAAAAAGATACACCAGGAAAGAAACTGGCCATGTTTCCAAGAGTGAGGCCACTTTTTTTTTTTCCATTAAGTATTACCAGCATATCAAAATATGGTAAACTTATTACTGAGGATTCTTATTCCAAATGGGCACAAAATGTATCATTTTTCATTTATCAATGAAGAGAATATGATATATTAGCATTATTAAGAAGAGCAGCAGTCATTGGTTAAATGAACCAAAAGTAAAGTTGAGGATGGAGATGTTCACAGGTTCGTCGTTGATCTAGGGTAATCGGGGCATTGATACATACACACTTAAAGGCCACACCTCATATCTGTTTTTTTCTATGAAGACCCAGTTGACAAGAAAATCCTAGACTATATTGAAACTTACCACAAAAAGAATTGCATTCACTTGGAAAAAGATAATTGATGACAGCAATCCAAACTGAAAAAATTATGTCTGTATTGAATATCTCCTGCAGATATCCTTCTGTACCTTGAAGGATGCACAGATGAGAAGACCACAGCCTTTAGGCTCTGCTGAGGAACATTCACATCCTTGTTAATCGAGGGTCAATGTGAATCACAGCCTGCTGACCTGGGCGTCTTCACACAGGCTCTTGCCTCTGCTCAGAACGGAAATCTTTTCATGGTGTAGCTGAGAAAGTTTCATTCCCCTCTCAGAGTGGATGTGGTGTTATTTCCATTGGGACTTTATTCCCGGGGCCTGGCTTGCTGGACATTTGCTTGATGATGTATTCTGCTTTCTTATACCCAGGGCTCAGAGTTCTGGCCTTTTGTGTTTCATATGTGGGTTATTCCTGGGTTTTGGTCCTTGCAGAGTTTTATTCTGCCTTCTTTGGTGGGAAGAGTTGCTTTCTATTTGGGATCTGAGATAAAAACGAATCACTCATTGACAGAAATGGAGATGTCAGGATACTTCCATTGTAAAGCCATCAAATCTCTCCATGTCACTGAAATCCCAGAGGTCCAGTGTCTTTTCTTTTAACTGTTTCAACTCCATTGTCATGTAGGCTCTACAGGGATCTGTGTCTGCTTCTTAAGTTGCTTAAGTTACAATTCTAGGTATACTTCCATTAGACTAGGTCTGTCCATACATAATGCGCTACTTTTGAGGGATGAAGAGGATACTAAACTTCCCCCCAGTTTAAAAAATTTCGGAATGATTATGCAAGATTCTCAAATCTAAAATAGCAGCAAATGCTTGAACTGATACTTCTACAAAAGTACAATTCTTGTAAGCAAGATTACCCATCATAAACATATATAAACTTTTATATGTGCTTGCTTGCCTATGATATATGCCCCTGAAGAGCCCCCCAAACATAAGTGAGTTAAGTTTTAAATCGGCAAATTTATTATAAAAGGTTGGCTAAGAAATATATATATATATATATATATATATGGACAATGCCAATTAATTGAGTTGAATTCTTTTTAAAACATGCAATGCTACTAAGAATGGTTTCAGAAATGCTTCTCTTTCATCTTGAAACAGTCATGTTCAGACATGCTGGTTAACCGTCCTGGCAAGTTACAAATCTCCGGAGCTTAAATGAAGAGCACTTGTATTGGTGGTGATTTTTGGGAGGGAAACGGGGTATCAGTGAATAAAAAGTGAACATTTCCTAGTTTAGTCACCAAACATTTCTCTGGATTTCTGGGCTAGTAAAGGTCAAACCACTGATTCATATTTCGCGACTTCTTTAGCTTTGATTCATAAATCTTCAATTTCCCTAATTGCTGGTGGGTAGAGATAGCTGTAAGAGCCATTTTCTTAATGATGGAAAAATTTCCTGATGGATTAGGTGTCAAAACTTTGTGAAAGTTCTTGTACTGTCACGGAAGATAGGTAGGGCATTTAAATAAGTGTGTTTATGGAGAAGGGGAAAGCCTTCATGTACACTCTAGATTTTTGAGATTGATTTTTGCACTAAAGCCATCCTTGGAAGGACAAGAGCCCTTGAAAGTAAGCTTTATTTTGTTTTAAAATCTCACAACCAGAAGCTGTTCGCACACAGACACGCCAGACTCCTTGGTGAGCAGACATCATGGGAGGGAGCTGGGGTTTTTGTGAGAGAGTTGCCAGTTGTAAATGATCGTCACATAATCAGCATGCCTATTTGCTGAACATTCACAGGGTTTGTTCCTCCTTTGTGTGCAGGAGGTCTGATCTCCCCAAAAGAAATAAAAGAGGCAAAATAGGTTACGGAGGAAAATGCAGTGCCTCTCCATTGCTATTTTCTGATATTGTAAAAAAAAAAAAAAAAAAAAAAAATTGGTATGTGTGACGGACTCCAGAGCTAGAAGCTACCTCCTGCGGGAATGAGAGACAACTGAGGCCACAGTGCACCGCCCGTCAGAATGCTGTGCCCCTGAATTGGTGCCCTTTATGGTTTTCAAGATTCCTTGGTTTTGACCTGGTCGTCTTTATTCGTTGCTACCATGATGGGCCAGCCTTTGTTTGATTTCCTCTGGCTTTCCAGTTTCTGGGATTCAATTCCTCTTTTATCAGAAACCCTCATTCCAGAATTTACTTCCTGGGTTTTGCCTTCTCTATGCCTCTTCACTCCTTGCTGTGAATTTTCTGTTGGCTTAAACCCCAGTTTCTCTGCTGATGCCGCCCACCCTCCTCCCTGCCTGATGATCGGGGCGTACACAGCCCTGCAACTGTGGCAGATGAGTTCCAGCGTTCTGAGGGGGACAACAGGTAAAGAAATACCTTCCAGTATGGACAGATTAGGGGGTCTCAAAAATATTAATGTTTTCCCCCAAAGCAAGATTCCCTTCTAAGAACTGTTAATGTAAGGTGCTTTGACAGAGTGACATCTTGGCTTATATATGTGCTAATTGAAAACCTATAATAGGGCATAGAGAAAAGGAAGTGTCGAACTTTGATATTAAAACCAGCCATGAAAAAAGTCCTCACTTCATTTCTAATTTATTTAAGGCAGAGTTCTCATTCTCTAAATAATAAATATTTGTTAAGTTTCTATTAGAGAAAGTTGTTCTCCATGCTTTAAATTTGATAGGATGGTGAAAATTAGGACATATTTTTTACCTTTAAGGAGCCTCTACTTTGGAGAGACAAAGTACAGTCAAAGTAGATTATAAATCAAATGAAATTTAAGACTTAAACCATTTGTGATGAATACAGAATATGGCATCCTATATGTGGAATTTATTTTTTTCATAAGACCAAGTAGCACCCCTTTTCATCTCCTTACATTTAGTCATAAATTATAAAATTGGAGCTAGTAAGTTAACTTACTTTTCAAACTTGGAATTTTTATGATTGCTTGGGTGTGGAAATGACTAACATAGATATAAAATTAAGAATCATATTACATAGTTACTTTAATAACACTCATTATGCTATTTCACCTTTATTATGTAATTACAATAGGGAGATGTTAGATACCGCTTAGTAATTAGGTTCAGGAATTGTGAATAAGAGACAAAAACCAAAGGGAAGCTACAGAACACGAGGATCCCTGGCCAGGAAAATGGAATCATTGTAATCCCCAAATTTAAGAAGTAGAAAAAGATTGTCAAGGTTCTTGGCAACACATTGATTTTGCTACCCTAAGGGAGAATGAAAGACAGATTGAAGTATGTCAGCAGGATACCAGGGGACCTCAAGGGAAGACCGACACTGATGTCATAGGATGCATCTGCCAGTCCTGCTTATTTCATTGCACATCGTTTTGTGCACCTGTCATGGACTATAGTAATGAAAATGAACTCATTTAGGAAATGACTCTCTTTATCTCTGCATGGACAGATTGCAAAACTTCATCCAAGGAGCAATATTTTAAATGTCACTTAAAGTTACAACATTGTTAGACCTCAGAATATCTTATCTACCAACCAAATTTGCCTTTGAATAAAACCAAAATATTTTCTAAACCAAGAATTGAGGTAAACAGCTCATTTTTACAGAATACATTACATGGCTCTATCTCCCTCTCCTTTTTTTTTTTTTTTTTTATTAAAGAAAGGACTTTTTAAAGTGGCAGGTTTGAAAATGTTTTGATTTGTCCTCTTCCCCACCTTCCCAATAACTAGGAAATAGGAGAGACTTTATGTAGTAACACTAATATCTATTCATTTCACCTTATGTCAAATGTATTTACAACTCTGCAGCACCAAATAGCATATAAATTACAAAGAAAAGAATGTGCCTTCTCATTTATATTCTTATCTTCAAATTCAGACTAGCAGCAGCAGTTTAAAAGTAGAATTGAAAACTGCACAGGACTGTAAGATCACCGCACGCTAGGCTTCTTATTTCACAGATGAAGAGACAGACTTGAGAGCAACCGGTCCAAGGTCACTGGCTCCAAGGTCACAGGCACTGAGGACAGAGCCTTGATTGAGGGCTTTTGACTGGCAGCTCAGTATTCTCCTTTTATCACACATCCTCTTAAACCATGGAAGAGAAAACTTCCCCAGAATATCATGCAAAGCAGAGCTATTTTCTCAGCTATTTTTCCTTGCCCAAAAACATATTTGTAATTTATTGGAGGCCTAATATAAAATGGTGCTAGCAAAGATGGTTCTGTACTCCAGGACTGTAAGCGTTGTTCTTTCTGCCAATGCATACGAGGCTACCGACTACTTAGAAAGGAAGTCCTAATTCAGTTGTACAAAAGTGCTCTCACAAGCGGCCATCAGATTATATGCCTTGTGGTGCTGTGGGGCTTGATCCCAGACCCTAAAACTGGGAGAGGCCTCCGAGAGCATCTTACGGAAGTTCACCTTTTTATATGAACAAAATGTACCTCAGAGATGCGGAGTAGCTGGCAGAAGCACAGCTGTGCTGACCTCTCCATTCTCTAGTTTGAACTTGCCTTTGTGAAAAATGGTCCGCATTTACTAGATAGCTATTCAAGGTCAAGAGCACATATGGCCACGAAACAAAACCAGTGTTCTACCCGCATGAGAATCAGACCAATTTTTAGTTTTCATAAGCAGGGTGGAACTCTTGTAAGCCTTATCACGAGACGTGGGTACAAGTTGAACATAAAAAGAGATTCAAGAAAGGTTCATAGGGGTTCATATAGTTCTTGGATTCCAGCTTCATAGTGAATTTGGAGGATGCTGGACGTGTTTTGATGTATTGCAACAGTATCTGGGCTCCGTATGATCGTTTAGAGTACAGGCACTAACCCAGAACGACTGGACTGAAATGCTGGTTCTCCTGCTTTCTGGGGGTGTGAGTTCAGCTTCTCTGGTTCCAAACAGGAATAAAGCTCCTTCCAATCTCATGGTGGTTGTGAGAATGAGATGAGTCATATGCACAAAGCGCTTGGGGCCATGCCTGGCACAGAAGCGTTCAAGCCATGCTAGGTATTACTGACGCCGTGGAAGGTAACCATGCAGCCTCCCCAGACACCTGCTGGGAAAACAGTGTGATGATTTAGTAGCAAGGATGTTGAATTTAATTTCTGAGGGTTTCAGGTTGTAGCTCCTCTATTTATCACCTATGTGTTGGGTGAGCCATTCACTTCTCAGAGATTTTAATTCCTCTGTTGAACACGTTGATAATACCGCGTTTTCTTTTTACCTAATGGGTAGTTGTGAAAAATCAAGTGAATTGATGAATACGAATATGCTTTTTGAAGAGTGAAGCCACTGACAAACGGCCACGATTACTTTTTCCTTTTCCGCTGCCTCTGTGTTAAGAGTGAACCTTGGTCCAGCCTGGCTGGACCAAAAGTGCTGAGTGTGAGAATTGAAGGATCCTGCCCATCCAGTATTTCCTTGTAGACTCACAACAGCTGGAAGTTGGGAGTGGAGGCCTGGTTAATCAGTTAGTAACATTTATGGAAAAAATACATACATACACATAAATTCTGAGGTCTCTGTCATTAAAGCAAAAGCTTTACTGCAAGGTGGAATTCAAAAATGTTCCATGATAAAGGACATCCTCTCTGCCCCCAGTTCCCAAGGGTTGAGCTGTGGGATGTAGCCTCTGAGACGGCTGCCTCCCCTCCTTTCCCTCTCTCTATGTGCTTTCTACTTTGCACGTCACGGGATGGATTCCCCTCTCCTTGGACGTGGGCTGGCCTTAGTGACGTTCTGGGCCAATGGGAGGTAGCAGAAGTGCCTGGGACTTCTGAAGCTCAGCCATAAGCAGACTTTCAGCTTTTGCTTGGACTTCTTGGGTACTCCCTTGCGGAGGCCACAGGTCAGAGCTGTAGATGACAGCTCTAACTGATCTCCAGCCCAGTAGCCAGCAGCTGCCACCAAGCCTGTGAGTGAGCATCTTGGATGTCCACCCTGCCCAAGCCTTCAGGTGACTCCAGTCCCAGCTGCCCTCTGACTGAAATTGCATGAGAGATTCTAAGAACTGCCCCAGTTGAGCACAGACAGCATACAGAAGCTGAGAGATGATAATAAATTATTGTTTAAAGTCACTAAGTTTTAGGGTTGTTCCTTTTGCAGCAACAGATATCTGAAACACACACTGTTTCTTCTGAGGTAATTTGCTAATTGTGAAAATTGGAAATAAATGTTTAATAAAAATCTGTGTGCACATTTCAGGTTTGATTTACCTAGTAGCCACAAGAACATTTGGAATAGGAAATGTTTCACTCCTGCTTAAAATAATAATAATAATAATAATAATAATAATAATAATAATAAAAATAAAATGACTATCATGGGTTGAGAATTTGTTGTATGTCTGCCACTCACTGAGTACTTTATACATGTACCTCCAAAGCTGGGTTTAGAACCAGTCTTATATAAAAATCCCATTTCTTCTCATTATACCACACGGCCCATTGTACACGTTATCTCCTTCACACTGAAAACGTCAGTCCTGATGAATTTTACACTTTCTAGGCAGGAAGTTCTAAGCCCTGTGAGAAAGGAGCATGGCATAAATTGCAGTTTTTGTTTGTTTTTGGTAGTTGGCAGAGAACGTGATGCATAGTAGGTGCTTAATGAATGGCTGTTAACTGAGATCTTTGTTTCTGAACTGGTTTTCCTCTAAATGTACCATACAGCTAGCTCTTCACCCCTTTACTCCCAGACATATCCACCCATTCAAGGTCTTTTCTTCCTTCCAGCTGGGTCACCAAAATTGAATGATCACACTCACCATTCAAATTCAACTTTATGTTTAGGAAACTCGAGTCCTCCTTTAAATATTTCCAAGATCTTACAGGACTGGCAACAGCCCTCCATCCTGTTGGACTCTCCTCCTGCCATGTCGGTTCCTGCTCACCCGGTTTTGGCCGTGCCGGTCTCCCTGCTTCTCCTCTCAGTCGTTAGGCAATCCCTGGCCTCGTGGCCTCTGTGCACGAGGTTCTGTGCTCCTTTGGGTCTCGACTCCGATGTTCCGTTATGTAACAGGGAAGCCTTTCCTGACCACTCTTTTTAAAACAGCTCCCCTCTTCCTACCTACTACCCAGCCGCCTTACCCTGCTTCATTTTTTCCGCATAAAATGCATCGTCATCTGACAAAGTACGTGTTTGCTTTTTAGTCCCTGTATTAGGAAGCAGGCTTCCCATGGGTAGAGACTTGGTTTTGTTCCCTGTTAATGTTTTCAGCCCCGGAAACAGCGCCCCAGGCGGCGGGAGCCGAATGCGCAGCTATTACTGAATGAATGGATCTCTGCGATTCAGCAGTTGAACTGGAGCACTGACCTCATGCGGGAAGCCCCCTTCCCATTATGTTCTGGGCATTGGTTCATATTTTGGGGCTTCTGCCATGAAAAGAAGAAAGCAGAGTGTTGAGAAATGTTCAGTGGCATATTCTGGAAAAAGGTAGCCATTGGCTGACCATGGCGTACGGTATGAAGCTCTTTGCTGGAGGGTTGGCCAGGAGCTTTGAAGCCCCCCATGTCCCCTGTGAGGGGGACGGCTCTGACAGGCACGGGAGTCGGCGAGAGAGGACCCTTAAATCTGGGAACTGGAAGAAAGTCAGAGTCAGCTGCAAACAATACACGCCATGTATTAAAAAAATTTTCACAGCTATTTTAATGAAGGGATGATTTTTAAAAATTCTTTTATTTTATTGCGGTGTTGTTGATTTACAATGTTAGTTTCATGTGTAGGGCAAATTTTTATAAAAATGGGTCAGATCTATGTTTCTTACAGCAGCTGTGTTTATGGATATGGCTGATTCCTTGAATCAAGCTCCCACACACAGATATCACTGCCTCTTAGAAGAAGGATGAGAAAACGGAAGAGTAAATTCTCCCAGGGCGAAAGTGCTCGAGGTTTAGAGCTATAAATCTCAGGTTACAAAGCCGTGGTAAACAGCATAAGCTAAAGGAAAATTAAGGCCCTGTAATAAAGCAGGATGGCAGAGTGACGAACAAACAGAAGCCGCTTACCCTGCCCTCCCGGGATCAGGCTATTTGTCACGCACCAGGAATACTGTATGCTGGGACGAGGTGTGTTGCTATGCCGTTTAGCGTCCAGGCAGAAGTAAACCTTACTAAGGTGGCGTTGCGAGGATGCGCTGCTTCCCTGGGTCTTCCAGCTCTGAGCATTAGAACCTTGATTACCATCAAGAGAATTCAGCCTTATGCAGCTCAGGTCTGTACCTCTCTCTGCTTTGTAGTCGTGTCTCTAATGACCAGGTTCTTGTTCATTGCCTCTCAAAAGGCTCAAAGTTCAGCCACAATACTTAAAGACTGGGTTCTAAAGAGAGAGTTTTCTCAGATATGCTCTAAAGAATGCTAACTGCTTTAGTCGTCTGTGAACCTGGCATAGCAGTGAGGAGGGTGGATTTTGCAAAGAGAGATCTGGATTTATGAGCTTGCTCTGCCACTTGGGTGAGTTACTTCACCTCTCAGCAACTCAGTTTGTCCATCTATAAAATAGGGACACAAATATCTTCCTCAAAGGGGGTTCTGTGTGGATTAAATCAGATAAAGCAGGATGGTGGCCGAGTTTAGTGCTTTGTGTGTATTAAGCACTCAACGCATGGCAAAACCTAAGAGGAGCAGGGAGGGCGTTTCCTGGAGTGGACTCTGTCCTTTTGTCGCTCCTAATTCCTCTGTCACGGGGTAGCTCCTCCCTGGTGACCACTTGCCTTCTCTCTAGCAGCGATAAATTAGGGATTTTATTGTTTCATTTCATCCCTTCCCGGCCAGTTTGCTTCCCCTGGAGGGGTGGTCGGTCTTACAGTGGTCGTCTTAAGTAGTTCCGTGCTCTGTAATCCCCGTCCCGGTGCTGCCTCCTACATCTGAAAGCTGTGTCAACTCTGGAGGCTGCGTTCTGGTACACAGAGAGGGGCTGTTTAACATATTAATTTGACTTTGCTCGCCTCTAAATTTTTTTTCCACATGAGTTTAATTCTGTGGGTCTAATTTCATGCTTTGGGGACATATGAATGTATGGTTGCTGCCATTTATTATTCCATCACTTGGCACAGCGCTCAGGATATAGAAATAACCTAATACTATTAATACTATTGAAACCTATAAGGGGCTAACAAAGTTTCCCCAAGAAACCAGAAGCAAACCTCAAATGCAATATGGCAGATCTCAGCACTTACCCACTCAGAAAGCAGAGGCAAACGTATTTGGCAAATTCACTTGTGGCTGTGGATAATGAGGATTCTAATAAGATGTGTGACTGCAGAGACCTGAAAGAAGCCTGCGCTCCTTCAGCTTCTGTGAAAACTACGCTATGTCATTAGGGGGAAGAACAGAACTCCCACACAGAGAGCCAGCTGGAGGAAGATGGAGCATTCTAAATTAGTGAAGGAACTTGACTCGGAGTTTGATCCTGGCTAAGCTTTCAGAATATGCAAACAAACAACCCGATAGGAAAGTGTAAATGACCTAGTCAGTCAACTGTCGGATCGCATCAGCGAATGAATGAACGGGGCTGGGCATCCCTCAGAGAACTTCCCAGAGTGAAGGGAAGGTTGCTGGAGCTTTCAGGCATGCCTCGCGCATCGTCACTTACGTATACACACTCTTAGCTGGGCTAGTAATTTCATTTTACCTGACAGATAACAAGGAAAACCTAAAAAAAAAAAAATCAACTTTAAAAAGCTACTAACAATAATAATGAAAAACAAAGAGCGAGGCAAGGTTTGGATCAGAAACTTGAGATTTCAATGTGGGGGAGCCTTATCTTTTGAACCGTATTAAAAAGAAAAGTGAAAACTAGGTTACACAGATACAGAGAATGAACGCTTGTGTCAGTACCGTGACACTGAACTCCGTTATCTTGCTTTGTAGCAAATGCACTAAGAATATTGCAACTCGAAAAATTTGTGATAATCAAGAGATTGATTCATTAATTTGCTCTGAACCTTCTGTGCGCCAGGCAATGTAATAGCCCTGGAGATACTGAGATAAATGGAAGTCCTTGCTTTAAAGGAGCTCATCGTTTGTTTGGGAAGACAATGTAAACAGGTAAATTATAATCCAGTGCTGTAAGTGCTGTGATGTGTATAAGGGAAGAAAGTGAGAGGTCTTGCAAGGTTTGGAAGTGACTTCTGAGTTTTAAAGAAACGTGGGAGTTATTTTGTAGCAGAATTTTAGCTCAAGTGTATTTTCTTATTTGAAATATATGATCATTGTCCTTTAACCGTGTCCTCACCTGGTGAGTAAAAGTTTGCAGTATTTGAATGCAATATTCAAGTCCCTGTCCTTTAAGCTAGAGAGAGAGTGAGAGAGAATCTCATTTTAGCATAGAATGGTGTCCAAGAATTGGCTGGTGATAGAATCATGAGTTGGAAAGACCGAGGCGGTCCGTAGGCTGAGCTCCATCTGACACAGGACTGTCCACTTCAGTGCGCTTTCTCGTGTCTCTCCAGCTCCTCCTGGACCAGTCCGGGGCGGGCAATCCCTTGCTGTTACTCAGCTCCCATAGGAGGCTTTTTTATCCTGAGCAGAGTCTGCTGCCTGGTCATTTCCCTGTTGCTGCTAATTTCATTCTCTGGAAATATGAGAGTAAACCCCGGTAGGAACATATAGGAAACCCTTAAAATATAAAAACGGCTCTACTCAAGTTTTCTCTTAAAAAGACCGAGGCATCCTTGTCTCCATCAAACGTTGCTTTTGGAGCACTGTTTCCAGATTCCTCACTCTGGGGGCAATTCTTTGAGTTTTCTCTGCGATGTTAGCCCCTTTCCTGCTCCCCCTGCATCATCTTCCTCCTCCCCAGGCTTGGCGCGTGGTGCGCATCGCTGCCGGGAGCACCCCTGGTAGCCTGTCCCCCGTAGGCTTCTCTTCTCCTGGAGATTGTCCCTTAGAGCTTCTTCCTCGCCTCCCGGATAGAGCTGGGTTCCCTTTCTTCATGACGTTTTTCCTCCTTGTGCAGGGAGACTTCTTTAATAGACAACTTTTATCGACTTTTAACTCCCGTGCACCACTGCTAGATTAGGGTGACCAAACACAAAACTCTTCTAAGCTACTTATGCAGAAATAGCTTCAAACTAGAGCAGATTATGAGGTCTGTTAGACCCTCCACCACCTGACGCAAGCCTTGGATGTCACCACTGCGGGGCAAGGCAGCATCTGTCCACCCCCCACCCCCGGTGTCAGGGAGCAGGGCACAAAAGGCAGCATCGCTTTAGTCCCCCAAGGCCAGTGCCGAGCTGGCTGGAGTGGCAGCCTGGCTAACGTCTCCATCCTGGCAGTCACATGGCAAGGAGGCAAAGTGTCCAAAGAGAGAAATGATGGCTTAACATGCCTCTGATCAATGTATTCATTTACCTCTGTGTCTGCTTGGATGGAAGAGAAAAATAGGACACTCATGGGCCTCTGGCCACACTTGAAAGCCATATTCCTAGAAATGTCCCCACATGTCACAGAGTCTGGCTGAGCAGAGCAAGCTTCCCGTCGAGGAGGGCTGGCAGGACTCCTCCTGTGAGAGGGCAGCACTGCGCCCTAATCACATGCTTACTGGTCTCTCTCCCGCACAGAACCTGAGTCTCTTGGGGTGTTTGAATACTGAGCATTTTGAAGAAAAATACCGTGGCGGGTGTCTTCAAAGAGCTAGTACAGTAGCAGTATTTAGTAGAAACTCAGCAGTATTTGCTAAGTGGATTGCACCCTCCTTGTCTTCTAGTCTGTTAGAGGAACCCTGAATATGTTGTCCTTGGAATTAAATAGAACGCCTCGCATATAAAATACCCCACAGCGGGACCCTCTCCGCTGTTGCCTCCAGGTCTGCTTACTCTGCCTCCCTGTGAGGGGTCATTACTTCTGTTCGTGCGCAGAAGCTGGTCCGGCACTGGCCAGCTGATTGCTAGAGATGTTTCCTTGCTCCGAATGGACGCTCTGCAAGAATGAAGGCTCCGCCTGTGCCAGCAACCCCACAGCCATCCCTTCCGTCAAGCTTTCTTCCCTTTCTAAACACTCAAAAATGCACATTGAAGAGAGCAGAACTATTTTAAATATAATAACTTAGTGTTCTTTTTATGCGTTTTATCCTAAATAGCTCTTGTTTACTCACCTATTACAGCTCACTTATTCCATCGATAATTATTGAACAACTACGATTTGGCACAGAAGAGTACCTAGCAGAGAATCTGACACATAGTATTTAATAAATATTGCTTTAATACTAAATAACTAATCCTCCCAACAGTACTTTGAGGTAAGAATTACTATTATTAGCACATCACAGGCAACCAAATGCAAACTCAGCGAGTTTAGGTGATTTACTGAACGTCACAAAACTAAATAAATTCAGAGTCAGGATTTATGAGCCATGGCCCTGGTTCCAGTGCTCATTCCATCACATCACACCTGACTTCTGTGTTGAGCTGAACAGTAAATAGTAGGTAATGTCAGGTGGTCGTGGGTCATGAGTGCTGGGCTAAGGGGGCTTGGGTTTTATTCAATTTTCAGTGTTTCCTTGAGGGTAGGACTCCCCGCTGGTTGGCTGAAACAGTGTTTCCCATTCTTGCTTGAACTTAGGACTCTTTGGAGACCTGATGAAAATACCACCCTCAGGGGCTCTTTTGTAGATTCTGATTCAGTGGGTCTCAGGTTTGGCCTGGGGTTCTGTATTCTTAAAGGGCCCCCCCAATAATAATAGGCTTCTGATTGGGCAGATTTAGGCAACACTGGGCCAAACAATTTGTTTGCTCATTATAATCTTATTGCCGTTTTTCTTGACTAGGTTGCCATAGAATCAGATGTCAGTAGAAGAAAGCAGTTCTTGAATAAACAGCCCTTCTGTGAGTGCTCCCGGGAGCAGCCTGCCTCCCTGGGGGCTCGGGCCCCCTGTGCCCCTGCGGTGGGAACAGCTGCCTGCACTGCACGCTCTCCAGGCCACTTGATTTAAGGGATGACTGTGGTCACTGCAACGCAGAGTGAGTCTCGGGACGACGGCACGCTCCCCTTGAAGTACTGGCTTTGGGAAACTCTGCAATGCCCTTGATGGGGTCTGACACGTAGGATGAGGTACTGATGGTGACACATCAGAAGCTCATTCTGAAAAGGGCGCTTCTAAAGAGCCCTTCAGAGCGAGGCTGCAGAGAGACCATACTCTTGGCAGTTGGGAAAAATGCAGAACAAGCAGACATTCCTCTTTGAAGAGACTGACTATTCTAATACATTTGTTTAAAATAACTCTGTATTTAATGTGTAAGGAATCTCTTGAGGGGAAAATGTCAGATGCCTAAGTGAGGGGGCAGAACTAGAATATGTCTGAAATTTGTCTTTGATCTGTTCAGCTGCGGCCAGGATGCACAGAGGACTCGCCCTTGCTCTCTCGCCAGTGTTAAACAAAAAAAATTCATGACACTTGCAGTGTGGGAGAGGGAGAGCACTCAGCATCTAACACAGCCTGGGCAGGCGGGAATGTATAACCAAGGAGCTGCGTGGGAGTCGGTGGGTAGAAAATTATTAAGAGAAACATCAGGGGTAAAGCGGAGGGGGTTGGTTCTGGCTCAACCAACATAATAGGGTTCTTGCTAAAGGCAGGCTAGGATGATTGGACATTACCTGGAGGTAGAGGATGAGGAACCTGATCTGATATGAGGGCTATTGGATAATAGGGGAGGGGAGGGGAGTTCTGGCTAAACTGACTTAGTGAGATTCTTGCTAACATGGAAATTTACAAGAAGGTACCCAGATGGGCCTAGGAGAAGGTTTAGCTGCCTGACTCAAGTTTGGTCAAGCAAAGAACCTTTGGCATCAGTGTTACTGAAAAGAGGAAAGAGCCTTTTTCATCTTATCCACACACTCTGCCTCAATTCCTTGAGTTCTTCCTTGAGTGTTATATGCCTTATTGCGCCCGGCACCAGAAGCCAATTTCATGAAAGTTAGCATGATCCATGTGTGATGAGCAGGAAGGGTTACTGTTTGTCTCTGCTGGCCTCAAGCCAGTTGCTGCAGCCCCAGAGCGGTCACTGTCATGGCACTGTCATCAGATTTCTGACGGCGTGAAGAACAGAGGGAGAGCGTCTTCCTGGGCATGGAAGCGGTAGGACTTTCAAGATCGTGTATCAGATATGTAACGGCTTCAACTGCAGGAAGAGAAAAATTGGTTGGATTTTTTTTTTCTCATGGAAAGAAAATGATCTCCTATTTAAGAGTCTGATTTTTGGTACTGCATTTAGAAAACAGACTTAAGGAAAAAGAATAATTGCTAAAGCAAAAGAGAAGCCATATTAGCAAGAGAAATGGCACTTTTGCAGTTAAGAATCTTAACCACAATCTATTAAGTCAAATGAGTCCAACCAAGACCCATGCCTGCACGACTCAGGTGTAAACAGTTGGAGAAGCCCAAATAGATTTTAAATGAACTGTTTTCTAATTACATATTTATCTTATTCATAATATTTCGGCTCCTGTGAACTGATTTCTTTGCTTCTAGCTTCTTTTCTATTCAAGACTGTTTCTACAAGCCGGAGAGCCCAAATCTGGGGGGAACTGGGCAATCACGTGGACGGCACTAACGCTGAGCCAGGTGGTCTTGCACATCCAGGCCATGTGCTCCCTGGACTCACCCACCCCAGAGCTGGATATAAACGTGAACTGTTCCTATGTCCGAAGTAACAGGAGCCAAAAAGCACAATTAGGTTTTAAGAACTTTTATTCCTGAATCCACACTTTTAAAATTTCATCTGATACATTGTTCACATCATATATTTTGCATAATTGATAGTATAGCCTACGTAAATTCTTTGATATTGGAACATTAGATTTGCATATTGTGGAGCCCGGGGCAGAGTAGGAAATATAACTGCTACTTAATAGATATTCATTGAATAATGGTTAATTGTGGAGAAACCGTATTTATTGTAGTAGGGGCACAGCTGATGCGACACCTAAATTGGGCTCATTGGTGTAGAACACACTTCTTTTGCTGTTCCCATGTTTGAGGGGTAAAATGGTCGCTCAAAGTTTATATTATCAGATGCATTCCTCAAATAGTTTACATTTGTATAAATCAACTATCTCTCACAGATCAAAAAGATTCTACAGATCTCTGAAAAGACATCACCCAAATAGCGGTTTCTCCTTCCGTGGATGGAGTCATACATAGTGAAGGTTCTCTGATGGCTGCAGGAGTTGTGCAGCTATAACTAGTGTTATAGAACCCAGTGGAGTTCATTTAATCAAGTCCGTAATGGCGGTATTGACTGTAAAATCTAATGAAGTGATACTAAACATAGTTGATTTGAGATTGGAGTGGGAGTATTCAAAGACCTGTTTGATGCCATTTGTAGCCTAAAATATTGTTAAGGACAAAAGCACAAAGGGTGAGGACAATGGAAAACCTCTTTGTTTTCAGTTGAAAGTGATTTCTACTATTTCTGATTTGGGAAAAATCCTAAAAGCAAAACCTGTTGGCTCTCAACGTGAACAGGGAGGGACAGCTCATGCTCTGAAGAATTAAAACAAAACAAAACAAAACAAAAACAAAAACGAATCTTCAGGGGCTCACGTGAGATTTGAAAAACAAGCACTTGTAAAATCTGTCTGTCTGCCATTACTGGACATTTAGTCATAAAGTGAAAATAAATGACTGGATATGGTTATGCAAAGGCTGAGTCAAGATGAGTGTGTGCGTCACGTTGAGAGGAGAAGAGATGGAACTGATGGTGAGGAATTTCTGGGAAGGCTTATAAAGGTGTAGGAATTTCTCCAGCAGTAAGATAAAGAACAAAGCAAAAGAAATATTTAAAAGGGCAGCATATGTGTGCTGGAGATGTAACAGGGGAAAAAGATACTGTATTAGTTCAGGAGTCAAGATGAAAGTCTTCAGAGGGTGGTAATGCCTTTGTGAACTTTTAAGAGTAAATGACCTTGGCAGAAATAGTGAAGAGTAAACTGGATCTCTGCCGAAAGGAAATGCTGAGACCAAAATCAAGGTGATAGAGTGAGAGGCACGGAGTACAATGACTCAATGCATTGAAATGTAAAGTAATCATCCGCAGATATCAGTCTATGAAATAGATAGGTTGGAAACTTTCTGAAAGAGAAGAAATTTGGGAGAGAATATCAGTATGCAATGTTATAGTTTATTTCCATGTTATCCTGCTTTTAATTCTTTGAGGTATACACCCAGAAGAGGAATTGCTGGGTTACATGTTTTTAAGTTAAATTTTGTTTAAATTTTGATTTTAAGAGATTTCAATTTTTAAATGTTTGGAGGAACCACCTCACAATACTATTATCCACTGTGGCTGTAACATTTTTACATTCCCACCAGCAGTGCATGAGGGTTACAATTTTTCACATGCCTGTCAGCACTTGTTATTTTTCATTTTTTTTTTTTTTACAGTGACCACCCTAATGAGTGTGAGGTGATAGCTCATTGTAGCTTTGATTTGCATTTCCCTAATTAATAGTGGTGCCAAACATCTTTCATGTGTTCTTGGCCATTTGTGTATCTTCTTTGGAGGAATGTCTATGCAAGTCCTTTGCCCATTTTGAATCCAAATGTTTGTCTTTTTGTTGTCCAGTTTGTCCAGTTTTGCTTTTGTTGGATGTGTTTTTGGTGTCATATCCAAGAAATCACTGTCAAATCCAGTGTCATGAAACTTCTGCCCAATGTTTTCTTCTAAGAGTTTTATAATTGTAGCTCTTATGTTTAGGTCTTTGATCCATTTGGGGTCCATTTTTTTTTTAATCTGGCGTTAGGTAAGGGTTCATCTTCCTTCTTTTGCATGTGGATATTAAGTTTTCACAGCACTACTCGTTGAAAAGATGGTCTTTGCCTCCACAGAATGGTCTTGGCACCTTGTCAAAAAATCATTTGGCTGTCTACGCAAGGGTTTATTTCTAGGATATTGATTCCTTAGCACTGGTCTATGTGCCTGTCTTTATGCCAGTACAACACTGTTTTGATCACTTTAGCTTTGCAGTTAAATTTTGAAATCAGGAAGTGTGAGTCCATTAATGTTTTTCTTCTGTTTCAAGACCGTTTTGGTTATTTGGGGTCCCTTGAGATTCCATATGACTGTTGGAATAGAATTTTTTATTTTTGCACCAAACACCATGGAGATTTTGATAGGGGTTGCATTAAATTTCTCTCTGTGTATTACTGACATCTTGACAATATTAACTCTTCCAGTCCATCAGCATGGGATATCTTACCATATATATTTATGTCTTTAATTTCAGCAATATTTTTAGTTTTTAATTGTACAAGTCTTTCACATCTTTGGTTAAACCAGTTCCTAAGTATTTTATTCTTTGTGATGCTATTGTAAATGGAACTATCTTAATTTTCCTTTAAAGTTATTCATTGTTAGTGTATAGAAATGTAACTGAGTTTTGTGTATTGACTTTGTATCCTGCTACTTTGCTAAATTTGTTTATTTGTCCTAACAGTTTGTGTTTTGTGTGTGAAATATTTAGGATTTTCTATATAAAAGGTCATATCATCTGTGAACAAAGATAATTTTCCTTTAAAAAAAATTTAGATGCCTTTTGTTTTTTCTTGCCTGATTGCTTTGAACTTCCAATACTATGTTGAATAGAAGTGGTAAAAGCAAGAATCCTTGGCTTATTCCTGATATTAGAGAAAGAGCTTTCAGTCTTTCATTGTTGAGTATGATGTTCACTGTAGGTTTTTAATATATGACTTTTATTATGTTGTAGTTTCCTTCTATTCCTCATTGAGTATTTTTATCATGAAAGAGTATTGAATTTTGCCAAATGTTTTTTTTTTTTTCTGCATCAATTGAGATGACTATTTTTTTTTTCTCTTTCATTTTGTTAATGTGGTGTATTACACTGGTTGAGTATCATATGGTGAACTATCCTTGCATTCCAAGAATAAATCCTACCTGGTCATGTTATGCGATTGCCTAATTTCTTTTCTTTGTGTTTTTAGTCTTATTTGTCTGTTTTGTTTTTTTTTTTTAAATTTATATGACATCAAATTCACTCTGAAGACCAAACATTGTTTATTATCTGTGGTGGGGAGAAGAATGAAGGTTACTTGTACACTGCTTTTGCACAAGGCTAACCATTTGTCAGTTTTAGGCAATGAACAAATTGGTAAAGTAATTTGAGGAGGAATTAATCTTTAATTTTATTGGTCATTTATATTTTAGTTGAAGTCTTATCTACTTAACATTAAATTAAAACTTATAACCTTTGATCTTTTGAACTTAATGTTTTAACCTGTTCTATTTGTCTTTATTTTCCTTTAGATCTTTTAGTATTGAATCTCTTAGTATTTTTGATATCTTGAAAAACATGTTTTTGTCTCTCATTCTTAGTCTCATATGTTTTATTAATTTCTGACTTGCTTTTATAATAGCCATCAAGAAGCACAAGAGAAGACAGCAGAGGGAAATTCTCCCGATAAATCAGAAGGATCAGGTCCTTTTTCCTCAGCTGAAACCTCAGATGCTTCATAATGTTTCTCCTAGACCTTGTGAGCTTGGATTTTCAAAAAGCCTCATCCTAGAAGACCTGGGAGACTCCTAATCTTCTGCTTTTCAGGGCTATAATTCTTGTGCAGATGATATCAGCATTTTACACTCTCTTCACCTTCTATGTCCATTTGCTGGTTTAAAATTTCTGGGTTCTTCTCTTGTGCCCCCTCTCTCTGATCTGAACACACACACCAAGAGTCACTCTCATCTGAAGACAGCACTTCCCCTGCAGCCCTTTCCAGCAGCGGCCGTTTTTCTCCCATAACACGCACGCAGCTGGGGCTGGATGTGAGCTGCTTTCTTCCTCCTTCCCAGCTCCCTCCCCCCACTTTGGTGCTTACGCCATCAGATTATGTTAACCACACTTCCTTTGATTGTGCTCACCTGCCAATCCAGTGTCCCTCTTTCCTGGAGATTTTTTTTTTTTTTTTTGCCCCTGGCTCACTCACTTTCTCTAATGCAACTATTGTCTTAATTCTCTGTTGCTGGACCAGTTACATAATTTGTGAGCTCAGTACAAAATGAAAATATGAATCCATGTTCAGAAGTTATTAAGAATGGCAAGGCAGTGACAGCAGAGGAGTAAACCAAGTACTGGGAACTCCTGAGCACAGGTCCTTGTGTGACTACACAGGTCATACCCGTGAAGCTGGCTCTACTTGGTTGAGAACCATTATTCACCTGCCCTCTCATTTTTGTGGATGAGGGGGCTTGTGATCTGTCTGTGTGAGTGAAGGAGTATTGGGGTAAATGCTTCCTGTCTCTATCTCTACATTTGGAACCTTCTCTTTGACGGGAAGGGAGGAGCAGCAGAGCTGATGGGTAAGAGATTACACCCCCTGGACCACCTTTCATGCACGGGTGGGCTTGATGTGCTCACGGTGTCTGCTCTTGCCTCTTCTTTGCCCTTTGGGATTGCTTCTGACTGGGTTCAGGGAATTCACTTTTCATCTCCAGTTCTCATGCAGTGAACCAGACCTTTGCTCATTGTCCCAGCATTTCAGGCCAATAATTTGGGCCCAGCGTCCAAGATAAAGTAGAGAGAGATTATGAGACCTCACCTTTGTTCTCAGGTTAAAGCTGCATTTGTCAGCACAGTTTACCCAACAGTCCTGTGCTGTTGGGAACTTATCTAACCCATGAGTCAAGCTGATAGATACACTGATTCCCATACGGCTTCTACTTTGTCAGTATTTTCCATTAAATTGGAACATACAGGCTTGCAATATGATGCTTTCAATCTGGGCTTCTTGGTGATGAAGTTTTGTGCTGAAACATGGCCCAGTGGTTCCCTAGTTGCTGATTCCTCCCTCACCCCCCGCCGCTGGCTAATATTCTCCTTTAAGAAACTTGAATTAAAAAAAAAAAGTCTGCCCACATTTAGTTTCAGACCTTCCTATCTCTGACTGGCAGGGAAAACAACTTTGGCAGAGGTGAGCATGAGTTGACCCTCTATGTTTCTGACAGCCTCAGGGAAGGAAGACCATGACTGATAATGAGAGGTGGTAGCTTCGGGGCCAGCCCAGCCGGCGGTCTCCGTCAAGTGGTGGCTTCGGTCTTAGGGTCTTAGCATCTTTTCTGACAAGTAATAATCTCTGAGCGAGCAGGAAGAGCAGAACCAGCAATTTGTGTTTTTAGAAAGTAAAGAAAATTTCCATTTATCATTCCTTAAAACCCCTCTGTTTAGACTGAGGGACTTTTAAGAAACCCCCCGCCCCCGCCCCCCCCCCCCCCCCCGAGACAGGCTGTATTGACTCGCAGGGTGTTGTTGGGGGTCGTTCGTTTATCACAGATGCTCCTCTTTGTCCGGACGCAGGTGAATATTCCTTTCTGATATTAGAATCAGTACCATCTGTGCTCCTCATGAGCATCGTGTTTGCTTTTATATTGTGGAAACCAGTGATGTCTGCATTGGCCGTTGGAGAAAGCAAAGCTCCAGACTCTGGACCCCACCTCTCCCAAAGTACAAGTCCTACATTATATAAGCAAATTTAATTTTGTCTTTATCTTACCTTTTCTTCTTATTTCCCCCCTTTTCTCATCTTCAGCTTCTTGTTTTAGATTTGATGCATTGGGACTGCATTTCAACATGTCACTTTAAATCCTTACTAGAAAAAGGAGTGATATGTATAAATAAATAGAAAAGGAATTATGAAAACACAGCACAAGATCATTTGATCTTTACACATAGAATTTAAATTACAGAGATCTGAAATCCTGTGGGTAGGAGAGGAGGCACTGGAAATTTCAATTTTTAATCCCAAGCTCCAGCACCTGTCATTTCTGTGGCCTTGTGAATGTCTCATAAATACAGATTTCTGCTCTGAAAAAAATTTAGGAATATGACCTGATGTTCAGAGGCTATGTGAGGACTAATTTGTTCATGTGCAGTATAAATTTTACAGCTTAGTTTCATGGACAGGAAATGAGTATTGTTAACTACGACTTTGGGAGACAGGCAGACTGGTGCTCCATACAAATCCATAGGTTGAATATTAACTTTGCCCCGGAAAGGGTCCCTGAATTGCAATACACACCATTCACTGCTGGCCAAAGCCGTGTTGTAACGAGTAGTACCACCAGTGCTGGGGCTTTTTGACCTAATTAAAAATTTATAATGACTTCCACTGAAGTATTTCCTTCTTAATTTTTACCTCGACTTCAAAGGTATTATTTAACAAACATAACAATGCGCCCCCTGATTCTAACCACGCTAGTTAAACATACAGAAGATGTTCACCAACATTTTGTCTGCAGCCGCTCTTTTCCAATTATCTGTCAGCTGAGACCATCTCTGTTCAGAGTGAAACTAAGTCAATTACCGTGGATGCTCCAGCTTTTCTTTCATCTTACGGGCCCAGGGCATTAAGATCATGGTTCTGCTTCCCTCCTTCCAGAGGAGTAGTGATGTCCACTCTGTTTCACTTAGCAGTTAGATTTTTGACTCCATAAATGCTTTAACCTGTTCAACTCCTTGCAGCTTAGCTCAGTAAGGTAATTCAGGTCTGTTTAAAATGTAACAGCTGGAGCCAGGACATTAGGCAACATACAGTCAGTCAGGTTCTTTCCTTTAGTAGAATCCGTACCTGTTGACTCATATTAATTTATTGTGTATTCTCTAAGTCCCTACAAGGTAAACTAAGGACAAGGGTTGCTTGTTTGTTAGAGGCACCATGAGGCTTAGAGGAGGACGCAAAGTCCTGGAGGGGTCAAGGGTGCTAACTCTACTTCGCCTGTGTGCGCAGGAGACCAGCCAACTGACAGGCCGTTTGGTTGACTGGGACAGTGCTGTGCCTTGGACAAACATACTTTACGTATTTAGAACCAGAAAGACCAAGTATGTATACCCTGCCCCTTTTTTTAAAATCAAAAGACTTCAGTACTCCCCTGGTAAATAGAATATTTTGTCTTCAGTTTTATGAGAACCGAAATAAATTTCCATAAATTAATATCCTGCTTCACTATTTATTAAAAATCTTTTTGGTCATTGTTTTAATTTTTGTTGACGTATTTCACAATGTACTCCACTATGATGCTGAATTTAGATTAAATGTAATTTTGTCATCCTCTGTATACAATTTCAATGAATATGTGTTTCAATGAGTTTAGAGGAAAGATGCAAGTACTAGGAGGCAGTTTAATCGGCTTTGTAGTTAACTTCAGAGCTGTGTTGACTTTGGGCAACCTACTTTGTTCTTAGCTTCATTTTCCTTACCTATAAAATGTGGATAATGATCCTTGTATGCCAAAACTGTAGCAAGGTTTAAAGGAGATAATCTGTATGAAGCATACAGTGTAGCATTTGGCAAATCACATGGACTCAATAAGAGTTATTACATCTTAGTGTAATAACGAAGCACAATGCGATTCAATGATAAACTAGTTAATCTTCATTGTAAGTTCTACATACCACTTAAATGCGATGGTTACTCCTCCAACATGATTATGAAAATGTGTGGTGGTCACTGTGGTGTAATTGGGATGCAGTGCTTAGAATCAGACAAAGTTCTTGCTCTCCAGGAGCTGAGTTGGAATTACCATCGATGCTGAAGTGACTGTTTTATATACACTGTCTCTTTGTGCACATGAGTGAGAGTTTCCATAGAGTACATGCAAAGTGCCTATTAACTCTAATAGGCACTACAAAAATCTTTTCACAGTGTTTGTATCATTTTACAGCCCTACTAGCTGTATATGAGAATTCCAGCTGCTCTGTAGCTTTCTTTGCCAACACTTGGTAGCATAAGACTTTTAAATTGTAGCCATTCAGGTGTACAGTGGTATATTATCGTGTGGTTTATTTTTGTCTCTCTACATAGTATCTCTTATTTAACAGACGTTCCTAATTTTAATGGAGATCAAGTTATTAATCTTTTCTTATATGGCTAATGTTTGTTTTCCTGAGGGATTAAAAGAAAAATCTCTACCTAAATTATTGTCATGAAAACCCTGTTTTTTTATGTTATTGTGCTCCCCCCCCATAGTTGTTGTTTTACCCTTTCCATTTAGATCTATAATTCATACAGAAAAGTATGGTGTGGGGTACAGGGTCAAGATTCAAGTTTTCCTCAGGCAGGTGTAAAATTGACTCAGAGATATTTATTTAATCATCTGTCCTTTCTCCACTGATGTGCAGCACTGTTTTTCATAAATGCCCATGTATGTAGTGATCTGTTTCTGTTCCATGTATTTCTCTTTCTACAGACAGCCCCACAGTCTTAATTATTACAGCTTTATAAGTCTTGGTGTCTGGGAATATCCACTTCTGTGTTTTTCTCCTTCAAGAAAGATTTGTTTTGGGTATGCCTTTGGTACGTCCAAATGAATTTTAGAATCAACTTGTCCATTTCCACAAACATAGCTGCTAAAATTTTGATCTGATTGCACTGAATCTATACATAAATTTGAGGAGAATTGACACTGACAATATTGAGTATTCCAATCCATGAACATGACCTAGCCCTCTGTTCAGGTTTTCTGTTTCCTAACAGTGTTTTACGGTTATCGGTATAAAGGTCTTGCACGTTACATTTATGGTTGTAATTATTCATAGGTATTTGATGCTATTTTAAATAATATTATTTAAATAATGTTTTAAAATAATATTATTTAAAAAATATCATTGTATGTTCATTTGTTGCTTGTATGTAGAAGTAAACTTGATTTTTGCACGTTGATTTAGTTTTTAGTGACCTTAGTAAATTCATTTATGAAATCTAATGATTTATCTGAAGGTTCTTTTGAGTTTTCTACATGTTGCCTATAAATAAGATGGCAGTTCTATTTCTTCCTTTTTAGTTTTTAATTCTCCTTTTTCCCTTTCTTAATGCCTTGCTAAGACGTCCTTACTACACTAAATAGAAGTGGTGATAGCAGTCAATTTGTCTATTCCTGTATAAACTTCCGGTGTCACCATTAAATTTCCTTGCTGTCTTTTGTAGCTACTTTTTATTAAATTACAGACATTTTCTTCTATTTCCAATTTACTAAGAGCTTTTATCATGACTAGATATTAAATTTTTCAGGCACGTTCTCTGCATCTGTGAAGACAATCACATGATTTTTCTCCTATACTCTGTTATTGTGTTGAATTATGTTGATTGATTGCCTAATGTAAAACCCAACCTTCCATTCTTGGAGTACATCCAACTTGGCCATGATGTATTATTATTTTCATTTGTTGCTAGATTCACTATGTTTAAGACTTTTACATTATTGTAAATGGCCTCTTGCTTGCTTTCTTGTATGTCCTTGTCAGGTTTTAGTGTCATGGTTCTTCCAAATCCAAAGTATAAGTTGGGAAGTATTTCTTTTTTTACGATCTAGAAAAAATAAAGAAGATTGGTGTTATTTTTTCTTAAATGCTGGGAAAAAGTTTTTGGTTCTGGGGCCGTCTTTGTGAGTATACTCATTTTTAGGGTGTATTTTTTAATTTGTTTTATTTTTGACGCAGATCTATTAACAGTTAAAGAAAGCAGAGGGTTTATAAACTTAGTAGGTGTACAATGTAAAAATGAGTGGAGATAGTTCTTGAACTTTTTTATGCATATGTATGTCTATGTATTCATGCATTTCTTAATACATTCAATCTAAATTTGAGCACCTGCTATCTATTTGCAGGCTCTGAAGGATCATTGATGAGTTTTGATCAGGGATGTGAAATGTTCCACTGTGCAAAAGAGATGTTTCATGCAGGTTAAGTTGGTGTGATGTGTCCAAAGAATTGGACAGAGTGGAAATTAGAGGTCAGAGGACCAGGGTGGAGCTGTTGCAATGATCCAGACATAAAGTGCCATAGACTCGACTTCAGATAACAGTGGTAGAAGTGATTAGAAAGTAGGTAATGGAGGAAGCAGTAGGGTTTGTTGGCGGATTGAAAAGAAAGTCAAGGCTGAGAAAGGAAAGATTCAACTTGACAAGAAGGCTTGAGTCTGGGCGATAAGAAACCAAGAAGGTTAAGGGATTTGCCAAGAGAATACTTCATTCTCATAAAGTTGATGATATTTATCAAACTCCACTCTCTGCATTTTCTTGCTATTTATTTTTATTTCATGGCCTTGGTATCAGCTCTGGAATCTCAGTCTTAGGAGCTGGGTCACCGTAATGTTCAGCAGGGAAACTACATTTTAATCAAAAGCAAGTGGGCAAGACTGTGTTCGAAGGCAGTTACCCTTGTAACTGTCATCTTCTCTACTCTGATGGTGTTTAATTCTGAGCTTCACAGGCAGAAATCATTAATAGCTTCTCTCCCTCACATGTCTGTGCAAAGGAAGAAAAACTGACAAAAGTTTAAAACTGGTGGGCTAATTATAGTAACTATGTTTGGAATTGGTGATTAAAATCCACATAACAGAAAAAAATCAGATTGTAATTGTGGATGGGAGTGATTACAGTGAAAAGAAATATATGCATCTGAATGTAGTATTATCACGAGAAAGATCAGCGAAGAGTACATAACTTAGGCCGTATTTGTATCTAAAGTCACCTGCTTGAGGTGTAAATGTTGACCAGTGATAAACTCATGTCAATATTTTGGGTTATTCAGTGTGTAGTACATGTTGGTATTAGCTATTGAAAAGTAATTTATCATTGCATTGTATACCCTGTCTTTGTGAGGGAATGAGAAAAGTTACAGAGAGGTGGCTTAAAAATGTTAAGTCATGACTCGTAGAGCGGCGAGCACTTCCTGGCCGACAGGTTTAGAAGTGGTGAACCCGTCTGTTACCTCTACGTGCTGGTTACTCTCTCTTCAGTGACTTAATTTAGATTTTTTCAACCTACAAGACATCACAAGTGTCCACTCCACGGGAAGCTTTCATAAGCTAACTTAAATGAAAATAGTCACAACTGCTGTTTACTCAGTGCTTGCGGCGTGCCTGGTGCCCTGCACAGCCACTCACTCCATCCTCACGGTGTCTGATTTTTCAGGTAAGGGGGCTGAGACCTGGCGGGTCTCAATCACCTCCCTGTGGTCCTAGTGCAGGAATGCGGCAGAGGGAAGATGTACGTTGTGGTCTGTGCGACTCTGGAGCCTAGTTCTCGTTGTTATTTGCATGCCATCCCATCCCTCCACGTGGTGGGGTTTTTAAATTAATGCTGACTTTTCTTATCTTTATAACAAGGTCCTAGGCTTTCTGAGAGCAGGACCGTGTCTTACTCATCTGGGTCGAGCAGAGGCGTTGGTGTTGGTGTCAGAACGTACGGCTCTGTCTGTGTGCCCTGTGTGAGTTCAGGGGGGTCTGACCTGTCTGGAGAATGAGGGGGCCGTGACTCGTGAGGGGTGTGCATGAGCACGAGGGGCCACGAAGACTCTCGGGAAGGTTCTTGTGGTCTTGGGAAAGGAGGGCCGAGATGCTCAAGCTGGGGCTGGAAACAGTGACTGTGGGGAGATGTCTGAATGTGTCAGGGGCTCTGTTCCTCAGATTGGGTCTCACTCAGCACCGCTCAGGGCTGGCCGTTTCCCTCTTAGCAGAAAGCTCTGAGGAGAGACAGTTATAACAAAGCAGAGATCTGTGTTACATGAAGTCCCTGGGAAACACGAGGGTACCGGCAGCGGTGACGGTGAAGGTGGTGGATGCGGTGGTGACAGTGGCAGCCGCAGTCGTAGTCATAGGTGGCAGTGTTCCTCCCACGTAAAATGGAATACCTTCTATTTCTAATCAGAATTAAATGTTTGTAATGTTTTCGTTTGTTTTCCTGATGAAGGAACTGAGGCTCCGAGTAGTTGAATAAATGCTCTAAAATCTCACACGCATCCTCTGCAGGCGATTCCACGACCCCTGGTTATTTTCCTCCTGCTTCTCTGATGCTGCTTGATGACTCGGGCGCAGGACACGTGGGGGTGAGGAGTGTTTCCTCCCTCCTCCCTAGAGGCTGGAGTGCAGGGGACCCCACTTCTTGTGGATGGCAGTGGGTATCACAGCTCCACCCCGGCACCTGATCCATTTTTAATGTGTGTTGGGAACAACAGGGTTGCTTTCCTGTGGTTGTGAGTGGTCACGGGGAGGAGAAAGCTTCTGATGGCTAATAGCAGGTGGCATTTGGAAGCATGTATGGAACAGTCCCTGGAGATGGCCTGAATTATGAGGGATTTGAAAAGAGCCAGCTTCCCAAATTTTGCCGATTGAGGAAATATTGTCATTCTGCATTATTGTAGGTTTGTATTGGTGGCCCTGGACCTAAGGGTGAGCACTAAGGAAAGAGTCTGTTGAACTGGATGGCACCAGAAGGAGGATCTAGCTTTCATGATGTGACCAGAGAGCCCTGTCCATCAGGTGCAGAGCACAAATAGAAGCCACTGTGATATATTAAGTAGAGAGGAATTTAATACAGGGAGATAGGGGCTTGCAAATTTGTTGGAAGGGCCAAAGAAGTACGTTATAGACTGGCCTCCAGGTCTAACTCTCAGAACCATCTGGAACAGACCTACTGTGGGAGCTTCTAGGAGCTGCATCCTCTGAGGCCACCCCAGGACCGGGTGGCACTGCTTCAGGTGCCCCTCGTGCCCAGGAAGCGTGGACGTCACAGCTGAGATTCAGGGCTTGGGAAGCCGGGTCAGGAAGTGTTGCTTCCGTTACGACCTCCAGAATAGCTTCTCACCACCCAGAAGCTCGAGGATGGGCACTGGACTGCCGCTGCAGAGATGCTTCATTCTCTGCACCCACGCTGGCCAGCGGGAGCGGGCATAGAGGCCGAAAGCTGGCCTCCACCTCACTTCTCCCTTGCAACGTGTGTTCAGCTTGAACTGCAAGGACCCTGGGAGATGTAGCTTGGAGTTTTCCAGTATCTCCAAATAGGAGGAGGCACAGGTGGAGGTCAGGGGAGCCAACTCACATTGTCCACGCCTAAGAGCACTGAGCTTCTCAGGCCCAATCTCTTCCTCTAAAGATGAGGATAATCATAACAGTACCTATGACCAAACGTTGTTGTTGGGCTAAAGCAAGACAAGAAAAAAGGTGCATAATTTATAAAATATTAAATAAAATTTGGAAGCGCTTATTCAGCTGTGCTCGGAGAATTATGAATTCGGCAGATAGGTGTTCCGTTTCGGGAGTGGTTCTGGGCACAAGGGACGGATGACCAAACAAAACAAAGAGCCCTGCCCTGAGGAGCTGCGCTTCTCACAGGGAAAGAGGGTAACAAAGCTGGATGGTGTTAACAAGCCAGTTATATCATCTCTTAGAAGGCTCAAGGGCATGACCTTGAGGGGGAAGAGCCAGCAGTCAGGGAGACCTCATGGGAAAGGCAGGATTTGAGAAAAGGCTCGAAAAGGTGTGGCAGAGGGAGCCGAGTGAATGCTGAGAAATTTGAGGGAGGAATCCTAGAATCCTAGCAAAGGTACTGGTGAGGCTGCAGACCTGGCATATTAAAAAAAAAAAGAAAAGAAAGCGTCAGCAGGGAGGTGACTGTGGCTGGAGAGGAGAGGACAAAGGGGCTGGGGCCAGAGGGATTGTAGGGGCTGGGTGGCGCAGGGGCTCCGGGACCACTAGCAGGGCTTGAGCTCTGAGTGTGATGTGAAGCCCTCGGTGAGTCCCACGCAGAGGGAACGGGATCCTACTTACGTTGGGAAGGACCGTCCTGGCTGCTGAGCTGGGAACAGACACACACACATCCTTACCCCGTGATACATAATAACATAATTTTCAATGCATAATTTGTTACAGAGATACTAACTAAGAGCCTCTGATGTGTCAGACGCAGCACTGTGTGCCGAGTACCGTGGTCAGCAAGGTCAACGCCAGCTCCGCCAGGGACCTTTAACCTGTGACAGGACGGCAGGGTCCTCAGGGTATAGGACGGAAGGTCTGGAGCCACGACAGGCTTTGACAGTGGAGTGGGGGCGGGGTGGGGGGCTGCACTGGGAAGGTGCTACAGTGGCAAGTCTAACACAGTTCCAGAGCTATGAAAATTCTTTTGGAAAAGTATCCATGTATGTGTATATGAATGTATTGATGAACACAAGCTGTTACAGCAACCAGTTTTGAACAGTGTCGAATTTGAATAATAGCTCCACTGAACAAATCACTGCTGTTCAGTGGAATGAACCAGAATGCGTGTGGACAGCTCGCATGGTGGTTGCCAGGCAATCAGGACATAGGAGTGGCTGAAGAGTAGACGGGAACTACTTGGTGTATTATCTGGTCGGGTGGCCCAGCGGGGGCAGTCCTCTGGCGTTACACACCTGCTGTCATTCAGGCTTACTCTGCGATTCCCTAATTGCGTGATTTCTCCTCTTTTGGTAATCTTATCTGACAAGATTTTATCGCTCACGTTTACCCCGCCTAAGCCATTGAGGTAATTCTCATGTCTCAATATACAGACTTGTGTAACAGCAGACTCGTTAACACCCCCCGCCCCCAACCATTTTTGGAGCTGCTTCACAGATATGTCCTTTTATTCTCTTGTCTATAAAGATCTTTATTGTTTTAGTGACAAGAATAAAGGGCTTCATTAACTATTTTGTGTTTCCGATCTTAGTACCAAATCACCCTCTCCCCACAGACAATTTAGATCCTTTAGATAGAAATAGCTTTTTAGGTGTAAAGAAAATAGTGGATGAATATAAGCTATCACATATCAAATGGCTGGGGTTATGGGTATTTGGAAATTTAATTTTCTTTCGCTCCATTTCCTTAAAGTGAGCTCCTCTGATTAGGTTACAAGAGGGCAAGCCCAAGTTTTATTGTTGGGGGAGGTGTAAGAAGAGAGTCGATCACTCTGGGCTTAAATAAGTCAGTAAATACTTGGAGTTCTAAAGCACTGCTTCTTTACCGTACGGGTTCTGTGTGGACACATGCAAATTCTTTTGTATGTCAGGGCTGGGATTAGGGTGGGGCCAGGGAGAGGTGCCTAGGGTGCAGAATTTCAGGAGGCATCACTCTCAGGGTGGTACAGATGGGGTGTCACTTCTGAAGGCTTCTGGTCACCCCCGTACCCGCAGTGCCTTCTTAAGTATCGCACACCCTAGATGCCTTGCTTGCTTTCCCCTACTCTCGTCTTCTGTCAACTAACCACGTGCCGAGGATGTAAAGCCTTCATACTTCTGTTCGTACTCCTCACTCCACACAAGGAGGGTCTCTGTTGGGTCCTCCAGCTTGCTCAGTAAATGTTTACATCTCTGTTTCTCTTTCAAGACTCTGCTCATGGGCATCCTCTTGAATGCTGGCTTCTCCATCTACGTCCCCACAGCGCCTGGCCCGGACACCTGCTTGTTTGCCCATCTCTCTTCAAAATTTCAAAGTCTTTGAGGGAAGGGGCGATGGCATGTATGTGTTCGTGTCCCCAGCAGCCTAGTCTAGGGTTCTATACATGGCAGGCCCTCCATAACTGTTTAGTGAATGAATGAAAAAGGACTGCGATCCAAAAGCACTCTGTGTGGAGAAGCAGTCATTCTGAACTCAACCACATTTAAAAGGCTGACCTCTTTCTGGATGCAAATGAATCCTAATTGTGTTCCACGTAGGGACGATTTGCCATTACTGTCTGTTGACTGTGTAAGTGAAATAAAGTAAAAAAAAAAAAAAGATTTGTAGAAAAGAGACACCTAAAGTGTCAGGCATGTTATTATCTATGGCTTAGCCAGCTGTCAGCTAATTACCTTAGCCACAGGTTCTAAAGTAAACACAGATGCAGCAGAAGTAATTACCACCAGAAAGCAAAAGCACGTCCACCGCAGACTGGAAGGCAGCTTTGGGTGGCTCTCTGTAAGGGAATGGAGACAGGCTGGAGAAACCCTGAGATGGAGTGGAGCGAGGAGGGACCCGGGAATCCTGGTGGGGCCCAGTTTATGAAAGAGGAATTGTTTGATGGAAAAAATGATGACAGAGTCATAGTAGCTTCTTGCCATTATCTGGGGGTCTGCCATGTTAAAGGGAGTTTAGAGTTGTTCTGGGTTATTACAGAGACCACTACCAGCAGTTATAAAACATAAGCCAAACCAAACAACGAAGAAAGCAAAACATTTACTGAACATCAGTCTCTTATCTGCAAAGTTGCACATTTCTTATACTAGCCCCTGCCGCTTTCGGCCCTGGAACCCTGACTGTACAAGTGAGGAAACCAGAGGTGAAGGGAGCTGCATTACTCATCTGGGGCCGTGCAGGGGCCACATGGAGATGCAGGTGTTCTGTTGAACAGCCTGTGCTCTGTCTTGGGTGTTATTCTGGACATTAACCATCTGATGGGACTGTCCATGGGAAACAGAGCTCCCAGCCCACCCTTGCACTGGTGGAGTTCCTTACAGTTTACAGGGCACTTCTGTACATGCTACAACAACAAGGCTCTGAAAATGGGTATAAAAGGGGACTAAACCCTACCACAGGACTGACTTATTCAGAGTCACATGGCCAGGTGTCACTGAGCTGGGACTCTTGCTTTCAGTGATTTTCCAGCTCCGTGGGGGCACTTTCTAGCAGGGACTTGGATGGGGTGTTGGAGAGGTTGTTCCTGTACCCACAGGGAGGCTGGACTGGGTGGCAAGCTAACAATCCCAAGGCTGTGTGATCTTCAACTGCTTACACTTAACTCCTCTTCTTATAACACCCATCACAGAAGAGTAAGAGAATAGAGGAAGAGTTATTTTAGTGAGGGAAGGTGTGGCATAGTAGTGTTGAGTATCGATGGACCTTGAGATGGAGCAGTTGTACTCAGGCAGCAGCAGTGGGTCTATAGAAAGCACAGAGGGCACAGTCAGTGTAAATTCATATAAAACAGTAAACAACTAGAATAAAATTTTTTTTAAAAATGTGAAAATTTTGTGGGAAATGATTCCTTGCAAAAGGGAATGTGAAACAGTTCTAGATGGAAGAGTATACTTTTCAATGAATTTTTAAACCATAAGCGTTTTATGGTGAAAGGAATATTATATAATATTAATGACTAGGGAACATCTTCAGTCAAAAAAATACAATCTTTATTTCAGAGCTCTTTCCTGTTGCATTTAAATTTTGCAAATAAAGTTTAGTAGAAACTTTTTTGTGATGGCAAGAGGTTAGGTTTATTTGAAATGTAGATTTCAAATGAGCTAAAAGATGTCAGGAGGGAGAGTGGCTATTCAAACAGCGTACCTCTGGGCAGTGCTGACCTTGAGATCAAAACAGTCCAGGTGAAGCCCACAAATTTATGGTCCAGAAATGCACCGATTGGTTACCCTGGAAGTGGCTGGGCTCTAGAGAACTGACGCATAACGACTGAAGATGTCAGACTAATGGGTATACGCCTTTACCATGACAGAAAGGAGCAGGACGGAACATTTATGTAAATCGTTAATGCATTCCTATCTTATTAAAAGGGTCAACCTAAGGATCAAAATTGCATTCAGAAGATTGCTTGGTCGGACTAAAGAAACAGATCAGGATGCTCTCAGTCATCATCGTTTGTAATTGCACATTTTGTTGTGTAATTACTTGCTTGGTATCTGCCTCTCTGTCTAGGTTATTTGACGTGCTACAGTCTACCCAGTGTCTGCAGAGACTGGCATGTAGTAGGCATTCAGTAAACATTTGTCAGATGAATGGATGAATGATTTTATTAAACAATGACAGCATGATGCAGTTACCCATACTGGGGACTGGAATTCTCTTGAGTGCTGGTCAACACCCTGGGCAACATAGGAGATGTACATTGACATGTATACTCTCTGGTTCCCTTTGTTTTAAACCACAATTGTCATTCCCTCATATGTAGCAAGTTATTATACAACTATTATTATACCATTGAGTAAATTACAGGTGCTGTCACATCTTTTACTTCCCCGACCTCTGGGATCCCTGAGGGTCGGGGCTGTATGTTCATTATCCCCATGTCCTGTCCCCTGGTGCTTAGCAACAGTGCCAGATGCACAATGAATATTTGTTGAGTGAGTAAATGATTACCGTACTGAGAACACAGCCTAGAGCACGGATAGAAAATAAGTGTGCTGCCTCTGTAGCCTCTAACGTCGTGGCCGACGTCTCTACTTAATCATGGGACTCTTTCCCACTGCGGTTAGATGGGATCACAACCTCCCTCCCCACTAAAGCTCCAGGCAGCATGAGTAATTTGCAGGAGCTGATGAGCTGAAATCTGTTTCCTATCCCTATCCTATTTTATTAGTTGGACCTGGGTGGCCATCCATTTAGAGATGTCACACTGGTCGTGATTCAATGATAAACACTTATATGCTATTTACTATCCATTGTACTGCATGTTGGGGATATGAAAGTGTATAATACAAGACCATGATCCCCCTTTTACAGAGCTCCTTCTGCAGTGAGGAAGTTCCCCGAACATGAAATGATCATGTGGTGTGATATTTGCTATAATGGAAGCTTGTATATGAGATATGGGAAAGTAGGGAGGGTGAAATAGACTACCTCAGATAAAGTGTGTGCGTGTGTGTGTGTGTGTGTTTGGGGAAGGCACATGGGGAGATATTTCAGGGAAATACACAGAGAGGAAGTGACAATTGATCTGGCTTTGAAAAATGAGATAAAACACATGAAGGAGCGTATTGCCAAGGAATAAAGACCTAGTAACCATGAATCCACGTTCTCTCTGTAACACGCACATTAGCACCGTGGCATGTTTCTAGGATGATCCAGTTTGGACCAAATAAGTAGGCCCATTAATGTTAGAATTTCAGCCAATGGAGAAGATACTTGGGGTAGACTCCCTTCCTGATGTATGTGAGGTCAGACCACATAAACTCACCCGTGCAATCAGCTGGTCTGCCTGTAATTCCTGCTGGACTTAGCTTTATGGTGTTTGTATGTTAAGAGTGTGAAAGATTCTTTTTACACACTATGGCAACCAATTAAACCAATTAAAAAACTCCAGTCCAATAAAATAAATAGTTCAGACAACCTGCTAGTTAAGATTAGGTACATCAGAAACCCAGCCATCTCTGAAGGTTCCACTTTCCCCCTGTGGTTTTGGTGTTTTGAGGACCAAGGCTTATACATCTGGATCTGGTCCCCTCCAAACGCCCTAATCATGCCCCGATTCTGTCCACAATCCCCACTGTCCCAAAGTTCTTGGGTCAAGAAGAGTAATGGGTAAAGGTGAGGAGAGGAGGGGAGGCGAAAGGTGGCTTTTAGGATTAGGACAGTTTAACTAAATACCCGAGAAGTTCTGGAGGTCCCTTAGACTTAGTATATTCAGAAGCCAACTCCTTTTCTTCCCAAACAAACCTGTTTCCCCTCCATTTCCTCTCGCCCCGCTCACTGCATGTTCCACACTGGGAACCTCGGGAGTCCCCACTTCATTACCTTTTACTTCACAGCCACGTCTGTTAATCCTGTTAATCCTGTTAATTCTACTTCCAAAGTGGACCCCAAATCTACCCTTTCTTTTCTACTTTTCTACCTCCCGTTACTGTGTTACAGCCTTTTAAACCCCTCATCTTCTTCTTATTTTTGCTTTTATCTCATTTACCATCACCACAGCCCTCTCTTTGGTCTCCCCGCCCCTGGAAAACCTGAAGCACCACTGCCAGAATTATGATCCAATAAAGCTGTGATGCAGGACAGTCTAAGAAAGTTGCAGAGTTCTGATCCAGTAATGCCTGGCGAGTTACACCTACAGAGGGTCAAGTTCAAACTCCTCCACGACATAAATGGAGAGTAAGCTCCTTGGGGACAGAGCCTCTGCCTGTCCTGTTCACTTGGTGCAGTGCTCATGGTAGGTCCTCAATAAGTATTTTCAAAGGAATGGATGGGAACAAAGTTTTTCACAATCTAGTCTGAATATACCCCCTTGGGATCCTTTCCCACCCACCACTCCCCACCATGGACGTTAAACTCTAGCCGTATCCAATTGTTCACCTCCCTTTGAACTTGTCATGTCCCCTTGACTGGATGTCCCTTCGTTTATTCTCCATCTAGAAAACTAGAACTCCTTTTTAAGAGACAGCACAAATCCCTAAATAAAGTAAATGATAAACCGACTGTACCCCGATTACCTGTTGGTTCTCTGTCCACACACACATATCCATTTAGTGAAATATTTACATGTTTGCTTCTCCCCCCCCCACTTTTGACTCTGATTTTCTTCTTTCTACTTCATACTGTTTATAAGTATTTTGTGGAGGTGAAGAGTTTAAGGAAGCTGGTTATCTGACAAGTTCTGGAAGACACAAGTGGCCCAGCAGAGGCACGTTTAGAGAAAATCATTAGAACAGATCCAATCATTGACATGTCTGTGCGGTTCTAGAACTGAGCAAGTCTGAACAACTACCAAAAGGACTCCTCTGTATTAGCGACTAAATGGTAGTGAGTAGAGGGTTTGGACTCGCCCCCGACGTCGCCCTGGCTGTCTTTGCCATCCTCCTCACTCTGTATTTTCTGAGAGGAATTATCACTGTTAACACTCCTAACCCTGGGTTATCAGCAGTCCTCACTTACTTTGCTCTCCCTTTTTCTCTTTCTCAAATACTTGAAACAGAGCAGTCAACTGTCAATGATGAAAAATAAATACTGAATGCTAGATTAGGAAATGCAATGAACAAACACACACACAGGCGGTAAAGCCTTCCACCACTATATGCCAACTCTATTATAGACAATAGAACATGACAGGAAAAAAACATTGTGAAAAATAGATTGCAGTGGGCATTTGGGAAACATCGAGATTCTAAAAGATGCGTAAACATGCAGTCAAGTATGAGACAATGATGAACTCGGCCAAATGGGGGAGATTTGAGGAAACCCCAAGCTCTAGCTTCACTGAAACAGGGCAGTGACACTGCCTATGTATTTCTTCTCTGTCCACATGATGGTCAAAGAAAAAATACAGAGAGAGGAGACTCGATGATTTTGTGTCCCTGGAATGCAATTAGAAGGCATGAGAGTGTGGTGACCATGTCTCTTCTTGCTGCTTTCTGTTTCTATAACTCCCTGCATCCTGTCAACTGCTCCTGTATTTTTCTCTGCATCTGTACTTACTGCCAGATAAGGCTCTTCTCAAAAGCAGAAAGTAAGATACTAGGAGGCAAAGACCATTGGGAGAAGAAAAGAAATACGATGCTGCATAATTTTACTGACTGCTTCCTGTGTGTTAGTGCTGGGCAAGGCATCAAAAGCATAAAAAACATACTGATGGAGATGCAGTCTTGTCTGAGAGACGAGTGATGTAGCTGGCATTATTGGAAGTGGATGTAAACAATACTGTGTTTTATTTTTAAGGAGTCACATTATAAGTGCAGTTGAAATAGAGAAGGGAGGGGTTAGAGCTTGGTGGATGGGTAGAATAAAACCATCAGGAAAGAGTCATTAGACAAGTGTAAAAATGTAGACTTAAACAGAGTATAACAGATCAATTAAACGAATCTTAATGCAGAATGAATAGATGAGTTAAGAGAAGAAAAGATGTTTACATGAGTTGATCCCAAAAGAATAGTTTTCAAACTTGGAGAAATAATTATAATGTTTAATTATTTTTATAGTGGAGAGTTTATTTAGAAGAATTACTTTTGCTCTTAACATATCCTTGAGCTTTGTAAGTAAAAAAAAAAAAAAACAGTACTAGCCATTTATATTTTCTAATAAAACTATAACATCAGAACTAAATAAAACAAAAAGGAATAAAATTAAAGTGGGCTTCAAAGTAACTTTCAAGCTTCTGCTATTGTAGCAGAGCAATTTGTTCACCAAAACACCAGAAAACTGTTTTACCACTTGTGCTCAGGGTGATATTCATAGGAGGAAAGTAATATTTTACAAATATTACAGTTGTGTTATTCCTATAGACAACACATGCAAATCCATTTCAGCTTAAAAAATATGACCTATAAATTGTGATTATAACATAATGTAAGTGAATGACAATTTATGGACAAAATGTCTTATTATAGGGGAAATTCAGACATACAGGAGCTATCTATTACTGTGTAACAAATTAGCCCCAAACTCAGCAGCTGAAACCAATAAATATTGTCTCACAGTTTCTATGGATCAGAAATGTGGGAGAAGCTTAGCTAGATGGTCTGACTCAGGCTCTTTCCGGTTGCAGTCGCTACAGCGAAGACCTTGGGGGCTGTAGTCAGCTGGCGGCTGGACTGGGGCTGGAGAAGCTACTTCTAGGATGGCTGTTGGCAAGAGGCCTCAGCTCCTCACCCCATGGACACTATACAGGGCCGCCTAAGTGCCCTCATGAGATCATACCTGACTTGTTGCAGAGACAGCAGTCCAAGAAGAAGGAAGGCAGAAGCCATGCTGTCTTTTATGACCTCACACCAGAATGTGAACACCCCTCTTCTGCCATATACTGTTTGTTAGCAGAGAGTCACTAAGCCTAGCCCACACTCGGGGGTCAGGGAATTAAGTTCTACCTCTTGGAGGAAGAAGTACCAAAGAATTGGTGGATATATCTTAAAAACATCACTCACATTATCTTAAATATACGTCTACTCATATGAATTTCCTTAGTAAATAAATGACAAACGTGCTTTATTTCCATTGACTTTAAATATTCATGAAGTACTAGACAAAATGTGCTACCACACTTGTATAATTAAGAGTCTTCCTCCAGCCTTCACATCCGTTAGACAACAAATGAAATACCCTAGATTTCCACTATACGTTAGGTTAAGATATTTAAATGTCTAAATATGAACATTGAATTTAACTAAACTTAAAGATTAATTATGTTATTTATACCTGTGCATTTTGCTCTTATATTTTAGAGAAAAAGAATTATTTAAATATCCAATTCAAAACATTGGACAGAGCCAGTAAAGGTCACTGAGGATTTTGTTAAGTGCAAACTGACCTCTCCGCTGAACTGGTAACCTTTTCATAGACAAACACAAGCATATCTGCTTATTTTATGCTTTTATAATAATTACAGTATTTTCTGACTCTCCGAATTGCTTTTCTTTTAAGTAAAAGATAGTCCTTTGCAGATATGTGAATTAATAGAATATAATCTTCAGCTTAGGTAATGTGATGGTTAATTTTATATATCAACTTGACTGGACCATGGGATACCCAGACAGTTGGTCAAAAATTATTCTGGGTGTTTCTAGGAGGGGGTTTTGGGCTGAGGTTAAGTCAGTAGATGGAATAAAGCAGATTGCTCTCCCTTACCTATGGTGGGCCTCATCTAATCAGTTAAAGGCCTGAACAGAACAAAAGGGCTGATCCTATCCACAGTAAGAGAGAACTCTTCCTGACTGACAGTCTTAGAACTGGGACATTGGTTTTTTTGTTTTTTGTTTTTGTTTTTTTCTGTCCTAGGAATTAAACTGAAACATAGGCTCTTCCTTGGTCTTGAGTCTGCCAACCTTTATATTGGAACTATACCATTGGCTCTTCTGGGTCTGCAACTTGCTGACTCACCCTGCAGATCTTGGGACTTGTCAGCCTCCATCATCACATAAGTCAATTCCTTATAATAAAGCATATATATATATATATATATATAGAATATATATATATTCTTCTATTCTGTTTCTCTGGGCAATCCTGACTAATCTAGATAATATTAAAAAAAAAATTTCTGTCTCAGTTAAAGCTACAATGAATCTCAAGACATGTGTGGCCTCGTTAGCTACTCCTTGCTCCAACTCAGACAAGGTGGGCAGCCTAGCAGCTGTCTCTTCCCTTCCTAGTAAATCAAAGTTTGGACTAGATGATCCCTATGCCGTGGCGCTAAAAGGACACCCTCCCTGGGTCTGGTCCTTGCTGTTCAAGTTCACCCAGGTGAAGACGACCTTGGCAGGGAGGAGCCAGTGCTCTGCCTTTGGTGCTTACTCAGAGGAGTGAAGGAAGAGTGAAAACAAGCAAACAGGATGTCTGTGGTCCTTGAATTAGTATGGGTGACAGCTCTGTGAAAAGATAAACCTCGCTGCCCAGTTTCTCTCCTTGAGGCTCAGGGGATTTGTTCTTCTAAGTCCTGTTAAGCAGGTAGACCCTCTGCGTATCTAAGAACACGCAGACTAACAAGCATCGATTTACTAGCTGCCATCGGCGTTCATCTCTGTGGTAGGTGCCTCCCTCATTCTTCTAGAAAACATGCTCTCTGAAACTCAGATTTCTATGCTGTCTTTAATCTGAGCTACGAGCGTCCCTCTACTCCGCCATCTTGGCCCCCTCCCTAATTTGTCTGGTTTAAATAAACTGCACACAATAGCTTCTCCAGAGGGTAGATTGTTAAGAGAGGAATACAAGCTCGAAAAGCCCAGTAGGATCAAAAAAAAAAAAAAAAAAGAAAGTGCAGCTCTTTGCTGGGTTTATCACAGATTCCACCAGTTTTCAGGTGCATAAGGAGAAGAGTTGCAGGCAGCCAAGTGGAATTAAGACCACATGGCCTGTTTAGGGAGGCAGAGCGTATGGAATTTGGAGTCTTGGAGACCTGGCCTTGAATCTCAGCCTTATTAGCTGCAGAATTGTTGGCTTGAAACTTAATCTCTCTAAGCCACAGTTTCCTCAACTGTTTAAAAAAAAACAAAAAGAGTAGGGAGACGACAATAAGAACTAGTTCACAGGCGAGCCACAAGGGAGTGGAACCTGGCAGTGACACAAAAAATGGCAGCCGTCATGGTGACAGCTCTACATTTCCAAGGAGGATAAATCAGCTCCTTATAGGTTGGGAATTAAATGAAAAATTGTGTCTACTTTTAAATTTAATTTTAGTTATCACATTAATTTTATTAATTTTGGGAGGAGCCTCTCATGCAGAAACAGAACTGTGCGTGTTAACGAGTTTTCGTTTACAATTGCCAGGGATACCCTAGTCTTTTGATTTATGCTGGAGATACTTGTTCAAAGTGAAGCGACCACGCGTGGCAGGAGAAGGGGCAGTGACACTGCGTCTCTTCCTTCTCTCTCGAGGGAAGCCCAGGGACCTCGGGAGAAGAGCTAGCACAGGGCACGTGAAGACTTGCTAGGCTGGACGCCGTTATCTCCGCACACATCCAGTCCTGGGAGCTCAGCCATCGGGATGTTTTCCGAAGTGGAGGTTTGCCATCACTCTGCAAATTCCAGGGAGGCCCCAGACAACTGCTCTCTATTACTTTGTGTGCCCTTCTGCTGTTCGAGGGCAGTTCCACATCTGCTATATAATGTTTCGGACCTAAAAAGCACGTCCCATGGCCTGGGCATTCTTGATCCCAAGTCATTTAATTGAAGAACACTTAGTTCTAGAACTAAAGCTACAATTTTGTTTTATGGCTTCCAGGCATTGTAAATTTTGGTTTACTTTAAGCCCTAAACGAACCCGCTAATGTTTATTGAAATACTATGTACACCAGTTTGTCGATAGCTGGAAGAGTTAATTTCCCTGACAATCCATCTCTGCAGGTTGTTTCACGTGGGCCCAAGAGTCAGTTAAGATGCTGCTTGCATAGCATATATAATGTGAAGGTGTATTGAAAAGAAGCCTCGTTGTTTCCCCCACTGCCATGTGAAACCTGCCCAGCTATGTATTTTCCTTGTCTTAACAAGCACATTATGAAATGGCACCGAATGCCTTCTTAGAGACAAAGAACGCTCAGGGTATTAAAAACATCAAAAGCAGAAAAAGTTAAGGAGTTGCAACAGGTACAGATCTAAGGCAAAGAACTACATCTCGCCATGGAATCTCAGATCAAATATGCCTGCTTTTTCCTTTCGCCCTTTGGGGTCGTTCCTCTGATAAATAATTCACAGACTGCAGTGCAAAGTAGTTTGCATACTGACAAGATTAAAAAGAATGCTTTGTCTGGGTTAAATTTACAATCTGAAACCTTCCTTTAAAATGTCAAGAAGGTAATTAATTTAAGAATGTTTGCCAAGCAGAGTCTCCGACCCTGTCAGAAAAATTTCATTTCCTGAGGGTGAAGAGGATGTTGCATTTATCTTTCCCAAATGCCTGTTTTGGTTTCCATTTTAAGGCCTTTTGCTTCTTTCCTAATACTCTTTTTATAGCCCTTTTCTTTTTTAAGCAAAAATTATCCTGGTATTCTTTTCTGATGGATTTTTTTAAAAGATTATCGAACATAGTCTGCAAATTACCTCTGAATGGGGGCTGGAGTCCAGGTCAGACCTTTTGACACAAACAGAAGAGGGACATTTTCCCACAGAGAACTCTCTCCCCTGCCTGAACATGCAGACAAGCCTTTGGAGGAGCAGCGGGAAGTGCATAAATTCAGCAGCAGGAAAATTCGCTTTTGGCATAGCAAAACATCCCGCCCCACATAGGCTCAGTGGTGTGCATCCTTATGAATGAATGCTTATGACAATCAGTGGGGTTTTTACAGCAGCTCTTCAAGCCAAGTTTGCAGGTGTGACATTTTATTAGCAACTGTGTCCCTTCAGCTAATCCCTGGAGAGATGAGACAATACATTGCTGTTTGGAAAACTAATCCAAAATCTCCGTGTCACATGTGCACACACATGTACATACACGTGGCAGAAAAAGAGAACAATGAGTTGACCCATTAAAACTGTGTTGTGCTTCCCCTGAAGAGAAGGTTTGCCAGGGTAGCAAAGTTAAGTAGGTGTCATTTCATTGATGCTAATTGGGAAGAAATAATTTTATCTCTAATTTACTCCAGGAAACAAAGGTCAGCTAACGTGTCATAATGCTAAATGAGAAGAGAAATAGCTTACCATATATGAAATTCAAAGTAAGAATCTCATGGTTTAAATGCAAATCTAAATCAGAGGTGTGTTCAGTGGAGATGCTTCTGCATACGCAGCTGTCCTTCCTAGTTACCAGCTCTTGAACCTAGTGACGGAAGTGTTTGTGTTGCTTCAATTCACTTTCCTGAGATTTCCCTTCTGTATCTTGTGTCATCTTGGTGGGGTCAGGATGTGCTCTGTCAGTTTGACATTTGTGTTCTCTGAGGTTTTAGGAAAGCAACCACTGGATAAATCATTCTGCAGATTCTTCACTCGTTACCATCACACCTTGGAAAAGGTACCTTATTAAGGGCAAATTTGAGATTCCATATTTCCTCAAATCTACACTATCAGTTTGTTAATAATCCACATTAGCCTCTAATCCTTTCACTGGGAGTATTGGTAAAAAATATTGTAATTGCCTGCAAATCTTTTGACACATTGTGGTAGTATAAATTAAAAACAAGTAATATATGAATTAGTATAAAAGCAAATAATCTCACAGCTAGAAGTGCGATTGAAGTTTAAAAAAATCTATACTTTCCATTCTTCTAAAGATTATTTTCGAAAATCTTATGCCATCACATGGGTTTTTTCCAGGGAAGGGATGGCAGAGTGTCTCAGAATCTGATTTTGGAGGAATGTTTAATTTGGAGGTGATGGTGTTGGACTTAGAAAGAAATATGTGTCAGGAAGGGGGTAGGTTTGGCCCAGAGGACACCACCCGGAGGGCGGGCTAAGGGTTTTGATGTTGAAGCAACAGCAGGCTGCACTCGCCTTAGTCAGTGGTGTCTTGGCTTCTAAAGATCCGGGTCCACCATGTGTTAGCGGAACCTCTCAGATGCTGGTGCCATCATTCAAGGAAAGTCATTTATTCAAGAGAAGAACAAATCTTAGGAAGGAAGAGGTAGTAAATATCAAATTATCCTGAGATCAAGAAGGATGAATCCTGAGAAAAACACCGTGGACTTGGTCCCCAGGAGCAGGGCACCAGTGGCCTCTGTGAAGGCATTTCAGCAGCTTGTTGGCTTTGCAAGTAAGATTTCAGGATAGTTTTTAAGTGAGCTGGGCTGAGGGAATAAAGGCAGGGAGTTTAAATTGCTTTTTGTAGTGAGAAGAAAGGAGAGTTCTGGAACAGTGACTCAGAGGGAGAGTAGAATTCCTAGAAGAATTTCTTTTTTCTTTTTTTTTTTATCAAGATGGAGGATATAATTGTATGTATAAGTCAAGGGAAAGGAACCAGCATATGGAAAGATATAAAATATTCAGAGGGGGATGGAATAATTAATAGATCGCTATCTTGGGAGAAGCAAGAGGCGTTAGGACCAAGATCAAGAAAGGAAAATGGAGCCTTAGGGAAAACGAGGGGCAGAACCACGTTTTTTCCAAACAGGAGGAAGAAAGGATTCGTGAGGACACGGAGGCCAGTAGGTAGGGAGAAGAGCATTGAGAGGATTTAAGTTAGGTGACCTCAGTTTCAGCAGGAAGTGATAGATGTAGGTGCCTAAAGACAGTGTGGAAGTTTGAGCACAAGGGATTTGGAACAGATCCTGGAGAGCGAGAGAGGTGACCCAGCACAGGTGACCGAGGGGAAGGGAGAGGGAGTGCCTTTACAGTGACCCTGCCACGCTTGTGATCTTCTCAGCAAGGCTCAGCCGTCTGTGAGGTGGAGCAGAGAGGGCCGACGGCAGGCTTTCCTAGGATGGGAAAGACACAGCTGCCTGGTCCAGAGAGTGAGGGCGCTCAGCCCGCTCCCGCACGGCTGACCGCGCCGTCCAGCGTGGGCGCGGGGGGGCGGGGCGCAGGGAGTGGGGCACAGAGGGGGCGGGGCACAGGGGTGGGGCACACAGGGGGCGGGGCACAGAGGGGTGGGGTGCAGGGGGCGGGGCACAGTGGGGCGGGGTGCAGGGGGCGGGGCACAGTGGGGCGGGGCGCAGAGGGGGCCGGGCGCAGGAGGCAGTGCTGGGCTGGAGGAACAGAACCAGGAGGGGCTGAGGGCTTGAAGGTGATGGTGAGGAAGCCTGGGCTCAGGAGGAGGGAGTAAGACGTGAGGGATGGACAAAGGGGCCTGGAGGCGGGGAGTGCCGAGAGGAGGCTCAGCTTGTGGAAACATGTATAACGTCATCGCAGACGACAGCAGTCAGAGTACCCGGGTTTAAGGAACCGGGGAGTAAGAGTGCTGGAGGATCATCAGCGTCGACCTTGGAGGAGGGCGGGACTGTTAAGGAGATGTTACAGCTATGATGGGAGAGGCAAATCCTGTAGAAAATGGAAAATTGGAAAAGCCAGAGATCGTATGGACTCAACAACAAGAGAGATTATTGAATGATGGCCTCAAACAATAATGTGGAAGTGATTGCAGGGGACACAGGTGATATTGATTCCTTTCTTACCCCAGGGAGCTTTGAGAGTAGCATTTATTTACTAAATGTTTAAGCCGTGTCTGTTGAGCACAGCAGACCCCGGACTAGGGCATGAGCTTGCAGTGGACAGACCCAGTTGGTCCTTGTGCACCTTCAAATCTAGTGTGAAATACATACAATAAATTAAAAATATATATAATTATAAATCATGTAAGATCTATGAAGAAAACAAGCATAATGGTATTTTGGTAGAAAAATGCTCGGAATACCCTTACTGGTACTCCAATAGCAGGAGTGAGAGCATTAACTCGCAGCCTGACCAGCCCCTTTTAAACATGTGTCAGATCATAATAGCCCCCTTTTAAAAGTCTTCTTTCTGTTACCCTTGGAGGAAACTCCGAACTCCTTGTCAAGGTCTAGCAGACCCCATGTGATCCGATTCCTTAAATCTCTCAGGACGTCTCTCTCCATTTCCCTCGTTCTTTCTCACGCCAGCCTTTGCATCCTTTCTGCTCCTTGGGGATGCTGGTCACCTTCCCACGCGCTGGAACATGGTGCCTCCCAAGACCTCCTGCACTCACACCTCTGACTTCGCAGCCTCCTCTCCCTTCAGAGCCCCGCTCACCAATTTCCCTTGCTAGGGTATCTTTGCCTCCTCTCTCCTTCCGTTCACATCTCCATCAGTGACACCTGCCGTTTTGGCTTCTTAAACAAATCCTCTCAAACCCATGTCTCCTGGGCTGTCTTTACCACCACCACGTGTCAGTTGGTCCTATCCCCATCTCTCATCTGGAACCATCAGTCCTCGTCTTATCATAAGAGACGAGCCGAAGGTCAGCTGTTCCTTTTCTAGAACCCGGAACAGGAGAAGTTTCGAGCTGAGATATTTGATTCTGAGTGGACCTTCCTAAGTATGGCTGTCAGCTCGTGCTCAGCGATGGGCAGACCTGCCCTTGCACTCTCACCTCCCCAGCAGAGAGGGAATAATGCTCGTGCCTAAAGGGAAGTTGAACGTGTCAGGTTTTAGCCTACTGGGTAGTGCAGTGGAGAGGTTGTTATGGGGCTTTTGTGTCAAATATATCTGGATTCGAAATCTAGCTTTACCACTTACGAGCTGTGTGGACGTCAACGAGTACTTTAGATTCCTGGTGTCTTGGTGTTCTCCTAAATAAAATGGGAACAGCGCCTGCTTTGAAAGGCTGTTATGAGGGGAGTGTCAGTGCCGAGCAGAGTGCCTGGTCCATTCTGAACACTCAGTTAGCACTCAAGTGCTAATTCCTTCTGTTTTGTTTTTCTTAGATGTGGCCTAGGAGACAGGCATGTAAATCTCCAAAAGGGACCCCACGCATTTGGAACCATGACCATCGCTGGCACAAGGACTGCCCCATGCAGTGATTCCCAATTCAATCCACATGCCCTATAAAACAGGGGTGGGAAAGCTGAGTTTGGAAATTCTCAAAAACTGAAGAACATTACACACGCTGTTCCTTGTTTGTGCTGTTGCGTTGTGTTTATTTCTACATTTCCAAGAATCGTACTATTTCAGAGCCAGAAGCACCCTCAGCATTTTGTGGTGTAATACAAACAACACTGTGCCCGGGGTCAGGAGATAAGGATTCCAGGCTTGGATCTGCAGCAAACTAGCCTTTTGTCTCGTAGTTCCTGCCCTGCTTACTTCATAGGGTCGGTCAGCCTTTGGTAGGATGCATCAAGGCTCCCAAGCGTGCCCGAGAGCCCTCAGTAGTTATTGTTTTTTTTTTTTTTTAATTGAAGTATAGTTATTGTTTTGACCAAACCATCAGGGTTTGTTTGTCTGTTTGATGTTTTTAGACTTGCTTCTGGGGGGTTGTTTCGTTTAAGTCACAAAGACAAGGTTTCCGGGTAAGAAGGGGAAGGAAGTGCATCTGGAGAAGCCAAGGGATTTGAGACGGGAGACAGTGAGCTCTGGATTCTGTGTGATAGAACAACCTCGCGTGGTCTCCTTGAGAGAACCTCAGTGAAACTGCATAGCCGTGCGGTCACTTTGGAGGTTGATCTTTGTACTGTCGGATGTTATGACATGTGCAGTTGGCCACCAAGATGTTCTCTAATGAATTCAGGGCTATTCCCAAGAAATTCAGCAGTGTGGATAACCTGAACAGCAAACTCAGTCATCAGTCATCGGTGATTCTTCTTTGCTTCAACCCGTTGACTTTGCAGATGAAAAATCGGAAGCTCCCAAAGTTCATGTGATTTGGATGTGGGTGTTTTAACCTGTTGCACGGACATTTTCACAAGGACCAAGTGCGACGTACGGCGCTCCCCTCAGGGCTGGGCACACAAGCACTCAGGAGGTGTGGCAGGTCATCCTCGTCCTGCTGCTGCTGCTGCTGCTGGTGGAACACGTGGATGGGAGACTGTTTTCTGACTCGCAAACCAGGGCCCTTTCTACTGGACATCCTTTCTTTTGCAACTGCCATGCAAACTTTATCTCCAAAGCCCTTGTTGAACTTAGACTATCACAAACCCTGAAAAGGTAAATAGGATGGATTGGATTAGGATGAAGTATGTCTGAAGCAAGCTTCGGCAACTTTTAACGAGCAAAACAATTAACGCTCTTGAGCCAACTCAAGTTATCATCTCCAGAAGTGAGACTGGTCAGCAAGAATTGGCAAATGAGATGATTCACTTAAACACCCATCAAGCTCTTTTACTTTGAGTGCCCAAGCTGTTCCAGGCCCTAACGGAGGCATTCGGTGAGGATCTGGGGGATTTGGTGAGGCACGAGTCATTCATGCTTGTTCATTCTTCATTCACAAAATCTTTACTGAGTGCCTTTTATGTGAGGGCACAGCTCTAGCTAGCATTCACTGATCACTTTTGTTTAGAAGCATCTTGCAAGGGGATGTGGAAGGGAAACCTTCTGGAGGAGACACAGCTCTGTTTACAAAGCATACCTGCAAAAGGTCATGCAAACAGTGACAAGAGGTCCTATTAAAAGGGAAACATGAGTGATAATTGGAAGGAGGCAGAGTCAAAGAGTGTTCAGAATTCTCTAGACTTAATCCCCAAAGTCTTCTTGCAGGAGGAGGAGTCTGAACAGTGATGCCCTCCAGGTGGTAAAGGGCAGGAAATGGGGAGGGAGGGAGGGGTTTCCCAGACAAGGGCATTGCAGGGCACGGTGGTCTAGCACTTAAGTGGCTGCTAATTTTCTTTCTTTCCTGCACTACAGGAATTTTTCCTTAGAAATGTGGCTTCAGAAACATCTCTTCCGGTTTTGCACATCTCCCCACCTTTCCCCTAATCTCTTACACTTTTGTGAAGAAACTGCCGAGAGCCTGCATAAGAGAAGTTCCCTACCTTCAGCACTGGTGAATTCTGACACTATTCATCAACCTTCCAGACCTTCCAGGAAAATTTCTGTTGAGCCCTGATCACTCCCCGCTACCTGGTGAACATCCAAATTATCAAGTCTGGGCCGGTGGGCTCCACAGGGCGAGAACACCCGCATCTAATCTGTATTCGTATAAAATGAGAGTAGTAGTCAGAGGATAACTGCTATTCATATGAGGGTGTTAGAGTTCTCAGGGTCTCTTCCCATCTTTTTGTCTAAGACAGGGACACAGTGTGTAGGTATGGATACTGGTTTCACTGTACAGATGAGGAAGTTTTGCCCAGAATGCTCCTGAGAGTCGTGCACGTTGGTGTGCATAGCAACAGTTCTTTCTTTCCATCCTTGTGTGGTATTCCATCACCCAAATATCCCGCAACGTATTTGTCCACTCAACTGCGGATGGACGTCTGGTTTGTTTCCAGGTTTGTCCTACTGTGAGGGGGCTTGTGGACATTCCTGTCTTGTCTTTTGGTGGATCGGCTCACATTTTTCTGGGCATACACCTGGGAGTGGAACTTTGGGATTACAGGGTCAAGTGTAGATTGCTTTTTATAGATATTTCCAAACAGTTTTCCAAAACTGTACTAATTTCCACTTTCAGCATCACATACCTGCTCCACAGGGTTACTGAGCTCTTTTCCCATTGGTCACTAGTGACCATGTTGGTAATTCCAAAGGCGTCTTTTAATTAGTCCACCTGTATGGCATCTCTGTGACTGACACCATTGCTTCTTAAGTTCCCTCTGCCTTGGAATCCACGAGAGGGTTGCAGTCCCTCCCTCCCTCCCTCCCCCCTACTCCCCTACTTCCTTCCTTCTTCCATTCAATTCAGTGTCATCCCTGGCCCTTTTCAAACTCTCTTCCGCATCTCAGGGTAGAAGCAGCTAAATCCGATCTTTCAGAATTCTACTTCCAGCAGGGTTCTGGGTTAGAGCCTGCCTAAAAGAAGCACTGTACAAGATTTGGAAGATAGAAGAAAGAGAAAGCCATTTTTCTTCCTGCTGCAGGCACACATGTGGGCAGTCGGCAGACATGAGATTTACGGCAGCTGCTAGGAGAGCTGCTGCAGGCCACCTGCCCTGGTGCTGTGGCCGGGGGAGATGACCAGCAGGAGCTTCCCTGTGTTTCCTGTTCACCCAAATGCCCTGAAGGCCAGCGGTGGTTTTCCTTTGACCTTGGTCCTCTCATTCTTCAGGTGGTTGTGTAAACCCCTAATTATTAGTATTATATTGTAACTTGAAATGAAAGTTTTGAATTCCTCATGCTAGGCTGTCTTGTGATTTTTGATTCTTAGTCTAATGGAGGTGGTGGTGTAGGGCTGGTAGTGGGAGGTGAGGGGCTCTGTTTCAAGGAGCCACATGGGGACTCGAGCTGATGGAGGCTCTGACATCTTCCATACGGCTTCAGGAAGCCTGGGCGTTGGCATCCAGCTGAAAGACAAGGGGAGGAGGTCGAGCAAAGTGATTTCATGCATCAGGCCTACACTGGCACACAGTATTTTTCCCCACATTCCACTAGCCAATCACAAGTGCCAATCCAAGTGCAAGAGGGGGCTGGAAAATTTGGAGTAACTGTTTACAGCAGTGCCTTTCCCTCGGCCCAAGCCTTAGGTGTTTCTCGGAATTCTGAAGCCAGATCTCAAACCTACACTCATCTCTTCAACATCTACCTCTGCTCCTGGTTTCCCCTGTACCTGGAGTGTGCTTTTCCCTTTTGTCCTTCTGGTGAATGCGCTTCAAGGCACAAAGAGCATCTCCTTTTGGAAACTGTCTGTGAGTATTCATGGGCACCTACCCAGCTCATAGCTATAAAATTCAAATCTGATGACAACAGACACAGTTATTTGCTGTTTTCTCTTCCTGTCAATGGAAGCTCTTTGAGGGCAAGGACAACAAGTCATGTGTCCTGAGTTTCCTGCACTGACTTCTCAAAATGTAGTAGGTGCTCATTAAATATTGTCAAGATGAATTGATAGATTTGGCTAAATATGGACAGATTGGAGTAATTGGACAATAGTCCTAGTCATCTTCTCAACTATAATACAAATATTATTAACATAAATCAAAATATTTACTTTGTGGTTTGTTAACGGCATGCCCATGGTCAGTATTTAATACATACATGCAGAATGAATTGATTAAAAATAATTAGTACTTTAAAGAATTGGTATACACATGCCAAAATAACCTCCCCCCAGTGAAATTTCTTCTGTAACTTGCAAGATCCTTGTGGGTGTTTTGTGCAGTTGGCTTTCATTATGGTAGGTCATTGACAAGGTACACATTCAGTACGGATCTTCCTGGCTCATAGATTTCCTGCCATATCCATCTGCTCCACATGGATTCCACTCCTTACATTCCGTCCTCTTTTCTCTTGAGTCATCCCTCCCACCTTCTCCCCTCCCCTAATTTATCACCATCCTTATTGAGCCTGAAAGGTTCTGACAGCAAGGAGGGAGAAAGAAACAGGGGAAATCCATGGAGGGACAGACATTTTCCCTCCATAAATTTCTACTCTTGAGCACCCCTCCCTACCCCAGGGTGTGATTTTTAACAAAATTTTACAAGCATTGGGTTTATTTAGGCAAGATATCACCAAGAAATATCATTGTGACATCAGCAATGTCTATAATTTGTCTCAGAGCCATAACCTTTTCTCTGAATTAGTGCTAGATCAATACCCTAGTAAGTCATCAGGAACATTGTTGTCATGAAGCGATAAACAAATAAACTAACATTTTTATCAGGTTTCACTAGGTACTCTGCATGGCAGCGGAAGAGGGGGTGTACAAAGAGACAAAAGTAGGTTTTCTGTCTTTAAATCATTTACAATCTATGTATAAATTTGAGATGTTGATCATTTACACTTAAGGAAAAATTCATAGAACTTCGTCTACAAAATTCTAACATTCTGCTTTAGGGTTCATTTCAGATCAAATACTCTTCCTGTTCATCTTTGGTACTTCTCTGGCTTTTAACTGCATCTCCTCATCAGAACATTTTTTATCCCTGTGTTTATGTTTGCACATCCATTCGCTCATTCTACAAATAGTTAACAGGCACCTACTGTGTATGAGCCAGCATAGTTTTATGGACAAAGCAGAGGACAAATCCCTTCCAGCAAGGAAACTGTCATTCAGTGGGAGAGAGACAATAAGTAGACAAGTAAATGCTATCAAGAAAAAATGAAACAGGGTAAAATGATAAAAGTGCCAGGAAGTGCTATTTCAGTGAGACTGGTCAGGAAGGTTACCTCTGAGGGTGACATTTGAATAAAGACATAACTGAAGCAGAAATTAACCATGAAGAGAACTAGGAAACAAACAGCATTCTAGGTAGAAAGAGCAGCATGCGAAAAGGGCCTGGGGCAGGGTGAGCTTGACACGTTTATAGAACAGATAGAAAGCCTGCGTGGCTAGAGCTGAGTTAACACGTAACTCTTTAGTTCATCTAATCTTTTCACATCCATTATTTTATTTGCATCTCACAGCAAGAGAGTTATCATTTCCACTTTACAGATAAGGAAACTGAAGCTCAAATCTTAACCGATGACTTGTCCAAAGAGCTGGAACTTGGCTTTGGACCTTAGGCTTAAGACTGTAAGTCAAGTACTCTTCCCACACTTTAGATAATGCTCTTGCGAGTGCTTCTATGGCTCCGGGATGCCCTTAGGATGCTGGAAAGTCTGCTAAGTCACTGCCAGGGAAAAGAGGGCACAGGAGGATCAGTAGCTCCCCTGACCTTTGTACCCAAATCATAAAGTGGGATTTGGGAAGGTCTCTGCTGCTTATTCCAGAGTTTCCCTGGGCAGTGGGATAATCTCTAGGCTGTTATCCTCAAAGGCAGAAGGTTCCAACTGGCCAGGACAGATTACTAAAGGAGATGTAGGGAGCAGGTCTCCAGTACTCACGTTCGTACTTTGTGTGCCTTTGGCCTGGAAGGGAGGCTCAGCAAAGACCTCTGATCAGGGTCGAGGCAGACTTTGCTCATGTGATGCTCAGAGAACTTTAGAGCAGGACGAAAGCACGGGATTTATGTTCCTCCCCCCACTTCTTTGTTTTTTAAATTAAGAGAAAATGTAGGTGATAACACATGTAGATAGGTATAGACCCTGGTGCATGATTATATTTATTCCTTCATGAAGCATTTTTTGAGCACTTACTGTCAAACACTGTGCTGGAGATGAACAAGGCATAGCCCCTCCATTCAGGGAGGCTGAGATCCAGAGGAGACCAAACATATAAGCACATAATTATCATGCAATGAAACTGTCACGGAGGAGGTGTCTAGAGAACACTTCAGAAGAATGACAAGAAAGAAACTTTGCCCCAATTCTGTACGGTCTTGTTGAGAAAGAGAATCTTGCAGCCTTATTTCTGGTGGAGAAAGTACTCATTTGATAGAAAATTATTGGGCTTTTGCAAGTGATTTACTAAGAGGTGAATAATTTCTGGGAGTGCTTTGGCTGGCCATCTGTATGTCGTATACATAGTGTTCCATCACTAGTAAAAGCAAATTCATGGAATAGGAACTCACTGTGATAAAACCACAGAAATGAGCTGCCAATGGATAGTTAAAAGTTTCCACTTTGGGTAATATTTAGGAATAAAATAGACACATATCTCTACAGAACGGTTGGGGTGCTGAGGGTTGGACAGACGATTTTGAGATGTCTCTGATTTTTATCATTGCTTGTGACAAACCGTTTTCTCAGAGACAAAATACAGACTATTTCTTGAATTCATATAGTTGAGGATCTCTTAAGCATGAGCAAAAGTTAATGTTTATAGATAAAATTTCTCTCCAGTTTTATGTGATTCTTTCTAAATAAGTGGCCCTAGTCTGGGACTCACATACCAAACGCCCCAGAGAATGGAAATTCCAAAGCGCTCTGTTTGTGGTTTACATGCTGACACTTACCCTGGGAGCTCCTTGAAGACTTGTCTTCCTGCTGTTTATCCTCTCAGCTCCACCTCATTCTCTCATATTTCACCTTCTTGCTCTCCCACCTTGATCCTCTGGATGGGCATCGAGTCACTCCCCGGACCCCACAGCCCCAAGACATGTTCATTCTGGCACGGGTTCTGTGTCAGCCTGCCTTGGGAATGGCCCAGAACTTCCAACACAAAAGTTGCCCCCAACATGAGTGACAGGCCGTACAGACAGGCTCTGCTCACCCCGCTGGGTCAGACGGCTTCCAGTCTTGCCGGAACACCAGCTTCACTCGTGGGGAACCGACAGGTCAAGGCGGGATGAGGAAGTCACCTTTATTACAAGACTGTCTAGAGACTCTGGAGGTAGAATGGAGACAACCACTGTCATGAGTCTCGCACCGACTCGGTGGGCTTTGCTCACTGTGTTCTAACAACTAACCGGTGATTCGAAGTGAAAAACTGCCTCCAAACTGAGCAGCATCCTAGGTGAACACACACACACACACACACAGTTGATCTTTCTTATTTGCGGGTTTCATACTCGTGGATTCACCTACTTACTGAAGTTTACTTGCCACCCCTAAACTTTTGCAGTCATTCATGGACATGCACGGAACAGTGAAATATTTGAGTTCCTTGATGCACGTGTTCCCAGCTGAAGTCAAACAAGGTGATCCTCTGTCTTCTTGTTTCAGCTTTTCGTATTGTAAACAAGTGTCCTTTTTGTGATCTGCCTAGTGCACATTTGTTTCCGTTTGTATTCCATTTGCTTGTTGGTAATTTCAGTGTTTAAAATGGCTCCCAAGCACAGTGGCGAGATGGTGGCTAGTGGTCCTCAGTGCCATCTCAGGGGCTGTGGGGTGTCAGCGGGGAAAACAGGTACATTAGATAAGCTTCATTCAGGCATGAGTTATAGGGCCATCAGCTATGAGTCCAAGGTTAATGCATCAACAGTGTTTATTAAATAAGGTATCTTTAAACAGAAACATCACACAAGGTTACGCTCGGTGGACAGAAATGTGACTAGAGGCTCACAGGAATCTAACTTTGTATTTCCCGTTGGAGCAATGGGTCAGTATTAACTAATTCAGTGTTTGTGACAAATGTACAGAACATAACTGTAAGGACTAATGAGTATCAAGTGTGTATATATATGTATTTTTTAACTGCTATGTATTTGACGTGATATATTAGTTTTAGGTGTACAACATAGTAATTTGATGTTTTTATAGATTACTCTCCATACAAAGCTATTACAAAATATCGACTATATTTCCTATGTCGTACATTATACTCTTGGAGCTTATTTATTTTATACCTTGTAGACTGAACCTCTTAGGCTTCTCCCCGTGTCTTGCCCCTCCCTCCACTCCACTCCTCTCTGGTAAGTTTGTTTTCTGTATCTGTGAGTCAGTTTCCCTTTTGTTATATTTACTCATTTGTTTTATTTTTAAGAGTCCACATATAAATGTAAAACATACAGTATTTGTCTTTCTCTGTCTGATGCTTTTTATGTAAGTATTTTTCATTAGCTCCTAAAAGGAGTCACTTATAAATCTGCTCACTATCACTTTAAGCACAGCCTGGAGAAGAAAATTGTGAAATTTATGTGACCTTCTCTAATAGATGAAATAAATACAATTCTTTGTGAGGTAAAACAATTCTTTACAACTAGTTAGAACCTATTTACTGTATCAAAAATGGATTTTCTCTAACTCTTTGCAAAACGTTAAATTCTAAGGCCAGGAAACAAAGGCAGGCCACCTCCTCGTCAGCCCCTGGCACTTGTGGAGAACAGGACTAGCCCACTTACCACAGAGCTTTGTGGAACATTCATAATTCATAGAAGGGGGCCATCTGAAAGCATTTCCCAGAATTGTCACAAAATTCTGTCAGCTCCTGCATCGATGAAAAAATACAGTCTTGTGAATATAATTAAGGTGCATTGGAATCTGAGAAAACCATCAATAGCCACTCCACCTCTCTTCACGCTCTTGGAATGGAGTTTCTAGAAGAAAGTCAGTTCTGACAGATGATTTCATGGCATTTTACTCAGTGTGGGATGTATTTGAGAAGCAGAGTATCAAATTCTTGACCTTTGCTTTATTTTTCTTTCTTTATTATTGATTTAGAAGATTAGAAACATTCCAAAACCTTTTTCTAAATGTCTCCCCACCCGTGCAGCAAAAAGAATTCAGAAGGGATTTGACAGACACTGTAGAAGCATAAATCAGCTAAGGGGAGGATCCTTGCAAATTGCTCTCCCCTTTGTAATTTCATCTCGTTCGGGAATCAGGGACAGGTAGGTGGGTGTGCTAGGAGGTGTACATCAGGAACAGCAGTTCGTTTCTAGAGCAGTGAGGATCTTGTGTTATGAAACTCCCTTCTGAGAAAACTGTGCAGGTTTTTATTATGCATAAAATTCCTTCCCTGGTGGGTTTTTGCAGTTTACAGAAGATGTGTAAACTAAAATTAGAAAATGCTTAGATTTTAAATTTTATTGATTTCTTAGGATCAATGTTTAAAAAAAAGGGGGGGGGGATCCCACAATAAAATTTTTATTCCCATGGTGTATTAAGAGGAACATGTGAAGTAGATTTGTGAAATATACTCAGTTAGTCACTGATACCCAATGTATCTGATAGACCAAGGATGAAGGAATGAGGTCTAGGAGTTCCAAGGACTAATGAGTAATATTTGTGGTCACGTTTGCATAATCCTGTTGTTAATAGAGTCTGCTTTCTAAGTACAGATCTCTTGTGTTTCACCTCTGAGGTCTCCTGATAATGCAGAGGGTAAACATAATGATTTCAGACTATGCAATAATTATAATGATAATGAGTATATGCAGCCATTTTATGTCATGGCATTTCATCTTTATAACAGTCCTGTGGCCGTATCAGTAAACAAGTATTTATTCAGTGCTTTCTTTGAGCTCTTAATTAAAAAAAAATGTATTATAGTAAAGCATGCATAAGATAAGAATTACCACATTGGCCATTTTAAGTGTACATTTCAGCAGCTTCAAGCATATCCACAGTGTTGTGCAACCATCATCACTCTCCAGTTCCAGAATGTTTCCATCATCCCAAACAGAAAGTCAGTGGCCACTTGACAATAACTCTCCATTTGCCCCTCCCCCAGCCCCTGGTAACATTTGTCATACTTTCCGTCTCTATGAATTTGCCTACTCTAGGTACCCCATATAGGTGGCATCATATAATATTTGTCCTTTTGTGATTGGCTTATTTTGCTTAGCGTGATGTCTTCAGAGCTCATCCATGTTGTAATACGTATCAGAATTTCACTCCTTTTCAAGGATGAATGAATAATTAATTTTTTTTAGCACCTACTAATTTCCAAACCCTATTCTAGACCTGAAGTTCTTACTAGAAAATAAATGCTCGTGTTTACTTCTCCCCCGAGGTCTCCACACTCTGGCAGTTTTATCATTTTGTCCTGATTCCTAGCTTCCAGAATCCATCCCCATGTCTTTTCCTTTTTAAGTCCAAACTCCATACTTGAAACTCAAATTAATACTCTTTGCATCATGCTATGTATATGCAATTATTAATAATCTATGCTAATCACCACAAATTAGCCCACCTAGGGATGTTGTGAAATAGTATAATGGTGACATTCTTAAACCAGTACTTCCAAGAGGATGTTTGATGGCATGCCAAAGGAAGTGCCATGACACTGCATAACAGGACACGGCCACTTTTAATTTATACCCAAGTCAAGTAGTGAATTTTCCCACCCAGTGGAATAAATCAAACTCCTCTTTCTTCCCAGGATAAGAGAGAGCCCCAAAGCAAACCAGAAATCTTATTCCCATGGTTAATAAAGCAGGCAGCTGATGCTTCTCAGAGTGTACTGAAAGGGGCATCTCCATGGAATCCAAATAGAGACTGTATATTTGAAGGAATGCGTAAGAAGTCATTAAAGACTGAGGACTGGATACAAGGATGCAAGCATCCTAATACAGGATGTCTTGGAAAGCGCAAGGGCAGCGGCATAGTTGGGACAATGTAAGGATTGAAAAAAAAAATGGCCCAGTAGGACCAGAAGAGGATTCTCTTCACCTTAATATTCAAGTTTTCATATAAATTCCTAGTGTATAGGAACTAGAATTTGCTTTACAACTAGTGTAATATTCACAGGCTGTCATATTAATCTAGGCTTTTAAAAACTGTATAGCAGACTCACAGACATAGAATACAAACTTGTGGTTGCCAAGGGGGAGGGGGGTGGGGAGGGACAGACTGGGATTTCAAAATGTAGAATAGATAAACAAGATTACACTGTACAGCACAGGGAAATATAAACAAGATCTTATGGTAGCTCACAGCGAAAAGTATGTGACTATATATATGTTCATGTATAGCTGAAAACTTGTGCTCTACGCTGGAATTTGACACAACATTGTAAAATGACTATAATTCAATAAAACAATTTAAAAAAAACTGTATGGCAAATGTATTTTAATTCCATAGCGTTGGCTCTGTGATTCCCTATACCTGCTCGGCTGCATTCAGAGAGCCCAGTTCATCAGTTCCTCTAGGTCGGTGGTGGCTCTCCCACGTGAGTGTGTGCACCAGAATCCCCTGGGGGGCTGCTGACAATGGGACCCACCCCCAGAGTTTCTGATCTGCTAGGTCTGGAGTGGGGCTTGAGATCTGAATTGATGACACATTCCCAAGTGATGCTAGTGCTCTTGGAGTGTTAACCCTAATGTGGAGACCACGTTTTAAGAGCTCCTAGGTATCTCTAGATATATCTAGGTACTGAGATCAGTTGAGTTAAAGTTTAGTTGAAATTCTGATCAGCAGAGTGTTTTTTACATCTGCTCATCTTTTCTGTCTTCATTGTTACCATTGATCTCCAAGCCACCATCAAAAGCCTCCAAATTGGTCTCCAATTTCCTATCTTGCATCCTTCCAATTTCTCCTTCAGTAGCATAGATGGTTATGTTTTAAACCTAAATCAGACCTTCCAGCTCTTCTGCATAATGTTCTTAGACACGTTTCATGGCACTTACCCCGTTAATCCCAACCTCCTTGCCATGGCTCCCCAGGGCTGCTGTGAGCCAGCCCCTGCCCGTCGTCCATCTCCTGCCCCTCTCCCTCTCATTCACTAAACTCCAGTCACCCTGCCATCCCCTCAGCCCCTGCAAACACACCAGGATCTCTTCCCTCAGGACTTTTTAGCTCCCCACGCCCTTTGCTGCTATAACCTGTCCTGCCTGCTCCTGACCTGACGAGATCTTTCTCTTCTACCAGGTATCAGCTCACACATCCCTGCAGAGCCACCTTGTCTGATTATCCACACTTGGACGCAGTCCCTCCTTTTTATCCTCCTCCTACTTACACTCTGTTATTTTCCTTTGTAGCCCGCATTCCAGTTTGTAGCTGCCTTCTTACTTGTTCAGTTGCTCGTTTCCCACCATCAGGCTCTAGGTTGCTCAGGAGCGGGACCGCATGAGTGTGGTGCCTGAGAGACAGCAGGTGTCCTCCTGGTTGGATCAGAGGAGGCAGGAGCAGGCGAGCTCTTCCTGAGCACAGTGGTTATTTTCTGGGCTCAACAACAGCCTTTCCAGGAAAGAGCCTGTCCTCTTTCAACTAATGCTACTTGATACCTTTGCTCTGAGTCACAACTGTTCCGTCGTTGACTCTCCTGGAGCTTTTAGTGGCCTGCTTCACTGTGGGTAGTGACTAAACCGCAAGGCCTGGCTGGCCTCAGCTCTCCCCCACTACCCCCGTGCTACTTCAGAGTCTTCTGAGAGGGCTGCCCAAGGAGCTGAGGAAATGGAGAGATGCTTTGATTGAATAATTCCTCGGAGTGTGCCCAGGTCAAGGGATGAGATGGCCCTTGGGCAATCTACATGACATCAAAGACCACATTTCGAGATACTTAGTACTTAGTTTGAGGTAAATACTTAAAAGAGGGGAGCTGGAAACTGCTCAGTCGAGGGAAAGTGCTCAGCTAGTATAGTTCAGAATTTGAGAAGTTTGTCACAGGAAGAGCAGTAAATGAACTGCGGAGAAACCTATGGAGCGAGAAGCCACCATCCTGAAAAGCAATGAAGCTTTTGCTCTAATTTGTCCCACAGGGGAAAGACAACCTTCAGATAAAAGTTACAGGGAAGCAAATTTTGGGTCAACATGAGGAAGAATTTTCCAAAAAGTAGAGCTGTTGAAAAATGAATGGAATTACTGTGTGAGGGCGCAGACTCCTCTTGCCATTGGAAGTGTTCAGGCAGATGTGATGGGGAAGGTGGGAGGAAGGAGGGAGTTAACTTTTATTGTGAACTAGTCTCTTTACCTCTATAATTATATGGCAGAAACTTTATTTTCTTGGCAGCAGACTTTTCAAGCCCCTACCATTGTTTTAAGGGCGAAGCCCTGCTGGGTGGAGGTGGTGTTGAGACGCTCCCTGGAGGAGCAGTGGATGGTCCCTGTTCAGCCATTTTACAGCCTTTTTCTTTTTCTTCTTCGTCTCCTGAATTCCATCTGCAAGCTGAGGAGAGAGCTCTATATTTCAAGATAATGGAAGAAGGGCTGGGGAGATTTTTAGGGCAATTATTTTAGGGAAGAAAACAATGTGAGGTGAGGTAGTTGCCAGTGGAAAGAAATTTTGAGAGAAGAGCCAAGATGTTTAATGGGGGATTCAATGACATTTATGTTGTGGGGTCTCCAGTACAAAATCCCTTTTCCCCTATTCCCCTACGTAATCTTCTGCAGAACACACATTTCTTTGTTAGTGAACTGTGGCTTTAGCTGTGTTTTTTGGAAACCGATGAATGCTGATGTAGCCCGTATGTTCAGAGCAACCATGATGGCCTATGAAAAAACAGCCCCTGTCTATTACACATCTCAGTCCATCCTCATAGCAACTGTCTGGGTGCCGTGAGCATCACTGGTTTCCTTTACAGATGATGGGGTACAGGAAGGTAAGTCACTTTTTCTAGGTTACTAGAGGATTCATCTGATTTTGACCACACCAGAGGCAACTTAAAAGGAACTCTTATCTTGGATTTAAAGTTAGGCCAGATTATTTCCAATATCCTCTTTATCTTTTAAAATTTCTTAAAGCAGAAAAGAGCAAATGAGAGTCATCTCACTTCTCTGAAAGCACAAGAACAAAAAGTTGCAGTAATGATGCAAATAAAGTTGATGAGGTGGTTACTTCCTGGGGTACCGTCCACTGGGCTGGCTTCATGGCTGTGTGACCAGTGCAGTCACATGGCCTTGTGCTTGTTAAAAACCCACACTTGGTTTAATGCTCTCCAGTTGTCATCTTGAAATTAATCATTTTTGACTTTCAATAATTTTGGACAAGAAGCTCTACATTTTTTATTCGCATCGAGCCCTGCAAAAGAGGTAGCTGATCCTGGCTACAGTTACAGGGGTTTTAGGCACCTGGTCCTGAATACATTGTCCAGAGTCTGGTAGTGTTTTAGAAGCCATGGAACCTTGGTCTTGGAAAGGATCTCGGTGGGTTACCCAGTTCAGTGGATCTCACTGCTCTCTGTACGTCATGATCACCGAGGAACTTCTGAAAAGTATGTATAACCCAGAGATTCCAGATTTAATTGACCTGGAGTGGGGTATCTTATTTTTTAGAAGCTCTCCAGATAATTCTAAGAAGCCTTGACCTAATTCATTGGTACTTACTATTGTACAGTTGAGCCTAAGCTGTTACATTGTATTTATTCATTCACCAGATACCTGCTAAGTTTCCACCATGTGTAGAACATCAGAACACATTCTATAGGCGATACAAAAATAAATGAACCAGGCCATGGCCCGCAAGAATCCAACCATAATAATGGGCTTTCTGATTGGCTTGACCATCCAGTTCATCCTCCTGGTTTCCTGGGGGTGTCCTTGGCCTCCTTCCTCCTGCTTTCCGTAATGGGTCTTTAACATCTTTATACAACTTCCTCCCCATGGAGATCTGAAAGCTTTAAACAACATAACAGCATGTATATATTATTTTTTTCCCATGAAAATGTTTGGGCTCCCAATGTAATTCGTTTCCCCAGTTTAGGGCGGTACTACATTCCTCAAAGAACTGGCATATGCATTTACAAAGACCCATTGTTGGAAGAAACTTGTTTATTTTTTACAGCATGCAGTCCCAATGTCTATAGTCACGTTTTAGAGCAAAGCCCTAACATTCCATCTCCCACGAGGTGGGCTCTTTGCCACCTGGGCTGTAATTTGAATTTTAGATGCTTTGTACAGCCTCATTTTCCTTGGTCTGAAACCAGCAGAGCATGTACTCCAGTCATATAGACACTGTGTAGGTGTGGCCGAGCACCTGTTTTTAATCTCGAAAGGAGTGGTTTATTGTCAATATATTTGGGAGGATGAGGCATAAGGAATTCATTCCTAATGTTTCTCTTGCTTTGGGATTTTCTTGGCCATAGTGTCATGGAAGGTTCTCATTATGGCCAAAACCCAATGGCAAACCTGTTTAGGTATCCATCAGCGTCTGTCTTCCCAGCCCCAAGTTCACTGAAGCTCCCCACCCCAGTTCAGGAATGGGGACCATCCCTTCCTGAGGACCTCCTGCTTTACCCACAAGTCCCATGGTGGATGCTCACAGCTTCTTTATGAAGGATTAGTTAGAGCTCTAAAGAATATGAAAGGAGCAGTTTTGCTTTACCCTAGATCCATCCAAAGAAAGAATCTACAGTTTAAGACTTTTGAAAGAACAGTGTTCAGGGGAACACCCACTGTCCTCAGCCGCCTCCTTCTTTACACTCAGGAGCTGCTCTGAAGTCAGATGCTGCAACCCCTCGCCTGCAGAAGCTCCACTGCAGCGGACAGTAGGAGAAGGTCCGCTCCCTGCCCACCTTCCAGCCATGGTTGTTTGCCTCCGAGAGCTCCGTGCTGATTCCAGAAAGGAGGGCAGGGCTGCTTGTCCCATCAGTGGGAGTCAGGAGATATCCAGCTTTGAGGGGCCCGCAGCAAATACAGTGAACTCCTTTTTTTAAGAGAAAGAAGACAGAAGTATAAGTAGATGAAAAGGTGGATAAATGATTGACAAGCAAAGAATTCACAACTAATTATCAGAGCCTTGGAGCTCCAGCATTTTCTAAAGATCTTTTTAGGCAATTTACCTGAAATGCTTACATCAAAATGCTTTTTGATTGCAACCAGGCTTTTTCTAACCTCCTAGAACACGGCACAGCATCTCTCAGCAGCATCCAGTGCTCCTTGGCTTCAGGCTGGAGTATTCCAGTCCCGTCCTGGTCTTCTCATCTGCCAGAGCCAAGAGGCTGATTCACTCTGGCTGTTTTACAAGACAGTGCTCTTCACCAAAGTGACCATCTGCTGGGAACAACATAGTTGTCTCTCATATGAAAAAAGACTGTTGTTCCTCTTAACATAATTCTGATCTTACCACTTCTTAATTATAGTCCCAGTGTAATTGTGTTCCTTTCTGGTTCTGGCTTGGATCACAAGAGCGTGTAATCCCTTTAAGTGATTTCCATAGCTGCACAGATGGGGAAACCTCAACTCTTGGTTCTAAATTTTCCCCCTAAAAAGAAGGATGCTCCAGTTTTTCCTACCACATGTGGGCCCCAGACTGAAAGAAGTGTGTGTGAAGAGGCTGTGTCTGCAGAGGTTCTCTGTGTGGCCGGTGCACTTTGTGGACACTCTGGTAACACGCGCCAGCATGCACATCCCGAGTTGCCATCAGGGCACTCCACATCAAGAGTCCTGGGAGTAGATTCCAGGATGCAAAAATGGATGGGCATTGCTCTGTATTGAATGTGGAAGGTATTTATCCTGGACAGGTGAAGCTTGTACACACCCGATGGTGTGAAAGACACATTAAAATACTTTAGAATTGTTGCTGCCCTGTGATAAACCTGGAGCCGGTCCTCTTTAAATGAGGCAAGAGCATAGCAACCGGGATTCATTCCATGCCAAACGTCTTCGGAGCGTGAGTGATGGTGAGAAAGGCTATTAGGTTAACAAGAACATCAAATGGATAGAATAATCTCTTATTTCTCTCTCTCACTGGAGGCTCTGTTTGGAGTCTGCTTGAGTCGAATAATTACTTGGTGTTGCTCTGAATTGCGTCTCAACATGTCTTTTCACGTTAGCTTTGCCCTGCCTTCTTTCAGCTTTCACCAGCTTCTCCAGATTATTGCAGGGGGAAGGGGAAAAATCTGGTACGACTCACAGACTCTAGAAGCAATAGGAAAAGAAGGAGCAGGAGGTGGGGGTGAGTGGAGCTCTGAGGAAGGCCCAGGGCAAAGAGACTTAAAAGAGCTGTCGGATCCCAAAGCAGATGCTTCTAGGTGCTAGCCAGCATCTGGTAACAAATCCTCTCTCTCCGTGCTCTGTCCCGCCCCCACCTACTTTCCCACCACAGGCATCAAGTCACTGGTGCACTTCCTTGTCCTTTGTAGAGAAGTACGTTGCTTACCATGTGAAAATACAATACCTTCATCATTTTTTGGAAAACAAGGCAAAATATTAAAAGTAAACCGAGAAAGCTTGCTTCAGAGAGAAACATACAAGAATAAAACCAAAAAAGAGGATTGAGTTTGGGCTCCCTATAGAACCATCGTCACTGTGGACAAGGTGATGAGAGGCGAGGGAAGGCGGGGTTAAATTATAAGTATGTGTCATGGAGAGCCCTGTGTCCTTGTCACACGGCTGTCACAGGTAGCTACTGTTCTCCCAGTTTTATACACTGTACTGAGTTGGATAATACCTGCCCCTGCCACCACCAAATTCACACTTGCCTGATGTCTCAGAATGTGACTTTATTTGGAAATAGATCTTTGTGGATGAAGTCAAGTTACAATGAGGTCACACTGAATGAGTGTGGACCCAAATCCAGGGACTGGTGTCTTTCTAAGAAGAGGGGTATTTGGACACATACAGAGAGGAGAAAACCACGCCAAGGTAGAGACACAGGGGAGGCGGGCATGTGAGGATGGAGGCCGAGATCGCAGGGATGCGCCTCCAAGCCAGGGAGCAACATCAGAAGCCGGAGGTGTCATAAGGGTCCTCTTCTAGAGGCTTCAGAGAGAGCATGGCCCTGTGGACACCTTGGTTTCAGACGTCTGGCCTCCAGAACTGTGAGAGAACACATTTCTGTTGCTACGAGCTGCCCGGCTTGTGGTGATTTGTTTTGGCAGCCCCAGGAGAGCAGTACACAGATGCAAAATCCCTGGTGCTGAAGGTCGGGCTGGAGTGCCTGGCGTGGGGGCCACGGGGGGCCAGCGTGCAGGGACGCTGCGCACAGAGCCGCCCGGGGGCAGTCCTGCGAAGTGACTGGATCCGTAATTGACCCGCCTGGTTTTGTCCACTTGAACTGATCCCTAGAATTCCAGAGAGAGACCCGGAGTGGGAAGTGGGAGGACGGTCGTTAACTGCAGCAGCACAAGTCATGCACCGATTTATTTTCCGTCTCATGGTATCCTAGAAAGGATCTAGGGTTTCTTTCAAAGATGCAAACAATAGAGCAAGATCAAGTAAATTGAAAAATAAAAAAGATGAAATGGAGAGAAGGAAAACAGTGGTGGGAAGCTGCAGCAGTCAGTTACCCAACCCCACACCCTTCCTCTGTTTCCCCATCCCGTCCAGCTGAGAGGATGGACCCTCTTGGTGGGAGGGAGAAACTTCAAAATGAGATAATGCCAACTTTGATTTCTCTCTAATTTGTGTAAATTCAATGAAAATTTCAGGCTGTTGCTTCAAGTAGAAATGAGCTCTAATTATCCTTCTGATTTTCATATCATTTTTAATAAGTCAGCATTGCGATTCCAGTTGATCAACCAGAGAAAGAAATCTCACATGTTTCCGGGCCCTTTGCATCCTTTCAGATGTGCTTCTGAAATGTTTTCAAACCGGAGATGAAAGGAGAGGCTCTGGAACGGTCTAGCATGCTGTTGTCTGCAGTTTATCAAGCCGTGCACGCCGACTTCCTATCAGAGCAGAGACGGTGCTGGCAGACCGACCTGGGAGTTACAGTTTCATTTGATACTTAGCTTTTTCTGGGTTTATTGGTCATCTTTGGCCGCCTATAAAAAATTTTATCCTGCTCTGTCTAAGAGAACAACCATATGAATAAATATGGAAATACCTTTGCAGGAGGCTCAACTCTGGAATAATTCAGTATTGCTCTGCGTGGCAGTTCTCCTGCTGAATAAACCCCAAACCATCATCCGGGGACCAAGTCTGTAAATTACCTTGGGGTGAGCTGTGCTGTACAGATAGGAATCTCTAATCGCGTTTCACATAATACATACAAGTCTGCTTTTTAAAATTTTTTTTATTTTTATTTTTTTAAGGGCATCGTATTCACATGGCTCTCTATGTTCTCGGAAGGAAATGAGCTCTTTATTTGGAGAATATTTTAGAGACGAGGGTCAAGGCAAATATTCTGTTCCTAGCTGAGTGCTTGTTGCTCGTACAGTTGTACTTTGACAGCGAAGAACAATACAGTAGATGATTTTTTTTTAAGGCAGCCTTTTAGGTTTAAAGCTAAAACCTCTCCCTCCAACGGGGAAATGCGCCCCTTAAGGTTATTTCGTCTGCTTCTTGCTGGTGTTCAGCCACGGCCCGGGCTTTTCACTGGGGGATTACTCTTAATGAAAGATTAACTGTCGTCTTCTAGAAGAGATAGCACACAAAAGGCACAAAAGGAGACGTCACCGGTGGCGTGACCCGACCCGGGACATCGCGCTGGGAGAGGCAGCTCCTGTAGATGGCAGTGTCGCGCTGCGGCCAGCCGTCCTGCCGGCTGTTCCCGGGTGCGGAGGGCAAGGAAAAGCTGCCGCGGGAGCAGGCGTGCCCTCCAGCCAGCAATTTAACTAAGTTGCTGGTTCGCTACTCAATTTCGTAGTTTGCCCTCTAAATGAATCTTTTCTGAACGGAGCAAAAGTACAAACCGTTCCTTCATACACCCTGGACTGTCCTTTTGGGGAAGTGAGTTATGATTTTTTTTAATGCCTTCAATGTTTTTGAATTTCAGAGTTTTTCTGAGCAGGAGATGGGACTTAAACATTCCTCTTCTTGAATTGTGAAAGCAATTAGTTAGCTGTGGAGCGCTCTCTAAGAAATAATGAAAAGCCCCTAAACTGAGACTGCCATAAACTACATTCATCATGCAGGGCAACACAGCGCACTCCAAAATAACGATCTTTCTGCGGAAACCTCCAGACCAGATTGCCATGATTCCTTTTCTCTTGTTCTGATTGTTTACCATTCTTCATTTTTTCTTTAAGCCTTTTATTAAAAAATTGTTCTCCACTGTGCTCGGAGGACCTGGATGACTGGGAATTGAAATGCAATCTATCAGTCACAGGTTTAAGGTAATGCATAATGAAGTGAAGGTAAGATGTCAGTTATTTTCTTAATTGTTTTGACCTTTAAAGCTAGATCAGGGTTCTAGTCTTCTGCAGAGTGAGTGATGGTAGTTCTGAATGAATTTGTGGAATCGTGCTAAGTTTTCCTCTCTCCCCTCCCCAAACATTCCTTGTTCCTTCAGCAAGTAGCTGTGTATAATATCACACATTCATGGTATATTTGCTCCAATAACAAAGTGAGTGAATTGGAATCTATGTAGTAACTGAGAAGGGCTTTCGTCCTATAGCGCTCACCATAGATCCACAAAAATGTGTGTATGTCAAGAAATGGCAGGTTTAGGTATGAATGACGCATAGGAATCTGCTGTTGATGTAATCAGTATGGAAATTTTATCGGCAGGATCCTGTACATAATAGGCGAACAATACCTTCTGTTAAATAAATTGAAAGGTTAAATGGGAGTGAAAATGAAGAAAAGGTGATGAATAAACTAGAGAAAGAAGAGACACTGACTAGTTATCTAAAAGCCCAGGAAAACCTTACAGGCTTGAGAGAAACGGGAATTCAAAGCTCAGGAGGTCAAAGCAGGCGGCAAGGAGGCTCTGCCGGATGTGAACCGGGCTAAAGCTGAGTTCAAAGACCCTGGAAGGATGGAGGAAGGGCATATGTCAATGTGCGGCCGAGGAGGTCAGCAAAAGGCTGACCGTGCAACCTCGAGTGGTAGAAGAAAGATTAAGGAATCTGGAAATTTGGAGAGACCATCAGCAGGAGGCAAAAGCACAGCTGACAAAGGGGACGCAGAGGAGGGGAAGGCAGAGGGATGGGAGGGTGGCGACCAGCTGGGTGCATAGCAGTGCTGGTAGCCGGGCTCTCATGGCAGAGTCAGGGCTTCATTTTCAAGACTTCAGATGGGGGTGCGTTGGTGTGGAGAAGAGCCCATAAGAAGGCTTTCTTTATTTCATGATAGGGAAAACAAAAACAAAAACAAAACAAAACAAATGAAAAACCCAACCTACCCTCCGTTGCTCCCTGACTAAGGTAAATGATACCTGCTGTGCACCAAAGGCCTGATTAAATTGGCGCTGGTCTGGAGTTACTGAACAAGGGGAAGCTCATCTGAAATTGCCAGGGCCTCCCCTAAACCGTGGTGCAAGATTGCATTAATTGTCTTTGTTGGACACGGATGATGAAAACATGACCCCGGTAGAAAGCAAGAACCTCTGCTCAGTAGTAACCACAAGGCAATTGGATGTAGCCAGTTTAATGCTGCCATTTAGAAGGGGGAGAACTTCGATGCCAAGACAGTTTGATACAGCTTTGCTTTTCGGATACTCATTAACATTTAAAAGTGTAAACTCCTCAACAGTGGGATCCACGACGTTCTCACCCCTGTTGACCACCTCGCTCAGTATTTACCTGAGACTCAGACACAAGGTGCAGCTTCAGATTGGAATCAGGCCCAGGCGCTGGGTGAGGCCCGGTGTGGGGTGAGAGGTGGGGCGAGGAGGGGAGAGGGGGAGAAGGAGCTGGCTGAGGCTCAGGGCTGGGGCAAGTGTGGGAAGTGTTGATTGCATTCACAGATGGGGGTGTGTTGAAATGGTTGACGCAAAAAGACCATGTCCAAGTGCCCTGCTTTGATTCTGGAGATACTAGCTTGACCACAGGGAGAGAAAGGAATCCAGGTTATTCCAGGTCATTTTAAATCTGAATTCAAACTAGCTTTCTTGACTGATAACTGAAGTTTGCATTGCTTTAACATTCTGTGTGACAGGAGTTGTTCATCCCTCTTTCCCTCCTTCCTTGCTTCTTTCTTTTCTACTTTTTCATTCACCCCTCCCTCTCTGTTTCCCCTCTCTCCTTCTCTTCCTCTCTCTTCCTTCATCCTTTCCTTCTTTTCCTTATCCCTCCCCTTCTTCCTTCATTCCTTCTTTCCTTCCCTGAGTCTTTTCCTCCTTATTTCCTTCTTCCTCCCCTTTCTCTCATTTTTCCTTTTTTCTTTCTTTTCCTCCTTATTTTCTCTATTCCCCCCCTTTTCCCCTCCCCTATTCCCTCCCTTTTCCTTTCTTTTTTCCTTCCATTCAACATTTATTAATCATATGGGCTATCTCCTTCGTTAAGCCCCCAAGAAAAATTTACATCCTTGGAGAAATGCCAAAAAGGGAAGACATTTTTTAAATGGGTCAAAATGTTGTTTTCCAACCCACTGCACCCTGTTTACTCCACACATTTAAGAAAGGTCTTTTAAAAGATGACCATCATTTAGTGTCTCCACAAAATTTTCCCCACTTATACTAATGGGACAGATCTATTTGTATTTAGAATTCTAATCACACAAAGGAACTAAAGGTATTTTCCTGTGGTCTCTCTCCTGTGTATTCCCAAGATCTCAGCTGAGAAGAGAAAGACTAAAAATAGTAAGAAGTCACAAGATAGAGAAGCCATCCTTGAGGAATCTTTGTGCTTAACCTGGTGGTTTAATGTAAGATGATTGGCTTTTAGGGTACGGACTTGCCCAAAACTTAAATAAAAAAGTTAATTCCACTGCATTTCTGGAATGTATCCACCACGTAACCTGAAAATCACATGGCTCAAATAGTATAGTTAATATTCAGGCATTTCATGGCTGTTCCAGTATTTATAGAGTTGTATGATTAGTTCTCACTTTTAAATTTGGTAGTCCTTCTGTCAAGTTCGCCAAAATCCCAGTCGCCTGGTTTATTTTTTGGTGAAGACCTGGTATGAGGGGCAGCATTTCTGTTCCGTCACCTCACTAAGCCAACCGAACCCCCTTCACATCCTGTCTGTGGGTCAACAGCGATGACCGCCATTCAGATCGTAGTACGTGCAGCCCGTTCACATCCATGAATTCACTTAACACCTAAAGCAGCCCTGTGAGGTAGGCGTTATTACAGATACTTCTGCAGGTGATGTAACTGACCCAAGCTCACGTGAGTAAACAGAGGTGCTGGGCCTTGCCCACAGATCTGTTCCAGGTCAAGGAGGTTTTTCCAAATGGAATTCTTGTCCCTCACCAGCTTGATTTTTGTCGACTCCAGGATGAACGTTGCTGTGTCATGTAAGTTCATTAAATGCACTATAAACGCATCCCTGGGTTTGTCTCCTCGCCTCGCATCCTGGTTCTGGGCCCGTCTTAGGAGCCATAGTGCACCAGGAGCCTCAGACTTCCTGCCTACTCCTTGAGCCCAAACCATGGCAGTCATTCTGAGTTCCAGCCTCTAAACTCCAGCAGCACTTCACTAGCTGCCTTAAAACCTGAAGACTATCTTAAGGTCTGCCTAGTCATTATTTTTGTTGTTTTATATAATGATTATTATCATCCATACATTCTTAAGGTGATCCATAGGAATGGAAACTAAACCTGAGAAGTCAGCACTGTATTTGGGAGGCAAGGGTCAAAAATATGGGGACGAGATGCTGAAATGTTCTGACTTCTCCTCCTAGTGCCTAATTCAGTATTTCTAAGTAATCACTTTCGGTGGTTACACAAAACCGTATAAGACTTACTCAGTTTAACTGCCTGCCGTTAAGAAGATTCCATAAATACGGAGCTGAGACCTAGACCAAGGAACTGTTTTAGCTACATTCACAGCACACTAATTAACCGATTTGCCTGGCAAAAGCTTCTTATACTAAGACATAATCATAAAATAGCTCTTAAGAAGAATTTAATGAAAAGTTTTGTCTGGAGGCTTTGGTAACAGGGATACACGTATCCATTAAGGATCAGTTTATTTCTGAATATAATAAGGAATGAATATTAAAATTAATTTCTCTCTAAAGTGACATATTTTATATCTTTAGACACCATCATCAAGGAAATTTTGCTGTGTGGTCCCAATCATGTTGCTCATTTATTAAACATCTGCCCTTACCAGGTGCAGGGCTCTGAGCTCTGCCATGGAAATATGAAGACAAAGCCAGGATGTTTCTCCCTTCTAGGATTTCAGAGTCTAATTGGGAGGAGATGAATTATTAGGAAATAAACAACTATGTACTCTTCATTCATTAATATGTGACTCAGAAGATTTTGATGGGCCGCTTCACAGTAATCTTCATGTAGGAGGACCGTTCTCCGTGGATCTCTCTGTATGTCTTGTTACCAGAGGCGTTGGCAGCCTTTTATTCTAGATTATCCTTTCAAAGATGTCTGTACAAAGAACAGCCTTGAAACATAGGAAACGTATTTCTCTGTGGAGCAGAGAGATTTGTTTACTTTCTTGCATAATAAAGATAAGGTGCTGTTCTGGGGCAAAAGTGAGGTATGTCTGTGGGTAGCACATTGTAGATTTGAGATCCCTAAGCCTGGGACCCCTCAGCGATGATGCAAACTCACTGCTTGCTCAGTGTCCCCCAAGGCTGTTCCACGTTGTCTCCACGGGACATGGGCATGGGAGGGAGAGGGGTTACCGCCGTGAACACAGAGCCCTTGCTTCTTGCTGTGCTGTGAGTCCTTTGTCTCTGACCCAGGAGTCTCATGTCTTCTGTCAGCATCTATGAAAATGTGGCTGGGTAACTCGTTACCTTGCAAATGGGGTGAGGGGAAGTCTCAGACTTTTTCACAGTTCAGGACACTTCAGTCCCTGAATTTGGAATGCATTTGAACACTGTAGTTTTTCAAAAGAGAACCTGGAGAACTATACCTTCCAGTCTTCCACTTATCCTTCATTTTTGGTCTTGAGTGATGGTGTCTTCATCTATGTTACTACAAACGGAAAGTCTGGGCTGCTGAACTTAGCCAAACGGCCTCTGTGCCCTTTTCCTGAAGAGCTAGGCAGTAAAACAAACATTTGGAGAGGGAAATTGAATCACATTATAATGAAATAACTGCAGTGTTCTCATTTGCTAATGTTCTCATTCATTTGTAATTTAGTCTACAGTTCCACGAGAGAAATTCTACTCTGATGTAGATGATGACAAATTAAATAAATAAAATATGTGTTTGTTAAAACAAACCAGCAAACAAAACAGCAAAGTGTCGCTTTCGTGCTACTATTAATGCATAATTGAGGAAAATAAAATTGACTTCTTAAAAGTAACAGTAATAGTCTCATACTGGGTTCCAGATATCAATGGTCAGTGACCTCTGAGCTTTAATTCTTGTCCTTTTTTTTTTTTAATTGAAGTACAGTCAGTTACAATGTATCAATTTCTGGTGTACAGCACAATGTTTCAGTCATGCATATACATACATATATTCTTTTTCATATTCTTTGTCATTGAAGGTCGTTATAAGATATTGAACACAGTTCCCTGTGCTATACAAAAGAAACCTTTTAAAAAATCTATTCTTTTATATACAGTGGCTAACATTTATAAATCTCAGACTCCCAAATTTATACTGTAACTTCTTTATGCAGTCTTCTGTTGATGAACATTTAGGTTGTTTCCATGTCTTGGCTATTGTAAATAGTGCTGCTGTGAACATTGGGGTGCATATATCTTTTTGCGTTAGAGTTCCCTCCAGATATATACCCAGAAGTGGGATTGCTGGATCATATGGTTAATCTATTTTTAGTTTTTTTAGGAATCTTCATACTGTTTTCCACAATGGCTGCACCAAATTACATTCCCACCAACAGTGTAGGAGGGTTCCCTTTTCGCCACACCCTCTCCAGCATTTATCGTTTATGGACTTTGACTGATGGCCATTCTGAGGTGATACCTCGCTGTAGTTTTGATTTGCATTTCTCTGATAATTAGTGATATTGAGCAATTTTTCATATGCTTATTGGCCATTTGTATGTCTTCACTGGAGAATTGCTTGTTTAGGTCCTCTGCCCATTTTTGAATTGGGTTGTTTGTTTTTTTCTTATTAAGTCATATGAGCTGCTTATATATTCTAAAAATTAAGCCTTGTCAGTCACATCATTTGCAGATCTTTTCTCCCATTCTGTAGGTTGTCATTTTGCTTATGGTTTCCTTTGCTGTGCAAAAGCTTATAAGTTTAATTAGCTTCCATTTGTTTATTTTTGCTCTTATTTCTATTGCCTGGGTAGACTGCACTAGGAGAACATTGCTAAGATTTATGTCAGAGAATGTTTTGCCTGTGTTTTCTTCTGGGAGATTTATCATGTCTTGTCTTATATTTAAGTCTTTAAGCCATCTTGAGTTTATTTTTGTGTGTGGTGTAAGGGAGTGTCCTAGATTTATTGATTTACATGCTGCTGTCCAGTTTTCCCAACACCATTTGCTGAAGAGACTGTCTTTTCTCCACGATTGTAAATTCTTGCCTCCATTTTTGAAGATTAATCGACCATAGGTCTTGCGGGTTTATTTCTGGGCTCTCTAGTCTGTTCCATTTATCCATATGTCTGTTTTTATGCCAATACCATGCTGTTTTGATTACAGTTGCTCTGTAGTACTGTCTGAAGTCTGGGAGGGTTATTCCTCCAGCTTCGTTCTTTTTCTTCAATATTACTTTGGTAATTCTGAGTCTTTTGTGATTCCATGTAAATTTTAGGATCATTTGTTCTCGTTCTGTGAAAAATGTCCTGGGTAATTTGATAGGGATCGCATTAAATCCCTAGATTGCCTTGGGCAGTATGGCCATTTTAATGATTCTGATTCTTCCAATCCAAGAGCACGGGATATCTTTGCATTTCTTTAAGTCATCTTTAATTTCCTTAATCAGTGTTTTGTAGTTCTCCATGTTTCAGTCTTTCACCCCCTTGGTCAGATTTATTCCTAAGTTTTTTATTGTTTTGGATGTGATTTTAAAAGGGACTGTTTCTTTACTTTTCCTGCTAATTCATTGTTGGTGTAAAGAAATGCAACTGAGTTTTTGTACTGTTCATCTTGTATCCTGCTAGCTTGCTGAATTCTTTTATCAGCTCTAGTAGTTTTTGTGTGGAGCTTTTAGGGTTTTCTATATATAGGATCACATCATCTGCATATAGTGACACTTGTACCTCTTCTCTTCCAGTTTGGATTCCTTTGAGCTTTAGTTCTTAACTTGCAAGTCACAAGGAATGTTGGTCCTTCTGTTTTTTTTTTTTTTTTTTTACCTGTTTGTTTTTAGCTAACACTGGATGATATGTAAAGTTTCAGTTATCTTGGTGTAGAACACAGGGGAAGATAATAGAGAACATTGCATTTTAACAAAAATTACAGCATTTCTAGGTATTTTAATGAAAAACTGGGGCTCAAGCCAGTGCTTAGAAAAGGCAGGCTGACTAGGACAGGCCGATAAGACCAGTTATAACCTTTACTTGATACAGCAGTCAAAGCAAGACGAGGCATGAGACTTAGTAAACCAGATGAGCGGGGAGAGGAGATGAGGAAGTAAGGCTGAAAGCACAGGGCGCAGACACTCACTGCTAACTGAGGCATGTTCCATGGAGAGAACTAGAGATGGCAGGATCCAAACCTCTGTGTTTTCAGCACTGCTGATATTGTGGTTTTACTGAAGAAGATCTATAGTCGGCTTAGCTGGGGATTTGGCCCCGCCCCTTCTCTAGTTCCCATCATGGGGATCTTGCTTCTAAACACAGTGAACTGGAGTAGATGAAGTGAGAGCCTCCATGATTCCATTTGTGCATCTATTTCAAGACCTTTACCGGGAGCAGGACAAAGGGCTCTCTTGGCTCCCTTCCCTAGGGCCACACCTTCGTCTTGACTGGAGTTTTATCATCCTTGGGTTGGTCCAGAAGCTGAATCCAAGACAAAGAAGATTCTCATTTCAGGCTACAGAGGAGCAGCCTGGACTCACCCATTCGAAGCTTCCTTTCCTGCCCTTTGAAGTCTAGAACTGGAGGAATTGAAAGGCGAATGCTTTTCCTTGTCCTCCCGGAGAACCTGCCTCACTGGTTCTTATCCCACCAGCTCTAAGGGAAGAGATACGATAGAGAGAAATCATGCAAAGCAAACCGAAAGGAAGCAGCAAGAATCCAAGACAGAGAAAGGTGGAGAGAGAAGAATCTCAAAAGAGGTAAAAATACTTGCTCTTTTCACCGAAAAACTCCCCTTAAGCCACTAAGTGCCCTTGACCTCTACCAAACATTCAGCCCTTTGTGTACCGTGTCTGAGTCTTGAGCTCCTCCTAAAGGAAACCACTTAATCCAGTGACTTACCTGAGAGGTGGTTGTTCCCCTTGAAGGAGACATCTCGTCACAGTCTGAGAGGTCTTGCCCGTTCCTTTGAGAACCCACTGTTCCAATCCATCATTCCATTTCGGCCAAGGAAGGGAGCAATTTCTGTTCCCAAATAATTTCATAAATATCTTTTGCTTATTTTCAACAGAAACCCCCAAAAGGCATCAGGATATTATTTTAATTCAGTTTACACGGCTACAAGATGCCACCTTTGTTACATAACCTGTCAAACTCCCAGTTCCCTGTGCTCCACTACGAAGTCAGTCCTCTGTTGTCATGAAGAGATGAAAGCCCCTCTCCCCACCAATGGACCTCTTCTTCCTGTTACCCTCAAGAAATGAGTCACTCAGGGTACATACAAAACAATTTTCTCTTTCATTTTCTTTTCTTATTATTCTTGATGCAGGATAACGGATGTGGGGTGTGAGGAGGGCCGAGTCCCAGGTCTTGGTTGAGCCCCTGGGATGTGCCCCACCAGGTGTGGGTCCTTGGCTTTGTGCAGGAAAGAATTCAAATGCAAGCCAACGTTGAGTAAGGGTAGATTTATTTAGAGAGATGCATACTGCATGGAGTGTAAGGCAAGAGAAAGGCCAGGAGAGAGCTGTGGGAATTGCGTGCTCAGATTAAACTAAAAGTAGGTACACATTCCATACACAGAGTGCGGGCCGTCTCCAAAGAGGAGGGAGCGACAAAGGGCCACTAGGCATGGTGTTGTCGGTTTTTATGGGCTCAGTAGCTTCACACGCCTGCAGGTGGCATCATTCCAACTGCCCTGAGGAAGGGGCTGGGATTCCCAGGAATTGGGCCACGGCCCATTCTTTGGCCTTTTGCCTTGGGGCTGTCGTGGCGCCTGCAGGCATGTTATTTATCGAGCAGTTACAATGAACAAATAATGAAGCTCAGAGTCTACTAGAAGTCAAACCTCTTAATCGTTAAGGCCAAGTAGGAGGTGAATCTTCCACCATTTTGGTGTTAAACTGCTGTCATTCCTTGAGTGGCTGTGCCCTGCCCCCTTCCCTCCTGTCTCATTCTTACCAGCCAAAGGGTCTTCCTTCAGCAACCTGGTTAGAATCTGTCTCACCTTTGGCAGTCTCTGCTTGGGGCATCCATGAGAGCCTCTGTAGTTCCTTCTAAATCTCCAGACGTGCATTAATTTTCCTCTTTCATATGTTCCACTCCTCCAAACTTCCACAGGGTTAACAGGATACATGCAGAATACATCAATGCGAGGCCCACATCCGCACCATCTGAGAAATTTTAAGTACATTTCTTTCAAACATGTGACCAGCCAACAGTTTCTAATATAAACATTAATTCCCATAAACCATAGCATTTCCCAAGCACAGTTAGTTTTTTCCAAGATCCCATACAAATTACTTTCTAGCCTGTGGTTCTCAACCCTGGCCACACATTAAAATTATTCAAGGAGTTTCTTAAAAGTATTACTTCCCAGACCCTAAAATATCTAGGGGGTGGGGACCCAGGTATTGACCATGTTTTGAAAGGGTTGAAAAATCACTGATGGAAAGACAATCTGAATTTTTTTCCGGCTGTAAATGATAACACAGATTAAATTACCTAGAGGGAGGGGATAGACTGACAAAGGAAAGAGAAGCAGCAGAGGACTCATGATTTCAACTCCTACAGGGTCTCATGAACCCCTGCCAGTTACCCAGAATCCACCTCCTGCAACCTTAGAAATTAAAACTTATTTTGGCACAACTTTCCTGAGAAGAAGTTCATTGTGCATTAAGCTTTTCATATTCCAGAAGGAAAAATGAACCTTCAGGAGCCCCATGTGCCTCGTTGAGTACAGGGAAGGCCAAGTCTGTGTAAGCAGTGAGGTCCCAGCATCTCTCTCCTTACCACATTCTCTCGCAGAGGAGGAGGAAGTAAAAGAAAAAGCGGAACCAAATGAGGTGGGATCAATAGTAAATGAAATGTGCGCAGGGGGGGATCTCTGTCAGGGGGACAAAATATTAAAGTTCTTCCTTCCTTAACAGTTTGCATGTCAGTTAAAATGGTTTCCATGCTTAATGCAAACTGCCATATGCTCCTCTGCATCAAAATGAATATGCACCCCGTACAAAGATGCTCACCGTGGAACCTCCCGCCTCCCCAGGGGCAGCGGCAGTAGCATCAGCTCCTTGATGCTGGTTCAGAGGCGGGGCCCTGTGCTCTTTCTTACCCACAAAGGAGTACACTGGCGGGGTTCGCTTCCCTGATGCGCTAGGACCAGAAACAGATGTGGCCTTTCTCAGAATGTCCCAGGTCCTCTGTGCCAGGGCCACATCTGTCACAGTTTACACATGGATTCCAGGTGTCTTCCTGTGCACTTGTCAACATAAACTTTTCAGCTGGAAACTTCTTAGGCTTGCAGAAAAGCTGAGGTATAACCATCATTTCTCACCCTTTCCTTTCAAAAGAAACGGCTCACCAGCTGCAAAAATTCACTCCTGCACAACTGTGAGCCCATAATAGACTGGATTGGTTGGCTAGATTGATCTGCTGACAGAATATAATTGAGGGAAACATTGATTCATTGATCGGTTACGAGCTTGCAAGGCTGTCTGTGGCAGTGAAGATTATGTGGTATGCAGACTAGCCTTTAATTATTTTTATTTAGGGGCCCGTCACCTGAAGTGACCGGGCAGTATCCTCGCTGATCTGCGGCACAGAAAGAAATGGCTGACAGTACGTGCTGCAGACTTCGAAATGGCTTGAAATGTTTATTCGAGAAGCTTAGAATGGATCTTTGCCCAGTAAGGCCTTGACTTGTGTACAATGCGAGTGATAATTACTTGTGTTTGGATGAAGCTCTGCAGTTTCCAAATGACTTTCTCACGCATTGTCCCATCTGAACCTCACAACAGACCTGAGCGGTAGGCTGGGCAGCTATTCTCATTCGCCTATTCCAGGCAAAGAAATTAGGGCTGAGAGACTTTCTTTTCCCCCAAGTCATCTGCCCTCTTTTACTCTGCAGCATATAGAGAGCGAAGGAGAGCTGGGAATTATTTAGTGAATTCCGGCTGGTCGGAATCTTTAAGGCATTAATCATCATACCGAAGAATGTCATATTTATCAACACGATTTCTTGGTATGAAATGTGGTGAAAGAGAAGCTGTCACTATAATGTGAAGTATATGACATGGATTTGAGTCTGCTAAAAGGTCTTACCTCATCTGATTTGATTACTAAGTACAGAAAAGGCACAAGATAAAACCTATTAACCAGAGTTATTAAAGATTTTCCCACTGTATTTACAAAACCCAGGGAACAAAGACATCGCTGCTAACATAGAACCAGTGCAAAACTGATGTGGATTTTTGCCATTCAGGGAAGCAGAGACTGAGTATAGAAATTAATATTGAACGACTCGTGTGCTATATGATCAAAGAAGAATTCCTGAGTATTTTCCATGTGCCCAGAAGTACGCTGAGTGCTGTGGGGCTTTTAAAACAAGTTCCCCGGCCACAGAGGTCACCGAGTTGGGTGTTTACTGTCGATTAATTTATGCAGATCCCATTTCTTAAAGAGCAGTGAAGAGTTGGAAGCATATGGAAAAAATAACAGCTCTGGTAATATTGAAGCTGATATAAAGACTGTTCTTTCCTGCCCTGTTTTCCTGGGCTCATCTGTCAGAGCATCATAACCTGCACAAAAGCTGTGTCAGTAGGAATCTGTACTAAGAAAGCAATATTTTCATCCCTTTTAAAAAGGTGGGTCTGCAAACCAAAGTGACAGCTGATACCCATTCAATGAAAGGTCAGGCAATGAGCACGCAGCTGGATTTGTTTAGCGCTTACCTTATCTTTCTCCGATAAACAGAAACCTGTTGGCCTTAAGTCGCAGGACCTGAGGGTCTTCACCTTTTACTCAACTGCAGTCAGAGTTGAAGATGATTGTAATGATTTTTTTCCTTCGTGCCCTTCCCACTGAAATGGCTGCATAGTTTTCAAAGACAAGCCCAATTTTCCAAGAGAAGGAGTTTCCTTTTCGTTAGAAAAATATGTAGTTTTGCTTTTTATAGAAATTGAAGAAGATTAATAACAGGGGTGGTTCACAGATAAGAATGACTGCCTTTGAAAGGGAAAGAGACAAAAGAAGCCGCGGTAGGGAAGGGGGGCTTGACATGACTGTGACATCCAGGCTGTCCAAGGAATCAACATAGCTAGAAGTGTAATTACAGTTTTGATTCCCCCGGGAATAATGAAGGGATTAGTGGTCCCAGGGAGGACAAAGAGACAGTGTCGATTGAGTAATAAAACTCTTTCTTCAATACCAACAGACGTTGACAAATAGCTCCCACAACAGATAAGATTTTGCTGTGAATCCTAGCATCCTCGGCCCCAGTACCTCCTCTCCATGCCCCATTCACCTTCAGATATTGGTGAGGTTCCTGCTCGTCTTTCCCACCCCCTGGGTTCTTCCATCTTTCCTCTGGGTATTTACGGTGCTTCCCGGGTTTTGCTTCTGTCTCCATTTGTCCTGAAGGAGGCTTGGAACTGTGCACTTGCAGACGGTCCGCGAGCAGTGCCTCAGTGCCATGGTGCAGTTGGGTGCTTGAGAGTGTGGCTGGGGGGACCTGGGTGGAGGCATGGAGGAAGCGAAAGGCTGCCAGGACAGCAGAGCGTGGTTCCTGGTTCACCCATCTGGTAGGAATTTCCAGGTAGATCTGATGAGAGCTCTCAGCACAGACCTGAAATTCAGTGTTGAGAGCCAGTGGAAAGGTTGGTTCTCCCAGTAATGGCTGAATAGCTTTTATTAAACTAACTCTTCTGCTAACAACTGTTGTCGACTCTCTCTTAGATTTGTATCTCCAAAGGCAAGAACTTGAGAGGATCCAACCTTGAAAGAGGGAGACCACTACGTCAGATGAGGTCCCCCCATACATGAGGCTCTTCGCCTGAAGCCACCTCTTCCTCCCTGTCTGTATGAGGCCTGTGGGAAAGTCACATCATACTGACCTGGGGAATTAGAAGGAGAAGTTTGGGATGCTAAGGTGGCTGAAAACTGAGCCAGAATATCCCCGAAAGGAAGGAACCTAACAGTCTTACCCTATTAGGTTCAGAACTTTCTATAAATCCCACAATATTCAAGACAAGGCAGAATGAGCATGAGAGAGCAAGAAAAAATGGGACAGAATAGAGTTCAGAAATAGGCCCACCTATACATGGTCAGTTGATTGTCTACCAAGGAGCAAATTAATTTAATGAAGAGAAGATCTTTTTTTCAATAAGTGTGTTGGAACAACTGGATAAACATATGAAAAAAACAAACCTTGGTCTCTGCTTCATATTCTACACAGATGAACTGCAGATCTAAATATGACTTCTAAAACTATAAAGCTTCTAGAAGAAAGCATATGAAAATATCTTTGTGACCTAGGAATAGGCAAAGATAATTTATCAATGTGGACTCATGGATTTTTATCTTGCTCAATGATTTATAATTTATTAAACGAGTATTCAATTTGATGCTCAATTATCAGATATGACCAGAGGGAGCCCCTCAAACTGAATCCTGTGTCCTTCTGATATGTCCCCATTATTTTCTGAGCACATCTGCATTTTCTGACACAGAACAATTTCCAGACTTATTTTGTTCTTTCCTTCCCCGAGCTCTAGAATCAGCTATTTCTCTCAAGGACCTCTGGCTCCTTTTTTTTTTTTTTTTTTTTTTTAAAAAAAAAAAAAAACATTGGAAATGGTACAGATCTAGGCCTTTACTTTGCCCAGATAAACAGATGTATTTGGTTTCGTAGTTGGTGGGACAATGGATACCAGTATCCACTGGAAGATAGCCACTGAAGGATGCTCACCGATCTCCCAGAATATCATCTCCAAGTCCATTTAGAATGTGAATCTCCCTTGAAGGAGCTCTTAGGTTCACTAGAGACAAAACAAACATATCCTCAACAAGAGAGAACTATAAAGGAATATTCATGCTTGACGCATAGCTTCTAGTTGCCATGGGATTCCAGAAGAGAGAGATGTGGTGGGGTTTGCTGTGGTCAAAGGACAACTCTGAGAATGGAGGGCGTGGAGGGATCAAAGGCTGGAGGGAACGTAGTGCCCTCTGGAGACAGGGAGGAGGTTAGATTGGTGGAAAAATGATCCGAAGTTTAGACAGGGTGATGGGAATAATTTAACAGAAAGAGGTGAGGATCTTATGTGAGACAGCCAACCTGCCTTAGCCCTTCCAGCCAGACAGAAGGGTGGAGAGGAGAGTGGTCACTGCCTGTCCGTTTTTAGCAGAGTGGGTTATTTAGCTAGAGCGCTGAGGCGCACCAAGAAGAAAACAGAGAAACTCCTTACTTGTTATCCTTCCAAAAACAGCTCCGTGGCTTCCAGGTTAGGAACTGAATGTCTAATTCTGGGTATTCTAATTATTAGGCGTAATTCTGAAGACTTAATTCATTTTCTTGAGATCAGTAACAGGACCCCAGATTCTCATTTTACAGTCTTCAAACATGCACTACAGTCAAATCAGAAATAATCTGAAGATCACTTCTCTTTCTGAGCTAGGTCTGATAATTTTCCTTCATTTCTTTAACAGTCTTAGAGATTTGTTTCTTGCATCCCTGAAGAGAAAGGCCCTGGACACCACACAGTCTTTCAGAGGCTTTCAGTTGGAGCTAGGAGACCCAGGCTTGAAGATAAACTACAACCGGACAGAGGGCAGGGGAGGTAGGAAAGGCCCTTGTACCACACTAGTTCTAGGAGACACTAATGGACAGACTTTCTAGATGCTCGTGACAGTGACGTCACCACTGACACGCAGACCAGGAATGAGAACCACACAAGAATGGACACGTAATGTCTATTGCATGAACAAAGAGTTATGTTTAATGCTTTATGTGTAGTTTTTCATTTAATCCTCATAACAACCCTATAAGGTAGGTGTTGCTGTGTTTTACAGATGCACAAACCAAGGCTCATGAGATTGTCTTAGGGTGACTTCCCCTGGAAACGCTTCTGTGATTTGTGCACAGAAGGTTCGTAAGGAGTGGTGGGCGGCCCCAGTAAAGGAGTGAGGGAAGCACGCTGGGCAGAGGGAGTAGTTGAATTGGGATGTGACTGGGGCCTTGGCGAATCCCCCATGGAGCCCCGTCCTGGCACGGCCTTTCAGAGCCACGTCATGTCAAGGCGAGGGGGCTGATCTGATCCCTTGAAATCTCCCGTGGACCAGTCATGGGACACCAGTTGACCCCGAGCAGCGGGAGCTCCATCTGGCTGCGGGCAAGCTCTAGATCTGCCATCAGCACACGTTCTCAGAAGCTAGAGCCTCATCAGTGAAGGGGAGAGCGAGGTGGTAGCCCACCCCAGCCACCAGTCTAGCCCTGGGATCTGCTCGTTTCATACAGTGCGACCCCCTCCCCTGGGGACAAGCCCTCCACAGTTCCGGTTGATCTTGTTTCCTTCTGAGACGTAACGGGGGGAGTTCGGTGGGTCCAGGCGTGCCTGCTGCTGCTCCTCTCCTTCCCCGCTGCCCTCGCTCGTGATTCACACGTCTGCTGCCCCATGTGGCTGACCTGGCAAGGGGACCAGCGTCATCCCTGAGGGCTCTGAGCCACTGGTCACCATGCCTTTCTTAGTTACGTCTCCATTTTCTATCAAAATTGGGTAGAAAGGTACTAAGAGGTGCCCAGCGGATTACCTGGGTGTCGACCATGTTCTTCCCTGCCCATGTTGTCTCTAAGCTGCTGCCTCCTCTCCTGTTAAGAGTTATTAATTTTGCCAATTCAATGACACTTTTCCTTGTCTACTTGTCTCTTGACACAAAAGACTCAAACTGGGTGGCAGCTATAGCTTAAAATTAAGTAGATCTTGAACTGTGTCCTCTGGTGGAAGCATTCCCCCAGGACCTCTAGGTACTGGAGCCCAAAGGTTCATGGTTGGGTCAGGGAGCCCAAATCTCCAGGCAGGTCACTGGGAATGATGGTAAGGGGGCCTCTACCACTTCTGCTCCTTGCTTCCGGGACCCGTGTATTTGACCTGCCGGAACACACCACACCATAGGGGGGCTGTTATTTAAAAGTGTATGCTGTGTCGTAAAGGATGCTCACCGGCCTCACAGAGCATCATCTTCAAGGTGGGGCCTAATCATTGCTTTCAAAGCATCATTCCGTCGCTCTGTCAGGCTGCAGCTGCTGTTAAGGAGGGTCCCCTGTTCTGATGCGATGTCAGTATCTTGCATCAGTGGAGTAAACATTGCTGAATCCCCCACTGGTGGTGCTTGGCAAAGTCCTGTGGGCAGAAAAGGCAGACCCATCCTCTGAAACAGGGCACTGTGTCTGGGAGCGTGGAAGGGAGTGTACTCAGTGAAGGCAGTGGGAGCCGGGATGGGAGGAAAGGAAGTGGGGGTGGCAAGGCTGCGTCCCAGCAGCCCCAGTAGGACGTTTTGAGGAGAAACCTGGGGTAGAAGTAGCAGAATCAGGAGGAAACTGGGGACTGCATCCCTCAGGCCCTGACACAGCAGACAGCAAGACCACTGCGGCAAGTGGAGGTGAGGGCTGCACAGAGAACACGTGGGGATTTTTTAGCAGGAGTTTGAGCTGCTCTGCCAGGGAAAGGGACGACCCAGCCATTCGCCTTCAGTCAGAGGCAAGGCGATTTTTGTTAGTATTGCTGTTGTTCTTATTAGTCACATGCCTTGATTGTTCTCTTCTCTGGTTTTTTGTCTGGTTTCAGAAACCTGGGCTACACAAGATTGTATTATCGTTCAAGTTCAGCCTTGATGGTGCTGGTGGCGGGGGTACGGGTGGCGAGAGGGCGGGACCCTGGGTGCGGCTTTGGGTCTGGTGTGTGGATTCAGAGACACTGGGTCCATTGCCCTTGTACTTCAGCTTCCAGAGTCTGCAGAATCGCCTGGAAATCAATCAGATGCTATTTGGTGATGTTGAAAGGTCTGATTCTAACCCAAGTATTTTCAGAAGGAACATGGGAAATGTCAAAAAGTGTCAGCTCCGTGAGTATCTTCTGGTGATAATGCTTTCCAGCAGTACATTTCCACTGGTTCTCTCTCGTATTGTCAGTTGAACAAAACACTTGGATGCTTTGCTGGTTTCTAACTAATGAGTTGGCTTTGCTCTTTTAAAACAGTAATATATAATACAGAGTATCTATTGAGTCAATAAACCTTTAATCAGAACTGTCTTAATGACAAACAGCACAGCATCACATGAAATAAGGTTAAAGGTTCTTGAATTGAATCATATTTCTGGTTTTGAATTTTTCCACAGGCAAACAAGAATGATAAAAGGGATTATGTTATATTTGTTGTGCCCAGGGAAGTACAAAGATTTTTGTTCCACACTTCCTTCTCTTTAGAATTTGAAAGTAAACTGGCCAAAAAATAATTTAAAAAAAATGGCATTTAAATGTACCATTTTCAGACCTGGAAATGGTAGGGTCATAGTCCACCTCTTTTTTAAAACTCTGGCCGGTAAATTAATTCCTCACCGCTTTATGGTTTCTTTGATGATTAGTGTAATATTTTTATAGCACGCACACGGGTGTCTTGTCTGAGAGTTTTAGTAAAACATGAATACTTTTCCATTTTCTCAAATACTGTTATTTGTTAAACAAAGTAGCCTGCCTCCCCCTGTCTGTCTTCATTCCATGGGGACATGTAGGCTCCTAAAAGCTTATGGGAGCTGACGGTACTCCACCATCACAAGCCACTTAGAGATGTCCTGTTTTGCATGCTGCTTCACTTAAGGGTCAGCATCAGAGCTCTGTGTCGTCGTCTGCCCCCCTTTGGCACTCCACTCAGTCTCTTTCAGACAGATGTTCTTCTAAGAAGAGTCTATGCGTATCTAAACCAGCTCAATGACACACTTCGTTGACATGTGGGAACATTGGCCAAGTCATAGTGGCCCATAAGTTAAACTGAATAGAGATCTCATGACTTCTGCCTTCTGTCTGGTCCTCCCCTCATTCACAAAACTTCTTCTAGTCTTTTCCTCATCCTTTCCCCCCACCATCCTTGATTCCCTCTATATGCAACTACAAGAACTAGCTTTCCCAAGTGCAGTTCTAACCAGAAATCTTCCATGCTGCTGAGAAAAATATTTTTAATATTTCTGTATTTTCTAATGTGTTTTCATATTGTTTGCACAATACTCTCCTGAGAGAAGGCTGCTTGGAACAGCAGAAATGGGCCAAGAGTGTTGTCTGAGCATTCCTTAGCCCAGCACATTCTTGGGTCATTCTGATCTGCTAATGAGGTAGACTCCCAGAAGTTCAAGGCCATGTTCAACAGGGCTTTCATGAGCTTTCGGAAGATAATGTAAGCCCACCGTAGGCCAGCTAGTTAGAGAAGACCCAGGCGGAAGGCCTCATCAGAAGCTGAATCCAAGTACTGTTGTGGAGCAAGGTGTGCAAAAGTTGGATGTCTCTGAAGGGTGGGACTCGTTTTAGAATCTTTGTGTGAATGTGCCTCAAATAAGCAACACTAATGAAAAGAAATGGTTTAAGGGCTGGAGGTCAACTTCCCTGGGCTGAGATGAGAGCAATCTCCAGTAGTAATGAAGGAGAGGTCTGCAAGGCGAGCATAGGGGAACCCGATGGCCAAGAACTGCCTGTCCTTGGAGCCAGAATTGACCTGCCTCAACCAGAGGGTCAGGGACAGGAGGACTGAGTGGCCGGGGTCTTTTCAGAGCTGAAGTATAGCTTTGAACTTGGGTCTTAGGGTGAAGCCTGAAAGAAGTTGAGATGAGAACAGATCTCCAGAAATGTGACCTTACTTAGAAATAGGGTCTTTGCAGACATGACTGATTAAGATGAGGTCACATTAGATGAGGGTAGGCCCTGAGTCCAATGGCTGGTGTTCTACAGAGGGCCATGTGAACACACGGAGACACAGACACCCAGAGAAGATGGTCAGGTGACCACAGAGGGAGAGACTGGAGTGGTACATCCTTGAGAAAAGCACTGCCAAAGATTGCCAGAAGCCGCCGGAAGCTCGGAGGGGGCAGGGAAGGATTCTCCCCTAGGGCTTTCAGGGAGAGCATGGCCCCCCCCCCCGACATGTTGATTTTGAACTTATGACCTCTTGAACTGTGAATGGATAACTCTCTTTTTTCAAAAAAGTTTTGCAAAAACTGTGGTTAAAAAAACCACATGAGATCGACCCTCTTAACAAATGTTTATGTGTATAATGTATATTAGGCATCTCGAACTTTCTCCTCTGGCATGACTGAAACTCTATACCTGTTGAATAGCAACTTCCCATTTTCCCCTCCTTCTGGTCCCTGGCAGCTACCCGTCTCCTCTGTTTCTATGAATTTAAATACTTTAGATACCTCATATTAGTGGGATCATGGTAGCATTGGTCCCTCTGAGACTGGTTTATGTCAGTTAACGCAATGTCATCAAGATTCATATTGTAGCATGGAACAGGATTTCCTTCTTTTTTTGTGGCTGGGTAATATTCCATTTTATATATACACCAAATTTTCTTTATCTGTTCATCCACCAATGGACATTTAGGTTCTTTCTACCTCTTGGCTATTGTGAGTAATGATGCAATGAACATAGAAGTGCAAATACCTCTTCAAGATGCAGATTTCAACACTTTTGGATATATACCCAGGTGTGGAATTGTTGGATCATATGTTAGTTCTTATTTTAATCTTTTGAGAGACTGCCATGCCATACTGTTTTCCATAGTAGCTGCACTATTTTACATTCTCACTAACAGTGCCCAAGGGTGTCAGTTTTTCCACATCTTCAGGTCAACACTCTCATCTCTTGTCTTTCTGGTAATAACCAGTTTGATAGCTGTGAGGTGATACTTCATTGTGGTTTTGGTTTGCATTTCCCTGGTGATAGTGCTGATGAGCATTTTTTCACTGGCCATTTTATGTCTTTGGAGAAATGTCTGCTCAGATCTTCTGTCCATTTAAAAAATCGGCTTGTTTGGTTTTTCTGCAGAGTTGATGGATATTTTGGATATTAACTCCTTATCAGATATATGGTTGGCAAATATTTTCTGCCTTTCTGTAAGTTGCTTATCTCTGTTATTTTAAGCCCTCCTATTTGTGGTAACTTGTAACAGCAGCCCTAGGAAACTAATAGAGTTGAAACATAATCTCAATTACATAAAAATTGGTTCTATGTGCTACAGAAAAAAATGCATAAAGGAAATTGATCAGTTTGTTATTAGCACTTGCCCCTGGGTGTGGAAGTAAAGGTAGGTGATTTTTGTTTTCTCCTTTGTGATCTTTTGTCTCTTCCAAGTTACCTCAAATGAAAACACATTGCTTTCTTTCTTTTAGAAAATAAACAGCATCAGTTTTAAAATGAAAACTTCATAAAAATATTGAAAGATATTTTGAAAGTTTGTCTTGTAGTGAATACTGAATATCTACGACATTCTTGGCATTGTTCTAAATGCTGGGATAAGACAGAGTTCCTACCCTCCAGCTGTTTATATTCATATATGAAGAAATAAATATGCAGTTAAGGAAATTAATCAATAAAATAATTTCCTGGACATCTGAGAACTGAGTAAGTAGAAGATACAATGAGAGGATGTAAGGCAGAGGGCCTGGAGTGGTCAAGGAGGTGAAACAGTGATTACTTTATGGAGATCTCAGTGGTGCGAGGGCAGCAGCAATGGGAGGTTCTGGAAGCTGGAGTAACAAGTGCAAAGGCCCTGAGGTGGGAAGGAGCTGGTATGTCTGAGGGTTAGAAAGAGGCCAGTATGGCTGGAGTGGAGTGACTGACAGGGATGGGGAAGGAGACAGGCAGGGCGCACCGTCCGGGGATGTGGGCTGCAGCAGAGGTCCAGGCATGGGCCCACAGTCCTGGCGTGCAGTCTGGGCTGCAGAGTGGTGGCAGTGGGAAGCCCACTGGAAGATTTTGATCAAGGGAGTGTGATGTATTGATGTTTGTATGGAAATGTCACTCTGGCCATTCTGTGGAGGGTGCACTTTGTCAGTTATCTCTGTGTGAGGGCATTTAAAAAATAAAAGCCGGTCTAGGCAGTTTAAACAGAAAAGGAATGAATTGAAGAACCCTCGGGAGCTTATGGAAACTCCAAGAGGCCAGAGAATTAGGTTTGGAGGCTGCACAATCAGCCTGTTCACCAGTGACAGTGCCGCCACCCCAGTGAGGCCCCGACTGGACCTCAGCAGACACAGGTTCCACAGCCTGCACTTGGATCCAGGACTTATGGAAATACATCTAGCTCTGTTTTTTAAAATGCATTAAAAAATGCAGTTTCTGATCTGAGGCAAACCATGGACACGGTTTAGGATCTCTTCTCTAGCTGGGAAACCCAGGAGTACACTTACTGTTATTTTTTCCTTCTTCTTTGAGAAGGATTGCTTTGAAAAATTTCCAGTTGCTTCTTTGTTTTCCTGAACTACTGTAGATTCTTACATTTGTGTCAACTTTATTTTTGAAATATTTTACATTTTTTGACTGCCTTCTTTTCACCTGAGTAAAACATTAAGGAGGAAAACGTATACGTAAATTTTTTCTTCTGGATTCTTTTGGATTTATTCTCTTTAATGGAAATGTTGGTACAACTTTGATTTTAAGGAGCCTCTAAAAGGAATCTGATGTAACCTATTGATGGTCAGATTTGCCGATGCAGCATTCCGAGGAAGATAAAGTGCTGTATTTCTAAAAATGCAGAGCTGAGATATCACTAACACAACTGCACTTTGCAGAGACGAGACTAAGAAGGTGAAGGGTTTGTACGTCCTATATAGAAGCCTCCTGTGGGGGAGGGTATAGCTCAAGCGGAGAGCGCATGCTCAGCGTGCACGAGGTCCTGGGTTCAATGCCCGGTACCTCCTCCAAAATAAAGAAGCCTAATTACCTCCCCCTCACCAAAAAAAAGAAAAAAGAAAAAGAAGCCTCCTGACCAGTCTCTCTCTCCCCCTTACCCACACACACAGCACATGTGTGCGCATCACCTAGAATTACCTGCTTCGGTGTAGCCTGCATTTAAAATGTTCCGTTGGAGTGCTCATCTCAAGATGTCCATGTCGCACGTGTCCTGTGGGCTCTGTTGATCATGGAACAGGTTTTCTTACCTGGGATGGTAAGAGGTCACTGGCTTTCCATCCCTTTCCCCCGTTTTGCCACAGCAATGGACTAGCAGGCCAGAAAGAAGCATTTACTTGTGACTCACAACAGAGTGGGAGGGTGTCCAGGGACATCTGGTGGGAAACTGAAAAGAACAAAGTTGGAAGCCAGGGTGACTTTTCTGCTCTCCACTCTGAAGTTACCCAGATCAGCAGGGGGGGTTGGTGAATATTTAATGTCAGCACATTGCATGCGTAATTTGTCCCATCTGCTTTTAATTTTCATACCAGTTTTATAATCTTAATAACATTTTAATTAAAAATAAATGAACTGAATACTCCAACAGAACATTTTAAATGCAGACTGTCAGGTTGCAAACCCAACCTCTGCTGGAGAGACAAACAAAAGTAAAATTTTCTAAAAATGCGTAGCGGAGGTACCTCTCTCTTCTGCTCAGAGATCCCACCGTTTCAACGACCAAGACATCCTAAAAATATTACAGACAGGTTCCAACTCGCACACAGAGCTAGAGCCAGACCACCCTGTTTCATTCAGTTTCGGAGAACGTTCCTTGCATGCACCGACTGGGATGTTCCCGTCTCGCTTCGGTCATTGCTCTCCCAGGGCTTACTGGCTTGCAGCAGTTGCTCTCCGTCCTGAGCAGACCTCTGAGGCAGCTGACTCAGACTCACACCTCCCCCTGATAGCTAGTAAGTGCCTGAATCACATGCCCTTATTTGACCAAATTCATAATATATAAATGAGTGTGTATAAATGAATAACGCCCTGTGCTTCCTGGAGAAGTTTACTTTTAAAAAACGCTTTTGCTTTCAAACACTCATCTAAAGGAATTTCAAACAATATCAGAAAGCGAAGCACACAACTGAACGAGGGTGGGTAGAGATGCTTTTGGATTCAAGACCCGAGGTCCTCTGGGGGGGCAGTTCTTGTTTAAAAATAGGTCGTGCCGTTGTCCACAGAACATTTTAATATTTGAGATACATCACCAGTCAGCCACAATGTATATGTCACAGTCTGTAATGACTGCATTTTCAAAGTAGACTATTATAAAGTTTTGATTGTATAAAGTTTTAGACTATTGTTTTAGAGAAAACAATACTTACAATTTTAGAATCTCTTCCACAGTGGGGCTGGGATTTTATTAATAGTCTACCTCTTAACTATATCTCGAGATTCTGATTCTATTAGAATTGTTAAGCACTAAGGAAAAACCACCAAATTAAGATCTGAAACAAAGCTGAATTTATTGCTTGCCTGGCAAAGTCCCATCAGTCAGCTGCAAGGTCAGGGAGTCTCTCCAAGTGGAAATTAGAAGGGCACAGAAGGAGGAATCGCATCAAATATGTCCACCGGCAGTCTGAGTTCAGGCTCTCATTGCCTCCTGTGGCAGAGACACCACTTCCTTATAAAGGGGCACTTTCAGATTTCACAGGGCTGATGCGGGGAGACCAGATTTCCAGCCAGTTCAAGATGGCATGTTTAAGAGTCCAGTGTTCTACAGTCATTCATCAGACATGCTCGTGTGCTCATGTTGGAAGCCCAGTGTGGTTCCTTTTGCTGCTTCTTCTCAACGAAATAGATGATGTTGAAATAAGAAGTCATTACTGAGTTCAATATAGCACAGGGAACTAGATTCAATATCTTGTAGTAACTTTTAATGAAAAAGACCATGAAAATGAATATATGGATGTTTATGTATGACTGAAGCATGATGCTGTACACCAGAAATTGACACATTGTAGCTGACTATACTTCAATTAAAAAAAAAAAAGAAGTCATTACAATAGAGGACATTAAAAAGCCAGAGCTTTCAGGCTTTGAATTAAATAGTATTGGGGGGGGGTGTGCTCATTCACTCACTCATTTATTTACTTATTCCTTTTTCATATTTGTCAAGTCCCTTTTACATGCCTGTCATTGCTAGATGACAAGGATAACAAATGCAACCCCATGTCACATGAGACCGGATTTCTTATTCTAAAACCTCGGAGAAACCTAGCATCTTCTACACGGTTTGCATCTACCGGTCCCTAAGAGCTAAAATCTGTAGCTCAGTGTCTGCCTTAGCATGGCTTCACTGCTCAACACTCCGCATTAAGCTGACTTTATTTTTTTCAGGAAATTCTGATCCAGGAGGACGTCTGTCGCATGAACTTTCTGAAATCCATTTCTTTCAATAGTAGATTACCCAAGTGGTCTTCATCAAAGTAAACAGCCTCCTTCCCAGAACAATAGATTATTCAACTGGGTTTCTCAGAGGACTGCTTGCTCTTCAAGATGTCCTTTAAAACCTTGTCCTCACCGTGTCTGCCAGTTCTAAACTATTATGCCACAAACTCTACTCAGTTCTGTTTTCACATTGAGGGACCCACCGAAAACCAGACCCTTATCTTTCCTTTGTACTCTCTCTTTCAAGACGCTACAAAGACTCTGTCAAGGTTACGATCTCCTTTACTGCAATGAGCCATAAACTTGGCTTTGCTTAATCTAAAGACTGCTGGTGGTCTTTTGAGGTAGTTGGCAATCTGCAGAAATTATAACATCAAGGTGACTTCTGGCTTTAATTTTTTGATCTCATCGAACTTTAGTATACCACCATCAATTCCTTTTTCTTGTCTGCTCTATGCTGACCAAGACATAAAATTGTCTTCCTTCCTTGTTTTCCAAAATCCCTCAATTCCCAACTACAACCCGAACAAAATCCAGTCTTACAAAGCGTTAAAAAAATCGATGCCATAAAGGGTCCATACATATTAGCAATAACAATTTAAAACTGAATGTTAGACATTATTGCTGGTGAGTCCTTTGATCTCCCCACCCTCTAGCTCAATGCTACTCAAAGTGATGGACTTTCATCAGTTCACCAGGAGGCACCTGAAACTGAGAGTGAGTACTTACAACCACTGGTCAGTGATGATTTAAAACTAACCTTCCCCGTGAAAAAAAAACCAGCTCCCGACAACAAAAAACTAACCACCCCTCAACCCTATCCTTCACCACAGATCGTTTGAGAGCCATTCTCCAGAATCTCTGGCTTTCAGTTTAGTGGGACACCCCCTGCCGCCTTTACCCTTAAGCAACCTGGGGAAACTCAGCTCTCCTTACTGGATTATGTAGAGCAGTTTATTTCCTGTTCCTCTGCTTTGGGTTTACCTTTAATTCAAAGCCTCAGTATGTGGAGACACGTCTACGGCATTCTGCTAAACGATGGGATGTGTACCCCAGCTCCCACCAAGTAACAGCACAAAAGAACTGGAAGAGGTCTTGCAATTTCAGTCTTTCCCCTCCTCTCTCTGCAGAAGTCTCAGAGAAAGACAATGGAGCCCGTCAAAAAATCCTTTCTGTCTAATAGAACTATGATGTTTTTCCTAATGAGTAGAAGTTGGTACAGTCAGCTTTGGCTTTAAGTAATACTTTTTGCCCCATTATTTCATAGTGAATTAGATATTGTCCCTGACCTTAAAGAACTTGTCATCATTTTGGGAAGAAGTAGTCATGTAAATAGATCAGGACAATACTGCAAACAAGAGAAGGGCAGAGGGAGCCCCAGTGTCCGAGGAATGTGGAAGGAAGGGGACTGAGTGTGCCTGGGGACTGAGGGGATCCGCTGCTTTCTGTCACTGATGAGATGGGTGAGTGGAATATAGTGGGTGAAAGGGTGTAGCTTTGTCATGGATCTAAAGTAAGATTCACGCTACCTCCCTTCTTTAGGCATCTGTAGTTTATCCTCCAGGAGCATCAATATTCAGTAGAGCTAGTGCTGAGAATGGAGTGATGGCAGGAGTTTTGTGGCTACAGAAATCAAACGGCATTTAATTGTATTTCCAACAGATGGGGAATAATGAAATCATTTATTATCTTTTCACAATGAGTTAACTCATAGGTAAACCTCAGATGATCGAATGGATTTATCCAGTCTCTTGCTAAAGGTTTAATATTTTCATCCGATTCAACAATGTTATTTCCTGGCTCAATTTAATGATTAACATGGCATAAAAGTAACCATTTCTTGATTATTAAAATCCTATTTGCTGCACATTACAGAGAGAGTCTATTTTAAAACCATTACTAAATAAATAGTCTGTAATAAGAAATGAACATTGAACAACTACCTTATAAAACCTTAATAAGTTTATTAGAGAATGTTAATTCAAAACATGGTCACAAAAATAAGCTCGGCTACAAATTTTTCTCATTAAAACGACTTTTTGATGTTGAATAATATATCAAATAACTCTGCCAGTAACAGTCTTTGGCATTTCCTCCTAAATCTCATGAGCAGAGCGGGGCACTTGTGAAAAGAACAATCAGGAGGTCCAACCAGGGTGGTCCTGAAGGGCTCGGTTAAAACTGTCAGCATCTTCCTAATGCCCAGCTCAGGGCTGACTCTTGTGTTTTGACCAATAGTGCTCACTTATGCAAGTAAGTGGGAAACATCTGACCACGAATCGGCATCCTCAAACTGCTCCTATGGAACTGGCCTTTCCCACAGAAGAAACATACAGAGGTGCTATCCAATGGCACAGATATTCACAAGCTCACATTAAAGGATTTAAGTACTTATTTCCAAAGTTATCCATTTCACTGTGGATAAAGACTGCCCCCCAAAACCCAATAATGTCACAATTCAGAGACAGCCGCAGTCAGTATTTTGATGCACGTTCTGTCTGGTCTATGTCTGTGCTTAGCACACACTGCATGTGCAAATGTCAAGGAAGAAATGCAAAGAGTTAGGTATACTGTTCTGTCATGTGCTTCTTTTTCTTTTAAATGTGTTCACTTACTTTGGGTGGCTCAAAATGCCATCTACTGCTGGCGGGATCAGATTGGAAAACATAGCTTGGTCCTACAGTCCAAGTTTCCTAGTGATTTTCTTCCCCGGAAGTAAATTACACCAGAGGTGCAGACCACACATCCCCTAGAGGAGACAAAACAGTTACCATCGTGAACTTGTCATCTAGTCCATGTGCTTCAGTGTCACAATTTTGTGTCCTTATATATTATTTCATTTTGGGGTTATTTTAGTGGGAACTTTCTTGGTTTTAAGAAACAGTCTTGCTTGAGACTCCTCAGAGAAAGGATGCTTTATGGTAATGATACATGTGGGCTGGAACTGGGTCCAGAAGGGCACACCGTTGCCTTCTAAGGCTGCCCTAGAAGAGCCGCTTCTGTCTGCACATCTGTTTCATTCCCTTCTTTTTACCAACAGTCTTCCCCTGCTTCCTCATAATTCTCATCTCTGTATTAATGCATCGTGGCAGCCCCTAACCTATCCTTTTGGCTCCTGTCTCTGTAACCGAGGGCTCTTGTCTCTTGGTGTGCCGTTGCCCCTGCGCAACATTTTATGCCTGACCAGTCAGTCCCTGCACCTCTGGCAGGATAAGGTCAGGCTCACCTGATGTAAAGGTTGGCCTTACCACTCAGGAAGAACTGCAGGTGAGACGGACCCGTTGGAAGGATGTTACGGTCAAGGCGTGCAGGTTCCAGGGCAAACATCTCTGCAGTTGGCTAATAAATTCCCAGGAGTCAAATTCCTGACTCAGAGTATACACATTTTCAAAGCTTTTGGTGTATACTGCCAAATCCATCTCTAGAAATGTATTAATTACAGTCTTACCTGCAGAATTAGTTATTTTTCCCTGCACCTGCAGTAATATTGTATATTTCACTGTCACTCTTTGAATTCCAGATTTGTTACTTTTGAACGTTCAAGAGAGAAGTTTAGTTGGTAAATAGTTATGAAACATATCTTAAATTTTGTTTTGTCAATATCATCCACCTCCTTTAAAATGGCAAAGAAATGTCTTGGGTTCATTAAGAAATGCATTTCCCTATTTACTATTGAACTGGAAACTCATTTTAATATGCCTCTGGGCCATTTTATTTTTCCTTCTGTGATATGTTTTGTTTATATATATATTTTCCTAATAGCTTGTTTACCTTTTCCTATTGATTCATAATTCTTTATGTGTTCAGTGCATTCATTCTTTGTTAATTACAAGCAGGCAGATGCCTTCGTCCTGTTTGCTGCTGGTCTTTTCTTTTATGTTGTCCTTGATGAAAAAGTCCTTGACTTAAATTAGTGTGTTTACTAACCTTTCCTTTTATGGTTTGTTTGTTTAATCCCTGCATGGTTTGTACTTTGGAAAGCAGCTTGATAACTGCTTTGATAGTTAAATTGAAAACGCTCCTGTTTACAGCAGTAATTCTATTCCTACGTACATACTCCAGAGAAATGTTTGTATTTGTGTAACTGTTTATATCAATGTTCATAAGTGGCATTTTTCTTGACAGCAATAAACTAGGAACATTTCAAATGTTTATCAAGAAAGAAATATATTTTAAAAAAATTGTGAAGTCATTCAATGAAATATTAAGTACTAGGCAGCCATAAACATAAATGAATTGCAGTTATGTTTTGGTTATCTATGGTTGTACAACAAACAAAACTGAGTGGCTGACAGCAGCAGTGACCTATTACTTTGGATAATCCTTGGGTTGGCTGGCTTGTTCATCTGCTCATTTGCCGGGGCTCACTCTTGAGGCTACATGTAGCTGGCAGGTCAGTGGGGACTGGACTCAGCTGGACAGCTGGACCTCTCTTTCCACATGCCTGGGTTTCTTCACAGCACAGTGGTTTCAGGGTCGTGTTAAGAGAGTGAAAGCAGGAGATGCAATCCCTGAGAATCGTACGACATCAGTTGTGCTGCTTTCTATTGGTCAAAAGAATCACTTGACAATCCCAGATTTAAGGAGTGAGGAAATGGGCTCCACCTCTGGATGGAAGGCATGGCAAAGTGACATAGCAGATGGGAATGAACAAAAGGGGGCATGATTCATAGGGCCCCACTATTTTAACAAAATACTATAATATTCTTTTTTTTTTTTAAACGAATGTAGTGGGATTTGAACCCGTGACCTTGTGTATGCTAAGCATGAGCTCTACCACTGAGCTGTTACCATTACACCCCTTTTTTAATGGTGCATGTTTTATGATCATACAGTTCTTACCCTCAATTCTGTCCAAATTTTCTGTAACCAGTAGAAATAGCAGTCTCAAAATTCAAGGGATTGTTTATTTTTTAATATGGAATTTCTGACTTTTAGGAGGGTGTTTCCCAATAATGTCCTAGATCCTGAAACTCTGGAAAAGTCATTAAAATCTGCACTTCATATCTGCCTGGCCTGTCTTCTAAGATCTCAGTAGTCTCTATGATGGTTAATTTTCTGTGTCAGCTTGGCTAGGCTCTGGTACCTAGAGGTATGGCCAAACATATCTGGATGTTGCTGTGAAGGTGTTTTTTTAGATGAGATTAACATTTAAATCAGTAGACATAGAGTAAAGCCGATTGTTCTCCAGAATGTGGTGGGCCTTATCCAATCAGTTGAAGACCTTAAGAAAAAAACTCCTGACATCATTACAAGAGGGAATTGTGCCAGCTGACAGTCTTTGCACTTGAGCCACAACATAACTCTTGCTTGGGTTCCTATTTGTTCTGTTTCTCTGGAGAACTCTGGCAGACATATTCTCCTTAGAGAAACTGCTTTTTTACTATAGTTTAATCTACTTGCCTTCATTTTGTTTTATTCTTTCCCTGTTTCTGTTCTGATAGTATGAATAATGCACCTCTCTAGTTCCCCCTTATTTCCCTGAGTGAATTTGATGGGCCCGTGCCCATTTAATGTCCTTTTAATTTTAATTTTCCTTTTAATTTCCTTTTTAACCTTTGGGTCTGCAATATAATGTGAATTATGAATATGAATAAGGGATCTCATTCCTTTTTGTTTACTAATAAATCGACAATTTTTTTTTTCCTGTGGGGGAAGCTATCATCTGTATCTGGAATTCTAAATACAGGTGCAGAGAACTTCTTTTCCTGGAGTATCTGACAAAACTTTATGAGGATGTCTGCCTGGAATGTGGACGCAATCTTGGAGATGAAGCAGCCATTGTATGATCATGAAGGAAAAAACCAAACTTTAAGGTTTGAGTGGCAGGAAGAGAGAATTAACTGAATCCTTAACAGCAATATTCAGCCTTAGATGGCCTACTCCATGTGTTTTGTTGTTGTTGTTGTTATTTGGCAAAAATAAGTGTTTTCCAGTTAAACCACTTTAGTTTGGATTTTCTCTGGAAGGCAGACTAAACATCTTAGCTGATAGAAAAGGTGCTTTAGAATTTAGTAAAACAGGTTTGGGAATAGCTCAGTGGTAGAACACATGCTTAGCATGCACGAGGTCCTGGGTTCAATCCCCAGTACCTCCATTAAAAAAAAAAAATAAGGGAAAAGGATACAGAATTTAGTAAAGTAGATAAATGAACAAAACAAAGATTGAAACCAAGTATTTCAGTGCTATTCTTGGCATTTATATATTTGAAGCTTTTAATTATTCATAAGGTTTTCTGTCTGTTGTCTCTTTTGATCTTGGTCGCAGTCCTGGAGACAAGAGCGGGTTTTATTATCCTCAGTATACAGATGAGGACTATGGGGCCCAGAAAGTCAGGATTCATGATTTTTTTAAACCAGGCATGTGATTATACAGACATCAGTTCCCGGCTTCTCATGAGAGAAATTAATTTATTCATTCTTCCAGAGACAGCAGTAAACAGATATACAAAGCTTAGATAAGAAATTTCAAAGACAGATCCCTTTGATTTAAGAATACTTATTAATAAAAAGTGTTTTTAATGAACTAGCCCCCCCACTCCCCTTTAAGGGTTTAAGAAATGATTGTCAGGCTAGAGAATGGAGGTGACCCTGGCTGGCTTCTTGGCTCAGGTGATGGGAGGTCTGTGATAAAAGACAAAGATCTTGGGTGTGATTCCCTTATAATAACATCTCCATTAAAATAACTATTATTTCTTGTAAACCGTGCTGCACAGGCTGGTTTTTAAATGCTCACACTAACCCTGCATGCAGCTGCTGTTAGGCTCTGACAGATCAGGAAGCTTCGAGGGCAGGATTACGGGGCCACCTGCTACCCTGCACGGTGATCACCAGGCTGAGGAGGAAGAGGAAACTGGCTCAGTGAGGATTCACCCCTGACCCCCTCTAGAAGCGGTTCACGGCTCCCGCCCTCTCTGCTGATGACCCAGTCCTGGTATCTCACTGTCTGAAAGGCGAGGCCTTTCCGATTCCTGCCAGAGAAAGAACTGATCCTAGAGCAAATCCGGAGCAGGCTCGGTCCGTACACTGAACGCATTAAGCAGACGTCACAACAGTGTCAGCCACAGAGCATGGAGCGCAAGGCTTCCAGGCAAATTCCTTAACCAGTTGGCATTTGCAACTGTGACTTCTCCCTGACTTTGCCATCGGCTTCAGCTGCGTGCATCTTCAATTGCAGAGACGTGGGAAATAATTCAGTTACTTAGGAAAACCTGATCAATACATAACCTCGGAGATTGCAACAGCATAGCCTTCCTTCCAGAGTTTTCTGTAATATCAACAGCATCTTATATTTGTGATGTGCTTTACAATAATTAGACCTTGTAACTTTTTTCACAAGGAAGTGGGTATATAATGGGAAACACACGTGAAAATATTGGCCACTGACAAAGATCTAGGTTTAATATAGCTGTCCCCTTGATTAGCTGAGTCACTTCAAGCTAATCAGTTCATTTCTGGATCTCCTTATCTATACAATAATAATAATAAAAGTAATAAAACATTTCATTCATTTGTTAGGGTGCCCAAAACAGCGGTCATACAAGCAAGCCCTTTATAAGTTATAAAATGCTATAGAAATGTGGCGAGTGGTTCATGGTCATCATTTTATTTTATCTTCATGGCAGCTCCGTAGGGCAGTTGGGGTGGAAATCATGTACCTGCCTGCACTCAGCCGCACAGCTGTGATGGGCCCACGCGCCTGCCCGGGGCAGTGAGGGCGTGAAGAGCGCCTCAGACACCCCCACGACACAGCAGCTCTCAGCTGTGCAGTCACACTGTGCACAGCCAGTTAGACACAGTGGCATGGTGAATGGCTCTCAAACTGACACAGCACCCTGTCCCCAGGATCACGGACAAGAGACACACATACGCGTGTATGCTTGCTTTCCCAGGGAGGGAACTGAGGTTCTGGATAATTCAGATGATTCGCCCAGGGCCATCGTAAATTGTTGGTCTGGGATCTGAGATGAGGAGTTCTGCTCCAAAGAACTGAGCATTTACAGCATCACTAGCCTACTTTCAGAAAGGAAGCAGCGTACATCCCAAACCCACCACTGTTCTCATGTGTTAGTGAATCAGTGCGCCCGTTGTTGACCAGAGTTTACAATGTAAGCTTCTTGCCATCGACACTCTGTTCTCTTTCTAAAATACTTTGGCTAGTAAAGAGTCTGATGATCACAAAACCGAGGGGAATCATCAGTGAGCTCTATTAAATTATAGCTTGCTTGGTAAGTAATGAACTGTAACCTGCCCTCACTGATCAAGCTTGCTTTGTTTTTTCTTACAAAAACTTGCATGTCTTCCAATTGTCACGAACCTGCGTCGGTCATAATCACAGCATTTCTGAGCTTAGAGATGATCTTCATAACTCCCTCATATTAAGGAATTCCGAGGAGTTAATTGGCTTTCCCTGGGCTGCACGGCTGGTTTGTGCCAGAGCGGGACCAGATCTAGTCCTTGGTGCATCATCCTGGACTCCTTTCACCACCTTCCTTTGGCTGTGCGCCATGTTTAGAGTCTCAGCTAATGTGCACAGCGGGTGGCCACGTCCCCGCCGGGCACGACCAGGCAGGCATGCCTCTACCGTGCGCCGCAGCATCATGTACACATTGAATGACAGATAGAAACAAAGGAATGTTATTTAGACCCCAAGGACGTGGTGTCCATGGTGAAGTATTGGTTTGGCTTTTCTGTAATAGTAAGAGAAGGAATAGAAAGAGCCAAGAGGAAAAACCATTTTGGTGCCAAGCTAATAACTCACATCCTTCGACATTTGAACGATTAATGCAATATTTAAAAGAGAAGTTGTAGCCTCGCCTGAGGTGATCTATTGGCTAACCAGGCTCCGTGACATTTTGAAGAAGCAAAGAGCAGTAATTATCGTACGAGAGGTTTTTAATGGGGGCCCAGAAGGCAGCGGCCAAACAGAGACAGGAAAGCAGCGCTAGCCATCTCAGTGCTTGTCACCGCAACGAGAAGGACCAGGAGCTTTTATTTTCTTCTCTGTCCTACTATCCAAACTCATTTCCCTAGATGCACTTTGGATTTCAGGGGTGACCCCTGAGAGAAGTTATTGGCAGTCCAGCCCAGCCGAGCCACCGTGGGGCACTCATCCTTCCGAGAAGAGCTTGCGTTTCTCGTCGGTCTCTTTGCCTTAGAGTGGCCCGCGCCGTGCTGTACATCCGGGCAAAGCCGCACTGGCTACCTTACCTGTCATTAAAGAGAAAAGAGAAAGGCTGAGGTGTGGTCAAAAAAATAAGAAAGCAATATTTATCCTTAGGAGACAGGATTAGGGCTTAAAGGAGAAGGTGATTTTCCTCAAGTCTGAGCATGGGGGAGAGAAAGGCGAGCTGAGCTCCCGCCCCGAGGGTGACTGTGTGTGCACAAAAGGCAGTTGGGAAAAATAAATGACTTTTGTGCATAAAGTGTTACTGACAGCATTCTAGGGCTTTCAACAGGAAGGAAGCACAAATCCTGCATTTCAGGAAGTTAAGGACAGGGGAAGAGAAGTAACTTTCCCAGGTTCTGGGTGGTTAGCTGCCGACTATGGGAACCCAGGTGCCCTGCCTCCCAGCTCAGGGCTTTTCTGTAACTCCACGAAAAGATATGTAAATTATTAAGGGAAGAGACCCAGTCTATCCTTTCTCCTTCCTTCTTCCCTGCTCCCTTTTCTCCTTATCTTCTGTTTATTCAGTGTTGATTGAGAACCTACTGTGTGCTGGGCACTGTCTTAAGTCCTGGAGACACTACGCTTGATGCAGTTTCTTTTTTTCTTTCTTGCTCGCCTTCACATTCCTAGTGCCTAGTATGTGATAACTAGCTGTAAACGTTGAGTGAAAAAATAAGGCTTATGTACAAGAATGAGAAAGTCTATTTTTTCTTTTGAATTAACCAGTGAAATTTTGGCGAGGCCAAGTTAAATTCTACTGGACAATAAACTGCATTAGATTGCTATAGGCAATCTACATTAAGAATAATACAGAAACCCTGTATTTATCACTTTTAAAGAATTTGATTCACTTAGAGGAAATAATTTTCAAGAAGTTTTTGAAGATGTAGTGTCACATCTTGTAAAGTATCAAGGTTTCTTTTTTTAAAAAAAAATTTTTATTGAAGTGTAGTTGATTTACAATGTTAGTTTCAGGTGTACAGCAAAGCGATCCAGCCATACGTGTACATTCATATACACATTTCAGGTTTCCAGTAGGGTCTAAAGCGGGCATTCATTTGTTGACACATTTTAACTACCCTAGTGTCACCAAGAAGAAGGCACCAGTTAATAATCTAGAAATAATTTTAATCCATGACAACACAGTTGCTTCATGCGTTTATCCTGTAGCTCGACTGTACAAAAAAATTTTAACAGGGAAAAAGGTAGAGTGTCTGCTTAAAATTTCAGGACAGATGACTCATGGAGATCAATCCCTAACTTGGATTAGGGCAATATTATCTCTGCCAGCTTTCACAGCCAAGGTGAATGACTTTGGATGGGAAATGTCTTGCTGGAAGATGCAATATAAACCCAAGGTATGACTGCCAGCCCTATTTTCACATTTCAGATTAACGTGATCTTGGCATTTTGGGAACAATAATGATATTTGATTCTTCCAGTTAACTAATCACCGTATTCTCTTCACTGCCTCCCGATGCCATCACCCTCTGCTGTTTCATTTTCTGTCTTGAGTTAGAAAGTTTTTTTCCTTCTTGTCAGAGGCACAGTTCTCAGTACTAATTTTAACTTTGATGAGAAACCATGTGACAGAATGAATAAGCAAAGAGCTTCCTCACTGACCAGGCTTGGTTTGAATTATTTAGTTAAAGCTATTTAATTCGGGAAAATGATCCAGATAAAAATTGGCAAAAAGAATAGGTTCAAAAATAAATACTCTAAGTTGTATATTGACTTCCTCCCACCTACTGACAATATTGATTGATTAGAGTTGACATTTTGTGATACTTTGTGCTTTTAAAAGAAGTTTTTAGATTTTAAAATGGTTTTTCACACGTTGTGGCTGTAATGCACTTCCGAGGAATTGTCTGTTCTGCATTATTTCTTGAAAGATGGAAACAGCCTAAATGACCAACAACAGAGAATTGGTTAAACAAAATTATGGCGTGCCTATATCGTGGAATACTACATGGTCATTAAAAAGTATATTTAAGAAATGTGTATCTTGACATGAAATATTCATGTAGTGTTGTTAGGCTTAAAAAGCTGATTAAAAGTAGTTTTTATAGTAGTCTATTGAGAATAACATATAATACAAGTATAATATATAGAACACATAACAGATAACTTAGAAAATAATCTATAATAGATTTACTAAGAAGTTAACAAAATGATCATCCCTGAGAGTGAAATTATGTTTTTCTGCTTATATTTATGATTTTTCTATGATGAACAATACATTGTAAAAAGAGAATAATAAGAACCAAATAAAACATTAAAAGAAACGTTTGTAAATTTTTCAGCTTGAGTTTTTTTTTCTTTAAAATTCTATTTTTAAACAGTGTTACCTGTTTTAATTGCCAGTGTTTACACAATATCAAAATTGGTTGAAAATTCTTTTCGATCATCACTTTATGATTTCTTTGCACAGAGTAAACAGTATTAACTGGGGCATAGTTATTTTAATAGTGATGAGTGTTGAGTTTGTCTCAAATATTTATTTATTACACATGGTTCAGAACAGACACAAAATAAGTGGAAAAAAATTTTAAAGCAAAAAAAAAAAAAGTAGGGGAAACCAAGAAATTTCTAAGTGACACATAAAAAATTTGCCAGAACTTCCCCTGCAATGTACCAAAAACACCAGAAAAACAGTGACTCAGAAGATTCACTTTCAACCAAATACCTGCTTTGGCTAATTTTTAAAATTATAGTATAGTTGATTTACTACATTATATTAGCTTCAGGTGTACAACATAGTGATTTCAAATTTTTACACATTATACTCCATTTAAAGTTGTTATAAAATACTGACTATATCCCTGTGCTGTACAGTAAATCCTTGTATCTTACTTACTTTATACATCATAGTTTGTACCTCTTAATCTCATACCCCTTTCTTGCCCTTCCTCCCATCCTTCTTCCCACTGGTAACACTAGCTTGTTTTCTGTATCTGTGAGTCTGTTTCTGTTTTGTTGCAGTCATTCATTTATTTTATTTTTCAGATTACACATATAGGTGATAACATACAGTGTTTGTCTTTCTCTATCTGACTTAACTACACTTACCTTAATAACCTCTGGGTCCATCTCTGTTGTGGCAAATGGCAAAAATTTTTTTCTTTTTATGGCTGAGTAATATTCCATTTCATGTCACACATATACCACTTATTCTCTATCCATTCATCTGTTGATAGACACTTAGGTTCCTTCCATATCTTGGCTATTGTAAGTTCTGTTGCTAGAAACATTGGGGTACATGTATCTTTCCAAACTAGTTTTTGTTTGTTTTCTTCAGATATATACCAAGGGGTTGGAATCCTGGGTAGTTCTATTTTTTTAGTTTTTTGAGAACCCTCCATACAGTAGCTGCACCAATTTACATCCCCACCAGCCGTGTACAAGGGCTTCCTTTTCTCCACATCCTCACCAATATTTGTTATTTGCGGTCTTTATGATAGTCATTCTGACAGGTGAGAGGCGATGGCACATTGCGGTTTTGATTTGCATTTCCCTGATGATTAGTGATGTTGAGCATCTTTTCATGTGCCTGTTGGCCATCTGTATGTCTTCTTCTTTGGAAAAATGCCTATTTTTTCTGCCCATTTTTTAATCGGGTTGTTTGTTTCTTAATATTGTGCTGTTTGAGTTGTTTATATATTTTGGATATTAACCCCTTATTGAACACATCATTTGCAAATATTTTCTCCCATTTAGTAGGTTGTCTTTTTGTTTTGTCAGTGGTATCCCTTTGCAGTGCAAAAGCTTTAAAATTTAATTACATCCCATTTATTTATTTTTGCTCTTCTTTCCTTTGCCTTAGGAGACAGATCTAAAATAATATTGTTATGATTTATGTCAAAGAGTGTTGTGCTTGAGTTTTCTTCCAGGAGTTTTATGATTTTTGGTCTTACACTTCGGGCTTTAATCCACTTGGAGTTTATTTTTGCATATGGTTTAAGAATATATTATTGTTTCATTATTTTAGACACAGCTGTCTAGTTCTCCCAGCACCAAGAGAATGTATTTTCCCCATTGTATATTTTTGCCTCTTTTGTTGTAGATTAAATCACCATATGTGTGTGGGCTTATTTCTGGGCTCTCTATTCAGTTCCATTGATCTATGTGTCTCTTTGTGTCAGTGCCATACTGTTTTGATTACCAGAGCTTTGTAGTATAGTCTGAAGTCAGGAGCATTATACTGCAGTTTTGTTCTTTTTTCTCAAGATTGCTTTGACAATTTGGGGTCTTGTGTTTCCATGTGAATTTTCAGATTATTGTAGTTTGATGAACAATGTCATGGGTAATTTGATAGGGGTTGATTGCATTAGATCTGTAGATTGCTTTAAGTAGTATGAACATTTTAACAATAGTAATTCTTCCACTCCATGAACACTGAATATCTTTCCATTTCTTTGTACCATCTATAATACCTTTAATCAAAGTTTTATAGTTTTTAGAGCATAGATCTTTCCCCTCCTTAGGTAGGTTTATTCCTAGGCTCTTTATTCTTTTTGATGTGATGTTAAACAGAATTGTTTTCTTGTTTTCTCCTTCTGACAATTCATTATTAGTGTATTTAAAAAACAATAGATTTCTGTATATTAATCCTGTATCCTGCAACTTTGCTGAATCTATTTATTAGTTCTAATGGCTTTTTTTGGTGGTGATCTTAAGGTTTTCTATGTATAAAGTATGTAATCTCCAAATAGGGACAGTCTTACTTCTTACTTTCTGACCTGAATGGTAAATCCCACTGGTTTTCAAGCCCGCTAAGGATACTTGTCTTCCCGGTGTTGAATTGTTGTATTTTGTAAATATAACAATTGTAAATTCCATACCAAATTTAGTTTAAAAAATTAGAATCAATACATAACTTAATTAAAACAGTAGATTTATCAGGTTGTCTTGAGATGGTGCCAGCTATTCCTGCAAGGTGCTTGAGGTGCAAGCAGTTAGGCTGCACGGAAATGCTAAGTCCTTAATCAATACAGTGAAGTATTTCCAACTCCGCAGCCTGATAAAATCCAGCAATCAGTGGCTCTGTGATACAGGTCTGGTACAAGCAGGATTAAAAATAATATTTTTTAAAAAGTCCTACCTCTTGTTTAACTATTGCAGGAAATTCTTAGAATTAATCCTTCTCTCTTTACTCTCGCTGAAGTACCCCAAGTTGTTGACTCCACTGATCCCCTTCCACAAGGGCAAGAGAGTATCCCAGTATGAAAAGGAAAATTGTCTGCTACCTGCGAAGACAAAAAGTAAAGCCACCTCTCTTGCTACTTCCATCCCAAACAGTCCCAGGCTGCTGCCCATATAGAAAATAAAGTTGTTCTAAAAGCTATAATGAATTTGAAAACACCTCACGCTCCAGAAATCTGCTTCCAGAATTATTACAAAATTCTGCATTCTACGAACAAAGCCCCATTAATTCTCCTATCAACTTGTTTCTTGCTGCTCTTCTCTGGAGCTGTTTTAAGTGCCTAACAAAGGTTTGACTATTTATATAAACAAATAAAGGAGAGCTGGGTACCAAGTCATGTCAAAGAGGTTAATAACTGTTTGGCAGTGCTAAATGCCTCCGACAGCTTGGTTAGCCACTGAAAAATCACTCTAATGATACACTCACTAGAAATGTCCCTGGTTGCCTTAGAGGAAAAAAAAAAGGCCCAGCCAGAAAAACACTGGCTGTCCAGCCCTATCATGAAAGCAGAATCTGCAGCTGAAAGATGCTTGTCAGACTACGTGAGAAAGTCTGCAGAAAAATTCAGAGATGAGGAAAGTGTCCTGAGTGGAGGGGAATACAGAGGTAAAGAAACCCCAAGACCCTGCTCATGAGGAAAGCAGAAATCCAAGACCTTATTTATTCCTTCAGTCAACAAACAAGTCAAATACCGTTTACCCGGCACCACACTAGGGTCAGTTTACAAGATGAATGAGACGCAGCCCTTGGAATGTATGCACTGCAGTGTTAGCGAAAACCCCAGATTGGGGTGGGTAAGAGAAATAACATGGAAAGAACCTAACTGAGACTTTGGGTCCTACCAAGGGAACACCTTGGGTACCATTTTTACACAGTTCTCATTGTGGGGCCAATTTTAAAAGTTGTGCAATAAATAGAAAAATGAAAGACAAAACAACAGGTCTGGTACCATTCAACTGGGGCCTTTTTGCCTCAGACGAATGCATAAGAAGCTGATTGGATGGAGCTTGGTGGGGAGGACACGCCGGGCTGGGCTGGGCTGTGCACAGGCAAGAGAGTGAGGAGGGCAAGGGGTGGTTCCGAGAGCTTTCCTACAGTTTCTAGACCTCCATGGAGATAAGAAGTTTTGTCAAGATCTGAGTCTTTGGTTCTCATACGCCGGGCGCTGACGGCTCAGCCCTGGATGGCTGCTACTTCAACTAAGTCACTTGGAGCATCCATTCAAAGCACTTATGCAACAGGCTGCATCTATTTCTAATGAAGGGAAGACGGCCACCAGCAGCGCTGACGGCTCTTGAGGCCTGAGAGCCCGCTTCTCCCGGAGATGCCGCGAGGCCGGCCCCGAGCAGCTCTTCCTGTCTGCCGTTTGGTTAACTCAGGGCAAATGGCAGAGACTTCTCCGGAACTGGGTTGATTTAAGAGCTGTTGGCTGATTTTGGTTGGATTCTCTAGTCAGAGAGGGAAGAAAGTGGCTGGAAGCAAGAGGAAGAGCGAAGAAACCTAAGGGTGGAGGACAGAGAGAGACTGTTAGGTAGCAAATTTATTTCTTGTTTATTTGAATACATGATGATGGCCCTCAAGGCTGAGATGACTTTGATTTGGTTTTAGGTCATCCTTATCCCAGCTTCATTCCCAGTAAGAGATTTTATTCAACAATTGATGGGATTTTTCAGTTTTCTTAAAATCTGTTTTTTCGGATACAGTCTGAGCCAGTCTCAACAGCTGCCCCATATGTACCATATCAGATGTGATTTGGTTTTGGGCCCCGACTTAAAGGAGTCATGAAACTTCCTCTAGTTTTAGCGCTAATACAGTAATCGTGAGCCCTTGGATGGGCAAGCTCCCTCACCTGTCTGCGCCTCGGTTTCCTAAGAGGGCTGGCTTGGAGGCTGGCTCGCAGCTCTAAAACTGTGTGATGTTTGTCTCTGGGCAACTGAACACCAGTGACATCCTTTGTTTTTTATATCAATAAATGAGCCTTTGTTTTGGTACAGTAATTCTGACGGGTCCTAACAGCGTGTTTTGTTGCCACAATACAATACTGGAAAAGAACCAAAACCATAATTCAAGGGAGATTTAGAGTATTTATTTGTCATGAGGCTAATTTAGAGGTGTTTTCTGGTTTGGGCCTGTAACTTTTACTTGGCCACGACGAATTCAGGAGGCGGTGGGAAAGTAATTTTCCTACTGTTTGCACACGTATCTTTTGATCTGACTCGTCCATCTCCCCTGAACCAAGGCCTGCTTTATATAAAATTTGCACTGCTTGTCCCCTAACATACTAAGCCCCCAAACAAAAGCAAGACAGAAAGCATGCTCAGGCGAAGGACTGGAGACAGTGTGCGCAGAATCGTGAGCAACAGCCGGCCAAGAACAAATTCAAATGTAAGCATTTGAAGGGTTAGTATCCCAGAGAAAAGCTTTTTTGATAGTCTCTATTTTTGACTAATCAAAATAAATCTGTAAAATTACACTGTGGCTGAGAATTTGTTTTCCTCCCCATTTGGAGGGGAAAAAAAAAAAAAAAGAACAATCAAAAGCATTCAGAGACAGATCCCCAGCTGCAGTGACAGTTCCAAACAGGTAAGCACGCAGGGTCCTTGGGCGGGAGTCCAGGGACTGAGTGCCGTTCAGAAGACCCTGAACTTGCAATTCATTATTTAGTAAACGCTCTCCTTGCTGCTAAGCAAACACATAATGGTCTCTGGCAGGGGAATTCATTTGAATTCTCAGCCCTGAAGTGAAGCAGTCAGGCAAGGCTGCTGTGTGCATTTCTAACTGCAAAATGAAGAGGTCCCTAAGAGAGGTGGCCCCGGCTTTGCGGCATGACCCTGCTCTAAGGATCTTAGCCTAAGGGACAGGAAGGTGGCTGGGTCTTTGAGGCTGATGGGGAAAGTGGTGATTAGAAAGAATTGATCAGCAGCCTTAAGGGAAAAGAAAAAGGGAGCAGTAAACACAACGCGTTAACTGAAATTTCTCACCCCTTCTCAAAGGAGAGCCATTATTAGGGCGAGCGGTGCTGGGCATTTGAGGACGCTCGACCTAAGAGGGCACAAAGTTGCAAACGGGAGCCCTGCTTGCCGAAAGGTGATGTTGGAGGCTAGCTGAGCCTGGTGGCCATTTTGGGAATAACTGAAGCGATGGGACAAGCACGGAGGATACGGTGGGTCAGTAGAGTGGACAGGAGTGGGGAGGGAGCCACGTGGTCCCATGATTAAATGTCTCTACTAAATGTACACCCACAACTACACTAAAATAGTGTGATGGAGAAACGAGAAGAGAACCAATGAGGTGCTCGTGGAGCACAGAAATGAAAACGTTATCTTATTTTGGGAGAACCAAAAGAAACATCCTGAAGGAGGAGGGGCAGGATTTGGTAGGCAGAGGAGGGGCCGGTGCATCCCGGGTGGAAGGCACCATTAGGGCAAAAGCACTGAAGATGAAACTCTGAGCGGTGGGGGGTGATTTGATGCAGCTAAACATAGCATGGGAAAGACAGGAAATGAAGTGGGATTGGGGTATTTGGGGCCAGACTGTTTAAGAGTTTTACATGCAAAATGTTTCTGAGCTTTATTCTGGGAGCAACAGAAGGAGAGGAACACAGTTAGAACTGAAGGCTGTGGGGAGGCTGAGAGCTGCTATGAGGCAACGGAGTAGGTGAGAGTTAATGTTGACCACAACAGAGGGAGCTAAATGGAAGGGCTGGACGTGAGACGCATCACTGGAGCTGATGGCGCATCACATATGGGGAGTAGGGGGCAGGAATGAGTAGTTAGAGAGTTTTAAGCCTGGGTGAGTAGAAGCGGTACCCCAAAAGGGGAAGGGAAAAGACCCCAGTTCTTGTCTTACCCCAAATACAAGAATTCAAGCAGGAGACGGACGTGTCATGCAGTGAAAGGTTTTAAAGGTTTTAGCAAAGTGCACCTCCAAGAACGGGAGGGGGCCGATCCAAGGGCAGACAGCAGTGGGCTCCAGTCCTCTGTCTGATACCCTCGCTTGGAGGTGGTCTCTTGATTGACAGCTCTTGCCCCCGGAGTGCTTAGTCACGCTCGTCCCCTTTTCCGCATGTCCTCGCCCGTGATGCGCACACGAAAACCCATTGGTGGGGGCCGAACTGCAGTGCTGATTATGTTGCAATCAGCACGGGGTCATGGCCGGTTAGGTCCTTGTTGCCGCCACACAGCTGCGGCGGTTGGGGTCTAACTGGTCTCTCGCTGGCGCTCATTTAGAGGAAGGAAAGCCCCTTTGTGCTGGAGGTGGGCACACCGCCGTCTTCGGGACCATCCTCCCTCTCCGCCACCTGTCTGTCTGGTGTCCCTACGTATCTAGCTGCCTAACAGAAGGACCACAATGCCATGAGCAAGGTAGAGAACACAGAAGGGAGTGGGGGGCAGTCTGAGGAGGAAGGATTCCATTTTGGATGTGCTACACATATGAGAACAGAGAAACGTGCCCAAGAAAATGTCCTGGATACATAAGTGCAGACCTCGAAGCCGTCCCAGAAGTCTGAGCTGGAGACAGAATTGGAGGCATCTGTCATAAAGGTGACAATTAACGTCATGATTAAAACAACGACGACAGGTTCGCCAGGGGAGAAGGGAGAAGGGGAGGGGAATGGACGACATTCTGGGGATGCCAGCACGGAGGGAGCGGAGAGAGGAAGGCCCACGTGCAGGAAGTCGGGGAGAAGGAGCAGAGAGGGCCAAGCCCTGGAGTCCAGCCTCCTGAAAGCCAAGGGGGGCGGTTTCACGGAGGGCTGGTGTTCACCAGGCTCAACGCCCGTCAGGGAGCTGAGGGGGACAGGACAGAACTGACGTCCTAAAGTGGCATTAGCGAAAGATCACAAAAGGGTGGTGCCCATTACGGGGGCAAGGGCTTGAAGAGTGGGTAGGGGGTTCAGAAGTGGAAACAGCCCGTGGTGTAATTAGCGTATAAAGCTCCCTTCTTCACTGACAGAGGAAATAGTTCGGGCATTGAAGTGCCGTGGTGACAGACAAGGGCTTGAAAAAGGTAAACATTTGCTCAAAATGGTACCTTGCATATTCTTATTCCAAACCTGGAAAACCACTGACTCTCACGTAAGCTAAAGCAAATGGAGCCGATAAACAAAACGTTAATTTGGTTAGCCGTGTGCTCGTGTCTTATTCAGCACACGGTGTAAAACCAAACACTCCTGCAGACGTGGCACATTCCCACGGCTAATGTTTGTTGAAGTTTACGTGTTACCTTTAGAAATTAGAGTAGTAATTACAATGAATATTCTACAAATATTACCTGAGTCCTCACTACCTTCCTGGATTACAGGGCTGAACAGTCCCTCTCTGCCATTGTGGACTGCACATTTTTCCCACAGATACGATGTGACTGCCGTAACCTTAAATGCTCAGAACCACCCTTCAGACCCAGTCCTGCAGGGCCGAGGGGGGCAGGGGCCGGCCCCCGCCGTGGGGGCCTGAGTTCAGGCTCTCCTCTGCTGTGGGCATGCTGCCCACCCCGGGCGAGTTACCCAGCCCCGCTTTTCTCTGCTCAAGGAGCCCTTTAGTGCCTGACCGGCACCTCACCAGGGATGGTGCAGAATTTCACTTCTCTTGCAACAGACCTGGAGAAGGAGGCCAACGATCTTCACTTCGCAAGTGGAAAAGCCCAAGTTAATTTGATCTAAATCCAAACAAAACACACAGGATTCTCTTTCTCCCTGGTTTCCTGCTTAACACTTCACCCCCTTCCCGATGCTTCTGGTACCTTTCTCCTGCAGTATTTTTCTACCTGGTTTTACCAGCATGTACTCATCTATCTTGTTTACAGTCTGTCTTCTCCACTGGGCTGTAAGCTCCCGTATGGAAGGCACTTGAGTTGTTCTGTACCTGCTGTGTCCTCAGCGTGTGAACCACGTAACAGGTGCTTGGACGGGCGGTAACCCTCAGGACAAGAGTTAGAAGAAGCTCCATGGGAATATGTCGTGAGGGTCCTTGCCCCCACCCCCTGAGATGGATGAGCTTCACCGCTGCCTGAGCGTCGTGGCTGGGACAGACGGAGACGGCCGCCCAGCACGCGGAGTTGGGGGCGGTCTGGAACCCGCGTTTACAGGAGGGTCAGGCGAGCCGGGCAGCAGGAAGGCTTGGGGTCAGACTCAGGAAGCGGCCCCATCACCACGGCTTTCAGGGCAAAACCCCGATTAAGACAAACGATATTTGAACACCGAGCTTCCCCGAGAACTCTGTTTGCATGTAGTCTATAGAGAGTGCTCGGTATTTCTGTTAATTAATGTGGTAAATGTAATTTCTACACCTGCTGAATTAACCTGCTACATTCCGGATTTTGTTCCGTTGACCAGTCACTGGCCACTTGCCTCACAGGCTGACTTTCGTCCTGGCCTGGTCTCCTCAGCGTATTCAGCTTTTAACTTCAGCTACCTTCGTTGTCACACTTTCGTCTCTTCTCCTAGGACATCTATTAAAAATTCCCTAATTTACCTCATTTCTTGAGACCATGCTCCACTTTCTCGTGTGCAGAGCCTTTTGAGGGTCACCCCTGAGAGGCAGAAACTGGAGAGCCGGGCAGGTCAGGGCGATATCAGCAACTTACGATGACACAGATGAGGGATCCACTGTAAACTGAGTTCAGATCTGATCAGGGAATATCTTGAGTTAAATTCAAGAGTCTGTCTACTCTTCTCGAGTGAGTCAGCAGCCCTCGGGAAGCTGATGTCCCACTCGTGACCGAGCCCCCGCAAGCCCCCGAGCCGGACGCGGGGGTCTGTAACCCTGCCCCCAGCAGAGTTACTTGTGAGGCTTTCCAGGCCCTCATCTTACTCCCAAGGGCCCGCCAGGTCCTGGGAACTCTGGGTCCGTGTGTCACAGCCAGCGAGAGGCAGCGAGAGGTCAGTGAGCAGAAGGGCATCTCTGTGGGCCAGCCTCACCCCTCCCTGGACCCTGGCTTCAGTACTGACAGGCGCTCCCAGAAGAGGCCCTCAGGGAACGTCAGTTTGATGAAGGGGCTGGAACCTGGAAACTGGAGGCCGGAGGTGAAAATGCAAATACGGGCTGAAAAGCCCACAAAACAGAGTCAAGCTAGAAAATCAGAGAAACCTAATTGCTTGTTGTCCTGGGCCCTGAATACACCCTTCGCTGACCTGCTCCCCTTCCTGTCAGCTGCTCCTCCCTCTTCACAGCCACGTTCTCAGGGAGCGGACCTGGCTCTCTCTGCCTTCAGGGCACTCTATCTTGTTGGCATTTACTTTTGCCTCTCTTGCCATTATTCTTTGAAGATTCCATCTGAGGGAACAGAAGCCACTCTTTATGCTGCTTTTCAGGTGAGGTCAGTGCTTTGGACATGGTAGGGATTTGATGAATGTCTTAATTTTAACAAATGTTCTGGTTATTCATGTGTCGCTATTCAGACGCCACTCCTGACCTCCTAGTGGACACGGCTCTCCTGTGCTGACTCTGCGGGGCGCTGTTGCCCCTCCCCACATTCTTGAGCTGGTCTCTGCCTCCGTGGGGGGCGGAGGAAAATGACCCCTGGATTTCGACGCCAAATGACATTCGTTGAAGCCTCGATCCAGCACGTACAACCTATGTGTGACTTCGGTGAACTCACGATGTTTCTGATCTCATTTCTTTCCTCTATAAATAAGTTTCTACCTGACAGAGTTGGGGTGAGGATCAAATGGACTCATACGAATGTACTCTGTAAACTGGTCAATGCATGTAGATATGTACATACGTCCATTTCAAATCTCACTGACCATTTCTCACTGCACCGACCTTGCTGTGTGTGTTGTGCGGAGGGCAAAATGAATGCCATGTGCACTTGCAAGTACCTAGCAGCGGGGAGGCTTCGGTGAGGAGAAGGGGTGGGCTGTGCATCCGTGGGGAGAGGCACGCCAGCCGAGGCACGGCTAGTGCAGCGACGGTGTGGAAGGGGAAAGTCTGCATGCACGCGGAGAAACAGAAGGATGGACTGACGTGGCTCGAGTAGAGGGAGTGAGGGCAAGAGTGATACAAATGGAGTCTGGAAAAACAAGCCAGGAACAGATCACATAGAAATGGTAGAGATTTGATTTCTTTCTAAGTGCAGTGGTGGATCATTTGAAGCTTTTGAGTAAGGGAGTGGAATGATCCTAGTTACATTTAAAAAATATTACAGTGGCCACTATGTGGGGAGCAGACAGTAGTGGGGCCCACATGGAAGGAGGGAGATGAGCTGGGAGGTGTTGCAGTCACCTGGAGGCTGATTGATGGGGAGACGTGCTGTGGAGGAAGAGTCAAAAATCACATATAAGTGCATTTACTGATGTTGAACGCTCCACATAGTTTGGCTACAACTGTCTATTCTCACTTTAACTCACACTTCATTCCTGCCTGCCCTTCGGTGCCACCCACGCTTGGGGGAAACTGTGCCCTCTCGTGCATTCCTGCACCCATGCCTGGCTCACGTCTCCTCGTTAAAGTGCCCTGTCTGTATAAGTGATCTTTAAATTTCCTGATTATAAACATCCCCCCATAATATGTGCCTGTTTATTTTATAAACTGTATGCACGTGTATTATTAATTCATATGGTAAATGTTAGTAAAGCCTAATTTTTAAAAAATGTAAAAAGTGAGTACCAGTGAAAGTCCCCCAAATGCCTGCCTCCACTCCAGTAGCTGTGGTGTGAGCCTCGCCTCGCCCCTCCTGGAGCCGAGCACGTCTCCCTCGGTAAACGCATCTCCAGGCTGTCAGTGTCCACTGACTCTTTAAGACTGAACTCAAGCGGCTTTCCCTGCAGAATCGTCCTTAAGCACTCATTCTTTTGCTCTGAAGCCGTATAAACACTTGAATTCTACTACGTGCGTTAAATGTAGCATTTCTCACTCACCGTTTGTCCAGTTGCTGTCTGTCGTGTCCCCGCTTTGCTCACCTCGACTGTCGGCTCCTTGAGAGCACTGACTAATGGCTTGTACTTGTTTGAAGACACGTTAATACTTGTTAACTGGAGGAAGGATCTAGTAATAAAAAACAAATCATTTTAGTCAAGGACATCAAGGGACATTCATCAATTAAAAAAAAAGTGATGACCACTGTCTAATATAGAACCAGTATTCAAGTTGCTGGGTCTCAAGAAATGACAGGACCAGCAAGGTCTCTTTTCTCATAAAGCTGACGTTTGAAAGGTGACAGAAAATAAACAAACAAACAAATAAATAAATAAATAGACAGACAAATATCCAAGATAATTCAAAATGATGAATGATTAGTTCTGTGGATAAAACCATGTAGTAGGAATGCTGGTTGGGGTTAATGTGATGAATGAATGCCTCCGAGGAGGTACCACTGTAGCTCTGTCCTATACGATGGGAAGATTCAGAAGAGCTAAGCTTAGCTGAGGTGAGATGGAGACGCTGCCATTCCAGGTGTGCAATTTACCTTTCACCACCTAGCTCGTTCTGCTTCTACCTTCGTGGTCATGAAGCTTATTCAAAATTTCTTTGCCATAGTGACCAGTTCTACTCTAGAAAGGCTAACCAGTAACTTAAACATAAATCAGTAAGGTGAACGCTAGCTGCTGTAACAAATGAATCCCCAAATCTCAGTGGCTACACATAGTAGAGTCTGATTTCTTATTTATGTGGTAGTTCAGTGTGGGTATTCCTTGTTCGCATGTGACCGTCTGAGATCCAGACTTCCTCTGTCTTCTGGCCCCATTCTCCTCTAGAATCTCAGGGTTCTCAGCATTCAGCCAGAGGACAGGGCAAGAAAGGAAGGGATCGCATACGGGAGGATTTTGTGGACCTGCAGGAACAGTGGTGATGTGCACATTCTAGAAAGAGACTATGTCTCAATGCAGAAGTGGCTGGGACCTTCCAGTGGTCCTGGAAGAAGAGGAAATGAGTTTTGTGAAAGGCAGGCCAGTTTCTGCCACAGTCAGCTTCTCCAGGGCTCCTCTGTCTAAGATCTGAAAAATAACCAAACTTATCAAGCACCAGAAAGCCAGAAAAAAGTGTAAATGATAAAACGGGCCTTCCACTGAGTGAATTTATCTGCAGTGACGATCTTCTCTGACCTAATTTAGATACTGTTAATTTCACACATCCCACTTACCCCCGCAAACTGGCGCATTTTCACAAATCTCAGCAAAGAAATCAAGATTCAATCCTGAATTTACAAATGTTAATACTTTGATGCAGAAATTGTCACAAGTAGAAATTCACTGCATCTACCTTGAAGATCACTGAACTCAATGCCTGAAAATGACCTGAAGCAACACCTCTTCTTCAGATCAGGAAGCAGTTGGCTACATTAGCTGCTAGGATGACTAACAGTAAAAGGTGCACATTTATTCCATCGTAAGTTCTTCATGGTGCTGCAAGAATCTTTGTTGCTCTCTTCACTTGTTACAAGTAATTTTAAAAGTCAGGCTTGATTATTTTGACTTCTTAATGCCCTTAAGCCTTTATTTATCATGTCTTTTAATTTGTGGGGTGCAGGGCAAGTGGCTGGTAGCTGAGGAAGCCTCAGTGCTTTGACTTTTTATTGATTCTATCTTTTTTGCTCATAATCAACATGGCTTTTGCATATTAGGACCAATTTTTCTTCTTTGAAGTCGCTGAAAATGAATGATGATGTATTAAACTTAGCACTAGCCCTGGACTGAAGGAGAGAGGGAATTATAATACTGATTCTGTTAGGGTTAGATATGAAACTGACGAAAGTTAGGCAAAGATATGTACAAACTTGTCCAGTTTTTGTGGGGCTGGGATGAGTGTGGTTGCGGCACAGACCAGAAGGGTAGCAGCAAGGACTGGATGCTGAGGATGGAACTCAGGTAAATTCAACTGTTGTAAATCAGGGAGGCTGGGGTCGGAAACCAGAGAAATGAAGCTAAGCATGGATTCAGAAAAGATGATGATCAGAGGTGCAGAAGGCATGAGACAGGGGCAGAATCTCTTGTAACCACAGGGTGAGGAGAGCAGTTGAGAATAAGTTGTCCCTCTACTCCTCACCCTCTGTCCACCCCACCCACTCTGGGCACCCTTGTTTGAGCTCCCAGAAAATGCTGCGTTCTCTCTAAAGCTTTCTCCCCTTCATAGCACAATAGAGGGGTGGCGGACACGGTAAAAATTTCCTCTCCTATCACTTTGTGGCAAGTCCAAGAGATGACTATTTTTTATTACTTACTTGTGTACACTTTACTGTAATAAAATTTTTGTTTATAGCCATTCTACCTAATGGAATCGATTATGCATTTGGTAACCTCTATTTTGTATCTTCCGTGTGTCAGGGGCAGGTGTATAAAGATGAGATCTTGGCATCAAGGGGCTATAATCTAATGGGGATAGACAGGCATAGAAATGAACAATTAAAACTTATTCCATAGCACAGGGAACTAACTATATTCAGTATCTTATAGTAACCTATAATGAAAAAGAATATAAGAAGGAATATATATGTATATGTATATATACAACTGAAACATTATGCTGTACACCAGAAATTGACACATTGCAAACTTCATTATATTAATCTTCAATAAAAAAAAAAGAGAGGGGAAAAAAGACTTAATTCAACAACTCCAGTTCTAGGTGTCTGACTAAGAAAATCGTTTGTTTTTTCCTCCTGGGATCTGGCTGAAATGATAGAAAAAACATAAAACTAACAGTACACGCATAGTGAAACTAGAAACCAAAAAAGGGCAGAGCCACTGCATACCATCGGACAGTTTTAAATAACCTATTTTTGGCAGCCCTTGGCAGCAGGCCGGGAACGCCAAGGAATTCTGGAAGACACACAGCAGACAGACGTGGATTGATAGAGGTCTGCCTATGGCCAATAAAACCCAGAGTGAGCACCATTCCAGAGTGGATTTTCCCAACTGAATTCAGGAAACCCCTCTAGATCAGAGATTCAAGACTTGCAAGTAGAAATGAGACAAAGGATGCTTAGTGTGGTGATTATTAAAAGGCCCGTGGGACCAGCTGCTCCAGCCTCCACTGATAAGTGGCTGAAGCAGCATTTGCTGCAGTTCAGCAATGCAAGCGCAGTTCTTTAAACAAACGGGGCAGTTGATTTATGGGAAAGTCCGGCATGCATATTGATTCCAGGGGAGGTGGTGGAGTGAAGCCATGGACAAGGAGCTTCTGGGCGCGGAGGCAAGCTCTCCCTTTGCTCACATTCCCCCATTCACTGCAGTCAGATTTTCTATAATTAGCAACCTTTTCACTGCTGAGGGGGGAAATGGTTGCCTCTTTTGCTGAGCTATGAAGGAGAGGTAGGTCTAAGATACCCAGTGTCTGTCTACTAAGAGTAAAGGATGTAAAGGAAATAGAGGAGAAATGAGCAGAGAAAATACACAGAAGCAAAACTTTCTGACGAATAAAGACTTGACAGAGAAGGAGGAAAATTAAAACGAATAGAGAAAGAAACACTCAGAGGCACATGTTTATGAAAATAGAAGGAAAGTCCTGTGAGTTATGGGAGGGGAGAAGTTGCTTACAAAAAACAAGAATCGGACTGATAGTGAAATGCTCAGTTGCCACATAGGATGCAAAAAAACATTAAAATAGTAATAATTTATAATTTAACCCCCTACTTAATCCAAGGATCCTTCCTCTAATATCCTTCTTGCTGCCTCAGACCCTCAAGGATGGAGAACACAGGGTCTTATCAGCATCTCGTTCCTTTGACGGGACTTGGAGGATGCTGTGCCCTGTGCAGTCTGCAGTGTGTTCTGTGTACTGTCCTGCAGTAAACCACAGACCATCTCAACTCCTTAACGTGTTCGGTTTGAAGATGGTGAAGGCCATGCTGATGTTGATTTTCAGATTCATGAGAGGGTTTGGTGAAACAAACATAACAGGGGTCTAAAAAGAAAGAGAAGGTGTTTTAACATTTTGGAAAATGAAAGTAAATGCCTAGTTCAGACAGAACTATTTCACACAAAGAGTAATAAACATGAAATGAGCTACCAGGGGAAGGAGTCGAAGAGAAAGATTGCAAATGAGTCTGAGTCGCTTGGATTTATTTGTCAAGGAGAGAGGAGGCTTAGTGGGGACAGACAGTGGTAAGATTGAGGTCAGTTGGCAAGATGAGACCAGCGGTTTGCAGCCTGGACTTCCTGCCTCAGGCCCCAGGCAAGCCCAGGCTAGACTGGGCCCCTCAGCAAGCTTTGCAAATCTGCCCACCCGAGGCAGGCATGAGGCGAATGACCAGGTTTAGGAAAACGCCTGCATGTTAACTCCAGCTGGAAAGGACAGTGCTTACGAAGAAAGAATAAATATATATATTTTTTTTGGTCAAAAGAGGTGTTTTTGTTTTTCATTTTCCCATACTGGATGCTGTTAATCTACAATTTGTACCAGGACAGAATTTACATTTGAAAATTCAAAAATCTATACCATGGTTTTAAAGAGATAGGAGAAAATACACTGACTGGCATTTTTTTTGTGTGTTTTTCTTAGAAAAACTGGCCCCAGCCTGCCCCATTGAGCCTCCACAGCTGGGTTACATGCTCTCGACCCTCCTGGAGGCTCAGGCCGGTGGCCTGGGCATCGCCCTGACCTAGCTTCGTCTCTTACCTTCCCCAGCCTATGAAAGTCTACTGGACCCGCCTTTACTATGGATTTCCCCCTGAATCAATTGCCCCGTTTGTTTAAAGAAATTTACTGCCTCAGTCTGACCTCAGGGCTCTACTTCAGTCACCGTCACCCCAGCCCAGGCCTCCATCACCTCTTGTCTAACCTACTGCACCAGCCTCCTAACTGGTCGTGGTGTCCCCTCTCGTCACCCCCTGGCGCATCCTCAGCACAGCAGACAGAACCACAGCAGACAGCGCCACGCAGGGCCTCTCTGTCAGGTGTCTGCCTGCAGCGCTCCTCCCTGAGCAGACGCAGGGCTTGTGCACCCTCCTCCTTCACGGGACAGCTCAAGTGCCACCTTCCAGTCATCCAGTTGAAAACAGCCACCTCATCCCAGCATTCTCTGTTCCTTTACCTGCTTTATTTTCCCTGACGGTTCTTATTACCTCCAGATATACTATATAATTTGTTTTATTTATGGATTTTATCTCCCCCAACTGAAATAGTAACTTTTGTGTTTGTTTTTGGTCTTTTGTTTGCATATCTATTCCCTGACTTAGGAGAGTTTCTAGCACATAGAAAGTGCTCAAAAAAATCTGCCTGGAATAAATATTATTGTTCATGAAAAGCACACGTTCCAAAACAATCTAAATTATGTTTTGCATTGTTTCTTTCATCTCGTGGCATAAAAATGGGCGCATTATAAGACAGGAAGGTAGGCTTCCTCACGGGGCTCAGCGTGGTAAGTCATGACTAACTTTTTCATTAAGTCCTGGAGGCACATCACTGCATATTAAAAAATAAAGTTTTATTTGCTTATTGTCTTTATAAAAAATTTTAACTATGTATTTCTTAATTGTGTATCTCCTAAAGTAAGAAATTTAACTGAAATGCACTTTATACACATATATATAAATTCTGGGAAAAAATTTGTAACAGTGAATATACTCTTGGACATATATATATATATATTTTTAATTGAAGTATAGTCAATTTAATAGCATAATGTTAATTTCTGGTGTACAGCATAGTGAATCATTTATACACACACACACACACACACATATATATACATAAATATATATTCCTTTTCATATTGTTTCTCATTATAGGCCATTTCAAAGTATTCAATATAGTTCCCTGTGCTATATAGTAAGACCTTGTTGTTTATCTATTTTATACATAGTAGTTAGTATCTGCAAATCCTGAGCTCCCAATTTATCCCTCTCTGCCCCCTTCCCCCCAGTAGCCATAAGTTTCTTTTCTTTGTCTGTGAGTCTGTCTCTGTTCTATGAGTAAGTTCATTTGTGTCTTTTTTTTTTTAAATTTCACATATGTTATCATATGGTATTTTTCTTTCTCTTTCTGGCTTAAGCCAGAATTATAAACTTTCAATTGCATTATTATTTGCAAGTAAATGTGGTTTTAAATAAGTGTGAAGATGGAATGAAAGGGGCTAAGGAGTCTGGCACGGGGAGAATTTCAAGGGATGTGAACCCGTGGTTCAAATTCAGAAGTCTCTTGATTCTGCTCTTTGACTTTTTCAGCACCGCCTTTTTTTTTTTTTTTTTTTTGGACTAATTTTTCAGGACTGGTCAGTACAAAAGTCAGGATTCCAAGAGTTTAAGAGGTTCTGGTCCAGGGACCCCCTCATGGTCAGCAGATGCAGGCTTGGGTTTCTCCTCTTAGCAGTGGTAGCTGGAGCAAACAGAGGGAGCTTCAGACTCAGTCATTTGGTGAGAATTTGGGAGAAAGTCAGTGAGATTTGGCCTTTAGAAAAACAGTTTCCAGTGTTATTTGCAAAATGCTTAATTTCTAATTCTTATTTTAAAATACGCACATAGGAAATAACTGAATAGCAGCGGCTTCCTCATGGAGTCCACTATTTATCTGTCTTACCGCCCTTCATCCATCATATTCCTGTTGACTTTTCAGGTTTCGTAATAGTTGTCTCTTCTTCCAGGAAGCACTTCCCATTTCTTCCACATCTGAATTACTGCCCTTCCTCTGGGCTTCCGTAATATCTTGCACTTCCCACATCAGAGCGCTGCTCTACAACAGCCCTTTTGTGAATTCTGTTCCCCGAGGGCAGGTGTGAGTGGCTGCAAAGGCAGGGATGGAGGTGGCCTTGCTTCTTGCCAGAACGCCGGTACCTGGCACACCACTGAGCAGAGCTGGTCGTTCCAAACACGTAAGTGGGATATGTTAATGAGTGAATGTCTTCCTAACTAGATTAGCTCATCCAGATAACAGTTAGAAATGAGGAAAGGAAATCCTAAAATATTAGGCAACAAACCATTTAAAAGTCTAAATGTGATGTTTAAAAAAATCCCGCTCTCTGTTACTAGGACGACAGCCCTCCCGCAGTAATTACCCTTCCGTCTCCTGGCCCCCAACACTCAGAACCCAACCCAAGAGGAATTTATTTTAGAAAGAGAATTTTGACATGTCAGCTACTGGCTTTATATTTTAGAAAGAAAGTGGAATGAAAGTTACATGTTTCGGTGCTCCTTGCTGATAAGAGCTGCGTATCAGATGTCGCTGAGAGTCTGATTTCACCTCCAGGCACCCTTCTCCGAATGCATTTAAGTGCTTCTCATCTTTTCCCCTTTTAGCTTGGTGCTTGTAGTTTCCAGTGACTTAAATTCACTCATGCAAAAGCAGGAAAAATGAGCAAGAGTTCAAAGAAATGTGTCCCTTGTGTGCGATTGATTCTCAGCAGTTTGTTATTAAATCTTTAAATAATTAAATACAAGAGAAAACATTAAAGCAACGATGAAAAGCCAACCATATGTTGCAAATATAAGTGGAGAAGGGGGCGGGGTGTGGAGATGGCCGCAGAACAAGAACTGCTCTCCATTCACCCTGCTCCGGGGAACCCCTGCTGATCATCTCTGCGCACGGCCGGCGTGTGGGACCCTCTGCTGGGTGGGCCGAGTTGAAGGAGAAGGGAAACGCTTTGTCTGAAGCAACTTGCCAAGACGAGAGGTCAGCGAGTAAGGATATATGAACGAAGACCACAGGAGGGGGTGTAGGATGATGAGTGAGGCATTGTTTGAAGGGTCCTTCAGACAACGTGTTCTGTTTGTTCTTTACAATCTGGGGTGCTCCCAGGGCAGCAGAGCTCCTTCCTCTCAGAGCACACGGCCTGAATGTAAGGTGGCAAGTCAGCAGTGATGAGAACAGAGCCCTGCCATGGGTGACTCGAAGGTGCGGGCTTACTGGGTACCTGTGAGGACACAGAACGCGTGAAACAAGGAAGAGGAGGGCGGGAGGCTGGACCAGGAGAGCGTGCAGGATGGCGGGCAGTGCGACTGGTCATGGATTTAACTGTGTCCCCTACGTTCCTGTACTGAAGTCCTAACCCCGCCAGTGCCTCAGAGGGTGACCTTATTTGGAAATAGGGTCGTTTCCTCATGTGATTAGTTAAGAAGAGGTCATACTGGGGTAGGGACCTTTATTCCAGTCTGACTGGTGTCCTTGTAAAACTGGGCAGTTTGGACACAGTTCTCACAGGGAGAACACCGTGGGTGAAGATGAGGCAGAGACTGGGGAGAGGCTTACCAGCCAAAGGTTGCCAAGGATGGCCTGGAAGCCACCAGAAGTGAGGAGACAGGCTCGCTCTCCGAGGGAACCAGCCCTGCTGACCATTTCGGGCTTGCACTCCTAGCCTTCGAGCTGAGACAGTACAGTTCTGTTGTTTCTGCCACTCAGTCTGTGTGCCCTGTTCGGCAGCCCTTCGAGATGAGTAAACTGGGGGAGAGCCAAGTTGTGAGGTTCACGTCACTGCTCATCACTTGTCTGGTCTGGGTGGCTTCCCGCCCCGACGGCGCCGCGGCGGGCAGGTGTTTGCGAACCTCGCGGCGGCGCGTCAGGGGCCGCACACCTGCCGCCCCTCCTGGCGCCCGGCACGGCGCCCGGCCCTCCGGGAACACGGGAGGTATAGAGCCGGTTCTTGCCACTTGTGGCGCAGGCTGGAGATCCCTGTGAAAAGGGTACACTGGATAGTTGAGCGCTCAAATGAGTGGGACAGACTTGTAGAGCGCGTGGGAGGGCTTGCCGGGGCGGGGGTGGGGGGAGGGTAGCCGCAGCGACAGCGACAACTGGTCACTGAGAGCCGTGTGTTCGATGCAACGTCACACGGACGTCAGTCTTCAGCGGCGGCCCCGTGAGCTCGCCAGCATCGTCATTCATAGCAGACAGAAGAGGGAACGAGGTTTGGAGCATATAAGGGACTTGCCCAAGGTCACACTAAGAAATGATGGAGCCATTGTTTGAACCCAGGTCTATCAAACTAAGTTGCATTAGGACAAGTAGACATTTGTGTCACATTGTTGTGGCTACTGTGGTTAATTGGCTCCAAATTGCACAGTATACAGCAGCATTGCGATTTCGGTCTCAGCCTCAGGGAACCAGAGGTCATTTCATTGGCTGCTGTACTACTTATGTTTTTTCATTTAAAAAGTCACATATTTTAGAACCTGTGAGACTGGTCATTAGTTCTCTGTTAGATATCGTTGTTTAACTTTTCCCACTCCTCATTTGGGTCTTGCTTACCCAAATGACCGTGAGTTCCTTTGAGGTAGGAAATTATGTTGTATATATTAGGAGCTCATTAAATAATTTTTTAGGGAAAAATAATGTTAAGTTTGACCTCATTGATTCCTCCCCTCCCGACTCCATACTCCGAAAGAAAACTTGCTTTTAAATCGGAATCATTTCTTACTCATTCTTTTCTCCACGTCTCACATCCAGTACATCAGCACTTCTGTTGGTGCCATCTTAAAAATACATCCAGGATCACTGTTTTCACCATCACCTCCCTAATCCAAATCCTCGTAAATTCTCGCTGCATTCCTGGTTCTGCATTGCTTGCTTCTAACTGGTCTCTCTGCCTCCATCCCCGCTCTCATGATCTACCCTCCAGTCTGAGATTTCCCCTTAAAAGAAAGAGGGGTCTTGTTTCTCTTCTCTCCAGAGCTCTCCAGTACCTGTCATCAGACCATGGCAACGTCAAGTCAGACCCTGCCGCCGCTTGCTGGGCCTTGCCCGGAACACTTCCCCAACCACTCTGCTCCTTGCTCACCGGGCCCCAGCCGCACCCGTCTCCTGCCTGTTCCTGAGTAAACTGAGCACCCTGCCTTCTCAGGGCCTTTGCACGTACTGTCCTTTCTGCATGGAATGCAGCTTCCCCAGATATTCTCGTGCCTTTTTCCCTTGTTTCCTCTAGGGTCAGCCCAAACGTCACCATATCAGAGGAGCCTTTCCAGCCCGCCCTCCGTGTAATACCATATTCTCCCACAGAAGTCGGGTTCCGCCCACAACACTGCTTCATTTTGCTTCACAGCCCTTGTCTGTCTGCAGTAGCGTGTAAGTTCACGAGGGCAAAGATTTTGCTTTGTTTACTTTTGTATCCCCAGCACCTGGAACACTGCCTGGCACGTAGGCATTCAACACCTATCTGTTAATGGATTGAATGAATGAATGAAGAAAGAGAGTTTGTTAGTTGCAGGACTGTTGCCTCATCTTTGTAAATATCAGAGTACAGCCGTTGCCTTATATGTGGGTAACAGTTCACTGTACTTTTCTGTGTATTAACTCACCAAATCCTTAGAAGATCTGTGAGAGTTTGCAGGACACATGTCACTCTGAAGAAATAAGGTTAGACACAGGTGAAGTGACCTGCCCTAGGTTCTGTAATTAAAAAGTGACTTGTCAGGTCTGAAAACAAGATCTGCTCTTTCCTTTAATCCAAGAGTCTTTTCCCAAAGCCGTGCTACCCTCATTGGCCCCGACAAACCCGCTGGGTTACTTCCCTCTCCGGATGCACGGTGCTGGTTTCTTACATCCTCTGGCTGGGGTAAGAGCTGAGGTGCTGAGTGTGGGCAGAGGAAGTGGCTCGCTTTGAGGATTTGGTTTGGGACACCAGTTCCAAGAAGGGCATCCTTCAGGCTTGATGGAGGGTTTACGCTCTCGCTGATAATTCTGGTCGATTGTACCTGGGACTCGTCTTAAAGAGATACCTGTTCTCAGAAAGGTTGATGTGACTTTGAATGCTTCTGAGAGTGACATCCTGAAGGGGTCATTTGACTCTCTTCACATTCAGACTTCTCTTTGACAGAGACATGCGATCCTGGGGGTGGGGAAAGAAAAATAAAAACCCCCATAGGTATTCCAAAAAAGTATAGGAGATTAATAAAGTGACAAAAGGTGGCCTCCTTAGCTTTCAAGGAACTTCCAAGGAGCCAGCCCGAAAGAGAGGCTCACCATACAGGAAGGGGGTCAGGCAGGTGGGAGGAAAGGTCAGCCTACTGTCAGGAGTGAGGGAAAGGGTACGAATGTGTGTTCAGTTTCTACTTTTCATCAGACACAGTTCCTGTACCCCCGCAGGGACAAAGCAGAGGAGAAGCTGGGACAGACTGGAGGGAATAGAAACAGCAGAAGCCACTGGGTCTCAAGGTCCCACGGGGGACCCAGGCCATCTTTTCTCTTGGAGCTTGTGGGTTTGGCATGTGTGCTGACACCAAAGGTTCCTCTTCCCCGTTTGCTCCCCAGTCTTCATGAGCTAATAGACATGCGCCAAGCACGCTCAGAAGTTTGCAGGAGCCACGGAGGATACGCGAGATAGATGAGCTGCAGCCCTGGTCTTGAGAAGCCTGTAACTGCCAGGCTAGCAGGATATTTCTAAGCAGACTGGAGAAGGGGCTTGGCACTATATGCTGAAATCTCTTTCTCTGGACTTTTTCTGAAGCTCTGTCTCTTAGATACACCCCAGATAAGCTCCATAGGTTTATCAAGTGTCCTTTGGGCATCAGACGGAGTCTCTGCACGCTCCAGCAGGGAGAAGCTAGCCTTCACCCAGCGCTCACCTGGCAGCGAGTGTTTACGGAGAGTCTGCTGCTTGTTCCACACAGCACTGGGCGTGGGAGCACGGTGGGGCCAGATTCTTTTCCTGATCAGAGGAGTTTCCCCAGGTCTCCCTTGCCCTTCATTCGTGGCTGGTCCGCGGGAACCCTGCCTTCCAGCCTTGTAGTCAACACCATCGCCAGGGACCTGCGGAGCAGCAGCGCACGCTCCTCGGGGGTGGAAGCGCTCGGCAGGCAGCCTGGGGGCCAGGACGCAGGCCTGCCCGGCAGCCGGCACACCCCAGATGGACTGATGACTCTTTTCTATTTTTCTCCCAGGGGTAAAAATAAAGCGATAGCCCGTATTTTGACATTTTAAGAAGACTTACAGGAGTTATGCCACATCAACGAGCTGACGTTACGACATGCTGACACTAATGTTCAACAAAGCACATTTATTGCCGAATTTTGAGGCCAGTCACATCCCTCCAAGGCTTCTTTATGACTGTGATTTCCTTCTTGGTTCTGCCTATCTTGAGGTTTTCAGGGAAGGCGTCACTTCAGTGTTACTCCTGAGGATTCAGCTGACACGGGCACCCTGCGCATTTCCTTATCTCCGTTCACCACCGTGGCTGATAAATCGGACATGGGCTGGTAATTATTTCAGTTCTGTCCTCTGAAGGGTAATTCCAAGTATTCTAGCTTCAGCTGCTTATATTAAGGACATTTTGAGGAAAACACATTTACTTTTAGAAATGGAGCAGAATTTTGCCTGTTCTGCTGCTTGGGTTTCCACACAGCATACTTGCTATTGCAGAGAACGGTGCCCGGTAACTGACGGGTCTCGTGTCAGTCAGTGCTGAGCATCTACTCTGAGCTCATCCCTGTGGGGATTCAGTCCAGTCCAGTGACACTTTGATGAGCACCAGCCACGGGTCGAGCCGCAAGGCAGACGCCACAGGGCCCAGCAGGTGGATTCACAGAGGACCTGCGCACAGGTAGCTTATTCAAGGTCAGCAGAAAGTGGTGTAAGGGTTCAAAGGCGTAGATCTGCTAGACTGGAAGCTCCGTGAAGGCTCTGTTTCATGAGGCACTGGACCACCAGTGCTTTCCGGGCCACCAGGCACCTGGCTGTGTCTCAGTTTGCTGACTAAATGCATGAGGATTCCATGCGGGAGGGAAGGTGGTGGAGGAAGGTTTGGCAATTCTCTGATGTAGATTTAAGTCGATTCTTAAAAGATGGAGAAGGTTTTCAGCAGCTGAAGGAGATAGGAGGAGGCTGTTCCAGGTGGAGAGAGCAAGGCATTTGTTGAATCACGGAGGCTGGAAAGCCTGGGGAATGTCTTAGGCAGAGAAAATGATACATACATGGGAGCAACGGAGAGAAAAGTAGTTAATTGTTGGGTCCAAATTATAGTGACCTTACATATCAGGTTGGAGATTTTGAATTTAATTTGTAGGCATTGGAGAAACTTGATAGTATTTTAAGCAGGACCCTAGCAGGATCCGAACCACGATTTAGGAAAACTGATGTGGTGGTGATATGCAGAATGTAGCTCCCAGACTTAGATGCGCAGCAAGGTTAACCGGCAAGCGTTTTCAGCACACAGATCTGTACACCAAGACCAAGTGAGCTGTAAGCCCATTGTCTGTGTTTATACCAAGTCCTCCATGCAGCAGCCAACCCGGTAGTTCACAGAACTCCCGACTGCACATGGCTGGGTCAGGTCTCTGGGAGCAGGGCGTGGGCAGAGGGCGTGAGGAGAGATGGGGGACAAGACTGCAGACTTCACGGGTCAGTCTGCAAAAAAAGGTCAAAAGAGAGAGCTTTCTGAGATCATGAGAGACTGCAGAGCATGGAAGCGGAAGGACGGGGGCCAGGCTCGAGCCTGGAGCCGAGGAAATGATCACTGAGAGCAGAGTCAGAACCTAAGAGGATCTGCAGATGCGGGGTTTGGGGGAGCCGTCTAGCAGCACGCGCAGGCGTCAGGACGAACGAGCCGAGGCGTGACGGCCCGGCTGCTGGGAGCACGGGCACGTTCTCCTCGCCTGCACCTGCCGTGCAGGCCCCAGGAAGAGCTTCCTGGCAGGCCATCTAGTGCATCACTTATCATTTCTTCATAGCAGAACTTTTTTTCGTGTCTGCTCCTGAGTGGAGATTTTGTGTGACAACTCGTATGTGCTCAGGTAGAGTACAGTGAGAGGTGGTGGTAAGGGTCCTTAAATACACTGATTTTTTTTTCTAACTTGAGAATCCTGCAATATAGCAGTGCTAGAAGGCTTGGCCTTATTTCAAGGGCAACGCAAGGCTGCAGGATTAACAGCAGCACTGTTCTAAAGTCATAGCATGATTTTCTACATGCAGTGAAATAAACTTGAAACACAACAAGAGAAATCAAAGGCTCCCAGGATTTATTCACTCTTTGAAATGGCATTCAAAGCAGTGTTTAAAAAATTCTATTGTAGGGAAAGCTATAAAAATTGGGAGAGAGGTGGATTATATATAACATTTTTTATTTCATTTCATTTTATTTACTTGGGAGATTATATAGAATTTTTCTTAAATTTTATTTTATTCCCTTTAAAAGAACAAAGATTTATTTAGGCAATGACATCAAATAGTTTGGTTTTGAAAAGAGGGACCTAAGTAATAGAAAAAAAAAAAAAGAAATGCATAATGCACAGAGAATAAAAAGAACTGAATGCTATTATAAATAACCACCATACTGGCAACAATGTGACACTTAATTTAGCAGTCCCTGTGTACCAGCTACTGTACGCAGTGTTTTCCCTGCATCAGCTCACGGAATACCCAAGAATACCCAATATCACACTTTCATTTTACAGAGGCGAACTTTGTGGTTCAGAAGAAGTAGAGTGGTGAGGGGTAGCTCAACTGGAATTTGTGTTTTGTTTGCTTTTACTCTCTCATTTGACAATGAAGTCTTTATGTGGCCTTGACATTTCCACCCATACTGTTTTTTTTTCAATTGAAGTGTAGTCAATTACAATCTGTCCATTTCTGGTGTACAGCATACAACTGGAATTTAAATGCATGCCTCTAACCAACATTTTCTCTCTGCCTAACCAGCTTATCTTACCTTGCTCTGCATGAAGCACTCTCTGAACCCTCATAAAAATTCTAGAAGTCAGGTGCTATGATTATTTTATACCCCTTTGATATTCTTCCCATTTTATAGATGAGATCACTGAGACACAGGAAACTTGATTACCTTCCTCAGAATCAATGCAGTTAATAAGTAGAGAAGCTGCAGTTGGTACAACATACCCTCATTCAGAGTCTGCCTCTCAGTCTAGTAACACACATACCAAAAAAAAAAAAAAAAAAAAAAAAAAAAAAAAAAATAAATAAATAAATAAATAAATAAATAAATAAATAAATAAAAGTAGACAAAAGAGAAGAAAAGAATAGAAAGAAAAAAACCCAAGATTTTCTAGTAGCTTACCACCAGGCTGTCTTTTCATCCTGTCATTCAGGATGAAATCATTCAGTATTTTCACCAACGTTGCGTTACAATCTTGAGGTCACATTTCTGTAGAATTGTAGCAATTGCCTTGGGTGATAGACTGGGGATTCAAGTGAAATCTAAGAGGCAAGACAGACTGAATCTAACAAAACGATATGCAAGGGAGATAAATACCGGATCTGACTCATGAATTAAGAAGCACAGCTACCGGGTGTGTAACAAGTATTTAAACAAAAGAAAGAGAGAGAGAGATGTTTTTGCAAAGATAATAGAGGTATTTTAGATGATAACAAGCACCATGAAGATGAGTCAGTGGGGGTTACTAGCACCTTGCTCCTAACCTCTCAGCAACAACGTAAACCTGGTGTTTATTAAGGACAACTTAGGGTCGTAATAGGACCCCTCTGCTTGTGGCTGATCAGGGGCACTGTGTTTTACCCCCAGCGCTGAAGCTCGGCATGCTAGAAGGATGAGGAGACGTAAAAGCGTGCTATGTGGGAGTGGCTGGAAACCTGGGGATATTTAGCCAGGAGGAGAAAAGACAGAGAGGGAGAGGGAACAGCTGCTTTCATGTATCTGAAGGACTTGAAAGGAGAAAATGCTATTTGGTCGTTCCGTCTACTCCACAGGGCCGAAAATAAAAATGTGAGTCGAAATTAAATTCAGTTTAATAAAAGGAAGATCCTTCTAGAAGATGGAGCTTTGGAAAGATGAAACTGGTTGACTCAAGGCATTTTCACGTAACTCGGATGAGCAGCAGAGTCACCTATGGGCTTTCTGATCCTGCGGACACGCAGGCCCAGCCCAGGGAGGTGCGCAGAGGGAGTGCTGGGTTTTTTGGGGGGTCACACAAGTGATGCTGTTGTTCAGCTCGGACTGAGAGCCAGATGGATAGTGACTATTAATGGTGGAATGCACGGGAGATTCCACTACATGCTTTACATATATAATCCCATTTACAATCTCATTTCATCCTCTTATCAAAAATTTAATGTATTATTAATAGCTCATTCTATTGATGAGTAAACAGTTGAATGATTTGCCCAGGGTTTCCTAGGGCAGTAGACGTAACAGGGTTGGTCCCTGCACCTGGTTACCAGGCTAGTGGAGGTTCTCGGCAGGCAGACTCAAATCCACATCGGAGGAGCCCGCCTGAGAGGTAGTCACCTCTGTGCTGCCTTGGGGTTGCAACGCCAAGTTGGAGTCAGTTAAAATTTAAGAGGGATTCCAAGATGAAAATTCTGTGGTTCTGTCATCAACCAAAAGTTCTAACATAAAACAGATCTTCAGGTTAGAGTTTAGGAAGATAACGCAGTTTATAAAGATGTTTCCGTGGCACCAGAAATAAGCAGATATTGATAAGATGTAGGAGAGACAGACTAGATTTTGACAAGAACAGATGTATGGAAAGGCAATCTTGCAGACCAATAAAGTGAATAGCGTTGCAGACAGAGTTCCAGGAAAAGGAGAACCAAGATTTGAGAGATTAAAAGTAGAGAACTCCCTGAACTTTTCATTACTCAGGTAAAGAGATCCTCCGAAGGTCTAAGAAGACCTGCTATCTGAAAAAACTGAGCGGGGAGACGGTCTCTTTTCTGATGTGACAGAGGGGCTCAAGCAATAAATGATTACAGCTCACTTGCTCTCGCTCGCTCGCTCTCAACCTCTTTTTATCTCTGAGCTTCAGTTTCTCTTATTTAATTTAAAGATTTTCCATATGGCATGAAAGTAGATCTTATAGACGGGGATGGGAAGTTGTTCAGTGATAAAACAATTCGTGAAGTATATACAGTATAATCCAATATTTGTTTAGAAATAGAAAACCTATAAACATATATATCCATATATATATTTTATGCACAAGGTCTTGTTAAATGTGCAGGGGACTCTAGTAGAACTTTCCTGCTGGCAAATGACAGTGGGGTATGATTTTATTTTATTTTTTCAATGTGCGTATATTTTTAAAAAAACAATTTTTTCTTAATTTAAGAGTTTCACAAACAATTAACTTCAAGTTTTATTTGGCTGCTTCCTCTGATGTTTATAATAATATATGCTTTAAGTTGATTATTGAGAACCTTACCTGTAGGGGTATTATCTTCTCACATATTAAAAATAGTGGCATCAAGATATGTGCTTTGAGGACGTAGCAGAAAGAAAAGATTGGAGGAACAGAACTTTATCAGACTGCACAGTTACTTGTCCTTTTTCTTTTTTTAAAATCTCATTGAAGCTGATGGAAATATTTAGCTCCACAGGGCAGAAAGGAATTCACGGAAACATTATATTCTAACCTGCTCTATCCACTGGAGACTGTCAGGTGAATGTCCGCCAGAGCCAGGAGGATGAGAAGTTACACAGCGTCAGTATTGATTAAGATGGGTCATTCAGTACAAAGTGAGCTCATTTTACCAATATGAGTTTGCAGGGATCGAATGCAGGGAAATCAAAGATGAAGGAAAATCCAAAGTGTGACCTTGAGTCATCGCCTTTGGGCCTAGACTTGTTTCATCCAAGTCAAGGCAAGCAGAGGCAGCTTTAACGTCATCTGGGAGCATCAGAGCATGCAAATTACCTTGCTGTTCTCTCCCCCACTGAGACGTCAAGCTGATACGTACCTGCCTACTTTGTACAGAAGCACAATCTCTCACCCCACACTAACGACAGGGGGACCCAGTGTGGATTACAGAATTTTCAGCTCAGCAAGCATGCAAGGGAAAATGACAGGCAAGGATCAACCACAACACATGACAGACTTGTGCTAATTGACCCGGACAGGATTTCTTTAGAGTGTGTTATTTGTAGACTCTTAAGACATCACAGAAGTACCCAAAGGGAGCCTAGTGGGTGGAATGTAAATAAAGTACAGTGACTTGGGCTCATCCCTGCCCTGTCTAAGTGCTTTGGCCTCCCCAGTGCTGGGGTTAATAGGTAAATGATGAAGTTTCCCCAAGTGGCAGGCGAGGCAGGTAAGGAAAATGAAAATAGTTATCAGATTATACGTCCAGCATTTTCTGAGGTGCTTCTCGTTTCATGGGAGCCTGTGCCAGTGCTCCGCTGAGAGCCCCACTTTAAATTAGCAGACATTTAATTCTCCACGTTGTATTTTTCTCCTGTGCACTTGGTTTTTACACACACACGAAATTGGATTTTATTAGTGGCTTCCTCGTATACTCAATTGATTTTGTGGAGATTACTGATCATTAATCCCAATTTCCTTTATTTTATGGAGTTTTGGTACTGTCTAGGAGTAACTGAAGTACAAAATAACTAACGTAAGGTAAGATATCTGCATGTTAACAAAAGTTTTAGGAATACGTACTGTACATCAATCCGAAAGACAGAAAGTAAACTTTCCAACTCAAAGCCCAGAACAAAGAACTGTCTACATGGACAATCAGAGCATTTCTGATTAACCAAGATGTCTTTTTATATAGAATTGCTTGTATCTTTCACAAAAAGGCTAGTGTCTAGTCCTGACATCTGTTGTATATGTTCTTCCAGAGGGTCAGAGGTTTTAATTGTGTCAACCAACATTAGATTTCTCAATTCATTCTTTCTATGCCCTCTAAATTAAGATATTTTTATGAAAACGGGGTGTCTCATTCAGAAGGGGGTTTAATTACTCTGACAGTTGGAAGATTAAAATCTAGTTCCCTTGCAGGGCCCTTTCCAAACGGGGACTCGCGTGGCCATGCTTCCATTCAGGTAGGAACAGAGAAGGTCTGGTGCTCAGGAGACAGTGGCCACTGGGAAGTGACCCATCTGGGCCAAGAGATGAAATACCAGTGCAATGTATCCACTTTGGAAACTCCCATGCCACTTGATGACTTCCTAGTCTCTTTTGGATTGGAATGATCTCCTCTTTGTCACCTAGCAAACTGAGACGCATCTAATCCTGTGACTCCCAGTTCCAGTGTCACCTCCTCTGCGATGCTTTCTTTGACTCCTCTTGACAGAGCTATGTTTTCTGACCTCTGGTTTTCTTGTTATATATAATAGCTTTATTATAACGCAATTACCATTATGCAGTTTAACATCACAGATTTTAGCACAACGACTGTCATATGGAAAGTACCTAGGAAATGCTTATTAAAAGATGAATGGACGAATGAGTAGGTGAATAACTGTACAAATGAGCAGATAATTAAGTCATATATGGACATGGAAAGTTAAAGATAAAAAACAAGTGTGTGGGCAGAAAATATGTAACTCTAAGTGATTAGATGTCTTTTAGTCTGGGGTGATTAGAGACACCACTATAGAGGAGATCAGATTTAAATTGGATCTCAAAGGATGAGTGAGATTTTGCTAAGCTAGTGGTCAATTCTGTTATTCATAAAAATGCTTTCAGAAGCATGGAAAGTACCATAACTGCAAACACTGCATTAATACTTATTCTAGAGTATTGAGTGCACTGAACTACCTGTAATTGATACTCCAGGGAATATTTATAATGAAAAAAAAAAAAAGAAAGAAAAAGGAAACCCTAAAACACAGTAGAATTAAACTAAACTTACAGGTAGGTGACAAATCTACCTACAGCATTAATATTAATAAACTTACATACTAATAAATATTTCCAGGAGGAAAAAAGAAGTCCTAAGTAGTTTTTTAAATTGTATTTTTTGACAAGGCAATTATTTGATTTTGTAATTTCTGTCTATATAATATTTAAATCGTGGTCCACTCAGGGACTGAAAATACTTTTAAGCTATATGATTGGAATCTAAAAACGTGACACCTTCAAATGCCACGCGGTCCTCTTCTATCATCTATCTCCTTCAGTTTTTTCACTTGCAAAACACCTTCGTAATTCTTCGTTTCTAAAACTCAGAGTTATGCTGTAGGCTCTGGAGAGAGAAGAAAGACACATCTCTTGCAACAGTGCCTATATATTCTAATTGCTATTTCTAAGCGCATACTTAGAAACATGCCAGAAACAGACACAGAGTTAGACATAAAGGCTAGATTCAGGTTAGAGCAATTGTCCAGTTAATTTCATACTTATCTGGAAGATTGGCGCCCAAATCTCAAAGCTGTCAAATTTAACTATCAGCCATTTTATTAACATTGTCACAAACATTCATCTGCATATATGATATAGCTGCAGGGTGGCTGGTTTTGGAATAAGTTGATCTGAGCAAGTGGAGTTGGTGTGCTGTAAACAGCAGTCTCCCTCCCCGGTCAGTCTTTAAATGTAATGCCTAACTTTGCAGAATGCTGCTCGCCTGGCTTCAGCTGGTAATTCGTGGTTTCCATGACTGAAGCAAGTAATCTGGAAGACAGCTTCCAACATATTTAAATAATTTTACTACTGAAAAATTTGCAGTGAACCTTGGGATGGAACTGACTACTCCATTAAATGGGCAGAAACTGGGTTGGCTTATCAGATCTCTAATTTGGGGTTTCATGTTTGAAATGCCATTCAGAAAGGACACCTTGAATTTTACTGTATTGTCAGAAATTTACTAGACGTGTCACAGGGGAAAATGAGGGACATTTGAAAAATTGGAACTTCTACCATTGTATATACTCTACCATGGATGTGGGTTTATTACTCAAAGCAAAGCAGTCAATCATTTTGGCTTCAGGACAGTAGAAAGGGACATTAAAAAGATTGTTTTTGAACACTGCCAATCAACTATCTGAGTCATGGCCTCTTTTTCTTTTTGAGATACTAGTTGTTGCTCATTAACTGTGTCCCAAGTACTGTAGCAAGTGCTTTGCATAGATTATCTCATTTAATCCTCTCTATAACTTTATGGGACAAGTCCAGATAGACTGTCCATTTTCTAGACGAGTAAGCTCAGGCTTAAGGAACCTGCCCAAGGCCACACAGCTGGGGAGTGAGGATCCTGGGCTATGAGCCCAGGCAGTTTGGTTCTGGAATCTGCGCTCACCTGTACCATGTATTTATTTACCTTTTAGGAACATTATCAAAATTAACCACTAGTTAAGCTGGTAGATATGTGGCTTCGTAGCAAGCTTGGCTGGGTCAGTGTTTTGGCCTTACAGCATTGGGACACCTGGTGTTCGAAGATGAATTCCTGTCTGTATAGGCTTTGCGGCTGATTCACACCAGCCAAGCTCAAGAGAGCTGAATTTATCACCTAGAAGGACCATTAAGTAGTTTCCAGTGGGTGGTTATTTCTTTCCTGTGGCAAGAATGATCAGTGGTTAATGGTATGGATATTAGGGTCAATCAGACTTAGATTTACATTAAGGTCTACCACTTACTAGCTGTGTAAACTTGCATAATTTTATAAGTCTTGGTTTCTCCATCTATAATAGTCCCATTTCATTAAATCGTCATGACTTTGTTCATATAAATGCTTTTTGCGGGGCTAGAGTCAGTCAATGAGCATATTATTAATGAAGGTCCTGTGCACATGATCTGCTTCTGTTATGTTAGTTAGTATCTGGGAAACCATATGAATAATCAGTAGGTAGTTTGATGAACACCAAATATGATCAAATAAAACTGCTATGGATTGTTGCCTTTTCTATAATTTTATTCAAGCTTAGGAAAGTATTCGTCCATTACTGTGTTTACCCCACCAGGCACTGGAGTACACATGTCTGCAGAATCGGTTTCTCTCCTTTAAATAGTCCTGGATAAACATGAATGCATTCCTGAGCTTTAGCTCTACTTGTACAAAGTTTCCGTGGAAACAGACTCCCTCATGAGAGGAATACTGTATTTCTTTAATTCTTAGATGCCATCTCTCATAAAATGGCACCATGGATTAAAGAATAGCTTTAAGAGAAAAGAGAAGTGATTTATTAAGCACATACTGTTAAAAAAAAAAAAACTAACAGAAACTAACTTACATTAATCTTTACTATTACATGCTACTTTCCTTCTAAATCTCATAAAGTATGAGTTTGGACCTTCACATTCATTCTAAAATCTCTTCTAAATCACTTTTGGTCATTAACAGTTAGGCATAATCTTACGGTGACACATTATTTTTTTTTAAAATAATACTTGTTCATGATTACCTCTTAGCACTTTGGGGACTTCCAGTATAATTTCAAGCCATACGTAAAGCATCCAAGGGTTTATGCTCCATTTCCTATTGGTTTAACTCATGGTTTGACTTTTTTTCCCTTTATTTTAATAAACTGTCCTGAAGCTAAATAGCTTCTTTTGAAAGTCAGCCAAACGCTTTTGACTAAAAGGTATTTGATTGTTTAGGTTGCATGAATTTATCGCACAAAACTCTCCTAGATTTGGAAATCCTCTGATCTAATCCAGGGGTTGACAAGCCAACTCAGAGGTCAAAACTGACCCACCAAATGCTCTTGTAAATAAAGTTTTATTGGAACACAATCATGTCCGTTGGTTTCTAATTCCTTTGGCTGCTTTCACACTACAGTGGCCGAGTTGAGTAGTTAACACAGAGTCTCTGCTATCTGGTCTCTACTATCTAATAAAAGCTTCTCTTGAGTCCTTTGCAAGAGGGCTGTCTCCTCATCGTCATTTCCTTTACTTCAGGCTTTATCATTTTCCATCGGGTTCTGCCTACTGCCTTCCTCTTCCATTCTCTGCTTCCCTTTTAATTCATTCCCTGAAGCCTGTGAGGTCACTCCTTTGCTTCAGATCTGCAAGAAGTCCTCATTCCTTTCCCACCAGCACCCGAGCTCCTGTCATAACGTAGGCAGCTCTTGGATTGCTCCTAGTGGATTTTCCAAGTCCATTTCTCAACATCTCCACCCCATTGCCCTCATTAAACCCTGCACTCTCACCATTCTTACTACTTACTTGAAATCCCTTCTAATGGCTTTTGGAATGGCTTCCCCTCCTTCATTTGATTCACTGACTCCTTAAAGATCAGCTCAGGCATCACTCTTGCTAAGAGGTCGCCTTTTCTTTTCCAGTCTGGGAAATGTCCTACTTGTGTTTCCACAGAATTTTCTTTTGTTCTATCCTATCACTTAGAGTATTTTATTATCTGGAATCTCACAAATGAAACTGAACTTGAGGGCAAGAACTGTGACTTTTTACTACCAGTAGTTAGCATATGTTCTTAGCAAATACTTCCTGGGTGGGTAAGTAATGTGACCACGAATGGCTTAGCAGAGTTACAGTAACAAATGAAAGAAACTTTTCTTTTATCCAGTGGACTATAGATAACAGAGTTTTCCTTGATTAGACAGAACAGGGAAAGATATATTCATTTTTAGACCTTAGAGGTCTTAAAAAATGTCTGAGAAGCAGTTGGATGTAATAATGGTCAACAGTGTGGACATTAAAACCTGACCACCTAGGTTTGGATCTGCCCACTTCTGCCTCCCACTTGCATGATTTGGGGCAAATTACTTATCTCCCTGGGCCTTAGTTTCTTCTTCTGTTTAAAATTTTGTTAATCATACTACCTAGTTTATAGGGTTGTGTGAGGATGAAACCAGATTGTGCAAGAAACTGATAGTGTGGCCTGGTACATAGTAAGTGCTGAAAAAAATGTGAACGTCAATAAATTTTGACGAAATACTATGCCATGACAAGAGTCTGTGCTGATGAGAAACTATCTTTTATAGTTGTAGACATGTTCGGGTCTGAATTTTAAAGTCAGATGAACAAACAAAACCTCACAGAGCTGCCCCCTGAAATTTGTGTTTGCGGGAAGTGACATACACGCAAATGTGGCAGGAGAAAATGTATGCTGAGATTGGCACCAAAGTAAGTGAACCTAGCTGTCCTCGTCAACGTGCTGATGGTCTCCTGCTGGCAGAATGTATTCAGGTAGCAAATCTGAGTGGGATTATTGCTTTTAAATTATCGTTTTAAAATTAGTTTAAAATGTGGCTTAGAATTTGTATCAAAAGTTTGCAGAATGTTGTAGAATCTTTGAATAAGTTGGGGATGTTTAAAGATCATGGTTGAAACTATTGGTCTAGTGAACATCGTCTTTCAACCAAGTGCCTTTGTTTAACCAAGTGCCCTTTCACTTGTGTGTGTGTGTGTGTTTCTGTTTATGTGTGTGTGTGTGTGTGTGAGTGTGAGTGTGTGTATGTGTGTGTGTGTGTGTATTTGGTCGTAATTTTTCCTGGGCAACCCACTCTGGCTCTTATGCTCTTTAGTGGCATCATATTCAAATCTCAGGGGCAAGTATGGAAGAGCGAACATCACCTTTAGCGTATTTCACATCTGAAGTTCTGAGGTTAGTAATGTCACCCGCTAGGTGTAGGACAGCCCTCGCGCTCCTGGCGATTGGGTTGGAAGTAGCAGACGGTATTGAGATGGGACATCTTTCTGCCGATCTATTTATTTGACATGAATCAAAGACGAAAAAATCTTTATAAGAACTTTGGGTGGCCCAGGACTTGAACTAATTGTTTGGGCACTCAATAATCTTTGCAAATTAAAGGACAGAATAATCTTTGCCTAAAATCAAAATGGGGCTTTCCACACTAATGAAACTGAATTCATAAAGATCAGTTCAAAATTCTGCCTATAAATTTATATTATAAAGTCCCCTTAACCCAAAATCGTTTGTTAATAAAAGTGTAGATATTTGCTTCTGGGTGAGTTACTAGGAAATCTACCTCATGTATTGTCAGTAAAGAGTTAAATTTGAAGCTGCTTTATTTTAAAATGAAAAAAAGCCAGTTATCAAACTCAGAACTTTGTCTTCACTTTGCACTGTAGCATGTGCTTTAGAAAACAAACCTCAGCCTAGGGAGTTAAGCCTGCAGGTATTTACATTTTCAAAGGAAAAGAAAATGGCTTTTAGAATCACATATACACACACTCACATGGTATAAATAAAATACTCACTGACTATGTGTGGAAAGACGGAGTGCTTATTTAATAAGTCTGAAAATGCACAGTGGGTGATATAAAATGCATATAAAATTAAACCAAACAGGTGCATTAATCACTGCCACCAGGACAAATGGATTCGAGCAGCAAACATTTATTTAAATGACCTACGGCAGGATGGAGGGGAATGGCAGAAGATAAAAAGCACTGGGGAAAGTTTATAGGTTTTTCACTCACCAGACACCTCGGGGTTAGGGGAGAAATGGTGGGAAATGAGCAGATCTGTCTGGCCCTCTTCCTGACAGAGATGGAGAAAAAGGGGGTTAGAGGGTGGCCATCTTCTTAATGACCTAATTGTAAACCCATTTGTTTTAGACGGCTAATCTGTTTTTGTTGTGTCAGTAGAGGTGACTTGGATATTTGCTGGCCCTGTGGCTCCGGAGTGATCAGATGGCACATTATAAATTGGGAGGGAGCCAGGTCTTGCCCGATACAGAGTTGGTTAAAACCATTGATGACATAAGTGTCTGATAAATAAAATATACCTCATCAGTTACAGCTTAGCTTGATAATTAGATTGGAGAGCAGGTTGTTTCATGTTTGAAGCCCTGTGAGCTTGGAGATAGATGCTCAGAGCTGAATCAGACTCAAGAACAGATTCTAGTAACTTTGGGTAAAGTCTGGTTTCCTCACATTCAAAGAGTTACCCTTTCGACTGGCTTAAGAAAGAAGCTTGCTGTCTGTCTGTTATCTGAGAATTATCTGAAAAACGTGGCTTTGATAAATTAAGTGTAAATGACTCATAAATGCATCGTAAATTGCAGGATTGGTTTTCCTCATGAAAAATACACAGATTCTAGAATTGAAGATAGAGGGAAAAAAACCAAAACGTAGCAATTACCGCCCCTGCCTTGGTTTCTAAAATAGTTTCACGAGCGTCTATGTCCCTCTAAGCCCCCTTTCTCCCCACGGGACTTGTGTGCCTAAGAAGCACTAGGGGCCTGTCGTAGGGCTGTAGCATCAGAGAGACCCTGTTTAATTCAGCATTAAAAGGGCAACAACAAGACACCAGCTTCTACCTTCTTTAAAATAGTATATGAAATTCTCGCAAGTGAAGCCCCCTCCCCACCTTAGGCTCTTTACATGGCCCCTGAATGGGGCGGTTACAGCCCTAAACGTGAAATTTAAATTGTGTTCACAGGCATGGTGTCCTTCCCGGCAGAGGCATGCCTCCTCAGCCGCCAGCCATGTCTTGAGCAGCTTCACCTCCGTGCAGTTACCTTCAAGCGCCTGCCCACCCCGAGTCACCATCTGCCATCACAGGACCCCCACGTAGTTGCTTCGCCAGTATGCCTGTTAGTGTCTGGGGGAAGGTGGAAGCAGCAGTCTGTACATTGTGAGCAGCACTGATCCCCTCACCCCTCATTTGTCTCACCCGGATTCCACACCGAGGACCGCTTGTCCCACCAGGATCTCAGAAGGGAGATAAATGAATCGATAACAGACCCCTGCTCTGTCCCGCCAGCTGGTCCTCAGCGCTGCGTGGAGGTCGTGTGTGCCCTGCCAGACGCCTCCCCATCGCCGTTATACATGCAAGGTGCCGCTTTGCTCACATCTTAATCCACTTCCACAACCTTCATTCTCAGTCAGTTAATTCACTTCCTATTTATATATTCCTGTCTTCTCACTTTTCCTTTCCTTCCCTCATCTCCTTTTCCCCATCTCCTCGTGGTATTTGCTCCATCATCGTTAGCCTCCACCTCTCCGTTTTGTATATATAACTCATTGACACCTGTAACCTATGGACAGGGGGCGTTTTATGACTATTACTTAGGTAAGAGGCTTTTGGAGAAAAGATTCTTACTGATCTCTAAGTGTTCCCTTCACATATCCGTGGCTTTCACTGATCAGGAGCCAAATGGGCACACGGAACTCTATTATTGGGCCTTTGTGGTCTCAGAAGATCTCATCAACCCAACCAGGTCTAACCATCTCTTCTCGCAGATGAAGGAGTCCAGAAGTCAGATCTCTGTATTTCCAGGGAAGCACAGATATTTGCCCCCCTGTTCAATAGTGACAGAATGAGAGAAATAATGCCATGGAAACAAGGATGGATTTCCACTGGCAAGAAAACAAGTAGCAACAGGAGTGGTTTTAGGGAGGACATATTTTGGCAAACCAAGGGCATCCAAGGGAGAACCCCTGAGACATAAAAGGCCTGGAAGGGGCCCGAGAGCTTAGTGCCCGATGTGACTTCGGCTGCAGAGGCAATGACTGACATGTGTAACCTGGTTGGAGCTATTTTCCTCATTAAGACAAAATCCTGAAGGAAAAGCTCCCTAGTCCTGTGGTTTCATGTAGACTTCCTGAATCCCGGTGTTGATTGTCTATCAGTAGAGAATTCCAAACAGGGAGGGACTTCTTACAGGAGAAAAATGAGACTGGTGGACAGCAGTCTTTGACTCATCTTCTGATCTCCTCTACCCTCATCAGTCAACAGAGCTTTTAAATTCTTCTTCTGCCAGCCCCTGTTGTCCAGCCTAATGCAACATCCTTCTGCCTGGTCTCCGTGACTCAGGCCCCTCCGCTCTGTTGAATGCTCACCACCACCAGACCGGCTTTCTTTACTTAGTGGACTATGTCTGCCCATCATATGCCCGACATTGTCCTCAGGCAACTTGGTCTCGTTTTACATTTTCTGCCTTGGTTTCTACTCCTTCCGCATTTAGATACTCTGCTCTGAAAGATGATCATTTTTCTACCTTTGTGCATCTTTATATAACATGAGATGGGGATTTTTGAAAGCAAGAAATATGTGTTACCCATTTTTCAGCATTATCTTTACATCTCTAATTGCAGTACTTAGCAAATACTTTGTAGTTTTGTTTATGATACATAGAAAACGTCTGTTTATTTGGCAAAGGAATTAGAGCTGTGGGAGACGGACTATCCCACTCTTCCCTAGCCCATATGAACCAGTGGGACAAAGCATCCTTAATCCCAGGTGCTTAAATAAAGAGAATGGGCCAAGGAGAAAAAGAATGAGCCCCCAGCCTGTGGCCGTCTCCCATCTCTGGTTGTCAAACTAGATGCTTTCAAGATTAAGGCATTTACCTGTAGGAGTAAAATAATTAGTCATGGAAAAGAACTAATGGCTCCTCCAGATTATGATTTGAAAATGATTGGGTCTAGTTCATTGCTTATTTGTTTGAAGAAATTAAAAAGGACCACATTGAGTCTCGGGGCATTTACTGAAAAAATAAGATGTGTGCCACAGCAGTTCCAGTCCTCATCTCGAAACATACCTGGAGACAGACCCCCGTGTCCCTGCCTTTTGTTTCTTAAAGAAACCTTTAGCCTCCTGGGCCTTCTCCAAATTACAAAAAATGAATTTAATCAGAGAAGTGGGGAAACAGTCAAGTAAGACAGAATAATACTAATTTAGCCATAAGACAAAGTCAAGGACCTTTAGTTCCTCCTCGAGAGCAGTAGATAATACCCTGAGCCACATCCTTGAGTTGTTTTGCAGAAACTAAAACACCCATCAGACAGAAGAAGTTAACTGCATGCTGATCACCAGCACACAGACCCCAGGTAGGCTGGAACCAGCATGTTGATGATTGAGGTTCCTGAACTATCACCCGGTTACCTCACCACTATCCAGGAAGAGAACTGAACAGGAGCTGAGCTTGCCCCCCACGACTCTCTAACACTGTCTTTAAAAACCCTTCCCTGAAAGCTGTTAGAGAATTTAGGTCTTTTGAGCGTGAGCTGCCTGTTCTCCTCACTTGGCCCTTGCAATAAACACTGTGCTTTCCTTCACTACAGCCGGTGTCAGCGGATTGGCTTTGCAGAGTGTCAGGCAAGTGGACCCAAGTTCAGTTTGGTAACAGTCCAGGGATTTGCCCTGTTGTTTTTCCTCCCCCGACCCTGCCTCTGACTACAGACCTCACTGTTACACTGGAACCTCGAGCTTAAGTCTCCTCGACTTAATTATTACTTACTCAACTGTTTTATCTGCTCATTAAATAGCTAGACTAAATAAATATTTGGTGCCCCTCCATACGAAAGGATTATACATCCCCATTCTATGGCGCTTGGGCAGCCATGTGACTTGTTTCAGCCAATGAGAAGTGAGAGGCAGTGACATGTGTCACTCCAGGCAGAAGCTTTGAGAGCCTGCATGTTTGTCCGTTACAGGCTTTTCCCAATCCAAGGAGGGCCCTTTTGCTCAAATATGCTTCCTACAAAGCATGAACAAAAATAAACACTTTTGTTTTTAAACCACAGAGATTTTCAGGTAGGTGGTTATTACGGCATATTATGTAGCAAAAATTATTAATAGTAAAAGCCAAAATATTTGTGTTCCAGTCTCAAGGATACATACCTAATCCAATACATTTGAAATATAAAACTTATTCAATATGATATTTTACTTTTACGGAGGTAACATATTCATAAACCCTATTCTTTGGGAGATTCTCACAAATCAGCTTTCTTCTGCTTGTCCCTTTTTTGAAGTGAGATTCTTACAAGCAAAACTCTAAGAAAACGCCACAGTGTCCCTTCCCTAGTTTTCCTTGAGGGACGAGCCCATATCATACTATATTCTGTTGTTCCAGCGCGACCCCTGATACGTACTAGAAAATTAATAAATGCACATTCAGTTACTTTAATTATTATAGCCACAATACAGTGTTTACCCATAGCAGGTGCTAAATAAATAATCGTTGAACTTAGTTAAACTGCATTGGAATATAATCCTACAATACTTTGGAAATGCAGCTATTTTGTGTTTTTGCGATCAGTCTAACACATACCAGATGGCTCTTTTCTCCCCCATCAAAATTTATAAATGCATTATTCAATGTCTACCCAGATTTGTGTGTTATTTATTGCAAATTGAGTGCAATTCCATAATTATTTAAAGCTACCATATTTCTAGGTGTGGCAAAGGTTTTCAAATGTTAGACAGCTCATGTCTCACCTGAGGGGCTTTTTTTTACAATGGCACATTCCCAGCTTTGATATTCAGAAATGATTTTATAGGTCTTGCCTGAATCTGTATTTTTAGCTAGTGCCCCCTGGTGATCCAGTGCAGGTCATCTGTGGACTACTTTGAAAAATAATCTACCAGAACAGTGCTTCAAAAACTTGGCCATGTACACCAGTGCCTCGGGGGCGGGGCTGTGATTCAGTAGTTCCGGCACCAGACCTGAGAACCCACATTTTAAACACGCTTCTCGTGGAGGCTGGTGCTCTTGGTTCTCAGGCTACGCTTGGAGCAGAAAGGAAATAAAGAAAAACACATTTCTTGTTTTCCTCAGTTTGTGGATAGAGATTTGCTCCTGTTCTATAATTATTTTGATTTTTTAAAAAATCACTCTGCACGTCAGTTAACTCCTTAACTAGATTCCACACTGCCTGAGGCCAGGAAGCCGACTAACTATATTTTCTCTCTCTTTCCCCACATGGCTCCCATCTCAGTGCTGAGCGCTTCCCTAGCAGGCCCTCGGTACGTGTTGATTGATTGATTAACTACCAGGGAACAGATGCAGAACAACACAAAATACACAGTCATATGCAGTAAAATACCATTTTTACAGAATGGGTTTGGATCAGTGTCAAAATGGATTTTCAGGGGAAATGAAAATTGACAACATACATTAAATTTTTTGAAAAACATCTTGTTTGATTTGGATATTATATCAAACATGCCAATAAATCTTTGCTTCCCCCCTTTATGAGTGAAATGAATTACACAGAAACGCAATTTACAGTTATAATTAAAAGTACAGTAAGACTTGCACGTCACTTGAGGCTGGTGTTTTTTTTGTTACAACAGTATTGCATAAAAGCTAGAAACCCACTATTGCGTAAACAGAATATGCTCGTTGAGGGGATGTAATATAAAAAAGTGATCTTGGCTACAGATCCTAGCTTTAGACATATTTTAGTCAAGATGAAAAATAATCCTGGAGAAATGAAACAAAAGGGGTTTAAAATCTTGGAGCCAAGCTATGCCCTGAGCTCTGGGGTGGACTCCTAGACCACACACTCATTCATTCGTCCACTCACATGGACTTATTGTGCACTTATATGGTACCCTCCATATTCATTCATTCATTCATTCATTCATCCATCCACACTCATTCATTCACTCACTCACATGTACGTATGGTGCACCTGCTGTGTTCATGCTGTCAGTGATACATGCTGCTGCCCTTATGCTAACAGTGTAGTGCAAAATAGGACAGGATAGGCAATCATACTACTGTGCAGTAATTGCTCAGGAGAAATCCAGGTTCATAGAGAGTCACACAGACGTCAGGGAAGGCTCCAGGAGGATGTGGCTGCACACTGAAATCTGGGAAAGAGGCAGAGACCAGGCAAAGGGGGCCGCGCTGGGAGGAGGGGAGGGAGGGGACCCCGGGGAAGTGCGCTTCCCAAGGCAGCAGCGGGCACTGAGGCCCGGCGGTGACGGGGAGCTCAGCGGATTTGGTGGCGCGGAACGGAATGGCAGGGCTCACCTGACTGCTGGGCGTGAGGTGAGAGAAGGCCACGATGGTGCCGGCTGCCAGTCAGGAGCCGACTGTGGAGCTCGCTCACACCATGTTGAGGTGTGCGCTTTATCGCGAAGACCGCGTTTTGGGCGGGAACAGCGCGGCTGTGCCTTTACCGGGGGAGGGTCACGCGTGCAGGGCCCCTGTGCCCTGGGGGTAGCGCTCTGCAGTCCCTGCGTTCTCGTTGTCTGCGTGTGGGTCCAGCGCCCCATCTCCGTGTGGCTCCCCATAAAGCGGGGCTGTATCTTCTCCAGCTTGGCGTCCGTCTTAGGGCATGACACACACCGGTACCAAACTGAACAGAGAGGTTCGTTTAAGGTGAAGGTTTTCGGTCTCTCTTTACTGAATAAATTCTCACTGACTGTAAAATGGAGGATGGTGGCAAATAAAATCTGGGATTAGGAAATAGAATAGAACCCTTCCATAGTCACAGGACGGAAGAGTGCTTTCGAGTCTAAATCCTTCTCGTCTTCAGGGGAAAAAACATCACACTTGCAAGTTGCTGTAAACAACCTGAAGTCATCATGCTGCAGCCGACTCTGAACAGTCCAACCCTGCCCCGCGCGTCCAGCTCGCTTTCTCCTTGTGTCTGGCCTGGCAGGAAATAAACTAGACAAGCCACAGGGGCTTGTTATAACAACGCGTCTTAGCATTTATATGGGTCTTCCTGGTTTCAGTGAACTTGACGAAATTAATTACTTAATCACAAAGGCCATTGCGAGGTGGAGAAGCGAATACAGTTATCCCCGTTTCGCGAATAAGGAAATTGAAAATGCAAAGGGGTGGCCAGCTGCAGGTTGATCTGCCAGTCAGCAGGAAACTCCAGCTTAGCTCCCAGGAGGCCAGCACACAGTCCATCAGCCCAGCCAAGAACTATTCCTGGAGTCCTGGGAGAGAAAGGTCTCCGTATTACCCAAGGGGAAAACGAATATAGTAGCCAGATTGCTCCCTGTGTCTCCTTATCCCCTCTGAGCACAGAAACAATTTCATGGATCCTGGAGGCAACGAATTAACCTCGAGGCCAGATTCTGTGCCTGAGAAACATGTTCCCCACATACAAGTGAACTTCCTTCTGCCCGTGTCTTCCTTTCCTAAGGAGACCAGAGAGCCCTTTAGCAGATTCTTGCTTCTGAGCAGTGAGTGGTACCCTTGTAGCTTGGAAACCTGGCCATTGATGGGCTCTTGCCCCAGGAACTGTTTCTCTAACGTAGTGGGGCTCCTGGGTGTTAGAGCTTAGCAGCCACCCCCTCTCCCCTTCGGTGTCATCTGCGAACTGAGAATAGCCTGTCGCACATGTGGTAGTGTTCATGTCAGAGCAGCCTTGGGAGGAGAGCTCATCTGGGGGTCAGCTTACTTGGAAAGCTTGAAACAACCAATTGGACAAATCAGTATACGTCACATAGACAGTTACAGCGTCCAAGCGTCTGGAAAACAAGCCGGAGTTGAAAAGCAGTCCTGAGTGCTGCCTGGCAGCTTGCATTCTGCATACACGATGGGCAGGGTGGGCGGAGCAGCTGTATACTAGCCACTTTCAACCCTGGAGCGAGGCCAGATGAAACATACAGAACCCGCAGAGTTGTAGCAGGCGCATCCCTTGGCAGCCCTGGGCACTGCTAATTGAACACTCAACATTTTCCATCCCTTGGGGGATTGGACGTTATCAGGAACTCCCCAGAAATTCATATGATCTCTTTAATTATTCTGAGTAGTCCCCTATTAAAAGATACCTCTTTGAGTATTTTCTTTTTTGTTGTTTATTATGAGATTTCTCTCCCATCCGAAACCCCTTGGCAGACTCTGCCCACCCCAGCCCCTTCATCATTCTGCTGTTTTCTTTCTTCAAGCCTCCCCTGCCTCCGATTTGCACTTTTAATTTGGAGAGAGGAAGACATCAAGGGTACAACAGGTGGCGAGCCAAGCCCACGTCCTGGAGGAAATAGCATAGAAGACTTTTCGGCAATGGAGTAAAAATCTCTCTGCTTCCTTGGGAGAAAATGGGAACCTTAAGAGCTCCCATCTACTGAGTGTCAGGCATCTTTAGGTCTTTACACTCACTCTGTCATTTAATAATTATACCAACCATTCAAAAAAGGACTGGAGGATGAAAGACAGAATCTTCCACATTTCCGAATAAATTTGTCTTCTCAAAATTAAAACTTGGCAACTTCTTGTCTAGAACACATTAGAATGGACCTCAAAGTCACCCAGTCTAACCCCCGTCATTTCAGGGATGGGGAAACTGAGACGCAGAAAGGGCACACGGTGGGTGGAAAGCTAAGACCGCGTGGCCTGACTCCCAGTCCGGCCGTGGAGCGAGGGCACAGACGTGGCTGGAGAGCCTGTGTACCCTGCTGCTGAAGGCTGGCACTCAGGGAGGGTGCCCCACCTCGCAAGGCTGTTCCTGTGCACGAAGGAATTCAGCCATAAGCTTTCTGAGGTCACTTATGGTTCTGAAAACTTTGTCATCTCTACTAGACTACACTGCCTCTTATAATAGCAATAATTGTGTTTTAAAATATGCTTAACGCTAGGAAAGCATTGGATTACGTACTTACCTGCACCAGTTTCTACTCTCTCCACCCCCCCCAATGTTCTCAGATTCTTACTAGAAATGAAAAGACAAAGAAAACATATTATCCCAGAAGCTGAAACTGCAGGACCCCATAAAATAAAAGCTACCTGGTTATGTATCTTTGATGTACAGCTCATGTAAAATAAAAAGTTTTCAAGTTTGGGAAACTTCTGATTTGGGGCTTTAAAAATAAATAGCAGGAATTCCTGCTGAAACAGGACACCCTGGTTCTGAAGCAGACAGAGCCTGACGCTGCCATCCAGAGCAGCACAATCAGGTCTTTTTGAGAAGCTCCCAGGGCTGTTTTGGAAAGACGAGGATCAGCAGGGAAAACCTGAGCAGGGACCAGTGAGGCTGGCTGGTTGTGGTCCCGGGTTGACCGCAGTTCCTCCCATGTCACCGCGCGGTGGCTGTGGGGCTGCAGGACGGCGGGGGGTCTGAAGACAGTGGCCAAGCCTGAGCGCCAACAAAGTGCTCGCCACTGCAGACAACCCCATCCGCAGAATTTTAGTGCATTTACTGAGTTTGTCTGTCTTCATCACCTCCTGTACTTTTATATGTTGGTAAAGTATGTCTCCGTCTCCTACTCTGTTCTTGTGATTGTCAACATCCAGTTTATGTACCTGACACTACATTAGATTAATGATTTACACTCAGATGCCACACTGAATTGACCACACGATTAGTGGTTAAACTTCCCTGACATGAAAATTGTAGAATTTTTTTCAAAAGATGTATTTGGTATTAAGAGACATGGGGTGAATATTCCCACATCAGAAAAGATGGTTCATTGGTGAACATATATATGCTTATGATCTTGGGAGGGCTGTGTTCTTTGTTATTCTTCTCTATGAAGTATTTCAGGTGGTTTTAAATGGTGGCACTAAAAATAAATCAGTGGGCACTGCACAGATGGATTGAATTAAGAACAGGTTTAATGCCAAGTTCACTCATGTCTGAATGGTGAAAAGAGGTATTCATTTAAAAGTCTTGTTATTACTTTAAAAACACAGTGATTTTTTTTCCCCGTCTTCTTTCCTTTTTGACAATAAAAGCCACTTTAATAATTGCGATATACATTCTAGGGATTCTGAGAAAATGTAAAGTAAAATCACTGTGTCTAAATAGCACATAAGGAATTGGAGAAGATTTTAAATGGAGAGTAAGTTTGCCTTAGTGAAAATAAGCAAAGTCTATTAAGTTTGAAACTTAAAAAAATATTATGAAAATGAGTTTTGAGGCACCCACGATGATTTTTTTAGGGGTAATTTATTTAATCTTAATGAACTATGATGTCTACTTCTAGGAGAAACTATTTTGAAGCCACAATGAAGTATCTGAGCATCAGATGACTATTGCAAAGTAAAAGGTTGAGTTATTTGTAAATGAACCAGAAACACACATTTTAATTCTCTCTTAAAACATATATACAGCTTTGTAAATTAAATGTTCTTCATAAATATGGTTTATACCAAGCCAAACCTCAAATATGTGAAAAAGTCATTCAGGCTATTTGACAGACTTAGAATTGAGCTGGCCAAACTGAAAATTAAATGTGTATTACAAAGTAAACAACGTATTGGCATATCTATTTGCACAGGGAGAATGATGTGGTCCATGCATCGCTCTTGGGTCAGAGGATCTTGGTTCTGATATTAATTGTCTAGTCAAGTTACAGTCTCACATTTGCTCATCTGTACACCTAGGGGAGGAGGAGATGTCTGGAGGAGATTTCTGAAATATTGCAGAACAAATGAGATATATACGAAAACAATCTGCAAAACATGTTGCATAAGATTACTGCTTAAAAGTGTATGTTGTGTGTTTCTCAGCAACGTTTTAAATTTCTTAAGTACAGAAGTCCTTTAGTTACCTACTTTGCAGTATTTTAGCACAGGGGAGAACTACAAATAGTTAATTGATGAGTGATAATGAATAAATATGTTCTCTTCAAAATAAAAACAATTGCATAACTACACAGTCATATATAAGTATTACCTATATACCCATATATCCTAGCAGCTTTTGTACCTGAAATGACTTCTGAGGGTATAATTTATGTAGGTGTAGATGAATAAGCTGAAACCCAGCAGGACCATGTAAGGGCCTTCCTGGTGACAGACACCTCTGTGTCCCTGCTCGTTGTTGATTGAGAAAAGTCTATGGAAATACACTGTGACCTCCTCCATGCAGAACAAAGAACAGGGCCCAGCAGTTAATGTTTGGGGAAGTAAAGAATGCAGAAACAAAGACAGGACGGTCAGGCAGGAGAGTAGCCATAACTTAAACAATAAATCAGTCCCAAGAACTTCTGTTTCAAAGCTAAAGCTAAGTCTGACATATATTCCTAAGTCGTTGTGGAGATCCTAAAACGCCCACCAGGAGGAGGAAGTTAACTGCATGCTGACCACCATCACGGAGCCCCCAGACTCACTGGAACCAGCAAGTTGATGACATTGACTCCTGAAATATCACCCTGTTGTCTCCCCACCAACCACTTAGAAGGATGTCCAGGGGTTGATCACGCACCCGCAACCTCCTCCCTCACACTGCCTTGAAAAACCCTTCCCCAAGAACCACTGGGGAGCTCGGGCCTTTTGAGCATGAGCCACCCAATCTCCTTGCTCAGCCCTACAGTAAACACTGTACTTTCCTTCACCCACAACCTGGTATCAGTAGATTGGCATTGCTGTGCATCCAGTGAGCAGACCCAAGTTTGGTTCGATAACAAAGCTAATGGATTGGGGACCACCATCATCCTACGTAACAGATGTGTGTTCTTGATTTTCTTGCTTTTGTAAGCTGGAACGCCAAGGCCTGAGTCTGTGCTGCCCTGGAAACAGCACAGTGGCTCGATCTTGATCCATTCATTCCCTGCTTCAGAAGGGAGGAGAAGTTCGCCTTCTTCTATTTTCTCCTGGTATCTTCACACTAGACTCTCTCACCCCGGAGGGCACCATGTGCTCATAAGCCTAGGAAATCTCCTTAAAAACTTTACCAGGCCAAACAACACTAGATCTAAGGATAATTCGTTGTTTATTAGGCTGCCTGTCCACAAACTGTTAGTGCCAGGGATGTCCTACTCTCCCTCTGCGCCCTCATGCCATCCAAAACAGGAGCTTCTGCCAGCCTATAATTTTTAGTTCAGGTCTGCCCACATCTTGAGAGTATGACATGCCTTTGGCAGGAAGGAGAGAAAGACTTCCCTCTTCATATAAAAATTGCCACTTTCTTCCTTGCTGGAATCCTTCCCAGACATCAATACCCATGAGCTAGACTTCAGCTCTTGTCATCTTGGGCGTTTGACCCCTGCTGCCTGACTCGCTCTCGCATCCCACACCTGTGAGCCTGAACTCTTTATTTATTTGAGAACCAGTGCAAACTCACTCCAGCTTTTCTGGATCCCAAGTTCAAACCCTGCCTCGATCTGACAGTCCTCCGCACACGCTCTCCAGTTGTCACACTTTCTGCCAGTAGGTGCGACACTGAGTGAAGTATAGCAACAATTAAATCAAGGAGCTGGCTCATACAGATGTAATCCTTCCCAAAGTTTTGCAAAAATTTAGATTCTTGGCACTAGAAAGGTTCTAAAGGACAGTCTGGTGCCCTGCTTTTCAATCTTCATTCCCCCAAACTGTAAAGTTCCAGACATAGTTCAAGGACTCTAACTGTTTGATTCAAACCAATTTTTCAAACTATGTTTTATGGATTTATGAATTATTAAAAATAAAGCTCTTCCCAAACATGTCAGTTACCTAAGTTTTAAATGTATTGGGGACCACTGGTTTTCAAATTTTCTCATTGACTGACTTCACAATAAGTAAGTGTCAAAAGTTTGAACTTACTAACTCACATTTATGCTAATAAAATACTGCTCTTGTCTACGTAGCGTAGAATTCACATGAATTCGCAGGAAAGTTTCCATCTGAAAAACAAACACACCTGAAAAAGTCTAATCTAATCTATTTCCTATCCAAAATAAGGATTCCTTCTAAAATATCCTAAACAGATGTCTTTCCAGCCTCTGCTTGAATGCTGGGGACATGAATTCATCACTACAGCTGTACCTCTTCCATTATTTCCAACTTTACATGTTGAGAGGACATCTATTCTCCTGTAATTTCTCACCATTGGTTCAGGTTGTGTCCCGGAGAAAACACAGAAGCATGATAAATCCTCTTCTGTGTGACAGCTCTTTGACTATTTCCTGTCATTTCTGTATTGGGACATCAGCAAGTTCCAGATTAAAAGGAAAATTAGGTGCTGGGTGAGTAGGTGGGTGCATGGTTAGTTTAAAAGGGAGGGATGAGCAGAAAGAATGCTTGGAAATGTTAAAAAGCAGACCCAATTTCAAGGACCATGTCTCTTCTTGATGTTCATTACAGCATTACTCATAGTAGCAAAACAGTTAGATGTAACATCAATGTATGAGGTTGTTTAAGTAAATTACAGGAGAGTTTTACCGGAACACCATGTGCTACTAAAAGGAAGCAGTGGAAGAAAAAGGTCATGGAAAGATCATCACCACTTGTTGAGGAAAAATGAAAGTAGGTGGCAGATTTTTATACTTTATAGTTCATATTCTATATATTGTAAATCAATCACATATGCATATATTTAAAAAGAGACTGAAGGATATTAACCAAACTACTGACAGGGTTTAGCTGAGATGGTGAGGATGGTAGGCGGTTTTTATATCCTTAAATTTTTGCATTTTAAACTTTTTTTTTAACAAAAACGTGCCTCTTTGGTAATCATAAAAAGGTATAAAGGAACACTCTCTCTTTTTTTGAGGGCAGTAAGAAAGGCTTAATTCTCCTCATTTTCAGAAAATACTGGTCTTCACAGCTCTGCCATGCTTCTTCAACAGCCAGTCAAATAAACAAGTATTTGGCTCAGTCCGAACTGTGAAAGTCTGGAGTCTGGTGCTAACTGCTTCCCTACTAAGCTGGCTGTGCCTGTTAGAGATAAAAAATCCCCTCCCCTGACCCGTGTGGGCGCGCCCCAGGTCTGCCCCAGATACCCGGCTGTGTTTTTCCTGCTGAGTCTCGCACATGGTTGGCGCACCTAATCCGTACACCATTCTTGGCTTTTTGTAAGCCTTGACGCCCCAGGGAGGTCTGCACTGAGATGCTCTGTATCTCTGCATACTGGTCACGCATTAAGTCAACTCCTATTCTTTGCTACGCTTGGGAATTTAGAGCGAGCCGTGAACGTCAAGCGCGTTCGTGGCCACTAGCGGCCCAACGTACCTGAAGTACCAACCGCAAGCCCCGCCTCCTGTGCCGCGCTCCAGCCGCGGGAGGGATAAGGCGGAAGCAGATGGAGACTGGGGAGCTTGGTCATGCGGTGGGCAGGCACGCGCTCTTCTAGGGATAACTTACAGTCAATCTGATATCGGGCCACTGTGTCAACAGCCTAAGCAGGGCTGCATTTGGGTGACATATAAGCTTCTGCTAGACGGGTACGAGTCAGCACTAAAATACTGTACCATACGATCTGTGCAGTTCCCTAACAGTCCTCCACCTCCCAAACCCTGATACACACCAAGGGCAGGGATTTCCAACCAAATGTGATGTCCAAGTCTCTTAGCAAGCTGAAGGAAATCACAAAGCAGCGTCTAAAAAGATGAATATAAAATTACTGCAAAAGCTCTGGAGGGGAGGGAAATAGCTCAGTGGTAGAGCGCATGCTTAGCATATATGAGGTCCTGAGTTCAACCCTCCGTACCTCCATTAAAAAGTAAATAAATAAAAAAATTTTTTTTAATTTTATTTAAAATAATTAAAAAATATAAAAGCTCTGAAAGGGAAAATAATCATGAAAATTCCTGCAGCTAACCCAAATATGCATGGACCATAAATATGATAACCATTTTAACATTTAAATAGGACTTAAATCCTGATGGGTCTGAAAAGGGTAGTATGTGTCCAAGCCTGTTTGTGTATGCCTTAGTGAAAAATCATCATATAAAAGTCAGGCACCCTAGAATCTTCGATCGTTAAACCTTTAAAGCTTATTGAATTAACAGGTTTTTTTGTTTATTTGTTTGCGTAATCACTCAGTGGTTCACTATCAGCATTCCCAGGCTCTTTGGCTCACTGTGAAGTCTTTACACCAATTAATTTTGATCAAGGTGTAAAATTTACTTTGGCTACAAGTGAGTGTTCACATTGCCATGGTGATGCTGTTGGATGAATGCGGGATTCAGAGGTTTGTGTAGCCATCTGTAGGGGAGGGTATGGGTCAGTGGGGCTGCGGGTAGGAGGCTCAGCACGAGGGCTAGCCAGGGCCAAGTCTAGAGGACTTGTTTACTGGGACGTGCGAGAAGTGAGCTCAGCCTCTCAAGCAGCTAAGAGTGAGGTCAAGGCAAGAGACAGCCCTGTCCACACAGGACCGCAGGGCAGTGTGGACAGCCCGCCAGGTGGGTGGTGGGTCACTCCTGGATGTGTTCATAAATGATACGGGTCATTGTTAGACTATAAGAACCGTCTTCTTGTTGATCAAGGCATTGTTTTTAAAGGCTCTCTTGAGTTTTTTTAACCTTTTTGACTATGTTTTCAGAAATTTAAGCTTTGTAAGTGTGCCACAAGGCACAACAGGCTGGAGTCCATAGGAGGCGGTCAGTGACGCTTACCCACGATGGCCCCTGGGCCACGAGCAGGTGGCTTTTCAATTTGGTCACTTCTGTGCCCTTCAGAGGTTACTTAAGTGGCAGGAGTGCTGCTTGCCCACAGTTCTTTTATCCAGATAAGGATGAATGGCCACCTCCTGCTATTTGTCACCTCTTCTTTGCAAAACCCCCTCCACACACACATTCCAAACTAAGGAATCTCTATATCCTCTTTTGAAAAAAGCATCATAAATCCATTTGTAAGAAGCCATTTACTGGACTCCATAAATTACAAAAACAGGAGACTAGTTTTTGAATTTGATTTCTCTCTTCTTCATTTTAAATGGGTTTGAACGGAAGTGGTAAAACTCTTGAAATAGCACCTGAGAAATATAATCTTCAATATGTCACCAATCAAAGTGGCTCATGAACATGTCCTCAAAGACTTATTCACAATATTTAGGGCCAAATGCCTGTGCTTAGGGTATTCATTCTCTACTCAGGAATGGAATTTGAGGAATGTCTCTCAAGAACCAAAATTCAATATTTTTAATCCTGTTCTCTTGAAATAGGATTAAAAATAGAGAGCCTTCATAATGTATCAAGAATAGTTTGAAATTTTTATTTTATGTTACTGAGATTAAAACATCCACACTTTCATATTATTTTCAATTATTACCAAATCATCGTGTCATTTTCCCCCCTTCTTCACACAAATGAACAGCCTTTAATCTTTGCCCCCAAATTTAGTCCTTGGATGTCTTTTTTTTTTTTCCCTCTCCTATTGAAGCTATTGCTTTGAAAACATTGAATAAATCTGACATTTAAATTCTTCCAATAGACTGTCATATATATTTCCTCTGCCAGGAGCCTAGAGGCTTATGTTAAAATATGGCTTCAATTGTAGAAATTATTGCTTAGAAAAGTAAGTCATTTCTTTTTCTTTGCAAGAAACAGTTGCCCTAGATCTATAAGAACTAAGCAAGCTATTTTTCTTTCTTCTCTACAATTTTTGAACCTATTTGATATAAAAGAAGCTCAGAAGAGATAACCATTAACCCCTTTTGCTAAGACAAAGGCCACTGCTTCAGTGGCCCAGACAGTTGACAATCTCAGGCTGAATTCTGTTTGAATACATTCCATTTGGGCACGTTTTAAGCATCCCTTTTAGTCAGTTCAGGGTCATATAGCATCATAAAAATCCTACAGCTATAAGGGGCTTTAGAGATTATCTCGTGTGCCTGATTTTAGAGGTGAGAAGAGAAAAATACAGAAAAGTTAGAAGTAAGAGCTTAAGGTCATGAAGCAGTTTGGGGCAGAGCCAGAACTAAAGTCCTGGCAGTTCCACAACCAGTTTAGAGCTCATTCCATTATACAGTGTTTTCCATGGGACACAAACAGAAGTCCCTCTATCCTCATCCAGCAACTTGCCTGTGGCGGTGCTATGTGGGCAGTGAAGGTGGCAGACCCCTGGCCAGCAACAGGCTCCCGGTAGGGGGAGGCTGGCAGCGTGGACGCTGTGGGACTCCCGGGAACTGCCTGGGGAAAAGACAGTCACACTTCCTTCCCCATCCAGAATCCGCAAGCATCTTTAGCTCCTAGGAGACGCTTCCCCTATAAAGGGCCGGGGATGGAAAGCTTCATGTGAGGCCAGAGTTTCTGGCTTTGGGCAGAAGGACTGCAGGGTCAGCACCTTGGGTGGCAAACACGGGAACAGCTAGTCCCCGAGAGTCCTGTTCTGGTACAACTGAGACGAAGGTGGAAGGTGGCCCCAAACAGCAGTAGCAGAGCAGAAATGGGAGCAGTGGCCACAGAGGATGCAGCTTAAGCACACAGGGGTTGAGCAGGTTTGCCAGGGTTACAGAGCAGAGGGAGTCTGAGCCCCCGGCAGTCTGGGTCTGAAGTCCGCGTCCTGACTCCCAGGCGAGCGCTCCAGAGCGAAATGTCATGACAAACGGGGACTGGAGAAACCAAAATGGAGCAGGACTTTCAGAGCGCTAGAGAGGAAGAAGCCGGGCTGGCCGCATCCCTCTGCAGGCTGCCCCGGTCACGGGCTGGCAAACTTGTGTCAACTGCCAGGGGGTCAACACTTGGCTTTGTGGGCATACGGTCTCCATCCTATTTTTCTTTCTTTTGTACTGAAGTATAGTGAGTGTACAATCTTGTGTCACCTTCTGGTGTACAGCACAGTGATTCAGGTAGACATACACATATGTATTCTCTTTTATATTCTTTTTCACTATAGATTACTACAAGATACTGAATACAGTTCCCTGTGCTGTACAGACAAAACGTGTTGTTTATCTATTTTATATAGTTAGTATCTAAAGTCTTGAACTCCCAATTTATCCCTCCCCACCCCCTTTCCCCCCTGGTAACCATAGTTTGTTTTCTATGTCTGTGAGTCTGTTTCTGTTTTGTAAATAAGTTCATTTGTCTTTTTTTTTATTCCACATGTAAGTGATATCATATGGTATTTTTATTTCTCTTTCTGGCTTACTTCACTTAGAATGATGATCTCTGGGTCCATCCATGTTGCAGCAAGTCATATTATTTTATTATTTTTTATGGCTGAGTAGTATTCCATTGTATAACTACACCACAACTTCTTTATCTAGTCATCTGTCGATGGATGTTTAGGTTGTTTCCATGTCTTGGCTATTGTAAGTAGTGCTGCTATGAACACTGGGGTGCATGTAGCTTTTCCAATTAGAGTTCCCTCCAGACAACTACTTCCTTAAAGCGAAAGCAGCCATAGACAGTGCATCGCTGAATGGGCATGACTATTTTCCCACAACTTGATTTACAGAGAGAGGCAACAGATAGGAGTTTGCCAACCTCAGAAATAGATCCTTGTGGCTTCAATGATGAGAGATGGAGAAAAGGAATCAAGAGACTTAAAAAGAAATCAAGTTGGGTTTACCTCACAGAGGTGTTCTGAAGATTAAATGAGCTCACACATGGAAAATGCTCAGAGCAATCCCTGGCATCTAATATGTGCTAAATAAAATCATCGCTGTTCATTTTGTTGCTATTGTTGAGTTTTAGATATATTTAGAGAGAGATGATGGTGGCTACAATCATGTAAGTGCCTACAAGACAATCTGATATTTTCCAGGATAAAGTGGGAGAGGGCAGAAGTTACCACAGCCCATATTTACTCTGCCTTTAGACCCACTACTACAAGTATTTCACATTCGAAATGACCAACCCCTCTACCCATTTCTGTTTAATTTCAGCATCAAGAATTTTGCTGAAAATTTCCCCATAGAGAAGAGGTAATAGTTTCCAAGAGGAGGTAGGAACTAAGTGGCACACAGACCCAACTGACAACAATTTTGATAATTTGCTGAGTGTCCAGAATATCTCCAAAGCTGGCATGGTCGATGGTTAATTGAAGCGCATTTATCCAGAAAAGTTCATTCTGTCAGCAAAGAGTTATTCTCGATATTGCTAAGTTATTCAATATAACAAATAGATTAATGATCTAATTGACTAGCTCTCCTTAGTGGATTTGGAAGCATAGCTTGAAAATTCATTCATTCAAAAAACATAATGACTGTCATCCATATGCCTGATGCTGGCTTTTTGTTCCTTCTTTCTTTTCTCCTGAACTGTTGCCATTTCTTTGAGAGTCAGCAGTCACAGTAGCTTGAACATCTTTTTTTAAAATTAACGTTTTCTAAATTTACAATGTCCTATTAAGGAAGTGATTTTGACTTTTATCAGAAGAGTTTCAAAAACAGTTCCTTTTTTAAAACACTGTTTTAAAGGGAAAGTAGCAAATTTACTCCAAGAAAGTTACTTTATTCTACCTTACTTTCTAATAGATTTTTCTTCCCAAAAAATCCTTTCTCCTTCCTAGGGGAAGCTGCTCAGATCAAAGTTCACTGTGTCTTTTAGCTCAATTGAGTCTTCTTTCCTTGTATTGGTAACCCTGCTGAAAACTGTCAGAATCTCAGACTTGAAATTCTGAGTGTTACATTTTTTTGGAGGCTGAGTGGGGAGAGCATTAAGTCTGTAGATTGGAAATGCAAATATAACAGAAATTATTTAATGTTTTCAGCCACCTTAATGAGGAATGAATAATTTGATTAGGTGATCTTTACTGAGGTCACTGTGGGATAATATACTTTGTTAGTGGAATTTGTGACATCTGGTTTCTTTAGAGGGCTGTCTACCAAATGAAACGCCTGGCTCCATTCCCAGATCTACCTTTCACAAGGTAGTTGTATGTGACCTTGAGCAATTCATTACAGCTTTTGGAATCTCAATTTCCTCATTTGTAAACAGCCGTGACAATACCTATCCCATGGCTTTGCTGGGGAATAGTGCGCTTTTGACACTTTGTTCTGTGCAGGGTGTAAACTTCAATAAATGAACACTTGTGATAACATTTTTGTTCCATTCACAATGCCTAAAACAATCTCACCGCATAAGTGACTCCTACGGCCAAAGTGTATGTGCTCTAATGAACTGGTTCAAGGTGCCAGCATTGTCTTTGTGTCCTTTTCATTATTATTCTGATTTTTCTCTCGCAGTCTAGTTAAAAAAAAAAAAAATTTATTTCAGACATACCCTTTCACAGGACTAGGAACAAGATGCCAACCAGAACGGACATTTGTAAGAGGCAGGAGTTAAATCTCTTAAGTTCACGCTGGAGGCATCATCTGTTTATTTTGTTATTTATCTCAGGGACTGATTCCCAAATAACAAGGCTATATAGTAATCCAAGTAGTAGTTACATATTTTTACTGGAAACATCATGTTCTGAAACATACTTTGGTTGAAGAGTCAAATTTCCAGTGCACAATGACTTCTTCATCCAATCTTATTGTAAGGAACTGGAAGGATAGAGGCCCCCCTCCCCACCGATGAATTAAATTTGACAGTCTACCACATAGGACAAGCGTTTGGGCTGCCTCGGAATTAATATAAACACACCCGAATAAGCCTTAAAGGCTTTCCCAGTATTTCTGTTGATGTCTGAGACCTTAGTAACAAAGGACGGATTTCACAGACAACTGAGGACCGAGGGACAACCTGGGAGAAAGAGTACTTCAATTTTCCTCTTCTTTATATTTCCAGGTGCATAAGCTAAAAAGCAAAGCCCAGTTTGAAGCAGGACTAAAGAAATCACAATTTTTTTTTAACAAAAGAAAAATACATTGTGGCCCCAAAGAGTCTCTGTCTACAAGTTTAATTACCATGTCTATACTGGCTGAGAAGAGAATGTTTGGGGAACTGGGTCAATATTGCAGTGGCAGCTGGTTAACCACGCCTCAGAAAATTTCAGCATCTACGGCAATGTGTCTGTAATGACCAACCAACACCAACCTAAACCGCATTTCAGTTTGTTTGAAAATCCCTTTGACAATTTTGCATTTGGGGTGATGAGAGACAATTTAGAGATATTTTTATATCTGGTCCAGAGTAGTATTGATCTGGAAGATAAAATAAACACAGGTTCCTGGTCATATGCAACTCTCATTGGCACAAATTTTGTTGGGCGATGTCTTGGACCAACGCCTTCATTTATAGATGGGAACTGGAGCCGGAGGGGGAAGGTGACCTGTCAGTGCTCATCACTGATAGCAACACCAGGATGGAATTCTGAGCACTTCTTATTTACTATTATCATTTTTAATTTTTTTTAAGTTTCTTTTGTTTTAAAAAAAAACAACCCAAAACATGTATTTAACGTTTTGATATTTTTTTCTGGGAGAAACACCCTCAATGCTCACCTTTTTTTTAAATTGACATAAGAACTCTTAACACGAGATCTAGCCAATTAGCACATTTCTGTGCGCCAGAGTATTGCTAACCACGGGCATTATGTTGGACGTTAGGGCTCTGTAATTCACGTGTCCTGCATAATTGGGACTTTATTCCCAGTGAACAACTTACTGTTTCCCCCTCCCCCATGCCCCTGATGACCACCAGTCTGCTCCCAGCTTCTAGGAGTCTCTTAGATTCCTCATATACGTGCTGTCATGTAGTACTTGTCCTTCCATGGCTGGCTTATTTCACTTAGCATGAGGTCCTCCAGGTTCATCCATGTTGTCACGGGTGACAGGATTTCCTTCCTTTTAAGGCCGGAGAATATACCTGTATACGTGTGTGTGTGGGTGTGTGTATAATATTCTTGTATATATGTGTATATTATATATAGCATCATCTTTATTCATTCATCCATTGATGGAACTTTAGGCTGTTTCCACATCTTAGCTGTGGTGAATAATGATGTCACAGTGAACAGGGGAGAGCAGGTACCTCTTCAAGATCTTGATTTCATTTTCTTCTGGTATGTACCCAGAAGTGATATTGCTGGCTCTTATACTAGCTCTATTTTTAATTTTTTGAGATGCTTCCATACTGTTTTGCATAGCATCTTATCATTTTACAGTCCCACCAACTGTACGCACCCTTTTGTCCACACCCTTGCCAAATGCTTGCTACTTTTGTCTTTCTTTTTTTTAAATAATAGTTAACCTAACTGGTGTGAGGTGATATCTCATGGCTTTGATTTGCATTTTCCTGATAATTAGTGTTGTTAAGCATCTTTTCATGTACCTGTTTGCCACTGGTATGTTTTCTTTGAAAAAACGTTTAAGTCATTTGCCCATTTAAAAAAATCTATTTATTTGTTGTTGTTTTAAATATTTGTTTCTACTATTGAGTTGTATGAGGTCTTTATATATTTTGGATATTAATCTTATCAGATACAGGGTTTGCAAATATTTTCTCCCCTTCTGTAAGTTGCCTTTTCATTCGTTTATTGTTTCATTTTCTGTGCAAAAAACTTTTCCCTACTCAATCAAGAATGCAGTGAATAAAAAAGGAAATGGGAAAAAAGTCCTAAATTAGAACTTGCATAAGGCAAGATGCTTCATTTTCTTTCTTTTTTTGTAAACTAGAATTATAACGAGAAAAAAAAAAAAAAAAAGATGAAAAGCCTGAGATGTTCCTGCCAGGTGGTCAGCACGTGCTCTCCCTGGAGAGCAGATCCACAGGGGAAGACGGACCACTTCTAAGTGGTTGTGGGGTTAGCACAGCCTCAGAGCAAGGGAAGTAAGCTGGGAGGTCTAGGGCTGGGGTCGGTTAACAGTGATAACCTGAGACATCTCTTTGGATGGGCTAGATAATAGCATTTTCCCCTCTGAACAACACAAGAGAAACCCCTGCAAGCCAGGTAACTTGTTTTAACCAAAACAATGGATACCAAGTGTGCATTCCTTCAGTGGGTGTTGCTGCTACTGTTTCCTGTCCGTTACAACCACTGCTTCTGTGACACAATTACTGGCTACCAATTGTGAGCAGATGGCACAGTAGGCGCTGCACGTCTATTACTACGTTTAATCCGTACAACTGGGGTTAGGTAAAGTCGTGGAAATTTGGAGCAAGAGGGATAGCATCGTCCTGGACTTACCGCTGGAGACCAGATTGATTCCATTACAAAAAAAACAAGCCTACTTTTACTCTAGAGCCATGCACACACTTTGAGTGCAAGTATTGAGGGAGGTAGAAAGCATAAAAATGATTACCTTGGAAGTTGAATTTTAACAGTATCATATTATCATTAGCAGTAAAGGAGCAATTATCACAGTTAATAAAGTCACATTAAAACATATGATAGATAAAGCACAATGGTAGAAATTTAATGGACTATGTTTCCTGCCAGATTTTATATTGGGTGTTAGATTATTTATAGGACATATGTTCTAGGAAAACAAATGTTTTAACTGGAAATGAGCAAATCTGAAGACATTTTCCTCTTTGAAGCAATGTGGTCACACGTGATTCTGGTAATTTATACGCCCTAGAAAATGTGCTAAATTTCTTTCATTAAAGCATATATGGCTTTCTAAATGTATTTTCATCCAGCCTTAGTTTATTTCGTAAATAGAAATTTCCATTTAAATTTAAAATCATCCTGTTTCATGTTAGTGGTAGGTGTTACATCCTCCTACCCGCCCTCCCTCTGCTGCTGCAGCCCCGCCCCTGCCGCCACAGCCCCGCCCCCTGCCGCCACAGCCCCGCCCCCTGCCGCCGCAGCCCCACTCCCTTGCCTTGGCTTTACGTCCCTCGTGCCACCAGCCCCCACTCTCCGGGCCGTGTCCCCTCCCCATGACCCTTTGTCATCTGCTGCTCAGACCACCTTCGCTGCTGCTAGTGGTTCACTTGCCCAACCCTTTGCGCCTACCCCTTCCATCCTTACGTACTGTGGTGGAGAAACCAAGCGGTGCAGGCATTGAAAGCGAGTTTGGAAGCTGAGTTCAGCCACATGAAAGAGCCAGGTTGGAAGCCTGGCTCGGTTGCTAGTCAGGTACGTGGCACTGAGCAGCTCGCTTCTCTGGACCTCAGGGTCCTCATATGTAAAATGAGGCTAAAACTAGCTGTCTTGCAGGCCTATAGTGAGGGTAAAATCAGAGAAAGTCTAGTGTTGCCGGTGTCGTGCCTCATACACAGCGGCTGCTCCACAAAAGGCAGCTGACAAAGCTGCGGACAGGGAAAGCCCTTCTACCCGGAAGGCGGGGGCCGCCGGCCTCGGGCCTGGAGCCCTTGGCGCCCCGCACTGGCCTGGCCGGCAGCCTGGGTTCTTCCTTGCCCGCATCCCACTTCTGCAGCCTCGGGTCCTCCAGCTTCACTGCGCGCCCCTCACCTGCGGAGCGTGACGAGAAATACAGAATTCTGGGCTCTCCAAGGAGAGACTCTGGTCCTGTCGGCTCTGTAGTGGGGTCCAGGACGCTGTATTTTTACCGCAAATATTTCTGGCTCCAAGCCAGAATGAAGGTGTGTTACAGCGTCGTGCCCACAGAGGCCCTGACACTCCTGGTGAGATGGTCGGGCCTCGCTGACCGCCATGGCGGCTCGCTGGTCCTTCCACACCGGTCCTGAGGCTACAACAGGGCCAGCCTTAAGACTGGCTTCTCTCAGGTCCCTCTTTTTCCTCCTGCTTCTGGACTTAGCACCCTGGAAAGGGGTTATTTGTATTGCCATTTTGGTTTGGGACAGGAGGCAAGGGTTTCTGGGTCGAATTTTCCCTGGGAATAAAAATCCCTCTTTCTCTAGGATAGTGGTTCTCAAAGTGTGGCCCCAACTAGCAGTCCTGGCATCACCTGGGAACTTTACAGAAATGCAGATTATCAGGCATGACTCTAGACTTACTGAATCTAAAACTCTGCAATCTGCATTTTTAAAAACTTTTTATTTGGAAATAATTCTAAATTCTCAAGCCCTGGTACAAAACAATGAAGAGAGGTCCCCTGTACGTTTGACTCAGTTTTCACCAGTAGTAACATCTTGCAAAACCAGAGCACAAGATCACAGCCAGGACATCGACAATGATGCCGTCAAGACACAGACTGTTTCTGTCCCAAGATCCCTCACGTCGCCCTTTTATTGCCACATTCACTTCCCTTCTGCCCTCCCCCCTCCTTAAACCCTGGCAGCCACTAATCTGTCCTCCATTTCTGTAATTTGTCATTTCGAGAAGGTAATATAAATGGAATCATACAGTGTGTAACCTTTTGCGATTGGTTTTCCCCACTCAGCACCATCCTCTGGAGCTCCATCCGGGTTGTTGCATCCATAGTGCATTTCTTTCTATTGCTGAATAAGAGTCCAGGGGTGGCTGGATCACGGTTTATTTAGCCATTCACCCACTAAGGACACCTGGGTTTTCTTTTTTGACTATTACAGATGAAGCTGTTATAAACATTTGTGGACAGGTTTTCGTGTGAACACAGTTTTCATTCCTCTGAGATAAACGCCTAGGGAGGCAACTGCTGGCTTGCATGGTAGTTGCATATTACATTTTTTGAAGGTATTTCCAAACTATTTTCCAGAGTGACTACATCATTTTACCCTCCTTTTATATATACATAATTTATCAGAGTTTACTGGCATGCTTTTAGCAGTTAAAGTGAAATACAGAAAACTCACCTCTCTGGACGTCCTTTTATCTTCCTTATTTATAATGTAATTGCGTTAAGGAATTCTTCTACATGCGCTGAGAATCACATCTATCACACAGTCTAATAATTTTTGCTTCAACCATCAAACGTAATTGAGAAAATTCCAAATGAGAAGAGAAGCCTGTTGTGTTTGTCTAATTTTGCTTCCACTGTTCTTTCTCCCTTCCTGATGGTCTCAGGTTTCTTCCTGTATCAATTTCTTTCTTTTTCAGAGAACTTCCTTTAGCCATTCTTCGTACGTCTACTTAAAACAAATTGCCTTAGTTTTCCTTTGTCTGAAAATGTCTTAATTCCCTCTTCATTCCTGAAGAATATTTTCTCTGAATATAGGATTCTGAGTTGAATTTCTTCTTTCCTCCCTCCCTCCCTCCCTCCCTTCCATCTTTCCCTCCTTCCTTCCTTCCTCACCTGAAGAATACGGTGCTACCTCCTCTGGCCTCCATGGTTCCTGGTGAGAAGTCTGCAGCCATTAGGATGGTTTTATTCCCATAGGGGTGGTTTTTCTGTAAGCTACTATCAAGATATTTTTGTTTTTTGTTTTCAGAAGTTTAATTATGGTATCTCTCAGCATGAGTTTCTTTGGCTTTATCTTGTTTGGGGTTCTTACCAAATTTGGGGATTTTTAAGCCCTTACTTATTTGAGTACTTTTTTTTTTTTAGCTCCTTCCCGTTTCTCCGCTCCTCAGGGACACCTGTGACACAAAAGTTAGATTTTTTTTTACTAGTTTCATTGTTGCTGAGCCTCTGGGTTTTTTTGTTTTGTTTTGTTTCTGTTTTTGCCTTTATATGTTGTTTTGCTCTTTTTAGGTTTTTTCCTGGTGTTCAGATCAGGTCATTTGCATCTCCCTGTGTGCTGCTTCACTGATTCTTTCCTCTGTCCTCTTCATTCCACTATTAACTCTAGCCTTTCAGTTATTACATTTTCCACTTCTGCAGTTCCCGTTTGGCTCTTTATATCATCTGTAATTTTGCTGAGACTTTCTATTTCTTTGCTGAGGCTTTTGATTTTTTTCCTTTGTGACGGTCTCGGGCAGATCCTTCGTTGCTCACTGAGGCATTTTTATGATGGCTGCTTTAGAGTCGTTGCCCAGTAATTGTAACACGTGCATCACCTTGACGTTGGCCTCTACTGAGTGTCTTTTGTTCATTCAGCTGGAGATGTTCCTGATTCTGGGTATGAGGAGTTTCCTTAACCTTTTGGGTTTGGTGGCTTCGTCTGACACTTGCTGGCAGGGGACTGAGAGGTCATGTGTCACCTTGGTACTGCCGGGGGAGGGCAGAAGTCCAGGTCCCTACTCAGCCTCCACTGACACTCAAGGAGGGGGCTCCACAGCGCTGGGTCCGGGTGGGAGTTCGCACTCCCCGTGTGGTGCCTACTGATGCCCTGGTGAGAGCGGCCTCGTATTGCTGGTAGCAGGTGAAGTGCCGAGCCTTCCCTCAGCCTTCTCTGATGTCCGAGGCAAGGGCGCCTCCTTCCTGCTGGTGGTGACGGGGGTGCAGGATCCCCGCGGGGTCTCTGCTGACACGGGTGGGAGGGGAAGGAGTCCTGGCTCCTTGCTCGGCTTCTTTAATCCCACCCGTCAGGAGCCTGGGGCGGTTCATCCGACCCCACCGAGATGAAAGCCGAGCCTTGGCTGACCGGCGCAGGCGTAGGTGCGGCTGTTTGTTTCCCCTGCGGCGTTTGCTGGCGTGGAGCTGGCACGTTCTACAGGTTCCTGTCTTGCTAGGCCGCCCCTTTCTGTGTCCTTTTGTTGAGACCTTTTTTTTTTTTTTTTTTTTTTTTTTGGTCGGAGGCCATTGGCATTTGTTGGTGAGTGGTTGCTTCTGCTTCAAGCCTGGGACACGTGAGGCAAAAAGAAAACTCAGGGAACTCAGCACAGTGTCCCTCACTGGGTCTCAGGGGCCCAGTCAGTCTGCCTTCTCCCCACCTGTCAGAGTCTTGTCATGTTTATTACACATGAAAAGTGTTCGGTGGTTTTAGTTGTATTTAGTGGGCAGAGGAGGGGGAGATTGTCCACCCCTCGTCCCGGAGGCAGACGTCACCCAGTGTGCGAGGTGATGGGGTGCATGCTGAGGCCTCGGGCTTCTGTGCCTTCTGGTTTTCATACCCCCTTGCTGTGGGGCAAAGGACGGGGCACCTGTGTTCAACTTCCAAAGTTTAGGGCCACCGTTCGTATCTTAAGAGAAAAGCCCCTCCCTTGTCTGCGTGTCCTTTTACGGCGCCCTGCCGTGGGTGCCTCCCATCCCTGCACAGGGTTTGGCATAGTTTCAGCATGTGCGTCAAGGGCCAAGGGTGGGCTTTGGGGCCGCAGGTTGAACAGAGACGCAGCCAGGAGCGGCCTCTGAGTGCAGTGCCCTAGGCCAGTTTGCGGTTCATACTGAACATGAGAAAACAGGCAGGAAATGTGGTTCTGATTTGGAAATTATTCAGAAATGTGGCTGAACCTTCTCAAAACAAAGTGGGGATGCGACACTCATTCCTGAGTTTGCCCCGCCCTTCTTTCCCTCGCGGTGACGGCAGACTGGGAGGGCAGCTGGGCGTCCCCTGGAGAAGCCGTCTACTTGGAACAATGGGACAAAATATAAAAATGACGTCTTTAAACTGAGCTTAATCATCCAGTCGTTTCAAGAAGTTGTTTACTGATATCATTAGATCCATAAGGTTGCCCTTCTGGCAACATAGGTTTTCAGGTTACAATGCAATAGTTATTACTGGAATTTTCCAAAGTATTACTGTGTATGAATATAGTATGTATCTTTTTTTATAAAAAAGATCAAAATCAATCATTAAGTTATTCCTTTGCTGTTGACATACTGTCATCATACCCTCCTTTAGAGGCAAAGAAACTGAGGAAGCAGAGATTTAGTACTCAACAACTGTTCATTTACTAAAAATAATGGGCAGCATCAATTAAGCACTTACTGTGCACAGAGTGATGTTACTAGGACTTTATACACTTGCGCACATTGTTGGGTCTTCTTCATCCTTATGGCAACCTGCAATTATCATTCTGATTTTTCGACATTGTCTCATCTGTGCACGTGGGAGTTTAATTTATAGGCATTTAATTTATAGAGGGATGACACAGAGTGGTCAGCGCCATTGCAGACTTCATTGCCTACATTTACCTGGAGAAGGGGGAAGCCACAGCACACAGGCTGCAGGGAAGGACCAGGTTTGGTCAGAAGCGGAAGCGGGGGTGGGAGGAGAGCCTTGGACAGAGCCTTTACTGGGGTTTCCATAGGAAAGGCAAGGAGGGCAGGGTGACCAGTTTGAGGTTGGCTAGTATGAGCAATTTCAATGGACTCTGGGCTATGGAGGTGGTCTCCAGTTGTCTGGTACCTGGCCCTGAGATGCTCTGGGGCAGAGGAAATACCAGTCTGGTGTGTGAGAGGGAGATAAGGAGGGTGGCTGGGGGAGTGACTGGGTGGTTCGCATGTGAAGGCACGCCCCAATGAGGTTGCGTCCTCTTTTTAGGAACTAGCCCTTGAAGAAAGTCTACAAGGTCCCTTAAGATGTCAAAGCATAAGATACAGAAAATTTTTAAAAATGATGAATACAAATGTGGACGCTGAGACAGAGAGAGTTTAAAGGCCTGGCCCCAGGTCACACGGCAGGGAGACGGCAGAGCCTGGACGTGAATGAGCCCCAGCTGCCTCTGACGATCCCGCAGAGCTTCAGCTCCGGGACCGTTCCCTGGTTCTCGACATGATACCACGCTGCCCTTGATGACCTCCGACACAAATGGTTGATGGAGTATGAAGACATCAGTGCTTTTAAAGAGCGCAAAGGACAAAACCCATGCAACTAGACACTGGGAGGTAAACCTAATAGGACTGACCACTTAGCCTAGTGAGGAGAGAGGCGGGCGCTGTCTTGGGCTGTGAAGGGCGGTGATGTGCTAGACTGAGAGGAGAGGGGTTTATCCCGCCTCCACACGGGGGGCTTGGGGCAGGGATGTAAGGGCTCCCAGGGACCTGGCTGTGGAACAGTGGTGGCTGGTGACACGAATCTACTTCTCAGGAAACAGTTCTCCACCCCAGCCCTTATCTACTATGTTTATTTCTCATAATGATTATAATAATTAAAGTGCAGAGTGATCTGGAATCGTGGCTTTCAGACCCGTTCTTTTATATTATTCTACCTTAAATAATTATGCGTCCTCTCACATTTGTGCAGGGTTTGAATTTTCTTTCACTCTACTCCAACGCGAGAAACAGCACACTATCATTCTGAGTCATTTTTAGCCAGATTCCAGATCTCTGATCATCATGGTGAGAAATTCATTTCCAGTCGTAAGGGTATGGGAGTGTCTGGGAGCGGTCCAGGTCCTGCGCTCCCAAGGTCACACAAGAGAACAGGGGTCTAGACAGTTTGTGAAACATTAGAGTTTCTTGTCTCCCATGTGATGATTCCAAGGATATTTATTATTTATGTTTTCACAATCTTTTCAAAAGCAGAGGCGTCTGCTTCTCTCTGGTCTCTTTAAACCTGGGAGGCTCTGCTACACCTGCACCAAGTCCAGGAGCAGGAGTGGTGGTCGTGGTGCCCAGTGCACAGCCGCTCAGGGTGAACAGCCCTGTGGGCAGAGGAGTCGGGGTCAATCCTTCTCCTCTACCAAGTACTGCTTTCCTCTTCCCAGGCTGGCAGAGTGTCCCCTATCAGATACGGACTTGTTCTTCCAGCTCTCCAGCCCCCAGGACCTTGTCTCCCCTCTGCCCCCTCTTATTCATTTCCTTAGTCAATTCAGGCTTTCAAAAACAAGTCAATAGAAGGGTTGTCTTTGCGTGACTTCGGCCTTTGGCCTTGAAACTCAACTACAGGGAACCCCAAAGCCTTCCCCATTTTAATGAGGGAAGAAAAACTACAGTGAGAGCAAAATGCAAACAGGTAATCCCCATAAACCACCCTACCATCCTTCTCGCGGACTCAAGGAGAGGCTGCATATCTCACATCAACAAGCTGCCGCAGCTCTGTTCTCAGTGAGACTTCAGCCTAAACTTGCCGTCTGCCATTGACCAGCTGCCGTTGTAACCAGCTGGTCACTTCTCCCATCAGTCAATGCAAATATGTTATACAGAGAGAGTATAACATGAAATAACATCTCAAAATGTAATGCCACATTGGAAAATATTCCTCAATACCAACAGAATGCAATTTTTTTTTTTTTTTTGGCCTTGGGACTAAAAACAGCTTGTTGGAACTCATTTTGTTTGTTAGAACTAAGCCACTCTGGAATGATTTCTTCTTTTCCAATGTGTAATGGTTCATTTCATGCGTGGAACAACTGTAATGAAAACAGCTCTTTTGCCTTTTGGCTTTAAACTGCAATTAAAATAACATTACTCAGATCTCGGTTGTCCCCCATCTTTACCTCTGGTGCTTAGGTTGTGGTGTCAATCTAAAATTCTTTGCCTCAAACAGAAATGTGTGAGAAGCTGAGAAAATCGATTTTAATAAAAGGGTGGATGGGAGAGAAACAGATAGTATTCCAAAAACTCAGAGACTGCAAAAAAGCTTTTAAACAGAAGCAGTAACTATCATGAAATGCACCAATAAAGGAATTAAAGACTTGGGAGGCGGCCAAGATATACATAGTTGCAGGCAAGTGACTAAAAGTGTTAATAAATTTACATCCCATCATGGAGGACAGTCAAGGTTAGGTGTTATGAGCAAACAGGAAATGTTTGGAAATGAAATAGACAACTTCCACTGCTGAAGGTGCGGGGAACGGGCAGTTCTGTTTTGTGGACTTTGGACCACACAGGAATATTCAGGAGGGGGCAGCAGCTAACTCTCCATTCTCCGAATCCACTCCCATCTGGGGTTTTTCTTCTCCCTTTTCATGAAAGCCAAACCACTGAAGCCGTGACTTTTCACAGTATTCGGAAAGACACGTCAGCGCCAGCAGGGCACAGACGCACAGCCGTCCTCTGCCACCGTTCTGATCAACCCCAGCTCCCACGTCTATTCTTTCCCATTTTCTTCTTCCCCCTTGACCACTGCCCTTCTCTGGGTCACTATCATCTCAGCTACATCACTGTAACAGCTCTCAGTCTCCTCTCCTTACCTTCAATGTATTGCCCCCACTGCAAGAAGCAGCCTTAGATAGATAATGCAGATTGGAACATGTCAGCCCCTTTAACGACCTCTGGTTGCCTACAGAATGAAATCGAAGTTCTTTAGAATGTGTTTTTGTTTTATTCTCTCTTCTTCAGTCTTACTTAGTTTATCTCTACATCTGACCCTCTATTTTATATTGGGAAACCCCCAAGTGTGCGTTACTGGCGGAATGAAATATGTTGGCACTCTCTGATGGTTTTCCAGAAAATCTTTTCTTCTCATGTGACCCAGGGTATGTTTCTGCTGCTTGTGGGCACAACCCCAAGCTGCAGGAAGACAAGTCCATTACGGTCTGTTACTTGCTTTTTCTCTTCAGCCTTATTTTTGTCATCCCCCCTCTCTGTGTGTGTGTAATCCTGCCCTCCCAGTCTACTTGGGGCCCACTGAATGCCTCACGGTCTCTTCTCCACCTATTGGTATAGCTACTCTGTCTTCCCAAACACTCTTCCCTGGGTCTCTTTTTATACGTTCTTCAGTTCAGATGTTAGCCCCTCTAGGAAATTTCTGCTGGTACTCAAACCATGCGATCTCTTTTCTCATAGGATTAAATCTTCACGCCTCTATTGACAAAAATCACCTGCTCACCTTGTTTGAGTTTCCTTTGACTGTAAGTTCCATTAGGATATGGACTTTTCACTTAAAATTTTAATTTTTAATTAATTAACATTTTCACAGTTATTTCTCCAGTACCTAAATCTTCAAGGTGGAACATGGAAAAACCAGTCATTATCCTGCAACAATAAGTTGTCAGATTTAGTTGTAGGGGATTTAAAAAGCATCAGCCTGCACTGTGCGTGGTCTTCTGGGAACTGTTGTTTGCACTTGATGCTGTAAGATTACTCTCTATTGTTACAGAGTTCCGGTTAATTATTTTTATTGCACACACGTGCACTCGTGTGTGTGTGCATGTATGTGTGTGTAATATAAAGCAGATTGCTTCTCCATTCTGATTTAGGCATCTGGATTGTTCCCAGTGTTTCAACAGCTCTGCTGCTCTTGTCGAGCAAACCCAGGTGACTGACCTGAGAACCAGTCCGACGGGCTTTCCTAAGCGCCACCGCGGAAACTTGTAGCGACAGGTGCAGTAATCCAAGGGCCCGAGGAGCTGTCACTTGGTGTTGCTGCTCCCTGTGAACGTTAATACGCAGCAAACAGGAGCTTGCTACAATGTATAGCTCCTTTATTAAGGAGGCAAGGATGGTGAAAACTTGGCTACCCTCAAAAAGAAAGAAAATGGGTTCGACAATTCATTTCACAAGCTTCACTATAAAAGTTAATTATTCAAAATAGCAAGTACTATCCACATTCATTTGATTGTATGGAGATATTTATCTCCATACAAAGACAGAAGAATGCTGTTAATCCGTAGCCCTGGCACTTTGCTGCATATTAGAATCACTTGGGGGAGATTTTAAAAATTCTGATACCCAGGCAATTCTATAAACCATGTAAATCAGCTGACCTGGGGGTGGTACCCAGGCGTGAGGATCATTTTTAATGCTCCCCGTGGACTCCAGCATGTAGCCAAGACCGAGAGCCGCTGCTCTGAGCCACGTGATCTAACCTGTGTGTTCGTCCCTCATACTTACGCTGAGCATATGTGGGCTGACTACTTTGAACTTGAGAGAAAGAAAAAGCTTTCAGAAAATATCTAACAAACCTAAAAAAGAAGCATGAAGTAAAAATGTTAAATCCACAACTGTTTAAAAACCAGGCGTTCATTAAACAAACAACAACAAAAACAAAACAAAAACCAAACCACCTGATGCTCTAGAGTTAGGAGCAACTGCTTCTATTTGAAATTTCTTGTGCTTCTCTTTCTTTTCTGTCTGCCTGTCTGTCTCTAGCTCTTCAAAGTACATTCTGAAGATTTTCTTTCTCACTCCATCCGCCCCAACCTTGGTTGACAGACTCTGGAAAGGGAAAATGAATGACATCTAAAATGAGGATTTTGCATAGAAATCCATTTTCTTATCTTCTCAGTTGCTTTCCTGCTGTTCTTCTGCATCCTTTTCATAAAACGTCACTCACTTTCACAGCATCAAGAACTCCACTGGGAAGGACGGTAAGATGTGTGCTGCCCTTCAGGAAAGTCTAAATGACAGTATTTGGTTATTCAGTGTTTGTTCAGTGAGCATCTGCTGAGTTGGTGCTGTGTGCTGGGCTAGGTAATGAGACTGGAAATGATCAAGACACAGTCCATCATCTGGTGGGAAAACAGGTTTCCAAGCGAATAATTTAACAAAAAAATTAAAGTTTTGAAATCATGACACATTCGTATGGTTTTTAGAAAAAATAAGTCTCCCTCCCACCACTGTCCAGTTCACTAACACTTGGTAGGCAGTGTTAAGTTCCTGCGTGTCCTTCCACAGATTTTAGCATGTATGCAAATATAAATATGATTATAGATTTATAACTCCCACTTTCTTACAAATAGATTATTTCTCATATTCTTTTATACTTTAATTTTCTCCACTTTACAATATATCTGGGAAATCTTTCTATATCAATACATAAAGATCTTATTATTTTATGAAGGTACATAGTTTTTATTGTATGATATTCCGTAATTCATTTTACCAAACTCAGAGGCAAAATTCAATTTCTTCCCACTTTCTGTATCAATACAAAGAATTTCATTAACTCATATGTGTAAAATCTAAGATAAATTCCTAGCTGAGGGACTGTCTAGTTGGTGAACTTGTACTTTGACAGACATTGACAAACTGTCATGAGCTGGTCTTATGCTGTTTCCAACTCACCAGCAATACATGGAGGTGCCTGTGCTCCCACGTCATTGCCAACACATTATATTCATCGAAATTTGCATTTTTGCTGATTCATTGCATGGAAAATGGTGTAGCGTTAATATGTATAATATTTATTGTGAGTAAAATTAAATATCTTTTTATAGCATAGGTGTCATGTAAGGGGGGTAAAGGATGCACTGAAACTAAATATGATATAGGACTGATGTGCCACCTGTCCACCAACCAGAATGGCCGTCATCAGAAAGTCCACAAACAATAAATGCTGGGTAGGATGTGGAGAAGAGGGAACCCTCCTACACTCTTGGTGGGAATGTAAATTGGTGCAGCCATTATGGAAAACAGTATGGAGGCTCCTTAAAAAACTAAAAGTAGACCTACCATATGACCCAGAAATTCTATTCCTGGGTACATATCTGGAAAAAATGAAAACTCTAATTCAAAAAGATACATGTACCCCACTGTTTTTAGCAGCATTAATTAAAATAGCTGAGACATGGGAGCAACCAAAATGCTCAACAGATGAATGCTTTAAGAAGATGTGGAGTGAGTGTGTGTGTGGGGGGTGGGGGGTAAAAAAGAACAAAAAAGCCATAAAAAAGAACAAAATATTGCCATTTGCAGCAATATGAATGGACCTGGAGAACATTATGCTTAATGAAATAAGTCAAAGAAAGACAAATACTACATAGATGGTATCACTTATATGTGGAATCTAAAAATAATACAAATGATTCTATGTAAGAAACAGAAACAGACAGACATAGAAAACAAACTTATGGTTAAAAGGGGAGAGAGAAGGGGAGGGATAAATTAGGAATATGGGATTAACAGATACAAACTACTATACATAAAATAGATAAGCAACAGGGATTTACTGTATAGCATGGGGAATTATACCCAATATCTTGTAATAACCTATAAAGGAATATAATCTGCAAAAAAAAAAAATCACTATGCTGTACTCCTGAAACTAACATAATCTTGTAAATCAACTATATGCCAATTACAAAAAAAAATACTTGTATAAAAAATAAATGTAATAGAAAAAGCAGGGAAGGATCAATCTATCATCTCTACATCTGGGGAAGAGAGGCTCGATTTAAGCACAATCCTCATTAGTTTGCATTGAATTCTTTCTCAAAATTCCTTTCAACTGAGTCATGGTGAAAGCATGACAAAAACATGATTTCCTATTTTTTTCTTTTCTGCTCCATTTATTCTACATGATCTTTTAAAATGTACCACAGCCTCAGCTTTTGGATTGCTAACAATATTTTCAATCAGTTTGATTTTCATCCAGTTTGAGTTCCTGCTTGTCCTGCATCCAGGTATTTTGGTGACATGTTTACTACTGTCTTTTTTTCCCCACATGATCGTTTTAAAGTTCTAACACAACATTCCACATTTAATTCTTGCAAATATAACTAAAAAATTTCTAACATGCAGCGTGTTAGGGTTTACAAATTGCCTTAAGGTCTATTATCTCATTTAAGGTGCTCAAGAGCTGCGTAATTTGCTCTTGAGAAGTTGCCTCCATTGTAACAGAGAAATTGTCACCTACTGTCAGTCTCACGGCTAGCCTAACCTGCGGCATGTTGGAATCCACGCCCAAGAGTTCCAACTCCAAATCCAATACATTTTCTCGAAGTAGTTGGCTGTGACAAAATGGCTTTGCTTTCCTTTGCCTCTGTCTGTGTCTGTCTCCTGCATCCACAGAGAGGTCATTAGCAGCCTGGAGAGCAAAAGCGATACCTGCTCCCATCCACCTGCCTCCCCCGCCAGACCTCACTTGCATTGACTTTTCTCCGCGTCTCGCTGTCAGCACACACGTTCCAGCCAGAGTGACTTAAGAGACTGACTTCATAAGCAAGTTGGTGCACAATTGACTAGGGATTCCTTCCAGCCTCCTCCTGACCTGGTCTTTCTATAAAGTTTGTCACTACAATCAGGAGGGCTGACTGGCCTACCTTGTCTATTGGGATATTTGTTCTTTGGTCTGAAATAAATTAACACAGCCCTGAAAGAAACCTTTTATCCCTTTGGTATCTCTCATCACCATCCTTTGAAGTGTTTGTGAAAGGAGCAGTTGAATCAGAACCTTTCATGCGATTGTCAGTCTGATTCCTTGCAGGTCCAGCCCTAAGGAGCGCATTCGGGAGCACCTGCACACGTGACTCTGCCTCCGAGCCTTTCATCTTCAGCACACAGAGCTGTGCGCGGCCTCCTTCTTTGTACAAGGACACTGTTTTATTTTGGTCTGAGCCTCTGCAGCGTTAACTGATAATTTCATAAAAGGTTCTGATTCAACTGAATGAAGAGATAATTAAGCTACACCAGGTGCTCAGGATGTGGCCTGCTTCTTCTTCGTCGTCTTCTTTAGTTTGTAACTGTTCGTAGCTGATAATATTGGTGATTTGCAGTGAGCTCTCTTGACCACATCTCTGCGGATGTTTAAGAAACCCATCCTGCTGAGTAGCGAGTCGTGCTTTGTTATAAGTGAGCTGCTTGTGGAAAGCCAAGAAGAGAAAGACCTTGGGTCGATCAACTCCCTTACAGGTAACAAGCTGACCTCAGGTTCAGCAGGTATGGGAGGCGATGGAGACGCCGAAGTGATTTTGGAGAAGGCTTACAAACAGAGCACACTGAAGATGAAGTGGGAAAATGCCACCCCACTTCCATTTAACGCTTCCCAAAGAATTGACGCTCTTTCATTTAATAACAAATTCCCTTCCTACCGTGTTCACCTTCAGTTTCTTCTGTTTTTCACCTTTTCCTCCACAAAACTTACTTACTTTTTTCTCCGCTACCTCCTCTTACTTTTGTATCTCCAGAACTGAGAAAACACTCAGTGACTATTTGCCGAGTTAGTAAGCCAGCGGGTCTGAGGCCAAGGCATCTTTTCTGGCTCTGGTTCCTCTCCCGCCTCTTTCAGGTGCGTATCTTCTCTGTCCTATACTTTCCATCATTCTGTTTCTGCTGTTTTGACTCCTCCATTTTCAACGTTTAAAATGACTCATCTCTCTCCCACCTTGAGCAAAAGAAAGTGGAAGAGCTTTTGCTAATCGAATGCGCCCTCTGACTGTCACGCTACCACTCTCCTCTCCCTGTGGTCCTATGTGCCCCAATGAACCCGACTGACCACTTGTCAATACTTACTGAACTTTTTTCTTTAGTAGCGCTTAACCCTGTGAGTCACTCCTTGAAACACTCTTTACCCAGTATCTTCTTACTTGCTTTTTTCCCTCTTCTGTTTCCTTTGACAGCTTAGCTCCTTTGCCCGATGATAGGCGTTGGTGCCCTCAAATACTGCTGTCCCTCACAGGTACCCTCCATACTCTCCCCAGCTAGCTTCCCTTACTCTCCTGGCTTCCGTGCTCTCTCTCCTGGAGAGCGCCCTGGACCTACTTATAGAACTGAATAGAAGTAGTGCCTAACGTCTGCACCCCAATGCCTGTCAGCCCTTCACTCTCAAAATGCTCAAATCTTATGTCATCTCTTCCAGAATTCAGTTTCTCATCCTTATTTCACAGCTTCAGTGAATGGTGCTATCATCCTTCTAATTCTCCATCCAAACCAGAAACGTAGGTGTCATCCATCACCGCTCCCTTGTCTTCACCCCTCTACTGAATCACAAGGTCCTTTCATTTCTGGGAACATTTCTTCTTCCAGTCCCCGCTAGCTCTGCGTAGTATGAGACACCATCACCTTTTGCCTTTGTTACAAAGACTTCCTCCCAATCTTCCCTCTCACGGGCCTCCAGTCCACTTCCACACAAGCCAGACTGATCTTCCTGTGATGCAGACTCCGTCACACCCCTCTCTGCACAGAGTCCTTGGTTTCCCTTTTATTAAGTCAAGGCAAGCCCCAGCACCTGGTGCCGTTACACCCCTGGCACCTTACGCCTCAGACATGCTCATCTTCAGGTCCCTTAGCTGTTACTTCCTCCAGAAAGTCTTTCCTGACCACCAGAGGCTAAAATAAGAGTTTTCACTGTGATTTTCCGTAGCACACTGATAACCCATTTTCCTGTGCATTGCAATTGGTTCTTTATCCATAAACCCTCTGACGTACAGGTGCCTTGAGGGCAGACGTTGCTTTTATCTTGCTCATCACTTGTCCCCAGGATGTTTCCTGGCGTACACTAGAACTCGTTGAATATTTTTAAGATAAAAAGATGAGTCTGTCCAAATTGCCTGAAATAGGTCTGACTATTCAATAAAAGTCCGATACAACAATGTATGTATAAAATGATCAAGGTGGTCCACCAATACATATTATTTCTTTTCCCTTTCTTATTTGGCTCCTAGGAAATCTTTACTTAGAGCTGTGGAGTGGGTTAACTTAGTCTCACAGTGCTTTCAGTTTTTAGGCTAAAACCTATTGCTGTTTAGTGCCAACAGAAGTATAGAACTTAATGGCTGCAATTGTCTTATCTATAGTTCAATGCCCCGTGAAAGTCCTGGAATCCGATTTCTGGAATAAATTGAAGTCTATTGAGAATGAACAGAATGCACTAGTTGTAGGGTAACTGTTCCACAGAGTGACACTTGGATTGGTTCTCAGATTTCTCAGTTGGAAATTCAGTCAATTATCAGGTGATTTCACAAAAGAAAATAATAAGGATTGTTATTATCAACGATAAAAAATATCCCGTGGATGGATGCAGCTACACTCTTTACTGAACACGTGAATGCATGTGTAGATTCATTTCAATTAGTATTTACTGAGAGCCAGAGACCCAGTGTCAGATAATATGGCTATATAAACCATAGCAAAGCATATAGAAAATGCTGTTCTAAATAATACCTTTCTTTTTTCTTACATTCACATTTTTAAATTGATGATAAAAATGACGCATATCTCATGAAAAAGGATAACATTTATATAAGCCCTCTTTAGTTATCTTGTTTGATTCTTACAACAACCCTGAAAGGGCTGAGCAGGTATCACTGTCACTTCAGATATGAGGAAACAGAGGCAAAGTCTACTTATTCATCTGTTTATTTATTATGTCCTTTGTTTTAAATATTATGTCCTTTGTCCTCGATACCTTGCCAGACAGAGAGAGATGAAAACAAAAAACATTACTGCCTGCTTGATCACTTCTATTTTTTTTCTTTTTTGTTTTTTAATTGAAATATAGTTAGTTTACAATGCTGTGTCAATTTCTGGTGTACAACATAATGTTTCAGTCATACATATACATGCATATATTCATTTTCATATTCTTTTTCATTCCTACAAGATATTGAATATAGTTTCCTGTGCTGTACAGGATAAACTTGTTTATCTGTTTTAGACATATAGAAGTTAGTGTTGGAAAATCTCAGAACCCAGTTTATTCCTTCCCACCCCATTCCCTGCCAGTAACCATAAGTTTGTTTTCTTTCCCTATGAGTCTGTTTCTGTTTTGCAGACATGTTCATTTGTATCTTTTTTTAAGATTCCACATGTAAATGGTATCATATGGTATTTTTCTCTTTTTGTCTTACTTCACTTAGAATGATGATCTCCAAGTCCATCCATGTTGCAGCAAATGGCATTATTTTATTCCTTTTTATGGCTGAGTAGTATTCCATTGTGTATGTACCACAACTTCTTTATCCACTTGTCTGTTGATGGACATCTAGGTTGTTTCCATGTCTTGACTATGAACATTGGGGTGCATGTATCTTTTCAAATTAGAGTTTCTTCCAGATGTATGTCCAGGAGTGGAATTGCTGAATCATACGGTGAGTCTATATTTAGGTTTTTAAGGAATCTCCATACTGTTGTCCATAATGACTGCACTAAACTACGTTCCCACCACTTCCACTTTTAAGATAATTTACCTCCTTCCCTCACCCTCACGTACCCCCATCCCCCAGTTGTCTAGTTTATGCTATAGAGATCCATGTCAGCGGGGGGGGGGGGGGGGGAGAGATGAGGGGAAGAGCAGGAATGGGATAAAGCTGCACAGCTCTTGGGAAACAATGAGTGTCCCAAGGTCACTCACTGATGTTCCCTTTCCAGCCCTTACCTGCATCTGTCCAGCTACATCTTCCTCGTTCCCTGTCCTTAAATGCCACAGAGTTCTGAATCAACCGCCCATGCTCTCCAGTCTGGATGTGATGAATAGATGGCCACCTTCTCTTCTTTAACTCTCTCTGTGTGCCTTCTTAAATTAATTTCAGAGTCTGGAATCACCAAGTTCTACCCTTCTAGACTCTTGTGCAGCTCGTTCTGGCTGTTCTGGTATGAGGTTTAGAGGCCGGTAGCGAGGTGGATGCCTTCCCCCTTCTGCTGTGTCTGCTGGCAGTGTTGAGAAGCACTGTTTGGAAAAGCAGAGTGGTGTTGGAAGTGGACGTCAGACTCTGAGCTCCTTTTCAGTCGCAGCCTTGGTGGGTGACAGGAGGCAGATGAGATGTTATGCGGTGGGGGGGGGGGTGTCTGATCCCTGGAACAAAGCTATGGCTTAAAATTCTTGCACTCAATGGTTCCGTTGTCAGTCTCCTCATTATAGTTCTTTTGATGATTCTAGAGGCATTGAATTCCTGCATTAGATCCCTTTCTGTTTAAAATATCTATAGAGGTTTCTAGTTTCTCTATAGAACTGTGAAACATACACCCAAACTTTTGCATAAGTTAATACAAGGAATTCCTATTTTTCCAACCAAATTTGCCCTTGCTGAGACAGGGAAGAGATCAAGAAAATACCTGAAACAGAGACAGTCCTTAAAGAACGTGTGTTCCAGTGACTTGCGTGGGCTCATGCAGCTTGTAATAATGAACCCTGGGTTTGAATCCAGATCTTCTGATACCGGATCCCAGAGTCCTTTACTTATCTCACACTATCAATTTTCCAAAGCAGTTGGAATATTCCTTCTGTACATGGCAAAATGTAAAAACTCAGCATATGGTTTTCCAATTGAGTTGAATTTTCAACATCTCACAGGACGTATTTTAAATACAAACACAGGGATCACCATGTAAAAAAACATTTTGTTCTTTTTTTGGAAACAAGTGAAGAAAATCCTCTATGTTTGGAAAAGCAGAGTAGAAGTGAGGAGAGAGTAGAAATGTAAGATTTTAACTATTAGAAAGTGGTGATAATCTATCCTATGAGAGTAAAATAAGTTTTGATTGTGAAATAAAACAATTCCATTTTCAAAGAGTTAAAATTCATGGGCATGTCATTCATGAAAATTACTTCGGACTCTTTATTTAAATTCCTTCTCATACCAGAGTTGATTGAATTGTTCAGCAAAACTTTTGTTATTTCAGAGTGGTAAGGTCACTGGAATGACCAATGACCTGATAAAATTGTGTAAAATTGCTTTATGTACCCATTAGCCTTACAGAATTTCACTTATAGTTTGATATTTTATGCAATCTGAGAGCCCTAAATATAAAGATCTAAGATAAACTTTATCCAACACTTGTATGCAGTATAATACGGGTAATTTAAGTAAGTTGCTGTCAAAGATAGTAAGTGACATGGCGCAAGCACGAACAAATAACTGGATGGAGAAATGACAGATTCCACCCACAAGAGATGAGCAAAGCCTCTGTTCTAGGTTTCAAAATTAGGCAGGAGTGTGCCTGTCCTGGGGACTGGGAGCTGACGCATTCTAGTTAGAGTGACAGAAAACGGCTGTGCCCTGGGGAAGTGTTACACATAGGAAGGTTATGTGTCTGTTGATATGGCGTGAGGTCAAGGTGAACACATGGGGCCAAGTCCTGAGGGCACAGAGTGGATGCGTTTATCCCCTGGGTGTGGATGATCACAGAGACATAAATATGGGGAGTGCCACATGCATGTTTATGGCCAGAGGCAAATCTGGTGGCAATACTAAAGACAGACAAGGAATTTAAAAAGGAGGCCTGGGCAGAGACACCACTTTGTCATTAATGATAATGACAGCAATGGGTCTGGAAAGGAGGGGCTGAAGCTGAGAGAAACTTTGAAATAGATTTTACCAGCTTTTATGAATGGTTTAAGGTGTGTGTGTGTTTTGTGACATCTGAAAGATAATTCTGTGTCTCAGGTTTGTAGTTTGGAAGGATGAACAGATGGTGACACCACGGATCTGAGAACGAATGCAGGAGGGGGACCTGAGTTTCCGGAAACAATGACAGATTCACTTTTAATAAGTTGGATTTGAGGTGATTGTAGATGGTTAGGTTGGGTTTGTTCAGTAAGAAATTATATTTATTTATTTATATGATTTATATATATTCTACATATAAACTTGAAGCTTGACTTACAGACTGTGGGGGAAGCTAGATATTCGTTTTTAATCCACAGAAAGATACTGAAGAATTTGAACTCACCAGATTAAAGTGATCTCATTCAGGCCACAAAGGTATTTCATGACCGAGGGACAGACGTGGGTGAAGATCATAAAGCTTGTTACACTTCTACACCTTGTTTTCCATGCTGTCGAATCACTACAGGGAAGAAGCTGAACATATTCACTTCAATGAACAGAGTTGTTTTTGTCTTTCCTTTCATAAGATGTGTGTGCACACGTGTGTGTGTATTCACTGCTATTCTGCTATAATATTGATTGTAATGTCACTGGCATCAATCTGAAAACACACCTTAGGATATCGAACAAATATCGTCGTTTACCCATCACAGAGGTCAACAGTATTTGACTTCCTTGTTTGATTGGAATTTCATGATAAGGCATGTGCCACAAAACCTTTTAGCTCTACAGCTTTGTGATGTTTATCATCACTTAATAGATTTATGTTTGCAATTTTAGTTGGGAAAAAAAATGTTCTTTCTTTCATAGGTATAGTTAACTGCAATGTGAATAGCCAGATGGGATGACTTGCAGTGAGTGAGTGTTATGCCTGTCTTTGATTGCTCTGGGTGGACTGCAATCAGTGATCTAGCCAGGTGTGACCACAGGACCGTAGCAAGCTCTCTGTAGGGGGAGATGCTGGACTGACAAGGGGGGTAACATGGAAGGCAGCACAGTGAACAGTATGATCGGCCCCGGCTATGTTCTTACTAGAACGACTGCAACCAGGTTTATGTTCCCTCCTCCACTCCCAAGCCCAGGCGAGAGACACGTGTATCTGTTTCTGAGACCCTTAAGTGTCCCAAAGAAACATACTGCAGATTCTTAAATCTAAGATGATCAGCCTGGAGTAAAACCTACCAGTTAATGAGCTGTGTTCATGCAGACATATTTCTTAAGTACCTTTTCAGAATGTCCTCAGTAAAAATGGACAGTGAAAGATCATGTGATATTTGAGGAAAGACTCTGATATAAAAAATAAGATACACTAAAACAAGTAAAAATAAACTCATAAGAAGTATTTAAACTTTTTTATAGTAAACCAAAAAAGGGTAATCATTTATATCACTTATTCTATTATGCCTGAATTTGTTTTTTTTTTCTATGTCATTGATTTGTTCAAAATAAGATATTAAAATGTACTTTAAATGCCTGAGGAATTTTTGCCATGCCATTTTCAAAAACTGAGACCAACTCTACCTAACATAAAACGTACCATTTTAAGTGTGCAGATAAGACCATTCCCATTGCTGGGCAACCATTATCATCATCCATCTCCAGAACTCTATCATCTTCCAAAACCGAAGCTCTACACCCATTAAACACTAACTCTCCATTTTCCCCTCCTCCAGCCCATGGCAACCAACATTCTACTTTCTCTATGAATTTAACCACTCTAGGTACTGCACATAAGTGGAATTGTATAGTGTTCGTCCTTTTGTGTCTGGCTTATTTCACTTAACATAATGTCTTCAAGGTTTAACTATGTTGTAGCATGTGTCAGAATTATTTTCCTTTTTAAGGATGAATAATATTTCATACACACACACCCCACATTTTGTTTTTTCATTCATCCATCAGTGGACATTTGGGTTGCGTATTCCTTTTGGCTATTGTGAAAAATGCTGCTACGACCATGGATGAACAGATATCTGTTTGTGTCCCCGGTATATACCCCAAAGTGGGATTGCTGGATCACTTTTACTTTCTCAGGAAAACATCATACTGTTTCCATAGCAGCTGCACCATTTTGCATTCCCATCAATAGAGCACAAGGGTTCTAAATTTTCTACATTCTTGCCAACATTTGTTATTTTCTGGGGTTTTTGATAGAAGTCACTCTAATGGGTATGAAGTAGTATCTGGTTATGGTTTTGATTTGCATTTAAATGTAGAGAACATAAGAAAACTTCAAAGAAACTAAAATTAATATACTCAGAGAAATGGGAGGAGGTATTATAATAATTACACAACAAAGTATTTAATTATAAATCTACAAACCACTAGTCATAAAGATCCTAAGCAATATTTTTCAAAGAAAACGAACACGTCACATACCAAGGATCAAGAGTAAGAATAGCAGCAGACTTCTCATACGTTAGAAGCTGCAAAACAGTGGAAAAACAGCTTCAATTATGAGTGAAGATTATTGTCAATCTAGAATTCTGTCTCCAGCTAAAATATCAACCTAGTGTGGAGACAGGATAAAGGTGTTTTCAGAGAAACATCATTGCAAAAAAAAAAAAAAAAATTAGTCTCATGTACTTTTCTGAGAAATCTCAAGAATGTGCTCCACCAAAGGCACAAAGAAAGAGAACGAAGATGCAGTATACAGGATGCAAGAGAAGAAAAAGGCAAAGGGAATTCTCAGGATAAAAACTGCTCATTAGACCTAGAGAGCAGGTTGTAAAGATTAGAACAGAAGAAGGGAGTTCCAATATGGACTCTTCCAGGACAAACAAAGAACCAGCAGATCATCCAACAGGTCTGACTCCGTGGAAACACTGTGTTCAGAGACATTTACAGTGCTATTGGATGGTGTGGGAAACCTTAGCTGTAAGTTCAAAGAAAACTAAGAAAATGAAAATGGGTGTTGAGTCAAGGCTATTACTAGTTTGTCTGCAGGGATTTCATGTGTATTACGGTTGTCATTTAGCAGACACTTTTTTAAACAAAAGCCCTCCAACCTTTTGCCTGCGAGAAGGCTCAGCTGGTCACGGTGCTCCTTCACTCTCAGGGCTGTCCTGGCTTGGACAGTGAATTTTACAATCATTTGGTAAACAAGTTTTTTTTTCTTTTCGCTACTTGAACTGGTTCCTTAGACATTTCAGAACAGAATTAGCAACTCTTAACCATCAGTTATTGGAGAGGTTCACAGGTTATTGGAAAGAAGGCAGCTCCTTTGTACTTTTAACTCTGTATATCATCTCAAACTCTTTTGGAGGTGGAGGGAGTGGGTGGAGGTTTCTATGAGCAAAGGTCATATTTCATATTTGATCTTCCTAGATTAGCAGAAGAGTAAAATGGTCACAAGGGTAAAACTTTAATATCCTTCCCGATTACTTCCTCATGAGTCCTTTTCCAGAACTAGCAGAGATCCTTGGACCTCACCTCAATTGACTTGTGAGGTCCAGAATTACAGTAAACATTCATCTGCATAAAGATGACTATTCACTTAAAATCATAGCAACTCCTAACTCCTTTCAATTTTCTCATAGAGATTCCTCCTTTTTCTTTCTGAGCTATTTAAACAGACAGGACAGTTGCTTTTATTTCCCTCAAAATAGTAAATGATTACATCAAATAAGACTATGTATGGAAGGTCTTCTGAAACTTGAAGCTGTAAAGATATGTGTTATTACTTTATTATCTCTTCTCAAATACATGCAATAGAGCAGAGAGGAAAGGTCACTACCTCATCACATACTTTCCACGCCCTACACAAAAGGTTCATAGAGATTTCAGGGCAATCTGTGTACTGAGAAATCTGTTAAAGATTAATCTTTTAATCATTCACTACTGTTAATTTGGTATTACTCATATGAATTCTGTGTGTTTGCCATATGAAAAAAATTGGTAGAAAAAGAAGACCATTGTCCAAAATGGGGAAAGAGAAAATATTTGATTTACTCTTAGAGGACGTCATAAATTAATGCGTTAAATCAGTGGAAATTTGGCAGTTAGCAGGATTTTTAGCAGACTATGATTTTAAGAAAATCTTTATGATCAAATACTAACAAAGAATAGTAATAAACAGATGGAATGTTTTTAGTTGAACGTCTCTCTCTCTCTCTCACAAGGTACATTTCATTATTTTTACATATGTGGTTCCTATTTACCAGTCACTTAAGAAGTTCAGCTGTCGTTGTCTTTCAAACCAAATGTGAATTTTATTTTTGTAAATTTTATTGTATTGGCGATCTGATTTTTATTTTTAAAGTTCAAAAAATGTTCTCGTTTTATTTGAAAGGCATTTACAGAACTTCTTGTTTCTCTGAAAACGTACCCCTGTTCCTGTCACTTGGCTTAAAGCTCCACACATGTTTTCTCACTTAAACTTTGCCTCATTTGGCTTTGGTTTTTTTTATGTAGCCTTTGAAACCATCACTAATGGAAAAATGCAGCTGTGAGCAAGATTTCCTAAAATGTACATGGAATTAATTTTCCAGGCATTTCATGCAACGTCCCTGATGTATCTAAAGGAGATTTTGCCAAAAGGGGCTTTAACATAACCAAGTGAAACAGAAACAGCCAGAAAAGAGGTCAAGGAAGACACAAAGCCCTAATGCCAAAAGGAGAGAAGAAAAGGCAAGGAGGAAGAGAAGAGAAAAAGAAAAGAATGTGAATGATGGAGCAAAAAAGGAAAACAGCAAACCTGTTCTGTGGGAGGCAGGGAGACAGAGGAGGAATCGCACAAGCAAAGTGAGAGCTGGTGGGGCGGGATCTCGTCACGAGGAGGAAAACGGTATCTAGCACTTTCTAGAAACGAGAGCATTTGCTTAAGCTGATCAACATCTCAACCCTCTCACCCCACAATTATTTTACATCAGATCAGTACTTTTTACAGTCTCTGAATTTAAGTAAACTCATTTCAGCTAAAAGGACACATTGTTTAAAAATAACAATATTTTAAATATCACTGTTGAGAATTTTTTTTTTCTATAAACAACCTCTCCCAGCCACATGTTGTGATTTTATTGACACTCTACGGTTAAAACCTGAAACTACAATGTTTGAATTTACTAAGGCACAGCCGGTGAGCTTTTCATGCCCAGGGGACTGTAAAAATGTAGAATTGTGTGGCTGACATCAGACTATAAACAAAGACTTGATTTTGTTGATTCTATCTCAGTTTCTTACCTCTTATTTACTCTAAGCTCCCAAGACAGATGACAAAAATCCAAAAATCACAGAAGAAACAAAATATATTTTTAATATGCATGTGAGTGTTTCAGTGATGTATTTTCCAGGATTGCTCCCAGGGAGAACATAAACTTCAAATGCATGTGTACCACATCTTCCTGGGTATAAAATATTTAACATATTAATATAATACAAAGAAACTAATAATTTGTAACCACGGGGACTGTAGGGGTCATTTATGCAAGTTTATAATCATTTAACACATACTCTGCTGATATAGACGGTTTTACGAATGACTAAATTAGCACAATTTCTTGGGTGCAGTGTGAGTAAAGAAATTATACAAATGAAAACAATATAATAGCTCCATAAAGAATGATTTCAGCATTCAAGGGTTTTTCATGCAGAACAGAGAATGAAGAGAACAGTGTGACATGACCTGTTTAATGTCAGACAAATAAAAAATATTAAATTTTCCAAATACGCTGAATCATTAAAACAAAGCATCACAAAAGCCTGAAAAAAAGAAAAAAAAAAACCTTAAAAATTTAACTAAGGTACAGCAGTATATTAATGTCAAATGTGAAACTATGATTCTATCATGTATGCACAGCAGTTGAAATAGGTTTTTAATAATCTAATATAATTAAATTACCATAAAATGTAATAGCCTGTCACTATATACAGTTTGAAAAAATTCAGAGATTGTGAAATTAGTTTGATGATCGTATGTAAAATAATCAGGCTGAAAACATCGTTTCCTTTACCATCTCTTTTCTTGTCTGTTACCGTGTTCTTCCTGAAACTTGACTGCGCAGTTATTTATTTCTCTTGGTGTGTGTGTATTTTCTTCTTGTTTGTTTGACTAGAATCTTGTTTTGTTTGGTTGTTTGCTTAGAAAACTGTAGTTTTTCTATGACAAAGGGATACATATAATCTTACCAGAAATGTGTGGAAACATCCTGGGCGTGACCCAGCCTCGTGAAGCACAGTATCCGATGCTACAGGAAGAATCTGTGCTGTGCCCTTAGAAGATATCAATGCACCAGACACTATGTGGAGCCCTTTTTTATGTTTATTTTCACTTGGTAGAGAGAGTCAGAATAAGGGCAGGCCCCTGGGGCCACTGCTGAGTTTCCTTCTTCCAGGTTTACTGAGCTATAATCGACACGTAACACGGCAGTAGTTGAAGGTGGCCACTGTTGTTTACGGCCCTTGAAAGCCCACAACTGCTTTGCCAGACATCCTGGATATCTTGAGACGATGAGAAAACAGAAGGGACTCTTTTTTTTTTTTTAATTGAAGTATAGTCAGTTTACAATGTTGTGTCAACTTCTGGTGTACAGCAGAATGCTTCAGTCATACATATAAATATGCTGGTTTTCATATTCTTTTTCATTACAGGTTACTACAAGAGACGGACTCTTGATGGAAAGACAAGACACAGGGCTTTTATTCTACTTCTGCTATGTTGGTTAATTAGTTATTTTAGGAAAAATGAGAATAGGAGGATTTTTTGCCCTTAAAAAATTGTGCACATATTAAGAAATAAAAAAAGCAGAAAGAACACTGCTCCTATTAGAAGTGTATTTAATTTTCACTAGCCTCCAGCAAGATTGATGATCATAAAATGAACCTTTTAATTGCAAAAAGAAAATATCTAATATTAGAGCAGTATTTGAATTCCTACACCAGTGGGCTCTCCTCTGAGCACCTTCTCAATTTCTGTGCTTAGGACTTGCCACCTGACATGGTAACAGCTTCATTCATTAGTTCATTGAATCATTCATTCACGTTCTCATTTGACTTCAGTGGCCTGCCAGGTTGTCCATGGCCTGTCCTTCCTTACCTCTCTGACCTCCTCTCCTGCTGCTCGCTCTGGCCCCCGCCCACGAGGGCACCTGCGGTTACTCCAATGCAGCAGCCACGCCCTGCCTCGCTCCCCTTGCTCCAACTCCCCTCTTCCTGGGGTGCTCCTCCCTCAAGTATTTACTAGACACTTTCTCACCTCCTTCAAGTCCTTGCTCAAATGTCTTTTTCTCAAGGGTGCTGCTCTTGGCACCTTAATTAATACAGCTGACTGCCTTCTCTTAATTGTGTTTATTATTTCTCCCCCTCCCTCTTCCTGTATATAAACTGCATGAAAATGTTTTTTTTTTTCATCTAGAACAATATCTGGCTCATAGGAGGGACTCAAATACTTGTGGAATGCTTGAAGTTAGCAAATAAATAGGCACTGAGTATCTAGCCTGTCTCAGGATTTGTGCTTTCCACTGTGAATAAAATGAAGAACAAGACACAATCTCTAACCCACAGAAGTTTATGTGGTCTAATTCCCAGGACGCCCGGCATGGGTTCTGATTCAGCAGATCTTGGGTGGAGCCCAGACATCTGCAGCTCTGCTCCAAGCACCAGTGGCTTCAGAGGTCCTCTGTTCTCACTGTGTCCTCCTGGCAGGCAGTACAGTTGTCCTGTCATTGGCTCTTCCACACGTAATATGATGCCTGAAACATACTGGGTGTTGAATAACTCTTCTTCAGTGATGAAAGGAACATTGTGATAAGTAAGATGTACTTTTCTGCTTTCCAGAAACTCATAACATAGATGAAATTCCTACCCGGCGGTTGCTTATTGTTTTCCAAGAGCACTTCAGATTCAACGGGAAATGAACGCCTTACACACATACGAGTTAAATGATAGAGAGGTGAGTGAATATGGAAATTCAGAGGTAGCAACACACCACAGAAATACACCACTGAGAGCGCCACTGTTGTGACCTTCAGAGCCATATTTTAAAATTAATATCAATCTTATCTTTAGATATTATTCAAGAAGTCCATAAATTTGGTGTTTAGTACATGTGGGAAAAATGATGACTTATTTGACAGTTTCACATTTATGTGGGGGCTGGGGCAGTGCTGGTGACACCGCAGGAAGAAGTGGTCAGCGGACAGGCTGGTATCACCAGATCCACAAATCACACATATTCATCACCAGATTCACATCTCTTCAAGAAAAATGTGCAGATGAGACTTATCTTGATTGACTGACAACAAATGCTTGAATTGCCCCCAACTGAGAACTCAAATCTCCCCTCTTATCGTTGGATACCTGAGCCAAGAATTACACTGATTGTCGCCGAAGGTTTGGAAAGGGACAGGTTTCACGCACCACTACAAAGTTTTACTATCACACAGAGCGTCATAGCACAGAATTCAGAATGAAGCTCATATTTATTATCGGGAGTAATGGAAAAGCCTTTTTGACGTAGCACAGATTCATTTATAATATGGTTGATGAGCATAACATGCTATTCAAAGACTAAAATCCCACAAGAATTGTCATATAGGGTAGTCTCTGAGACACAAAACGATTTTCAGACAAATAGTTAAAACAGATAAAACTCATTTTTGGTGGACCAGGTCTCCTCTATTTATGTATATCCTCCCCTCTACTTACTCTTTTCCTTCTTCAGACACTCAGTACCCTCATTTCTCTCCATGTCTTTTAATAAAGCACTTTTTTTTTCTGGAAAGAGGCATCTATCACTAAATTATGCCTCAGTGTGAACTCCGTCTATGGGCTGCTTATCCCAAACGTAATTTAGCGCATGTGTGTTGCCTTGTAGGGTGTATCTCCACTTGTGGATTCAATGTTTTCCCCAAGTTAAGTGAATTTCAGTATCAGAGGTTGGAAACAATGCAGATTTTATAGAGTACGAGGAGTTGATTATGTACCAGGCCCTGTGCTGGACATTTGGTATTTGTTTTTCAACTTAATCATCATGAAGAGTCTTATGAGGTGGGTAATATTATGCCCTTTTTACAGATGAGAAAACTGAGCCTTAACAAGGTTAATCTCCTTGCCAAAGTTCATGGGATTCAACCCAAGTCTTCCTGACTCCAGAAATTCACAAGGTCCTGCCTTCCCAAACCCTACACAGCCATGGAGAGAGAAAGATGTGGGTGGCATATACTGATGGGAACTGGGAAAGAAAGCAAGAATTAAAGAGGAAGGGGAAACAGTGGAATGCATTACTTGACCGTGTACACTGTTAACTAAAGTTATGAGGCTTAAGTTAGTAGATCATTTGGAAGACCCTCTGTTGTTGTTAAAAGGGTATCTGGACGGTACGGCAGAAACATGAATGTTTGCCATGTATTATGCTCATTCTGGGCCTGACACTTTCCATATACTATCTGTAATCCTCATAATGAGCCGTTATCTCCATTTTGTCTTTTCAACTCACTGATTCCTTCTTCGACCACATCTGTCTTACTCTTTATCTCCTCTAACGCAGCCCTTATGTCAACGATCATATCTGGGATAACCACTCTCTCCACTTTGTTCCCCTGCATAATCTCTTACCTTTTTTCCACATTGCTGCCACTTCCTTTTACCTCCTTCAGCACGCTTGGCTTGGTTAACATTCTGATCGGTCTGCTCTAATACCCGTGCTTCAGCTGGCACACACTGTTGAGCTGCTGGATTTCTTCTAGGTAGTGACACTCCTGAGGTGTTGAGCTACTTTAGCCTGTGAGTGTGTGCACCGGAGGCTCTCAGCTGCTTCGCAGGTAAGGGCCTCTCCTGTAATGTAAGTCAAAAACAGATACATTTTTTAAAAAGCAAAATCTACCTTTTCTAGATAATTCCTTCTTATACTCACTTTCTAGACAATGAAAGTGGGATAGAAAATATCTTGAAATATTTTATGTTTTACATATAAGGAATGGTCTCAATGGTTTTGCAAAAGTCACACCTGAACTATTTTCATTGGATTTATTTTCAACGTTTAATAAGCACTAGAGTCTGAAGAAAAACACTTCCAGCTTTATTATTTTTTATGCTGTGCCAAATCTTGCTTCCATGTGCGTGTGCAGGAGCCACGTGCATGTGTACCTACACGTGTGTTTTAAGACCACTTGTTTCCTTAATAAGTTCTTTTTGAAGAGAAGGACTTTCAGTTCCATTAATGGACTCTCCCCCTTCCTCAGGTTGTTAAACTTGATGGAGATGAATCAGTTCAAATGCAGGTGGCCATGAAAAATTTAAAAAAAGACTAAATCTTGAGGTCAATTCCCACCCAGGGTTGGCTGGCCCTTTGTTCAGAATTACAGGCTGAAAATGCTAAGATGATCTCATGCTCTTAAAGGTGGGCCAGAGTTCTCTAATGCAGGTGTAAAAAAGAATTCAGACAATCAGAGGGCTGTTGAAACCACACCTGTCCCCTTTGGTGCACACAGCTGTCTGAACATATATTGAAACTCTCAGGCCTTTTTTTTTTTTTTGCAGTCACTTGCTTGAAATGATGGATGAACAAACCACACGTAGAATTCTGAGCTCCAGTAAACCTACTGAAATGGCTATTCAAGTCCAGGAAATCACCTTCAGAGTCCCCAGTGCCTTACACAGGCCTTGGTAATTACTGGGTGACCAGTAAATAATTGAAGAGTGAATAAAGCAAAACTTTCTAGGTCTACTAACTATGTGACTTTTCACAGATACATCACTTTTTTGGTGTATCTTTTAGTGTAGTATGGAAATGAGGTAATCTTATGCATATCTCATCACAAGACATCGAGAATCACAAGAAAGCAGAGATTAGAAACAATGCAGATTTTATAGAGGATGGAGGAGCTGATTATGTGCCAGGCCCTGTGCTGGACATCTGGTATTCGTTATTCAAGTTAATCATCATGAAGAGTCCTATGAGGTGGGTAATATTATGCCCTTTTTACAGATGAAAAAACTAAGCCTTAACAAGGTTAATCTCCTTGTCAAAGTTCATGGGCGAATCAAAAATTAGTTATTAATGTAAAAGGGTACTGAAATAATACAGAGGTTTTAAGTACAACATTGAAAATGGGGTGAGAATTCTAACATTATAAGTGACTCAATTCTGGCATGTCTCATTCCCTGAGTCCTTCATTTTATTTAATTGCACTTTTATAAATTCTCAGGAAGATGTCTTTACTTTGGATCTCAATGCATCCAACAGGTGAATCTTACAGGGTCTGTTTACAGAGCCGTAAGATGTTTCAAAGAAAATGAAATAAGGCGCCATCAGATCTTGGGCTCTTTATTTCATAACACTCAAACTTTACTTGGCAATAGGATCCTTGTTTCAACTTGGGTGGGAGGTAGAGGGAGTAAAAAGAGGCAGACTAAGAATAACAATTTAATTAGTTATAAATGTCTCTGTCTAAGCGTTTCTCCTTGTGGTGAGTATTTCTCAACATCCTGCTCTACCCACTGTCTATCCATTATTTGATTTTTCTCTCTTTGAGGGTAAGTTAGCTGATTGCTTGAAATATCCCCAGTGCTACAGGCTTAACAATAAAAATAAAAAGAACCACCACAGCGTACCTTGGGCTGAATTCACTTCAGAGCAGGATGGTTGCCATGGCCACAGACACTGCTAATAATGGTCCTCGTCCTGGGTCAGTGTAGTGGTTGGGAGGAAGAGGGAGCTGCATGTTATTCACAGTCTTCAAGTCATTGATAATGCTGCTGCTTCTCTCTCGCTTCCATAATCTTACCTGGAAAATTAGAAAATCGTTCATTTCAGCATGTAGGTTCACCTGGGAATGACTGGGACTGGCAGCGCACTGTCCTTCGTGATGGAAGGTGATGATGATGGGAGAAATAGTAATAATTATAATAGCTTTCCTTTCTTGAGGACTTATTATAAGCTGCTTATGAGTATTATTACTTGCTAGCATAATGTATGCCTTATATAATTTACATCCCAAACTTGCAAGAGTCGGGTACTAGACTGAGTTTCCCATAATTCTGTGATGCTAGCTTTGTGGCCACATCACGCTCATTATCACCATAGCGGTTACCAGCACTTCCCTCCCACTGCAGTCACCCCACCATTATATTCCTTTGAAGTTTATAATCCTATAAATTAGGAACTCTTATGCTTTTCTATCTGTAGCGCCCAGTGAACATCAGGGCCCTCAACACACGTTTGTTGACTGAACTATGCCAGTTCTGAACTACCCAGTAGCCAATTTTGAAGATTGTGGGTTTTCTGGCTATTTACTCTCTTAGTCACCAATTTATAGATATTATTCTACCATTTTAGTGCCTTGCATTGAATCTAAAAGAAACAAAAGATGAATATAAATCCAGTCCACTCAGGAAGCTAATAAAAAATACAGTTCTACATTATTTGTCAAGTTTTTTCTTCTGTGGGGGACAGAGGAGTGATATATAGATAATTCAAAATTTCTGTTTCAACTGTCAGAAATATTACCTTTATTTTGGTTCAAAAAGCATTTTTGAGCCAGTGCTTAATATTATGGTCTGGTATACAAAGATGAAGAAGCCATGGCCCCACGCCCTGGTGAGGTGAGTAATCTGATATTTGGTGATCACGAGAGATTGATGGCCATGTTTTCAAATCTCTTCTCTAAGTTTCCCTTCCTTTAATGACATGCAAATTGTGATTATTAGCTGGACTTCCCAGCACTAATTAGTAGGCCAGAGTGATTTTTTTTTAGTATGATTTTATTCCTTTTCAGTTAACAACTTTCCAAGCCCTCCCTAACATCCTCCAAACCCCAGGCCTTCAGAGTAAATTCTCAGATAGATACCCTCCAGTCTCTTAAGGACCCTCTGTGTTGGCATCTACCAAATTTACTATTTGTCTGCCTTTCCAGATAATTATCTTGCAAAAGGAAGGAATCACATCTTTTATCTTTATATTCTCAGAACCTTAATGGCACTTAGAAGGTACTTAATAAATGTTTGCTGAATGAAAGATGGAATGAATTAAAAAACATAATATGCTGTAGATTATGAAAAGTCAGCCAAAATAGAATACTGTTGATGGGAGCAAGCAATACTGGTACATATAAGTGGTAATAGATGAGGCAGAAGTATTTTTGTTTTGGCCAGCTTTTTGGAAAATATTTACTAGGGGTGTAGGATACTTCCAGAAGACTGTCTTACTGAGTTGAAATATCAGTCAGCGGGGAATAGACTCATAGTCTGTGGTTAGACGGAGTATATTCAGAGCCCATTTGAAGTGCATTGTAAGGCACATGATGTGTTTATTTTCCCATCAAATAAATTCTAGGAATTCTGATGAAAAGAGTTTTACTAGCAGTGCCTAAGCAGACTATCTCAGATATTCAGAGGTACTGGACAATAGTATAGTTACACTTAATTGCCATGTGACATACATGCAACAAAGATAATCTGTTTTGTTATAGAGACTTCTCAACTATCTCTGGGTAGTTTTAGTTCATACAGTATAATATATACCTTTACAATATAGTGTATTTTTAAATTTTTGTTTTAATACTAAAGAACAAGGAAATAGAATGCTACATAAACAGTGTGACTTAGTAGTTGCTTAAATTTTACTTTTTGCAGGTGTTTGATTTCATTAAAATTCACTAACTTGTTCCTGGATGATTATTTACACAACCATTATTATATTTGTGTAATTAAAAGATCAAAGTGCAAATTTTTAGAAGGATACAAATAACACTGAACAAACTTTTTTTTTTCAGTCTTTCAGAAATTTGGAAAAAAAAAACTTGTTTGCAAGATGGTTGTGAAACTAGCAGCTGGTTCTTACTTATCCTGGATTTTAAGAGAGATTTGGGATGGGGTACTTTTCCCAACAAGAAACAAGATCAACTCACTGAAGCTCACAAGACAAAAAAAAAAAAAAAGCAAATGGAAAGAGTAATATTTGAATACCTGAATTCAAGGGTCACTAAGAACCAGACACTCTGAAGCCAGGGATAGGATAATTTAAAAGTTCGCTATCTTTCAGCCCCTTTGTTTGATTTTTTTCCCCAGAAGAAAAATTCCAGAATATTTTATCAAATATAATAGAAATTTATGGTGAGTTCACTGGCAGAGATGTTTAGTAGAAATTTTTCAACTCAAGACATTTGAAAGCTGTTAGAAGAAACCGACAGTATTGCAATCTCTAGATTTATACTGACTTGGGTTTTTTATGAATCTCTCCCAAACTATCTTCCATACATCACTATCTATTGTTCTGAAGCCTTTCCTGTTAGCTTAGCAGCAGTCTTTCCAGAAATGGGAAAGAAGCCTGAGAAAGATTCCTTTATTTTAATTTTATCACCTTCAGTGTGGACATTTCCTTTTCCTTTGCATGTGGAGGAAGGAAATACAGAAAGAATTAGAGAGGGAAGGAACTGCAGATCTGGCCTGAGATCACTCACTCCCTTAATAGGAAGGAGGCACACCTCTGGGGGCAAGAAAAGACTAGTCTGTCTTCTTGTCAAATGGACGTCCAGGTACTAGTGAACCAGTGAGGTTTGCTAGGAGGAAGAGGTATGATGAGTGGGACATCTCTGGATAAAAGATTACTTGTAATAAATAAACTCATAATCTCCAAGGCACGACTTCCTAGAGAGCTTCCCCTAAGCTCTGTACCACATTCTGAGGTATACTATGGAAACATTTCATAAGTTAAATGTTCTGTGCAACGTGAAGAATGCCCCTGAAAATCATGGAGATGCGTCTGTCGTTCTTGTGTCCAGCATGGAAAAGATGGACTCACAGAGATGGGTGAGAGGCTCCAGACCTCTCTGCTCTGTCCGAGTCTCTTGATGGTCTTTATCCTTAAAGCTGTTAGTAAAGGTTACTACTGGGTAAAATCGCTGACTCTCGGGAGTGGATTGACAATGAACCCTTTGCATTAGTTCAGCAACAAAAATCACTCCAACTTTTTAGAAAATATCTACTACTATCTTTGATTTGATGTCATTTTCCAGAAGATCTTCAGAGACAAATATGAAACTATTTTCCCTTCAGAAAGAATAACATGTTTAACTTTAATAAAATGTTTCTTCAAAATTAGCTTGTAATTTGAGAGTAATTCTAACAGCTCCAAAAATGTGCCATCTGTAGACGACATCCTCTTTATGACCCCAGATGGGAAGGTGTTTGTAGCTAAGAACGTAGTATGTCAAAAAGATGACGTCAAATGTCTCCCCATTTTTCCTTTCCTTATATTTCCGTGTGATGGGTTTTAGCAACAATGTTTTGTGTTGGTTTTCACTGCTGATATCTTCCATATTTCTAAGTAGCAGAAATGTCCATGTGTCTCAAGTTCAGGGATTTGAGGTTTGAGTTTCCACTATGTTTTAAAGCTAGTTATAAAGCTGGATGTTTCAACTTTTGTCTCAGTCTGCAGTGAAAAAGGAAGCAAATAAATTTGGGCTTTTGAATAAATCAAGTTCTCAACTTGCTTTTGCCATTTGGTAAAGATTTTATAAAACCAGGAAGTTGCGATGTGTCAGTCACTTCCTCTGCTATTTTTTTCCTCCTCATTGGACTGGGAAGGTTCATCTCTAATCGGGAGACACCTCCTCTCTTAAACAAATCAACTCTCAAGTCATCTGGAACCAGTAGTCGCCAAGCGGCAATATCAGAATAAATTAGAATGTCATTAATTGTCCCCTCTGTATCGAATCTTGGTCTTAGTCTTCACTAGACTCTTTCTGTCTCTGTCTCTCTCTATATATATGATTTTCATTCTTACCAACATTTTCTCCTCATTGTCAGTGCTTGTAGAAGATGATACATTGTTTAGTCCTGTCCTATTTGAATCCTGTTCTTTTTAGTATAGTTACTTAAGATACAGACATTTGCATTTCTACAGGATTTTTGTCTACACATAGTGGGGAAGGATATAATAATGTTGCAGCAGTGACTGATACTCTCACTGGTGTTCAGAGAAACAGTAAACAGTCCTACGTTCTCATTTGACATTATGAATAATCATTCTTGGAATCTTTGCAGAAATCATTCCAGTGGAACTATGTCTTCAGGTGTGTCTTTTTGGAGCCTTGAGGAAAAATTATTCATTCTTTTTCGTCTCACCTCATTACTGGAAAGTACTGCAGAATGGAAGTGTAACAGTGGAGAGACTTTCCCAGACAAGCTGGGATGTTCATTGTGAAGCTGTGCAGGTCACACAGGCACATTTTGAAAAGTTAATCCCAACCGTTGAAGTGCTGTGTGATCTAAGACGAAATATGGATCCACGAAGATAAGCTTATACTTTGCTCTCTAATGAATGGGATTTTTATTTCCTGAGTTATCTTTTTTCTAATTTGAAGTTTTAGATGAAGTCAATCAAGCACAAACATATTTGCAAACACCTGGAATCCGACCTGAACAATGTATGGTGAAATGCCAAGCTTTAGAGTGGTTCCTTGAAGATTGGCACCCAGATGTAAAGAAGTCATCAATGCAGCAAGAAAGTGTAAGAAAACTGATACTTATATTGAACAATAAAACAATTTTGAAGCATAATGCCAGGAGAAATTAGAAAAGATGATGATCTTTCACTGTCAGGAGAAATTTAAAAAGCGGTGATTGAATGCCTCAATTGTTTTCTCTAAAAATTGGCACTCGTTCTAAATCAATAGGTCCAATAAGTGGATGTTTGTATCTTTCAGCTGTTTTCTCTGATTTTTGCAGAAAGTCCCAGAAGCTTTTCCTAAATAGTCTATAGATTTATGATGAATGTCATTGTGAAAATAGTGGGGATTTTTCAAGTGTGGAAATACTTGGAAACTGATAGAAGAAACCAAAAAAAGGATAGAATTGAAATCTCTGATACACATACCGCATAGGGTTTTTATGAATCGATACCAAACTTCTCATTATAGCTAGGTACTAGAAGGGACACAGGAGAAGATATATATAGGAGCTGGATTCAATAGGACTTATATGTGGAGAACCAGGGAAGGATCTAATATGACTCTTATTTATGACCTGGAAGATTGTCCGAACCTTAGAATCGCTGAGTGCTGAGTATACAAACAACTCAAGGGCATAAAGGAGGTAACAACGGAGGCTGAAGTGCTCATCAGGCTTTACAGAGGACGTGAGCCTGACATCCTGGAGTCTGGGAGAGGACTAGCCTACAGGCGAGGATGTTGGATCACTGTGGGAAAGTGGGAGTTGAACCCACAGAAGCGTACGCGTTCACTGAACAGTGAGGAGGACGTGTGTGGGACCCTGAGTGAGGAAGGGCAGTCTTTATGGGGTGGGAGGAGCAAGCCATGCAAATAAAGATGATGTTCAACTGGATGCCAATGGAAGAAGCAGCCAAAACTGATTAAATGCCCCTGGAGGCTGGAGAAGTGACGCTGAGGAGGTCACTGCTGAACTGAATGGGACATGAGGAGGTAGGGACATAAGTGGCCATTACTCTTCCAAGAACTTAGCTTCAAAGGGAAGGAGAGAATAATTAGAGTAAGAAACAGATTCGGTCAGGGGTAGATTTGGGTTTTTTTTAATTGAAAAACTGTATCATACTTATTTTCTGATTATGAAAGTAGTACATGTTTCTCAATCCAAAAAAGTCTACATAAAAATGTGAGAATCATCAATCAGTCCAACTCCTAATAGTGCTATGAGTACTGGAAGCTACACCTTTTTCTTTAGCTTTTTGGCAGTTCTTTGAATGTCTAGGGTAACTTCACAGAAGAGGCAGAAAGGTTTATTCAAGGGGTTTTACTAAGGCATCTCTTGTGTCCAATCTCAGCCAAGCCTGACTCAAGAGAGGAAAACTTATACAAAGTTTCCAAAAGCACAAATGATACAACTCTCTGTCCACCACCTCTCAGTAACTGACACCTTCTGTCACCCTAAAGTCAATAGCAAGAGGTCCAGGAGAACAGCACTGTCCGGTGGTCTTGGCTCAGCCCTTGGAGAGTCAAGATTTAAGTCTGGATTTGTACTGGAATTTATTCCTACCTGAGAGCTACTACGGATGACAGGCACCAGAAGCCCTTTGACAGACCAAAGGCACAAAGCCAGCAGGCAGGGACAAGGGGCTTCCAGCGCAGCAGCCTGAACTTACTTAGCAAGAAGCATCTAACCCACACTGAGACACGCTCCACAAGACGACGGAGCAGCACTCTTACAAACGTCAGTGTCGTGGGGGAGCAGGGAGACTCTGGGACTTTTCAAGATAAAGGTGGGGCATAGGCACGCCACCTGACTAACAATGTGATCCAAGATCTCCTTTGGCTTTAAGGAACGTTACTGGGCCAATGAGGAGACCTGAAAAGGGTCTGCAGGTTAGATAATCAAGGCGTATCAGTGTTAATTTCCTGGTTTTGGAGATTACCCTGTGAATTGTGTAGATTTAGGGTTGGTCGTGATCACCCTGCCGACGGCCCCTCCCCCCGAGTTCTGTTTCAGCACGGAGGCGTATGATGCCATGCGCACCCGAAGAGGGGGTGAGACGGCTTACTGCTCACACAACTGATGTATCTTGGGAGAACGGGGCAAGTCTCCTCAGCAGGTCCCAGGGAGCAAAGCTGGGAGGCTGGCTCAGGGTTTTCGTGGTGTCGGGGGTGGGGCCAGACTGGGGTTCCCACAGTCACGCTGGGGCTTGCATGGTCTCAGTCTCCCCCAAGGCACTGAAGGAAGGCACCAGACTTTCCAATCAGATTGCTCAGAGGGGAGGAGGTGGGAGTGAGGTTTCAAAGCTGTCGACAGTCAATCAGAAAAATGGAGTTAGACCCTTTATCACAGGGTTAAAGAGGTATTATTTCTGCAGCTCACTCTCAAACAGAGCATGATACACACACACACCCACGCACACAGAGCGAAGAGAGGCCTTAATGTTTGGGTAATCTGGATAAAGGCTACATTTAGTTCTTTTCACTATTTTTGCAACTTCTCTATGAAATTATATCAAAATAAAAAGAGCTTTTTTGGAAGTAAGGGAACACTAGGCCATTTAAAAGTTTCTTCTCAAGAAAAAAATGACAGATCCCTAGTAGGGAAGAATCAGCAGAGAGGCAAAGGAAGGGAGAAACTGGGAGTTAGAAACTTGCGCCTCTTGGGCAGCGATGGAAATGTTAACTGTCTTGATTGTGGTGGTGGTTTCATAGGTGTGTACGTCTATCAAAATTCATCCAGTTGTGTATCTGAGATATGTGTAGGTTACTGTACAGGAACACACTACAAAAAAGCTGTTAAAAAAAAAAAAAAAAGGAAAAGGCCTGCCCACCCATGGATATGGTCTCGGGGGAGAGCATTTCTGTGCAGGTGCTGGCTGCCTGGCCCTGACGGAGAGCTGAGCCTCTCTCCTCTTCCCCCCTCCCCCAGTCTCTCTGTCCCTCTCCTACTCTTTCTTTCTTTCTCTCCCTCCTCCTCACTCTTTCTCCCTTCCTCATTCTCTTCTCTCTCCCCCTGTCTCTCTCTCCTCCCTCGCTCCTCTCTCCCTCCATCTCTCCTCACTCTCCCTGTCCTCTCCCTCCCTCCCTCTCCTCCTCTCTCTCCCTCTGCCTTTCTCACCCTCAATCTCTCCCCCCACCGTCTTTCCCACTGTCTGTCTCTCCCCCACCTCCCGCTCTGTCTGCTGTCTCTCCACTTGCCCTTTCTCTCCACCCCCTCCATCCCTCTCTACTTTCCTTTCCAATCATTCTGTCTCCTTCATGCTCCCTCCTCCTTTCTGTCTCTCTCTCCTTCTGTCTGCTTGTCTTGGTCACTCTGCCTCCCACTCTCCCTTCTGTTTCTCTCTCTTCTATCTCCCCTCACTCCCTCTCTCGCTCTCTCCCAGTCTCTCTCTCTTTGCCTCTTTCTCTCTCTCTCCTTCCCTCACGCCCCCCTCCTCCCCATCTCTCTGCCTGTCTCTCCCTCCCTCATTCTGTCCTTTCTCTCCCCGTCTGTCCCTCTGATTCTCCCTCCCTCTTACTCTCTCCTGCTTGTCTCTCTCCATCATGCTCCCCTCCATCTCCCCCTTTCTGTCTCTCTCCCCTCTCTCCCCATCCCTCTCTCTGCTTCTCCCTCTTTCTCTCCCTCATTCCTCTATCTCCCCATCTCCTGTCTCCCCCTCTCTTCTCTCTGCCTCTCTCCCTCTCCTCCTCCCTCACTCTCCCTCTGTCTCCTCCCCCTTCTGTCTGTCTGTCTCCCTCATTATCTACCCCCACTCCCATCTCTCTCCCTCTCCCTCTTCCCCTCCTCTACCCACTCTGTCCCCCTTTCTCTCTCTCCCTCTCCCTCAACCTCTCCTCTCTTTTCTCTCCCTCCTTGTTCCTCTTTCTCTCTCCCGTCTCCTGTCTCTCCCTCTCTGACTCTCTCCCTCCTTCTCTCACACATACTCTCCCCCATTTCTCTCCCTCACTCTCTCACACACAAAATATTAGAAGCACATTAATCTAATGCAGTGGTACCTTAAAAAGAACTGTATATCCATCTGTTTTCTTTCCTGGGTCAATAGAGTGCCTCTGGTTTTGACTTTAAAAAAAGATTAGTTCATCATCTTCCATGTCGATGGAACAATTCACTCATTTATTCATCTTTGCCATGGTCTACAGCCATAGACTGCAACCAAAGAAAGCTACCAGATACGGAGAATGCGTGAGGGAAGGAATAAATGAACTAACACACACCAAAGGAGGACACATCGTGTTTCACTAAAAAGTAGGTGATATACTACAATGTGGTTATAAAGGGAGGCTAAAAGTAAAAGTACAAATTAATTTAGAAATAAGATTTAGCTAACATTTTCCCCCCGTCTTTTAAAGGCCTTTGGTGTTCATGGAGTTAGAATGAGATTTTTTTGGCAGAAACTGATTTGCTGATTTAATTAGTAATTACTAATTAGTGTGAAGTTGCAGTTAATTTCAAGTTTGATGTTCCTCTGCAAAGGATGAAACCAATGCATACATTCGGATACCAATAATTAGCTTAAATATGCTAGCCAAGTGAAATATTAAATAGCTACAGCATTTTAAAACTTGAAATAATATTTAGATTCTCACAGTTCTTTCGTTCTATTCATATTTTATTTCCACAGTCAGAGAAACGTGAAGAAATGCTCATTTTGAAAGATGCTTCAACTTACTTCCGGCTCTAGATTTCCACGCTGAGGAAGGATTGCTGAAGTTAACCAATTCCAGCTGCAGTCCACTCGCATCAGTGGTATCCTTTTTTGCATAATACAAGTGGCACGTTTTCCTAACTTTGTGATTTTAGGGTAGATGACCTTCACTGAAAGGTTTACCATTATATCTGAACCATAATTTTAGAGACTGCCAGAGCAGAGTTCAGATATAAAATGTGTTGGCCAAACACATTTGCGGTGAACAAATTACTAGTCAGATGTGTGGGCCAAATCATGGTATCTGAAACGTAATGTACCCTCTACTTATCACACAGTTCCTGGCTGAAAGTGTGTGGGAAAAGTACAGAAACTTGTCGGGAAGCGCACTGAGGAAGGGAGACGAGGGCTGGCAGCGCTGCCTCACAGGCACTTTCTGAGGCAGAGATTAGGGAGCAAACAGCTGTCCACGCTGGATCTTGTTCCTTTCTCCTCTTACGGGCATTCGGCAAGGGGGTCTTACTTGCACGGTCATTTTTTTTTTCCTCTACTGATTGCACTGCAACAGGTCCTAGAGAAAACAATCAAGGAGGCTCTGGCTCGCCTTTGCTCTGAGCTTCCATGAATCTTCCTAGAAACACAAGTGTTTGGATGATCAAAATACATATGGATGATTATACTCTGCTACCTAAAATATTTCTGTTACTCAAGTTGATGAGGGAAAAGGAAGATACATATTTCCTTATTGCTTTAGAATAAGTAAACTTGCTTCATCTCAAATCTTCCTAAACTGCCATATTTACACTGTGGGATATGAAGAAGATTTTGAAAAACGAATTATCCCCTGTGATGTGGAAAAAGGATTTTCTAAGTTCAGTTTTAATACGTGTCTCTCTTGTATCTGACATGAATAATTCTAGTCATAATTTAATGCCTATAAGCCATGGTCAGTGTCTGTCCTTTTTATCAGATGAATGGTGTGTGTGGCGCATGTATGAAAAGGCATAAGTGTAATACAAAATGAAAGAATTGTCAGACTCGTTAAAAAGAACTTACAGTAAGACTAGATTTCCAGGCAAGATGGAGTGGTAGGACCAGGAGCTCGCCTCTCCTCGCAGCTACAACAAAACCACAACTGACTGCTAAACAACTATTGATAAAAAAAAAAAAAAAAGACTGGAACCTAGGAAAAAAGATCTTCTTCAACTGGAGACATAAAGAGGGAATAACAGTGGGAGGAGGGGCATGCTTGTGATATAATCGGGCCCCACACTCCCCGCGTGGGCGACCCACAAGCTGAAGGATAATTAAGTTGCAGAGGCCCACCCACAGGAGAGAATTCTGAGCCCCATGTCAGGGTCCCCAGCCTGGGGTTCTGGCATTGGTTGGGGGAGACCCCAGGACATCTGGTTTTGAAGGACAGGGGGGCTTAACTCCAGGAGCCCCACAGGAGTGGGGGAAGCAGAGACTTCACCCTCTAGGGAAGTGTACACAGAATCCCTCAGGCACCAAGACCAAGGGGAGAGGCAGTGATTTCATAGGAACCTGGGCCAGACCTGCCTGCTGGTTTTGGAAGGTCTCCTGGGGAGGTAGGGGATGGCTGCAGGGGACATAAAAGCTAGTGGCAGACATTCCAGGAGTGTTAATCTACATGAGCTTTCTGGGAGGCTGATATCTTGATTGGATCATTAGCACCAAGACTAGCCCCACCCAACAGCCTGTAGGCTTAAGGACTGGGAAGCCTCAGGCCAAACAACAGACTGGGTGGGAACACAGCCACACCCATCAGCAGAGGTCCTGAGCCACAAAAATGCTTCTGGCCACAGCTCTACTCCCCAGAGGTCCAGGACCAAGCTTCACCCAGCAGTGGGCAGACACTGGCTCCTCCTACCAGGAAAGCTGCATAAGCCTCTATTCGAGCCTCATCCACCAGGGGGCGGATACCAGAAATAAAAAAACAACAATCCCAAAGCCTGTGGAAGGAATCCAAAAACACAGGCCAGATTCCATACTGGTACCAGCTAGACCCTGGCCCTTGGGTGACAAGAGAGGCGTGTACTGCTGGGACGCACAGGACGTCTCCCATAGAGGACCACCTCTCCAAGGTCGAGAAATGTAACTAACCTACCTAAAAAATACAAATAGAAAGATAGACAGTTTGAGGCAGCAGAGGAATATCTCCCAGGCCAAGGCACAAGATAAAATCCCAGAAGAAGAAATAAGTGATGGGGAGATAGGCAATTTATCTGAGAAAGAGTTTAAAGTAATGATGGCAAAGATGTTCGGAGAACTCAAGAAGAGTATAGATGCACGGAGTGAAGTTTTTAGCAAAGAGTTGGAAAATATAAAGAATACCCAAACAGAGTTGAAGAATAAAATCACTGAAATGAATAACACACTAGAAGGAACCAAGAATGAGGCAGAAGAACAGATCAGTGAGCTAGAAGACAGATTAGTGGAAAGCACTACCATAGAACAAAGAAAAAAGAATGAAAAAAGGGATAATTTAAGAGACCTATGGGACAACATGAAGTGCACTAATATTCACATTATAGAGGTCTCAGAAGAGAGAGAAAGGAACTAAGAAAAATTTTGAAGAGATAATGATCGAAAACTTCCCTAACTTGGGAAAGAAAACACTCACCCAAGTCCAGGAAGCACAGAGAGTTCCACAGAGGATCAACCCAAAGAGGAACACACCAAGGCACATGGTAATAAAATTGACAAAAATTAAGGGTAAGGAGAAAATATTAAAATCAGCAAGAGAAAAGCAACAAATAACATACAAAGGAACTCCCATAAGGTTATCAGCTGATTTTTCAGCAGAAACTACAGGCCAGAAGGGAGTGGCACAATGTATTTAATTTAGAGTGATGAAAGGGGAAAAATTACAACCAAGAATACTCTATCCAGCAAGGCTCTTATTCAGATTTGATGCAGAAACCAACAGCTTCACAGATAAACGCTAAAAGAATTTAGCATCATCAAACCAGCTTTACAACAAATGTTAAAGGAAATTCTCTAGTCATCAAACCACAAGAGAACAAAAAGAAAAAAAAAAACCTACAAAAACAAACCCAAAACAATTAACAAAATGGCAATAAGAACATACTTATTGATGGCAACCTTAAATGTAAATGGATTAAACGCTCCAACCAAAAGACACAGACTGGCTGAATGGATACCAAAGCAAGATCCACGTGTATGCTGTCTACAAGAGACCCACTTCAGAGCCAGAGACACATGCAGGCTGAAAGTAAGGGGACAGAAAAAGATATTCCATGCAAAAGGAAACCAAAAGAAAGCTGGAGTAACAATACTGATACCAGACAAAATGGATTTTAAAATAAAGACTGTTATAAGAGACAAAGAAAGACACTACACAATGCTCAAGGGATCAATCCAAGAAGATATAACAATTGTAAATATATATGCACCCAACATAGGAGCATCTCAATATATATGGCAACTTTTAACAGACATAAAAGGAGAAATGGACAATAACACAGTAATAGTGGGGGACCTTAGCACCCCACTTACACCAATGGACAGATCATCCAGAAGGAAAATCAATAAGGAAATACAGGCCCCAAATAACACATCAGACCAGATGGACTTAACTGATGTCTACAGAACATTCTGTCCAAAAGCAACAGACTACACATTCTTCTCAAGTGCACATGGAAGTCTCCAGAATCGCCCACATGCTGGCCCACAAAGCCAGCCTCTGTAAATTTAAGAAAACTGCAATAGTGCCAAGCATCTTTTCCAACCACAACTCTATAAGGTTAGACATCAACCACAAGAAAAAAAACAAACTGCAAACACGTGGAGGCTAAACAATATGCTACTAAACAACCAATGGATCACTGAATAAACCAAAGAGGAAATCAGAAAATAATTTGAGATAAATTAAAATGAAAATACAATGATCTAAAACCTCTGGGACGCAGCAAAAGTAGTTCTAAGAGGGAAGTTTATAGTGATACAAGCCTACCTCAGGAAACAAGAAAAATCTCGAGTAACCTAACCTGACACCTAGAGCAGCCAGAGAAGAACAAACACACCCCAGAGCTGGTAGAAGAAAACAAATCCTAAAGATGAGAACAGAAATAAATGAAACAGAGACAAAAAAAAAAAAAAAAAAAGAAAGAAAAGAAAAGAAAAGATCAGTGAAACTAGAAGCTTGTTCTTCAAAAAGATAAACAAAATTGATAAACCTTTAGTCAGACTCATCAAGAAAAAAGCAGAGAACCCAAATTAATAAAATCAGAAATGAAAAAGAAGTTACAACCAACCCCACAGAAATACAAGGGATCATAAGAGGCTACTATGAGCAGTTGTATACCAACAAAAAGGACAACCTAGAAGAAACGGACAATTTCTTAGAAAGGTACAATTTACCAAAACTGAACCAAGAAGAAGTAGAAAATACGAATAGAACAATTACCAGTTCTGAAATTGAATCAGTAATTTAAAAACTCCCAACAAACAGAAGTCCAGGACCAGACTGCTTCACAGGTGAATTCTACCAAACATTTAGAGAAGAATTAACACCTATCCTTCTGAAACTATTCCAAAAAATTGCAGAGGAAGGAACACTTCCAAACTCATTCTATGAGGCCATAATCACCCTGATGCCAAAACCAAACAATTATATCACACAAAAAAGAAAATTACAGGCCAGTATCACTTATGAATATAGATACAAAAAATCCTCAACAAAATACTAGCAAATCGACCCCAACAATGCATTAAAAGGATCATACACCGTGATCAAGTGGGATTTATCCCAGGGGTGCAAGGATTTTTCAATAACCACAAATCAATCGATGTGATACACCATGTTAACAAATTGAAGAATAAAAATCATATGATCATCTCAATGGATGCAGAAAAAGCTTTTGATAAAATTCAACATCCAGTTAAGATTAAAAACTCTTCAGAAAGTGGGCATAGATGGAAAATACCTCAACATAATAAAAGGCATATTTGAGAAACCCACAGCTAACATTGTACTTTATTAGAACACTTTCTAACACCATATACATAAATAAACTCAAACTGGATTAAAGACTTAAACGTAAGACCAGATACCATAAATCTCCTAGAGGAAAACATAGGCAGAACACTCTTGGACATAAATAGCAGCAATATATTTTTTGAACCAGCTCCTGGAGTAATAGAAATAAAAGCAAAAACAAACAAATGGGATCTAATTAAACTTAAAAGTTTTTGCACAGCTAAGGATGCTATTAACAAAATGAAAAGACAACCTATAGAATGGGAGAAAATATTTGCAAGTGATGCAGCCAACAAGGGACTAATTTCTAAAATATACAAACAGCTCATACATCTTAATATAAAAAAACAAGCAACCCAATCACAAAATGGGCAGAAGACCTAAACAGACATCTCTCCAAAGAAGACATACAGATGGCCAACAAGCATGTGAAAAGATGCTCAACATCACTCATTGTTAGAGAAATGCAAATCAAAACTACAATGAGATACCACTCACACCAGTCAGAATGGCCATCATTCAAAATGATAAATACTGGAAAGGGTGTGGAGGAAAAGGAACCCTCCTACACTGTTGGTGGGGATGTAAATCAGTGCAGTCACTATGAAGGACAGTATGGAGAGTCCTTAAAAAACTAAAAATAGACTTACCATATGATCCAACAATCCTACTCCTGAGCATATACCTGGAGAAAAATATAATTCAAAAAGACACATGCTCCCCAATGTTCACAGCAGCACTATTTACAAAAGCCAAGAAATGGGAACAACCCAAATGTCCATTAACAGATGACTGGATAAAGAAAATGTGGGGTGTGTGTGTGTGTGTGTGTGTGTACGTGTACATATATACACACCTATAGAAACACAATGGAATACTACTCAGCCATAAAAAGTAATAAAATAACACCATTTGCTGCAACATGTATGCACCTGGAGATCATCATTATAAGTGAAGTAAGCCAGAAAGAGAAAGAAAAATGCCATATGGTATCACTTATACATGGAATCTAAAAAAAGGACACAAATAAACTTATCTACAAAACAGAAACAGACTCACAGACATAGAGAACAAACTTATGGTTACCAGGGGGTAAGGGGGATAGGAAGGGATAAATTGAGGATTAGAAAATTGCACCTCTTGGGGAGTGATGGAAATGTTAGCTGTCTTGATTTGGTAGTGGTTTCATTGGTGTATACATCTATCAAAATTCATCAGATGGTACATCTGAAATATGTGTAGTTTACTCTACAGGAACCATACCACAATAAAGGCGTTTAAAAAAAGATTAAAAAATAGCTTATGGCTATCATTTCTTGAACTCTTGCTGTGAATATATTATCTAATTGGATACTCATTTGATATTTACTTTCATCCTGCCCTCTGAGATTTGAGACCACCCCATCCTCCCCCTCCCCGGACCCACGCATCTGTTCTGCAGTTAGAAATCTCCAAGACTCACTCCGGATGTGCTGCAGTGGCTTCACAGACTCCAGACCATCCCTCAGAGTGCATGTTTCTTTTAATGCAACACTAAGGGTTAAAGGGGAAAACTTAGCTTTGTACCAACCCTTCAAAATTCACCTGGCCAGGATTTTCAAAGTCCTGCTCATATTTTCCCTTATTCCAAGAAATCAAAAGAAAATTATGAGCCCAATAAACTTGTGTTTACAAATCAAAGACATAAAACAATTAGCGCTGTCTCATACTAACTGATCTATAAAGGTTTTAACTGGATCGATCACCCGCATTCACCAATGCCATCTTTATCTTCACCTAAGTGTATTCACTATTCATTTTCATGTCGTATCTTTTATTCATGCATTCAACAAATATTTATTGAGTGCCTGCTGTGTTCTCAGCACCGCTCTCAATGCAGGGGATTCATTAGTGAAAAGTAAACGTACAAAAATTGCTTCTTTCATATACCTTACACGTCTTACCTGCCACCTAGCTGAAGAATGCTTAGGAAAATGAATTTTATTTAAGGTCATTCTTTAAAATGTAGAGGGTCTTCAAATGACAGGGAAGTTATAAAGTGTATTATGAAAGTTTATCTTTAGGTGATCATCAGAGTTAACTTCCCGCATGCATACACAATGTAAAATAATACAAGATCCTTTTACAATATAACCCATTAAAATGGAAAAGTTGATAAAATTGAATAATGAGAAATGTTTTAATACATATGTGTACTGGCTGAAGGTGTTCACAATAGGTTGAAACGTAAAGGAAGTGGACAGAAATACTTTAAAGACAGGAAAAGGACTTGGACACTTAACAGTCTTATGGTACTTAAATTGCTTGACTATGTCATTCTTACCTCACTTCTGAAAAGAGTGGAAGACAAATGAAGGTGAGAAGGAATAAACTATGGCAGAGCAACTGGAAGAAAAGCAGCAGAGACACGTAACGATCTGGAAGAGCAAAGGGAGGGAACTGAAGAGAGATGCTTCACTAAATTATCAATACCAGTCAAAAGCCATCATCATTAGCCAAAACCCTGGGTGGGTGGGTGGGTGACTGTAGTGGGACCGGATAAACAGCCTAGAACAATACCCGGAACATCGTGGGTCCTCAGTACGTATCTGTTGAATAAGCAAATGAATGAATCAATGACATTTTCACTTATTTACTGACTTAATGTTTATTGAACACATACTGTGAGCCAAGAAGTATTTCAGATAAACATAAAAATTCTTGACCTCATGGGGTTTATATTCTAGCAAAGGGATGTAGACAATAAAGTTTTTCATTCACCCACTTGGCCTTTGTAGGAGTTGTGAACTTGGCATTTATTCATTCTTCCAACAAACAATTAATTATAAGCAGTTATTTTGGCCAGGCATTGTGCGAACCACTGTACATAGAGGTGAGGAAGACTTGAGTCCCAGTCCCCTGTCAACAAGTAAAGACATGAATCAACAGTCACAGTGCAACGGGGAAGTCCTGTGATAAAAACAGGAGAGGCATCTGAACCACACGGGTGGACTCGAGGTCTTGAACCAAGAGAACATGACAGCTACATGAGGAAAGTAGAAACAGGAGTGCCTACGATTAGTTTCCGGTCTCTCTCGTTTGTTCCTTTGGTTTGAATATTTGTTCCTTTACTGGGATTAGTTTCCTTTGCTTTATTTAGTTGGTGATAGTTTTCCTCTCTCTTGTCGTGTTTGACTTTCACCTTGGTTATCTGATTCCAGTCAAGCAGCTTACACAACTATCTTTTAAGTTATTTTATAACTATGACATGTACTTTATTTCGGCCAATTTTTATAACTGAAAATTACCTTCATGTTCTTTCTAACCTTGCTTTTGTGACCTACTTCTTCCTCGGGAACTCCCTTCTAGTCTAGTCCATAGCTACGATACAAATAAAGGACGGTTCTGAGTTTAAAACTTTTAGGTAATTCCAAGAAATATGGTGATTTAGGTATCGCGTGTTAAGCGATAAATTCCAAAAGTATGAAAATAGAAACAGTACCAGTGGAGAAAATTTTAAATATCACAGTTTTCTATGGACATGTTCACTTTCTCCAAAGCAGCCATGAGCCACTTGCCCAATCTATAGTTCAGGCAAATACGTGATCCCTGTATTTGGTGAATATATCTCACTCAGTTCTAACCTGTGGTCTTTGTTGTTTTTGCTTGTTTTAATACGCTTTGCAGTGAAACCTCCCACCGACAGGTGGCATTTGGACTCTAGAAAAATATCCAACATACCTGGATCCAGGAAACAGTCCTCTTTGAGTCGTTCAATTAATTTCCTCATTTCAACAGAAGCTTCAAGACATAATCTAGTATGTGGCTGGTGGCGTCACTGTGGTTCATATCTGTCTGGTAAGCATTAATACATCTTACAATAGGAAAAAAACGATGGGGTAAATATTCTCATATCAGCTTCTTACATTAATAACTAACTTGTAATAAACTGGCCCCATATGGCTCCACCTTGTTGAAAAAAAAATAACTGATTTATTCACAGTGTTCTTCCAAACAATTTCATTTTCTACAGGGAGATGGAAAAAGGATGATCTAACATATGAGGTAACAAATACACAGACAAGCTGTCTGAATACGATTTTATGTTAAGCAGTTGAGACCGACGAGATCTGCTGGTCAACTCTAGGAAGGAACCTAATATTCTAAAAAGCCTCACACTACTGTACAATTAATTTTGCTCATATATTAAAATACTCTCCAAAGATACATAAATTGTTCGTGAAGTTGTCTCTGTTCTTTCAAGATTAAAGAAAAAATAATGGTATTACGGAGAGCTTCAAGAATGGTGTTTAGAAAGGGCCAGATGACTAAAGAAGAAGGTACATGCAGTGGAGAGTGGCAGTTCATGTGGATAAGAATTAGGTTGGCAAATCAAAGCTATTGCACGAGTGTTCTTTACTCAATGCAACCATAAAAATATAATTTTACTCACTATAACATTTTACAGAGAACAACAAAATTGTGATTCTAAGCCAACTGATGTGCTGTTTCACAGAAAATATTTTACTGCATAGAGAAGGCAGTTGATTTATTGTAAAATCATTGAATAAATTGAAAAGTTGATTTTAAACCTCCTTCTGTAAACCAACATATTGCTCTGAGATAATTTACCAATCTCCATATAAACTCGGTGTTTGGAAATGCCTTTGAGATAGGGAATGACTACTGGCCTTTGACAGAGGAGATTACAATTAATTTTGCTTTTTCCAGTAGGGAAAGCTGATATAAGAAGACTTAGCTCTATTACATTCTTAACGCATTCTTATCATTACTGAATGCAATGGACTGTTTTACAGTTTACGGACTACTATAAACATGAATAACTGGAGATATAATTCACTTCTAAAACAAGCAACTAGACGTAAGTTTAGATCAGTTCATGTCTCCAAAATGTAGCTCTTCTGCACTATCTGTTGACCCCAAAGATGGACTATTTCCATATTTAGATTGATAATTTTTATTATCAATTAAAATGGTGGTGGTAGAGTCTTGCTCTAAAAAATGAATATATTTTGATAACTTTATGACTAGTGGGAAGTAAAAATGTGTTATTCAAAGACATTTTGTATTATATAATTATATGTATACATAGAATGTTATGTCACATTAACTTATGAAAGAGGAACAAGTTTGATAATTGAAAGATCTTGTTGATCTGATCATATCTAAAATATGCTTTGGTGCTAAATAAGATGCTGTTTTTACAGTGAATATGTATAGTGATCAGTAAATACTTATTTTTTTAAAATTCCCTAAAATTAGTACATTGCTATATTTGACATTCTGTGGTTTCGTTAATTTTATTAGCCATTTATTTACTGTACCAGATGGTATTACTGAGTTCTTGATTTAAATGTACAAGTATTTCATCATAATATGAATCACTATGCAATAAGTAATATCCACGTGCCATTAATAACCTTAAAGTATTTAATATATTTAAAGATTACCATGTAATGCTCCACAAAAACGATAGCTATTATTTGTTGTCACAAAAGAATTCCCTGATACAAAAATGAACTCCTAACAAAATTTAGCAATTTATTACATACATATATTAGTAATTTATGTAATTTACTTATAAATATTTTTGTTTTAAAATGCTAAACTGTTATTAGAAATTCAAAAAAGTTTTATTAAAAAATGGTCATCATCAAAAATCAGAAAGAAAACAAATTATTATAATTATTGAATAAAATTTTGGAAAAAAACAGATGGAAAGGTAGAAAAAATAAAATGTATTTCAGAGTTCCTAACCTGAGCAGAATGTGGCTAGTTAGGGCACAGATGAAACATGAGTAAATTTCCTGTATGTCTCCATGAAAGCTATTACTCCAGAATTTTAAGAAAAAACAGGAATAGAAAATCACAAAGAACTTATTATACTAAGCATGCTGTCTGCTGATCCAGGTTCATAGCCTAAATAAGACATTTCAGTTTTCCAAGAGATAGTATTAACATGATGTTTTCAGATGTTTATTGGACACAAATTCTTCAAAATGGTGGAAAACCCACTGCCCCCTGTTTAGTTTATTATCTCTGATGACTATGTAATTTTCTTTTGTATATTTCAAACTCTTCAATTGATGGAAAAAGTAACTGGGGACTGAGACTGATTGTACAGTTATTGGCAGCACTTATAGCATTTTCACAAAGTACAATATTCATCAGTAGTAGCGTTTTTAAATTGAACTTATTTTTATGGACATAGTTATCACAATGATACAATGAAGACATTGTACACTGATGGTAAAAATACTGATGTGCTGTTTTTGAAGGCATGATACCCGATTCAGTTTTTGGCAAGGTGATACCCACCATCCAGAACATCATCCAAGAAATTTGATGTGCATGATAATGGGAATCTTCATTTAGCAGAAACCAAAGCCAAATTTGAAAGCATTATGGCAGAACTTACTTACATGCAGAATACAAACACTGACAATAAATAACTTTGCACATTATTTAGGGAATAAAAGACAAAACCAGATGCTGGCAAATTTTATATATATATTGGTAAACAAATCAATTTAATAGACTAAATTAAAAGAATACATTTAAGTCAAAAACATTCTAGAAGCCTGGGACTCTAAAGTGTCCCAGTAACATGGAAAACAACGATTTGCTACAAAAAATCCTTAAAAAATATCTAAGGCATTCTAAAATGTTTGTCCTTTAACAATGAAGCAAAAAAACTCTTTTACTATCACTTCAGTTTTTTTTTTTTTTCCTTTTTATACATTATCCAAGAACTATATAATTACTACTCTTTGGCTTCAGTGAAATATTGGGATGTTTTGAAAACGCATTTGACAAACACAAATTTGAAACCACTGCAGGATCCACACTGAGAAATTCAAGTCATTGCAATCAGGCCATCTCAATTCAGTGAGACGCAGTTTGTGCTTACGGAAACTGCTGGTGATGTTACTAGTTTGGCTCAACATTTTAAGTGAAATGATGCATAAACCAAAATTTAATGTATGTATTGCCCTTGAAAGCATTTAAGTGATTCAGAATCTTTTATAAAGTTAGAAATGATGGTATTTGCAAAGTCCCTATCATTGACACCAAACAAATTGTGAGCATCTTTACATTAATGCCAATTTCTCCAATGTAGAAAAAGGCAGACTTATTTTGACCTCAAATCATATTGTCAGTTCAGGATTCAAAACTAAATTTCAAAATCAACTTTTAAAAAATTTTCTAGACAACAATATAATTTTGAAAAAATAGATATATGATCATAAAAATTTGTATGGCCTTTTAAATACTCTTATGATATTTAATGTGAAGAATTATGATGATACTAATCAAGAAAACATACCTCTGAGGCAGAGTGAGTGCTCTGCTGTGGTTTCTGTCTGACAGGACAGTGAAAATCTGACCAAATATGGAGACATCAGGTCAATAGGAAGAGGTCTTTGGATTAACCATCAAAGAATAACTGAGGCAATTAGTGTAAAACACTGAGGATTTATAGAGGGAAACACAAAATGAGGCAGAACCCATAAAAGCAAAAGCCACAAACTTCAGTAGGGAAAGTGATTTCTTGTTTTGAATAAAACCTCGGCATGTGATTTCAGAACTGGTTGGTTGCAGTGGTGCTTGGTGTGTGCCAAATGGCAAACCTCAAATCCTACAGTACATTTTTTAAGAACAATGCCATGAGACAGGCTGTCAAAGCCCGTAGCCCTTTCTGTACAGAAATAGCGTAAGTGAGCACTAAAGCAGTGATGAAGGGTTTTGTTTCCTATGAAAGTAAGACGTATAATTATTTTATAGTTACATTTTATTGTAACTCCGAGTTCCTAATTATTGTGATTAAATTTTTAATTTTCTATAATTATATACTTCAATTTGTGTCATTTACAAAAGTCATTTTATGTTTTTTTATGTTATAGGTATATTAAACTATACCAACTTTAAAAATACTTAACTTCCAGGGAGCCCTCTTCTGATTCCCAAATGAAGCCCTGTTGGGGCCACAGTGGTCCTGCTGATGTGTCCTCCTTAGAAAACAGACCCCAGCACATTTTTAACATCCTTCTAAAACCGAGGTTCATCGTGTACTCACCTCAGCCTCCCATGTCGTCTACAATATGATTTCAAATTACTTTCCTATACATGAACTTTCAGATCACTGCCCTAAATATACCTTAAATTACTTGACATTTACGTATTGCTTCAGGTTTTGTCCATCACCTGGAATACCTCTGCTGCTTGCCCAAATCCTAACAGTCCCTTGGGACTTAACTCAAATCCCACCTTTTCCACGAAGCTTTCCCTGACCACTTCACTCACTGTGAACTCTCTTCTGATTCTTAAACTATTAATTACTATCATCAGTCACCTGGCACTTGTGCTGTTGTACAATATAACAACACAACTTGTGCTATTGGCCCTTAACTTGAGCTGTGCCCAAGTAACTCTAGACAACCTCCTCAAAGGTAATGCTAAGGCTGAGTTGTCCAAGAGCACTTCCTTAGATGATGGAAACATTCTGTATCTGTGCTGTTCAATATGGTAGCCACTGGCCATGTTTGGCTATTAACACTTTAAATGTAATTTATTTAATTTTAATTAATTTAAGTTTATGTAGCCACATGTGCTGTCTTCCATAATGGATAATACAGCTCCAAGGCCTTTTGCAGTAATCCTACCCAACGGCTAGGGAAAGGGGTCCCCAGAACCCTGAGGAGAAGAAACTAAGACTTTTATGAGTAAGTTTACAGGAAAACATCGTAACTGTTAAGTTTTATTTTATTTCACTTAAAGGCTGCACATTAAACAATGAGTTGCAATGCATTTTAAGCATCTTAAATGAGTAATAATGGATCTTATGAAACTAATTTCTAACTGCCTTTGACCCTGAGGGGCTGCTGCTGCCTTATCCCCACGGTGGCCATAAAGACTAAGAGAGGAGAAAGAAAGGCCCAAAGGTCACAGAGTGGAGCAGTGGTCTCCTCTATATGTGTGCTCTATTGGCTAATTTCGTAGCCAGCCCATCTGTATGTTTCTACACAATGGTTCTGGTGTTCTTGAAATTATTTTCTATACTCTTTTGGTTAAAGAAAAACAAAAAATAGGCTTAAAGACTTAAACATAAGACACTATAACCCTCCTAGAAGAAAACATAGACAAAACATTCTCTGACATAAATCTTAGCAATGTTCTCCTAGGGCAGTCTATCCAGGCAATAGAAATAAAAGCAAAAATAAACAAATGGGACCTAATTAAACTTACAAGCTTTTGCACAGCAAAGGGAACCATCAGCAAAACAAAATGACAACCTACAGAGTGGGAGAAAATATTTGCAAATGATGTGACTGACAAAGGCTTAATTTCCAGAATATATAAACAGCTCATATAACTTAATAACAGACACAAAAAAACTCAATCCAAAAGTTGGCAGACCTAAACAAGCAATTCTCTAATGAAGACATACAAGTGGCCAATAGGCACATGAAAAAATGCTCAATATCACTAATTATCAGAGAAATGCAAATCAAAACTACAACAAGGTATCACCTCACACCAGTCAGAACGGCCATCATTAAAAAGTTCATAAACGATAAATGCTGGAGAGGATGTGGAGAAAAGCGAACCCTCCTACACTGCTTTGGAATGTAATTTGGTGCAGCCAGTACGGAAAACAGTATAGAGATTCCTCAAAAAATGAAAAACAGATTTACCATAAGATCCAGTAATCCCACTCCTGGGCATATATCCATAGGGAACTCAAATTCAAAAAGATACACGCACACCAATGTTTGTAGCATCACTATATACAATAGACAAGACACTGAAGCAACCTAAATGTCTACTGACAGATGACTGGATAAAGAAGCTGTGATATAGTTATACAATGGAATACTACTCAGCCATAAAAAGAATAAAATAATGCCATTTACAGCAACATGGATGGATCCGGAGATCCTCATTCTAAGTGAAGTAAGCCAGAAAGAGAAAGAAAAATACCATATGATATCACTCATCTGAGGAATCTAAAAGGAAAAACACAAATGAACTTATTTACAAAACAGAGAGACTCACAGACATAGTAAACAAACTTATGGTAACTGGGGGTAAAGGAGGTAGGAAGGGATAAACTGGGAGTTTGAGATTTGCAAATACTAACTACTATATATTAAATACGTAAAAAACAAATTTCTTCTGTATAGCATAGGGAACTATATTCAATATCTTACAGTAACCTATAATGAAAAAGAATATGCAAACAAACATACATATGTATATGTATGACTGAAACATTATGCTGTACACCAGAAACTGACACATTGCAACTGACTACTTCAATTAAAAAAAAAAGAAAAATAGAAAACAAAATATACATGATCTTTGCTAAAGCCTCCCTGCACATCTTTCTAAGACTGTAGTGAATCACCCGGCAACTAATAACTATGTGCCTGACACATGGGAGGTATTCAACAAATATTAGTTGCATAAATTCAAGTTTAATTTTTCTCTTGAAGAGAGATGAGTTTTCACTGTGACATCCTGTAGTTCTGAAGTTCAGACCAAAAACATTATGGCTTTTAGAATCTGCTTTATTTTAAATTTGCAGACGTCTTGATACTTTCCAGCACTGTTGGAAAATGCAACTTCTAACTCTTTGAGATTCACTGAGATTGATTTCAACTCTTCCAACTCTTTGAGACTGATTCGCCTCCAGTCCAAGAGATAAAGCCTAGTGTCTAATAATATCAGTTATTCTATACTGTTGACTTCTTCAGCCAAACATTTCATAAAGTTTTTTTTAAGTACCTATCAGAATAAAAGCTGTAAAATCAGTTATGATCTCATGCCAAAGTTTCCATAAGGCAGGTCAAAGATGAGTTATTTCATTTCTTCTATTGACTTTTATTATTGTGAAAATACAAGGAATTGTACAGCTATTCCACTATCCCTCTGTGTACATTAGGATTGTGTTTGCATCAGAACCAATAACTTTTGATGCTGGGAGACATTCTGGGAACAGGTGCATTAAGCACATGGATGTGGGAAGAGCTCTGGTCTCTGCTTCCTTGCTGGTCTGTGTCATCTGGGATGCACTCTCCTGTGAGCACATCTCTGCTGCTTGTCCCTGCAACTGCCCCCACCCAGAGCCGGCTCCCCACCTCCTGTCCCTGATCTGACAGATGTGGCTGCCCCAGCCCTGTGCTGACTCAAGGCTTCCTTTAGCTTTAATCTTTCAGAATATATGGAGCTAACAGTTTCTCAATTAGAGGAGTTCTCATGCAACACAAATCTTTGCTGAAACCCTTATATCTGCCCCTCAAGACTTTATTCCTCAAAAGTAAAATGATAGAGGGAGAAAGAGGAAAAAGAAAATAAAGAGAAAAAGGGAGGGGCAGCGAAATGTAACTTTCTCCATTCTCCAGCCGGGGCAGAGCAGCAGCAGAAGACCTGTGCAGCCCCAGTGAAAAGCAGCAGAAGTGACTCATCAAATCTCAGTGCACTTAAATTCAATGTAAGAGGAACTCACCATGGGGGAAGGATTACTGTAGGTCTTTGTAATTGCTCCAGATCTAACAGAGCGACTCACACACAGCAATTGTCAAATATTTGAGGATTAACTGGAGGGCAGGTATAGCATTGGTCCCCTCCAAGTCAGCATTCACAGGAATTCATAGTTCCATTTTTATATCTCAAACTGAATAGACATTTCAATAGAGTATTCTCCTAATAACTGATTTGATAGTGTCATTTAGAAATAATTTTAATCTTTTTGATTCAGTGAACTACTACCCAGGTAGCAATGCTGGTAAATGTGGGAGATGAACTTGTTTATATGGAGTGAGAGGAGGGGGCAGGTTTGTACACCTGGAAATTAGCATCAAGGCTCACTGCAATAAGACGTCTAATTCTAGATGAAAGCGGCATGTTCTTATTCACCCATCACCAATTTCAAAAGCATAAGAAAACTAAGTCTGTCTAAATGAAAGAGTTGAAAGGAGCACTTTGAAAGGAGGCTGCAAAATTTTTGATCAATTTTTTTTTAATCAAATGAAAGTTTGTTTCTTGTGTAAATGTTCCAAAGCAGGTGGCCATTTATCAAACTTCCAAGAGTTAATTTATATTGTCCCTGGTGTTCTGCTGTAACATTTCTCTATCTAAAGGAATGGACAGTGGTTTAATTCATGCTTCTAACTCATCAGTGCTTGCAAAAGCTCTATAAGGCACATCTAACCCTTTTCCTTCTTGCCTACACCTGCTGCAGAAAGGGAGCATTTATTTACCGGCTTTCATCTGTCATTGGTCCAAGGCTACCCCTTGGAGTATTAATTCTTATTCCATATGTTGTTCATGAACGAACGGGGACAGGTGTCCAAAGATGTCCCAGGTCACAGGGTTAGAGATGCCCAGGGGCTGATGACAAGTGACACATGATAAAGCAGAAGCAGCTGCTGTCAGATTAGACCTGTGCAGAACTGGCTGCCACCGAAAGGCCGGAGTAAAGAGTGGGCTGAGAGGTATCCGATACATTCATTTAGCATCTATGGAGAGTGAGACTGCAAAGAGACTACAGAGAGCACGAACACAAACAGGCCATAACTAGAGTGTGGGGCATAATAATGAACTAACCTTCAGCATGAAGTTGTGTCTGCTACATGTGCTCTTGGACTTTGGCTGTAAAACAAAAACAAAAACAAAAACAAGGACAGAGTAGTGGTGGGATGGAGGTGGGAGAGGAGCACAAACTAGCTGGAAAGAGAGTTCCAGTGGATGAGGCTGGGCTAGATTTGCAAAGAGGGAAACCCTAGCAGCAGAGCTGGGCTTGACCTGGGGATGGGAGTCGGGGGGGAACTGGCGGGGCTGATACATAGGAGCTCAGGGGAGAACTGGAGGAAGCTGATGCTCAGATGAAATACTAAGGAGGAGAGAAACAAGAAGGAGGATTTTAAGCGATTCTGCTATCTATGAATTGAAACCACATTTGGTGTTTTCAGGAAACTTTGGTAGCGATGCCATTTGTTTTTCTCAGTTTGAGTTGCCCAATTATTTAAAAAAAAGTTCCCACGCAACCCTGTACAGGGAAGAGTCCTAAGTTGAGGGCAGGAAGAATGGGAGTGAAATAATTAGACCAGGCCATAAGTCACCATCTCACCACTCTGTATTTGACCCCTTTAAGAGTGCTGGCAGCTGTGCTGGACTCTGCTGTGTTGTCCAGATGTTCCTCTGGGAATGGAGGACTTATTCCTCTAGGTGCTGAGACTGCTGCCAGAAGATAGCCCTCGCCGTCAGCTCCTTTCAGGTTAGAGAGCTTCCTTATCCAGCCACACTGCATTCCTATAGTGACCCATCTCCAAGGGTGGATCAGTGAGGGTATAAAGGCCCGTCTATTATCCAAACGGGGACAACTCTAAAGGGTCATCCCAGGTTCAAAACTCTCTATAGGCTGGCTGAGTCTTCAGTAGAGACAGCATCACCACTCAGCTCCATCCACTGTTCATCATGCCATAATTTGGTTTTAGTATTAACACGTGAAATATATATGCATTTTCCTTAAACATGATTTTTTATTCCATTGTTCTCCTCAATATGCAGTGACAACTTATTTTCATAGTAAATCGACATTTCTTCCTGTTTTTTTTTTAATCGTCTCCTCTACTGAGGATCAGCTTGCAGTTGAATAGGTCTCTGTCTGCTTCCCAAAAGAGCCCTCATGCCAGTCAGCCACCCATCACCTTGCCGCCCCGTCCACGCTGGGCTCTCTGCTTCCATGCTCTTGCTCACACTGGTCTTTCTTCCTTAACGCCTTTGCCTCGACCCAAACTTCTCCCTCAGTCCACGGAAATCCTGCTCACTGTTATGGCCCACTTCACCTCCTGCCTCCTCTGATTCCTTTTCTGATTCTATTTTCTTTGATCTTTCTCATCTCTGAAATTGGATAATAACTATTCCCTGTGCAGTGCAACAGCCCTGCCTCATTGTGGGTTTGGATTTTATTTACTTATGTGTACATCTTGCTTATTCAAACTAAATGGCAAAGTGCTGGGGGCAGAGCCCAAGATTGGTTCTACTCTGTATTCACCACCATATCTCACTGTGCTGCTGGGTAATAACCATCACTTATTATGCATTTAGCCTTTGCCATGGCGTTTAGCACTGTATTAACCAACTTAATTTTTACAAGAACCTAGTAAGGCATATGCTATTATCATCCTCAGTTTGCATTTGAGGAAACTGAGTCTTGGAGAGATTGAGAGACTGCTAACGATCACACAGCTGGAAATGGCAGAGTTGTATCAATTTCACTGTAAGCCTTGGTTCTGAGCCACTCAATCACAGGCTTCCCATGCATTCAAGTGTAACAGACTGACAGAGATCTAAACTCCAAAGTATGGGATTTGTGAGGACCCAGAAGACAAGATGAAATGTCATCTTCCTAGGATACATCATTTGTTTTTTTCAATGACATGTTTAGTAGCACCAATGAGAAAATAGCTGTGAGGAATAATAGCTAATCATGACTTCTTTCAATCTCATCTTTGTACTGAGTTTGGTATCAAGTCATGCATTTACTCCCCGAGTATGATTTGGCATCACTACATGCATTTTAGTCATCATGAGGGACATCAAAATATTAGTCATGTCCCTCAAGGAGTTTGCATTACAAATAAAGGCACTATGGAGTGTGCAGTCGTCTGTGCTCTGTCGAGCTAATGTTTCCTAGCATAGATGTGATGCTGGGATCATGACTCATGCATACAGAAATCACAGATGGAATTAAATTCATCAGTGCTCTTTCACATTTGCTGTTTTTAACTGTTCAACAGAGATTTCCAGAGAATAAAATGCAACAAGCTGAAGAGAGCATTCAGAAACACCTCATGCTCAAATTATCATATATCTGTGGACCACTTGTGATTTTGGGATTTATGTCATCTTAGCTTATAAAATAGATCTTGTCCTGTTCTAAATAATAGCTCAAGGCAGTCAAGACCAGAAAGAAAAAGTCTTTGAAAGCCCCATTTTACCTTAAAAATTCATATGAACTCTGCTTTCCATGTGTGTTCTTAAAAATAAATAAACAAACAAACAAACAAACAAACAAACCACCACCAAAAATCAAACAAACAGACCCCAAATAAAAATTATACCCAAGTTATCATCTACTGGGTAATATGCTGTGTACTACATTGTGATCTATTTTGGAAAAATAAAACCCTAAAGAATAGAACGCAACTCACACTGCACATCATTAATACCTATGCAAATACTCTTTTTTTTACACTATGGTATCACAATATTTTTTAGATATATATGGATTTCAGTGGCAACATTAAAAAAAAAATTGTACTCTTGTTAGCCACACCAGTTACCAGTGAGGAAGGAGTTCCAGCATGTCACAAATAGGTGGTAAGTTTCAAACTTTAGGGATACACTTGGTGGAAATTTTGATCATGACATCTCTTTGCTATGAGGTCACATCTCTTACCCATAGCAAGAACTGAAGGAGAGGGATCGATGGTGGAGTAGGAAGACCCTGAGCTCACCTCTCCCCATGAACACATCAAACCCACAACTACATGTGGAGCAACTCACTGACAACCACCTGAAGACGAGCAGAACACCTCTTCTAAAACCAGGGCTATAAATAACCACACAGAGTTTGGTAGGAAAGCAGGGGGAGAGCGGTCTCCTCAGAACCCACACCCCAACGAGTGACTCAGAGGAGAAGGGGTATATCAGTCGTCCCTTAGGAATGAAGGACTTGAGCCCCATAGTAGTCACTGCAGCCCTGGGGTCCGGCCCTGGGAAGATTAGCCCTCTCGGCTGACTTAAAAACCAGTGAGGCTTAACCAGAGGGCTGTGAGAAACTGAGACTCTCCTCTTGGAGAGTGCCCACACGAAGTAGCTTGCTCCCAGTCCCAGTGCAGAGGCAGCAGATTGAAAACTGACTGGTGTTCTGGCTGGCCTACCGGGACCACTCCAGCACAGTCCCAGCCCACCATGGGCTCCTGCTCCAGCCCCTCCTCCTGCTCCAGCACTACTCCCTACTAAGGCAAAGACCACCCATCGTGTTCAATCAGAAAAAGTGGAGCCAGATGAGAAGTGCAGCTCCAGCCTCTCAGGCCCTGGACCCACTCTCAACCAAGGTGAAGCCTGAGATCACTCCTGGGAGAAGCCCAGCTCCCTCAGGGCTCCTTCTCCAGCTTATCCCCTCTGACATCAGCCCTACCTCCTACTGGGGCAGCTTCCAGCAGTGCCCCTGGCACAAGACATGTCCTGGGCTCACTTCACCAAAGCTGCTGGGCACACACACACTGCAGAGGGATGCTCCCATACGAGGACATACCTTCAAAACCAGGATAGGTAACTGTTTCACCTAAGCTTGTAGGGAGAGTGAAAGTCAAACAAAATCAGAAAACAGAGCAAAATGTTCCAAACAAGAGGACAAGATAAAACCCCAGAAAAAACCCTAACACAACAGAGATAAATAATTTAACTGATAAGAGTCCAAAGCAATAATAATAAAAATGCTCACTGAGCTTGGGAAAAGAATAGAGGAACACAATGAGAACATCAACAAAGAACTAGAAAATATAAAAAAGAACCAATCAGAGCTGAAGAATAGAATAACTGAAACAAAAAATATAGCAGAAGGAATGAAGAGCAGGTTAGGTGATACAGAAGAATGCACAAGTGGATACAGGCCTTCCTTAAAAAAGACAAGCAATCTCAAGTAACCTACCACCTAAAAGAATTAGAAAAAGAAGAGCAAACAAAACCAAAAGTCAACAGAAGTAAGGAAATAGTAAAGATCAGGTAGGAAATAAATAAAATAGAGATTAAAAAACAATAGAAAAATCAATCAAACCAAGAGCTGGTTTTTTTGAAAGAGTAAACAAAATTGGCAAACCTCTGGCCAGGCTCATCAAGAAGACAAGAGAGAGAACACAAATAAACAAAATAAGAAAGGAAAACAGAGAAATTACAACCAATACCAAGGAATACAAAATATCATACAAGAATACTATGAATGACTATATGGTATGACAAACCTACAGCCGGCATAGTACTCAATGGTGAAAAAATGAAAGCCTTTTCACTAAAATCTGCAACAAGACAAGGATGCCCACTCTCACCACTTCTATTCAACATACTCTTGGAAATTCTGATTTCCACAGAAATCAGGCAAGAAAAAGAAAAAAAAAAAAAAAGGGATTCAAATTGGAAGAGAAGAGGTAAAATTGTCACTATATGCAGACGACATGATACTATATATAGAAAATCCTAAAAGCTCCACACAAAAAAACTACTAGAGCTGATAAAAGAATTCAGCAAACTAACTACAAGGTTAACATACGAAAATCAGTTGCATTTCTTTACACTAACAATGAATTGGCAGGAAAAGAAAGTAAAGAAACAATCCCTTTTAAAATCACATCCAAAATAATAATACTTAGGAATAAATCTGACCAAGGAGGTGAAAGTCTTATACATGGAGAACTACAAAACACTGATTAAAGAAATTAAAGATGACTTAAAGAAATAGAAAGATACCCCATGCTCTTGGATATCCCATGCTCTTGGATTGGAATAATAAATATTGTTAAAATGGTCATATTGCCCAAGGCAATCTACAGATTTAATGCTATCCCTATCATAGTATCCAGGACATTTTTTCACAAAACTAGAACAAACCTAAAATTTATATGGAATCACAAAAGACCCAGAATTGCCAAAGCAATATTGAAGAAAAAGAATGAAGCTGGAGAAATAACCCTCCCAGACTTCAGACAATACTACAGAGCTACAGTAATCAAACAGCATAGTACTGGCATAAAAACAAGACATATGGATCAATGGAACAGAATAGAGAACTCAGAAATAAATACAGAGACCTATGGTCAATTAATCTTCAAAAAAGGACACAAGAAAATACAATGGAATAAAGACAGTCTCTTTAGCAAGTGGTGTTGGGAAAACTGGATAGCAGCATGTAAATCAATGAAGTTAGAACACTCCCTTACACCATCCACAGAAATAAACTCAAATGGCTTAAAGACTTAAATATAAGACAAGACACGATAAATCTCCTAAAAGAAAACATAGGTAAAACATTCTCTGACATAAATCTTAGGAATGTCCTCCTAGGGCAGTCTACCCAGGGAATAGAAATAAGAGCAAAAATAAACAAATGGGACCTAATTAAATTAATAAGCTTTTGCACAGCAAAGGAAACCATAAGCAAAACAAAATGACAACCTATGGAGTGGGAGAAAATATTTGCAAATGATGCAACTGACAAAGGCTTAACTTCCAGAATATATAAACAGCTCATACAACTTAACAAAAAAACAAACAATCCAATCCAAAAATGAACAGAGAACCTAAACAAGCAATTCCCCAATGAACACATACAAATAGCCAATAGGCACATGAAAAACTGTTAAATATCACTAATTATAAGAGAAATACAAATCAAAACTACAGTGAGGTATCAACTCACACCAGTCAGAATGGCCATCATTCGAAAGTCCACAAATGACAAACGCTGGAGAGGGTGTAGAGAAAAGGGAACCCTCCTACACTGCTAGTGGGAATGTGGTTTGGTGCAGCCATTGTGCAAAACGGTATGGAGATTCCTCAAAAAAATGAAAAACAGACCTACCATATGATCCAGAAATCCCACTTCTGGATATACCCAAAGGGAATTCTAATTCAAAAGATACATGCACCCTAATGTTCACAGCAGCACTGTATACAATAGCCAAAACATGGAAGCAACCTAAATGTCCATCAACAGAAGACTGGATAAAGAAGTAGTGGTATATTTATACAATGGAATTGTATTCAGCCATAAAAAAGTAAAATAATGCCATTTGCAGCAACATGGATGGACCAAGACATTGTAATTCTAAGTGAAGTAAGCCAGGAAGAGAGAAAAATATGATGATATCACTCATATATGGATTCTAAAAAGAAAAAAAGGACACTATGAACTCATCTACAAAACAGAAACAGACTTTCAGACATAGAAAACAATCTTACGGTTATTGGGGAAAGGGGGTGGGAAGGGATAAATCTGGGAGTTTGAGATTTACATATGTTAGCCACTATATCTAAAAATAGACTAAACAATTTTTTTAAGTTTATTCTGTATAGCACAGTGAACTATATTCAATATCTTTGATAAACTTTAATGAAAAAAATGAAAATTAATATATGTATGTATATGCATGACTGGGAGATTGTGCTGTACACCAGAAATTGACACATTGTAAGTGACTGTACTTCAATTTTAAAAAATATGTTAAGTGAACTGGATGACAGAATAATGGAAATCACTAAGTCAGAATAGCAAAAAAGGAAAAAAATTAAGATAGTAAGGGACCTTTACAACAGCATCAAGCATACTAACATTCTCATTATAGAGGTCCAGAAAGAGAAAACAGAGAAAAGAGCAGAAAAAGCATATGATAAAATTACAGCTGAAAACTTCCCTAACTTTAAGAAAATTATACCAAACATCTTTTCTGATCAAAAAGTATGAACCTAGAGATCAATTACAGGAAGAAAACTGGAAAAAACACAAAAATGTGGAGAATAAACAACATGCTACTAAAAAGCCAATGGATTAACAACAACAACAACAACAATAACAACAACAAATCAAAGAAGAAATCAGAAAATACCCTGAGATGAATGAAAATAGAAACACAGCTTAACAAAATCTTTGGGATGCAGCAAAAGCAGCTCTTAGGGGGAAGTTTAGAGCCATGTAGGCCTAACTCAAGAAATAAGAAAAATCTCAGATAAATAACCTAACTTTCCATCTAAAGGAATTAAAAGAGCAAACAAAGCCCAATATCAGCAGAAGAAAGTAAATAATAAAAATCAGAGTGGAAATATGTACACAGAGACCAATCAACCAACCAACAAACAAAACAAAAAAAAATCAATTAAACTAAGAGCCTTAAAAAAAAAAAAAAGATAACCAAATTGATAAACGTTTAGCCAGACTCCTCAAGAAAACAAAAGAGAGGGCCCAAATACAATTAGAAATGAAAGAGGACAAGTTGTAGCTGATATCACAGAAGTATAAACAATCATAAGAAAATGCTATGAGCAGCTATATGCCAACAAATCGGACAACCTAAAGAAACAGATAAATTCCTAGAAACATACAATCTTCCAAAATTGAATCAGGAAGAAATAGATAATCTGAACAGACCAATCACTAATATGGAGAATGAATCAATAATTAAAAAACTCCTAATAAACAAAAGTCCAGAGAATTCTACTAAACATTTAAAGAGTTAATACCTATCCTTCTCCAACTAGTCCAGAAAAATTGAAGAGGAAGGAGCATTTCTAAACTCATTGTATGAGGCCAGCTGTACCCTGCTACCAAAACCAAAGATACCACAAAAAAAGAAAATTATAGGCCAACATTCCTGATGATGATAGATGCAAAAAAAATCCTCAACAAAATATGAGCAAACCAAATTCAGTAATACATAAAAAAGATCATACATCACGATCAAGTGGAATTTATTCCAAGGACATCAGAATGCAAATCAATCAATGTTATACACTACATTAAGAAAACAAATGATAAAAATCAGATGATCACATCAACAGATGTAGAAAAAGCATTTGACAACATTCAACGTCCATTCATGATAAAAATTCTCAACAATATAGAAGGAACAAATCTCAACACAAAAGGGCCATTTATGACAAAATGCACAGCTAACATCATATTCAATCGGTGACAAGCTGACAGCTTTTCCTCTAAGATCAGGAACAAGACAAGGATGGCCACTCTTGCCACTTCTGTTTAACAAAGGATTGGAAGTCCTAGCCACAGCAATCAGACAAGAGAGAAATAAAAAGCATCCAAATTGGAAGGGAAGAAGTAAATTTTTCACTATTTATAGGTGACATCATACAACATAGAAAAAACTGTAAAGTCTTTGCCAAAAATCTATTAGAACAAATGAATTTGGTAAAGTTGCAGGATACAACATTAATATATAGAAATATTTTGTATTCTATACACTAATAATGAACTATGACAAAGAGTAACTAAGAAAAAAATCCCATTTCCAATTGAATCAAAAAGAATAAAATACCTAGGAATAAACCTACCTGAGGATGGACCTGGAGATTATTATGCTTAGTGAAATAAGTAAGACAGAGAATGACAAATACAGTATATCATCACTTCTACGTGGAAGCTAAAGATTAAAACAAATGAAGGGATGTAACAAAACAGAAAGAGACTTGTAGACACAGAGAACAAACTGGTGGTTACCAGAAGGGAGAATGGTGGAGGAGAGGGGCAGAATAGGTGAAGGGGATTAAGAGGGACAAAATATTAGGCAAAATAAGTAAATTACAAGGATGTAGTATACAGCACAGGGACTATAGCCAATAATTTGTAATAACTTTAAATGGAGTGTAATCTATAAAAAAAAATCTAATCTCTATATAGTATACCTGAAATAATGTACTTCAAGTTCACTTCAATTAAAAAAATCAAATTAAAAAAAAGCACTAAAAGGTATCTGATCCATGGTCAGTCTCTTTTCATGTCTCATGGAAATATTCCCCAAATAGCTATTTTAGGGAAGAAATATGTCTGATGCTATTGTCCTTTATTTTATCTCTAACACTGTAATTTTCATCACAGGTAAGTGAACTGAGATTTTCAAATAACTTAGAGCTTCTGCAATCAAGTCTTTTCATCTGGCTCTCATGTTTCATTTACCTCACCACGATCCTGTCCGGGGCTGTGAAAACATTTAGGTTTTGCCTTACAGTTGTTGACTGAGAGCATTACACCCTGGGGGAAAAATGCTCCGTAATCCAGCTTTGTGAACAAATCTTTATCATGAAGATAAACAATATATTCACAAGTACAGATTTTTGTCCTTTTTCTTGGTATCGTTTTGGTTAGGATCTTTCCCCCATTTGAACAGTAAACATCTCTACCAAGGAGCAAGCTTCCAAAACCATTTCTATTTTATTTCACATTTATCTCAAAGATATCAGCAACTGTTTCCTGACGGTTTCATGTTAATCTTGTCTTCTCCCTTAAAATTATTTACCAATTCATGTAATGCAATATCTCAGACTCTTTACTGGATTCAGGTAGGTGATTCACACACACACACACACACACACACACACACGCATGCACAAACATTGGTAGAGATGTAATTTCAATTCAGATATATTTCAATATCAGTCATTTGATAAAATATAGATTAGCCGCTTTGTGGGAATCAAGGTCAGATGGCAAGAAAGACGATTCAGGTTGATTTCACTTTTATAAATTTGTGAACAATTTATCATCTATATTATCTCAGTCCTCCAAAAGTTTCAGATTTTCTCTGACCCCTCTAAACCAGCAACACTTCATGCACCATTTTGTAATTCTGATAAATGTCAATAGGAGTCCCCATCAAGATCCCCTTCAGTTCCAGGGCTTTACAGAAACACAGAACAACATTCTTCCATGTCAACAGATATTTCTTAAGTGGCTGATATGGCAGGCACTATCCTAGGTGCCCAGGATATGGAAAAAATAAGACAGATACATCTTCTGCCTTCAAGGAGAAGTCAATAAAGAGACTATAATATTTTTTATTCTATCGTGAAAATGGTCATTTCTACCATCAGGTAGTGTCTAGCTATAGAGTAAAGCAGTTGTTAAATATTGCCTGAAGTCAGTCTACAGAAATTCTACCAATATAATGAATGCCAATCAAAAAGGAAACTGTTAAATAAATTTTATGTTGATACTGCAGCATACCACACAGCAGTTAAAATCATTTACATTTCTACATACTAGTATAGAAAGATGTCACAGACTCATTGCTAAATGGCAAAAGCTGCCAGAAATTCATATAGTATGATGTCATTTATGTTATTCAAAATCATATTAAATAAATAAAGACTGATTAAGAATGGTTATTTTGGAGAAAAATCAAACTGGGGGTTAGGATAAGAGTTCTAATTTTATCTGATCATTTACATTTTCAGAATGAAAAACATTAACATACTACTTGTATAATTAAAAATACATTTTAGACATACAATGTTCATGGATTGGAATAATCAACCTAGTAAACATGTCAATTTTCCCCCAAATTGATATGTAGTTTTTATGCAACTCTTATCAAATCCCAGAAGGAATTTTTGTACATCGTCAAGCTTATTTGAAAATTCATATGGAAAGGTATAGACCCTAGAATGGCTAAAACAATCCTGGCAAAGAATAGAGTGAGGAGGAATCACTCTCTGCCGTATTAAGGCTTACTGTATAGTCACAGTAATGAAGACACTGCAATAGGGTCAAGGGATGGACATACACATTAATGGAACAGAATAGAGAACCCAGAAATAGACATATATGAATATGCCAAACTGATGTCTGACAAAGGTGCAAAAGCAGTTTAATGGAGAGAGGATATCCTTTTCAACAAATGGTGCTATAACAATTGGACATCTATAAGAAAAAAATTAACAGACTAAACATCACATTTAATACCAAAACAAAACAAAACCAAACCCAAAAAACACCCTCAAGGTGGATCATGAACTTGTGTTAGATCTAAAACTGTAAGACTCTCCCAGTAACTACTAAATCAGAGGAGCAAGTCATGGGGTCGAGGACAAGATGTCAGGAGGCACATCTCCATCCCTTCTGTGCTGTGGCCAGTCAAAGCCCAAGGCAGCATCTGCCTCCAGCCTAAATGTGTCTGAGGCTGCCCCAGTTCTACAAAGGGCAGAGTCCTGCCAACACACACTGATGATGTCAGTCTTGTCAGGGGAAGGATGAGTACTCTGCTTTCACTCATGGTTGACAAAAAAAAAAAAAAAAAAAAGATTTTCGTAAAAAGCCAAATAAAAACATCTTCCATAGATGCTCAGATTCCTTTCTACCTCCCTTCTTCCTTACTCCAGGCAAGGTGGAAGCATAGCAAATTTAAACTTTCCCTCATTCCTTTTACCTGAAAGATCTGCATAGGACAATCTTTCACACAGTGGCCAAAGGGTCAATTCTCAGTTTTCCTCTTACTTTGACTTTTTAGCAGCATTTGATATTTGTTGACAATTCCCTCATTCTTAAAACACTGTTTTTTGTCTTTAGTGCCCTCAAACTCCTGCTTTTCTTCCTTGCCCATTGGTCACTTTGGCACAACCTCCTTTGCTGGTTCTTCCCCCTCTTCCTGAGCTCAAATTGTTGCTTTCTCCTCTCCGCCACCTCTTCAATCTTAGATGATTTCACATCATCTCACAGCTTTCAATGCCATCTGTGCACTGCTGAATCCCACAGCTCTACCTCCAGCCCTGCCTCTCCCTTGAGCTCCAGACTCATATCTACACTGTTCAACACCTCTGCTTGGATGTCTAATTGGCTTATCAAACTTAACACATGTGGAAAATTGAACTACTAATCAGTCTCCCCTCAGACCCCACCATGCACTCAGCCCTCCTCAGACTTCCTGATCTAACTAAAAGCTAACACCGTCCACACAGATGTTCAAGCTCAAATACAAAGCCTCGTGCATAAATCCTTTGTTTCCCTAATACCTCACATCAAATCCATATAAAAGCCCTTTGGCTTTATCTTCAAAATATATCCTGAATTTGACCCTTCTTTGCATCATCGTGGTCCAAGGCACAATCATCTCCTGCTTGGGTTACTCCCAACAATTATTCTTTTGTTCTTACTCATCCCAGCAGTATCTAATTTTCACATAGTAGCCAGTGTAACTTTGGCAAATGCAAATGAGATCATGTAAAAACCTAATGATGGCTTTCCATGACACTTCAAATAAAATTTAAAGCACTTTCTGTGGCCAAAAGGTGCTACATGATCTGGCTCCTGCCTATATGTACTCCCACTCTTCTTTTAATTCTGTCCCAACCCCACTGTCCTTTTTGTAGTCCCTGAACACACAGTCTTTTTCCCATCCTACGGTCTATGTATTTGCCTCTTTCTTTCCTTGAGATACTTTTCCTCTGCTCCTGTAGGTGGATAACTCCCCTCACTTTAGTTTGCTATTCAAATGTCACATTTTCAGAGAAGCTTTCCCTATATTCCTTATCTATTATCCACTTTTTATTATACTTTATATTTCTTCATGGAACTTATCTGCATATAAAATTATATATTTGTTTATGTATTCCCTTATTAGAATGCAGGCTCTAGAAGAGCACAGACTTTTACTTTGTTCTTTATTTTAAACTTGTACGCTCAGCACCGAGAATAGTGCTATGTGTGTAGTTGTGCTCTGTGAATGTTTGTTGCATGAACAAATGAATGAGATAATCTACCTCAGCTTTCAGACACTGTCTAGGATTCCTTTTATGGAAATGATGAAAGGGAAGTCGATAGACATATGACAGTAATGTTTGGAAAAAGGTACCCAATCTGAAGAAACAAAACTAAAATCTTTCTATATTTCTTAACACAAAAAGAAAAATATATAGATAGCATATTTAATTCACGCAGTTATCAAGATATAAGAGAATATTGGAGAGGGGGAAATCATATGAAAAAGTATGATTCAGAAAAAGCACATTTTAGCTATTAGAGGGCTTTTGTGGGTCCATATGAATTTTAGGATTGATTTTTCTATTTCTGTAAAAAATGCCATTGGAGCTTTGACAAAGATGGCACTGAATCTGTAGATTGCTTTGGGTAGTGAGGACATTTTATCAATATTAATTCTAATCCATAAACATGGTATAACTTTCCAAATTTTTGTGTATTTTTCCATCAGTTTTTTTCAGTGTATAGATCTTTCACTTCATTGATTAAATTACTCCTAAATATTAAAAAATGCTATTGTAAGTGGAATTATTTTCTTAATTTCTTTTTTGGATAGTTCATTGTTAGTGTATAGAAACGTGAAACACAACTGATTTTGGCACAGTGACTACAGATCATGATACTGTATTTTATATTCAAAATTTGCTAATAAATCTTCAATGTTCTCACCACATACACATACACAAAGGTAACCATGTGAGGCGATGGATATATTAAGTAGCTTGAGTGTGGCAGTAATTTCATAATGTATATATATCAAAACATCATGTTGTACACCATAAATGTATACACTTTTATTTGTCAATTATACCTCAAGAAAGCTGGGGAGAAAAAAAGCATGTTTTTAAAACTTGTTATTATTTTCCTGAATATATGATTTTTCATGAATCCTGACATTTTAAGGGGACTACGATCCAGCCCTCCACTCTAGTTAGGTCCAAGCCTATTCTCTTCCTCCCACATGAGTGGAATCTCTAAACCAACTGAATTCTCACATGCTCTCTGGGGATCCCAGCAGCTTGACCACTACCTGTCTCTTTCAACTTGCGCTCTTGCTTGTTTGTGTGTGTGTGTGTGTGTGTGTGTGTGTGTGTGTGTGTGTGTGAGAATTTGGAGTGATTCACTCACTTTCCTGAAGGCTCATCCATTTATTTAAAACCTTAATTTAAAAATATGTTTTCTCTATTCAGCATAGTCTTGGAAGTCCTAGCCACAGCAATCAGGCAAGAAAAAGAGATAAAAGCGATCCAAATTGGAAGAGAAGAGGTAAAACTGTCACTATATGCAGATGACATGATATCATATATAAAAAACCCTAAAAGTTCCACATAAAAAACTACTAGAGCTGATAAAAGAATTCAGCAAACTAGCAGGATACAAGATTAACATACAAAAATCAGTTGCATTTCTTTACACTAACAATGAATTGGCAGGAAAAGAAAGTAAAGAAACAATCCCTTTTAAAATTGTATGCAAAACGATAAAATACTTAGGAATAAATCTGACCAAGGAGGTGAAAGACTTATACATGGAGAACTACAAAACATTGATTAAGGAAATTAAAAATGACTTAAAGAAATGGAAATCCCATGCTCTTGGATTGGAAGAATCATATCATTAAAACAGCCATACTAAGGCAATCTACAGATTTAATGTGCTCCCTTTCAAATTACCTAGGACATTTTTCACAGAACTAGAATGAACGATCCTAAAATTTATATGGAATCACAAAAGATCCAGAATTACCAAAACAATACTGAAGAAAAAGAATGAAGCTGGAGGAATAACCCTCCCAGACTTCAGACAATACTACAGAGCTACAGTATTCAAAAAAATGGCTTAAAGACTTAAATACAAGAGAAGACATGATAAATCTCCTAGAAGAAAACATAGGTAAAACATTTCCTGACATAAATCTTAGGAATGTCCTCCTAGGGCAGTCTACCCAGGGAATAGAAATAAGAGCAAAAATAAACAAATGGGACCTAATTAAACTTATAAGCTTTTGCACAGCAAAGGAAACCATAAGCAAAACAAAATGACAACCTATGGAATGGGAGAAAATTTTTGCAAATGATGCAACTAAAAAAAGCTTAATTTCCAGAAAATATAAATAGCTCATACAACTTAGTAACAAATAGACAAACAAACAACCCAATCCAAAAATGGGCAGAGAACCTAAACAAGCAATTCCCCAATGAACACATACAAAAGGCCAATAGGCACATGAAAAAATGCTCAATATCACTAATTATTAGAGAACTGCAAATCAGAACTACAATGAGGTATCACCTCACACCAGTCAGGATTATCATCATTAAAAAGTCCATGCACAATAAATGCTGGAAGTGGTGTGGAGAAAAGGGAACCCTCCTACACTGCTGGTGGGAATGTAGTTTGGTGAAGCCAGTATGGAAAATAGTACAGAGATTCTTCAAAAAATGAAAAACAGACCTACTATATGATGCAGCAATCCCATTTCTGGGTATATATCTGGAGGGAATTCTAATTCAAAAAGATACAATGTTCATAGCAGCTCTGTATACAATAGCCAAGACATGGAAGCAACCTAAATGTCCATGGACAGATGACTGGATAAACAAGTTGTGATATATTTATACAATGGAATACTACTCAGCCATAAAAAGAAAATAATGCCATTTGCAGCAAAATGGATGGTCGCAGAGACTGTCATTCTAAGTGAAGTAAGCCAGAAAGAGAAAGAAAAATACCAAATGATATCACTCATATGTGAAATCTAAAAAAAAAAAAGAAAGAAAAAGGAAACTATGAGAATCATATGAGAAGACAAAGCATTCTCTCATACCTTCTCTAATTCATTTTGCAACATCCCTGTAAAGCAGGAAGAGTCAGGTATTCAGACAGGAAACCAAAACAGATGCTCAGTGACTTTCCCTGGGACACAGGGTTCGCCACAGACAGAGCCATAACAAGAATGTGAGTCCCCTGACACTGAGGTCAGCATGGGTGCCGTCAGCGTGTGCTTCTCAAAGGAGGATCTGTGAAGGCTCTCAGCTTATCCTCAGTCTGGGGGCTACGAAGTCAAAGTCGGCTGCCATGCCTCAAACATTTCCACTCACTGTTCCTCTTAATTCCATACAATGGACGTCCAGGATGTGATAACGGCTGTAATGTGGTTGCTGGTGTGAGGGCGCCTGTCCTTAAAAAAATAAAATAAAATAAAACAGTCCTTTCCCTGAACCTCCTTCCTGGGCTGCTGCTCCTACTATTCAGTTTCACCCCTTTTCTTCTTTCTTCCTTCCTCCCCTTTCCCCCATCAAGAACAAGACTGAGATACCACTCATATGTGGAATCTTAAAAAAAAAAAAAAAAAAAAAGAGGACACTAATGAACTCATCTACAAAACAGAAACAGACTCGCAGACATAGTAAACAATCTTATGGTCACTGGAGAGAGGGGGCTGGGAAGGCATAAATCTGGGAGATTGAGATTTGCAAATGTTAGCCACTTTATATAAAAATAGATTTTAAAAAAGGTTCTTCTGTGTAGCACAGGGAACTATATTCAATATCTTGTAATAACCTTTAATGAAAAAGAATATGAAAACGAATATACGTATGTATATGCACGACTGGGACACTGTGCTGCACACCAGAAATTGACACATTGTAACTGACTGTACTCCAATTAAAAAATTTTTTAAACTATCTTTCTGACATTTATTTACATAGGTATGTATGGAATGGAGTGAATATGTTAGGGTCTGTGCATATTGCAGAATCACTTATCTAGTGTTATCTCTCTCATCAAAGGAAACATAGCAATATATTTTCAGAATAAAATAACCTTTTTAAAGGATGAAAGAAAAAAAGACATACTTGCACCCTACTTAACATTTATCCATAACAGAATTGTCTTCACTCCCAGGTATTCTGATCCTTTGAGACAGTCATGTTGCAAGAAAGGGGGATTTATTGGACTGTATAGGAGACTCACTCAGATCAAAGACTGAGGAATCAGACTTGGGACACCTGCAGAGAGTCTTGGTAGCAGCAACTGATAAACTGATTAATGCTGTGTGTCAGACACCAAACTGAATTAACTCTACTCATTTTTGGTTGCTTTATCAATTTGCATATTTCAGAGAGGGAGTATTTAATCAGTTTACCTTACGTTAATTTGCTAATCCCTTGATGTGGCAGAGAGTGATAACTGTCCCAAGCATCCATTTTCGCATTCTTTCTTTCCTCAGCAGAACTCCTGAGTTTCAACTGGGCACAGGCTAACCATCCTGAGACCACGTTTTCTCTGCAGCCAAGTGTGACCATGTGAGTTAGCTCGGGTCAACACAATACGAACAGAAATTACCTCACCACTTCCAGGTTCTCTTAAAGATGAAGCCACTTCCCCCAGGACTTGCTTTTTCTATTCCCACAGGCGGAAACATGGACGTGTGGAACATGTTAGCTGTGGCCAGCCTTGACAGACCCAGTGATGACAGCAGCCGGGGGGATGGCCGAACAACAGTGTGGAGGGGCAGGGATCCTGGAATGATGCTCTGTAGCGAAGCAGATCTGCCAACCTGAAACGGCTACCATGTACGAGAGAGAAAAATAAACTCCCACCTTTTTTTTATTTCAAAGTTTACACCTGTGTACAGTTTACCCTAACGTGACTACACCAATCTAGGGAGGATTAGACACGAGGGTCACTCCTGTCTTTAACAGGAGATAACTATCTCAGAAAAAGAACTGAGATGCTAGAATCACCCCCCGCCCCGCCCCGCCAAGTGGAATCAATTCTGGGCAGCCAAAGCAACAAATGTCTAACACAGCTTTTATGAGGTAACAAATATATTGTACAGCTTTCATAGAATCAGGCAATTTAAACCTATTACTGTGTTTGCTTTAAGACTATTTTGAGAACTTTTTCCACTACATCACTCCTTATATTAAAGTGTCCCTTAAAATACTTTATTTAGAGCCAAATGCTCAGAAAAGCTTTTGTTCCCCAGGGGAATGATCTGATTGTGATTCTGACAGAAAAACAATGTGCATCAAAATGCTTTCCCCTTGATTTGGTGCCGGGAAGCTGAGAGTCAAGTTTATAGTTCCAATAATGCTTATATTGCTCCTTATAGTCTGCAAAATATTGTCTTTGTTGGGTTTTGCCCTCACTTTCATAATCTACTTTTTACTTCTTGGATTTTGATTTTTATATTTTAGTCCTTTATTTCATATGCTTTTACTGTCACTAGACTCAACTACTATATAAACTGGTAGACCATAAATAAATGAGAAGGTAATTCCATAAGCAGAATGTTCACGGTTCTAAAAGACACACGTTCAACTTTTCCTAATTTTTCGGGGAACTCATCTGTCTTCCATCTATCCTCGCCAAGTTCCTTTTCTCTTTGCAAGGTTTCTGTATATTTTCTCCACTCTCCTTTCCCTTGGGCTCCCAACCAAGTCCTTGTATCTTGAATTATGGCCATTTAGACTTATGTTAAGAATGCAGTGGGAGCTAGGTTTTATGGGTCCTAAGGCTTATACAATATTGGGGACCCTTCTTCATTAAATACACAACTAAGAATTAAAGTGAATATTTACTGGGAGGGGAGGGGAGGGTATAACTCAGTGGTAGAGTGCCTGCTTAGTATGCACCAGGTCCTGGGTTCAATTCCCAGTACCTCCACCAAGAAATAAATAAATTAAATAAATAAGCCTAATTACTTTCTCCACTGCCAAAGAAAAATTTAAAAAAATAAAGTGAACGTTTACTGAGAATGAGAAATTGTAAGAAGGTAACATTAAAAGAAAAGAAACTGACAAATACTAAAAACACAATAAAATCTGGAAAAAAGCTAATATTATTCAACTGCTGACATGCCTCTATAACACTTATTTCCCACATGTTTTGGTACCATACTCTCCAATCATGTCTTCACATACCAACACATTTGTAGCAATATTTTCTGTAGGTAGAATCTGAAGATACTTGAATCTTCTTTATAATTGGTAATTGGAAAAGTTAATTGTGTCATTATAACCCATATTAGGAATATAATTTAAACTTGTAGGATGCTTGTTAAAATTTTTCTAGTGTAGTAACTAATCTTAAATATTTTCAGACTCTTTGACAATTTGCTCTTTCTACACTATTGGTAGTGGCATATTGTATTTTTTTCCCATTAATGTCAGTATTTGGTGTCTAATCAATGTGAAATTCTAATTCATTAATTCACATTTATTCATTAACTATACTAACAAATAATATTAACAAATAAGAAGAGTCCACAAATTAATTTGAAATTTCTATCTTCCTCTTAATAGAAGATTGCTTTTGATACAGTAACAAAAATTTTGTTATAAATTGCTTCCTGACATAAGAATAATTTCTATTGATTTCATGATTCATTTTTTATTACTTTTGTTTTATATTCTACTAATTTTATGATTTTTTCTCTTGGTATTTTAAATAACTAAATTTAAAGATAAATAAAAAGGACTTTTTATATATACAGTAATATGCAATTTCTCACTATTGTATTACAACATTCCAAAATATCTTCTCAAATTTTAGTTAGCAGTGCTTTTTGACCTTATTGAATACATCATCCCTATAAAAAAAGGAAAAAAATGATTCTTTTATAATATTATGGGCTGCACTATTTAGTATAATCTTGACAGAAGAGAATGTTTTTGACTGATAATTAATGAAAAATAAATCTTCAGCTTACAGTGTTAAGTATCTCAAGATTGCAACATTTCCCTCAGACTAGAATCTTGCTGCTTACATTTGAGACCTTAATTTTCTATCCCTGCCCATACTTCCAGGGCTGAGTGCAGGAGTTCATGTTCTTATCAAGCTGCCACTTGTGGCCCTTCACCCTGACCCACACAGCAGTGTAAGTCAGCACAGCAGGGACGAGGAGTACTTGTAGAAGCTATTCATTAACCGAGAGAGCTGGTAATAAGTTGATAATGGAAGCAAAGTGCACAAGTATCTTCTACAAAATCTAAGCTGAAGGTATCTCCAACATGACTTCCCTAAGCCAGATCCCAGAAATGTTGGTGGCCTCTCCAATGTCACCTGATGAAGGCAACAACAAAAGTCAGAGTGGAAAGAGACAGCAGGCTTAACGTGATCAAAATACGTTTGAAAATATACAAGACATATGGCCACATGAACACACTACTAGCATCCTTTCACAGATGCCTTGAAGCTTAAGCCTTTTTGCTTTGTTGTAAATCATTAAGTTGAGTGTAGTTTAAAATGTGTACAAACAGGGAAGTAAACAAGAAGCCCTTTTTTGAAAAGCCATTCTTAGAAAATTACTCTAAAGAATACTTTTAGCAGTAATTACTTCACTAAGTATAAGAATATATTCTTGAATGGAAAAAACGAAGGTGAAATTATCTTTTAAAAGAATTTACATTTGATTTTGTAAGTAAATAATACAAAACTTCACCTTGAGTCACATCTTCTGGAAAGAACTACTACCAACATTATAGTGTATCTCCTTGAAGTATTTTTCTTTAAGTATAAATTGTTGATATCTACAAACAATATCAGACTTGCTTTTCTCACTTAATATTGCATCATTATTTTTCCTATAATAGTTAAAATTTATTTTAGGCAGAAATGATTTACTATTAAAATATTTTGAAATATATTTACATGTTTAAAAATAAAATTAAAACTCATAAGAATTGAAAAAAATAGAATGAATGAATCTGGGTATCAAATATGTGTTATAACCATATCCTAAAGAGTAATATTGGTTTTCAACTTTCCTTAACTTGATTTAGCAGCCTAATTGTAATAGCAACATTAATTTATTATTGTAAAGCTATCATATATTATAGAACAATGCAAACAAAAAATATGCTAACATTTTAGAAACCAAGGTTTTCACTGTAAGAGGAAAGAGATACAAGAATAAAATTAAGTTAATTAAAATTAATTTTTAGGAAGTTAATTAAAAAATCTTAGACTGGTAAAAGTTTAACTATAAATATCCATATGGACTAATTTTTTTTTCTTTTTGAACATATGTATTTCCCAACTCTGTCCACTAAAGGCCTAAAAATACAAAAACCAAAAACATGAACACACCTAGCACCCAGACTCTGGATTTCACATCGTACCAAAAGGAACCAGATCTTCTTGAGGAAACAGCTAATTCTAAGTCTGGGATAGAAAACATACAACATGAGTCTAAGACATCTTGTGCCAGGACTAAGCAAGGACTAAGCAAGGACTAATGGGGTTTGGTCAATTGGTCATAGGAACAAATATGAAAGGGCTTCCACTGACCAAAGATGGGACAATTTGAACAAAAAATAACAATGTAAAGTGATTGTCTGAAACCTATCAAATATACCAAGCCATCTGTGTTTATAACTATGCAGAAAGAGAGATATCAAAAGTAAAATTCACTGGAGACCATGGCAGTAACCAGAGTACCAACTTCTTACTTGGAGAACTGGTAACTAAAAGGAAAGAACTGAGTGTTTATCCTTCTTTGAGTATGAACTATATTTCAAGGAAACTAAGTAGTCCTAGCTGATGAGAGAAAGCTCTTCTTTATTGCAGAATTCCAACTAATACACTTTTAAAGCATAAAAGAATTAGAGAATTACCATTTTCAATCCCCTAAAGGAGTAATTAATCTGGCAACCATCATTCATAGGTACAGGCAGTAGATCAAAGATTGACGGGGGATCGGCCAAGATGGCGGAGTAGAAGGATGCTCTAGCTCACCCTCTCCCACAAATACACCAAAACTCAATCCAGACCCACCCAGCCAACCAGAGCACTTGCTGAACTCCGACAGAACATCGCCCTCTTCGAAAGACAAAGATGCCGCGAATCTGGCAGGACAAAAGGAAAAAAGAAAGAAGAAAAAGCAAAACAGTGTGGGACCGGTCCTGTGGGGAGGGAGTGGCAAAAGAGAAACAGCTCTTGTTTGCTGGGTCTCCCCCCTCCAATGGAGAGGTCAGCAGGATAGAGGGGGAACCTCCGAGGCTTGGATCTGTACGGAACAACCCTTGACTGACAGAACTAAGTTAAATGGGCACAGAGGGTCTCTACAACCCCCCAGCCCTAGAGGCAAAGTGGCAGGTGGGGGACAGGACAGGATGCCCGAGCCGGGCAGAGGACTGGGGCAGGCTGCACAGAGGCAACCCTGGGGCCAGAAGGGAGTGGCAAGATATATTCAAAGTCCTGAATGAAAAAATGATGCAGCCTAGGATACTTTATCCAGCAAGGTTATCCTTTAGAATAGAAGGAGAGTTAAAGAACTTCACAGACAAGCAAAAACTAGATGAGTTTAGCAACACTAAACCCATGCTAAAAGAAATATTGAAAGGTCTACTCTAAATGCAAAAGAAGCAGGATGCTACAGAAATGAGACAATCATAATTGGGAAGGTGATAACTATCATGCATTACAAATAGAATAAACATGAAATTGTAAAGGAAGACATTTAAATCATTAAGAGTGGGAGAGCGAAACAAGAAAATAGAGTGGTTTTTTTTTTCCTTTTTAAAATTTTTTGTTCTTGGTAGGATGAGTTTGAGCTTAAATTACTATCTGTTTAGTACAAACAGTTATTGTAATGGGTTAACAGACTTACAAAAAAGGGTAACTACAAGCCAAAAATTTATGAGTCACAAAAACTAAATAAAATACAAGATAATACAAAAGAAAATTATCAAACCACAAAATGAAGAAGAAAGGAACAAAGAGGAAATACCAAATCAACTGCAAAAATAAGTTTAAAATGGCAATAAACACACATCTATCGTTAATTACTGTAAATGTCAATGGATTAAATGCTCCAATCAAAAGACACAGAATGGCAGACTGGAAAATACAGCAAGAACCTTCAATATGCTGCATACAAGAGACCCACTTCAGAGAGAAGGACACATATAGACTGAGATGGAAAAGGATATTACATGAAAATGGAAAAGCCAAGAAAGCAGGTGTAGTAATACTGATTTCAGACAAAACAGACTTTAAAACAAAGGCCATAAAGAAAGATAAAGAAGGACATTTTATAATGATTAAAGGAGTAATACAAGATGAGGATATTACACTAGTTAATATGTATGCACCCAATATAGGAGCATCTAAGTACATAAAGCAATTACTAACAGAGATAAAGGGGGAAACTGATGGGAATACAATGATTGTTGGAGATTTTAACACCATATTAACATCACGAGACAGATCTTCCAGACAGAAAATAAGGCAACAGAGAAATTAAATTATACAACAGAAAAATTAGACATGGTGGATATGTTCAGAGCATTACACCCCCCAAAAATAGAATATACATTCAAGTGCACATGGGACACTTTCTAGGATTGATCATGTACTTGGGCACAAAAGAAGCCTCAACAATTTTAAGAAGATAGAAATTATTTCAAGCATCTTTACTGAGCACAATGCCATGAAACTAGAAATCAACTACAGAAAAACAAAGGAGAAAAAAATGACAGCATGGAAATTAAACATGCTATTAAAAAACTAATGTGTCAATGATGAAACCAAAGTGGAAATTTAAAAATACCTTGAGACAGATGAAAATGAAAACACAACCACACAAAATTTATGGGACACAGCAAAGGCAGTGCTAAGAGGGAAGCTTACAGCGATGCAGGCCTTCCTCAAAAAAGAACAATCTCAAATAAACAATCTAACCCACCAGCTAAAAGAATTAGAAAAAGAGCAAAAAACCCACAAAAGTCAGCAGAAGGAAGGAAATAATAAAGATCAGGGAGGAAATAAATAAAATAAGAGATTAAAAAAAAAATAGAAAAAAAAATCAATCAAACCAAAAGCTGTTTTTTTGAAATAGTAAATAAAATTGACAAACTCCTGGCCAAGCTCACAAAGAAGAAAAAAGAGAGAACACAAATAAGCAAAATAAGAAAGGAAAATGGACAAATTACAACAAATTATATAGAAATACAGAGTATCATATGAGAATATTGTGAAAAACTATATGGAAGCAAAATGGCTAACCTAGAGGTGACAGACAAGTTTCTGGAAACATACAGTCCACCACCACCAAATCAAGAAGAAACTGACCACTTGAACAAACCAATCACTAGAAATGAAATTGAATTAGTAATAAAAAAAACCTCCCTACAAATAAAAGTCCAGGACCAGACGGCTTCACTGGGGAATTCCACCAAACATACAAAGAAGAACTCATACCAGTCCTTCTCAGGACTCTTTCAGAAGATTGAAAAGGAGGGAATACTCCCAAACTCATTCTATGAAGCCACCATCACCCTGATACCAAAACCAGGCAAAGACACCACCAAAAAAGAGAATTACAGGCCAATATCACTGATCAACATAGATGCCAAAATCCTTACCAAAATACTAGCAAAAAGAATCCAACAACACATGAAAAAGATTATACATCATGATCAAGTGGGTTTCATCCCAGGGACACAAGGGTGGTTCAACATACACAAATAAATCAATGGAATACAGCACATCAACAAGAGAAAGGGCAAAACCCACATGATCATCTCAATAGATGCAGAAAAAGCATTTGATAAAATTCAACACCCATTTATGATAAAAACTCTCACCAAAGTGGGTATAGAGGGAAAATATCTCAACATAATAAAAGCTATATATGACAAACCTACAGCCAGCATAGTACTCAACAGTGACAAACTCAAAAGCTTCTCACTAAAATTTGGGACAAGACAAGGCTGCCCACTATCACCACTCCTATTCAACATAGTCTTCGAAGTCCTAGCCACACCAAACAGGCAAGAGAGAGAAATACAAGGGATCCACATTGGAAAAGAAGAGGTAAAAGTGTCACTATATGCAGATGACATGATACTATATATAGAAAACCCTAAAAGGTTCACACAAAAACTACTAGAAATAATCGAAGCATTCAGCAAGGTAGCAGGTTACAAGATTAACGTTCAAAAATCAGTTGCATTTCTTTACACTAACGATGAATCAGCAGGAAAAGAAAGTAAAGAAACAATCCCCTTTAAAATAGCACCCAAAGTAATAAAATATCTAGGAATAAATCTAACCAAGGAGATTAAAGAGTTATATACAGATAACTATAAAACATTGATTAAGGAAATTAAAGAAGACTTAAAAAAATGGAAAGATATCCCATGCTCCTGGATTGGAATAATCAATATTGTTAAAATGGTCACACTGCCCAAGGCAATCTACAAATTTAATGCAATCCCTATCAGATTACCCAGGACATATTTCACAGAACTGGAACAAATCATAATAAAATTTATATGGAACCACAAAAGATTCAGAATTGCCAAAACATTACTGAAGAGAAAGAAAGAGGCTGGAGGAATAACCCTCCCAGACTTCAGACAATACTACAGAGCTACAGTCATCAAGACGGCATGGTATTGGTACAAAATCAGGCATACAGACCAATGGAACAGAATAGAGAGCCCAAAAATGAACCCACAAACTTTTGGTCAACTAATCTTCCACAAAGGAGGCAAGAATATACAATGGAATAAAGATAGTCTCTTCAGCAAATGGTGTTGGGAAAACTGGACAGCAGCATGTAAAGCAATGAAGCTAGAACACTCCCTTACACCATACACACACACAAAAAACTCAAAATGGATCAAAGATTTACACATAAGACAAGATACAATAAACCTCCTAGAAGAAAATATAGGCAAAACATTATCTCGCATATATTTCAAAAATGTTCTCCTAGGGCAGTCTACCTAAGCAATAGAAATAAAAGCAAGAATAAATAAATGGGACCTAATTAAACTTACAAGCTTCTGCACAGCAAAGGAAACCATAAGCAAAACAAAACGACAACCTACAGAATGGGAAAAAATTTTTGCAAAAGATGAAACTGACAAAGACTTGATCTCCAGAATATATAAGCAGTTCATATGACTTAATAAGAAAAAAACAAACAACCCAACCCAAAAATGGGCAAAACAAGCAATTCTCCAAGGAAGACATACAAATGATCAATAGCACATGAAAAAATGTTCAATATCACTAATTATCAGAGAAATGCAAATTAAAACTACTATGAGGTATCACCTCACACCGGTCAGAATGGCCATCATTTAGAAGTCCACAAATGACAAATGCTGGAGAGGCTGTGGAGAAAAGGGAACCCTCCTACACTGCTGGTGGGAATGCAGTTTGGTGCAGCCACTGTGGAAAACAGTATGGAGAGTCCTCAAAAGACTAGGAATAGATTTACCATATGACCCCGTAATCCCACTCCTGGCCATATATCCAGAAGGAACCCTACTTCAAAAAGACACCTGCACCCCAATGTTCATAGCAGCACTATTTACAATAGCCAAGACATGGAAACAACCTACATGTCCATCAACAGAACACTGGATAAAGAAGCTGGGGTATATTTATACAATGGAATACTACTCAGCCATAAAAATGACAACATTTAACACCATTTGCAGCAACATGGATGTTCCTGGAGAATGTCATTCTAAGTGAAGTAAGCCAGAAAGAGAAAGAAAAATACCATTGAGATTGCTCATATGCAGAATCTAAAAAAAGAACATAAATACCAAACAGAAACAGACTCATAGACATAGAATACAAACTTGTGGTTGCCAAGGGAGCAGGGGATGGGAAGAGACAGACTGGGAGTTCGAAATTTGTAGATAATGACAGGCATATGTGGAATAGATAAACAAGTTTATACTGTATAGCACAGGGAAATATATACAAGATCTTGTGGTAGCTTACAGTGAAAAAGAATGCGACAATGAATATATCTATGTTCATGTATAACTGAAAAATTGTGCTCTACTCTGCAAATTGACATAACATGCAAACTGACTATAACTCAATTAAAAAAAAAAGATTGATGTGGAGTATTACAACAGAGGGGCCAGACTGGCACCACCTAAAATCACTGATCAACCTTAACATCACTAAAAGTAGAACCAACAGATTTTTCAAGCCCTGGATGTGATGCAAATTGAAGCACGAGATTTTTTCCATTTTTGCAAAAATGCTAAATCTATATCTAATCAAGATTCTAGAGAATAATTTCCATTTAGACTAAAAGGTAGGCACAACCAGATCAAGACTAAAACATAAAAGTTTTGATGAAAATTTTTTTTACTGTTAGGAATTCACACATCACACGGTAATACACAAAAGCTAACTTCACATTATTTTATCAGGTTGTTCATGTATTATTTTCTCATCTTTAAAATTGAGACAGTAGAGTATTTTTATATCCACTCCTCGGGAGAAAGGCAGGGATAGATTAGAGAACATGATCAAGTATGCCAGAAACAGTTAGACAACCCAATAAATGCATGCCTGAGATCACTATGTTCTGCAAGGAGAGTTCTAGAGGCTTTCATGTCTGATGGCTGATGTCCATATGGCACCAACTAAAGAACCAACAGAACTATTAAAGGTAAAGCAAGCTTGCAGAACCTCCCTTTTAAGTCTCACAACAGACTTGGGATGTCAGTTTTGTTATAAAACTGAGTATCTTTCTTCTCATAGGCTAAATCACTCATTTGAAGAAAGGATTAAATTGCATCAGAAGGAAAAAGTCATTGCAGAAGTCCAAAATTACAAAATACTTGTTTTCCATTTTGTTGCTTTTACATCTGTTTCTCTGTTTGAAAACAGAGGTGGTCTGTTTTGTAAAGCATTCTGAGGACTCGCAGAGGCACGTGGGAATCTGATCAACTTCAGCTTGCTAGTCAAGTTTCCAAAATGTTCAATTTCTTAGTCCTATGATAAATCATCTCATCCAATACTAGCATTTTCTCTACTTCCTTTTTTTTTTTTTGGAATTAGGGATGTTGGATGCATAAAATTTTGTTTATTTAATATCCAATTTTTTACGTTTTCAACTTTAAGAAAGTAGCTTCTATACCTCATTCTTTTTGAAAAGACAAAAAAATAGTTTTGTTCCAAGTTGACGGAATGTTAAACTATCAATTCTAGCGTTCTCCTTTCTTTTAGGTTATGGAAAACATCACTTCAAACAAATTGCACAGGTCGTCCATTTAAATGACAGATAGATGTCTCATTTCCAGAGACGAAACAATCTTCCTGCAAAGCTAAAGTATATATTATGGAAAAATACAATGCAAACCTTCGTGGCATCAAGTACACAGAAGTGCAGCTCATACCTTGGAACTACTCCATGCTGTAGATCAGAATGATTATGCTGTCATGTACAATCTATATGGATTCCTTTTGATCCAGCAATTGCAAAATAAATTGTTGTCAGACCCTGGAAATCTTTTGATATGCCCTCTTTATATGAAAAATAATCAGAGATCACATATTTCTGAAATAGCAACACTGGACAAGGTAAACTACGTGAAGAAAAGCAAATGGAAAAATACACTGCGAAACAATTTTGAGAGAGCAAAGAAATTGCCAACTACATCTTGTTAGAAATGTGTGTGAAGTTTCTCCCTTATAGAAGCTTCATGAGCATTTCCAAAGTTCAAGAAGTATAGAAAATGGTTTTTGAAACCTTTAGACATAGTGGAATCTGCAAGCAAGACAGTGACAACTGTGAGTAAAACAAAGACAATAGAAAATTTTGAACACTTTCTTTTGTCAACCTGGCAATGAAACAATAAAGAAACGTGTCAAACTTGATTCCCTATTTCAGGAGGCATCTGTGCAACAATTAGAATAAATGTAAGAATGACTGACAGCTTTGTATAGCCACTCTGAAACTTTATCTGCCTCATCAAATATACATTTTCAATAAAAACAAAGATACTGATGCTAAGTGTCCTTTCCCTGCAATACACATGTGCACCTGCACACATGCTGTTAAAGATGCGATGTCTATCCCACTCTGTGCTGCTCTTTGCACAAGCTAGAGTCAGCTTTACTTACTGCTGCTGGCTGCATTCCACAGTAAACCTCTAAGGACTGGCGCATGAAAAGGAAAACCTACCTGTTACCAGGATACCAAGGTCCTTTATCTTCTGACATTCAATAGTAAATTGGAAGCAAGTCAAAGAGGCACTCACTGTGCAAGAAAGCAGCTTGACAAGCAAGCTGCTTCCATATACATTTCATTACACACTGGCTTACAGAACGTTGCCCATATTAAACGCATTGCTAGAATCTTCCATAAAGTTAAAGAGTCACTAAAATGTAGATTAGAAACAGTGGAGAGATTTAATTTGAAAAAGCTGCATAAAGTTTGTGTCATAGTGCCAAAGCAGAATACACCATGCCTGCTTTCACTCTCTGGGGTAAGGCTTTAAGCTGAGCTAAGTGAGAAAAATGTCTGAATACACTCCAGAGCCTGGAAATAATTTTGTCCTTTACATGTGCTCTGTTATTATACCTATCAGGTAGGGAGTATACGAATGTTATATAAATGTAGTTATTAAATTACATTCCAAACTTGTCTTCCCCATCCTAAATAATACAATTTCCTTAAACATATACTCCTGTCCCTCAGCTTTTTAATTATTGTTATGATGTATCAAGATTTCTCCAGTCTCTTTGCCACTTCGAGTTGCCACAATGGAAAACTTTGCTCAAAAGGCTTTGTAACTTAGCTATTAGTATTTCAGTCTGTGAAAGTTTTACAGAGCTGTCATGGTGATTTTCATATGACATATTGACATACATAGAATATTAATGTTTTCCACTTCTTGTTGCATTTATGTGAGGTATGTAGGGAATTTCTATATGATTAATTAGAGCATCAGTATAATTTGAGAGTCATAACACAGTCTTAAGCAATTATTTTATCATTGTAGTAAGGTGTTATATAATAAGGTAAGAGCAATCAAATTTTACATTTTCTGCAATATTTCAAATGTAGTCATCATGAGCGCTGAAAACGCATCCACTTCGCTTTCTCTTCTTTTCAGAGAAATAAGAAAACACGTTGCGGGTGATTTCAGCCATAAGAGTACAGCCAGTTATCTTCGCCCTGAGTTGTCTTTCTGTCCCTAGCCGTCTACTCTGAGCATCATAGCACCAAGAGACTACCATTTAAAAGGACTCTGGAGACCAGGTCATTCATGTCAGCACAGTGCTTTGTGAAATTAACACATTGTACTTGTCAAAGGGCTATTGTAATAGAAATCTTCTTCTGCAGTTGACTCCAGAGACCACAAATCATTTTCCCTGCCTGAAGACATGTCTTCAAGAAAAAAGCCAAGAGATGGCTCTAGGTTGTTAGGGAGGTGACACTGCTGGCAAAAATATGCTTAAATACATGAAACAGAACCCTAGTCAAGCTCACTTTCTCTCTGAAAGTGACAGCTACAGTCATCAAAAAGATATTATGATAAAGAAAGAAAAAATCCCTGACTTTTCCACACTCTTTATCTTAGTACTTTTGCAAGAATGAGCTGAAGGACTTTGGATCTGAGAGTCAAGAGGCTTTTAGTGGTTAGTGTCTCTTCCAGAGGCTATGATGTGGTGTCATGGAAACAGCCCTTCCCGAGGAATCAGGAAATCTGCATTTGATTCCAGCTCTGACATTAGTTGGCCTTGTAACCTTGTAAATGCCACTTTATCATTACAGGCTTCAAGTTCCTCATTTGCAAAATGAAGGGACTGGAGTAACATTCCCACACTACCATAAGAAATCAATTTTATTCTATAATTTGTTGGTTTCTACTCCTTATTGTTAGAACATATTTAGGTTAGTTCAAGAGAATAATTGATAACAAAGCTACACACCTCACATCGTGGGAGGCAGAATGGGGGGGGGGTGTTGCTTGAGCATTTGAGGGTTTCCCCAGAGCATAGGCCTTGGTACAGGCTTTATAAAGCCCTCCCAACGTGACTCAAGGACATAACGCCTCCGATTGCTGTAACCAAACTTGTGTTCCTGCTTCATCTCCACAAATCTGGTTTGCAGAAACCACACAGAGCAGGTTGGCTGAGGAACTCACAAGTGCGAGTGGTGTGCTACACGCGGGGCACATGTTTTGCTCAATACCGCAAGGGTCTCTGGCCCGGTGAGCAGAGCTTAGTGATACCTGTTATAGTAAGAGTACAGTAGCACCTGCTACAAGGATGGAAAACACACTATACAAAGTCAATTCATTTCAGCTGCTTTTAAGGGCAGAGATAATACTTGGGGGCAGTTCATTAGTAACTGCTTGTGAACTGGTCACTATTACACCTGTAATTAGAAAAAATAGACAATTATATTTAACATAAGATATGGACATTATCAAGTAAGAGCAGTTACTGCAATCTGCATTCTTATGAATTTCTGTCACTGACTGATGTTCAGATTAGTTGGACAAAACTGAACTCACCCGTGCCCTACCCTCACCCAATCTACACACCACGTTGCTTGTAATTGCCACTACAAGACCTCACAACCAGAGTGTAGTAATAATTAATGTGCTCACTTATAATATAGATTGAGAGAAGTTAATTATTACTAACTAAATAATAATGTTAGAACCACTCAAAAGTTGCTTATGAACAGCGGAAAACTGGAAATGGGTTATGCAAAAAGGCACCAACAGATAATCCTGTAGAACTTCAAACTGTCTTGTGATGACTGCTGTGCAGGGCTTCGCTCCCTTCACTCCTGACTCTGCCTGACCTTCATCCCAGGTTAACAAACCAGTGGAGTTTGCCAGCTTCTTTCACTCTATTCACCTAGGCAGTGTAATCTTTTTTTTTTTCAGTATAATTTAATATTTTATTTTTCTGATTATTAATTTATTCTTATAAAACTTTTAAATAATACAGAAGTGAATAAAGTATCAGGCATAAGATTCTTATAGTTGGGAGGAGGGTTAGGGATGGATTAAAACTCAAGAATGTTTGTTGCATGTATATAACCTGTAAGATACCATGCCCAACAAAAAAGTGAAGCATCTTTGGCTAGAAAATATGAAACTGAGTAAGAGTGTAACAGTGTGTCCTTTTTCCACATATGGTCATTCAAATGGCAAACAAGCATTTCTGAAATATTAAGACAACCATGAGAAGTCTGCGCCATGGCACACCAAATATCTGGAGAACAATCCTAGTTTTGTATTTTATTTCCTAACAGAACACACACTTAAACATGTCCTTTCATGGTCAACAAAGTAGAGTGTAGCCCGGCAAAGCAGTCTGCCTAGTGCTCTGAAACCAGACTTAATAACAAGTAAAATTAACAGAACATGAATCAAGAACACATGTGAACAAAATATACACCCAGAGACTGACTTTTTAAACACATTTACATTAGAGAACTATGAAAAATTTATGACTACAATGTCCTGTTTTTGTTTTTCACAAAAACACTCTTGTAAGTAGGCAATGAGAAGGTCCTTTCCTAATAAAGAAAATATATCTACTTTAAACCAAAAGTAATTATAATTAACCATGGAGCACTAGGGGAATTATTACAATCTGTTAAAGAGTAAAACAAAAATTAGGCTGCTGAACTTGAAGGAAGGATATAAATGTTAAATTAATGTTAATTTTAGTTTCTTTTATCTTCATTCAATAGAAATCAACACTAAAAAATTATCTATTAGGCTCTAACGACATGTCAGGAAGTTACTGAGGGTTTTGGTGATAAGTAAACATAGCTGCCATACGTGGGGAGTTCTCAGTGGAGAGAAGAGACAGACAAGCATGCAAGCGATTTTAGATGGTTATGACACCTGCTGTGATAGAGGTTAAGGATTAATTGCTGGGGAAGTATTTAAGGAGGGTGGCCTCTCCACTAAGTCCTAACAAACAAGTAGGACTCAGGATTGTGAATCACAGGGAGTGAAGATTACAGATAAAAGGAAAGGGCCATGAGAAGTATTGGCATGCAAGACAGCACGGTGTATTCAAAGAACAGCAGAGAGTCAAGCACAGTCTTCAAGAGCATTGTCGAAACAGTCCCCAGTATGTCAAATCTCACTAATTTTGGATTTTGACATGTTTTGAAAGTAACCAAAATATTATAGGGCTGCTTTCCTCACAGCTATGTGTTGGTATGAGTTATACCACAGGAGAACCCTTTCTCTTCATTAGTCTGACTTGATTGCTAATCACAGTGGAGCCTCCTTATGCACCAATTCTTGCATTGTCCATTGCTTTTTAAAATCCAGTTATTCAAACATCAAGGCCAAATCTCTGTTTATATTTAATATCTGCCCCAGAACTCAGGCATATTTCCAGCTTTCTCACAACCATGGGGCTAAGCCACGTAGGACGGTCTTGGGAAACCTTACACAATTCATTATTTATAGTAGACGTGGTTGATTAGGTCATGTCTGGAAGCCAGATAGGGTTCATATCAAATCTGGAAGTCATCTTCATAAAGTTGTTAATTTCCCCCCTCTCACCTCCATTTTTACACCTTTCAAACCTTTATCACCCCTCTATGTGCTTTAATGAGATGAAACATTGTGTCCACAAATGAGTTACCACATTTCATTTCAGCAAGATAGCTTTACATCTGAAATAAGCTTCATCTTTTGTTTGTAGATAGAAGTCCATGGAGTGAGAACAGAGTTTCTATGGTGGTGTTTAACTGGGAAGCTTGCAATCTTTTGACTGTCGACTTTAGAAACTAACCCATCACTCAGCACCTATGTGTGGAACATGTTGAGCAGTCAATAAATATGTATTAAATAAATAAACGAATGTTGATGGAGCTGCATTCACATTACAGATTAGACAGTGCCTAAGGGCCATTTCAGCTCTGAATTTTAAAAATTCTGCAGGGGAAAAAAAAAATAAAGAATTCACATCTCCTTGGAAATTTTCAGAAGAGGAGGAAGAAGACAAGAGAAGAAGTTGGAGGAGAGAATCTGTAGCTGGGAGACACAGCACAGTGTGGAGTTTCTTTGTGATGTGCTGGAGCGCTCCCTGGCATGCAGATTCGGACAACACGGTTGAAATCATTACCGTCTGCTCCCTTAGGCAGGAATTCGATCCCTAACAGGTAGGTAATGGTGAGGTCTGTTTAATCCATTTAGAGTGCACCTCCCAGCTAATGCAAGTGTCCCGATTAGCTAGAGAGGTTTTGAGGACTCCAAAGCTGATTTGTTTAGTTGGGCAATGTTATTTGCCTAATGTTGAAAAAGCCTGGAAAATTCATTAAAAAGGAAAGATTTCCTTTAATGAAATACTGTAGCTTGACAGTGAAACAGAAATTGATACACATCTGGGGAACTTTCACTTCCTAGGTAGGTTCTTCATAGCGCACGCACAGAGTATTATTTTTCCAAGACACGGTGTGAAGCTTAGCTCATGCCTATGTTTAAACACAGCTGCTGTTCCTACCGAGGCTTTATTCAGACTGTAGGTGAGTGACATGATAGGGTTGATGGAATAATTACAGTTCTACACAAATATAACCAGAGGGAATACCTAGCAGTGGTACACTGATGGGATAAAAGTACCCACGACCTCAATGTTGGGGAAGGGGCTTCTTCTGTCCAAAACAGTTCTGGAAGTGACTTGCCCTGCTGAAAACTTCGGATTATAAGACCATGCTCCAAATTTTGCAGCAGAACAGAGGCACAAGAAGCAAGAAAACCCAACTATAAAGTAACCCTTGGAAGAGAGAGAGAGGAGAGACAAAAACTGCTCGTCCATTCCTTCGCTCTTCCATTCATTCATGTATCAAACATTTGAGTGCCTGCTCCCTGTCGAGTGCTAGCCTAGGCTCGTGCAACGGGGTAGTGCAGGAAATAAACTACCTCTGCCCACTCGCATTTTATGTTCTTGTAGAAGATAGTAAAAATAAATAAGTAAGTAAATAAATAAAAATAAACCAAACTTGACAGATAAATAAGAATAAATAAATAAATCAGAACTTTAAAAATGCCTTAGAGAAAAATTGATCTGAAAATGAAATTTAGGATTGGGGAGTTGGGGGAAAGGAGCAGATATTATGATTTTAAACAGGCAGGTCTGGAAAGGCTTCCCTGAGAAGATTAATTTAAGCAAACTTGGAAGCAGGTGAGAGGGAGGGTTAAGACTATCTGGGGAAGAAATGCTGGCAGAGGAAGCAGCTCTTTTATGTAATAAGATTTGGCTTCCATATTTTATTTAGCAAATTGAAGAAAAGCCACTGTCCCTTAGAAATATACACGATGATATACATGATTCTCAAGCGTAAACTTTGAGCAGTTTCAGAAATTTGGAACAGTTGGTGTGAAACATCCTACAATGAGGAAACGACTGGTTGTCAAAGACTAGCATGAACTCAGAAGACCACAGAGCCCTGGGTGAAGCAGGCAGGTTCTTGTAAAAGATGACATAGAACGAATTCCTTTAGCTGCATCCAACTCAGAGCTTCATCAAGCAAGCTCTGCATAGATTAATACCAAAACCGCTTGGTGGAGAATTACTGGTTTATTGTGACTAACATGTAACGAATGCTCATTATGTGTTACCAGATAAACCAAGTACTTTCCAAGCACCATCTCATGTAATCCTCATAGTAACCTTAAACAATCGACTACTGTCTTCATTGTATAAAGAATAACATAAGGCAGGGGGAGGGGTTAGATAATTTGCCCAGAAAGCTAGTAAGTTGTGGAGCCAGGACTCGAAACTAGGCAGTTTACTTTAAGTTATAGGCTGAGAAGAAAACGTATTTGTGTTCATGTGTATAGAAAAATAACATAACATTCTTATTCCTGCTGTTATTTTTAATTAAATATATCTAAAGGAAATACATCAAGAATAAGAATCTAGGTAACTTCAGATATTATTACAGACACATAAATAAGGTGGAAGCCCCAACTGTCAGTTGGTAGCAAGATAAACATCTTCCAAAACTCTAATTCAAAAAGACACATACACCCCAATGTTCATAGCAGCACTATTCGCAATAGCCAAGACTTAGAAGCAACTTAAATATCCATGGACAGATGACTGGATAAAGATATGGTGTATACATACACAATGGGATACTACTCAGCCATAGAAAGGAATAAAATAATGCCATTTGCAGCAACAAGGATGGTCCTGGAGATTGTCTTACTAAGCAAAATAAGTCAGACAGAGGAAGACAAATATCACATGATATCACTTATATGTGGAATCTTAAAGAAAATGACACAAATGGACTTATTTACAAAACAGAAACAGACTCTCAGACACAGAAAACAAACTTAGGGTTACAGAGGGGAAAGGGAGGGTGAAGGGCATAAACGGGAGGTCGGGATTTGCAGATACAAACTACTATACATAAAATAGATAAACAAGGTCCTACTGTACAGCACAGGGAACTATATGCAATACCTGTAGTAGGAAAATGAAAAAGAGTATGAAAAGGAATATAAATCTATGTATAACTGAACCACTATGCTGTACACCAGAAATGAACACAACATTGTAAACTCACTATACTTCAATTAAAAAAGAAAGATGAACATCCTCCCCCAAAAGAAGCTGTGCTTTAACACAGCATATTCCTGTGTGGGCTATTATTCAGGACACTTGACTGTGCATGTCGAACTGGCTGTGGAAACTGAACGGGGAAGAGGAAACCAAGAGAAACCCCTTCTTTATCGCTGCAGGCGGCCAGCATACAGGTCATTATACATAAAACACAAATAAGGACCACGATCTCCCAGGAGAGGGGCAGTAGGTTTCTGTCTAATAATTACTGTGAATCTGCAGAAAGTAAACTGCAAACACCTGCTGTTTATTACTGCTACACCCCTTTAGCAAGTTTCACCTAATTTTTCTTCCCACCCTTATCCCCTTTTATGTACCATTATTTCCTGAAAACCGTTTGAATAAAATCTGGAAACAATGCAAAGACTTTGGAAATAAAAACACCGTTTTCTCATATCAAGTGTTTCAAACCTGATAAAAGCTCTCTCCTTTTAAAAGAGCAATGTTAACCATCAAAGGTAATTTTTATCAAGAAGTATTTTCAAGCATTAGAATATTTTCTAGCTAAATATTCACATGAGGATCCTCTTGTCATTGACAATACAAATAAAATTAACGACATTACGGGTCTACTTGGATTTCTTCCGAAGCCATTGTACTGAACTTCTTAAGCAAGCTACCATGTCTATCTTCTCCTGAATTATTTAGCCAATTACACCTAACTTTTACCTAACTCTGAAAGATAAAGTCTTGATACTTTAGTTACTTCAAAAAGTAAACACTGATTGAAAGCTGTTAGTTGTAAGATTTTGTTTGTTGTTTCCCTATTTTTCTTAACTAGTGAATCTTAGTTATTTCAGGTCAGCAAACTGGGTAATCCCTCATAAGCATACTATCTATGTTCATGTCTGTATATAAGAATATTACCTCCAGTTATCTCAGTTTTGAAATGGCTTTGACGCACAGAGCATCCTTTACCATTTCCAGGAAGTGAGGGCTTCTGAGTGATGGGGATATCACAAAGAAAAGGCTCCATCGCTTTCTGATTTTCTTACCTCTTTTTAGTGACAGAATGAAATCACTAAGTTACAGGACCTTCCCTTCCCTGCTCAAACTGACCCCTTCTAATGGTTTACCTAACTGTCTCAATCTCAGGTTCTTTAGAGTCATCAATGACTTCATGGGAAATAGCACGAAACTAGGCATGATTAAGGCTCAAAGAGTCGTCACCTTAGGGAGCGATCTCTCGGTCTTCCTTCTGACTGGGAACTCACATGTCCTTGCTGTTCTTTACACAGGACACCTCCGGGCTTTGTTACATGGACCACAATTACATAACTGAGGCTGAAGTCTCACCAGACCTAAGGACTAGCCCTCTGATGGCCCCCTTCATTTGAAAGGCCCATGTGTTGGTGCCCCCGAGGTGTGCTTCAGTACTGCTCCTTACGCTGGGATATTTGAGCTTCTCCCCCCTTTCATGCCCAAGACGCAGAGACCCTTCATGAACACTTCTCTCTGCATCTACTGAAATACTCTTTGCACCTACTGGAATATTGAATGGTGGCCTGGTTTCCACTTTATTTCTCAGTGTATTCATTTATATAGTGATTTTCCCCTATAACACTCAGCCACTCAAACTCTCTGAATTTGCTATCACAGTTACATTGTTAGTGCTCTTTTCTTTTATGATGAAAAAGGCACTTGGCTGAATAAAATGGGACTTTGTTCCTCTCATGCGTGAGCTTTGAATTTGTACTAGAAAGCTTGATACCTTGGCTCTTTCACATTGCTTGGCAGTCATCATCCTGTTTGGGCTTATTTTGGGTGTTGGATAAGGTACAGACTGTAGCCCCAATGTTTACTGCTTAACTTCAAGAAAATTTCAACTAATATTTCCAACATTTAAACCCAATTTTGCCTTTCTGCTTTCTTTTTGTTTAACTTTGTGGTCTAGGTCAGTATTTGCTCAAGTTGGTAGAAATTCCCTTCAACTCATTTTCTTTGGTCAAACAGGTCAGCAGTTCTTCAATTGTTCCCACCCAATCCTTGAAAGTCTTAGAGCCAATACCAGTCGCCAGCACTGTCTAGTTACTGTCCCCCCAGGAGGCTTAGAAGTCCCTCACACAAATGGAAGCCTAGGCACTCAGTCACTCTACGTCTCGTTCATGGATCCATATGGAAACTCTGTGTGACATCAAACTCCCAGAGAGCAAGCACTATGACTATATTTACAAAAACAATCCTTAAGCAGCAAGTTGATTTTGAAAGATTTGATCAACTAACCAACTGTTTAATTCAGAGCCTGTCAAATAATCATTTCAAATATTTACTCCAAATTGACTGCATAGACAGTTTTTTTTTCCATAATGTATATAACTAGAATTTTAACTGACTATAAAATCCTATGACAGTTCATTAGTAAAGACAGGTGAACTGATGTAGCAATCCCCAACTCTCAGTAATTTACCACAGTGAAAAGGAAGGGACCCAGGCTCTTACTCTCTTGAGCTTTCCACTTTTCTAGGTCCATGCACGCCTCCCCCTTAAGCTGGAAGATAGGGAAAGAGCACAAGAATTATGCGTGGGAGCATTTTAAAGTCCAGACTTGATAATACGTTACATCATTTCTGCACACATTCTGTTGTCTAGAATTTGACCACACGCATTTCCTAATTGCAAGGCAGCTGAGAAATGTGGTCTAGCAGTGCGCCCAAGAGTAAAGGGAATTATTTTGTTAAATGCCTATCGCTGCCTGCCACAAATGGCACCATGTAACAGTGGGCCTTTCTTATATATTCTTATACAAACTATTGGGACGGTAGTGGAAATGACCATTGTCAAACACATTTATGAAAATCTCAGGTGGGAATATGAAGATTGGTGCCCACACTCCCGACTCGCTCCCAATATGTTTACAGAGATGCATTAGACCAGTTTGTCTCCTTGTTTCTTATTCTCAGCCTTTAACAAGATTTTCAGTTTTGCTAATTTCTCTCCTTTACAATACAAGTATCTACAACAATATTTCATGTATGTGTAGCACTTTGATCTTCAGATTTTCCAGAATATCTCTGAAGGTACTGTTATTTAAAGGAATAATTAACCTGTTAGATCAGCATCATGTAATCTACTAAAGAAGAAATCTATTGAAGTAGAAATGCAAGTCTGGAACTCGTTTTCTGACATTTTGTTAGTTTTTTTTTTTTTTAATAGTCCCTCTATTCAGTAGTTATACCATAAGACAAGGGATGTAAACCGAAAAAAAACACCCAGCTCACTAGTTCACTATGCCTCTATTTTCCAGATCCTGTAAGTAAACATGAGGAAATTGGCTAAGTTGAGATTGGAAACTCATTTGTAATTTTTTTCTTCTCTAAACAGCTTTATCATTGTGACTATAGGAATGTGCTATTTCCCTCAAAACCTTCTGACTTACAACGAAAGAAATTTCCAGAATCAACAACAACAAAACACTAATGTTTCATTCAGCGCAGTCCTAAGGACCTAAAGAACCTAGCTAGGTTGGACCAGCACTCAAATGTAAGATTGCAACTTACTCCTTTGAGGATTGCTCATTTATGGTTTGGAAGAGAACACACAAGAAGAATTCAAACCTTAATAACTGCATAAACTGTTTTTGAAAGAATTAAAGTAAGTCTAACCACTAGATCTCTCAGTGAAATGTCAAAATTTTCTCGTAGTATAAAAGTATTTATTTTGCAAAAAAATTTCATGGGCCAAATATTCATCTTGCAATAAAAGCCAGAGAGCAAATAGATTTTTACTTGGGTGACAATAACGATGCTTACCATCAGTGGGGGAATAGGATTAAACAGGATGTGAGGAGACAGTATCTGCTGGCCCACCCACTGTGTGAAGAGGTTCAGCTGGATCCAACAGCAGTAGTCTAAAACCAACATGACAAGAAACAGAAAAAGGAATGAAAACTTGGACTTCACTCCTGCCCACACACATGCAGCTGCAGTGGAAAGAATCACCAAACTAATTGGCATCTGATAGTCTGCATATTAAGGGAATCGGCAAATGCTTTCTTGCTTATGTTTGGTCTGAAAACTGTTTTCTAAGCTCACAATATAAAATTATGAACGTATTAGTCAAAAGAACATGTGTGATTTGTATTCATGGAGAAATGCTAGAAAGCATGGAAATAAATAAAAGCAGTAAATAAATATCAATGGAAAGGTTACATTTCTCTTGACATTGTTGTAAAAATTATGTATATTATGTTAGAAAATGAAAGCTGTAATGCAGAAAATCTTAATCATTAGGACTTGTCATATATTTCTTTTACGACTTAAGCAAAAAAGGCACCAGATTTATTGACTTATTTGTAGTAATAAATCTCATATGTTTAAATACTGGTAACTGATGACTATAATGATTAATAGCATAATTAAGTTTGTTGTATTAAATTGTAAATGTAGTCTTATTTGCTTTGTAATTCTCCCCCAAAATAGTATTGGACATTTCACATAGCAGAAGCTCAATATATAGTTGTTATAATCAATAATAATAATCATAAAATAATGGTTACTGTGACTCAGATCATCTTTTTTTTTTTTTTTTTTTTTTTTGACCTAATGGCTTTCAAGCCAATCTATTATTTGGAGACCTCTGTGTACCAAGATGTTGTATCTAAAAGTTGTCAAACTCATTTGAATTCCATGAACATGGCAAAAGTGTTATTTTTTTTTTTAAAAAGTTTCAACAAGTCTTTCTTAGGAACAAAGAAAATACACATACAAGGCTGCTCTAAAAATATTTGGTGTGTTACTATAGCCACTGACTGTAACTTGTGTCAGTAAAAACTTCTGAAAAAGAAAAAGATCTTCTCAAGAACTGATGCTGAATGGCAACATGAATGGCAAAGTAAAGACCAGCACAAACCCTCTCTCCCATAAAAGCAAGAACACAGGCCAAAAAAGTGGCCCAAATCAACTTTTTTTTTAAAACTCTGGAAATTAACCAAAGGCTTGCAACAATCTGGGGATCATTTATTTAAGAAAAAAGGCTAAATCTCAGAACAGAAAGCTTTGTGGCATCTACCTTGTCCCAGTCCCACCCACCTTCCCCAGATCTGTGAGAGTCTTAAAAACTAACAGCTCTACAATCATGGGGAAACCCAGCAACCCAGAGACCCTGAAGACCAAAGAAAGGGCAGGAGCTTCCCCAAGGCCTCCTTCCCAGATAATGTTACTATTTTATATATTTATATGATATTTGTAACTATTATAAAGCAGACTTCAATACCCCTCTTTTAATAATGAATAGAACAACTAGACAAAAGATCATTAAAGAAGTAGAAGACTTAAACATTACAAATCAACTAGAATTAACATTTTTTGAACAATTCAACAGCAGCAGTATATACATTCTTTTCAAGGACACAGGAATATTCTCCAGACTAGACTGTATGTTAGTCTATAAAACAAATCTCAATACATTTAAAAGGAATGGACTCACACAAAGTATGCTTTCAGCATCACTAGCCCAGATGCCTTCGTTCAGAAATCCCTTCATGTACAGCCTTCTTTAGTGGCCTTCCTCCATCATCTCTGCAGAGATCACCTTTTCAGGGAAAGGATAAGGGGAACCCAAAAGATAATTTTCTTTGCTCTAACTCAGTACTTTTCCACTCCTTGCCTTTCCTGCTGTCTTTCATCTGGCTCCTGGGGACATAAGACCTCAGGAGCCTTTTGTACAGGGCTCCCTCTATAGTGAGATGACTTCCACATCTGTGCTTATTACCCTAAGCCTTGGCCAGTGTCATTCCACAGGGAGAATGAAACAGGAAAACCAGCACTTTCTGCAGTTTAGCTTCTTCCTTATTCTATCTAAGTGATCAAAGACCTGACTGTTACTCTGTCTTGTTACCTTAATTGGCTAATCCAACATCTGGTAGCTTAGCTCTGTCCAGCTCTCCGGAACTCATATCATAAAGGATACCAAAACCAGCAAACCTTTAGCTAGACTGACCAAGAAAAAAAATAATGCTCAAATTACAAAAATCAGAAATGTAGGAGGGAACACTACTACCAACGTTATAAAAATAGAAGAGGATTAGAAGGGAAAAGTATAAAAATTATATGTCAACAAATGAGATAACCTAGACAAAAGGACAAATCCCAGAAAGGTACAAACCACTGAAACTGACTCAAGAAAAAATAGAAAATCGAAATAGACCTACAAGAGATTCAATCAGTAATCAAACAACATTCCATAAAGAAAATCCCAAGACTCGGTGGCTTCACTGATGAATTCTACCAACATTTAAATTCAAGCAACATTTAAGGAGAGTAACAATAAAACTTCACAAACTCTTCCAAAAAATAGAAGAGGACAGAACACTTTTCAAATCATTCCATTAGGGCTTACTACACTGATACCAAAAACATACAAAGACATCTCAAGAAGAGCAAATTATATAGACCAATATCCTTAACGAATATCAATGTAAAAACCCTAAACAAAATACTAGAAAACTAATCCATAGTGCATGAAAAGCATTATACATAACGACCAAGTGGGATTTTCCCAGGAATGCAAATTCGGTTCAATCAATGTAATACACCAATAGAATAAAAGTAAAAAAAAAAAACAAAAAAAAACCACATGATCATCTCAATAAATGCTGTAAAAGCATTAGATAAGACGCAACTCAATTTCATAATAAAAACATTCAACACACTAAAATAGAAAGGAATTTCCTCGGCTTGATAAAGGGCTTGTATAAAAACCCCACAGCCAACATCATGCTCAATGATGAAAAAATGAATGCTTTCCCCTAAGATTAGGAAAAAGGCAAGGATGTCCAGTCTATTCAGTATTTTACTAAAGGTTCTAGGCAGGGAAATTAGGCAAGAACAGGAAATGAACATCTCCCATATTTGAAGGAGAAATAAAAGTATCTCTACGTACAGATAGAAAAATCCTAAGAAATCCCTGCCCACTCCCCCAAAAAACTATTAAAGTTAATAAGTGAGTTTAACAAGGTTAAGGATAAAAGTTCAATATAAAAATTCAATTTTATTTTCATACACTTGCAATGAATAATCCAAAAATAAAATTAACAATTCAACTTACAATAACATCGTTAGGAATAAATTTAACTAAATAAGTGTAAGATATGTATCTCAATACACTACAAAACTTCGCTGAAAGAAATTAAAGAGATAAATTCAAAGACATCTATGTTTAGGGATTGGAAGACTTACTACTGCTAAGACAATAGTCCTAAAGTTATCTACAGATTCAATGCCATCCCTATTAAAATCCTACATAGTACTTTGGCAGAAATTGACAAGCTGATTCTAAAATTCATATAAATATGCAAATATCTGGAATAATTAAAATAATGTTGAAAAAGAAGAATAAATTTGGAGGACCCACCACACCTATTTTAAATCTTACAAAACTACGGTAATAAAAATTGTGTGATACTGACATAAGGATCAATAAATATATAGATCAATGGAAAAGAACTGAGAGTCCAGAAATTAACCCTTACATCTGTTGTCAATTAATTTGCAACAAGTGTTCCAAGACAATTCAATGCAAATGCAGAGTCTTTTCAACAAAGAGTGCTGTAAAAACTAGATATCCACATTCACAAGAATAAAACTGGATGCCTGCCTCAAACCATCTACAAAATTAAACCAAATGGATCAAAGGCCAAATGCACAGCTAAAGCTGTAAAATTCTTAGAAGAAATCCAGGCACAAGTCTTTGTGACCTGAGATTAGGCAATGTTTTTTTTTTATGTTTAACACCAAAAGCACAAGCAACAAAAAAAGATAAATTGTATTTCATCAAAATTAAATTTTTTGTGTGCTTTGAAGGACACTGTCAAGAAAGTGAAAACACATACAATGAGAGAAAATATTTTTCAATTTTCACATATTCAATAAGGAGCTTTTATCTTGAATACACAGAGTACTCTTACAACTCAGTAACACAAATTTAAAGAGGGCATAACATTTCTTCAGAGATTATCAAATGCCCAATAAGCACTTGAAAAGATGCTTAAAATCCCTGGTCATTAGGGAATTGCAAATCAAAAACCACACTGAGCCCACTCACATTTGCCAGGATGGCTATAATTAAAATAAAAATAAAAGACAACAGCAAACAGAAAATAGTGTGTTTGGTGAGGATGTGGAGAAACTGGAACCCTCACACATTGCTGGTGGGAATGTAAAATGCTACAGCCACTGCGGAAAACAATTTGGTGATTCCACAATATGATAAATATAATCACCATATGACCTAGCAATTCCTCTCCTAGGTATATACTAAAAGAACTGAAAACACATGTTCACACACAGACTTGTCCGTGAATGTTCGTATCATTCATAATAGCCAAGAAGTGAAGCACTCCAAATGTCTACCAAATGAATGAATTTTTAAAAAAAAATGTATATCCATTCAACAGAATATTATTCAGCGATAAAAAGGAATAAAACTTTGAAATATGCTACAACATGGATGAACCTCAAAACATGGTAAATGAAAGCAGCTGGACACAAAGGTCACAGTGTATGATTCCATTTATATGAAATGTCCTAGGCACACAGAGACAAAACAGTAGTTACCAGAGGCTGGAAAGAGGGAGGGAGGAGTGAGGGAGTCATGGCTAATAGACTTGGGGTCTCTTTTGTGGGTGATTAAAACGTTCTGAAATTACCTACTGGGGATGGCTGTACAACCTTGTGAGTATACTAAAATCCACTGAGTTGTACACTTTAAAAGGGTGGATTTTACTGTGTATAAATTATAGCTCAATTAAAAAAAGAAAAAAGAATTAGTGCTGGTTTTCATCCGACGTCATGTTACCATGATGTAATTGAGACAAAGCTAAGAAATTTTTATTTTACATAATTCGCATGGTAGGCATCTTTCTTGTGCTTGATCTTCTGCTTTTTATAAAAGAACATATTTAATGTTATCACTGGCATCATTATTCTATAGTTCTCAACATGAAGAGGTTTAAGAAAACCTTTATAGAGGATTTTAAACAGACAAAACTGACCAAGTAAAGCAATGTAGAATAGCTAATTGGAAATTATAAAAGGTATGAAGCAGAAATGTTTACAGATATTAGTGATCTTTTGGGGGTAGGATTGTGTGTAGAAATAGTAATGAATAAAATGTGGCTTTCTCATTAAGTTGAAGGATGTATGCAACCAGAGATCTACTGGCAGCATAGTAACTGGCAGATTAGTTCCAAAGCAGAAGAATCTTTGGTGCTGCTTTTAAAAAAGGATCTACTGTGATTAACAAGTTTCCCATCATATGCCACATTTATAGGGGTCCATAAGCTCATGAAAAAGGAATGGTGACGAGTAGTAACTGCTAAAATTTTACACTGAATTACCTAGTTGTATTAGGAAAGACTTTCATTTTTCTTTAACGATTCTTTTAAACACTTTCTCCAACAATGCTTGATTAATATATTCATACCAATTATCTCTATACCTTTTCCACCCACATGATGCCAATTAAAACAATTAGCTAACTTGAGTTAAAAGATTCTTTTTAAATAATCAGTCTTTATTTTCAGCATTATATTTAGATGAAGAAATATGACTCATGGCCATTGTAGTTCTAAAAATGATGTTATCTATAAGGTAATACAAAATTTCCATATTGTTACAAAGATTTCTCAATAATTATAGAACATTTTAAAAGTTTTCTTATTAGATTCAGTTATATAACATGCTTCATTCTTAATTAAATTATTCTTACTTATCCATGTTAAATTTTTGGTTCTAAGTTGTTTGGGTTTCTAATATTTATTGTGGAGAAAATTTTCAGTTCTTATATCTAATTCAACCATGTGATTATTTCTACTGTTATCTGTTTTGAAAGATAGGTTTTCCTATTTCAATGCTCTGGGATACCTGCATTTGTTCTTCTTAGAGAGTTGTCTGGTTACTGTAAAGGACTAAAACTGTTAGAGTGCATTATTCACCTCAGAGAAGAAATGAACTAAAACTTGCATCTTTATTTTTACCTAGGCTCTAAGGTTTGACTTTAGTCACAGCCCATGTTAGTACTTTTTATTATATTGTACTTGCCCTTGGTTCTTGCATCCTTTATGGTTGGGTATAAAATTAATGAGAAATAAATGACCATTATCTACGGGCAGAAAAGTAGGAAAAAAAGAAACAGCAGGTAAGAAATGAAGGAAGAAGAAAGAAGGGGGATTGAGAGGCAAACTAGGATTAGCTTACATTCAGTTAAAAGACAGAAGTAAAAATACCTCATAATTTTAGCTTTGAATTAAAAATTTAAAAACCTGTACACAGGACATGGGACATATTAATGTGTGCTGGACTTGGAGGGGATTCCCACAAGTCTTTGGACAGCTAATAGAAATTTAGTCACTCAACATTCCAGCAGCATATGTGAAGGTGAGCATAGGTCAATAATAGATTGCATAAATTTTATTAGGTTATTTGATCTATGCCTAGAGGTCATAAAACATGGATATTTAACTTAATCTCTTTTATATTTGTAACAGTTTAAGTTTTTCAAAAGTAACAGACAATCCAGGGAGCGGGGAGAGGAGGGATGAGTGGAAAAACCAGAGGATTTTTAGGGCCATAAAACTACTCTTGTGCGATACTATAAAGATGGCTACATGTCCTTGCACATTTGTTCCAACCCAAAGAACGTAAAATGCCTATTGTAAACCATGGACTTTAGGTGGTTGTGATATGTTAATGTAGGCTCATCAGTTGTAATAAATACGCCACTTTGGTGGAGGTGTTGATAATGGAGGAAATTGCATGTATAGGGGCACTGGTTACGTGGAAAATCTCTGTACCTTCCACTCAATTTTACTATAAACCTAAAACTGCTCTAAAAATATAAAGTTAAAAAAAGGCAACTCATACTAAAAACAAACTTTTGCTCCAAGTTATTTTTATAGGAAAACATGTGTTGTTAATTGAGTGAATATGTATGCAACACTCTAGATGTCTGTTTTGCGATCTCTACAAAATGATAAAGTTATTAATAAAGAGCCATCTGACTTCTCTAAGTTCACAAGATCATGTCTTCATTCTTCAAATGTATATTGGTTATCTTTCACTATATTACAAATTATCCCCAACTTAGCAATTTAAAACAGCAAACAGTCTAGCTCGTTCAGAGTCAAAAGTGAGCTAAGGCAAGGTTTAATTAGGGCTGAAAAATCTACCTCCAATCTCACCTATGTGGTCATTGGTAGGGCTCAGAGAAAGGGCAGTGGTTCTGCGAAAGACTTGCCAAGAGAATGAAAAGACAAGCCACAGACTGGGAGAAAATATTTGCGAAAGACATATCTGATCAAGGACTGTTAACCAAAATACGCAAAGAACTCTTAAGACTCAACAATAAGGAAAAAAAAAGAAAACCTGATGAACAAAATAGATCAAAGAACTTAACAGATGGCAAATAAGCATATGAAAAGATGTTCCACTGGGCAAAAAGCTAAGTAAAACATCAGTGAGATGTTTATCATTCCCCAAATGCCATTTACAATTAAAGCCATCAGTTCCTTGATACATGGGCCTTTTCACAGGGTTTGCGTGACCTCGTGACATGGGAGCTAGTTTTCTCCAGTACAAGTGAGGGGAGAGAAAGAGAGAGAGAAGAAAGATATAAACCAGTCCTTTTGCAATTTAATCTTAGAAGTAACATCTCATTATTTCTGCTATATCTCATCTATTCGAAGTGGATCAAGTCCAACCCACACTCAAGGGGAAGGTATTCACAAGAGTGAATCCCAGGCTGCAAGATCACTGATGGCCAACTTAGAGGTTGCCTACCCAAATGTGCCAAAGTCACCTTAAACCTATAGGATATCAGGCCACATAGAACTATACTGTTTTCTTTAGAGAAAATGTTAGATCCTGAGTTTCTGCTATGAGCAGATAGTAGTGTCCTTTGTTAAGCAAGACAACACTGGCAGAAGGCTGGGATTGAGGAAGGAGATCTTGAGCTCAGCTATGGTGTGGTTAAGCTGGTTAAGCCTGTGTTTAACTTGAGACTTCCAGCTGGGGGTGCTGAGTCAGCAATTTGTTAGATGTGTCTTAGCTCAGAGGGGAAGTTTGGAATGAAGATATTAACTTGAAAGCATTCATAATATAGATAATAATTAATGATATGAGCATGGAACAAGTCATGAGAGACAGAATACAAAGTGAGAAAAGGAAGAGACCAAGTTCAAAGCCTTGAATAACTCAAGATTAAAAGCCAGATAAAGGGCAGTGATCCAGCAAAGGACTCTGAGAGGAATCAGTTTCCAAGGTTAAAAAAACAGGGAAAGTTTGGTGACAGCGAAGCCCAGCGCAGAATCAGTCAAGAAAGACGGACAAGTCTCCAAACTCCAATGCTGCTGAGGATTCCAGTAACAGGAACACAGAACAATGCCCATTGGCTTAACTGATGGAGAACTCACTGGTGCCCATGGCAGGAAGAATATGGATAAAGGACAGGAGAGGAGCCTAGATGGGAGGGAGCTGAGTGGCAGGTAAGTGAATCAGTACAGGCAACTTTTGTCAAAGCTTTGTAAAGGAGAGGGGGAAAAAACCCAAAAAAACAGAAACAATCAAAAGGGAAGCAGAGTTCTTTTTAACATGAAAGTGAATGTGTCCTTACTTTGTAAATATGTGTATATATTTAAATGATGATGAGAAGGGTGCCACAGAAAGAAAGAAACAAGAATGAAAAAAATAATGACCGATGTCAGGTTCTGGGGCAAGTGTGGGGACGTGGGATCTCTAACAAAGAGGGAGTGGTATCTCCTGAGCCATAACAAGAGGGAATGAAAGCAGAAGAGATGGACGGTACGGATGCTGGAAGGTTTGATAGACTTAATGGCAGAAAAGTGAAGGCTCTGGCAGTCCACTGCGGCTGGGTTTATTCTCTTTGTGAAGGAGATGTCATGTGTGTATGTGAGTGTGTGCCTGAGAGGACACTGGAGAGACACAAGTACAGCAGTTGTCGGGAAATCTTCAACTACGTTGGAACAGGAGGAAATGAATACAATGCTTCACTGACACAGCCAAATCCTTTAGAGAAAGCCAATCCTGGGCTAGGGGAACATGGGTCACTTTACTCTCATTTCTAATCACTGCTTCTCCTTCCGTGCTTTTGTGCATTTCCTGCTCCTTCTCTCATAAGGAAGGGGATCCAAGGCAGGAAGCCCACCTATGTGTCAGGGACTCGAGTGACAGTGCCTTTCAGAGTGTTTGCATTTAAAACAAAGATGACCAAACAGGGTAGTGATCTCTGCCTAACCCAAGAGACTGACGTGCTACTTGAGAAAAACAATTCAGAGCATAGTTTGGGGTAGACATTGGCATCACTTGCAGGCTATGCAATCTAACTGGGCCTCAATTTTCTCAGCTGTAAAATGTGGATAACATTCCTTAATATTAAAAGTTTTAAAGATTCTTGACACTTTATATATCAAGCACCTGACACTCAAATACATTAAAAAAAAAAAAAAAAAGTCGTAGCTGCCACTGCCGCTATTAGCAACGTGGTTATTGTTATTCCTGCTGTATTTCTGTTAAAGGAGCTTTTTATGAGATTAGGCCGCATGTGTCAATATCTACGGGGGCAGAATCTGTTGATACGTCCATTAAACAACTCTCTCTGCATGCCTGTGTGCCTCCCTAAATTCACCGTCAACGTGAGAGGGCAGGAAAGCAGTCACAACACCACTTACCAAGCGCGACCCCAGAGGCAAACCAGCGTGCTGGAGGAGCCCAGCAGAGGCCTAGGAGAACTGGAGCAGCCTTCGTTAAGATGAAATGTTTAAGGCGGTTTTGGGCTGCACCCCAAAGGCCTATGAGGCCTGTACTCCCAGCTGCGAGACCGAAGAAGCCAGTGACAGAGACAGCAATGGCTTAAAGGACACGGGGAGCTTCCATGCCTGGAGCAGGTTCCCGGAGCGACTCTCCCGCCACGGATGGACAGCGGCCAGCAGGCGGAACATGGCGGCAGGCTTCGCTTCCGGGGCAGAGGGCAGTTCGCAGTTATAGGGCAAACTGACGTCCCATTGGCTCGTTGGTTACCATGGAAACCAGCGGAAGGCCACACCCCTCACCACCCCTTTGATAAGAGGAATCGCTAGCCCAGGCAGGCGCGATTACGTAGGAAGGTCAGTCACACGTGTTTTCCAGATAGAGGTGAAGCAGGCCCTGGTACTTTATTTCAGCTAATATACCAACTAGCAAATGAAACTCCACTGCTTTTGTAGCATTTTAGATGGATTATATATTTCTAAGTTCTTATTTCTACTCAAAGGGTTTTTTCTTGTTTTTTCTTTCGTTTCTTTTTTAATTTGGGGGGAGGTAATTAGGTTTATTTATTTACTTTCAGAGGAGGTACTGGGGGTTGAATCCAGGACCTTGTGCATGCTAAGCTTGCACTCTACCACTTGAGCTATACCCCCCCAAAGAGTTTTTTTAAGTTGGTAGATTTTTTTTCCTTGTAAAGGACATCATGATAATTATTTGATAAAAGCAAATAAATAGAGATTGTCTTTTAGTTCAACATGAAAAATTAAATAGGTGGGTTTTTTCAACCCTGAATTCTCTAAAAGTATAATTAACTGCTTGGCTACCTACTCTGAATCTTCCAGTCTTTGGGTTAAGTTCTTCCAGTGGATTAACTCATTCTATCTTCCCAACAACTCTGTGAAGTAGCTGCTATTTTCAGCCCCATTTTACACCTGACAGAGGTTAAGTAATTGACTAATGCCTCACAGCTGGAAAGGCTTTCAGCCCAGGCAGTCTGACTCCACAGTTTAACTGTTAAACTCTACTCAAGCCACTCCACAGATACGGATAGTACTTTAAATTCTATGACCAGGGCTTATCCTTGGTAGAAAAAAATATAACCAGAAACAGACAAGTAAATGACTTAACATGAGACACTCTTGTTGATCTGTTTCTTAGTTCTTCTTAGGTTCTCTTCCTTGTTCCTGAGATACTAACAGACTGGATTCCTATTTTACTCCCGGTGACTGAAGTTTCTATTGCTGAACCCAGTGTGAGTTTTCTGTCACCCTGCCCTGTATCGTCAGGCACATGAGGCATGGACATGCTCTGGACCACCTGCTGTCCATAATTGTCTTCTTTGTAGTCTCCTTGGGCTACTCTGTCATTTTTGGTCCTAACTTCAGATCATGTTCTTGTCTTTTTCACTTTCTCTCCGGAAAAGACAGCCTCTGACTTGGAACCTTTGTTCCAATTCCGTGTGTAGCCTGGCTTTTGGAACTGTCTAGACTTTCTGTCCCTTGACCTTATTTCCAAACCGAAATTTTAGATACTTACAACTGAGAACATCGAATTTGGTTGATAGTTTGATCCTACAATAAAAGTCCAATTAATTTTAGCATCATTGGCCACAGTCTAGACATCCACTGACTGGCGCCATTCACTCATTTGTTCAACAAGCATTCATTAAGCCATAGCCATCTGCCAGGCATTGAACTCTGTGCTAAGACCCTGAATGAGCTGGTTCCTGCACTTACAGACTAGTTATACAATAGTAAAAAATAGTTACAAAATAAGCAATAGTTACAATAGTAAACAGTAGTCACAATAGTAAACAACGGTTATGGAAATGGTAAACAAAAAGTTACAAAATGGTGCAATGAGCATGGAACCAAGGAAGTCATCCTCTGTCTGTGGTAAGCGGAGCCTAAGCTGAGTTTTGAAAGCTCTGTGGTTCGCCAGGTTGACAAGGGGACAAAGGGTATCACAACCAAGGGAGCAGAATTCACAAAGGCATGGAAGAGAACTGAAAGCCTAGGAAAACGAGGCCCAGGGAACAGTCAGAGGTGATATGGAAGAGGGGTTTCAGGTAACATCAGGAAATGCCTCATCTGCCAGGCAAAGGAGTTTGGGTTTTGAAGGGATTTAGGCAAGCCAGTAAAAGGATGAGATCTGCCAGGTTTTCCCGCTCCTGAAGGCTTCTGCACATCCACCTGCCGCCAGGCTAGCGAACACAGACCAGTGATTAATGAGCCCTGTGACCAGCCAGAAAACATTCCTGGCAGCTGCAGGCCCCTAGATACATCTAGGAATCTGCTTTTCTGGCAACATTTCGGTCAGAAATAAGTCTGTTTTTGAGACTTCTGCTGCTGCCTTAGTCACATCTCTTTTTATCTGCTTCCTTGCTATTACCAGAACTGACTAATTCCTCCACTCGGTTATTTTCCAGGGTTGATATAAAGATTAATTGATACAAAGATGGTTTTCATGTCCTCAGTTTTGAGGTGAATTCCTGTTAGTAAGAAGTGCAATCACATATTATTCTCCTGTGAAATAACAATATTAGATTAAAATGGAAAATGACAGTACATTCTTGAGAATGGCAAGCTGACAGCCTTCTGACCCTTCAGCCTCGTCCTCAGTTTCTGTGATTCCAGAAGGGGCATTTGTAGAGAGGTCCTGGAGTCCCACTTCCTGACTCCAAATTTTAAGGTTGATGGATAAAGACAATGTCACTCAGTAAACCCATCAGCTCTATTTCCATTACCATTTAACTTCATGTGTCATTTTATATCTTCTGATGGCACTGAAATATGCAGCAGATTAGTACCAGGAACTTATCAGAGCAGTGCTTTTTATTAATCAGAATTCTTTGGAGCTAACAGGAAGTATCCAAGTCTAATTTTTAGAAAATAGAGAAATGGTGTGGTCCTGAAGTCAGCAGATAACTCTATAATATTCTGCTCATTTGCGGCTCTCTAATCTAGTCTATGGGAGCCGCTTCATGTTTCCATCTTTTTAAACATGAGAACAGTGTTTCCCTCAAATTTTACAGTGATTGAAATTCCCAATACTGCAACTCAGTCCAAAGCAAAAGAGCACAAGCAAGAGGAGAATGTTCCAGGGACAGGATACACATTTTTGCTTGATGCAGCAATACCAGGAATTGAGTATCAAGACAAGGATATCTCCCTGGATTAAAAACAAAATAAACGCTGAGGTGGTTACAAGAAGAAATGAAATGTTGGCTAGCAGAAGCAGCAGGGAAGATTTCATATTGAATAGTAACTAATTCTGAGGCACTTTGGAGGTCTTCTTGCAGACACGTAATTGGAAATTAAATATCTCCTATATAAAGGAGAGGCTCCTGTTTGAAACTTTGTATTCTATTATTCCTGCTTTTCTCCTTTGGTGCCTGATTTCCATGTGCTAGGAATAATTCATGAGAATGACTTTAAAATTTCAGGACAAAAGCAATGGGTAAAAGCATGCTACCTAGACAAATATTACATAGCTGATTTCTGAGTTTAAAAAGAAATGTGGCAATCTTTCCCTGCACTGTCTTTAGGGGGAAAAGATAGACCTGGGATCATAGAAAGTAATGAATTTACAGTCCTGGGCTCAAGACCTCACTTCCATTGCTAAGTAATTGCATATCCTTGGACAAATTCATTCACCTCCCTGAAACTCAGTCATGTGGTCTATGAAATGATGGGAGGGGGTGTTTGATACTCAGTAAAGGCCCTACGAGCTTTAATGTTCTGTGATCATTTATTATGTTTGAGAGTGAACACAAATGAGCTGAGAAATGGACACCGCCATTGAATGCATTTAGAGGCATGGGGATCACACGTGAAAAAAATGGAGTTGCTCTGTCCTCACGCTGGAAGCAGCAGCCATGTATTTAAAAAGGAAACTCTGGAACACAGTGCCGCTAATGGATAAGACTGGAGCCACTGCTTTGGGGGCTGTGGGAGCCCCAGTACAAACTGTACCCTGTGGCCCACGTGCATCTGGCACTTGGAGAGTGAGGCTGTAGTTCACAAGGGGTAGCCGTTCCTCTCTCCTGCAGACCTCAGTTTCTCACTGCTGTTCCAGATCAGCGGGAGTCCACTGTGTCTGCCTTAGACAGCCAAGTCATTTCCGGGCTGGGAAGGAATAGGTATTGAAATTGAATGCTTGAGTAATGAAAGAAAAACACAGCCTCTTAGGTCAGGAACACAGGCCCCCAAAGAGGTCCAAGGATAGGATTCAGGGTAGTTTTAAATGAGTTTCCTTTCATTTTGTTTTTATTACATTGAAAATTGTCCTTTGGACACATTGTTGTCAAATTAATAAGGCTGAATTATTGAAGTATTTATTAAGGCAACCATACAGTGGCTCGAGGCTGTCGACAGTCAAATGGCATATGTGTGTCAGTGTTGCCATGTTATGATGTCTAGAATAATGTTTCCCTTTAAATTTTCTTAAACATTAGGAAGAATATATCCTTACGGTTATGACTATAAATATCTCGTTACAGACTGCTCATATAAGGCGTAGCTCAAGTTAGAAAAGGCCCAAGGAGAAAAATGGGACAAGGAAACTTACGGATTCTTTGGTTTTACTTTCATTGCAAAACATCATGGGACATAAACAGTGCTTCTTGGGCAGCAGTGCTTCTGCCAAAAGAAGCATCAAGTCAATTAAGCATGTTTCCAGCGTATATTTTATAATAATGTGGATTTCAGTAGAAGAAAGCTCAATTTAAAAATATTGGAACGTTATCCTTTTTTTCATTTACAACCATCAGCAATTTAACTCAAACGACTTCAAGCACAAAAAAAGAAATTACTACTATGATATTAGGTTATCTCATTGAACTGAAACAGGAGAACTACCTGGACCCCAGGAAGAAACTAGAACAAGAGATATTAAGGCTGTTTGACCTCTTTTTTTCTTACAGTGCTCATTTCTGTCCATCTACTTCATTCTATTATCTCTGCAGATCAACTTCCACTATTTTTCTGAGCTATGGTTTACATGAATAGTAAATAAGCCCCCCCGCAACATACCCAAGCTTTTCATAGCGTAAGGTCAGCAACCTTATCAGAGAGGATCTGATTTTTTCATATAGCACTAGTTCCAAAATTCCCAGGCAGGGATCCAGTTGACCCAGCTTGGGGCAGATGTGTACCCAGAGACCGAGCATTGTGCTTAGGGTTAAAGTTGTAGAAACACAGCTGTTCCTGCTGCTACCAGTGGATAAAAGGTGGCGTATAAGGAACTGGGGAGGTGTTGATGTTCCTCAGTATCACCGTGTAGAAATATACCATACACCCTAGGCCTCCCGTGTGGATTTACAGCTTCCTTCTCTATGTATAACGCCCCAAGTGTTCTGCTTGAAATTCTCCAGCTTTCCCAACTGAAAATCTAAACAGTGGCTTTTTGACCCCAAGTCATACCTGACCCCAAGTCATACCTGACCTGCATTCTGATATTATGACCTGGGCAAGAATTCTCTGTGGCCAGGTGTTCTGTGGGCTACCCAGTCCTATTCTAGTCAGTCCCAATACTTATTTATATGGCTTCTTACAACATGTAACATGTCCAGTCAAAAAAATGGGGAGAAATGTGGAGAAAAATGCAATTTAGTTATGATGAAACATATCTGGTTAAAAGAATGAAAAAAGTTGTAATTTAAATTGGTCACTGCTTCAGTGCATATCTTGATGGAAAGGAACATGAGGTATATTACAAGATGAGCAAACACCTTGAGTATCCATCTGTTAACTTTCTTCTTTTGGAAGTGAATTCCTTGATTATTCCATCCATTCATTGGGAGGGTTTCATGTGATGAGTTCTTCAGGAGCTACATTTGAGGATGGGACTTCCGAGGTTCTCTCTGTGGGAGGCTGAATCACCTTTCTAATTCATTTCTTATCAGTGCCTGTACTTGGGACTTGCCTTACTGGGTTTTCTGGGAACCCAACATCTATAAGATATTGGTTGGTTGTCAATTTCATTTGAGAGAATTCTGTTTTTCAATAACCAATGGAAAAAATATTGTTGAGTTGTTCTCTCTGAATCTCTAGCCTGAACAGAACCTTGTTTTCTCGGATTCTGCTTTATAGAACCAGGCATTAGTTTTCTTCCCATCTGTTTCTTTCTCAGTTTAAGTGTCTTTCTCATGGACAGAAAACAATAGCTTAGGACAGGGAAGTTTGTGCCTTTATTCTGCAATGAGCCCCCAGTCCCAGGCTGTACACCAGTTCCAGCTGAATGTGCTGTGCAAAGAGAGGGGTGGTCAATGTCTCCACCCCTGCTGTATTGGTGCTTTGGAGGGACACCTTACAGTCTCTGGGACTTCCCAGTTATTCCCATTCTGATTTCTAGAATCCAATTGATTTGTTTTAATCTCAGAATAAAATGCAAGTGAGGATTTGGTTTCTGTAATTCAGCAAGGTGAAAGATCATCTGGCCTCCCAGCTGGTCAAAGGCAGAAGTTATACATATTTGCTATTGTCCTCGAGCTGTTTTTGGTTGAATCACTCTGAACTGAGCATTATTCCTTTAGTGAAAAACCCCCAATGAAGCCTGAAGGAAGTGGCCAACATACTAAAATATTCCAACATTTGACATCACGCCCCCTAAAAGTCCTGAAAACAATATATAAAAGAGGATGGACAATCAACTGGTCTACTATCACAGCTGTATCAATTCTTCTTATTGTCCTGGATAGGGATTCTCACTGTCCTCACCCTGCTTTCACCTGGCCAATAAGCAGTGTCTGCACTTAAAGCTCTTTCTTGGATAAGCAGGTGGTGTACAGCCATACAATGGAATACTACTCAGCAATAAAAAAGGAGTAACTTAATGAAGCTTTGACTCAGTGTAACAAAACATTGCACTTTATAGAAGATGTAAGACATGGAAACACATACTGAATGACTGCATCTATATTAAGATCAAGCCAAACTAATCTATGGTAACAGCAGTCAGAAGGTGATTGCCTCTGAGTTGATGGTGGAGAACTTCCCAAAAAGGGACACAAGTAAATATCATGAAGCAATGAAAAGGTTCAATATTTTATTTGAGGTAGTTGTTATCTTGATGCTTACAAGTGTGAACTTAACAAACTGCACACTTAAGATGTGTGCATTCTATTAAATGTAAATCATACCTCAATTTTAAAAAAAAACACTTTGTTTTCATTAGAGGTAAGAGAAATCTTACTCAAATTAACTTCAGCAAAAAAAAGGGAGGGGGGGATTGATGACAGGGATTTTACAGAAGACAAGAGGAATGCATATGAGACTAAGGAATGAGTTGGAACCAGAGAATCTGAATGCTCTCAGGTCTCCCACTGAGGCTGATCTTAGCACACCTGCTTCATTTCTTATCCTTCTCTGTATCTTCCTCTACTGGTAGAAAAGAAAGATGACAGACGTTTCTAAGTGTTACATGTTACAGGGTCATTCAATCCTTCATTCATTCAGCAAATATTTGTAGATATGGATTACTGATTGCCACAATGTGCCAGGTATTCTTACAGACCTTGGGGCTGTCCTAACGGACTGGTCAGACAAATCAATTAGAAGAGTGCATTCTAATTGAGGGAAAAGGAATAGGAAGTAAACAAATACACCAAGATACAACAATTTCAGGGAGTAGTAAGGATGCTAAAGAAAAGAGTAGCGCACATCAAGGTGACCTGGGGAGGGGGCTGCTTTAGATAAAGTCATGGAGGAAGACTGAAACTTGAACGATGAAGAGTCCATCATGGGAAAATTGGAGCACCTGTTTTCCCCAGTGTTTAGGAGAAGACTAAATATAAAGTGTTGGAGATTGGGTTGAGCGTGCCATATTTCAGAGAGAGAATTGGGAGGGTGAGGGAGGAGTAGAGTAATAAAAAGTAAGGTCAAGAAGATAGGCAGAAGCTGTCCTGGAGAGCCGTGCAGATCCAGGTAAAGAGTTGGTTTTTATTTTAAGAGCAATGGCAAGTCATTGTAGAATTTTAATCAGGGGAGAAATAGGATCTGATTTATATATTGAAAACAAAGGTAGTAGACTCTCATTAGGTAATTCTGATTCCCCTTTCTTAAATGTATGCTTTTCTTAATGTCTTAATAATAGATCCAAATACCCCAGAGAAAAGATGTATTTGTCCAGTCTGGTTTAGGTGTCCAGCTCTTAGGTGAATGGGCTGTGGCCATGAATTAGATCATATTGAGGAATCACGGTGACTCCTGTTTAACTATATGTTTAGAGGAAAGAAGAATTTTTAGAAAAGGTCTGAGAGACACTCCTGTAAAGGCTCACTCTCAGTCTCAATGCAAAAGCTGAAGTTCTCTAAGTTTTTTTTTTTTTTAATTGTACTGCCAAGTAGAGATGTGACACAGATTGGAGAGGCTTCAAGGCATCTATGCTTTGGAAATCGGAGAAGTGGTTTCTGCCTTGGTTTGTGGTTTGTGCCTGTCTGTATCATCCACCCTAGAAATGTGGCTATTTCACTTAATATTTGGAAGGCGGTCTCAGAGAAATTGGCAGACATGCCCTTGCTCTTCTGTGTGAACTGGATAGAATTACTGATGTCTCCAAATGCAGACTGTCCCTAGCTCTCTTTCCTCACGGCTTCCTAGAGGGCGTGGGGTCGGGTCGGGATTGTTTATCACTGCATTCACAGGGAATGGCATTCAGTAGAGACTCAACATAGTTGGTGAATATATAAATTATGATGCCATCGAAAATATTTTTCTATCTTGTGTCTGTCCTGGAAACGTCAAGGAAGCTGATGTCTCTGGATTGTTAAGGAAGGAAGGAAGGAAGGAAGGAAGGAAGGAAGGAAGGAAGGAAGGAAGGAAGGAAGGAAGGAAGAAAGAAAGAAAGAAAGAAAGAAAGAAAGAAAGAAAGAAAGAAAGAAAGAAAGAAAGAAAGAAAGAAAGAAAAGAAAAGAAAAGAAAGAAAAATACAGTGTCTTTGACTGGAAGAAAAATCTTGGGACATTATGGTTAGGTGGAGCATTTGAAGGGTTTAGTAGCACATCGAGGGTTTTTTGTTGTTGTTGTCGGCTGAAGACAAGCTCTACACATCACAGGGGCTCATTGTAGTAATCATCCTTCCTATTCTCCGCTATATCTCACAGGCCTAACAGAGGTCCTGATATATAGTTGGTGCTTAATAAGTGTTTGCTAAATTAATTATCACAAATGCATCAGAATGTAGTAACATCAAAGCTTTTGCCAATTGCCTTGAAATAAGCCAAGTCTATTGCTATGGTGCCGTCATCTTCATGAAAAATTGAATTTCTTCAAGATGTTTGTTTATAAGAAATGAAAACAGAACATAAATTTCTTTTTCACTATGGGCAAAAATCTATGATTTTCCAGAAAAGTCTCAAAAACCTTGATTGAACCTCAGGAAGAAGCTTCACTTTTCCTGAGGAGTAAAGCAAGCTCGTCCTAAGCAGGTTGACAAGGAGAGGCTCCTTACCGACCTGGATGGTTGGGTGGATGGTTTCAGCCAGGCTAATCCGGGAGCTTTCTGTTTCAGTGCCCCGCGTTGACCGGAGGCCTGTAATCTCTTTTGACCAAGCTGCTCCAATGGAAAAGAAAAGGGAGGCAGAGTGAGCTGTCTAAGACCAAAATAAATGCTTCTGTCAAGTGCAGGCTCTAAAGCAACAAAATAAACTGCAGCAAAATTCTCTCTGTTTAAGTCCTGCCCACTTCAGGGGAGGCTGCGGATAGCTTTCAGAGGATCCTCAATGAGCCTTTGACTCCAGAATGCTAAGCACCACCGTTATCCCAACATTCAATTTACAGATGAACGCGCAGAAGGGTTAAATCTTGTGCTGTTACAGCTTCTGTGGGTAATGTTGGTTTTCCTCTCTTATGAGAGCCTTTAAACGAGGGTAAAGGAGGAAGAAAAGGAGGCTTTGAGCTTCAGATACATTATCTGATTCATTTACTCATCTAGATGTATCTCCCTGCTGTCAGGATCCAGTTCTGAGGCCCCGGTTAGAAGCTGGTTAGTTCAGTTCACACCCCATGGCTACCCTCAAGTTCCCACACTCCGGGCCACTCGTCCTAACCACCCTGGGGCCAGATACCAGACAACAGGGGACAGACTCTATGCCCTGGAGCCTGAAAATTATTCAGATTAGCCAAACCACAGAAAGCCTGTGACACCGCCCCCCGCCCCCCTGCTTCCCACACAAAAGCTGCCCTCTGCAGCCCTGCTTGCTGTTACCTTGTCTCTGGGAATGACCCCTGTGCTACCTGGTGAGTACCTAAGACCCCGCCTTTCACCTGTCATTGTGTCGTGTCCCACCACCAAGAGTCTTTAAATCTTATAGGACACTCTCACGATAATCCTGGGAAATGAACATCATGGTTTCTGCATTGCAGACGAGGAAACAGCCTCAGAGAGGTTAGTAAATCGTCCAGAATTAACAGTCTGCTCGCCGGTAGAGCTGATATCCCCGTCCACATCTGTCATTGATACTGCTACATCTCGCCCCGAGAATAAGCTTTAAATTTGCAAATTCGAGTAACCTCAAAATATTACACATCTCAATGATTGTCCAAAATTCCTTTGATCCTTAAACACAGACAAGAAAGAGAGAGACACAGACAAATGCAGAGAGAAAAAGACTGCCAATAATTTGGTTAAGGAAAAGTGAATGAAAGTATGTGAATATCAATAATCATCACAAGTGATAATGACTCTTCATGAATGATGAAATAAGTTAACATACATCACTCATTGGTTATTAAATAATCTTGATGTGTTTTCTCCTTATGAAATTAAAAACAAAAATTCAAAGATATGAGAAAGGTTTAGCCAAAAGGCTACGCCTCCTGGCTGTGCAGAGGTATGCCAGAGCCGGTGCTCACAAGTTTGCAACCTCTTGTTAAGTTTTTAGAAAATTTCCAAGCCAGTTGTTATACAGTTGGAAACTTGAGATCGGCCCTGGTGGAAGTACTTACAGCATGGAATTTGGCAAACATTACAAATCAGGGCTTTTTTTTTTTTTTTTAACTCAGAGAAACATATCAGTTTGCCACTGCCACCATATACATATTGGCAGAAAAGATGGTACCCAACAATTGAAGACTGGTTACATGAACTAAAAAATTTAGGTGCATTCTTTTAAAAGAAATATTGCAGCCTCAAAATCACACAATAACAAATATCAATATAAGGGAATGTATGAAATACACATTACTGATTTTAAACTGCAATTTGCAAAGTAGAAGTATTATATAATCCGCCTTTGTAAAAAAAAACCCAACAAGATGTAGGAAAAGAAGTCTGAAAGTTTATATATATATATATATATCTTACAATTAGTTACATCTGACTGACGCCATTGTGGGTGATTTTTGTTGTCTCTCTAGATTTTCTATATTTTCTGCATCTGACATGAATTACTTTTGCAAAACTTCTCACGTTCCCCCGACAAGTAGGGTCTAGGGGCTGTGAATCTGATTCCTTTTGCCTGGTCATCGATCTTGGAGAACCGATGGAAGGTCAAGCATGTTCAGAGGTGGCAGGTGACAGGCAGCGTGCTGTCACGCAGTAGACTCCTAGTGGACTTGAAGCCGGAAGACCTGAGTTTGAGTCCCAGCATTGTTCCTTAGTAGCTGGGCCACCTTCAAGACAAACCTACCTGTAAAGGCAGGAGGGCCATTTTTGCCCAGACCATCCCTGCAGGGCCCCTGCGAGGACAAAGCAACCTAAAGAATAAGCAATTCTGTAAGCACCAAACACAGGTGGTCTGAACAGAAGGCATTTTAAAGGGTCTCTTGTGTGATTTTAGACTAATTCATGTTAGCTATCTGTTTTCCCAGCTCTAGCCCTCCAATTAGAAAACCTCCTCTGTCTTATCACCTTAATTTCTTAATTACCTATTACCTTAATTAACTCTTTTCTGGTTTCCTATATTCCTCACGTGCAACTTACAAGTTCTTTTAATTTTATATTTTTGAAATATTTTGTTAAAATGAAACGGAAGCAGAAAAGATTAGGTGATTTCCCAAAGTCTCACAGTATTATGAAAGAGAAGTGCTTCAAAAGGAAACACTCTCCCCAACACAAGAGACTTACTATGAAGTGCACTGATTTATTGTGGTGATTGTCATTCACATGTTAAATTGAAATTAATTCTTCATTTAACGTACAAGCTTCTCACAATAGACTGTAAACTTTCTGAGATCAGGCACAGAGCTTTTCCCAGCACCTAATTCAGTGAAGGGTACCTAGCAGGCACACATAAATGCATAAATTAAAGGAATACATGCATCCTTAACAATTCATAATGGATTCATAGAAATATGGATATAGGTCTATAGAAAGGAGAGTATTTTTGTTTGCATGAATACATTTAGTGATGTCCTTCATGGCACTGAGGCTGTGCCATCTGCTCCCTTTCAAAGAGAGAAGGGCTGAAGTTTGACCTGTAGTAAGAGGAACTGATGGGCAGAGGACATGCCCAATCAAATTGACAAGTGGACATTGAGTGGTTCTCAAACAGAAGCAGCCGTGTCCAGCTGAGAGAGAAACAAGGGCTCTGTTTGTGGTGGTCCAGGGTCTCCAGGATCCGCTGCCTCTGCTTTCCCTCCGCGTCACATCCCCGACTGCCCTGCCCCACCCTGCCACCACCAGCCACCACCTGCAGACTCTGAAGGGTCATCATGGAAAATCCCAGTTCTCTGACGTGCCTCCTGTTTCTTTCTATATCCTCTCCCCTCACCACTCATTCTCCTGAAAATCATTTCATCTGAAAGTATTTTTCCATTTCAACCCATGCAATGTGGCCTCCCTCAAAAGCCAAACTGCCCCTGTGTCCCTACCAGAGGCATTTTCTTAGCAAGAAGAGTCTGCATACCTGGATGTTAATGACTTGATCATTTTCTCGGTAAGTTCTGTCCATCTGTCACATCGGAAGAAGAGTGCCCTTTAGAGAGCACTAAAGAAAACAAGGGGAAGGGTAGGAAAATGAGCAGCTATTTAAAAAGGAAAAATGCTGCCAGTGAGTCTAGCTGATAAAAGCAAATAATTAAGCATTAAATGTAGAGTGGGGAATAGATGGCAGGGCAGAAATGATAGCCACAGTTCATGGGTTTTGTTTTCTTTTGTCCCTAGAAGTTAACACACAATACCCCATGGCCTTCCAAAACGACGATCTCAGCTCCTTTTATGATACCCGTTTCCTCGTGAAGGTAGCAGATGTCTCTCCCAGTGACTCAACTGCTTGGATATGATTAAAACTGAATCACAAAGAGCTGAGGCAAACGGAAGCTGTAAGTAGGAGGGATGAGGTGCAAGGGTGTGGAGGAAGAGGATTTGGGCAATTAGGAGTGAAGAAAGGTTATATATTTCAGGCTCTTCTGTCTTTCCTAAAGCATCTTAATGTTTATCAGCAAAAACTCTCTCTGCCAGTTCTTTCATATAGCAATGAAAGCAATTTCGTAATCTCCGGAGAATGCTAGTATCTTCTAAGGCGATAAAACCTGTTCTAGAATGAGGTTATGGGCTTGCAAAACACTTTTTCTAAGGCTTCCTAACAAGGCCATCTCAAGAAGTTTCCACTTTAGCAATGATAGCATGCCCCACGTGTTTGACATATCTAAGCAGAGCAGGGCTTTAAAGCACAATTTATTTCCGGTGGAGACAAAACAGAAAGTGTGTTACATATTGATTGGAAGGCAGCCATAAAAATAGGTTTGTTTCAGTGCTTTTTGTTGTTATTATTAGAAGTCGTAAAGCTCTGAAAAAAAAAAAAGATATCTGATATTAAATCTGAGTAGGGCCAAATAAATCTGATGGCTTTCTCTAAGCAAGAGGGGAGGATATGGCCTAGAAACCTATTTTGTGTGATGATGGTGAGGGAGATCACACCAATTTAATTGGTATAAAAATGGAAATGGGGTTGCAAAATTATTCCTCTGGGGTGGTTTTATTGCCAAGATATTATACTAGGTAAAACTTCTTGAGAAAGGGAAATTTCCATCCTGAACTCAGTCTAAAAAGAGTTAAGAATGGATTCGTGCGAACATGCAGCTGACAGTTAGAAAATGCATTTACAGCTACCGAGTATAAAGTGATTCTTGCCAACTGGATACAGATTCCGTACACCTCTCACGCATGAATCTCACCTCGGTCAGCTACGAACACGCACGATTATACAGAAATAAAACAGAAAAGGGATCTTGAAGGACTTGTATTCCCTCGGGTAGTTTGATGAGCCTCTCAGCGTGAGCCAGGTTCGTTTGCTTTGCATAAGATCGGCCGAAACTATGGAAGGAATGTGAGAGATTAATGACATTAGAATTCAATGTTACACGGTTTGCCAACCATATTTCGCTCATTAGCCACTGAATTAGCGATGCAAGGACTGCAAGCAGCAAGACAATGCAAAGGGAGATAAAACCTGGGCAGTGGTGCTTGCTTGCTAATTGCTCTAAAAAGAAACCTGGTACCGCACAGCTCAAAACAAACAACATCAGGGCGAGGCGCTTTGCCAAAGAATCCTAAAAGGAATGAAGACACAATACATTTTTACAAAGTACTACTTCCCATAGGAACGGTAGAGATTCTTTCTTTAATCACGCACAGGACAATGATGGCAGCCCAGTCCGCCTGGACTTGTTCCCTCCATACCGGGAACCAATCAATTTCCAACCCTTTATTTCATTTCACCCCCGGCAGCAGCTCTCCTAGGTGAGAATTGTTGCCCTTGGTGAGAGATGGAAACATGAGGTCTTAGAGGAGTTCAGTGGCTTCCCCCTGGTCCCCAGTGGGCAGGTGGGGAGCGGCAACCCAAGTTCTATCAAGGCCGGGTCCCTATGTAGCAGGTGCTCTGAAGTGGTGCTTCTCAAATTATTCATGATGAAAGAATTTTTAAAACTCCAATTCGCCATTTTTGTGATGGGAGGTTTAAAAAACAATACTAGAAAAATAAGATTTAAAAAAAAGAGAGCAATGTACAGACTTAAATATTTCAAGATTAGGTTCCAAATATATAAAGATACTTCATCAGATGGCTATAAAAATACACGCTTACGTGTACCATAGCAGACTGGTAACAAATGGTTCCTGGGCCAACATCAGTCCAAAGTCCACATTTTGAACGGCATTGTGCTGAGGTTCTGGTTCAATGGATGCATGTTTGATGGGAATATGTGGAAAACTGGTACCCACTTCAAAATGAGTGGAAGACACACAGGGCCGACTGGCAGTCTGTCAGTCGTGACCCTCCTCCAAGGAACATTTCCGGAGGTCATCAATATTTATTTAGACACGACTTGGTGTCCAAGAAGGCTCTGAGCCCTGCCTGGTTCCGGAGACAAATGGCCTGCACATCTCTCTGCGCTGCTGCTCCTCGGACTGGCGTGAAATGGAGCCCGAAAGGGCAGGGGGCGAGGGGCGGGCCGGGGCGCATCTGCCCCCAGGGCCCTCGCTCACCTGCCTTCCCGCAGGTGCGCGCTCCGAACGCCAGTCCCAAAGCTGTGCTTGCAGACAAGCGCTTTGTCTCTCCCCAGCCAATGTGTCAGAGATCCAGAAAAACTGCAGTTTTCAGAAGATATTTTTATTCACATCTTACATAAAAATTTAAAAAAATTTATTGTTTATATCAAAGTATGGGACTCCCATTATTTTTATTTGGGCTGACTGGAGAAAACGGATAGATATGACTTGGAGCGAGGCACTGAGTCTTTTCTCTCTTCTTGTATCTTCAAATTAAAAAAAAAAAAAGTCCTTCATCTTTACGTTCTTCTGCTGCCGTCCCGTTTTGTCTCTCCATTTCAAAGTCAAACTTTTTGAAAGAATTGCTTACAGTCTTATCACTTTGTATTACTCGTAAACTCATTACATTTTCTCTTTTTAAAATCCCTGTCACTTTTCTGCAACTGCTGTAGCTAAAATGACCAACTACCTCTTTACCAAATACAGTGGATGCAACTTAGACACTTTCTTATTTAATATCTCTGAACTATTTGATAGTGTTGATCAGTACCAATTTTTAAAAATTGTGTGGAACAGAAAGAATGCAAATAAACAGCAAAAACCTGGGTCCATTTCTCATGAGCCATTTCTCTGTTTAGTTTTTCCTAAACTAGTTTCTAAAAATACTTCACAAACTCTTCTACAGCATTTATAAATGTAAGATGCTATTCTAAGCACTTTACAAATGTTAACTTAGTCTTTGTAATGACCTTATGAACTAGTAGGGACTGTTATTATGGTCATTTTAAGGTAGAAGAAATTGAGGCTTCTATTGAAAACTTTTTGCTTTTTACTTGCTCCAATCTACACTTTAACTCTTAAGGGTACATGAGAAATAAAGATTTTATGACTCCTTGCATGTCTGAAAATATCTTTATTTTGCCTATATACTTGAGGGACAATTTGGCTAGAAATACAGAAATTAAATACAGAAATTTGGTATTGAAAAAAAATTCCCTTTGAAATTTGAAAGCATTATTTTATTATCTTCTAAAAGCCATTATTGCTGATGATAAATCTGATACTGGTCTGTTTCTTATCCCATGGTTATGTGATATATTTCTTCTATGCTAGGATCTTTTCATCACTTTGAGGTTTTGAAATTTTGTATAATAGGTCTAGTTTAGGTCTGTGGTAGGAAGAATTCTAAGATGTCTCTTAAGGTTTTCCACCACCCTGATCTACGCGCCCTACACAATCCCAGGGTCTGCGGATGATATGGGCTTTCCTCCCATTAACTTGGGGACATTTATGGCACAGTTGACCTTAAGATAGGGAGATTACTGGGGACTTGAATTCCATGGGCCCTTTAAAAACAGAAAGGTATTTTTTTGTTGTTGTTTACAGACAAGACAGCCAGAGAGTGGAAACACAAAAATAATTCAGTGCACCATTGCCAACTTGAAGATAGAGGGGGTCACTTGGTAAAGAATGCAAGTGGCCTCCAGATCCTGTAAACTGTATTATCAGGATCTCAGTCCTACGACCACAAGGAACTGAATTCTGCCAACAAGAACGAGATTGGAAGCAGATTTTTCTCAAGAGCGCCCAGACAAGAACTCAACCTGGCCAACACCTTGTTTCCAAGCCTTGGGATACCCTGAGCAGAGAACCCAGTCAAGAGTGCATTTTAGATTATTAAAACAAAAAATTTGTTTTACTCTTTCATTTTACAATTTTTCTCACATGTCTGGTAATCCTTTTAATGTTGTAAATTACATGAGAACAGAGAGTTTGTTTTTTTGCCATTGCCTATTAAACCCTCAGCAAATATTTGTTAAGTGGAAGAATGAATAAGGTGATGGAACTTTGTGTACAGGGCAGGGCTTTAGTGAAAAAGCTCTGCTTTATGGTGAACCATCTAGGGGAAAGCTTCTCCTTTAGAGACTGAATCATCCAATGTTTTGCATGGATTAAGTGCTTAGTCATTATGAACACAGAGAGGATTAAAGGGAACCAGGAGGAGTCAAGGTTCTGCATACATCTTGATTCTGTCTCCTTGTTCTCAACCTTCCTTATTGCTTCTAGTCTTCATTGTACCTACCGCCCCACCATGCCTAAGTGCAAAGCCTCTCCAAGGCTGTGCTGGCCATGTGGGCGCCCTCCTTGCACACTACAGCCCTTCCTTCACGTGCTGAGGTGACTCTATCTTCCTCTCCTGTGGTCCAACAGTAAATGCTTTTTAAACCTACATTCCAGAAATTTGTTCATTTCTTTACCTGCTGAAGATTCTCTGCATTCTCCTCACTGTTGAGGATTTAGAACCATTCTATTACATTATTTTCAGTTCAATATAGTATGGAGATGGGGAGAGGAAGGGAGGAGATAAACACATGATCAGTTCGTAAACTTGAACCTGAAATCTACTCTCTGCTTCTCACTACTTGCCTTTATTTCCATGACACCACATACCTCTTATCAGAATTAAAAAAACAACCAAATTAAATTGATATATATTAAGCTCTGAGTAAATATTATTCCTAATTTGGAAAATGGTGTTTGACTTTTCATCCAAATGGACCCAATTGGTGGAGTTACAGATTATGCTGAGCGGAAAGCCTTTCCTTAAAAGAACTCTCAAGCATGCTTTCTTACAAAAGTCTTGTAAAAAATGGGCAAGAAAGAAAAATGGGCAAATGAGGATCAGGGTTCTCCAGTGCCTCCTTCTATTAGAAAAAGGCAAGAGGGAAAAAAAAGGTTGAGAAAGCAGCTCAAAATTCTCCGAAGATCTCTAAATTCTTGGGCATGAGTCTGGAGCGAAAGAACAAAAGAGAATTGCTTGCAGCCGAACAGATTTCTCACGTGTTTCAGACATTGTCAGAGGTAAATCCCACTTGCTCTAAGGCAGGGGTCAGCAAACTATGGCCCATGGGCCAAACCCGTGCTGCCAACTGTTTTTATAAGTAAGTTTTGTTGGAACACAGCCATGCCATTTGTGTATGTATGATATATGGCGGCTTTTGCACCATAGCAGCAAAGGTGAAAAGTGCATCAGAGAATGTATGGCCCACAGAGCCTGAAATATCTCCCCTCCAGCCCCGTCCAGAGAGGAAGACTGTCTACCTTGGTTTAAGGCAAAGGGAATAACCCCATTCCCCTTGCCCGTCATTGGTTTAGGAAAGGGCACATGGCCGATAATTGCCAGCGAGATGGGAAGGGAAAACAGCTGTGAGACTTGGGGACAGGGTCCCACCCTCTAAAAAGCACACTCTTTTTTCTCCTGCCTGGTGCTGTGTCTGGAAATGTGGAAGGGGCCTGGTTCCTGGATGATGTATTTGAATCATTAAATTAACCAATTTAGGAGCTGCGCTCCCTCAGGACTTCTTGTTTTGTGAGATAATAAATGTTCCTTGTTTAAATCATTCTGGGTTGCTGTTACATGCAGCTCTTACATGCAGTTGGAACTCTTCTGACTGTAACACCGCCCTCCCCACCCCGCTTCCAGCACCAGGGCTGGCAGCAGGAGAGGGAAGGAAAACGACGCCTCCGTTCCCATTTTCTCCCCCACAGTGCTTTGAGGACTGTGCTTTCCTGGTTACGTCGTCACCCTTTAAGAAAGGGAGACCACTTCTGTGACTCAGGCTCCTCAGAACGGCAGCCTCGTGTGGGTGCAGCTCCTCCTTGGATCCTTTTGTCTGCTGGAAGCTTCTAGAACATTAGTGCCACAGAGGGAAACTCACTTTAGAAGTAAGGAAATATGTCTATCTGGGTTCTTTAAGACATCTCTAAGTCCTTTATTTACTTAAGGATTTTTTTTTAAGAAAAAGAAAATTTGGTATTTAAATGCAAACATCAAATGTTTCAGGTTTTCTAGTTTCAATAAATTTTTGACAAAGTTACAGATTTCAATTCATATTACATATATTTATATGCTTTAAATATTTTATTCTTTTTTTCTCCAGGTAATAGTATAAAATCATGATAGTTTCTAGAAGCATAAAGTGATTATTTCATTTTGTCTTACTAATACATACTTAGTGAATGAAGTGTTTCATATGCTGTTTCAAAGCAGTACCCTTAAATTGAATTTAGTAAATCCAGTAACTTAAACTCCTTTGATTCATCACCTAATCTACACAAATCAAGGTTCCTCAGAGAACTAATTGAAGCTGTTTTCCCATTTATAGCTGAAACAATTATTTTTACAGTGCAACCCCATTTCATAATAAAATCCTCCTGGCAAGGTCTTTTCTGGTATGTAATTGTGACAGTCCTGAAGGCATTTTTAATATTGTTAGGGGCAAACTGTTCATGCTACTAGGTGCAAAAATCACAAAATAAAGGTGAAATTCCCAAAACAACACAGAAAAATTCAGATCTCTTTATTTATATTGCTGTGTTTTGTCTGTTAAATCTTTTATAAAGTTTCTTTTTGCTTCGGGGGAAAAACAGACATTGACACAGAGGGGATTTTGAAGCACAAAGTAAATGCAAGTTAAAGAAATATATTCTTCTGTGAAAACGTTCCCTTTTTTTTTTCATTGTTCCACTTGAGTACTAATTATATCTATTCCTCAGTCTGATTTGGACAATAAAAGAGCAGTAGTCACAATATTACATTATTAATCTCTACTTAAAATGAAATACCTAAATTCATTTCAACTTGATAGTAATCCCACCACTGTTGTTATCATTTTTTATTACAGAAAAAGAAACTGGGGGTTTTTAGAGTGAATGGCCAAGGCCATACAGCTCATAAGAGTCTGTTCCATCCAATAAAGTCTGTTCTGTCCAAGCAGAGACCACTCTGCAATATTCATAAGGCATTCAAGGGTAACAAAAAGAAATGAATCATTGATAAGAATTGTTAATAAGAATTTACTGTAAAAACTCTATAATTTTGTCATGAACAGGTCATAAAGATGTCTGGATGAGTCAGTGTTGGAAAGGAAAATTGAGTTACCACTTAATAGAGTTTCCACTCAATTCTCCTGTTTTTCTAATTAAAAATAATAACAATGGTAAAATAACAACACCTATTCATTCAAGAAATCGAAGTAGACAAAGCTCTTTTGCTTCTGTGGAACTCAACTTCTCCAAAACTCATAGAAACTCATATAACTCAGTAGCAAAAAAACCCAAAAGCCAAATGTTCTGATTTAAAGCTAGGGAAAGGACCTGAATAGACATTTTTTCCAAGGGAGACACACAAATGGTCAATAGGTACATGAAAAGGTGCTCAATATCATTAATTATCAGAGAAATGCAAATGAAAACCACAATGAGATATCACCTCTTGCCTGTTAGAACAGCTGTCATCAAAACAAAACCAAACCAAAACAAATCACAAAAGATAACAAGGGTTGGTGGGGATGTGGAGAAAAGAGACCCCTTGTGCACTACTGTTGGGAATGTAAATTGTAACAGCCATTACAGAAAACAGTATGGAGGGTCCTCGAAAAATTAAAAATAGAACTAGCACATGATCCAGCAATCCCACTTCTGGGTATAGATCCAAAGGAATCAAAATCACAGTCTCAAAGCAGTATCTGCACCCCCGTGTTCACTGCAGCACTACTTACAATAGCTGAGACACGGAAACAACCTAAATGGCCATCTACCGATGACTGGATAAAGAAAATGTGGTAACTTATACAGTGGAGTATTATTCAGTCATAAAGAAGGAAATCCAGCCATTTGCAACAATGTGGATGAAACTTGGGGACAGTATGCTCAGTGAAATAAGTCAGTTATAGAAAGACAAATACTGCATTATCTCACTTATATATGGAATCTAAAAAATTTTGAACTCCTAGAAGCAAAATGGATTCGTGGTTGCTAGTGGGGGGGTGAGGGGATGGAGGAAATGAGTGAAGGTGATTAAAGGGTACAAATTACCAGTTATAAGATGAATAAGTTCAGAGAATGTAATGTATGGCATGGTGACTAAAGTTAACAATACTGAGCGATGCATACTTGAAAGTTGCTGAGTGTAGACCTTAAAAATTCTTATCACACACACACAAATGGTAACTATGTGAGGTGATGAATATGTCAACTAACCTTATTGTTGTAATCATTTATATATATATATATATATATATATATATATATATAGTCATGACCTTAAGTTGCATACCTTAAACTTACGTAATGTTACATGTCAATTATATCTCAATAACTTGGGAGAAAATAAAATGAGCCATTGCACAAGAAACCTGCAACGCTGTGATTCTTACAGCTCACAGATGAAGGGAACTACACAGAGCTTATCACAAATTTGATAAAACTCTAAAAAATTAACACGGCATTATAATGAGTTGGAAGTCAAAAAAACTTTTCTAGCAGACTGAATTTTCCTTCTCATCTCTCTATAGACAAATTATAGAAAAAACTTATCACACAAAGAGAGCTAAAATTTAGAATGTTACAGAGATGTGGTAGGCAGTTCACTAGTTTTGTCATTTTCTTCTGGATTTTGTTATGTTTGTGGTATTTTTCAGCATTTAGAATTTGGTATTTTATTATGAGTTGTTACTGTATTTCAAATAAGTGCTCAATTTTTACTAAAAATAATACAGCACAGGTTGTAAGTAAAGAAAGAATTACAAGGAACATAAAAAACACGATCCATTTTATTCTCCTGAGGCTGTCAATACATATCGCCCACTGCCTCTTCAGAGATCTGTCATGTGCAAAGAAAAGAGTCAAATTGGACCAGGGTGTGTATATTTAAAAAAAAAACAAAAACTTTTTAAAAGGCTGCAATTAAAGTGAGTCGAGCATGAAAGAGGAATAAATCAGGTATAAGATGTTAAGTAAGGTTATTCTACCCTATAGATCTTTTACCATTCAGTTTAACTTCACGGGGATTTAAAGGCGACGCCATCCTTAATCTTGTAATGTGAATTTAGTACATGCCGTTTAAGTAGATATGCTTCGCTTACCACTCATCCTTTTATCTTTCTTGGGGAAAAAAAATTGGTCACCTCCTCCCTGCTAAACCATTATGATTTAAAAAAAAAAAAAACCCCAAAACTTGTATTAGCTTTCTTGATCAGTGATCCAGAAAAAAAAAAAAAAAAAGGATGCTCCTGATGAGCAAATTTTAGGAAAATATCTTAGTTCTTCAAACTCTTTTTGCTGTTGAAGTGCTACACAGCACAAAGGCATGCATGTCCTAAATGTATAGTTGAGTGAAATTTCACAAGCTGAATGCCTCTGTAATCAGTCCCTTCTGTGCTATTCAGTAGAACCATATGTGATCATTTAAATTTAAATTAATTAAAATGAAATACAATTTAAAATTCAGTTTCTTTTTATTTCCAGGCAAACTAGAGTAACAGGGACCAGATTCACCTTTTCAACTGCAACAGCTGAAAGCCAGAAAAGTGTAGGAAACAGCTTTCATGATACTGAACTTCAGGCAACAGAGGCACGTGGTCCCCGAGACATGGAAAGCAGCAAGGGGAGCCGTGCCGTTGCCTCAGCTTATTTCCGGGAGGCCTGCAGGAAGCAGCAGAGCAAGGCGACCACCAGGCAGAGCCTGGCGAGCTCCCTGAGATCCGGCGGCAGACCTGGGACTCCTCAGAGTCTGAGACGATGAGCGTCCTCGATACCGGAGAGGAGAAAGCTGCACAGAGAAGGCCCCTGGACATTTGCACATGTTCCTCTTTGGGTGTTTGGCCGAGGACTTATCAGTATATGAGTGTGAAGAGATTACCTAAAGCTGGAAAAAGAACCACCTGCAAGAATTAGAGGGAACAGTGCCTCAGACAGTTTCAGAAATGGCGTTTGCCTCCAACAGTCGGGGCAGAAACTTCGTAACTGACAGGGCATGGGTCAGAGTACCAGAAGGCCGCTGGGTAAGTAGTGGGGAAAAGTGACTGGACCAACAGAGATCACCCCTGACAGTCCTACACGGCTAGAAACGGGACAGGAAGTCCTTCAAGCAGAAGAAAGATGACTACCAGATGAAAACCCAGCCCTACACAAAGGAATAAATACCACCATAAATGGCACCTACAGAGACAAAGTCTTTTTCCTATTACTTACATCTCTATAAAAGACAGCCAACTATTTACAATAAAATAATCACAATGTATTGTGGGATTATAATATACATAGTAGTAAAACAAATTAATAACACAGTAACTGGGAGGGGAGAAATGGAAATTTACTGTTGTACGCTCCATATGAAGTGATGTACTATTATTTGAAAGGAGAGCATAAGTCAAAAATGTACATTATAAACCCCAAAGCAACCCCTGAGGTAATACAGCAATTAGTCATAGATAATAAACCAATGGCAAAGATAAAATGGAATCACAAAGAAGAATAAAAAGGAAACAGATGGACAACCAGAAAACAAAAAGATTTAAATCCAACCATATCAATATTCACATTAAATGTTAATGGTTTAAATATCTAAAAGACAGAAGAAGGATTTAATTAGAAAGACCCAACTATATGCCATTTACAAAAAACTCACTTTAAGTATAAAGACAAAATTGGTTAAAAGTAAAAGGATGAGAAAAAAATGTACTGTTAACAGTAAAAAATAAAAGCTGAATTGGAGTTTTTAATATCAGACAAAGTAAATTTCAGACAAGTAAATTATCAAAGAAAAAGAGGGTAATTTCCTAATGATAAACAGTTAATTCATCAAGAGGAGATAGGAATCCTGAATGTTTACACACCTAATAACTGAGCTCAAAATAAACGCAGCAAACCAACAGAACTGCAAAGAACAATGGACAAACCAAAAATACATTTGGAGACTTTAACACTTCTCTCAATTATTAATAGAATGAGTAGACCAAAAAGAACAAAAAAGTGAGTACAGAATATCTGAAAAATACAATGAACTATCTTGACTTAACTGACAACTAAAAAACATCCCAGCGATAAATACAAGAATACACAGTGCATTTTCACGTGAGACCATATTCTGATCCGGAAAAGAAGTCTCACGTTATGCAAACCTAAACCAGGCAGACTGAGCTTTCTGATCACAATGGAATCAAAGTAGAAAATCAGTGCCTGAGAAACATTGGGAAAAGCTCTAAAGCTCTTGAGTCTCAGTTGCACACTTTTAAATAACTTGGGGAATCAAAGGAAAAACATCAAAAAGGAAATTAGAAAGTATTTTTGAAATGAATGAAAATGGAAACAGAACATATTACAGTGTGTGGGGCGTGGCTGAAGCGGTCCTGAGGGGGAAGCTGACGGCACTAAACGCCCGCAGTAGAAAAGGGGAGAACGCTCACCTGTACCTCCACCTTAGGGAACTAGAAGGAGAAGAACAAACTAAATGCATAGGCCAAATAAAAGCGCTAGTAAAGGCACAGTGAGAATCAATAGAATGGAAAAAAATAGAGAAAATTAATGAGACCTAAAGATATTTTTTTTGAGAAGCTCAATACAAGTGAAAAGCTGCTAGGCAGAATCATCTGTTTCCCTGCTTCCCTTTTCAGCCGCCCTGCGTCAGTTGCTCTCCGGGCCGTGGCTCCCCCTGTTCCTTACCTAGACATCCTTTCCTTGTCTCTTTACCTTGCTCCCTTCACTGTCACCCCACAGACACATAAACATTCCATGTTCTCAGTACCTCTGAGAAGCCTTCCATTATATCTTTTGCAACTTTGGGCCTAAAAACTCCTTTTTCTGTTTTTCCGGTTGCTCACCCCACATGGCTGTAAAGTCCACTTATTTCGAGACTGTCAGGAGGGTATGGATTTTAGCCACCACTCATACCACATTGGGAACACAGCAAACATTTTGTGTTAAATGCGAATAATATAGTTTTGTAATTTATAAAGCATAGATAAACGAGAGTCTTTATTTAAATTGCTGATCGTGAGCCAGGTATAGAAATTTAAAGTATCTTTGGGGCGAACTTTTCTGAATAACTCCAAAGATGTAATTATATACTTTAGAAATACCAATCTTCAGCGCAGTTTGCAATATATATTGTGTAATATTTGAAGAGATAATAACATTTTTAAAATTACATGACATCGATTAACTACTTTCTTTAGAATCCTGGATAGACATGGCTTTCATTACGTTCATTGTGCCCTGTAGGAGTTCTACACACATTTCAAAATACATTTACCATTTCATATACATTTTACCCTTGGATCTGTTCAACAGCACTATAGCAAAGCTAAGGCAGGTAGTGCCGTGTTATATTGTATCTGCCTCAAGGAACTGTGAAATTCCTGCCACGACAGGTGTTGGAATTGAGGCTGGATGACAGACTCTCCCCACCGGGCCATACTCCATCTTCAAAAAAATACAAATTGACCACATAAAAGTCAGTGTCCTCTTGGCTGCTGACAATGACCTTTTAGGAGAAGTTACTGTTTATATAGGTCACATGTAACATAAAACTTAAAGCTTTCGTTTTGGTCTTTAAAATTACAGAGCTATAATTTTATCCAAAGAAGCCCTGTTCCACCAGGCACCCTTAATGGAGTTATTCATTGTTCTCCTTAGTAATTTAAAAAAAAAACATGATTTAGTTTTGTTTTCACGTCTCTCTTCTCCCATCTTTAATAACTTCCTGTTTAAATGGGCACAGATTACAATATAAGTTGCTGCCAAATGTGTGAACAGCTGGTAAACATGGCAAATCAAACACTTCTGGTAGCAGGTGTCCAGCCTAGCGCTGCAAAGCACGGGCAAGTACCACTCTGCGTTAGCCCCCTACTCTTCACAGCTCCCGTTGTTCACACAGGCAAGAGTCAATACAAGCGGTGACAGTGAGAAACAGCGATGAGCATCTCCTGAACAATAGGTGTCACTCTGCCCCCCTGAATCTGGACCCCATTTGCTTTGGATGAGCTAAGGAGTTTAGTTTCGCCATTCACTGTTTGTAGATGCTGCCTTCACAAGTCAAGTCTTTTATTAGCATGAATAGAAAATAGTGTCTCCCTTGTCACTTATAGACAATAATCACCCACTTTACAAATTGCTGATGGAAAAGATCATGGCCATTAACATTTGTTGCGTAGCCCCTGGGTACCAGGGGCTAAAACAGGAAGTTGAGAAAGGAGAAATGAATGGCAAAGTGAAGGGCAGGTTCCAGAGAGAGTTTTTAAGCTGCCTATCAAGACTCAGACATACTATGTATGCTGGGAAGGCAATTTAATTAAGTAAATATTTATTTAGTACTAGCTGACGCACTGGGATAGTTTTAAAAGATGATTTTAAAAGGCCCAGACATAGTATACACCCTCAAAGAATTAACGGTCCAGCTACATGGACAGGACATAAACATGCAAAAGGTACCTGACGATAGCGTTCAGGAAATTGGGTTCAGATGAGTAATGAAGAGCTGGGACACGGACAGCCGTATAAGGAAGAAGATAGGACTTCTCAGAAGAAATTGATTTTGAGGTTTAAGACTGGGCAACACTGGCTACGTGGAGGAGAAGGAGGGAGCCTACGCAGAGATTCAGTGCGAGGCACCCACACCTTCTGCTCACGAGGGCTGTGCTGAGGAGAATGTGGGAGCTGTTGCAGAATGATGGGAGGGAACCACGAGAAGATGATTTGGGGCATGACTGTGGCAAACCTGGAGTAATAGTAAATAGATTTTTCTTTAATGGATTCTGCATGCCCAAACCATGAAGGAGACAGAATTTTTTTTATTTTCCTTTTTGTGCTTGGAGAATTTGTTGTCTTATGTTTTTAATAACTTCCACTGACTTTTATTTCAACCAGCTCACATAGATTGGGGACGTCCTCTATGCTTTCATCCAATGCTCTGGGCCAGGTAACAAAACTATGTCCAAGAGCTTACTCTGGGAAAACAGAGGTCTAGAACACAAGTTAATCTAGGGCAGCATGTCCTGATCTGTGTGAGAGAGGTTTCAGGTGAGATGAGGATCAGATAAGGAAGAATCTGCATTGGGCTGAAGGCATCAGCACACATATAGCCTAACTTTTTTTCTTCTCCTTCTTCTTCCCCTCCTTCCCCTCCTTCTTCTCCTTCTCCTTCTCCTTCTCCTTCCCCTCCTTCTCCTTCTCCTTCCCCTTCTCCCTCTCCCTCTTCCTCTTCCACTCCTCCCCCTCCCCCTTCTTCTTTTTTTGTCATAGTGCCTTGGATTTGAAGGCTCTTCCAAAGGTTCTTTGCACAACCAGAAGAAAGCTGTCAAAACCCCAGAAGTGGAGCAGTTTCAGGCTCTAGGACCCCAAATTAAGGACTAGCACCAGGATATTCAACACCTTTCTCATCAGGTGACTGCCACTCTGTCTGACTTGACTCACTGGAGCACAAGGGGTCCTGAGCTCTACTGAGTGTAAACAGTGGGTTGCAGACAAGTGAGCAAACATGTGAGCCTCTGAGTCACACGCATGGGTAAGACCACAGGGTCTTCGACTCGCGAGAAGGGGGAGTCTGCACACACCTCTCAGGGCTGGTCATGATCTGCTGGTGTCAATGTCTATCCATTTGGGGACAATGTCCACATTCACTTTCACAATCAGAAGAAAAGCACACATCTGGCTTCTCAAAGAAAATCATGCTTAAAGAGAGAAAATGGGGAGACCTGATTGTCAGACAGACACGGGGAAGGACTTGCCCCTGAGTGTCAAAGGGTCTTCCTTTCTCACAAAGAGTGAACCTTTGACCTGGTTGAGAAGGAGCAGTGCAAACTAAATGTGAATTGACAAAACAAGTTCTCCTTTATTCGAGTTCATTTTAATAAGGAACTTTTTTCTAACATTAATGTGTTAAAATGATGATTCAATGACTATCACATACTACAGCAACTGAAAAATACCTACATAGTAGTTTTTGGCTAATTAAATATTTTTTCATTAAAAATTTGTTTTTACTGCAAAAGAACGTTAGCTATAGATGGAATTAATATTATGCTTCCTCCTTATTTTACCAAAGAAAGAGGACCAAAGAGAAGTTTGGCTAGACTATCTAGTAAGTCCAGAAATCCGTGTTCTTTTCAAATCACAGCACTAAAAAACCCATAAAGTGTCGCTTTGAAATATGCCTTTCCAAAACTAAGGGAGGTTAAAAACCCAGAAACAGATCTGGGTAGACACAAGAATTTAGTGTACAATAAAAGAAACATTTTATATCAGCAGAAAAGAAACGGATGGTTTAACAAATGGTCCTGGTACACCGTTAAATCATCTGAAAAAAATTTAGGCCCATTCCTCACACCAAAAATACATTCCAGATGGACCAATAATTTAAATGTAAAAGGTGAACCCCTGCAAGAACCAGAAGAAAATATAATGGCATTTCTATACCGCTGGTTTAAAGATGACTAAGTACTGCAGCAAAGCAAAAGCCATGGAAGAAGTAAGTGATGTATTTGATTGCAGAAAATATAAAACTTCTTTAGCCAAATTACTACATACAGAATTCAGACAAGTGACTCACCTGAGAAACACCTGCAAACTGTATCACAAAGTATTTTTAGAGTTAATGTATAAATATTTCTTACATATCAATAAAAGGTGAACACCCTAAAAAACAGTGGAAAACGGCCTTAAATAGTAAATTTACAGGAGAAAATGAGCCAATAATTGTATGGAAAGTCATAGGGATTAAGGAACCGGGCTCAAAGTTAGACTATGTGTGCTCAAATCCAGGCTTGGCTACAGCTACAATTATTTTAACTGAGGGTACATTATTTAGTTTAACATTTCAACCTATGAAAAAGGACTTAAGTTCTCTGTGCCTAGCTTTCCTTGCCTGTCTTATGATGGTTATTAATAGGACTTAGTTCATTGTATCTACTTCATAGGGTTACTGTGAGGATCACATGATGTAATTCGCTTTGACTGCTCTCAATGGTGTTTGGCATACAGCCAGCAATAAAGAATTTTTAGGTAAATTAAAGTAACAAGGAGAATCCATCTCTCAATTCTCAGACTGTCAAATGTTTATGGACATCATAATACCTCTGATAAGAACCGGGAACGATTCTCCCTTGCTATTTGAGTGTCAATTGATGGCGTCTTTCAAAAGAACAAAATATGGCAAGCTGTAAAATGTACACATCTTTTGATCTGCTTTTTCTTCTTCCAGGTATTTGTTCTGACAGATGAGTAACATTTATCAATGTGCTACCTTCATTAAGGGAAAATTAAGTAACTTAAATGTCCAATAATTTAAAAATGGGTAAATAAATCGATATACATATTTCAATTGAGGTGTAATTGACACATAACATTATGTTAGTTTTAGGCATACAAGGATTAGATATTTGTATGTACGGTGAAATGATCACCACACTAAGTCTAGTTATAGTCTTTAAAGCTATGCCTGTATCATGCATATGTGTGTGTTATATTTAATGCTATATAATTGAGAATATGGTGTTTTACGTAGAAGATAAGGTGTAAAAGTTAAGATCAGGTTACAGGTAGAGAAGATATGAAGACGATGAGCACACAGGTTTATCACTGGATGGAGGGATGACAGATCATTTGAGTTTTCTTTTCTATCTTAACTATTATCTCTAAAGCTTTACAGGGATTACTTTTGTAATAAGAACAATAATAAAAGTGTGTTGTTGTCGTTTTCTTTAAAAAGGCAAAGAAGGAGTGGGGAATGGAGAACCCCGGCTATAGGCACTTCAGGGGCATTGGTTCCAGATATCCACATGGTCCAGTTCCAACATGGTAAATGGGGATTGCACCTCATCTCAGGGATGCGTGCCAGCTCAGATTTTGCTAACATGTTTGTAACAAACTAGATTGAATTGTTTTTAAAATTGAGGCAGAGGCTGTGAACATCCTGAGCTAAATCAAAAAGCCAGCTTCTCGTCTTTCCCACTGACATCATTTCAGCTTTAGCAAATCATTCATCTAAATGCATATAAATTAGTAACTCATGTGGATAAAAGAAAAATTGCCTTCAGTTTTCAGACAAATGTTTATTCAACATCTAATTTTGTGCCAGCGCTCCGCTAAGCCTTGGGGATACTGCAGGAAAGAATGGGGACTGATTCTGCTCCAGCGAATGGCTCCCTAGGGCAGGGGAGAGAGAGAGAGCTAATAAGCATGCCCCATAGGGCGCGGCAGACGTTGTGATACGGGGAGTTCGGCGGGCTGCTGCTTCACAGGCGTTTATTAAGTGCCCACCGTGTGCAGGGTGCGGTCACACACATTGAGGAGACAGCCAGGAACCGACCTTCATGGAGAGTACATGCTAGCGAAGGAAGCGAGAAATGCACAATAAATAAGTAAAACACAAGGTAGGTTACACGGCGGGAAGTTGTAAGGATAACAAAGACCCAGGGGAGTGAACCATGAGACTATTTAGGGAGGTTCATTTCGGAAGAGGAAAAGGGAGCGGACGGAGAGGTAAGCAGAAGCTGAGGGCCCCGCAGCGGCAAAGGCTCTGAGATGAGAGCATGGCTGGTGCTCTCCAGGAGCTGCAGGCGGTCCACGTGGTTGGAGGTGGTGAGGGAGGAGAGAATGTAGCAGGTGATGGTGTCAGAGAGGTAAGAGTAATCCAGATCCTATATGGCCCTGCAGACAATTTAAGGTCTTTGTCTTTTTGTGTTTTCAGCATCTGACCTCTGTGTTATAATAGTTTCACCCTGGTAGTTTTGTTGAGAATAGACGGAAGGCTAGCAACTATAAAAGCAAAGGTACCAACTACCAGTAGAGAGCAGTAATTCAGGTGAGGATGGGGGTAGCTTGGAATAGGCAGATGGTAAAAGATAAACTGAGAAGTTGCTGGATTCTGAATATATTTTGGAAGCAGAGTCAATGGAATTTGCTCATGGACTGGAAATAGTGTATCATAGGAAAAGAAAAGTTAAAAGTCACTATATTTTTTAACACGAGCAAGGCACGAATGGAGTTGCCATTAAAAAATGAGAAAAACTACAAGAGGAGCAGCTTCTGAGACGGGAAGATAAGGTGTCCAGGGCTTGTTACGTGAAGGCTGAGATGTCTAATAGATGCCTACATGGTCCATGTGAAAGAGACAGAGGAACAGAAGTTCAGGAAGGAGGCTGGAGATATAGACATGAGCATCGTCAACATCTAGATGGTATTTAAAATCATATTTATAGAGACTGGGTAGAGATAGAGATGATGAAAAGTTCAGGGACTCCAGAGTTAATAGATGGAACCTCCCATGGAGAGTGAAAAGGAGCAGTCTAGGGTAGAAGGAAGGCCAGAAAGATAACCTGAAAGCCAAGAAAAGAAAATGTTTTAAGGAGGCAGAGTTGATCAACTGTCAAATGCTGTTGGTAGGTCGGGTGAAGGTAGGACTGACAAGTGACCACTAGACTTGGAAACACGGAAGTCACAGATGCCCACAACAAAAGAAGTTTTCAAAAACAGGTGGGGACAGAAGCTTGAAAGGAATGGGTTCATGAGAGGATAGATGGTGAGGAATTAGATACAACTGTCCCAAGAGTGTTGTGGATTGAAAAATAGGAAAAACAGAAGAAAAGTGGAGCAGATAAAGAAATGGCATCCAGATGGCATTCAGATTTTTATTTTTAACACGAGGGAAATAACACTAGTCTGTACCCATATTTTAAAAATCAAGAATAGAAAGAAAAACTGATGATGCCAGTGAGGGGAAGTTACTGGATCAGTGGCCTAGAGAAGGCAAGGGAGTATCTAATGCACGGCCGAAGTGTCTCCGTGTGGTTCCCTAGAGAAACAAGGCTTCGTATAGCATGAAGGAGGGAGGATGCAATCAACATGGAAGCAGAGATGAGGCTAAAGGGAGTATGGTGGGAGAGGAAGGAAAGCAGCTCTAAAAGAATCTTCCTCACCTGATTGTAGCTTTGTGACCAACTGATTGCTCAGTCTTGCAGGACATCTTCAGAGATGCCATATCAGAGACGTTAGTAAGACCTCCAACAGTCCAGAAGCTACTCAAGTTCACGTCTCCCATCTGTCAAAGTTGTCTCCTTCAGGGATGACCAGAGAGGGAAGCCGGAGACATGTGTGTCTAGCAAATGAGTAAAGGGGTTGCCCTTGGGTGGTGCTCACAGCGACTCTGGAGACTGGAGCAGTGCCCAGGATGTGCCCCTTGTCCCCTAACAGCAGTGGCAGGAGCAGCCTAAACCTTGCTTTCTGATTGTATGAACTGTTGTTAGGTTGCCCCGGGGAGGAGGGCAGGACAGTGCACTTGATCTGCATGATATATAAACTGGAAATAGTACAGAAGGATCAAGCTCTTGGTTGAAGAATTGATAGTTCATCTGAAATAAGAGAGATGGCAAGTTCTCTGGACATAGGTACACACAGGTGGGTAGTGGTAGAGTTTGTGAAAATTCTGTCTGCTTCTATTTTCTCAGTAAAGTCAGCTGAGTGAGAACAGGAGATAAGGGGTTTGAGAGGCTTGTGGAGAGAGGAGGTTAAAATAATCACCTAGGAGAATGGAAGGCATAAAATGACCAGGGAGCCTGGGATTTGCCTTGTCTAGAGATTCTGTAAAAGCTTCCTGGAAAAGGGGATCTTGAAGCTAAGACCTTGAAAATGAGCTGGAGTTAACAGAATGGACAGGGGACTTATCTTCTAAAAAAGGCAAGATAGTACTGAGGTGGGAAGCCCCATGAAAAGACTGGCAGGACCCCCAGGCAGGGCCACTACTTTCCTGCCAGCACCATCCAGTTCCCTGGCCTGGCAGTATCATCTCGCTTTTTGCCTCTATAAATGGCTTGTTTCTCAGAAAGTGGAACTTACTGCTAAGATTCTATTGGTTCCCTGAGCTCACTCCTGATTGGTCCAATTGTAACACCTTATTTGCATAAAACTCACTCCTGATTGGCCCATTTCTAAAAAGCTCATTCCTGATTAGTCAACTTTGTTACACCTTATTTGTGTATGATGTTGCAAAATCTAGACTGGCAGCCTATAAAAGCCTATGTAAACCTACAAACGGGGTCCAGAGCTTGGAGTGTTAACTCCTCTGGGCCCGCTGGCGTAATAACCCTGAGTTCTCCAGCCCTCGAGTGCTGCTTGGTCTCTTTTCTGGATCCAGGTTGCTGTCACAACTGAGCTGTAACATACTTTGCTGCAACAGTATGTGCTAAGGCCAGGGGGCCAGGAAAAGCAGAGCACAGCTGAATATAAATATTACTGAGTGTAATGAGCAAAGAGCAGGAGTTGAATTTGTAGAAATAAAAGTGTGGAAGGTTTACTCTTCACATCGTTTATTTCCTGGGCCTATATAGATAATGTCCACAATAAGAAAAAAAAGATTAAAATATATTAACAATAGATAAGTTTTCTTAACTACTTAATTACCTTTGATTAGGTAGAGATTTGGTCTTATCCAACAACATTGATATAAAAATACTTGGTGAATTAAGATTCTTGAAGTGCAAGCCAAGAGTTAAGGAATTTATAAATACTTAGGAAATTCAGATACACTGGGAATGACTGCTAACCCCAATGAAAGTCACAATTAGTCCCATGAATGGAAAAGTAGGCATAATTGTGATTCACAAAAATGAAAAGTATTAATCATTTCACAGACAATAGGCTATTATCTTCAGCTCCTCTGTACTATCTTTCTAGCTATTACGTCAGAGAGGAATTGAATGGTAATACTCAGTATCTTTGGTAGAAGTATCCTAAGAGCATGCTCAGAATCACACCAACATACATCTGTACACACACATAGATATTCGTAATTTTGGCAGAGAAGCTAGATAAAATGTGAAATGGAAGAGCATAAAAATAAAACTAATTACTATCTTGGCAATGAGAGTTCCTTCACTCTGCTTAGGCATCTCTCTGAAAATAAGAGTATGCATTGGCATCAATTCAGATAGTAATATGTTTTGATACTTATAGCTCCATACAGTTTTTATTCTTCCCATAAATAATCAAAATATACTTGGACATAATGACATCTAAAACTATAAAGAATTAAGAGCAAATTTGACAGAGTAATGAGACTCCAGTTTAAAAAAAAAAAGTCATACTTGTGGTATCTTCAAATTTTAAGTCTTCAACTAAACTTGCTAATATGCCCTACTTATCTTGTGTGTCCTGAAATAATGTATCTTTGCCGACACGCCTCTGATCTTATTCATTCTTCACTGTAGTATTGGCACGCCTGCTGTGTGCTCGGAGTTCTGTGGAGTTATAGAGAATACTGAAAGTAGTACCCACCCTTGGGAAGGTTTCCTTATTTGCCCTCTACGCAAATAAGGAAATCGGCTTAAATCCACGAGGCTTCCTAAAGTGGAAGAGGGGTCTGGCAGAACCATGTGAATCATGAATGTGTCCATCATTAGCCATTAAAATACAGTGGAAAATGTAAGTCTCTGCATGTATGCCAAGCTGTGGTCCACAGAGTGGGAGAAGTCGTGTGTCTCCTTTAATTACTCCCATGGAATTGAGCATTTGTCTAGCTGTGGTCTTTGACTATTTTCTAAATAATGAGGACTCCAACTGCTTCAGCGGGAGCAGCCTTGCTCGTTGCAGCCCTTGGCCTGCAGCGTTCTTTACCTTTTCCTGCCTCCCTTCTGTGCTCTCTTCCTCTCCCTTTTTTTGGTCTGAATTTGATGAAGGTCTGGTTTTTACTCCCTAAAAGTTTAAGTGGTTGAATTAAATCACAACTTGCTTTGGTTAATCATCGAGGCAGCTCTTTAGGAATTGGGGAAACATTTTATTTACGACCCAGCTTTCCACCTGGGCTGACACGGCCTGGAATTTACAGCTATATTGAAAGCGTTATAACCAGCACCTCAGAAATTCCACATTCTCTTGAGCTGCATTATGATGGAACATTTGTCAGGCAGCCAATCGCTGTGTCAGCCCCTAATTGATTTATATTAGCATCTGGAGGAACGTGGTGGAGTGAGGGTCGGGGGAGGGGGAGCCGGGGTCCACTTCAGATGACCCGGTTCCCGAGTGTCCTGTGGACATGAGAGTTTTGCAAACAAAACTGAACATAGACACCATGTGCTTTTTTTTTGTTTTTGGGTTTTGTTTTTGTTTTTTATGCAACATGTTTAAAATTGCAGATGTTAACAAGGCTGCTATAAACTTTGAGGACCTTGGGAACAGTGGACTGAGCTCAGCCTCTCCCTGCCAGGCTATCATGGAACTGAAAAGAGCACCTGGCCCTAAAAGGTGGGCTTCACTTTTCCCCAAGGCGGGGGGGCGGGGGTAAAGAAGCCAAGGAGCTCCGTCAAAATGTTTTCCTCTGACAGCCTTCATTCACTAAAAAAATAGTAGTTAGCTTTAATAGCTCTTTTTTATACTTAGATTCCACCCTCCCTGGATTAGAAACAAATCTGTATTACTCACGTAGAAACACCTGGTCTGAGGTTGGGTCCAAGCTGAGGGGGGCTGGAGAAATCAGTCAACGAGGACCACAGTGGGATGTGGATGCCTGCGTCGCTCCATTTACTGTGACACTTGTTTCCTGGGGTAGATGGTTTTAACAAGAGCTCCCAAATGGTGGCGCTTCGGGAGTGTCTTGGTCAACATGACCAGCTGTCAGCACCCTTGATGGTCACCACAGTCCTTGCCGCTCCCTAATGTGTTCTATCTGGCCCAGTTCACACATTTAGACTATGTGCCTGGATCTGTTGGCATGTTGAGTTTGCAGTGATTTATGCTCTGCCATCTTGAAGCTTCTGCAAGAGGTGTATGGCCAGGGTAAGGGGATGACAGGAGACAGTGGCGGTGTGACTGTGGAGACTACAGAGCTATTTGATGAAAGAACGGAGTTGCTTAGTTCTATCTTGGCCTCTGGCTATGGGACAGCCACAGCTGAGAGTAACTCAAGTGAAGGGGCTACCTCTTCCTGCTGCCCCCCAACCCCTGGAGAACTCCTGGCTGGTCAACAGAAATCCTGGTGGCAAACTGGGAGCACAATGTGCCTGGGTCACAGAACTCCTGGGCCAGAGCAGATCTGGGTTACAGTGTTCCTTGCTCTCCACGTGCCTGGGTTAAACTGGGCACGCTTTGTTCACAGCATGCCTGGGTCACAGTGCTGCGTGGGTACCATGTACTTTTGCCCAACTTTCTTGAGTAACAGATGCCTTAGAGTTGGCTCGGCTTGGTCAGATTACACCGTGGTCACACCAGACATGAGCCACAGTGCCCCTTGGTCCCCATATACCTTGGTCCCAGCATGCTGGGCACAGAGCTCCTGTGACAGTAGCGCTCTGTCGTGGCGCCAGTGTGCTTTGGTCTTAGTGTGTCTTGGCCACAGTGTGCTTGCTTCTCCACACGGGTGTCCACGTGAGTGAGTCTCGGCAGCCCTTGGGTGTCGTGGGCCTCCGTCTCCGTGTACTTGAGTCACAGAGTGCCTCGCATGCCTTGGTCCCTACAGACACGATGGTCACAATGTACCTGGGTGACTGTGTGCCCGAATCACAGCTCATTCAGGTCACAGCATGACGTGGCTACAAGGTGACTTCTGTTTGCAGCATAATAGTGATCAGTGTAATCTTTAGAGTATGGAGATGGAGGGCAAGTAAGAGTGACATCATACAGCCAGTAAGATAGATAGACACTCAACATCCAACTGATACACATAATAAAAGATGCATCCTATCTAAGTGGATACACAGTAAAAGAGTTTGTGACCCAGAATGTGCAAGTGGGCATTTTGCAAATAAGTATGCACACACACAGAAGACAGCTAAAGGAGTTACATAAATGGTAACAAGGAGTCTCTCTGTGGAGTGGCATTATAGTCCACTTTTATTCTTTATGTTTGTAAAGTTCTATATTGTTTTTCAAAGTTCTTCTAATTAACTTACTTTAGGGAAGATAAAGCCCTTTATTCTTCAAGACCCACCTCCAAAGTGACAACCACTGGGAATCATGCCAGGTGGGTGCCAGTCAGAACCCATCACGTCTGCCTTTGGCTTCCAGATGCTGTCTCTGCCATTGTCAGGGGCCACACTGAGGTAGCAGTGGGGATGGGCAGCATCTATCCCTTCATCCGACTCATCACTATTTCTTTTAAAACCTGCCTTTCCTTCCCCAACAGAATAAAACAGCACATTTCTCTTTGCAAACTACTCAGTGAACCTTTGTTGGGTTATCTGGAGCCCACTCCACACTCCCCATCCCTGCGTCAATGCCATACAGCCTAGAAAGAAAGCATGAAGGTCGTTTTCTCATGCTTTCCCCTCCGTGTTGAAATGCAGTGGGAGCCTCCTGGAGAGGAGGCTATGTTACTATTCTGAGGAACAGAAGGGCAGGTGGTCCCACAACATGTTTTGCTCCACTACAGTTGGAAGCTCTTCCCAGCCAACTGGGGGTCTTCTTTCTTCAGTGTGGGGCCTACCGCTGACCCCGAGAGCAATTAAAGGAACTTCCCTAGGGTCATTCAGAAAATACCAGCTCAAACACAGTGAGAACGTGGGGCCCATGTTTGCCGGTGGGGTCCTGGGCCCTTGTGCCCAGCCTTCACATAAAGCTCCACGTCTGGGTGCTTTCAGATGTGTCATTTCCCTTCATGTCCACAACATTCATGTGACAAATACCATACTTATTGTATTAACTATGTTCTAAAAGTGAGGAAAAAACTAATTCCCAGGAACACTCAAAGTGTAGTTGCAGGTCAGATGGAGAGCCCAAATCTTTGTCTCCATACACATAGCTTTTCATTCAAACCCACAATTTCAGGGTGAGGTAACTACCGGAGTAGGCCCCTTTTTTTCAATAACAAAGAATTTGTCCAAGGTTTTCACAGACAGAAATGAAGCCAGGTTTCCTCTTTGCTCTGTTATTCAAAAATAGTAACAGTAAGAGTAAGAGAAATAATATTTATCTTTACTTAACCCAGGCGCTTGGAACCATACTCTTTTATATTGCTTATAATCATCGCAGAAACTCTAGAAAGTAGGTGCTATCACCCCATTACAAATAGGGAAACTGAGGCTTGGAGATATTAAATAATTCCTGTGTTAGGTAATTGGAGTTAGGGCAGGGATGTCTGACTCCTAAGTCTAGGACTTTGCTACTAAACTGACGTGTCCCATTAAATTACAAACACTTGTTTTATGTATATAATATTCTCAATGCTTGTTCCACGAATAAATACAAAGTACTGATGAGGTTTGATCTAATTTGTTCATATAGGAAGTTTCTCTCTTTTTCTCACTCCCTTACTACACTTCTGTCTCATTCAATAGTGGATGCTCCCAGATATTTGCAAAAATATGGCCTCCCTGAAAATAACGTCAATTGTGAACACTAAGGCATTAGGTAGGTTCAGTTCACACATTTCTTTCCAACTTTTCCCTCAGAAAGTTGCTGAGACTTCTTGATTATGGACAGGTAGATATGTAATTTGACCATGTTTACCAATATGTATTAAACTGGGACACAAAGTAGTAAGTTAATTATACAACAATATAATTAGAGAGTTAACTTACCCTCTCCTTGATGAACCTTTAAAACGTGGCCAGTAGGAATCCAGAGTTTATGAGCCATTTCTTCAGGCTCTTAGAAAGCACTGTGGTGGTGGATGTGCACTGAGATAACATCACTCTCCCACTCTGCTGGGGTCAAGTCTGTAGCATCTTAGCCTTCATTTCCATCTCAGCCACTCCTTGTTCACTGAGAAACTGGAAGATATCAGAGAACTCCCACTGTCTCCCACCACCACACATGCCCCCGCTCCAGTATCAGTGTCCACATAATCCACCTTCCCTCCTGACACCAGGGCAGAACTGTCATCCATGCTCATGGGTAAGGCTGCCCACTGGCACACGGAACTCTGACCCTGAAGTTCTCTCCCTCTCATGAATTCTCTCATGAATTAGCAATTTTTAATTTCTCAATTAGATCTTAGCACAAAAATATACCAGGCTTTTATCTACCATCTTATAAACAAAGTCAAACAAACAAAACTCTCTTTGCATGGCTTTTCTCTTGCAGTGGTTGCCCTATTTCTCTTTTCCATTACAGTAGAATACCTTGAAATAACTGCTTACACTTTCTGTATCTAACTTCTTTCTTTCCATTCTCTCTTGAACCCACTCTAATCAAGTTTTCACACCCATGGCTCTACCAAAACAGTGACTGTCAAGGTCACAAATGATCCCCATGTTGCTAAATCCACTGATAAATTTCTTGACCTGTATTAGCAGATGTGACGTGGTCAGCTGTTCCCTTCTCCTTGACACACTTCGTTTGGCTTCCAAAGACTTTGCCTTTGCTTGTTTCCCTCCTTCTTAACCAGCGGCTTCTTCTCAGTCAGGGTGGCTGGATTCTCCTCATCTCCCAGACCTCATTGTTGGAGACACCCATAGCTCACTTCTCTGTCTATGCTCACTCCCTTGACAAGCCGATCTGGTCCAGAGACTTTAAATACCATCCCTAGGCTAACGACTCCTGAATTTGCAAATTCATCCAAGATTCATATCTTCAGCTGCCAAGCTGATATTTCCACTTGGAAGTCACTCAGAATTCACGGATCTGTCCAAACCCGAGCTGACATTGTCTAACCTCATCTTCCCATAATCCTCCCCATCTGAGATAAGACAACTCCATTGCTCAGTCGTTCAGACCAGAGTCCTTATGGTCATCCTTGACTCCATTTTTTTCTCACACCTCACATCTGACCCATCAACAATCCTATTGACTCTATATCTCTAAATTCAAAATGTAGAAATAATATAATCCTCACTATCTTCACAGCTATAACTGTAGTCCAAAGGACTATCACATCTTGCCGGGATGAATAAAATGGTCACACAATTAGTCTCTTTGCTTCCAGTGTGCCCTCTTTAGACTATTATCAACACAGCCATGAGATGAATCTGGTAACATGTAAGTCTTCCCTCTGATCAAAGCCCCTCAAGGTCTATGCCTGCTCCACTGAGAAAGGGCCAGTCCTTGCAGTGGCCCCCTGGGCCCTGTGATCTGACCCCGGTGTTAACCTCTCTGGCATCATCTCCTGCTCTTTTCTCCCTTGCCCCCCAACTCATCCCATCCAGGTTGTACTTCTACTTCAACACCTTTCCACTTGCAATTTTTGCACTGTGTGCGGAGTGTTCTGCCCCCCGATATCAACACTGCTGGACCCCTTACTTTTTCAAGACAACTCAATGTTAGTCAGTTTTCTTGGCCACCCCATATCAAAGTTTAGCCCCAACCCTGATACCACTCAACTGACCTCTTCGCCTCATTTTTCTTTCGAGCATTTGTCACTATGTAACACACTATATATTTAACTCATTTATTTTGCTTATTGTCTGTCCTGCACAGTAAGTTCAATGAGGGGAGCAACTTCTACTTATTTTGTTTGTCCTTGTGTTCCCTGCTTGACATACGAAAAGAGCTCAATACATGTTTGTTAATTAAATGAATGAATAGTAGGCAGCTTACGCATTTAAAGTCTCCTTTTTGCTCTTTGTTTTTCTTTTACCTTCCTGAAAACTCTTTTCGGGCTTCGTTGCTAATCCCACTTCATCTGTGTGCCCCCTGTGCCTCTGGCTCTCCTGCTGACTCGCTCTGCAAACATCCTTCACCTCAGAGCCGCCCAGGACCTAGACCAACGCGCACGCTGCCGATTCCCGTTGCTTCACCAGGAGCAGCTTTGCTCTTCAGAGCTGGATGCTCTCCTAAGAGCTGACTGAAATTTCCACTTGGTCTTCTAATAAGTTCCTCAAATTGTACAAAATAAAATGTATCACTGTCTCTCTCCACACTTGCCATGTTCTGTGTCTCGGTGAACAGGAACACTGTCCGTCTGATCACGAAAGCTTGAGCTCTGGTATTGTCTTTGGTTTCTCCCTCACAGTCGCTTCCAACTTTAATTAGAAGATGGTTTCTGGCCAGGAGGACATGATTGCTTGCTTTAGTTTTCACCCAGAAATATAAACACCTATGTATACATGGAGATATATATACACAAATGTGTGTGTATACACTCACACACACACACAACATAGTGACACTCAAAAGCGACACAAACACGTCTGTTGACCAGACTCAAGGAACAAAAAAAGCAACACACAGCAGTCACAGAGGCTAAAGTCACAATTCTATTAAGCTTTAAGTCAGAAACATGGCAGAGAAAAACCAGAAGCATGACTAAGAGTCAGAAGTTCCCAGGTGTCACAGGGAACGAAGCCAGGCTCACTGCATGGCACTGGACGCCGGGCAGGGCTCTGCACCTGTGAGACGCGATGGGGAAGGCAGTGACCGCTGGCCGGGTCTAAGGCGTCTGCCGACCTGTGCGCCTGCAGCGCCTCTAAGGGGCGGGCTGAACCTAAAGCCCGCTGCCTGCTGGCTCCCGGGGCTGAACCGGGTAAGCGCCCCAAATCAGGTCTAGCTTCTAATGTAAAACCTCCTTCTGGACTAGAGGTCCAGCAGCGCCCCCAGGACAACTGTAAAACAATTATAGAGGGAAAAGTGGTCCTAAAAGAAGCAAAGAAGAATTATAAACCTGCAAACCAAAGTTCCAAAGCACCCAAGGAAACTAGCACTAAGAGAGTCAACAAAATCAACATATAAGTGGGAGACTGGGTCAGTCTTGAAAAAATAAAAATAGAGGAACAACTTATATGTGATTCTGAAATCATTTTGTTTAAGATTCTCAGAGACACAGAAAAAATTGTGAAACACAGACTAGCAGATATAACTAGAAGAAGCAACTAAATTCATAACAACTAGCAATCATGCATAGAGTCCTCAGCTTTAAAAACAAGACGACCTTCTAGACTGTCATTAAAGAACTAGAGAATTCAGATACTGCTGAGCTTGCTCCGAAAAAGAACACAGAAGGAGAGCAAATAAAAAATATGAAGGGTTATGTAAGGCTCCAAAACACACTTTAAAGGAATTTAAGAATTCAAAAACGAACAGAAAGACAGATAAGCAGTTTTCTAAAAAATAATTTTTCAGAATTGAAGACGTGAATCTTCCAATTAAAAGTGGATCCTTAGTGTCAGAGAAGTTAAATAGAAATAAACCCACATCTAGACCCATCACAATGAAACCGACAAGCATGAAAGATACAGCGAAAAGTATTAAAAGCTACCGGAGAGAAAAGGTGAGACGGCAGCAAAAGGAAGACAGTTCTGCTTGGAATCGACCTCAACAAGTGATTCTGGAAGACAACGGAGTAATATTTTTGAAATGCTAGGGGACAACTGCCATCCATTTAACACTGTATACTAAGCTGAACCATCATTCAAGAGTGAGGGCAAAGATGAAGACACCGTTAGACCCATGAAAACCATGAAAATGTAGCTTTCAACAGGTTAAAAGAATTCTCAAATAATACAGTTCATCGAAAGGAAAAATGAGCCAAAATTAATGAAATTAAATATGAAAACAAAAATGATTAAAGGGATGGTAAAATCTGTTGGACAGTCTACAAATTATGCAAAAAGAATCTGGAAACATCAGCAGAGATGGTGTGGGTGAAAGGAAGTGGTGGGAACTCAGTGTGCAGGAAAAATGGGTTTAAGTTATTACCTTGTTTGAGAGGACAGAAAAGCTTCACCTTTTGCCAGGAAAAAAGAAGGAAAAGAGAGAGAGAGAGAGAAACACGTCAAAATTTTAGTGGTAACTTCCCAAAGAATGAAAGAAAAAAAAAAAAACCCAAGAAGGAAAATAAAAATAAACAAGGAAAATTGCATCAATGTAACAGAAGTTAGGAAGGGGAGAAGTGAAGAAAGCACAGAAAAAGATAGGAAACAGAACAAAATAAAATGGCAGGAATGATTCCAAATATGTTAGCTATCTGAAATGGTAACAGCTTGAACTTCTCTATTAAAAACTACAGAATACCATGTTGAGAAAATTTTCAGGTACATTCTGATTATAACATTTTTTCATTATTATATAAAAAAAAGACAACATAAAACTTACCATCTTAACCATTTTAAGTGTATGCGTCAGTAGTGTTATAAGTGTATTCACATGGTTGTGAAGCCAGAACTTTTTCATCTCATAAATCTGAAACTCTACTTGTTAGACAAGGACTCCCGTGTTGTCCCCAACCCCTGCTCTTGGTAACCACCATTCTACTTACTGTATCTATGAACTGGATCACTTTAGACACCTCAGGTAACTAAAACCATACTTTAAAAATCACACAGAAAGACTGAAAATGACAAGATTAGATAAGATACACCAAGCAAATAAAAAGTTAAGTTGGTGTAGAATGGATTGGCTTTAGGCACTTCAGGTGAAGCCCTGAGCAACATTGTTTTTATTTATTTTTTTTGAAGAAACTTTAAAAAAGTTTTTGTTGTTGTTGGGGGAGGATTATTAGGTTCATTTATTTTAATGGAGGTACTGGGGATTGAACCCAGGACCCTGGGCATGCTAAGCACGCACTCCACGACTGAGCTATTTTTAAGGAGTTGGTTGTGGAAGGAGCTTCAGTGAAAGAGACCAAAAGAGTGGCCTCGTGTAAATTACAAAGCCACTCAGAGGACCTATGCCATCTGGGCAACAGCACTTTTTACCTTTGGGTGTCAGCTGTGTCCTACCTAGGAAGGGCAAATCATGCCCACTAATGAACTGATCATGTGAGTATCTTTAATTACGATTTTTACCATGAGAAAATCATCGTCCAATGTGAGTGTGCCTCCCTCAAGAGCAGACTCCTTCCAGGGTCCTGGCCACGTCGCCTTCATTTCCAAGATCCTGAGAGCCTATCACATTGCTGGTGCTCTGTTGTTAGGAGTTGAGAGTTTTTGAAACACAGGTGCAAAGATCCTGGTGACCAAATACATTAGACAAACATCCTTGAAAACTGTGTCCGTGTCCAAGAGGGAAACAGGATGCTGAAGTAACTTCAGGATGTACTTCTGCAAGAGGACTTTCAGTCACCAAAAGTGAGGGTCAGTCTTCCTGATCTGCCAGAACCTGGCGTCAGTGGTAGGGTTGGCCACTGAAGCCAAGCTGTTCATTTTAAAAAGGGAGCTTATGAATGTTGGGGTGCATGTAGCTTTTAGAATTAAGGTTCCCTCTGGATATGTGCCCAGGAGCGGGATTGCTGGATCATATGGTAAGTCTGTTTTTAGTCTTTTGAGGAATCTCCATACCGTTTTCCATAGTGGCTTCACCAAACTACATTCCTACCAATAGTGTAGGAGGGTTCCCTTTTCTCCACACCCTCTCCAGCGTTTATTGCTTGTGGACTTTTGAAAGATGGCCATTCTGACTGGTGTGAGGTGATACCTCATTGTAGGTTTTATTTGCATTTCTCTGATAATTAGTGATACTGAGCATTTTTTTCATGTGCCTATTGGCTATTTGTCTTCATTGGAGAATTGCTTGTTTAGGTTCTCTGCCCATTTTTGGATTGGGTTTTTTTTTTCTTATTAAGTTGTATGAATTTCACACTATTTACAACAGCCAAGACATGGAAACAACCTAAATGTCCATCAACAGGTGACTGGATAAAGAAGTTGTGGTACATTTATACAATGTAATACTACTCAGCTGTAAAAAATAATGCCATTTGCAGCAACATGGATGGATCTGGAGATTGTCATTATAAGTGAAATAAGACAAAAAGAGAAAGAAAAATACCATACGATATCACCTATATGAGGAGTCTAAAAAAAAAAAAAAAAAAGACAAACGAACTTATTTACAAAATAGAAACAGACTTACAGAGAAAACAAACTTATGGTTACCAGGGGGGAAAGTGGGTGGGAAGGGGTAAATTGGGAGTTGAAGATTTGTAGAAACTAACTATATATAAAATAGATAAATAACAAGTTCATACTGTATAGCACCAGAAACTATTAAATATCTTGTAGTAACATACGGTGAAAAAGAATATGAAAACGAATGTATGTATGTTCACGTATGACTGAGCATTATGCTGTACACCAGAAATTGACACAAGATGTAAACTAACTATACTTCAATTATATATACACACACACACACACACACACAAATAAAAGAGAGCCTAAAAAATAAATGAAGAACAGTGGGCATCGTGGGCCATTCTTCACATTAAAATGACTTTCAAGAGGGGGCAGGACGGACTGCTATAAAATGCACACCCAAAATACAGTGTTCGAGTGCTATAAACACTTTTTCCTCACTCCAGTAGGGCTTCGAAGCAGCTATTCCAGGTGGGTGGGGAGGCCACATTGCACACGGTCATTTAGAGACCTGGCAGGCTCTTGCAGAGGGTGGTCAAGGGAGAGCAGCTCTGGGCCATGGCTTTCCCACCAGACAGCTGCAGGAAGAGGGCGCAGAGGGGTGTGTGTGTGTGTGAAGGCTTGGCAGACCAGATCCGAAAGTGGCACACAACACCTCTGCTCACATTCCACTGGACAGAAGGGTCCTATAGTTACAGACACTCCTAACCCTAAGGTGGCTGAGAAATGGAGAGCAGCGAGGCAGCCACAGGAAAAAAATCTGTTGACACACCTGGCCACCTGTTTACCTTTAGCCGACTGAACATGAGTTGATTTTCCTGCTAAGTGCTGGAACAAATTATCCGGTGATTGTTTTTAAAAAAAAAACCCACTGATCTTTTGAGTTACTTTGTTCCTTCCTAGATGTCCTGTTGACCTACAGGTTAATTGTTCTTAGCATTTCTCACACGATGACATCACAGCTGGCTTTGCAATTAACAGCTTCCCTACGGTTTTTCTCACAGAGGTTCAGAGGAAGCCCTATGAGAAGAAGTTGCTACGTTTGGAGTGAAAGGAAAGGCTTGGTTTTGAAAAAGGGGCTGGATTCTGCCAGACGAGAGAGAAAACATCCCAGGGTCCTGATTCTGTCATTTGTCTAGGAGCTTCTCGGGGGAAGAATGTTTGTTTTTAATGGTGTTACAGCTCCAGCATCTAAGACAGTGCCTAGCATAGTAGCCACTGAAAAAAAATGTTTGCTGAACCATAGATGAGAAAACACAAAGAGGACTGACAGTATTGTTACCAAATTCTAACTCCAAGCTGTACATGTCAAAATAAAGCCACAGAGCTGCATAGGGGCTGGTTATGGGGACTGCACAAAAGTTCGGGTGGGGGTGGTTTGAAGGTGGGCTGGGATCAGTATGTGAAAGGTCTTATGTATTGTAACTAAGATTGAAGATTTAGTCATCAAAGATTTTAAAGCAGGAAAGTGACCAATCAGATCTATTTTAGAAAAATCATTCTGGTAACAGTGAAACAATGACTTGCGTTGAGAGACAAGGACAAGACACCACTGCAAGAGATGGAGAAGGGTCTGAACTTGGCTGCGGCAGTGAGATGAAGAGGGAAGATAAAAACAGCCTTAAGAAAACTCAGGTGCAAAACAACAGGAATGGTGATGACTGACGGATGATGGAACAAGAAAGGGAGTCGCAGACCTGGAACCGTCTGGGGACACTGGGTAATAGGGGGAAAACCAGCTTGTTCCAGGGCACGCTGAGTGAAGCGCACGTAACACGTCTAGATAGTTCAGTCAGAATTAGACAAACCAGCGCCCGTTACGGGCGCCCTGCTAGACTGCAGCACTTGACGCAACGCATCATAAACGTTTATTTATGAACCTGCTTCCTGCCCCACTGGCAGATGGGACAAGGATCATTTTACTCGTTTCACACCACCTATACCTAACATACAGTGAAGGGTATTAAAAAAAACTTTGACAACTGATAGTGTATTGTTACCAAATTTCAACTCTGGCTCTTTTCCGGCTATCGCGGGGCAAGGCATCGTGAGCGGCAAGGTCTCCCGTGACACCCTGTATGAGGCGGTGTGGGAAGTCCTGCACGGGAACCAGCACAAGTGCCGGAAGTTTTTGGAGACAGTGGAACTTCAGATCAGCCTGAAGAACTACGACACTCAGAAGGACAAACGCTTCTCGGGCACCGTCAGGCGGAAGTCCACTCCCCGCCCCAAGCTCTCCGCATGTGTTCTGGGGGACCAGCGGCACTGTGATGAGGCCAAGGCTGTGGATATCCCCCACATGGACATCGAGGCTCTGAAGAAGCTCAACAAGAATAAGAAACTAGTTAAGAAGCTGGCCAAGAAATACGATGCCTTTTTGGCTTCAGAGTCTCTGATCAAGCAGATCCCAAGAATCGTGGGCCCAGGTCTGAATAAGGCTGGCAAGTTCCCTTCCTTGCTGGCCCACAATGAGAATGTGGTGGCCAAAGCTGACGAAGTGAAGTCCACAGTCAAGTTCCAGATGAAGAAGGTGCTGTGTCTGGCAGTGGCTGTTGGCCATGTGAAAATGACAATGATGAGCTTGTGTATAACATCCACTTAGCTGTCAATTTCCTGGTGTCATTATTCAAGAAAAATTGGCAGAATGTCCGGGCTTTGTACATTAAGAGCACCATGGGCAAGTCCCAGCGCCTATACTAAGGCACAGCTTAATAAACCAGCTGCCACCAAAAAAAAAAATAAATAAATAAAATAAAAAAAAATTTCAGCTCTGAGTTGTAGATAGATCAAAACATAGCCATATGCAGAGATACTAAAGTAACTGCCAGAACAGTATCAATAATCTCATGATGGCACTAGGTGTTATACTCAAACATGATTTTTAAAAAAGTTTTAAACTTGTTAAAAGACAAAATCAACCATGAAACCCAATAAAGATACATGAAAAAAATTATAGAAGAAATCCAAAAAGGAAATTGTAACAGTTATGAATCGCTTTGCTTTTTTCTTTAAAATGCATTCTCAAAAATTCTTTAAATTAAAAAATGTAATTCTAATAAAAAGGTACATGTGAATATTAGCTATAATTTCTTGTGTTCCTATCAATCATTATATGGTAGGATATGAAACTCAAGATACAGAATTCAGATCCTTGATACTAAAGAGAGCAGGAGTGGGAGAACTTAGGATTTCTGTAATTTTAAAATGTGTTCGATAAATTGTATACCTTTCAATCCGTAATATAGACTTCCACGTATGCTGTACCTTGATAATATACCTCAAGTAAAATCAAGCCTCTTCATTAAAAGACACGCTACCAGTATCAGATTTCTCAAAACAAAAAGCAAAAAATAAATGGCGCCCAATATTGGGATAACTTGAGATAATTCAGTAAGTATACGTGGGGAAATCCTCTTCTCTGTTAAAAGAAAATATCTACCAAAGAACCACTATGTGAATTTAGGGCAAAGCTGCAACCTCTCAAGCTTGTTTCGGTTCTCTCTAATTATACGTTGGTTAAAGAAATGCCCCACAGAAAAGATACGTTCTGGTAATGGGATATTTCTGAAATACTGAAATTTCAATTCATGAAGAAACTGTTCCCCTCTTTGAAGACTCTAATAGCTTTTTTGGCAGGACATTGTGTTATTCAATGTTAATAGAATGCTGTCTTAAAAAATATTGAGTGTTAAATTATGCATTACACAAGTCCAGTCACTGCAGATTCCAAGAGCAGGAGGGACAGAGCAGGCATTTTGCAACGACATTTGGTTCTCATTCTCTTTGAAAAACACCAGGGTAGCAGATCCATTGTAATATTGGTTATCAATTACTTCCTATATTAAATCAAAAGGAGTAAAAAAAAAAAAAAAAAAGCTCTCAAGTATGTACAAACACCAAATCACTCCTTCTTTTTTCTATTGAGTTTTTAAAATGGTACCTACCATTGGCTTTATTCTGAGAAATAACTTTCGGTTTCTTTCTGTAGAAACACTGTGAAAATAAATGGTGCTGTCCCACAGATATTTAATTTTTGTAAAATGTTGCCTGCCACAATTAAGGAATATTTCTTTCCCAGTATCTCAAAAAACAGGTAAGATTACACACAGTAAATAGCCCATCATTTAGTGTCAATAGTGGAATTGAGAAAAAAGATACAAAAGTTGTGTGAACATCTATTAAGATACATTGTAAAGAACTGCCCCTATCAGAACGCACAGAAAGATTAAACTGAAAACTTCAAGCATTCCTTCTCATAACTAAGCCAAGTTGATATTTATCTACATTTTTTTAAGTCTATGTTATTTTAGGCTATCTTAATACCTACTAGATTTACTTTGTTAATTCAACATGGAGTCTCAAAATTATATAGATTCTTTTCCTGCAAACGTCAGAGAAGTTAAGCTCCTGCTGTTCTCCACACAGCTACGATTACATGCAGTCCATACATTTCAGCCCACAAGCAGAGTAAAAGGGAAAAACCACGTCAATGCACAGTCAACCTAAGTTTTGAATTTCAGGAGTTAATGATTTAAAACCTTCATGCTGGAAAACTTCAATCCTTTAAAAGAAGTTCGTAATCATGGAGCAGACCCCTTATCGATGCAGCATCACATGCAGCAATAATGAAGACAAATTAACACGATTTTGAAAATCTGGCAATAGGATAAAGCCAAAGCACACGAAATCACTTCTCTGCACTTAGTCACTGGTGGTCCCGGGAAGGATCGACTTCCTGCCTGGACTCCGGTGTCTAAATTAAGGAGGGAAATCTTTCTGCAATCTGGGTTCCAGGCTGCTGGCCCACAAACAACGAAGCTCTAAATTCACCAGGCAGGAAAAAATGTGACCCCAGCACATCCTCTGAGGAGAGCCTGCTTTTCTGATAAATGCTTTCAGTTTAGTTCAAAGACCTGACAATGACATCAATTCACACCTTCAACAGGTCAGTAGATTGTAAAGTTTAATGTACTCTGTTAACTTCTTCCAGCCCAATTTTATCTTGGGCCAGGGAGTTTTTCTTTAAACTACAGATAGATGAACAAGGATTTACCAAAAAAACCAAATCAAAACAAAAAAGTTTTACTAAGTTACTAAACTTAATCGTTTGTCTCATTTAATTACTTCAAACTATGTCACTTCTTTTTGAAAATGACGATATTCTTTGTGTGTCTGTGTGTCTGTGTGTCTGTGTATATATATGCCACTCATGTCATAACATTTTCACGTGAACATAGCTTAAATGAAATAATGTAAATCATTGTTTAAGTAACAGACTGGATACTCTGTTTAACAAGGAGAGCTGCAATGAACAAATTGGGAAAATATTTGAATTCTTAAAGAATGCTGCAAAATAGCTTAAGAGTACCTTTTTGGTAAAGAACTGCTCGTCCAGCAGAAAATCAACAGGAACAGCGAAGACTTCTAGCAGCATGCCATTAAAACCTGCAACACTGGATCAAAACCCGTGTCTGCGGTAGGCATTTCTACTACATAAATGTGCCATAAGCCATTCTTGGTATAATTAAGGATGGTGGGTGTGAAACTATTTGGAAAAGCACAAAGAATTAGACCACGTAAGGCATTATTATAATGAAGGAAACAGGGTTTGAGCAATGATTTAAACAACGGTTGTACTACATTACACGAGCCTACGACAACCCATCTTTTTGTCTGCAGAGTCAGAAATAGAGCAATGCACCTTCTGGACCTTGTAGCTCCTCCTTGTTTACAATGTGCTTTCACACATCCTAACCTGATTTGAGCCTTATTACAATAGCCCTGGGGGGTACACAGAATGATCATTTTTTGCTCATATTTTAATGTCCTGAATATAATTTTCATCAATATGAGACATGATAATATGAAGTAATTAAGCCTAAAATCTATTGAAAACAATAAAAATTGTTATTACAAAGATGCGACTTGGGATAAAAATGACACATTTTAATGAATGTAACGTGCAAAAGAAAATGAAGTGACTTCTATTCAAAACGCGTACAAGACAGGTATTGTTTAAAATGCTTTAGTACTCATTTTCAATAAAAAGAAATCTGGCATTATAAAAATACATAAAATAGTCATGGATTTATACCATTAATTTACATAAGACTTTTTTTTGCATAAAGCAAAGTTATAAAATAGTAAAATAGTTTTAAAAGGTATTCTTATATGAAAGTTACTCCCAGTATAAAATTTTTATAACTTTTTGTAATTTTGGTCCCTCTGTATAAATAAGACATTTTACCCTTTTAAAATTCGTAACTCCATTTAAAAACATAGAATTCTCTCTCTTTTAAATAGAAGTCCACTTGAGGTAGTAAGTCAGAACTCTTCTTTGGTCCCATTCAGTCTATGTGTCCAAGTCATAAGACTGGAAATTTGAAGTCCTGTGGTTTTCTAAGGTCTGTTTATAGGTACGTGTGTGCTTTTCTTGCTGAAAATCTGTCCTTTCTCTCCCCTCTTCCTCTGACTCACAGTCCAGGCTCGGGGAAGAGCGAGCTTTCAAGTGAAAGGCTCTTGGCGGACAATCCGATGATCGTCCAGGGCTTGGAAAGGCATCCATGCGAGGTCTCCTCAGAGGCTTTCCAAATGTTCCTGCAAGAAAGAAACCCCTTGAGCACACGGGTCCCGCTGTTAACATGTAACTCAGCAAAATGGGTTTCAAGTGCAGGAGCACCTCAGCCTGTGAATGTGAATACCGTATGGGCTTCGCACGAGCCCGTGTTAGGGCACTCTGGTGGACGTACGTGTCCGTGCTGTGGAGAGAGACCTTACAGAACGGAGCTGGGGGCACCTGCACCCCTCTTAAGTGTACACCCACTGAATACAAGCATCCATTCTTGACCACGTCTCATGACCTACAGTAACACTAACCGTTGAGCATGATATTCTGTAACAGAAGTTCTCCCAAATCCTAGCTTTACTGAGAGCCCACAATTCTCCACAAAGGACACTGGGATAGTTATGCACAAGTAAACTGTGCCTGAATGTAGAACATTTCTTTCAAAATAATCCTTATGTCTTGCCCTTTCTTCTTTAGTAGCAAATTAATTACTCCATTGACTCAAATTTTTGCCTCAGTCATATACGATATTTTCACTTTTCAAAAAGGAACATTAAATAATTATACCATGACAAAGCAAGGCATTTCTTAAAAGCTGAGTAAAATATCTTAAAATTCTATTTTTTTCCTAAATGTTGTGGTTCATTTTTCCATATTTCCATGCAGCGAAAAGATGATCTCAGTTCTTCCACCCCATCATCCCCACGCACTAGACTGAAAAATCCACAACGGAATCTCGGGGCCAGCCCGTGTCTCTCAGCACCACCCAGGGCTTCAAGGCACTGATGGCCTCCTTCGCAGGAGGTGGTCCAGCTTGGCTGACGGGCAGGCGTTGCCAGGTAGGACGCGGTCTACTCTTCAGCTGTGGGCTCAGTCATAAGCCACCAGACACCCCCAGCCACAATCGTGCCGCGCACGCAACCCCACCCCAGAGATTGCTGCAGCCCCACACCGCTTTTTCCGCACGGCTGACCAGCGGGGCGCCTAAGCCGCTTGCAGATCTCTTGTCTTCTGGACGATGCCACACACAGCGCTGCCCAGAGAGTCCCTGAGGCTCAGGGCGGGACTAAATACATAGTCAGGTAAAAGCGCCATTAAAAGTCTGCCTTTGCTTTTAGAAACATGTATACTAACTAACTGGCTATCATGACGGCATCATTAAAAAAAAAAAAAAAACACCGCCACCAAAAACCATTTTCAGCAGTCTGGCCTTCAAAGCTCTCACTGCCCTCGCCTGTGCAACTGGGAATGTGGGTGCTGAGTCAGGGTGTCTAGTAGCTGCATAAACTTACCCAGGAAAGAACTGCTCAGAGTAAGTGACGCTGGCTCTGCGCCTGCGCCAAAGTCTACAGAAGACTTGTTGAGACTTAAGGTGTTCGTTCCGGGCCCCTCGCGCTGGGAGAGAGGAGAGGCGAGCACCCTCCTCACACGGGAAGGCCACCCTAAGTCACCCACACTCTGCTCGCAGGGCTCTTCCGAAGGCTGAGGACATGGGCAGCACTCCTTCTGCTTTACGTAACTGGGCTCACAGTGGTCCATTAAAGCTGTCCTCGGGTCGGGACCGCAACCTTGGTAATGTGGGGACAACATCCGGGGACAGAGTGAGTGATTCCGGAAGCCCAACCAGGAAATAAAATCCCCTGCAGATAAGAGAACCACGTACCTGGATGGTAGGCTTCGAAAGGGTCTGAGCAGTACACACTCCCCTTCAGATACACAGGGCCTGCGGGTCCCAAGAAGGGACAAAGGAACGGGTCTGTGGCAGCTTCCACATCAGCTTCGCTGCTGTTGTCAATGTGGCATGGCCCTTGAAAACACACATCTTAGTCACTGTGCTGATTTTGTTCAAGTATCACTCCACATTCTCTCCACTTTTGACATTTTCCATACGTATAGATGAAAAGTTTAGACAGAATACCACATAAAAGATAAAATGGCAGAAACTAATGGTAGAGTTTTTCCAAATGTACTGAGGCCTACGGCTTAGTAACTGAGTAAATCTGTGATATTTTACTAAAAGGGGACTTGATTAGCCACTGCGCTGGATGTGTTAACCTGGCTGCTGGCGTCTCCTGGTTTCCAAGAGAACCCGATCTGCGTACGGAGACTGTGGCCACAGCAGCCATGGTCTGGACCGCATGATGCCGCCAGCACTGCCCCTTTCTCCAGAAGGTCACTGAGGACCAGGATGAGGGACTGGCGCCTAACCAATGACCTTTAGTGCCCAGCTCAAAGATGAGCTCAGCCCAAAAAAACCGAATTCCTATCCTGAGTGCCTGAGCTCAACCACCCAGAAACGACATGCCGGGTGGGCACAGACACAGCATTGGAAGGACAAGGGCTATCGTGAGGGTGTAGCTGCGGTGACGGACCACGTGTCCGGGCAGCAGGGGCCGGGCAGTCGGGGGTCTTGGCAAGAAGCAAACAGCCAGAACGTGACTCGGCAACGCCCAGGGCCTCGAGGGCTGCTCCGAGAGCCCGGTCCAGCCCGGCCCCAGCATCCCGGCGGCGCGGCGCTGTTCTGCTCCAGCTCTGTCCCTTAGGTGTTTGTAAACGAATTTTTGGTCAACCCTGCTCCATCTGAATGAGCTTGGGCCTCAGTTCTTGCAACCAAATAAATCTCACAGACCACCTGCTTGTATGTTCCCATCTTCTCTCCTGTGTTTATACCCTCCACCACTGCCCTGCCAAGCACTTCGCGACTCCTCGTTGAGGGTTTTGTCTCATTACTGACTAAACGGTGAAACTGAAGACAGACATTCTTTCATCCCAGCTACAGAGTTGGCCACAGACCACTCAACCAGTGCTTGTGGGAAGGCAGTAAAATGTTTTAAAACGTCACCAGCTTCCACGTGTTGAGCCCTTAATCTGTGCCCAGCACCAGCTGGCCCCCCACTATCATCCTATCCAGTGTTCACAACACCCTGAGCGGGAAGCATCGCAACTGCCCAGGACACACGGGGAGCGTGAGCAGAGGGCCCTGAACCGGCCGATGCACTTGCGTCACCTCCTCCTCTCCACGCTTCAAACCGCACAGTTCTTCACGCGGCAGTCAGTTAGATGTCTCTACAGGATGATCTTAAGTCGTCTGACTTTTAAGACGACGCATGAAACCAGCTGAACGCCGTTTAAGTAAGAAGAACATTCAGGGCCAGAGAACATTCACAACGTAAAGGACATATCATGTCGCATGGAGGAACTGAATTTACTTAGCCTGTTTCTCTTCTTTTAATTGCTGGAAACAAAGATTTTTCCAGTGTGTAAGAGAAAGGCATACACCTATTTCACGTCAGCTTTGCTAGTGATCTTCGGCCAGGCTCCAAATATACGAGTGTATCAACTTCTTGTGAAAATTAAGATTATATTGGACCTTTCCATCGGGCTATTTCAAAACAACCGCAGCCCATGTTCGTTTTAAACACATACCATTACTGTCATGTTGTGGTAAGAAAAACGCGCCTCCTGAAGGAGTGACGAACTGGTGGTGGCTCCCACTTTCTGAGGAGACGTACCCATCCTGTCTGTCGGCTAGCGTTCCCTGAGATGACAAGTAACTAGGGATGTCAGCCGGCAAGTTGGTCTCATCTGCAACCAAACAACAGCATTCTGTTAACCGAGACGGATCGTAACTGCCACACAGGCTTCCCCAATGAACGTTTGCACTGTTTAGTTTTCTGTTCAGGTCCAATCAACCTGCTCGTGCAAACCCGTCCTGACTGAGCAGTACTGGGCTAAGGCGAACCCGCGCCCACCTTCTCCTCTACAGCTTGTGGGACACCCCTCCCGCATTTCAAACACAACAGATGTTTACACAGACAGAGGCGTGGCCATTTTCGTGGGATCGCATCCAAGCTCTTGATTTAAGCTTGATTTCTGCCACATCCCTGCCTTAGTATTAGTCATCGATATAGAAGTTTGCACATCTAGGTCAAAGCTCCGCTCCCACCGTACCAGATACCTGCACACACACATGCGCATATGCAGTAGCACGTGACAAAACAAAACACAAGGGCCCAGGACAAGCCTCACGACTGCAGGGCTGTTCCTGGCCCTCCGTCGCCATCCTGTCAGATGGGTTTACGCCGTGATTTGGACTGACTCTGAGAGCCAACAGGATACTCTGATGAGGTTGTAACAAAAAGCACTCATCTGTAACCATCAGCTTTGTTTTGGGCTAGGGTGTGTTGCCTGGAGCTAACTGTAGCTCTGCAGCTTGAAACAAATGAATCACCCCTGTGACACGGCCTCAGGTGGCAAGACACACACTCCAGGAGGAAATCACGGCAGGACCGTGCAAACACACACACACACACACACACACACACACACACACGACCCCGCACCCTGCGCCAGGCTGCCGTCTAACACCTGTGTTGGTGATGCTGCAGTCCTCGTTCCTCCGCCGGGTGTGGTAGATGATGACCACCCACACAAGCGACGTGCCCACCACACAGCAAACCACCGCTATGATCACGATGCCCACGGTGGCCCATCTGTCATCGTCCAGCGACGAGGCCGTCATCTGGGGGGAGTCGCAGGTGGGGGTGGGGATCACACTGAGGCGCAAGTGGCCTCTCTCAGTGCCCAGGGTGTTAGACATTTCACACGTGTACTTCCCGGCATCGCTGACATCGGAGTCCACAATGATTAGCAGCTGGTTGCCTGCTGCAAAAAAGTGCCTTTCAGTGACCACCAAAGGGCTGTCATCCTTGGTCCAGTTCAGCCTGGGAGGAGGGCTCCCTCCCGCGATGCACTGCAGGACGGCTGTTTCCCCCTTGGTCACAGTTCGATCTAACAGGGGCCGCAGAAATGATGGTGTCTCTGAAATGACAAATCATGCTCTTAATCTCTGACATGAAATTAGACTTTGCCCGGCATAAAACCTCGCCTGTAAATGTATTCAAATTGGAGCTAAAAACTGTCTTCTCTCACAACTTATGAACAACAAATAACAAAAGTAAATTATTTTCAGAATTTTAATGTCGGCTTTTTAAGAGCCTAAACATCTACACAGAATTTGGGATTTCACGTCATCATTTGGCTGTTGTTTACTTACGATACCAGTTAAGGGTAATATTTACTGTTTCTTTCGCTCCGTCCCCCTCACTCTCGGCAAGGGCAGCGAATGCTGGAAGTGACGCGAAGCAAAGCACGTCAGGCGTTTTTTAGAAATACAGAATGTATTACAATTACTTCAAGCACAAGGGCGTGTTGTTGGATAAAATAAAATCAGCATGTTTACATTTTTAAAGGGAAACTTTCTAGTGCCAGATGTCCTGATCTGTATCAAAATTCTGAAAATAATTTACTGTTACTGTGTGGTGTTGGTAGGTTACTCTGATTTACTCTTTTAAAGATACACGTATGATTCACATGCTCGTATACTTTTTTTTAAAGCAAATGTTTAGGTAAATGATAAAAGATGAACTCTGATTTCCAGAGTTGTATGGGGGCCAAGGAAAAAGTAGTTCCCTCTCAATTTGTTCATGGATTTGTTTTCTTATATTGTTTACATTGTTAAGACCCTTAGGGGAGACTGCACACAACAGGAAGAGTAAGGGAAGGTGATTCCTGCAAAAAGGGGGAGCCTCAAAGCATGCACTTCCTCCCCGCCTCTGGAGGGAGGGAGCAGACTCATCGCACTGGCCACAGGCCTGAAGAAGCAACTTCAAAGCTTCTGAGAAGCCACAGTCCTCTCCAGGAAAGGGCGGGGTCCTACAGACCATCTCTCACCCCCAAAACTTGCGACACTTCTTAGGGCCTTCGGGTGAGTGGGTATCTTTAAGACTGACGCGTATCACAGAAGCTGAAAACGCCCACTCACCGAGGACAGTCAGAGTGGCGTTTGCAGAAATGCTCCCTGCACTGTTCTGAGCTGTGCAGCTGTACACCCCGACGTCCTCTGTCTTCACATCCACGATGAAGAACACGTCATCCTCAGGCATGACGTGCATGCGTCTCTCCCTCGCGGCCGGGAAGTCTGTGCCCCCGTCCTTCTGCCAGGCGATCTGTGGGGCTGGGTGCCCCAGGGCGGCGCACTCCAAGCGCGCCATGGCCCCGGCACGGATGGTCAGGTCCATGGGCATCTTGGTGAATGAAGGAAGCACTGAAATCAGAAACACAACATAGGCACTAGTGTGCTGGGGTTTGAGAGATTCACTGATTCATTTCTATTCCTTTTTTTTGGAGGGGGACTTACAAATGTCCCTAACATAGGTAAGGCAGGGGTTATTTCCATTTGCAAGTTAAGACAGAGAGACTGACTCCCTCAAGGCTACACAGGTACAGAAGTGATGGAGTAAAGATGAAACAGGTTATCTGATCTTCAGACTGATGGTCTTTCTGCTATTTTTCAGTCACTTTTTAGTTTCCTCAATAATTATGTGTGAGATCTTGGACAGATCAATTAATCTCTTTGCACCCTGACCTCTCCATCTTTCTTTTTGAAGTTCCCCTTTGGCCCTAACAGTCTGTGACTTTGGATATGTATTTTGTCCTCTAATTTTACTGTTCTATGTGTCAGGCCTCAGCAGTCATTTGCTGAATAAACACATTAATGAACTGTATCTTCTACCACAGAAGATACAAACAAATGATACACTGTAAAATTGTCTACCTGCCACACAAAGTGCACAATGAGATGCTTTTATAAAGAACAGCAGCTAACACTGCATTTACTGAACACTTACTGTATTCCATGCGTTCTGCTAAGTTCTTTATACAATTATTTTATTTAACGATGATTGTACCTCTGTAAGGTAGGCACTATTATTCCTAAATGAAAGATGTAGAAAAGGAGGCAAGAGAGGTTAAGGAACTCGACGAGCGCCCCTCAGCCGCAAGCAGGAGTAGAAGGATGCAAACCCAGATGTCTGAGTTAAGGGTGGTATGCTTTCTGTTGGCAGGAATGTAAACTGGTGCAGCCACTACGGAAAACAGTATGAAGGTGCTTTAAAAGACTGAAAAATAGAGCTATCGTAAGACCCAGCAATTCTACTCCTGGGCATAAACCCAGAAAAGACAAAAAACTCTATTTCAAAAAGAGTTGCACCCCAATGTTCACAGCAACACTGTTCACAATAGCCAAGACACGGGAGCAGCCCAAGTGCCCACCAACAGATGGCTGGTTTAAGAAAAACAGACATTCACACACACGCAGACTAGAATACTACTCAGCCATAAAAAGGAATGAAATACTGCCATTTGCAGCAACATGGGTGGCCTAGAGAATACTGTACTAAGTGAAGTAAGTCAGAGAGACAAGTATCATACGGCATCACTTACATGTGGAATCTAAAAAATAACACAAATGAATCTACATACAAAACGGAAACAGACTCACATAGAAAATAAACTTACAGTTACCAAAGGGGAGAGTGAAGGGGGAGGGATAAATTAGGAGTTTGAGATGAACAGATACAGAGTGCTATACATAACACAGACAAGTAACAGAGATTTACTGTGTAACAGAGGGAATGACATTCAGTACCTTACAATAACCTATAATGGAAAATAATATGAAAAAAATGTAAAAAAACAGAATCACTCTGCTGTACACCTGAAAAGAAACTAACACAATATTGTAAATCAACTGCACTTCAATTTAAAAAAAAGGAGCGTGTGCTTTAACACTATACTTCAAAGCCTCCCACATGAGACTGGGACACTGTGAACTCCCTAAGAGCAAGAAAGCATCTGGCTCACCTGGGTTCCCCGGCCCGCTAAGCACGGGCCCTCAACACAATGGCCGCTTGCTTACATACAAATAACCCGCAAACTCCATGCTGTGGAGTGAGAGGCAGGGAGAGGAAGGGTTGGGTGGGAGCCAGGAGAGCAGGGGACCGGGGTAGGAAGAAGAGAAAGAGAGGAAAGCAGGCACTTTTTCTGCTTCTCAAAGGTGTCTTTTAATGCAAAAGGAAAAGTCAGACCACATACTGTTTACTGTGAGCTTGGCTTTGACCGAGTAGGATGAACCGAAGTGGTTGGAGATGACGCACTGGTACCTCCCCTCACTAGTAAACTCCACGTTGCGGAGCCGCAGGATGGTGGTGTACTCCATCACCTCGCCGCCCTGGGCCCGCAGGTGTGCGTAATTTTCCATTTCCGCATCATGCAGTAGCTCATTGTCTTTTTTCCAAGCAAAAGTCATTGGGGAATCACTGCTGCTGGCAGCCGAGCAGATAAAACTCAAATTGGAACCTTTTATTGCCGACTGCGTTTCTGGCTGAACCGTGATCTGGGGTTTAGGAAAATCATCTGTTCAAAATGGAGAGGAAGAAACAGAACAGTTTTAAAGCTTGAGAGTCCAAATGCTACTCAGATTTGAACACCAGGAAACTCAAAACAAACAGTGGCTTAGGTTTTACCCTTTTGTGTATGTTTCACAGATGGAGTAGCAGTCCCACTGTTGAAATGGTAGCTGGGAAGAGTTTATAAAGGAATGCATTCATCTCAAATCGAGACTGAGACCTAGTTACCCGTCATTAACTGAGAAGAGGCTGGAATTTTGGAATATACTCCAGACCCCCTGTGGTCCCTTTTTACATAATCAGCTAAGACACTTCCAAGCTCATGAATCAGCTTAAAGTGCTATTGTCAGGAACTGCATTCCCATGCCCCCACAATATGTTTTCCACAAATAAGAACCAGAAAAATTAAGAAATCAAACATCAGTAATGATAATTAATCAGTATCACCAGAGACAGCAATTAACACCCCATTTACCAAAAACACAGTTCATATTAAACGGCAGTAATTTTTAGGCAGAGCAGGAAAAAATCCTGCAGAGAAAGAAAAAGCTTCTCTCAAGCTCACTGTGAGACCTGGCTGCAGCCTGGAGTTTGGAGGGGCCAGTCCACCAGGCCGCTGGGCTACACTGCCAGAGCCACACTGTAATTAGGGCTCAGCAACTCTCTCATTCCAAACGGGTATTTTAAGTTCTCAGTTACTTTTTAGAAAAGTTACCTTTTTGAACTTCAGTTTCTCAGAGATGGTCTAAACCCAGAAGAAAGCATCTGGAATCCTCTAAAATGTACTCCTTGGGTGCTCTGAAAAACTAATGTGCGTGTGCATGTGTGTGTGCATGTATGGACGGGATGTGGGGGGTCCTCTGACAACTCCAGTGCAGCTCATCTCCAATGTCGTGCCTGCACGCTGTAATCCAGATCATTTCTTCTTCTGTATGATTATTCTAAAATTCTCACGTGGTCAGTCAATGTTCAGATTCTCAGTGGAGTGACAAATCTATGGAGACCACATATATGTCTCAAAGCAATAGAGGATTCTTATCGTGAGATGCAAGAACTGTGAAACAGAGACCATGGAAAAGGAATGCTCAGGCCCTTACAGATGTATGTCCAGGGCTTATTTAGATCCAAAGCCACATCAGATGTTTTAATTCCAGAAACCGTGAGCACTATTGCATGCTGCAATCTAAAAGGAGTTTTTCTTGTACTAAACAATTGAAGGCAAAGTGGTTTTAAATAAATTTTTAAAGGCTAATGTAAAATTGGGTTCTGTAATATCTCAACGCACATGCTAAAATTCAAGCAAACTTTGATTCCACGTTCTATTCGCACACTTATTTTCACAAAGATCTCCACGGCAGAGAAGAGTGAACAGCAGTGTAGTGTGGTAGACAACAGACGGCACCAGACAGATAAAGACCTGGCTTTCTGATCCGGATCTGCGAACTAGCTATCTGAAGCCGGGTAAGCAGATGTCTAACACTGAGATGCGTACATGCTAAAGCAAAGGACCTTACCTTTATTTATAATAAACTCAAACTTTCTATTACAGTCATGTTTCACCCACCAATTGTAAAAATTTGTAGCAGCCTATAAACCACTAGCTAACTTTCTCTTTCTATTCCACACAAATTAGCATCTGTACAGGATTTAAGTCCGTCTCTTCACTGGGCTCACATGAGCCTCTCAATGACCCCCGGGGTTGGGAAGAGCAGACAGTGGTGTTCCCATCTCACAGATTCAAAGACTGAGAGTTAGGGAACTGAAGGCGTGCAGAAGGGCTGAGACTCTCCCCCAACTCTCTCAACGTCCAACATCATTCTCTTTCCACCAAACCACCCTGACGCCAACACAAAGAGGAAGAAACTGTATGAGCATTTCCTTCCATTGGTAAAACTGCAATCATCAGCAAACTAAGATCCACTCTCATCTACCTCAGCAGAAATAAGAGCTTTATTAGGGGAACATAAATTTACTCAAATCCAAGATCTGGACAGACGGGAGGAAAAAAAAAAAGAAAGAAGAATGAATAAAACGCCGAGGCCATAGTGCCACTCACCACACACAAAGCCATCTGGGCTGACGGCAAAAATACTTCTCCCCTTCAGCAACTGCGGATGCGCACAACTGGCGTTGACGAAGCTCTGAAAGTTGTTTTCCGCCACCCACTGCGGGAGCCATTTTAGTTGGCAATCACACAAAAGGCTTGATGTATTTAAATGCCTGAAGAGAGTAATTACATTCAATTTGTTTTGTATGAAATGCAGATTTCTACAAGTAAACGAAACTCAAGTAAATACTAACAAAGCAATGAATGTGGACACCAAATACATACAACCCATGGAATAAACATTCTATAGTCCATCTTCAAATGCAAGACGTGGAACTAGCACCATTTTTTTGTTGTGGTGGTTCTTACTGATCTGCGGAGACAGACGTGCTGATGTAACAAACACACCTGACTCCTGGACACTGCGTACTACGAGAGAGGCTCTGCGCCGTAACAGGCCCCGCATGCTTAAACTGCAAAATCGCAATGGAAAGAAAAAGGAACTCCTCTTTTCCACAAAGGGAACAAATAACCAACTCCTCTTGCTTTCTCGTAATAAAAGTTATGTGAAGAACATGCCAGATACTTCCTATAGACACATCATCCAGGAGGACCTACCCCATGACAGGCCCCCCCTCTATGCTTTATCTGAAATTCGTGGATGGAAAAGAAAAGCTTACAGTTGTTGAAGTTTCTTCATTTGTGAGAAAGCGTTGCCTTGCAATGACATGATCGCGTTGTCACTCAGGTCTCTGAAAGCAACCACGTCAAGTGCGTTAGAGGGAGTCGGGGTCACCGGGCGCCTTCAGGCACAGGCTGGACCCACGCTGCCCGCCCCTTCACCACAAAAGTGCTCTGTGTGAAACGCACCAATGCGGGGACCAGAGGAACTCAACAGGAAGCTGGGTTTGAAAACAAGGATGCCTGCGTCAGAGCAGGTTCCGTTCTGGTCAGACAGAGTTTACACCACCACAGGCTTTTTGGCCCACAAGGGCCTAAGCTATTCTGCCATGTTATTTTACTGTATTTCTCATTATTCAGATTACTAATGCTTAGTAACTTTTAAATACACAAATAAAATTCCTCATAATTATGCTTTTTAAAAACCTATCATGGACAGAATACCTTCCATGATATGTACCGTGTTATGTGATTTACATCTACACGTTATTACAATTATCCCTCACAGCAACCCAAAAGAAGATGATCTAACTACTCCTTGGTTTGCATAAAAGAGGCAGATCAGATGTGAACTCAGCTATTTTCAGTTTCAAAACCGATGCTCTGAGTCACCAGCCTACTCTGCCACTCACAACTCACTGACAGAGAGACAGCAAGGGGTTCAGACAAGAGGTACTCGCTAAAACCAACCAACCAACGGCCACTTCAGGCAGGACGTTTCCAAATGAGAGTGTATTCAGGCTGATTTGATTTTTAACTCGTACTTACAAGCAGTCTGAATTAAAGTCCTCGCCACAGTGATTGCCACTCTGCTTCCCTTTACGTGGGTCAGGGTAGACAGGAGGGATTTTGAAAGAGACAAGTGGCAGCAGAAGACAGAATCAAGGTCCCAAATGTGGGCGGGGGAAGAGGCTGGGGGAGGCATACAGGGTTAGGAAACTGAAGCAGAGGTCAGTACTCCCCTGACCTACTAATTCCACCTTCCCAGAAACATTATGGGTCAGATGACAAATGCTTTTGGCTAGTTTCCCTTTGAAAATAATTTGTTTCACTAAGTCCAGCAATACTGGCCCGCCCTTCCAAACTATGCTTTGCAGAGTCATCAGACCACAACCCGCACTGCTGCACGGTCGGTGCGGCTAGTGGCCCACAACAATGGGGCACAGATCACAGCTGGACACGAGCACCAGTGCCGGCACAACCAGATGTGTCTCTTACATCATAACTGCTTTTGTCCAGGTGAATGGGCATTAAAACTTGTGGCTACAGAAGCACTCCTTAACAGTCAGGGTGAGCAGGCTTCATGTTACTTTGGCCTCTCACTGCACACAAACACTTGCAGCCATGGCTATACGGTAAGCTAGTTGGCTTTGCGCTTGGGCAGGTTCTGACTCCCAGCAAGGCTGCCTGGCTTGCCCTCCTAGTGCCTGAAAATGTTTACATCCCTAACTGTAATTTCAGAAATGTGTGCCGGGAGTTACTGAGGGCAGAGGCTGTGAGGGCAAGAGCTGCTGAGAAAGCGGAGGCCACCCTGGTTTGAGTCCTGCTTCTGCCAGGACTGAGAGGTTGGTTAGCAAAGGAGAACGATGAAAAGAAAAAAAGGAGGAAAAACAGGCTGTACATTTTATACTTAAGCAACAGCCACAACAACAGAAGTCCTCCAAGCAGCCTTAAAGCTCTCCTTCCACATTCTCGAAGACAGGGGGACCTGTCATTTCTGATTTTTAAAATGCAAGTCACCTCCTTAACTGCTCAATAGAGCTGGTGAACCCTCAGAACCTCCACGTCTTAACTTAAAAATTAAGATAATAATAGCCATTGAATAGCTTTCTTGTGAGGATTAATTGAGACAATATTATATATGAATACTTGGCAGAATGCCTGAGATGCAGAGCATATGTGATAACTGGAGGCTTTTAAAAAAATTAAACGTACCTCTGCTTGAGAAAAATAATTAAAAGAAAACCCAGTAATGATGTAATGTCCTTAAATGCAAAAGAAGTATGTACCTGTGTATGTACACTTTCACAGAGATACAGACAGAGGAGCAGGTAGCTCGGTAAGGCGGAAGACAGACAGATGTGTACAGACGTGAGGACACCAACAGAATTCCGTTCTGGTTTACGTCCTCTTTCGTGACGCGTAAGCAGAGAACCAGCTCAGACTTCCTTGAGGGGAACAAAGTCCTGCTACTCACAGGTGTTCCAGTGCATCCAAACCACTGAAGGCCTTTTTGGTAATGGATCGAATCCGGTTTCCCTGGAGTGTTCTTAAAAAAAGAAAAATTACAATGGAACAGTTAATCAAAGCCATTTTGGAGTGCGATTCTCATGAAAAGAATTGCTTTTTAAATCATTTGTGAATAAGTCTATTTTCTTCAGTTAAAGAACATAGCCTTAAAAAAAATGTATCCGTGCCATCTATTTCAGTAATACAGTTCAGCATGGTTGCAAAGCATTCACCAGAGAATCCGGCCAAAACAGGTATTCAAGAAGCCACTCTGACGGTTAAATTAAAGCAGTGATTTTTCGAAGAGGTAGAAATTTTTATTCCAAGTCGAGTGTCTCAGAACTCTAGTAAGTAAAGCAGGTAATGGGGAGACTTCCTCCTTCCCCTCCCCCTCCCTCCCTGTAGAAACCTTCATTGTCCACAGACCTTTAGGGCTACGTGGAACTCAATCTGAAAACCACTCACTTAAAACTCAGAATCTGGCCATCAGCAAGGCCATTTTGTGGCTGAATATAAACAGATTTTTATCCTGTACTGCTTGGAACCCACTGCAGTATTATCGTTGGATACTGGATCACTTCATTTAAAAATTCCTCTGAGCAAAGGGCAACACTGGACGTTTCAAAAGGTTGAACTTAGTAAGTGCGCTAACTTTTACACAACGATCATCTCAAGAGTCCAAGCACTCAAAACAACTTAAAACTCTTATCTGGATGCTAAAGTAAGCTGCGCACTGACTAAAGTGTTGAGTAAAACCACTATGTCCAAGAAAGAAAATCTAATTAATATACACTCTGTATCAGAGCAGGCATCTGGGGAAATGACGAACGGATTAAGCACCTATTTCTAAACTCTTTAGAGATGTCAACTTGTGTGTGGAACTGACTGTGATTAAGACAAAATGTTTTGGTCAAAGAGTGAGGCAGATTACGAAGCAAATCAGACTCACAGACGCCTCAGTTTGTCAAGGCCAGAGAAGGCACCGTTCATGTCCTCAATGGTCCAGGAAATTTCATTGTTCTTCAGATCCCTAATTAAAAGAAGGAAAGTTACCGAAACTAGGACCAGGCTCTTCACCAAAGATACAGGTGTTCTCTTTAGAGATATGCTTAGAAATCTAACATCACCTCCCAGGTGGCACGTAGTTTGTAAGAAGTTCATTGCACGTCCCCATGTCATCTCTGCCCCTTTCAAAATGACAGGAACTCTCTCTCTCCAACATATCTCTTACATCCTCCCCTTCTCACTCAGCAACGTTTTAAGTTTTTGCCCGAAATCAGGACAGTTGACTCTGGCCCTATTAACTCCTCTATCAAGATGACTAAATTCTGAAAGTCTTGAATAGTCTGAAAAATACATTAAACTTTAAAACCACTGTTCCAACCACACAAGGAGCAGTTCGCCAAAGCACACAGCATGTCTTTCAATTATGTAATGCTTCAAATAGCGAACAGAGCAAGCCTTTCCAACAGGCCAAAAATCAAAAGCCCATGGCACGACATTAAAATGAACATTTGAGAGATTTTTTTCAAAGGTCAATTAATCCAACTCTCTTTTCTTTCTCTTGGGACAGAGATCAAGTCTGGATATAACTGGCCTGATAAACAGGCATCTTCTTTTGCTGTCCTTTGTATATCTTTTTCTGCTCTGGGTCAATTTTTAATCAGCATTTTTACGAAGAAAAATTTAGAGATTTAAAACTGTTTCCCTCTTGAGCCGTTACCAGCTTCCTGGAGATCCCGAGAAGGCTAACTGTAATCGCCCACACAGTCTGATCACTGTCCCTGCAAAATCCCTGCAAGAAGCACATGTGGACGGAATGGGCCGGTTGTAATCAAACTGATCTGGGAAAGATTAAGACACCACTTCTGAGGCCGTACACATTTCCTTCACAACAAAGGAAACCTGCTTGGAGAAAAGTGGGCACGTTTAGGAACCAATTAGGTTCATGTACAGAGAGCACAATGTGTAACTTACAGAGTCTTTAAACTGGAAAGCCCCCGGAAGGCGCAATCAGCGATGTAGCTGACTTTGTTATTCCCGATGTGCAGTGTATTTAGCAAGCTTAAGCCCAGGAAGCTTGAATCATCTAACCTCGATAAGTGATTGAAAGTTAGGTCCCTGTAAAGAAAAAAGGAACAGGAAAACAAACAATAGCTTTTATTTTCCAGTTCAACACAATGATCCACTTAAAAAAAAAAAGGATGAGATATATTAACACAATAATCCTTATTTTAAAACTCTGCCTTTTTAATAATACCCAGGCAAACATTATTTCTAATCCTAGTAATTAAAAAAATTCTCTTTATTTGAAAATAACCACCATTGCTTTGGCCCGCGTGCCACTGAATCGAAACAGCAGAGCTGGCTTCAGCTTACCGCAACTAAACTCTGACTAGGTTGCATGTGAAAAAAGCTGTCACCTTGGAAACCTTGTTATGAAAATTTCACAGATCAGTGGTAAGAAGCTCATGCTCTGGCTTGATTCCTGCTCTCGAACCTGAGGAGAATGAAAGGCAACTCACAGCTCGCTGAGTTTCTGGCAGAACTCCCAGGCGTCAGGGCTGATCCTGCTGATGGCGTTCTGGCTGAGATGGAGCTCCTGCAGCGTCAGCAAGCCGTAAAGCCAGCCTTTGGTGATCTCTGTCAGGTTGTTATGGTCCAGCTGCCTACAGTTACAATAAGAACCAAAAGCCAGATCCAAAGCTCATCATCTAGACTCTTCCAAGGGGACGTATGATTACAATCCACTACACATTCCTATTGTTCCTAGAGGATTAGCTTTTGTTATGTGAAGACATCAGCATGAAACACCATGCTTATAAATTCTCAGTCACATTAGCTGAAACAAAACTAAAAATTAAATGGTATGATTGTAAATTATGAGATTTTAACGCTGGATTTCACATGAAAGCTACTAAATGTTCACCGAGCACTGTTTGATCACACTTCCGGAGTAGGAACTGTGACAACCCACACTTACAAGATTTCCATGCTGCTCAGCCCCCAGAAAGCCCCATCCATGAGTTTTGTCACGCCATTCCTCTGCATCTTCAGAGACTTCAGAGCACCAAGCCCTTGGAACGTGAGCCCATCCACATTTTTAATCTTGTTTCGGTTCAGTTCACTGCATTGGATATTACAGTTAAACAGTTAGCTTACGTGACAAATTCCGGAGGTAGTAATAAAATGTGACATTACTACAGTAGAGTTAAACCAGCTAGTGTTAAATTACATAGAATGTTTTAAATTTCTAAACATTTTCATTGAGAAGAATTTTGATTTACTAGCAGTGAGTCAATTTCCTCCTGAAGCATGGTATACTTCTGGAATAATAAAATACTCACACCAGATGACACTTTAATTTCTAAACTGTTGTCCATTCAGTATAGAAGTAAACACATTAATACTGGTTTTTAAATTATCCAGAATGGGAATGCTGAATATCATGTGGAAACAGGTCTACTCAGGAGCAGGGCCATCAAGTTTATCCTGTTCAGTCTGCTAACAAAAACTGATTTCTCTCTTTGACAACTAGGTCCATGTTTAATGTTTTCTCTTTAAGGCAGTCACATTCTCAACTTTGGCTGCACTCAGGAATCACCTGGGGAAGTTCTAAAAACAAATGAAGCCTGGATCTTACCCCCAGAGGTTCTAATATCATTGGTCTAGGCCCAGGCATTGGGACTTTTAAAAGCTCCCCAAGCGTCTGTAATGTGCAGCCAAGGCTGAAAACCACTATAGTGGAGGAGCCTGCTCACAGACGGGGTTCCGCTTATTAACGAGACAGCTCTTCACGGCTGCTTAGGCCATCAGGGCCCTGCAGCTGTCGGCACGACCCTCATATCCACAGCAGTGGGAGTCCCCACGCCGTCTTCAGTGCCACGATGATGTCTCTGACGAAGGCCATTCAATGATCACCCTGTTCACTCTTTCAGTAACAACCCAGCCTGCCTTGTCAGGCAGAAGCTTGTGCTGGGTGACTGTGAGGTTCTGAGGTGGAGATTCTGCAGCTCCGGCTCCCACTGGGTAAGCAGCCACGTCCTTGCCTCTGCACTCCCTTTGCCACATAGTGGATGTCAGGGGGCAGGTGCTGAGGGTTTAGAGGAGGTGAGGGGACAGTATCTAAGGGGCTCTGTACTTACAGGTGCTGTAGCTGGGGCAGCTTAAACATCCTGGGCGGGAGAGCGGAGAGCCGGTTCCGGTTCAGCTTCAGTACCAGGAGCGTGTTGGCCAAGTTGTCAAAGTACCCCGGTTCCACGGACGTCACTCGGTTGCTGTTGATGGACCTGTCGGAAGTGTGAAGGTGAGCTTCTCTCCCTGGTTCTTTGGGAAGTGGAAGTGCATGTATACTCTGCATATAAAGGATCTCCAAAGAACCTCACCATCGTTTGAAATGATGGACGCTTAAAATCATTAACCCTTTAGGTCCCTGTCCCAACGTCGGCTACGATTCACACCAATTGCTGGGGAAAGCGACTGGAACATTTGAAGACTACGAACACTCGTTAGAGATGCTCATCCGATTTCCGTGAAAGTCATTTATTAATGAATCACTCTAGTGGTTTAACTGGATTATTATTTTTAAAAAGAAGCACTTAGTTTCTAACAAAGGGTATCTCATTTTTGTAACCCAAAGTGTAATAAAATGAAGACTGTAGTTATTTGGGCTTACAGCAAATTATCAGTAAGAAAGTTACATTTTTGATCCATCAGCAGTAAAAAAGGACAGAGTTCATCATATCTTAACGTTGAGTCTTTTTAAAAATATACTACAATATTTTCATCACATGTGAAAACTTTTGTTAAAAACAACTCAACTTACAGATACTTGAGTTGCAGGGGTGGAAGCGCAGTTTTAAGCTCTGAAATGTTATTGCCACTCAGGTCCAAAGTTTCTAGGGACTGAAAGTGTTTCACGTGTTCAGGCAGTATTTCCACAATCTTGTTTCCAGCTCTGGAAGTCAAGAATAGCACAGATAACAGGGTTGATGGTACAACAATCTGAAACGTGAAAAACATTTTCTATCTCTAACTCATTTTTCAGAAATATGGAAAACCGATTGCTCTAAACAGCACTTTTAAAAGTTAAACAAATACTCCTTAGTCACTTTAATTTTGCGTTAAACAGTAAATCATAGTATTAGAATTATGAAAAGCACTCCTTTATAAATCAGGGAGCGTTTAACAGCTGTGGTTATGGAAATGCTATGCAATTAAACTGGTTTCTCTTTCTGTTGTTTTGTTAACAGTCTTTCTTCCTTATCATTTTCTGAAATGGGATGTGAAGTGACTAGCACCAAGTTAGCATTCCAGGCGCTGATGTGTTTCGTTCCCTGTTCTTTCTTTTTGAATCCTAATCCACTTCTAATTCTTCTCTTGGAAAGTACCCACACTACAGGTGCCAGTGAACTTAAAGTACTCATCAGACTGGGGCTTTTAAAAAGCCATCCTACAGAAATCTCTTTTTCTTTAAGAAATAGCACCTTTCAATGCACTGCCACAGTCTTCAGTATCAGTGGATATGCTCGCTCCAGAGCTTTGAATATTATAAAAGTATTACAGAAGAGTCCGTCGGTCTAAACAACCCCTGGGAGTAACTAGATTTTTAAAAATTTTGACCTTAACTGTCTTAAACACTGGACTAACCATGATGTTCAAAATGGTAGCTACCTGTGGCTCTTTAAAATTAAATGCTGAAGTTCCATTCCTTAGTCACAGTACCCACATTTCAGGTCCTGAATAGCTACATGTGCCCAGCATGTGCCAAATGGGCCAGGACACATACAGAGCATTCCCAGTATTGTGGGAAGTTCTGCTGGTGAGCACTGTCCTGGACCACAAGCGAAAAAATGAAACAAACAAAAAGAGGCCACGTCAAAGCTCTTAAAATATTGATACCGCAGTTTCTAAGAGGGAAATTCAGCATTAAGTGACAACCTTGCTAGGAAACAGGAGCCAAACCGATGAGCAAGCTGTCTTAACTGTCATATTAGACCAGGTAACTTGGACTTTTTAGACCATCATCAGACAGGGGAAAGTAACACGTCAAGGTAGAAAGGGTGGAATGATGGCAAAGTCCACCTATAATAAAGGGTCTTCTCTTTACAACGTAAGGAACAATGAAACCATCCAAAGGCTCCAAGGAGAACTCTGTATGTGATGTAAGTCACGTGCCGCGACTTCTGCCCACAGTGTTCGGTAAAACCGCTTCACGGGAAAACTGAGGAAGTGACTTCACGTGCGCATCCTTCTTGCCCAGAACTGCATCTGCATAGTGCTTTGAGCTCAGTAAGTTCTCCTGCACTACTGTAACTCGTGGGCCTCTCGCCATCACAGAAGGCTCCTGAGATAGGAGCACCTCTTAGGGGCTTTCACAAAACGCTCTGCTGCATCTGACAGCACTCTTCACGCTGTTGGTCTTTTCTGTCAACTGTGAGCTCCTTCGAAGCAGCGCTATGTCCCTACCCCTCTGTTGTGGAATGTATATGGACTCTCACAACGTGGAGGACATGCTAGACACCAAGCCCCATGCTAAGCATTTTTCACATATTATGCCATTTGATTGTAGTAACATTTCTCTGGTGTTTAAATTAGGAAGTTAGAGCTTTTAACCTAACAAGTCTAAGCGGTCCTGGACCGCCTCACAGAATAAGCCCCTGTCAGTCCTAAAGCAACCCGTGAAGGCTGTTCCACAGAACAGTTTCAAACATATTTTGGCAATTAAGCTCCTACTTGAAAATGCACCTCCAGAAAGGCCTGCAACTTCCCACCCTTGCAAAAATGCTGAACTTTTGGTTCCAAAATAATGTGGGAATCCACACTGGCTCACCGAGCCACCATCATGCCAACACTAAAGATGCCCTGGAAACAGGGCCCCCCAGCCTGTGCTCGCACCCTAGGTGGGTAAGAGGGCCCTCCGGAGTTTGCACATGTTTGGCATCCAATTGGGTAGAAGACCAGCTTCCTGAATACGTGCAAATGTCAGGTGCTTCTTTCCCCACAAAAGAGAATAATAAAGGGAAAAAACAGGTTGTACAGTTTCTATTTAAACAACAATGGACTAACAAAACTTCCTAAAATATTGGTAAAACTCCTCCATATGTTACTTTGAAAGACGGTGGGGAATTGTCTTTTTCGATCCGAGTCATCTGAAAATCTAACTCCATTTTTAAAAGTAAGCCAGTACAAGGTAACAAGCATAGGAGATGTATATCCTAAGAGCTGAACTCTGTCTGTGACAATAGTAAGGTTGGAAAAAAAGGGGGGGGGGCGGGGGGACCTAGCAATTCCATGCACAAGTCACAAACATCAGATCCCCAGAAAGTCTTACAGACTTTGTTTAGAGTCAAGTCAGCCATGACCTCTGATTTTGACCGTTCCCACATCTGGGTTCATCCGTGCATAAGCCCCTTGATCTAGCTGGGAGGTGCAGGGAAACGCAAGTGAGACAATTAGCCAATTTCTACGTCCCGGAGATGGAGTGAGTCCAGGAGACAAGCCACGGGGCCTTAGGGTCAGGGTGTGTGGGTTAAACAAAACCACACTTCAGGGGACAAAAATGTGCTCTTAAATACATAGCCCAAATGTTTGCATTACCAGGATGTCCTCCCACAAGCAGAAGAGTAACCATGAAGTGCCCCCCCTCTCATCTCCTTCCCTCCCCGTCCCTCCCATCAAACTCTGCAACTGGTTTCGGCCCCCAGGTTGTCTGGGGCTAGTACAGCTATGCTTGTATTTAACAACAACAGAAAGAAACACTCAGCTATCGGTTTCTGCAATAAACGGAGCAAATTGGCTTTTTGTGGGAGGGAGAGGAACACCCACAGGTATCTGTCACATTGGTCAAATCAGGCTGTGAGTCAGATAACAGGCCATACAGTCTCTGGTTTATGCATGCGTTTGTTTATAAGGTAATTATGAACAAGGCATTAAAACTGCCAATTACTTGAGGGACGGATAAAATTTTCCTTGCAGTTAAAGTATGCTCCGGCCAAAGCCAGCAATTTCCGCAACTGCACACCTCCTAAATTGCAGTGTGAGAGTGTTCAGTTACAAACGGACCGTGCACAGTGCGTCTTTTGTCAGCACTGCTGCCCAGCACAAAAATCACTCACAACCGCCAGGATAATGGTCCCTGTATCACAGAATTTTAACTCTGTTCTAATGGAATGGAATTAAATCCAAACACCAGTTTCATGGTCGCTCTCAGACTAACTGGCAAATAACCACCTGATATGTACCAGTTAAAAAAAAAACAAACTTGCTTTATATCAAACAAGAAGGGATAAAAAAGACAACTACATTAAAAAACTAGATGAAAAAATCTTTTTAATCGCCCAAAACTTTCAAAATAAACCTACTTCACAATAGAGCAAACCACCAATAGCTGCTTCTAGGAGACAAAGATCCAATTCAACCCCAGCTTTAACTTGTCTCCAAATGTGGACAAATGCCAAAACTGAGGAACACTTTAAAAGCACTGTAGTTCATTAATATTTTTTGGCAGGAAATGTGCACTGCTCTAACACAAAAACAAAACAAAGTGTATGACTGTCTTCTTCCATTCCTCAGTGTGGAAATGCCATCTTTCCATTGTTCAGAAATCTTTACTGTGAGTGTTGGAAGGCGTCTGAGCCTTGTGCAAATCCATCCTAAGGACCGTGAATACTTTGGTCATCTATGTTTGTTGAGAGTACAGGGCGTCCCACGGTCGAACCGTTGCTGAGGCCCAGTATAATCAGTCCCTTGTGGACGAATGCAGGCTCGGGAGCCTGGTCACTGGAATGCACGTGGTTCCCTCAGGCCTCTCAGAGGCCACAGGAAGAGCAGGAGGCCCAGGTACTTCAGCCCAAGAATAATGGCTTCCCTCTGTCGCTAATTTCACCCTTCAGCCCACTCTGCCAAGTACCTGGAAGCAGAAGCAAGCCCGATGTACCATTTTTGTCTGGTGGTATTTGCTCGGGCAGTGCTGAGGACGGGACAGCAAACGAGACAGGTATGGTCCCTGACCTCGCAGAACTGAGATTCTGGTGGGGAGACAGGCGGCAGGCGGGAGCAGCCACCAGAGGGACAGAAGAGGAGAGAGGACGGCCTCCTGAAAGGCGGCCAGCCGGAGGGGCGTGGGCGTCGGCACAGCCTCCCCAGCGGGGGCGGCCAGGGTCCGAGCAGAAGCCAGTGAGAGCGAGGCAAGGCTTCCTCCCTGTGAGGACACGGAAGAACGCCCCGGTGGGGGGAGCAGAGCTCACCAGTGGAGCCAGAGAAAGGCCAAGCGCAAGAGCAAGGTGCTGGCAGGAGAGGAGAGCAGGTCACGTGCGCTCCTGTAAACCACAGCCGACACTTGGTCAAGCAGAGGGAGGAGGACAGGGTTTCAAATGGTGGGGCGACGGTCCCACACGTGCATTTTAGGAGCAGTGGGGCAGGAGAAGGGTGGGGGACAGGAAGGGGAGGGGCGGGGGATGGATGATGGTGTGCTGGGGTAACGGTGACGGTCTGCCTAGCTACCCCCTCGGGGCGAAGCGCCATTCCTCCCCTGGTTTCCGGGGGCACAGACCATGCTCTCCTCTTCCCCTGACGTAAGGCTCAGGTTTCCAGCCCTGCAGCCTCTGGACACTGGAACCCGGTCCAGCACGACTGGCATTCCTATCCACTCCACCCATTACCGCAGTGTCTTATGCTGCTTATCTGAGAGGCCTTCTAAAGCGTGGGGTCCTCTTCTCAAGCAGACTAGAGTCCCTCCTTGCTCAGATGTGAGATGCTACTGGCCAGAAGAGCCCAGTGCTGGCATTTTCATGTCTGTCATTACCGGGAAAATGCACATCTGTGTTATTTTCATATATAAGGAACGTGTTCGTTTGTTCTGATACTCTGAACACCTGCAATGGATGTGAACCCAGGCTAAATTAATAACAGTAAACTAGAACTTGCGAGGTTATTGACATGACTGCTCGGGATGATGATGACTGGTTGTTTTGGACTCACTGTGATCTCTAGAAAGCGTGAGAGTCACCGAAGAACTTCATGACCTCCTAAGTGGGTATAAACGGTGTCAGTTTATTTCCAGAGTGGAATATTCTTTGTGAGGAACCAGAATATCAGGTTTTTTCACACTGGAATTCCTGAACCAATTAAACTGTAGCTTCTTGGTGAATAAGAAATATTTGTCAATAGTTTCTACTGTCTCTTACCTATTACACAACATAAAGGCAGCTTAAGGCTTTGCAGCTCAATGTGTGGAGACACACAAGCGTGGCTGTTCAGAGAGGGTACAGGAATGTGGTGTTTTCCTTTGAGAGAGGGTATGTGCAAAGAAATTCAATTTGAAACCTTTTTTTTTTTTTTTTTTAACATGTTGCAATGCCCTCCTTTCTTGGAATGCCTTACTCTAACCACATCCCTTAAGTCCGATTCAGTTACTGCAGCCAACAAACTGCTGAATCTGTGGTCATTCCATACGGCCACAGAGCAAGCACATTAGCTGTACTGACCGGGACAGCCAGCCTGGCCCCAAGGAAATAGTGATTTCTATATGTAACTTGCCAGCAACCAGTTTAACACCATTTATAAAGGTGTTACAAGTTGTTAAAGAAAACACTACATTTTGCAAACACATTAAGGATCACTTATATTTCCAACAATAACCCCTCTCCCTACACCCCCAAAAAAAGCTTCCTTGAAAACTACCTTGGCGGGAATAACACCCCATAATACTAGGCTTCTTTTAACAGAGAGACTTGGCAAGCCAAGAACCTCTCCCATACAGATAAAAATAAACTGTCTCCGTGCGTCTTTTTTTCTAAAAAGATAATTAAGAAGTTTCATTAAAAGACCACATGTTTAGACTGGCCCGCCGGTACTGCGGCATGAAAAAATAAAGCCAGCTGAGGAACTTCAGCAAGGAGAAAGACTCTTGATTAAGAATCAGCGACACTCAGCAGCAAATGAGCCACTGCGAGGAGAGAATCAGTTCTTTGTGCTAAGAGCCGGGTCATCATAAAATATAATTATGTTTTGGATTGTGAACACAATAAAGATGCCCACAATGTTTTAATATGGAGATCCTCCAATAATCAGGGCCCTAAATATGTGCCAATTATCACACGTGTGAAAATGAAGACAGAAATACAGGTAAAAACCCCATTTATGCCACATACAAAACCACCTTTTTCGATGCCCCAATATAAACTGTTAATGCTGAGGCTGTGGGTCTGCGTCTCCCCACTAGCTTGTGATTCACTTATGAGTGAAGAGAATCTCTCATTCATCTCTGGTTCCCCAGAAGTCAGGATTACATAAAGGGGTTCAAGACCCTGAAGCGACCAGTCTCGATTAGTCTTAAAAAACTCTAGATCAAGCTCTAGACTGGCCTAGAGGGACTTCCCTGAGCGGTGGTCCGAGAGGTGCATGTACACCAGAAAGCGGGATGACCACGGCAGAAAAAGCAAAGCTGGGAGTCCCTCCGTCAGCCGACCCGCCAAAGGAGGCCCTTGGAGAGGCAGCAGGTCACACCACAGCTCCCCAGCCAGGAGGGTCTGCTTCTGCTCCTGGCAGCGTGCCTCGATCTACTATACTTCATCTTCTCACCCTTCAATGGGAGGAAATGGAATGAAATGACCTCTTCCGGCTCTGAGGAGCTGTGGATTTGGATGACAAACATGGCGAATGACCAGATTTGCACGTACTTGTCACATAAAACTGCAGCCTCGTACAGAGTGTGGCCTCACTTTCGCGGGCTTCACCTCTCTCTTCCGCTCAAGTCCCACTGCCTGGCAGCCCAGTCTTCCTTGGTTTGCTCCCTCATTTTCCTGGGGCATGTCCTCCATTAGCTTTTGAAGAAACCATGTGTAGAGGCGCTTTTTTTTTTTTTTTTTTTTTTCACGCTTGGATACGTCTTTCTAGGGTTGACAGTTCGGGTGTATAGAGTTGAGACGAGAAATCAGGTTCCTCAGGGTTCTGCAGACATCGTTCTTCTCCATCACAGGACTCATGGCTGTGAGTTTGAGGAGCCAGTGCCTCAGTCTGTGTTTCCCGAATTCCAGCAGGCATCAGACCTGGGGGGCGAGGGGCAGGGGTGTCTTGGAGCACAGCCTGCGGAACCCCACCCTCATGGTTCCTGTTTCTGTAGGTCTGGGTGGGAGCTGAGAATCTGCATCTCTGCTGAGTTCCCAGGTGATGCTGACGCTCTGAGGCTCATGCCTGGAGAACCACTGTCGATCCGTACAGGTGACCTGTTTTCTGTTTTAGTTTTCCTCCTCTCTGAGCTTCTCTTTAACCACGATATCCTAAAGTTGCACAGTAACGTCCCTTAGTGCAAGTCTTTTTTCTTTTTTTCACTTGCTGGCACTCAGTGGGGTCTTTCAACCTAGAAACGCATGTTTCTTGGCTCTGGGCAATTTTTTTGTCCCTTTGATAATTTCCCCTTGTCTATTTCCATGGATGTCTCTTTGTGGAATTCCAGTTAGATAGATTTCCTAGTTGGTCCTCCTATCTTCTCATCTTTTCCTCTCCTGTTTTCCATCTCTTTGTCTTTTGGTTTTTCTGAGAGTTTCTCAACTTTATTCCAACACTTCTATTACCTTGTTAAAGTGTCTGTTACTATATTTTTAACTTCAGTGGGTTCCTCCCCATTTTCTGAATATTCCTTTTAGTACCGTGCATTTTTTATTTTGTGAGTATAACATACTCTCTCTCCTTTCCAGAGAGATTAGGTTGTTTTGAAGTTCCCTTCTCCTTCCATTCTCTCTGGTTCCCTTTTCCTATGGATTTCAGACCCTGACTTCATTCTCAGAAACTCTTTCGAGAGTCAGTGATCACTGGCTATCTACCTATTAAAAAGCAGCCCTGGGAAGCTTGCTGAGGGCTGTGAGGTAACAACTTGTTGTCTGGTGGGCCTCACGACAGGTGGCTGAGCAGGGGACCCATCTCACAATGGGATCTACACGTGTCTGTCTTATCACTCAAACCCTCCAACCTCCAGTCTGGTGGGATGAGCATGACTGCGAGTGTCTGGGAAGGCGAACAGGAATGTAAGCTGAGGGGAAGACTGTCACCCTCAGTATTCAGGTCTGACTTTGCTTCCCTGCTTGCAGGAGCTGCTGCCCTCAACCTCCACCCCCTGCCCAGCTGGGCCTGTGTCCCAAATTCCAAGACTTTCTGCTTCAACCCTCAGGAGAGTAAACTTCCAGGTTTCTGCCTCCATCACGGGAGGGGCAGGCACTGGTCTGTGAGTTTCAGAGGAGGAACCTGGGGTCTGACTGCTTCTCGTAAGAGTTTTCAACAATCCCCCATTTTCAGTCTTCTCTGTACCCCCCCCCCCTTTACTGACTTTGAATTTCTGAAGCATTCTAAGGTTCTGCAGCAAAAAGAAAGTGTCTGTTTCTTTGGAGATCCACCCCACTTTCTCTCTTTTAAGTCAGTTACAACTTGTGCACTTGCTTGCAAAATTTTTATGGCCTCTCTCATTTGGACTGTCTCCTCTCTTGTTCTCTCTTTGCTCCAGTCTGTGTGTACCTTAGTCCTATATGTTCATCTTAAGGGGGTTTAGGACAACGCAGAGTGAAGCAAATGTGTTCCGTCCACCAGGCTTAACAGGACATTTTCAAAAGGAATCTACTTTATTATTATTTTTTTAATTTATTGAAGTATAGCCAGCTACAATGTGTCAATTTCTGGTGTATGCATGCTTGAGTCATACATACATAGATTCATTTTTGTATTCTTTTCCATTATAGGTTACTACAAAATACTGAATACAGTTCTCTGTGCTTTCAATGGCAATCTCATCAGCGAATAAAATCAGTTTTTCTCTAAGAACCAAAATAAAACCTACCCTCATAAAACTTACTATAATTTTTTTTTTACTGAAACATCATTCAACTTAGACATTTTAACAAAAAATCAGCCTATATAAAGAATTTTACCTTAAGGTGATAGTATGAACCAGAAAATACGGCATCATTATTCTGAACTTCAAATTAATAAACCATTACCATACAGAGGATTAATTCTTATGAACATATCAGGCTAAATTAATGTCATTTTATTTTTCTGATATTGGTTCCAGATCAACGGACTAGGAACATCACAGACACAGAGTGGCTTGACTTCACCAAGTATGGAACGTGCCCTTGTGAACGTGTGGTGGTGATGACCACTGGGGCAGGTGAGTCTTCACCCCTGGCCTTCTATTCACAGACTGGCACTGACCTTCAGCTGCAAGGTGGCTGATACTAGGTCTGTCTGTGGCCCTGTGCTGTCAACGTTTGTACGAATATGGACAGAGATGTGAACAGTCGTGTATAAATACCACAGAGCTACACGTGTAATCCATCTATTAGACAAATCATGATCCCAAACCTCTCAACATACTAACAGCATGTTCTAGAAGCGACTAAAGAAATTCAGCTGGGGAAAGGCGGTGTTTTGAATTTTTAATCAATCATCTTAAAAGGCCTACTGGGAAGCAATTCTTATGAGAATGACAGCAGACATCGGAGCTCAGCTGACCACAACTCCATATGCGCCAAGAACACAACACAGTCCTTTAAAAGCTAGTATAATCTTCTGCTTCATCCACATTCCGTATTCTGGTCAAGACACATGGTCCCACCACACTCTGCGTTAGGCCACATCCCAGATACCTTGCTCTGGGCACTGTCCTACAGTGTCACGCCAGACGGCATGTGTGAGGGGAGGACTTTCAGAGTCTAGACCTGCACTGGCCGGTACCGTAGCCATTGGCCACACGTGGCTCATTAAATTCACAGTAAATGAAATTTAAAATTCAACTCCTTACTGACAGGCATATATAGAATAGATAAACAAGATTATACTGCATAGCACAGGGAAATATATACAAGATCTTGTGGTAGGTCTCAGTGAAAAAGAATGCGACAATGAATGTATGTATGTTCATGTAAGACTGAAAAATTGTGCTCTACACTGGAAACTGACACAACATTGTAAACTGACTATAACTCAATAAAAAAGGGTTTAAAAAAAATTCAATTTCTCAGTCACACTAGCTGCACTTCACATGCTCAGTACCGCCGTGTCTAGTGTCTACACGGCGAACGGCACAGATACAGAACATTTCCATTACCACAGAAAGGGCTCCTGGACAGCGCTGGTCTAGACTCCATGTCATACAGAAAACAGGCTTTGGAACGTGAGCCAGGAGAAGAGAAAGCATTCAGAAAACCTCACGTGCTAAGACTTGGGAGTATTATGCTGCAGGAAACAGACTGAAGTTGTTCTCCTCCGCACTCAGAGCCAGGACAACAGGTGGAAGCTGCAGAAAAGCAGAGCTCAGCTCCATAAATAGAGAGTCCCAGCAATTAGAACTACTCCGCAGGGATGGCTCCTCGCCCCGGGGTGAGCGTCTGTCGCTGGGGGTGCTCAAGGGGAGGACGGACAACCTCTCCACCAGAGCTCTCTCCACAGGAGAAGGGCCTCTTCCAATTCAAAGTGACTAGGATTGCATGCAGACCCTCAAAGCTAACCAAACGTGGGTTCTGACCGGTTACATGATACAAGCAGACTGTTTCTCACTCCCCTTACACCTTTTTCTTGATACTTATATGGGGATGGTGGTGGAGAAGTAAAAGCAAGACAGACAGGGGGCGGAGAACATGAGAAAAGAGCGATCTGTACAGTTAACTGGGTAGTGTCCTGATTCTGCCAACACCTACTCATCTTTAAAGAGTATTGTCCCTTATTCCTAGGCCTGTACCTTGTGCAGGATGACATGGCTGTCGGCAATGAAGTACAAAAGCACCTTTTTTTTTTTTTCTAAAAAATGATGCTCATTTTGATTCTAACTCTGTACATTTGTTTTGTTACAAAAACATTTAAAATTGCTTGTGTGGAGGAAAACTGACAGCCCAAGAACGTGTGCCATGTTTATCCTGTGCTGTATGGGACTTGCAGCAGGAACATTACCTTAATCTTTCATGCTGCCTTCAACCTCGGTCTGCAGAACACTCTGTCTACCTGCTAACGCTTTCCGCAGGGGGAGGGAGATAGCCAGGCAGGGGATTTTAAGTGCCAGGAAGGAGGTGCTAATATTTATAATTACCTTTGCTTTCATGTTTTGAATTTAGCACTTAAGCAACTTTCAGCCAGAGAAGGAAGGGGTGGTACCAGGTAGAGCCCTACTACATTGTTAGGGTCTCTAACCAACAAGGAGAGCCCTGAACCTCTGTGGAAGACAGCAGAGAGGGTAAAACAGAGAAGACAAGGAAGAGAAGTAACCAGGCCAGGACAGGGACACATGTTGAATCCTGTCTCCCCAGTCATGCAGAGCAGCTGCCTGTAACCTGCTGTTTTGTCTGTCCTGGCAGCACAGGCCTCGCTCAGCACAGAGAAGTCCTGGCAGAAGTTGTATCTGACACTTCAGAGCAGCAACCGAAATGGCTAACGTGAAATTGAGGGAAAGAGTGAGAAAACAGTGCAGGTTCAGGACAAACACAGGTAATACACGGATTCTTGGGACCAGCTATACCGGAAGGTCAGATTTAAGGGTCTGGAGGTCAGTTTTATGGGCTCCAAGAATCACCATTAAAGAAAAGTGTCCAATGGATCATCAAGTCAATTCTAAGAATGCTGTCACATTAGAACAAAGTTTTTATTAATGTCAACAGTTTTAAGTGTCTGTGGAGGCGGAGGCACAGAAAGCTTAACTGACTGGTTTCTTCTGCAATTAACTATGTCTTAACTTGGACTAGGCTAATGATTTGATCATTCATTCAGCAAACATGGACTGAGCGCCACCACATGCCAGGCACTGAGCCCACGTGCTGGGATTACAGCGGGGATGAACACAGACATGATCTCAGCTTTTGTAACATTTCATTCTGGTGGGGGAAATGGACATTAAAAAAGTCACAGCCATACACCTGAAAACGCGACTGTGCATAGGACAATAACGTGGACACAGCAAGTGAAGGGGGTGTGAAAATGTGCAAGGGGAGACCTAACTGCGACTTAGCGAAAGCGGGAGGAGGGTGGGTGTTCCAGGCAAAGGGACTGAGCAGGAACGAGCTGGCTCCTCCCTGGAAGTGAGGATGCGGAGAAGCCCGACGGGACAAGAGGATTCAGGTCGCGCAGAGCACTGCCTGTCTTGAGCAGGGTTTTTGCTCTAAAGAGCAATGGGAAGTTCCTGAAGGGTTTAAAGGGCCATGACACGATCACAAATTCATGTTTCAAATACAGCCACTGTAAACTGAGAATTCAAAAACCTAGCAAATGTGTATGTTGGAGGCCGGTTTATGAGTAAGTGTGAAGATCAACGTAGAGAGTATTACGCACACAGCTCTGTGTACCGTAAGCTCCCCTATGTGCAAATCACATATAAACATTTTAAATTCCAATAAAAGATTACACGTATCCTATTAAGAGATTTATGTGTGTGTTTTGTAAGACTCGGGCTTCACGAGCTTGTGGCCATGAAACACGGTATCGTCCGGCCTGTCTGTACTCGTGAAGGTGGCGGCCCTCTAACACAACGTCCTTCACATACGGAGACACTAGTCCATTTATCCTCATCGGTAGAGCACCATTTGGGGATGAATTTCTCAGTTAAGGTGGTCAAATTCCACAGGTTCATCTACTCCCCCACGTGGGTAAAGATGGGATATGGTTTGTGTCCACTTAATTAGAACAAAGCTCCCTGATTGGGTAGAAACTTAAGTTGTAATTTTGGCTGAAGCTTCTCAAATTCCCTAATTTATATGACAAATTGGTGACCTCTTTTCAAATACTGACTTATATGGGCTTTGGCTTGAAAAACAAACGTTTCTACCTTTGTGCTTTACCTCATGGTTACAAAATCACTTAGCTACATCATTACTTGAAACTGGATAAAAATGCTCACTTTCTGTACATGTAGCTTTCCTTCTGAGCTGTGAGCTACTAAAATATCAATTTTGATTTAAAAGTTATAAGCTGAATTTGATGAATTACTTAAATAAACTCTGTGCCATACAATCAGGCAAGTCTCTTAAGTCTTCCAAACTGATTTTTTCATTAGTCCTATTTTCAGACTGTAATGAGAAATGCACACTTATGGATGGAGTTCCCACTTGGTAAGGTGCTGGGTTCAGCAATATAGATAATAGATTTGATCTGATTTCTAATCACGAGTTCAGCTCTACCCTTTCCATCACACAGAAGCCAGTGCCCACAGGACTCCCACCCCACAGCCGATTTCCTTTTGTGGGAAAGAGGTGGGGCTTTAACATGCAGCAGGGGTGAGGGAACACAGCCGGTGCAAAGGTGGATGGAGAACAGTATTTGGCGAGTCATAACTGTTAACTATTGAAGTCATATTATCTAGTTGTCTCTACAGAACTTGGTTTTGAAAACAAGCACTGTTCAATGACTGCTTGGAAGAAAGGAGAGAAGCAGATTCTGTGCTTAATTCAAATGCAGTCATTTCATTCCCCTGCTTACAAAAAAGCCAATTACTCCCCCAAACCTGTCAAACGCCTGTGCTGATCCCAATTTGGACCCAAATCCCCTTCCCTCACTCCCCCTCACACTCTGCGCACTGAATGACAGCTCCCCTCTGCTGCTGCCACCCAGGGCACCACCCCTCAGAGTATCTCCTCATGGTCCATAGACCTATTACTTATTCAAGGCCCCTCAAAAAGACAACCGCTATTTTCCTCTGTTCTCCAGCATTTGGTATGTTGTAAGTGGCATTTTGGGGCGACTTTAAATAGCTCAAAATCCAGCTTATAGAATGTCAGCTCCGGGGCTGGAAATGCTGTTCATTTAACTAACATTTTTTTGGAACTATCTGAAGAGAGCAAAAGCTTTGCTGATAACTCACCCCAGATGCCAGGTTTTCTCCCTCCCTCCTCCGCGGCTGCCAGGATGACGTCTGTCAGTCCTGCCTTCCTGCGGCCACCTCCGGTTCAAGAACGCACCGCTCTGCAAGCCGCCTACCACCGTAAGGGAAGCCGGGCCGAGCTCACTCTCCAGGGCCCTTTCGCGAACGTTCTGGCCTTGAAGCCTCTCCCGGAACCACGCGGCACGGACCTGCCGACGGCTCCCGCTCTTCCTGCAGATAAACTAAGTGGAGCGGGCGGGCTCTGCCGCGCCAGACGGGTGACTGGAGCGAGACGAGGCAAACCCCGTGCGGCGCAGCCCCGGCTCAGGGCTCCCCCTGCCGCACCGGCCGTGGCTCTCTCCGCCCCGGGTTCGCTGAGAGCCCCCACGTGCCAGACTCCGGATGGCGCCGCGGCGGGGCGGGGTGGGGGGGAGGGCTCGGGGGCACTGAGCCCCACCCTGCGGTGAGACGGTGACAAATGCCAGTGTAGAACCACACGCACTGCACTTGTGGGAGTTCCGAGACAGAAGAAAAAAACAAAGTCACCCCCTTCTCTGAATTCCACAGTAACCCCGCTCACCCGCACGAATCGCCAGGATCGCCCACTACCCAGGAGTGCTCTCCGGCGCACGTCAGTCGCATCAGACCTTGGGGGGGGGGGGCATGGCCCTCACCCCTCCCTGCCTCCCCGGCGCAGGAGGACGCACCATGTGACGGCCGCCCACCTCTCACGCGGCGGCAGGTTCCAAAGCCCGCGGATGGGGGAGGGCCACTGTCACTCACACACCCAAGGGCCCTGAACACACCTGCAAAGGTTTTCACGCAGACACATATGCTCCCTCCTGCTCTCTGTCTCACTGATTTCCCGTAGGTCCGGTTTTTCCTTCAGGGTTAAGACAGGTCAATTAAGTGTTTTGCTTTGTTGTTTTGTGTTTTGAATTTTCAGCCCAGTACCTGATGTAGTTTACATGCGTGCTGGGCACAGGGGCTAGGAAACATCTGTATCTCTGGAGACCGAAGTCATCCTCGGGGTGCCGAGACATACGAACTTCGAAAGGCAAACGGGAAAGGGGGCTGTGACTCCCCGCACACTCCCGTCACACACCCTCCAGCGCCGGGGCTCCTGGCCAGAAGGGTGAGCTGAAGCCTTCTGCTACTTAAATGAGTTCTCGGTTTTTGTTTTTTTCTTTTAATTATTATTATTGCCATGGTTGTAAATTTTTTATTTTATTTTATGTTTTACCAGGCATGCACAGCTGAACACAAGTTAAGTAAAACCTAGGTATGCTTTCCCACTGTAAGTTTTTAGTCTGGTATAGACTGAGTCTACAGGGGGAGATCTGTATAATAATAATCTGTCTGAATAATGCTAAGTGCATGTGGCTGTTCCATAAATATTCCTTAATTCAATTCATACACTAATTAAGCACCAACTGCATGCCATATACCTGCATTTAGTGCTGGGGAAAACAAGAGTCAGTATCCTAGTCAGTGGAGAAAAATATAAACAAATCATTTCATGACCATGTAACATTTGGCTACACAAAGCAAGATGGGCCCAGAGAGGGCAGGGGAGGCTTAAGGAGATGACCGCCACCCCCAGGACACGCCCCCTGACTCCCGCTCACCCCTTCAGGCCCTGGTTCAAGTGTCACACGGCTAGTGACCCCCTCCCTCCAACCCCATTTAAACCTGTAAGCCCCCCTCTTCCACCACACACGCTCCGATACCTGCTCTCTGCTCTCTTTTTCTCCTGAGCACGTACCACCTTCTGACCACATCTCGTTTTTCTTTTTGTCCTTCTCCATCCATGAGAAAGCCAGCCCCACGAAAGCGGGATTTCTGTCTCTTCTGCTCGGTACCCGGCACACAGTTAGATCTGGTGAATCTTCAAAGAGCAGCCTTCCCTGGCCTCCCTGCAGGGCGACTGCCCGGCCTATCATCCCTCTGTCCAAGTTATCTTTTCTCTCCAAGTCTGTTCTCTGACTTTTCTTTCTCTCATCCCTCACTAGGACAGGAGCTTTATGGTAAGAACGGTTGGTCTGCTTTGTTCACTGCTGTGTCCCCAGCTCGCTAAACAGAACCTGGCACCGTTCCAGCAATACAATTTTGTTGAATGAATGACCCCCCCCGCCCCGTGACTGTGACTCCAGTTCACTGAGCCCTCAGCACGTGCCAGGTGGCTTCACCTGTATTCTCGCTCCCAATCCACACAACCTGCCGGGGTGGGCACTGTGATTATCCTCATTTTACAGAGGAGGAAGCAAAGACAGACAGACAGACAGAACTTGCCCAAGCAAAGGGCAGAGCCAGCAACAAGCCGCAAGCTCTCTGACTTGAGCTTTGCTTTTAATCGCTGTTGTACTGACCAGACCAAAGCCGCGCTGCAGGAGAACTGGGCCACCACTGCTCCCGGCTACTGTGGTGGCTTCGTCATCGTCTGGCCCCTCCCAGCCCCTCTCCTGCTGCTGCCCAGCCATCCTCCGCATTGAAGCTGGAGTGACATTTTCCAACAGTAAAACTGATCACCTCACTCTGCTTTCAAGCTCTTCAACGGCCGTTCATCTGTAGAACACCCACACTGGGGTCCCACCAGCAGAAGTGATCAATATTTATAACAACCTCTCTAGAAGGATACTGCCGTCTCTGGGGAAATGACAGGCTATGAAGAAAATGATGGACTTGGAAGAAATGATCTACCTTTGAAATAATAATGAGGAAAGTCTTGTTTGGTTATGATCCACTGGACTCTATCAGTAATTCAGAAATATTTACGTAATATCTGATCAGAATCAGCAAAGTGGATGTGTTACATGGGTCTTCCTGGGCCCCATCTGAAACCAGTAATTCAGAATCTCTAGGGATGGGGTCAGGAAAACACTTTTAACCAGTAACCTAGGTACCCCTTTGACATTCGGTGACGTAAACCCTTTCCAGTCTAAGACACCAGGCAAAATACCTGCATGTTGGGCAATACAGTGCAAACCATCAGTGTGGAGGCCAGGACCCAGCAGCTCTATTTAATGACCAATAGGCGTCTTCTGTTCAAAAGTGACGTTACGGAACTTACAGAACTTACAAACCTGACCTACTTCAGGTCACACGTTTCAAATGCTTGGGCAGCTCATGCCACATCACAAGAAGCCAGAACCATCACATCTGGTCAAATCAACTCACTTATGCCAGGTCAACAGTTTTAGTACAAGATATATTCACTCCAAAAATTATTCCATTGCTTCCCTTAAAACATACCATCCTGCCATGCATGGCTGGGAAATTCAGAAAAATAAACACAAAACACAAACCACATCTTGCCCCTAGCATACCAGTTGACTTCTGAGCTAGTGTTCTGTGGGATTCAAAGGAAATCAAGTCTGGTCAGGTCTTTTACATTTTGAAAGATCCCTAAAATCTAAGAGATGAGCTTTCTCAGTGGGGAAGTTCAATGCTCACCCAACCATCATCCCAAGATGCTTCCCTGACATCATCAAACCGAATTCATCGCTGGACATGGAGTGACGTTTGACCCATTATTAGCTGCTGGCTCCTGAAGCCAGAGGAGTGGAGGATCTCACCAGGTACAGCCTTCTCTGCATCCAGCCCCTCCAGCTGCGAGGGACCCCCCCACACACACACACATACACAGAGCAGCAACAGTGCGGGCACCGACATTAAACCCTTTGTTCAAGACTACAAATGATGTTTCCTTTTCTCTAACATGCCTTCCAATTATTTAACTTGTGCATATTACCCAGAAAAATGCTTTCCTCCACAAAATGTTTAAAAAAAGTTTCTTTAAATAAAAGTCAAACAGTCTTGGGGACTACTTGGAAGATACGGGATTTAATTGTGGTGCTGTAGCAAATTTCTAATCTGAGCCATGTTATGTGGCTGAACAAATTTTTTTCTGAAATTTCAGAAATGCATTTAAGCACTTACTTTTAGCTCTGATTATTTTCAAGTGCTTCTGAGTAAAATAAGTCTACCCTACACAACAGATGATAGAAATTAATAGTGCTTTAGACACAATGTGTATTATAGAACCCAAAGAAGCCTACAGAAGAAAATATTTGCAGCAGAAAACAGCCAGAGAAGTAAAATTTTTAAGATATTTCATAGGTAGGAAAACAATTTTTACTCTGCATATTCAATTAGCAGGCCTGTCACACAAATTACTTTGTGCAGAATCTGTGTAATCTAGGTAACAAATAGAATATATCATTATAAAGTGAACAAAGCAAACCTTGGTTAGATGTACTACAACAAATGAAGGGGAAAGAAAGTGAGATTATTCATGTTCAGTAAAGATCACTCAGTACTCGCTGAAGTGAGACACAAACAAAAATATGTAGAAGAGTTCAAATACTGAAGGTTTCTAATTTCCCAGATTTCATTTCAGTTTTCTAATTACAAATTGCAGCAAAACACAGTGTAAAATCACTAGGTTATTTACTTCTGATAGAGCTGTCTAATTTCCTTACAAGTTCATACGGTTTCAACTCCATACCATGCCAAAGAGAAGATGATCCTCATCCCACTCAGGTTCCAAAACTCCACTGTAGACCCTCTCAGCCACAAAGCACGCAATGACCCTCAAGACCCTCGGCCATGCTGACAGAATCTGCCGAAACCCAGGGCAAGGAAGTGGCATTCCCTGGGATTTAAATAGGCCCCAGTGGTCAAATGAGAATAGCTAAAGATGTTGAAGATAACAAAAGCAGTACTTCATTTAGACTCTAAAATTTTAAGCAATTGGGAAAGACAAAGAAAGCACGTACTAATGCTAGCAAAAAGAGATTTTTTAAACTCAGTGTTTGTTAAATACCAACGGCTTTTTCTTTTATTCCTTTCTGTTTCTGATCTTTGGAAAAACCACATCAGTATCAAATGTCACTTAGTTCTTATTCAAACAGAGGAAAGCAGACAGAGCGGCTGCACCCGTGACTTAGCTGACCTGGGCCCTCAGTAAAAACAAACCTCTATAAATCACCAGATGTAAGCAATTGGGCAGTGATCACTTTAATTAATTGAACAGCTTTCCTGAAATTTACTGTATAATTTCAACTCTCCCAACACCTTTCCCAGATGCAGCAAACAATGGTGGTTTTCCAGTAAGTTGTTTAAAGGAGGAAAACATTTTTAACATCAGTGGCTTAAATATATTTTTAAATTATTCAAGATTAAGGTGGTAAACTACTTAATGTTAGAAATTAAACCATATTCATTCTAAATGCTACCTTTAAAGGCCGAAAGTCAAAATTATTCCAAAACATCTTTGATGCATGAATATAAACCTGTCTCCTGCCCAGTTTTTACACAGAAAATTTCACACAATTTTAATACTGTTTGAAAACTCACATTTGCAAGAAACATGCAATGGTATTTCTAACTTCAATCATTTATTTAACTTTAACTGTATAAAGCTGATATTTGATGTGATGTTTGTGAACCTTGATTTCCACCGCAGGTGCCACACTTCAAAAAGGATACCCCAATGCTTTAGTACCAACTCCCATTTCTCATCCCAGAACAACTCCGATCATTTTCCACTGGGGCCACGTAATACCTAATCCACAGGTCCCATGCCAACCGTTGAGTAACACCAGAATTAAGGTCCTAGTCTACCATAATCACTCCATGGGGTGAAGGTGGCTTCTTTGATCTTAGAGACCAGATTAGCAATGACAGTAAAACGTATGGCGTTCTTAGTACCATACTTTAAAATTTAGGAGAGTGAGAGTGAGGCTGGAAAGTAAGCCAACTGATGTAAAGACGGCATATTTTGCTTGTAAGATCTGTGCTCTAGCCCATACGGAGGCATTACCCGTGGTCCCTGCAAACACACATGTGAAATCCTGCTGGCATTCACTTACAAGGACAGAAGTGTAATATTGGCTGAGACTGGTCCTAGATTTGGAATGGTCTCCAATTCATTGTTGTTCAGTTTCCTACAAATGCCAAAAAGAAAAAAAAAAAAAAAAAAGAGGGAGGCAGGGAGAGAGAAGAGGGGGAGGAGAGAAAGAGAGAGAGAGAGAGAGAGAGAGAGAGAGAGAGAGAGAGAGAAGCTGGTTATGTAATCTGTAACACATAAAGGTGAAAACTTTACAAAGTTATTTAAAGACCCCTCCCAAGTCAGAAGTTATAAATCATTTACTGCAACCCAAATGTTCTTTACAATTAAACAGTGTGATGGGTAGTGTATTTTATTCAAACCTCAAACAGAAAATGACTAAACTCACACTTCTCGAAGGCTGTGAAGGCGGCGCATGGAGCTTGCCTCGATGAAAGACAATTTGTTGTGACTTAAGTCCCTACAAGAGAACAAAAATAAAACTGTAAGTCATTTCCAAAAATCACGAATAGCGCTCAACGGAGTGTGAGACAGGGTAGATTTATGAAGTCTCTCTCTCAACACCAGTGACAACATAAGAAATAACTGGTCCATCCTGGCCATAATCTAGAGGGCAAACTTCAAAATACAAACTCTGAGGACAAAATTAGTCTAGGAGGCTGGTCGATTCAAATGCTCCAACCCCGCAAATGTTTCAGGAGATGTTTTTTGGCCCAGGGTGAACAGACCTTTTGTGAAGGGGCTGTTTTGCTTTGCACTCCCCACCCCCTCCCATCCCCTCTCTCCCAACTCGATAGGATGAAGTCATAGCTTATGAAAAGTAGCTAATTAGGCAGGTTGCTGAACCTGAAACCTCTAAAGAAACCTTTTTATTATCATAAAACTAAGCATTGGTGTCCTTAATGCAGTCAAACAAAGTAGAACTTGCTTTTCACAGATTTTCCTTTCTCTGGGTTAAGACGCCAAATTATTTAAAGTATTGCTGTGTGTGTGTATGTGTGTTGAGTGGGTAGGAACCCGAACTCTGTTTTCCTGAATTCCCCAAATCTCAGTATCTCAATATAATGTATAATTTAAGCCACATCGACCACCTAACAAAGTTAAGAAAACTGTACAGAAACCTGTGATCAGATTTCTTTTCAGTCATTAAAATAAATCTGCTCCTAACTCAGAGACTCCATCTAATACTAACCATTTCCACAGGACATCAGTATTTATAAGAAAGCAAAACAAAACTTCTACGTCTGCAACATTTTAGGCGAGGACATCAGCTCAGGATTTAAGATTCAAAGCGTGAAACAAAATCTGGCAAATACTTGACTGTATTGGTCAATACACTGAATCAGTGCCTTCAAAATGGTCTAATGAAAATGAAGTGGTTGAACAGCTATAGAAAACCAGGCTGACCGACAGTATGGCTTAAAGCTCTCCCACTGGAAGAGGCTTACCAATCCTTACTAGATTAATTCCTTCAGTGTTCATAGGTGAAGATTTTTAAATGACCAAAGTCAGAGGTACCCAAACTTGACTGGAGAAAAGCAGGGACCATTTGTTATACATAAAAATATTACCTTCCCCCTAAAGAAAAAGGCAGAGAACTCACATTCAGAGAAGGGCAGTGTTACTGAATGCACATCCCTTAGTTAACAATTAGAAATCAGAGACCCGTTCAGTCTTTGAATTTTTGTTTTGAGAAGAAATCTGGATTTCTCTATTTCACCTAAAAAAAAAAAAAATCTGCAAAGGTTTTATTTGAAACATGTTTGCTTAGAGACCTACCAGACAGTAACAGACATGAGTAGATTTGTTCTGGTAGAGTTATAACATGAAAAAAACCTGGCACAGTCTTTAAACTATAAAAATCCTGCAATTACAACCACTGCTGTGCACGCTCCCCACGCTGGAGCCAGACACTTTCCCTCCCAGCCCAGCTCACGTCCATCTGGAGTTCATCAAGGAAACCGTGAGCCCAACAACTCATGTTAGGATTCAGACAAAACCTGTGTGCTTTTAGCACCACAGACAGTCACGGATTTCCCACCGGGTTTGAAAAGCAACCAAGGAAAAGAGCCCTTCACCTGGGAGGTAGCGAATCGACACAAAGTCTCATTTGGACCCACTTAACTAAAGAACCATGCACCAGCCTAAAACAGCACCCCCTACTGAGTCGGGTTTTCAAAGGAAAGGGGGCACCCATCTGGCCTTTGCATCTCATACAGGTGACTGTCTCTTTAATTAGAAAAAAACCGAAAATTCCACCCTTCACTTCATTTTAAGGATTATTTCTCAGGCAATCCTGTGAGGAGGGGAAAAAAAAAGATGGAGTGCTTTAACTTTTTTTTCCTAACCAGTAACGGGATGAGATCTCCAACAAAAGACCTTTAAAATGAGAAACTGCCTTCAGAGAACGGGGCACACGCTGGGGACCACTCATTCTTGATCCAGGAGCAGGAGCTGAAAACCTTAAACATTTCAGTTACTGTAACACACTTCCAGTCCTGAGTTTTGTGTACTATTAAAACCATATTACATGTGGGAGAAAAAAAATCACCCTAAAGTGACTTTTATTGCTAAATACTTACAGCTATGAAACTTCTAATGCACCTAAATTTAGATTTAATACAGTTTATGTTTCAGAAATGATTACTTTCCAGTCAAAGGATGTCACATTTTCCTAAATCTTCCTTGTATTGTTTCTATGGTGAGACCATTAAAAAAAAAATCTATTCAAGTTGTACAGTGTCGATGTTTTCTTGAACCCCATTACATTCAACAAGGAAGTAAGATTCTTCATTTTTCGAGTTCCATTAATGAACATCTTGCCAGGAAACCTTCTTAAAAAACTTTCTGTACTGAGGTTAATAAATGGGAAAGGTGGCGAGGCAGGGAGATGTTAACTATTTACCCGAAACTAAGCTGGCCAAACACTTGAAAACCAAACTCTACATGGTAGAGAGACATCTCTCTTTCTGCATATTAGCAAGCAAATAAATATAGGAAAATAATTAATTTACAGTGTTTGGTTCCAGCTTTCATTTTCTTCCTTTTAGCGTTGGGAAATCTGACTTCCAAGTCAAATTTTAAAATGCAAATCCAGCACAGCTTCTTAATCAAACCCACTGGGGCCTGCAGAGCTGCTAATTCAGCAAAAATCTGGAAAGCTGAAAAACAAAAAGCCAGGCTGTAGCTGTTTTAAGACACTGATCCAAAGTGACTCATAAATCAGCCTGCTATGTTCAAGTTGTAGTCTGGAAAATATAGAAAAACAGCTGTGAAAACCATAAGGGCTATTACCCCCAACCCCAGCCCCAATTCTGGTGCAGACCAGAGGATTTGCAACAGGCAGACACTAAAGAAGCCACACCAGCAGAAAGTACCTTTCGGATTGTTTTTGCCTGAGCCCAGCTAACTCAAACCCTTCTACGTGATAAGACAAATAATGCTGAAATTCCAGTGAGATCTTCATAGCACTTGAAGCTCTTACTGACAATAGAGCAACTTTTCCCTCTTTTGGCTGGCTAAGTAAACATATTCTAACTAGCCCTTCTCTTTGGGTTCAGAACTCCTTGTGAGCACAAACACTAGATGTAAACTCAAGCCTGCCTTTAAAGGCATATACGCTTCGAATAGTGTTTTAAGAGCCACCTTCCTTAAAAGTATTAAAAGTTTCTTTTTGAAAAGAGAACTAACTGCAATATGATTATTTTACAGCTCAAATGATTCAAATTTTCATATTACAGGATTCCTATGACTGTAAACTACAACTGAATAAAAGGGAAAACATACATACACACGTACATTCAATAATTTCTTAACATGCTGAGACACTAAACTTTTTCTGCAGAGTGCTCTCATAAACTAGTCCTAAGGCACACTTGTACTTTCGTAAGTACCTGAGGAAAAGTTAAGATATGGGGAAGAACAATATGCATTTTTCTACTTACTTCTGAACACTGGGAACAGTCTACGTAAAAGCTTTTCCTAATTATGTAAAATTTAAGAAGCAGTTTATCTTACGCCTCCTCTTCCAAACATCAAGTAACAGAGAGGTGAAAGCTCAATTCCACATAACTTTTCTGCTCCTTTCAAAGGTGGGGAGAGGAGACCTCTGGAGCGTTAGGCACAAACAAAAGAAACATTTACAATAAAGAATTCGGACCACATGGCTTGGTGACAACTACAAAGTTGGTTAAAAGTCACACAAGTACAAGAATGACAGAGCTGTCCAATGAGCGATCACAGCAGGGCTTCTGCCAACAGACCTAGTGCTTATCTGTACAAGTGGAACTTATTTTCACATCCATTTAAGGAATGTGGACTTGTACCGAGACAATTTACTGCTGGCGGAAATGTCATTAAAGATTGTGCTAACCAAATAAACTGTAATTTGTTTTTAGTGTGCCACCAAATTATCTGCAAAACAAAATCCTAATTAGGTCAGCTACTTTTAAGACAATGTTTAAATAGGTATCAAACCCCTTTTGGTTTAATGCAACTTCTTATCAAGAGCAATAGAGTTGTGTGTTTTTTTTTTTTTTGAAGACACTCAATTTTTTAAAAATGACATTCACACACAAAAAATATATTCCACACTGGCCTGATCCAACAGTCCACTTAACATTGAGAAACTACTGAATATAAGTTAGACTTGGTGAAGGAGCTAAGCATTTCTAAACACACCCCAGGAAGCACTATATTTTCTTTTCTGCATCCTTCTATTATTCGTAAGTGTTCACCTCCAGTCATTGAAACGTTCAGTTCCATAAATTGTCAATAGAGCCATTCATGTTTCATGAATAAGGCAGCATGACCTCCACAAGCAGCAATTGAACAGAATTAGCCACAACTAATTGAAAGTCTTCCTGCTTTAGGTTAAAGCCCTTATCTCCTCTTCAACTGTAATAAAAACTACTAAATAAGACATCCTGTGATAAGAGATTACACATCAATCTGAAACTCCCTGTATCTTTTATTAAACTAAGATATATTAACACAAAGAATATGCTGTTTTGATGGTCAACAATTCTACAATTCACAAATAGAGACACTGATTAGCACAGTGATTTAAAAACAGTTTTCTTAAACCACCTGATCAAACTTTCCAAAACTGTTTTTTGGTAGTAAGGAGAGCCGACTAGAGTTGTTTTTAGAGTTTAGAATTTCCATTGCAATTTTGCTAGGCCCACATCTAAGGATTAAGGATGGACTGCACTTTTGTTTCTTTTAAACAGCATAGCCATTAAAAAAAAAAGTTTTGACTGTTCACATTTAGCAGAAATCTTGCAATTTTAGTAAAACTAGGGCTGGGAGAGAATAAGGAGATGACATTTGGAAAGAATCAGCCTTTCCAACTAAACTACATTTTCTTCCCTGTTCGTCCACGCAGTTGGCAGTGATTTCAGGTTCTCAGACTTCACAGCTAGCATCCCAAAACTTGCATAATAGCACCCAGCGCTCTCTCCTAAACTTTCTGGCGTGCTGAGACGCCACAGAAATCACGCCCTGGGTTCTGAAAAAACAAACAAACAAAAAACCCTCTAGCTCCTTCCCTTCTATACCTAGTGTTCAGTCTTGCCAACTTCTTTCCCGAACGAGGATGTGCTATAATTTGGTCGGGAAAAAAAGGGATTTATGGAATTTATTAACGCAAAATTAAGCCCAGGTTAAGGAACAAAAGGATGTCTATCACAGCGTGGACAGTGATCGAACTCTATTAAGGGGGCTTCCCAAACGAAAGGAGCGCGTTCGATTACTAGAAGGGAACGGGAAAGGGGCTTGAACCAGTTAGAAGCTACCGAGCCACGGGATCATACTCTCAAGTTGAGAACTGCGAACTCCAGTTGGCCGCAGGTTGTTGCCGCTCCTGCCCAGGCCTGGCAGGGCGCGCATCTGAGCCCCCTGGGCGAGCTCCGCGCACAGGACGCTGGCTCTGCCCCCGGGGTTGTCAGTGGCTCGGTCCCCTCGGCCGGCGGGGCGCGCCCAGGGCCCACCTGCACCGCCCGCAGAGCACTGGCCGGTGGAGGGAGACTGAGGCCCGGCTCCTGGAGACTGAGCCGCTCCAGGCCCGGGCCAACAGGAGGTGCCGGGGAATATGCGGCTGCGCGCCGAGCATCCTGACACCACGCCGGCGGTCCCGAACTCGAGCGACTCCCCGCTCCGCCCTGAGGAAGAATACTTACAGCCGGGCGACCCAGGGCGGGAGCGGCTCAGGCAGGCGTGCCAGCCGCTGGCGACTGCAGTCCAGGAGGTCCCCGAGGCAGCGGCAGGGAGCTGGGCACGGGTGCTCGGCGGCGACCCCCGAAGGGCCGTCGCCCTCGGCCGGGCCGGCGCGCCCCCGCACCGCGCACAGCAGCAGCCCCAGCGCCGCCGCGAGCGCGCGGAGCCTCGGCGCGTCCATCGCGGGCCGGCGGCCTCTCGCTCCGCCCGGGGCTCCGCAGCGGGCGCGCACTCGGGGGCCCGGCACCAACTTCCAGGCGGGGGCGGGCGGACGCCCGCGCTCCGGGCCGCGTGTGCGCACCCTCCTCTCGCGCCCGCAGGTAAACCCCGGTCTTTCAGTCCCGGCCGCAAAGCCCTTTCATGCCCCGGGGCAGCGAGAGGGAACCCGGAAAGAACGGCCGGCCGCGGCGGCGCGGCAGCAGGAGCGGCGTCCGCGCGCGCAAACACCGACTCCCTCGCAGAAACTTTTTGGCCTCCTCCTCGCGGCGGAGCGCCGAGTCGCGGCGCGGCGGGGGCGAGGGGCGGGCCGTGCGGGGGGCCGCGCGCGCCCATTGGCCGGCCGGGCCCGTCGCCCGCGGCCACGTGACAGCAACACGGCTCCCGCCCTGGGCCGGCGCGCGGGAGAAAGTGCGACCGAGATTGCAGGAAAGTCGGAGTTACATTTTCCAGCCTCCCGGGCCAGAAGTCTCCGCGACGTCCTGGGAAACATACATCAAATGGGCTTGAAGAGAAAAAGGGAGTGAGCTAACAAGTGAGCAAAAAATTAGGCCAGCTCTCGGCGTTGAGGTATTTTGGGGCACTTCAGGGGAGTAAAGTTATTAGGAAATCTTTCATTCCAGATTTTAAAGCAAGTATTAATTATCCTACCAATCAGATGAAACAATGGTTTAAATGAAAATGCAGGTTGTTGTTTTTTTTTTTATTTAACATTAACCCTGGTCGGGTTTTTCCCGTATGTCAGCTCCAAAGGTAAAAAGAATAATAAAATGTAAAAGTCATGGTATTGGAAATGGTGTATTGAGTTACAAATAGCTAGCGTTAGTGCACTGGATAAGACGTGGGGGGGGGAGATGATGGGAAATGACCTTCTAAGGAACCGCGGTGGCAAGCACAGACTGCATGCAATAGGTAAAAGTAATAAAAATAGTCATAGTAATATTTCAAAGGCAAATGAAAACAAGGACCTTGGAGGAAACATTAATATATGCACCATGGTCCACCTGTGCTTTGAGTGATGACAAATCCTGATTGTGCTACCAGGCTAGAAGTCCTGCTTGCCTGCTCCCCCGTCAGGGGTGGATTCTGGTGTACAGAACCTCGCAGTGAAGTCTGTGCCTTCACTTAACTCGAGCCGGTGACTGGGGCCGCAGGAAATAGCGGAGACTTCAGAGATCATCTGGAAACATCTTCCTCCTCTGGGTGAGGAAAAGCACCCAGAGAAGGGAACTAATTGTGGCAAAAACTGAAAGTTTATTTTAAACTGTTTCTTGCACAACTGTTTCTTGCACGCTGTCTGCCAAAAGAGCCCTTGGGGCTGTTTAAAATGTTCATTCTTGAGGAGTGGAGATCGCTTGGAGAATTGAGACTTTAACTCCAACTCATTCGGGTTGATTTTTCCTCTGTAGCAAATTACCCATGTGAACACTGGGCGGGAAAGGACTCAACTTTGAAGTTGAAGCACACCACTTTAGATATGATATCCCATCCTCTATTCTCCAGCTACCATTAGGATCCACCTCACCACTTTTTTTGATTGTGTACAATTAGAAAATATTTATAATGAAGGCACTTCGATTTTGAGTGATTATTTTGCCTGCTTGGGAGTGGACAAGACACACCCCAGCCATGGCATGGATTTTCCAGCTCAGTCTCCCTCATGTGCTTCATACAGGGAAAATCAGGCTTAGTGCATTGGAGTTTTTCAACAAGAAGAGAGATGCCATTATGTATAAGCATAGTGCCATGCTCACTGATGTATCACCTATGTGACAGAGATAATCAGAAATTAGCTACCGTTTTGGGGAAGGTTGGCTCATTTTCTTTCCTCATTCCACACTCTCCTTATATTATTTCATCTTCTTTTGTGAATTCCATTTACACCCATATGCTGATTTCTAGCCCAGAACTGTCTCCTGAAGTCTAGACCCACATAGTCAACCACCCACAGCTTATCTTAAGTTGGGTGTTCAAATGCAACATATCTAGAATTAAATTTCCCCACCCTTGAACCTTATTCCTTTTCCTCCTAAGTTCACTATCTCAAGGAATGATACGTGCCTCCATTCAGATGACTACTGCCCCAGAAGCCTGATTCATCCTCAACGTCTCTTCCTTCTCACCACCATCTCTACAATCAACCAATTAGCAAGTCCTAATGAAGCTAGCAAGTGAATGTATCTCCTCTCTATCTCTGTCGACATTATGCAAACTCAGACCATCATCAGCTCTTGTTTGAAGTACTGCCAGAGCCTCTTTCCTATCAGGCATTCCAGCCCTTTCTCCACAGGGCAGTCAAGTGATATTTCAAAAGCTCAAATCTGATTCTGTGACTCAGCTGCCTAACTCCTTTCTCAGACTCCTGTTGTTCTCAAAGTAAAGTTTAAATCCTCTAGAAGACTTATGTAGCGTTTGGTTTTGGTTTGGTTTGGGGCTTGGCCTCTACTTTCCCCTTTAACTCATTCTATTTGATCATCAATCTTTTACTATAGGACCTCCTTGGGGCTCTCTTCCCCTGCTGTGCTCTCTGCCTTTGGCCCTGCTTCACAGAAGGGTCCCTCTGTCCAAATCACTCTCTGCCGCTCTATTGTCTGGCTGATTGGCATTTCAAGTTAAGCATCCCTCTTTCGGAGAAATATTCCCAAGTCCTGTCTGAGCTATCCCTCTAATGCACTCCCAGCACATCCGGAATTCGCTGCAATGTACTTGGCCATTGTCACTCTGCTACTTCCTAAATAATGCTTAGAGCTATTTCCACATGACCGTGTATCCTATATAGCCTTTAAGGGTATTACCAGATATATGATGTTGATTAAGCTACTTAAATTTTCACTACCTCAGTTTCTTTATCTGTAAGTTGGGAACACAGTAAAAAACTCTCTTACCTGATTTCCATTAATCAGTTTACTGGATTAGCCATCACTCACTTTCCCTCTCTAAGATTTATGGACTAATGCCCAAGACTAGCTGGAATTAGTGGCTACCAGCCCCTCCCTAGTACATCCTCCATTTGTCTGCTCCTGCCAGTCGGATGTGAACCCATTGTAGTTGCAGATGTGTCTATATCTATAAGTACACAATTAAATATTGTACCAACCAAATGAATACGAGTGCAACCAGAAAATAACTCCATTTCAATGATAATGAATTTGAAGCTTGGGAAAGATTCTTGTAGGTAATCACTAGCACACAGCGCCATCAGATTAGATTTGGGTGAGACAATGATAAGAACCAGGGAGAAATGATAAATCTAGGAGGTTTTGTCACCCAGGTTGCTTTGCAAGTGCCTTTAAGGTCTTGTTCCACTTTAAAGTCATCATGATTGGGAATCAACTAGCAGACGATGTTTCATGGGTGTGGCTCATGCTTTACTCAGAACTTCATCTGAGGTTTTTGAGAAAGCAAACCGTGATGATATGGAAAGGATGCATCTCACGTTCAATGTGGCTGTTCTCTGTCTCAGTAGGTCCTCACCCACGCAGTCAATAGGAAGAGGAACTAGCCTTACCTGGCAACTTTCAACCAAAGTAATATTTTCTCAGACTTCCCAAACCCTTCACAAACTCCAGGGCAGAACTCCCATGGGGTGTCTCCCCGAGCAGGTGAGGACTAAGTGTCTTTGAGGTCCCTCGCAGCCCTGTGCAGCCTTTTTTGTAGTATCTACACAATAGGAATGAAGTCCCAGCACTAGGAAAGATGGTCTGAATTAGAGGCGGGAAAGGAACGCACAATTTTTACTGTCCCCAAATTTATCAGTGAATAGCAGTGACCCACACACAGCCTTAATGTGTCACTGAATTCTCTGATCCTCTCATGATGTAGCTTTTCTGTGTACACACACACACACACACACACACACACACACACACACAGTACAGTAGTATCAAATGGCTAATCTTTCATAAATAAGGATTCAGTGTGAGGTGATCAGATTCACTCTGGTCTTTTAACATTGGGATTAAAATGCCATCAAGTGTCGAACTTCTCTCCTCCTGACTGGTTTAGGCTGCAGAACTGGGGTGCTGAAAATGCACTCTCCATTGGAAATGACCTAAATCAGGCCGGAGAGTTTCTCGTTTATAACTTTGTCCCGGAGAATGGCAAGGCCCATCCATTTTCCAAACAGCCTCCTCCCGTCCGTTCTGTGATTAGTGGAACCCAGCCCCAGGGCTCTTGTCAGTTTTCCTGTTTTTTCCTCCTCGGGCAAGTGTGAGACTTTCTTATCTTGAGTGCTGGCAAGGGCAATGACTCACCGATAAAAAGTAATAGAGGTGCTAAGCTGTCAGTTTTCACATCCAAGGACAAGAATGAAAGCTAAACACTCAGTACTTGCTTTATCATTACAATGAATGACACAGTTTGTGTAAGTGTGAACTGTGAAAAGGGAAAAGAGATAAGGCCAAGGAGGAAGAAAAGCACAAAAAGCCCCAGATAATGATGCCAAAAGCAAACGTTGCTGTGCTCTGTAACCTAACCATATCTTTTCCCATTCATTAAGGCATTTTAGAAGAAATAGATAACCCCCTTTTCTCATGCACAAAAAATGCAGTGCTTCGCTGAGAGAGCCAGAGAATAGAATCTTACTTTGCAAAACCCCTGCAATGAGTGTGCCTAAACTCTTTAGAAAGTATTTAGAAAAATGAAGATAGTCACCCATCTGTTTCTCTCGAGTTGGCCAACTGTGCGGTATTACTTGAATTGAAAACAAACAGTGTTATCTGCACGTTCAGTTAACTATAAATTAAGCATATGCTGGCTTTTATTTTGCTCATTTCTCAAGTCACTCTCTGGGACTAATGTGTGCTCTGAGGAAATCTCATATGGTGGACAAAACTGGATACCCTGGCAGGCACCTCGGTGGAGCCCAGAGCTGTGAGCCCTGGGGTTAGGGTGGCAGTGGGGAATGGGTGAAGGCTCAGGGTGGCTGGGACCCCACCAGACTTGCCTCAGTGGTTGGTGTCCTTCCTGGCAACGGATGTTTTCTGTGTGTGGCCTTCAGACACTCTGCTCCTTTAGGGACTTCAGGATCTTTTCTTCTTCCAACCCTGTTGCATGTTTGTCTGTAGCTAACAGCAATACTAAGACCCTCCCTTGGAATCTCAACACAGAAAGTAGCCCACCCTGTCAGCAATGCAGAAATCCAAATGCTTGAGAACTAGATGCCGAGGCTGCACGGTGGCCAGAAGTCCGACTCTGAGGTCATAAGCCCTGTAGCTTCGGCTTAGTGACCAGCTCTGTGCACCATCTTCCTCACCTGTGAAACGGTGAAGAGTGACGCGTTGCTATACTGTGAAGTCCCGGATGGATGCTGGTTCCTATTCCTTAACTCTCAGATTGCTGTTTTCTTCTCATCATTTGGGGAGACAAAGTGAGTTAACTGCAGAAACATTCTCCTGCTGGGATTATTGACCAATGGAATGTTGGAATTATATAAACCCTCAACTATTTCTTCTAAGTAAAATGAGGAAAAGAATTGATGCTCAAATGGAAAACAAACAAAAACCATTTTATAACTTTCATATAAAACCCTTAATCTGTGTGTTATGACAGCAGACTCTCCAGATCCTGAGATTTTTTCATAGGAATTTTATTATGCTGTCTCAAAAAGTTACTGCATAACTCAATGTGTTATGATTTATGCCATGAGGTCAAAGAGAATGATTAGACATATTTGCTAAAAAGACTCATATATCCCTCCAGGGAACTTTTTTACAGAATATTTTTCTTCCACTTCTTGGTTGAACAGTTGGCCTGTACACTAGTCTAAAAATTAATGTGTATTTCCAACTCAGAAGAATGCTCATAAGTGAGTTATTTATGACTTTTACTTATAGTTTCATTCTCTTACACATTTGATTTTTACCCAAGCCTGACTATCAAATCATTAAGGTGACTTTGTCATGGGTATTCTCAAAATCAAGTTCCCTGCATTCAAAACTCTGCTTCTCTCCCTAAATCTAAGGACCACTTTCAAGCTGCAGAATTCACAATGTCGTTCTGTATAAGTATTTTCAAATAGAGAATGAAGGTTTTGGTTCTATAGGGTTCATTTCAACGTGACATTGTGCTCCTGTTACGCTAAAGGCAGAACAGATACTTGTCTGCTAAAGTCTTACGTTTCTATCCCAAAGCTTTACACACTTCTGTTATGTTTATACATATGTACAGAAAAAGTTCCAGGGAAATACTGACACAGAGCATGAAGAAGCTTTCAAGGGCACCTTGCTTATCTGCTGGCCCCTGGCACAGCCATATCTGCAGCATGCAGCCCCCTCCACTCCCAAAGCAGTTATTTCAGACTTGAACAACTTTTCCAGTCTGAGCCTTCATCTTTAGAGCCCACAGAAATGAATTCCTCCTGCTCTCTTGCTGCCATTTGAGCTTTTCTGCTTCTTTGGGACAAAAGAGAAGCTATTACCAGAAGTAGTCCTTAGCTTTCTCTTTGCAAATCAGGTCACTGCAGTCCTTAATTCTTTCTCCCAAGTACTTCTCTTCCTCCAATGCCCTTGTGAGGATCAGAAATGTCTTCTCTCTGTTTATGTGCCTCGTAGGGATGGATGGGTATGGGGGGGGGGAGTAAGAGACCCTTGCAACTCCACAAATGAGCACGTTCAACACGGGTTAAGCTCTCACCATTCTTACTATCCTCTAAATATTCAACATGTATTAGCTCGGTTATTTCTTATGACCACCTTGTAAGGTGTCATCCCTAAGTTACCAGATAAGGTATCGAGGTATGGAGGTGCTAAGGAAGTTGCCTATGGCAGAGCTGCTATCCAAACCCAGTCACTCTGACTCCACAGTGCACCCTCTTAATTGCTATGCATGCTGCTCGCCACTAGAGTCAGAAGAAATAAGGGTTTCCAGGGGCTTCCTTTATGCTCAAGAGACGGGGTTTCCAGCCAGCAGACTGCGGTCGTTAAAGGAAGCAATGAAACTTGCCTGATAATTCTTGAAAGTGATCAGTTGCAATCACTCCCTCTCCTTTCCTTCCCTCTTTCTTCCCTCCTTTCTTTGTTGAACCAAGTTTGGGGAAGAAATATTTGTCTTATGCAGATGTACAAATCGGTTGCTTTGGGTTCTGATTTGTAAAGGTTGATGTTCCTGCCTAGGTATTTTCCAGTGGTCCTGGAAATTCCACCATTAGAGATTAACTGTATGTGCTCAAGCACGACCATCTCCCTGAAGTTCTCTTCTGCACTGTCAGTGCCCCCTGCTTCCAGGAGTGTTGCATGGGTGGCATTGGCGTTTTCGGGTCGATGTTCTATGAAACTGCATATGGATTGCAGGAGAGCCTAGGTGGTTGGTAATCAGAAGAGAAGAAAGGTGTAGAAAGGAAACAGACGTTGCTTTCTTTAGTTTCGTTGAGGGCTGCACCTAATTAAGGGAGCCATGAATCCAAGAAGGCCAGAGAAATGGAATATTAATACTAGAGATTATATTTCAATTGTCGAGATGCTTTACATGGGGTAGCAGAATTCTCTTTTAGCTTTTGGTTTATTAGCTAATGCTAGCTTTTACGCTTTTCTAATGCTTGTACAGTATAAGGAGAAACTTTTTTAAGTGTCCCATATTGGCTCGTTTTAAGTTCTAATTTCCCAAACAGCTTTTTAAATAAGGCTCCCCGTCAAGTGCATTGCTCCAGTAAGAATTCAAAGGCTTGCCTTCTTTAGGGGACTCGGCCCAAGGCCTTTCAGTGATGTGCTTGCGTTGAAGTCTTCCTCACGTTCAAAGACCCAACTCAAGTTGTAAGACAGTAACTTTCATTATCTTAATTTGTACTGATCAAACCATCCATCACCATGACAAATTTTATTATGAATAATGTAATAGACATCAAGAAAGAGATGGGATTCTCATAAAAATCTAAATTTTCTGATATTATAAAAGAAAGCACTAGAGACACAAGGTACCCTATGTTAAATGTTGTGGATTTATTTTTGAATGAATGAAGGGCGCTCACCTACAATTTTATGAGACTGCACATAAAAATAATTCGTATAAAAGCATGTCAATTTTTTCAGCTATTGTTTGAATATGTTATTTAAAATACAGTTTATTTGAACACTTTGTCCTAGAACATTCAGTTATGTAATGTAGTGATAAAATTTTTAAAAGCCAAAGCGTATCTCAAAAACAGGAGTTGGGACAAAACCTTTATTTCACCTAATGAAAGTACACAGAGGAAGTTAGTGGAAAAATGAATAATTAATTATAGGAAATGCTGATGGGCCTGTCCCAAAAGGATTCAATAGCATTAGAAGTTAATGGGCATTTTCCTGAAGTTTGTGATTATTCATTGAAATTCATATGCTTGTGAAAGGAACAGTAAAATGTACTATATTTTTTTAACTTGTAACTTTGGATCTTTTCCTATAGTATTCATGAGAGTATATGATAAATGTCTCAAGGTGAGGGTAGAATTCACCATCTTTTTAATATTATACTTGACTTGTGATCCAAGATGAGAATGTTGGAAACAAAATTATGCATAATTTGAACATACTGATTACAGTCACAAAAACTCTTCCTAAAAGTTTTGCCCTAGGCAAAAAAATATTTCTCAAATTAGCTTTTATAAGAATCACTCAAATGTAGCATGCTTGCCTCCACTAAAAATAACTGAAATATCCTGGGGCAATCCATATCTGGGAACTAGAGTTACTTCTTTAAGATGTGTTTTATACGCGAGTAGATCTAAAATTAAGAGCAATTAGCTTCTTAAAACTCTGATATTTAAAAGAATAAAAGGAGGTCTAGGTCAGAGAATCTTTAAAATATCTTTCATTTTCTATCATCCTTAAGTTCTAAACCTTTATATTGAATATGATTCCTCTGTCTGCCATTTAGAAGGCACAGGATAAAATGAAACAATAAATAGACGGTTGTGTTTCTCCAAGTGTATTCAGTGTAACTGTAGCATCAGATACAGGGGACGCTTATTAATATAAAGACTGTTTGGCCCCTTTCCCAACATATTGAATCTTGAATACTGAATTCTTCAGATGGATTCTGGGGAATTCTACATTTTAACACACTCCTCAAAGTTTGACAATCTGCAGGTTGCGTATCTGGAATTGCTGGGGACTAACTTTCCTATTACAGTGTAGCCTTCCTTATGGTTTCTTTCCATGGGTGATGAGACCCTTACCATAAGCACATGAAACTCCCCTCTCTTCCCATCCTGCTCTGTCAAATATAGACGAATCTTAAGGAATACAGAAAAAGACGTTATGAGTCTATCTTGAGTGATCATGGTTGCCTGGGACCAGTATGGAAATTTGGAAAAAAGAGGGCTACTTTCCCATATGTTTCTGTGGAAAAGGAGAATACATTCTGTGGTGATAGATACTTAGATGACAGAGAACAATAAGGAATATGCTGCTGTACAAGCAAATCCGTACAATCAGCCAGGACCGAAATACCAGGTGTCCCAGCACGCCACCCTAGTCCACTGTCTATAGTAAGGGCAAAAGAAGGGGCACTTGAATGAAAATTAAGGAAAATCCAGAGATCAGGAAATTCCTGAGTGTATTTCTATTACCATACTTGTCAGGGGTGAGTGAGTGAGTGAGTGTGTGCGTGTGTGTGTGTGTGTGTTGGCGTCTCCCCATGATGGGAGCTCCTTGAGTCTTCGAGGCCGTGGACCGACTGCCCACAGTCCCTGAACACCCATCTCAGCTGGTAGATCGCCTTTTACCCAGTTGCTCCTCCCCGACTCGCCCCTTTGTCTGACAGCTTGCAACCTACCTCCCACATCAGCGTGTCCCGTCCGTTTGCTTCTCAGCACGAGCGCTGATTCTCAGCAGTCTCAACGCCTCCACTCCTGCTCCCCTATTGCACTGTCAGTGTCTTGCACCTGGATTAATGGAAACACCTCTGGCCCACTCTCTGATGCCACTCTCGCAATCCTAGAATCAGTTCTGCACAAAGCAGCCCAAATCTTCTTTTTAAACATAAGCCCGAGTCCTCTCCTGCTCAAAATCTTCCCATGGTTTTTCTGACACTTGGAATAAAATCCAAGTGTCCAGGAGACCCCCAGAGGATCTGCTTTCTCCCCTAATCTTATCTCCCACCACCCTGTACCACGCTCCCTCTTCAACACCACACTCTTCCTTATATTTTTGGAACATTCCAAGGTTATTCTCACCCAAGGACAGTTTCAGTTGCTGTTCGTTGGACTTAGAGCGTGCTTCCTTGTTCACTTCCAGCTCTTTCTCGCCTCATTAAGGTCTCCGCTCAAATTTTACCTCCCAGGGAAACTTATCTTACCACAGCTTCCGAATAGCTTCCCTCCCCTCCCTGCCCAGGCAACCTCTAGTCCTTACCGGACCTATCTGTCTTCTTTGTATTATCACCACCGAAAAATTACGTCATGTATGTGTATATATATTTATGTTTTTACTGCTTATGTCCTCCACCAAAAGGTAAGCCCTCTGGCTAAGTGGGAACTTGATCGTATTTACCACTGAAACTTCACACTAGAACAATGTCTGGCATGGCTTAGTCATCAGTGAGGTTTCATTGAAGGTCTGCACCCCTAAAGCCATCACGTAATCCGAGGTTTGTGTACCGAGCTGAACGTCTACGTGAATGACGGTTAGAAGCTTTGTGCTTCTGGTTGCAAATATTCTGTTGAGCAGAACGTACTTATTTCAGATGAGGGCCCTTACCTAGTCCTCCCCTCCCTCCTTGATCGTATTCTCCCATCAGAACACATTTATTTTCTCCCGTTTGGATGAAGGAAGTCAGGAAGAAGGCTAGTTCCGATTAACTGAGATTTGGGGGCTGGTTTTCTACTGTAGAATAATCTGAAAATTAACGTTGCCCAGCCGAAGGCTATAGGATGACACGGAAGTTATCGTGAAACAAGTCAATATCAGAGATAAGACAACAAACGCTCAAAGATGGGCCTTTTCCAAAGAATGTTTTCCTCTCTTTCTTGTTCTACACCAACGAGAACTCAAATACCCTATACAAATCCGCCAGTTATTGATTTCTTCCTAGGACAATTTCAGATTCCTCATCTCTTCCCAGGACAATTTCAGATTCCTCATCACGATTCTCAGAGGATACGGACTTAGGTTTTAGGCACTAACTGCCTCACTGTCACGCTTCTAAAGAGAAAGTCTTTATGGGATAAAAAACTTTGGAACATGGATCATTGAAAAGCCCAGGAATCTTAGCCAGTTCAGTAGTCTTATGGAAAGTATCTTCCTATTAATATCTTAAGAAGTATCTTGAAATTATCATCTGCTGTCAGAGTGGGAGAAGTATGGCCTTATTTAAAATATTTGGAAAATGACATTAATGCTGAGTGCAAATGAAACCATAAAATTATGTTCCAGTTCTCCCCTACCCTTCGCATTAGTTTGAGGGGAATTTCGCGTTGGTAGACAACTGCTTCCCGCATGTGGATTAAGGTTAAATCACACCAGTGATGTCACTGACATGGAATAGAAGGTGCTGTGAGTTTTAGCGTTGGCTCTGTCCCCACAGCTGTGAGCAATGTGTTCCATAAAGACTGGTATAATTCTCCCAGGAGCCACATTAAAACCTTACTCTCGCCAGCTCTTTAGCAACATAATAATGATTAAAAATGGATGCTAAAGTCATTTACCCACAAGGTCAGTATTTTATGTATTTCCTAGTTAATAATTTAAAAAAGGGTTCTGATATTATTGCACACATGATATATTAGGCTAAAGTCCAGCTCATGTTTTACTACTAAGCAAGAGTGCAAATTAAAATAAGAGGGTGATCAAACACAATAAGAGTGGTTTTCTGGTTTGAAATAAAAGTATAAGCACATGGTGCCTTTGAACTTGAAATATTTGAGGAAAAATAGCCAGGGTCAAAGGTAAAACTAGATTTTTTTTTTCCCCCTTTTCTTTAAAAGCTTTAAGACTGCCTACTCTTATTTTGGTTGGATTAAAGCAGATCTTTAGCGTTCCTGTAACCCGGGTCAGAGCCGGCCTGGGGGGGATGGCTGTGTGCCCAGCAGACCCACTCTGGGGGAACTGCCACGGTGGCCCTCTCCACAGGTGTCCTCCACGGAGCACAATTCTCTCCTTGTGGGGTCTCGATGAGTCACCACTGAATTTTCATTGAAGAGAGTTTCTCAAAACGGGGCGAGGGAAACAACACTCAGCAACTCAAAATAAGCAGCTACATTTAGCCCGGAGAAGGTGAAGTCACCCCTTCTGTTTGTTGTCTTTCACTGTATGCCCAGATCCGATGGGATGGGATTCGGAGCAGACAGCAGCCTTCGCCCGAGACATCGACTGAACTGGGTCCTCCTCAGCCGTGTTTTCAGGTCTATTTATTCGAGTCATTACAAAAATAAAGCCTCCTGGGTTGGGGCTGTGTGGGGAGGGATGGTTATCCAGGGCAGCTGGAGGCTCCAGAGTGAATATGGGTAATGCTTTTGCCATCTGTCTTCTGAGCCCACGTATTCATGAGTTTGGAAAATGCACAAATTATTTCTAAATGATTTATTACAATATCTCCTGAGCCTAGCCAAGTGCCTGGGATCTAGCACATTAATTTTATGTACCAAAAAGGATCTGTGTGTGTCTGTGTGTTGAAATGCACAAAAGGAGAAGAAAGAAACTTAAAGTGGGAAAAAGAAAGTGTTGCTGAAGATCAGGTCTAAGAAGTAGTATGTGGCCGTTTTCGGAGAACCGCACAGAACCCTGAACTGGAAGAATGAGGCTGTTGAGCACAGGACAGATCAGTGTGGGTGTTCAGGACGAAGATGTGAACTCTGCAAGGTAAGGATATTGGATGCCTTTCTAAAAGCTCCTCACAGGGTGGAAACAAGGCTGGTCTGACAGTTTATGGAAACTGTTCATGACAGCACGAACTCCCCAGTGGACACGTTTCCTCTGTGGTGAGTCCCACCCAGTAACACCTGCCTCCCTGCACAGGACACTCTTTCCTTGCGGTATCCTCTCCTTCTGCTTTCCCCACGGCAGTGTACATAAATCTTAAGAGCACCACGGACTGGCCTTTAGGCCTGGAAGATGTAGAATGGTTTCCAAAGTCACTAAATTTGCAATCAGGAAGTAGCTCAGACATTCAGCTATTTTGGCTTAATTAAGAAAAAAAGTATCTTTGACAGCTACAAGTGGAAAGTTCTTGGGATGCGACAACCTTTAACAGCTCCAGACTTGGCAACCTTCAAAAGAAATGCTGCCAATGCCAAATTTTAAAACTAAGGCTGTATTTACACAACATTTAAAAAACTGGTTAATTCAGTGAGACTATTGCCCCAATTTAATTTGATGACGTGTAGATGAACAGACCTTCAATTAATTCATCTTCCAATCACTTGTCAAAATGTTGCGAAAGTGGGCTGATTTCTATTTCACACAACTGAGATTGATGATATCATTAAAGAGCTAAGGTTCAGTGACTTTAAAATATACTTGAATTATGACTTAAAACAATGTCTTCCATTAATAATGATGTGGGTATGAAGATTTGCTTTCAAACTTAGTGTGACTTTTGGCTTTTATTTTAGTGACATATTTATCAAGGATAAGCAGGTGCTGAGAGCTCTAATGCACTTCAACCACACTTTTATCTTATGCTCAGATAACTACAACAGCCTCTTTGTTTTGTGTTTTATGATGCTAATCTCTTTCCTTTGACCTATCCCATACTTTTAATTTACATATTATTTAATAGTATAAATTTTCTCCTCAAAAAATTTCAGTTCTATGTATATGTACCAATCTCATTATAACCAATCTATTTAAACGTATGAAAAATAATAAAAGTATGTACAGGTATATATGAAGGTAATGAGTATGGAATGTTTGATTGCATTTAAAATTTCTTGTTCCTTATCTGTGTTTTCTTGTTTTCTGAAATGAGTACATCTTGCCTATGTAAACATTTTTTAAATTTCTTTACTATTTTTAAAGTTTCAATCATGCCATCTCCTTGATTAAAAAAGAAGCAGGAAAATTAGAAAAAGTGGAAAGCAAATAAGAAGAATGTAGAACTAATCCAAATATATTAGTAATCACAATTGATGTAAATAAACTAAACTCTTCAGTTAAAAAACAAATGTTGGGTTGAATTTTAAAACATAAGAAATTCCAGCTATATTCTTCTCATAGGACATACACTCATAGGATATCCAACTATATTCTTCTTATAGGATATACAGATTAAAGGAGAAAAGGTATTTAATTATATTAAAAATAATAAAAAAAAAGTTTGACGGAATTCAATATTCATTCATAGTAAAAAGTCTTTGTAAGCTAGGAGTACAATGGAACTTTCTTAACCACAAGTGTACAGTAAATGTCATACTCAATGTGAAATGTAGGAAGCATTCTTTTTTTAATTCAGAACAAGCCAAAGATGCCCACTCTCATTGCCTTTAACCAATATTAAGTCAATAAAAGGGTTCTGCAAGTTTATTTGATACCAAAATAAAAATACAAAACTCAATTCTATACCCACGTACCCTCAACAGTCATGAAATGCAATTAAAATAAATGCAGATAATGCATTTTTCTAATATCTCCCAAATCAACAAGAACTAATCACTACCAAGAAAAAAACAACTGTCAAAACATACATGCCTTTTATGGAGAAAGTTATAACGTTTTATTGTCAGACATTAAATAAGACCTAAATAGAGACGTATATACTGTAATCTCAGGCCCTATGTTATGAAAAAGTGAATTCCCTCAAATTTTATCTAAAAACTCAAAGTTAATTCCAACTTGGTTTTTCAAAATATGTACGTAAGAGCAGAGGTGATCAGTGTGATAGTACTTGCTTAACCAGATGTTGGGGCAGCTTGGGTTTCCATACAAATTAGACCCATAGGAACAAGTAGGGAAACTGGAAAGATCCTTTCCTATGTGGAATTTGAATTTTGGAAGAACAAGCATTGCAAATCAATGGGAAAAGGAAGAACAATGTAATAAATGATGCTGGGAAAAGTGATAACCCCTGTGGAAAAAAATGAAATTGGAGCCCTGTCTCATCTCATACACAAAAATTATTTCCAGGTGGATTAAAGACTTAAATACGAAAGGTAATATTTGAAACAAATGCTTTAAGAAGACAATATAACAGAGTATCTTTTTATATTCTAATGTTGGGATATGGAGGTATCTCTTAAGATATTTAATATTCATTTAAATTAAGTACTTCCATTTAGCAAAAGATATCATAAATAAAAACAGTAAAAGATAAGCCGAGGACCAGGACAGAATATTTCCAACATATGTCACTAAAAAAATTATTACTAACTCTTAAGTATAAAGAACTTCTATGGCTCAAAAAGGTGAAGGGAAAACCCAATAAAAGCTAATAGAAAAATTGGCAAAAGGCATGAATAAACATTTCAGAGAAGAGGAAACAGGGAAAGTTCTTAAGCATATGAAAAGATGATAAACATCATTCATAATTAAATCAAATTCAATTTGGTATATTTACATGTTAAACCACAATGAAATATGTCATATACATCGAATTGGCAAAAATTTTTAAAGTCAGAAAGTATCAAGTATTTACAAGGATATAGAATAGGGGCTGGCAAACTTCCTACAGAGGATGGATACTAAATACTTTAGACTTTGCAGGCCAAGAGGTCTCCTGTAAGGACTCAACTCTGCCATTGTGTCATAAAAGCAGTTGGAGACAATCTGTAACCAATTGGTGGCTGTGTTCCAATAAAACTTTATTTATAAAAAAGAAAAAGCAGCAGGCTTGATTTGGCCCGTGGGCAATAGATTGCTGGCCCTTGATGTAGAGGAAAAAGAAATCACACAGGAGTATAAATTTGTATGAACCTTTTGGAATTAACTACCAAAAGAATCCATGCACAATTACCCCTCATACGTACTGCAGAGACAGTCCAGCATGTGTACACCAGGGGCCTGTGCAAAAATGCTCATAGCAGGATGTTCATGTTAGCAAAGTGCTGGAATCATCTCAAATGTATGTCACCAATAGCATGGAGACACACTGTAAAATATCCATACAAAGAAATACTGTGTGACAGAGGTTATGGACGAGCCCTGGCTAGAAGTGGTATCATGGATACATCTCAGAAACATAGACCTGAGGAAAAGGAGCAGGTCACTGAGGAATGAAAGAGGCAACACTGAAAAATACCCATTTTTAGAATCTAATGCTAGGTGACAAAACGAACTTGAGAAGCCACAGAATGATTAATACAAAATGCAGGGCGATGCTCATTTCCTGGAAGGGGGACAGAATGTGATCTGGGAAGGTCACACGAGGGACTCCTGAGGTACTGGCGCAGCTCTTTTCCTTAATCCAGTTAGTAGATCCTTGGGAGTGTGTTTCATCTTAGTTTTAAAATACTAAATGTATATTTCATGTTCCTTTGTCTATGTGATGTTTTGTAATAAAACATCAATTCAACTACAGTGTGTGATCAAGTTAAGTAATTTTTTAAATTTATTTTTGGAGGTGATGGTGGTTTATAACTTTATATCAGTTTCATGTGGACAACATTATATTTCTCCTTCTATATCCCCTATAGGGTGCTTACCAGCAAAAATTTAGTTCCATCTATCACCGTACAGTTGAACCTTTTTAACCATTTCATCCTCCCTTTGGCCTCTTCCCCTCTGGTCACCACTACTCTGTTCTTTGTATCTACATGTTTGTTTTTGTTTGGTTTGTTCATTTTTTTGGTTTTCTTTTTCATATTCCATGAATGAGTGAAATCCTACAATATTAGTCTTTCTCCTTCTGACTTATTTCACTTAGCATAATAACCTCAAGGTCTGTCCGTGTTGTCAGCAGTGGAAAGATTTCATCTTTTTTCTTAATGGCTGAGTAGTTTTCCATTGTGTATCTATATAAAACCTCTTCGTTGTCTTCTTTGTCTGCTGATAGGCACTTAGATTGTTTCCATATCTTGCTATTGTAAATAATGCTATGATGAACTTAGGAATGCATGTATCTTTTTAAATTAGTATTTTCATATTCTCTGGATAAATTCCCAGATAGTGGGTATTGCTAGATCATTGGTGGTTCTATTCTAATTTTTGAGGAATCTCTACTGTTTTCCGTGGTGACTGTACCAACTTACATTCCCACCAGCAGTGTATGAGGGTTCCCTTTTCTCCACATCCTGGCCAACACTTATTATTTCTTGCTTTTTGAGAAAAGCCATTCTAACAGGTGTAGATGGTATCTCATTGTGGTTTTGATTTGCACCTGCCTAATTATTAGTGATGTTGAGCATCTTTTCATGTGCCTATTGGCCATCTGTATGTCTTCTTTGGAAAAATTTCCATTCAGCTCCTCTGCCCCTTTTTGAACCAGATTGTTACCTGTTGTTGAGTTATATCAAGTTAAACTAGTGTTTTAGAAAGATTACTATGGCAGGGGTATTCAGGACTAACCAAAGGGGTAAAGAAGTATTAGGCAGAACTGAAAAAGGAAAAAACTTTTTTTTTTTACTGATTTGGGCCAATGAAACAAAAACAAAAACAAAAACAAGACAAACAAACAAAAGAAGAAGAAGTATTAGGCAGGTTAATTAAGAGATGGTTAGAGTATTCCATGCATAAGGGGCTGTGGTTGTGTAATTCTAGAGAAAGAAGTAAATTCAAGAAACTTCTGAAGTACAGATGTAAAGCTCTTGGCTAGAGGTGGGAGGCTTGGGAAGCATGGATAAGCCTAGAAAACTATTTTGTTGTTGAGGCTGTTGTTAACATCTTTAATATTTGCTGAGCACCTGTGGTAAATACTTAAGAAAACGAGGGAAAAAAAAAAAAAAACTGTTGAAGAACTTCTGAGTGATCTAACAAAGTAATTTTGCTCCCAGAAGAGCCTAAATGAAATGTTTACTGGAACAAACACAAAACAGAAAAAAAAAAACAAAACAAAAATTCATTGTAAAAATTCCCCAGGAAAGTTGAACAGTGTTTATTTTGACATAAAACGATGAAAGAAACAGGTAATATTATTTAACGAATAATGACCAAACATCTTGCACCGTATAAATAGTAGCTTCTTTACATGTGGAAAGGCAGGAGGAAACGTGATCAGTCCACCATGGTGGTTGAAAGCATAGGTTCAAACCTTGAGTGATCTTTGGTAACGTTTTTAATATTTCTGAGGCTCAGATTCCAATCTTTAAAATGGGTGTATGATACCTATTTCAGACTGTTTTGGGGGGACTTAACATAGAGTTTTTATGTGCTCACTATATTGTATAGCATGCAATAAAAACATAATGATATAAAACATAATTAGGAACAATTGTGTCTTTTCAACAAATAACTCATAAGGCTTTTCCCCTAACATTATCTTGATTATGATTGTTATAAACATAATAATGTTTTTACAAGTGGAACCATCAGCTGCGTGGCTGCTCTGCTTTGCTGGTGTTGCTCTTCTTCCCCAATACTTTGAAAAAATGCTGGATAATACAATTGGATTTATTTTAGTTCATACTTTGCTAAGTTTACCTTTCTCTCAATGCCTACGGAAAGGGCAAATTCACCAAGTAAGCGTAGTTATGGTGTCACAAAACATATCTCACGCTGCTGTGATTCGGAGTGTATCCTTAGAGGATAAATGTTGAACACACACATCTCACTCCTAGCCATATGTAGGAGACAAATGGGTAAACGCTGGGCTTACATGCATTTAAATTCTGAGCTCCAAGCTTCTGTTTCCAAAAGAAATAAAAAGAAACAGAGTGGGTAAAAGGAAGGAAAGTGACAGCCCTTGCATAGGAAGGAAGACTGTCACTGTTTAGGGTGAATGATTTAAATCAACTGCCCGTACAGCTCAAATTGTGCTGATAATAGTGGAATTTCCTGCTTTATTTTTTCACTGGGTATAGTCAACCTTTAATGGCTCAAAACTTTTTTCCCCGATTTAATAACAAGAACAATAAAGTCATATCTTAAATACATGAATGGGGGTTATCTTAGGATTTTAAAAATATGCATTGCCTTGGGAGAAAAACACACAACCTTCAAGGTGAAATGTGAAATATTGCCTTTAAATTATTAATTATATTTTATGGAGCTACTACAATCTTACCTGACTTTTGAATTAGATTGTTTAACGCTAGGGGCTATACACAGCTACTATAAGAAATTAACTTCAGATATATTTTAAAAGAAAACAAAGAGAAAGAAAATGGAAACTGGGCTTCTTTATGAGAAACTGAAAAGTCTTTCCAGTAACTTTCTCAAAGTGATCAAGCAGGTGGTCTGTTAGTTCTCATATTTGTAATATTTTAATAGTAAGTTACTAATCACCACACTAACATGTATGTAGCTCCTTGTTTGCACATAATTTTGGTATCTTTTACCTAAGAGGAAAATTAAGATTTCCCTGAAGTTGTAGCTAGCCTTTGCAATTTGGGGAGGTGGGTTTTGGGAGAGAATAGGTTGGTCTCTTCTAATTCTAATTTATTTTCATTCGCTTGCACTTCTTATGAAGGTTTGCATATGTCAATTTAAGTAAATAATGAAAAAGGAAACAAATAAATGTACATGGAATATCAGAGATATTCTTGGCAATGAACTCATTCATTAGGAAAATTTAACAATAGTATTTCACAACTTTCTTTAAAACTAGGAGAAATAAATGGTGACCACAGCACTGTTTACATAGATTAATATCATGAATACATTTGATCATAGCAATTAGAAACATTTTTCAGTTTGGTAAAATCCAAGGAAACTTCTTGCACCTTCTTTAAAAAAAATGAACGATCTGAACGATCACTTTGCTTTTTGACGGTTGTGTAGAGAGCAGCCAACCTCAACGTCAGTTTGGTAGGATGTGCCTCTCGTGCAAGGGAATCAAGAGGTTACGATGCCCATTGCTCTCTGATGGGCGATGCAGGATGTGGTAAGCGATAGACTGAATTGGAATCTCTGTTTGCTCAGGCTGTTGACTGTCTCTCAATGATGAAGGATGGAGGAATATGACCGGCGGGAAAACCCAAGACTGTGTTAGTAAATAAAGTGAAAAACGAGGGCTAGGTTCAGGCTTATTAACTCCACAGCAGTAACAACACAAATGGCGGAGTGCCAACCTTACTCCACAAGACTGAGGAATGATCATAATGGCCAATACTTCTCAGTGCTTGTGACACACTGGACACTTGACTAAGAGCTTCACATACCTTATACCATCTCTTGATTCCTGATCCTTCTGACAACACTGTGTAGTAGTTACTATTATTAACACCATGTTATGAGAAGAAAGCTGAGGCCAAGGAAAGCTAAATAAATTGGATTGAAGTCACAAGCTAAGTAACTAAATGAACTAGGTTTTGAACTTAGGTTTTTGACTCCAGAGCCCCTCTATTTTAAACCCCTCACTGTGATTCTGGGGTAAGGGAAGACTAAATGACTCCCAGTATAGGAGATTCTACTGTGAGACCAGGATTAAGTCTTAATTTAGTACTAACATTCTCTTTTTTATTTTATTGAGTTAGAGTCATTTTACAATGTTGTGTCAAATTCCAGTGTAGAGCACAATTTTTCCATTATACATGATCATACATATATTCATTGTCACATTTTTTTTCTTTGTGAGCTACCACAAGATCTCGTATATATTTATTTCCCTGTGCTATACAGTATAATCTTATTTATCTATTCTGCATATGCCTGTCAGTATCTACACATTTTAAAATCCCAGTCTGTCCCTTCCCACCCCCCGCCTCCTTGGCAACCACAAGTTTGTATTCTATGTCTATGAGTCTGTTTCTGTTTAGTGTTTATGTTCTTTTTTATTTTTTTAAAATTCCACATATGAGCAATCTCATATGGTATTTTTCTTTCTCTTTCTGGCTTACTTAACTTAGAATGACATTCTCCAGGAACATCCGTGTTGCTGCAAATGGCGTTATGTTGTCAGTTTTTATGGCTGACTAGTATTCCATTGTCTAAATATACCCCAGCTTCTTTATCCAGTCATCTGTTGATGGACATTTAGGCTGTTTCCATGTCTTGGCCATTGTAAATAGTGCTGCTATGAACACTGGGGTGCAGGTGTCTTTTTGAAGTAGGGTTCCTTCTGGATATATGCCCAGGAGTGGGATTCCTGGGTCATACGGTAAGTCTATCCCTAGTCTTTTGAGGAATCTCTGTACTGTTTTCCACAGTGGCTGCACCAAACTGCATTCCCACCAGCAGTGCAGGAAAGGTTCCCTTTTCTCCATAGCAACTCCAGCATTTGTCATTTGTGGATTTTTGAATGATGGCCATTCTGACTGGTGTGAGGTAATACTGCATTGTAGTTTTGATTTGCATTTCTCTGATTATTAGTGAAATTGAGCATTTTTTCATGTGTCTATTGATCATTTGTATGTCTTCCTTGGAGAATTGCTTGTTTTGGTCTTTTGCCCATTTTTGGATTGGGTTGTTTGGTTGTTTCTTATTAAGTCGTATGAGCTGCTTATATTTTCTGGAGATCAAGCCTTTGTTTCATTGGCAAAAATTTTCTCCTATTCCGTAGATTGTCGTTTTGTTTTACTTATGGTTTCCTTTGCTGTGCAGAAGCTTGTAAGTTTCATTAGGTCCCATTTGTTTATTCTTGCTTTTATTTCTATTGCTTGAGGAGACTGTTCTAGGAGAACATTTTTGAAATGTATGTCAGATAATGTTTTGCCTATATTTTCTTCTAGGAGGTTTATTGTATCTTGTCTTATGTTTAAGTCTTTGATCCATTTTGAGTTTATTTTTGTGCATGGTGTAAGGGAGTGTTCTAGCTTCACTGATATACATGCTGCTGTCCAATTTTCTAACACCATTTGCTGAAGAGACTGTCTTTATTCCATTGTGTGTTCTTGCCTTCTTTGTTGAAGATTAGTTGACCAAAAGTTTGTGGGTTCATTTCTGGGCTCTCTATTCTGTTCCATTGGTCTGTATGTCTGTTTTTGTACCAATACCATGCTATCTTGATGATCTATAGTATTGTCTGAAGTCTGGGAGGGTTATTCCTCCAGCCTCTTTCTTTTTCTTCAGTAATGCTTTGGCAATTTTAGGTCTTTTATGGTTCCATATAAATTTTATTATGATTTGTTCCAGTTCTGTGAAATATGTCCTGGGTAATTTGATAGGGATTGCATTAAATCTGTAGATTGCCTTGGGCAGTGTGACCATTTTAACAATATTGATTATTCCAATCCAGGAGCATGGGATATCTTTCCATTTTTTAAAGTCTTCTTTAATTTCCTTCATCAGTGGTTTATAGTTTTCTGTGTATAATTCTTTCACCTCCTTAGTTAGATTTATTCCTAGGTATTTTATTATTTTGGGTGCTATTTTAAAGTACTGACATTCTTAATCAGTTTGATCTGAGGATCTTGGGTGACCAGTGGTAAATATAAAAGATCTGATAAGAAATATTGCCTGTTATCTATCATCAAATAGTATACAAATAATAAATGCTGGAGAGGGTGTGGAGAAAAGGGAACCCTCCTACACTGTTGATGGGAATGTAAATTGGTGCAGCCATTATGGAAAACAGTATGGGCTTCCTTAAAAAGCTAAAACTAGAGCTACCATATGACCCAGCAATCCCACTCCTGGGCATATAACTGGAAAAGATGAAAACTCTAGTTCAAAAAGATACATGTATCTCAATATTCACAGCTGCACTATTTGCATTAGCCAAGACATGGAGACAACTCAAATGCCTATCAACAGATAGATGATTAGTTTAAGAAGATGTGGCATTTATAGATGTGTACATATGTGTGTGTGTGTGTGTGTTTGTGTGTATGTGTATGTATGTGTATATATATATATATATATATATATATATATATATATATATGTAATATTACTCAGCCATAAAAAAGGAATGAAATATTGCCATTTACAACAATGGATAGAACTAGAGATTACTGTACCACGTGAAGTAAGCTTGAAAGAGAAAGAAAAGTATGTAATTTCACTTGTATGTGGAATCTAAAAAGTAACACAAATAAATCAATGTATACAAAACAGAAACAGACTCCCACACATAGAAAACAAACCTATGGTTACCAAAGGGGAAAGGGATGGAGGAAGGGAGAGATAAATTAGGAGTATGAGATTAACAGATACAGACTACCTACAGGAAATAGAGAAGCAACAAGGATCTACTGTATAACACAGAGAACTATATTCAATACCTTGTAATAACCTATAATGGAAAATAATATAAAAAATATATATAACTGAATCACTTTGCTGTACACCTGAAACTAACATAATACTGTAAATTAAGTACACTTCAATAAAAAAAATAGATCATTGAAAAAAGTTTAAAAAAACTCCTCCAAATTATTGCCTGTTGTAATTTTAAAAAGTTGAAAAAAGCATTCTTTGAAAGTTCCACCTGTTTACTAGACATTTCCTGGTGAATATCTGTCAAATATCCGACTTCCTATGGAGGTTCAGAAAGGATATCAGAGTAAAGATGCCCCAAAAGAGTTTGATTTGAGGAAACTGTGAAATAAATGTGGGAAAAATGCACTAGGTTAATTACTGCAGCCATTAAAGATGATAACATAAAATCTATATGGCATTGCAAAGACAGATGATGAAGGTACCAGTTGGCATAGGCAGAATATAAGTTGCACATACATGATAATTATGGCTATATTTTAAAAGGCACTCTTTAGAAAAACCAGAAATACACTCTATGCTAACAAATGGTTATGACAGTTGGTGGGGTTTTTTCCTCTAATTATGAGTTTCAAATAATATAAATTATGCCATAATAGAAAAAATGGATAAATAGAAAACCAAAACAGAAAAGTAAGAACATATTTGAAAGAGACAATTAAGGCTTGTAAAAGGTAATTAAGGCTTGTAATCAATGGAGTTTCTTGACCTGTGACTGTGACTGATGATCAAGCAAGAGGAGGTGAAGATGCTGGTTCCTCGCTTTTCTGAAGCATGAAATGCACTCTGCAAGGTAAGAGGAGGATTAGGTTTGAGAGGAAGACAATTGAATTCAATTTAGACATTCTAGAGTGTTGCAATTAACGCAAATACCAAATGCAGAAGAAGGAGGAGATTTGGGGGGGAGGAAAATTTGCTGAGTTTTTGTTGTCGGGTTTATCACATGCGGACTATCCCCCAGACAATGAGTAATTTTATACTGGTGTTTGGAACAGAAGTTAGGACTGGCGATCATCATAGGTGAGCTACCTGCTGCTGCCTACTGACTGCAACTTTGAGAGTGTACGAAGTTGCCCAGGAAAAGATCCAAGAGAGAGAGCACAGCCAAGAAGAGAACCTTGAGGAACTCAGGTGGGAGGAATGGAGTGGTTGAGATTGGCAGCATGGAGTCTATTTCAGAGGCTAGTATTACATCTTCTGTGAGTTACTGAGGATGCTGGGAATGGAGTTAGATTCTGAAAGTAGAAAGTATTTAGGTGTATAACTGGGTTACAGAGGTAATAAAGAAAGGAGATGAGACTGACTCCCAGGGAACTCCTGGCTTAAGTGACTGAATGGTGGTATCACGAAATGATTAATGGAATAAAGAGGATTAGCAGATTTAGCAAAAGTTCATGGACCTAGATTTTGAGTCTCAAATGCCTCCAGTACATCCTGGGAGAAATAGCTAGTCAGCAGGTGGATCTGATTGGAGCTCATGAGTGAGGTCAGCACCAGCGATACAGACCAACATAGAGATGGTGGTGAAAACCATGGCTGTGGGTGCAATATCCAGGAAAGCATAGGTCAGACAGTATCAGCTGCTACAGAGAGGATCAGGACAAGGAGAGAGAGGTGGCCCCTGACTTGGCTGTGGGGAGGGTCATTAATACTTTGTTCGGAGTATAGGATCAAAAGTCCCATTGCAATGGGTTGAGTAGTCAATGTGTGTGTCGGGGGTGGGGGGAGGTGACAACAGCAAAGAGTCTCTTTAGAATGTTGGTGTATATGAGGTGCTGAGTCTTTTACCCTGGGGAAAAGATGCATGGCATGTTTTTAGAATGTAGACAATGAGCCAGAGGAGAAAAGATGGTTGAAAACACTTCAACATGGAGATGATAGATAAAGTCAGTCCTGGAGAAGGTTTCAGGGGGTTAAGTGGAAGTGGAGTTGCCGCGGAAGGGATAGGGCTACCTAATGCTCGGACGAGCCTACCCTGAAGTGCTTTGCAAACACATATTAAAGCAATAATTCTCTTCCTCTCTCTCTCTCTCTGTGCCAACCTGAATCTGTGTTACTGGCATCGTTCCAGAAAAATAATTAGCAATCTTCTAATTAATAAGTGCCTACCACTCTTCACCCTTGAGCTAGCTTTGGAGTGAACCCAAGTAAGGAGCAGACCCCTTGCTCATCAACTCCTGAAATGTGGACCGCCTGCCCTTTTGACTTTGAAATCACAGTTTATTTCCTCTCAGCCCTTTGGCCATGGAGACACTCACTTTCGAGATGCCAAGAGGCCTCCAAAGTGAATATTCTATAGAGCTTATATGTTAAGTCAGAACACCCCAAACTGTCCTCCAGATTTGGTAGAAATTCATCTAGCTGTTTTTTGTTGTTGTTTTAATGCATGAGGCAGCAAATGAGGAAAATTAAGCATACATGACATATTTTGCATAGATTGCTTCACACCTTCATTTCCAGAATGAAGGGAAAAAATGAAGATCTGAAGGGACGAAGTAACTTATTCAGTAACTTGTGATGACACCGCAGGAGTGACAAATGAGACTTCCGGCCTTGAATTCTAGTGCTTCATCCTGTGACATATGGGAAGCTCGTCCTATGACTAAACACCTGGGTGCTTTTTCCTTCTTTCGCTTTTTTTTCTTTAAAAGTATATCCATACTGTCTCACGTTTGCCCTCAAACAGTAGGCTCATCCTCTTACCCCTGCAGATCACCCCCTCTGGGTCTGTGTGAAGGTTTTGCTACCCACGTATGTGACAGGATCTGGCTGCCAAATAAATTGAATACTGTTTCCTTTTGCCTCAACTGTGATCTTCTGAAACCAGCTGTAATTGGTTTATGTTGTAATTATCCCCTTTGTCAGGAGAATTGGTTTGAAGGATGTCTTCAGTGTTAGTGTTGCATGGGACAATGTACCATGTCCTGAGTTGTTCATGAGTAATGAACAAGAAAAATGAAAACAAACCAACCTATCTTAGAACTGGTATGTTATTTACCCCAGAATTTGGTGGGTTCCAGTTTTATAGATGTAAATAGAAAACATATGAAAAGATTCTTTTCAAACGGAGCTTTTAAGCTTTTCTTAGAAGAGGAGGTTCTGCACGTGTCAATTGAATTAAACATGACGTTGGATTCCCAGAGTGGAAATCTGAGCTCCTCAGAGAGTGTTAGGTGGTTGGACTGAAGGGACAAAGAAATCAGACTTGGAAAGCGTATAGGTCTTATCAAATCTTATTTACACTCCTGAGGGTGGCAGCGTGTAAAACAAATTAAGATGTGTCACTGTTGGTATCTAAATCCCATGATAGCTTTTCAGATCTTTTCTGTGGCAATAATCCCGCTGATTTAGTTTGGGTTGATGCCAATTTGTTGGAAGTTCTTTTGCTATTCCATGTATTTTTGTCTTTCATTTGAATGATATTTTTTGATGGTAGAGACAGAGCACAACTAAACAAAACAAACCAATTCCTGTTGCTGACTACGTTATATTTAAGGGTATTCCTTCAAAGACAAGACATAAATAAAGCGTATCAATTAGGAATGGGTTGGTCTAACTTTAACAATTATGTGGGCAGGAACAGGCTTAAATTATAGCTCAGCAGTCGGGGAAACCCTTCTTATCCTATGAAGCTGAAGTCAGTAACTTGGAAGCAACACTGGTGTGTTGGGAGTTCAGTGTGTGACACATGTTCCTTATTTGCAGTGCGAATTACTGTAGTGCATACACTTTGGCATTTCAGGGTTTGAAAATTGCCACAGCAATGTTTTTTTCATGTCTACATCAGGTGATTTTATTTTTCTTTGATTTTAAAAGCCTGGCATGCATCTCTTCCTAAATTAATAAAACACAGAAAAAAATAAATAGAAACTAACAGTCCTGTATTAAACGTACAGTGTCGAGGTAACCACTGTAAAAACGTAGGTCTTATTTTCTCCTAGATTTGAAAAAAAGTTAATAATATAATAGTATGATAATAATATAATAATAATACAAGTAAGAATAATTATAACAACAGGTAACATTTATTGAGACTTGTGAACCAATAAATTCAGAGTTTATTTGAGTTCATTAGATGAGGAAATTTATATAAAGCACATAGAGTGGTACCACATATACATTCTATGTGCTTTATGCAAATTTCCTCATTTGCTCCTCACAAAGATATTATGCGGTAGGTAGATTAGTCCACAGATTATAGGGGGCTAAAATACAGAGAGGTTATGTAACTTGCCTAAGAGCACACAGAATAAAATGGTGGGATGTTTAAATACAAATTCAAACAATCTAACGCCGGAGTCTAAACATTTCATTGACTGTTACCCTCTGCTGTTTCATATACATGCTCATTTATGTTTAATTTTTATCTTTCTTCAGAGACGATGTAACATTTTGCCTTTTCCACAAATTTATCATGAGAATTTCCCGTGTTAATAATTCCTTGTAAACATAATTTAGTCACCTAATTCATTATTATATGACTACCTTATTATATGTAGTTATTCCCTGTAGGTGGAGCATTTAGATTGGCTACAGGCTTTTGATGCTATAAATCACTCTATGATGAAGTTACATTTTCATAAATCTTAGCATTTCTAATCCTTTCCTTGGGATAGATTTCTAAAAGTAGAATTGTTGCCATGAAGACATTTTAAGGTCACACTTTTCTCAATTATAATGAGCACAAGTCAATTTTGAAAAAAAAAAAAAAAAACAACCCTTACAAATAAACTCCAAATCTTCTTTAAAAGTGAAGTAATGAGAGTGCCTACATTTTAGAAGCTTTTATGATGTGATGAGAGCAGGCAGGGGGCCGAGCAATGGGGAAACCATTCTCTAACTCAAGCCTGACCTTTGCTCGTTAATAAGCCACGGCCTTACCTCTGTATACAACCCCTGGAGTTAATCCACATGTGGATTGCCCATTGATTGTGAATAAGCTGTGTTTTCAGAACAGCTTTTCAGGGGGACCCAGCAAGAGGAGGAATTAGGCCAAAGGTTGCAGAGCGTGTGCAGAGGCCGAGTGTGGTTCTTACTAACAATTATTTGTAACACAAATGTAAAATAAAACAGAGTTCTGTTCTAACATCGTGTTCAGCATGAATACGGGAATTTCAAGATATATTACGAAATAAAGACAGGATGAGCCCCCCAAAAACATATTTACTCTCAAAGCAGGAGGCAGAACCCGTGACGTGAGTAGATCTAAAGTGGTGATCGTGTGACTCCGTAGCTGAAAATGTGGTCGCTTCCTCCGGGTGCCTGCCTGACCTTCGTTAGTTTCTCATTTAGTGCTCCGCTTCTGTCTTCACTCCTAGCCTTATCAGTCCCATCCTCAAGCCCCAGTCTTATTTACTCACCATGCTACTCACTCCTTGCTCCCTGGTAGGTTCTCTTGCATTTTTTATCTTCTTATCCATCCTTCCCTGGATTCTGAAAGTCAGAAAACCATGTATTTGGCTTTTCTATGTTTCTATGTACATGTATACATTTGCATATACATATGTACACTTGCTTGTGGGTGTATACGTGTATACGTGTGTATGGATACATAAACATGTATGCATACATAGACACACACATATATTTGGGAATAGTTTAATTATATATTGTCTTCATTAACCAACAGGCTTGACCCCTAGGTGAAAATGTAAGTCATTATTTGGTGTCCCCTCTTTATTCTCTGTCTTTACTCAATGTTTTCTTACTGTCCTATGTCCCAGGGCAGGTTTTCCCACCTGGCCCAAATCTGTCATGGCAACTTTCTGAAAAACGGCAGCTGAGTAATTGAATGAGCAAACTCAAGCTAAATGAAAGGGCATGTTCCTGGCTCTAGTAAACTGACAAATGAAAGCAAGAGGATTAAATACAACGTGATTACAGTGAGAACGCACAAATATGTAATAGCATTTAGGACTGGTAGGAGATTAAGTTCTTGCAGTTATACCTTGCCTTAAATAACACACAAATGCCCCTTTTCCAATGCTCCCTCAGGGAAGGGAGACCTATGTATAGCGTTACCTATTATAAAGGGTCTGTTGGTTCTTTATTCAGAGGCTTGGATTTAAATTGTTGACTTTCAAGGCACACTGTATAAAGAACTCCCCCTCGGTGAGCCGCTAAATACCAAAGAGCAGTGGCTCCCAAATTTGGCTGCACATCTGGATCACCTTGGGGAGGTTTATAAAAATGCAGTGGGGGCTGGGAATTTATATTTTGCAGAAGTTCTTCAGTTGATTTGGATGCTCAGCCAGGTTCGAGGGCTCCTGTTAAAGTGATTGCTTGGACATTAGCTAAGTTGATTTCTGAGCCTTCGATGGGTATTCAGTAGGTGGCTAACAGTTACTGAGCATGAAAGTTGTCAATCACCATGGCTTGTGATACCCGAGGAAATTTGTCTAGGATTATGAGTGGCAGAAATGGAGTTCAAAACAAGACGCTGGGCACTTGTTCTTATGGAACCTCTCAACAAAATGTTGATGGACGCACAAAAAAGGATAAGGAACAGGCTGAAGTTAAACATTTACTCTTTAACTCTCACATCTTAATCAGTCTATTTCTTCACCACTAAAGTGAAATAATATCTTTGTAGGATATTTTTTACTTAACTTTATTCTAAAATTATTTTGTACTTAGAGAAGGTTTGCAAAGCTAGTACAGAGACTTCCTGTATACCCTTCAGCCAGCTTCCTTGAATGTCAACATCTTATGTAATGTAATACCTAACATGAACGTTTTATGGGACAAAGGTATATTTATCAAAACAAAGAAATTAACATTTTGGTTTCCCCAGTTTTTCCACTGATGTATTTTTTTATTCCACTATACAGTCCACAATGCCATGTTGCATTTAGTCATGATATCTCCTCCAATCTGGACAGTTTCTTGGGTTCCTTGTCTTTCATGATTTTGAGTTCCTTGTCTTTCAAGACTGACACTTTGAAAAACCAGTGGTTAGAATGTCCTTCATTGTGGGTTGATCTGATTTTTTTTAAAGATTGGACTGATGTTATGAATTTGAGGGAAGTACACCACAGAAGTAAGACAACCCTCTCATTGCATTGCAATAGGGCCTTTGTAAGAATTTTGACAGTGGAATCCATGTACTCCCTTCCAATGGAGGCATTTAAGCAAAAGCTGGTGATTGTTTGCAATGCTGAATAAATCCCTGCATTAGACAAGATCTTCAAAAGCCCTTTCAACTCTAAAAGTCGAACACTAATAAGTGAACAAGTAAAAGTCACACATATAAGACAAATGTGAAATTTAGGTAGAGCTCAAAAAATGGAGAAAATCAATTCTTCAAAGAGTGACCTCCATCGTAGAGAGTGCCAGGGTTTTACCACATAGAGGCTGAATTCAGAATGTGGAACCTCCATTATATTGGGGACTTTTTCCAATATTATAGCCCCAGAAGAAGCATCTGTAAGTGAGTGTTTGCCGTGGGTAATTGAAGCCACTGGGTTGATCTTGTGGTTTTCCCGCATTACTAAAAATTAAATTGATGTGTAGTTAAGTAGAAAGCAATCTAATTTGAAAGAAAGCAATGATCTGACTCTATGAGTCTGTGGTTTGGATATGTTAAGTAATCTTTTTTGCCTTAATTTCTCTAACTGTGAATCATAATTATTATTGAAATATATTGGCTTATATTGGACTTAGAGTATAGCTCCAGAAATGCAATGCCTACTCCTGGCAAAATGGAACATAACACGATTAACTTGGAAGAGTTAATTCTAGGTTTCAACATAGGCTTTGTAAAAGTGCTTCATTACAATATATAATTTTTAAAAAATGCAGACAGCAAACTAGAGAAATAGAGGCACAACTGTAACATTGCAAATGCTATGTTGGAATGTTGACTGAGTATCTTGGAAAGACTATGGTGCCATGGAACATGCTCTTGGAAATCTGAACACCTGGTTGAGTGCCAAGGCTGCAGTCACCTACCAGATGTATGACATGCCCCCAACAAATCATTGACTCTTACCATTTGGCTTCTTCTGTTCTATTGGAGAATCAGATATGATTTCTAAGACTCCAGTTTTTAATTTCTATAGTGCTTTGATTTTCTTCAGGACTTCATCCTTCCTGAAGTCCTACAGAGCCACTGATTCTGTATTGCTAATATATTGTATGTAAATATGTGGTGCTGATATTCCTTTGAAAATTCAGGAAATACTTGGCTATACATTTTTCCAGCTTGAAAAAACACTTGTAAATGTCTCACAGTTCTTAATCATTTGTTTGAAAAATTGGTGCTTTTTTGTTTTTGTATTTCTTAACTAAAAAAAACCCAAAAAACCACTGCTTCATACCAAGGGAGAGAATAGTTTAGTTATGAGATCTGAATATTTGAAATAGAAAATTACCTCATAAATGCATACATGTACAATTTAATGAATAAAGCATCTATCTGCCCAAGATGTTCCAAGTTATTTTATTGGCATGAAAACTGTGAAGTGTTTGGAAAAACAGTTTCATTGTGATAAGAATAATCAACACGTTTCCTGTACGCTAGTGGCAGACCTGTTCCTAAACAACATGAAAAGAAAACTAAAGTGACATAATGTCTGGGAGAGAATTCTCTAATAGAAACAGACCCGAGTCCAGGGTTTGTGGTTTTGCAAGAACACAGTCCCTTCTGGGAGGCCCTCTTGACAGATTTGCCCTGATCATAAAAGGAGTGTCGTTGAGTCCTGTGCAAAGGTGGTTCACTTCGGTGTGGTCTGGTCTGGTTCATTCTGTTATCCTTGCTGACCAAGGGGGAAGGAGCCCTTTACCCAGTCAAACTCCAGCCTGCACTGCAGTGTCCTAGAGCCTTCCTTCTGGGATTTTTGCCAACTCAAATTAACCCTGTAAGGTCCAAGGTGAGAAAACATTTGAGGGTCTTTCGTGACACCTTCGGTGAATTCTGCTGAGAGGCAAATGGAGCTTTGGGCTGGGCCGGATCTGTCATGAATCAGCACACGTATCACTTCATGTTAAGTTCACGGTTTTCCCAATAAGGGGGAAACAGGCTCTTTATTTATAATTTTCTATAATGGTTTTAATGGTTTTTAATAAATCAAGTTCAAATAAACATATGGACTACTTTGGCAATCACTTTCAAAGCCAGACTATTTACACCCTATGTAGAAAACAGCAAATTAGACACCTTTTAACAGTGTCTCTAAAGCTTGTCAGCACACTCAGACTATGGACACCTTACTTTATACTCAGTTGTGTGGTTCATGTTTACCAGTTGGCTGTCCGGAGAAAAGCTGTGATTTTTGTAGTGTTTGCCCATGTCCCTGGTGTAAATATTCCCACTACAGCCAATTACAAGAAACCATGGTTACTCTAGGGGGAACTGGGGAGAGAGTCTGCACAGTCAGCTCTCAGGAGCTGAGATAAGCAAGGCCTAATCACCGCGGGTTCTTCCCAGGATGTGAATGAAGAGAGATGGAGACCAGGTGGCGAGCTCAGGGCCAGGGAGTCATAAACACACAGGAAGATGCCTGCTTCCCAGGTCCCGTCAGGCAAACCCAGCAATTTCACAGACAGACCCGTCAACTTCAGATCGTGAAGAATAACCTTCAGTACAAGAGTAGATGAGGATTGAGATGTAATTCCTTTTTGACAAAGCCTTTTACTACTGTTTTCAAAATTGGATCCTTAAGAATTGTGTAATTTTGATCTAAAATGATGTATGGAATTAGGGAGTGCTCCTGGACTGTCTGGCAATACCATGCAGGATAAACCACGTGGAAAGAGTGAGTGTCCCGTTTTCAGTGCCTGAATGAAGACAGCGCTGCAGCTCTTAACTATTTCAGTTTCTTATAACTTTGAACAGAAGAAATTTGAAAGGTAGGACTTTGATCCTCTGGACTGTGCAGTGTGACCTGGGTGCATTTTGGGGGTGATGTTTTAGCATAGTCGAATCCTGTTTCTTACGTTTGGGTCCTCATTAAATCTTATTTCCATGTGCATAACTGAAGAGCCGCTAATACTAAGATTCTGGCACTTGATGGGAGAGACTCTGAAGATAAACTTGATGGATGGTGACTGGATGGTCTTACTTATGAGAGAAAATATTTAAGTGTTTTATGATGTTTGCTATAATCAAAACACATACAAGCCTCACACATTTTGAATGTTGGAATTCCTTAGATGCCTGCTTAACATCCCTCTTTCTCAGGCTAAGGATTTTTCCCCCTCCTGTGTGGGAGGGGATAATTATTTAAATGTCCCCTTCACAAATCTTTTGAACGCTTTGTCTTTTTCTCCTATTTCCTTCCCTCTTTCCCTCTCTGTCTCTTCTTTCTGTTCTCTCTCTCTCCTCCCCCACACCCTCCTCCCTAAATTCTTTTCGTGAAGAATGAGAATAAATCCAGAAAATGAATTGCAGTCAAAATACAAATACAGGAAATTCCAGGCTTAGGCTTCACAAGGCAGAGTTAACTTGGCCGTCAGTATGTTGCATTTTATATTTTGCTGATGTACTGACTACATTAGGATAAGGTAACCAGATGTCCTGCATTAGGCAAGACAGTGTCTTAGATTTCAGCTTTTTTTTTTTTTCTCCCTCTCTTGACAATATTTGTGCTCAGAAATTTCTACCAGACCCATTCTGCCGAGTGGCTGATTTTGATTCCAGAAATGCTCCCAGCCTCCTTGACCAGAAGGGTCTGCTGGAGTCCCCGGAAGTGGGCACAGCAGGCTCGAGGCGGCAGAGGACGGAGGTGGCACTAGTAGGGTCTCTTCATTCGTGAATAGGTGACCCCTTGTCGCCCTGAGCAGAGAATACAGGCAGCCCCGTAGCAATGGGCCAGAATGTTTTCTCTAGAGGGGGAAGTAAAGAAAGAGTCTTTGCTTGAACAGCGTCAGGGCAAACAGCAGCGGGAGGCCGGGGAGGAGGGGGGCTAGACCCAGGAGGGAGTGATTACCTGAACGGGGGTGAAGGAGGGAGGGAAAGCAAGAGGCTGCGGGGGCACACTGAGCATTTTCGACTGACCCTTGGTTCTCAGAAATCTCTGCTCTGTTCCCCAAGCTTCCTGTTTTTCACCCTCCCCGTTTTTAGAAACTCATTTGCTTTTGCTGCTCTGGTTAATATTTATTTGCTAAGCTATAGAACATTTATTTCTCTCATTTCCACAAAGAAGGGACAAGCCTATCCACCTGACCTGACTCACTCTTCATTCTCTGCTGACGATGCTCATTGGCCGATTTCTCACATCGCTCCTGAGATGGGTTTCTTCACCCAGAACGTGACTAACCTGTCAGTGAGCAAGCACCTCACGGCTATGCTCGGAGTCTCTGTGTTTGAAATCGTGTCTAAAATACACGGTGATGTGATGGGAGTGTTGGAATTCCAGGTTTAGGTTTGTGCCATCGTACAGTTAGGAAATACGCTCTAGTCAAATCCTGTACGGTAATCCTGGAACACGTGGGCCCTCCGTGAGCCGACCCACCTCCGCGGGTCTCGTCTGACCTCCTGTCACTACTGCCACCCTGAAACCTGTGCTCCCAGCATCACAGTTTAGTCATCAGACAGACTGTGTGGCTTCCTAGTGTTCGGTCTGCACAAGCTTTTCCTTCTTGCTGGAATGTGTCCCTTTTTTTCACCTTTGTTTGAAATACATGTGCCTTTTCATACTGAGGAAAGTAAAGTATGGCTTTTATTTTAGAACTAGACAGAAGCATGCTAAATATTATTTAATAAAATAAGTAGGTAAGAGGAGGTAGAAAACTTGAAAAGAAGCAGTAATAGGGTGGTAGGAAATAGTATTATGTATTAAAATGGAAAATAAATGTATAAAATTAAATCAATTAATTAAAGTAAATTTTATAAAGGCTTAGGGAAGTAGATCTAAATAATCACAGAGACATAATGATCATGGGTAAGAAGACTGAATCATGAAAAAATCGTGAATTCTCCCCAGATTAGTCTCTAAATGAAATACTGTTTATATTACAATTTCAAACTTATTTTTCATGCAAATTGTCAAGCTGAATCTGATATAGAAGAGAAAATATTCAAGAATAGACATTTTAAAAAAAGAAAACAAAAGAAGCACTTGCCTTATCTATACAAAAACATATAAAAAGAGTTAATAGTAATTAAGATAGTGTGGGGCAAGACAAATGAATCAGTGAGATACAGCAGAATCCCAGAAAAGGACTATGTGTAAATGTGGTATATGGTATGATACATTTGATATGATATGATAAATTTGATATAACAAATGTGGCAATTCAAAGTAATGGGAAAAAGCTATGAGACAACCCTATATTTTGAAAAAATAATTATGTTTTTCCTTCCCACAAGTAAAGAATAAAAGTCAAGTGTATTAAGAACTTGCAAGAAAAAAATAGAATATATTCTTTAATGCCTTAAGGTAGGGCAAGCCTTCATTAGCAACCTGAAAATCAACTTAAAAAACAGATCATGAACAAAGTTTAAAAAACAAGTGGAAGACTGGAAAAGTACATCCACCACACTTAACAAAAGATCGGTATCTGTATTTCACAATTTTAAAACTCCCAAATTTCAATAAGAAAAAGACCACCCAACAGAAAAACGTACAGGTCAATGTATAGAAACAGTCAATGTATAGAAACAGTCAATGTATAGAAATAGTCAATGTACAGAAAAGGATGTACAGATAGATAATTCATATGAACAAAAATGTTTTTAGTTCTTTAATAATCAAGAAAATAGAAAACAAAACAAAACCAGAAAAAAAAGGTGCTACTTTTCAACAGCCAAATGGGCAAGCTTGAAATATTTGCTAGTGGCAGCTTTGGACAAGTGTGTGGGCAAACAGGCACTCACACACACGCACAGCTGAGAGACCACTGTGGTCTCACCTATTACCATTTAAAATGCACGTAACCTTTGAGCCACCAGCACGCTTCTCACTAGACAGAAATGAGCACAAAAGAAGCATTTGCGAAGATACTCACTGAACTATTATTTGAAAGACAGAGAAACTCCTTTGGGCTTATTAGTAGTGGGGTGACCGAACATAAAGGAATTGGAGAGTCCTGTAGACATGCAGCGACATTAATGATACAGCGAGTGAGAAGAGTACATTTAAGTAGGAATAAATATGATATAATATTTGCTTAAAATGCATATGTATATTCTCTGCGATTTCATATTTGTATGCTAATGTGTAGAAAAAGGTTTGCAAGAATTTATAGCAAATTTATACCACTGTTTAAGGGATGTGCCTTGGATCCAGAAGGCACATGCATGGTCAAGGGAGATTTCAGCTTCATCAAACTAAATCCTCCCTGCTTCCTGCCTCTTGCCTCCCTCCCTCTCTTCCTCTCCTTCTTTCCTTCTCTCTCCCCTGACCCTCTCCTTCTCAGGAGAATCTTTTCATGTATTACTTGTTGAATTTAAAAGTTTGTAATTCAATAACAATTAAGAAAACTAAAGAATACATCAAAATGTATTTTCCAGTGAATTCTATTTGTAGGAATGTATTCCATGGAAATAACCAGTATACACGTTAATATGAAAGAATGTTCATCACAATAGTATTGATGAAAATAACAGGGCCACCAGCTTGTGTGGCCCCTCGTGTTCTTTTATCAGTATCTGCTTCCTATTCAAGCAGAGCTCTGGTTTCTCCTTTTCAAGGAGATGCTTTGATGTGTGATAAAGGAATCCAAGCAAAGGGACTACTGAAGAACCATGGGAAGTATGTTTTGATTCCCTTGAGTATTTTTATTTTATTTAGTTTTGTTTAATTTTATTGTATTTTCATCCAGGGGGTGGTTCCCCCAGGGAAGGAGTAGCTAATGGTCAGGATTTCAGACACGCAAGTTTTGGGGCAAGCCAGACTTCTGGAACTTCTTTACCTACTACTTCATCATCAGTGTTCTACTTTTCAGATCTGTCTGGAGGTTCTAAGCCCTGAGAAATTCCATTCTAAACATTCAGGAACCTATGTCGTAAGGGAATAGCTGAAGGTACCTGGTATGTCTAGCTCGGAAAAGAGAGATTTGGGGTAGATTGGGTAGCTATTTTGAAATGTGGAAAGGGTTGACATGTAGAAATGTGTTCTGTGTTGCTTTATATAGTCAATACAGGGAGCAATGAGTGAAAATTGAGGAGGCTTCTTAGAACTTCCATGGGTAAAATTTCCCCCATAATGCTAATAACAGTGAATTGCCCAGACGAGTAGTGATAACCCTGTTCCTTGAAGTATTGATAGGTGTTGGATGAAAATATACCAGGAATGATATAGACTGGATTCCCAAATAATGTGAGTAGTGAGAATGCATATCTCTCAAGTTGTTTTCAAATCTTAGACTGAATTATGTTGTGCAAACATGTATTGCTCACCTACTCTGTTCTCAGCACTGTGCTCAGTAATGAGAAAAGACACATAAAACCTATGTGATGAGAGAGATCCATGGTACTGTTTTCAACTTGAATCCCACCAGTTTGAGCAGAAGACATGCACTCTTGGAAGAATCCATTGAAATAAGAGCTGGGTGGAAGCTGGCTGCCCCTCTTAGGACCTCTGTGGAGAAGCAGAACCATTGGCCTTGATTGGATCAAGGGAATTGGTGTTAGAGGTGGTCATTGAGAGGACGTGACCGCTGGTTGACCTGAGAGGTGGATCTGGGCAAGAGGAGGTTCCTCACGCCCTCCCCTGTCCTTGGAATGTAGGTTCTGCCCACGTTCCCACACTAGGAGGTGGTTTCAAGGAAGCAGCCTTAGGAAAGTGAGGTGTTGTTGAGACTATCTGGACTGTCTATGTGACTGAACCTCAGTCAGGCTTCCATACAAATTTTAAGATTCTGGTGAGCAGGTGTGGAGATCGACTTGTCTTGGGATTCCCAAGACTAGCTTCATAAGCAGGTTCCCGTGCTTGCTAACACTGCCACCTGCCAACCTGGAGTAGTCTGCCTCTTTCTTGGGTCTCTCTTGCCCTCCATGTATGGGGACCAGTTTCACATTTTGCCTGGGAAAGCAGCGGAGTTTTTGAACCGACAGTAGATTTTGATTATAGGGCCCGAGGTCTGTTGAGTTTGCTTCTTGGTCGTAAGCTTGAGCAGGGCTGGTTGCTTGCTCTGTTCTCATTTTTCTGAAACCCTGGCTCTGCAGCTAGGCTAGGGTGCATTCAGGAAGCCTTGTCTTTACACTTGCACAAAATTGTCCCTTTTAGCAAAGCTATATGTTAGTTCCTCCTGGATACCAGTAGACACGTGTACCGGCAAGTCAACCTGGTGGGAGTACCACAGAGTGACAAGGAAAGGCCTTTCAGGGTGTGTCCTGCCCTGTAACCCTTGCTGGCAGGAGATGCCAGGAAACAAACATACACTTTCAACACTCGGGGGTCTTCCTATGGGACTATGGTGAGTGCGTGTTCCATGTCCTCTCAGGAGGCTTTTCATTTAAGGAAAACTAGTGCTAACCTGAAGCTAAGGATTTGGGGGAGGCTTGAACCTAAGGTAACGCCAGATGGTTAATTTCATTGATGCATCTCTGAGGGGCATTCTTGCGTTCAAAAGCAAAGTTTTGGAAATGTGAAGTGGAGAAACTATTCTTTTCTTCCCTTTGTTGTGTGTGTGTGTGTGTGTGTGTGTGTGTGTGTGTGTGTGTGTGTGTGTGTGTTTTGTTTTGGGTAGCCAGATGGGTGCTTTGGGAACATTCAGTGTGACTCCTAGAGTTCTGAGCCATTGAAGGCCATCCACCCTGCAGATCTCAGGGGGGTCGTTTTTCGGAGTTTCCATCTTTGGGGATTCAAATGGCCATGGTCCCTAGGCTTAGATGATTCTTTTCAGACTTCTTGAATGTCCAGTCTATTTTTCTTTACTGAAGTTAATCAGGTGGTTGCAATTACTTGGAAAGAGTATGTGTAGCTAGTTCTTCATTTGGAGTAATTGATGGTGACTGGGAAAGTGGCCACATGGTGATTTCGCTATTGAGAACCCATGTGAACCCTGAAGGCCGTGAGTGTCTGATCTGCTACAGAAGCAGCTGAGATGGGTTTGAGCCTAGTCTCTATGATGTATTCTGCCTCAGGATCTCATCTCCTGTCATAGTTTAATTCGCACCTTGAATCTTCCAGGTAAGTGCTTCAATTCCTAAATTTTCTGTGTTAGCAGAGACCTAATTTTTGTGGAGGAAATGTTACTACCTCTCTTATCTATTGGGGGGGGCACTTTAATTTTTGGAGTCCTTGGTGCACCTATGAGAGCAATGAATGACATTATATTCATTGGAATATTTAGTATTTGATACACAAAATAATATCACATATGTCCATTGTAATTTACGTCAGGCCCTGGTTATATATGATGTCAGAGATTCTTAATTATGGTAAAATCTCAAATAATTTATTAAGGAAGGGCCAGTCACTGACAACACACTTCTCTAGGGCCAGTTTATATTCAGTGTAAACTGCTCTGCCTGAGGTGAGACTAGCCCCTTCCTTATTTCTTTCTTTACGTTTTATAACTGACTTTTTGAAGGTTAAAAACTTGATTTTTTGTGCCTTGATTTATCATAAACATCAATTACTCCCTCATCCTTATGTTTGACAGTAGCTTGTTTCTGTTTTATCTGTCTTTCTTTCTCCTGTAATTTCGTCTCACTTTGCTTGGACTTTTATAATATAAAGCACTTGTGAGTGGCTCATGCACAGAAGGAGCATGAGCTGTCATATTAGGGAGACTGAATGTCAAAGCCTAGCTCCGCCCCTTTACTGGTTTACCTGCTGTGTGACCTTGGGAAACTCTCTTAACCACTTCATTTCATAATAACATGTGTTTTGCAAGGAGCTTGTGATAATCAGAGAAAGTTCTATTCATGCACTCATGCATGCATACACATAGGTGTGTGTGCATGCGTGTATACATGTACATATCTGTGTATTTACTTGTGCTTGTGATATAGTGGTGCTCTATAAAAGGGGAATTAGCTCAGTGTAGGATATTAAAGTTTTCTCATGTGTGTGTTTGTCTCTGCCATTGGACTCGAATCTTCAAAAGAGCATTCGCAGTGTATTATTTATTTTGCATTCTCTTGACAGTATTCAGTGTAGTGATTTGCAGAAGTTAGATACCCTTTAAATGTCTGCTTGATTAATTATTGTGTGTGTGTGTTTTTTCTGTAAGAATAGGTTTTTTGAGACCTGTAATCTGACGTCTATACATGCAGGTGCTTGTGAATTAATTTTCAAAAATAAAACATCTCGATATAATAGCATTTTTTCCTTTTCTAAAAACAGAAAAAGTCATTTTTAACCTTAAGTTCTCCAGTTTTCTTTTGTGACTTTGGGCCCAGACTGGGGCTTGGAAATCAAGTAAAAGACAAGAAAACACAGTGCACGGAGCTCTAGGGGAGGGAGCCCCATCCACCTTCATGTCCAAATGTTTGCAATTTTTCAGCCCTACTTCATCTGTAAGTGATTCTGTTTCAGAGACCAGGAAGAGAGAAGTTAAAGGTCAAGGGAATCCAGTTCATGGGGGTAGTTTGTAACAATCAGGAGAACACAGAAAGCCGGGGGAAGCCTCTGGTCTTCCTGTCCCGGCTTCGTGCTTCATATGGAAATCGATTTGTTCTACAGAAAAGGGGTTGGGAGGGTGTAGGGAAGAACCCAGTGAAAAATAAATTTAGGTTGAAATTGTAATGAGGGAGAGGAAAGCTGAAAAATGGCAATAATAATTTGCATCTGCCCCCAGCTCCGTGTTTTGAACCGTCAGCGATTTAAGGAGCCATCTGAGCAAGGGTGTTTTTGTGCTGTTCTTCTAATGCCCTTTGTCTCTTACTGGTATAGAGTTCACGGATGCCAACGTCCACCCACCAGGGCTAATTGTGGCAAATCCTGGCAGCTTCATTTGCCGAAGTAACACCGCATCAACGTTACGTTACTGTGCTGAGTTCATGAGACCACACGGGCAAGAAGGGGGAGGCTCTGGTGTGCTGTGTGTGTACAAATGTCAAAAGTCCCAGCCATCCTGAACCTAAGTATGATATCTGTATATGCTTACGTGCAATATAGCGTATCATCGACATTAGATATAAACTTGAAAGAAAATAGTGTCTAAGTATTGTGCTTTAATTTTCCAAGGCAAATATTCCTCTTCCAAAATATGCCTCCTATAAGACAGAAATGAGCCATAATAGACAAGAGTGCTCCATTTCATTCATCCATTCAATGAAGCTTTTGGAGTGCCTACTAGATGCCAGACACTGCTCTAGGAAAGGAACACTGAGCAAGCAGTGACTTTACAGAGCTGATAGTTTAGCAGAGGAAAGGTGGGGAATGATAAGAAGATAATAATAGAACAGTATTAACAATAATGATGATAATAAATTATAACCAGTAATTGAGGGTTTTACCCAGGGAACCTAAATCAACAGAACAGGGCAAGAATGGAGGACTTTGCTGAGGGAAAAATGTGTTTTTAAGATTTTTTTGCTTCGAAAACTTTAAAATAGCACAAGAACATGATCAAAGTTGTACTCTGTAAGAGAGGATGAATGCATTGGGGGTGGGGTCACACGGGATGATGGTCGAAGTTTCCCCAGCTCTTTGGGAGGAGTCTTCTAGACACTCAGATCCTCTCAGGCAGGTGAAAGCACATCTAGGCTCTCTGGAAATACATTCCAGGACTGAACGTCCACCCGTCCGTCCACACGCGGGGGTGTAGGAAGCAGGCTGGTTGTCAGGCCGTGCTCAGCCTGGTTCAGGGAGAGACGCTGGTTCACTGCCAGGCGGATGGATGCAGGGGGCCCTCCTCATTGGTGCAAAGTGGCAGGTGCTCACGTTCCTGAGCGTTCTCCTCCCTGAGGGCAGGGCGCCCCTCCTGGCTTGTCCCTGCTCTGACTCATCATCCGTTCAGACCTTCGCTCAGCAAACATAACTCTTCTCCCGTAGGAGACTTTGTCTCGTGTTTTGTTGTTTGGGCTCATGACCCCCAGTTCTCTGAGTAGATTTGCAATGCATTGGCACAGTTGTAGAAATGTTCCTTTCTGAGACCAACTCTCTAAATGAAGCATCAGGGTTTATAAGATATTGACAAATTGCAGTGTAGCTCAGAAAAGCTTGAGAGTTATTTAAAATTAAAATTGAAGCAGGGAGGGTATAGAGCTCAGGGGTAGAGCACATGCTTAGCATGCCCGAGATCCTGAGTTCAATAACCAGTAAGTACCTCCATTAAAAATAAATAAATAAAATCTAATTACCCCCCCAAATTAAAAAAAAAATCAAAACAACAACAAAAAAGACTTAAAAAAATTTCAGTTAGAAGTCTAGAAAATAATCTCACTAGTTACCCCCACGCCACCCTCATTTTCAAATTTATGCATACCTTTTCAGCTCTTCATTCTGCTGTCCCTGAACCTCATTAGACACTGTCAACTGCAGATTAACCGTTGCATTTCAGGTGGGTGACACGTTTCCTTGGGACTAGAACACGTGTATGACCAGACAGCTGTCGCGTGACTGCATGCCCCATCCTCTACACGTGGCTAGTGGAAAACTAACAGAAAGGGGGCAGCACGCCGCTTCCTGCCAGGGCCAACCTAATCCTTCAATCCAAAAGCGGGCATTGGGTGAAATGAGTTGCTTCTAGTCTTCAAATGGAACAGAACTGAGACATTCTGAAATTCAGCGCTCAGTGTTAAGCCAGACGTAGGACTCATCCTCGAGCGTGGACCACGTGCTTGGAAGGGTCTCGCTTTGCTGTAGGGCTTTTGATGCTCTTCGATCCTCAGAATCCTAAAGAGTTACACTCTAAGTGATCACAGATGTCCTGGGGGAGGACGGTTTCTCATGCATACTGATACAGTTACGTTTGGCTGTTTCATTTTTCTTCTGGCACAATATATACCGTAGTAATCAAATTCCAAGCTCTAATTTTACTTGCTGTGTTTCCACATTTGTTTTATTGATGACTGATACATGATTTAGGAACATGTGCTCTTTTCCCTACACATGCATGCTCATGTTTCTCCTTCTTTAAAGTTTTAGTGTTTATTTCTTTAGTAAAAGGACCATTTTTATTTTTAGCTGAATTACCTTCCACTTATTTTGGGGAAAGTTTATTCCCTTTGATAATCATTTATAATTCAAGAGGTAAGTTATAAAGTTTTTATGGAATAGCATTTGGAATTACGAGAACTCTAAAAGTTGAATCCTTGGTGAGAATGTTTTTTTTTTTGTCTGCTATAGACTGAATGAAATTAAAAGTAAACTTCTGCCTAAATCTGTCAACCTGTCTTGTGTCTTTATATCTTAATTTACTTAGTATTTCATGAAAAACTACCAAGTTCTTTGGAAACGTCATTGTAATTGTTGGTCTTTGGTAGTCATAATTTATTTTTCTATGGTAAACGTAATGTATAGGTTTTTTGGCATAATCTTCACACAGTATTTTTAGATTATGCAAAGGATGCTTTTTGAAACATAAGTGCATATCATTTTTTAAAATATAAAACCATTTGTAAAATATATATTTGACCACAATTAAGAGAGCAATTTCTCACACGTATATATGAATATTCTAGGCAGGGTTGGTACTGACCACCTATTATACTTGTTCTGTTTTTCTGGATTCTTCTGCTTTAGGATTTTCATAAACCAGGCCTGCTTTTCTCCACAAAAGGATTAGTGAGAAAATGCTGCTCTCCTCGATCTAACTTCTTCAGTAGCACCTCTCCCCACGGCAACATCTGGTAAAGCAGCCTGCAGACAAGAAAGCATCTCCTGCAGGGAATGCAATTGTTGGCCTCTTTTGTATAGAGAATTTTAAGTAAAGCCAGGCCCTGGCTATGAGCTACCCATCCGTTTTAATACAGCCTTGGCTGACTTCACTTTGGGGTAATCTTTGCCATCATTTGCAAAGGAATCGTAATCTGCTGTGCTTTCCTTGTGGTTTCTGAGAGTCATTTCTCTGTCCTCCACACTCTTCCCTTAAGATTATTTTCTCTGAGCCAGCCTGTCTAGCCCAGCCCTGAGTATAAATAGCTCCAAGTTTGTGTTTCTTGAGCTCTAATGCCCTGCTATTGCTGGGTTATGTGAAACCCTTTCTTATGTTGAACACAAGAAGCCCATGATTATTGGTACCACAGATTCTCACGTTCTTAATCAGTTCCACCTGGCCAATAAACAGTAAAGCCAGGACAGCTTCTCTTCTGTGTGGGTTTTCTACTTTATGGGTAATAAAACTGTCCTCAGTGTGATTTAGGAATCCCTTTGATGCCTGCTAGTTGACTGTCTTGGTATTTCAGGGATGTTGGCAGTCACTGGCGAGACTGCACTACTGGCATCCCCGAGCTGTGGCAGCAAGGCAGTTCGGCTAAATCGTCGGGGAAACACAGCCAGTAACGCATTTTCTTTTATTCAGATCCATCAAAGAAAAATTTAGAAACGGTCTTGTTGAAACAAGCAAGGTCAAGAAGGGTGGCTAGATTTCTTTCAAACACAGAGTAAAGAAAGAAAGGAGAAAGGAAAGGGAGAGAGAGAGGCAGAAGAGAAAAGGGACAAAGAAGATGGAATGTCATCTTAGGGTCCCTGTGAAAATTCCAAATTGCTTTTTTTTTTTTTTTGCAGTGGTACTTTGTTAAAATAAAATCATTGCTAGCAATCAAGCTTCTTGCCTGCAAGTTAAAGAAATGAAGCTGGGCTAATTCTTAGCTTTGCCATATGGTGTTAGCTAGTAAGTGAAAGTGCTTTCTGCAGGTTTCAGGAGAGAGAGGAGTGTTGGGAACATTCCCTCTCAGCCCACTTCCAGCTCCAAGCTTGAGGTCTTTTTGTTTTTCAGTGCATGGTTTTGGTAACGTGTTAACGTTTCATGCAGGAGGGGATCGGTGGTTTTAATTTTTATTTTTTCTGACCAATTCATTAGGGTATTTGAAGTGGGAAAAACTAAATGGGGTAGGAGGTTCACTCCTATCAGATCAAAAGAGACAACCTGGGGCATCCACAGAAAATGAGTGCTCTGTGAACTTGGGGAGTTCGCAGTTGGCACCGCTTATTTCGAGCTATTTCTCTGAACTGCATTAACCAGTAACTGTTAGAAAATTGGGACGCCTTTGGACTTTGAAATCATTTTGTCACATAGCTCCCTTCTTTGCATTCCTTTTACCTACTCTTGTCTTTGATTATTCAGGTCATTTCTTAAACGGAGTAAATGCCAGCAGCCCTATCATTCCTGTCAACATCACATTGTGATCATAAACAATATTAATTGGCTACAGTTTGAAGAGCTTAGGGGAAGTTCTACAATAGACAAGAGAGAACTCTCCTGCGCGTGCCTCGTGTCCAAGGGTTACTCATTAAATGCATAATCATTGTTGGCATCGTCTATGTATATTTTTTAAAGATCCAAATTTTCTTCTAAAGTGCTTTCCCCGCAAATCAATGTACTTAATGGATATTTTAAAAATATTGGTATAGTTTTCTAAAAATCTCACTCTCAAGGTTTATTAATCCGTTTTGCCAATGGTGACATAAGTAAGTGGAGACAGCGCAGTGTGTTAACAATGAGCAGAATCTGTGTGTGTGTGTGTGTGTGTGTGTGTCTGTGAGTGTGTATAAGACTATTTAACAAACATGCACTGAACACCTATTATGCATATGCTAGTACTGTAATAAATGCTGTAAAGAAATGAATAAGGCATAGTCCCCATCCTTGAGAATTATGTCGTCTGATGGGTTGATAGATTTTCAAATAGATAATTATAATAGAAAGTGATGGTACTAAAATAGAGGCTAATTTTGCCTGGAGGAGTTGAGAAAGGCTCCCAAAGAGGTAACTCTTGAGTTGAGTTTGGAGTGATAAACTCGGTTTTGGGAAGAGCAGGGCAGAGAGGAATGTTTTGAAGCAAGAAGTCCGAAAAGACATCGAGGAGTGAAAGTCCACTGTCTCCCTGGGGAAAGCTGGAGTGTGGAAAAGAGACAGGAATCAAGCCATGGAATTTCTCATCTCTACCTAATTTTTACTTATTAGTTGCTCTGACAAAAAGTTTATGAGGGAGCCAGTTGTCACTTCTGATCAGTGTTCCACAAATGTAGATAACCAAAGGTGTTATAGACTAGAAGAGTGAAAAATTTAACAATGCTGAACCAAAATGATGGCGTCCCCAGGCAGTGCCTCATGACCACACATCATATCCTTCCAGGATTATTATATCTGCTTATATGAATTCTTTATGCATGCATTAATCCTGTGTACCTAATCTTTTAAAACATATTTGAAATAATAAAGATTTTGATTGCTTTATATGTTTGACCACAATTAATACAGCAATTTCTTACACGTCTATAAAGTCAACATTTCTAGTTGACTCTAAAGGCAAAAACAACTTAGGCATTGAAACAATTGGATTTCAGAAAATCCTAAGTGAGAAAGGAAACAGTTTGTTTTATTCTTAGTTTTTGTGTGTATGAGTTAATTTTTTAAAAAATTGAAGTATAGTCAGTTTACAATGTTGCATCAATTTCTGGCATACAGCATGTTTGAGTCATACATACACATACATATATTCCTTTTCATATTCTTTTTCATTATAGGTTACTACAAGATATTGAATATAGTTCCCTGTGCTGTACAGAAGAAACGTGTTTGTCTATTTTTATATATACTAGATAATATTTGCAAATCTCAAAATACGAGTTAATATTTATAACACTTTATCTCATGTGTTTCTCATGGGAAAAGATTTATTCAAATACTAAGAAATCAGTGTTTCATCCTGATTGACACTTGGTAAGTAAGAGATGCTCGGTCACCCCGCTCCCATGCTACATGCCTCCCTCTTTCACACTTGGGGCAGCCAAAGAGGGACATGTCAGAATATCATTTGAAATGTTTACATTTTTAAACTTCAAATAACACGGAGTAAGACTTTTGGTTTAGGACGTGATGTAGGAAACCACTGAAAAATACCTTTCTGGACTATTAGAAGTCTCTTGTTTCCTGCAGAATTATAAATTTCTGTGGAAAATTTAAATATTTTAGCCCGTATTATATTATAGAAAAAATGCTTATAAAAAACAATAGACTATTATCTAGCCTTTGAAAGGAAGAAAATCTTGTTATATGCTGTAACATGAATGAACCTTGAGGACATTATGCTAAGTGACATAAGACAGTCACAAAATGCAAATACTGCACGATTCCACTTATGTGAGGTACCTAAAGTAGTCAAACTCATAAACAGAAAGTGGAACGGTGGTTGCTGGGCATCGGGGGCAAGGTGAAAAGAGGTGGTGTTCAATGGTATAGAGTTTCAGTTTTGCAAGATGAGAAAGTTCTAGAGATCTTGTGCATGTAGCTAACACTACCGCACGGTGCTACAAACACTGCTGTACTTAAAAATGGTTACCACGGCAAACTTTATGTTAATGTGTTCTCTACTGTGCTAAAAAAGCAACAAAACAACAAAAACAAAAGGTGTTAATTCATGAGGATTCACATAAAAAAGAATACATTTCAGGATACAGCTATTTAAATGCTTGCAGTGTGGACATACTTTGAGGCTGTCTGAGCACATATATTTTTAATGCAGGTCAGTTAAAATTGTTAAAGATATGATTTATAGGATCGTATATGATATGAAACATTGTTTGCTTTAATGAGGTTTTCATTTTACAGTTGAGCACTTTGCTACTCGCAGAGATTGTTCTTTGCTAAATGCATTGTTCCATGCATGGTGGCAGGAAGCCATTTCCTTCCCCTGAAATCACATTTCACTGTTGCTCTAATTACTTTATACACAAGAAAGGCTCATCCGGCCTGCTTGGCACTGCTGCTGACGGGGTGGGAAAAACCTGGAGTGTGGAGCTGTGATGACTCTGGGAGTCTGAGAAGCTCTAGTCCTGACGCTGAGCAGTGGTCCTAACTGCATGATTGTGGTCAGAGCAAGGAGAAACCGTGGATGGGTATGTGGCGATGAGATCATCCCAACACAGACGCCTTGTTTTCTTGTTTGTGTGTTTCCATTAGGGCGTTGGGATAGTTACAATACGAGTTACAGTTGTGATTGCATTTGCCTGGGCTGTGGGGGTTCCTGAGCCTCTGGCGGCACCCCTGGGGTCCGCAGGGGTGAAGGTCCACTGAGCTGAGCTTCGGATGTGCTTCCAAAGGAGGTGTTAGTCAGCCATGTCCCAAATGATCACTTTTGCCCCACACTCTCTGGACGACCTCAGGCATATGAGTAATAACAAAGCAGAGAGGAAACTCACTTTGTATTTGCTGGTGTGCCCACTGAGCGAAGCACTAGGAATTTCCACAGGAGTCTTAATGAGGGCCACCTCTCTCTCTGCTCCTCCTCTTCCTGCTGTAGTCACCTGAGCACGGCTTCACTTAGCACCTTCTAACACACTAAATAATTCTTTATTATGTTTTTATCTGTGTTCTCTCCATCCTGCCTGAGACTAGAAGCTCCGAGAAGGCAGAGATCTTTTTGTCTCTTTTGCTCACTGACGTAGCCCAAGCATCTGGAACAGTGCCTGGCCTGAGTAGATACTCTTGAAATATTTTTGGAATGAGATGATCTCAAATTTAAACCTCAAGAGGATTTAACAGCATGTCCTCTCCTTTGATCACCATCCCCACACCAGTGACTTCCAGACCTCTACCTCCTGTCAGAACTGCAGCTTCATCTTTGGGCTCTTGTAACCAATTATAGGGATGGTTTCAGAAATGCCTGACAACTGGCTAGTACCCTGTAATTCAGATGTGGATTGTATACCTTTGAAAACAAGGCCATGCTATCGTGCACACGTAGGTTAGAAGCCTCGTGACTGAGTACCTTTGGATAAGTAGTTTGAATTCTCTGATCCTCAGTGTCTTCATCTGTAAAAGTGATGCAGGAATACTTAATTACTGGGATGTCATGAAGATTCAATGATCTTATTTTGCACATCGTAAGCTCTCAGTGAGTGACAGCTGCAATGGAAAGGAGTAATTATCCTGGTGGGTAGAACTCCTTTATCACAGCACTACTGGAGGTATTTATTTAAGTACGTTCCAACATTTTAGCATCACCAGTGGTACCCTATGGAAAATCAATATAGTGTTCACTTTTCTCGTGCTATGTCCCACTGGCAGTATCAGGAATAAAAGTTACTCTTTTTATGAATCAAGGTTCAGCTTGTCATTTCTTGTGAACTAGCAAGTGAATCACTCAAGAAAGTTCCATTAGCTATAATGATTTCCACTCAAAGAGATGGGAAAGGGAGAGCATTATTTCCTACCCGTTTATATTTCAGGCAAATTCTTAAATGCGTTCAAATTCCTTGAGTAGAATTCATGGTAAATAACCCGTCTCTTGACAGATTTCTTTCGATCACTTGAATCTCCCTAATCTGTCCTCAGAGAGAGTTCTAAAGGCTTGACCTTATATATGGGGCCGGGGTATGAAGACTCTGAATGCCTTGTGAGCTGATACGGAGATTCTAGGCTGCAAGTCGCTGACTAGCTTTCCTCTGTCTCTTAAGGAACTAGTAAGAACTCTGGTAAGAACTAGTCAGAGTGTCTCTGGAAGGGACTCCCTTGGTGCTGTTGGTAGCTGTTACATGGTTTGTGGCAAGTCATTTCTCCTCGTTGAATTGTATGGTATTTAATGTCCTTTGAAGGTCAAAAAATGCTAACGTATGGAGGTAGTGTTTGCTGCCTTTTTTGAAAAACCTAATACTGTCACAAGGATAATCATTACTATGCAGCGACTTTGATCCTGAACAGTCTGATAGAAATGCGTAATTTGATAAGCCCTTATTTACACATAAATAAGGTGAGAGGGTAAATGGTGTTTGTTAAACTACAGTGGCATTTGATAAACTCCCCAAATTAAGGAGGAGAGAGCTTGCGAACCAATTAACAAAAGTTAAGAAAAATTAAATCATGTGATGTCATTTTCTCCTAACTGTCCCTTTTAGCAGAATTCGATGTGTTATGATCCTGACTTCACTTTTTTTCTTTCTCAGTTGTTTCAGGTTCATTCTGTTAATTAAGTATGTGACTTAGGCCCTGAGAGCCTTTTTAAGGCCCTTTGAAAATACTTGAGTCCTGAAAACAAGCGATGTGCTCCACAGTCTGAAAAACAAAACTGTGAAACTAACACTGATAAATGTTTAATTACATGTCTGCAGAATGTAATATTAAGTCAACCTCATTAATTGTTAAAATTAGCATTCATAAAAATTTCATGGCGTTTGGAAACAATCTGTAGGTTAGAGTTCCCTTTTTGTAAAGATTCCTGAATATGCAAGATGCTTATTATAAAAATATAACAAATCGTAAATTCACTGAGATGCCTAGCCAAAGAATTTCAGAAGCAAAACTGTAAAAATCCTTTCATAATATTGTGGTAACAAAAATCATATTTATGTGTGATTTAATATATTTTAATATATTTGTATAGAGTATAATAATAATCGTAATAGCCAACATTTATTCAATGTTCATTGTGTACCAGATCTTACTCTAAGCTCTTGTCAGTTATGGATGTGCCACTGATTTTTTTCTCTCTCTACTGTATCTCTAATCAGTCTCCAGTCCAACATTTTACCTTCAATTTTAATTAAATTCATCCAATTATTTTTCTCTCCATTGACACCTGCCCCGTCCCCCAATCTAGGATCTCACTGTCTCTTGACTGAACTGCTGCAAAAGTCTCCTGGCATCCCCTCCTGTTCCTGAAGTTCAATCTCCAGTGATAGTCTGTCTAAAGCTCTTCAGTGTCTCCTTCACTACTATGAAAAAGTATAAGGTCCTAAACGTGATCTACAGATCTCAACCATTATACAACCAGCCTTGTCTCGGAGACCCCCCTCTTTATGCTCTGGACAGAGGAACTGAACGTGTCCTGTAGCCTCAGGGACCAGGAGAGATCCCACAGGCTTGCTCAGGAGGCGTTGGGAGTGGAGTAGGACCATATAAAACCGAGGTTACTAGCAAGGAGGGGTTGAGAACTGGATGTTGGGACACGATGCTGCGTGCGAGGCCTGGTGAGTTGCTTTACACGCACAGCCTCATTTGATAATATTCAGAACAGCCTGTGAGGCTGACGTGATGCTTGAGTGCAGGGATGAAGAAACTGACACTCAGAGAAACGGTGTTGTCAGGACAGCACAGCCTGTGAACATCAGAGGTGGGATTTGGAACGTGACAACAAAGCTAGTGTTTTTTCCACTCACCACACCACCTGCCTTGCTGTGTGATCACCTTTGTAACCCCATTTGCTTCAAGACACCAAGGATCTACCTGATAAATGTTGGGTTGTTGTAGAAAAGCATGTGACAGCTCAGTGTTACAGCTCAGTTGCGACAGCAACCTGGATCTGGGCAAGAGACCAAGAAGCACTGGGAGAGTTGGAGAACTCAGGTTTATTACACCAGCGGGCCCAGAGAAGTTAACACTCCAAGCTCTGGACCCTGTCTGTCAGTTTCTACAGGCTTTTATAGGCTGCCAGTTTACACTTTGCAACATCATATGCAAATAAGGTATAACAAAAGTTGAATAACCACAAACAAGCTTTGTAGAAATGGACCAATCAGGAGTGAAGGAAATAACCAATCAGGAGTGTGCTCCATGCAAATGAAGTACTACAAATGGACCAATCAGAAGTTAGGGAAATGGACCAATCAGGAGTGAAGGAAATAACCAATCAGGAGTGTGCTCCATGCAAATAAAATACTACAAATGGACCAATCAGAAGTTAGGGAAATGAACCAATCAGGAGTGGAGGAAATAACCAATCAGGAGTGAGCTCAGGGAACCAATAGATTTTTAGGGGTAAGTTCCACTTTCCTACAAGTAAGCAGTTTCAGAGGAAAAGAGTGAGATAGAGCTGCTGGGCCAGGGAACCAGATGGTGCTGGCAGGAGAGTAGTGGCTCTGCCTGGGGTTCTTGCCAGTCTCTTTTACTGGGCATCCCACCTCAGGGTGAACTGACTTCCAGGGTAAATCATCTCTAGCCCAAGGGCTTCTTTGAAGCAAACCACCCCGCTTCATCCTGGGAGCTGAGATGGTTCTTGTGGAGACTAAGTGACCTTTCCCCCTTATATCTATATTCACAACTGTATTCTCGAGATTTGAGGCAGATACATCTGTCTTTCACACTTCAACACACATAAATTCTTCCAGCGTGACTCCTATGAAGCAATGTGTTCTCAAAAGTCAAATTTAGCAATTCATTGAGTACAATGGCATAGTATTTTCATGACTTTTCAAAGTACCTGGGTACCTTGTTCTGTTTGGTTTTTATTAGCATTTATGTATAAATATTTTAAAAGATTCACTCGAGCGGGGCAGATAACCACTTGGAGGCTTGCCTGGCAGCTGCCTACCACCAGCTAACAAACATCTCCCACCAGAAGCTCCTTCTCTTGGCGCAGGAGCAGTGGCACATCCAGATGATGGCCACATGTGTGCGAAGTGGAGTGTCAGCCTCCATCGGAGGCCTTCAGAAGCTCATCCATAATTCTATTTTTCTTTGTTGCTTTCCCTACACATGGCTTAACAAAAATCTGTTTAAAGATGTAACAAAGACTTAGGACACTTTTAGATCAACTCATTGACTAAAATAGAAACCAGCGACGGCTTCAAGCCGTCCTGGCATCATTTCCTGAATCTGTAGGCTAACAACTAAGAATATTTCCTTGCACAAGCTACTACTTTTTCCTCCCTAGTGAAAGTTTTCAATACAACCTTTTTGATTATAATGCCTTTCTGATCAATCAAAATTCAGCGAAGAAAATATCTTATATCTGATTAAATGTGAGGCAAGAAGGAGGGTAGGGCTGCCCAGGATGGGGGTAGAGGCACATAGCTGGTGTGAAGGGAAGCCCCAGCTGATTTGCACTTTGCTTTTATTCCTGGATCTTTCCCGCCTAAGTCAGGTACTGGAAGAAATTTCTAACTCACTACAGATGATGGCCAAAGAGCGGGCTCCTCCGGGATGGGCGGGAGTAGCTCAGTGGGAACCGAAGTCCTGGCACATAAGTCAGGTAACATTTGTGCCTCTGGCACCAGATGGAGTGATATTTTCTAGGGGCACGCCCGCTGTAGGAGGCAGCACGGAGCCAGGAGCGGGATTCAGAGGAATTCAGACCTGGATGGAGTTCTGTTTCTGCGATTTTCTAGGGTGTGACCTTGACCAAGTTTTCTAAGCTCTTCAATCTTAGTTTCTTTCACCCATGATTGGGGATCCTAATACTTTTCATAATAATGCTGTAAGGAATAGATTAAAGCATGTGTATTCCTTTTTTCAGCTGCCGTAAAAAGTACCACAAACTAGGTGGCTTAAAACAGCGGAAATTTATTCTCTCGCAGTTCTGGAGCCTAGAAACCTGAAATCAAGGTGCTGGCAGGGCCGTGCTCTCTCTGAACACTCTAGGAAAGAATCCTTCCTTGCCCCTTCTAGCTTCTGGTGGTCACCAGCAATCCTTGGCGTTGCTTGGCATTCCTTTGGTTACAGAACATCCATCTCGGCCTCTGTCTTCACATGGCCTTCTTCCCTCTGTATCTGTGCCTCAAATCTTTCTCTCCTTATAAGGGCACTGGTTGTTGGATTTGGAGCTCACTGATCCAGTATGACCTCATCTTAACTTGAATATGTGTGTAAAGGCTCTACTTCCAATTACAGTCACGGTCACAGGTGCTGGAGGGTTAGGACTTCAGCACGGCCTTTGGGGGGACACAGTCTAACCCACAGCAGCGTGCAAGATGTTTAGTCCTCTGATCGTGTGTGTGCACATTTAACACCCCATTACATTTCCCATTTTAAATGTGTGAAAAGCACATCTGGCTGTTGGAAAGCTTCCTTTTGGTGCCATAGAACCCATTTTTGTGAGCTTTGGGTTATTCGCATTGTTCTTACTTAAGTTCTATCATTTTGTAGAGTCATATAGTCCTACTTTTGAGACTCCAAAGGTCAGTTAGCGCAGCTACTTCATCCAGCTGGTTGTGGAATTTGTTCCAGAGCAGCTCCGTTGGTTGCTGTCCAGCCCCTGCTGGCATTGCTTCAGGACGAAGCTCTCATGACCATGCAAAGATCCTAATTTCACCTCCTGATTATCAGCAAGTTCTTCCATTTCTTAAGTCCACGTCTGTCTCCTTTAAGCTCGTCACCAGTGCTACAAGAGCAAGTCTAATTGCTCTCCCTTATCTCAGCCTTTCACACAGTCAGGGATCAGATACGCCTGCTCCCACAGTGTTTCCTACTCATCAACCCAGTGTCTTCATCTGGGCTCCTCTGATATAATTACCAGTGCCCTTAACATTTTGGTTACATTCTTACTAATACACTTCACTTTGTCTGTGACAAATAGGATTGTTTCCCTTGTGAGAACAAACAGTGGAGTGGAATCCCTTGCAGGTTTTAGCTCGGAAGCAGGGTGATGAAATGGGTGCTGGGTCTGATGCCAAAGGAGGGGAGATCCAATGCTGAGTCCCTGGGCTGACCAGCGGGCCTGGGAAGGGGAGCAGGGTGCCCAGTGATGCCAGCTTTGACTAAGGTTTGACTTGTATCTCAAGTAATGCAAACAAATGGCACAAATGGAAACAAATTATAAAAATAAATACTGACAGTTGCAAGTTATTTTAACTCTCTGGAAATGGACAGTCATTATAAGCAAACCATTTAGACTCATAGAAACTACATTTCCGCAATTGTTAAATAATAGTACAGCAAAATCTGTGTTTTCGCTCTGAATTGCGTATCTATGCATTTTTTGGCTGCTAATATTGCCTACTCAGAAATTATATTTGATTGTTGCTTTTTTATCCACTTATTTGCAAGTTCCTATCAAGGTCCAACAAACTGATGCATGAACTCTTCGGTCTCTTTTTCATCCGTTTTGCTCTCATAGCATACTTAATGCTTGTTGTGTGCATAGCGTTGTGAAATTCTTAATCAAGATGCAGTGTATGTGTGTAATCAGGATTTTAACACACACACAAACATGAAATACAAAGCACATAAAAAAAAGGAAAAAAAACCTAGGTCTGCTTATATCTGTCCTACTTCAATATCTTGGCTAATTGGAAGATCAAATGCTATAATGTGTGAGAACAAAATTAGCAAGTGGTCGCAGACATTTACTGAGCATCACTGTGTGCCAGCCTGTGTTCCGCAAGCTTTACATGTCCTCATTCATTTAATCTTCACGCCAACTCTGTTACATACTAATATTTCCACCAGTTTACAGGAGAGAAAACTGAAGCAGAGGACAGCTAAGTGACTAACTCAAATCCATATGACCAGCCAGGGGAGGAGCTAAGATGACCTCAAGAATCTCTTCTCGCAACCACTGTGTTTACTGCTATTCTTGAAACATACATGAATGTATAAAGTGGTCTACAAAAATGTATTACAAAATGATGTATTTTGCATGGAAATGGGATTGCTGGAAACGAGCAAGGTTTAGTTAAATTTGGAGTTTACATTTACTTGATTATTTTAGTTTAAAATCAGCAAATTAGGTATTGGGTGGCCATATTAGGATAGGCATTACAATTAGTTTAGTTACTAGGAAATCTAGATTATATTCCAGGAGTTTTGTGCAAAATTAAGTGTGTGTACTTGGGATTTAGCTGTGAAAAATATTATCTTTATATTTTTGTTTGGGTGCCCTCTTGGAAAAAAAAAATTTAAAAGCATTACTATTTTAATAACAGAAATTATATCCCACTATCTGAAAGATTGGTTTTGTCCTTTGATTGTTAGAGGATTTACATCCCCAGTAAAACAAAATATCCATCGTTTGCCTTAAATCTCCTTCTCCTTTCTGCCATTCCAGTGCCCACAGTCAGGTGACACACCTGCTGTGAATGACTGTGAATTTCTAAGTTCTGCTTTGTACCAGCTTGAAAAGGAAAACCGTTGATAAAACTGGGCATCTCCCAAGTTCTTCCAGTGTTTACTTGCCTAACCTTGCTCTGTCAGGTCACCAATGCTTCGGGTGACATTGGTAGATGAAGCAGCAGGTGATTCTCAGGGATGGAGATCTTGTTCCAAGTCTAATTGATTGTGGCACAAAAGCCTTTTGTGTTTGTGTCCCACAACCAAGGTCGAGGTAAGGAGGTTACACCCCCTGCTCCCATGACACGTGGGAAATCAGAGTTTGAGGGCCCATCCACAGTGAAGGTGGCTGGGTGGATGTTTATTTCTCCCTTTGTTTTTTTGCTGAAGAACACTTGTTAGACATGAGGCCAGTGCAATGCAGTACACGCTGCAGAGAAAGAACACGTGGTTATGAGCACAGACTCTAGAATTGGATTCTTCAAGTTCAAATACAGCATTTATTGCTTCATAGCTTTGTGTCCATATTCAATAACTCTGGGTTTTAGTTTCCTTATCTACAAAACAGGCGTAACTCTAGTAGCCATTTCATGGCTTATTATTAGGCTTGTCCGTTAATCCTTATAAAACACTTAGAACAGTAACTGACGCATAGTAAGCACTCAGTGAATGCTAGATTACCACTACTGCCAATAAAGAATGCTATTATTTCTTCTTCCATTTATGACTGGTAACGCCCTGCTAATTCTTGGATATCCCATTATCCCCTCCACGAAGTCTTCGCTGACGGCCACCTGCTCCTCCTCGGAATTTTCCTATTAATTGTCCACCACTTTCCAAGAATATGCTTGTATATTTAATTTGGGAAGAATGACCAGCACAGTACACAGTATATTAGACACCTGATTAGTAAGTAAATGAAAATTGAAAGCATCCTGCAATATAGCGTGGTCTTTGCTACATTTATTATTTACTATTGGTTCTAAGTGTGCTGCCAAGATGCAGTTCATAGCCAGAAATTATTACTGGCAAGAGTGAGGCAGCTGAACTACCTTAAGGAAGATTATCAGAATCCTAGTGAAACTGAGGATGTAGTTTTAGAGTTATACTTATTTTTGGCAGAATAATAGGAGACCATACCAATTACAAGAATCATAACTGGTTTCTCTGTCTCTAATCTCAATCCTTTCTACTTCTATATAATATATAGAAGTATATAATATAATCTATATTCTATATAACAATGTCTACTTCTTCTTAATAGACTATGCTTTCTAAAACACTGCTCTCAACATTTTTTCCTGCTCCAAATCCTACAGCGTTACCTAATACCTAATAAAAATTATAATAGCTACATTTTTGAATGGTTATTTGGTACCAAGTACTGTGCCAAGGCACCTTCATGTATTATCTCATGTAATAAACACATACACTATGTATATTATAATATTACCCTTTTAGGAAGGAAGTTCAGTGAGAGCAGGACCCTTGTCTTTGTAAGTCAAAGACTAAAGTATTTCCAGATTAATGCTTGATTAGTGCTCTCAGAACAGAGAGTGAATGAGTTAGAGTCCTGTTTTATAAATAGGGAAAATAAGAATCAGAGAAATAAACGCAGAAAATTAAAGGCAGAGCCAGGCTTTGGACACACGTAGTCTACCCACCTCTTGCACAGGATAGGTAGCTTAAAGATTAAACCCCACTCTTTTCAGCCTAGCACTCAAGGAACAGCAAATTCAGGCCCACCGTAAGTTTTAGACAGTCTGCTTTTTTCAACTGATCTTGAACTTGCCGTGCTCGTTTACAGGGGCCACGTGTTTGCCCTCCCTGGATCGTCCTTGTGTTTTTATTTGTATTGTATGTACTGAGATCGTCCGTCCAAATAGATCTTAGCTCTTAGGAGGCACTTTGTCGTACTGTCCTCTATCATTTGTCATTGGCCTGATTCAAGTAGTTGAGCTCTATATTTAAGACACATTAACTATTCATTAGTTCAATGAATATTTATTGAGTACCTAGTCTATGTGTTTTTGGATGTGGGGACGAAACAGTTCTCATGAGAGACAATGCCCTTATTGTCAAGAAACTTACACTGCAAGACAGGAGATAAATGAGTAATAACCAAAGATAACAAGACAGGGAGGAAGATAAGTGCAATGAGGAAAATAAAGCTGAGGGACGAGGTGGCGAGTGATGGGCGATGGCAGTGTTAGTCTGATAATGATGCTGGTGGGGGCAGCAGTGTGGTGAGAGAACGCGTCTCGGAGAAGGCAGCCCTGGAGGGCTGTTGGTGAGACCTGAAAGGAGGCAGCCCTGAGATCGCCTTGGGACATAGTGATCTAGAGGCCACGGCAGGAGGGAAATTGAGAATGAGCTTGGCACATTGGAGGAAGGAGAAGCATGGTCTGCAAGCTTGGACCGTTGTGATTGGAGGGTCAGACATAGGCAGTGGCCAGATTATGTGGTACCTTCTCGGCCAGAGAAAGAAGCTCTGTATTTATTTAAAGTACGGTGGAGCCCCTCAGAAGGATGTTAAACAGCAGAGCGAAATATCTGCTCTGTATTTCAAAAGATCATTCTAATAAGAAAATAATTGCGTGTGGAGCAACAGGAACTCTCATTCACTGCTGGTGGGAATGCAAAATGACACAGCCACCTTGAAAGACAGTTTGGCACTTGCTTACAAGACTACACATACTCTTATCATTCTGGCTAGCAATCACTCTCCTTGGTATTTTTACCTAAAGAAGTTGAAAATTCTGTCCATACAAAAACCTGCACCCAGATGCTTATCACAGCTTCATTCATATTTACTGAAACTTGGGAGTAATCGAGATGGCTGCTAGTAGGTCGGATGGATAAACAAACTGTGGTGTGTCCAGATAATGGTGTGTTATTCAGCAATAAAAGAAATGCTCTCTCAAACCATGATAAGACATGGAGGTACTTTAAATTCATATTACTTAGTGAAAGAAGTCAATCTGAAGAGGCTACATGCTGTATGCTTTCAACCATATGACAATCGGGAATAGGCAAAACTATGGGTAAAAGGACCAGTGGTTGTCAGGAGTGTGGAGTGGAGGGAGGGATGACGGGCAGAGCACAGAAGATTCGGGAGACTGTGAAAATACTCTGTATGATACTGAATAGTAGATACGTGTCATTACACATTTGTCTCAATCCACTGGATCTACAGCATCAAAAGGAAACCCTAATGTAAACTGTGGGCTTTGGGTGATGATGATGTGTTAATATAGGTTCATCAACTGTACCGTAGGTACCACTCCAGTGGGGACTGTTGATAATGGGGGAGGCTAGGCATATGCGGGAGTAGGGGGCATATGGGTATCTCTGTGCCTTCCTCTCAATTTGTAGTGAGCCTAAAACTGCTCTTAAAATATAAAGTCTTTAAAAAGGAATTCTAAGAGAATAAGAGGGGAATAATAGAGAATTGCTCGTGTTTTCTTTTTGTAATCCAGAAAAGAGCTGATACAATGTATTCCAGGGCAGAAGTGATAGAGATGCAAATGGAGGGGGGAATCCAAAAAATCAAACCGGATGTAATTAAGAGAAAGCGCCAATAGAATTTACTGATGGACTGTATGTAAAGGAAGATGAAAAGAGAAGAATTATAGATAATTCTTAGGTTTTTGGCATGAGATCTGGGTAGACAGTGGAGCCATTTACTGAGGAGAGGATGCCTTGGGACAGAGGATAAAGAAATTAATAGGTGGATGAAGGTATTAAAGAGACAGATCATAAGTATTCATTTTGTTCCTTACGTATTCGCCACCTTGATCCATGAAGGATTTGAATCATCTCACCGCAGGAGCACATACTTATAATGATGATAAAGCAGACACAGAAAACAAGGAGGAAGGGAAACATAAGCAGAAGTAGAAAGTCAGGTGCAGGGTAGAAAAGACACATGTAGGTGATTACTTTCTAAATAGTTCATATTATTCAGTCACAGGTTTGGCTCTGAGGGAAACGGGAGTCCCGGTCACTTAGTTACTTTACATTATCAGATCGGAGGAAGCATAATCCTGCCTCAGGAGAGGCAAATTTTTTCAGGCTTTAAGTTTGGAAAGAAACTTCGCAATGAAGTCAGTCAGAGGAGGGTGAACTGAAGAATGCAGTGTGAAAATTTTGCTTCGGTTTCAGTCAAGAGCCTTCTCTGGAAAGGACTAAACAGACATAAGATACCTAAGGGTAATTCAAAGAAATTAAAATTTGGAGCAGCACCTGCACCTGCGCCTGCACCTGAGGACTGCCTGGTTTTTATGGTCTCTCATCTCAGATTCTCCTGAAGGGCCATCCTGGATGGCACCAACAGACTTCAGCAGAGAGACCCAGCTTCCAGTCTCCTAGTTGGATTTAGCCATTGCTTTTCACTGGGGGTCTGAATAGTCCTACACCGACCCATTGTCTGCACTAACCGCCTACTTACTGTGTACTGGTCAAGGTCTTGGTTTATTCTGTTAGGGTGCAGAATGACTTAGAATCTAAATTTCAGTGGCAAACTACTTCTCGCCTGTTTTTTTTTTTTCTCTCCTTCAGTACTTTATTTCCCCAAAACAAAATTCTTCCCATGTATCCTCAGAGACAAGTTCTAGGCAGGACCATACGTGGTGGCATTTGTTGATAAAGACCATACACTCCTACAATTCTACACAGACCAGGTTATCTTGAACTTTGGCAACGTCTCAAGACACACGTGTTTAAACATTTGGCTCATCAGGAAATTAACAAAATTTTGGGGAGGGCAGGTCTCTGTTTCTCTGAGATAAATCTATACAAGCATTTATTTTATCTGCAATCTATGATTAAGGATGGAGTTCTAATGAAAGCACTTTTTACAATAAAATATTCAGTCAAATAGCATAAAGCCTTCGAAGTGTTACCTTTGTATGTGTGATAAAAAATGCTTATAATACAAAGAAATAGTGATGGGAGAGCTTTATAAAATTCATGGAAATATAAAGTAAGGTTTCATATCACTTACAATTCCAGTAGTAAATATTAAGCATGGGTGATACAAACATTTTGTATACTTGTCTTAGCCTAACAGAATACTGGATGGCTTAGCACCGAATATTTATGTCTCAATGTGGAGGCTGCAAAGTCCAAGACCAGGGTGCTGGCAGATTTGGTGTCTGGCAAGGACCTGCTGCCTGGTTTATAGACGGTCATCTTCTGCCTGTGGCCTTACACGGCAGAGGGGTGACAGAGGGTTTTGAGTCTCTTTCATAAGGACACTAATGCCATTCATAAGGATTCTGCCCTAATGACCCAAAGATCTGACTTCCAAATATTACCACACTGGGGATTAGATTTCAACATATGAATTTTAGGTGGACACAAGCATTCAGCTTATAGCAATACTTTAATATGCAGAATTGTAAAATGAGAACCAAAGAGAAAAAAGGCATTAGTTAGCTAAAAAAAAAAGATACATACTTTCAAAGCAAGGTAATTCTATAGAAACTGGAGGCAGTTTTGGTTTGTTGATTCAGATCATGGGAATAATAAAAATCATACCATACTGATATTCTGTTATATGTTACCACTTGTCTTTGATCTGTAAATATACTGGAGTATATTATCTCAATCACAATTTCCCCCCTGTGATGGCAGTCACATAATCAATATTTTAAAATCATAAAATACATGAAGGTATTTTGTGCACTAAAGCACTCAATTAGGCAAACGTTTATTGGGCACCTATGTGCAATGCCCTGTGTTAGAAATGGCAAAGATGATTGACAGTTCAGGTGGGAGATAGTCTAAACACAGCAAAATCTAATAAACAGCACACTTTAATAAATGCTTTAATGAAGGGCAATGAGATAGGAAGATGCCAGTTTCTGTTATGGAAAAGGTCTTGTGAAACTGAGAGCTTCTTGAGGAAAGCAATGAGGTAGACTTTTCATAAACGAAGATGAGGAAGCTAGAAAATTACTGCAAATGCGTTTTAGCATATTTCCATTTCTGTTTTCATCTACTTCTTCCTAATAACTTTCAAATATTATAAGGCAGCATGATTAAACACCACCAAGAAAGGTTTTCAGGTTTTTCAGGTTTTATATATTTCTCCCTCCAGATTTCTTGATCACTCTCAGTCTAGGCAGTAGAATGAAAGGTCCCCGTTCATAAGTTCACCTGTGTTTGTCTTATGGCTTCCTCGCTCCACTGTTAAGAAACCTTAGAGAGGTAGTGTTTTTGTTTGTTTGTTTGTTTGTTTGGGGGCTTTTTTCGAGGGGGAGGTAATTAGGTTTGTTTATTTAGTTATTTACTTATTTACTTACTTATTTAATGGAGGCCCTGGGGACTGAAGCTAGGACCTCATGCATGCTAAGCACGCGCTTTACCACGGAGCTATACCTTTCCCCGAGAGGTAGTGTTTAGTATTTGGTGTCAGATCTTTTTTAATGATTATGTTGGGCAAATTAGTTAACTAAACTGAAGTTAATGAGATAGAAAAAGATTTTCCAGGCAAATATGTACCATGAGCTTAAGATAAAACAAAACCGGACAAAAATTCCGTAAAGGACAATGAGGAACAAGAGACCAGGAATTTGTGGAGATTATGGATGCCATTATTTGGAAGGTAGGTTGGAAGCAAGGACAACAAGCAAAGAGAAGGATGCTCACGTAGGAGAGAAGGCGATAGGAATAGTATTTGATGAAAAAATAATGCACGACAGAAGAATGCACATGAACTAATGGTGATATAGCCATGTTTAATTCTATCCACTTGAGATTCACATAAAGACAAATGAAAGGAAAGAGAGAGTGACGGGTGCCATGAAGGGCACACAGTTAGAAGACGGGGCGGGGAGGTGATTAGGGAGCTTTTGGATAGTCATGAAATGTGTCCAGTTTTTGGTCTAATATTTTGGTGGAAAGATATCCTAATAACTTTTTAAGGGAATTATCAAAAACAATCAAATAAGGACAAAGACTGTGCTGCCCAGCAGACGTGGGTTGAAGTCTTGACTCCACCTTGTGTTAGATGTGTGATTGATCGTGGTGAAGCTGCTTGATCTAAGCTTTAGTTTTTTCTTTTTAAAACGGCCCCAAGACCGACATTGTGGGAATGACATGAGGATGAAATGAAATAATACATGCAAACTATTTAGCGTAGTGCCTGCCATGGTACCTTCAAGAAGGGAGTATGTTTGGAACATTTTAAGGCCTCTGATAAAATCAACTTATCTGATCGTGTCTATTGTCTTTATATCCATTTCACTGCAATAGAATTTGGAAGCAGTCTTGCCATTTCTCACTGTTTTAGAAATTCACAGTTGCAGAGAAAGGTGAGAGATACCACATTTATTTCCATTGTAGGACACCTGTTTTCTCAGTTTGGATTATTTTTGTAATATTTTCTATAACTCCCCATTCCAAAACTTTGCTGATATATGTGTAAGTATGGGCACTTTTAACAGTGGTTTAATCTGGAAAATGTGTGACCTTTCAATCTACCTATGGAATCCTTTCTTCAACTCAGAAAATAATTTATTATATTTTTGACTATTGTTTTGGTTCCATTTTTATTGTGATTTTACATCCACGTACTATTACCCCTTACAAAGGTTGTATGAGCAATGAAGAACACAATCTTACGTGTGGATATGTGGGTGCATGCATGCATGTGTGTATGTGTGTGAAACCAGCCTTGCTAATTACATTATCCTCTGTGTTCATGTTTGTTTTTGACTATTTGAGGTTTGCCTTTTGAAATTTTAATTAGATCTCTCTAAATACAATAATTCCTTTCTTCTCTAAAAAACAATTGTAAGACTTGAGTCTCTAAGACAGACGTTGGTTTCACTGCGGCACATTGAAAGATAAATTTAATGCTTCTGAATTTTGATGTGTTCAAGAACAACTGTCAATACTAAGTTTCCTGAGCTGTTGTGATTTTGCCCATTTCTCCCTATATTTAATAATATTTTATGAAACATAGCAAGGCATTAAAGTGTTATGTCGCTTCCCCATGTATATTGCATTTATCACATTAAAATTTCCCTCTTCTAAACTATGTATTTGATTTTTATCTCTATTTTTCCTGTTGTTAATTTTGGAAACACCTACATTTATTCTGCATTTGCCTAATTTCTATTGGTTCCTTCCTTTTCAGATTTTTGTGACACTTTTTTTAGGTGTGTTTCTTGTAAATAGCATCTACTTGGATTTTTTTTTTTTTTCAATTCACAAGTCTTTTAACATAGACTGATTATCCACCTAATGCTTGCAAAATGTTAATTAATTTCCTTGTCATGTTTCTTTTGCTTTCTATTTTTCTATACTTTCCTCCATGACGTTCGTTTAAAATTTGATTTGTCTTTTTTTCTGTGTCTATTTGCTTATATGTCCTCCACTTTTTGGGAGAGTATAATTTTTGCAAAGTGGTTTCCTTTAAATTATCCAAAGTTACGTTTAATCTCTATTTAGCTCATTTTCAACATTGAGTAAAAGTGTTCCTGTTTGAGGCATGGCATTTAATACACATTTCCTCTCTTTTATCTACCTCCTTTTTGAGATAACATGGAATTTTAGATGCAGATACTTTTTATAATTTTTTTTGAGGGGAGGAGGTAATTAGGTTTATTTATTTATTTTTAGAGGAGGTGCTGGGGATTGAACCCAGGACCTCATGCATACTAAGCACGCGCTCTACTGCTAGCTACACCCTCCCTCCTTACTTTTTATAATACTGTAAATTTTTTACATTATACATTTTTTTTCATGAACAGAGTTATGTTGCTTTTTAAAGTCTCAGCTCAGGTAACACCTCCCCCTACTTCCAACCCTACTTAATAAAGTCTCCCATTTCCATATCTGGATTCAATCACTCCTTCCTCTTTGAATCTACTAACTGCATTCTTTCTGGTGTGTTCCCCATAGTTATCGTAATTATTAGTTTGGTTATGTGTCTCCTCAATCAGTGGTGAACTCTGCTGATAAGAACCATCTCTTTAGATCTGTATTCACAGGACATAGTATAATGTCCAATGTTTAATAGAAGCTTGGTAATATTTGGTAAATAAATTAAGGAGTAAATGAATATGGAATGTCTACATGAAATAAGTAGCTTTATTTTTAAAACTCTATATGGGTTTTTAAATCCTAAAAGTAATAAGAAGGGGTTATGAAATAAAGATTTTATGTGACCTTTTCTCAGCTTCTAGAAAATCAGTGACTTAGATCCTGTATGACAGTGGTATGACTGTCATCTAACAAGCAACAGTAAAGGGCTGGAGCCTGAAAGGTACTTGCTCTTAAGGGATATTCACTCATTGAATATTCAGTATGTTCAACATTCAGAAAGTGCCTACAGCATGCCGGACACTGGTACATGATCTATCCTCTCAGAAAGGATTCTGAGATGCTATCATAAACCTTGAGGCTTGCTGTGAGACTGACCAGTTTTAGTATGTTGATAAGTTCATTGAAGTCCAGAGGGTAAACTCCTTCAGAACTATTTAAGTGACTCCCACAAATTCTTTAATTCTCTAATCCCCAGCCTTGGGATTTGCCCAATAAAACAAAGATCGTCTACAGTTTGGTCATAAATCTATTTTGTCTAAAATCATTTGATCGTGCATCCTAGGTGTAAGACTTACTGGTAGGCACTGTGGAGGAGTCTTGTAAATTTAAACTACTTTCAGAAGTTTTACAGTGTTGGATAATTTTATAGTGTTGGATCATGTAACCTACTGTCTGGTTAATATTGATTTCACCTATTAATTTGCATGAATTCTTAGTGTATATTTATTCTGGTTGAAATTTTTCCTTTTCTTCTAGTTGGGGGGTGATATGGATGGGAGGACTTTCAGATGCCTCAGATTTGGGTTGAAAGTGTTAAGTTCATTTTCTAACTGAGCTGCTAAACAAGTGAGATGTTTTCTAAGTAAATCAAGCATGACGCTTGTGTCCTTCAGTGCCCTGTGCTCGGGTTTCAAACACAGTGCAGCTGCTGCCACGCCTCCATCACTGAGGGCAAGAACTCCCTCCCTAAAGTCATTACTGTTAGTGATACCGTTTACGATTCCAGACACACTGCTCATTGATAATGTCCTATTTTACCTTGAGAAGACTACGCTCACTGGTTTCTAGGATGTATTCAAATGATGTTACAAAGTTTCAAATTGATGTTTGTCAAAATTAATAGGAAAATTTCATAAGAACAATCTCATTTCAAGTGTAAATAGTATATCTGATCGTTGTAATTCCAAGTATTAAATTGAAATGTCAGCAATAATTTATATATGTATAAATTATGTATACATATACATATATATAATAAAGATAAAAGTAGACTCATCAGCTCACATCATCTTACTTACTACACAAGTTACTTGTAATATCTTGGAACACAAAAATGAAACTTTATGATAAAAAAAGAAAGAAAAGAAGAAATTCAGAGGAAAGTGGTGGACAAAAGTTTTCTCATCCACATCTTCTTAAGTCTCCAATTAACTTGAACAGTGTCAGTTGACTCCTCTCCCCTCCCCACTCCTCCCTACCAAGTTCTGAGGCTTTGAAATTCTACTCTCTTGAAAGAACAAGGTGATGCCCTTCGCTTACATGCTTCTTAGCTAGGTGAGATGGGTTTCGCTTTCTTTTGTTCACATACTGAGTCTTGAAAATACAGGGAGACACTAGCATTTTCACAGTCATTTGCTTGCCTTAGAATTGTTTTCTAACTTAATACTTTCTCATGTTGAGTTTAAACTTTTCCCTTTTTATGATAATAATATGTGAGGAAGTTTCAAATGACATGACTAATGATATAGTAAATGTGGAAAGCTCCTTCACTTTTCTTCTTCCTGAGAGGATACTGTAGGGTCTATAAGGAAATATCTGTTGATGGTAAATAGTTAAAACTGTGCTTTAATATGTTCTGAACAAGAGCAGCTCTTTTGTTCTCCTGAACTCAAAGGGTAGGGCCCCATGGGGTGGGAGCCAGTTTATCTGGTTTTGTTCTCTCGAATCTTTAGTGAAGAGCTTAGTTTAAGAAGACTGAATACATGTTGAATGAATAATTTTTTTTTCACAGCTTCATTAAAGAGTGAATCACTGGATGTATAAAATAAATAAGAAACCAGGACATTGCACAGCACAGGGAAATAAAGCCATTGTTTTGTAACAACTTTAAGCGGAGTATAATCTATAAAAATATTGAATCACTATGCTGTACAGCTGAGACTAACATAATATTGTAAATCAACTATACTACAATTTAAAAAAAATGAAGTGATTGGGCAGGAATGCTAGGTAATTTTATAGTGGGTTCCTTACACATTAATAAATTAAGTATATTTTCCTGTAAGAAACTGTTTTAATACCTAGAGTTAGTATACCTTCCTGTGTGTAAAAAGATATCTAAGTTCCTAAATTTACATATGTAACTATGTAAATATAACAAATTAAATATACTTTACAACTTCTACTTCCAACCAAAATGGAGTTTCTTACAAGAAAACAAAAATACCTAGTTCCTGACATGTTACGATACATTGAGTCTGGCACCAATCAAAGATTACCAGGCATGCAAAGAAGCAGAAAAATACTACCAATAATGGGGAGAAAAATCAATTGTTTAAAATAATGCAGAATTAGCAGGTAATGACATTATTATATTTATTATCATTGTATTCCATAGATTTAAAAAGTTTGGTAGAGAACTGTAGGATACAAAATTACCCAAATCAAATTCCTAGAGAAGAAAACTAATTTATAAGAGGAAAAATATGTTGGATAGAATAAACTTGCAGACTAGATATTACAGAGGAAAGATTAAGAAACTTGAAGATATAGCAATAGAAATTATCCAAAATGAAACACAGGGATAAAAAGGTACAAAATAATTGAACAGAGCATCATTGAGCTATGAGACAACTTCAAGCAGCTTAATATATGTGTAACTGGAGCCCTGAAGGGGGAAAGACAGAAAAGATATTTGAAGAAATAATGGTTGAAAAACTTCCAGATGGAAGTTATAAATGTACAGATCCATAAAGTGCAACAAATCCTAAGTGCAGAAATACAAAGACATATCAAAATAAAACTGCTTGGCACTAATGATAGAAAATCCTAAAAGCAGCAAACTGGAAGAAAAAGACATTACATAGAAGGGAAAAATGAAAAGGATGACGCAGATTTCTCTGAAAACAATGCAGATCAGTGGAGCCAATGAAGGAACTGCAAGAGAAATGGACAAATCCATAATTAAGAATGAAGATTTCAGTATCTTCTCTCAACATTTGATAGAAAAAAGTCAGAAAGAATATGTAGAAGACTTGAAGAATACTATCAACCAGTTTAACCTAATTGGTAGTCACAGGACACTCCATGAAAGAACAACAGAGTAAGCATTCTTTTCAAGTGCATAGAGAACATTTACCAAAATAGACCCTATCTCAGGCCACAAAACAAGTAGCAATACATTTAGAAAATTATATGGAAAATTCCCAAATATATGGAAATGACATAACAGATTTCTAAATAATTTATGGGCCAAAGGAAAAAATAAAAAGTGAAATTAGAAATTATTTTGAATGTAATAAAAATGAAAATAGAACATACGAAAATTAAATGTTATCACTTAAGAAATGAGAAAAAAAGAAGAGCAAATGTAATCCCAAAGTAAGCAGAAGGTAAAAAAAAAAATAATAAAGGTCAGAGTGTGATTCCATTGAAACAGGAAACAGAAAAGCAGTAGAGAAAAATAGGTGAGAACAAAACCTGGTTATTTGAGAAGACCAATAAAATTGATAAATCTTTAATTCAAGTGATTAAGACAAAAAGGGAGAATTATTAAGAATATATTAAGAATAAGAGAGATGAGATGACTACAGATTCTACAAATTTCAAAAGGATAACTTTATAGGAATACATTTATATGAAATGGGCAGATTCCTTTTAAGACACAAACTGCCCAAGCTCACTCAATAGGAAATAAATAACTTGAATAGCTCTATACTTATTAACGAGATTGAATCTGTAGTTAAAAACTTCTCCACAAAGAGAATTCCAGGCCTGAATGCCTTAACTAGTGAATTCTACCAAACATTAAGAATGAAATAATGCAATTTTAAACACACTCTCCCAGAAAATTTAAGAGAATGCTTCCCATTTCATTTGATGAGGGTATTATTATGTTTTTCCAAAACTAGACAGAGACGTTACAAGGAAAGAAAATTACATATCATTTCCCCTCATGAGAATGGAGGCAAAAATTCTAAGAAAATTTTTTAAACAAATCAAATCTAACAATTTATAAAAAGGAGAACGCACCATCACTAACTAGAGTTTATCCTAGAAATGGAGTGTTGGTTTAACATCTGAAAATCAATCAGTGTAATTTATTAATTAACCAAGAACCTTATAATTTTCTCAATAGAAGCAGAAAAAGTATTTGAAAAATTCCAACATTGATTTCTGATAAAAATTCTCAGCAAACTAGGGAGTGGCCTCAACTTTCCAAAGGTCAGCTAAGAAAAACTTTCAGCTGACATCATAATGTTGAAACACTGAATGCTTTCCCCTCTAGGATCAGGAACAATATAAATATTTTCACATGCATTCCTGCTATACAGTCCTGATCTATAGGTTCTAGCCAAAGCAAAAAGCAAGGAAAGGAAATAAAAGGCATATAAATTGTAAAGGAGGAGGTGAAACTGTCTTTCTTCACAGGTGACATGATTGTCGAGGTAGAGCTTGATGAAATCTACCAAGGAAAGCTAATAGAGGTATTGGTCTGGATGTGATAGGAAGGCATTCTGAAAAACAGTTTGGCAGTTTCCGAAAAAGTTAAAATATTTAGCTACCATATGAGTTGTCGTCCTACCCCTTAGAAATTTACTCCACAGAAAAGAAAGCATATGTCCAAATATCTACATGAGTATTTTTTTTTACAAACTTTATCTGTAATAAGCAAAAACTAGAAACAACTTAACTGTCCATCACCAGATAAATGGATGAACAACTTGTAGTATATTCAGGTAATAGGACACGACTCAGCAATAAAATGGTATGAACAGCTGATAAACACAAGAACATGAATGAACCTTGAAATAATTGTGCTGAGTCAATGAAACTGGGCAAGAAAAAGTACTGTATATACTGTACATACTATGCCATGTGATTCCACCTACATAGACTCTAGAATTTAAAGTTAGTAAGTTAAATACTATTTTGAATCCACTATTTAATGTAATATTTTTATTCTAGATACTAGGAATCTCTGTAACTCCATAGTAAAGAAGTTCATAATACTGATCTTGAATCTTAATATTATAAGAGAAAATTATCAGGGATTCAGGATCATTCATGAACTGAGTTGAAAAAGTATTAAATCTTTTGGGAATCTTTCACTGAAATCAAGGAATGTGAAGTTTAAAATAAGTTTCTTCTTTTAACTCACAAAGATAGTTTATATATCTGGCTTAAAATTGGATATGTGGCATAAAATGTCTGGTAAAGTTTATATATAAAATTGTATGGAATATGAATGCAGATAGTTGTAATGAATTCAATATATTTAATCCTTTTATCATTAATGTGTAATTGACAAATAACGTAATATATTTAAAATGTATAATGTAATGATTTGATATATGCATGTGTTTTAACAATTAAAAAAAAATACACCGTGCTCTTAGATTGGAAGAACTAATGTTGTTAAAATGGTCACACTACCCAAAGCAATCTACGGATTTAATGCAATCCCTATCAAATTACCCAGGACATTTTTCACAGATGTAGAACAAATTATCCTAAAATTTATATGGAATCACAAAAGACCCAGAATTGCCAAAGCAATACTGAAGAAAAAGAAAGAGGCTGGAGGAATAACCCTCCCAGACTTCAGACAATACTACAGAGCTACAGTAATCAAAACAGCATGATATTGGCACAAAAACAGACATATGGATCAATGGAACACATTGGAGAGCTCAGAAATAAACCCACAGACCTATGGTCAATTAATCTTTGACAAAGTAGGCAAGAATATACAATGGAGAAAAGACAGTCTCTTCAGGAAGTGGTGTTGGGAAAGCTGGACAGCTGCATGTAAATCAATGAAGTTAGAACACTCCCTCACACCATACACAAAAATAAACTCAAAATGGATTAAAAACTTAAACATAAAACAACACACTATAAACCTCCTAGAAGAAAACATAGGCAAAACATGATCTGACATACATCTCAGCAATATTCTTCTAGGGCAGCCTACCCAAGCAATAGAAATAAGAGCAAAAATAAACAATGGGACCTAATTAAACTTATAAGCTTTTGCACAGCAAAGGAAACCATAAACAAAACAAAAAGACAACCTATGGACTTGGAGAAAATATTTGCAAATGATGTGACTGACAACGGCTTAATACCCAGAATATATAAACAGCTCATACAACTTAATAAGAAAAAAACAAACAACCCAGTCCAAAATGGGCAGAAGACCTAAATAAGCAATTCTCCAATGAAGACATACAAATGGCCAATAGGCACATGAAAAAATACTAAATATCACTAATTATCAGAAATACAAATCAAAACTACAATGAGGTGTCACCTCACACCAGTCAGAATGGCATTATTAAAAAGTCCACAAACAATAAATCCTGGAGAGGGTCTGGAAAAAGGGGAACCCTCCTACACTATTGGTGGGAATATAGTTTGGTGCAGCCTAATTGGAAAACAGTATGGAGATTCCTTAAAAAACTAAAAATAAACTTACCATATGGCCCAGCAATTCCACTTCTGGGCATATATCTGGAGGGAACTCTAATTCAAAAAGTTACATGCACCCCAATGTTCATAGCAGCACTATATACAATAGCCAAGACATAGAAACAACCTAAATGTCCATTGACAGATGACTGGATAAAGAAGATGTGGTATATTTATACAATGGAATACTATTCAGCCATAAAAAAGAATAAAATAATGCAACTTGCAGCAACATGGATGGACTTGGAGATTGTCATTCTAAGTGAAGTAAGCCAGAAAAAGAAAGACAAATACCATATAATACCACTTTTATGTGGAATCTAAAAAATAAAAGACACAAATGAACTTGTTTAAAAAACAGAAAGAGACTCACAGGCATAGAAAACAAACATATGGTTACCAGGGAGAAAAAGGGGTGGGAAGGGTTAAAGTGTGAGTTCAAGATTTGCAGATACTAACTACTGTATATAAAACAGATGAACAACATTTCTACTGTCTAGCCCAGGGAAGTATATTCAATATATTTTAGTAACCTATAATGAAAAAGAATATGAAAATGAATATATGTATATGTATGACTGAAACATGATGCTCTACACCAGAAATTGACACAACATTGTAAACTGACTATAGCTTACTCAAAAATAAAAAATAAAAAAAAAGGATCCATACCACTGAGTTAACATGATGTGTTACAACTCACATGTTTACTTATTTTTTGTTGGTGGTGAGAACACTGAAGTTCTCTCCTGGCCAGTTTTAATTACACTAAGTATAATCAGTTTCAGCTGTCATGTTACACATTAGATCCTCAGACCTTATTCATCTTATGACTGAAAATTTGTACCCTTTTACCATCCTCTGCTGTTTCCTCCACCCCGCAGCTCCTCCTGGCGTCTACCATTCTACTGTTTCTAAGTTCGATTGTTTTTGAATTCCACACAGAAGTGATACCATGCAGTATTTCTTTCTCTGTCTGGATTATTTCACTTAGCATAATGCCCTCCTGGTTCATCATGTTCTTTCAAATGGCAGGATTTCCTTCATTTTATGGCTAAACAAACATTCCTGTGTGTGTGAGTGAGTGTGTGTTTGTGTGTGTGTACTACTGTATTGGATAAATCACTTATCTCTGTTTCATTAAGATTGCTTTCTGGAGGTTTATTTTTCTTCCTTTGAAACATATTCCCCTGTGTCTTCATTTTCCTTGACGCTCTGTGGTGGTCTCTGCACATTAGATAAATGCAGAAGGTGAACCTCCTCAATCAGCCAGGCCCAAACTTCTGCTTGCTTCTCAAACCTTTGTGTTTATCCATGCCACTGTCTTTGTATTCTGTGGCTCTCCATAGTAAAGGGTGTGCCAAGAACCCCCAGTGTTTCAAAAGGGACATCACAGTCAGCACCTAGATGCAGGTGGATTAGAATCTTGACTCTCCAGCAGTAGCTAGGAAAGTGTGCAATCAAACCCTTTCTGGGGAGTAACTGGGAGAAGGACATTTTGCCTGCCTCCTCTGTGCTGAGCCTGGATGTATAGCTGCAGGAGGTGTTCCTGAATTTTGTAAAAATTGCTTCTTTTTCTGCTGTAATCCTGCAGGAGTTGTGAGCACAAGACCTGTTGGCTATCAGACCTCATTGATTAGAGGACATGCCCCTTAGGTGCAGCCTTAAAAGCTGGGGGGCTAGATGTATGGTCCAAATCTTTAGTCGTCAGGGAGAAGTTGGGAGTTAAGGGTGACCTCCCGATTGTATGGTGGTGTGATGGGAGTGGGGCTTATGGTGGTAACTGTGCCTCAGCCTTTCCTACCCATCCTAATGCAGCTGTTTCTCAGTTGCTGGATGTGTAGGAGTCACTCAACTGGCTTTTGGATTTCCCTCAAAGGGAACTACTCTGTGTGCAGCTGTCTATTTGCTGTGTCCATAGGAGGTGGAAAATTCAGGAGCCTCCTATGACTCCATCTTGGCCCGGAATCTATCCCTTTTTACGGATCCATTTTGTTGTTGTTGTTCATTTAGTATTTATTAAAATTGATTCTCTTTTTTTGGTCTTTTTTATTGTAGTATAGTCAGTTTACAATGTTGTGTTAATTTCTGATGTATAGCGTAATGTTTCAGTCATACATATACATACATATATTCGTTTATGAAGGAAACACAGTGAATCAAATGCAACTTCCATAGTTCCATCATCTGTGAACAAACTCGAGCTGGGGAAATGCTGTGGGATGACTGTGTCAAGTCTTTAGAAGCTGTGGAGTCTTATCCAGGTAGGGAGTGTGTTCTGACAACGGAAAACTCTTCTAGGAATGTTTGCAAAGTGGAGCTTCATTTTGGCAGCAGCCTCTGCCCAGTTTCTAAAATATTTTAAACCAGATTTAATGGTATTTTGGTCCTTAAATGAAGACTAACTTCAAATGTAATATCAGAGTGAATGTGTGCATGTGTCCCACAGCATATCCCAATATGAGACTTGTTAGAGATCATTGAGGTACTTGGTAGCTGAAACCTCAAAGAAGACATCTAGGCATGCATTCCATACCAGTTTCTGTGTTTTCTAGTGTAACCATTGCTCACACAGATTCTTCCTGAAATTTGAGATCATAAGGAGGAATTCACAGTGGTATATATTGTCTTCAGAAACTCTGCATTGTCTCATTGTGAAATTTTTCAAATTTTGAATGTCAATGAATTTACTATTGGCATACCTTGACTTTATGTATCTATATATTTATTTTAGACCAATAGATGGTACAAAAAATATGGGTAAGGCATAAGCATTGGCAGTTAAATAAAATACAATGCAAAGTGTTCTTGAAAAAAATCTGTAATTGAATTTAGAAAAAAATTTAGAGGTCATTTTTCCGAATTTGTATATGTGTATATATGTATGTGTATACACACACACACACACACACACACTCACGCTCTGTCCTCTATTGAACTTATGGTTGCAACAACCAATGCAAAAAGGTGATCAGTTATAGTATTTAAATTTTACAAATAGTGTCAAACTAAAACTAAAAGGATAAGTTTAGGAATAGTTAAGCTGATGCTGGTCTAAAATAAGAAAGGGTCTCATTCTGGTTGGTGGACCATGTTTTTAACAGCAAAGATTTCCTGGGTTTATAGTTCAGGCACAAATTATCAACAGTTTTTTTTTTTTGAAATGTTGGGAAAATGGAAGCTCTAAATTAATATGATAATACCATATTTAACAGGATAGGTTCAGTTAAATAATCCTCATAGCAACAAGGTCATCTGGAGCCAGCCAGATGGATGAAAGTCAATCTCGTTCTCTAAGTACTGTTGTTGCTATCTGTGAGATCCTTTCCTTTAAACCTATTAAAAAGAAAGAAAAAGGATGGCTGATATTCACAGAAAGGGTGTTTTCCTCTTTTTTAAAAAAACAAGTTTCAATTTTGTTGAATTGGAGCAGCACGTGTAACTGTGCTTTTAGCCATTCATCGGAGTAAACTTCCTCAATTGTACGACACGAAGAGCACAGAACACATCTTCGAAGCTAATTAAATCAGCATGATGGGCTCCTCCAGCTGCTTGCTTTCTGTCTATGGCTTTCCAGCCTGTAAACCCAATGGATTTCGGTGGGATCATGAGCCGCTTGCTTTTTCCACCACCCTAACTCTACAGATTTTTATGTATTTACCACCAAGCACAATTTCATCCATTCTTGCTCTATACTATCATCTACATTTAACACATTTAGAAGAACATGTTTTAGTAAGACAACCATTCTTCCCCCTGAACACTTTTTAAAATCCATTTTGCTACAATAATAGCTTAATTTTTATATAACAAATGGAATAAGCCTTTTCAACTGAAACTACGAGCCCGAAGAAAGAATGCAATGTCTTCACCATTGTTAATATTACAATGTGTTCTCATATCAGTTTCAATAGCCAAACTGCAAATATTTAATGTTTGCTTATTATTTTATTGTTATTTTTGTAATCATCCTATGAGGCATTGTTATCTTGATAATTGAAGAATATCAAAAGATAAGACTAAGGTACCGAAGGTATAGAGTGATTTTGGAGCAGAGAGAGCGGAGATTAACATTCAGTTCCTTTGAATTCCAACTTTGTTTTCTTTGCATGCAAGCAGGATATTAGCTTCAGGATACAATTGGGATCTTTCCATTGAGGGAATAAACTACATTCTACTGGCTTTAAATAGTTCCTTTCATAGTTAGTGGTCAGTTATCCATGAACAAATTATGGTCAAGTTCTTTTTAGCTAATAAAGAAGTTGTCTTCCCTACAACAACAACAAAACCATGCAGTTTGGCTCATGTTGACTTCTTTCTTTCCGAAGGAAAAGCATCTTCAGTTATGCACATGTAACACTTGATTCCTTCAATCCCGTCCTTGAAAGTAGGGCAGTCAGGACACCCCCCATGTGATTACAGGCAGAGCAATTTGCATGTGATAAATAGATGGTAAGTTCTGATAGGTTCTTATTCTTTCAAAGAGGGCTGGTACTGCAGCCAAGCATGTATAACACATGGCGTACACATGTGCACACACAGAAACTTGCAAAGATAAAGTTGGGGAGGAAGCGCATGCCTCAGGTTTCATGCGAGGGTTTTCTGTTGCAGAGACGTCGCATTCTTCTAAGCCATCTGGCTCCTATTAGTGCAGTTCTGCCATCAGCATTTACTTGGATGGGGAGAGGCTATGCCTCTGTCACCCTAGGGAGGACCCTTGTTTAGTGGCCGGACTGGTTTAAGTCTTTATTTATCTACTACGACAAAATAGTAACACCAATAAGTGCTTTCCGAGTTAGAGAGGATTCATTTTCAGAGTTTAATTACATTCACTTAAATACAGCTTCATCGTTCATTCCCACCGCAGTCTTTATAAACGGAAGCTAGAATACTAGACTGTCAGATCAGCCTAAGGTAAGCATTTGGCTATTGACATGCCTACTGGACAATGTAACTCTTTTTATTTTTTAATTAACAAATAAATAAACCAATTACCTTCCCAATAAATAAATAAATAAATAAAATTTAAAAAGTCATCAGCTGAAATAAGAAAAAAGGTGGCTCGATATTTTCATATTGGGTATTTGGTGTTTCTTTTATTTGAGTTTCTTGTTTGTAATCTTTACTCATTGCTCTATTCGATTATTTATATTTTTCTTATTGACTGTAGTCTTATAAAATATATCCAAGGCACCAATCTTGGGTTAGAAATATACATGGCAAATATTTCATTCCACGTTAGATTTGGACAATATAATTCTTAAAAGTTTTGTTGTTGTTGTTCAGATTCTCTGTTTTGTCAGAGTTGATATATTTGCTAGTTCCATTTCCACTGTTACAAGAAATAGTATGGTGTGGTAATTAAGAACCTGGACTCTGGCCACAGACCACCTGGGTTTGAATCCCAGCTCTGCCACTTACCCACTGTGTGATCTTGAACAAGTGACTCTACCTCTCTGTGCCTTAGATTCCTCATCTGTGAAGTGGAGATTTTAGTAATACTTAACTCTTATGTGCTTGTGAGGATTAAATAAGTTAATATACATTTAATGCTTAGGTAACATCTGATATATAGTGTTAGCTGCTATTTTATTATCAGGGAGTATATAAAAATGACTTTCATGTTCTTTTTGAAATGTATTTAATAGTATTTCACCAAAGGAAATTTTGACTTTAATAATCATTGTTAGAGTTACAAAGTATTTTCTGTCTATGTATTAAAAAAAAAAAAAGACATGCAAATTTTTCATAAGGCAATTCTAGTAATTGGGTATTTTGAGACCAAGAAGGAAGTAAGGTTACTTTATAACTAGACCCATTGGGGTTAGATGTAAGTTTATTTCAAATTCTTTCAGAAAACTCTACTTCCTCTCCTTCAGTTAGTCTTCTTACTGTGAAGAGAATATCCCCTCAGTGGGCAGAGAGAAGAACTTTAATCGCTGTCTTCTCCACTTCCTTGCCCCCGTTTTATTTGGTCAGATAAATCTCCTGGGAACCTCAGTCAATCTCCCTCTGTCTCCATTTCTCCCCTTCCCTTCCGGCTCTGTCTTTCCCATCCTTTCTCCTCCCTCCCTCAGCTGCCTAGATAAGCTCCCTTTCTTCATTTTGCTTAGTAAACTCTTACTCATTTACTCATTCTTTAAGACTCAGCCCAATTTTCACCTCCCACATAAAATCTTCCACTGAACTTCCAGAAAGTATTGATTTTTCCCTTCACTGGGTCCTCACTGTGCTTTGTTCACTGGGACTTATTATGTTGTAATGATTATTTAATATGTTTGTTTACCACGCTTGACTGTGACTTGAGAATACTAGCCACGTCTTACTGACCTTTGTATTGCCGACATCTAGCATGATGTCCCCTGTACTTTCGGTAGTCAGAGCATACTTATTATGTAAATGAACTGTGTAGAATATGCATCAGGATGTGGGCCAAGTACTCCCAGATGTAATTGGAGAAAGTGTCTGCCCATTAAGTATTATTTGTAGAAACCAACAAACCCAGTCTCCTCAATTCATCTTTACAACTGGCTTATTGTTGGCACCTGTAATTCCCTGCTCGTGATCACTTAAAGGTCTTGGTGCATGTTAACCTGGTTAAGACGTTGTCTTGCCCAGGGTTAGTAAAGTGACAAACCTACTAGCCTGTTAGCAAGGATTCGCTTATCTGAGAGTGAAGAGATTGGTGGAATGAAATGGTAGGTCGTGATGTCCATAGAGTTTAGCGGATGGGTTGTTAGAGGAGGAATTGATTAGTGAGAGTGACCTGGGACACTGAAAACCTTGTGAGTAGGAGTTGGCACGGAAGACAGTCCACATTTTGATAGGAATGTCTTGAAGGTCAACTTACGTTACCATGTAGCTGAGATCACGCCTGCCTGAGTCAACGCTCAGAAAAGGGGACGCTCCAGGTGGAGGCTGCGCTCCAGCCTACGCCGCTCTCCTCCCTTCCGAGCTGGAAGACCGGTCTCCCCGCGCTCCGGATCGCGGCGTTCACTGCGGTCGGGCCGGCCAAGGCAGTGCCCACTCTCAGCAAAATAAATACGGCTCAATTAAAAACAAATTCAATAATTCAATCCAGGGCAGATCTTGGCCCTGTCATTTCTTGAATCCTTGCTCCGTACAGTTGCTCAGAAAGTTAATCTATCCGCACGCAATTCATCACATGTGTTTATACGTCAAAAAGTTTCAGGGACGGAAATTATTGGCTTTACGAACCCCGTCTGTCTAAGTATTAAATCATGTGCAGACTGTCAAACACTGTTCATTTTGGAGGGGTCGGAAGGTCCCAGAACTGCGCTGCCCTCATTTCCTCCATGGAAAAATCTGTTGATATATGAAAAATAGGTGCTTAAGTGAGCTATCGGATTTTTCAGAAGCGACTCCGGGCATTTTCAGCCATGTGTGTAGTTGGGTAGGGCGCTTCATACACAACTGTGGAGCCAGATTTACAGTGTTTAAAGTATCTCTAGCTAGAATTTAGCTACATTTGGCAATTTTATGAATAGTTTTAAATGAGTACTCTATCATTCCATGGCCAAGTTTATTTTATTAAAAAATCAAATTTTTGTTGGGGGGGTAACTAGTTTTATTTATTTACTTATTAATGGAGGTACTGGGGATTGAACCCAGGACCTCATGCATGCTAAGCATGCACTCCACCACTGAGCTATATATCATCCCCTCTCTGTTGCTAATTCTAATAGCATTAACTGCAGCCTCTTCTGATTTATTCCCTTTTCATCCATTTCCAGATACAAACAACAGTGCCAAGATTGCCTGTACCTCTCCAAGATTTGATATATTATAGTAAGAATTAGTTTTCTTTAAATGCCATTTTGATTATTCCATTTATTTTTTATATACACAATGGGCTCCTCCCTCATATTAAGGCCCACCTTAATTTTGTGGCTCCAGCGTGGTCCTCAGCACTGTGGGCTGCCCTCTGAGCCATGTCCTGTCTGAGCTCTCCATTCTACCCCCAAGGCAGTTACCTTGTGCTCCCCCTACCTTACTGCCTCTAGAATTAGCTATTGTCAGCCTTTGTGTCCTATTCTCATATCTAAAAATTCTCCCCTTTTCATCTCAGCCAACATTTCCTTCTTTCCTATAATGCTTTTTTTCTGGTTTGGGGATCAGGATAACCTTTTCAGTATTTAATAAATTTTGTTTATAAAAAAATTACAATATATTCAGTTAAATCAATGAATTAGTTGTTTATTGATCATGATGTTTGTACACTATGATAAGCATTGTAAATATTATAAAATAATTATAAAAGCTAGTTCTTTGCTTTCCACTGTGATAGCATTATGACTATTAATTATAGCCCACTATTAACATATAATACTAAATACTCTGATATAAAGACAGATAAGATATGGTACAACTCAGTGGTTTAAAAACAATGCTGTAAATCCTGAGGACATCCAGTCTCTCAAGCTCTTTCCTTCCCTGAGATAACTGGTATTCTTCCTTTCGGTGGCCTGTCCAGGGCCAACCCTGCCTGGCTCTAGGTTCCTGAGCTGTCCAATGTGGTAGCCATTAGCCACACGTAGCGGTGAAGCACTTGGAACGTTACCAGTGTGACTGAGGAACGGAAATTTAATTTATTTCTAATGAATATAAATTTAGATTTAAAAACTAATATTCAATTCAACTGTTGGAAAACTTTTATACACATTTGGAAAAACTTGGGTTTATAAGTCTACTTTTCCAGCTGTACACTTTTTAAATCTAAATACAGATTAAATATTACCAGTGAAAACTTAGCATCGTGCTGTAAGTGTAAAATGCACAGTGGATTGTGAAGGCATAGTGGAATATCTCACTAATTTTGTATATTGATTGCATGTTGAAGTAATATTTTGGATGTATTGGGTTAGATAAAATACATTCTTAATTTTTTTTTAAACTTTTAAACTATGGCTGCTAGAAATTGTAAATTTCTCATGTGATTGCAGTATATCTCTTTTGGGTGGCACTGCTCTAGATAAACAAGATCTATACTAGATTCCTACGTGTCCCTGGACCTCAATGCCAACTCTTCTTGTCTAATCCCTGTGTATATGGCTTTAGTTTCTATACTAGACTTTCTCCTTTCTTCTCAATCTTGTGTGAGAAAATCAGTTCATTTTTGGCTTTAGCTTCTTTTTGCAATCCTTACATTCTGGGAAAAGCTTATTTTAGTTTTTGGCTTTCAGCCCTTCTTCTCTCCGCCATCCCCACCCTATTCCAGGTAAACTAGAGACCAATAGGGGGTCTAGGGGAAACCACCCAGGTTCCACGTGCATAAATCCACGCAAAACAGTCAGTGCTGCTCTCATGACACTTGGAGTGCCTGAGATTCCAGGGCTCTCTCTTTTAAAATTTTTCTGTTCTGAAATCTTTCATACGTGGTGTTTAAAAATCCTGTCTGCTTCACCAACTAATCATTCATCATTCATCAGATTCAGGTCCAGAGTAGCAATTTCCCTAGGCAAGTCCTCTCTTTGGGAGGTGGCATCCAAAATATTTGTTTTATTTAATATTCTGCATAATTCAACTGAAATTTTGAATGGACTCTTACCTCCAGCAACCTAGCTCTAGCCTGTCCTGTCTTTCCTGGCTCTCCTAGCATTACTTCTTTATATCCCATTCTAATGCTGCTCTCCTGAATTCCAGTTAAATAGAAATAACAGTAAGTAGTGTGACTGAGAGCTGTGAAACTGTAATAGTATAACAGTTGATATTCATATAATGCTTAGTATATGCATATGCTAGGCACCATTCTGCACAATCTACATCCATCTACTGCTTTTATCTTCTCTGGATAACCTGTGAAATAAGTGGCTATTCTTTCATCTCATAGCGGGAGAGACTGAAGCACAGGGAAGTTAAGCGCCTTGTCTAAGGCCACACAGCTGATAAGCAGCAGAACTAGAACTCAGCTGAGCTGTCAGGTCTTTGTGTATTGGGCTAAATTGCTTTGGGTACTTTGTCCCAGGCGTGTAACACAGATTATCTCATTTAATCTTTACAACAACAGGTAGGGAAAGTGACCTCAGAGTGTAAAATAACAAAAAGGCTGTTGGAAGTGAAAGAGATTCTAATGGACTGGACACATGGAAGTTACTCAGGAAGCACTAATTTTGACAGTGCCGTTGCCCGGAAGTCAGGTCTAGATGCGTTGCGTAAATGAAGTTTTGTTGTATCACGACCACACTCCTGCATTTCTCTGTGCACGCTTTTGCATTGCAACAGCAGGACTGAGCAGTGGTGGCAGAAACTTTATGGTTCCTAAAGATGAAAATACTTTCCATCTGGCTCTTTACAGAAAAGTTTTCCAACCCCCGTTCTGCACTCCACCTGAAGATACAGAGACTCTGCAATTAACGTTAAGATTATCCAGTAAAATACAGCAAGGGAAATGATTCTTTCAATCAATTGGGTAATTGATTACCCAAACCACTATTTTGGTGAAGACTCCCTTTGCATTGTCTGAGAGGAGACTGGGAGCTTGAAGAACTAGCAGTTTTCTCATTTCCTGTGGCTCGGATCTGCACAACAGCCCCTCATCCTCCACCACGTATTGGCTCCTTCTAGGGCAGGTGTCATGTTACTTGATCCAATGGTTAGATCCTGGAAAAGCTGATGCAACTCAGAGCTTGATACCTTGAAACACATTTTCTGTTCATTTGTGTTATAGTTTGTGTGATGCTCCATCCACTTGAGAGGACCAAGAACTCTTTATAAGACGCTGTGTGCCTGCACTTTCCCGACACTATCTCACCATCTCCCCCGGTGCTCACACTCGTGTTTCTGTCCAGCTGTCATCATTCTACAAAAGGAGTTGTATCCATTTGTGGATGATATGATGTTTTAAAAAATCAAAACGAAGCAAGAACTATGTGTAATGTTGATAGGATGAGTCATCTTTCTCGGATTAAAATAATTGTACTATTAAAATTTAGTATTATGAATTTTCTTAAGTCGAGGCACAGCCATTGTGAGAAACAGTGAATACGGGTGGGCCTCCTATTTTACGCCAGACGCAGTTCTGGGAAGCACTGGTGATTTTTATTATTATTAAAAGATGCCAAACAGTGGCATTGCTAAGGTTATAAAAACCTATCTTCATCATCATTATTAAAAATAATAGTAAATCACACAAGTGCTTACCAGGTGCTGGCACTCATTCTAAGTGCTTAACAAGCATGATCTAATCCCCCAATTACCCTGTGAGTTCAGTTCTATTATTGCCCTCATTTTGCAACATATACTTTGTAATGTTTCCTTTGTAATATATATTTTACATTAATGGAGTGAAAAAGAGTTATTCCACTTGCATATAATAGAATATAAAATATTTATTAATGATGGGTTTATTTTTTAAGTGAGTTATAGTGCTTTTTATTTTTTATTTAGTTGGGATTTTTTCAAAGCTATAATACATAAAAAACAAAGCGTTCCATGAATGAAGGATAATCTTGAGGACACTGAAACTCATCTTTTTAAGACCAAAAATTGAGACATGTGAGATGAAATTGAAATATTTATAGGGAATGATTCATTCATTATTTAGCTTTATTTATTGAATATTTACTACCCTCTATTCCCTCGTGATCTTGTATTTATAAACAGGGGAGTATCCAAAAAGCAAGTAAACATGGTATTAAATTGAAGGTTATGAAAAGGGCTCCAAGCAGCATGAACAGGATGGCGATGTACAGAGTAATAGAGAGCCAATATAGGTTGATCAGGTGAGATTCTTCTGAGAGAATTTAAGATTGAGGATGAAAAAGAGCCGGCCACATGCAAGGATACCGGAGGGCCTTGCACGCCCAGGGAGAAGGAACAGTATTTCCAAGACTGTGAGGATACAGCTTGACTTTAAACCCACTGATTCATGGTTTTGTTTTGTTTTTTCCCTTGAGGAAAGTGCTGTGGCCCATCCACCTCCTTACTTCTGCAAGCCCCTACTAGCAAAACCACACCCGTATTAAAATTTTTCATTGTCAGAACAATTAGCGGTTATTGTAGCTGCATTTAAAAATTAACTATAACATTGATATTAACTAGTCCGGAAGATACCTTTTAAAAACATTCCAAACCTTTGGAGTAATGTGGGTACCTGGCGTCCCCATCAGCCATCTCCCGGATGGCTGACCACGGGGCCGCTGTGGTGCGGCCACCTTCTCTTTGCTCTACAAGTCAGCTCTCAGCCCAGCTGCTTGCCAGCTCTGAGTTTAGGCAATTGGAGTAAACTTTCTGAGTCTTACTTTATTTATTAGCATAACAGGGCGGGAAATTTGTACTTTAATATTACTATGAAAATGGATTAAAATATTTGAAAGCACCTGGCACTATGCTTGACATGCAGTAGGTGTTCAAACATCACTTATAACATGACAGATCTTTTATATACGTTCATGACAGCGATGATTCCTATTTACTAAGAACTATTATGTATCAGGAGCTCTTCAAGAACCTTTCATGTTCTTGATTCATTTAATCCTCACAACAATCCTATGGGGTAGGAACAGTTACACGTATTTCCTTATTTCACATCTTAGGAACAAAAAGCACGGAGAATCACGCATCCCTTGCCCAAGAGCACAGAGCCAGTAAACGGCAGAGCTAGGATTCAAACCAAGCAGTCTGGCTTTGGAGCTTGTGCCCTTAAACATGTTTCCTCATTTAGAAAGAAATCATTAATAACTGAATCCTGTCACACTCTTGGGTAAGCGATAAAATGCAATGAGTACTTTGGGGTGAAATCTGAAGCTAAAATAACTTGCTTGCTTCACACAGCACCTATGCATTTGATTATTAAGTGACCTCTGTAGCAGATTAAGGCCAGTTTTCAAAAGCAACTCCCCCACCCTCAAAGAACAGAAAAAGAGAAAAGCAAATTGGCCATAAAACGTACGGCTTGTTGTTATAAAGGGCCCTGCTTGTGTACCACATAAAGGATTTACACAGCAATTTACAGTCAAACAGATAACAGCATGTAAATTTCCAAGAATCAACTTGGCGTCACTGGAAAATCACACTCCAGAGGCCCAGGCGTTGTAGACAGTTCCACAGCAGCTGAATCATAAAGGCTTTTATAGATCAATAACCCTCAACCTTGCTGCATTAAAAAGCATCTTCATCAACAAAAAGAGGTTGAGGGAGCTGCAAAAGCACAAGGGATCATTAGAACAGGTGGGCTTTTGCACGCGTGTATGTGTGCGGTTTTCACAAGGTCATCTTCGCACATCGTGATTTAGTTTCGACATTCCAAATATCACAGAGTAAAATGGTACCATATCCAACACATGTTAATGTCTTCTCCTACTTTTCTGGGGGAACAAGATGGTTTTCAGACTATCCTCAAATAAGTAGAGGAGGAGAGACAGGCGACTGGAATGCATTTTGTATTGGGCAACAGTCTAAGTTTCTATCTGACCCTTGTTTTGTCCTTGAGTCTTGGTTTCTTCATTTATGAATTTAAGAATTAATAATAACCACTTCATAAAGCCTTTGATCCCCAAAATACACTGAAGTACTTCTTTGAGAAAAACATGACTGAGGGGTTTTGTTTCCTAATAATTTATTCTAAGTAAGGTTGAAATTGCTAATTATCTTTCTTTACTGTATTATCCATCATGAAAGAAATGAGTAAATTCATTTATCTATCTCATGAAAAAGGTAAAATATTATAAGTATTTTTGCACGAGTACCATCTATTAATGGGACAATTAGTGCTTGATTCCCACACTACAGCTGAGGTTATTGACACTCAGAGTATTAACAAGCTGCAGTTAACAAAGACATTAATTAAGTAGCAAGAACAGAGATTGGAACCTAGGTTTGCGTGGATGCCAAAGCTCTCTTTCCACACCCTGCTGCCTCTCTGCTTTATTGTTTTGGAGTTATCATGGCATAATCTAATTGCTTGAATAATAATCAACTTTGCTAAGGATTACATAATCTAACTTGACTATACATCATCTAACTTGACTATGATGTGGTTGATTTGGTCCAGTACATACACACTCCGATGCTTTTTTTAAAAATTTTTTATTGATTTATAATCATTTTACAACATTGTGTCAAATTCCAGTGTAGAGCAAAATTTTCCAGTTATACATGAACATATATATACTCATTGTCACATTTTTTTCGCTGTGAGCTACCATAAGATCTTGTGTACATTTCCCTGTGCTATACAGTATAATCTTGTTTATCTATTTTACAATTTTGAAATCCTGTCTATCCCTTCCCACCCTCCACCCCCTTGGCAACCACAAATTTGTATTCTATGTCTATGAGTCTATCTCTGTTTTGTATTTATGCTTTGTTTGTTTTTGTTTTTTTTAGATTCCACATATGAGCGATCTCATATGGTATTTTTCTTTCTCTTTCTGGCTTACTTCACTTAGAATGACATTCTCCAGGAGCATCCATGTTGCTGCAAATGACATTATGTTGTTGGTTTTTATGGCTGAGTAGTATTCCATTGTATAAATATAACACTTCTTCTTTATCCAGTCATCTGTTGATGGACATTTAGGGTGTTTCCATGTCATGGCTATTGTAAATAGTGCTGCTATGAACATTGGGGTGCAGGTGTCATCCTGAAGTAGGGCTCCTTCTGGATATATGCACAGGAGCAGGATTCCTGGGTCACATGGTAAGTCTATTCCCAGTCTTTTGAGGAATCTCCATACTGTTTTCCATAGTGGCTGCACCAAACTGCATTCCCATCAGCAGTGAAGGAGGGTTCCCTTTTCTCCACAGCCTCTCCAGCATTTGTCATTTGTGGATTTTTGAATGATGGCCATTCTGACTGGTGTGAGGTGATACCTCATTGTAGTTTTGATTTGCATTTCTCTGATAATCAGTGATATTGAGCATTTTTTCATGTGCCTATTGATCATTTGTATGTCTTCCTTGGAGAATTGCTTGTTTAGGTCGATGCTTATTTTTAAGATGGTAAAACCACACCTGGTTTTACTGATTTGACTGTTTAATATTGCAAAAAAAAGTGCGTAACAAAAATGCCCTTCAGAAAAAAATGCCCTTTAGTGCAGCTTATTGCTGAATTTACCAGTCAATTCAATTAAAATATTAGACTTAGATGATATGTGTATAGCCAGACTAAATATTTACACTTAGATAATAGTATTGAAATACTAAATTATACACACTCTATTCAGTAAAATACAATTGATGAATTTACTAGTAAACCTAATAAAGTATGACATTAAAGCATTGTGTTATAATGGCCCTGGAGTTTATACAAAATCAATTAGACATACATGTTGAAGTATTCATGGGCAAAAGTAACATGATGTCCGGGATTTGCTGTAAAGTATTCCAACAACAATAACAAAAAAAACCCTAAAAACAAAAAAACAGTGGGTTGGATGGAAGAAAGAAGATTGGTGAAAAATTGTTACAGTTGAGAGTACATGGGAATTCAGCTTTTGTATATATGTGAAAACTTATACAGTAAAGAATTTTAAAAGGCAATCAACTACTCACATCTATCAGTTTGAGGCTGAGAAACCAGGAAAGTTTGACTGCTCTGACTGAGTATATGTTTAGCCTTTCAGCTGTTCTTTGTGTGGTTAAGAGTCTATATTTCAAATTGTTCCACAACCACACAGCAACCAGAATGTATATTTTCAGCACTCACTGATCTCTTTCAATACTTTTTGATAAGATATAACTTAATGACATAAAGGTATGAATCTGAGTTATATGATATTATATATTTTTGACCAAAAGAGACCTGGTTTTAGGATCAACATTTAAACTCAAATTTTCATTCCTCTGAAGATAATACTGTTATATCCTTTTCATACAAATCCTGTATGTTTTCACTGAATTTTAATTAAAAATAATATTTCCACTCAAATAATATTTAGATCCTAGAGGATGATGGCGTATTGCTTCCTTTATGTTATTAGTGTGTCACAATTTTTCTTTTGTTAATAATTTAAACTATGTTGTAAAACGATTATAGCCTACGTTCTGCTACGTCTCATGTAAATGAAGATATCAAAATGAGATTTGCTATGTACATTAATTTTAGTATCCAAAATTCTAAAATTCTAAAAAGAAACTAAGATTCTTCAGTTTTATGCTTGGAAATTGTGCAAATGAATGAGAAGTTCTCTCTTCTTCATTGCTAGAAGTGCAGTTTTAGTTGCTTGCCTCTTCATTCATTTTTTAATAACATTTTTTTTTCTAAATCAAGTCAAGTCAGTACATTTGCTATCAAGCATCATTCTTTGGCCCTAGGCAGACTGGGAAGTAAGTTTGACTTTGTTTCCCTTTAAGCTTTCCTTTTAGCCACTTGCTTCTTTCTTGTAGCATCCTTCCCCCCACCCAGACCCACAACTGTGTTGGAGCAGCAATGCGTCACCAGAGCTGAGGCACTTCACCCCTCACAGTGGATCCTGTCTTCACAGCATCGTGCTCATGACCGTTTGGGGTTTAAAGGTAAGCATGCCTCAGTACATCTTCAAGGAGCTCCGGAAGTGCCAAACCTGGCTGTTTTCACAGGTCAGTTTTAATCCAGGTAAGCACGTTAATTTTCATATTAAATCAAACAGATGGCATTAGGCAGTAGTCGGCAGAATTTGCCTGCATTTTAAAGCTATATCACAAGACTTCAAAGAAATTTTAAGTTGGAAGAGAGTTGCTTTGGGAGCGGCCCTCCAGCCCCAGGATATACGTACTCACTCTTCAGTCTCCTTCATCAGTGAGACCTCCGCGAGAAGCTTGAGAGGGGCCGGAACATGACCTCCCTTATGCACACTGACGTCTCAACTTGAACAATGTGGGCAGCGTGGCATTCTATGAAACCGAGGAAACAGAGAGACTTTTGAGAGGGGTGGGGATCCTACTGTTCTCAAATTGCTCCTTTATAGGTAGTTACTTCATGTATAGAGATTCTGGGGCACTGACAGCATACGCATTTTGTTTAATACAAAGAGACTGGGCCATTGCCTTTAAGACATGTAGAAATATCAAAGGAAATTATAAAACGGAAGCAAAAATCTATTGGTGCAACAGTGTCTAGGATCAAGAGTTAGTTGGTATAACCTTGCACCACCAGTTCTCCAACAGCCCGTGGAAACTGGGGGAAAGGTGTGCTTTAGAACTAGAATTTAAATAACACTTCCCCCTTTTTCTATTTCCTATATCAAGTATATTTAAAAGTGCACCTGGTTCTAAAGTTCACTTTTCTTTTAATTATGTTTAAAAACTAATATCTGGAATGTAAAAAAATTGCATCAAAAATAAAGCATTAATGTGTAAACTTAAATTTCATTGCACTCTAAATGGTTTCCTCGTTAATACTAAGAGCTTTTTGTCCCCAAACTTGGACTTGCAAATTAACACAAAAATGAATGGAAATGTAAAATAAAATATGCTAACAAAGCTTTTCAATGGAACAAATGTCTGCCAATGGTTAAAAATGAGGATCTGAGTTTGGGTTTTACTTTAGTTCTTCGTATTATAGTTAATATGAAAAGGGAAAAAAAATGGAGGCAGGGAAGGCTTCTTGCTGGCAAATTGAGTTCCTCGGGGGAAAAAGCAAAAGAGAGACCAATTTAGTCAGGGGAAATTATAATACACCAATCACGATGATTGATCCTGCGTGAGCAGAAGGCACATGGAAACAATTTAAATGTTGTCCATAAAACTGCTGCTTTCAGACTTAATGACGTTTTATTTCTCAGGATCACTGCTTTCAGAGGCACTGTATGGATTCTGTTGTTCCAGGAAAGAAGAGGTTTGATGCATTCTTCCTTGGGATTAAAGTTGGAAAATGTAGAGAAAAGCGGAAGCAACCGGTATCACTTCTTATCTCTTTGTCAACTGCTCTAATAGTGCAAATTTTTCTCAAAAGCTCTTGTATTCAGTGCTTAATTCAAATACTCCATGTGGGTGAATCCTGGAGCATTTGGAAAAGGTATTTTATGTAGTGGCCCACCTCTCACTGTTTATTCTCTTTGTTTAGTTAACCCAGTTTCTAGCTGGGGTGTACGAATTCATTTAGGTGAGCTGTCTTTATAAAACGAAAGAAAAGATAATTACCATTATGTGGGTTTTCCAAAGAAACATCCTCCCTGTTTTGAAGCATGACTCTTTCTTGGAGTCACTTAAGACAAGGTAAGAAAACATACGTGCATACCTGCGTATTTTTCTTCTCGCAAATGTGGAAGAAAAGTAAAACCATTGCACAGCAGTGACACTTTCAAGAAAATTCTTCTTATGATCAATGTCCTGCTTTCACTTCAAGTAAATTTTCTCCCAGTGTTGGTATTTTGTCTTTGAGGAGAAAAAAAGTAATGTATTTGTGATGCTGGCATTTAGTACAGGGATAATGTGATCTTTCAAGGTCATTTGGGACCTGTGGGCTCTGGCAGGAATTTTTCAGTATTATGCTGGGCTGATTCTGGTTGTGAGGACTGTCAGAAGCCAGTGATGGATTGGAAGGATGGGAAAAATTCCTCTGAGCTGCTAGCAGAATAAGATGTCTATTTTTAGTTAATTCACTTTCTTTCTTTTTACAAAAATGGTAAAATTAGCTATTTGGGTAACTTGACTTCTTTGGAAGCCCTTATAGAGATCATGTATCTGGAGCAGATGAACAAATCCTCGTCTTGAGTTTGGCATTTACTGTTTGAATTCTGGCTTCTCTATTTATTGTCTTTGTGATCTTGGGAAGCTGAGATTACTATACTTTGGTTTCTCATCTGTAAAATAATAATAATAGTAAGACTTACCTCATAGAGCTGCTGTGTTACTTAAATGAGATAATCTATTATCACAATGCCTCGTGCAGTAACCATTAGCTATTATTATTCAGGTTCACGATACTATACCTGGATTTCTATTCATTCTATTCTATTCCCACTTTTAGGAACAGAGTGAAAATTCATAGTTGCTTATGGTGAAAAAGAAAGAGGAGGACATTTTTCTATTGTATAGGTTGAGAAGCTTAGGTACCGGGAACTCAGGAACCCAGATTGTCAGTTATGCGGCTTCTGTTTCTGTTTTGTTCCCATCGTGTACATTTCTCTAGCCACAGCCTTGCCAGGTCTCCTCTCCTTCCATGTCTGTTTTCCAGTCCTCCTTGTTACTTGCTGTTCCTTTAAACACCGAACGCTTTCCCTCTCGGGACCTTTGGACATGCTATTTTCGCTGACTGGGATCCTTTCCCCCTCCAATCTCTCTGTTTATTGAATTTTAAGCAGTTGTTCAAAGTGGCATGCTCTTACTTCTATAAATTAACTTCTGAGTCACGAACTGGGTGTGCCTGACCTCCTCCAAGCACTGTGGTGCTCTGAACCTCTCCTAAACTCTTTTCCTCATTCTGACATAGCAGTCATTCATGTACTTGGTTTTAGATGCCCTCCAAATTACAAATATTCTTTCTGAGTGATGACTCGTAGGAAGTGGGAGAGAAGTGGTAGGCCATAGGAAAGGGTCCCTTAGGTAACCACTTAATTTCTCGGGGATTAAACTTCTGGTAACACTTGACTTCCTGTGTTCTGTCTCATCTTCCACAGGCATGAGTCTGTGCCTCCCCACCCCTTACTTCCAGGGCCTTCCTTAATAATAGAGCCAACCTGAATTCCTCCTGGAGATAACCACCCACCTGGACAAAGATGGGAGTGTCTATGTGCAGCCTAGGAACCTATGAATCTCTGGCTGCGTTTGATACCCACCCTGTCCTCTGCTAAACAGCACCAGTGGCTGTGGGACAAGTGTGCCCTTCCATGATGCAGACAGTAAGTGGGTACCAAGTTTACCTCCTGGGGTCCTGGATAAGTAAGAGGGAGGCTAGGAGTGGAATATACTTTCTTGACGCTTAAGTCTTAAGTCTTGTTGGCACCTAAGGTATTCCTTGAGATAATATAATACGGCAGACTTTATCCTATAGCTTAACTGGAGTATAAAAAACTTGTCCACCAGCAACCCAAGCGGGAAACCATATCTTTATCCTCACCCTACCCAGTGGTGTTCAGCGTACCTCCTTCTATCCATCCTGTACCCTGTCCACAACTCTGCCAGCCTTCCATCTAAACTGAGTCATCTCCCACGCCAATCTCCCATGCGAATCTGTTCTTGTGACTAAGATGGAAATTCTCTAAGATTCAAATGTTGTATGGCATGCCCCCTATGTAAAAACTGCCAATAGCTCCCACTGTGTATAGGATCATGTCATATAACCTTCCTTACAACCTGGCCAGATTGTGTTTTCCTCTCATCCTCCTCCTAAGATCGCCTCTAAGATCCTGACATCCTAGGATCCCCTTTGTTTTACCACATAGACATACTTATGGTTCCCCCAACACAGCATCACTTTCATATCCCTTAGCATTTCCATAGCTTGTTACCTGCCAAGGATGCCTTGTCCTGAATGACACGCCCTCTACCTGGCTAGGTGTTACTTATTCTTTTTGATCAGGTTCAAATGAAACCTTCCCCTTCGTATTTCCATATACCATATATTTGGTATTCATACGTTACTGTGCTTCTCATATTAAATTCTAGCTCTTTGCATAATTAACTCCTTCTCACTAGACTGTGAACTCTTTCCGTTTGACAATCCCACCTTCCCACGTATTTCAACTAAGCTGGCTTTCTGATATCTCAGTACCTGTTTTATAGTCATCAATTTAGTAAAAATAAATAAATTAAATGAATACGTGAGAATGACCACAATTTAAATAAAATGTTTAAATATTTCAAATGCTCAAATTAGTTTTAGCATAGAAATACTCCCAATTCTACAAATGTGAGCCCAAATTGACCAGCTCATCTCCTAACACTTACTGTAATAATTACAATGCCTTGATGAGTTGGTGGCTGCTCAGTATATTTGGGGGGGGGGGGGGAACGACCAGAAACAACAACAAAGAAGCCCTGTTGTTTTGCTGAAATAAACTGTCTAAATAAGAGTAGCTAATTTTTTTTTCCTTTTTAAATTATAGGACCTGAAGCTCTCAAACTGAAAAACTTAGATTGTATCAATAATCATGTATAAAGCAAAATTTTTAAAGTGCAAAGTTTATAGATTAACTAAGCTGATGCATTGACTTTTGCTAATGTTTAAGCGGGTGAACTCGACTCTGTTGTCTAATTAAAATGCCCCCCACTTTTTTTACCCAGCCCCTTCAGTGTCTCTGCGGTGCTCAGGGATAATGTGTGATTTTCCAAGAAAACGCACACACTGTCTACTTAGTTGGTTAGCCCTTTCGTCTCAAGTTTGCATTTTCGATCGCATCTTAAACACAGCAGAGACTGCAGCCTCCCGCTACTATTTTCAAGGGTTAATGGAAAAAAACTTGAAAGACCTGGATCCTTTAGTTACAAAAAAAAAAAAAAAAAATACACAGTTGGAAAGTTCTCATAGTTGTTTGTGGTTTATCTGGTTTAACTGAAATTATTTGAGTTGTACTCTTATCGAACTTTTTTTTTCTCTTTTTTGGGGCAAGATTACCCATTCCAGACTAGAACTCCGTGATATCCAATTTTAGTGCCTCGCCTTTCCTCTAACTGCAAAAAGAACTTTAAAAAAAGATGCTGGTTGAGCATTTTAAGATTTTCGGAAAATCATTTTCTGAATATCCAGTATTAGTTTTTCGCCGCTCTGTCTTTGGGCGCAAATGAAGAGGTCTGGGGAAAACTGCTGAAGAAGAGTTAAATAATCAGCCTTTTCTGAGCCAAACCGAGGGCCTCCCGGTTTGGGTGAGATCGAGTATCAGCAAAACATTTTCTAATTTGTGTCCTTTTAGAACGGCTCTTTTCAGGACGCTCTGAGGAATGCGAGGTCTGGCCTCCTTTTTCACATGGGAGTTGCTGAAAGGAGCACTTTATGTCTTTTATGACTATATGTTTCAGGGAGAATTTTTAGCTTTGTCCCAGTGCACAGCTAAAGCAGTATTTATTAGCTTGTAGCCTCGCGTAGGTGTGCAGGTTCCGCCGCCGAGCCAGCTGCTTCTCCTCCGCCCCAGTGCCCTGCGGCGCATCGCCTTTCAGCCTCCAGCTGACCGGCTGCTAGTTGTACGCATTTCCCAGTGGAAGCGCTTCTAAAACATGCCCCTCCAGGTGGCTCCGTGGCGCAATGGATAGCGCATTGGACTTCTAAAACATGCCCCTTCATCTCATTCGTCTTTTCCATCTTTTATCCTCATCCCGTGGTCTCGCTGGTTCAAGCCATTCTTCACCCAGTCCTCACGCATCTTGCCCCCTCTTCTCCAAAGCTTCCCTCTTTATTACACCAAGTGGGAGTTGTTTTCTAAAACAATCCTCACTGCGCCCGTATCTTCTGCACCCAGTCTTATTTTTTTCACCGCTCTTTCCAACATACTCCCAGGTTCTCGATTTCTCGGGGTGGGGAATTAGCGCGTAGGCTTCAGAGTCAGGACTGTGTGTGAAACAGTGTACACGGCTGTTTTCAGACTTTCCGGCCCCAGCGTGGGAATCTGCATTTAAAGGGTTTCCTCCAGGTGACCCTCGTGTGCCTTAAAGTGGAGAGTCTCGGCACGCTTGCCTCTTCGACCCTCACCGCCTGAGCGCCTCTGTAACTTCTGGAAAACACGCCACTTCCGCACAGGGTTGCAGCCCCCAATATGTGTTCACTTGTGTTGGTTTCTGATTGTGTTTGTCCACCTCGGGGCGGGGCTTCCCAGCGCAGAGTCCTGTTTATACCACGTGATGAGGAAGAAGGCTCTGTGGGTTGGGAGTTGGACAAGCTGGCTTCTAGCGCCAGTTCTAACTGCGAGGAAGAACGTGGGCTCCCACAGCCTCAGTTTGCTCACAGGCCAGCGTGAGAACCAGCGGAGACGATGAAGAAGTTCCCCTGTGTTTTAAAACCCCCTTTCGATGTCATTGTCATAGAGACGTCAAGAGTTTTGCTCTCACACCTGTGTTAGAATCTTAGCTTTGCCATCAGCTTTGTAATTTTAAGTGAAGAATAATTTCTCTGAGTCTCAGTTTCAATGGGGATAATAACACAGACCTTTAAAGGTGGCTATGAAGAGAACATATGTTGAGTGTCTGTCACGACAGATCTATAAGAAGGTCCTGGTGTGTTACTATTAATCTGTTCCCTCCCTCACTTCTCATGATGCTGGCTAAAGACACATTCTTTCCTGAACACTGCTCCAACATAGCTTGCTATCTGTAGACAGTTGAGTTTAGTGATAAAACATGAAGCTAGCTGTGTTTAAACTTGGCTTCACTGCTTAATAACTCAATTACTCTGTACATGTTACGTTAACTTTTTTGAAATGGGGATGCTAGTATTATCCTTATGATCAAGTTGTTATGAGGCTTAAATAAAATAAAAAATATGTAAATGCCCAGCCAATGTGAATGGTAGCTGTTACTGATACGTCTTCCTAGGGTTGGCCTGATCCAACTGAAATGTATTGTCTGGGAGTCAAGAGACCTAACTTAAGAGTTCTGGAACAGATCTTGGGTGAGTTACGTCAGCTGCCTGTACTTCAGTTTCCTCCTCTACAAAATGGCACTAATAATAACCCATTCCACAGTGCACCAAGAGAATTAAGTAAGGAAACACGTGGGAAATATGTTCAAAAGGCAAGGAGCTATACAAGGCACAACATATTTATTGTTATTATTTTCTTTGTATCCATCAAATGAAGGAATTAAACTAAATAATAGCCAATGTTTATTTAAAATGTACCATGTTACAGGCATTTGATCCTCTGATTTAATCCTCACAAAAATCCACTGGAATAGATATTACAATTCCTCTTTTACAGCATGTGAAAATAGAGGTTCAGAGAAGCCAAGTGACTTGCTCAAGAAGTCACACCCAGTAAGTTGCAGAACTGGAACTGGAAACCAGGGAGGCTGACACCAAACATTTAACCACTGTCATAAGACCTCTAAGATCCCCTCTGGCCAGTTGATTCTGCTCTCTTGGCTGTGGCTCTTTTATGGAGAGATTGGACGTGGTATCGGAAAAACAAGATGGAGGCTGTCAAAGTGAGTGGAAAATCCCTAGATTTTAAAAACAGAACAAGGCAGCTGTCACATGCCTGAATGTTGCCTTCACGGGGGTTCTGGATTGTTCTTGGTCGGAGATGGAAGCCAGCTTGATCCTGCAGCCTTTCCCTTCATCTTCATGGACTGAAGAAGGCTGAAGTATTTAGTTCCCTCACAGAAAAGGCTAGCTCCTGTCTCTCCTAATTTTCTCTATATCTTAGATCTCAGTAACACGAGGCATAGTTGCCTCCATTTTGCAGACGAGAAAACTGAGGTTCAGAATAGTTAAGGGCTCTGATCCACAAAGGTAAACCTGTTAGGATTGAATATATATCTCTTGATGCCAAGTCCAGTATTTTCATTTCTCCACTCTTCTACATATGTTTTTATCTCTAACTGGTCTAACTTGAAAACTGTGATTTACATAAATATTAAAATGTCTTACATTGACATCACGCCTTACAATGTGCTCCTATCTTATCTGTCGTCACAACAGATCTTGAGTGAAACTCTTTCACAGGTGAGAAAACTAAGGTCCAAATAGACTAATGGCTTGCCAAAATTCACACAGCTAGTCAGAAATATAACCAGAATTATAATTCTTCATGTTTTGTATACTCTACCACACCACTCGTAGTGACTTGGATAATAAGATACTTTAATAACCATTCATTTTATAGAAAAATAAGCAAACCAAAGACTAATATCAAGAACCCAAGTCAACGGAGAATCACATTCGAAATTGTGCTTTTTCTATGAAAGTAATTGAAGGGATTCTTTTAAAGATCCATTTTAAAATTTATGAATAATGATAGGGGTTTCAGTTGATTAAAAGAAGTCAGTATTCTTTTGAGAAATGAAAGAATTGTTCTATTATAAAACATATAACAATATATACAAAATAATAAAAATATATAAAATATAAAAAGGCTTTTGGCTTTGATTGGGATCTTAGTTAAGCAAATGAGTGAAGACATCTGAAATTTATATTCTTTCACTAATTAATTCTTTCATTCATTATTCACCAACTGCTTCTTGCCAAGTGCTCTGCAATGTTTGCTGTACTAATGATTACAAAAGACCATTTGCGATACATTTATAAACAAACCACAATCAAAAGTAGAGTTAAATTGTTTGGTCTCCATGCGTGGAAGATTAGACTTTATGTCATTGCTTTTCTCTTTCCATGGAAATGACAGTGTAGATTAACATCACACCAGCGTCATTTCATCCAGGCCAAGAAGGAACAAAAAAGGCAGTTCAGTTTGTAGTTGAATAGTCCTTATTCTTCTATTTTGCAGGTTTTCTTTCCTACCCTCCCAAAGTTGCTGTGTGTGTGTATGTGTGGGGGGTATGTGTGTGTGTGTGTGTGTGCGTGACTAATCTGGGGCTTATTTTCATTTGGAAAAAAACCTGTGTTTTACCTACAAGAAGAAAGATAAACTTAAGTGAAATTGCATTTAAAAAATTAAATCCACATTGTTGCTTTACAGACTTAGAATTTATTTTTTAAGGGCATTAGGATTTGATTTATTAAAGGAATGGAAATGGGGATTTGGCCCATCTGCCATATGCTAATCCATACATCGGGAAGAAACCTACCAGCACAAGGTAGCAAAAAGAGAGCCTAACAGTGTACATGATGGAGTAGAGACTGGCCCCACCAGGGAGGCCGGCATGGCGCCATCAGCTGGGTTCAGCTGGCTTTGGAAGCTCTGCTAGCCTCCTACAGTCTCATCAGCTCTTCTCCTGACCATGCCCTTTAGAAGCGGGCCACCACCCAAAGCAAGAACTAAGTCCATCATAGCACAGTTGGAATGAGAAACAAACAAAAGTCCTACACAAGTCCTCACGTGTCTGAGGTAGGAGAGCATCTCTGAAGGTCCCTACGCCTAAGGCTGGCCAGAAGGGCTGCTCCATTCCCACTTCACGTGGCTCATTGTTGCTGTGTGTTTGAATGTGGAATGTAGGAGACTTTGGTCGGCCCGACATGTTTCTGCACACCCACATTGGGGTTTTCCGTAAGAAACTTTACCTGTGGAAATGGAATATCCTGTAGTTCTCAGACAATGTAGTTACTCCAGGAGCCTTTGTAAGGTCATTCTGAAGATTCCTAATAACCAAAAGCTGTTTCTTCACTGAGAACCAAGAAAAAAATGTCCATGACCCCGAACAACTTTCTTTTTTATGAGAATATATTTCTCTTTTGACTATAACTTTAATTAAACTCTATTAACTTTAATTTAATTTAAGCTATTTAAATAGTTCAAGTGCTATTAAACTCAAAGAACGTGAGGTTTTTTTTTTTTTTTTTTTTAAGGTATTTAGTTCCTGGGCAGTTTTCCTCGATCTCACACAGCCTTAATTACTATCCACTTATTGTTAAGTATATCATAAAATAAAATATACTGGATAAATTGCATTAATCTTCATAAAAGTAAACTTGAAGCAGAGCCATAAACTAACCAAAATCAGAAGTACAATAAAAAGACAAAGTACATAAAACATCTTCAAACACTCGGACCCCCGTGGATGGCAGATTTTATTGCATCCTTCTGTTATTTCTATGGAAATGAGAACGGACATTTTCATGTATGGAGTATTACTATGTAATATTTCCATCTAGTATGTGATTTTCTTTCTTTTCTCCATGCCCTGTTTTAGTGCCTGTCCCCAAAGGTAGAGCTGCTCTGCATCTACAGTTATTTTCAGAGCTTTGCCAGTGCATTTTTACTAAGAGGAATGAAATAAATTTGATTTTGAAGAAATATGTTTTCCTTCCATGATTACTCGTACAATTGAGGCACCCTGGTTCATACTAGTAAGCAGGGAAAGGGGACTATTTAATTATATCCTAATGAACATTTGCAGTTATACAATTTTTAAAATCCGTAAGAAATTTTAAAAAGTGCTTTCCATCAAGCAGCATATTGCTTGGATTTTATTTTCAAACATACCATCCATTAAATCACTCCGAGTCAAAATTTTCATTGTCATAGAATGATAGCCCTAAACCTCGGGATCACTGGTGCTTGGACTTGGAAGCCATCTTGGATGTCTTCAAGTCCAGGCCTCACCAACAGATGTTTCACTAAACCTTTTCTAATTTGCACTACTGTACACCATTGTGAACGAGACATTGCTTAAATACCTCCAGGTACTATCAGAGAAGGCAACCTGTTCTGGAGCTGAACGGTGCTCCTAATTAGGAGATAGCTCTTGAGCACCCAGTATGGGCAAGACACTCTTCTAGACAGTACAGAGGATATAAATTTGAGTCAGACTTTACTTTTGTACATAAATTGTACAAAAAAGTGTAAACTCAAGTTGAGGACATAATACATTTGCATGAAAAAGCAACACTACTAGCAGAACTGTGTCCGCTCGCCCGTTTAGATTTCAGATGCTCGAATCTTCGCTAAAGAGTTGAAGCAGTTGCCTGCTCATCGGGGCCTCTACTTTGGACATTGTCTCTCCTGAATCACCTAAGATGCATCTCCTTAAGTTTGCACCTCAACTTTCCTTGCCTTCCCACCAACTTTTAATTGATGATGTATTTGCATAAACATGTGAGAATTTGATTGGCACTTCCTGGAGACGCTTCGCCTGACTACATTTGGAGTTCCTGTCTCACAATTCACGGGCAGGCAGTCCCCACCCTCACATCCACTGTAAGATTCCAGAACACTCGGCCACAGGTGCTGGCTCAGCCTCAGTGCCCCAGCGCTGCAGAAGCCGGTGAAGCCAGGCATGCATGTCACGGAGAATAGCAGGTCATGGAGGCCTGGAGAAATGGAAAGTTCTCCTTTGAAAGAGTCCACTAGGAATTGGGGAGCCCTTCTGCTGAATGCAGAAACCACCACCCTTCTCAAATATGGAGTCACTTTAACCTCCAAAAACCTCTTGGCCAGTCACTGGATTAACACTGTTAGTGTCTGTTGATAAAGAAAATAATAATACAATTAATTGCACTGGAAATACTTTTAGATTATTTCCTATTTGATTAATTCTAATATTTCCAAAAATAATGGCACTCTTACATGAAAGACATTATTCATTCCAACTGTCAGTAGTGCTTGGTGTATATGTAGCTTTATGATATCTTGGCAATAATGCCTTGGGCCCCAGGAATACATGTTTCATAGACTTTGAACCATATAATGATAAAAATATAATTATGGAATCATACTGTGCAAAGCAAATTACATACTGTATCTCTTTTAGTCCTCAAAACCACTCTGTGGAGCCTGAACTGTCAAACTTGATCTTACGGGTGGGGAAACCAAGACTTCCAGAGAATGAGTCACTTGCCCTGGACGTAGAGGTAGCGGTGACAGAGCTGAAGTCTGACCCAGATCTGACTGCCCTGAGACACTGACTCTATGACTTTACCATCAGGCGCCAGGAAGGGGGTTGCAAACAAAGGTAAGGGTCTGAGGTGGCTGAGTGTAAGACCCATACCCACGTTGCCACCATGCCCAGCCCCGCCACCTCTGTGATTAGCTGATATCTCAGCCGTTCCCTGGAGCTAATGGAAACTTGACAGAGAAGGTAACACACACACACACACACACACACACACACACACACACACACACACACACACACACACACACACAACGGAGTATGTTTCAGGTTCCTGTAGCAACCAGAGTTAATGTTAAAATTAGACTCAGTTGACTTCACTTCTCCATCCAATTTTTTCTGAGTGCTTTCCAGGTGCGTTTCTACAGCACGATCACCACCTAGGTTAGCTCAATACATTTCTTGGTTTTCCATCCTAACCAAAGTGAGATAATCATGTAATTATTCATCTGGGTCCTCCAAGGGAACACAAGGACAATCAGAAGATTCAATACTGATAAAACAGAGGAAGGGAGAAGGATAGTAAAGAGGAGAAGCAAATAAAATACTATAGGAGTTAAGAGGAGGGAAGTGCTATTTTGACCTTATTAGGTCAGAGAAGGCTTTATGTAAAAATGAGTCAGCATTTTTCCTGGATATTGCATAATAGTTAAGCTTTGATAACTTCAAGTTGATGAGGGGATGGGCCTCTCGGCAGGGGGACCATTCCTTTGTCATCTAAATCAGGACATTTTAGAGCATAAAAAGGGGCACCTTTAATAACTGCACCTAAGCAACAGACCAAATTGGGACGGTCCTAGGAAAACTACACATGTAGTCGCTCAAATTACAGGGGAAGGAGTTGAAGAGCTCTTTCTATGTGATTAGAGCAAGACAAGGGAATAGTGAAAAATAAAATTAGAAAAGTGCATTGGGACCACAAGGTGAAGGTCTTGAGTGCCAGGTGGTATTTTATAGACAGTCCAGTCACTGAACATTTGTAAGCAGGTGGATACATGATATAAACAAAACTGTCCCTCAGCAAGACGGATTTGGCAGCAGAGAGTAAGATGGATGGCAGAGGGCAGACACAGGAATATTTACTCGCTGTGTCCATGATTTCTTTTCTCTCTACAAGTCTTCTTAGAGAATTTGCCTTGTCACAGTGTAAGTGAGGATAGCCCTGGGTTCCACCTATCCTTGTTTCTCTTGATTACATCTGATAAAACCAGGTGTAGACGTATGACTTTTGCTGGTTCAAAGAGATATTTCCTCTTAAAAATGTGAAGTTGAGACCAGAAAGCAACTCCTGAAACTATCGGAATGCATCCTTTGGGAATACCTGAGGTGGACCATGAGCAAAAAACGAGTTTAGCAGAGAACTGGTGTGCTGTGCAGAGAGAGGTCAATACTGCAACTGCGCAGAGTGAAGCAGGTATGAGAGCCCATGTGCACGTGTGAGAGAGAAGCAGAGAGACAGAGAGAGACTAAGACACAGAGAAGGAGGGACAAAGAGAGACAGAGAGAGAGGAAGATTGGAAGAGGAGAGGAGAGGGGAGGGAAGGGGAGAAAGAGATGCCACCTGATGGCTTTGAGGTCCTGGGATACCTGTGTGCCTCATGCACCGTGCAATTCCTCTGTGTTGTCATAATTAACTACATTGACCCTAGAACAATGTGCGAATTACGGGTGCCACCCTCTGAACAGTTGAAAATCCACACATATCTGCTTATAATTCACAGTCAGCCCTTCATATGTGCTGTTTCTCCGTAGAAGTGGTTCCTCCTTATCCAGGGGTCTGCATCCTTGGATTCAACCAACCTCGAGTCATGTGGGACTCCAGTGTTTACTATTGAAAAAACCTTCTAATCTGTAAAAAGACTGAATCACTGTACTGTATACCTGAAACAAATCTAATAACGTAAGTCAAATATGCTTCAGCAACAACAAAACCGGCATATAAGTGGACACATGCAGTTCAAGCCTGTGTTGTTCAAGGCTCAACTGCACTTTTATCGTCATCTAATTTGATTAGATTTGTTTTCTTGAAAACAAATGTGTTCTAAGTCAAAGTAGGAAATGTTCCCCAGTAAGCTCTACCCATTGATTCTGGATCTGTCTTTTTGAACAACACAAAACCAGTTCCCTTCCTCTCATAATAGCCCTGCAAACATCTCAAGACAGACATTATTGTTTTATGCAGTTTCCTCTTCTTCAGGCTAAATATTTCTCCCTTTAGCAAGAGCTGTCCTGTCATCTGTTTCTTGCTAAAGATGGTACTCAAAAAGTTGAGGGCCTTATTTCAGATGTGTTCTGACCACTTCAAAAACCACTCAGCTCTTGCTTCACAACCTTCTTTTCTCCTTGTGTGTCTTGACTCTAGAGGCAAGAAAATTAAAGCACTCACTGTCCCTGAATCTCTGCCAGTTATGGGGAGACAGAAAGGACTTGTAGGATACCCTTAGCTAATGATCTGTAGGTAGAAGTCCTGTTACTGAACCAAACTTGGGTCCACTCACCCGCATGTGATAGAGCCAGTCTACTGACACCAGGCGGTGGTGAAGGAAAGTGCAGCGTTTACTGCAGGGCGCCAAGCAACGAGTCCAGGTAGCTAGTGCTCAAAAGGCCCGAACCCCCCGATAGCTTTCAGGGAAAGGTTTTAAAGACAGGGTGAGGGTAGGGGGTTGTGGGTGTATGATCAGCTCCTGGACGTTCTTCTGATTGGTGGGTGGTGAGGTCATCGGGAGCCAATGTCATCAGTCTTCTTGGTTCCAAATGGTCTGGGGTCCATGTGCTTGTGGGCAGCATGCAGTTAATGTCTTCCACCTGGTCGGGGTTTCAGTGTCTGCAAAACAGCTCAAAGGACATGGTTCAGAATACTATCTGTAGCCCTTGAGGAGGAACTAAAGTTCCCTGACTTTGTTTAATGGCTAAGCTATTATGATTCTGTCTTGCTTGGCTGTCTTCCTTTGTTTCTGCACCTTCTCACATCTCTGATTAAATTTGTTCTTTGTAATTCAGGGAAGGCCTAGGAGACTAAAATGTTTCTACCAACAAGAGGACACAGGGGATGGGGAGTCTGTCCCGGGAAGGCCCCACAGGGACTTTCTTGGTTATAGTCTCCAGGAAGAACACTTTCTGCTGAATAAAAAGGCAAACATTCTCTAGGGGAAGAACCCTTTATCCTTCTGTTGTCTAGGCTGAGGACAAGATGCTTGGAAGTTAGCATCCCTCGTGCCACTATGAGGAGGGAGCAAGGATGCTGATGCTGGAGGCTGGAGGCTGGAGGCTGGTTGCTGGTCTCTTCCCGAGCTGGCACTCCCTCCATGGGCTACCATCACCATACTGCTGGTTGCATGAGAAAATGAGAGCCTTTTTGTTTAAAGCCATGTAGCACATTTTTCTGTAACTAGCATACAAATAATAACCTATAAACTTTCTAAACCTGGATAGGATACTATTGTAAATTTGATTTAAGACGATATTGGCTTTTAAATTCTCCACATCATAGAAACACTGTGATTCATTCAATTCCAGTGAACTGTCTCCTAATTTTCAAATTGGCTTTCTATGATAAATGTTCATAATTCCTAGCTAGAAAACATAAAAAGCATTTAACTCCACTTTCTAAATCTTGCCTGTTCTGTCTACCCGCTTTCCTTCTCTCTTCTGTAAGAAAAAAGAGAGAGAAATCAAGACGGAATAAATTGATAGAAAAATAAGGCAGAAGACTGGCAAATTGCTAAGACTAGTTTATGGAGTAGGAGAAAGATAAGATTAAACCATAATTTGAACACAGATTTCTTCTAGCAGGGACAGAAAAACATAGTCAAATAAGTGAAGCATAAAGCAGAATGAGTGAAGAAATCAGCATCATGTTCATGTCTAAACGTCTCTGCTGCTCTGCAAGTTTTATCCCACAATAATATGGAGCGACTCCAGTAGAGCAGAAATAACTGTGTGTGTGTGTGTTCAGTCTATAGAGGGCTTGAAATGGAGCCCCTCCCACCGCTGGTCCCCTGCAGCCTGCCCTCTACGTGTGGCCTCGGGAGATGCAGAAGTTCCCAGACCCGGGAAGGGGAACCAAGGAGACCTAATGTCAGGGCAGGACAAAGTCACAGGGAAGGTGTGGGGTCGGGAGCCATAGTGGGCACTGTGGGCATCAGCAGCATGTGCATGTGGGCCGGGGGAGCACCAGGAGAGACAGAGGGGAAAGACGCCTTCACCCGGTGGTCAAGTGAGGTGGCACGGCTCAGTGAGGCCAGTGACGAGCCAAGGACTGTAGAGGCAGAACCCCCCTCCCTGCCGCCATTTTCCCCAGGAATCTCTTGTTGCTCAGAAGCTGTCCGGGGAGACGGAGAAGATGCAGAGGTGTGAGATAACTGAGAAGACGTGTACCCGCGAATAAACCTGGTTAAACTGCAAGAGAATGAGCTCTGGACAAAAACTGACCCTGTCACTTAGATTGGGTACTTTTCCCTCTGCTATTCAGAGACATGGAGGCTTGTGATTAAATTATATTTCTTTGCATCTGACTTGGAGTATGTGAATTTTCAAGTCACTTTAAGTACCAGACACTCGACTGAAGGAAGTGGTACGTACAAAGTCACAGGAGAGCTCAAATGAGGCTCTCACTCCTAGTCAGAGGATTAAAAGGTGACAGAGTAAAACCATAAAGGATGTGCGTGGTTGTTAATGGGAGAGGAAAGGAAGGGTGAAGATGGGTATCTTACAGTCAGGACGCGGAAGCAGAGGAGCAGGGCTGCAGGGGAAAATGAGCTGTCTGTTACCTGCAGCATATCTTCATTGACTGAAGCATAACATTTCAGGAGTGGAAACGACTTCAGACATGAATATAGTTTCCATCTGATCTTCTCCTTTACAAGTGAGGTGACTGAGGCACAGGGGTGGTAAATGGCCCAGTCACCCTCCCATCAGCGGCGGGGCTCAGTCTTGGACCCTGGCCCCCTGGGTGCCGGTGAGGGCTCTGTTCTCTACCCCACCCTTCCAGGATGGCTGAGGACCCTAATGCAGGCTGTTTCATTGGCTGTGGAAATTCACAGGTGTTTTTGAGGAGAGGATTTTAAGAAAAGTAACCCGCTATAGAATAATAGGACAGATGAAGGGGGAGGAATAAGAGAGATAGATTGAAGGGGAGGAAAAGGAACCTGTAAAGGATCATTGCATTTGTTCAGGGAAAAGGAAGCAGAGCTAGAGTGTAGCACTGTTATAGTCATAATTTTTGAATTATAACCATCCTTGCTCATTGGGCAATTTCCTCAGCGCCTGGTTTCCTAGCGCCTAGAATAGTGTTTAGGGATTCCTGCACGAACCATTGAATGAGGTCAACAAACGAAGGTTACTGACTAGAGACATGCAGAAGGGGATTTGCAAGAAAGACATATTTTTGAGTCTCAAGGCATAAGCTGGAAGATTTTGGAGGAGAAATGTTGAGTTGATTTGGATCTACAGAGTTTGAGGTAGAAAAGTGGTCTCCACAAGGATTTTGCAATCAGGCAATTAGAAAGTGAGCCTGGAACTCTGAGAAGGGTTAGGGCTGCAGGTGTACGGATCTGGGGAAACAATCAGAAATACGGTGCCAGTGATTTCAAGGCTCTACTCAGGGCTCTTTACAGAACGAGCCAAATGGAAACCAGTCCCCTCGTCCCATTCTCTTCTCACCAAAGTGGATTGTGCCCTCCAGTGAAAAATGAGAACTTTCCCTCATGTATGTTGATCAGTCTCTGTTTTGTATTTTATTTTGTTTTTTGTTTGTTTGTTTTCAGCACTTTTGTAGCAGACATATGAAAGTTCACTGGTCTTTGAATTCAGCAGTTACAGTCAGCTAAATTCCAAAACTGAATAGTGCATGGGTGTGGTGCCGTTTACTGGCAGTGAGTGATTTATTTTATTGCTTACATTTCACATTCTTTATTATGTCTCCTAAGAAGTCATTTGATTTGGAAAATCATTGCAAAAATAAAACCAGAGAAGAATAAAATCCATGTCAGTCAGTTGATAGGAATTATTAAGTGCATCTGTTTTCCTAGAATATTTTTACGAATATAAAATCATTGTCTCCCATTCCACAAAGTAGGTGTGGAGCAAATATTTAAATTACTAGTTTGAAGATGCACCAGCATTGCAGTCTGCATGTCTCAGTCTTGTTCTTTCTTTTTCTTTTTTTTTTTTGAATATTTAAAAATATTTATTTATTTCAATTGGACTATAGTCAGTTACTGGTGTGCAGCACAATGTCCCAGTCATGCATATACACGCATATATTCGGTTTCATATTCTTTTTCATTAAAGGTTATTACAAGATATTGAATATAGTTCCCTGTGCTATACAGGAGAAAGTTTTTTTTTTAAAATCAATTTTCATATACAGTGGCTAACATTTAAAAATCTCAAACTCCCAAATTTATCCCTTCCCATCCCCCTTTCTCCGGTAACCCTAAGATTGTTTACTATGTCTGCGAGTCTGTTTTTGTTTTATAAATGAGTTCATTAGTGTCCTCTTTTTTTTTTTTTTTTTTTTTTTTTAAGATTCCACATATGAGTGGTATCTCAGTCTTGCTCTTGATGGGGGAAAGGGGAGGAAGGAAGAAAGAAGAAAAGGGGTGAAACTGAATAGTAGGAGCAGTAGCCCAGGAAGGAGGGTTCAGGGAAAGGACTGTTTTATTTTATTTTATTTTTTTAAGGACAGGAGCCTTCACACCAGCAACCACATTACAGCCATTGTCACATCCCGGACGTCCATTGTATGGAATTAAGAGGAACAGTGAGTGGAAATGTTTGAGGCATGGCAGCCGACTTTGACTTCGTAGCCCCCAGACTGAGGGAAAGCTGAGAGCCTTCACAGATCCTCCTTTGAGAAGCACACGCTGACGGCGCCCACGCTGACCTCGGTGTCAGGGGACTCACATTCTTGTTATGGCTCTGTCTGTGGCGAACCCTGTGTCCCGGGGAAAGTCATTGAGCGTCTGCTTTGGTTTCCTGTCTGAATACCTGACCCTTCCCGCTGTACGGGGATGTTGCAAAATGAATTAGAGAAGGTATGAGAGAATGCTTTGTCTTCTCATAAGAAAGGTCCTCTGTGATGCTAAAGGCTTATTATTAATTGACCCAGAATAAAGACTATAAAGTAAGCTCAACAATAAATAGACCTGATGAAAGTGCTCACAGTTTCCAGCTCCTCATAACACCTAACACAGATCTCCGCCTTGGCTGCTATTAGCAGCAAACGATCCCAGAGTCTTGTTCCAAAAGTTTAATCCGTAATTTGATGTGATCGCGCATTTGGTAACGTTTCAAAGAACGTGCGTAAAGATGAAACTAATGTTATCTGGGGACAGATTGATCCAAGAAGAGGATTTTTGGAATTAAGAACAGTATTTTTACACATCACCACCGCCATAAGCACCCAAATAATTGTTTAAACAGCAGCACAGCAACCAAGTGCCACTTGATGTCGGATTGTTGAGTTTGAAGATTAATCCCATAAATAGCCAGCATCAGAATGCTACCTACAAAGGACTGAAGTATCTTACGGCAAATCTTTAATTTCTGGCTAATGATTAAATCTAGCTCATGTCATTTTTAAATCAGGAAATCTGAGAAAATAAGTATATGAGAGGTTGAAGACCCAAAAATAAAAGCTATGCAATTTAAGCCCTCAGCAGTTAAATTTATATTTAACAGTGATTAAGTGCGGGGATCACATAAGGGGCTGTAATTTCATCAGGAGACGTGAAAATGGCTAAGTGTTCATTTTTCACTGAACAAAGCAGATTTAGTGCTTTCCTAAGAAAGGAAGAAGAAATTGAACTGTTAGCAAACCACAAATAATTCTGGTTGACTTCACGGTGGGCTAAATAGAAACTAATTTTGGAAGGCATCAATAAAAATCATCTTTATTGGGTAGTGTCTGTAATATCTCAGAACTGTACATCTGTGATTTATAGATCAGCTATCCAAAGAATGTAAACAGGGACATTTCCCCCTGTATCTACTCCATTAAGGAGTTAGGATGAAAATAACATTGATCTGACTCCGGCCTTCCGGTTTAACCTCCTCTCCGGCAGCTGCTCCGTAGAAGCCCAGCCACCAAGCCAACTCGGAAGCAGCCGGCAGCCCTGCCTTTGCCGAGGGCGGGGGCGGGTGGGGGGAGGAGGGGTTGCCGTTCCCTGGAATGTTCTTTTCTTCCCCCATCTGATTACCTCCTGCTCATTCCTGGAGAATCCAGTCACCATCCTTCCTTCTGTTAGTGCCTCTCCAAGCCCACTCGCTCCATCTCCGCTGCGCCAGAGCACGGCGTATGCCCCATCCTCACCCTCTCTGTTCTCAGAGCCTTGTGTGTTTATTTTCCTTTCCTATTACCGTGCTTTGACTTTTTGGATCTTGCTGAGCCTCCCTCCCCCTCTAAAGCCAGATCAATAAGTGTTCTTTTCGCTTTTGGAGCAGCTTTCTTCTCTGCGTCGCATCACAAAGAATTCTTTCCTTCAGTCCCCACTTCACTCCCTTCGAGATCCACCCACTATTTCAGGCTTTGGACGTGTTGCCTCATCTCAGCGTCCTGTGTTCCCTTTGGATCGCTCGAAGCTTTTTGACTCTGGAGGGGACCTTTCTGCCTCATTCTGTTTCTAATCTGATTTCCTGGCCTTGGCTGACCTCTGGCCCCTAGTGCCCAAATTCCACCTTGGGTCCACTGAACCAGGATCCCGGCAGGATGCAGACGGAGGGGAAAGAGGCACCTTTTCTGGACTTGGTGTGCCGTGTCTGGTGCAGCTGGCCGTGCTGTCTGAGCCATTTCTTTAAGGCATTTATGGTGTCATTTCATGATTCCTACGGTACTTGTTTGTCTTCTTCAAATGACTGCAAGTTCCTTGAGGGCAGGACTTCCCTTCATCTTGGCATCTAAGGACCTGGCACAGTGCACAGTAGATGCTTCATAAATACTTAGAGAATAAAGCATGTGTGAATGGTAAACGTAGAGTATATGCCTTTTATATTTTAATGCCTACCTGAGACAATTTATCCTTCAACCAGGACAGAATAGGACTGTTTACACGGAGGCCGGATGAAAGCATATGGGTTCACGGGTCAGAAGAAAGACGTCCTCCTTCCGCTCCTTGCTCGTCACTGGGCAAGGGCATCCGACGGCTCTGGGAACTCCACTTTGAAGAATATTTGTCTGTAGACTCTGATTTTTATGTCTCCTAGTTACTTATAACCTGTCACTGTCGAGAATGCGGACCTCCAATCTGGCCTCTGGTTCTCCTGCCGAGGACAGCTGGATTCGGCCCGGGAATGCAGGTCCCTGGCTGACTTACCGCTGCCCGTGAACGAAGTTCCCAGACGGCTCTGTCTAGCAATCGTGCGGACCGCTGCTACCCGCGCAGCAAGCGCGGCGTCTGTAACGCAGGAGACGCCAGTCTGCGTTTGCTGGGGGACGAATGGCGACCTCCAGCGTCTCACCTGCCAACTGCCTCCTGCCCCAGATCCTCCGCCACAGGCGACGCCGGCCCACTGGGAAAGCACCCTCCCACCTGGCAGGCGCGTCCCGCCCGCGCGTAAACACCGTTTCTGAACTTCGCGTGCTGCGCCCGGTGCCGCCGGCGGTGCGGTCATGGCTCTCAGCGTGGGTTTCCTTTCCTGCTCTGGGTTTCAAGTCCAAGCCTAGCTGTGTCTCTTCCCTCCCTTCCCCTAGGCCAAAGGGGCCCACTGACATCTTTTATCTTTGTATCTGTGTTGTGAACCCCCTTGCCCCCAAATGTTGGCTGAATTGAATTGAATATGAATTTCCATGGCGGAGGGCCCCCTTCCCTGGGCTCTCGCGTACTTCGCACACTGAGGCGCTGAGGACAGGTGAGAAGGACCTGGCGAGGGCTAGGACTCACCCGAGTGCAGCTCTGCCTGAGCGATGGAGTGGGCCACTCACACAGGAGCCATGTCCTTAATAGGAATTTCTCCATTTTTACTGAGGTTAAGATTAAATTAATAATAAATGCAAGCCAGATCTGCTCCTAATTATCATTCTAGCTTGGGGCCAGTACCCACAAGTGGGGCAAAGTCATCCGAGCGATTTTATTCGCACTGTGGAGAGCCGGAATTCCTAGAGACCCGGCTTCTGTCCCTCCTCCCTCCCATCCAAGTCATTCTCTGCGGAAATCCGACACGGCAGGATATGTGGTGCTGTCTGTGCTGATAGCATTTTCAGATCTCTTCTTTCTATGTTCATTAAAGCTCCCCCCACCCACCCCCCCCCCCCCGTAAGTGGACGTTGTGAGCTGTGGGGTTCTGGCCAAATTCCAATTTGAGCAATTAATTACATGTCAGCGCGCAGCCCTTCCTGCCGGTTCAGACCCGGAAGGTGCATTCTTTGTGTTCCTCGGCAAGGAGCTTCTGGCGGCGAAGCAGCTGCTGCTGCTCCCCTGGAGGAGAGTCGTTTGAGAAGTGGTGAGAAAGCCTCCTGCGTCTGGGAGGGAGCTGCTTGCAAAGTGCGCTGGGACAAAAGGCCTCCCTGTGAACGTGTGGCGTTTTTTTTTGTTTGTTTGTTTTGTTTTGTTTTTTAACTATGGCCTCGAAGCCATCCATCACTCCTCTTTTGAACCACTGGCTGAGCCCAGAACAAAACGGGAAGTGATTGTGTGTGTGCACGGTTTTTTGTTTTTTGTTTTTTGTTTTTTTTTAAGAGCTGATCCTGAATGGGAAGGCTTCCTTTGAAGCCCCGTCAAAGGGATGTTTTTATTTTGTTTTTGTTTTGCCGAAATCCCTTCAGTTTGCCTCACCTCCTGTAAGACCTCACACCACAGCCTGATACCATGCCCGGTGCTTAAGTGGCTGCCTTCACAGCTAACAAAAGACAAAGAGAGCACAGATGGAGATTGTTCTAATGGAACGAGTTAAAGAAATGAAAGGTGTTTTCCTTTTAACTTCAAATAGCAAAAGCAATGAATATTCTTTGGAAAGCGCAGGTGACAACACAACACGCAAACTCGCTTGCCGGGGTTCCTGGTGACATGATCTAACAAGTCCGAAACGCAGGAAGTGGAGTTATATCCTGCAAGTTATTTTGAAAAGGTATAGAGAATAACCCTTTCTAGGTGCGTACTCTGTGTTTGACTTGGCCCAGGCATCGGGGCCTGATGGAATGATAATTGGATGTTGATGAAAAACATCAATCATCGTTGCATTGTGACTTGAGTTGTATTTGTTTAATGTTAAATTTTAAGTTGTGAAGTAAACCATTCGAGTTGGGGAATGGTGCTTGCATTTCTACAACTTTATTCTTTCACTTATTAGGCATGAGTGAGTCATTCCTTGTATCAGTAGGGCTTGTTGAAAATTCCAGGATTACTCAAGCAGGCTTGAAGCATTTGTCCTGTCCAAAAAAAAAAAAAAAAAAATTCTATTTCAGGTTGTTGTCTCTTAATTCTCCTTCCTAAAGCTCTTGGTTTTTGGTGCAGTGCTGTTGCCTACATTCCAGGCAAGTTGCGTTTACTTCTCACATTTTCCAAAGCAGGCTATCTATATATTGTTCTGGGATCAATTACCTTTAAATTCATTTCTCAGTGGCTGATGCCAGTCTCACAAACACGTTTCTACGTGAAAACAGCTGGTTGCCCTTGGCCCCCTCACATGTTTAGCCACTTTCTAGGGGAAATCTCCTCCTTACTGTTTCATTCTTTCCCTTCCTGGCTCATCCCACCACGGGAAACATGAACAAATCCTCCCACTCTTGCTTTCACCAATCACAGTGCAGTTAACATTTCATCCTGTAGATCATTCTCATATAGAAACACACTGCTTGTGTAAATTGGTCCCTGACGCCTTACCTGACTTCCTTTTTCCCATCATCCAGGGAAATCTTGTTTCCATCACTCTCACTCATTGCACCTTCAGGGGCCTTATCTCAGCCTCAAATTGTATGTTTGTTCTTAAATATCTCCCTTACTTGTCAGTTCCCTCATCTGCATTTGCCGCTGTTTTTTTTGTTATTTGTTCTGTTTTCCCTATTTCCAGTGTCCAGCACAATGCCTAGAAAAAAGACATTTGTTAGATAGACAAATAAAAAATCACTTCCGTTACTAAACAAACTTCTTCAAGTGCAAACAATCAAGATACTCAGATTGCAGGCAGGAGCGCAACTTTAATTCCCCATTTTTAAAGAGTGTCCTGTATTGCATTTATTAGGAATATAGCAACAATGTGTTTTCTTCTAATTTATTTTTTTCATTGAGACACTCATATTTTAGTTAGATAGTGTGGCTATCTAGCGTTTCATGAGCCACTTGGAACGTAACCACTGTCTCTCACATCGTTTTGATGTCGAGAGAGAACTTACTGAGTCAGGCATCATGCAAAGTACTTTTGCGTATTTAAATCTATTCTGTCTTTATAATAGCTATATAGGTTGTTCTTTCCAATTATCATTTTCAGAAAAAGAAATTGCGATCAGAGAGGTTAAGTGGCTTGCCAAGGTCACACAGCTAGTTAATAAAATTATCAGGAAGATCGGTATAATGCTAAATAAAGCCCATGCTTTCACTGTTACATGAGTTGACTTATGTAACAAATATTTTGAGAGCAAGAGAAGACTTCCTAATTAACTTCTGTTTCAGATTAGTGGGATCAGCCTTCTGATGGGACTGACAATAAAAGCTGGACAGATTAGTCAATGATGGAACTAAAACTTTTGTTCACCAGATTGAACCTCTGTTTGTACTGACTAAATCAAATATACTAGTATCGGCTTGGGTGTAGCTACAGGCTGTGTTTAACTAGATAATGCCGTTCTGCCATGAGTATATTCATCAATTAAAACCAAAAATTCAAACTTGATGATGTGGAAGGTCAAAGGCTGGGACGGAGACCAGTGAGCAGGTGTCTGAGCGAGTCCTAACATCCACAGAGAGTGGAGCAGAGCCTCTGTTAAATATCACCCACTGGTGACCCCATGTTTTGGGGGCTGGGACACTCGTCAAAAAATATGGAGCCCTCGTAAAGGCAACTCAGCTACTCCAGCTGAACTGCATCATTTCTGCAAAGGGGTGCATTTAATAGACCACCAACCATATGATGGCTCTCACCTCACAATATTTTTTTAAATTGAAGTATAGTTGATTTACAATGTTCTGTTAGCCTCTGGTGTACAGCTTAGTGATTCAATTACACGTATACATATATTCTTTTGTGTATTTTTTCATTATAGGTTATTATAAGCTATTGTACATAGTTCCCTGTGCTATAAAGTAGGACTTTGTATTTTATCTATTTTGTGTTTAGTAGTTTGTATCTGCCAATCCCAAACTCCTAATTTACCCCTCCCCTCCCCACTTTCCCCTTTGGTGACCATAAGTTTGTTTTCTGTGTCTGTGAGTCTTGTTCTTTTTTGTAAATAAGTTTATGTGCCTCATTCTTTTTCAGATTCCACATGTAAGTGGTATCATATGATATTTGTCTTTCTTCATCTGACTTACTTCACTTAGTATGATAATCTCTAGGTCCATCCATGTTGCTACAAATGGTATTGTTTCATTCTTTTTATGGGCAAATAGCATTCCATTGTAATACAACTTCTTTATCCAGTCATCTGTCGACAGACATTTAGGTTGCTTCCATGTCTCAGCTATTATAAATAGTGCTGCTATGAACATTGGGGCATGTATATCTTTTTGAATTAGAGTTTTTACCAGATATATGTCCAAGAGTGGGAGTGCTGGATCATATGTTAACCCTATTTTTAGTTTTTTAAGAAATCTCCATACTGTTTTCCATAGTGGCTACACCTAATTACATTATTACCAACAGTGTAGAAGGGTTCCCTTTTCTCCACACCCTCTTCAGCATTTGTTATTTGTAGACTTTTGAATGATGGCCATTCTGACTGGTGTGAAGTGATGCCTCATTGCAGTTTTGATTTGCATTTCTCTGATAGTTAGCAACGTTGAGTATCTTTTCATGTGCCTATTGGCCATCTGTATGTCTTCATTAGAGAAATGTCTGCTTAGTTCTTCTGCTCATTTTTTGCTTGGGTTGCTTGTTTTTTAGTTATTGAGTTGTATGAGCTGTTTGTATACGAGCTGAAAGTTAAGCCCTTGTCAGTCTCTTCATCTGCAAATATTTTCTCCCATTCTGTAGGTTGTTGTTTTGTTTTCCTTTGCTGTACAAATCTTGTAAGTTTAATTAGGTTTCATTTGTTTATTTCTGCTTTTATTTCTACTGCCTGGGTAGACTGCCCTAGGAAAACATTGCTATGATTTATGTCAGAGAACATTTTGCCTTTTTGCCTATGTTCTCTTCTAGGAGTTGTATGGTGTCCTGACTTATGTTTAAGACTTTAAGCCATTTTGAGTTTATTTTTGTGTATAGTGTGAGGGAGTGTTCTAACTTCATTGATTTACATGCGGCTGTCCAGCTTTCCCAGCACCACTTGCCGAAGAGACTGTCTTTTCTCCATTGTATATTCTTGCCTCCTTTGTTGAAGATCAATTGACCATAGGTGTCTGGGTTTATTCCTGGATTCTTTATTCTGTTCCATTAATCTGTTTTTGTGCCAATATCATGCTGTTTTAAATACTGTAGCTCTGTAGTATTGTCTGAAGTATGGGAGGGTTATTCCTCCAACCTCATTTTTTTTTTCTCATATTGCTTTGGCAATTCTGGGTCTTTTTTAATTCCATATAAATTTTAGGATTATTTGTTCTGGGTAATTTGATAGTGATTGCATTAAATCTGTCGATTGCTTTGGGTAGCCGTCTCACAGTATGTTAAAAGTGATACTAGTCTGTGTTCACACAGACAGGGAAATACCTTTCTGTGTCTGCATGTAGTCTAAATTTCACTACTTTAAAAAGCAAAAACATGGATGAAATCAGCAAGAAAAATCCCCTCCCCCCCTTCTTTGGCTGGGACTGTGTGATACATGATGTTATTAAGCCAATTGATTGGATTTTTCTATTTTCAGTCAGTCATTTCAGCGTTATCACTCACAGTTACAGGCAAAATGGATTTGATTAGAGAAAACAGCTTACAAAGATTCATCTCTTATTTGGGCTTCACGTATCCAGACACATCTCTGAATGGCTGAATGAAGACTTCATTTACATCTTCATATATAATTTTCTTTCATCTTGGGATTTCAAAGTGCTTTATAATGTTGCTTTTTGAATTGATTAAACCTCACAATTTCACTCAACACTGTATTTCGATATTACCAGATGAACCCGAGGAAGAGGCAAGGTTTCACTTCCTTGTGCGCATTTTCTTTGTGTTTGAAATTAATAAAGAAAGAGTGATGCTACTTTAAAGGTTTCTCTTTTTAAATAAAATGTTTATTTTGGAGTAATTTTAGACTGACAGAAAAGTTGCAAAGACTGAATTTCCATACCCTTGGCTCAGTTCCTCCTCACGCTAACACGTTTTAGAACAGTGACGCACTTGCCAAAACTAAGACATTAGCCTTGGTATGTTGCTGTTAACTAACCTGCAGATTTTATTTGGATTTCCCCAGCTTTTCCATTAACATCCTTTTTGTGTTCCCGGACCTAATCCTGGACACAACGTTGCATTTAGTTGTCACATCTTCTCAGTCTCATGGTAACGTTCAGTAATTGTAATGAAAACAAGTCAAGTAGGGGGAGCACTTCTAATATTTCAGTTTCAGTGCACACTGAGGATTTCAGTCCCCATCGACATGACATTTCTGGAAACTGACCACGATTCAGGGGACTTGGACTGGGTGGTTGTTGGGGTTTTGGGGTGTGGGTGGGGACCAAATGCCAGAGAATTGATTCCTAACTACAGAGTGTATTTTTCACCATAAGAGAAATGTTCATGGATGCACTTGTGGCTGTAATGAATGTCACCACTGGGAGAAAAGGTAGCATTAGCAACTGGCTTATACTTTTTTAAGAAAACCTACCTTTTTTTTTAAGGCTCATAGCCCTTCTCTGATATGTTTTTGGGTTTGTGGGACATGCTTGTCACTGATACAGACATCTAGTTACTGAAAAATGGAGAATTCTGCTAGTTGACTCTATGAAGACGCTTTTCATTCCCCAACTTTAGAATTTAAAATTCATTTTTATGCCATTCCTAGTCCACTTTTAAATTGGGAACACATGTTGATTTTAAAATAAAGGATTAGTAAAACGCTCTCTGATCTATAGTGATTTGCAATAAATAGGGGAAGAAAACATGTACATAATAAGTGTGGTATAATACGGAAAAACTGTGATCTGAAGAGAAATTATACATACTATTTGGTAGAAATATAAAGGAGAAAGAACCAGGAGGACGCCCTTAGAAAAAGAAGCAGCAGTTCGGATTCGGATTCCATCCTGTAGACCAAATTTCTGTGCTTCCCAAACTGTCAGCCTCATATTTAGGTCCCAGGTAGAACCCATAAGGGGTTCAACCATTTACTGATTACTTGGGGTAGAACGTTTCTTCAGAAGAGAAAACTGACTGAATTATCTGATTTGGTTCCGTCTGTAACTTCCTGGGCTTCTTCCAGAAACAGAGTTAGGTGGCGCATTTGTAGACGTGCTCGTTCTCGCCGCCTTGTTTCCTATTTACCCTTTCCAAGCTGAAAGTATATTCAATTAAGTTATGTTACACCATCGAAGCATCGGCAGTTAGGTCTTGGATGCTGTGTAGTTTGTTTTAACAGCCAGTGCTAGAGGCCAGACTATTATACTGGGCCGGCACCGACATGCTTTCCATTAGCCCATCTATTTTAAAGAGAAACACACGGGATGCTGAGTGAACTGAATTTCCACTCACTAGTTTGCAGCAAAATCAGCTGAAAATGGCCTCAAGGGGACCTCACTTCAGATTTTATGAAAGTTCATCAACTACATATTATGCAGATACATAAAAATAGATTAGCAATCGTAAAAGAATGACTCATATTTATTACCTTGAAGAGTAATTGCATAGGACTCAAAACAAATGGAACATTGCTGAAACTTAATAAAGTTGAGAAGAACTATTCCTCTGTCAGGCGCGGCAAAAATGGATTTGGAGAATGCCACCTTATATCTACTAGCTGAGCTGTTGTCATAGAAAATTTTGTTGATGGTCTTAAGGAAATGAGAGTCAAAATTAAATCCAGAAGAATGATGATCATTACAGAACCTTTTGTTCCTTGTGGCTAAAAACCACTTGACATGTGTTAATTGTCTGGCAGAAAATGCATAGGTATTTATGCACAACCATTCAATCCAACAGGAAAAACAACAGCGGGAAAACCCCACGAAAAACGAAGAGCCGGCATCTTCGTGTCTGCGTGTAGGTTGCTGCCCCCCAAATTCATATGTCGAAGTCCTAACCAACCCCTAGTACTTCAGAATGTCACTATGTTTGGAGATAAGGTCATTACAGAGATAATTAAATTAAATTGAAGTCATTAGGGTGGGCCCTGAGAGATATAATTGGTCCTAATCCAATCTGAACAGGGGATTTGGACACAGACCCATAGCAAAGGAAGAGGATGTGGAGACAGAGAAAAGATGGCAGACTGAGAAAGGAGATCCGCGGCAGGTCCTTCCCTCGCAGTCTTCAGAAAAATCCAACCAAGATGACATGCTGGGTGGACCTCTAGCCTCCAGAGCTGGGAGACAATATATTTCTGTTGTTTAAGGCCCCCAGTCTGTGACACTTTTTTCAGACTTAGCAAATGAAATGAAAGGAATAAATGAAAGTCAGCTGTCCACCTGCCAATTACGTGCTCCCTGTCTTTTGAAATCAAGTTCAGGGCCTGCCCACGGCTGATGTTTGCAAGGCCAGAGGAAAGAGGGTACATGTATGGCTACGGCCCACGTATCACTGGAGAAGGAGAAAATGCTAATTAATTGATCAAATCATTCTCTGACAGAGCATGAATGAAACAGATTGTTGCATAATAAAATATCATTTCCCAGTAATTTAAATATTTAACAATTATGAATCAAGCTAACAAACTGTTAAATACAATTTTTTTCCTTTTGCATTGACATAGTTTTACTATGATAATAATTTAAAGGTACGTTTCAGCTAGGGTTTTAATATGATTGAAAGTAGCCAAAATGTCAGACAAATAAATTTAATTATTGTTGTGCAGACATGGATGTTCTGTTGATGAGCTGGCAAAGTTTGGGATAATAAAATAAAGACATACATGCTTTGTAAATTATTATATATTTATTGCATCAAATTTATTTTTGTCTTCATTTCAGCACAACCACTAATTACTTAACTATAATCAAGATTTTTTCTAAGTTCTATTGTAATTAATTTTAAAGTGCATGTAATTTGAATGAATCTTCATCACCATATAAATTAAACAAAGTGTAACTATTTTCAGAGTGTATACAATTAGAATATATTCTCTTCAGAAATGTATGTTAAATAGAATGTAAGACATCAAAATTATTTTTCATGGAGCTTTTTTCTCTAAAATATGGACTATCACCTAATAAAATTAAAATCAGATGTCGAGTTAAAATTAGTAAAAATAAAAAATCTGAATTTAAATTGTTTAAACAAAGCTGACATTTAAGAATTTAATTAACTAATTAAATATATAAAAGATAAAACTATTCACAATTCTTATATTGAGCCTGGTTGGTAAAGAGCATTAGACTTTAATGCATGTCGGATTTTGACATAGATTGATAGGTATGTAGATAATAGTTGTTAACAGGTGTACAAGTTTAAGAGTGGTCTTAATAGACTAACATCACAGAAGGTTCCTCAGCTGCCAAGTAGGGCTAGGGTGAATATTGTACTAATTCGCACACATTTTGGATCCACAAATTAGAGCAGGAAGAGGAACAAGTAAAGACACTCAGCACGATGGGGAAACAATGCTTATGCAACGATCTGCTTCATTCATTCATTCATTCATTCATTTCATTCAATATTCAGGGAATATTTGGCAAATGAATTAGTCTTCTCTCTTTCTTAAGTGTTTCCACCCCTTGTGCTCTTCCTGCTCCGAGAAGCCCTGCTGTCAACCCATGTATTCATGGCACCCACACAGAGGTGCCTTTTGTTCTCAGGACACACAGGGTAAATGAGAAGAAGCACTTCCCTGCGGCCTGACTTGCGGCGGCCACAGAGGAGAAGCTTATTTCCGCTTCCGGGTTGGGCTGTGGTGGTGCTGACTGCCAGACTTCCAGTTACAGAGGCATTTATGTATTGTTTAATAATTGTCTTTGCGTGTGTCTGTGGTACGTGTGGCCATATTTTTAATTTGTTTATGTGAGGCCCTCTGAAGACTGAGAACCAGAGTAGGGGCCTGCCTTCCCTACCACCATCTGAGAGCGTGTTGTGGGTTGAACAGTGACCCCCCACCCCTACAAAATTCAAATCCACCCCAAATCTCAGAATGTGACACTATTTGGAAATAGGGTTTTTGCAAATGTATTAGTTAAGGATCTTGAGGTGAAATCATCCTGGATTTAGAATAGGCTCTAAATCCAGTGAGTGGTGCCCTTATGAGAAGAGAAGAGGACACAGACAGACATCTACAGGGAAGAAGGCCGCGTGAAGGCAGACACAGAGATTGGAGTTATGTTGCCAAAAGCCAAGGAGTGCCTGGGGCTACACACAAACCGGAAGACGCAAGAAAGCATTCTTCTCCAGTGCCTTCTAAGAGCATGGCCCTGCTGACACCTTGCCTGCAGACTTCTAGCCTCCAGGACTCGGGGAGAATGCATTTCCGTTGCTTCCGGGCACCTGGTTGTGGTTCTGTGGTACAGGAGTCCTGGGAAACCAATGTAGGGTGGAGCTGGTTATGATGGGTGGCCTCCGGACACTAAGCCTTGTCTGTCTGTAACCAATAATAATAACCTGATAAATGCTTTCTCCCCATGTACTCTAGTGCTTGTTATATCAGCGTGATGGAATCCCATTATACAGTCATTAGACTTAGTCAGATTCAACTTCCCAAAAAAGAGGAGGAAAATGATAATTTTAACAATGTTGGCAAATGATAGGTTTACCACTCACTGAGCACGTAACCCACTCAGAGTGAACTTTGCATTTGAAATATTAATTTGAAATATTCATAGGAAATGTGAATATGAAATATAGCTATCAGTCCAGCTTCCCCATGCTTCTCATAGTCTTAGCATCTGTCTGTCTGTCTATCTATCTATCTGATAAAGCATGGTTCCTAAATAAAAACAAATTAACACAACTGTGCTCAACGAAAGAAAAACCCAGCTGCACTGTACTTGGTCACTACGATGTAATCCAGGAACAGACTATTCTAACTATGTAGTCCATGAACTGAATATTATGTTCTGGACCCACTCTGTGAACATTACAACACTTATTTCCAAATTGACTAAAATGATAAGATCCAGGCCATTCTTGACTCTGCCATTGAATTTGGTCAAGTTGATTAACAGGTGTTTGCATCTTCGCAATATATTGTGAGAATAAAGGTAGGTGTGGTTCTCAAGAGTTCCTTTCTTTAAACTATTCTTAGGCTACAATATTTACAAGGGAAAATTATGAAGGAAAAGAAACTACAGTCATAAATGGCTGAAAAATCTTGCACCATATAAAACTTTATAAAACAGCCTTGTAACATGCAGCCTATGTTTTAACTACACTTCTTTTTGGAAGTGGAAGGGGAAATGCTCTTTGAAGAAATCTTTATGATGGACTGGTGAAGGCAACTGGCATTATTATAGTTTTTGTGTAGTTCTTTGCCTCTTCAGGGCAGTAGGATATGGGAACCAAAAGATGGCAGGGGGAGAAGGGAACCCTTTATATTTGCAGCCAGAATCATCAGTATCCTCCATGGCTCCTTTAAAAAATATTTGACATTTAAAAAGTATATTTTTTTGATCTCTGAAATGTAAGTAATATTGGATTTTAAGATCACAGGATTTGAAATCCAAGAGTCCTAAGCTCGAACATGTTCCAAAGCCCACTGGGTGCTCAGTGGTGGGGAACCTATTTAGTATCTTGGGGTTCAGTTTCATCATTTATAAAAATGGGCAAAACAACAGTTACTCATGGAATTCTCGTAAGGGTTAATATGATGGCTTCTATAAAGGATCTAGTAGAGTGCCCAGTGTGTAATAGGCACCGATCGAATGGAACCTACTATTCTTTATTCTATTTCACAGAACTTTGTGTATATATATGTATAGCATGTTATTTTAATTAATTTAATTAAAATTTTTAAAACGGGGGAAGGGTATAGCTCAGTGGTAGAGCACATACTTAGCATGCAGGAGGTCATGGGTTCAATCTTCAACACCTCTATTAAATAAATTAAATAAATAATAAATAAATAAATAAATAAACCTAATTACCTCCCCCTCAAAAAAAAAATTTTTTTTTAATGAGCACTGTCCATCAATAACAGGTATATTTTGAGATGAGTCTCTGCCCAAAATGATTTTGCTTGGTGCTGGTGATTGCTGCTTCTGCTTTCAAATAATTTTGTTACATTTACAATATTTGGGGGACACAGAGGAAAATCTCTGTCAGAGTTATTCACTCCCTGTCACTGGTACTTAATTTCCTCTCCTGGATGCCTAAGACTTAAGTCCATGGGAAACATAACCAAAGGGGAGAGAGGCAGCAGTGGGCACCACTGCTAGCCGTGACACATCCCACTATCTTCCTCTTTAAAGCAGTTGACATGAGTTCCTCCACAGCAGAGAGCTTAAATAATATGCTCTCTCAAGAGTGGCAAAGTGGAGTGTATTTGCAGTAAGAGCAATTCACATGGTATGGTAATCTGTGCTTTCCATTTTCCATTAACGATCACCACCACTTCCTATCATCCCCGCCACCTTGGCCAGCACAGGGCGAGTTTCACAGGCTGTATTCAGAGAACAGACAGTGTCACAGTGCTCCCTCCTGCAGGGAAAAGCACAGGAGACAACCACAGTGTTGAGAAGGCTTACAGCAAATTATTTTCTACTTAGCAGTCCTAATATTTAGGGTTCAGAAAACCAGTTAATATAGTTTACTGGTAAAGAAAGGGAATTAGGTTGGATTAGGAGACAAATTCAGTGCAATTTTCTCTCTTCTGCTGGTGGTGAGAAGTTTTTAAAAAAGAAAGAAAATAGCTGTGACCACTGATGCACCCACAACCCATCCACATATTCTATCAATTTTTAATTTTTCTGAGGTCTTAATTCTCACAAAGATCTGGTGAATATTATGAGATGTTTAATATACTACTGTTTTTATTTGGAAGTCAAATTAGGATCTGTTAATATTTTTAGGTTTTTATTTACTCTTTTTACTTATGTAAGCCCTGTTGGTCTTGGAATGTTTCTGAGGACTATGTCTTAAAGGACGTTCAATGACCCCTTACCTCGATCTCCTTTGTAAACAGGCATACTCTTTCACAACACAATTTGAGGGCTTTGACGTGAGCTAGGACCCATTTGGACATGGTGGACCTGAAATTCCGGCAGGAGTTCCTGCCTTCTGCTGCCTCTGAAAACACACGTGCAGACATGTCACAGAGGCAAAGCAGAGAGCGGAGAGCAAGGTTGAGAGGACAGCCTCGGTACTTGTCAGGTCAGTGCTATCTCCAGCAGCCTAGGTGCTCCTGCTCTTTTATAAAATAAGATCTTTGTTCCTTGAATAATATGACTTAGCATTTGTATCAGGTAGACAATGTTATAAAATATTGCAGATTTCCAGCTCATTTCTCTTTAAGTGATTTAACCATCTCATGCACCCAGAACAGGAAAACACACACTGCAGGGCAACAGGTGCTTAAAAGCGCATTGAGGGAAGCGCATCCATCACAATGTCATTCTGTGTTATATACGCGTAATTTATTTATTTTTCCTTCTTGGTCCTGAGGGAGGGCGAGCTTTTTACAGAGTGCTTCCATATTCTAGGCAGTTTTCATGAAAGCAGTGAGGCTTCATGGCTGTGACCTTCTTTATCGTCTTCAAATATAGTACAGTCTTCAGCTGATATAAAAACAAAGACACAGAGCTACAGAAATTCATTTTCGTGACTACCCCTCCCACATCTAAGCACCCATTTAAAAATGATACCCCATGTCCTGGAGTATTCCTTTCCCCTGTCCCGCACTTATAACTTTCTGTCTCTCTAGTACCAGTTTGGAACACCACATACTACGTATTTTCTCAGTGCATCATAATTACAGAAAGACCTGTGCTGTATAACTTTATGCAGGTTTTCCTTGTGATAAAAATTCAATATGTTAACAACCCTTAAAATTTCTCATTTCCTTCACCAAATGTACTGGCTTTGTGATTTTACACAGGGGGCTACTGCCTACAGAATGTAAGACTGTTTTTAGAATGGATTATAAAATAATTCTCTATGGTAACTAAAATCGATACAATTGTTTCCTTCCTCATATTAAGATTTCTTGTGTGTGAACACAGGGAAAAACATGCTTTGGTGTAAATGTGGTCTTTGGCTTCAGTTTCAGCACTGACATGAATATAAAGGTTTTTTTGGTTTTTCAAGAAGCAAATGTGATAAGGGGAATGATGGAGCCAAAAACTGTTGAGTGCTGGTAATACGGGCCACAGCTGTAGGCTGGATGTGTCCATCTCCTTATGTGTTTCCATTTCCTTTTTCAAAGTATGTACATCTACTTATCCTACTTTATTACCAGTAAGGAAATGTCAGTAAGTGAGCGTTTGGCAAAGGTACGTGCATATCCTTCCCAGCCTAGTTTGGCTCCAAAGGATATTCTCATTAGATCTCCAGTGCACTGGGCCGTGGGGTAGGCTGCAAAGAAAGTACCGAGAAAGTGGTCAGTGGTCTTACAGCATGGAGGTTCCTTCAAAAACTACAAATAGACTTACCATATGATCCAGCAGTCCCACTCCTGGGCATACACTCTATAATTCAAAAAGACACACGCACCCCAATGTTCATAGCAGCGCTGTATACAATAGCCAAGACATGGACACAACCCAAGTGCCCACTGACAGATAAATGGATAAAGAAGATGTGGTATATCTATACACGATGGGGTACTACTCAGCTATAAAAAAGAATGAAATAACGCCATTTGTAGCAACATGGATGGACCTAGAGATCATCATTCTAAGTGAAGTAAGCCAGAGAAAGAAAAATGCCATACGCTATTGCTTCTATACCATCTTGATTTCTTAAATATGCATAAGCACAGTTGACTGTCATTAACAAAGAATCAGCCAGTGATTGTATCAGTCAGGTTTTGTTTGTTTGTTTGTTTCAGTTGCTGGTGTTAAAAAACCTAACTCAAGTTAGCATGAGGAAATCACAGGGGGAGACTCTCTGCCTCTCTGTGTGGGTTGGGTTAATTTTTTCACTGAAGCAGATGAATTTTCTCCACGTGTGGTGGGAAATCTGCACTTACACTCCTTCAGCTTCGTGATCTGAGAAGAGAGTCACTCTTTCTCTCCCAGTTCTAGTTAGCAACTCCTCACGTGCTGGAGGTATCCTGAGCCAGTTGCTCATGCCTCCTCGATTCCTGGGTTCTAACTGAAAGAGAACAATCAGTAACCACTGTCAGGACAGCTGAAGTCAGAGCATAAAGTCAGCCACCCCGAAGCAATGGACTGACTGTAGGGTTGCTCCTTCTTCAACCTCAAGTCTTATAACCACCTCTGCTTCCACACTCAGAACCACCTCAGTCTGCATATGGACCCAGCTTCACAGAGGACTGGAGGCCGATCTCAGACATCCCTTGGCTGGCAGAAGTGAGATGGATAGAGGGAGCCATTTTGGTCAAGCTCGTCTCTAGAGAGGAGATCTTCTGCAGTCTAACTCCACACGGCAGCAAGAGGAAGAGGAAGAAACTGTTAGTTTCTTAGAGATCCACAAACCAGGCAACGTGATAAAGCAGAGGAGGCTATCACATATTTTTAAGAGTAGTCATCACACCCCATGGCCAATGAACGTCAGTCAAGCTCTGCTCGGTTAGATTAATGACTCATCCCGTGGTGTGGAGGTGTGGTAGTGTGGTAACCGTGCTCCCCCAGCACTGCCTCCTCATGGGGGAGTCCATATTTTGGATTCTTGTCTGGCACTGAATGACCTAATAACTGAATGGACATTGTGTTGGCATCTCAGTGCCATCATAAGGCTGTTTATTGCCTGAAGTACCCAGAAAAGGCATGATCCTGGCAGAATGTTTATCTAGTAGCAAGACAAAAACTTTTTCCTTACCCCCACCCCCACCAATTAAAAAAAATAACTAAGCTAAGACAATCAAAACACAATAAAACAACCCCAAACTTTCCTCCACAGAGCAGAATTACAGGAGACCGGGAAACTGTTAAAAACAGAGACTCTAAAACACATATTATGCATTGTGCTTGTTTAAAGTATCAGCTACATAAATAAATCAGGAGAGCTGATTTTAAAGTTTTAAATGGACTTCAGAACTATAGTGTATTTTTAAATGCAAATGAATGGATGGCACTTACATATTGCATTTATATATAGGAACAGAATTAGACATTAAAATTTAAACAATACTGTGTGGGTTGGTTTGTTTGTGTTACTGTGTATCAAGTGGTAGAAAAAAGCTGAAGTACAGAAATTCATGGTGAGAAGTGTTGACCCGGTCAGTTTTAAGCATGACACTGGGAGTCAACACTGTTCTGCAGTCTTTTCTTCCACTGATGTGCCTTGTAATCCTGGGCAATTCATTTAACTTTCTATATTACAGTTTTCTCATCTATAAAATGAAGATGATGACTGACTCAGTTTTTTTGTGAGAAATATCTAATTAATGCCTGTAAGAGTCTTGAAAATATAAAATGCTCCATAAATATTAATGGAAGTAGGTGCATATCTTCTCTGTGAAAATGATAAGATTGCTAAAATTTGAAAAATTTAGATCTTCATTCCTCCAAAATGAGAACGACCATACTCCAACTAGAGAATCTCAGAATATTTTTTTAAAATATACGATAAAGGCTGATAACTTGGTTTTATGTTCACATCGATGACTTCTCATACATTACTCAATTCAGAATAAAAATATGCTATGCATATTTGTAATAATATTGATCTACAGTTCAAAGAGCTTATTTATTACTCTAACTGAATCACATAAATGTAGGTGAGGAAGAAATCTTAGCCAACATCTAGTGCAGTTCCGTGTCTCTCTTTTCCCAAATTTGTGATCTGGGATTATGGGAGGTTGAACAACGCTGTTAGTTACCACACAGATTCTCCCTTAAGTCCTCTGAGGTAAGGAGGGCACTTTTTAAATCTTCATTTTCTGAATAATCTATCTGATCTAAAATATTTTGGAGGTTTTTAGAAATTTCATTTTTAGATTAGGACCCAGAGACAGTGAGGTGGATTGGCTCAAATGCAGGGTTATGGACAGAACTGGCAGGGAATGCTGTGGTTCTCTGATTCTTGATTCTGGTGCTCTGCAGTTAATCCTTCCTGTCACAGCAGGCTCCTGAACCAAGGTCTCAACTGTGTACCCTGTGGTTCAGTTTGCCATCACGTGTCTTGGGGCTGGTTGAGTTTGACAGGAAAAACAAACGACTGGCTTTGTCTGGCTTGGCACGGGGAGAGTGGGATCCCTCAGCTGTTGAGAAATGACTTTCAGTTTTCACCCAGAGAGAGATCTGGAGGGCAGTAGCTTGATTTGAAGAGTGTGGGGCACGTAGGTGAAGGACAGTCAGATGCCTTGAGGTAGCGCTTACAGTTTCCAGACCTGTTCCTTCTGATACAGTGTCTTAGACCTAAAGGGAAGGAGCTGAGAGAAACCAACCACAGCAGCAACAGAAGTCACTAGGTCACAGTTTCTCCGTAAAGAGGATGGTTGGGTAGAGGATAAATCTGGGGTATCAAGTGTGCATCTTTCTGCTCTCTGACATGCAGAGCATGTTGGAGTTGATAGGCCAGAATGGAAAAGAGGCAGGCATTTTGCTGAGATACCTAAATCATTCAAATGTTGACAGGGACTCGCCTGCATCCCGCAACAGTTCTGGGGACTGGGAGTGGATTGGCAGGCAGCGGACACGACGCATCATGCGTGGAATCCATAGCCACCGGTTAAGCGAGGAGATCGGGGGAAAGTAGGGAAGAGAAGTTTGTGGAATACGACGTATGTCACCCCGCCAATTACTCCCACATCGATGCCAAGGGAGCACTCTGGAAAGATTGCAGTCCTAATGGTATAGCTGGTGGAAGGAACCCACAGAACCGCGGCTTCTCCATGTTGATACGGCCATGGAGTACTGGAAGCCTGCTACACCTCTGGGGATGCTGATGTGGGTGGTGTGACGATGCTGATAACGGTGATGGAATGCTTTTTATTCTCATTCATCAGCAGAAATGGAACACAACTTAAAATCATTTTAGAAAATAAAAAAAACAACCTAGCTATTGTCATCACTCTCTCAGTGATGTGAGCTTGACTGAGGATGAACACTGGGGAAGTGAATGTGGTTTAATTTTCCGGGCAGTCTATATCAACCCTCGCATTTGCAGACATTCTTACTCCTTGCTGATCCTTCCAATAGTACTTTTTGTTTCTTGAGCCATGCATACCCTCCTGTGTTTGCCCCGCTGAGATGGATGGTCTACACTTGCAGGCATAAGACACTATACCTGCAAGGGTAGGCGTGAATGTTACAGACTGTGGAACATACATAGGTGAACTAGTTAATATTAAGAATGAACTGCTTATTGACATAGGACAATAGTCCAACCCTGGAGCTCAATAATTTTATTTGTTCAGGGCATTTCCAAATTATTGAGCTTCTGTTTGTTTTCTCGAAATAAAAGTAGAGAACAAAATATCCCCACTTGTAAGGTTACAAGTTTGCTTCCCTACTATTACGCTGCCCACTTCGGGTCCCTTCTTTGATCCGTCTTCCAAAAACGTGTTTAAGGCTATAGTTATGGTAATTAATGTTAAGAATAAATATTATTCTATTAAGAAATGCTATTTATTTTAACTCTCCTTTATGTACCACTGTACTCTGATTATTCCATGGGCTTTATTAAGGGACCAGTTAGTGATCAGTGTAAACCCGGAGCCATTGTAAGATAGTTTAAATTAAACTTGTTTCTTAGTACTTGGGACAAAAATAACACAAATCTAAATCAGATGGGTCATTGTGCATTTTAATGAAAAGATTTTTTTAATATGAAAATAATTCTAACAAAATATCCTGAATGCTAATATGATAAACAGTATACGGGGGTCCTTAAAGGATCTAGAGTTCTATGCTGTGCCCACCAGCCACAGAACGAGTACCTAACATGCTAAAGACTTTATGGATGATACCATGAGATATGGTTTAACTCGTACTTTAGCTAAATCCATGCCATTGCACAGTGCTTTTAATTGTCTTCTATCCTGCATGCTTCTCAGTTGCAAATAATTCTGCCACACCTGGATTCACATACTTCCAGACCTGACCCAATCCAGCTTCCTAAGAGACCTCCCAGGCTCGTAAGTGTCTCTCACTGGCTGCCACAGTACCGGCAATTTCCACTGTTACGCTCATTCCTTCAGGATAAATGGACTTTTCCTTTTAATATGTGAGTATGCTCTCTGGAAAGGATAACACATTAACATAGTACATTCATTATCCATCGGGGATTACACTGTGGTGTGGGCAGCCCCCATGCATTTCCCCCCCATTTCACATGACCTGCCTGAGAAGCAACTCGACTTCCCGTCCGGCTGCCTTTGACTGCTCACTGCAGGGTCGGTTTCCACCCAGAATGCAGGAGATGTGCAGACAAAGAGGGAAGCAGCTCCGCTTACCCAGTTCCTCTAGGGAGACCTGGCCCCACAAAGCCGGTTAAACAGGGAGAAAGGTTTAAAATGGACTGTTGACAGGAGGAAGGAGTGAGCACGGAGGGAAGGTTTAGAGCACCTTAGGGAGGGCAAGTCCACATTGGATACTACAGACTGAAACCCCAAACAGCTGTGTGGACAGCATGGACATGCCAAAGGCTGAGAAAAGAGTGGACGAGACAAGCAGAGGGGATGCCAAAGACAGGGAATCTGAAATGCTTACGGGTGTGATAAGACTCGAAGAGTTTAAAGCAGTCAAGAGAGACAAATGAGGGTGGACGAGGGGAGGGGTAGGTTGCAAAAGCGGGGCTCTTCATAGTTTTTTTTGAGGAAGCAGTGATGTCAAGGGTGCAGGTGTGGAGTCAAATAAGACACGCAGTTCTGGTGCATATTTTCTTTTTCCACGACTGGGTTAAATTACTTCCCCTAGGTCATCCAATTAATCACTTGGAGAGCAAGGAAGAGAACTGAACTCTCAAGGCTCTTGTTTCACATCTGGAGCAGGCAAACCCAGCTTCTCCTTCCCTGAGAAACACCTTCTTCATTTAAAAAAAAAAAAAATCTTTTACAAATCAATGAAGTTTTGAGCTCTTTAACAGAGAATTTGCGAAACCCTCTGACTACTTGTGTGATTTAAAACTAAGGCAGCGTTAGTACGTAGAGTCACTCTAAACTGCTTTCTGCTTTATCTTTCATTGAAGAATTTTAAATATCTATCAAAATTACTTCGATTTCCGCCCCCTAAGATTTCAAACTATTATTCTGAGGAGCTGAAAAAAAAAATGAGTTGCAGATCTGAGAAGGCAGTGTGTGCGGGACTTAACTGCTGTGTGACTGGTGTGATATATGGCTCTTTTCACTAATAACCACAAAGCAGGTAGAGGCATGGCAGACTAATTTGGTTTATATGTCCAGCTGTAAGGCTAGACACTGCATCATTCTTTTCAGAAACCAGTGACTTTTGGCATGTGGAACTCGTAGTCATGACAACAATAAACCAGCTTTGAGTCTGAGTTTCAGCTCAGAAACTGCCTTGTCTCCATTACTTCCTGCTCATGACCTGAATTCTTACTCTCTGGGGCGGGGGGCTGGGGATTTATGAAAGATCTATTGAGCAGTTCTCCAGTATATGTTTAATGCTGCAAATGTCTGGGTTGGAGGTTTTGCTTGCACAGATGGCTGAAGGCTGCAAGGAGGAGAGATCAATCATTATTATAGCTAATGACACAGTTATAAGGGTATACGCGAAGGTGAGCTGATTTGGAAAATGGGAAAAGGCAATGGGAAAAGAATGACTTGGAAGCATTTCTTTGAATAACATAAAAGAGTTATCACATGTGAAATGTCCTTTTAAACACACAGGGGAATTATACTAGGATTCTGAGAGGACCTGTCCAAAGGGTACAATGGAGAGAAATCAAATAATTAGCACACAAAGTTGGGTGTATGTTTGTGTGTCTTTGTGTGTACGTGTAGTTTGTTTAAATCTGAAGAAACAATCAGGAAATGCCCATGGCAAAATCTCCAAGTGATCATTTTTGTGTCCCCTGTGTTTAACGGATTAAACAGTCACTACCTGAAGAGTCAGCCTGGCTCAGTGACAAGAGTGTGACCCCACTGGGTTCAACGGCCTCTGTGAATTACCAGCTGCAATACTGGAAAGGAATCTAACGATGTAAAGTCTCTGGATATTCAGCCGTAAAGAGAAATGATGCAGTTTCTCATTGTCAGTAGTTGAGAGATGAAGGGAGATAACGGAGGGGAAGAGCCTAGCTCAGTGCCTGGGGTAAACACTCAGCGACGCGCAGCTGTCAGCATGGTGCTGTTGGTGTCACTGCTGGCAGGGCTCGCCCAGGAGTGGAAATCTGTCCTCCACGTGATTAAACTGGTTCAACGGCTCACCGTTACAGAGCCATGATCACAGAGACTCGGTGACTTTTTTCTCTCTGGAGAGATGTTTTCTGGCTTTACTATTTTCTCCATACGATCTAGACTTTGAGGAGGGTAGAGAATTAATGGCTGGAGGAGGTAGGGAGGGCAGCATGTGAATTGCCAACGTAAAAGGTGATAGGTCTGGAGACGTCTACCTTTTTACTGCGCAGGGTTTGTGTTTTTCACTACCAGAAGTGAGAGTCCAGCCGCACTTTTGTTTCCTGTTCCTTTAGCACATTAACCTAGTTCTGTATGATTGCCTTTTTAAGCTCCTATTTTCCAGCAAGTTGCTACCACGAACCAAGAAGCAGAGAAATAAGACCCAGATCAAATCCTCGATAGCAGCCAAAGGCATCCTTTCTTCTCTACGAACTGAGAAATCGAATGATTTGCTGTCGCCAGAGATCGGCTTCATGATTTCATGATCATGAGGTTAAACTTGTTAGTAAACCAGATGCTGCCCAGAGGCCATGTTATTCTCCATGACCTTGTACAGTGTTGATCGCCATGTAGAAATCTGATAAAGTAGATTCAGTTATTAAGTTATAATTTGAGAAATCATGAACCACAAACTGATTATGTGTTTCTTATTATTATTGAAGAGTTTGATGGTATTGCAGATAATTGAATTTCTCTTTGCTTTGTTCCCCGACTGGCAGTTACAATTTATAGTGATGTAAGATTATTTTCTGAGACACATATTACAAAGTTCATGAGAAAAATACATTTTTCTATGTTCCTCATTAGCATGAAAGAGTTAATACACCTTCAGAAAAAGAGAAATATATTACTTTTCTCTAACAATATTCATTTTTATATATTTAAATTGATTAAAACAATGGGCTGATTATTATGAGAGAAATGTAAGCACTAACAAATAAGACATTTGGAAGTATAAAATAAATGTATGTTATATAATTACTGTGTTGCAGAAAAGATGTGATTGAGTGAATGACTTTTCTGGACATCATAAGCATTATTGAAAAATATAATTACATGCTTGTGAAAGACCATTACAATGGCATTACTATAAAACAGTATTTTTTCATCCAAAATGGGCTTGTGTTGATGGTTTTTCACCATCTTTTAATTAGATCCAGATAAGAATGTAGCCAAAATTTGGAAGATTTTCCTGTTCTTTGAAAGATCTCATAATTTTATAAATATTGGTCCTAATGTTTCCAAGCTTTGAAGGGGATTCTGAAAAGCACAGGGTATTTTTTTTTTAACCAAGTTAGAATGTTTAGTCGATGGAGAAGATAAATCTTTTGAAGATTCAAAGTCTATAATATGCCCAGAGGAAACAATTGTCTTTTTTAAGAGTGTCTTTCTGGAATATTTCTGTCACTTCAATATTGGTCTATTTTTGTTATTGCTCACAAATGTTGCTGATAGAGGGGTTTCAAGTAAGGGAATTGAAATAATGGAAAAATAAATCTGTTCCTTAATACATAACAGAAGGCTGATTCATCAAATGTGGATTAATGTTTATGATGTGCTTTACAGTGGAGAGCTCCAGTTTTTCTTGCGGACGTATAGGAATATTAATGACAAAAGGCCAGATTCTTCCCCTCTGAATTCCCTGTGGATCTCTCCCAAGCACCAGGGCAGAAGTGGAATCCAGGAGTACAAGCACAGACAGAGTCAAAGTAACCTTCTCCTCCCAAGGAGCCTGGAATGCGTGCACGTGTGTGTGTGTGTGTGTGTGTGTATCAATAATATATATAAGAGGCCCAAGTTTTTTACTGAGAACTACAGTAAGTCAATTGAATCGTAGATGCTTAATCCAACTTGTTCAGTTCAGCAGCCAATTTTCCTTCCTTGGGCTGGAACTAACAGCACGTTATCTAGTTTGCAACAACCTTTCTGCAAAAGTAAAGATGCTAATTGCAAAGATTCGCCATCATTCATTGCCAAGAATTGATAGAGAGTAGCCAGGCTGATTTACTGTAGTGTATGATGCATGAATAATGAGTCTTTGATAAAAGGCGAATGAACATTAAACGATATCAGATGATGATGATGATGATGATGCTCTGAAACCTTTCAGATGATTTTGTTTGCTTTTGTTGTTTGTCTGGTGTTATCACTGTTCAACGTGAAATACTGTTTTTTTTTTTTTTCCCTTCTTTTCCTTCTCACTGACTTTATCTTTTACATATTCTGATTATTCTTGAACCAGTAGCTTAAGGACAGATGCAAAAGTGATGAGAGTTTGATTTAGCTTTGGCTTTTATTATCGGATACCCACAAGGAAATAAAGCTTTGATCTACTTCCTTGGAAAGTTAATCCCAGTGATTATGTGGAGATGTGTGCAGTGGTAGCTACATCTTTAATCTCTTGGTGTTGAATACTTAATCCAGTTTGGATTCTTGGCAAGGAGATTTAAAGAAAGAACAAAATAATTACACTCTTCATGGGCTTTGTTTTCTGGAATGAATATTTGGTAGCTTTGCTCGCTCTTTTACAGTTTAACAAGCGCGCTTAGAAAAATAGATTTAAGTTTACTTAGAGTGATGTAAAACTTGGTGATTTTTGTGGTCCTCAGTAGGTAAATTTAAAGGACATCTCTTAACTATGGGGCTGTTTGTGTGGGGTTTTTATTACTCAGCCAGTTTATCTGGGCAGAGTGAAGCTTGAATAGACAATATGCTACTTCCTGTGGAATAATTTAAAAATTATTCTAGAACTAGACCACTCTTATTAAAACACATTCATCTTTTTTCATAAATAAGAACTTTGTATGCTGGCACAGGCCATAACATGGCCACTACATTTAAATATAATGCAGCTTTATCAGAAAAATGTCCTTAAACCAAACACATTTATTTGAAAATTACTACTCCATCTTATTGAGAAAATATAAGTAGGTTAAAATATGTTCACGCTCATTTTATTAATCTATTTGTTAAGATCTTTCAGTTTACATCATATGTTGTAATCTACAAATTATACTTGTAAATTTTCAAAAATGAAAATAGAAAATAATCAAAATCTCATCAACCTTACATAAACACTTAGCATTCAAGACGTTTTAATGTAATAGACATATGCCTATTTTTTCAATGAACATTACTTATGAAGTTTTTCCCCATTGTTTCTTATTATGAATATGCTATTATACCTATATAAAATGTCAACAAATGCATTACCATAATTTATTCAACTACTCCTCCAGTTTTCTCTCTCCATCATGAATAATACTAGAACTTATTTATATTAAAATCTGAAGTGTGGGCAATAGAAATAACATTATCTTGTTACTTGCCCTAAATCTTGGTTCTTGATTGCAAGAAATTATAAATAGACCTGTTTGAAATTAATTCTGATATCAGAACAAGGAGGAGTAAAATTTTGTACATTTCTCATTCATTTCTCATCTAATAATTCATAGTTTTAAATAAATTGATATGCAGAACAAGTAATTAAATAGTGAGATTTTCCCTTGGAAGTAATTCTTGCCTACTGATATTAGCAGTTTTGGTAGTAATCAAACTCAGCCATCTATGTTAATTCATCACAGACAGAGGTTGTCTTTCCCCGTCCTCCCTTCCTTAAGTAGTATAGCTCTTGACCTTCTGTGATTCAGTCCCCCAAATTCTGTGACCTTTTTATTATCTGATAAAAGTGCATGTTTTAAATGATGTAAAATTTAATCTTCAGAATTTGCCTTGAAAGTTGTACATAATAGCAGGTGGCCAATAGCTGAATAAAAGTTTCTGTGTCATTTGGAGGAAGACATATTTGATTTTACATTGTATCAAATGGACTTTTTACAAATTCCTGAAATAATCCCTAAAAAATATGCCACGGTTTAAAAGGATCCAAACAAAATTTTCGTAGAACTCCCAAAGGTTTTTAGCATGGGCATATATGATTTAAAAATACACTGGAACCTGTGTTTCAGGGAGCCGTCCAAGGGAAGAATTCAACCAGGTGTCTCAAATGCACAAATTTTGTTTTGTTTTTGAAATGAATCGATAGCGTGTCCTGGCATAGATGGACAAAGGGTAAATCTGTTGTGATCAGCTCGAAATATTCCTTTTCTTATCTGTCTTTGCCTCCTGTGCTTTAACTGCTCAATGGCAATTTATAAAGGTGAGTGACCTTGGTTGGTACTTTATTACTCAGGAATTTTCCCCCAAGACTAGAGAGACTAAAATCCTCAAGCAGAATCTTTCATTCAGTACAAAACCTTCTCTTCTACTTCCTTTTTGAAGCTAACCCTAAAATTGCAGGTGTCACCTGGCTGAAGTAAAACTCATTCCCTTTACCCCCGATGGCTCGCCCCCGGCTGTTGGCACGCAGCATGTATGAAAAGCGTGTGGTGGTGACAAGGGAGGAGAGGGAGCTGGGGGGTGGGGCATGGAGTCTTCATGTGTGAAGAAGAGAAGCGAGTTGCCAGGTAAAGGAGGATTAACCTCATTTCTAGAACATGTGTGTTTCCTCAACACAAAAGGAAAAATCAGCTCATTGATTATGTGAATGTCAGTCCTTGTCACTGAACCTTCTGGAGCCACATTTATAGTGATTATTTGGATATTTTTCTCCTTGTCATCTAGACACTGCAAAATCTTTAGTGCACTCAGATTTCCAGGTCAACTCTACAAGAATTTATATCAGTGGCACTCAACATGATGACCAAGGACCCATGTGGGTCCTAGAACTGTCTGTTACTGACTCAGGATGAGATAAGGAGTTGGAGCCAGAATGTCAATCAACCAAGTTGTTAAGCACACTTAGTTCAACTGATTTTTTTTTTTTTAAACATAGCAAGGCTTTCTTTCTTGGTTATTCCTGGAGCGCTGGGGGGAAATAGTTCAAAGACAGGCACCTCTGAGCAGCACTTACTTAGATTTTTCTTGCAGATTTTGTATGAATGTTATATATGAGGAAACATAGAGTACTTGATGAAGAGAGCAAATATTTGCAGATAAAATTGGACTGTAGCTTGAGGTTGAGGGGTGGGGGTTCAGAGGACCTGGGTCTTTGTTTAGGCTCTGCCACTTCCCTGTTGTGTGATCTGAAGTGAGTCATGTAATCTTTGTGAGCTTCAGTTTTTCTCATTTTCAAAATGACCCGGAATTGTTCTGGATTAAATATTTAATGAAATGTAGAAAAATTGAAAGGAACCGAGTGCCCTGATACACCAGCTTCTCATATCTAGCCCTGTGCTGTCAGCCCATGAAACCTGTTGACTCAGCGAGAGGACAGGGGCTCAACATGCAATTTTGAAATTTAAGTTGGAACCCCCACAGTTCTCATCCTTTGAATATTTCCCACCTTTAAACACACACTTCAAAAAATTCTCCTTGTGTGGCCATAGTGTGTCCTCATTGTTTATAAAAATGTTCTGAAATGCAACCTGTGGATTAAGAAATATCCTGTATCCAAAAACCTCATTTATTTCCATGTCACCCTTATGAGGAATCAGGACAACATCCACTTTCTCTTTTGTACAAGTCACACAGCCTAGCAGCCTGACTCTGTAGGAGAAGACATTGAAAGCTGTCGACTTTTTCTGCACTTCCCCATGTGGTAAAACCTGACTCATCCTTACGCTTGATAAAAACATTATGAATAGGTATTGCTGATGACATTAATGATAGTCCCGTCTCTCTTCCATGAGAAGAGCAAAACCAAATGCCAAATATGAAAAAAAAATAAGGAAAGATGTTTTGCTAGAAATGGAAATGATATTAAAAGTGAATTGTCTGGGGAAAAACTTTCAGCATATGTTAGCTTTCTCCTTATTAAACAAGGCTTATTCAATAAGCTAATCATTCTGATTTGCAGGGTGGGGAGAGATTTTTCCAGGGTTTGTGTGTGTGTTGCCATTATTAGCTTCTCCTTCTTCCATCCTCCCCAGTAATCAGTCACCATCCTCTGGTGACTCTGCACCGGAGTCTCTCTTTAGCATCCCACCTGCGATGCAGCCACAATCCTGTGGTTCCTATTCATTTGCCATCTCTTCAGGCTCTACTCCTCTGCACACAACATCCTATCAGTTGAAGTCGACCTCGATCCCAGATCACTTCTCTTCCACCATATCCCTTTCTTTTGCTTTTGTCTTTCCATCTCGAGCCTTTTGTTTAAATTGCCCTATGACTCTTTTTCAGCTCAAGTTTGGCATTGGCAAGCTGTTACAGATGACGGGTACTGCTGTATCTGGTTAGGGTAGGGCCCCAAATAAGTGTCTGCTGAATCAAGTTATTGAAATGCAGTCTGCCAGGAGCTGGGGCACATCCTTCTTCCTTTGTATCTGTTTCTTAGCACTTCAGCTGGGTGTGTTCACACAGCACTTTCTTGGAACCTGTCTTATCCCTTAGTATTACGTAAAAACACAGGCTTTTTGTCAGACAGACAGAAGTTCAGACTCTGGTATAGAGTCTTAAACAAATAGTTTCATTTCTCAAGAACCCATTTTTTTTTCCTAGTAAGGAAATGTTCACCGCATTAAGTTTTGATGAAGATTACATGGCATAATATATATGCAAAGCACTTTGCTTTTAGTAAATGTTTAATAATAAGAAGAAATAATATTAAGAAGAAGAACCAAGATCTGTATAATACTTACTGTCCAGGCACTGTTTTAACTGCTGTACATTTTTTAACATTACATTTATTGTTCCCTTGATTAACACCACAATGGAACAGGCCTGTTCTCCCAGTTTTGCAGATGAGGAAAGTAAGGCACAGAAGAGTTAGTGACCTTGTCAAGGACGCAGAGTCAGGACCACACTAGGGTGTCTGGCTTCTGCATTAACCCTTTACTGCTCAGCCCCTCAGCACTTGTGTGCTGTTTTTCCCTTTATTTTTAGGAAGGGTGCATTGTGGCCGAAAAAGTTAAAACCTCTGAATTTTAGTCCTAGATTGTCAGCGGCTGTTTACACACAACTGTTTACTCACTTATTCTCTCTGGACTTCATTCAGTATTCTTATCTGTAAGACAAAAGAACTGTGCAGCAGACCACCTCTTTTTGCCTCCCCATCTTCCTTTTCCTTTTGGGAATTGCCCCTCTGTCAACCTATTCGCCAGAGACCGTCAGTCACATGGCCACCAGCTTCCCCACTGCAGGGCTTCCAGTTTCCATATCCCCAGACAGGGTGACTGGTCCAGGGGTGAACATACAAGCCAAGCAGGGTTAGAACATTCTGTGTGTGTGTGTGTGTGTGTGTGTGTGTGTGTGTGTGTGTGTGTGTGTGTGTGTGTGTGTTTAAACTGCATGGAACCTGAGGAAAGTAAGCCTTTCTTAATTTCCAAAATGTAGAAGCTGAAATAATCATGAAGGCATAGGGCTGCCGAGGACCAGCTCCCCCACCAGGCAGAGAGAATCTGCTTAAGACTAAATATAACACAAAGAAAGAAGAGCTGTGCAATCGGGCTTTGGAGACAGAGAGAGAGAGAGAGCATAAATGGCAAGAATGAGCATTACGGTAATTATTTTGGTACCTGGATTCAGCCAGATCTGAAGTCAGCCTACCTCTATACTGTTTGGTTTTGTGACTCAATAAAATACCCTTTCCCCCCTTATATTCGTTTCAGTTGGCTTTCTGTCACTTACTAGAAAAATAGTTCTTATTCAAACTTTAAAGAGATGATCGCCCTTCGAGCCGTAACCTTCTATAACCATAAATTTCATTATGTCCTTGCAGTCCTTAAAGAAATAGGTTTTTGAACAAAGCAGATACTAAATAAATATTTTTAAAATAAATTGAATTGTCCAACCTTCAATTAAAACCAATCTTCCACTGGCTCAAAGACTGCTCCTGAACCGGCTGACTGCTCCTGGATCTTGTTTGGGAAGTTGGACTTAACTAGCGGATGGATGCAAACAAAAGAGTGGTTTGCTGGGCACAGAGATGAATCTGGTCCTAAAGTTAACAAGCAAAACAAAGAATGGCATTGTTGAGGGGTGAGTAGGCCGGAGAGGGAAGGACCAACTATTGTCCCTATACAATCATATAGGAACAGAATATTCAAAGGGGCTCTGGGAAGGGAAGGACAGAATGGCTCTCTCATTTGGGATTATATCCACTCTGTATGGGAACCACTTACATTCACATGCCCACACCCACAACACAGTCTCGTAGTCACAAAGATGAAGAGACACTCAGATGGAATGTGTGAGTGACACATAAAGAGACTAAACCGCCTCTTTCAGTTTGATAAATGCGTGTGCATATATACCTACTGCTTCTTATGTCCAAGCATGTTCACACACTTAGAAGCACTCAGAGAACCCCTATCTGCAATCGCGGGAGGCCGAATCCTTCAAAAAGCAAGCAAGCTCTCTTCAGTCAGTGCCCCGTGCCAGGAGGGGTGCTAAACACCTGCTGCATTATTGCACACTCTTCTCAACAGAGATACGAGATAAAAAATACCATCCCTCCCTTTTTATAGATGAGGAAATTTCAATAACGGGCCCGAGTCTCCCATCCAGTAAGACTGCCAATCTTCCTGACTTTAAATGCTCACCTTTATTCACCATGCTATGCCACCCCTCCCAGATCTAATTCATTTCAATGATAAAAATAGAGGTACTGCCTGCCCAGCCAAAGAGGGAGTAAGATAGAGCTGAGATAGTGTAATGTTGTGGGAATGAGGGAGTAGGTACATGGTACGTGGGAAAAGAATCAAGTTATAAATGTTTAGGGAGCAAATATGGGAGAAAAAAATAAGATGAAAACATATAGTTCCTTCTCAAGTGATAAATCCTTTCCACTTACTGCGACGCGGGTCATTTCATGTAAATTCTATGTTTAAAATGTGAACTCATAGTTTCAGAGCCCAAACCTGCTTGGCTGCTAGCATCCTCCTTAGGGCTCTGCCAGCCAGAGAATGCGTGTTGCAACCCCCGGCAGTGCATGCTGCAGCCTGTCGGATGGAGCTGCTGAAGTCTAGCTGCAGATTTAGTGCTTCCTGCAGAGGCTTTCTGAGAAGAAACATTCCCAGCTTGTTTGTATATGACGAGCATATGTTTCCATGATGCCTTGAACCATGGCTTTTTCGGGGTCATTTCGTTTCATAAACATTGTTCTGGCTCTATAGGGAATGCACTGCGTTCACACAGCCGTGCTTATGGACACAATGACATTTGATTTTTTTCAGTGGAAAATATACTGTTTATTATTAGCTAACAAAAGGGACTTTTCAGAGCCATGCAAATGATTAGGGCAGCGTTTGGTGCCATGTTCATCCATTTATGGGGGTGAGGGAGACAAGGTAACACGCGCTGATGAGATAAAGCTTTAAAAGCCTTGGAAATGTGGGCGGTCTTTCTAAGAGTGGGAAGGACCTCCGTGTGACACAACACACACGGTATTAGCTGCTCACGTCTGTCTGTCTGCAGCTCAAGCAGAAATAGTGACGAAGGCTCAGCGCTCGGGGCTGGTTCCCGATGGCCTCACTCCAAAGAGTTATATAAGCTTTGGAGAATGCTGTCAGTGTGATTGTACGTGTGATTTTTTGTGACATCAATTTAAGAGCGGATTTGACATCACTGAAACTTGGACTCTGGGCCCCATCATTTCTTTAAAAGTTCAGAAGATGCAAGACATCTTTCTGCCCGGCTTAATGTGTTTGTTACTCAAGCTTCTGCAATGTCTGGGGTTATGTGGAAAATACTTCACACCTTTCCCTAACAAGTGGGTTGATCTATTGCGATCTTATATGTTTTTATCAATGACACTTACTGAAAGCTCTCTGTATATTACACATGGGCTATATTTCACTCTCTGCTTTGTGTTCAGTACCTTTTACCTCTGTTTTGTTTATTGCTGTTTCTTTTTACTGGAGTATAAGCATCACGCGGAAAGGAGTTTTGTCTGTTTTATCCACGGCCAGGTCCAAAGCACCTACAGGTGTGCCTCGCCCAGCGAGGTTTCCAATAAATACATTTCCCACAAATGAACAGGGACTGTGCTAAGGGTTTCACAGGCCTACCCTTTTGAATCTTCATATCAGCTCATTAAAGCAGGAAGCCATTAAAGCATGTTATGCTCCTGTTTCCATTTCACTGATGAGGAAAATGAGGCTTTGAGACTTTAAACAGATTTCTCAAGGCCAGATAGAGGATAAATGACAAAACCTGGGTTCAAGTATCAGACTCTATCTCCAGACTTTATGTTCTTCACCTCTGGTCCGTGCTCTTCTCCTGAGCATTTCCACATAAAGTCTGAGCCCACAGGAATAAAGCAGTGGGCCCTCTTCTGGGTGAAGGAAGTCCCAGCGGGCAGAGATGGGGCTGTCACGGCCCACAGAATTCCAGCTGTATCGGTCATGAGACAAGGTCATACTTTCACACTTTGATCGAGTTCCTGGGCTGGCTCTCCCTCTTTGCCACCAGTCTGCCGATCAGAAGTCTCAGAGAGAGCTCACTACGCTGCGTTGCCCCTTCACACACCCGATGGGCAGGGAAGCACCTATGTGGAACCAAGAACTGGGCCCATTGTGAAGCACTGAGAAACCATGCATAGCTCTGTCTCTCAATTTCTTCCACAGTCCAGGCGTGTCCTGTGTTCTAGAGATGCACAGGTTTGCATGGGGTGTGTTGGTGGTTTGGGTTTAAAGGGGACTGAGAAAAGAGAAGAGGGCTGAAGGAAAAAAAAGAAAGGTAAATAAAGACCATGAGTGCCTCCAACACCAGGGAAGAATAAAGTTATGAAAACAAGCACTGAAACTGACTTATCCATAAGAGTTATTCTCTGTCTGGAACAGGAGAGAAGTTCACCAGGGCACTGGCAGCAAAAGATGTGGTCGGGGCTCCCCAGACCCAGGGTCCGGGCTTTGTCCCAGCCACCTGTCACCATCTTTCTGCACCCCCACCCCATCACTGAGTCCTCGCGGTCATTCTCCTCCACCCCTCAGCCTTCGGTTCCTGTTCTGCATCTCTTGTAGGGTAAGCCTGAGAGTTGGTTCAGACATACACGAGGCACATTTTATGGGGTAAGATTTTTAAAAATGATACGTAGCCCTAACCCTAACCATTCTGCCTTTCCTAAACAGATGCCTGTGATTCTGTGTTGAAAAACACTGATGAATCTTCATCAATGAAGAATTGATCCCTAGTACCCTGATCCCCTCTTTGGAGACCAAGACTTAACTTGACTATTATCTGCGACCTTTCCGTCTATTCAATCTAAACCTAGTAGTTACAAACTTCTCTGTTGAGAGCAGTGATATGAAAATGAGCTGTGTGGTTGGGGTGGGGGGAGGATGAAAGGAGTGAACATAAGGTTCTAGCTCTTTCTTCAAATTATATTCCCAGAGATTCGTAACGCTCTGGGTGGTAGAATGCAGTACAGTACTGCCACTGTCACACTGACTGCCCATTATTAGTACCCAGGGAAATTAAAAAAAAAAAAAAAAAAAAAAAAACTTATGCTTGGTCCCACCTCAAACCAGTTAAATCAGAATCTCTAGGAGGGAGGCGTGGGCACTGAAATCTCTGTAAAAGCTCCCCAGGTGATTCAGACATGCAGCCGGGGTCTGAGCATCCCGAGGGTAGAACAGGGACTACAGGTTTTAGAGTCTGCTAGGTCTGGGCTGGAATTCCAGATGCGCCTCCCTTTGTGCTGTGTGACACGGGGGCGCTTTTGAAGCCTCCTAAACTCATGTGCTTACCTGGTAAGACGGAGACAGCGTGCCTTCATCACGGGATCGTTTTAAAGATCAAGTAAGATGCACGTGCTGTAGCTAGAGCGGTGCCTCACATATAATTGGTGGTGAATAAATTAGGGTTATTATCACTATTACCATCATTATTAGGCTTGGAAAAGACCATCAAGTCCATATGTAAACACGGCTTAGTAATTGAGAAGAGCAGGCACCCACTAGAGACCGCTGGCAGCCATCTGCTCTTTGTCAGATGGAAGACTGCGCTCTGATTATTTCTGCTGCTTTATCCAATCTGATTTTGCACCCCAGTGATGCAACGGTTAAAACTATCCTGACAGATTTCAACTAAAGGATAGAGGGTTCTCGGTGTTAACACACTGCCTCCAACATTTAGACGTGGCTCAATCATTTTAATGCTGGTTCTATATTCTTTCAGTTGCATCCTTCCAAGATGCTGAACATTGTAAAGCATTTATATTGTGGATCGCCCTTCATCTCTCTTTGGCAAGATCAAAAATCAATTTTTCTTGTCGTCCCTTCAAAACAGAGGAGAAGCCATAGCACATTTTTGGTCTTTGGATAATAACTGCCTCTTGAATCCACTGCCACGGGTTCTACCCTCCTTTATGGAAACCAGGCATTTCAGTAGCTACGGAGTCGCAGACTGCATTAAACTCATCATTAAAACTGGTAAGAATACAAGGACACAAGGTTCGGTGTAAAAGAGACTCGCTCGATTTATGGACAGTCTTGCACACGATAAATGTTCACGCGACTGTTAAACTGAAGGGCAACACCTCTACTCTTAAACAGAAGAAGAATGGTTTTCCTAACGATGATCTGTATACTTAGAAAATCCACAAACGTGTCAAGGAGAAGGGTTAACGCCCACTTCCCACGTCCTGGTAAGGCAGGTACGCTACGTCTGGGACAGGTGCCACCAGCGTTCTCACGGGCTGTTTTTGGGGAACCTGTGCCCAGTGAACCCAATGGCTTAGCTGTGTAGTAACCACCTCTGAACTAGCTCTCCAGTGTTTAGCTTTTTTCAGTTTCTAGCTTCGTTCTAATATTCATTACCCTTTTCCCCTTATCTGTAGTCTCTGCCCCTGCCCCTGCATCCAGGTAAGTCTCTTGGCCCTTTCATTCCTCAACCACAAACCTTTACTAACTCCCTGCATCTCTAATAAAGTCCAAATCATGTGGAATAAATGGAAAGAGTTCAATTTGCTTGAATTTGGAGGCAGACAGTTCTGGGTGTGGGTCCTGGCTTTGTGTCTTTGTGTCTTCTAGCCGTGTGAATGTGGATATATTATTTTTCTTCTCTAAGCCTGTTTTTTCATCTGTAAAATGAGGATAGAAATCATTACCTTAGGGTTTAATAACTATTAAATGAAATAACTTCTGCACATCTCGTAGTGCAGGGTCCAGCTCCCAGTGAAAGCTCAACTAATGTCGTTACTTTCTCTGACACTCTGATTCTAGCCCCGACCCACCTTCCCAATTCCATCTCTCACAGCGGCACAGCGGCGGCCCTCTGTCTTTCACATATCCTGGTCCTTTCCCCTCCCTGTTGTCACTGTATGCAAATGCCTTCCGTTCCCTTGCTTCTGTGGCTTTATTCATCTGTGTATTCATGTGGTTCTCTTTGCCATAAATACCTTTTTCTAGTGTCTAACCAACTTTCTCTTGTTTTCCCCCAAGATTGGTCAAAATTATCGTCCAACCTCCTACTCACAGTCCTTGTCATAGCTTTGCAGGGATCTTTCCATCCTGCCTTGGGTTCCATCCCACATCTGTGTTTGCATCTACCTCCTCCAACTGATTATGAGGGTCGCATAATCCAAGCCTCCAGGGAAGGAGCAGGGTCCTTCCTATCTTTGTCTGCACCTGTCCATCTCCACCACACTAGCAGGATTTCTTGAAAAAAAAAAACACTCAAGAAATTTTAGCGAATGTATTAATTACTTAACAAATCGATTGTCTTGCTATAACCCTAAAACACTGAAATATATAAGATGATTATACTATTATTATCAATCACATAACTGGACAAATTAATCAAGTCCGCCAAGCTTAAGTAACTTCCCAGAGTAATACCATGAATAGAAATTCTCACATCTTAGGAGCTGTTATAAAAGCCCTGAACAGGTCCTGGGGACTAAAGTACACCCAGCAAGCTCACAGCAACGTGACCCTCAAAACCACCGAGATGAAGGCAGCAGAAGACAAGACAAAAGGCAAAGCGATGTGACACAGGCTGAAGTAGCTGCTCAGGACTCCAGAGCATGGCTGGTTTTAGGCTTGCTGCTGAAACTTCAATCATGTTTATTGTGGCCCACGGAAGCCTGCTCAGGACCGTATTCTCTTCCTTCCCACTGTTCCTAATGGCCAGTAGAGAAATAGAATAAATACAAAAGAGGACTGAATTCTGAGCTTCACGCAAATCGATATTCCACCTGCCTCTATAGCTTGTGTTCATCACGTCTTTTTCTTTCTCTCGGTTATATTTGTTTCACATGGAATAGATCTATGCAGATGGTGTACACTGACTATTTAGTATGTTTCTCTGCCACATTTTAGTTCTTTTGATGACCACCTTCGGTTTCTCCATCTAATGAAGATTCTAATTACTCACTGTTTCCACAATCAATCACAGTTTTTTTTCCTATATTTTCTGTATTATCTGATAGGGAGACCAGCCACCCCAGTTTGCCAGGGGACCAAGAGGTTTCCTGGAACATGGGACTTTCTGTGTTGAAACCGGGACAGTCTTTGGGAAACTGGAAAATTTAGCACGAGGCTAAAGGGTTTTTCAACTTTGCAGAGAAAAATGGAAGGGACTGTTCTTTTCCACAAGATGTCTGTAATCTATTGCAGGAAGCCCAGTATAGGACAATCCAGGAGAGAACGAAGTCAAGCGTAAGCGTGTGTGGTGCAGGACATAAGGGATGCAGTATTTTAGAGCTGGTAGTGGGAGAGTGATGATGAAGAGACACCTTCTTTGCAGTGAGCCCAGAGTGGGGATGCTCAGACAGGAAAGGAGACTGGAAACTCGAGAGGGGTGGGCGGTCCACGGAGGAAAGACAAGATGTGAACACAAAACAGTAAGAAATGCAGCGGACTGACCTGGGGCTCGTGGGGGTGAGCTAGGGGAGTGCCAAGTCACAGGCTGTGAATACAGGCTTACAAGAAGTTTGACTGTGAGTATGCGGTGTAGAGCAACTTTTGTCTGGCCTTCCAGCATTTGCTTGAATAACTGAGACTTGGCTGCAACGAAGGTTTACGCTTGGCGGCTCCACTTCCTCAAAAGGAGAATTTATATGTCTCACAGAATAAACCAACATATGTGTTACCAAGGTGCATCTGTGTTTACATGGCATGATCGTCCTGCAGTAAGTCAGAGGGAGACAACATCTGTCATGAAAGTTTTGGGCGGTGAAATACTCTATCCCAAGACCAAAATGCCAGATTAAAGACGTTTCCCCAACGAAAATAAATAAGTGCCCTTTTCACATAGAATTTGCCCTTTATCTGATATTGGCAGCCCCGAATGTTTGGCTCTCAGGAAGCAACCCTTGCCATTTGTCTTATTGCTTCTCTGCAAGTTACTTGCCTCCAATTTCAGCCCCTGAATTATTTTTCTAACCCTTCTCAATTAACATGCCCTGTGCATCATCGAGGAACCGAAATGAAAGAGGAAGTTACATGGGAATGACACTCCATCTTCCCTGAAGCACAATTTTCCCGTCAAAAATTCAAGAGGAAGAATGTGACATTATGACTATTATTATTTTTTTTTCTTCATTTGTTGCCAGCGTCTACTTAAAATTCAGATGAACTGCGTTTTCTCTGGCTGGTTTTGCTTCCGTAAGAACTCTTAAAATATTCCATTGTCTTCTCGCCACCCCCCTCCCCCTTCCTTCTCCTCAAAAGCAAGCACTTAACAGAAAGAGAGAAAGAGACCGCTTCTCAGAGTAAACAGCCCCTGCTGAGCAGAGCCCCGGGCCCCTGGAAGACCCACCCCTTCAGACGGAAATCAGATCCCTGGGCAAAATAGGTGAAGAAAAAAAGAGGACAGCTGTTAAAACATTGAGTCTGTTTCGCTCGCCCGCCCCTGCGGCTCCGCCTGCGCCCCCGCCCCCACGTGGCGCCCCCGCCCCACCCCCCCCCACCCCCGGCTTCCGGGCTGGACCCGCAGCGGCGCCTGCCCGGCCCCGCAAGCGCGCAGCCGCCGTCCCGCTCTCCGCCCTCCGCGCCGCGTTCCTGCGGGAGAGCAGAAAGATGGATTGGATGATTTTTTGGCAGCTCTTTGCCGAGCCTGCAGCCACAGCTTGGTTTAATTAGGGAATCAGCGTTCCTTTTATGTAGGTCACATCAGGTTTTGATTCCAGATCTCATATAGCTCGAACCTTTCTAAAAAGTCAGAAATGCATGTGCAATTGGGAGAAGATTCTTCCGTAAAAAAGGTTTTCCGTGATTCTCACCAGTCATTTAGGCCAGTGTAGCTGTGGTCTCTTTTTGTCTAATTATCAGAATCAGGGCGGCACTGTGTGAAGCCTCTTCTTCCAGCAGGCTCCTGTCCTCTGAAGCACATATGCGCACTTTATAAAATTATCAGCAGGGATCTGGGGGTGGGGGGAGGGTCCATGGTCTTTTGCTTGTTCTTTGTGCATTTGTGCCCCAAAGGTTTAGTGGGGTTCCCTTTCTATGAAATCTTAATACTAGAGAGTATTGGAGGTGAGTGTAGAAACATTTAACCAGTTAATCTTTGAGATAGAATTAGAAATAAGTATAAGGCATTATGACATTTCATAAACTGAAAGAAACCCCATAATAAATATTCTCAGGTCGTAGGCAGCCCTGAGGAAAACCTGTCTAAAGAATTTATAATGAGCAAAGGATAGTCCTTGGCAGGTAGCCAGGTAAGAACCACTGATGAGTTCGGAAGTCTGGATGATGACCATGCATGGATCCTGATACTGCCTTTGAAAAATTCTAAGCTGCTAATACTATTTGCCTTTCAGAAATTTGTAATAATTAGGACACGATGCTTATTTAGAGTGTTCTTTGGGGACCACGTTTTATGCTTACTTTTGCTTATAGAAAGTTTGAACTGTTAGCCGTCAAATAAAACATAAATATGAAACATTCAAACCTTTAAGAGCAAGACGGCAACCTTCACTTCCACCTCCAAAAAAAAAAAAAAAAAAAACCACATTTGCAGAGTGTGTGTGTCAATACAGGTAATGTGTACTTAACCGCCAAATGTGACCGCGTGTCATCTGCCGCCCACAGATAATTAATTAGGCTACTCATCGAGTGTCAAGCAAACAAGTGAACATTAGGAGCTCTCTGGAGGGGGAAGCAGCCTCCTGTTTACATTTCCTGCATGGTTAGATGAGCAGTGTGAAAACTGCAATGAAATACGAAGAGCCTGCAAGCTGTGCACCTCTCAGAATGTTGAAGAGGGGCTATTACCCCTCAAAGGCTGCAGGACCAATTTCAGATTGTTAAAAGCAGCTGGAAGGGGATGTCCGTCAACGGAGGTGGTGTCCTGTCTGTGAGTCTCTTGGGCTCATTATTTTCAGAATGAAAAGGGAACTGCAGCTGTCTGCTCAACTGAGGGTCGGAGAGACTGAGGAAGCTTCAGTTGAGTTTTCCAGCCAGTAGTTTCGGTGCGTATATTGACTTTCCAAACCTGGTACCGGACAGGAAGCATCACAATCATAGGACTTGCCGTGAGATCTCTGGAATGTTCACTGTTGGGACCACATCATTGAAACCTCCTGTCTCAGGGTGTTTTACTCTCGTTCTCCTCGCCCACGACGCTCACCCCAGTGAATAACATCCAAGAAGGGTAAAATGAAATCATTATGGTTTCAAATTGCCCAAGGCAGAAACTTTGCCTTCACCTTTCAGAGGGGGGCGTGAGCCCTGGTAACAAATACACAGAAAGGGTGGTGTCTGTAAACCTCCAAATCAAATTTAAGTCACCAAAGGTCTGTTGCCTGTGATCTTAAATCTTTTAAGAAAAGGTGTCTTGACTACAGCTCTTGAATCACTTCTGCTTTCACTAAATTCATTCGATTGCATATAGAGTTTCATATTTTTGTTATGGCTGGAGTTAAACCACAGACCCTCTCAAATTTGCAAATGGTGATAGCTCAATGCACCTAAAAAAAAAAAAAAAAAATTCCATGGCGCATTCTACAGAGCTGCAATGCCCCCTCCTTTCTGCTCTGCCTCTGGTGGAAAAAGTCATGTGGGTCTACGAGAGTCCACCATGACAAGTGAAAACCGTCTGTCTTGTCTCTGTCACCATTCTCCTACAGGCATGAAGGTTTATAAAAGCCAAATCTCCTAGTAGCAACACCGATCATGCAAATTCTATTCCATTTCCTCATTTGGCTTGCGATAATCTGTAAGAAATAAAAACCTAACACTTAGGTTGCTGTACTTTTTATTAAATTGCTCAATTACGCCCAGTTATCTTTGTGCCTCGGAAGCTGGGTTAGTAACATCTTGTTTACTGTGATAAACAAGTAACCTTAACATATTATATTCCCGAATAGCAGCAGATCTTTTCCAGCCACTGGAATCTTGATGGACATGATCAATTGGAATTACCTGACCTCTGTATCTATCTTCAATAGGACTTTCTTTATTCTTTATCTTATGGAGCCCATGCAATAATTTATAAAATACATTCAGTGTAGATCATGTCTTAACTCCTAGTAACTTTTCAGAAGGAATTGGTGAGACCCTTAGCCAGGACTGATCCAAGGCAAAAATACCCCTGGTTTAGTCTGTATTCTGTCTTTTCACCATCAGTGTGGCGTTTCTTAGTCTGCTTTTTTATATTCCCTGTCACTCATGCCCCCACAAGGTCTGCATGCAGTGGTTGTGTCCCTGGGGAAGGTTTTAATCAATATCATAAAAGATTCTCAGTGTCTCTCACTGCATTTGTTCAAAGTTCAAATTTTCCATGGGGTTTTCATTAATTACTTTTTTAAAACAGGTTTGCATGTTTTTTATATATTCTGAAAACCAGCTCCAGTTTTTATTGCACGAATGGAATATAAGTCATCTCTTGTGAACCGCAGGGATGCGTGTGTGTGCGCACGCACTTGTGTACCTGGGTATGTGTGTGGCTGTGGTGTGCCTGTGTGTGAATGTGAATTGTGTTTCAGTGACAGTTTACAAATGCAGGCTTTGTGTTGGGAAGAGAAAAGCTTTTTCTGTGAGGCGTAACCTTAAAAAATTCTTCCCCATTACTCAAGAATAATGAATGCTGAAACTTCCTACATACCAATATTAACTTCTCGCATTTTACATTTTTATATGCCTTTAATTGTGTTGATGACAATAATTATAAGGTTGAACCACTTTTAACTTAAAAAAGGAGCTAATAGATGCTTTTATCATGAATTGTTTGCAAATGAAGTTAGGCTTAGAGTCTCCAAACCATAGCTTCAGTTGGCAGGGAGGACACCTGAGCTGTCCTCTGGGCACAGAAAAATGTGCTGGGGAGAGGGTCAGAGCACACACAGGAGGGCAGGTGTGCTTCAAAGTTTCCTTCTCACACATTTTGGGGCCTCTATGATATTAGTGAATCTTAGTGTCGCATAACAGGTAGAAGGGAGAGTCCAATTAAAGTGAATTGAAAGAGATGACCTGTTGATAACACATATTCTTTAGTTTCCCTCTTTATTGAAATCAGTGAAATGATTATAGCTTGGACATGAAGCAGGAAATGCTCTCCTTTGGCCCAATCCATAGCCATAAAAGGCCTTTGGGGAGCAGGACTTCGGGAGGATGCCTGTAACATTGGGACGCCTGTGTTCCGGTACCAGTGATGAGTCAGCTTTATCTCTAGCTGGCTCCACAGTGCTTGGAAAAGATGTTAATTCCTGTCAAATTTTCCCTCTGGGTCTTCCAACTAGCGCTCGATCAGAAACAACGACCTATTTTTTTTTTTTCTTTTTTAGCATCTGGTGATAGAATTCCTTAAGATGCCCCAGTAATTGAACCTTAGCCCAGAAACTTACAACTTTTCATGACTCACAATGAGGTTGAACCCAAATTTAAAATTCTAAGTGGGACAAATTGATAAATATTGAACGCCAGTCCGACTCCACGGGAATGCTGTCTTTAGAAGAAGGAGCGCTTCAGCTTGCCCTAGTTTTACAGGGTTCCTGGTGGCAAAAGTCAGACAAGTGCCATTTCCGCCCATGCTGCTGTCTGGGGGTAGCTCAGGCAGTCGAATTCGGAGTGCTTCAGGGACAAAGTGGGCAAAGTGACACTTCGAAGTGAACAGAGCGTGTACCAGTGAACACACTGCTCTGTCGTATTCAAAGACCTTAATCAGTGGAGATCCATTAGGGAAGTTCTGCACAAAGGAAAGGATGAAACAGCTCAAGAATTAGCTCATTAGAAAAGAGGGAGCTCCAACGCAGTTCATGCCAGCGCCACTCAGAGTCAAAACTAGCTGCCCCCGCCCCCCAGGAAAAACAATAGAATACTTGCTTTTAAGATATTTGTCATTCTTCAAAACATATTTTGCTGTTAATTAACTGCTTTTCAAAAACTGCATATTTAAGATATTACCCCCTCCTCCTGGACATTTTGAATTTTGAATTTTTGAAATAAAGAGTCCCCAAATATTGTAATGTGAGCGAAAATGCTGAAAACCGAATGTTTTATAGTAATCGCTGGGTGCTGGGATGTACGCTAGGGGCTTTCCAAGTGTTCGCGTGTTTGGTCCTCACAGCTCTCCCAGGAAGCACATGCTGCTGTGTTATTAGAGGTGAGACACTGAGCCACAAAGAAGGGGACCTTGAATTTGATGATGTGTGTAAATTCCAGTAGCTTCCAGTTCTTGCATTACGGAAACTCAGTCATTCTGTTAGTCAGTCAGCAACATTTACTGACACTCCACTTTTTCCTTTCTTTGTTGTTCACTTTTCTCCCACAGTCTTGGTGGAGGGAACTGAACTTTAGTGATTATAACCGTCATACATTTTTCATGATCGTAACAGTTTCAAGTTGCCCACTTTTCTGGGCAATTCACAGAAGTAGGACATAACCCCCCTCCTCAAGTGTGGCTGTGTGTAAGGAAATCCATCCAGAGAGCACCCCATGGAAAGGGAGGGGAAAAGAGCGGCTAGACAGGGGAGGAAACTGACAGACGCCCCCTCGGAAGCTGAGCCCGGTCAGTACCCCCCCCGGGGATGAGTCACGTTGATGCTTCGTGCCCTGGACGTGGTGTGATGAGAATGGCACTTTACCTCTGTGGCTTTCTTCTAAAAAACACGTCACTCCAGTTTCATCGTGAGGAATACATCAGAACAATCTCCACTGGCACATTTTACAAAATACCTGGAGAGCACGCCTCAAAACCATCAGAGTCATCAAAAGTAAGAAAAGTCTGAAAACCTGTCACGGGCCAAGAGGCGCTTAAGGAGACAGAAAGACAGGATGTCGTGTGAAGTATGTAGGAAATTTCTCTACTACCTTTGCATTTTTTTTTTCTGTAAAAACCTAAAATCGTCCTAAAATTAAAAAGTTTATTTAAAAAGTACTGGGAATGTGATGACTTCACTAGACAGCCTGAGGGGGAACTTTTCTTCTTTGTTTTCTCTTTTAACGAGCATCTAGTGAATGACAACAAAGCACAGCGAACCTTGTTATATGTGCATGACATGCTGGGCAGTGTGCTCCAGCCGTGGTTTGCATCATCCCGTTCAGTTCTTCCACCCACATCTTGAACTCTTGGCTGTTCATTGTCCTTATTCTACATATGCAGGAAGCAAGGGATGGAGTATCTTGTCAGAGGTTATCTGGCCTAATTGTGGAGCCAGGGTGTGGCTCTAGCAGCCTGTCCAGGGTCTCCGCGCTCTTAGACAGTTTATCAGGAAGGGCTGCATTCAGCTGTGTATCACAGGAGCCCATCCGCAATGGCTGGGCTTTATTTCCCTCATGTAAAAAAGATCGGGATTTTGTGGCTGATCCAGGAGATAATCAAGGGCTCAGACTCCTGGATTTCCCCTCCTTCATCTTGGGTGTATGGCTTTCCCTCCTATAATCCAGCCTCATGGATTATTCTAGGATAAAAGAAGGAAGTCATAAAGAAGAAAGGGTGTCACCAGTACCAGGAAAGCAAAACTTCTTCCAAATTCCTTGCAACCTTCTGTTAATATGTTACTGTCAGATTGCTGTCATGCTAGCTATCTAGCATTTTTTTTTTTTAGTTTAAAATAAAATGTTTAAGGCAGGAATTGCTGTTCAGAACAGAACAGGGTTTGCTCTGGAAGGAAAAAGGGGACACTATCTAGCACAGAGCTGGTGAATGAATTAAAAGATGTTGGGGAGCCACTGGACTTTTCTGCCACAGTCACTGAGCTCTGCTGGGCCACAGGGTGCAGATCCACTCCAAGCACAGTTCCGCTCTTAAATTGCTCGTAGTTAACTAGAGGAAACAATCTTATAGGCCATGTGGAATTACAGAGATAGTCACAGGGGCAAAGGAATGGCACTGGAGCTCAGCCTGAGAGGAGTGGAGAGGTCTTCCTGGAGGAAGGGGCATCAGAACATAGAGTAAAGGGATGAATAAGAAGGTTGGAAAAGGAAGGGAAAATTTATTTCAGGCATTGAATTGAGAACACATGGCACCTTTTAGGGACTGAAAGCAGCCCGGTTTGAGGAAGCTCTGTGGCAGTCTCCCCCGCTATACCAGGTTTTCTTCCTCTCTCCCACCTCCCTCGTGGCTCCTCCCCATCTGTTAGGTCTCAGTGTAAATGCCTTCTCAGGGAGACTCCCCATAGCCCCACCTAAAGAGAGCCCCCTACACCCTGTTCATCTCTAACTTAGCTGTCATTTATCTCTTTCTTTATATTTACTCTGTACCAAGTCTGTGGCAGGCAATCAACAGAGAGGTGCAGCACGGCAGAAACGGTCGTGATTACCATGTTTCACTTGAGAGGTTTGCGTCTCCAATTAATTTCTTTCTTGGTATAATCTCAGACATGCCCATCAGATACATAATCTTTGATTATCCATGAATGTTAATCTTATAGTTTTCTTCCTTCTTTCCTGAGAATGTCTATTACAGTTTGATTTATCAGCAACTAAGGGCATTGAAGTAGGGATTATGTCTGAAAATGTTTCTGGAAACTTCAAAGAATTTGATATACTATTTACTTATGGTAGATGAATAGTATTTATTGCTATTGAATGTGCATATAATATAAAATAAGGGATCCGTGCCAATGTATTGAATGGAACTATTTCTATTGTGAAAGGAACTGGTAAGTTTATTTCTCCCGTCATTTAAAACTGTGCTGGTCCTACTTATCAGTAGATGAGCTGATATTTTCCCAAGTTCAAAGTGAATTTGGCTCCCGTTGATTGCTGTGACACGGTAGAATGGAATGCATGACATTATCTTATGCTTCAGATTTCCACGTGATTGCGGAGAGATGTTTATGTATACAGTTCCTCCGCCTGCTGAGGACCCATCAACTGCAGAGAAATACAGTAATAACAAAAATAAATTCATTTTTCAGAAATTCTGAAACAAGTGAATGCAGTGTGTAGAAATGTGTTCTCACTGGCTCCTGCTCATTGCTACTCATTTCCCAGGAGTTTTTATTCTTTATTTATGACGCATTTTCTGCTTTTGCCTCATGCTGTGTCACAGCATGCAGTCTGGTTTAAAAATACAATATTGACCAGGAGCCATGAGAGCAGTTCCCAAAGCAGCCCCTTCCAGAGTAGAGTCTGGGACTCCCACGGGGGCCCCAGCACTTCGTGGAAAGTTGTCAAAGCTAAACATGTTACCTGGGGGGGGGGGGGGAAGGTTAACAGAGACTGAGGAGATAATCCAGGAGGGAATGCGGGTAGTGGGGACAGGAGAACAGGCTAAAAATTATTGATGGGCAAAAAGGAAACATAGAGACCCAGAGAAAGACCCAAATGTAAATAAGCTTTGCTGTAAGATTCAGAAAAATAAAGACTAACCATGACAACCGTGTAGCTTTATTCATTGGGGGTCTTAGTATAAAACCATAAAAGCGTAGAATTAACCTCCCAAGGTCAAAGTCGTTAGGCACTTCAGTGGGGAGGACTGCAGATGGGGATCCAGTCACTAGGAACCACACAGGAAACAATTCCAGGCTGAACAAATCACGACCTGATGCTGTTTCTCGGAGATTCTCCCTGATACTGCCCACTGATGTCTTTTCCTAAGGTCCCTCTAGGCCAGGCCAGACGTGGTACCTTTGTCCAGGTCTGTTACATAGAACTGCTAAAAGTCATGTGACCTGCGTACCTTCTGCTTCAGGCGTCTCCCTTTCCCATCACAGGTTCTCACTGCCCCCATGTCTTCTCTCTCCACGGTGTGCAGCTGTAGCTTGGAGGAGAAATTATGAGCCACCAACTTCACGTACAGCAGCAGCGGTGAAGATGAAGGCTGTCTCAGGGATCCAGAGCTTCTCACTCAGCACAGATCTGGGACATCTCCTCTCCATGACAACTCAGAGTCAGCCCCTCGTTTCTAATGCATAATGCACCACACAGGATTGCTACACAAACTTGAATATTCTTGAGTAGTAGCCTCCAAAAATAGGAGATGAACTCTTAATCGTGGTTGGAAATCAGGTTCCGTAGACTTCTGTGGAGATAGTTTACCAGGAGTACGACAGAAGTTGACATAATGGTTGAAGCACACTTGCTCTTGTGGGTGTGAATTTAGTCTCACCCACGGGATGGGGACAAGTTGAAGATTAAATGCATGGTGATGGTGTTTCAGGAGCATTCAAGGTGCATGAAGATTTGGGGGATGTCCACAATATACATATTACAGGTGTTACTTCTGGGGAAGCAGTATCTGGAAGAAAAGATATTTAAACTGAAATTTGAAGAGTTAGTAGTAGTTAATCAGATCAAAGGGAACGTGGGGAATTTGAGGTGGGTGGAAAATATACTAGGCAGAGGCAAGACAGTGTCACAGGTTGATGTGTTGCGGAAAAACGTGTTACAGCTCAGTTGTGACAGCAACCTGGATCCAGGAGAGAGACCAAGCAGCACCCAGAGAGTTGGAGAACTCACGTTTCTTACGCCAGCAGGAACAAACAAGTTAACACTTCAAATTCTGGAGCCCGTCTATACGTTCACACAGGCCTTTTATAGCTGCCAGTTTTACACTTTGCAACATCATATGCAAATAAAGTACAACAGAAGTTGACCAACCAGGAACAAGCTTCGTAGAAATAGGCCAATCAGGAGTGAGCTCCATGCAAATGAAGTACTACAAATGGACCAATCAGAAGTTAGGGAAGTGGACCAATCAGAAGTGAGAGTAATAACCAATCAGGAATGAAGGAAATAACCAATCAGAAGTGAGCTCAGGGAACCAATAGAATTCTAGGTGTAAGTTAGCCTTTTTAGAGGCAAAAAGTGAGAGCCTCTGGGCCAGGGAGCTGGAGGGTGCTAAGAGGAGAGCAGCCGCCCTGCCTAGGGGTCCTGCTGGTCTTTTTATGGGGCTTCCTCCCTCAGAGGGTCTGGGGCATGTTTGGCAGAACTGACAACTGAGGGAGGACACAAGAGGATGGGGAAGGAGCAAGGAGACATTGTGAATAATCGGTGAAAAGATTCGGAGAGTCGTGAAGAGACTTAAGAGTCCATTCTGAAAGCGGTGGGGACCCTCTGGAGGCTGGTAACCAAGGAAGTTGTGTCATCAGAGATGTTTAGAAAGATTCCTCTGTCATGCAGAGAGTAGGATGGAAACGGACAGACAGAGGGCAGGGAGAGTGGTGAGCAATCCAGGCAGAAAGGATGGTGACCTGAACTTGGTCAGCGTCCCGGTTACCTGTTGTCACATAACAATTCCCCTTCCCTACCCCAAAATAAAATAACTTAGTGGATAAGACAGCAACCATTCCGTTGTAGTTGTGGTGAGTGTGGAATTTGCACAGAGCAAGGGGCTGGATTGTCTCTGCGGCTTGATGGCTGGACCCTCAGTCGGGGATGGTTGGTGGCTCCACTGGCCGCTCTGTCTGGAACTTGCTTTGTTTACTGGGGCCGGAATGTCCAAAATGTCTTCTTACTTGCCTTCCTCATACTTACGTGCACAGGGAAGAATGCATCTCTCCTTTAATCTGGGTTCCTGTGAACATTTTATACATCTTTTTATTACAAACTCATCATATTGATTGCATTTTATATAGAGAGAATGAAATACATAAAGCAAGTGTTACCACACAATGTCCCCTTTTATCATTTTCAATCTAGATCCTAGAACCTACTCAGTATATGTTATACCTCAGCTGAATGTAAAATTACAAAATAAAGAGATGGAATTTTTATGTAAATATTTCAGTGTCCAACAACTAAATTGGCATCACTGTTTAATTTTAATTAGGGTACCAGTGTAGTAAACTACAGAGGTAAAAAGAATCTCAATCTTTTCGCATATAAAAATTAATGTTCTTTTTTCCACCAGTGATAACAAAAGAAGATTGTCAAACATCAACATGCCACTCTCGGATAGTCAAATTTTATGCTTAACCATCAAAGCAACTGAATTGGCCCCTGTGAATATTTGCTTTTTCTTCTTTTAATCTCCTTGATTCTGCCTTTTTATGTATTTTAATAAACTATGTGGTAAATATACCCTAACTCATATCTCTTTTGGAAAGAGATGGAATATAAAAAAGTAAATACAGGAATAAACGCAGATAAATGTTTCTATCATCAGCTAGAGAGATATTTATGCATTTTAACATCAAAAAGTTCACTTTTTAGTTGGCTAATTAATGGAATACTATTTATAATTCCCTCCCACACATTTGCCTCTATTTAATGATCTGGAAAAGAAAGATAGTAACAAAGCAATGAAAATTTTAATGATATTAAATGTGGCGGCTTGGCAAGCAACTATAGGAATAGAGAAACTACATGCATGAGCTTAAAGAACTTAGGCATCTGAGCAAAAGAGAAAGCTAGACTCAAGCAGGAATTGCATGCAGATTAAGACATCTGGAGAGAGGTAGTAAATGCAGACATTCGGGAGGCAGGTAACATCGTAAAGGCTGAGAGGGAGCAGCGCCGAGGTTATAGCACGTCAGCTGTTTCATTATGTCGTGGCAACATAATGACTAATTCACTTTTGTGTCTCCAATTTTGAATCCCTCTACAGAAAGGGGATAGATTTTGTATCTCTTGAAAGAACTTTAGAATTCCAGAAGCTTCGATGGAAGTGCTATATAATTACCAGAATGAGCAAACTGCCTAGTATTTTATTCAAGATCTCCACCTGCTTTTCCCATTTATTTCACACTAAAAAAAGGAAGCATACCAAAGTATCTATTACGGGAGCCACTAACGCGATGAATAAGAAAAGCGTTCAGATCTAGAGTCATCCAGAACCTCCACATCCTTCATTAATTTTGAGAAGCTCACCCCCTATTTATTTAAAAATGGCCTTATGCAAACATCACATTGCAAGGCAAGTATTGGGATCCAGCGTCCATGTCACGTGCCTGACTGTAAAGGAGGACTGACTGGCCCACTTCTAGTTATGAGATAAATAAATCATGTTATTTATAGTTATGAGATAAATAAGTACTAGGGATGTAATGTACAACATGATAAATATAATTAATACTGCTGTATGTTATGTATGAAAGTTGCTAAGAGAGTAAATCCTGAGTTCTCGTCACAAGAAAAAAATTGTTTTTCTATTTCTTTAATTTTGCATCTACATAAGATGATGGATGTCCACTAAACTTACTGTAATCATCACTTTGTGATGTATAGAAGCTAAATCATGATGCTGGATACAACTTATACCATGACACAATGCTGTGTGTTAATTACATCTCAATAAAACTGGAGGGAAAACCCAATAAAACTCATTCGAGTACAAAAAATCTCCCAAGGAAGAAAAAAAAAAGTTATTATTGAGGAAAGTTGAAAACATATATAAAAGCATAGAAAGTTAGTTTGGAGGGCTCCCTTTACCCACTGTCCAGCTTACCCGCTCACGTCCGGTCGTGTTTCTTCTCTGCACACTCACACCCACTCAGGCACCTCAAAGTCTGCCTTGTGTTGAAGCACATGCCACACATCTAGACAGTATGTAGATGTGAAAGGTAAGTACATGAATATACTGATACTGTGCACGCACACCTGTCAGTATTAAAACTACATAATTACTGTTCCTAAAACATTTCTGCTACTTCCTTAATAATCATATTCATTTTCACATCTTCGAGGCTCAGCCTGGTCCCCATGCAGCAGTGCTCAGTAAAAGTCTGTACAAATGAAGGAGTGAAGACTTCTTCCCATTTACTCAGTTTACTAACTCAGGAACGAAATAGTGCTACTTCCAGGTTACTGCTGCTCCTGTTTATCTCTCAACCCCCCCCCCCCAATGTTCTCTTTTCTGTGAAATTGTCTATAAATATTTCTAAGGAAAGCTGATTACTTCTACTTTTATCCCACGGTTGTAAATTCTGAGCATTTTAGGTGATGAGCTGGGAACTGTGCTAAACACTTCTCATGGATAAATATGTTTTGGACTCAGTTTGATTCTAGAGTCCTTGTTTGTCACCATTTTTATTTATCTTTGTGCTGAACTTACTAGCAAAGTGCCTGATACATAGTGGAAACAAAAAAAAATGTCTTGAAGGAGGAAAGAAGGATAGAAGGGAGATGGAGAGAGAGGGAGAGGAAGAAGGAAGAAAGGAAGGGAGATGGAGAGAGAGGGAGAGGAAGAAGGAAGAAAGGAAGGATGGAAGGAAGGGAGTGCGTTGTTGAGACTGCTTGAGAGGGACCAAAAAACAAGACAATTATACAGCACTATCCAGTTTCAAAAATATGTATTTATTTTATCTTATTTGCTTTTCCAAATGGCCTGTCAGATAGACAGCATAGCCATCTGGGATATCTAGAGATGAAAAGACTGGTTAGAACTGGCTCTGAATCCTGTCATCTGACTCCACATTTGATTCTTTTCAGAAACTGAAAATAATCTATCTTTATATAAGTGATCTATCGGTAATAATCGCTCTTTTGCCATGACCGGGATGCCAGCAGGCAGAGCTGAGTGGCCTTGTCTACAGCACAGTACTCTAGATCAGGGTCTGCAGTGCTTCTAAAAAGGAGCAAGATGGCTGAGCAATCGAAGCCTCAGAACGACCAAGGCTGGTGACTTGGTGGGGGTAGGGGTTGGCGGGCGGAGCCAGAGGCAGGGAGGGCGTAAGTGTGGTGTGGAGGAGGGTGCAGACAGGGGGGTAGCGACAAAGCAGCCTTCAGTCACCTGTCCCTCCTTTGCACTCTGTAAGCTGCCTAAAATCACCGCCCTGGAGTCCACCTGGACCCCCAGCAAAAAACTACCTCCTCCAAGGTGGTCTCAATTGCAAGGCAATTCATTGTATCTAAGCTCCAGTGGATCTAAACAAACACCCCAGCCTCACCTAGTCAATCTCTCTCAGAGCTCTATTTGATTCTTTATAGCTTTTGTCGCACTTTGTGCTGCAACATTTAAACTATTTCCACTAATTGTCACCACAGTTAGATTATAAACTACAGTGGCAGGAACCATGCCTGTTTTATTACCATATATATCACTTAGAAGAGTTCTTGAAACATAATAATAATCAGTTACTTAGTAAATATATGATGAAAAAAGTGAATGAATGAAGGTGAACAAAGCATATGTCAATTTTTTCTTGTGACTGAGAGAGTGTTAATACCGTTTTCACAAAGTGTGAGATGTGATTTTAAACATGTTGTGCTTGCAACTTCTGTTACTAGTTGAGTGACTTTGCTGAGTATTGCCTTTGTGCATTATTTTATATTTTATTTTTACATTTAAGTGCAAGTTAATATTAGAGTAAATGTTAATTAAGGAGAAAGAAGAGGACTCTAAAAGCCCAAGGGACAATTGCACAGAAGCAATGTGGGTATCTTTTTAGTCATAAAACTTACAAAGAAATCTTAGATCCTGTATAACTGAAATCCTTATTATCCATCTTTTAAAAAGTTAAGTTAAAAGTTTTACACTGGATCACAGCTAATTAATAGTGAAACTGGGATCAGACTGAAGGCTCTTCCCTTTTAATCTGGTAATTTTCCCTTAATTCATCCCATCTCACATTATAAATCAATTCAGTTTTAACATTTCTTAGTTTGTGGTGGCTGAAATCTGAAAATTTAACAGTGAGTTTCCAAGGGTAAAATTTAATCTACCCTCACTTTTCCAAACAAGCACTCAGCATGAGTTCCAACTGTGCAAAAGAGGTAAAACATAAGAATTTCTTCTAAGCATTATTTAAACCCACCATTGGAAGTTATGCACATCGTGGTGTCCAGTTTCTCACATACATGGTTCCATTTCAGAAACACAACTTGGACTGTTTGTATGGTGATGTAATGTTACAACATTACAATTGTTTCACAAACAAAATCCTGTGTTGGGCTGTTTGAGGATTCACACGTAAATCTGGGTTGCAGCTCTAACTTCTGAAATATTTCATTATTGTGACAGACGCTGCAGTGTCACAAACATTTTTCTTTTGGGGGAAAATCAAAGCCATTCCAGTTAGCACTAGTGAGAAATGAACTCAGAATAGCTTGACAATTAAATAATTCAAATGTTATATAAAAGCCAAATCTATTTAAAAACGAATTTCCCCCAATAACTTACTACAATTTTCACTTTGTAACTCACCCTAGGAATAATTCTGTGGGACTCCACTCCTACGCCTTAATAATTTGGAAGAAAACATTGTGCTGAAATAGAGCCTGGGAAAGAAATATGTTATTGAATCTAAGAATTTCCAGTTGATGATTAATATAAGCATCTTAAACTTTTCTTCACAGGCCCATTCTTTCCTTGGGAGTAAATTATGTATTTTAGGAGAACACATTAAGGTTAACCCTTTGAGTTTGCTCGTGAGTTAGTACTCCCAGTCTTGGGGTGCAGTCAGCTTTCGCCCCTGGAGCCATCCCAGTAAGTCTGCGTGTTTATGACAACAGGCTTGACTACAGGAGGTGAAGATTTGCTAACCGAAGCATAGCCAGTCTGTCTCAGTGGCCCACATCATGTTAACTGAATCTCTTAGAACTCTGGTAAGAAAATGGAAAGAAAATAAAGGGGGGGGGGAGTGGTGACAGTTTTTATATTATGCAGAGTCCACAGATTCTCCTGTTGGAGGCGACCCCAGTGATACCTTCTTCCTGAATCTCCTTGTCAGATTTTGTGACAAGTACTTGTAAATCCCATTGGTGAAGGCAGTTCACTTCCCCATAAAGCCCCCTCTTCCATAGTCTGTTAGCTTTCATTTGTTTTCCTGTTCTTTCCAAAGATCAGTCCGAGTTCTGTGCTCTGGGTACTGCAGGACAAGCCCAGCCCCTTGTTTATCTGACAGCCTGTCATATTTATGAGGACTGCTATCCTAACGCTAGACAGGTCTTTATATGCGACTTAACAGGTGAATCTTTATAGACGTTACAGGCAGGGAAGGGGAGGTGGAAGGAGTTGACGGTGCTTCTGGGACCCGGCTGCTAGCAGGGTTCAGGCAGTGGGGAAAAAAAGACAGGGGCGTGCCAGGTACAGGATGCAAGCACAGCATCCCTGACCGACACCCCTGCATCCTCTTCTCTGTGGGTTCCCTCCTATTACATTCACGAGCAGAATCCCTAAGAAATGGAACGCTGCGTGCTCTGAGAGCCTCAGAAATGGATCAGGAAAGGCTGGCAAAAGGGAATAATGAAAGAAAGAAAGAAACAGAACTTAAAGAGCGCACCCATCCTGTAACAGGATGAAACAAGTACCTACTAAAATGCACAGTCCACTGCGGGCTAGCTGATTGGAACCTGGGCTAATAGGACTGGTTTAGACACTGATGTTTTTGGAGACACTGATGGCTTCCAGTGCACGACTATTTCTACAAAGCAAGCTTATTAACTTCGCTGCAAACTACGTTTTCTTGTTCAAGTCATTCATTTGGGAAACACTTGTATAATACTTTGGAGGAAATATTTTGCCATTGCAGGTGAAGGTCAGGAGACATTTTTTAAAAAATGAATGCACTAGCCCCTCTGCTCTCGAAGGGCTCACACTCTGTTTTTGTCAGAAGACAGAAACAGATCAATTGTAAGTAATATCATGGTATAAAAATAATATTACAGAGATAGGAAAAAAGGACTGTGAGAGCAGAGAGTCCAGTGCAAAGTGTGGTCTTCCCAGCTGTACCAGAGAAGTTCCACTGAGGACCTAACACTCTAACGTAGTTCTGAGCTGAATGTGGAGGGATGGTTTGGAGTTTATCAAGAAAAAATGGGATGGGGTGGAGTGTTGTAGCAAGTGGAGGGATCTTATGCCCGGTCAGCATTATCAAAGGATCTGGTGTGTCTGAACACCCAGGAAGAATTCAGTGAGGCAGGAGAAAGAGGAGGAAGAGATGATCTGAAAGTTCAAGTGGGCCAAACTGTGAAGAACTTTGTTGGCCAAACCAAAAAGTTGGCATCTTTCTTCAATAACCAACAGAAATAAGAGTTTTGGAACTTTTAAGTTTGACAATGAGGTGATCGCTTTTATTTTCTAAATTAAAACAAATTAAAGATTTCTCTGGGAGCAACGTAGAAAATGTAAGAGAAAAAAAAATCGGGAGATGATGGCGACAGGAGACCTGATGCAGGTATGAACTGAAAAGCAGTGGCAGCGAAAGTCAAAAAAGAAAACGCTTTTAAGAGTCATTTTAAGAGACACAACTTAGATCTGGTATCCATCTGGATAGGATGGTGACAAGAAAGACAGGTGAATGAGCCTGTTTGGGCTTCTCAATAGGAGACTTGGTGGAGAGTTAAAGTCTTACCATGATTAAGGTTTATTGGAAGCTGAAGTTTTGGAGCAGTGCCCTTTGAGGCAGCTGTGTACATCCGGTGCACTGCGTGGGTGGATGGGTGTGCCCCTCTCTGGGTCTGTGGAAGGGCTCCTGGCAGCTCACTGGGCAGGTCCTCGGCTGGACAAGGTTGGGCCCAGGCTGCAGCTGAGAGGGGCTACAACCGAGTCCCGGGGCTACTTCAGAACCCCCAGCGGATAGAGGTCAGTAGACTTGCCTTCAGAGGTGTCTCCCACCAGATTCCTGGGCAGACTGGCTGCTCCTGGGCTGCAGCTGACCTCTCTGGGGACCTGTGTCACGGGGCTGCTACAGGATCCGCAGTCAGGCCGATGCTGCTGGGCCTGGCTGGGGAGCACTGCTGGGCATTTCAGCCTGCCGGTCCTTGGGTGGCAGGATTGTTTCTGGACCGTGGCTTTGAGGGGTGGAGTCAGGCTGTGGAGTTGCTCCAAGATCCGAAGGCAGAGAGCGAATTCAGTGAACTTGCCTTGGAGGCACAGATGGGGTTCCTGGGCAGTGAGGACTGGCCACTACAAGGGTCTCGATCAAGGTCCTGTACCACTTCTGGGTCCACAGCTGGGAGTGAGGTGGGTACGCCTGGGTGGCTGTGACTCCTGCCGGGTCTCTTGGTGGATGGTGCAGGTGAACGGGGCTGTCACCAAGCTCAGACGGGGTCTACAGCCAGGGCCACAGCTGGTGAGCCGACCACCTGGGCACAGACCTGCCTTCTCAGAATGGCCCTCCTCAGCCTTGGGCTCCACCAGAGTTTCAGGTCTCCGGCCTGGATCCCGTAGCTGCGCAAAGGCACTCTTGTCTGTGGGTAGCTGCAAACGCCCCTTGCCGAGTAGGGATGCGAGCAGGGGACCTCCTCCTCCTCCATGATGCTGATGTCACACTTCTCCTTCATTAACTCTTCACAATGACCTATTTGCTATATTACATTTCCCATAAAAAACAGGATTCTTTTCCCTAATTTATGGATGGTTTACTGGTTTGGGCGTATGGACTTTTGTTAATCATGCTGTTTGATCACAGGTTCTACTGCAATTTTATGTCTGTCCTTTTCTGGGCTGTGTATCTTAAGTAGTAAACATAAAGATGTGACCATGTTAGACTTGCTTGTGGCTTGATTTAAGGTTGTATGCAAATGCTGTTTGATAAATAATTAAGGATATGCACATTTGAAAGTCAGTCTGTGATTATTTTGCCCTGAATACCTCTGTTAGAGTAAAAATACATCTTTGGAAATGAAACCATTCCAAATTTCCTTCTGAAGCATATATAATATACCTTTAAGCTCATAACATCTTTAACTAGGCATTATGAAATATTAGAAGCTCTACCAGCTATATGTTATTTCTGATGATTTAGTTTAGAAGTAGAAAGAGAACTGTCATTATTTAATAACATCTGAAGCAATATGGTGTTGAGTTAATGCTTTAAAGATTAACCACTGGTGGCCAGTGACACAATTATCGTTCATTTTGGAGTCAGACAGTAGGAAATGGCAGAAATGAGGAATTTTACTCTCGGGGGATAATGAATGATCTTCTGCGTATGTACATATATATTTGATGCAGTATCCTGGGACACCTATTCTGGTGCCAGGAGCACTGCTGTTGATTGGCGCTGGCTGCAAGAAAGCCCACAGCAACTTCAGTCCTGACCCCTCCCAGATACTCTGCTTCAGGCAACTCGTGGAATAGCACAGGGACCCAAGGGGACGCCAAACGTTAGAAGGAACCCATCACAAGCATTGTCATTTTTAACCTAGAAGTAAAATGGTTACTAAAAGTAAGATTTTTGTGAATTACCATTGGCTGCTAATCCTATATGCATATCAGAATCATCTGTGAAGCACTTGCGCACTTTAAATATAAAGTTCTATTTGTCAGTTCCACCCCAATAAAGCTGAAAAAAGAGGATCATCTGTGAAGATCGCTGAAGCTTAGATGCTTCAGTTCTCTGCGAATCTGCCGCTTACTTTGGGCAAGTCGCCTCCCCTCTCTTCCTCAGTGACCTCATGTGCTAAATGGGCATAATAACCATATGTTCCTCATAGGGAGTCTTTGAGGATTAAATGAGTTAGTGTATGGAGAGCCCTCAGGACAGTGCCTAGCACACAGAAAGCGTGCCCTCATACACTGCTTGTTTCTGCCATCCGACATCCAGGTAGCTTGGACCTTTGCTTCTAGGGCTTCTGGTCTGATGCTCAATATGGCTTTATTCCTAGAGGGAGCTCGGTTTACCTAGTCTGTGAATATGGGGCTAACTGGAGAGGAAAGTGCACGTTGCTGCGGCCGTGAGGACAGCACTCCTACTAGTTGTTATGTGCTGGGGGAGTGGCCGTGGAAGAGGGAGAAAGGGAAGGCATGCAGAGGCCATACTTTGGAACTGGAAGCAGAGAACTCAGCACCCCAATGATTCCAGGATGAAATTTAGCACTGCCATTTCCCCCAAGTCCACAGTCTGCTGAAACATGTGTTTATTTTAAAAAATGTAAATAGATATGTTTATGTAAAGAAATCTCGAGATATAAATGTTTACATTTATTTAAGGCATAGATCCAAAACTTTAAATTCATAACAAAATGTAGAACCAGTCCTGACCACAGTTAAGAAGGTTTGGCAAAGATAGTATCAAGAAGGTACCACCAGAGCTGAATGTCTCAGCAGATAGATACACAGGACATTTTCCCAGGAAATCTATATGGACAGACAACTGGAGGATCAGATGATTTCGCCCTTCCCAATACTTTGGCCATTGGTTGCTTGACAGAAATTCAGAAAGGCTGGATAAACTCATAGACTGGGTAATAATGAGATTCAAGTTTCTTGCCAGCCCAGTAGGGAGGGGAGGAGGGAACTGACCCAGATTTGTACAATTGTAGGAAGTCTACCTGAAATTATGGCCTGAGATGCATCCCTGGTCCACAGTAGCATTTGTCTGGTGTTATTAAAAATGCTTATGCACTGCAACAATTACCAATTGATTACCCTCAGCTTTCAATCTACCCTTTCGTGACCTGCCTTGCAGCAAGCATGATGCGAAACTTGTCAGTAGAGGGCGCTAGAGGAACAGTACAGGCGGAAAGAACTGGTCTTGCCGGATCCCCCGCGCTATCAGTGTTTTTGCTTCTTGCGTCTTCTCCATTGCTGCTATCCCATCTGTGCGCCCAACAAACGCAGTCTCCTGGCAAACTCATAGCCTCAGTCTCGGTCTGGTGACCACCTCGCTGGCTGTGACCTTCCTGATGCAGACCCCATGTGCTCCCGGTGTCCCGCTGTCCTGCCATTCAGTGGCATCCCAGTGCCCCACCCAGGAGGCTGCTCCTACTTGCCCAGTGACTGTGAACCAGCTCTGGCTGGGGCAATGCAATACATCCCACCGTCTGACGGGCCCCACGTTCGCCCTTCTGCAAGAAGTCTGAATCCCAGCCTTAGGAAACCAGCCCCCTCTCCAGGCTGTTCCTTGGGCTCTCTTCCTCAGTCCTAGGATGCTCTTTAAAACAGGGGGCAGCAACTTCGACCTGCTGTTGGGTTTTGTAAATAAAGATTTATCAAAACGCAGCCACCCTCATTCATGTATATTTTGTCTCTGGCTGCTTTAATGCTGCCACGGCAGAGTTGAATGGCGGTTGAAACAGAGATCTAACGGTTTGCAAAGCCTAAAATATTTCTGTCTGGTTGTTTAATGGAAAAGGTTTGCCGGCTCCTGCTTAGAGTTCTCTGTTCGCTTTTTAGTTACGCCATTGTTACAGTTAATAAGTCTTTATATTAAATGTCCTTGTTCAAATTACTATGCGGTTTTCCTCTCCTAATTGAGCCTTTCTGATACATGCACCACATATCTGTACCCCTCCAGGGATCGCAACCCATAGAATTGGTACTGGTTCAGTTTCGGAAAGAAGCAGCTACTACTTTGCCCACGACCAACAAAAACCCCAAGGCAAGGAAATACTATGGATCTCACTCCCACTCGCTACAGAGTGGGAAAGGAAAAACAAAACGGCAAACAATCACAAGTTAATTATATCAATCAATTGCCTCACCACATCCATACCTCATTCATTTGTTACACTTAAAAGCAATCCAGATGCCTAGCACATAGTAAGAATTCACCAAATGATCTTGAATGAATAAACTGGGCATATGAACGGTGTAAGAAAAACTGAAAACACACCAGAGGCAGCGCTTCCCTTTCAGTGCAAAGAAATGACAAGTAATACAGTGGAGATAAGCAATGGGTAATTTTCCCCCCAAATATTTACTCTGATTGTATGAAAATGACGGGGAGAATAGAAAGAAAGAAGATGTGTCTCTGAATACATTATCTGAAGCTACATATGCAAATGAAGCGGAAAACAAGAAAAATCATTTTCTCCTGAAACACTCTGATAATTGAGACAAGCATTGCATTTTTGGTTTGAATTAGCTGAGCTGAACCAGTTATTCATTGGGCTTTGCACGTGAGGCCATAGCCGTAGAGAGGTTCATCCTGGGTTCAATTCAATAAAGAGCTGTGGACTGGGGTCAGTTCTGATTTTATTTAGCATTATTCATTCATGCAGATTCCATATTCAGCTAATTACTTGCAGGAACAGGGCTCATTAAGAAGAATAACTCATTTACATGGAAGAAGGCTGCCGCCTGCCCTTTTGCTTTTCCTTCCCTCCTCTCCCTTTGCCTTGATTCTTCTTTCACTTGGAGAAATGTGAAACAGAAGAATCAAATCAAGGCCCTTTCCATTCTGATTTCTTGTTTCCCAAGCCTTCAGACTTTTTTTGTTGTTGTTGTTGGTCAGCAGAAATTAGCCTTTGCCAGGTAATTCGAAGAAAAATTTACATTTGCTTCTGCCCTGTCTTCAAGTGAGCATTTTGCCACGTTTATCGCATCTCCCTGGCTGCTCAAGGACCACTTCGGCGTGGGTGAGCGCTGCCTTCTCTTTAGCTGACTGGGAAGTCAGTGGAAAGCTTCAGATTCCGAGGATATTTTCTCTACTGTTTACAAAAGCAGAAAAGAATGTCACACTTTTTTGAGCACTGCAGCTGTTTCAGCGCCTTTAAATGCCACTTATAAGCCATTCTAAACAAACCAACCTGCCGACCAGGAAGCCAAAATACCTGTTAGCACTTTTTTTTTTTCCACGAAGGATGAGGAGTTTTCTTTAAAGCACCAAATGAATTCAAGGAATGCATTTTCATTTTAGGCCTGACGCAAAGACAGAGAGGTAACCACCTCAACGTTAAAAAGATAAAAGTACGGGGGAGGGTATAGCTCAAGCGGTAGAGCACATGCGGTCCTGGGGTCAGTCCCTAGTATCTCCTCTAAAAATAGGTAAGTGTAGCTACCTCCTCCCTGCCAAAATAAAATAATTAAATGATACAACAAAATATTTTAAAAATTCAAAAAAAAGAGGAACGTAGTCTGTACTGTTATCAGCAGTAGGAACTTGAGAGAAGGGGAGAGTGGTGATTATTCCCGAACAGCAAACTTATAAAAATATATAATGTTAATGGTCTTGTTTTGTTTAAAGGAACCCACAGGTTAGTGGTTCGCAAACTTGTTTGCACATTGCAATCACCTGGAGAAGCTTCAGAAGAGAAGGAGAAGGAGAAGAAGAGAGGGGGTGGGGAGGAAAGGGGGTGGGGAGGAGGGTCCTTGTATCCCCCCTCACAGACTGCGATTTAGTTGGTCTGGGGTGTGGCCTGAGCTTTGGAAATTTAACTTTGGGAGCTTCCACGTTTGGGAACCATTGCCGTGGGCTGAACTTTACATTCAAAGACTGGTGTGTTGCTGTCTGAGGCAGCATTCTGAGATGATGGAGATCAGGGCTGCAGGGAGCATTAACTGCCCCGAGAGCACAGGAACAAAGGGAAGAGGTTGGAGCTTTCACAACCGGGAAGCTTGTAAGATGACCCTAGAGAACTGAGTTCCAGGCCTCTGGGAAGAGGGCGTCGCCCCGTTGCTGCTGGTACCACTGAGTGGGATGCATCATTCTGGGAGGGAGTGGAAAGAAAATAGAGTCAACTGCCATTAGAACCCACCGCTGCTGCCAGGGAGAAGAGCCGATGCAGGGAGACTCTGACAGGAGCGGACCAACAAGAAGGGAGGGCTTTTATCCTGGCCTCTCTCTAGTCCCACTCTAGTGCCCCCTGGTGGCAGGACCTAACAAGGACGGAGCTGGCCAAAGGGGAATAGTTTGCAGAGTCCTAGCCCCAGTCGGCATCTCCAAGCCAGGTGCTGAAGTGGACTTGGAGCTGGAAAATCAGTATTTAATGCCCAGCATCACTGTAACCAAAGCAGTGCACATCTACACAAATATTTGTACAAATCCAATTAGCATAGAGTTAAAAATCAGTATTATTCCAGGTGCTGTGAGCATGCACTCTTATATACCATTGGTTGATGTGTGAATGAACATCCAGGAAAGCAAGTTGCAAGTTCTAAAGTGTTTATAACCTTTAACTCAATAGTTTTGCCCTCAGAAATGTATTTCAAAGTCACAAGGATCTAAGATTTATGTGCAAAATATTTACTGAGACATTGTTGATGCTAATAAAAAATCTTCATGGCCCCAATAAGAAATAGTTAAGTTCATCAAGGAGTATAGATTTTTTTAAATTTTATGAAGTGGTGAAAACTGGGTTTATAATGCAATTTGTGGACAAAACATGTTATGGTATAATTGTTGAGATATCACCTTTTCTTTTCATTTAATACTTTACCACAAGCATTGTTGCTGAATTTTGATTTTCTCCTCTCTATATTGCTATAGGTTCTGTTGCCTACAATATGCTTATATTATGTTAATAATAATGAGGAAGTACAAATAATAAAATAACAACGGAATAGCTCTATTGTTTTAAAAGCATTAAAATAAAAATGCTGAATGTAAATAAAATGTGAACAAAAACAATACATTGGGAAAAAAACTTGCAGAAAATTTAATTTTTTCTCCTTAATGAGTACATATAGACTCATAATGAAAACATCAAAACTGCCAAAAGATAAACCAGTGAAGGATCAAAATTAGTTATAAAGGAAAAAATACATGTGATTAATGAGCTTAAAGGAAAATGTTGACTATCAGATTAGCAAGGATCACAAAATGTGACACAAACAGTATGCAGTATGTGGGTATGGTATAAAATCATGGAACCATTTTGGCAAAAACCTGGACTACTTAAAAATAGCTAAAATACACGTATCTTTAATCTTCTTAGGATTATCATTTGAAATACAGCAAAAAGACCTCATTCCCCAAATATTCAGAATTCATTATTAAAAATTTTAAAACCACTGGGAACAAGCTAATGTCTAAACGTGTCAGAACATTTTAAGAGCCTTAATATTATAAAGAATTTTAAAACATTTTAAAAATTTTAATTAAATTGAATAGTTTGTGACTTCAATATTTTAGTTAATCTATTAAAATTATGTTTATAAAGGTTTCTAAAAAGAAATGGATAATGTTTAAGTTTTGGGTGACATCCAGTTTGCATAATTTAGTATTCAGAATTATCTCAGGTAAGCAACATTAAAGTTGGAATGAACACTAAGAAGTTAACTGTGGTTGCCTCAATTTACTGGAATTAGACAGGGTCTTTTATTTCTTTATGCCTCTGTCAGTTTTCAAAAATTTCTAAAATGAGCAGGTATCTTCACATAATTTCAAAAAGGAGCATTATTAAAATTTAAATGTCATTATTATAATAAGAATAAAATTTCCCCTGATTAAGTTACTCTGACCTATCCCATTCTAAATCCTCCAAAACTAGGATGATAGACTAGTTTTTTTTTCTTTTTACTTGAAGTACAGTCAGTTAACAATGTTGTGTCAATTTCTGGTGTGTGTTTATATATATATAGAGAGAGAGAGAGAGAGAGAGATTATATATAATATAGAGATATAGTATATATAATGGAATACTACTCAGCCATGAAAAGGAATAAAATAATGCTATTTGCTGTCATAGGATGGACCTGGAGATCGTCATTCTAAGTGAAGTAAGCCAGAAAGAGACTAGTTTTTTGCAGGGTCATGACCTAGGAAAACCTGTATGAATTTTGACCACATGGCCTGGAGGGACTAGGGACATAACAGGGGGCTTACTTCCTGGGAGGTTTGGTCTGTTCTATTCTTGTGTCTATTTATGTTCTAGATCAGGTTTGACAAACTTTTTCTGTAAAGGTATGGATGGTAAATATTTTAGAATTTGCAGATCACAGTCACGTATTTCTTTATTTTTATTTTTTTCATAACTCCTTAAAATGTAAAAATTATTCTTAGCTTGTTGACTGTACAAAAACAGGTCACAGACTGGCTTAGGCTTGAGGGCCATGGCTGAATCACATGCAGAGAGAACACCTACAGGTTCTGTGTGATGTTTTTCTCGAGTTCAAATACTGGGACAGCTAATGAGAGTCTCCATACCGTCCGTGGCTCTACAACCATCAGGAGGGACTGAAATTGAGAAGTAAATTTGTCTGTTATTTACTGCTCAAAACAAGTGCTGCAGAACAGACAGCTTAAAACTCAGAGGCTTATAGCAACAATCACTATTCAAACGGACCTGAGTTGCAATTTGGGCCAGTTGCTGGTCCGGGCCACACTCAGTTGAGCAGCTCAGCTGACTCCTACCCCTGAGGGTTATCTGGGCCCATCAGAACTAGGCTAGCCTTAGCTAGGGTTGTCTGGCTCTGCTCTAAGTATCTCTCATCCTCCTCCTGGGGCCAGTCGGCCTCTGTGGGCTTGTTCTTCCCTCGGCAGTGGCAGGGCGACAAGAGAGGAAGCCCAAACGTGCAAGCACTTTGCCAGCCTTTGGTCAAATGGTGGTTCAACCACAGCAGAAGCTGGAGTAGAAGTAGTTGCTCAGGATCCAGGTTGAGGGGAGAATACAGATTGTGGATGGTGGGGATGCCGGTATGCTTGGGGCAGAAGATTTGTTTAGGAGTTGGTAATAAATATCTTATAAATGTGCAGTGGAAAAATACTGTCAAAGACATTAAAAGAATGACAGAGAAGTTTTATGAGATGGAATGGTCAGTAGAGAGCTTGCACAAAGTCACACTGAAAATACTGATTTATGAAGATACGTTATGATGATAATCAGTTCAAATCTTTAGAATTTGAAAAACATGTCTTAACTGCCTGCTGTATGTTCTAACTGCTTTTATGTGCTTGGTGCTTATATTTACGTAAGTGGAGAATTGGACGTTGAGGGGGTTAAAAACTTGAATAAGATACTATCTTTTTCCTCAGTAGAGAAGACAGATATTTTTACAGCTATAATACAAGTTATACTTTAATAAATGCTGTAACAAGGTGAAGGAATTAAGAGAATAGAAATGAGAGAGAGATTAATTGCTGTTCGGAGGACCAAGGCAGTTTTATATAAGAGGTTACAAATAGACTTGCTATAAATTACTCCTAATGGGTAAAAACAGGGCAGAATCAAAAATGATGTCAAAGCTTTCAGTCCAGGAGACTGGAATAGTGGTGTTGGCACTGACAGAAATAGAAACCTGGAAATTACAAGAATATTAACTTTGCATCAGTATCATAATTGATAAGGGTTGTGGTGAGTAATGAAAACTTTTTGATTCAGTTCTAACTCATTTCTGTGGCAGGGTTATAAAACATTATAAAACGTTTGTTTTTGAGTTAACCTCATTGAACACAAGACGTTTAACTCAAATAAGGTTGGTATTTAAATGAGTAAAGAATAAAGAAATGTGTCCTCATTTGGTTCTTCTGAGATATAAATGTGTACTGGAAATTGTGAACAGACAATTAGCTTTGGTAAAAATATATTATCTCACAGACTAGCTGTGGTACCCGAACTTTGGGGAAATTTTAGAGGTGGTGTAGAGATAAAAATGTAACTATAACCCTGAAAAGTTTGATGATAATCAAGACATACATAGAAACACAGACATACGAGAAGAGGAATCTCACATTGTCCTGTAACAGAATTTCAGCAAACATGAGCTTTGGTCTAAGGAAAGAAAAATCTAAGCCAACTCCATGAAGTCTTGGAAAATATGTACAAAGACATTGCCAGTAACATTACATTCCAATCAGTAACACATGCTTTTCATGAGGTTAAAATTACTGTTTTAAATAAGTCAGCAAAGACAGTGAAATTTCTGTAGATGCTTTTATTTTTTTACATTTCTTATTAATGCTCTAGGTCAAACTCCCCTCCCCTGTCCAAGACGCTCTGGGCTGGAAGCTCTGCCATGCTGTTTCTGTAGCGCAGACAAGCACTCTCCTCTCTCTGGACTTCAGCTTCCTCATCTGAGGAGTGAGAGGATAAGACTTGACTTCTTCTCTCCCTCCTCCTTCCCAACCTTCCTTTCTCCTCCCCTCCTTTCTTCCTTCCATGAAATTTTATTGAGGACCACCTTTGTGTCCCTGTTTAGACTCATACATTTTACCCAGAACGCTACAAATCCCTAACAAGTCTCTCTGCCTCCAGCATTGCCCCTGCAAAGTCATTCTCAAAGGATGGCCTGAGTAATGAATTTAGAATTCCAGTGTGACTCTGTCATTCCTTAGTCCGCTGTAGGTAATTCTACCTGATGTGGCTCCCATGGACCTCCTCGAGGCTTCATCTCAGGCTGCTCTCCTCCGCTCCCTCATCTCCTAGGCAACTGCAGCGTTCTCTGGATGTAGGGAGCACCTCCCTGACCTTGCGTCCAAGCAAACTCCCACCCATTCTTCAAACACTTATCAAGTGTCCTTTCCGCAGCAGTCCCTTCAGGAAGAGTTCACCCTTTCCTTTTCTTTAGTCACCATGCTCTGTATTTGCCTCTATGGTAGCATTTATTCCATTGGATTAGACTGAATTATTTTGTCTGTCTGCCTCTTACAGCCCTGGGCACAGTGCCTTGCACATAATGGGTAGTCCATAGATGTGTGTTGAGTTGGGAACATTTCACTGATTTTTACTTGGAACTGAACTACGTAAGTGCCCTCAACCTCTTTTTGGTAAATGCAGAAATCACTGAAAATGAAAAGAGCAAGAAAATGTGATTTTAGGATTTCTTAGTCTAAAACATTATATCTGAGATGTGATCCTTGGTCGATTTTAGTGTATTGATAACTGAATGAAGCAGTAAAATCTGTGATCACTCCAAGGCACGGAGGCAAGTCTGGACCCCTCCTTCTACTAGGTGTTGAGAGGCATTGGATGACTGTTCATATTATGGATTCTTGCACTGTTTCTTCACCAACTGGCCCCAAAAGCAACATATCTATTTCCTGAGAAACATATGTTTCCTGAAAAAATTCTTTGCTCACCTGTAGCTCGACTTCACGTTATGTCCTCTGATGTGTACTTGGAAAGCCTCTGTGACACATTTTCCTATAAATTTGGCTACAGCTTTCATGGGAGCCAACCTGACTACTTAGTCTTATATAAACACTGTAAATTCCAGGCTCTAATTGGCACAAGGATTGCTTTTCCAGAGATGAAGCCAGATGCAGAGCACTTCCCCAATTATGTTCTCTTAGCTAGAGATTTTCTTGTTTTTCTCTAATAGCATCTCTTTAAATAATATCAGGATATTGAGCAGAAAAAGTATTTTCGAGGGGTAGTTGAGCTGTTATTTGGAGAAGTACACAGAAAAGTGTTTCCTTCACTCCTTGACAACCTCTGACTGATTTTTTTTAGCACCTCTAAAACCTTTTTGCAAAAATTCTACTTTTTAAATGCAGATGAATGCCTGTTGCTTACTTTACAGAGTTTTAATATTACTATCTGAATCCAAAACTTTAAATCTTGAAGAGTTGTTAAAAGAACCATCTTTGAGGAAAAAAAAAATGGCAGCACAAACATTTAGCTTTATCAATACTGAAAAATAGAACATTTAAAGATAAAGGATGAGGTTAGGAATTTGGCGTTGACCCATGTAGTAAAAAACAAACAAGGCCAACAATTTCACGTGTAACTTAGGTGGAACAGGCCTTTCAGCCTGGCAAGGAATTACTTGTTAGTGACTTTCATATGAACATTTTTAATAAAGTGGTACAAACTTAAGGCATTCTGTAGTAGATAAAGAAGGGAATGGATCACAAGAAAAGTAGGTCCACTATAGTTAAAACTTATTTTAACCAAATAGGCAGGGAAAAGAAAGATGCTAACCAAAGGGATGGGGGTGGGTGTGGGCATCAGAGTCAAATGAAATGATTTTCCTTCACATCATTTATTTATTACAAGGCGCTAGAGAGCATCTGGAAGCAGGCAGAATTTGGGGGGGTCCACCCCTTGTAATACAGGGGAGCCATATTTGCTTAAGGGTCAGTCTGTGATACGGGGCGGGTTGAACTCAAACAGAAAACCACAGTCTTATTAGCTTGTGGTATCTGAGGAGAGATTCCGGAATGGCTGAGGACTGAGGAGGAAATTCTGAAAAGGATGAATCCATAGGTGGGGCATCCCCAAATCTTCATATAAACTCCTGCCGAATTGCAAAGGCACTCTGAAGACTCCACAGACCTCATGGAAAGCAACAGCAACGTGGCTGAAAATGCTGAAGAGAGACTGTAGCTGCTGCTAAATTAGTTTGGCTAAACAAATAAAATTAAAAAAAATAGTAGACCATACCGAGTGTTTTGAAGGAACTGCAACTTTTATATGTATATATATGCACTTCTGATGAAAATGCAAAAAGGTAAATCACTTTGGAAAAATGTGACCGTTTCTTGGTAATGGTAAACGTCCATCTACCACGCATCTCAGCCATTTCACTCTTAAGTATTTGCCAAAACAAAGTGAGACGGATGTTCACAAGAAGACTGGCAGGGGAATGTTCACGATAGCCACAAACTGGAAACAACCCAAGCGTCTGACCTGAGGATGAATAAACAAACTGCAGTGTATCCACACAATGAAACATTATTCAGCCACAAAAATGAATAAATTATTAATACATCAATAACCTGGGTGAATCTCGAAATCACCATTCTGAGAGAAAGATGCAGACAATAAAACTGAGTATACTATACTATTGCATTTATATAAAATTGTATAAATTGCAAATTAAGCTATGGTAACAGAAAGCAAGTTAGAAGTTGCCTGGTGAGGGATAGCAGGCAAGGGCAGGAGGGAGGGGCAATGAAAGCCACAGGAGAATTGAAGGTGATGGAAAAGACCTGTTATGTTGGCGTGGCAATAGTTTCATGGGTGAATCCATACGCCGAAGCTGATCAAATTGTACTTGAATTATGTAGCGTTTATTATTCTTCAGTTATATCTCAAGAACTTTTTGCTTTAATATTTTTATCTTCTCTGGTGAAAACACTTGCTACCTACTTTACTTAGCCTTTTAAATTTTCTCTGGGGACTGAAAAGTCAGTATTGGTGATTGGTAATCTTGGACCATATCAGGCCCTACCTCGTGAACTTTTGAGGCAGAGGGAGATTGGTCCTCATTTCCATTATTCTGAAGACAGATCTATTAATCCATATGAAAATTTTCTCGCTAAACATATTACTGCCCAGAAGCTGAAAGTGTGAAACGGTGGCACATAAAATGAAACTAGGAGAGAATTTAATTGGTGTTATTCATTATCTTCCTGTTGCCCAGCATGTATTCACTACCAACATTAAGTTGCAGAGTCAATGTTGAGCAAAGAGAAGACAGTCAATCCAGCCTCACCCCACTTCCCAGGTTATTAACCATGGAACTTGGCTGTGGACACAGTGGGAGTGGATAATCGAGGGGCCTGAGGCATTTAAAGCACCAAGAAGAGTCTTCCAACTCTTAGTGACTCGTTTTTATCGAAGCTCCTTTAATAAATACTCTGCCTTGGGTTCTTTGAGGGAGATTTTTGTCCCTTTCCTTTTCAATCAAGGGATTATTGAAAACTTAGATTCTGGCCGCATTGCATCCTGAAGATGATTGTACCTTAAAAGGACAGAGGATGTGAAAACGAATAAAGAAATACCTCACTCGGAATGGAGTCAGGAAGCCCTGCAGGAGGACTTGTCACGCGCGCACCCCTCCTCACACACACACACACACACACACACACACACACCCCAGCAGGGGGAAGGCTCTTCTCCTTGCCCAGCAACAACTAAGCCAATGAGAAGCCACCACAGCCCCAAACTCCCACTTTCCTCCAATGAACGGCTGTTCAGAACAGCCCCGCCCAATTTCCTTCTTTCCTCGCTAAAACAACACTCCTCTCCTTTGCTCTCTGAACTTGGCTATGGTTCTCTGCATTTTGCATGTCCTGAGTTAGAACTCCTCTGCTATTCCTGAAGAAACTCAGTTTGGCTGGCTAATCCACTGACCATTCTGGTTTTAAATGTTAACAAGGAGCATTAACAAGTTATTGAATAGAAACAGGGTGAAAATCAGAAAATGTCACCTGGACCTTTTGCAAACGTAAATATGTAAATATCAAAAAAAAACATGAGGTATTAATTTCATATGAATAGCACTGATTTGAGTGTCACTCCTCAGAGTCCAGACTCTAGCATGTAGTTACCCGGAGAATGATTTGTCGGAGGAGTTTTCACAAACTTTCCAAAGGATGTTCTTGGTCCATCCTTACACGTAATTGCCAGGTCACCTAATCAGCACCTGGCCAGTCTCACAATACCCTCCTCATGTATAGCTGAAGAAGAAGTTCCAATTACCTCATACACACTTAAAGGATGCTTTTCTAGCACTAGACTTTTTTAAAGATCTTCTTCGTACAATGAATCCTTTCCCATCTACTTACTTTTTGTCAACATGAAAGGTGTTAACATGCTTTTTTTCCTGGAATGAGCTAGCCTTCTTTGTGATAGGATAAATACTATATTTCAATACTATATCCCTTCAAATATTAATTTTACAACAGTAATTATGAGAGAGGGATGCATTTCCCTCCTTATTTTCCTGGATGAAAAAATTAAAAAAAAAATTTTTTTTTTTGTCAGGGAAGTAGTTAGGTTTATTTACTTATTTATTTTTAATGAAGGTACTGGGGATTGAACCCAGGACCTTATGCATGCTAGGCATGCGCGCTACCACTGAGCCCCTCCCCCTCCTGGATACAAAATTTTAAAGAGAGAATATACTGTATGCTTTCCTTAAAGAGGCAATATTAGAGTCCATCTCAAAACTCACTTTCTTAAGTAATCAGATCATTAATAACCCTCTATCTTGATAAAAAGAGAAATAGTTTTATAGATGGAACCAGGGACAGGTGCATGAACTTAATGGTGCAAAAATTCCGCTAACTTTACAAAAATCATGCATAAGGACTTGATCTGAACTGTCAGTTCAGATAGTTCTCCTATTTTATATGATGGCATTTGCTTAATTGCTTACGGTGTTTATACGGAACTTACGTAACTTAATCCTAACAAATTATCCATAAAAGGTAAAGTGAGAAATACTATAATTAATTTTTCATAGTTAAAAAAATGAAGCTTAAAAATGCCTGCTAAAGCCCATAATATATTTAGTGGTAAAGCTTCAGGTCTACTAACGTCCTACTACTACGCATCAGATTCTAGTTTTCTAAGCATTTTTCTCTTTTACTATTTTTTTTAATTTAAAAATTTTTTTGTAGTTTTGTGTGTGGAGGGGGAAAGTAATTAGGCTTATTTATTTATTCTTCGTGGAAGTACTGGGGATTGAACCCAGGACCTCATGCGTGCTAAGCATGCACTCTATCCCTTGAGCTATACCCTCCCCTCCTCCACTTTTAGTTTGAAGAAAAACTTTGACATGTATTGCTAATACGTAAGTAGCAAGCGCTTGGAAGCAATTATTATACTAATCTCTACTCCGTATCTTTTAAGGTCTTGAAACTCTTGACAAATTTACTTCTCACAGTCTCCCTGCAAAGTAGGTTAAATGAAAGAACGAACCTTTTTTTAGACTATGGAGAGTCGAGTCTAGGGAGGGGATTTGAGACTAAGATTCGGCCTGGGATTAACTGTGAGGTTCCTGAAGTTTGAAACTGCAACCTGTGTAGCGGTACCTGTGTGGGTCTCGGGTCTAGGCTTAGAGGCTGGGCTGTTAGGTGCTAAACTCTGCTGATAAGGGCCCTCTGCTAACAACACCAGGTGTCCCATACAATCTCTCTAAGAAGCAGTTTAACTTGGGTCTCTTATTTAATGAAATCCAAACAAAACAAGTTTTGTATGTCCATTGTTTAATTAGCACTCACTCTTCTTGCTGAATTCCCGAGATACAGAAACTTGTTTGAGATTTCTTCTGCCTTAGTAAAACAAGGAATAGTTTTTGCTAACATCTAGAGAAGAAATTTACATAATCAAAAAAAATTCCAACAGTACAAAAATGATATCAAAATGGACAAAGTGTTATATTAATCTGGGTAAAAGCACATTAGACAGAATTAGACTTAAAGAAGTTAATATGTATGTAAAAACAATAGTCAACTGAATAAATTTAGAAGATCTTATTGGCTTTATTCAACCATTCAGGAATCAGGTGGCATCCAATCTGTTGGTAGAAAGGAGCTCTGAGGGGCTATGCAAGGCAAGAGGTTTTATAAGCAGAAGGGACCAGGAACAAGGAAGCTGTACTAGGCGAAAACTCCAAAAAGCCAAACCCCCAAAAAACAGGTTGATTATTGCAAAATTCCTGTCCTTTTGGGGGATGCAAGGCTCTATCATGGAGATGGCCTAACCAGTGCTGATCAGACGATTGCTGATTGACAGGTTTCAGATGCCACGTCTGGGAGAGCGGAAGCGGTAATTGGCATGAGGCTTAGCTTAAGCAACTCTGCTTTGGGCATTCGTCTTGTTTTTAATATAAGCCATTGTTCCAAATTATTTTCTTCGTTGGTTTTTTTTCCATTGGAGTATTTTTTACATTTCTAGAGTTTCCACAGCATGGAGGGGAAAGTTACAAATGTAACTTTCCTATTAATTGTAAAACATTATGTTTTTTAATTTATGTCTTTGCGTTTAGTTGGGAAATGAGTCGGTGTACATGGTCGCTGGCTTAGTTTGGCCTAATTTGATATAACCTTGGGAACTGAGATTTACCAAAATTAAGAAAGTTTAAAAGGCAAGAACGGGCCCAGAAAAAGCAGTACACTTCTTATTGTGAACAATTATCTTTTAACGTAAACTGAGACGGTATGTCAGATTATTTTAGGAGAAGGTCCTGCCATTCCATGTTTTAAAGACCAACTTGTTATTAATTAGACAATTTAAATGGTTTCTTTAGCAGTAGCAGAAGGTAGGAAGGGGTTTGAGGAGAGAAAGAACATCTGATAATTACACACAGAGTGTTGTTGATGATCAAGGGAATCTGTCCATGGAGGCTGCACTGAAAATACCGAAGTTTATGCAATATCCATGTAAAAAGAATGTTTTCTCTGGAATGGTAATTTTCACTCATCAGGATGAATTTCTGAACTAAGCACCTATGTTGATTAGATTAAAATTTTGTCGTCCCCCCCTCCCCACAAAGTGTGTATGTGTGTGTGTGTGTGTGTTCCTCAGGCTCATTCTAAGACTGAACTGCTTAGTGGAAATGGGATTTTTCTCCCATTTCTCCCATTTTTAAGCATCTCACGCCAGTCAGGCTGCGGCTGCCGACTCCTCGGTGTGTAGTTCTGTCTTTGTGCTGGTGCTGTTGGGGTGGCAGGGGAGAGCCGCCCACGGGAAAACCCTCGTCTCTTTCTCATCTTCTTTATCGTTGTACCTGAACTAGAAAAAAAGACAGAGAGAGAGAAAGAAGGAGGACAGGGAGGAAGAGAGAGAGACAGAGAACAGGGAGAGACAGAGAAAATGAGACCTTTCCACGGAACTTTCAGCACCTGAGAAAACACCCGCTGACCTGAATGAAATGCTTCCCGTCCCTCCGGCCAGCCTGCACTCGGTCTTCGCTTGGGTTCCCTCGGCCAGGGCTGTGTTCAGCTGTGCTAGCTGGCTACCTCCGCTGTGACAATCTCAGGTCAGGCCACTATCGATAATTCAAGGTATGTGTGAAGAACAAGCGGAGGAGACTGCTCTGAAAGCAGAGGCATTTAGTAAAGAGGACAAGACCAGAGAGAGCGTTCCTGAAGGAAACAGCAGTTCTAGTCATTTTTCGATGCCTTGAGCTATTTCCCCCCGGGCCCCGGGTGGCTCACGGGTGAAGACGAACTGAAGGAATCCTAAACATCCCCCGGGGTCTCTGCTGATTCTCCAGATGTGGCTTTTCAAGTGGCTTGTTACTCATAGGAAGAGGGAACACCTTAATTATTCAGTAACTCCTAAAGTTGTACCTGAACGATGTGTCAAGTAATTTTTTCCCCCTTTCACGGTATGCAGCCTTCATTTGAGCCTAAATCCTACCGAAGCTTGATTGCTCAACTTCAGGTTTAATTGTAAGAGTTAAATGGCTGGCTCCTTAACTCCTCTATGGCCTTCCTTGCCTCTTATCATTTCCTCCACAGACCGACTGACTATCCTGAAAGAACATGCATTATTCCCCCCTGTTTTCCGATGCCCTAATATTCATGCCTACGGAGATCCATACGCTAAATTACGTGGGCTCCAAGCCCCTCATGAAATGTGAATTCCAGGCATGTAGGTGCGGCGGTTTTGCTCTCAGAGTCAGGTTTGTGCCTTCAGTCTACCACGGAATCATTAGTACAAATAGATTCCCTTTTCAGCTGTTTGTTTTAACATAAGAAACTGTAGCCTCTCAAGTCCTAGAGTTTCTGTAAGAACAACAGAAGGAGCACTCAGCTAACGTTTAGGATCCATGGGCTTCATTAAAGTGACCAGATGTCCTGCATTTGTCGAGGGGGGCAGGGAATTGGGTTGGTTTGTTTGTTTCTCTTTCCTGATTATTTCCTTCAAAAAGTCTATCATGAATACAGTTTGTGCCTTCCTGGTCTTCCTTGCTCCGAGAACAGCCTAAGTGATAACCTACTGCCCTTGGATTGGGGAGTCCAGGAAAAAAGAAAAAGGCAGCTGTTTCTTTGTGGTTCTGTAGTTTATTGTGTAAAAGATTTCTATCCGGCCCCTCACCCTGCCTATGATGTCCTATAAAATAAATGTATAATTTAAAGCAGGCGGGGATCCTGCTTTTTTAAAAGGCTGAGCTCTGGCACACATTTCAAATCTTCCCTTCAGTACTAAATTTAAATAATAAAATGTGATCTTTTATATAGTAAATACTCTTGGGAAAATTGTCCAAGATTTGGAAATGGGCGAGAGATGACTGGACAGCCTTCAAATGGAATGTTGAGTGTCATCTATCAGACTCTTTGATGATTATCAGCGTAAGAGGTGTGTACCCGAGTAACTTTCTGTTGGTTAGGTCAGGTGTTTGAAAACATTTTAGTCTCAGAAGCCCATTATATTTTTAAAAACTGACCACCAAATTTTTGTTTATATGGGTTTCTTATCTATTGATATTTACCGTGTTCTAAGTTAAAGCTAAGAAGTAAAAATACATATTTGTTAATTGATATTAAATAACAGTAACAAATCCATCACCTGTTAACGTAGAACCAGCTTATTTTTATGACAGATAATCGTATTTTCCAAAATAAAATGTTTAAGGGAAAAACAATAATGTTTTACAACTTTTGCAAATTTCTTTAATGTCTGGCTTGATAGAAGACAGATGGATTCTTATGTCTGCTTCTGCTTTTAATTGGCTGTGGTCTGTCATTTTGGTTGAAATATATATATATATATATGCACATAAGATAAAATATATGTAATTATATTTATATAATATATTATTGTATATATTATATATAATTATGTATTGTATATATATACAATATTATATATATGTACATAAGCTAGCTCCATATAGACATGTGTTAGAAAAAGGAGACTTTTAAGAGCCTTTTCATTTAATTATGGCTGTTCTTTGATATTACACCAACAGTTGACAAGTGATAGTTTCCTAAAGGTTAGTTGCAATGTGGAATCTGAAGCCATACTAATGAACTTTTCAAACTGTTTCTTATTTTAAATTCATTTCCTATCTTATACTGTAAATGGGTAATTTATCTATGTTTGGTTCTATGACATCATACATTGGGTATTTGGAAAATATCGGTATGTGGATATGCGCAGATTTTCTAAATGTTGGCACATTTGATATCCAGTATTAAAAAAATCAAATTTGTTCTTCTTACCCCCAATCTCATCAGACATCTTTGCAGATCGGGTGGTCTAAAGGCAGCACACATTCATTGTGGTTTGGAGAATAACTTTATAATGCCATAAGACCCCAGGGAATCAACTAAAATATATTTTCTTAAAGGCATCATTGCACAACTATGTAAAAATATAAGCACAAAGGTATTGCTCACAGCATTGTTTATCATAAAGATTGGAAATAACTTAACTGAGGATTTCCTTAAAAGAGAAGCTGTTAATAAGGTGTGGGAATACAAAAACACAGAGTATTTTACGCTCATTAAAATACTCTGTGTGTATGTGTGTGTGTATATAGAGAGAGAGACATGAAAAGATGTCTGTGCTCCACTGCACAGTGAAAACTTTTGTTATAAAACAGCATCATGGCTGGATCACATGTGTAGAATTTTGTGCACACACATTGGCAGAGGTAGACACATAGAGCTTTGAAGGAGATTCTCCAGAATGTTAATCATAAACATCTCTGAGCTGAGAGGTTTGGGGGCTTTTGCTTCTCTTTGTTGTATTTTGATTGTTGCATTTTTATTAATAGAAGCAAGTATCAATTTTTATAGTCAGAGAACACAGTAAAGCTACTTTATTTGTGGAAAATGGAAGTTTTGTTTCTTAAGTTAGAAAATACACGTGTTTTATTTTGACAGCCAGTGTTGGCAAGAGTTCAAAGCAAGGTGTTGCTTATGTGTTATCAGAAGAAGTATTCAGGCAATCTTCCTGACAAGCAATTTGGCTTAACAGTCTTAAAATTTTTATACTTGCTTGTTTAGCCAGTTTACCACAATGAATTAATTCTGTAGAAACACTCAGAGACTTGTGTAAAGCATAAATACCAAACAATAGGAAACAATTTTTATATGTTACTGTCTACCTATTTGGTGGGCTGCCGTGCAGAGGATGCTTTGAGTCTCTCTGAGATTTTTGCCTGTTTGAATGTCTCTGCGGCTGTGATTTGGGAAAGGAAGGAATAAAAGTTGAGAGACGGGTCTTAAGCCATTTTCTCCTCTTTGGGGCAGGCCTGTGGGATCTCTTGCGTCCATTCCTTGCTGTCCTTGCCCCTGCTTTGACCTCTCGTCTCCACTCTCGCTTGTCTCTAGTGGCCACCACCCTGGTTGTCACTGGTCCCTGGTTCTAGCTGTGACTTAGAATTGCCGGTCCACATTCCTAAACCTTTCTGACAATGTTTTATTTCTGAGACTCAGAAATACTCTTTCAAAAAATATTGAAAACAAGAAAGAATCGTTTTTGACCAATTATTTGACATTATAAAGCGGTATAAAAATGAGTATGGGTATGCCAGAGATACTCATAGATACCAGAATATACATTTTCCATTCAGAGAACAGAAAGAATTAAATATTTAATAGTCATATGTCTTTACAGTTTTTTCTTTTACTTTATTTTTCAACACGTTTGTTGTGGTATAATTCCTGCATAGTAAACTACATATATTTCAGATGTACAATTTGATGAATTTTGATAGGTGTATACGCCTATGAAACCAAAAGTTTTTTACTTTATTTAAAAGATTCTGGGCACGGGGAGATAATTAGGTTTTTATTTATTTCTTTCTTTAAATGGAGGTAGTGGGGATTGAACCCAGGACCTCATGCATGCTAGGCACGCACTCTACCACTGAGCTATACCCTTCCCCTCAGTCATATGTCTTTTTAAAGGACAGTATAAATATAAATTTTCTTTCCTTGTAAAACAATTGAAAATTATTTAAAAATATATTTCCTAAGTACACTTGAGACATTTTGGGGGACAGTTTTTCTTTATATTCAATTTAAGTTTCTGTGCACTCAAGAGTAACCATAATGGAATCTAAAAAGCACTGAATTTATGAGCCAGCAGACATGGGTTCTGAGGGCTAACAGCTAGAAAAATTCCTCATCAGTAAAATTAAACTGCTGATCTACAGAATCTCTGAGTCTTTCTCTAATTTCATCGTAAAAGAGAAATTCCCATTCTGTCCAAAGAATTACCTTTCTTTTTCTTTCTTCTTCTTTTTAGTCTGTAAAGTAGAATTCTGTAATCCCAGGTTGACTGAAATAGAATAATATCTATATTTTTAATATATAAGTGTGTGAGGCTTTTTTTTTAATAAACAAGGGATCTATATCGAATCGCCAATAAGAAATTCTTTAATATTAGAATGTATTTTTGAAGCCAAGTCCAGCTCTGAAGATAGATATTATTAATGTATCCACAGCAGTCATATTTTTTTATTTGGCTATGCCAATAGAAGAGGAGAAAAAAAGACTTATTTAAAAAGCCAAGCAGAAAATATTCACCTTAATCACAACTTTTTCATCTTAATCTTAAATAACTTTGCATCTTAATTAAGAAATGACTTTCACTGTCCAAAAACATCCCTATACCGCAGTTATAAAAAGACAATTTTATTATCTCTGGACCATGTCAGGCTTATTTTTCATGCATTCCCGTTTTGTTACTATGTTTAGTGGTCAAGTCTAAAGAGAATTTAAATAGATCCCTCACTAAAAGCAAACACAAAGCATCAGCAGCAGCAGTAAGAGTAACAGGAACATAGCTGTCTCTCACTGAAGGGACTAGTAAGAAATTCTGCTCTACTTTCTTGGCATCCCTGATGTTTTTGTTGTTGTTTAAGCCACATGCATGTGTGGAGGCTGTTAAGTCATGTAAATTTGTGGGGAATATTCATAGGGTTTGGAGTTTGGGTTCATGTGGATTCACCCACTCTAGCTGTATTTAGGTTTCAAATGAATCCAAATTTCTAAACGAGACCTGATATCACGCCAATATTTGCGTGGCTTAAAGGGTAAACTATTATTATCCCTAATGATAACAAAAGTGAGCATTACGCACGGCTAAGCGCTCACTACGTGCAAAATGCCTAATGACATTTTCAACTTTTGAAAGAGCTGCTTTTATGATATATGGATTTAAATATACTGAGCTGAAGGTTTGTTTTTATAAGATCTTCGCGTTATTAAAATGGAAACAAACTAAATTTTCGTTCCACTGAAGATAGAATGCCACTTATTGTGGACAAATGAAAAATGACACATTATTATCATAAAGTGTGGAATCATACTTTTATCTCAGCCCTAAAGAGAACGTGAACACTATTGAGGAAATGATTTTTCCATAAAGCCCTTTGTTTTATATTAACATGTGTACATTGGAGCATGTTTTTTTCCCCTCTCCAGTACATTTGCTTTTATAGTTTAACATCAAACTACTTTCCTTTTCAGCCCTATCTCTTATAATATCTTACTAAAGAAAAGTTCATACAACCTACACAAAGTGCAATGGGCTGACCAGGGAGAGAGTTTTCACAGTGAATTCAGTATATTTGCAAAGCCCCTCATGTGCACAAACTCATTTATGTATAGTATTTCATTGCTCAAGATAACTGGATTATGCAAATATTATCTACAGCGAGCAGATGACACCACTATGGCCCAAAGAGATGCAGAGCTGCTAGCTCAGTGGTGAATCTGAAACGAGCACCCACCTTTCCTGCCCTCTGATGGAATATTCTTTTCCCCACCACACTGAGGGAGGGGGTCATTAACTCAAGTCCTGGAGGCTATCACCCTGACGTGAATCCTTGATCATAGTTGACTTAAATTATTCTGATCTACAACTCTTTAAATTAAAATTCAACAAATAATTGCTCAACTTCATTTTATGCTGACTGCAGAGACCTGGCCTTGGACGGCCTGAAAGGAGAATCTATTACCCAGAAAATAAAGAAAAGGTTTTATTGGATTGAATGAAAGTGATTCATTTCTTTTTTCTTCTTTAAAGATCTTTTCATTGATTGTTATTCTGAAAAATCCCTTGGGAAATTCTTTATAAATGAATGAAGTTGATTTTGTGATAAAACTAAGTTCTGCTGCTTGCTTTCCCTCCCCTGGGGTGCTGGCAGCTGTCTTCCTCTCCATGTCTGCTTTCACTTCCTCTGCACACCTGTTTCCCCAGCTAACTTTTGCTCACTCTCCCCCACCTTCAGTCTCTTTTGTGTTCACTTAAGATAGGCTTACGCCAAAGGCGCGTTTCAGACTTGTGGTGGGGTATTTAAAAGTCAAAATGTAAAGAACAGAATAACAAATTTAACAATCTTCCAGTATTGATCCTGCCTTGATAAGGATACTAAGAAAAAAATTTTTTTAGTGGAATTTTTAATCAGTTTCTCCAGGCTCTTGGACCAAAATCTTTTGAGAGTTTACTAAGTATAGAGGTCTATCCAACATTCTGGGAATTAAAAGATTATTAAGACCCAGTCCTCAATGCTGAGAAGCCTTGAGTTGAATACAGTCTTCCAGTTGAGTACACTGGCATGTTGATTTGGGGCCAGAACTTTTAATGGATCTTTGATTTAACCATCACTCTGTGACTCCGACAATCCATACAATGGGATTTCAATGGTTACATTAAATTGGAAGGGAAGGGTTGGGCTAGATAGATCACTAAGCCTTCTGGGGTAATAAAAGCGACCTTAGAGAAGAACTGATTGCTTATACTGACGCAGTATTGTCAAATTTGGAAAGCCATAATTAACTATGTACTAAAGTAAAATCATGACTCATTTTCCAGACATTCAATCTGGTTTAAATTCTTATTTTTTCTTTTTTTCAAAATTGGTTTGAATTTTTGAGCCACTATCACTACAAAACCTGTCTCTTCTTCGTTTGAAGAGATTTATATAAAGCATTTCATACACATGTCAGTGCTTAGGTTTTTCCTCATAAGCATTTTTTTAGGTTAGCTGATTAAATATTAAAATTTTGCCTAGCTGTGAAGCAAGATTTTTTTCCCCCAAGATTTCCAAAGGGTGGTTACTATAAAGAGTGAAATCCTATATTTCATTGGCAAAGAGCTGTAAGGATTTAAACCTTTAATCAAGAACTGCTAAATGCTTCAGTTTATAAATTGTTTATGAGTTAACCAGAACCTTCCACACAGATCTGTTCTGCTCGAGTGTACAGCTGGCTCTTTGCTTACAGTATCCCAGACAGTGCAGGCTTCTATGGCTCACATGTGAATGAAGCCAAGATGAGATGAGACTGGTCTGATCATGTATAGAAACGCTGAAACATTGTTGGCATGGATCCACTCAAAGTTACTGGGTTTTCACTTGAGAAGGAGTCTGGAAATGTGTTTTCAATGACATCCTATCCTCTCTTCTGCTTGCTTCTTAAAACCCTTGCCTGTCTCCTGCAGCCAATGTAGCACGTAAACTCTTCCAGGGGGACAGGCAGACAAGCACAGGGTTTGATTCACAGCCAGCTTTGTTCCAACACAGTTGTATGAGCGCCACATTCATGAAGCTAATGCCCCTTTTCTGGCCCTCCTGCAGAATTCCGAGTGTATTTTCCAGATGGCGGTACAGCTTCAGCCCTACCAACAGGCTGGAGTCTTTATCCACCCAACAAAAGAGATGTCTGTTTGACGCTGGAATGTTAGCATGGCGTTTCTAGTTATGACAACCCCAAGAGTCACGCATCTGGAGGTATATACACAGAAGACAATACTGTTAGGTAAACAGTGGTATGGATTTTTTTTCCCTTGGCCACCCATTCTAAGAAATGACATACAGCTGTATCCTATCTTTAACATCAGGAGAGCACATTCTTTCATTGAAGCGTTCAGTCAATTATTAGACCCTCACTTGATGAGCGCCATTCCTTGTGTGTGTCTGGGCGGTAGGAGCAGGGGCAATGCAAACAGATCAGACATGTTCGTGTCCATAGGCCACGGACTCATAAACAAGTAATTATGAGACAGACGAGGAGGGTATTCCTAGAGATAATAAAGAGGCAGGCGTAAACAACACTGTTCTCAGGGAGAGAAGACTGTAGAAGCAGGGCCGCCTCCACCGAGGAGGGGCGTTCCAGCCGAGTATGTGGTTTTTTGGTTTATCTGTTTCTGTTTCTTATTGTCTCCTAAAGCGCAGGAAGTTTTCCTTAGTCAGTTTAACATTCCTAGTTTTAATTTTCCATAAATGATCCCTTTTACGTCCCATGACACATGCCATGGTGTGTGTGTTACTCCCTTCTCCTTACGAGAAAGTTGAGCCTCAGAGATCGAGTGACTTACTCAAGGCAGAGATTGAGTGACTTACTCAAGGTCACATAACTGGTAATTGGAGAAACTGGAGCTAAAAATACTCCCTTGGCACCAATTCTCCTGCTTTTTTCCCACCCACGTGCTGCCTCTATTTGACGGTATTTTGGCTTCATCGCCGTAATACGTCATGACTTAAAGTCAACTCACACCTGTTTATCCAATTTGATTTTGGTGGACCCGGATGCTGAAGAATTTGCTTTTGATTTTTATTGCAAGCATTAGAGGAACAAAAAATATTATACAAGTAATAATATTTATTGAGTAATTATTAAACTCCAGGCTCAGCATCTGTGCTCAAGTGGGTTCGTTCATAGAAATCTTATGATGCAGCTACTTTGAACCCAGTTTACAGAGAAGCAAACTGAATCTTGCAGGAATGAAGTAGCTTGTCCCAAGCTGGGTGTTTAGCAGACAGAAGAGCTTGGATTTAGTCGTGGCAGCCTCATTCCAGAGCTCACGACTGGTTCTAGTATCTGGTAAGTCCCAAGTTTACTCCACTCAATAGTTCAAGAATTAACGAAATAGGTTATTCAAACCATCTGGAGACCCTTTCCAGGATTCTAAAAATATAAGATTATTCTACTATACAAACCTGAAGAGCAAGTAGAAAAGATATGAAAAGATATGGTATTGGGACACCTACACTGTGCTTTTTTCCAATTCACCATTTTGTATCTGTTTTTTTTTTTTTAAACATAAGATAACTGTTTTGTCTTTATGTGACACATTTGCATATTAATGATGGCTTTCTAGACATCAAAGCGAGTGTACATAGGTGTGTTGGATGCCCTTACATCCCTTCTGCCCACACTGTCAGAGAAGGGCTTTTCCCAAAACACAGTAACGCCTTGTTCCTGTCACTTCGGTTCACCTCCTAGACTTGGCCAGGAACTGGGAGCATCTGTCCCACACATTCAGATGTGTTTGCATTTCTCTAGCCTGGAAGGGTGTCTGGGTTTTTTCTCTCTCAAAAGCATGTAGGAAAAAGAGGAGAAAAGTTGGGAGAAAGAAGAAAAACAAGAGAGAATATAAATTCCAGGGGCCTGAGAGTAAGTGTGACTTTAAGAGTCTTGACTCAGAATTGGGTTCCACGGAGCGCAGACTCTGGAGTGTGGTCACCTGTCAGAGTCACTAGTCCCTGAACCCCCAGAGCAACATCATGATTGGTGTGGAATATTACACAATCCTGAAAATGAGTGTTGGAAAGAATTTCTGTGGAGTCAGCCACTTAGTATAGCAAATGCTCTGGTTCTTATTCATCAAATCGAACAGAAAAAAATACATAAGCACCCGCAATAACACTTAGAGCGGACTTGCAGCATATCTGTTAAGATTATTTTCAGATTGTATATAGTCCAAAACTTTAATATTTGATTAGTTTCCTTTGCTTGGCATCTTACTTGCTTAAAATATTCAGGGAGAATTAGAGAAGCTGGTGGGAGGGTGAGGCATCCCGATGTGCCACGGAGATGCTGGGACCAGTTACTCAGCTGTCTCTCTTTACTCAAGTGATGGAGATGAGGGATCTCACTCTGTCTGAAAAACAAGAGAGGCACCATTTATCCCGATTCGAAAGCCAGATTCCACCACAATTGTAGTTCATGGGTTAAGTAGAGACTGAAGAGGCAGGGAGCGATCAGGAAGTCCGTACACCTGTCACAGATGAGCCTGGCGGCCTCAGGGTGTGAAACACTCCATCAGCCAGGAGCAAAGAACAAAACTTAAATCCAAGATGGAGGAATGCCATTACCGGCTGGAGGCAGTGCTTGATTTAATCAGATACCTTATATTGAGGGTGTATATTGTGTGGAAAATAAATTATTTGAGCAGTTCTGATATGCGGTATATGGTTGAGACAATGACATAATCTTCTGAATGTTGAAGTCTTCTCTGCAGGCTTGATTTTCCTAGTGGCCAAATTAACAGCGACTAGTTTACTAACTGGGTAATTCAGGGGAGTCAGGTTAGCATAAAAATAAACATGCCTCACCAGTTTACTTGACAGTAGTCAAACGTCCACATTCTTAATCTCTTATTATAAAATTAAGTCTAAAAAAATTTAGTTGTGTTTCCTGCTGCTGCAGGATATGGCATGAACTGAATGTTATATGGGAGTGCTGTTAATTCAACTTTTTAAATTCTTCTTCTGGACTGCTTGAGTACTTCATTTTGTAACGCCTGTTTGGCTCTTAAAGAATGCTTTCAGAAAAGCACATGGAATAAAAACACTGTAGCTAGCTCCCCTAAAACAAAAAAAAATGTGTATCTATTTAAAATAAATGTAAACAGCTGGCAAAAAAAAAAAAAAGCTGCTCAGTCATTTTAAAATAAAACATGAGAATAACTGAATTAACTGAATTACTCTTGATTTCAGTTTAGTGCTTTTGGAATTGCAGAATTATATTTTTGCTACCATTAGATGATAAAGTATTATCATGTTATAGAAATATGTATTTTAAGTGCTAGTCCAAAATTAAAAGAAGAGCATTTTTAACACTGTGGATGGTGGTGGAGGGGGAACAGCAAGGGAGGAGGGTGGATACTGACAATTACATGAATGTGACAAAGGGAAACCATTACATAGCATCTAATTTCTGAATTACTCCTGTGTTCTTCCACAGAAGCAGGAAGTGACATGTCACATGAAATCACTAAAATAATACATTCTCATCTATTCTTCAGGGGAAATAATGTTGAATCTCATTAAATAATAATGTGGTAACCAAAGCAGGAGATTAGTGGAGAATCTCATTGTCTTTGCTTGTCCTTCACCATCACCTCTGATTGTAAGTAAGGTTGTTAGTCACTCATTGGTAATTAGGCATCTCATCTCCTATGGCAATTACTTTGTCAAAGTCCCATGAGAATCTATACTGCTTCCCAGAGCACTAACATAACACAGAGACTGACATGACCTTGTAATCAAGTTGTGTACTGGAAAAATAATATATTTACCAAAAGCGAAGTCATTTTACATCTTCTGTCACCAGACTTAGCTAGGTAATTAGGTGACTTACAAGACAGTTTTCTTTGATGTATCTCAGGTCAGGTTAAACTTGCTGTGAATCCTACTTGGAGTCAGACTGTAAAAAGGGAAGCTTTACACAGAAAGTAGTTTACCATTCATTCCTAGGACTCGCTTCTCTTCCTTTAGGTTGGGTTCAGCCTGGACTCCCTGGTCCTGCCCTAACGTAAAATGCCGTAACTCACAAGAGAGGATCTCCTCCACTTTCCGCAGGGTCAGAGCATGCACACGCAGGTCGTCCCTGGGGCAGTGCCACCATCACAAATCCGAGAGGTAACCACAACAACAGCAGTGAAGTCAGCATCGCCACGCACACAGCCACGTGCAGCCGCCCAGTGTCAAAAGCAGTCGCGACAGATATCCAGGTAGAAAGCGGAAGTTCCGAGGAGAAGTGAAATGTACCAAGGTGTGAGTGGAACTCTGGGAAACTTTGTCTCCAAATCAGTCTTTCTGAGTTCAGTTTTTTTTAATGTGATGGAGTTTCTGTTGTCCTTTTTTTTTTTTCAGTGTTAGATCAGAAAAATGTCTGACATCTTTAAATACCAACTTAGTGATACACAAATTATCATAAAGTCGCTAGAATTTTAAAGTGAAAAGGGAAACTCAGCCATCATTCAGTCCAATGTTTACAAAAATGACAGATCACCAGAATCACCTAGAATTGCACACACACGTGCATGCATGTATATGTATGTGTGCATATAATAAATACGTATACATATACAATATGTGCATACTTGTATATAAGGTGTACACATACACATCTCTATGTGTATATGTATGTCATTGAGCTTCATTTCTGGAGACTGAGTTCTCATTTAGTAGGTCTAGAGGCTGCAGGATTTCTGACGACCAGCTGGATTCGGAAATCGCTTGTGTTACAACTCCCATAACTTTGCACAGAAGGCAAGTGGAGGCCATGGAGACTGGCCAGCCTTCCAGCTGTCACACAGCCAACGGATAGGAGTCAGGGATAAAACCCAGGCTTCCCGATGCTTGGCTTTTCCCATTAACCCAGGCTGCTTCTTCGGGACGTTTTACGGGGAATGGCTAATCCTGCCTGTCACTTGGCCTACAGCCTTCCTCCAGTCTTTGTTTAATGACGAGGTATTGATGCTGCTGACTCACTACTCAGCCTTTAAAGGTAACTTGATATTGTGTTTGTACATAAAAATAAAGCTGTTAACACTTGGTCCCTTTGATTGGAAATGGTTTTCACATGTTTTCCCATTTCCCTTTGTTAAGATTTATCCTCTAATTTATGGGTCTTTCACTTCAAAGTTAAACTATTTAAAACCAGGGAAAATAAGCAAATTGTTTATTAACCGCACTTGCTTAACAATTTCAGAGACGTCGGCCAATGAATTGTTTATTGAGGGGGTTGCGTTCCTTCTGCCTTTCCTTCTGTCTTCTCCTCCCTCTTGCAGTCCGGAAAGGAAATGGCAGATGGTAACAGCTGAAACCTAAGGTGATAAACGGATTTCTTTGCCTAGTGTGTGTATGACTGCCCTCTGCTGGATAAAATTAGATCTGCTGTAATGTTAGACTGTCTTGCCCTCTAGTGGCTTGTACAGAAGATGATAATGAGGATGCTGGAAACACTGCATGGAGGATCAATCACACAATTATTTCTTCACTTTGAAATAACAGAATTGAACCCAAAGCCTGATTTAATAATAACTATAATTTAAGTTGTAAGAACTCGCCCTGATTATGCCTCAAACTTCATTTATGGATAAATCAATAGGATCGTTGAGTTAAATTAAATGAATGTGTAATGTAAAGAATGGGAAATTTATGGTTACTTTTGATCCATAACTCAATTTATCACTTCTTTACTTGGAAACTTCTAATAGGTCATTTTTTGAAAATGAAATTTCCTGAACTGGAACAAACTGTATTCACTGTGGCTGAGATTCTGCCAACTGAAGCAGAGACAAGCAGCAGAGATTTTTAATTTTTTTTTAAAAATGCTGATTTTTGAGGAGAAATATCTGCAATTTAAAACATGAAAATTGAGTTGCCTATAGCGAAGGTACTGCCCTTTAAACCTACTTTAAGCATAAACTTCATAATTGTTCATTTAATTAATTCAGTCAAGATTAATTGAGCATAACTTATTTTTTTCCAGCTCTCAGGTGACTAAGAAATAAATAAGACTCTTGCTCATTTGTAGCCTACAGTAATCAGATTCAAAGATTCTGGCAGGGCTGAGTCTTGCTTCTAAGAATAGATTAATATTTTCCCATTTGTTCTAGCCCCCTAAATTTACCGCTCTCATGGCTGTTATGAAGTGATTTTTTTTTCTTGTTTATCAGCTCAGTAATTCATCTCTGGATCTCCAGGGTGGAGCACAGCACCTGAACCATGTGGACCTTGAATAAATCTCTGTTTCTGGCACCTCTTCTAGCCCTTTTGTCTTGCTCCCTCTGGTGTCCAGGAAACCCTGAGACCCTTACTATCAAAACCTCCATGGAAAGGTGAATCAGGCATCCATTGCCTTAAAAGAAAGTCAACAATTTCTTTGCCCAGGAGTGAAAAACCTACGAAGTCTTTTCTTGAATTTAAAACTGAAGACTTCCAGGTGTATACAAACATACACATACACATATATATACATGCATATAAAGGCTTTATATATATACATATATAAAGGCTTTATATATATACACACACACACACACACACACACACACATACATAAATGTGTGTGTATATATCTATTTATATACACACATACATAGATAAAAGATAGATTCTGGAGGAGAAAGTGTGGTTATTTCCAGCCCAGTGAAAGAGATTACCATGTAGGTATTTATGTTCTTTCTTTAAAAAAAAATTTTGTCTTCTCACTTTATAAAATTATGTGCTTTAAAAAGCAAAGCTACCTCATCTGGTCTTTTTTCTCTGGTATTCATTCTTCTCATTTTTCCCAGATTATATTTTCTCATTAAAAAAAATTAACTTTATTGTGGTATATTCTGTACAGTAAATTACATCTATTTCAGATGTACAATTTGATGGATTTTGATAGATGTATACACCTATGAAACCGCCACCACAATCAAGATACCTAACATTTCCCTGCACCCCAATGTTCACAGCAGCACTATTTACAATAGCCAAGACATGGACACAACTTAAATGTCCATCAACAGATGACTGGATAAAGCAGTTGTGGTATGTTTAGACAATGGAATACTACTCAGCCATAAAAAATAATAAAATAATGCCATTTGTAGCAACATGTATGGACCTGGAGATCATCATTCTAAGTGAAGTAAGCCAGAAAGAGAAAGAAAAATGCCATATGATATCTCGCTTATATGTGCAATCTTAAAAGAAGACACAAATAAACTTGTTTACAAAACAGAAAGAGACTTGCAGACATAGAAAACAAACTTGTGGTTACCAGTGGGGAAAGGGGGTGGGAAGGGAAAAATTGGGAGTTCAAAATTTGCATATTTTCTCATTTTTAAAACTGTAGTTTTGACACTAAACACCTGAACTTTCCAATTAAGCCAAGGAACTTGCCCTTCTCTGTCTGTAGCGGCAGCGACGCCGCCAGGTGTGGCCACCCTGGTCGTTCAGAGCTGGTATCTATCCTAGCTGACTATTGTGTGCATTCTGATGAGCTGGTGCTTATTAAATAGCTTACTGATCACTGTAGGGCGACGGGAAGTTTTCATGTGTCCACACCAGAACCTTGCATGTGTTGCTTCCTCTTTCTACTCACTTTTACTTCCTCTGATACGGAATTCTCAGGCATATTAGACCTAGTACTGTTCATATGTGTTATTTGGTGATGACTTCTAAAAAGTCCAGGGTAGAGTTAATCGCAACTATATTTGTGTCCTTTGTAAAAACCCTATTAAGGTGCTTATCATTGTCCAGCACATTCCTGAGCACTGGGAAACTTGAGCTATGCACATTGTTTTTTAATTTAAAAATAAGTGTTAAACTTGCACTGCACTTTAAAATTTTTACCTTTTCATTCTTTGGGGGGATTATTTTATAGCCAGATATTATAGATTCTAACTAGGACCTTTTGCATTTTATTTCTTGTCTCATACGTTCTATCTGTCTGTGCATTCTAGATTTTTTAAAATATTCTTTCATCTTTCAATTAAGTAATCTTCCAACAATTTTTTCATTTCTAAAAGCTGTTTCTTGTGCATGGATTTTTTTTTTTCATAGCATGCTATTTTTATTTTCAGGATACTATAGCTTATTAAGTTTCTCTGAAAAAACACATGATTTTAAACAAATTCTCATCATCGTGATATACAAATATATTTCTGTTGGTTTCTCAAACATGTTTGAGATATCCTCCAGTCTGTGTTGAATACTGGTTTTATACTCACATTTAAGAAGGAAAAAATAGGAAACTGTGTGTATATGAGGTTCAGCAGACTTCATATTACAGGAATGGATGGGAGTAGCCATTAAACTAGAAAGCCACTAAATGCCAGGATCAGGACAGCTTTGCTCTATAGGTTTTCATTCAAAGAGTTGCTCTGGGGACCCAGGCATAAATGGTGAAGTTTTCTTTAGAAAGGAGAGCTCTGTGATATCCGTGCGTTGCTAAGGGTCTGGTAGCAGGGGTACTGCCTGGGGTGCTGGGAGACTTCTGCCCTCGGCTAACCTTGCGGTCCCTGAGTCAAAGTCACTCAAGAGTCTCCTGGAGCAGGTGAAATCTCTCCTTGAATTTGTCTCCTGCAGAGTTCTTCCCATTTATTCCTGTCCGTGGTTTCCTCCCATTTCTGGCTCATCCTTTTTGCTTTGTCTTCTCCTAAAACGCGTGAGTATTCTCGCCCCTCTGTCAATTGCATCTTCATCGTCTTCTTTGTTGTTGTGGAATTTCTACCTCTTTATTTTCTTTACTATCAATTTAAGAGGTTGTAGGGCTGAAAAGAGAGAGATGCCTGTGGTCAGGCCACCATTCTGAAAGAGAAGTCCTCAGAGGGACTCAGAGAGAGAGAACACCAGACTTGTCTTGCCTTTGTGATGAGAAAACAGAGCGTGGCAAGGGCTAGCACAGCAGTGCGTATTTTCAGTCCCTTCATGTTCTTAAAGCCTATCTGATGGATTAAATACACGATCTCCACTTAAACCCCGTAATAAAATATTAGAGTTAAACTGCTCTCAGAGGTCATCTTGCCAAACTTCAATTTGGAAATTGGAATTCCTTCCATACCATTTCACACAATCTGCTTCCAAAATATTCTTAATCATCCTCACTGAGTACTTAATGGAGCAACACACATTATTGGGAAATTCTACTTTGTTAGAAATCCCTTCTAATACAGAAATGAATTCAGCTTCTCTTTTAGTTTCACCCACTAATTCTAATTTATCCACTAAAAGTGTGTGCTTCAGGGGACTCTGTGAACACTTGAAATTGTATCTAAAAATAATTTTTGTATGTGTAAGAACATTTTTCTAGGAAGAAGGTCCATAGGTTTCAATATATTCTCAACTTACTCTATAAACAAACAAAGAGTGAAAATCACTCGCCTCAATACAGTGCAGAGAAAGCCGGCTTCCTTTACTTTAGGTCAGTTCCTCAAATATCCAAGAATAACAATAGACTATTTTTATTTTTGGTTTTTATGCAGTGAAAGCTTCATAGTCACTTGAATAGCATAATACTGCAGCTATTTAAATAGGATTCCGATTTTAAACAGCTCGGTTTGAAGTTATTGTAAACCTGTTCGTGTCCATACCCCTAAATAAAAAGGAGTCAGTTTGTAAAACAAAGCAATAAACTCAGTACACTCTAAATGATGGGAACCAGTGGTTTACTGTCTTTCAGAAGAAGTGGGATGAACAAAATCATACAGGGAATTCTCTCTATGCGCTTGTGTTTAATCGCCACACTTGGAAGCTTTTCAGTAACAAAGGACGGGATCAAATCGGTGGAATTTTTGCCTTCACTGACAAATAAATTGGCATTATTTATAAAAAATTGTTGTAAAATCTTGAGCAATTTTTAGAAAGCATATTTTGTATAGAATTATCATGGCTTCATGAAAGTATCACAATTATCAAGACTTCATGAGAAATTTCAAATTTTTTCATTTTTATAGCATATAATTTTTCTTAAATTATTTAAGTAAAAATTATAATTTTAGATGTTAATTTAAAAAAATTAAACTAAAATTACATGAAATGTTGATACCCAGTATATCTATGCTATTGATGTATATACTTTCAGAATAAAATACTATACTCTCTGATCTCTTTATTAGCATATTATGAATGTCCTTTGATAAGAGTGAATATAGACCTACCTTCTCATTTTATTTATGACGTAGGATTCCGTTGCTTGGTTGTGCTACAGTTTACTGAAAACTATCTACATGACATTTTATTTTCAGTTTTTGCTTTTATAAACAGTAGTGTGATATAAAATCCTCCCCCCTTTTGCACACGCATGCTAAACCAGGGTGTCAAAGCCCATCCTAGCTTTCACTAATCTGTTAGGCAAACTGTAGTAAGTGTCCTTCTCTTTTGATGCCTTCTTCTTTTTGGGGGGGGGGGTAATAACCTCATTGCAAAAGATCACTGTTTCTATCTAGAGGTAACAAAGGGTCAATGTGAGTTCTCTAGGTTTTTGAGGCCTGTGATTCCATGAATAATAAGAGTTATTGTAAGAAGTCTGCAAAGATCCTATAGTTTTGAAATAGCCTTTGCTTGATAATTCAAAAAGATGAATTCAATCCATCTCTATAAAGACAAAATATATCCTCATACTCTTATAAGGGTGGAAGAAGCTGTGTAAACATCAATACCTATTACAGTAAATTCCCAATTTTAGAGCTATGAGGGTGAAACAAAAGGGAAAAGAATGCAAAGAAAGAAAGGACTGCTGGATTCAAAGAGCATCCGCAAGCTGTATTTTAACCAATAGCTTGTCTGAATCTCTCACAGCTGAATTTTCCCCAAAACTACTAGCAATGAATTATTTAATGTAGATTTAAAGTAAAAAATTAAAATAAAGGTAAAATTACAATAAAGTGGTATAAAATAAATCTCTTTTATAACACGAGTTTGTAATAGTTATTCCTGAGCAAAAAGTACTTAAGGGAGGATACAAAGAGCAGGAAGACCCAAGTTCAGATAAACTGGCAGTGAATCATTTCCTGAAAATTACATTATCATTCTTATTCAATTATTTAAATTACAATATGTTTTAGAAATTCTTCTATTTTACTTCAGATTTTTTTTCACATATAAAAACCCTGAAAGGGGAGCCAATGAAGTAATATATAATAAAGTTGTTTAAACTTATAAAATACATACAGAAGAATATTTTTCTTTATTGTATTTTAACATAACTGACCTTTGGTATATTAGAAACTGAAAGGAAGTTATGATTATCTATATTTTTTCTTAAGATTCAATAGGTCTTACATAAGGTTTATGGACTTTTTAAGCTGAAGTTCAGCCAAAAAGGCAATTATGCACTTAGAATGTACTGGAATTACCTTAATCTGGATTAATATTTTCAGAATAGGGCAATGTGATTCCATTTTTTTCTTCCATACCTTTATCTAGTCACAAGATTTGTAATATTGATTGCATAACTTGATGTTCAGTGATTTAAAATGCATGCCACCCCCACGTCCCAAAGAACTGAGAACATTATACCTAGCGCTTTAACAAAGGGACCCCTGTGACGCCACCTGACGATGCATTTGGATCCCATCTGAGCTGTCCGCATCACAGGAGTTGCACCTTTCGGGCAGCCCTGATTGCTCCTTTGCACCCTGGCTGATCCCATCATTACTGTGCACTGTGCGCAGTGCCAGGTTAATTTCCTTATAGGCCAGTCTTCATTGGTGGCACCACGGGGCATACCGGCACATGTCTTCAGTTTCATACCCTTTGCTTTTTGTACATTCCCTTGGCATGTCTCCTGTGTTGAATGCTCTACCCGCTCCTTTTTTTTTTGGACCCAGTGCTTTCTTCTTTCCTCGCTTGATTTCTTATTATGTTGGAGCACATTCTCCCTTAGCTTCCTGAGAAGCAGGTTTTGAAAAATACATGTTTGATCCCTTGCCTGTTTGAAATTTTTTTATTCTACCCTCATTTGTGATTGAATTGTGTCAGGGGATAACACTCTGAAGTTAGGAATAATTCTCTTTCAGATGTTGAAAGTCATTATCCCATTGTCTCCTAAGCTCCAGTGTTTATGCTGTGAAGTCCCGTACCTTTCTGATTCCTGACACCACATGCATTACACCCTTGACCCTATTTTTTTAACTCTCTGGAAGCACTTAAGATCTTTTCATCTATATACTTTTGAAATTTCATGATGATGTCACTTGAAAACAGGTGCACTTTTTCACCTTTATTTTGCAGGACAGTTTCTCAACCTAGCCTTTCAGTTCTGAGAAGTTTTATTTTATTATTTCTTTTTAATAATTTCCTTAATATTTCCTCTCTCTCAAATCTCTTTCCAAGAACTTCTGTTAGCTACATGTTGAACCTGGGTTCTTAAAATATTTTTAAAAAAATATTTCTTATCCCTTGTTCTACTTTGTAGATGATTTGCTTAACATTTTGATATTGAAAATACATTACCATTTTAATACTAATAGTTTTTTTTACACTCTGATCAATCCTGTTCTCTTTTTATAGTTGAAAAGTTTTCTCTTATCCAAGAGTTATATTTTTGAAAATATCTTCTATCTACTCCCTGCATTTTTTCTGAGTTTCTATATTTCTTCTGAGTTTCATCTTCATCTGTTTGTGTTGGTCTGCTCATTCATGTTGGAAACTTTTTTTTTTTTAACTCATCTGGAGATGCTGGACTATCCAGTAATTTCTGAGAATGAGGCACTGAGAAATGGAGGGTGAGCTCTGTTGGCTTAAGGACTCCTGTTGCGCCCTACATTAGGTTTACTAATGTTACTTATCAACTAGTATTTTAACTGACAGACCGTAACTTGGACATTCTTGGTTAGTACCTGGGTCCCAGCCTAAGCTAAGTAGCACACATACCACACTGCCTGTTGGCTACTTTTTCCCTAAGTACATTAAGGCTGCAACATTGCCTTCTAAGGAAATTGTGCTTCTGAGAACAGATCAGGCCTCTTCAGCACTCAGTGGCTTCCTCATGCAGGCTTACCTGGGAGATACTGTGGGTTCAGTTCCAGACCACTGCAATAAAGCGTGCGACATGAATTTTTTAGTTCCTCAGCACATATAAAAGTTATAGTTACACTGTCTATTGTGTGCAGTAGCATTATATCTAAAAAATAGTGTGCATACCTTAATTTAAAAATAATTAATTGCTAAAAAATGCTGACCATCATCTGAGCCTTCAACGAGCCATGACCTTTTTGCGGGTGGAGGGTCTTGCCTCCGTGCTCTTCGCTGACAAGTGGTTGCTGAAGGTTGGGGCAGCTGTGGCGATTTCTCAACATAACACCGTAATGAAGCTTGCTGCATTGGTTGACTCTTCTTTCCATGATTTCCACGTGCAATGCCGTTTGATAGCATTTCACCCACAGTAGAACTTCTTTCAAAATTGGAATTGGTCCTCTTAAACCCTGTGGCTTCTTTATCAACTAAGTGTATGTAATATTCTAAGTCCTTTATTGTCATTTCAAAGAGCTTCATAGCAGCTTCACCAGGAGGAGATTCCGTCTTAAGAAACAAATTTTTCTCGCTCATCCAGGAGAGCAACTCCTCATCCATTCAGGTTTGATCATGAGGTTGCAGCAATTCAGTCACGTCTTCAGGCTCCACTTCTCACTCGAGCTCTTTTGCTGTTTCCACCACATCTGCAGCTACTTTCTCCATTGACGCTTTAAACCCCTCAAAGTCATCCATGGTTGGAATCTGCTTCTTCCAAACTCCTGATAAGTTGATGTTTTACCTCCTCCCATGAAACATGAATGTTCCTAACAGCATCTAGAATGGCGAATCCTTTCCTTTTCAGTTTACCTTTCCTAGGTCATCAGAGGAACCACTATCCATGGCAGCTATGGCCTTACAAAATTTATTTTTTAAAGAACGAGACTTGAAAGTTGAAATTACTCCTTGATTCATGGGCTGCAGAATGGATGCTGTGTTACCAGGAATGAAAACTTTAATCTCACTGTACGCCTCCATCAGAGCTCATGGGTAACGATGTGCATGAGCAAAAACTATTTTGAAAGGAATCTTTTTTTCCGAGCAGTAGGTTTCAACTATGGGCTTAAAATACTCAGGAAACCATGTTGTAAACAGATGCTCTGTCATCTAGACTTTGTGGTTCCACTGATGGTACACAGGCAGAGTAGGTCTAGCACAACTCTTAAAGGCCTTAGAATTTTTGGAATGGCAATTGACCACTGGCTTCAACTTCAAGTCACTAACAAGAGAGTCAGCCTGCCCTTTGAAGCTTTGAAGTCAGGCCTTGGCTGTTCTTTTTTAGCTACGGAAGTCCTAGATGGCAACTTCTTCCAATATAAGGCTGTTTTGTCTACACTGATGATCTGTTTGGTGTAGCCACCTTCATTCGTGATCTGAGCTGGACCTTCCAGGTAACTTGCTGCAGCTTCCACGTAAGCGCTGGCTACTTCTCCCTGCACTTGGACGTTAGGACGGCTTCTTTCCCTAAACCACGTGACCCAACCGCTGCTAGGGTCAGGCGTTTCTTCTGTGACTTCCTCACCTCTCTCAGCCTTCGTGGAATTGAAGAGAGTTAGGGCCCCGCTCTGGATCAGGCTTTGGCATACGGGCATTTTGAGGCTGGTGTGATCTTCTGCCCAGACGACTACAAGTTCCGCCGCGTCGGCAGTAAGACGGTTGCACTTTCTTGTCACTCGTGTGTTCCCTGGAGCAGCGCTTCCAATTTCCTCCAGGAACTTTTCCTGTGCGTTGACAGCCTGGCTGCTTGTTTGGTGCAGGAGGCCTGGCTTTCGCCATGTCTTCCTCACTAAGCTTAATCGTTTCCAGCTTCTGATTTAAAGTGAAAGACATGTGACTCTTCCTTTCACTTGAACACTTGAGGCCATTGTAGGGCTATTAAATGGTCTGATCTAATATTGCTGGGTCTCAGGGAAGAGGGAGGCTCAAGAAGAGGGCAGAAGGTGGAGCATTCGGCACACACACAACTTTAATCCATTAGGTTCACTGTCTTATATGGGTGCGGTTCATGGAGTCCCCAAACCATTACAATAGTAACATTAGAGCTCACTGATCACAGATCACAGCACATATATTAATAATGGAAAAGTTTAAAATACTGTGATAATTATAAAAATGTGACACAGAGACACGAGGTGAGCAAATGCTGTTGGAAAAATGGTGTTGATAGACTTCCTCAGTGCGGGGTTGCCACAAACATTCAGTTTGGAAATAAAAAAACCACGGTATCTGAAATAAAAGGAAGCCCAATGAAATGAGGTCTGCCTGTCATGGCGTAAGCTTTCTCCATTCCGCTGTCATCTGCTTTCTCGCTGACAGAAGGTCGCAGACATCTATCTTCTACTGCTGTGTGTTACCTCATTTCCCTTACCCTTCTGGGTGTTACAGTCCTTTAAAAATATATTTACTTTAGTGTTAGTGGGGTTGTAGAAAGGACAGAGATAAACTTAAATTATTTAAGCCTCATCTCTTAAGGAGCACTCCATTAAACTTGTTTTTCTAAATGTGAAAACACTTTCTTATCACATCATTTAGGCAGTATTAGGTAAAAAATACTACACATTTCCAACCAATTTATTCTATAAAACCAAAGCTGCTGAGTTAACATTTCTTGACATCATCTACATCCTTATGCCGCGGATGGGAATTCTTACAAACAAAAGGAATGGGTCAGAAGAGCCGATAAGAACAAGCCATACGTTTGACTCACGTAGTTTCAGATCTCGTCTGTTATTTGAATTATTGTTATTTGAATTATTGCAGGAACCCCCAAAATTTGTTTAAAATAAAACGTAGGTAATACGGTCTTCCAGCCACTCCTTTAGTTGTGCTCTGTGTAATGAATCTGTTTGCTGAAGAAGATAGCTGCTGTCCTAACATTGATGAGGAGGTTGCCGAAGGAGGTCATTAGGCCTGGAAGAGCACCCGGAGGGGTCTTGGGAGTTGCATGGAGACTAGCTGTTAGGGTTATGATCGACTGATTATGGAGAAACGTCCCAGACAGCAGCGTCTGCGACAGTGTTGAGACCTCCCTTCACGGCCTGAAAGAGACATTTTGTGCTATGATGTTCCATGAACCTACTTTTGTGTTTGAAATAATTCAAAGTTGAGTTTTCAGATCTAATCCACATGGCTACGTCGTGAGTTGGGATTGTTTCTGCTGTCTTTTCCTCAATTGGGATCACACTAACCTAAAAAAAGTGCAGTCTGTTTCCACGAATTGTAATTAACATTACAGAATACAAACCACATAGTAAGTTAGATTTTCAGTGGGCTACCCTTTACAATAATACCAGAATATTTCTGAAAAAATTGTGAATATTGGAATATGAAGCCGTATTTTTACGACTGGTATTTTTACTGTGAACTCCTCAGTTACCATGGGAAGACTGAATATGGATGGTAAAAATGTAATATTTCTAATGGTAATAATTTCCAAGACTAAGCTTACAGAAAGGCAGTTTTTAAGGTTAAAGCAGACAGATTAATCCTGTTTATCAGTGAAAATTTAGTGAGAAACGCAATAACATCATCAGAAGGGTAGTTGTTCCCTGAACTCACGATAATAACATCAGTTTTCTTCGATCATTTAGAAAGCAGTTTGTAAAATGCAGTTTTGTATCTACAGACATTTTTAATCTGAACTTCTGACTTACTGCCTAATCTGGAGACTCGAGTGGGAGTCATGAAGCGTCCCACAGGATGGCTATTGGTTTACACACTCCACTAGGTCCCTGTTTCCTCTGTCTGCTCCCCTTCCTTCCCCCAGCAACCACTGGGGGCCAGTATGTGAACAAAGAGTAACATGACATGTGGTTAAATTTCATATGAAGCATACACTGGCTTGTTGGATTTTTTAAAAAATTGTTGTAGGGATGGACTATAAAAAGGTTAGGGACATAGGATTTTATTGTTACCAGGAAAACTGGGGAGTTAATAAAACCAGAAATACGGGGAATGTCAGTATTCAAGTATGGAAATAAATTCCTATATATTATGAGAATAAATGTTAGAAGGTCTATGTGACATAAACTTAAAGGAAAGTGAAATCTGATTTAATTAATTCATTGTTTTTCTCAGCCATTAAGTAAATGTTGCATGAATTCCTACCATGTATAAGTCTTGTGCTGGGCCTTGGAGGAAGAAAAAAGATGAATAAAACATGCCTCTTGCCTGGGGGCACTCACAGTCATGGTCTAGTGAACGATAATAAAAAACTAAGTACACGGAGGGAAAGATTTGTGTGATCAATGTGTTGGGAATTAAAGTCTGGTAGGCCATCTCTCCACAATGGTTGATTTATTGATTTTTACCTTATCTTATTCCAGAAAGAATGTTTTAGGAATGAGAGAGACACAATGAAACAAATATGAAATCTAGGGTGTTAAGGAAAAAAGAAAAAAGAACCCTTACAAAGGTGGAAATAAATATACATCTCTCTTTCTAAAGGATAAACTACAACCCAACCAGATTTGAAGTGGGGATAAACAAAGAAAATACTAAGAAAGAACAAGATGATGGGTCGAGGGTTGACTTCTTTCAGGTTGAAAGAATAGAAACAAAATGTATATATTTCAAATATTGTTAAACTTACTTGCTAAGGCTTTGAAGATTTAAATATCGTCTCTCAGTAGGAGATAATATCCATAAATGCACTTGAAACACTTCAAGAGGTAATATGTGGCCCTTACTCTTGGTTAATTTTTATCTCTTTATATATATAATTACTTGCTTCTTATTATCAAATCTCCATGACATTAAAAATGAAAAGTAGAAAGTGATGAAAAGCTTAAGTCACCATATTTTCTTACACCTTCAACAGAGTTTTGATGAAAACATTTATATTTCAGCATCGTCTTGACTCTTGAACTTACTCCCCGATCAGCTTCCAATTTGTCCCGTGGCCTGAGACACTGAAAAACCACAGAGCTCCGTGAAAACTTCCTGTCAAATCAGACATTTTCCCAGGTGTCCTAGTGACCTATATTATTGTCAGCAACAGGATTGCTCTGGCTTTAAGTTTGAAATACCTGCTGGGTTTGCAGGCTCGGGTATTCATTTTACCATTTAGCTGAAAAGGTACAGTGCACTTTAAGGCGATGGAGTTTGCTCTACTCATTCATTTATCCATCCGTCCTTCTATTCTATTTGGTTTTTATTGCAAAAGAAAGAGGTGGCTCCTATTGGATGTGGTGAAAGAAGAGCATATTGACATAAAGAAAAAAGGACTCTCGTGTGATAGGTGGATTCGAAGTAATTGTGTAAGAAAAATTGCAAGAAATTTCTCATTTCACTAATAATAAATATATAAATTTACTTAAATGTTTTTATTATCAATAAACACTGAATGGAAATTATTTTAGAATTTCCATCTAAATATTTAGATTCCTCCTGTTTCTTATTCCTTATTAATTAAAGGATTTTTTTTTTTTTTTTTTTTAGAGCAGTTTGAAGGTTCACAGCAAAATTAAGAGGAAGGTACAAAGCTTTCCCATATAACCTTCCCCTACCTATGCACAGCCTCCCCCATTATCAACATCCCTCACCAGAGCGGTACATTTCTTACAACTGATGACCTTACCTTTATAAATTACAATAAACTAAAGTCCAGTTTACATTAGGGTTCAACCTTGGTGTTACACATTGTATGAGTTTTGACGAAAGTATCCTGCCATGTATCCCATTATAATATCACACAGAGTATTTTTATTGCCCTAAAATTTCCCTGTGCTCTGTCTGTTCATCCCACTCTCCCTCCCTTGTGGCAACCACTGAGCTTTATCCTGTCTCCATATTTTGCCTTTTCCAGAATGTCATATAATTGGAGTCATATAGTACATAGCCTTTCCAGATCGGCTTCTTTTACCTAGTAATATTTAAGTTTCTCCATGTTTTTTCATGGTTTCATAGCTTCTTTCTTTCTAGCGCTGTATAGTATTCCATTGTCTGGATGTGATAGTTTATTTATTCATTCACCTACTGAAAATGTCTTGGTTTCTTCCAAGTTTTGGCAATTATGAATCAAGATGCTATAAACATCTCTGTGCAGGTTTTTGTATGGATATAATTTTCAAATTTTCAGTTTTACTTTGGGTAAATACCAAAGAGCCTGATTGCTGGATTGCATGCTAAGAGTATGGTTAGTTTTATAAGAAACTGCCAAACTATCTTTCAAAGCGGAAGTGTTCATTATACTTAGGTATAGATCTAACAAAGTATATACAAGATCTATGTGAGGAAAACTACAAATCGCTGATAGACAAAATTAAAAAAGACTAAATGACTAGATTCCATGTTCACGGACAGGAAGACTCAAAAATGTCAAGATGTCAGTTCTTCCCATCTTGACTCAATCCCAACCAAACTCCCAGCGAGTTATTTTGTGGATATTGAGAAATTGATTCTAAAGTTTACATGGGGAGGTAAAGGATCAAGAAGAGCCAACACAATATTGGAAGAGCAGTGCAAAGTTGGAGAATTGACGCTATCTAACTTCAGGACATAATGTAAAGCTACAATAATCAAGACACTGCGCTATTGGCAAAACAGTAGACAAACGGATCGATGGAACAGAGCGGAGAGTTCCAGGAGAAAACCTAGGTGATTCTGCCACTCTTCACCCCTGATAACGTTCCTTGCTTTGAAGCCTGCTCTGTTCGAAATTAATATAGCTACTCTTGCTTTGTTTTGATGAGTGTTAGCATGCTATATTTCTCGCCAACTGTTTACTTTTAATCTTTATGTGTCTAATGTTTAAAGTGAGTGTTTTTTGTGGACAACATACAGTTGGGTCATGTCTTCTGACTCACTTTGCTAATCTCTGTCTTGTAATTGGCACATACAGACCGCTGACATTCAGAGTGATTACTGTTATATGTTAATTGATATTTGCCATTTTTGTTTCTGTTCTCCATTTTTTGCCCTTGTTCTTTGTTCCTACTTCTGTCTTCCACTCTTTTTCTGCCTTCTGTAGTTTTGATTGATCATTTTAAATAATTTCATTTTTACTCCTTTTTTTTAGCATAGCAGTTATAATTTTTTCCTTTAATTTTTTTAGTGGTTACTCTATAGAGTTTACAATGTACATTTATAATTAATACAAGTCTACTTTTTATTGAAGTATGTTCAGTTGACAATATGGTAATTTCTGCTGTACAGCATAGTGATTCAGTTATACATATATATATATATATTCCTTTTCATATTATCTTCTATTATAGGCTATTATAAGATATTAAATATAGTTCTCTGCATTATACAGTAGGTCCTTGCTGTTAGCTATTTTAAATAGTAGTTAGTATCTGCAAATTTCAAACTCCCAATTTATCCCTTCCCACCTCCATTGCCTCCTGGTAACTATAAGTTTTGTTTTCGATGTCTAAGAGTCTCATCCTATTTTGTAAATAAGTTCATTTGTGTGTGTGTGTTATTTTTTAGATTCCACATATAAGTGAAATCATACGTCATTTTTCTTTCTTTCTAGCTTACTTCACTTAGTACGACGATCTCCATATCCATCCATATTGCTGCAAATGGCATGATTTTATTCTTTTTTATGGCTGAGTAGTATTCCATCATATATATACCACAATACAAGTCTACTTTTTTTTTTAACATTTTTTATTGATTTATAATCATTTTACAATGTTGTGTCAAATTCCAGCGTTCAGCACAATTTTTCAGTCATTCATGGACATATACACACTCATTGTCACGTTTTTTTCTCTGTGAGTTATCATAATATTTTGTGTATATTTCCCTGTGCTATATGGTGTAATCTTGTTTATCTATTCTACAATTTTGAAATCCCAGTCTATCCCTTCCCACCCTCCACCCCCCTGGCAACCACAAGTCTGTATTCTCTGCATGTGAGTCTATTTCTGTCCTGTATTTACGCTTTGTTTTTGTTTGTTTGTTTTTGTTTTTGTTTTTTAGATTCCACATATGAGTGATCTCATATGGTATTTTTCTTTCTCTTTCTGGCTTACTTCACTTAGAATGACATTCTCTAGGAGCATCCATGTTGCTGCAAATGGCATTATGTTGTCGGTTTTTATGGCTGAGTAGTATTCCATTGTATAAATATACCACCTCTTCTTTATCCAGTCACCTGTTGATGGACATTTAGGCTGTTTCCATGTTTTGGCTATTGTAAATAGTGCTGCTATGAACATTGGGGTGCAGGTGTCATCCTGAAGTAGATTTCCTTCTGGATACAAGCCCAGGAGTGGTATTCCTGGGTCATATGGTAAGTCTATTCCTAGTATTTTGAGGAATCTCCACACTGTTTTCCATAGTGGCTGCACCAAACTGCATTCCCACCAGCAGTGTAGGAGGGTTCCCCTTTCTCCACAGCCTCTGCAGCATTTGTCATTTGTGGATTTTTGAATGACGGCCATTCTGACTGGTGTGAGGTGATACCTCATTGTAGTTTTGATTTGCATTTCTCTGATAATTAGTGATATTGAGCATTTTTTCATGAGCTTTTTGATCATTTGTATGTCTTCCTTGGAGAATTGCTTGTTTAGGTCTTCTGCCCATTTTTGGATTGGGTTGTTTATTTTTTTCTTATTGAGTCGTATGAGCTGCTTATATATTCTGGAGATCAAGCCTTTGTCGGTTTCACTTGCAAAAATTTTCTCCCATTCCGTAGGTTTTTACTTCTGGTTTCCTTTGCTGTGCAGAAGCTTGTAAGTTTCATTAGGTCCCATTTGTTTATTCTTGCTTTTATTTCTTCTAGGAGAAAATTTTTTAAATGTATGTCAGATAATGTTTTGCCTATGTTTTCCTCTAGGAGGTTTATTGTATCTTGTCTTATGTTTAAGTCTTTAATCCATTTTGAGTTGATTTTTGTATATGGTGTAAGGGAGTGTTCTAGCTTCATTGTTTTACATGCTGCTGTCCATTTTTCCCAACACCATTTGCTGAAGAGACTGTCTTTATTCCACAAGTCTACTTTTAAATAACACAATTACCACTTCACTGATGGTGTGAGTACTCTATAATGACAAAATATCCCTAATTCCTCCTTCCCACCCCTTGTACCATTGCTGTCATTATTTACTAATATATAAGCATACAAAAGCATAGATATGTATGTGTGTATTTGTAGGTATAATATACACATAAGCATACATTATCAAGTCCATTGCTACTATTATTTTGAAAAAAGTCAGATCAATTAAGAACAAGAAAAATGAAAGTTTTGATTTTACCTTCACTTAACCCTTCTTTGATGCTTTTGCTTGCTTTATGCAGATCAAGTTTCTGACCTGTATTATTTTCCTCCTTTCTAAAGAACTTTAAAATTTTGCAACACAGGTCTGCTGGTAACAGATTCTCTCAGTTTTTGTTTTTCTGAGAAAGTCTTTTTTTCTTGCACTTTTGAAGAATAATTTCACAGAGTAGAGAATTTTAGATTGATGATTTTTCCTCTCAGCCCTTTAAGTGTTTGACTTCATTCTCTTTTTTCTTGCATGGTTTGGGGAGAGAATTTGGATGTAATTCTTGTCTTTGTTCCAATATAGGTAAGATGTTTTTCCCCCCTCTGGCTTCTTTCAAGAATTTTTCTTCATCTTTAATTTTCTGTAATTTGAAAATGATATATCTAGGTGTACGTTTTTAATTTTGGGGGGGGGCATTTATTCTGCTTGGTGTTCTCTGAGCTTCCTGGTTTTGTAGTTTGGTGTCTGACATTAATTCGAGGGAAATTACCAGCCATTATTGTTTCAAAGATTTTTTTCTATTCCTTTCTCTCCTTCTTCTGGTATTCTCATTAAATACATGTTATACCTTTTAAGATTGCCTTACAGTCTTTGGATATTCTGTTCTGGGCTTTTCAGTCTTTGTTCTCTCTGCTTATCAGTTTTGGAGGTTCTCTGTGGTGCCTTCGAGTTCAGAGATTCTTTACTCCGCTGCATCTAGTCTACCAGTGAGCCCGACAAAGGCATCCTTTATTTTTGTTACAGTGTTTTTTATCACTAGCATTTTGTTGTTGTTGTTGTTCTTTCTTAGAATTTCCATCTCTCAGCTTACTTTGCCAATCCGTTCTTGCATATTGTCTATTTTATCCAGCAGAGCCTTTATCATATTAATTAACTTGTTTTAGATTCACAGTCTGATTACTCCAACATCCTTCCCATGTCTGGTTTCGATGCTTGCTCTCTCTTCAAACTGTGTTTCTTGCTTCCTGGTATGTCTGGTAAATTTTTTAAATAGCCAGACATGATGTACCAGGTAGAAGGAGCTACTCCAACACACCTTTAGTGATGTGGTCGTGAGGTAGGGCTGGGGGAGGGAAGGAGTTCTGTAGTCCTGTGAGGAGGTCTCACTCTGATGGTTCGACTCTGAACTTCACAAGTGTTTTTAACTTTTCTTACCCCCTCTTAGGTGGAAGGGCATGGCGAGAGTGAGCTGGAATTGGGTACTTCCTTCCCCGCAGGTGAGTTAGGTTCTGATGAAGCCCTAAAGGTCAAGCTCTGGTGTATTAGTTCCCCCTGAGGTCAGGCATTATAAGATCAGAGTGCTTTGGTGTGCTTCAGAATGGCTCCTGTCCCCATTCCCTGCAGGAGCATGAGGGGATTTTCTCCAATACACTGTGGAAACCTGGTCGAGCTCCTGGAGGTAAACCTCCCCAGATTGTAAGTACTCCCCCGTGACTGGGACCTGCTAGAGTTTTTAACTCTCAGAGTTGTCCACACTGAGCCTCCATCAATTTTTCCATTACAGTTCTGATTTTCCTCCCCTGGCGCTGGTTCCTGCGGTGGATTTAGCTCATGAGTCTCTGCTCCAGTGAGTTACTTTCTGTATTCGCTTGCCCTCTATTCTCATCTCTCGTACGGATCTTAGAAGGCGTGTTGATTTTTTCAGTACATTCAGCTTTTCACTTGCTGTTAGGATAGAGTGGGGGCTTACAAGACCCTTACATGCAGAACTGGGAACTGGGACTCTTACACATTACAAAAATCCCATTTACCTTTTCCTCATGATATGGAATAAATAAATGTCCTTTTATATTGCCTATGTAGAAAACATTAATTTTCTTGACAGTCTAATTCTGTAATATGGAAAAGTCAGGTTATAGAAAGACTAAAAACTCTTATAACCTGGATTCTAGGAATTAAAGGTGGTCAAAATTGAGGAGGAGAAAAAAGCTCTCCTGGTCTGAACATAATCAGTGGTTTCCATCAGTATGAAGTCAGCATTTAAGGTTTAAAATGGTTCTCTAACTTGTTACATTGTGTTCTTTGTCTCTCTTATTTACTCCATAGAATACTAATTATCTTTAAGAGATACTCATTAGCCCCCTTTGCTTTCTGATGCTCTAATATTTATGCCTGTTGGGTCGCTATACCCAACTACCTTGGAATACCAGCTTGTCATGATATGTAAACTCTAGGTGTATAAATACGGTAGACTCTCCCTACTAGTCAGACTCATGCCTTCATCCGCTGTGGAATTTATATTATCATAAATCCCTTTTTTTCCTGTTCATGTTACAATAAGGAGGTGTGGTCTCGAGTTCGAGTTTCATAATTAATTACTTAGAATTTATTCACTTAAGAAATACTGTGTGTATTTTATGCCAGGTGATAAGAACCAATATTCAACGCACAGAATGATCTGCCCTAATGGAATTCACACTTTAGGGGAGAACTTTTAGGACATGGTTCAGTGATTATCACAACATATTACATGATCATATGCTCTACACCCACGATCTGGAGATTACATTTAGGGAGATCAGATATGAGGCATCTCTTTCAGATCGGCTCATTCAATATTTACTCATAACTCCTTTTTTTTTTTTTACTATACGGTCTGCAAAAGTTAAATCTGCATTTTCAGATTTGCTAGACTTGGTGTTCCCCTGGAGAAACTAGATTGCATCTGGAGAAGCACCCAAGTGACGCTGGGAAGGCAAGAGTGGGCACTCTGAGGCGACACCTGGGATGCCACAGCTGTGGCAGCAGTGATGCGAGGTCTGGTGCAGGATTTCTAGCAACACAGGAGCGGAGCAGCGGACGTTGGTTGCCGTGGGCCTTCTGTTGGAACGTTCCCGTGGTGTGGCTGTGCGTCTCTCCAAGGTGCAGGCCTCTTCCTTGGCTCTGTAGCAGCCAAGCTCGGTTTCCTGGCCCTCGCAGGAATTCTTTAAGTTACCTTAATACTCTGCCACAATTCCTTTTCTTATTAACCCAGCTAAAGGAGATTGTCTTTTCTGTACTAAGGACCATGACGACAGAGTATGCTTTCTGAGCCTCTGTTAAAGGTCTTTCTTCAGGAACTTAGGTTGTGAATGATCCTGAATCTGACTGCACATGTTCCTTGGTGGGCTTGTAGTGCCTGTAACCCACACTTGTGTACATTTGGAATCTTCACCCATCTGTGCTGAAAGCCTGGAATTTGATTTCTGATGGGGATTTCGTGGCTGTTTTTACTTTTTTTAAACTTAGACTCAAGACTCTAGACCACTGGCAAACTCTCTTAAAGGATAAATATTTTCTAGCCCTGTTCCACAGAATGTAAAGGCTTTTCAGCCTGTAGGATGGATGAAGCTCCCCTGACAAATATAGGATTTAAAATCCTGGCCCCCTGCCCTTCAGATCTTATGTCAAGGTCTGAACTCTTAAGTGTTGCTCATTTCTTATTATCCCTTTTCTTCTTTCTTCATTTCTAGCACATGTAGCACTTACTTTAAGTTCGTGACATGTTAAAATTTCACTTTTTTAAATTTTGTGACTTGTAGTTAGTGGAGTCACAGTCAGTATAGTCTTCCTTATGGCTGTAAGTCTCTGTCTAAAAATGTCCACCAACAATCAAAATGATTTGTGTGTATTTTCATTAGACTGTAACATTTATGAGCTGATGATGTCCTACAGAAAGGGCAGTGGTTGGTTGTAGTCACGGAGGAAGAAGATACTCAAGGAGAAAACAGGCTTTTTGTGCATTACCAGCACCGTCTAAGGTAGAAGCTACTTTGGGAGTGCTTGAACTGATGAGCTGGCACTGTGCTGTTGATTATGGCAGCTGTTAGCCAGATGTGGCAACTGAAATTTAAATGAATTACTTTACGCAGATTTAAGAATTCAGTCCCTCAGTTACACTAGCTACATTGCAAGTACTCTGTAGACACGTGGGCGAATGGCTACACTGTTGGACACCTACTGTGTGTCAGGCACTGTTGTAATTGTTGGCTTTACGAGGGACAGAGCCCACCCCCCACCCCCCCACCCCCCACTGAGGAGCTGTGCTCTGGTCAGGAATAAGAGAGAATAAACAAGTAAGCTAGTAAAAGAAGAACAGTAAAGAACAAAAAAGAACATTTTAGGTACTGGTATGTAATGACAAAGATAAAATAGGATCATAGAGTGACTAGAAGGCTGCTTACTAGGTAGATACGTAAGAAACGGCTCTCTGAATTACCAGCTGAATGGTAATAAGGCGACGCAATGCAAAAGGCTTGAAGAAGAGTGTATGAAGCAGATACAATAATCACAGAGGCCCAGGACAGAAAAAACTTGGCACGTTTAAGGCACAGACCAAAGGCCAAGGTGACTGGAGGTTAGTGGCAGGGATAAGAGTAGAGGGAGCTGAAATCGGAGAAGTTGTCCCAAGAGCTGGGGTTTCCTTTTGGTTGTGGTGAGACGCTACTGAAGCATTTTAAACAGAACAGTAGCATGGTCTGATATATACTTAGGAGAAATCATGAATGAAATGAGAACTAGCAGGACAAATTTTATAGAAGTGACACTTCAACTGAGTTTTAAGAGCATTGCTGCGGCTCCATCATTATTTATTACGTTGCTCATTCCTGGGGTCTGAGGAAAGAAAGTTCTGCCTTATAGTGTCCAGTAACAGACTATTTTCCCAGGCCACTTGGTAGACTTTTTTGGGCCAGGATCTTGGTGTATGGAGAGGGCAGACTGGAGACTGGGGTGGTAAATTAAGAGTGGAAGAGCTCTCAAGAAGCAATCAGGTGTGCCAATTTAGATTAATTTGGAAAGAGAAGATACAAATGATCACGTGTAAAATTTCCTTCAAGTAAATGAAATGTGCTAACCTGATTTCTCAACCAATCTCACTAATATTATCTAAACTAAGGGTTGATAACGTCTAAGAATATCAATTAGCTACCTGCCTATGACTTTTTTGAAGCCCCATTAATGCAAATATTAATGGGGCAGATGCAAGTTCAAAGCACCAGAGGATGATATTTTCAACCCTGTCTGCATTGTTTAATGAGACAGCGAATTCAGTGGACTTCAAATGTGTCACTCCTTGCCAATCACTGGGTTGTTAACTGTAACAGGGGGAGCGGGTGAACAGCCCCCATGTCCATTCCACAGCATCGGCTCTCTAGCTAACAGCTGGAGACCATGGGGTAATAACCCCTACATCATTGGCTCACACATAGAGTGAGGGATTTAGAAGGAAAGTGCATTTACATGCATGAGAGAAAAAGGGGAAAATTGTGAAAATTTAGATGAAAAAGCCTGAATTTTAGATTTTCTTTTTATTTTCAGACAGGACATTAATTGGAGGGCAAATTAAAATTTGTGTTTATGGGCACAAGTTATCATTCAGTTTTGCTTATTTCCCTAATCTTTGGAGGTTTTACGGGTTTTAATTTTAATGTAATAGTGAGACAAACAGTATAATTGCTATGCTTCTCTTGAGACTCCCAGTGTGTATTTAAGCTGTTTCCTGGTGGGATTGCCACTGAGCTATAGCATTCTATATTCTTGCTCTAGTGGTCCCAAAGAGTTAAGATACCCTAGTTCCCTAGTGATTAGTGTCTGCGTGATTGGGTAATTTAGATTGTTTCTATACAGCTCAATATACTTTGAACTGATTTGTCTTTGATAATAGCTGGGCTGGTTAGGGGTAAGAGCAAATTTTGCGTTTCAGGGGCTAATTGATGTATCAGGAGAATGCAGCTGTCATAATTAAGAAGAAAAGACATGTGAGCCACCATAGACACAAAGTACTGCTGTAATAAATTGAACCTACAGACTGTGAAGTGAGTGGCCCGGTTACGCATTTGCAATCTTGTTTGATTTAATATCTCTTCCTTGTTAGGGTGTGAATCGAGCCTCAGGCGCCGGGCCGGGGCAGCATCATTACTCAGTTGCCAAATGCCTAGATTTAAGATTCACACACCCACTCACACAGGTTTGTGAGCTTTATCAAACAGGGCACTGTGACTAGGCAAGGGAACACTTTTGCCTTTTCTCTTGACTAAATTAATTACGTCTAAATGACAAAGGTTCTGGTTCTGAGTCACACTTGTCATTGAGCTGTTCTGTTTGTTAAAATCATGTGACTTTTCTGCGTTTCTTCTAAAAAATGCTAATTTCTGTACCATTATTGGAATCAGGAAAAAAAATGGAATGTGAAGTAAAACGCAGATCAAGATTAATATGATAGTTTTCTGATTTTTGCCTGATGCACTAATCTTGGTACCTTTGTGCTATGAATTCCTACTTGTCTATGCTAATTGGAAGGAGGAGGGAAAGAAAAGTTTCCTGCCCTTTTGTTCCTCCTGGGTTTAAAAATCACTGCACAGATGCAGTGATATAAACCTGCATTTAAGTCCCTTATATTTTCCTTTATAGACACGAATGTGAGTTGTGTTCTTCCCGCATTTGTAATTAGAGGGTGAAACAGATGGCCAAGGCTCAGGGTAAAGAGATTGTCCATTAACATAACTCATGCTGCCGAGTGATGGTTCACTCCGAGAGGGGAACTCGGTTTCCTCCACGCAGAATAAAGCAGCAGCACCTACACATTTTGCAGGAACTTCATTACTCAGGGCGAAGTAACACAGTAGCTGGACCATTCATTGAAAATATTAAAACTAAAGATTCATAAATAACTTTATTTTTTTAATGAGCGTTTTTGGAGGTGAAAGTTGATGGTCAGTGGAAGCTCTTCAAAGTACAACTTAATATACTAACCATATCTGCCCCTAAACCTGCTGTAGATGGACAGGAAATGTGTGATACATTTTCCTCTCTGAAATTTTAAGCCATACATACTTATAGAAGGAAGTGTAGCATCACTAGCAGTGGTTTGAGATACACCCTCTATGCATTAAATGTGTCTTTAGGAAGGAAACACAGCTAAGACATTTTAACCATCATGTAAGCACAGCACAGAGGCTAAGGATGAGAATTCTGAAGCCAGCCCCTCTGGGTTTGATTTACATCTGCCTTTTACCCTCTGAGTGACGCTGGAAATATTAGCTAACAACCCTATGTTTCAGTTCTTTCCTGTGTCAAGTTGGAATAGCTGAAAATGCTAATCTCAATGGTCTGTTGTGTCCAACAAATGTATTGAAATTTTATTGTTAAATTTATAAATTACATCTTATCACCAGAATTTAATATCATTCCAATATTTTATGTTTTCTTAATCTGTTTTTTACAAAAACAACTTTAATCAACCATTTGTTTCCAAGAAGAGGCAACTATAGTTCTTCTGTCCCCTAAAAGTGAAATTTTAAAAAATATATATAATTTAATTAATCTTCCTAAAATTTAAGGCAGATCTAGATATAATTGCAAGTCTCAAGTTCTAAGCTTGGAAAACTTCCTTGTCTGGGGCCTATGTTTGACAGCTCTCCTGTCTACACAGAACTGAAGAATTTAAAATGTGAAACTTCCATCCACGTGAAAATTACACAGAGACAAACTTTTAGAAAGGAACCTGTGCAGTTACTCTGTTAACTCGGTACGTGAGAACCTTCAGTTTGAGTGACATAAACATGTATGGTTCCTTATTAACCAGTAAAAAATATTTTTGATGCTGTTATGTTTGCACGGTACTGAGCACTACATTTTGAGATCAACTCAGATTTTGCTCATAGGGAGCTTGTTTTTTGCGATGAACACCTCTGTCTTTTCAACCCTGGTCTCCTTGCAGTACACGCAGGAGAAGAGAAGAAAATCCCACAGCCCTCCGGGGCCAACTGTGAGATGAGTAGGACCTGCAAATCCTAGGGATTTCCAGAATTTGAATATTGTGTCAACTTTGTGTGTAGCAGCGGTTGATACTTCACCTTCCCTTTGAAAGTAAGATTGTAGCTCTCTCTCTGAGAGTTGTTACGAGGAATAATTGCATGGATCTAGTGCAGTTTCTGGAAAGGACTTGATGTTCAATAAACAGCTTGGTAACTTTCTCCCTTTTCCTTTAGATTCCACACCAACTAATTTCAATGCACTCTATTCCAGGTACTATTTGAAGCCTGATGCCAAAATCATGCAGTTCTTTCTGTTAATGGTAATAGATGGTCCAAATCCCAGAGATCTGTGCCTAGACCTAAGGTCATAAACTGTTACATCGAACATAATATTTAATGTCACAATAGGAATGACAACAGCGACCACTTACAGAGCACTTCCGCTGTGCCAGGCAGCGTGCTCTGAGCGCTGTCTGTATGTTCACTGACTTAATCCTCACCAACAATCCTGTGAAGTTGGAATCATTATTTTTCTTGAGACACAGGGAGATTAAAATTTGCTCAAGCTCACACACACAACTAGTAATTGGTGGAACTGGGGCTTAAACTTCGCATTTCTCATTTGCATTGATGCACTCAAGCTCTACATCTCAAAGTTAGAAGGATTTCATAAAGTCGGAAACAAGGAAAGCACTGCATTCTCTAACATTTGACTCCACGCCATTTTATAAATTATGACACATTCATACCATAGAATACTTTGGGGTAGTTTTTTAAAAAAGATGAAACTTATGTGCTGCTATGGAAAAATATGACATACATTTGAGTGAGGAATTCAAGTGTTAGACTTATCTGTGTAAGTACAATTAATATAAGACACATGCTTCTATTTAGAAAGTAATGCTGTATATCTAATGCAGAAATGGAAAAAAGTACCAAAGAAATGCACACACAAGTGTTATTTGGTGAGATCTGGAGCGTGTTCTCAGATTGGGTTTGGTTTTTAAAAGATGGCTTTAAGCTTTCTTGAAATACTTTAATATTTTCATGTTGTATACATATATGTGTGTATTCATTCTTTGTAACATATGAACATATGTTTCATTTATATACCTATTTTAAATATATTTACATTTATATATTATATCTATGTATGTATATATATCTTGCACAGTTTTATAAGATCGGAAATTCTGGAAGTACAAATTCTTTTTACTTGTAATAATCATTTTTAATTAATAATATTATTATTAAGTAATAATAATAATGTTTAATTTAATTAAATAATAAAGACAAAGGGTGCCATCACTCCAGCTACCAGAGATGGGGGAGCCATGAAAGAAAAAATTCCTAAATTAGGACTTGACATGGAGTTAAATCTAAAGAGTAAAAATTAGTTTAGACAGAAATTATGGAACAGAGAAATACAGGTCACATCCATTGTTCCATGATTGTTTAGCATGTTGATAATACACATTTCATCTTCAGTAACTAAAGTGAGGATGAGAGACCACTAAAATTGACTATGTTGTATTTTTGTTCCCTTCTTATCGAATTGCTGTTAAAATACAGTCATTTTCAGCCCATCAATATATCTTGAACTGGTAATTTGGAAACAATCCAGAATATAATGATTGTGCGTGCTAAAGCAGCAATAGAGATTTTATAGCTTCACCAAATAGATTTTTATTAGTAACACCCCTGTTGTGATATTTTTTTCTTGCGCTCTTCATTTTGGTCCTGAATCTAGTTTGGTTTATTTGTTACTGCCTCAGTTTGGTATTGAATTAGCTGTAAAAATAAGATTATATCATGGTCCTTACAATTGGAAATATTAAGGTAGTTTAGGGAGGAACCTCATAATCCATCCTGTTGCCTCCGTTATTAGTTCAACTATTTCTCAAAATATTGATGTTTAATAATAGTTTAAAAAATTGTCAGGTGAATAGAGACAGTTCTTAAAGAGACATTTCCAGTTAATTTAAAAATTCTATTGTAAAGTCCTCTTGTGCATTTGGTAATTTTAAGGCTGTGGCAAACTTATTTTGTTAAGCTCTAAAAGCATTTATATAGGGGAGTAATTTTTTCCATAGAGAATGCTAGCAGGAATTTCAGATCACATTAAAACATCGTCCAGGGGGACTGAACAGATATTATGCCTCATTTTTAAAAAAGACAATCTTCCTCAACAATGCTCCGGCTTCTTAGACTCACCTCGACGTTAAATTGTGTTTTCGTGTTGGATTAGCTCTGGGAATCAGCACGAAATGACGCAGCTGCTCCCAGCACAGGCCCGCTCGGAAGCTGCAGGGTCTGAGCCAGCCGAGGGACACACCAGGAGCGTGAGAAACATTTGTAAATAAAAAGAAGCCTCTCTGAGGCTTTAAAAGTTTTTCTTTTTAAATAGGAAAATCTTTATCCAAAACTTTCTTAGAAAAGAGAGCGTGTTGGTGAACTGGCTAACAAGCAAGAACTTGACAGCCAGAGGAATCTCAACTGAACTCTGACTCCGTCTTTGTTAGCTGCACGGTCATAAACAGTGCGTTTTAACTCTCTAAACCAGACCTGTAAAATGGTACCAACAAAACCCACCTAAAGGTTACTAGGATAACTAAATGAGACGTGCATGTGCGTACTTAGCACCTGGTATGTAAGGTGCACAAAATACCGTATTTCATCTAATCTAAGATACCAACGCTATAAAATGCACCATTATTTTATGTACTACAGTTAAAGAAAAAGACTGCAACTATGATACCATTGAGGCATCTCCCTTTCAGAAAGGTTAACATGTGAAAAATACGTGTACTAGAATGCATGGCATACAGTGATGACTTTTATCAGACCATTATTCTACCCCCAAAAGGTAACCATTGTAATGTACACTTTTTCAAACTGAGTCTTTAATAAGTGTTTATTTTCTTAAACACTCTTTTGTCTGGGAGTATACAGAGATCAGGGGATAGCGTCCTTCCTTTAGAAGTACTGAATGAGGTGTCTGGAGAGACAAATGTGCTTTAGTCAGAAGGCAGTTGAGGCTGCTGAAGCAGGAAGAGCTCCATAACCTTGTTGCCCAAGAGTCTTCTCACCCATGCTTGGACACCTCCTGATGTCAGCCTTGCTTCAATGAACCCATCCTGTCTTTCCATTTCTGGATAAACCTAGTCTTTAGAGTGTTGTTATTCCTTTTGTTGTATTGAGCTCATGTCTCAAAGGGCCATCATGTGAACTTAGTTCTTTCCTTAGTCACACGTAGTATTAACTAACTCTCCTACATTCCGGTGTCACAAAAATTCGATGTTAGCCCTTTTCTTTTCTTGAATTCTCCTCAAAAAACTTGTCTCTTCTTTGCATAGGAATAACGATATTTTCTAAGAGCTAAATATATGCTAGACAGTGGTTGAGGTGATTTACTTCGTGTAAACTTTCAATGATCCTTCGTGCTTAGCACAAACCATCACTGTCCTAACTTTATAGTGGAGGAAATGGCTACAGAGAAGTAACCCTCCTCAGTTTCCACGGTGATAAGAGGTAAAGCCAGGACCCCGCCCCAGGCCTCTGCTGTTGAGGAAGACATTTACTAGACAGGTGTGCTGCCTTTTAAAATGGTCCTCTTCCCTCAGAGGGTTTTCACAACTGGTAACACATTTCTTGGGATATGTTATAGTTTATAAATGTCTCCCTTAAAATATAGCATTTCAGACAGGAACCAGCTCTTCCGAAGTGGCCTGATGCTGTGCAGATGAAGGAAGCCTATTTCCAGCCCCGGCAGCGGGGTAGTAACGCTCTGTTTGTGACCTATGTTCATATTTGCCTCTTAAGCGTATCCAGCCATACCAGAGACTCTTTGTGAAAGAGTGTTCAAGTAAAAACCTTAACATCTTACTCTGTGAGTGTCTGTCAAAATTTGTAGCTTTCATCTTTTAATTTATGCCGTTGTTTGATAATGTTTTCAGTCTACTTTTTGAAGCAGTGTAGAAATTGGCATTTGTGCTTATTAAAGTTTATGGTGCATGTGAGGAGTTACTGAGACATTATAAAATGTAAAATTTATTCCCTGATGTGTTAGTCATTCCTCCTGGGAATAGTTAATATGCAAGGTTTAATATTTCATTTATTTTTATGATTATATATTTATTCATTATAAGATGTTAAGACATCTTCCAAGAACACTCAGCCTCTGAGACACCAGTACTCAGTGTGGATGGGGATAAATCTGCTACATAATAGCTGCATGTCTCTGCTTTTTCTAGAACAGAAAGCATGTGGCCATCTGTTGGAGGAAACTGTTTCTGGCGCCTGACATACTGTCATTATTATGAAGGCTAGATGATCCTTGCAGTTATGTGGGAAAGGTTCTGACGATCCCTCGAGCCTAATGACAGTCTTTATACATCATACCGTTTTAAAGTTCTGGCTTACATCATTTTCAATGAACACAACCATTTAAAGTAGAGTCGGGGCCACACCTTGATAGTAAAACTGCTTCTTTAATGAATACTTTTAACTTCTGAAATCTGGGATTTGATCAAAATCTATTTTCTGCAAAGTAATGCACTTTGGGGTTTAATAAATACATATCACTCAGTTTTCATTCTTTGCATTGAAAATTCATTTTTCTATTTTTCTGATAAAGTTGATTTTCTGAACATATAAACAAGATTCTGTACTTTGCGAAGAAAGGGGGGCAAAATTTCAAGAAGTCAGCACAGGGGTCTGTGGGGGTTTCTCTCTAAGGAGCTGGCATTTCTTGCATCTTTGTTCCTTGTTTTCCTTCTTGTTAAGACTTAGTTTTGGGTTTTTATGCTTTATTTCAGAAGTACGTTTGTCTCGTATCTTCAGCAGATAGTTTACCAGGAATTTTTCACTGTGAAAAACATAATCGATGGTACAAAACCAATCTTTCTAATCCTTTGGGTCAATTTGCCAATCAGTATTATTTTAGTTTTGCCCAAAGTGACACACACACACGCTCTCATGGCTTCCAGAATTTTCCCCAACTGATCCACATTTTATCACTAGAAGGGCTTTATATGAATCTGAAAACACATAGATTTCTCCATGTAATTCTTTTTTAGATCATTTAAAACAGTCAAATATGTTTTGTTGAGAATTTCCATCATTAACTTTTCTCTGTTCAGAAAAGTGCCTATTTGTTTCAATTTCCCGTCATTTTTCAGATGTAAACAAATGTATACCCAAGAACATACTTTTTTTTTTTTCCAGTGGATCTTAGGACCTTAGAAGTCATTTGATTCCATATCTGCCCAAAGATTAGATGCAGCTGAAACATAAGGAAATCTTAAGGACTTCTGAGGCAAAGCATTTTACCTTTAGGCAGTATTGCATGCTAGATGGTGTTAATAAAGAAGACATTACCAAAGATTTCACCACCAATTTTCTTTAAGTTGTTAAATTTTCTCGTATGTTGGGGAGGGGCATAGAAATTACATTTGCATACATTTGTGCGAGTCTCAAATAATGGGATCTATTGACATGTGGTTCGTGAGATCTCATTTCTCTGCAGATATATGATTTATTTCTATTCAGGAATCGTGTTATGTCCAAATTACTCTTAAAGTTTACTCCTCTTTATTTAGTGAGCTGGAGCAGCATGACAGGATAGAAAGAGGAAACGGCCCAAGAAAAACAATTTTATATCCCATTTTTGCTACTTGCCAACTCTGGAAACCGAGTTAGCCACTCTGGGCCTCAATTTATCCTACATAAATTGTGAGAGTATCAACGTTCATAAAATACCTTGTCCAGGTCTCAGGGTAATTGTGTGGATCTTGTATATGAAAATCCTTTGGAAAGTGAAAAGCATATTTTATTATATTTAATAAAGAAACACTAATAAATTTCTAAAGTACATGCTCTAGGATTGGTTCACAGGAGGCTAAGAAACATGCTGAATCTTTCAGGTTTCACATGAGACTTTTAGAGCTCTTTTAATAATTTATATTGAATTTTTAAAAGTCAAGGGTAGCTCGGGTAATCCAGCTAGGCTATAAATCATAATACATGAGAAATTAAAGATGACCCTCTGGTCTGGCACTATTTCCCCAGGAATTCTTTTTGGAAAGTGTGGTGACCAGACAACAGCCAATTACTGAAAGGTATCAGTTAATCAGTTTGATCTCTCACGGGAAGTGCTGGAGATTGGGATTGGTTGTTGTAAGAAACCAGTAAATGTCACGATTTCTAGGGTAAGAAAATGGAAACACGTGTGGACAATTACTTAAAGAGCTCTGTCGCTGCCCAAGTTTCTGAGAAATAGAGCTTATTCTATGCTAAAATTTTATTGGGGATGTTGTCCCAGGGAAGCAGAGTGAGAAAAAGGGACATGAGACAAGCAAGAGGAGAAAACAAAGACACAGTGAGGCATAGCCAAGCTGGCCCCAACTTCTGAAGAAAACAGACTCGATCCTTAGGTCACATCTGACGTCTTGGCTTTACTTGCTGGCTCCTCCTCTTTCCTCTTGTCTCTCATTGGTCACAGTCTGGCCCACAGGACGCTAACTCCTCCCCACACCTGAGTTATTTACATGGCTCTCAGGGCAGCTTTGGGAGGAGACCAGGGACAATGTGGCTCAGATCATTGGCTCTGACCCTGAGGGACTGAAGCTGTGGTGTGTTAGGAGATGAAGTGACCGTGGTTGCCAGGGCTCATGACCAGGGGGACCATTTGAGCAGTCACTGGGGCACTTCAGCCAACCAGGAAACAAGGCATGTGGCAAAGGCCTGGATGGGAGGTGGACATGAAAACTGGATTTGGTGTGCCACCCCCCCCCCACTGAAAATAATTACATAATTTGTCTTATTAAATAGGAAAATGCAAGAAACTTTTATGCAAGAAACTTTTCCAAACCCATAGGACTAGCTAATCTCATCTAAGAGGAATTATTACCTAAGGAAGAAATATCTTTTGATTCCTTACCAACTCCATGCCATACTTGAAAAAAAATTATTTATACAAACAACTCTGCATGTTGTAAATGACCAAGATCATTATCACCTAATTGCAATCATCATCATTATCTAATGGTACTTCTGAAGGGGACCACCTGCCCATTTCAAAGCAGATGCACCGAGTGATGGATTGATAAGTAGACCATTACATTAGGGTACATTTAAATAGGTTAAGAATTTAATGTGGAATTAGACCAAGATAAGCTTGCTACTACTTTCCCGAATAGAGAATACAGTTAGATGAAGAGTGCTTTTGTTTGTTTGTTAGGGTTGGAAATTTTAAATATTTTTTAGTTAATTCTTTATCAGAGAGGATAGAAGAAAATATGTTAAAATAAAAAACTATGTTAATTCTGACTGGGGAAAGTAGTATACACAGAGATTGGGACAATAAAGAAAGGAATAGAACCTATTAGCAAATACATTAAAAGTGAAAACTTACTGTTTGTAAAGCTTGCTATTAACAAATAGTCTCCTGAAAGAGATAAAGAAACACTAAATTGAAAGACAAGAAGGATAAAGACTGAGTGGGCCATTATTGGAAGATCAACAAACCAAGCATTCAAGGGCCAGCTTAGGGATGTGCTGACTTGAGAAAAAATAATCCTTTTTAAAATACTTGATTACATCGTACAAGTGAGATTCCAGCTTAATCAGACCCAGTAAGTTCCTTCTTGAGCAGCATAAACTCTGCTTTGCCCACCTTGGCACATAAAGTTCTCGGGCTGTGGACTGCCACTTTAGAGCAAAGAACTGTATTTACCTGCTTGCACGGAATGCTAACGGCAAATGCGCTGAACAAGGTGCTCATTCCATTGAATTTTGGAAACATTTAGGAACATTAACAGTCTCTCATTTTTCAAAAGTGCTTAATGATATAATGAATATAAAATAATTCCCTCTGCAAATCAACATGACCTTTCTATAACAAAAGAGGAACCAAAGGGTCATTACTTGACGGAAATTCTCATCCATCAAGAAGCACAGGTGGACGAACTGAAGAAATTTTTCATTATAAAATCTTAAACGTTTTGATAAAATGCTTGCAGAGAATTAAATGGCAACTGACCCACATCAAGAGTATAGATGTCACTCAACACAAATTTGCATGTGAGAAAATGTTTAGACATCTAAAGTAACAAATTATCCCAATTTGCAAGGACAATATTACAATGTTGTATAAAGCAAAACATCAAAACTATAAAAATAAATTATTTTATAAATCAAGGACTTGGAATATAATATAGCAAGATTATTTGGTCCAAATAAAAGTTACAAGAGTGATTTACGGGGTTAAGATGATCCTTGTGCTGTTGCTTTAGACATTGCTGCCTCTTCTATCCATCCCCTGACTTTTCCTGTTTCAATACCCTGAACCGTAACAGGCTTTAAATAATCTTTGCATTTAAGTGATTTAATCTTTTCTGAGCTGAAAATCTGCCAATTTTACTCTGACGTGTACAGAGAATAATCTTTCTCCCGGAAAGCAAACATATTATAATTTTAGGAAGGAGAGGGGGAAAGAGAAATGGAAAAAAAAAAAACAAAACAGGTGAATAAAATCGGGTGAGATAATGCATGTGAAAAAGTGAGCACTTTGCAGAACAGATTAGAATCCTCCAAAGTATGAGTTATTATTATTCATGATTAGATAAAATGAATTCATTCCTGGGAACATCATTAACTTGTGTTCTAAGAGGCCATTTAAAAAGCGTTGAAATAATATTAAATTAAATCTTATGAATATTTATTAAAGGAATTTGTACACTTGAATATACACGTTTGAATTAGAGTGCTTTCAGTAATTCACTTTTATTTTCACGCCATCAACTGAAAGCTCTACCCCAAATACCTCAGAAAGAAACATTCTTCCTCCTGAGGTGTTACGTTTTCTGTGTCACTCTATGCATCTAATGACAGGAAAAATATTGCTATAATATTTGTTTTTTTTTTCTTTTCTACCGCAAACTAAATAGAAAGCTGAAAACAATACAAAAAACACAGAAAAACACCCACAGAAAACCGATGAGTATGGAAATCAGAATGGCTTCTACTTATTTTAATAAATGATACATACCAGCATCAGAGCATATGTGTGTGACAAAGAAGGAAATTTATTCCTAACCCACTAGAGAACAACAATAACAAAAATTAAATAAGAGCCAGAGAAGAAGTTTCTATGTATGGGTTTGTCTTGGCAGATGGAAATGGGGGTGGAGTGTATTGTACAGGGGCATGTAACTGCAGTTGTCATAACACATAAAATTAAAAAGAGGCGGCCATCTCATTACCAAACCAGGCATATATGCAAGTTCCATAACATTTGATTGTCTCTAAATGCAAACTGATCTGACAAAATCCACGCAGAACGAATTTCATCTCTATATGATTTTTTTCTACAAGTGTTTAGTAAATTTCTACTTGAGTATTGTAACAGATTTCTTCTTTCTCCTTTAAACAATTAATTTAAAAAACTTGAACTGTAAATTCATTCTAAATGTTAACTTTAAGCTACAGAGAAGTAGATAGGAAAAAGGTAAACGTTTTCAGGATAACAGATTTTCTGAGAGAAACTGTTTCCACATTTTCAACTGCTCATGTGGTGACAATGTTGAGATTATCAGTGTTTTGGAAAAGTCATTTGGCAAGTGAGGCTGCTCGAGTCCCTTAACTTGTCATAACTGAAGTAGTCGATGGACAGATTTCAGCAGTTGCTTAAGTGTGTGTTAGACAAACCCTCAGTTCGCTGGGCTGGTAAGACCCAAGTTTGAGAGCTTGAGTGTTTTATTCTTTGTTCTTTCTTACCTTTGTCATTGTGAACATCTTCTATTTCCCCAGAGATTTTTTTTCTTTTGCTTTTGATTCCTTCACCTTCTTCACAGCATAAAACTTAGCTTGCAGTTTATTTCAAAGACATTGCTTCTAGCCTCAGTGATATTTTGTCTGTCTGTGTTTGTATGTACATTTGCCAGGGTGGAGGAGAGGACGGAAAAGGAGTCAAAATATGTCGTTTATTCTGTAATGAGTTATAATTCACCAGGACTTTCAGATATGTGGGAAAATAGGTAACTTACAAACTAAATGGCCAGTTTAACCCACACTGCGGCTCTCATCTGAACACATGAGGGGAGGGATGGAGCAGATAAAGTACTCCTCCTGACCCTAGTGGGGCGAGAAACCGTGGGGCATACAAACCACAGTGACTGGTCCTGTTCTCCGTGACATCTGTCTGGCTACGTGAAGCTTCTCCTCAGTCAGGCTGTAAATGTATTTTCAGATCCTGGTAAAACCAACAGTAAAACTCAACTCTATTTTATGCCATCCTTAAAGGTACCTGGGTTAAAGTCAGGTTTTTTGTTTTTTAAATAAAATGACACAGTAGATGGTTCATGTCTTAAAAGTGACGAGTTGCGCCACGTTTGGCAATGAAACCATAAGGAAGGTTACATTTTTTCTTTCTTTGATTGACTTGAGAATTCCGAACACAGTAGACGTTTTTTGTCATTAACAAAGATTTTGCAAGATGCGTTTACAAGACTTTGGGCAACGTTTCTCCATACTAACAAAATTCTTTAAAATAAGATTTGGGATATTTGCTATTTGTCTATTCGGATTTATTTAGAATTGGTATAATTGAAACCAAAAGTTGCATGCCCTATGATGTAAAGAGACTGCAATCCCAGAACAACTGGCAGTCACTTCCAACACTAGGATCCAGTAAGAATTAGTCGTCATTTGTAAACCTTGCAAATGTGTTTTTCATCCCCAATTCCAATATTTTAGACTGTACATCCATATCTCCTGAAAGTTTTTTTGAAGGAAGTCTCCATCTTAATCACCTGAAATAGCTCATTCCAGAACAAATTGCCTTTACTGTTTTAAATAGACAGTGAAAAGCTATGACTCAGGTTGTCCTTACGCAGCTAGTATACTATTCAATAGCTAAAAAAATAAAATGAAATGCAACATGAAAAGGAGATTCTTGCCTGAGTTTATCTGGGAACAGAAGAATAGAGAAAGGGGACCAGTCGATGCTGGACAGAAAGCACAGATAGAGAATAGGAAGGGAAAGCGTTTTATTTTTCAGCATTAGGATTAATTACAAATAGGAAATGATAGTTGAAATCAGGACTCCCTGACATCACTGTGCAAAAGCTGCATGGCTGGCTAAGTAGCTAAAAATACATGCAATGAAAATATCTGTTTTGTTCTGTTTCCCTGATCTCCTAGTTCTTCCCTCTCTGTCTATTCGTTACAAATGGAAGATAAACTAGGTAGGGAAGCCGTATCACCATGGGGTCACCCAAGTCCTGATCATCCAACCCAGCACAGACAGGGGTTGGGGGAAGGTTAAGTAGTAAAATGGGAGAAAATTAACTTGTCAGGATGAGGCTCTGAGGCTGGCCGGCCAGGTTGTTAGGGCCCTACGTGTGGAGGCAGTGCACTGACTCGGAGCTGCGCCAGGCGGGGAGGAGGTCACCCCCCCAGAGGCTGCATGACAATCAGCCGATTTAGCCACCGGCTCGGGGGCAGCCTAGTTTTACTAAGTAATATCTCAAACTAGGAGTTGTCTGACAAGGTGCGTACAGGAGGCTGAACTCCAGTCAAGCGCGTCCCAGAAACAAGTTCTTTTTCTGTTCCGTTAACCGCAGAAGACCATGGGCATGTGTTTAACTAGACAATGTGCAATGAAAACGAAAAAGTATTTGACGCTGAGTAGTCATACGAAGAAGAAAATTATTTGTCTTTTAAAAAAAAAAAAAACAGGCTATTGAATTCCCTTCAGTTAAGATGGTAACTTATTTTCATATTTGATATGTAAATGTGCCTCTTTGCACAAGACAATTAAAAACACCATCAGATTGGCAAAAATGCAAAAATTTGACAACATAATATGTTTGGTAAGGCTGTGGGAAAGGAGCAGACTCACATATTTCTAGCAGGAAAGCAAAATGCTACATCATCCATGGAAGGGAATTTGGCACAAATTACGTATGAATGTAAGCCTCCATTTCTAGAGGTCCATTCTTAAAAAAAAAAAAACACACTGGCAAAAATACAAAAAGCACAAAATCATCAGGCTATTCACTGCAGGCCTATTTTGTGATACCAAAAAACTGGCAACAATCCAGTGTCCTCAGTGGGGTCCTGGTTGGATGCACAATGGTGTAGTCAGACAAAGGGGTATGCAGGTGTGAAAGAAAATGAGAAATATTTTTATATATTTCCATGCGATGGTCTCTGAATTTATTAAGTGAAAAAGGAAAGCGTATTTATTACATACATCTCTTTATCTAAGAAGGAGGGGGGTGAGATGACAATACATATGTATTTTCTTATATTAAAAATATAAACCAATATTGAAAAAAAAAAGTTATCAATGGAGGGGAAGGAGGAGGCAGTAGAAGGGACAGGAATAAAAGTTACCATATTCCCTGAACATACCGTCTTTTGCAGACTTGATTTTGGCACTATGTAAGTATTTTATATAGCTAGTTAAATTGATTAAACTTAAAATTGGAATCCTTAAAAAGAGAAGGTCTGTGAATCTAACTCTGTATTGAGGTGGTGTCATAATCACATGGAGGAGAGTTATTTCCAGCGACTTTAAAACACAAGACTTTGATTATACCTCCATTATGAGACTTACCCCAAAATAAAATTTTCAGTATAAAAAAATCTGAATATAAAAATAATTTTCAGTCATTGTATTGTTGAGATTCATTCTGAGACTGTTTGGTGCAGTTGTGGAAAAAAACATATACATAATTAGGTTGGTATTACTGAGAATTAGGATTTGGGGCGTGGTAGAAAGGAGGCAGCAGTGTAAGATCCAAGTGGTTAGTAATAACCCTGTGGTTTTGAATTCGAATTCAAAATACCAGAGGAACTCATATTGTATTTTACCTTAAAAGGAAACAAAAAGACTGATTCCAGTTCTGGGATGAGAAGTGTTCATGATGAGCCTGAAATGTCATGTCATACTTGAAAACAAGAGACTTTTGAAACCTAGTGAAGTTGTATCAGAAGAATGAAGGGGTCCATTCAGAGGGACTCACTTGCTAAAGATGAGTGAATTTATACATGAATAAAGACAAAATTGTGATAGATTAGAATCCCATTATATGTATTTAGTTTCATGAGTTCATAACTATAATAACAATAATAACTGATTAGAACTTTGGTGGATGCGATAATCACAGCAAAGAGTGAGAAATAAAATGTAATAAATTGTATTTTCCAAGATGATGGCCACAACATCTCTCACCCCATGTGACCTTACAATGGGACCTGGAAGTTCCTCTCATTGAGCTGTGGGGTCCATGTTCCTGCCCCTCAGTTTGATGAGCCTGTAACTAGGATCTGCTATTCCCAAGGCTAAGTCATAAAACATGACACGGCTCCCACCCTTAGACATCTACCACCAGGCCAGAGAATGCCCAGGCCGCGTGGAGCTCAGCTGACAGACCCATCACTATCCACCATACATGTGAGTGAGGACGTGCTTTTGTTACTGAAATAGGACATGTGGACCCCCACATGGGCCATAGCCTGGCGGGGAAGGTTCTGTTTCCATTCGGGTTCTCACAGCCAAAAACAAAACTGAGGCTGAAATTGAAGCAGAGGAAGCGTTATTCAATGGTCAGAGGCTGGAGAAGCAGAAACTCACAGCAAATCACAAATCAGCCTCTCGCCTGTGGGATGATTAAGGCACGATTTTAAGGGCAAGATTGATGGGGGAGAAGCACATGCATTTGTCAGCAAAAGTCCTTATCTTTTAAATAGACGTATTTCAAGGGAAGAAAGAGAGAGGGAGGAATACCGGTAGTTTAGAAGAGAGAGAACCAATGGCGATAGATCTTACTTGATCCTGATTAAACTGAACAAACCATTAGGAAAATGTGTTAGGCGATCAGGTAATTTAAAGCGATTATTGTTAAATTGTAGCGTGATAATGATCTGGCGATTGTGTTTCAAATAAAAAAGAATCCTTATCTTTCAGAGACTCATATTGAGATGCTTTGATACCCAAGATTTGCTTCAAAGTAACCTAGGGCAAGGCATGGACAAAATAAGATTGGCCATGGGTTGGTCATGGTAGAAACTAAGTGATGGGCATATGAGAATTCTTTAGATCACTCTCCTTTTGTACATATTTGAACTTTTCCATTGTAACATTTTTTAAAAATGAGTTTAAGCTACTGAATGCCAATCCTTACGTCTCATCTCTTGGGCAGTGTCTCCTTGATCCATATTGTGGTTCCCCTTTTGGGGAATCAGAGCAGTTGAACCTGGCTGTGCAAATTTCTAAAGGGATTTCCTACATGGTGTGAGAAAAATGATTTTTGTTTGTTTGTACTTTTCAGGAAAAAGGCTCTTAAATCTTACATTTCTCCTTCTTTCATGGGTTTCTATCATAAAACTGAGTTAAGATGAAAAATCTAGGCATCGAAACAAAACACTAGCAACAAACAAATGAAAACATTGTATCAGAACTGAGAGAATTATCAGAGGCAGCATGGAAGGGAAGAATGTGTCGCTGAGGTCAGTAAATTCAATTCCTTCTCCAGGTCTTCGGCTAACAGAGGGAGTGACCTCAGGCAGATGAGTAATCCTGGGGCCTCATTTGCCTTACCTGGTCTGGTAAGCCATCACCATGGCACAGTCTCCAAGGAACCCAGTCTAATTCAATCCAACTCCAGTTCAGTCTAGTTCAGTTCAGTTCCACTCTATTCTATTTCCTTCTACAAACTATTTGTTTGAAAATACAAACTGCGATAAACAGATGCACCTATGTTGCCTAGAAATGGCATTTGCTAGCAGGAATGGAGACGAGATTCTCATTCAAAATAACAAAAAAACAAAACTCTTACTATGTCAACAATTAGGCTAAGAGCTCATTCACTACTTTAAAATATTCTCTCCAGTAATCAGATTAGTTGTGAAGTAATACATCAATCTTTCAGTCCCTTCTGTGGAAAACTGTAAGAATTCAAAGGAAATCCACACTGACATTATATTTCCTTTTATTCAGTGTGATTGAAAAGTTCTGTCTATTCATATGACAGCCAGGACATTTTCTCAGGATGGCTGTAAGTCTAAATTTCCTGGTACTAATGTTTCTAGGACTAACATCCATATGGAACAGTCATAAAGCATCATTTATTTAACATGCACATGCAGTGTCTGTGTGTCACTGAGGGTGACATTTGCCCCCCACTCCTGTTTCCGTGTGAAAGAATTTCCACTACAGTAACACTTCCACTACAGTGAGGGGCCCCTTGTTCCCCTCACTCACTCCTCCTGAGAGGATCGAGTCTCTTCCTTTGCTGGTGAGGGTGTAAGGAGGAGATGGGTGTGCCTGGCCAGCCCCTTCCTCCTCACTCTGGTCCATCAGCCTGCCCACAGACTCAACTCCAAGCCATTTTCATCCCCAATGGAGGTGGAGGCAGGGTGGGGTGGGGGTAACCTACAAATGACCAACTCTGCTTGAGACAGGATGAATCTTTCTTTTTTTGTGGTAATGCATTTGCAAGCCCACTTGTGATGTCATATTTAGTAATCCTTTAAATTTTGTTTACTGTCCATTACCCATGCAGTGAAGTCGGTTTTATATTTTTAGTTTTAAAGATGAGCGGACTAGGTTTCAGAGACATGGTCAGATCGCATCACTAGCGAATTACAGATGTCAGTCCTAAGTCTATTGGGAGTCAGGAGGGTCTATTAAAGAGTGTCTTACCCCTTTCTCTGAACCTAGTCCCGGAAAATTTAGAAATAAACCAAGAAGTGGCAGGTAGAGGACAAGAATCAATATTCATGCGAAGAGTTAAGTTGGAGCTTTTGTGCATGCTGAAAACAAACCCAAGAACTGGGCCGAGTTGCCCACGTAGGACCAGGACAGACCTGCCCTCATTCCCTCTTGGCCCCCCGTCTTCTTTTCTCCCCATCCCTCAGCAAGGATAGGGCCTAACTACGAATTGGTCTAGACACTAGAGACACTTAGGAGAAAGCTTGTAGCTCGCTCTCAGAGTTAGAATCTCAGAGGAGGAATGAGCACTCTTGGATCGCCCCCAGTTTGCCAGGCAGATAAGCCACTGCCAGGTGGAGCGAGTCAGAGAGAGGCCATAGGATCAGTGTAATAGCTCTGCATCCATCAAGGAGAAAACACCAGGAGTGGGAGGTTAGCATTCACCCCCAAATTCCTCAGGTTAATTTCTCTCTTGACCCATTACATTCAAATGGTCACACACTTGGCCCTCAGGAGAGGAGCTGCCCCAGTTGTCAGTCCAGCTCCACTCTTATCTTCATAAGTTGTTCCCCAAATTCTTACTCCCTGCCTTTTCAGAGTCTCCTGGGACCCCCGGACCCTGTAACATTTGCCTCTAGAATGCCCTGAGATGGATATGAACTTCTCATTAAGTAAGTCAACTTGAAGCCCAGTCTCAATCCAAAGTTGAAAAATCCATTTTCAGTTCTATTTCCACTTCCAAACTGTATCTGGCCACATTTTCCCACAGCGTGTCAGAAGTCCGTCAGTGAGATTTAATGCCAACAAAAAGATAGCCTCAAATTTCTCCTAATAAGGAGACACCAACATCATAGAAACACCCCAAACCTGAATTTAAAGATCCCCACTATTACAAACTTCCCAGGGCAAAACAAGAGTTCAAAGATTAAACCTCCTTTCAAGTTAAAGTCAAAATATATTAAAGTCCAAATGAATTAAAGTCTGACATCAAGTTATTTTCCCCTGTGGAGTTTAAATGTTTGAAGTTTAAAATTTCTAAGTTATAATTAAGGCCCAAACTATCCTCCCAAATTTATTATTCAGCTCGGCTTCAGCAGAGGGATGCTGGACGCCCGGGTAGAGTTGGTCTTTCAATGGCTGCCTTCTGAGGAACACCTCGGAGGAACGGGTGCCGTTGTTTCATTGAGGGCTTCAGAATTTGTCATGTCAGGTCCACGTCTGATACACCTCACTTTAGAGGGTCCAAAGGATTAATAAGAAAGGAGATCATTATAGCACTGGCTCCCCACCCATCAAATTTAGAAAACAGACTGATCTCTAGTCCCCAGAGTCACCATCTCCATGAAGTTGCGTTGCCAGAAGTCAGTGTTGACAGAGACCATTGCAGATGCTCGGTGCTCTCTGAGAGAAGGGTGGAATGACGCTGGTGGTCCAGACCAGCTGTCTGCACTCCACTACCTAGAATTTAAGCTCCATTGGGATAAATCTTCCAGCAAGAGGCTAACAAAGGCACCACCAATTTGCCAATCCTGGGGGTAGGGAGGAGCCCCCACGCATCGCGCTTCCTCTCTCACCAAGTGACCTAAGAGCCATGGCTGTTTACACACAAAGCTGAGAAGTGTGCGTTGTTGACAGTCCCAAACATCAGGACTTAGCTAAGGTGCCTTTCTAGCCAATGAGCAGTGTATTCAAAGCCTCTTGGTTTCTGCTGCTTCCAGTGCTGAGCGTGGACTCTGCCTAGAGCCCAGGATCCTTCTTCTGTGGGTGGGCACTGAGCCCCCGTTACTGCTGCCATGCCCTTTAATTTAAAGTCATATTTGGGCTCCCCAAAATTGTTTCCCTGAGATTTTTATTGGAATTATAATGAACCTGTCTATAACCAAAAGGAGTTTGTGGACAAGCCTCAAAAACCCAAGGTTAACCTCAGCGTGTTTCCTTTTCTTGGCCCTGAAGATAATTGAAAACATCCAAGAGAGGATAATTTGGGAAGACTCTGCAGGCCTGGCACGGAGAACGCAAAGCCAGAACCTCGTCATGCTCTCTACAACGCTGGATCTCAGCTCACGTTCACTCTAAAGCAGCAGACGTCATTCTGTCCAACAAGGCCCGGAAGACCTGTAACTGTGGAGTGTTGCCGCAGCCACGACTACTTTGGAAAGGTTGTGGCTGTTTTTAATAATGAGCTGGGGCCTCCTGGAACCTGCTGAGAGCCTCCACTGGGTCTCCGTTGCCAGGCCCCCAAGGCTGCCAGGGATTTGGCTGAGGCCAGACACTTACCGAGGCCAACACTCTCTGCTTAAGTCCCAGTCTCTTAAAAAACCAATCATTTGCCTGTGGACAAAACTGCTCTAACCTATTTTTATCTGCCAGGGTCAAAATAAAATGTTCCCTGAGGCTTAACATCTCTTCTTCATGTCCCAGCAATTAAAACCTAGCTCCACATTCATCTCTAAAAAAATAAAAAAGAAAAGAAAAGAAAAACGCAAGTTCAAAACACCCAACCCACACAGTGAAGCCCGGGCCTGACACCCTGTGTCTCGGTCCCTCCCAGAGCCCTGCCGCGTGCACATCTGGTCTCCGCTTCACTCCTCTGTTTCATTCCTGAGGCTGCCCGGCCTGTGCAGGAAATGTTGGGAATCTCTGAGAGCGAGGAAGCAATACCTTCCTCTTCCCTAACCAGGCTCTGAACAAATCCAGAAAGAAAACAAAGACACACAGGTGGCATCTATTTCCGGTACGTGCCAGGGTAGAGGACACGGCTGATACGTACATGAGCAGGTAGAGCCCCTAACACTGCATCTCTGAGCTGGGGCCGGCCACGTGGCCCTGAGGGTGACTGCAGTCGCCTTCTCCCAGCTCCCAAGAAGAGGAAGGGCAGAGCTCCGCTGAGAATGCCCAATTTATTCTGTACAAGTTTTGCAATCTGGGGTTATAGCTTTCCCACTCCCCAGGGAGGAGCGAGGAAGGGAGCGGAGAGTGTAACGCTAATGGGATCTATTCCCAGAGAAGGAGACGCCTCAGAGGGCCGCTCTACCCCCGACCTCACGGCCCCTTACAGGCCCGCAGCCTGGGGCTGCCGATCCTCCCGCCAGACAGCATCTCGTCTACTGGTGGCTTCCGTTTGTGCTGTTGTTCAGACGCACATCTAGTACCTATATTAGAAGTCATCTTTAAACAGACTATTACGTCTACTGCTGTGTCATGGACTAAATGCGTGTAGAACCATCTACAGGTCTGGTCAAACATGTCCTGTCGTTAGACTCAGCCAAGGTCACGAAATGGGTGGTGATATTAGATGGAATTAAACTGGTCTACAGCACCGCGACTCTCCCCAGCACCAGAATGCCAAGGTGTTAGTGTAGCTCACAGGGACGGGCGACATGATCCGTTTTCTCTTCCCACAGCCTCTGGCAACAGAATGGAAAAGAAAGTCAATGAGGGGCCGTGCTCCTGAAAGGCACTGCATGGTTGGGTGCAGGACACAGTCATTCTCCTCCTTTCCCATAAAGAGTCTCATTCTTAATGCATTTGAGAATGGAAACAAATGAGTGGAACTTTATTTTTTCTGCCAAAATGACATTATTTATTTAAATGCTTGATGGCATTTGGTGGAGGATAACAATCACAGCTGGGGATAAACTATTTTCAACTTTCTTTCTTCTCTATTTCTTACCAGAGGAAGAAATCATGAGAAATTCATCAGAATGAGGCAAGCAATCTTTGTCTGACTGCCTGTTGATTCTGATTTGAGTCACAGAAATTCTCTTCCTTATTGTCTGAGATCTGTTGCTTGTAAAAGAAAAGGAGCATGTTGGAATTCTTGGCACTGGGGAGTTGAAGAGCAAATAGTGCTAATAGAATAAACAATACATCATTCATTAGAACGGCTCTTGAGGGATTTACACCAAATCACTTTACTCGCCTCAACAGCATAATGTTTAGCAAACTCTAACAAGTTTCAGGGAGAGATATTACTTTGTGACTCAACAAGGATCCTTGATATGCTGCCTAAATTAGACAGCATATTAAAAATTAATGGCAGGCCAATTTCCTACAATCATCCTTTTATCTGGGGAACGGCCTGCCTGGTTTGCATGATATTGGTAACTTTTGGCCGTGCATCTTCTTTACAATTTCAGCTGAATTTGTCAATGGATTTTTTTCCCCACACATGAGCATGTTGATAAGCAGACTTACTTAAATAGGTGTAGAACGTAAGGTATAAACATTTTAAAATGAATTGAGTTTGTCAGTGGTGTAGTCATTTACGAAGGTGACTGTGTGGTGGATGCTGGGATGCAATGCCCAGACCCCTTTTTAAGAATAAAGGGGGAGAAAGGGTCTAGCTCAGTGGTAGAGCGCCTGCTTAGCATGCACAAGGTCCTGGGTTCAATCCCCAGTGCCTCCATCAAAAATAATAGTAATAAAAATAAATAAACGCAATTGCCTCCCCAACTTAAAAAAAAAAAAAAAAGAATACAGGGCTAACTCCACAGCAATTTCCATGCTGGAAATCGCCCTTAGCTGCCAGCTCTTTAAGGGCTGTCCTTAAAGAAGAAAACTGTGTCACCTGAGGTCACGTCTCCTTCCAGAGGCAGCCCACATCCGATGGCTGATCAGTGTGGGCTTTCAAGCCTAGGTCCCCAGTCCCCAAGTCAGAATAGCTTGCAGGGGCATCTCAGCTCCAGAACTTCCACGGGGTTCACTCAACTGAGAATTTGATTGGGTCTGAATCACAGGTCACCTTATTCCTTTGCCCAGTCTCCCCACAGGGGAAGCCCCCTGTGACTCATGCTAGTGTCTGTCTATATCAGTATCTGCTTTTGGGGTGCCTGAACTGACAACTGACAGTCTCACTACAGAATTCTATTCTGAATCAGATTTCATACACACGCACGTGCACACACGCACACGCACATACATACATTTCACAGCTACCCTTTTGCATTCATCTGTTGGCCCACGGGGAGGACAACACAGATTTAGGCTTCTCTTTTCCCAGTGAAGTCACTGTCTCTGTGATCAAGAGCGGTGTTGTTATATTATTAAACACAGGGATAGTTTACTGGACATGATCCCAGGGACACGGTGCTAATAAATTCGACAAGTTAAACTTGTTAGAAATTAAGCTATCAAATTCGGCAGCAGAATAGATCGAAAGCTGAATGTGCCTATACTTATTATTAAAGAGGTTAAATTCTTAACTGAAAACTTCTTCACAGAGGTGATCTAGGTCCAGATGGATTTCCTGGTAAATTCTACCAAATATTTAAGAACAAAATAATCCCAACCCTACTCAAAACCTTGAAAAGGTAGTGGCGAAAAGAACATTTGCCAATACATTTGATGAGGCTAGCATTATACTGGTAGTAAAATTATATAACATTATAAGAAACTAAAACTACAAAAAAGCTACCAAAATACTCTCAAAAAAAAAACATAGATACAAAATTTTTTATCTAAATATTAGAAAATTAAATATATATTACGTGTATATGGATATATATATATACACACTCTTAAATAAGATATATACTTAATTAAAACAGTATATAAATACATGTATATATTTTCCCAATGACCAATCAATCCATCAACACTAAGTGTCTTTTGTTCCAGGGTTGCGAATTTGGTTTAACATTGGAAACTCAATCAATATATTCATCATATTAACGGAATAAAGGAGAAATATATATGAGGATGTCCATAGATGATGAAAGAAATGCATTTGATTATATTCAAACTCATTCATGATTAAAATCTCAATACACCAAGAATCAAATAACTTCTCAAACTAATTAAGAGCACCAACGAAAACCCAGCAGCTAACATCGTACTGACTGCTCTCCCGCTAAGACTGGGGACAAGGCGGGGCGCCAGCTCTCACCACGTCTTTCCAGCATTGTTCTGGATATACTTTTCAGGGCAGCATGGCAACCAAGAAGAATAAAAGATGCAGACATTTCTGGAAAAGAAATAATTTTTTGCTTTCCAAACAATCTGAAAACTATGTATCATGTTGTTTTAAATATGTTTGTGGTTTGGTTTTTAATCTCACTCAAAATTGTGCATTGTTGGGCTCTTCTTTGCCTTTGTTTTCTACTGTGTTTTTTTTTTTTCTCTGTTAATTTTAACTTCATTCTTTATCTTATTTTTGTTCGTCTGGTAGTTTTCAAGCCTTTCTTTAATTTCTCTTATCACACTATAAAATTGTTAGTTGAATCTAGCACACCACATAATCGGGTGCTGGTAATTGAGTTTTTGTAAAATTGTTTTGTCTCTCCTTCAGTTTCTTTTTGAGTTTGGTCAAAATATATATTTTTTAAATATTCTTTCTCTGTTTTTGCCTATTTCTGTTCTGAGTGTTTGAATTTCTGATTCACGTGTTTCCTTAAATACCTGCACGTGCTCATGGAGGTATTTTTAATCCACTCTGGAGTGCTGTGTTACTATTTTGTTCTGCTTTGTGGCTGCTTTACTTTGGGCAGGGGGTTCGGGGGAGATTTCTCATCAACTGGATTGCTTCGATTTTAGTTTTCTGTTTCCGTTTTAGAGAAGTTATTTTTTGCGCAAGTAGACTGGATTTCCTGTTTATACCTGGGTTTACAGTAACAATTTATGTATATAGGGATAAAGGGTTTGGAGGAGATACAGAAATACATTTTTTGGGGGAGGAAATAGATTGGCATGTCTTTGGATTTTGTTGTTCTTTTTTGTTTCTGCAAGATTCTTAAATTCTCCTCTTACTTTCTCTTTTTCTTTATCATCTGCAAAAGATGCCATACCATCCTGTTCCTTTCGTGCTTTTCCAGAAGAGATCATGTTTTGAATTTGCCTCTTCACATCCTGCACACCTTCCCATCATCAGAGCTCAGGTCTGCCGGTCCCAGAGCTGCTTCAGGAGCTCTGGAGTTTGGCTGGGCCTCGCCATGCTGAGCATTATTTCGTCTGAACTCCATTTTCCTACCCAGTCTCTTCAGACACCACCTCGTGTCCACACAGCCTCATGAGGTGAGGCCACATGTAAGTCTGCTGGCACTTGGTCTTAATTTCTCTCCTTGTATTTAGCATGAGGACTGACACTCAGTGTCCAAGGGATGGCAGTTTTGTGTGGTTTCACTCTGCTCTTCTCGTTCATTAGTTTGCTTTTTGGAGGAAGTATTAAGATCTTAATCTAAGAAGCCAACATTATCCTAGGACAGCCCAGAAGTGCGCTCCGTTGATTTAGCAAATAATTTTCTATTACTTACATTGGTGTGATAATTACCTAGTTAAAATAACCATATATGAAATTGCCAGGAAGGGCAAAATACAGAAAGAGAGAAAGTAGATTTGTGGTGGGGACGGGGACTTTCTCTGCTGATGGATGTAGGCGTTCTTCTCTTTTCTGTTCTAATAGAATGTATTTCTTAAAGCGGTATTAGCTTCACAGAAAAACTGAGTGGAGGTACAGAGGTGTCCCGTATAGTCCTTGCCCCACACAGCCTGCCCCATTATCAACAGCCCCCGCTAGAGTGGTACCTTTGTTACAATTGATGAAGCTACGTTGATACGTTGTCACCCAAAGTCCATGGTTTACATTAGGTTCTCTCTCGGCGTTCTGCATTTTGCAGGTTAGGCAGATGTGTACTGACACGTATCCACCATTATTCCATCACACAGAGTAGCTTCACTGCCCTGAAGATCCTCTGTGCTCTGCCTATTGGGATTCCTCAGGGGATGAGAAAAACATTGAAAATGAGGTTGTGATGGTGTTTGAACATCTGTGGATATACTAAAATCACTGAGTTGCAGACTCTAATGAGTGAACTGGATGGTGTGTGAGCTGTATATTAATCAAGCTGGTAAAGGATTCTGTGAAGAGTTTCATTGTTTGGATGTTTTCATTGTTCAGATTTTGGGGTGAGTCTATACTCAGAGTCTGGAAATCTGTAAATTATTAATATTGGGATATTTCTAACTTTCCCTTCTCCCACCTAGTGAATAGGTTCTTGTTTTGCTTTCAGTTTTGTTCCCTTCACCTCCTCCTGGGAGGGTTAAGTTGTGAGAAAAATTCTTCCCCTTTCATCTCTCATGCAGGTTTTAAAAAGAAAAGGGAGTGCGATAAAAATAAGGCATGCATGTTCTAAGGTTTCAGTGGGAATTTTGCAGGTGATTTGAAGAGAGGCACTGGTGTTATTATAGGAAATGGATGGGAAAGGGTTATTATTAAGCATTTCTGTGATCTAAGCATCATTTTCATATTACTTGAGAAATGCAATCACACATTTGCTTGTTTTCAAATCACCTTTTGGTTGTGAAACTGTATCCTTAATGATTACTGGATCATTTGGATCATGGCTTCAATTTATTTATAATTTTGAGGAATGGGCATATGGTTTGGCCCTCAGCTGAATCTCAGATAAAAAATTCCTCTAGACTTGAACCATGTGTTCATTTTTTTTTTCTGTTTTTATCAGACAGTTGGAACTAGAATCCTAAAGAATAGAGGATTGTGGAGATGGAGCTGAGAGGTTATCAGAATATCATCAGAACAGAAGAGGCATGCTCGAGACCATGCTAATACCGAAAGGGAAAAGTGTGGGAACATTTGCTTTTCTGGACTGGATGTACCAGCCAGAGAACCACATCATACAGTGCTTTGTGAGTCCCACGAAAGGGAGGAAATGAAAACACCCTTTGGAAGTAGCAACTGGAAATTGCTTTTCATTCCAAAATCTATTGACATACACTCTTTCTAGATGCCTCCGGGTGGTTAAGGACAGGTATGAAAGGGATAGATGTGACGTGCACAACCTTAAACAATTCTTAATCTCACCAAGCCTTGGGGTTTTATTTGTAAACATGGGATTACATGAGGAATGTCATGCAGTTGCTGTGAGATTTAAGTGGAATAATATAGTAAAAAGTACCTGGGACATAACAGTTGCTTAATAAATGCTAAAACTTCATTTGCTCCCTTCTCCTTCACTCTTTACGCAGAATTTTTACTAATCTAGAAAGAAGCCGTATATTTACATGTAGATCTTCTTTGGTTGAAAACCACAGGGAAAGATAATTAAGTTTAATCGATGAGCAGATATAAACACACATTAACAGATGCCCCATTTTACAGTGGCAAAGGCTGACTGCTTTACAAATGCTTGTTATAAAACATGACATTAATCAAGAAGACTAATTTTGGTGCGGATGTGATTTGAAGTGCTTCCACTCAAAGGCCACCTCGGGAAAGTAATATATTCACAAACAGTAGCAACTGGGGCAGATCCCTGTTGCTCGTCTTCCCTGTATTAGCTTTTCTGCCCATGGGGATATGATTAATTTCAAAGTGTAACAAAAAGAATAGGATGCTGGGAGATCTTCAAATTTAATTTCTTGATTAGTTAATGTTTCAGCTCTTAGGATTTTACTTTTATTCAAGTCATTTCCCAAATTGCTGTTTTATATGATCTGATCCAGAATATTCAAATATAGGAAAGCAGAGCGATATCATATTTCCAGCACATATTCTTTTAATTCGTTTGATAACGAAACGTAATTTCATTATAACACTTACCGCATCATATTGTATTTGGATATTTCTCTGTGTGTCTTGACATCCAGGCAAATTCCAAGAGGAGGTAGTACATTTGGCTTGCTCAGTACTGTTTCCCCATTGTCTGGAGTCACACCTGGTACGTGAGAGACATCACTGTCTAACATGGCACAAATTGAGCCATGGCTGCTAAATAACATTGTTTGGAAAAAAAATTCTTACAAGTTTTATTTGATGTTGATTTATACCATAAATGCAGAAGTGCCACGGACTGAGTAAGCATGGGAAGTACGATCAGCAGGAGGGACACACTGCCATGAAGGTCACACTCTGGTTGTGCACAGAGCGTAGTTTAAGGCTACAAGCCTCGACCCCAGAGCCAGCCTGCCTGAATTTGAAGCCCACTTCTCCTATTTCACAGCTGTGTGATCTTGGTCAGTTTACCTAACCTCTATTTTCCCCATCTGAAAAATGGATATAAGGGCGGTGTTCCAAAATGGTGAGACAGACAGTGCCTAGTGCATAATGAGCTCTAAATGAGGAAGCGCCTGCTAAATATAATAGGAAAAGATAAGCAACCACAATGCACTGCGGGAAATGGAAGGGGGAACACGAAGTCTGCAGGCGACAGAATCCTGAGAATGACCCTCGGTGATCCTAACCCTTGTATAATCTCCTCCCCTCCCCTTAGGTATGGGTGGGCTCTGTGAGCACGGTGCCATTCTTCTGGTGATTATGTTATGGTGCAAGTAATTTTTGTATGTTTCTTTAAGGTTTCTGATCGGTTGGTTTGAGGGTCTGGTAGGCCCAATCTAATCGCACAGGCTCTTTACAAGCAGAGAGTTTTCTCTGGCTGTGGCAACAGAAGTCAGAGACCTTTAAAAGCATGAGGAGGAATGGCTGTACTGTTGCTGGTTTAATGATGAAGGAGACATCAAGGCGGGGATCCTCTGGCCGGTGAGAGTGGTACCTGGTGGACAGCCAGAAAGGAACCACAGGCTTCGGTCTCAAAAGCACCAACAACATGAATGATCTCAGAAGGCGAGTCTCCCCCAGAGCGTCCAGGGAAGGGCCCAGCCAGGCCGGCCAGCACCTCGACTTAGGCTTTGAGTCTCTAAACGGAGAACGCCGTCCAGCTGGCTCAGACTTTGGCACCTCAGACTGCTTGTTATTTTAAGTTACTCACTTGGTGATAATTGGTTTCCTATCACTAGAAAAAAGAAGGAATACAGGGTTCTGTAGAAGTATATAGCAGGCTCACCCAACTCAGTCGAGAAAGATCCTTAAGGCTTCTGAGAGGCATGAGAGTGAGACCTGAAATAATGAGAAAGCGTCGGCGCGGAAAGAGCAGAGGGAAGAGGGGCTCAGGCTGAGAGAGGCGCGGAGGACCACAGAGAAAAATAGATGCACTTGGAACAGAAATGAGGTCAGACGACTGCCAGGGAGGACAGGGACAGGCCAGCACACATAACTAGCACAGTCTAACCAGCCCGGCCAGGATGGGTCCTTTCAGCCAAAGTTATGTACGCATTATGGTTTTTGTACGTGTATGAGATCACACACACATGACACACATATATCTCTGGGGAGCTATTAAGGGATTTAAACAGCAGGAGAGTAATGTGGTTAGAATTTCCTCACCTTCTTTCCCCTTCTAAGGATATTCTATTCCTATTTCAAATGCATCCTCTTTTGTGGAGCTTTTTGTTACCCCCAAGTCTAACCTAATGACTTCTCCCTCTCTCCCTCCATGTTTCTAAAATTCTGAACATTCACTGAGCATAGGTTGCTTCAGCACAGTTCTAAACACCCTGTACACATCAACGCAAGTGTTCATCATTCCAACCCCAGGAAGCAGACGTGTGTACGTACCCCCATTTTGCTTGGGGGTGGGCTGGATGCAGGAGGTGTTCGGGGTTGTGCAAATCTTCACGGCCACCAATGGTGATTCTGTAGATGATGGCTGCTTCATTTACATACTTATATGATGGATTGATCAACAAGCATTTCTTGAGTGCTACCTCATAGCTTCTCCAAGGCTAGTTTTAGGAGGGTTTTGATGAAACAATCTGAAAGGAATCATTAGTTTGTACATGTTCCCATTAAGTACATACATTTGATTTTAAAGATGATACAGAGTAATCTTTTTAATTTCAATCATGGTATTGAACACATGTGCATTTTTGCTCAACCCTCTTCCCAAATGAACCATACCTGTCTATCTCTTTTCTAAAACAGAAGGCATGTTAGCTTCCTATTTTAGAGTTTCATTTAATTCCAGACTTTCCCTGAAGCTCTTTTGTTTGCTTTTCCTACCATGAGAATATTGGAAGTTCTGCTAGGTATTATAGACAGTCCTAATCAAGGCTTCACTGTGCACAATATATACTCGGAAAAATCCACACCTGATTATGCCAGAGCAAGCTGAGGGTTGTTTTTCATTTCACTCAGGTGTGGCATTTTTATTAGGTCCCCGGTTGCTTATTTTGCCTTAGACATTTCCTATGTTAATGAAACTGATGATGGTTCCACTGCTTAAATTCTTCCCTTTTAAAAAGTTGAATAGGAGGGAGAATGCCTTTGAGTATTTTTGAAATGTTTATGTTTTAACTGCAATATGAATATGTAATCTCATTTCTCCTTCTTATAACCATTGAAATTCCAGGGAGATGAATATTCAGAACCCAATTTATAAACTCTTGATTGACAATTGAAAAATTGTTCTTTGTCAAATAAAAGTCTATCTCTTTAGATGTCAATAAAATTAAGCAGAATGTACAAACCTTTTTTTTTTTGGCTATTTCAAGATAATAGGAAATAATTTTTAAATGAAAGCTAGTGTGATATGTCATAACATTGTCAAACTTTTATCTTTATTTGTAGTTAGAGTGGAGTTTTAGGCACTGCAATAATTTTTCTATATTTGAAAGTAAACAATGATGGTTAAAAAAAAAAACCTTTAAAACCTTCTTAAAATCCTTGACACCAATTATGAAATTATTTCTTTTAGGTAATATGACAGCTGAGCATGGGGAGAATGAGTTAACTGAGCTAACTAACTGTTGCACTAGTTATTTCAACTATTCCGGGCATCCTCACTCCCTTAAAAAGGACAGGAACTGGTTGTCCCTTCGCAGATCCAGGGAGTGTTTCTTTTCCTTTAGCTACAATTCTCTTGCACTATTAGGATTAGAATAACACCTAAGTGTCCTGACTCCATGTTTGCAAATATGGAGTCAGAATCATTACATGGCTCTTGCAGTAATTTTTTTTTTTTTAAATAAACCAGGTAGGTTTTCCAAGTGTAAAGCATGGGGCTGAACGCCTGCTGGTCTTAGGTCCAATTTCCAAGTCAATCCTAGATTGATATTTGTGCTAGACCAGCCCACAAAATGTGTCCCACTAACGCATTTGGTAAAACCGTCCATAATATGCAACTGCTTCCTAAGGACTGAGTCTCTGCCAGTTAACGATTGTGTGATATATTTGAAATGCAAGCACCATGTAAGAGTTGATTACTAGCCACTCCTTTCTCCTCCTGCCCATTTTTGCTCTGCTGAAATGTTTGGACAGCTAAACACTTCTCTTGGCATACCTGCAATTGCTTGCAGATTTCTCCCTTTCTTTCATCTGCCAAGATAATAGCTCTTTTCTTTAAAACCAGACCTTACGATTACAAGAAAGAAATACATTTTTAGAAGAAAAAGAAGCAAGGTAGGAAGGATGTTTTTGCTTCTGGAGGCTACAGAGGAAAAGATTTTCTTATTCACTGAGTATTGTCTTTAAAAATCATCTTTTAAATGCATCTCAGTCAGTGGGCATTCTATTCGACTTGGTAGTGACTACAAAAACAAGCGCTGTGTGGTTATATGTAGAAAACAACCTGAGAGCAGCAAAACTTCTGCAGAACGACTCAGAATGAAGTAATATTTTCCATCTCAGCCTTTCTTATTCATCACACCTACCAGATTCCTATTTTACTTTTGAAAGCAGCAAATAGGTTTGGATGTCTCTATTTAAAAGGTAGTCTAAAATCCCATTTGTGTGCATGGCAAGGACTTTAAAACCTTAATTTTATTTGTGTGATGTTGATATTAGTTTTATTAAAATATTTCCTGAATGTGGATTAAACTTACAAATTCAGGAGCTGGGAAAGCACATTATGTTTATAGCTTCTGCACTGAAGGAGTTTGGAGTCTATTAGTTATCTATTGCTGTGCGACACTTTGCACACACTTAGTGGCTGAGAACAGCACACATTTATAGTCTCACAATTTCTGTGGGTCAAAAGTCTGGGCAGGACTTAACTGGGTCCTCTCTTTGGGGTCTTGCACCCCAAAGAGTGCAATCAGGGTGTCAGTCAGGGCAGGGTTTTCATCTGAAGGCCAAACTGAGGAAGGATCGGCTCCTAGACTCATATGGTGTTGGCAGCATTCAGTCCTGTGGAAACTGTCAGACGAGGGACTTCTGTTTCTCACCGGCTGTGAGCCGGAGGCGGCCGTCCGCTGTGTGTCATGTGGAATTCTCCAACACGTCCAATTTCTCTATAAAGGTAGATATTACTTTTTTAGAGCTATGAAAACTTTAATTATAATTTCAGTTTTCATGGTTATTTCTCTCGCTTTCTCTCTGACACATACACACACACCCCTATTTTTCCCTTCTTTTCCTTTTTTTTTTCTTTGTTTCTTATCAATGGTGCCTTACCTAAGGCCTCCACAGACTGCAGCATTTCACGTTTGGGTTTGCAAGTATTTTCTGTCTAATGAAACGTATGTATCTACATCCCATGTCACGTGACTCATCCCTTTGACGCCACCTGGCCTTTCTTAAGGACACCCACAACGAAAAAGAATAACTGAGGGAAAATAATGGCAAAATATGAGACCGGAAAGGAACTCTTGTTTAACTATTTGTCTTAGAGTTTTGTCTGTTAGCTTTAGGTGATACGCCTAATATCCTAAATGCTTTGGGTAAAATGCTAGAACTTAGGACCCGTAATGCACTACGTTTTATTTTCATTTCTATTTTATTATCTATGTGTTCACGGTATATACTCCCTAAATGCTGGTTTTCATGCTTAAGTGAGACTTGTCAGCAATTACGAGGCACTGTGCCTACTTTTGCCAGTAAGGGAGGACCTCTACTTGCCAACGAGAGTCTTGGAGCGCCTGAGCACATCATCACAGCAGAGAAAAGAACCAAAAGCCCTATTAAAAATAGGACCCTCCATGTGCCCTTGGGTTAGCTGGCATTGGCTCGTGTCAGGTTGAAGGTGCTATTTTCCTTTCCAATTTACATTATCCTTCAAAATAAAAATTAAAAAAAAATTTCCTACTGAATAAAGTTTTGCTTAATCATGATTTGAGCAAAATCATTACTAAGAAATGATTAGTAGAGTTACGCCTGCAAATTGTGCACAGCTGACATAACTACCTTCACTTTGTTAACCAACATCTTGGTATCTAATGAATCGTAACGTGTTTCCTCAAGCCTATCATAATACGAATTTTTCCACAATGGACTAATTTAGTTTCCTACCATACCAACATCCAGGTATAACACAGCTATGTTATAAAAAACAAAACAAAAAAAAAAAGCTAGATGATACCAAAACTGCCAAATTAAAAAATTCCATTGGTAATTCAAATATTTAGTTAACATGATACCAACCATCTGGATACTTGGAAACTCCCAGATGACCGGCAGAAGTGTTCAGGTTTACCCATGCGTCTTGCTGTTTCAGTGGTATACCGATTAACTTTCTTCTTAGCCTATAAATTTGGTTCTTCTATCCCAAAGGAGAACTGAAAGATTGGCTGAAAAAAGGTAAACAAACTTCTTTTCTTCACCTCATCATTAAACTGAACAATGTCAGAAATAAAGAAATTTAATGTGTCGTTTCCAGTAGAGCGACCAGGTGTGGCTTTGGCAAAGTATTTGGCTATCTTTTAAAAAAATGTTTTTAAAATTTTTTAATCCTTGTTTTTTATTGAAGTGTAGTCAGTTTACAATGTTAGTTTCACGTGTACAGAAAAATGATTCAGTTATACATATACATACATATATATATGTTTTTTTCAGGTTCTTTTCCATTATAGCTCATTATAAGAAATTGAATCTAGTTCCCTGTGCTGTTCGGTAGGTCCTTGGTGTTCATCTATTTTCTATATAGGAGTGTGTATCTACTAATCCTCTTCAATCAAAGGTCTTGAGGGAACAATATCCTCACGTAAAAGAACGAAATTGGGCTCTTATTTTATTCCATACAGAAAAAGTAACTCAAATGGATTAAAGACTTGAATGTGAGACTTATAACCATGTAACTCTCCTCAAAGAAAACATAGGGGAAAAGTCTCTTGACATTGGTCTTGACAATGATATTCTGGATGTGACACAAAAAGCACAATAAACTGACTGTAACTCAATTAAAAAAAAAAAAAAAGAAAGAAAAGTACAGGAAACCAAAGCAAAAATAAACAAATCAGACTATATTAAGCTAAAACATTTCTGCACAGCAAAGGGCACAGTCAGCAAAAGGAAAAAGCAACCTACAGAATAAGAGAAAACATTTGTAAGCCTTACATTTGGTGAGGGATTACTATCCAAAATATGTAAGTAACTCATACAACTCAATAGCGAAAGATCAAATAACCTGACTTTAAAAATGGACAGAGGACCTGGATAGACATTTTTTTTTTTTTTGCATAGACATTTTGCAAAGAAATATTTTCATGCAGGAAACATCATTCAAACAAGTATTTGAGAAAGTGCTCAGCATCACTAACTATTAGGGAAATGCGAGTAAAAATCACAATGAAGTATACCGTTTAGCATGGTGTAGGCCAGAATAAATATTTGAAACATTTGACTTTTACAACTGATGGCAAATCAGTGTATGGTGTCTTCTGAGCACCGGCACAGAGATGTTTTGTGAGCAGTTGAGAATAATAGGAGTAAGGCCTGGTGGAGATACAGTTTTCTGCATCATTAGCAGTGGGTGTGGATGAAACCACCTAGGTAAGTGTGTGAATTGAGAAAAGCAAACACATGCAGGGCTTCAATATTTAAGGAGGAGACGTAGCAGAGAAGCCAGGAAAAGAGACCCTGATCTTCAATAGCATTCAAAAGAATTGGCAATAAACGTGAATGAAGAAGTTAAGAGACTTTCACGGAGAGCCAGGAAGGAAAGTTATGCCTGATGTCAAGAAAGAAGAAATTTTCTAAGAGGTAGTGTCAATAGTTTAAGGGTTGAAGGAGGATCGCTTAAGGCAAAACAAAAATATATCCATTGGTCTTGGCAATATGGAAGTCACTGGTATCCTTAGAAAAATCACTTCATTAGGATGGTGGAGGGCACACCAGACTGTATTAGATTGACGGGGAATTGAAAAGTGAAAAATTGAGGACTGGGAGTTAGACCTGTTTTTTAATAATTTGACACTGAGGGGGAAAAGAAGGATAAAGTCATACTTACAAGGACCTTTGGGCACAGGTGTGCTTGCTTTAAGACTCACACGGTGAAACCTGTGTCAACTGAACAGGCGTGTGTTCTGAGATAACATCTGAAAAAGAAACAAAAACCTGATAATGACTTAGAACTGTATCTCTCTAAGACCAAAAAAAAAAAAAAAAAAAAAAAAAGAAGTGGGGGTGGAAATCAGGATTCCCGTTATTTAAATATTCATGCGGATTCATTTAAATAATTGGGTGTTATTTTTTTTTCCCTTTCAAGTTCTCTGCCTGCATGTCACCTTCAAGTGTCAAGTTTGTAATACTACTTATGTTTAAATAACTCATGAAAAAATTTTTAAAATAAGGAATGGGAAATTCACAATTATACGTCCAGTAAGAAAGATTTTCATGCAGGAAACATCATTCAAACAACATAGCATATAATCTTTTGGAAAGATGTCTGAATTGCAAGGGAAAGGTTTGGTGAGCTTATAATTTTCCTGAAAGTCTAAGAGGCAAACCAAATTTAGCATGCTCAGTGACGCTTTGGATAACTTTGCATTTTACTTATTCCAAATAAACTACACATGCCAGAGATTCAGAGAAAATCGCGATTGTCTTGTACTTCTTGCCCTGTGCTTGAAGCCGTGGACTTGGAAAAGGTCAGTTAGAAGTGTGTGCTGGAGGAGTGCAGGCATTCTGATTTTATGGCAGTGGGTCCATGCTCATGGAATGTGATTTTGTGTTAAAAAACGGAATGGTCTGAGATCAGTTGTCCTGCGTGGAAGGGCCAAAAGAGCACATCATACTAAGAACGTATTTCGCACATGCCTCCCTTCACTGAAGCCCACGTGCAGGGGAGGGGATAATGAACTTAGCTGAACTCATCTTTCCCTCATTACTTCTAAGAGAGGGAGATTTTTAAAATGCAAATGAGAGCAATATTTCTGCTGCAAACAGCACGAGGTCATGTTGGATCAGATGATTTATGGAATTGTTAGTAACCCTATGTGATTAGGATTGGCCCTACCTGTTTTTTTCTGCCTTTTTATGCTGTTTTCTCCATTTATTCCTTCTTAAAGACTCTACGCGTGACAAGTGGACTAACGTAGGTGGCACCAGAAAAATCGGAGATTGTTGTTGATAAAAAATGGAATCTCTCTCTTTTTAATTAATATGATTTATTAGGTTTGAGGCTAGATAAACAACTCCTGCTGGAGTTTCCATGTAGTTCTCTCATTACTGTTTTAATTTATTGAATCTTTCTACTGTATTCTCCTGGTTAATTTTGATACACTTTCCAGCAATTCTAAAACCCATGATTGTTGCTGTTATGGTTGTAAGAGCTTTTGTAATATTCAGCTTCTTTATATCCTGTGTAAAGACAGGTAAGATAAAGAAATGTCACATTATCAAATGATTACATTAAACAATCATTCTGTTTATAAACCACAAATAAAATGGTAGAAAGGTGAGGAAGAAGAATGTTGCTAGAAATTTCATTTCTCCTCAGTAATTTCAACAGGAAAGAAGTTTCTTTTAAAATAACTTTAATCGTTCCTCGTTTTGCTATATGGATAATGGTATTAACCCCGACCCTATTGTTAAAAAGGTATCTTTCTCCAAATGACAAGACAAAATTAAATCTGCCTCTTAATCTTGACCCTGGCTTTGTTCTAATATTTTATTTAATGCCTCCATATAGTGGGATCTATTATTGACAATTGCATAGTTCTAAATCAAAATGACAATGTGTCCATTTGACCCTATTCTTACAGACACTGTCATATAACATGTATGCGCATGTCGTGGAGATCAGCACTTGGTTAGTTTTCACCCTCTCTTAAAGTCACGCTGAGGTCAACTATTTCAACCCATATTGATTTTCTTACTTCTTGGTATGCCAAGCTCTTTATTAATTCTATCACAAAGGTTGGTGCTCAAGTACATGCCAGGGTTTATTCCTCATTGATTGAAAACATGTCCTGATTAAAAATTAAACCCTTTAGAATGCTAATCATTACAATATTTTTATTCTCACAATTACTAACACAACCTGGAAACTCAGCAAAGTTTCAACTAATGCTTAGTTAAAGGACTGAAAATGTAAGGACAGCTCCCCTAAAATGAAAAGATTGTTTTAGAGTTAAGCTTTAATACTAGACTTTGCATCATCTTGAGAAGTCTGTCTTTCTTCCAGTTTTCACAGAAACAAATATCATGAGGTGTAGAGTCTAAATTCTCTAGTTTACAGCAAAACGAAGAAATGGTTGAGAGGAAATTTACTACTTCCCAGGGCAGATATACCTTTTCAGATGGCTCTGACAGCAAGTTTTATATTAAGCTGAAATTCATCTCCTTGTGACTTCCACAGACAAAAAAAGTCATTCACTATACCCATCCTTTTTGAAAACAGCTTTGGTGTTGCCATTGGCTTTTCTTCTCTGGATTGCTTAATGCTTTCTCATCTCCCTTGATATAATAGCTAGTATGCTTTTAGCTATAAGAAATAGCAGACCCTCATGGAAAAATCATCATCTCACATTACAGTTAAGACGTAGGGTGGTCTCCAGTGTTGGCTGACTTGGCTATGTAAGGATCGTATCAAAGACTCAAATTCTCTTTCCCTCTTCTTTCTCTCCTTGGTAACCCGTGGTGGTATCCTCAGCATTAGGCTGGTTGCAAGATGCCTTCTTTTCACTTACCAGACAAGATAAAGATGGGAGATTATCTTTTCTTACCCATCTCCCTTAAGAAAGAGATCCATTTTTCCAGAACCCTTCAAGGTTTCCTGTCTCATTGGCAAAAATTCGGCAACATATCCATGCCTGAAACAATTTCTGGCAAGAGTAACGAGATTACCATAACAAAAATTATCTGCTGTGAAATAGAGTCAATCACATTTTTACTGCATGTGGTTTTCATACGCTTTTTTATTCTTTTTCTTTGAAAAGCTGTTCGCTGCTTTTCTGAGATATAACTGACACTTGGTGTAAGTGTAAGTTGTAAGGCTTGTCAATTTCATGCACTTCTATATTGCAATTTCTACAGTGTTACCTCTACCACCATCAACTCAAGTAATTACCGTCTCTTTTTTGTGGTGAGAACATTTACAGTCTGCTTTATTTGTTCTTCCTTACCCAGGCGATTACAACCTAATGGGTTTTAATCCTTTACATATTGAAGGTCATTAATAAACCACTATTTTGTGTTGTCGCCAAGCTGTATCTGATATGAAAGTATTCCAACAGAACTTTGATAAATATCCAGGAAATACATGAAAACTTCACTTATTTGTTAAATAAAAAAATAAAGGTTAAGTTAAAAAAAAAAAAAGGAGGATGGAGAGAGGTTCCTCATGGAAAAATGATTTATTTGTATATAATCTATACAAATCCTTATATAGTCTTGTATATTTTGTACTTTGTAAATTATTTCAGATACACATTCAGTTTAATACCTGAAAAACTCCCCCACACTCAAAACAACCATTTTATGTACTGAAATATGTCATGAGCTTATCCAAATGTACAGTTGGTTGTTTTCAAGCAAAAATTGTGTTTTCATCTCTTGTGACACATTTTTGTTCTTTTCAAGGTAAGAAATAAAGAACCAAGGCTATTTGATTTTTTCTCACTTTTCCACCATGCTCATTCTGGGTAGTAATTTAATGCATAATTGATAAACTAAATGGGCAGTTATTATACTTTTATGCATATAATGGTTATACAAGAGATTTACACAATTGTCAAGATAAAAGAATAAAGTCAAACAGAAGCAAAGCAAGCCATAAGATGTTTAAGTTCTTTCCTAAGACAGAGGTTCATGCTGAGAGAAATTGCTTCAATAAGATATATTGGCTGCAGCTTCACAATAATTGGAAATTTCTGATAATACTAGGAACTCATCAAATACACACACAAACACGTTCACTGGCAATCATAAAACTTAAGCAAGAAAAAGTATCGAGTTTTTCTTCCATTGTTTAGATTATTACTTCGCTGTCACATAAATATTTGGCAGAGCATACTATTTCAATAGTACACAATATATAATACAAGATGCCTGTTTTTTTCTTTAACTGTTGGGAGAAGTTTTTTGTTTCATTTATTATTTAATTCATTTATGAAATAGCCTTGAACAAAACATTTACCAGGCACCATGAAGCAGGGTAAGAACCAGTTCCTGGTATTCTGTTTACATTATTTACGAAGCTACTATTTCTCTCTTCTGAAATCTTCCCACGTGCAGTAAATAGATCATAAAAGTGTAGTCCCATAAAGACAAAGAGTCTGGAAGAGGGAACATAGTAGATGAGAGACGTAGATCAACTTATGAAGGAAAGAACACAGAAGGATGAATGGTGACCGTCTTAGTTTTCTGTTATTCCGGTCTGTTAAGGGCCAGCAGAAAGGAAAACTAAGAAAAATCAACTCTGGAAATGTTTAGGAAGCGAAGAACCCTTATGCTGGGGTGTGGTGTAGATCGATGGAAAGTGTCGTGGCAAGTTGATAGAAGGAACTCGTTTTCTGCTAAGGTCTCAATAGATGGGGGGAAAAAGTCATAAGGCTGAAAGAACTCTTGCTTTCTAAAAGATAAAGTAAACAATGACAATGATGACAACAATAGAGTTTTAGCAAAACACCCATCTAATAGGGTCAAAAGTATTAAGCATGAGGGGACCAGGACAGAACTGCTTTTTGAAGAGAGTTAACAAGTGCTATAAGATTTCTCTTCTCTACCCTCACCCTCCATGGGGCTGGATTTCAATTAAGAACTTGAATTTGGTCCCAGAGGCACGTGCGCTGGAGTTTGACACAGTCCGGAGAAGTCGAAAACTTGCTGCACTGGCAGCCATGGAGGAGGGGATTTTCTTCTCTGTGGTTCAGATGTGAGCCTCCCAGGGGTGAGTAAGACCCAGCCTGGATCACTTTATAGGGAACCTTCAACGAGATGGCTTCTTGCTGTGGCCACGACCACAAAGAGGCTGCACTTGTACCCGCGGAGGCAGAAGCTGAAGATTTTATTTTCATCGTCTTTTATTTGAATGTGTTCTTAATTGTCCAGGCAGATGGCAGGCACTGCCTCCCTGAGGCAGCTGCAGTCAGATGTTCCCACTGGGGGATCTCACGGGGACTAATCTCAGGAGGAAGTCGACCTTCAGCGTTTTCCAAGTCCAAATAACACGAAAGCCTGTTGGTGACAGTACCTGATCAATAAGACCCTCTTTTTCCCTCCCCACTTTTTCTTCTGTTGTTCCCAGCTCTGGAGGAATAAAGAACGAGGGGCAGGCAGCTGGTGGGAGACAGCAGAAGATGGACAGGACTGAGAAGCAGAGCAGAAGGTCAGTAGATCCCTCTTTTCCATACTGAAGTGGTTGGAGAGTCCTACTGAAGGGGCACTGAACTGGGGAAAGAAGAATAAACTTTAAAGTCAGATGAAAATCTTTGATTATTAAGCTTAATGAACATGCTCATCACAGAATTAAGACAGTTCTTGGGTCTGTAAGTGAAAAAACAATATTTTTTTTCAATTGTGAAATATATGTATTCAGGAAAGTGTGTAAACCATATGTGTGACATGCATGACACACATGTGAAGTTAAGTCATACTCATAAAGCAGACACTGTGTAGCCACGACTCAAGCTAAGAGACAGAGCATTGTTAGGCCTTAGAAGCTGTCCTCTTCCGTGTGTCCTCTCTATCCTTTCTCTCTCTCACCCCGACTCCTGGACCTTTGTGGCAATCCTTCTAATTTTCTCTTTAGGTTTGCCGTGATTGGTTTATCCTTTTTACTCTTGATAAAAGTTTAAGTTGTCTCCAGTTTTTTTCCTTCCTGACTTGACATTGCTGTGAACGTTCTTGTACACATCTCTTAGTGGCCACGTGCATTAGTCTCTCGGGATTGTATTTGGTGTAGAAACTCAGAGTCAGAGAAAGTGCATTCCTTTACTAGAAGTTTACCAGTTTAGACCCCCTCCCCACGTGCATGATAGTTCCTATTGTTCCATGTGCTCACCAATACTGACCGTTATCTGCTTTTTTGATTTTTGCCAATCCAGTAGATACGAAATGGTATGGTATTAGAGTTAAAAAAACAAAAACAAAAACAAAAAACAGTTCTTTGATTATCAGTGAAATTAATCACCTTTCCTTATGTCTATTAACCTTTTGGATTCCCTGTTTTCTGATTCAAATATTTCGCCCACTTTTACTTTAAGTTGTTGGTCCTTTTATTACCAACTTAAAGGAGTTTAGTATATATTCTGAATACTAGTCCTTTGTTAATCACGGGTTTTGAAAAAATATCCCACCTGGTAATTTGTCCTTCATCTCTTTGACTTCTGAGGAATAAAAATTCTTCAGTTAAACATATTTAAATTACACATACAATTCAATTATATAGTTCAATTATACATATAGTTAAATTTAACATATCTGACTTACAGCCTTTTCCTTTTTAATAAGTGTTTTCTGTGTTTTAAGAAATCCTTTCCTTACAAAGATGATGAAGATATATTCTTATTTTATCTTCTTAATTTTTTGTAGAAATTTCCTTTTCTCCCTTAGATCTTTAATCCCATTGGGATGTATTTTGGTGTATTTTTTGAGGTCAGATTCTTTTTCTTTCTGATTTTTTCCCCTTATGGCTGCCCAGTTGTCCCAGCACCATTTAATGAAAAGGTCTTTTTTCTCTCTTAATGCACATAATCACTTCAGTTTTATAAAAAGCATCTCTATTATTGGATCTGTTTCTGGGCTACAAATTCTGCTCCATTGATCTATTTGGCTATCCCTGTATATTATCATACTGCTCAAAGAATCTAGCTTTACATATGCTTGAAAACTAAAGAAAAATAACCATCTTGTTGTTCTTTATCAGTAATGTCAGTTCTTGGCCCTTTCTGTTTTCAAATAAATTATAGAATTATATAATATAAATAGACACTATAAGAAACATAATTCTATAACCTATAAAGTTACAGGACCAGTTTTTAAGTCTACATGGAGGCACATAAAAAACCCCCCTGGGATTTTGGTTTGGATTGCAGGTGATCTGCTGGCCAATCTGGAGAGAATTTACACTTTACATTGTCTTCCAATAGGGCATTCGTCTCATTTCTACGTAGATCTGTTTTAATAGTTGCTATGGGTTGAATTGTGTCCCCTTAAATATCGTATGTTAAAACCCTAAACCCTCAACGTCACTCAATTTGGAGATAAAGTCTTTAAGGGGTAATTACTTTAAATGAAGTCCTAACAGTGGGGCCCTAATCCAGTAGCACTGGGGACTTCCCATAAAGAGGAAAAGAGAGCTGTATCTTCCTCTCTGAAAGCACAAATGGAAAAGGCCATGGGAGCACACAGCATGGCAGCAGGCACTGTGCCACGAGGAAAGTGAACCCTGCCTTGTGAGACCTCAGGATGAACTCTGAGGCTGCTGGCACCTTGATCTTGGGCCTCCCCCTCCTCCAGAACTGTAAGGAATACATTTCTGTGGCTTAAGCCGCCCAATCTGTGGTATTTTGTGAAGGCAGCCCGAGCTGGCTGATGCAATGGTGCTCAGTGTTCTCCACAAAGAGAAAGTAGATTGCTGGGCACTTCATTTTTTTTTTTTTTTTTTTTGATGCTAATGTAAGTGACATCTACTTAAGAATTTCACTGTTTGTTAAAGAAAAATGAAACGGATCTCTGTATTTGAGCTTGTATCAATAAATCTCACTAATCTCTCTTGTTAAATGCCAACTATTGATCTAAAAATTCTTTCACGATATTCTAAAGTAACAATAATATTTGTGAATAATGAAAGTATATTTCTTTCTCCACAACCCTGATCTTTCTTCCTGGCCTTCCTGTTCTGTCAAGGACCTTATTCATAAGGCTTGAGGTGGGATTTGGGAATCTTCATTTCTGACCAGTATCCTGGGATGATTCTTGCAAGCTTAGGCAACTCCGGCTAAAAATAATTGTATCAGGTCGTGAAGCTCTGGCACTGTTGGCAGATATATGATGATTGGCTCCCATTTGTTGTTTGATTCATATTTTTTCTTTATAGTAGCAATTTATGAAAAAGTTCAATTTATCTCTAGCTCAGCAAAAAAATGCAACCAGATGTATTTGGGTCAGAGGAGGTTCCAACTCTAGGGGAAAGATAGAGAAGAAAATTGAAGGACAGAAATAAGGAGAGAGATGACACAGAAATGGAGATACTTAGCAAAAATGACTATCAGATTGCCGTGCACACTCCAAGTTCACAAGGAGCTCTTCTTGAACTTCTCCTTTGTCTTACAGGTCATATACAAACTTCACCTAATCTGTTAAGCCCTTCTTTCCCCCTGAATAACTACCCCTTCTGCCTCTAAAAAACTACATTAATTAAATCCACTTTCAACAAAAAAAGTACATTAATTAAGTCCACCTTCAACATGCTTACTTCCCCATGGCGATATGGGCTACTAAAAAGGGTTCAAACAAGAAATACATTTCTTCTGCAAAAATAAGACGGGAATAAATATATACTTTAGAAATACTATTTAAAGGCAGAGGTTATTTCAGAAGTATAATGGGAATGGATGCATCAAAAAGATAACAACAGAACTGAATTTTAAAAGAGGTAAGAATTCCAAATGTAGGCGTGGGAAGACACCAAGTGTTCCACCACTGGAGGAGAGGACATGTGCAGTCAGCAATGGATGGCAAAGCTTGCGAATCAGCCGAGTAATAGGCTTTGGAGAAACTTGAGGCCAAGCAAAGATGTGAGAACGTATGCTAGAGAAAGGGAGCTTCGTCTAAGGGATTTGGACAGTCAAGTGACACACACAAAATCAGATCTGGGCAGGTTGTGCAGGAAAGAATGAGGGAGGGAAAGAATTGGAGTCAAGGTAACCATGTAGCAAACTCTAAATTAGGCAGGAGACAAGGAGGACTAGAAATAGAAGAAAGGAATGTGTTTAAAGCATGCTCTAAAAATGCAGCAACATAAAAGTCACGGCTGGGGGAAGAGTACCTTCAAATATTACCTAACAGATGAAGGAAGGCTTATACAGGGGGCTGTTCCTCCTTTCTAACCCTGGAAAACACACTGGCTGAGACTCAACATATTCTATAGGATCAGACCACTAATCAGGAGAGTGTCCTTCTGCAGAAAGACTGAGAAGGAAACAGCAGCAACTTCTGAGCCACGTTGTCCTTTTTGGGAAATGTCAGGCCCTGGTTTGTATGCAATACCTTGTTTGGCCCCTGATTAATGTGTTACTTTTAAAGAACAGCTTTGGAGATCTGATGTGTCAGTTCATTGAAATGCTGCCTTTTTGCGTTTGCTGGAGGAGCCCAGCAGTCACCCTCCCGCCGCAGCGGACTGGACCTCGCCAGTTGCTTCTGTGGACGTCTGATCAATCTTCATGCCTTAGGCAGAAAAGGTGGAGCGGGAAGAAGGAAGGAGGAGGACTTCCTTTATACCCATATTTTCCAGAACTGCCCTTACACTGTCTAGTTTTTGATTTACGTGGTGAGGACACAGAGCTGGAGGATAGCTCACTTCCTCTGCAGCTTAGCTTCTCTGAAAACTGAAAAACAGAAGCGTGAGTTGTCAGCAAGTCAGGCGCGTGGCCTTAACGTTTGTGTTAATCAATTGCATAAGTGTGGAGCCCAAAAAATGTAGCATATCTTATGTTAGCATTATTTTATTTTAAACATGTGGTTTGACTTGGCATATGGTACCGTGGCCTTGAAGAATTTATTTGTCCTTTGGACTGTCTTACCTGGGTCAACCTCACCACCTTCTTCCTGCGCAGTTGTTTATAGTAAGGAACATGGTGTCCTCCTTGGCTCTTCCCCTCTCTCAAAACGTCCTCACTCTCTATCCCACGTCTTTCCCAAATCCTTGTGCTCCTCCCCATGCCCGCACCCTCAGCTCTAGTCTAAATAATTTCAATAACCTACTAACGTGTGTTCTTCGCTCGGTTTGCCCTCAAAAACCTCTCCTTCACACTGCTGCAGAGGCTAACACATTCAGGGTAAACTCCTTTACTTCATTTGCTTCTTTGTTTAATGCATCTCCCTGTCTCCACCCTCACCTCCCAGAATTTCTTGCACAGATAAGTACAAATAACTCCATGCAATATCCTCCAAAATATGGATTCAGGCTGTTTTTCTGACTTCACGATTTTCACAGTTGCCTGCATGGGCTGCCCCCCACCCTTTTCTAAACCTAGAAAATTCACCGAATGAGACTCAACATACAGGTCTCCACCTACGTGGAACTCTCCCACCTTTTCTGTGTTGAGGCGTAGTGAGCACCCCCACTCTCTCTTCCCAAAGCACTTTTATGTATTTCTAGCAGACATTTTTATTTCTTTGTAGTTATTTTATGATATGGCGTCTTGTCCATGTATCAGACAGGTTGTGCTTTATTCAAACCTTTCATAGCTAATTACCTGCACCAAAAAAAAAAAAAAAATCTAGTGCTGTCAAAAGGAAAACAACAAAAACTGCTTTATTCCCCCCCCCCCCCGCCCCGGACCCCAAAATATATATGCTTCTAAACCTTCCGTAAATTCTTCAGCAAGTTTTATTAACTTGAGCAGTTTCCTTGCGTAGTGTCACTGGTTGAGAAGTGGTGAAATATTTTTATTTATAACTTGCGTGCTTAGCATAGTTCCCAGAAAAGAGTAAGCACTCCAGTGACTTGTGAAATGGCTGATCAAGGCATACTTTTAAGTTCAGCTCTTCCTTCCAGGTCTAGCTTCTCACCCTCAGAGCTCTGCAGTGCCGCTTTCCAAGCATGCTCCTGTGAACGCCCTTGTAGAAATCCTTGATCATCTGAAGATATAATCCAGAAACAGCACCTTTTTCTCTTAATCACTGTCATCTGCTGACCTGCTGACTCTTAGCTTTTGAGCAAAATTTTAGCCCCAGATGTTTTTTCCTGTAACCAACTCTTACATCTATCCCATATTAATTCCATTGTTACATAATCAACTTCCTGCTTAGCCCTGGAGTTCCTGCCTTTCTGCTTTCTTGAATCAGTTGTCAGTTCTTTATCGCTAATATCAGAAATACTCTTCTGTTCTCAGCTTTGCAGCAGCAACAAGCTTCTTTTTTCTTCACAGTTAAGTCTCTCGAAAGAGTTGTACACATTCTCCAGTTTTCTTCTTTCTCCATTTATTCCTCAAACTAGTGCCATCTAGCTTTTATTTCTATGACACCAATTAAATCATTTTCAACAGTGATCTCTGTTTTGCTAAATTCAGTGGACAGTGTTGTGTTTTTTTCATTTCTCTGTTCCTCTACCATGTAACGTTATGGCTCGTTTCATGCTTTTTGAGTCTTTCTTGGGCTGCCTCATTTTCTCTCTCTCTAATCAGTCCTTCCGGGCTTCTCCTCCTTTATCTGTTCCCTATCGGTGTCTTCCAGCACTCTGCCCTGGCCTCTTTCTCTCACACTAGACTAGGCGCATCATTACCTGTATGAAGTCCTTCCGTAGGTGCCCACTGCCTCCCCAACCACAGTCTTACGTCTCAGCCTGGAATTCCGGCTCTCTATGCCTTGAATCTTTACCAGCCTCGTGTTAACTCTTGTCCCCTCCCTTTTCACATTCAGTGTGTCTTACATGAGCGATCTAACTTCACATTAATTCAATTTATCCAAATTTAACATGGAACTAATAGTAAGATCTCATCAGTGTTGAAAGGATTTTATGAATAAATATTTGTCACATGTAACATACAGTAGTTCTTGGGACAAAGTAATCAATAATGTTACCTACTATTTGTATTTAAGCATTTACTTTCTCCACACAATGTTTTTTTGGAAAGCAATGTATGGATTACCTGCATCAGAATTACCTGCGGTGAGTTTGTTAAAAGAAAAAAAAACCCCAAAATCCAAAAAACAAAAACAAAAAAACAGATTCCTGGCCTCATAATAGACCTATGGAATTACAATCTCTGAGGCTAAGTTCTAAACATGGTAATTTCTAGCTTCTATCCTAGGTTATTAACTTTACAGAAAAGGCGTATCTATCTATCTATCTATCTATCTATCTATCTATCTATCTATCATCTATCTAGGGGCACATAAGGATTTTCTGAAGTGTGGGGGCTCAAATAGTTTTAAAAGGATCAGTTTCCAAGTTGTCAATTCCTACAAGTGCCATTCCTGAAACCAATCTGCCTGAGGACGTACCTGGTTATCCTGGTTTCCTTGCACCACATTCCCTCTCCCCTGGGCTGTTTCCCAGTTCATATAACTAGGTCTTATCGAACAACGGCAGAGCACCTCCAGCATGTATAGTCCCCTAGGATGCCAACAGCAGAGACAATTTAAAATATTGATGTTGAGAAGGTAAATGTCATTAATGACTAGAAAATAAATCTTTCTGCAAGTACAGTGGTTTCTAATTACTTCCTTTCAGCGAAATGAAAAGAGAACCCAATTGAGTTGTCAGCTTATAGATCATGAAACATAATTTTTGATAATGGATTACTGCCATTTGAGGCATGTAACTCAAAAGGAGTGCAAAGAGTCATGTTATACTGCTATTATGAAACGCTTTCCAATCTCATCTACCTTTTTATGTGAACAAAGTTTCTCACTGATTATCATTTTAAAAAGTTAGGAATTGACTGGTATTAAAGCCTTTCTCATTCAAGCCAAAAATATTATTCACCCTTGGATACATGATCTAAGTTGGAAGAGATTAACTTACATCTCATTAAAGGATGATTTCCAATGAAATTTTACTTTTATGTTGTATCTTCTATTATCAAAATTTGAAATATATTTTCAATCTTTGGGTAAAACATGTACAAATACTAATCACAATGATGATTCAATCCAAAAGAAATTTAAGACATAAAAATTTATGGTCATAGACTATTTTTTTAATTAATTTAAAAATTATCATCGGACTATGATAATATGATCACTAAGATTCTTGACCATGAGATATTTAAATTAAGGTTAAATTCTGCAGTGAAAATAAAATGGGCAAATGAGTTAAAAGAAAAAAATGAATAGTATTCATTTTTCAACTATCGAATGAAAGTTTTTCCCATTTTCCTTTAAGTGCTGAGTATCAAATCATAATGGTATCTTTATTCCATTGGCTATATTAAAAACAATAGAAATATGTTTAGTCAAATGTATTTTCTTAAAATGCTTATCCTTACAATACTTCAGAGGTTGTGCCCTTTCTAAGTATTTAAAATTTTGATGGAAAGCTTTAGATATCAAGTTGAATATGTGAAAGGTAGGTTTTCAAAATTATTTTAGGATAATACACAAACAAAAATCACTTGAAGAACTCTGAAAACAAGTGGCTCTCATACACACTAATCATTGAGAACCAATACTCCACGCCGTACTGACTTTATAAGTGGTATGAAAATTCAGCAGCGTAATATCATGGTATCCATTTACTTTGAATAGTGTCCCAAAGAACTGAATGCCTTAAAGAAAATGACACTATGAGAAACTTTGTTAATTAGTGTGTACTGTTACCTAGAGAATATCATACTTTCCATTCAATCATCAGCTACACCATTCATTTGTTCCTTCATTCAGTTAGTATTTGCTGATCACCGAATGTTTTCAGGAACCTGCTCTCGTTGTGAGGACTAGAGAAGGGAGTAAATTGGGATGTGTGAAGTCAGTAAGCTCAGAAAATAGTGAGATGCACCTACAGCCAGATAACTAAATGTAGTATTAGACACAAATAGCCAGAATAACAATGAGGACATTGTGCTTTGAGATGGTGGTGGGAATAGAGCTGCTGCTCATGGCCCAGCTCGGCTCTCATGGTCTCTGCCAGGTAGTGGGCTACAGTAACCGAGTCACCTATGTGTAGATAAAACCCCTCAGATCTGAATCTTAGCTTCTCCATTTACTAACTGTACAGCAAGTGAACCTTATTTTTCTAGTGTAGAATTTCAGGCTACTAACAGATTTCTCAAAAGGTTATTATGAAGAATAAATGAAAGAAATACAAAGTGCTCCGCACAGCGATGGGACACACGGTGGATAAAACCATCCACTTTCCCCTCTTTTCACGTTTGATTCTCTTAGAATAACATTCCAACTCATTTTCAGGGGCCGCTTTTGCTTCTCCAGTTTCATTTCTTCTTACCTCTCCGTTACTCGTCCTGTACCACCGGCGGCTGCTTTTCTGCTAGGAATTTCCTGAGGAAGCTGCACATATTTTATTTTCATACTGGAATCTCCTGCTTGTGGAACAGCCAGCTTCTTCTTCACTTTTAATTCTCAAACAAAATACGGCCCCCAAAGAATCTTACCTGAATCTTTGCCTATGCATCATTTTTTTTTCTATCACATTTCCTGTTTCATGACACTTCTCTTAATTTTTCATGTTTACTTGAATTTCTCTGTGTGTATTATATACACACAAAGATAGATAGATAGATAGATAGATTGATAGATACACATATACATACGTAGCCTGTTTTTATAGATCTGAGTTCCATGAAGGCATAGATTGTATCTTCTTCTGACCAAGAACAGGTACTCAAAAATACTTGTTGATTAAATGAATGACTGAATATCGTCAGTATCATAGCACATCCTAAGATCTGAAACATTAAAGTCATCCAAAGTAAATTTGACTGTGCACCAGGAATAAAACATATCAAAGTTTGAATATAAATAGTTGTTTAACTAGGCTTTTAACATACATAGTTGCTTTGTTAAAGAAGTTTGCGTAAAAAGTTAAAAAATAGAAGTTGATAGAAAGACTCAGTAGAAAGCAGAGCAAGATATGCAAATGAAGCTGCATCAGTAAGATACTGCGCTGAACGTCCTAGCAGGCAGGCTATGTTGCCAATAAAAGTGCATTTTTTAAAATTAGGAAGTATTCCTAATAGACTTAATTTATGAACTGTTGAAGTCTATGAACTTTTGTCCCAGTTTTCACGGTAAAGTTTACCTTCGAATCAATTTTTACATAGGCATCAAGAAAAAAAATTAAAAGCAATGATCAAGAATATCCCACACATTACTAGACTAGATATATGAGTTTAGACATGTGTTTTGAGAGATGAATCCACCAAAACAGTGGCCTGTACATTATAGAAGAGTAAACTGTAGAAATAGAAAGGAGAGTAAGAAGAGGGTTTGAAAGCTCGGAATGCTGCTCCCTCAAATTACATAAAAAAGCATTGCTTCTGAATGGAGTGGCCTGCTGTGTTAAGATGCAATTTAAAATTTCCTACTGTACTGGGTTCAAAATGTTTCTTCAGTTCTAAAGAAAGTGGACATTTTTATTTGACCTTTTATAATGATACATTCCCTGAATTTAGGTGATCAGTTCATAAATATAAATTGTTCTCAAGTGTCATTCAGTTCTGAAAGGAAACCAAAATAAGGAGACAGCTCAAAAGTCAGAATATGTCACTGGGATGTTACATAGAAATCAGTATTAGAGAAAGTAATTCAAGAAGCAAGTAAGGAAAGAATGACTAGAAAATTCTTCTTAAGTGTGTGGTTTTCATGCCACAAACCACTTCAGTTACCAAAACCCCCTACTGATGACCTGACTTACTCATACCTACTTGTCACTGAAAAAAGCCCATCAGTGTATGAATAACAATAATGGGGTGTAGTTTTCTCTTAACTTACAGAGGAATTTGGCATTCCTTGATTCTTTTAATATTTGCAGTCATCCTTAAAGTTACCATCTCACACTCATCAACCACTGCCCAGCTCCATTTTTAAACCGGGAAGACTAATGCCCATAGGAAAAAATTAGCTTGAACTATGTCACACACGTGACGAATAGGAGACTGGGGATGCAAGCCTGGCTTTGAACCTCTTATCCTTTACTCTTTCCTTACCGTTTTTAATTTTTTTTTTTTTTTGATGGGGCAAAGCAGAAGCAAAAGTGTAATTACAGCAACTCAGTCTTCAGGTCCTGCTTTTATAAGTCAGCGCAGGTACCAGCCACGGACAGCGGGTGGTGAGGAAGGCATGTACTGTCTTCTAGGTAGGGGTAAAGCGATGGATCCTGGTTTAGTAAGTTGCCAGTGGAGTCCATGAGAAGGCAGATGTGGGTTCTGAGTCCTTCTCTCCGTCGTGTTCTCTCTCATCCTTGCCCATCACCTGCTCTGTTGCTTCCATGGGGAATACACTTTCTGAATCTTTAACCCTGATTCGTCCTTGAACAATCGGTCGAGGTTTCCTCCTCGACCGGGTTAGGTGCTCCGCCTGTGCTCACCCTCGGGCTGTGCATAGCACTTCCTCAGCACCTTCCCTCCTGCAAGGTCGTACTGGTTTTGACTAGAACACTGACGCCTTGAGGGAAGGACCTGAGCATCATTCATCCTCGTATCTCTAGCACCTCGTACCATTTCTAGTGTAGTTTCATCAACAAATATTTATTGAGTACTTATTATGGAAAGGCACTGAAACAGGAATACTGAAGAATATAAGGGTGTGTAAACACCACCTTTAAGGAACTTGATGTTTGTTGTAAGTGATAGGATGAAGATGTGGGTTTGTCTTTCCTGAGGCCAAACGTGCAGAGGGGACAAACAGAACAGCTTCCTCAGACTAACCTTTGAGGGCAAACGTGTATTAGAGTTTAACAAGTACATTGTGTCTTTTAAGAAATCATACTCATCTTCTGTGCCTTTTAGCTTTTTCTTTTTTCCTCTTAACACTCTGTATTCAATGAAAATTTAACAGGAAGGTGAGAAATCTACAGAAAAACAGGAAAAATTTTAAGAACTCTGTTAGGTTAACACTCTGTTCAACCACAAGTGCCATCTGTCAGAATATTTAATCCAAATATTGTATTTTATCTGCTTTCTTTTTAACCATATATTTTCTGTAAGCTCTTTTCTTACATTCTTGTGTTTTTATATACAATTTTCATCAAGCCTACCTTAAACTTATATGTTTCTTTTCCATCTGAAAGTTATTTTAACCCCACAACAACAGTAAAAAAAAAAAAAATCAGTAATAGGAACACATCATAGTCACTTTTTGGTGGCAATCGTTTCATTTGCTTTCACATAATGGGACAAGCTTTTGCCGTAAATACACTCAGAATCCATTCACAATAGTGAACCTCTAAATTTCAATTTTAGCCTTGTTCAAATCTACTGACACCATTTTAATTTAATTTGCCTGGGTTTTGTCTTCCTGATGAAAATTCTAGATCTTGTACTTGGACTGAGTGAATGTAGAATGTATGGTAATTATAGAACCCTATGGAGTAGAAGTGAAACTTAGATCTTCAAGTATACTTTTACATTTCCCAGCACACACTCTGGAGAACACTAGTCAACAAGATAGAACCATGTAGAAGTGTTCTATATCTTAATAAGCTAGGAAAGACTAGCATAGCTCTTTGCTGAAAAAAATTTTTTTTATTTTAATTCCCAAGTTCTGATAATCCTTCAGTAAAGAAGTCTTTTGACATTGCCCAAAACTATTTTACCGTAGACACCATATTTTCTTTTTCTTTTTTAACATTTTTTATTGAGTTATAGTCATTTTACAATGTTATGTCCAATTCCAGTGTAGGGCACAATTTTTCAGTTATACATGAACATACATATATTCATTTATTCATTGTCACATTTTTCTTTCACTGTGAGCTACCACAAGATCTTGTATATATTTCCCTGTGCTACACAGTATAATCTTTTTTATCTATTCTACATATGCCTGTCAGTATCTCAAATTTTGAACTCTCAGTCTATCCCTTACCACCCCCTGCCCCCTTGGCAACCACAAGTTTGTATTCTGTGTCTATGAGTCTGTTTCTGTTTTGTATTTATGTTCTTTTTTTAGATTCCACATATGAGCGATCTCATATGGTATTTATCTTTCTCTTTCTGGCTGACTTCAGCAATTATTAAACTGTGGAAATGAAATTTTAGGGATGCTTTGGGACATGCTAATATGGTAAATTCTTTCAACTTTATAAATGAATCAAATGAAACCTGTATCAATAACGACATGACACCATCAGCAAGGTAGTTATGGGTAGAACTGGGGTTAGAATCCAACTCTTCTCCCTCCCAGTCTTGACCACAAGGCCCATGTTCTTTAAGAAGACAGGTAGGTACTCAAGTGCATGGAACAAACTGTGGAGTCCCTAAAATTATTACAACACCGTATTCAAAACAGATGGCTGGGCTAATGCTGTGCTTTAACTAAGCTTCTGCTTAATATCACATTTAATGACTTTAAAATATATCAGTGAAAAGCATTTCTTATTGACATTTAGGAAGGATAATAAAGTAATCCACTTGTAAGGCTGTTTGAGATTTATGGTGTAGTCTCAGTTTGGCCATGTAAGTAATTTGAAATTAGATTCTAGATGGGAAGGTAAGTCAAATATAATGCATATAATGAGACTGTACTTCAATAAACTATTCAGCAGGGACTTTTTATTTTCCTTGTAGAAAAAAATTGAGAACTACTGTTGGGATGGTTGTATAATTTGGTGGATTAGAAACTAGCTAAAATACTCTGCTCACATAGTACTAATTAAAGAGTGGAGGATAACGTGGAAGGCACTTTTTAATTTCTGTTTCTCGATCCTGTTCTAGCCAGTGCTTTTATCAGTAACCAGGAAGAAAATATAGAAGGGATGATTATGAAAATTGCTAATGGAATAAAGCTGAAAGAAACTGTGAATTAGAAATCAGAATGTGGGTTTAAAGATATTTTGACAGGCTACAGCCTGTCAATGTGTTGACTCTAACATCAAGTTCAACCAGAATAGATGTAAAGTTCTGACGATGGTAGAAAGCACGGGAAACAAAGAAACCAAAGACAGTGTTCTGCAAGTCCAGGATGGGGAAAGATATGCAGACGTCTTCAGGTCAAGTACAAACGTGTGATAAAGGTCACTTGAATGAATTTAATGACTTGGACTCCAGGCTTTCAAGGATGGTGAGAGTGAAAGGAAAAAGGAGGAGGTGGCCTGGCGTAATGAAAAGAAGGTTGGCTTTAGAATTAGGAGTCCAGGATTCGGTATGCATGTTCCATTGCTTACAAGTTGTTTGATCTTGAGTGAGTTCTTTTCCTTATCTTTAAATTAGAGGTATTGATAACTAGCTTAAGAGATCCTTAATTCTTTTTTTTTCTCTTTGTCCTCTTCTCCCTTCCTCCCACACTGTATCCTCTATTTCTCTTTTACTCCTCTTTGACTCTCATGCTTTCTCTTTTTCTTCTTCTTCCTTGCCTTCTCTTTTTCTTTGTTTTTTATTCTCTCTGAGTTTTCTCTCAATCTCATTGTCCAGTAAGTTGCATATAACCTTGGTCTCCCAGCCTCCCACTTAGCGGGTGTCCAACAATTTGGGACCCTGGATGGCAGTTCCATTGCCCACATCACCGGTGGGGCTACAGGCTTGCCATCATCTTGTAGAACATTCCTGCTGAAGGACCCTGGGCCTGAATTCACAGAGCCAGAGAATGTTTAGGGGAGCAGGAGCAGTTCATGGTGAAATGAGCTGAGCGATAGCGAACACTCAGACTCCTGTGAGCTCTTTAATGGTCTTTATGACACTGAGAAAATATGCATCTGGATCAAGTTTCCTGAGAATTTCAGTGTAAACTCTGCTTTGGGATATAATTGAATGGTTGCTCAGTAACACGTTAGATTATATTATGCTGCTAGTAATCGATAATAGCTGTTAGAGTTGAATATTTCCTAATATTAAAATATTTCTGTATTTTCGTGTAAAATTGGTTGTGAGTTTATGTGTGGATCTGGATGTAGCTTTGTCAGCTTTTTTCAGGCTGTACTTACATGTGTATTTTTCACACAAGGGGAAGCCCACTGGTTTTCTTTTCAGTTCAGTGGTATTTATAGCTTTGTAGTAGATCACAGTAGCTCTACAAAATAACTTAAGATGTTTTTAGGTTTTCCTAAATTCCATGGTAGGCAGCACTGGATATATATGTTCTTTTGAAAGTTTGAGAGAAATCTTAGATCCATCATTGGGTATACGTCTTTGATAACTTTTTCGGCTTCTTCTTTGATGCTTGCTTTTTCCAGGTCTTCTGATTCTTCTCAGATGTAATACTTAAAAATTATACATAAACAGAAAATTTTCCATTAAAATTATCATTTGTCCATTTGTTACCGCAGAGTTGTGCACAATGCTCTTATATTTATAAATCTCTGTATCAATGGTTATAATCCCATTTATTCTCCCATCTTTGGTTTCTGTTTGTTTTGAATGTTTTTGTAGACACTTACATTGAGGATTCCTTCCACTAGAATCTGACTTATGTCAATACTATTTTACATTATGGCCCCAGAATCTCTCTTAATACTGGAATATGGTAGATAATAACTATATGTTTAGTTAATTATTTTAGTTATTTTAGTCATTTTTAATAATAACAAACACCATTTGAGCCTTATATTTGTCTTTGAGTATACCTTTTTTATCACAGCTTATCACATTTTATATAGAATATTTTCATGGTTAATGTGAAAAACCAATACTAATAATTTTTATATGATTTTTTGTTTGATTCAGTTATTAAGAGATTTTCTATTTTTAATCTTCACATAGTTTTATTCTGTTGAAATTAAGGGTTTCAATTTTTATCACTTGTGGTTAAAGAATGCAACAAGTCTTTTAATTATTTATCATTTCTTTTTCATGATGCGTACTGAAATCTTCCTGTGGCTGGCTAAGTGATCAATTCTTATACTCAAGATTGACTAAAAGTATATATTCTTTGTAGAAAACTAAGTATGATATACAGACCTATTAACCTTATTGACTATAGCATTCGAATACAACATATTCTCATTTTCATTTTTCTCATATACCAAAAATTTAAAGAATTTGCCTAAATTCGGGTTTCTTTCAGTATTTCTTTAAATGTGTAAGTTTTTACTACATATATTTTGATGCTATTTCTTTGCATGTAAATGTCTATTAGTGTAACTTCCAGTTCCACCAAGATGAGGTAACCAGTGCCAGATTTATACCCTCTCACCTGAGACAACCAAAGCATGGATAAAATATACGAAGGCAGCAGTTTTCAAGACCCTGAGCATCAGGAAATGAAAGTCATCAAAATCTATGAGAAATGAGGTGAACCCCTCAATTTCCCCAGGCTACTTACTGTCTTAAGACAGCCTGCTGACAAAGATTTCCCCAGGGGAAGCCAGGCAGAGCCTGGCAGACTCCTTGGGTTATGGAGACAGTGTTGAGAATCAGGGAGAGACCAAGGACAGAGTGTGGGGGAGGAGATGGTTACAGAGGAAGAGAGAGAGAGAGAGAACTCTGGAGAACTGCTGAGGATCTCCCTGGAGTAATTAGCTGAGTGCTGATCAGTGCATTAATATAAGGAAGCTGCTTCAGCCCAGAGAAGAACCGCCTGAAAGGATACAGAGGGAACCGCACTCGGCACTCACATAGGGCCAGAGTGGTGCCCGTTCCCATCAGCCAGGCTGGAAAACCACGAGCCCTGGGCAGAACAGCACACAGAGGGACCGTGCCTCAGGACTGAGGAGTGCCCAGACCTGCACTGAGCACTGCTCCACGCCCACCTATCAAACCTAAAAAGCAAGACCTAAAAGGATCAAACTGTTTTCAAGTAATTTCTGTACAACCCAGAACAAAACAAAAATATCCAGCCCGCAGGGAGGTAAAAGTTACTACATGTAGCACCCAATAAAAAAAAATGTCCATGCATACTTATTAACGGACGAGATGTAGTAAGAGAAGAGGAGGCCGAGAAAGGGCAAGATCAGGAATCTCTGAACAACGATACAGATGGAGCTGCCATTGACTGACGTGTTAAGACATTGTAGGGGCGAGTGGAACCGGTCTGGGGGGAACTGTGACAAACACAGGTACAGTTGACACACATACAATTAGGTTTGTGAGTCAGTAGCTCAAAGGAGAATTTGAAACCAGAGACATAAATTTAGAGCTCTCCAGAATACTCAGCTTATCAGGAATGGAACTGTAGAAATGCTCCGGGAACTGTTAAGAAGAAGTAAACATATTTTGCAGTTTGTTTTCTGCCTATTAGGTGTATTTTGAAATCAACTTTTTAATATAAACTTTAAAAGATGCCTGGGCATACAAAGAAGTAGGAAATATGACCTAATCATGGGGGAAAAGCAAAGAATCAAAAGTGACCCAGTACTGACATAAATGTTAAAATTAACAGGCAAGGATATTAAAACAGTTATGATAATTATACTTCACAAATAATTAAGTAGGGCCATAGAAGATATAAAAAAAGACTCAAACTGAATATATGAATATGAGAATTACAATGTGAGAGCTTTAAAAAAGATAGATTAGCTAGATAGATAGGCAGACAGACAGACTTGAGACGAGATTAGACACTGCAGAATAAAAGATCAGGGAAATGCAAACGATAAAAGAGCCCCAGGCCAGGCTTTGCAGTCACCTGGGGCCTCAGGCCACGCCCCGAAGTTGAGCAGGGGCTCAGGCGGGGCCTCCCCGTCGAGGAGGCCACTGGCTGTACTCCGCTGTTCAGAAGGTTGTCACCTGAGCTCTCTGGTCAGGTGAGGCCTCCAGCTGGATCCTCTAGCTGAATCGGAATAAAGGCTGTCCTCTGGTCCTGCAAGGTTGCCATTTGAGTTCCCTGGCTGGGTGGGGCAGCAAGTTACATTCTGCCGCTGGGTGGGGTACCTTGGTGGCCTTCTGCCCGGATGAGGCTACACGCTATCCATGTCCAGCAATCAGACAGGGCCACAGGCTGGGCGCCATAGGTGGACAGGACCATGGCTGGGCTCTGGCGTTGCCCAGGGTCTCTGTTCAAGCTTCCTGGTTATGCTGGTCGAGAGGTCAAGAGTCTCTGCTCAACAGCTGGGCAGGACCGTGGGCCCGACTTCCCGCCTGAGCGGGCTGCAGGATGGCTCCGCGGCTGCCTGGCTTCTCCAGACAGGCTTCCTGTTGGGGCAGGGCGGGAGGCTGTGCTCAGTGGCTGGGTGTGGCTGCAGTTGTGCTCCCTCGTCCAAATTAGTGGTAGGACGTGCAAGAAGAACATTTTATAGCGGGGAAAAAGTCTTACTCTCTATGCAGTCACTCTCTCCATGGTTACTGAGAATTGGGGGAATATTACAAACAGAAAAATTGCTGGGAAGATGCAGAGATGTCCATGTCAGAATGTCCATCATCGCATTTTATAATATAAAAAAATTTAGAGACCATCTAAAGAGCCATTAATAGGTAATTGTTGGACATATTAAGTTTCATCAACCCATAAAATAGAATACTAGTTTTTGCCATTTTAATAAATGAAGTAAATTTGTTTAATCATAGTGATATACAATAATAATTAAAATTATGTTAATAGCTGAAATACCCTGATTGCTTTCTAATTGCTAGGCGATGTGCCAACCACATACTGTATTATATCTAATTTTCACCGTAATCTTATGAAGTAGACACTGTCTTTATTTTGCAGATAGGCAAGGATTCAAAAGCTAAGTAATTTGCTCAATTTAGTATAGTGCTGAGTGAAGTAGGCAGTATGTCTATCCAGATAATCCAATTACAAATCTCACATTCACTGTTGGTAGTGATTGGATATATGCAATATCACATATTAATTTTAGAAAGTATCAAATTAAAGAATATTCTGTATTTGTGAATCCACTTTGGGAAAAAGTGTGTGTGTGTGTCTTAAAGGACAGAAGTATATATAATATATAATATGTAATATATGATATATAAATATAATATATAATATATATATCACAATGGGGTGGAAACAGAAAGGGGAACTCAAATTACTGAGGAGTGCATACGTAACGATACCCAAAACTTTGCATATTTTAGGATAAAAATATGATTTAATACTCTCCTTTGACTTATCAGGGGGGAAAAACACAGGTACTCTCAGAAGTGAAAGGAGAGCGGAAGACAGAAGTTTGCAGGTGAACAGTTGATTTGTGCACAGCATGGTCTTCTATTCTCCAGTCCTGGAGGGGCTTCCCCAGTCTGATCATCTTGGTACATGACAGATCTGCAGTCACAAGTTGCTTCTAGAAAAATCACATTTGGTTTTGAATAGGAGGAGAGAGAGAAGAGAATTTGAGATTGCAGAACTGGTAATGCCGAGCTTAGAAGTGCGGAGGGAATTTTTTCGGTCTGCCAGGAGAAAGAATGGTGGGGTAGGAAGCAAGGAAGCTTTTTCCTTCTCTCTCTAATAGAAGGGTTGGGGAGGGGGAAGAGATTTGGAGGGACTTCTGGCTCCGGCCTCACAGGGAAAATAGTATTCACAGCTCAAAGTGCTCATTAAGCTGCTGAGGCTTGGGAGCACTCATGTGAGGAGGCAGCAGGATGCTGACAGTAACAGTCAGAGGATGGATGTAAGTATTCAGCTACTGGGAAGCAACTGAATCTTTGAAAAGAGGTTCATGATTAGAGCCCAGCAGCTTTGACACACTGCAATCAAGCTGTAAAGAAACACAGCAGAGTAGGGGAGAGGCTTGTCAAGAGAATGAAAACCAAGTACATTTAGGTAGAGCTGAGACACCAGCTTTTGGAAAGAGAAAAGCACATTGACCAAACTCATTTCAGGCAGCATTGTTTTCATTTGCTTCAACTATTTGAGATGAGCAAATATCCTTATCTTAGAAAGGTAAAAATAAAACTCTTTATAGGAATCAAAATAGCAACCAAAGAAAATCACTCCCAGATTGGCGATGAGGAGGTAAATCCTTCACTGAAAATGTAAGTGATGAAACATTCTAAAGTGAATTTTTGTTTGACTGAGTAACCAGTTGTGCTATTTTAGGTATAATATGTTTGTTGTCTAGTGATTCAGTTCAAAGCCTTCTATTGTTGACCAAGGAAGAAAAATGTATTTCTGACTACGGAAATAAAGTTATTAGTATACAGCTGAACGATTGCAATTAACACTAACTAACTGATGATAGTCACTGAAGCTTACTGAATGTTTATAATGTGGCAAGCAATAATCTAAGCATTTTATTCACATCTATTCATTTAGTCCCCACAAAAAGCCTGAAATGTAAGAACTGTAATTAGTTTCTCTTTGAAGGGGAAACACTGAGGCACATGTCAGTGAAGTGATTTACCCTTGACCACACAGCTGGCTTGTATTAGAGCCAAGACGTGGCCCTGGGCAACCTGGCCCCCGAATCCAGGCTCTGAGTCAGTACACTGGTTGGTCCCACTATCTCATGGGTAATTGATATAGAATTAGATGTTACCAGCATATGCTAGTCTCCTTATAACAGCCAAATAGTAGAAACTGTTTCTAAAATAAATAACTATGATAGTTTAAAATATGTCCACCAGTTCTCTGATACTCTTCCTTTCAAGAGGTGGAGCCTTATCACATCCTCCAGAGGGTGGGCTGGATCTGGTGATTCACTTCTTATGAATCGGTACCCGAAGAGGAAGTGAACACGTGAGACTTGTCAGACCAGATCAGAAAAGCCAGTGTGGCCTCAGCCTTTTCTCTTGGATCACTCAGGGAGAAACCAGGTGACATGTTTTGAGGACATTTAAGCAGGCTATGGAGCGGTTCAGTGACAACTGAGATATCATGCCAATAGCCATGTGAATAAATCACCTTGCAAACAGTTTCAGTGGCCTTAATTAATCCTCTGGATGACTGAAGCCCCTGTGGACATCTTGACTGCAACGTAATGGGACATCACCCTGCTAATCTGCTTTTGAACCCCTGAACCGCTGTAACTGTGAACTAGTACGTGCTTCTGGTTTTATACCGTTAGGTTTTGGGATACATGGCTGTGCAACTGATAACTAATACAAAAAGTACTTTTTGAAAAAGTATTTTAAATTCATTTGACATTATTTAGTTATAAAGTGCATCATGAAATAAATCAGATGCTAAACTAAAATCTGTGAATTCAGACATTTTACTTACAAAATAAATCAGACTGCTTTGAAAATTCAAAAATGTGTCTTGCAGAAAGAGACATAACCAGCCTTATTTAATTAAAAAGTTGCTCATTGAAAATTAATTATAAAAGAAAGGAGTCTTGAAGATATATTCTGGTATGCTTTTATCTTTTCTTTCTATGTGGATTTTGATTTTTTTGTTTTTCCTTAAAAAGAGTGAGTTGACGTTTTAAGATCTATCAGTCACACATTAATTAGGATGAAGATTCGGTGCATTAATTCATAGCAATCTAGATGGTAAGTGTCTAACGTGACTTGTTATTTACAGAGTTTATACTCTCCAGTGTGTGTTTTTCTGGAATGTTATATTGGGAGCTACTTGCTTACTGTCATTTACATTGTCTCTTTCTCTCTGGAAATAAACTGCTGAACAAATGTTGAATTCCCTCACAGCTGCCTTGCACTCTCCCCTTAAGGGGCACTTGTCTTAATCCCTAGTTTAGAATTAAAGGTTGGCTTCCTGAGGAAATACATGCCCAGGATGAGACAATTTAGACTGTCACATTTCCACAGGACACTTCGTTGTCGGCATATAAAATGAACAACCTTAAACTTTTCAGTAATGCAACATTCCGGGATGGAGACTAGGTGCCTGAATCTTGGTATCTGGAGTGCATGCCATGTGATAGACACTCCAGGAGTTATTTGTTGACCTTTCAGTGAATCACTTCTTTGTTTTCCCACAACGCTGTGAGAGAACCTTCTGTTACTGAATCAAGTTATGTTTTTTTTCTGTGTATATATATATATATACACAGAAAAATATATATATTTATTGAAGTATAGTCAGTTTACAATGTGTCAATTTCTGGTGTACAGCATAATGCTATATATATATGTATGTATTTGTTTTCATATTCTTTTCACCATAAGTTACTACAAGATATTGAATAGAGTTCCCTTACTACATAGTATGAACTTGTTATATTTTTATTGAACTACAGTCAGTTTACAATGTGTCAATTTCTAGTGTACAGCATAATGCTTCAGTCATGTTCATATACATGAATATATATATATTTGCTTTCATATTCTTTTCACCATAAGTTACTACAAGATATTGAATAGAGTTCCCTTACTACATAGTATGAACTTGATATATTTTTATTGAAGTACAGTCAGTTTACAATGTGTCAGTTTCTAGTGTACAGCATAATGCTTCAGTCATACATGAACATACATATATTCATGTTCATATTCTTTTTCACCATAATTTACTACAAGGCATTGAATAGAGTTCCCTGTGCTATACAGTATGAACTTGTTGTGTATCTATTTTATATATATTAGTTCATTTATTTATTTCCTCCCTGATCTTTATTATTTCTTTCCTTCTGCTGACTTTAGGTTTTATTTGTTCTTCTTTTTCTAATTCTTTTAGGTGGCAGGTTAGGTTGCTTGTCTGAGATTGCTCCTGTTTTCTGAGGAAGGCCTGTATTGCTATGAATTTCCCTCTTAGGACTGCTTTTGCTGCATCCCACATATTGTGGTTGTGTTTTCATTGTCATTTGTCTCAAGGTATTTTTTAATTTCTTTGATTTCATCATTGACCCATTGGTTTTTCTGGCAGTATATTTAGTCTGCATGCTGTCATTTTTTTTCTCATTTGTTTTTCTGTGGTTGATTTCTAGTTTCATGCCATTGTGGTCAGAGAAGATGCTTGAAATAATGTCTATCTTCTTAAATTTGTTGAGGCTTCTTTTGTGCCTGAGTATGTGGATATAACCTAGAGAATGTTCCATGGGCACTTGAAAAGCATGTATATTCTGTTTTTTGGGCATGTAATGTCCTCAAAATATCAACCAAGTCCAACTGTTCGAGTGTGTCATTTAGTATCTCAATTGTCTTACTGATTTTCTGTCTGGAAGACCTGTTTGATGATGTTAGTGGGGTGTTAAGGTCTCCTACTGTTATTGTATTCCCATCAGTTTCTCCCCTGATGTCTGGTAGTATTTATTTTACATAGTAAGGTGCTCCTATATTAGGTGCACATATGTTAACGAGTACAGTAGCCTTATCTCGTTTTGCTCCTTTGATCATTACATAGTGTCCTTCTTTGTCTCTCTTTACGGCCTTTGTTTTAAAGTCTGTTTTGTCTGATGTGAGTATTGCTACTCTCACTTTCTTGTCATTTCCATCTGCATGAAATATCTTTTCTCCATCTTCTCACTTTCAATCTGTGTGTCCTTCACTCTGAAGTGGGTGTCCTGCAGGTAGCATATGGCAGGCTTTTGTTTTATTATCCAATCTGCCTGTGTCAAGTTTTTAACTGAAGTATTGTTGATTTACAATGTGTCCATGTTTAAAGTAAGGAAACTGAGTCATGGAGAATATTCTACCTAGGGACAGTTGTGTAGTAAGTGAAGGATTATGGAACTAAAGAGACATTTTCTTGTCAAAATTCACTGTGACTTCCATTACACCCACCTGGAAGACCATTCTTTTTGAAGAACTTTTTGCATTAAGAGAACCAGTTTCACAAAAGTTCTTGTTCATTTTAAATATCCATAGATACTTGCATTGCTCAAGAAGGGAGCCCCACGGAGCCAGTGCCACTTGCTAGCCTGAAAAGGAGAAGGGCTTTGGGCTCTAATGCCCCCAACACCTCCCCATTCACTTCCCAAGAGACCGCACGCAGCTCACTTACGCTCTCTGTATCTCCGCTTTCTTCAGCTGTAAAATTACGATATGAATAAGCCCTGAGCCCCCTTACAGGGCTGCCGCAAGGGGGCCGTGGATTTAAAGCTCTTGAAAGGTTTTGCAAGCTTGGCATCCAACATAAATTTAAAACTCCAGCTTCTTATTAAACTTTCTTGTTCTTTGCCCTAATACTGCTATGGCCTATATGACTTTGGATTTTTTAAAAGTCTGAGTTCCTTTTCAAAGAAAATCTACTTTCTTATCATTTTACCAATTATGGAGCATGAGAATTTATCAGATGTGTTGAGGAATATTGCATTTAAATATCATCATCATAGGAAATATGATACCATTAAAACACAAGCTTGTTTCTCCGAGTTTTGGTGTTTCGATTTTATTAAGATACTTGTTCAGTAGGTGTCAGTTTAACACAAATCTAGGCCATTGCCGTGATAACAAGGTGTTTTGCAATGAATGCAGGTAACAGGTTATAATCTGTTATTAATTACTTCTAAGGATTATGTAGCTACCCTGGGGCCAAAGTATCTTCACACTTACCCTGGCCGGCAAATTACTTATCTATGGCACTAAGAATGCTAGGAAAGCTCACCTTCTGGCGAGCCTGGGGAGACCTTGATTAAAGTCAACTGAGCTTGTCTGTGTATCTTTGATGCTGAGAACATGCTGATGAGTTCCCTCTGGAGACTGTCTCTCTGCTGCCTCCCACGGCCATCTCAGTATCAGCTTTTCCTGATTTTCAAGGAAGCCGTCGATGCCCTCTTTAGAAGGTCTGTCCACAGTCATTTTCCTCCAGTAACTGAGACGTTCGAGGGGCTCGGAGGGAAAGAACTAAACAGTCGCACGTAGGCTTCGGAGGCTTCGCCTTGAGCTGCGCTGTATTTCGGCGCTGCCTCTTCTTCTTTCCTTTGAAACATGACAGAAGACTCGTCCGGATGTGGCTGCTCTCTGGAGAGCGACTTTCCGCAGGGACAAGGGGGAACAGAGGGGATGCGTGGGGGGGCTCCGGGAGTCACCTGGATGAGACCTGAGGGAGGCTTGTCCCGGACCACAGAGGATGTCCTCCTGCCCTTGTGTCTCGTGTTCACTATTTACAATGTCTGAACAAATTGCAAGGCATTTTATCTTCCTAAAATGAAAGTTTAAAAATGTCATTTCCTAATGTTTGTATTGGTTGAAGACTGTATTAAGTCATCTAACAAATCCTTACTGGGCACCTCCAGGTATCGTGCTGACTGCTGGGGATGGAGGTGAACAGAAGCGATGCCGCCCTCGCCCTCACGGAGCTCCTGCTCTGACAGAGGAGACGGCTATTAGACGATGAAACATACTAACGGATGTAAAATCTTGTGATAAGTGCTCTACGACATTTGATATAAACACAGGGAGTGAGAAGGAGCAGTCCAGAAGAGGAAACAGCACATGCAGAAGGCGAAGAGTGGGGAAGAGCTCAGCGCATTGGAGACAGAGAAAGAATGTCTGTGTGTCCGGGGCAGCGTGAATCTAGGGAAGAACGAGGAACTAGACCCAGAAGGTGCGAGTACTCACAGACTGCGGTAAGGAGTTTGGATAGTTCTACATCTTATTAGAAGGTTTTTCATACGATCCTGTTTACATCTTTTAAATATTACTCTGGCTACTCTTTGGAGGATGGATTTTTGCAGGAAAAGAGTAAGAAGGTTATAGAAGGGGTCTGGATAAGGTCTGTTGGTTGACATGTACTAGAGTCATGGGAGTGACCATAGAGAAAAGAAGTACACACTTTGGAATCCAAATGAAACATACTTGGTGTACTATGTATATGAGTATTAATTTCAGGCTTAAAACACTGGATGTTCTGGCTGTAAGAATATTGGGGAAGATTGGAGAAGAGCTATTGTGTATTGGAGGGGGAATTAACAACTTAATGTTCAGTTCTGTACATTTAAGTATGTGATGCTTTCGGGGCATCGGTGTGGAAATTTCAAAGACAAATTTGATATATAAGCTGGGAACTCAAGTAAGAGATTGACTGGAGATGCAAACACGGGCGTCATCTCACAGAGGGACATTTAACACAGGGACACACGAAGGGATGCAGGAGGCAGCTCTGAAACTTCACAGATTTGGGTCTTAGCAGGAGAATGAGAAACTAACGGAGCAAGCTGAGAAGGAACAAAGAGAAGACAGCAAACAAGGAGAGTGTGGCGACGTGTAAATAAGAAAACGATATGCAATGTGATGTGTCACATGCTAAGGAGAGACCTAGCACAGATGAGCTCTGCAGGTGTGCTTCAGGTCTGTCAACACACGGGCTGTCTTTGGCCACATCTGTAACAGTGGATTTGTGGGGACAGAAGCCATTATGGAAGGTAAAGAGATGGATAAAGCAGGGTCAGACCCCTTACCTCTTCTGCCTCCAACAGCAACCTGTTCCCATTGCCTTGGTCCCTCAGACCACTGCTGCATCCATTGGGAGTCACTGCGATGTGGCAACGATCCCTACTCTCCCCTGCTCCCTGCCTAGAGATGCCTCAGAGATTGGAGTCCTTTTCTTCCTCTGTTGACTTTGGTTGCAGAGAACTCTTTGCTAAGTTTTAATTATTTTTCTCCTTGGAGAATGGATGCAAAGTAGAGGCTAGAGAGACAACACTGTGTCACAGGGCGTGTGTGTGACATGTTTTGTCACAAGGCATGTATGTATGGGGAACACAGAAATATGCCACCCTTCAAAAGAAGGGACTCACTGGGCAGAGGGGGTTTGGTCACAAGGACACTAGCGGTCAGCTGCTCAGGGCACGCCTCACTCTGGAAAACTGCCTCGCCTGAGGCCATGCTGTCAACTAGCAACTGACTGAGGTGGGGACGTCAAGGCCATGCCATTTCGGTCTGCCGCAGGCTGTCTCTGACGGGCAGCTTTTACGTCTGAACTTCCCACGGGGCTGGCTGGGATTGTCAGACCTGCACTGCAGTTTGTCTTCATCCTCTTCCCAGTCTTGCTTTTCCATCCCCCACCGTCTTTTCACATGTGCTGACCCCCCATAAGCATCTATCATCCCAGACCTCAGTGTCTGCTTTCCAAGAACTCGACATACAACAGTGTATTCGTAGACGGTGACTTCTGGAGCCCTGTAATAATTTTTATTTCTTCCCATGGATGAAAATACACTGAAAGTTGAAAAAAGAAGATAATAATCTTTTGGACATTTGGGATACTTCTATTTGATCTTTTCCTCTCTGTCCATGGTGTTTGTGGATTTGCAATGATATTGGACGTGGGCATGTATATATGATTGAATAGCCTCATTTATCACTGAAAATCCCAACATAAATGCTTAACACGTGGATATGTTTATTTATTGCACTGGGATGTAAAAGTGATAATTGTGGAAGCTTCTGGGTGCTGAGTCCAATCTTATTTAACACTTGATAATAAATCCACAGGAAGGAGTACAAAGTGGAATCTCAAACTACATGATAGAGCGCATCTTCAAAGAGACATAATGCATTCGTGGGTTTCAAATAGACGAGTGCCAGGAAGAGAAAGTGAGAAAAGAATTGCAGTGAGATAAATGTGAAGTGATGCACCTGGAAATAATTGCTTCCCATTTCTCAACCCAGCAGTCAGAGTGATCTCGTTAAAATGTGAATCAGATCATATCATTTGGCTGCAATCAGCTCTCCAGCGGCTACCCAAGTCAGTCAGAAAAAGTTCCAATATCCTTATAATTGCCTACAAGCCCCACCATCACCTGGCTTCTTACTGCTTCCCGGATCGCATCTCTTCCTGCTTTCCCCTTCACACACCGCACTGTGTGCACTGACCTTGCTGGCTGTCGATCATGCGTGCAGGTTCCCGGTGCCCAGCCTTTGCACTGGCTGCTTCCCCTGGGTGGTGTGTTTCTCCCCAGATATCTGCATGGCTCATGACCTCACCTCCTTCAAATCTCATGATATCAGGGAGCCTTTCCCTAAAAATTCTATTTAAAATTGCAACTCCCATTGCCTTTCCCATTCCATTTTCCTCCAGATTTTTCATTGCCACCAACTGTCCCCTAACATACAACTTATTTTAGTTATTTGGACTTTTTCTCTGGCTCTCCCACCAGAATATAAAGGCAGATGTTTTTGTCTGTTTTGTTAATTGCTGTGTCCCTGCACCCAAACACAATGTCTGACACACAGTAGGGATCCAATAAATTTATTTTGGATGATTGGATAAATTATACTGCTAGTTTAAACAATGCAAGCACGATCCTTTTGTCTTTAGAAGCTCTAAATAGGGACAGTTTAAATTCCCACAAATGAGGACGTGTCTACGTGAAGGAAGATTTCTGGTCAATAGCATTCAATTTCTAGATAGGTTTCTTATGTGATTTATAGAGGCAATCACAAAGAGTGCTTCCTCGTAGAATTTTGGTGATAATTAAAGCCTTTTTGATATAAAATACTGGAATATGAACCATGCTTCTTAAAAGCACTCACAGTTTTCAAAGAAAATCTACATAAGTAAATTCATTAGAACTTTCATTTAAAGGAATGTTGTCAGTAGGCCCTGATTGCCCACATGTCCTTGTGCTAGAGAGGATGTAAGCCAATTTTCTAGGAAGACTCTGTATTTTACATGCGGGCCCTACTTTTGTACCTTCCCAGGAAAGGGGGAGAAGCTTTAATCGGGAACTCAGTCTTGCTGGTCTCCTTCGTTTTCCTCAGGGTCAGGTAGTGCTCGATCCAGGCTGGGTGTCCTTCAAGCTTGTGAGCCTGTATTGAACTGGTAACTCCAAACAGGTGCATTCCAGATTACTGTGTTCGCCACTGTACTGTATCTCTCTACCACCAGAGATTTACCAAGTCTGAGCTAAGGAGCCCTTGAAGAACAGACTATCCATTCAGTTCAATATTCTAAAATGTATTCTTCTTAATTTTTTAATTGAAGTATGTTCAGTTATAGTGTGTCAGTTTCTGGTGTACAGCACAATGTCCCAGTCATGCATAGACATACATACATTCTTTTTCATTAAAGGTAATTACAAGGTATAAAATATGTTCGTGAAACAAGCTGCATCAGCGGGGAGCTGAGTGCCACTGTAGCAGCGTATTGCCTCTCTCCTCCCACAGCGCCGTCCCGCAAACCCGAGCCTCTGTTGAAGGATGTTTAGAAAAGCAGCACCTGGAACTTCTGTTTATTGGAAGGATGTTGTGGAGGGGAAGGCTCTCTTACACTAAAAATAGCCGTGTGTCTCCTGAGTAAGTGGCTTTCTTTTATTTTCCGGGCACTGAGAACGATGTGAGACAGCTCTCGCTTTCTCGTATTCTCATCAGCAGCACAGCAGTCAGGAATCTATTTTGGTAAGCGTACCTGTTGGAGTGTCAGAGATTGGCCGGGAAAGCAGAAGCCATGCCAGGTATTCCAAACAAGAAGGATTTCCATACGGAGACTCAGTGGCTTGGATCGCTAGCTACCAGCGGGCTTGGGGCAGCGGGGCTGTTAGAAGTGGGTGACGTACAAGAGCTCAGCCGGAAGCCTTGGTCAGTCTCAGTCATCTTGGCTGCTTCCAGTCTCAGCGGCTCCCAAAGTAGATGATTCTCAAAACCTTGCCTTCTGCCCAGGTGTCCACCTGCAGTTGCATCCAGAGGATAATAATGGCGTCTCTTTCTCCTCTACCTTCCAAATTTCACATAAGCAGGACCCTACAGGGAAGGGCGTAGTGATGAAGTGCAGTGGACCATAAGCGCAGAACATCTACTTGCAAGCTCTAGGTTACTTATAAATTCAATGGTTTATGAAAACACACGTGGCAAGAAAATGCCACTGGAAGGAGCATTCAAGTCAGATGTTAAGCGCAGCAGGCTGCCCACCTCCCTTCAGGACTGAGCAGTTCACCATACTTACCCTCTTGCGACATCGGAGTGGCTGGAGGACCTGAGAGAGATGTATTTGGAGAAACCAGCTGTCAACACACTGGTGACCTAATTATGTCTATATTTTTTTTTACTGTATTTTTTATTCTGCTGGTGCTTGAGTGAAAGTTTTGTATACAGTCCAGAGTTGTGGCTTAGCCTGAACATTTTAACCTTCTCCGACTCTGGGATCGTAACCAGCCTCAGTAACTATACTACATAAAGCTCACGTGGAAGAGGAATGTTTTTAGTTACCTAGCGAAAGGCGTTTTCCCACGGTAAGTTTTACTGTCTGGCCCCTAAACTGAAATTTTCTTTGGTGATTTATCACAAAACTGCAGGAGGTCAGACCAGGGGGAAAAAAAGGTTTTGATAACCATCTCTCCAAAGAAAAACTTTGACCAATTTTGCGGTACAGGCATACCCTTATTCTCTGGCCAATTTTACAACTCTATTATTTTGCTTCTAAAATTAATCTGTGCTCTCTTATCTTATTTACATACCATTGTAAGTTACCTTGTTTCCTTTCTGGGACAAAAATAATAAATGTGCAAATAAACACAAACGTTTTTCATTTACTTGCAAATAAATGGGATTTCATTTTAAGCAATTTCTACCTTTTTGGAAATCATTTCAGACTCAGTTCTTGTGAAGGAAGCATTTTTGCTAAGATGAAGACTTCTTTAATCCTCACCTGGCTACATGTGAAGTCCAAACTGCGATGCATATTTATCATCAGAATTTTTTTTTTAAGAAGTACATGGGGTGTTGGTTTTGCCTGAGTGCTGAGGACGGTGGATACCCTGGTAGCAGAGGTTTTAGGAAGCTCTTTGTAGAGGGTGGGACTCTGCAATGGAGGAAAACCGAATGTCATCTCAGGGAGCTGTCAGTACATTTCCTGAGGCACTGTCAGGGAGTGGAAAGATTACAGAGCAAAGAATCAGGAATCCTAGATTTTTTGTCTACAATAGTCCAGTCTGTTCTCACTCTTGTAATGGTTTCTTTGTAAATCATTTAATTATAACAAACTCCTGTAAAAGTGAGACAGGATGGAAGGGAGCAGGGCGCAGCCATTCAAGGAATGCCACAGCAATTAACATCAAAATGGTGAGAGATTCAATCCCCAGGAGGCCTTGAGGCTCAGGATGATGAGAGATTTAACTTCTAGCAGATCTTGAGCTTCATTATACGCTCATTGTAATATATTAACATGGTGAATAACACACCCACAGGCACCATGGCGGTCCCAAGGCTAGCCACAAAAGGTCAAAGGGTGGGAAATGGCCAAATTCCTGGGAATCCCAGCCCCTTCCCCAGGGTAGTTAGACTGGTCCTTCTACTTATTATAAAGCTACAAAGCCCATAAAAACTAGCAACACAGCGCCTCCTGGCTGCCTCTCTCTCATTGAAGATGTCCTACATTCTGTCTACAGAGTGTGTACCTACTTTTAATCTGAGCACCCAGCCCCCACACCTCATGGCCTTTCTCTTGCCTTTCAATGTATCTCTTTGAATAAATCTACCTTCACTCAACTGTGGCTCGCTCTTGCATTCTTTCCTGCACAAAGCCAAGGACCCATGCCTGGTGGGGCATATCCCAGGGGCTCAACCGAAGCCTGGGACATGGCCCTCCTCACGCCCCACGTCTGTTTTCCTGCATCAAAAGGAAGATATTTCTGTACTCTGTAACTCAAAGAATTGTGGACAGGATGAAATGTATGGTGGAAAGAATGCGTAATGGTGGAGTCAGGAGAAACTAACCTGAATTCTAACACTGTCCTGTACTAATCGTGACATTGGACAAATTATCTAGCCTTTGGGAACCAACTGCACTTTCTAAAACTAACTCAATTTCATTTCCAAGTTAAATAAAGTTTAAGGCCTACCTCCCAAAGTTCTTATGAGGATTAAATGAGATAATGCATTGGAAGAGCTAAGGAAACTTATAAACCCGATATACATTTTTACTCCAGCTCAGTAAGTAGTCAGGCTAGAAGGCAGAGAGAAACATTGATGCTTTTGTTGGGCAATGCTTTGAGACTCTCTTGGCATGCTGAGTTCACTGACTGGGGGCGGGGGAGCGGAAAGGCACCCACAGGTTTACTCCAACAATGCAATCCAACCAAAACAGATACCAGTGCTTTAGCCCCACCTACCAAAGCACAGCTGAGCCCAGCAGCACCAGTTACGCTCCGTTAGCATTCCCATGTCTTCCCAAATTGTTGGATTGACTTGAGTTCTTGAGAATGTTGACAGATTATAAATTTTATTATGCTAGTATCCGTGAATAATTCACACAGGAATCATTTTATGGTTGTGATTATAAGGACTTTATATTCCCACTGTTACTAAAAATTAGTATGTGTGTATTTTCCCAGATACGCGTGTATGTGTTTACATGGATGGATGGACAGAGTATATCATTTTACAGTTTGGAATTGGACTGTGTGGCAGACATTACTGTGGCTGTCTTTCTGCATGGGAGGTTGTACTTTTCAACCCTCTTGGAGCCAATGAAATGTCACTTTAGAGTTGGGGCAGGGAAACGCTTATGATTCTTCCATCTCTTGTGCATCAGTCTGGGGAAGAGACCTCACGCAGGTCACCGAGCCTGGGGGGCTGAGTTACGGCACAGAGGTCCTGTGCCCTGGAGAACTGTCAAGGTCCACAGCGGACTTGACTTGAGCAAGCGATACATGTAAGTTATGCCAGATCACTAAGATTTTGGAGTTGCCGTTACTGCAACATAGTGTAGCTGCCGGGACTGACCGATGAATTGCTAATACGTATACTTTATCAAAATGGAATTAGGATGTTTTAATCTTATTTTCACTGAAGACGTATGATAACCATGTTTCCTTGCTACTTAAATACTTTGTTAATATAATTTAAATACACAATGTACTCAGTAAATTTCAGTTTCCTCAGTAAATCTTCTATATTGCATACTTAACTGATTAATTTTGAACCTAATTATTTGTACATTTCCTTAATTAGATCTTTGAATGAAATTTATACTTGTAGAATTGTGCTGATTTACATTACAACCATCAGTGAGGGAGAATTTCTATTTCTTCACATTCTTACAAGAACTGTCAGAATGTAAGTTCTTACCAGAAATTTTTTCCAGTTATTAACTAAAAATTTCACTTGATTGCTGCTTTAATTTACATTTTATCAATTTGAAGTAAGTTTGAATGTTGAAAAATGTTTTTTATCCATTTGTGTATCATACTAGGAAAATTCTTGTGAATTCTCTTGATCTTAAAAGATCTCAATCTTTTAATTAATCTTAAGAGATCTTAATCTCTTAATTAATTTTAGGAGCTATGTACCTGTGTTTTCAATGAGTTGCAAAAATATTTATATTAAGAAGATTAATCCATTGTCTGCTCAGATGTTAATATTTGCAGGTTGTTTTCCTCTTTTTTTGCCTTCAGAGTTTGATTATCTGTATTTTAAGATCCTGGTGATGTGTTTTTACCTTGTTTTCTTCTTTGGGTTCATATTTATCTCCTCACAGTCCCTCTGTTCTATAGTCTCAGTTGTCAGATCACCATTTTTTCTAATATTAATTGTCATTATTTCTAATAATAGTATAGTCAGTATAAGAGACAATAGAATATAAAATAGTTTTTACAAATATTCTTTGCATGCATTTATGATTGCTATATCTTGAGGATAAAATGCAGAGTGAGGGCATTCCAAGTGGAAAAACTAATAAGCTGTCACACTGCCGTGGAACAGTGTGCCCTGTGCGGGACAACTCCAGATTCTGTTCGTGTGGCACTGCTCGTGTTCTGTCCTCTCTGGTTCTACATATGCTTTTTCGTTTATTTCATAAATACTTGTTGAACAGTTATCATGTATCAGAGGCTGGTAAGCAGGGCTGGGACATATGGCTGTGCTTAAAATTTTGATTTTTTTTTTTAATAGAAAATCAGCTTGAGAGAATATGTTACGCTGGTATTTGGTACATTAATCTGAGGAGTAAATAAATATATCCCAACTGCTTTTCACATAAAAGATAATCATGAAATTCATAAAATTTATATTTATAGTTCATACGTGTTTCTCTCTCTAAATAAAAATATATAAATATATATACATGTGAATACACAGGAAATGTCTATAGTCATTCAAGTTTTATTAAATAGGGGACAAATTCAAAGACTTTAATAGAAGTGACACTTTCATGAATTTATTAACACCTTTAAGAATAAATATTAGAAGATACTTGACTCCCACATTGCGGATCCACTTCATACCTGCTAGGATGGTTATAATCAAGAAGACAGACAATGAAAAAAATTAAAGTCCTCATGGTGGTTCTCAGCCACTCTGGAAAGCAATCTTCAGTTCCACAGAACATTGAGCACAGTGTGACACTCTGGCCCTGCAGTTGCACACCTGGGTGTACGCCCACTGGGATTGCACGTGGTGGTCGCAAGGCAAGTGGTGGACACTAGGCTGTGAGTTGTAGGGAGCAGAAATGAAAGGAGTCTCAGATGCCTTAGTGGGAGGCTGGGGGTCAGGACAGTCTTCTTTTGGGCACTCTGAGTTCTCTCTGAACTTTTGTATTTAGAGGGATCGAGGCCTGGGGAAGAATATTCTTAGTCTGATTTCTTGGGACTTTATCATTACCTCTTGGACGTCTGGAAAGGAGAGTTCTTACCCTTTCGCAGTTTAGACCCTCCCTGGACAGGATCGATCTTATTCGGAGAACTTGAGGTACACTCTTTATACCTGCAGTTCTTCATACTTTCATCTTAGTAGTAAACATTTCTACTCCCAGGAAGCTGTAATGAATCTTGACTTGGCTAGTTATTAGGTACGCAAATAAAATATGAAATAAAAATAAAACAAAATTGATAGCTGTATAAGGACAGATGTATGTCTGAAGTTCTCTCATGTTTGTTTAGATCAGGCAGGGAGAAAAAAAGATTTGAACAACACAATTCATGAGAATGATTTAACAGACAAAAATAGGACCCTTTGCCCAATAATTAGCGAACATAGTTTTCTCAAGAATATAGCAGATATTTCTGCAAATTACTGTATATGTAACACAAGTCTTAACAAATTTTAAAGGACTGGTATCATACAGCAATATTCTCTAACCATCATGAAAAATGATAATAAAAGAGGAAAAAATACATTTAGAATTTTTTTTAAACCCAAACTTCCAAATAACTAGAGAAGCAAAGAAGAATTTTAATGACAAAGCAAGAAAAAACAAAAATCTCTGTACCCTATGTAGGGTAGCAAAAGACTACCTCAAATTTAGGAAAGAAAATCTTTATTTTCTACCCTGTGCAGTGACTAGATTTCAACAATAGTTTCTTTTTAAAGATTCATCAAAAAAGTCATTTGTTAAATAGCAGTAGACACATTCCTTATTCTGTGGCCCTTAATATTAGACCATTTATTTTCTTTAATTGGTCCCCATCTCTACCATGATTAAATGAACCATATGACACAAGTAATCAAAGGATGAATTTAGATTCCCAACCAGCTAAGATATTACAGGTAAAATAGAAGAAGGCATTGACAAAACGCAGACAGCGTTTGAAGTAGCAGATGAAGTAGCAGTACTCAGAAGTAGCAGATGAAGAGGATTTTTTCTACCCCTGCAGGAAAACCTGAATTCACTCTTTTCTCATCATAATTTGTGTTTCCTGAATGTTTTCTTTCCTTCACATCTTGAATTTTAATGCTTCACTAAAGAATAATGGAAAAATCATTTGATGAAGCCAAAAGATTGCATTTAATTCTACTGTGTGTTAATTGGCTTTATTAAAATTAGCATTTTTGAATTTCTAATTCTTCCTAATTTATGAAATGTCACTCACTTTCTCATGTATCATATTGTAATTAAATTTGCATGGGAGGAAATTTTATTTGTCTCCGTTGCTGAACCACTGAAGATTTGTCTGCACAACAAAGGCAGGGTAGGGTATTTCTACATTTTTGTGTTGACAATAAAATATTCATCAATTTTAAACATGGCGACAGCAGTACACGGGCCGCAATTCTAATTACCGTTGCTTAGTAACGGCACGTCTCTGAGTGACAATGGGGATTAGCTGAGTGCCTATTCCATGTGCTTCTGCTTGCAATATTGTATCAGTGTAGTTCTGATCCCTGTTTAGGTGAAGACATTTGGGCCAAATACTGATTCTGCTCCATAAACCATCATTGTAATCAGTCTAAGACCAACAGCAGCCCACAACTAATCACATAATAATTGGATCGTTCCTTCAGTGTCAATACATTAGAACCTGCATGCAAAGCATTCGGGAAAACTGTTTACCAGACTTAAATTTCTCTAGAGAAATCAAACACTGTACAATTAACAGGAAAAAAAGGAATTGTTCATTCTGTGGTTTAATTAGAAATGCATCACATCTGAAGTACACCGCAAGCTGCTTTTGTTGCCCGATTCTGCTGTTACTCCAGCGCTGTCTTTCCGTCGAGTAGACTTTGCAGCCGACCTTCACCCAGATCGATAACAAATGTAGGTGACCGTCTTCTCTCAACCCTCTGAGGTTCTTTATTGTAGAAGTTACAGCAATAAACCAAAGTCACTGATGTAAAATTGGGGGGTCATTTTTATTTTCTCTCTAGAATCTGATGGGCATTATGCATTTTCATACCTTCTACTAATACAACTGACTCTTGGACAGAGTAGTTTTTTTTTTTTATCACAAAACCTGAGATCAGAAGTGCTGTTTTTTATGATTCTTTTGGAATCAAAGAACACACACCCCTGTTTGGTGGAGGGGATGTTAGTGAGTGTCCTTGTGTCATGTGCCATGGCTGTTCCTGTAGCGTCCGTCAATTTACAAGCACACTCAGTATTCCTGGGGCAAGAGTGATTAACCTTCTCTGGAAGAGCCATGGGCAAAGAGCAAGCAACAACTGTAGAATCAGGAATAGAGACCCGCTGACATATCTCCCCCAGAAGGCAAAAAGGAAAAATATTTCCAAGCTTGGAAATAAGACCCCAAAATAACGGTATGTCTTTTCAATGTCAGATTGGAGCGTTGTCTGACCAGTCTGCCTGGGAGCCATCTGACTACTTAGGGACTTGTAACGTTCTTTGACTTACCACTGTATATTGATTAGGGCCTGTAAAATTAGACGCTGCCCTGGAAAATGAGAAGTTACAATTAATTTTTGCCTAGTAAAGATGCAAATATATATGTTTACATTATATATAAATATGTGTATATCTATATGTATGTATATATCTCTCCAAGCATTATAGCTTTACTGCCTTTTAAACAGTCTTGTTTCTACTTATCTCATTTCAGCATCCATCCTTCTGTTGACTATTTAAACATCTCTCATGGCCTTTTGAACCAGCTTTGTCCTCTTGCTAGTTTTGTCATTGATTAATAATTCTCTGACACAAACTCACTGTATATTTCTATTAGAACTAGACATTTTCTAAAATTATATTTTGAAATAATTAGGCTCAGAGGAAAGATGCAAAAAATTCCAGAGTTCCCCATTAACCCTTCACCTGGATTCCCCCAGTGATAACATATTATCCAACCATCGTCAAAACCAGGAAATTAATATTAGCATAAAATACTATTAACTACAGACTATATTCAGATTTCATCAGTTTTTAACAAGCAGTCTTTTGTGTGTGTGGCTCTGTGAAATTTTATCGTACATACATATTTAAGTAACCAGTACCATCATGAGAATCAAAAATGTCCCATCATCCCAAAGAAACTCGTTCATGCTGCCGTTTGTAGTCACACCCTCCATGTAAACCTAAGCTCTAACAACCACTGATCTGTTCTCCATCGTTATAATTTAGTTATTTTGAGAAGGTTATATAAGTGGAATTACTCCCATATGTATTCTTTTGAGACTGGCTTTTTTCATTTAGCATAATTCCCTTGGAATTCATCCAAGTTGTAGTAGGCATCAATAGTATGTTCCTTTTTATTGTTGAGTAATATTCGATTCAAAGAGTGAACCGTGGTTTATTCATTCATTCATGCGTGAAAGTCCATTGGGCTGTTTCCAGTTTTCACTGTTATAAATAAAGCTGTTATAAATATCCATGTATTCATGAAAACAAGCTCTTATTTCTCGAGGTTAAATAATCAGAAGTTGGATTGCTAAGTCGTATGATGAGTGTGTGTTTAACTTTGTAAGAGACTGCCAAAATCTTTTCTGAAGTGTTTGTACCAGTTTCCATTCCACGTGCAATGTCTGAGAGATCCAGCTGCTCCTTGTCTTCCCCCTTGTGATAGCATTTTCCATCTCAGCAATTCTACTAGCTGTGAAGTGATTTCGAATTGTGGTTTTGAGTTGCATCTAATTAATGGTTAATGATGTTGGACAGTTTGTCATGTACTTATCTCTATATCCTGTTTGGTTAAGTACCTGATTAAGTTTTTGCCTTTTTTTGTTTGTTTTTTAGCTTTCTGTGTTCTTACTCTTACGTTTTGAGATCTTTATATATTCCATGCATATGGACTCCTGAGCTCATCTAATGAGATGAAAATTTTTCAATTATTGTATTTTTCACTTCTAAAATCTCCATTTGGTTCTTTTTTTATCTTCTATTTCTTTGCTGAGACAAGTGTCTCATTGATTTCAAGAGTATTCGTGATTGCTTATGAGAGCATTTCTATAATGTCTGCTTTAAAGTTCTTGACAGAGAATTCTAATATCTGTTTTCTTAGCATTGTCATCTCCTGTGTTTTCTCATCTGACCTGAGATTTTCCTGGTTCTTGCCATGCTGAATCATTTTAGATTGTGTCTTGAATATATTGAGTATACATTCTGTACCTCTGGTTACTATTTACATCCTTCATCGGAGCTGGCAGATGAATTTAGGTTTGGAGTGCACATCCCATCCCCCTCTCCTGGTCTGTAGTTTAGCTTACAGAGCCTCTGCAGTGCTCTTTGCTTGTGCACTACAGAGAAATCAACCTGCAACCTTCTGTCAAATCTTTTGCTGTTTTGATTATGGTTGGTTTTATGAATGGGCCACTTGGGGAGGAGCCTAAGCTTCATACACAAATTTAAAGGGTTCCTTTCTCTAGCCCCCTCCTCCCTGTCACCCCACCTTGTGCTCCAGCTCAAAGGGGAAATGATACCAGGTACCCACTGTCATTTGCTTAGTGCAGGGCAGGGACTGTCAACAGGGATCCCCCCGCCAAGTTCCTATGTTCCATTAACTACACGATTTTCCCTTTTTATTCTAAACAACATAGTTTATATTTTAAAACACTAAACATCAATGATTTCTCTCTCTTTGTCCAGTAATACTTTTTTTGTCAGTGCCACAGGGATGCTTCTGACTGCTTAAAGGCAGGTTTAAGGTATGTATATGAAAGAGAGAACACGCAAATTCATATTTCAAAATTTTATCCTATATATACCTATGGGCAGTTCTCAATGTTGAATTCCAGTTAGCTATGGAAATGTACTTTTTTAATCATTGTTAACAGCATCCACTTTCTGTTTACATTCCTAGTGACACATCACCCCAGATGTTGGCTCTGACACCCACTTGCTGCTTTCATGCAAACACTTTCTCTGGAGCTGTGTTGTGAAGTGTATGTACGTGTTATAAAGTGTATGGTCATAAAGTTTTAGTATTTTTACACAGACCCAATGATGCAATGGAGGATTGCATTCAGATTTAACATTTGGACACAAATAAGTCACAGATGGGATTAATAAAAGACTGTTGTAGTAGGAGCCACAAGGACTTAGAAATTAAGCAGTCGTCTTTGCAAATCTTAGCTGTGCAATAGACACGCGAGGAGATCTACTCCCCGAGAGTGCATTTCTTCATTTTGGAAGGGAGGCGACCACTAAAATGGCAGGGCTGTGCAACCTAGTTAACATTTTACATAAAAGCCCATCTGGGCTACCTCCTGGCACACTGACTGTCAACTCATTTCTCTAATAGGTACAGAAAGCAGAAAATAACTATAGCATTTGGCAGTGATGTAAAGTTAAAATTCAAGACGTAAACATTTTGATCTAAGCCAGAGAATCATTTAGAATCAAAAGGGGCTCTTAAATGCAACTCCTCATTTTACAGATAGCAAAGTGAGCCTCCAAAGGGTTACGTGCCTTGCCAGGTGTATTTCTTGTGTCCAGGAGCAAATCTGGGACCAGAACGCTAATCTCCTCATCAGTGGCCGTAACACCATGGCACAAACACACCGTATAAAAACCCTCTAAAATGCAATAAATTATATCCATTGATCTTTACAACAGGCCCCAACATACTATAAACTGTGTACATGGCATGTAAACTTCAACTGTATTGCATCATAAAAATATTATTAACTGATATGGTCATTGCAGCAAACATTAACCATTTAACTAAAAACACCACTTGCTTTAGAAAACCGGGAACTCTTGGGGATGATATAGACGATTTGGGTCATTTAAAAAAGCTATCATGGGAAGTTTAAATAGATTCTTTTTCTATTTGTAGACAAATGTTCTTACACAGCAAAGAAACATTAAAAAATTACGCCATTGAATATTTCCTTACGAGCATGGTCCCTGCCCCTAGAATGCTTGAAGACATCCTTAGGACTTTGGGAGGACCTGGAAAGAGACAGTTTGGCAGAGTGTGGCTCTGTACTAGCTTGAAATTTCATGAAAAGGCTTTTTCAGTTTCTACTAGCTCAGACCTTATCTGGTGCCTAGAACAAACAACAGCAAACAAATGAGGCCCATTTATTTCATTCTGAAGGCAAAGAAGGAGGAGACGCCGTGTCTGCTATCCCTTCTGTTTATCTCTCCCCCACGTCATGGGAATAAACACTTTGTAGGTATTTTTGTTATGTATGTAGTCTTTGGCTAGCATTGTGTTAGTACAACCTCCTAGACCGTGACTCAGTTTTGGTGGCTAGCTCTTGCCCTGAAACTAGCGGATGCTGGAGCTGAAGCCGGGTTGGTTATTTATACAAGATGGTTCGATGACCAAAGGTAGCAGTTCCTGTCTGTTTCCAGGTTTCTGACTTGATAGTACTTTCCAACCCCGACCCAAGTCATCTTCTGTTAATCAGGACAGATTCAGACTTTTCCTAGTTCCTATTCTCCAAGGCCTGTCCCTTCACTTGTAGGAAGACTGTTTCTCATTGGGTCATTTCTTCCTAAGACGTAGGCAGAAGAGAAAATCTAAGTTGTATATGCTCTCATTGTTATCTTTATTAAATCAGATTTTTTTTGCCTAGATCATATTGACCAGTACAATTCTATCTTTGATTCATTATCTGTCTTTGAGACAGACATCCCATTGGAATTCTGACATTAGTGGGGCTTTCAATTCTGTTTTTCAAAGGGAAGAAAAGTGAAAATATTTCTCAGAAAATAACTTTCTTTCCCCGTTTTTATTCTCCACTATTAGATAATCACAGACGTAAACTTAGCTACTAATGCAGATAAGGAACACCTCATCATTAAATGCTCTAAAAAAAGTGGATCATTCAGCCTTTGCCCCAGACTGCTCTAGTGTTCCATGTTAGCAATTACTTGAGTGCTGTTTATCAAAAATCCCAGTTGGATTTTTTTCTGTGTGCAGCCTAGCTTTGAAGAATACTTGGATATGTCTGGCATTTTTGCAGGTTGACCATTCCAGGGCCCTGTTTATATGAAAACCAAGAAAACGTATAGTTCACAAGATTCTACAAGTAAAAATGCACTAGTCTGGTTCAAAAGCAGTAGATTCCTGTTGGAGGGCGAATTTGAATATAGCCTGATGCCCGTCACTCAAGTTCTTCTCCATCCAGTGCTTACCAAGTATTGAGAGCTTTGGGCATCAGAAGCGTTGCCGTTGGCGGCTATGAAGGCAGGGGCGATGACGTCATCACCCCACCCCCCCCCACCCCCGGGCGGGATGAGAGGGGATGCGGGAGGACAGACGGCAGGGAGCGGCTGCGGCGGTGCAGACTGGCGGGCGCTGGCCCCGGAGGCGGGACCTCCAGCGGCTCGCTGCAGCAGTATCCGCGGTGGCCAGGGCAGCCAGCAGAGCAGCATCTGCACGGTGCGTTCAGGAAGCAAGGGCTTAAGGGATGGGCAGTCTTGGAACACGCCCTGGGTGACAGGCAGCGGCGGCAGCAGCAGCAAAGCATTCTGTGTGCTTTCTAGCTCAGATTCCTTTTCTGGGGAATAACAGACACTATGTGTATTAGTCAGGGTTCTCCGGAGACACAGAAATACCGTCCTCGAAGCTGAAAAGTCGCAGGATCTCCTGTCTGCAAGCTGGAGACCTAGAACGCAGGTGGTGTAATTCAGCTCCAGTCCAAAGACTTACCCACCAGCGGAGCCAGTGGTGCAAATCCCAGCCCAACGGCAGAGAAGAGGAAATGAGATGTCCTAGCTTGAACAGTCGGGCAGGAACTAACAAGAGGTGAATTCCTTCTTTCTCTGGCTTTTATCCAGTTCAGGTCATCAATACATTGGATAATGTCACCGTCACTGGGGAGGGCAGTCTGCTTTACTTAGAGCTCAACTGATTTCAGTGCTAGTCTCATCTGCAAACAGCCTCACCACCCAGACACACACAGAAGCAATGTTTGATCTGAGCACCCTGTGGCCAGTCAAATCGACACATGAAAGTAACTCCCGTACCATCAAAATCAGCTAAGGCAGAAGAGGAGCCAAAATGTTAGCCTGGAGGGTGATTTGTGCCATATTCCTTACGCACCTCTTGGGAGAGCTCAACCATATGGCAGAATCTGAAGAAAACCAGTTATTATTAAAATAATAGGAGATACGTGAAAATCCAGAAAAATAATGGTTTTGTGACCCATTATCTCTCTGCAGGCTGGTGTGGCCAGGGAAGGATAGATTATATTTCCTTAAAGAGTTAACTATTACTTTCAAAGGGAGCTTTAGAGAGAGACAAAGAAAGGTAGAAAGGCCACTTTAGAGATGTGTAATTTGGGGAGAAAAAGAATAGTCTTTCTTTTTTGATTTGCTGCTGTTGAGGTAATTTTAGATCATTTTACAACATTTGCTGGTAAAGAATCCTAATTCTTTTTCCTGCAGACATTGTTAAATTGGTAGATAAATGTACTGAGTTGTCTGAACTGTGACTTGAGTCCTGCACCCCAAATGCAAGAAAACTATTTTTATTTCCTTTCTTAAAGCCCAAATAACTACCTTTTCTACTCTCCAAGGGAGTGTGCACCAGGGAGTCTAATTCAAGTGGCAAAAATGTGTACGTGCTTTTCTTTATGTAGTAAATTCCCCATAGGTAGTTTAAGTGTTTACCACTTTGGGGCAGAAAAAATTTAGAATGAAGCAGGTGACACACTGAAAATGAAGCAATTCCAACTGGAAACATATACTGCCAACAGGCTTTGTCATTTTTAACTTTTATCATGAGAACTGAACACAAGATCATTGTGGATTTCTCCCCGCCATGGCACAAAACCTCCCTCTCTGTCCTCCAGACAGCACTAGCAGATCCTATCTATTAAAGACCAAAAATGAGGATAAAACATCTTTGAAGCAATAAAATTGATGGGGAAAGATTTCATTTACAGTTCACATTCAGCTTTTCCTGAGCTCTCTAGGCGAGGTCTCCCCTCTGCAGTATTTCCTGCAGGGCTTGTTAATTGCCCTTTTAAACTAAGATGCATTGAAAAGTTTGCTTTTTTTCTTTTGAAGGGGCCATAAAAAGTACTGACTGGTCATCATTTTTGTTATATGTTTACTGAATACAAATCTAGTGGAGGGTTTTTTTATTTTGTTTTGTTTTTTTGAAAGTGATTGTTTTCTAGCCAGTTGAGTCCGACTTCTGAAACCATGATGGTAACTAAGCTTAAAAGAATTTAACGAAAAAAATCTCTCCATAGCTGTCTAGAGATACAGACAAGTCTAGGAAAAAAGACACACACACACATATATACAAACATTGTGTATATACAGACATTTATAAATGTATGAATGATACGTAGGTGGGCAGATAGATGTAAGTCTTTTTTGTGCATATATATTTTTATATATATATAGTCAGTTTACAATGTTGTATCAATTTCTGGTGTACAACATAATGCTCCAATCATACATGAACATACATATATTCATTTTCACATTCTTTTTCACCATAAGTTACTGCAAGGTATTGAATATAGTTCCCTGTGCTACACAGTATGAACTTGTTTATCTATTTTATGTATGTTAGTTAGTATCTGCAAATCTCAAAATCCCAATTTATCCCTTCCCACCCCTGCCCCCCATAACCATAAGTTTGTTTTTTATGTCTGTGAGTGTTTTGTAAGTTAAGTTCATTTGCTTTCTTTTTTTAGATTCCACACATAAGTGATATCCTATGGTATTTTTCTCTTTCTGGTTTAATTCACTTAGAATGACAATCTCCAGGTTCATTCATGTTGCTGCAAATGGCATTATTTTATTATTTTTTTAATGGTTGAGTAGTATTCCATTGTATACATATACTACATCTTCTTTATCCAGTCATCTGTCGATGGACATTTAAGTTGTTTCCATGTCTTGGCTATTGTATATAGTGCTGCTATGAACCTTCGGGTGCATGTATCTTTGAGTTAAGGTTCCATCTGGATATATGCCCAGGAGTGGGATGCCTGGATCATATGGTAAGTCTATTCCTAGTCTTTTGAGGAATCTCCATACTGTTTCCACAGTGGCTGCACCAAACTGCATTCCCACCAGCAGTGTAGGAGGGTTCCCCTTTCTCCACAGCCTCTCCAGCATTTGTCATTTGTGGACTTTTGAATGATGGTCATTCTGACTGGTGTGAGGTGATACTTCATTGTAGTTTTGATTTGCATTTCTCTGATAGTCATATTGAGCATTTTTTCATGTGCCTGTCAGCCATTAATCTGTCTTCATTGGAGAATTGCTTGTTTAGGTCTTCTGCCCATTTTTGGACTGAGTTGTTTTTTTCTTATTAAGTTGTATGAGCTGCTTATATATTCTGGAAGTTAAGCCCTTGTCAGTCTCATCTTTTGCAAATATTTTCTCCTATTCCATAGGTTGTCTTTTTGTTTTGCTTATAGTTTCCTTTGCTGTACAAAATCTTAAGTTTAATTAGGTCCCATTTGTTTATTTCTGCTCTTGTTTCTATTGCCCGGGTAGACTGCCCTAGGAGAACACTGCTGATATTTATGTCAGATAATGTTTTCCCTCTGTTTTCTTCTAGGAGGTTTATAGTATCTTGTCTTATGTTTAAGTTTTTAAGCCATTTTGAGTTTATTTTTGTGTATGGTGTGTGGGAATATTGTAACTTCATTGATTTCCATGCAACTGTCCAGTTTTCCCAACACCATTTGCTGAAGAGACTGCCTGCCTTTCCTCCATTGTATGTTTTTGCCTCCTTTGTCAAAGATTATAGACCAAAAGTTTATGGGTTTATTTCTGGGCTCTCTTCTCTGTCAGACCGAGAGATATAGATAGATGAAGTGAGACTCTGAGATAAACATGCACACATCCATACACAGACACACACAAAAATGAGGGACTGAAATATTTGCATAACTCAGGGAACTTTGCTGTGTAAAATATACCAAACTATTTACTTGCAACCAAGTAAATATTTTTGTGTATATTTAAGAGGATTCAGCAAATACACCCCACTTTCCTGTCTGAGTTCTCTTGGTAAGAGACAAGAGTGAAGCTAATAGACAGAAAAACCTCATCCCCTTAGCACCAAAAGAGACTGCTGATGGGTGAGGATCATGTGCGAAGCACCCTTGTCCTTCTTGAAAATGAACCCCAGTGTTGGATCTTTTCTGTCCAGCTACAAGCAATGCTGAGCACTCAGGACTCCTGAGGGAGAGCTCTTGGAACCCGGAGAAATGTTCTCTCCTAATAGGAATGTGTGCAAATACATTTGCTTGAAGGTTTCTTGTATGCCAGAGCCTCTGTTAAGCACTGTATATAAATCAATTAATTCATAAAAAGTGTCGTACATACCGATGGTCTTTACTGATGAAGAAACTGTGGTATTGAAAAGTTAAGTAACTTGCCTAAAATCAGGGAGTTTATTATAGATAAGCAAACTACAGCTCAGAGTTTAAGGAACTTGCTCAAGGTCACAAAGCTCGGAATCAAATGCAGGGCTGCTGTAATCAGCAATCCATTCTGTTCCACGGCATGACACTGCCTTGCAAAGAAATGATAGAGGCCCAGTTTAAATGCTGACTGGCCCGATGCGCCTCAGAAGCCCGCCCTTCTCTGAGCCTTCTGAAGGGCAGCAGGTGTACTTCACATCACAAGACCCTACGCCAATGGCTAACTGGACCAGGAGTGGCCCCTGACACAGTGGTGACCATCCAGAGACTGCCCACTTAACTATGATTTGTGAGGCTTGGATCACGGAAGTTGAAATCGAAGAACTGAAACACAGAACCTGAGAGACTGGAATTTACGTGTGGTGGGTCATTATTATAAGGGATTCCCTGATGTGGAGTAAAGCTCCTGAAGCCACGACAGGTATCAAGTAAAATCGATATTTTAAAAGTTAGATTTTCAATTTTACATTATGGTAATTATATGACTTAATAAAATAATATTTAAAACCCACTACTTTTTATTGGCCATGCAAATTAGTTAAATATGTGCCTCAGATTCTTTAAAATGTAATGAAAAAAGATTAACTTATTTTTTCTCCCTGAAAGTATGGATGTTACTTAACAAGCATTGTTAAGGAATCAGTTGCGAACTAGAATAATTTAACTTCTTTTTTCTGGCACTGAACTGCCCTTTAAAAATGATGATTGGTAAGTTAGGATTTTTATTCATATGAGCTTGCCCTTTGCAATGGCTGTCTATCAATATTATTTGTCAATTTTTTATATAATGAAATGATCTTGGCATTTCTCTAGCACATCAAATAACAATGATTGTCAAAATGTGATAGCTACTTTTACATAGGTATTTTTTAAAATAAAAAAAACTATTTGCTGGAATAATCATCATTAGCAACAATAATGGGGGGAACAGAAAGCAGAAGAAGAAATGATTTCAAAACAGTAAATAAAAAGGCAATAACGATGTTCTGAAGGTGGCCTGAGAAAATGAGATGTAGTGTATGAAAAGTTAGGGAAGATGTGTAGGATGGTAACCTGGGTCCTGGAGCGTTCTGTAAATACTTGTACATTCTCATAAGCATATTTTTCAGAAACTCTCTAAGGTTCGTGTGTCAACAATTAATATTTGGGGTTTATAAGTGAAAATACTTCATATGTTTGCTGCAATTTCATTGACTGTGAATCATTAGAAGAGCTTTCAGATACCAAGGATCTCTGGCTACACTGGTTTACAGATGACACTTTTATTTTTCTGTATGTAGCTTTTAAAATAGCCACCTAGGTTTTCTCTCCTTCTTATTTAGTGGATATTAAAGAAGGATATACAGAGATTTCCAGCTAATGCTTTTATAATGACCTTCACTTACCTGAAAGCAACAAGAATACGAGACATATACATATACAAATTTTGTCTTTAGTTGTGTGCAGAACAATATTTGGCTAATTTATTAAATTAGTTATTATGGCTATTTTAGAACAAATAAATCTATATTTTCTAACTGATGACTCTTTTGAGAAAAACATGGTTTCGAGGAGTCAATCAAATAGGACGACTTTAATCAAAATCCTATATTATTAACACTTTTGTTATGGCCTGATTGGTAGTCTAATCTTGTCCAGTTTGATTTCTGATACTGAGTATATAATCGCTAGAAATTAGGGCCTCGGCACACATTTAGAATACCTCAAATAAAGTATTTATTAGATACTTAAGTATAACTTAAATGTTCGTGTTTTTCCTTCTACAAACTAAAAATATCTTAACTCATAATAAATTGAAAAATAACTCATATAACCAAGAATGATATTTGGAATTGTCACAGTAATAGGATGTCATAGATAATGACATGATATTCAATATAATTTAAATGGTGAAACATGCAATGTTCAAAAGACCTAAAGGCTTTTATTACGGAATAAATTCCTTGTGGCAGATGCTTTGGAAGTAACAGATCTGATTTGGTGGACTGTTGTTTCAATAACTAGCTGGTATCTATTTTTGGAAGTAAGTGACAAAGTGACAAGTTTAACTACAGCGACTTACTTAGGACTGCTACCCACTTGGACCCTGGGGAGTACTGTTCGCTTTACCCAAACAGATGTTTCAATTGACTGGAACAGGATAATGAAGTATGCACATGCTAAATACCTGTGAGGTTCAAACAAGTACTGATTACTAGACTCCAATTAAATAAATGAGCCAATCACAAAAGACATCACGTGTATAGATTTTAGCCTAGGAAATAAGTTCCAATTAGTTTAAACAGTGAAATCTTCAATTATGGTTTCCCTTTTAAAAATCAACCAGAAGAAATAGTCTTAATGTATAGTAATAATTCTTGGTATCCTAATTTCACATGACTGATAAAATCAACCATCTTTGCAGGCAAAGAGAATGCATTATTTTTCTGGGGAAAACTGGAGAATTACGGTATCAATGGGCAACAGACTAGCGCAGACCAGAAGGATAACTTGGGAATAAGTCACTTTGAACCACATTGGTTTGGTTCCCTGGAGTGAGATTTTTATCAGCACTGACGTGCCTCTGTCTCATGTCTTGCTCTCTGGTTTCGTCGTTTCTTACACTTAATACCGTAACACATGGCGGCCTGGTCCTGCACATCCAGCCAACGGCATGTGCAGCCAGCTGCTTTCTGCATTCCAGCTTCTTCATGTGCATCTGAGTGGGGAATGCAGGCGCTTAGTGGAGGAGGGTTATCTTTGATCAGCGGCAAAGGGAGAGGAGATTCTTCATTCTTGACTACAAGTCCAATGCTTTCCTTTCTAATTTATCTTTTATAGAACTGATATTTTGGTTCCTGCTTTTTCTTCTCGTAATTGTTTAGAATCTGGAAGGGAAGAGAAATGTGCAATTGACAGTAGTCTCCAAAAAGTAACAAAAAGTCACCCACGTAGCAGAAAGGGCGGGAAAGATTGAAGCAGAAAGATAATAGCTCAGTAACCAACAGACTCAACTTAAAATTCCTTCCCTCCGGCTAGGACCTCACTTCCTCTCCTTTGCTCTGAATGCATATGTCGTTCCCAAGTGTCCCAAGTAGAACACTAGCTCTGCTTGCCCTCACTTGATTCTGCAGTTTCCATATCTATTTAAGTAAAAGCAGAGAAAGCAGCAATCATTTTTAAACGCCCAGTTTTGGCAATTATAAATAAAGCTGCTACAAAACAGTTGTGCGCAGGTTTCTATCTATTTGCAAGTTTTCAGTTCGTTTGGGTAAATAACTTGGAGCATGATTGCTGGATCACATAGTAAGACTATGATTAGCTTTGTGAAACGAAGATGTAGCTGAGTTACTTGCTCTGAGAGGAGTGTTTCATGGGGAAGTGAAATTTTACTGAGGGTGGGAAAGTAAATCTATGATTATGATATATGCTTTGTCCTTAAGATAGCTCTTCTTTTGGCCAGAGGACTAATTTAATTCTAGCTTACTAGTTTGCATTATTTATTGATTATTGAAACTCAACTGTTGCTCTCTCCTTTGAAATTAAAAATGAAAAAGATGATTTGACTGTCCCAACCCATATTCTGTCACCATTCTAAGCCCCTACGCAAGATTTCTGTTAATTTCCAGGAGCTTTCCATTTTCAGAATGAATTCTGCTTCTGAGTTTCCTGACATCTGAACTACTCATTTCACTTGCGTCTCACAGTGCCTGGCTGTCATTCTCCCTCTGTTCTTACATGAACATGGACGTCAATCTCTTTATAAGGTTCCCTACAAACACACAGGGGCACACACGTACCTACAGACACATGAAAAAGAACTTCACACATAGCACTTGTGGGAAAAGCGAATTTCACTAAAGGTTTGAGGAAAACAGTGGTTTCCTGTCTTGGAGTTTTTCATCCCCTTTTCCTCCCAAGACTGATAAAAACCCAGTTTTGGCTCTTCGTTAACCCCCACCTTTGGGTTCCTTCACAGATACTCAAAGCACTTTGTTATGCTGAACAAGTTAGTCCTCTAAATCACACGTGGCATGACTCCAGGCATAATTTTACGTTTCCCAAGGCTCCACACCTTTGCTAAAACAATGGGCTGTTTACGCCCATTCTTCCCTCTCTGTAGCATGCAAAAGCCGGCAGAAGCTCTGACAGCTCACTTTTCTCTATTCTCTCATCCCTGTCACACTCTGAATTAGAGGCAGTAGTGCAGTGATTTATTTTCCCTTTAATGTGAAATAGGTTATCCCTTCAGAGTGATAATTAGTTTGATTTTTAAATAATATTTTCTCTTATTATCTAAACATCTGAAGAATTTTCCAAATGGCTTTCCATAATTACAGCTAAACTATTTCATCATTGTTTATAAACTTTACCATAGGTGAAAGTTATTTCAAAATACGTTCCGTTCAGTTCAGCCGGGGGGTGTAATGTGTTGCATTAATGTAGTAATAATGGCTCTTGTTCTGAGAATGACACATTCTCCCTTTCTGAGACTCACCACACACAGACACACACTCCACAAGAAAGTTCAGAGGGCTTTCAAACTACTTTAAAAAAAGAAGAATATTCATGTGATTTTTTCATTAAAATTATCAATTAGTGTCCTCACTTTTCTTTAGTATGTCTACTAACAACTACGCTGACATACACATATCTCTGATGGGGATTTTGCAGAGGAGAACTTGCCTACAAAAGGAGAAGGAACTTGTTGGTCATCATATGAGTGTGAAGATACAAAAAAAACAGAAAATGAGTTTCTTATGTGGAAAAGAGGATGCACTGGGCTGCTTAGCTTTATTTTACCTTAGCCATAATTTACCTTTATCCTGTTGGTCTGCCACCTCACTAGCTTCATCTTGTTCCATGTTTTATTTTCTTTGTGGTACTTCTTCCTTTCCTCCAGTATGTTGTTAACTCCTACCACAGGATCTTTGCACATGCTGATCTTTTTCCTGGACAATTCAATTACCACCTATTCCAACACTTCACCCCACATTTCCAATGACTCACTTTTACTTGTTTTTCAATCTCAGTTTAATTAAATCTTACTCAGAGATATATTCCTTACTTTCTATCTAAATTAGGTATTTCTACCACGTTGTATTTCCTTTTTAGAAAATCTTATTCATTTTCTTCATATCATTTGGTATAATTCTATTTATTAATTTATTAATATAAATTATAAAATACTCATGGCAAAATTATTATTAAACTTTTTAAAATTGAGGTACAGTTGATTTACAATGCTGTGTTGATTTCTGGTGTACAGCATAGTTATTCAGCTAAACATATATATTCTTTTTTCATATTCTCTCCTATTATGGTCTTGTTGTTTATTTATTTTATATATAGTAGTTTGTATCTGCTAATCTCAAACTCCTAATTTATTCTTCCCCACCCTTTTCCCTTTGGTAACTGTAAGTTTGTATGTCCGTGAGTCTCCTTCTGTTTTGTAAATAAGTTCATTTGTGTCATTTTTTTAGATTTCAGATATAAATGATTTTATATATTTGTCTTTCCCTGTCTGACTGACTTCATTTTGTGTGATTATCTCCAGGTCCACCCATGCTGTTGCAAAGGGCATAATTTCATTCTCTCTCTATGGCAGAGTTATTTATTAAGGTTTTGACTTACTTATTTCATGCTGACTTCTCCCTGTGCACTAAGATCCGTGAAGGTAGAGACCATGATCACCACTGTAGCCCCAGGTCCTGCCACATCAATTGTCTGTGTAGACAGTTATTGAATAAATGAACACCGATGGCAAAGAACAAGGAAACAGGCTACAAATAATAATATGCGCTGTGCAGGGCTTATGCAATACATTATATCTGCATAAGGTAGAATAAGCCTTCTTAAGCAATACATTGTATTTATCCAGAGGGATTTGACTTCAGTGAAGTACACATGCAAGAGAAGGCTTGCTAAAGGAGAGACAGTTGCTCATGATTTTGGAAAATATCAAATTTGGGCTTACTTTTGGCTGCAGGGTTCACTCTACTCCTGCATCCCCGTCAGAATGTGCCCTGCGGGTCCTGTCCTGGCTGTGCACGTTCTTAAAGACACTCTCTCCCATGGCGTTCATTCAAGCCCTTCCACAGTTGTGGCTGGTAATGGCCATCTCTGCTGGGAGACAGGTCCTGAGCAATGGTAGCATTCCTCAGAACGTGAATCTTGAGGAGACTGAATATTGTCAAGGAATGTTATAAGGAAGAAAGTCTCCAGGTAAAAGAAAGATGTTAACTTACTTTAAATGGAGTTGTTACTCAGAAACAATTACTTTACACAGAGCATTAAAGTACCAACCGAGGCTTTGCCGTATTGATTTTGTGTCATCGTGTCTCGTTAGCATTTTTAATGGAACGCTTGTAATCTGACAGTGCTATAAACATTATTTTTAAGGAAGATGATGAGAATATGCACAGTTCTAAAGATCCTTCTGGTGTTGTTATGCTTACTTGATGCAATAACAACTAAGTTATTCTCATTTAGAATGCATTGATTTTCTGTCTTTGGGGAACTCTAATTACCTTCAAGATAAGAGACAGGCAGACTGACTTCCACACTGAATGCACACCTCTTCACAGTTTATGCTGCTTTCAAATGCCACCTTCCTAAACCAATATCTTCATTTTAACTCTGGGGAATTTAAATTAAACACATCAAGCCGTTGTAAATGTAATTAATTACTCCAACAAAGCTATCACATTTTGAAGTTTGGGGGATGAGTTACTCTGAAAAAAGGAATTTATTGGAAATATATCGAATAAAAGGGAGGGTCTCTGAAATTTGATTTTCTTTTCATATCTTTCCAGAGGTAATTTTTAAAACCCCCCTTTCAGTGACACAAAAAGGCGTCTCGTTCATAAACCCCCTGACTTCATTACGTAACTAACTTTTCTAACCTGTTTGCCTAGTAAGTTTTTAACTCTTCAATTCCAAAATCCTCCTCCCAACACACGTTAACTGAGATATTCACATGCTGGAAGAGCTCTGTGAAACTTCCATCTTGTGATCTCAACTTCCCTTCCCTCTCTGACTTACTACTTTTAAACCAACTCCTTGGCCTCATTAAACTTTCATTTCCTCAGTCCCTGTCTGCTCCCCCCATCCATTAGCTGCTTCTGGATTTATTTGCTTTCCTCACTTGTCTAGATGCCAGTCGATCTTGACAGTAACTACTTCAAGAACCCCTGTACCATCTCCTCTCACTCTCCCTCCAACTTTATGTGATTATAATTTGAAAACTGCAGCCTGTCTCCACTCTCAGGTTTTCTAACAGCACTTGAGAAAATGAAGAACTTCTCATCTTTCTCTGTAGGTTCATCCTAGCTCAACTCAGTTGCCACTTACTCGTCTTCTGTTGAATCTTCATAATATTTCTACAATTTATTTTCCAAAATTATGCTCTTTGTGGTCGGTTAACTCTAATTTTCCTATCTTCCCCTTTGGTAGATTATTTTGACTCTTTGATCCACAGAATTCAGAGACCTGTGAGGGAAAGTACTTTACCTCCTTAAAGTAATTCCGTTTCCCTACACTCTCCCCACTTCGCTCTTTGCATCAGAAAGAAGAGTATGCTGGCCCCCTTCTCAGGACTTATCTGTTCAATGTGCTTCCTTTACATCATTTCTTATCTCCTCTGAAACTTGCTTATTTGATTCTACTGTCCCTCTTGAACACGGAATACTTCTCCCCTGCTTCCTTCCTTGTACACATAAACCGAATTTCTCAAATGCCTTATATTTTCAAAAAGAGTAAGAAATTCAAAATCCTCCCTTGACCTCCCAGTCATGTCAAGGTCTTCTCTCCCTGTTTTAACCATTTTTCTTGAAGATACCATATTGCTATATCAGCTTGTTTATCCAATCTAATCACTTATCTTTCAGTTGGTGAGTTTAATCCATTTTATTTATTATAATATCCATCATATGAGAAATTATTTCTGCTCTCTTATTTTATACCTTTTAAATGTTATTTATTTATTTATTTATTTATTTATTTACTGATTTTTGTTTTAATCTTTTCTGCTTTCCTTCAGATAAAATCTTCCCAGAAAGACAGATACTCTAGTTAATATGCTCTCATGTTCTTTTGATTATCTATTTTGTCTGCTTTTTCTTTCGCTTGACAACTTTTTTTAAGCCACAATGACCTTCCCCCTCAAACTGATCACAATTAGCTCATCTATCTCTTACAGCATTCCCTTAACATGTTTTGTGTGGGATTATATCCTCCAAAAATATTATCAGTGTGCGTTCTTAGAGGACACACTTCCTTGTAATGTAGGCTTTTTGGAGTCTCTATTGCTGTTGAACAGCGTGCAGTCAAGCTGTACGTAATTTCTCTGTGAGCAGTCTCGTCTTTCTATGAGCTTTCAGAAATTATCTTCCTTTAATATTTTTAAATTTAAAATAAATGTGTGAGTTTCTCCACATTCCCCTCGCCCCATTTCATACTCTAAGAACTTTTTCAATCTGAGATTTTTGTTTTTCTTGAATTCTGTAAGCTGAAAATGCATAATTTATTTTTCTCTTGGAGCCCAGAGTCACGGCTTGATTTAATCATAACCTGTATTCAGCGTGCAGCATGCTCATTTGTCTATGTGTGGTCTTCCTTTTTATTTATATATTTAATACTTTAATGAGCAACTACGAAGGTAGAATCCATCCAAATATTTCAAATATTTCTAAATAACTTACAGCCCACAGACGCTCTTCTGGCTTACATCATCTGAACCCCATCTGCCTCCTCTCCCCAAGCCAGGTAACCAATACTTAAAATGTTGTATTTATCATCTACATTCCTTTATGTTTTTATATATACCAGAAAAAATAATTTATCAAAATCATTTCCATAATAATATATAATCATACATGTTATTTATTTTTCTTGTAGTTTATGAATTTTGACATCTTTTAAATATTCCAGTTTGTGACTATAACACAAATTATTTTATTCATCCTGTTGATGAGTGTTTGGATTGTTTCCACTTATTTGTTACTATGAACAGTGGTGCCTAGAATATTTATCTATTCTAAGTCTTGGGATTTAAATTTTTACAATCAATGCTTATAAAATGAACATTTCAAGGACTTGATCTGCATGCTCCCCAATTATTACTGATGATGTGACATATGTCTTTTTTATATTTATTGGTCACATATATCTACTCTTCTGTGAAATGCCTATTCATGTTTTGCCCACTTTTCTGTTTGTTTAAAAAAAAAATCTTTTCACATTGCTTTTTTCACCTTAAGGTCACTTTCGATGGGTAAAAGTTCTTAATTTTAGCACAGCAAAATTTATTAGTTATTATTTTGTGGTTGGCACGTCTGTGCCTTGTTTTAAAAAATCATTCCTTATCACAAATTAAGAAATACATTAATATACTTTCTTCTAAAATTAAAAAATTTATGCCTTTGTACTAGGAGCTACTAATCCATTTAGAGTTGATTTTTGTGATGATGTGAACGAGAGATTTATTCTCTTTTTCTTTCCTACGTGGGTAACTATAAATTCAAGCCCAGTTGTTCAATAATCCCACCTCTGAACTGTACCTCACTACATCCCCTCTGTTACCTGATAAAATTGCACAGAGACACGATATGCGTCTGTTTCAGTTGTCAGTTTGTCTATCCCTGTGCCAGTAACACAAGCTTTTAAGAACCATAGCTTTATGATAAGTCTCTGTATTTTGTAGGGCAGACCCTTTCTCTTCCTATTTCCTCCTCATCCTTCTTCGCAACAGTCTTGGCTAAGTTCAGCACCTTGATCTTTAATATCAATTGATTAATTCCTATGAATAAACCTACTAGAACTTTAATATGTTTTAAAATTTAATAAGTAAACTTGGGGGAAGTGGCATCTTTCAACAATGCTCTCCTCCTCTGTAAACGTGGGCTGCCTTTCCATGTACTTAATGTCCTTCAGTAAAGAATTTCAGGATGTCCTTAAGCTGTAAAGGATTCTGAATATTTCAGTCAATTGGATAGAACACAACCACTTGGAAAACGCTGACCCCCACGATAAAATTGCAAACAGCCAAAAGTTGAGCTCAAAACGTCAGGAAACTTTAAAGTAGTACTTAAAGGACAAAAGCAAACATCCATTGTTGGATGCTTACGAGCACAGCTCATTTTTTTTTTTTTTTTTTCAGGGAAGTCTGTTTGGGGAACATAAATAAAGATTTTAAAATAGCTCTCATCTATCCCCTGAAAAGCAGAAAGGTTGCCGCATGGAAAATTAACATATACAGATGTATGTAGGGACTCTTTAACCCATGGAACTCACATAAAGCTATTTTTGATACAGAAATATAATCCTGGAGTCCCAGAAACAGCCCCAGATGCAGCACTGTGCCACTTACCATTATCATAGACAATTACCGAAGTGCATTACTCCCCATCACCTTCTGCACCAGAACGTTTACCAGACCTCACAAATAGCAAAACTGACGGAACTGAAATTATCCTTCTGTTCCTCTCCTAACCTTGATTTGGAACAATTAGACAGTCTACCTATAGGCAGGAAAAAAAGGAGATGATTAGATTTGGATTGTAAAGCTGCTCAGTAACTTTCTGGTTGGAAGTTACTACTAAGTTTTCCTTAATGGAACCAGCCCAGAAAAATCAATAATTTAAGCGATGGATTCCATAATTTCCCCAAATGTGTAGGGATGTTTTGTAAACAGTAGTAAAACCGTATTCCCCCTTTATGCACAGAGAATAAAATTTCAGCCATCTAATCAATACCTCCATAGATGAGGTACCAGTTTACTTCCATGAAATACATCTTCCTAAACTTCCACCTGTAAATCCTACCCAACCTTCCAGGCACAACTCAATGCAGTATTACACTTCCCTAGCCAACACCAACAGCAAAGAAATGTGATTTATTTTCTCCCCTGTCCCCCTGCCATCATATACCTATTTATGACATCTGTGACATTTTACTTGTTCCTATAATAATTTTTGGATTGTCTCATTACACTCATCTATTGTTAGAGGCAGAGAAACTCTTGGTAATATTTTTAATGGCAATTTCATAGACTCAACCAATGAAGTGTTGACTCTGTCTCATAGTATAACACTCAATAAATATTTCGTCAGCCGGTTAAATACTAGGATACCATGAGAGAGCAATCAGTTGGTTTTCTCAAGTGACCAAATGTGATGATTTGCATACCTACATGTAGCACTTCAGTCACTAGAATGTGAACCATTGACACTGATGGGAAAGAAGCCAGGATTATCACTGACTGCCGGGGCACAGCGGGAACTGGATGTCGCTGGAACCAGCTCAGTCTAGTTATGCTGACTTCATGGTGCCTCTTAGAAGAGTGGCAGGCAGCCACCCAGCCCTAATTCTCATGGCAAAGAGGGCAATACTTTAACTAAACCTTAAAATGTTTTTGTATTGTGAGACTTTATCGATAGCATTGTGGTGTTTTTGTCCAAATGTGGAAAAAAAAATCTATAAGATAACAATGGAGAACAAATATATAACAAAAGATTAGACCCAGCTGATTGAGGATAGAAGTGGTTCCTTAAAAAATAATTAATTTTCATTACATTTCTTAATAAAAACAAATAAACATTTAGAGGTGATATCCGGAAAATGACATATTGCTGGTGTAGAAAGAATAGGTACTCAGGATATTAAGCCCATTTTTGTAAATCTGATGAATAAAGGCATATGGGAGCCCTAACGGGTTCCCGTAAGATTCCTGCTACTGGTCCTCCTTAAAAATGCATTGGTCACGATTATCATCAATCAAATTTCATGTACACATGTAAATTACAAGTTTGTTCTTTCAACAAAAATGTCTCCTTTGTGCCAGGCACTGTGGTACCAAGTTTTATGAATAAAAGATTAAGAAAATCTCCCATTCATGAACCTCAAATTCAGGTTAACAAGAAAAAGGAACATTCCATAAATATATGCTAAAAAAAAGAAAAAAACCCAGGATTAAATCAGAAACATTCAATTTTTTAGTAGGATAATTCCACAAACATAGTTTTTTCTTTCCTCCTGGCCATTAGATGTGGCCAAATGTATCTCATTATAAACAATTAGTGTCTTTGCTCCATATTTATTGATGGTGTCATGAAATTAAAGGAAATTCAGAGGAGCATGTAAGCAGTTACTTGAATAAATGCACAGTTACTGAAGCTACTTAGCCCTTCACTTAAAAATATACGAGCAACAGATTCATTTTACTTTCCCAGTATCACGTCTGCATCACCCCTTAAATCAGAACACCAAATACAATCCATGAATTAATAGCATAATTTCTCAGATAAATACCATAAAAGAAACTGTCATTACTGATGGTTCAACGTAGTAGGCAACTATTATCAACCTGCCAAAGAGAACTGTGCTTTTTAAAATTGTATTAAAAATTGGTAAAAGGACGAGACTATTTATAACATATTTGAATTAAAAGAACATTTTAATGAAAATAAATCCTTTCAAATGAAGGGCAACACTGTGTTACCGAGGTATGTGGGGAGTTGGCGGGGGGGGGGGGTGAGGCGCGAGGCGTGATGAGTCAGCGCTTACCATTTCTGTGTGAAGCATCTCCACGAAATGAGACCCCTGGACTGATGGTCACCTGTCGCTGATGCTGCCGTTATAGTAAGTTTGGAATGTCTATGACACACCTTCTCTGGTCAGATTAGGTTTGGTGTCATTTAGTTATATTGTGTACTCTTATTTTGTTTTTACTTTTATCAAATTTCCTGCATCTAGTTATGGGGCTGTTTCCCAACTCCTGTTTTTGTAATCGAGAATAAAGCAGCTCTCTCATTAAATGATTCCCTTCTACTTTGATTCAGATAAAGGGTAGTTTCTTTAAGGTTTATGTAAGTTCTCAAAGGCAAAAAAGTTATTGCTATTTCTAGGAAGATCTTACCTAGGAAATTATTTATTTCCTAACATTGTTCTTCTTTCTATATGAAAGGGACTTGTCAAAGCACCTAGCCCTTCACAGTTCTAGTCATTTATCCACTTAACAGGAGGCAGAGGTAAAATAGTGGTGATGTTTGTTTTTGAATGGAATGGGTCCTTTTGGTCTAGAAATAAATTAGTGAGCAGCATGACGAATGGAGTAGGCAATGAGTATAAACTAAGTGGATAAAGGTCACTCCCATCAGCGGAAAATGTGTGAGATTCAAAGCAGGAGAGACCTCCTCACTCTGTCATCTGCTGCCTGGGAGGCCTTTATGCTTCCCTACCTACTTCCTTATGAGCACAGAAATTACACAGAAAAAGCTGTCATTGAATTTGTACTGAAAGGCATTGGAAGGTTTGAGGAAGCAAAACTGAGAGAGTGCTATCTAAGTGGGGTCTACTATGTGTGTTAGATCAGGTGCACTTCTGGGGACTTATTAAATTCTCAAAGCAAAATTATGAGAGTATTTCTGAAAGAAAAATGTGTAGAAAAGGCGACAAAAAGAACAGATTTTTTAAATGAAATTACAACAAATTTAGTGTGGCTAAAATCAGTGTGTCTGGGTATAGAACATAAGATATATAAGACAGAAAGAAAAAATATGTGAAAATGAAGATACAGAAGTTGAAAGGAGTCAGATCACCTTGGATGAAAAACTTAAGGAATGTTAACATTATTTTTTGGGCAATAAGGATGGTGTTAAAATATTTCACGTTCTTTAATTTAGCACCATCTGTGAGAGGACCTTTTCTTCAGACACAAGAGACCAGTTTTCAGATGGGCTAATTTGTTAAAATACATGGCTCCTCCTATCATGAAGTTCTGTAGAGCAAATCACAGAGCAGGCAGTGTACCAGTTCTGAAGGCTGTGACTTCTATTCTTGTTGCTGTGTGTTTCGGGGGGTCTCCTAAGGCGTTCTTGGAAAACACCTAATTGACTTCCTGCCAGAGATGTATTATCTCCATCTTAACTTGATGCCCCTCAGTAATACTGTCCATGGGAAGGGTGGAATACATCTTTGTCTAAAGTATTAGCGGCAACTTTCAGGCACGTCTGACATGGTGGGTGTCCTACCTGTTCCCTGAGGGAATTTCTTGACTTGGCTTCCTGACAACTTCATGCTTCGTCCTGCTCTGACTTTCTTGGCTCCCTGAGTCTCCCTGGCTGGACTGGCTCCCTCTGCCCTACTTCTGAACATTGCAAAGACTCAGGACTCCAGCACATTTCTCTTCTCCTCTCTAAAATCACATCTAGGCGACCGTATCCATTGGTGTCCACCTCTCTCCTGATCTCCAACTCATATATTCAGCTGTTTATTCAGTGTCTACCCCTGCACTTCCAACAGATGCCTTAAACTTAAGAGGCCCAAAATAGAGCTTATTTCCCCACTCCCCCGACCTCCAAATGTGCTCTTCCTGCAGTCTCTCTCAGCCCAGAAGTGAAACTGCTCAGAAAAACTCTTTTGCAGTCATATTTCACAATCTCTGAGATGTTATATGTATTCCATTTGAACACCTATTGTAAATCTAATAATTTCTCTCCGCCTCCACTGTTAACATGCTAGTCTAAGCCACACCATCTGCTGGTAGACTGTTTAAGTAACTTCCTAACCTCGCCTGCTCCCACCTCTGCTCTCCTCTGAGTGGTCCTCCGTGCAGCGTCCTGAGGAATGTTATTAACATATGTAACTGATCATATCTGTCCTTTGCGCCAAAGTCTCTTGAACACACTTAAAATAACCCAGAATTCTTACCACAACCTACAAAGCCCTAGACAATTAGGTTCCCTGGTTCCCTCTCTGGTCCCATTTTTTCCCCTCTTCCCACCTATGTATTCATCTCTGGCAAAACCAGCCTTACTTCTGCTTATCAAAGACATTCATTTCTACCTCAGGGCCTTCGGATTTGCTTCCTTTTGCCTGAAACACTCTTATTACGGATAAGCACACGGCTTATTTCCTCATTTTATTCTCATATCAAATACTCCCTCTAAAGAGAGCCCTTTTCTGTCGATCTATTTAACATAGCCCGTTGTTGCTCTTATTCAGTTGATATTCCTGTATATTACCTATCATTACCCAACACTGTATTATATATTTGACAATTATCTATTGTTCCACAGAATGCAAGCTTCACAGGGAAAATTTGCCTGATTCATCAGGGCACCCTAGCACCTGGAATGTTTCCAGGCATGTAGTAAGTACTTATTATTTGCTGAATGAATTATTAAAGGGAATGGAATTCTAAAACAACAGTGGAAGTTAGAAGACTGTTTTTAAACCAGTGTGAACTTGGTGTAGTGATGAATAATTAGACCAACAGAACAAAAGTGAGTGCTCAGAACCGGAACCAAGAATCTGTGGCAGCTCGAATATGTCAAAGGTGCCATCATGGGTCAGTGCAGAAAGGATGTACTATTTAACAAATATTATTAAGTCAATTGGTTAGCCATAGGAAAAATTTTAAAGCTGAATCTCTACCTCTCACCCTATTAAAAAATTCCAGAAAGAGTTCATGAAAACTTAAGACTAATTTAAACATATATAGGGGATATAGAAAATGTCATTATAACCTAAGAGTAAAGGTAGATTTTTTAACAAGATGTAAAGGACAAAATCCATAAAAGAGAAGATTGGCATATTTGACTAGGCTCATAATCTAAAACTTATTTTTACCAAAACAACACCATAAGACATATGACAACCGAGAGAAGCTATTTGCAACACATCTAATTGACAGATGATTAGTAATCTAGAATATGAAGAACTTTTATATTCTCTGGGTGTACAGCAGGGGAAAAAATGGGCAACAGACACCAACTAGCAATGTACAGAGGAAACTGGAGTGTCCAATCACTACAAGATGCTCAGTCACACCAGCAAGCCAGAGAGTAAAAGGAAATAAATGAAAACGTAAGCTACTTCTCTTCTGTTCCCCTACCGCTTTTTCTGGCTTTCGCAGTTGTTCTCGGTGAGAGAGTTAGTCTAACGCAAAGTTCTCTGTCTTCAGTGGAAGTGGGATTTTTCTCTTCTTGATTTTCATCTTTTATTTTCTTCAAGGTAATGGATATACTATATTCAGGATTGGTGGAATAAACATTTTTCTACTCTATTTTCATTCCTAATGACAATAACGCCACACGTAGAAAAAACAATCATTTGTTCCAAAATACAGCTGTCAAACACAACACAATTTGCACTAAGTATATGGCCACGTGCAGGAATTGAAGGGCAGAGAAAGAAGTCATTACTGAAAGAAGGCAACAACATTGGCAGAGACACCGCAGAAAACTCTCAGAGGCATAAAACACGGGCTTGATAAAAAAACAAATCAAAATGAAGTGACAATGAAGAGCTAGAAATGGCCAGAGAGGAAATAATTGATACAAGATAAAAACCAATGTGTACAAGTATGCCTAAAAAGTTTCCATGAGAATGAAACAGATTGAAATAAAATCAACCTTATAGTTTGATTTCTGAAGAAAGGTTGTATTATCTTTCTGAAATGAAGTGCAGCATTGTAGGCAGACTTCAGAGCCACGCTGCATCACAGGAAGAGTGGATACAGAATTATCAGTATTGAGATGCATTCTGGCAAAGCTCCTGTTTTCCAGTAGGAGAATCTTTTGGACACTCTGGCAAACTACTAACATAGGAGAGGGACAAAAACTTCAAGCTAATCTCAGACTCCTTCACCCCAAATGCACTGGTAGGTGAGTGTGATAACAGGTCCATAAAAACTTTAAGGTCTTAAAGTTTACCATAAAAGTAAAGTTTTCAAGTAAAGAAAGCAAGAGAAAAGCACGCTCAAACATGCTAAAATTTTAAAAAAAAGTAGCACCTATAAATTCCTCTTACATAATTGAGCAATGATAAAATTCTGCTGAAAAATATTTGAAAATGATGAGTTCAGGCATGGCGACATAGTAGTAAACCTGTCTAAATATATGACTGTGGCCTCACAAATAGCAGGTGTTAAGGTAACAGAAAAAAATGTAAATGTTATAAACCTTAACAAAATGAAAATTACACAGTGAATAATATATCAGGAGGTCAAAGAATAAAGTTGTAGAAGAAAAAACATACACTGTTTCCTTTACCTATTATAAAGAGGAAGCATAGAAGTTTTTAATATATCCTTATATGAGTTTTGCCACAAGAAAATGAAAAACAGAAAATCTAATATAAATTAAGATGATGAATTAAAACAAAATTGCTTATCCCATTATTAACTTACCAGGAGAAATTAATTTAGCAAATAAATACTATCAGATTTTATATATATATATATGAAAGTCAAGCATAATTATAGAAGATAAATCTAAAACATTTATATTGCAATCCCTAGGTGAAGTACAAACATAACTAGAGATAATAAAGCAAATTTCAAAAATAAACAATAAAAAAGCAGTAATTGCACCATCGATATATGCATAGGTTGAATTTACAGCAACATTTTAAGTAAAAAAGCATACTTTATCATAAAAAAAATCCAAAATCCAGAAAAATACAAGCCTAAACTCTTTGACGTGAGTATTTTTACACCAAACAACATACAATCAAAATCTATAAAGTAAAACCTGCTAGAAACAGAAGCAAAAATAAACAAATCTGTCATAGAAAAATATTTGTATCCTCAACTATTTTTGTTTACTCTTCCCAACCAAGACAGATCAAGTAAACAAAACAGTTGGGGGTACAAATAATACTAGGAATAAATAAAATAAGCTAAATGCACACATTAAACTACATCTGAAGAGAAAAGAAAACACTTTTTCAAGTTCCTATAAAAGATTGACCAGACATTAGGCCCGGAAGGACACTTTCTTAAGTTCCATGTTGTTGAATAAAATGGACCACATTCCCCGACCAAAGTGAAAGAAAACTAAGACAGATATGAAACCGCTCCAAATCCAGCCACATCCATTTCAAAAGAATCCTTGCCTTTCCCCCCTCCACCAATTTGGTCAAAGGAGAGATCAGAAATTAAAAGATTGCTAGGAAACACTGGTGATGAAAATATAGTACTTTCATTTAAGGATTTAATTAAAGTCTGTGTAAATAAGAAACCATAAACAAACAGAAAAGAATAGGAATACATAAGTTAGACATTATCATCTTAAATTAGGAAAAAATAAAAGTAAGGAAACCAAAAGAAACCGAATATTTACAAAGAAATTGATGATCAGGAAAGCTATCAAACTAACCAACACATATAAGCCTGCTTCTTTGAAAAAAAAAAAAAAAAGTAAACAAGTAACATAATCTAGAATAAAGGTGGGGGATCCCAAATGTAAAAAAAAAAAAGAAAAATTAGAATGAGAAAGGAAGAAAAAAATGGCAAAACATGAAGTAAAGGAGAACACTTAGCTTAAATCTATATGCATCTTGATTTGTCTTTTTCTAGGAAAATATAAATTAAACAGTGACTCTAGAATGAGTTAAATAAACAGATGAACTTTTGGTTTATAAAATGAGAAAAGTTGTCAAACAGCTGCCCCTTGCCCTCTCCAAATATAAACACTAGGGCATTTTTCTCTGGTGAATAAAGCCTTCAAAAACATACAGTTCCTATATTATTAATATCTGTTCTCAAACTTGCAGGTCACCTAGGGATGTTATCAGAATGCAGATTCTGCTTCACTCAGTCTGGGTAAGAGTGAAGATGCCAGCAAGCTCCCAGGTGATGCTGACACCAATAGTTAAGCCACATGTCGAGTTGCAAAGGTTTAAACTGTTTCATAACCTAGAGAAAGGAAGCTTCCAAACACTATTTACCAAGCGTACTCTAAAAGTGATTTTAAAAACTTATATTTATATTTATATAAATGTAAAAACCAACCATAGACCAATTTCTGTTTTATTGATGCCAATGATGCTACGGCAAAATAAAATATTTACAAATAGAATCAAATAGTGTTTATTAAAAGAAACACAAAACACAACCATGCAGAGTGATTTTACAAATGCTTACATGGTACTGGTGTTAGCAAAACTTTGCTATAATTCACCATATCAATACGTCAAATAAAAATAACCAATAATTTCCACAGATGCTCAAAAAACACTTGAAGTTCATGACACATTACTCATTTTTTAAAATTTAAGTAAAAAGTATAGATATAAAACTGAACAGTAAAAATAAGAAATATTTCAAAATTAAAATTAGGAAAAAGATAAGGGTTTCCACTGCCACCATGGTTGTTTTATTCTGAATGTAGATGGCAGTGAAATAGGCAAGAAAAGAATGAGATATTTTTGAAAGAGAGAAAAAAAGTATTATTATTTGTAATCAACATAAAACCCAAGAAAATTAATTAGGAACCAGAGGAAATTTAGTTATTATAAAGGCTGTATTTCAAAACAGTGGAGGAAATATTTTCAGTATACTGGCATGGATCCACTTGGAGAGGCATTTGAGGGGAAAAAAAAAAAAACAAACTGGATGTTTGCTTTACCCTGCACAAGAACAAATTCTAGTTAGAACAAAGGCTAAATGTAAAATAAAATAATAAAAGCAAACAATAACCATAGTAAACATTCATACAAGTTATAGAAAAACTCATATACATACACACATAAACAATCATAAATGTAGCAAAAGAAAATAGAGACGTAACCTTATATAAGTAATCTTATTAAAACCCAGAGGAGAAGCTTGTTACGGGTACAAGGAGCAGCACCATGAGGGCTAAGTCGGAGGAGTCCGGACCAGACTTTGATTCCCACTCTGCTGTTTACTAGCTGTCCGACCTTATGCAAGTTTTTGCCTTTTCCTCTGTGCCTCTTTTTCTCGCCTTTGACAGAGAGTAAGTACTCACAAGACTGTTCTGAAACTCTAAGGATTAAAGTAGTTAATGATGTAAAAGTGCTCAGAATAGAGCTTGGCATACAGCACAGTGTAAATATCTGTTAGCTATTCTTATTTTAATAAATTGTTGATTTTTGATGAAATATTGCTTGAAGAGTTGTGGGGGCAGAGTGGCCAGAGCTTAGCAAACGGGTCAGGGTGATAGATTTGTTTTTCTGGACTGAGGAGTTTCTTGGGATGTGGGAGTTTCAGAGCTAGAGCCCTGAGTCACGCTACCTCACCTGGAAGAGGAGACAAAAGTGATGAGAAAGGCAGTGCTCAGCACCACGGACAGTGTTCTAGGCCGGGGCAGTTTGTGTCATGTCCTGAGTGGACAGATATTTGGAAATAATACCATGCACTTCTACCTCTTACCAAATCATGAAGTACTGGGGCATGGCAGTGCTGGGAGTGAGATTCCAAACCTAGCTGTGCGATTTCCGCATGCTACCACTGCATCCCCCGATCAAGTGATCAGGCCACCCGTGCCTAGACAGAGAACTATCCTTTTACTTCTGTGTTAGTTGGCCTAAATGCGATCTTGAGAATTATTAAACACACTGTTTTGTTTTTTCTCTCTAACACCATAGTCTCTAAGCTCAAAGAATATCTGAGTAAGAAGCAACTCAATTAACCATCAGTGTTAATCCTTAACAATCTGGTTCTTTTCCAGTCCATGGAGTTTTAAGAGAGCACGTCTTTTTCCAACCATGAACCTCTCACAGTTCCTCAAAGTCTCTCAAAAATTTCTCTTTATCTCTTTGAGGTGTCCCTCCACCAGAGTCCCACAAAGGAAATTTTCTGTTAGATCATTGCAAACACACCATGACAACTTATTGTAGCCAATATTCCATGATGTGTCATCAGATACATGGGGACAGGGAAGATATATATATATGACAGATATATACCTCTTCTTGACCAAAGTTATCTGAAATTTCCCGTCTCATGGAAATTTCTTTTTTTTCCCATTAATCAAGGGAGTTTGTGTTATAATTTGCCTTCAATACCAAAAATATACACTGAACTTTGGTGGAGAAAACCAGTTAAAATTTATAAATTTTGCCAAAATATTAGAGCCAGAAGGGGGAGGGTCAGGCAGTCATTCCAACTTAAGCTATAGTTTACATCACCTCAGTTATCTCAGGAGGAACATCGCAGTTTTTTTTTGTTTTTTTTTTTTTACCATTCAAAGCTCAAGGTGACTTTAAGCTGCAGGTTAATCTCTAAATCAGATGCTTGAATCTAACATACTCTAAAAAAAAATCTATGTACAATGTTTAAAAGAATTGATAAGAAAGTTCATGCTCAGGTGAAGTTGGAAAAGGTCAACAGAATTTTGTTTCAGTTTGCTATTTATATGAATATGCACACAACAAAGGCACTGGAAATGTAATGTTGAGTAAACTCTTACGAGGAAAAGTCCCCAATTTGAAACTATCAGTACTATTGTTCACTATTAATTAAACTGACATCATACTCTTAGATTAATATTTTATTGAAGTAGAGTCGGTTTACAATGTTGTGTTCATTTCTGGTGTACAGCATAGCGATTCAGTCATACATACATATTCCTTTTTGCCTTCTTTTTCATTATAGTTATTACAAGATATTGAATATAGTTCCCTGTGCTATACAGTAGGACATTATTGCTTATCTATTTTATACATAATAGTTAGTATCTGTAAATCCTGAACTTCCAAATTATTCTTAGATTAATTTTAAATGTATTTTCTGACATAATGTACATTGCTACTGATGACCCAGTTGCAGTACTGAATAGCTGCCATGCAAACTCAAAAGAGAGAAAAAACTTCATATTTAAAGACATGAAATTCCTATATGTACGTATATGCATGACTGGGACACTGTGCTGTACACCAGAAACTGACACATTGAAACTGACTGTACTTCGATTTAAAGAAAATTCCTAAACTTCCAGTTACAAAATAAATGAGTCACAGGGATGAGATGTACAGTGTGGAGAATATAGTCAATGATAATGTAATATCCTTGAATGGTGGTGAAGGTGGGCAAAAGGGACGAACTTCCAGTTATAAGATAAATAAGTAATGGGATGTAATGTACAACATGATCAATATAATTAATACTGTTGTATGTTATGTGTGACAGTTGTTAAGAGAGTAAGTCCTAAGAGTTCTCAACACAAGGGAAAACATTTTCTTTTTCCTTTTGTATGTATATGAGATAATGAATGTTCACTAAACTTACTGTAGTAATCTTTTCCTGATGTATGTTAAGTCAAATCATTATGCTGTATGCATTAAATTTATACAGGGTTATATGTCAGTTATATCTCACTAAAACTGGGGAAAAAAACCCTCCAAATTCCTCAGTATAGCATAGTAAGATGCCTATAGAGAGAACCATGTGAATTATCATCTTCCTGTAGAAAGTACTTAGTCAGAAATCTCTTAATATAAATTGAATCCCAGCAGCGTATTCACATTGTGACATTATCAAGGCACACTACAAAGAATAGTCCATGCACAGAAGACACCATATTCCAATTTATATAGCAAATATTAACGTCTAATAGCTTGGCATAAAGCTGGTATAGAGCAAACTTCAAACAGTTCTTTTAAAGGGAGCTAACGTGAGAGGAAGAAGTGAAGCAACGAAGTGGACAATTCTCCATCAGACAATTTAACGTGACAACAAGAACTGGTATTTTCTTGCCAAAAAATGCCTGTAAGAAGTTGTAATTGTGGAAGCATGAGAACGTACAGCAATAAGCCGAACAAAATGCTTCAAATTCAAAATGCAATTCACCCCAAAGAGCTTGAGATGGAAAACGAAATCCAACTCAGAATATACATATTTACACGTAGCTCTTGTAGAGCATATGTTCCCTTCCAAGCTATGCGAGGATTTACCGCTTGCCATGTCTTCACAGATTAAATATTGTTAAATGCTCCAAGGCACAGTTCATAGCTACTTTCAAGATTAAAACTGACAAAAAAAAAAAAAAGTTTTAAATACATCCTTGTTATTTGGCACTTTAATGGCTCTAAATCATGTAAAGACAGCCTATTTTATTCCTCTACAATTCAACACAGCAAATGTTAGCATATTGAATGTTAATATGACCAATAGCAAAACATCTAATCCACTTGTATTTCTTTTTTTACCTCCATAAAGTAATATACTGGATACTTTTACAAAGCTGCGAGGGGTATCAAAGTCTTGAATATTCATTTTACTTTGCTTTTTTTTTTTCCTATTTGCAACTGTGTGTTTATGTTTTTTTTTTTTTATCACTTTTTGCTTTTTTCCTAGGAGCCCTTAAAAGAACAAACAATAATTATTTAATATATAGGGCGCCTCTTGTATAACTTTAATCTTTCCTCTTGTCTCTCAATAGCAGATTTGGAATTTGGGGGTGTCATGCGTGAAGGGTCACTTCTATTGAAGGGGAGAAGAATGTGCAACCCCACTTTGGCATGTGGATTATTTTGAGCTGAAGGTAAACAGGACCCAGCAAATTCAGGAAAAAATTTACCTCTCCCTTCAGCCAATAAGAATTTAAATAGGGGACCTGGTCCAGAAAGAGAGCAACTAGCCAAGATATCATTTTTATCTGGAAGACTCATCAGCGTGGCAGGGCAAACGTCTAATTACCACCCATCTGTTCTCATCTCCCTGTGAGTAACCCTCCTTCCCTTTGAAGCCTCAGGCTCCTACCCCGTTTCTCAGCTTAGGATGGTGCATCCGTCTCAATTGCTTGATTGCCTTTGGGCCTCATATTTTTATGGGCCTCCAGTGTATACGAAATTAAATTTGTTTTTCTCCCGTTAATCTGTCTTATATCAATTAAATTATTAGACCAGCCAAAGAATCTAGGAAGAAAAACTTTTCCACTCTTCCACTATATTAGCAGCAAGTTCCTTAAGGTAAACAACACTGTAAAATTGTAATAAATGTCTGCATTGTGACTACATCACTGTGAGTAGGTCAAACTGTGCTGATTTGTTTATTTTAATTAATTTTACAATTTCACCATTTTTATGTACAAGTTACTCTTGGTTGGCCTACCCAGGCTGGTGTAGACATGGATAGCATATGTTTATACTAAAAATAAAAATCTTAACTCTGGAAAATATATCCATTACTCCAAAAATCAAAATAACTTTTGTGGATGTGTATCATTTAATGGGCTTATATCTAAATATCCAACACAAAACATCCAGTATTTGACAACTTGGGAATGCAAATCTGTTTAATACAGCATCCTATTACTCAGATGTGTAGATACTTCACTGAGATTAAGTATTTTTGGTAATGGACTCATCTGATTAACAGTGTTCTAGGTTACAATTATTTTGTCATGTTGTGTGTGTTAGAACAGACCCAGAGTTGTTTTCTGAGAGACATGTCCGTCTTATTCTTAGAAAGCCTACATTCAGCTCTGGAATCTGAGCAGGTTCTTGAAATTACGACAGAACAGGTCCACCTGCCTCCTACTGAATCTTTCCCTCAGCTCGGCTTCTAGCTGGGTTAAGATTTCTTGTCTTAAAATAAAAGTACAAGTACTTACCTCATAGGATTATTTTGTTGATTAAGTAAAATACTTGAAGGCTTGTATGCCAGTATGTGGCATTTGTAAGTTCTTCAATATTAGCTATTTTTATTCATGCATCATTTTATTAATACACTATGTTACTATAGCATATTAAAGGCTCTAAGAAGTCCTTAAGGAGAGATACTTGCTTTGCTTACCTTTACCTCAGTATTTCCTGATCTTATTGGATGGAACCTATTAATACTCCAGTGTTTATTTAGGAAATAAGACTTTCGGACAGTTGTTCTGCCTATCTGTCCATGTTGTTTTGTCCCTCTTTGGAGGGGTGTGTGTAAATTGTCATTGGTCCTTATACCACTGGCCAAGTTGAAGCATATTTTATAAAACAATCATGTGAGACCTCTTGTCTTAGGTATTGAGTTCCATGTGGTAACATTGCCCCCTAAATCACCAGTGTCCCCTGTATAGGAAGCCTCTGCAGGAAGTGTTCCTATATCTCAGGACCAGGAAAAGCAACAGTCTTCTTACGATGTGATTTTTAAAAAAAAAATTAATTTTGAGTGCACTACAAACTGGAAGCAAAATCATTTAGAGTCTAAATAGCAAAATAATATTTTAATGGTACCTTTAACATCTACACCACTCAGAACCAAAAGAACATTTTATTCCTAGTTTCTAGCAGCGTCTTGGCCAACAGTAAGAAAACGAATACTTTTCTAATGTCTATCACTATATTTATTTCATCTAGATGATTATTTTCATAATTATAATGTAAAGCATCCTGTAAAATTATTTATCTTATTTAAAAACAGCGGATGGTGTTATACACGTGAGGTGGTCCATGAAAATCCATTCTCCACCTCGCCTCTTTCCATCCCCTGACTTCTACCCAAAAGCTTTGATTTTGTTCAGATTTCCCTCCTCCTTTGCACTCAGAGTCCGACCCACCTCTAGTACCAGCAAGTGAATCCTAAATTGTCTAAACTAATCATGGCAATTAATTCTAGACAATGATACGTGAAAGAAAACTTACTGAGGAAACACTTGGAGCAGATTTCTTCATTCTTTAAAAATGAAGATACAGAGCTTCCCTCTTTTAAAGATGGTCATCACTACCATCCCTGGGTGTGATCACTGGAACTGTGGGTCAACCAAGAAGGAACACTAGTAAATGTGGGAACCGGGGGTGGGGAGCGGGGTGGTATAGCAGAGATATGAGAATACACCAAGTCATTAATTTTCTTATTATGTCACAAAATAAACCAACCCTGGAGTTCTCCTTTCCTGTCTTTCTCCGAGCCTCTTGTTAAGTGAGAATCTTATTAAGTAAATTAGTAAATTTTCAAATAAAGTCCAGTTAAGGCTATTTAAATTTTACAGTCAAAGCACCCTAACTGCCATACTCATCTAGCTTCCAACACTTTCGCTCAGAGTTCTAATCGTTAAATCCAGTTTTTATATTGTAAATTTACTAGATAGAAGAATTTAATATCACTAGACTTTAATCTTCTTATTTTACTAAGATTACAGAGGCCAGATAGTTCTACTCTCAGATTCAATGGCATTGTCTTCTCATTAAGTTTATTATGTCTATCTTGAGACATGTCAACATGAATTGAAACATTCCGTCTTTAAACATAAACACATGAAACTTAAGCTTCCACAATAAATAAATGTATTGCAACTTTATAAATTAAGAACACTTTTCCTGATAAAATTTCAATTTTTTTCAGTCATAGTGATTTTTTTTCCTTAAATATACGTTCACAATGGTGAACATTTTAGTTCTCTGCTTTAGCAGAGCTTAAAAACATCCAAGGGTTGACTGACTGACTGAAATTGAGATCTTCTTTACTTATATCTGTAATGGACACTTTAAGACTATGTCTTTCTAACTGAACCTTTCTGTCCTTAGAGTGGTATTTCTTTTAAGAGGATTTATTATGTGGAATTTAGTACTGTGGACATGGCCTTTGCATTGACGTCTGTTTCTCATCCTAGTATTTGTATGATTCAGTATTTTGAACGTGAACATCCTGCTGGAATCTGCCCTTTCTTTTCTGTTTATGAAACGTACTAACTAAAAAATAGTCTATTTCTCCAGAGGGAAAAACTAAGCCAAGGACAATGTGTCCTGTCTTTATGTTGAAATGTGTCTCTCCCATAAAGAGAAATCCAACATATCCAATACTGAAGAGACTGACACCCAAAATATATTTTTTGACTAGTTGTTTGGGACTCTCAGAAAAAAAAAAAAACAAACCAACAGGCACCCAACAGAAATTTTTTAATTGGTAGCATTTTCATTCAGTTGTGAAGTAATTAATTTTTCTTCCATATTGAACTTCTTTCCAACATTTTCTATTATGTGAGTCAGATGAGTATTGATGGACAATGAAGCTGATTAATGTGACCTCCTTTAATTACTAATTTCACACATACATAGGCAGTTGATGAAGAAAGCTGCTTGTAAAGCAGAGGAACGGTCTTCAAATACAGGAAGATGAAAACAGTTTGAGTCAGCTCACACTGATATAACAAAATACTATAAACTGGATGGCTTTAACAGCAGGTATGTATTTCTCACACTTTTGGAGGCTGGGAGGTCGGAGGTCAGGGTGACAGGGTGGTTGAGCTCTGATGAGGACCTACTTCCCGGCTTGCAGACACCTGCCTTCTTGCTGCACCCTCCCATTGCTACCTCGTGGAAAGAGAGCAAGCTCTCTGGTCTCTCATAAGGGCACTGATCCCATCATGAGGATCCTGCTTTCACGAGCTCATCTAAACCTCGTTCCTTCCTAAAGGCCCCACCTCCTAATACCATTATATGAAGGGTTAGGGCTTCAACTTATGAATTTGAGAGGGGGTGGGGAACACATCAGTCCATAGCAAAAACTTAGTAATTAAATAACTTTGGAAATCATTGATTCCACAAATAAGATAATTTTAGTCACACTCATGATCTGATGTAATCTTCCCATGTCTGTGTATATTTACTTATTGCCAAAGATATGTTCTGTGGAAGTTGGTTAGTTACTTTAAAGAGGGAGTCCTGCTTACAGCAGCTCCATGAACATTTATCAGCTCTGCTGATGAATCTTCATAAACTAATTGAGAGCATTAAATAAGATTATGTAAATACTTTATAAAATAGAATAGAATCTACAAATGCCCACTTTATTGAAAGATCTGAATAAAATTTAAGAAAACAAATTTAGATATCAATCAAGATACCCTCTCCTCTTTTAAGCTATAAGCATTATTCTCACTGTTACTAGTTATTGGTAATAACACAGAAGAGCATATGATGACATCAAGTACATAAGATTTAAATTTGACCAAATTCTGTTCTTTCAATATGAAATCCCCCTATTTTTCTAGATTCTTCACTATGTAGTTCAAACTTTTAAGACACATGATTAGCAAGTTTCCTTCATCCAATTTTTCTTGATTCCAAGCTTGCAAATCCTGTTTATGGCACCATTTGGCATTTTTACTTTGAATAGGAGAAACAATAAACCATATGGTGAGACTATTTTAAAAGTCAATTTAAGCATATTTCTGGAGCCGTGAATAATCCCAAAACATATATTATTTAGAGGCTTCCTTCAAATGCTGACCTTTTATTGATTGCATATATATAGTATCTCCCATCTATTACTTTTATCCTATGTGCTAGCTGTTATATTTCTAATCTTCATACAAGTTACAAAAGCGAATTTTCTAAATTTTATTTTGCCAATGAGACAACTAAGACCTAGAGAGGTTAGGAAACCTGTCCAAACTCTCCCGTTTACAAGTCATGAATGTCCTGAATTCAAACCTGAACCTGTCTAATTCCAAGCACACGCTCTTCAATATCATGGTGCCTCTATTGACTGTAATCACCTTTTCTGATGGGATATGATTTGAAGGATCCAAGGAAAGGCTCCAGTTCTCTAAATTCTCCAATACAAGATTACCACAGTTCTGAATTTCCACCAATACAAAATCAATCACTTGGGTTACCATTTTAATTTTTCTACCAACTAAATTTCAGAAAATTTTAAATAGAGACTGGAAGTCACTCACACATTAGTATAAATTTTTCATCAGAACTCTTTCCTTTTGAAAAGGTGTTCAGAGATGCTGTGTGTTTGTTGTATGAGAAGGATTGGGTCAAAAAAAGTAATTTTGAAAGACTGCATCTTCCCAAGTTGGATTGTCCCTTGGTGGGACAGCACAGTGGAGAATAATGGGTTGTGTATATGTTCTGTGTATTAGAGGGCTCAAGAATTTAGAGAGATTCAGAAATTATATATCAAAATACTTTAAAAACAAAAACACTTTCTTTATAATTTTGTTCACAGTCAGGCTCACTTTACTTACACTCTTAAGTCAAAATAATATGCACCTCTGGGAATGACCCATTTTTTTCTACCTACAAAGATGATCAAAATATTGTGAATCATTTTTGATTTTTGATATACTGAAGATAACAAACGGACCTTCCATTTCTTCTGTGTTTCAATGCATATCTATTGTTCCAACTAATCTTCCTTATCACATGCATATTTTAAATAGCTGATTTTTTAAAAATAGCAAATAATTTTTCCATCTTTGGCATGTATTAATGCAAAATGGCTTTTACTTCTTTTCATTGCATTATCACCACTGCCTCTGTGTGTTTTCTTTGGATGTGTGCTAACTGCCTAAGTATGGATAGATGTAAAACCAGAGGCTCTCGGGGCCAAAATGGTTTACATTAGCTTATGAAGAAAAAAGTAAGATGAACGATTTCAGTATTATGTTTATTAACTTACACAGGATTATTTATTTTCCACATATTTATGAGAATGATGGTTTGTAGAAATTAAATATTTTGGTTAAATACAATATCTGAACCAGAATGTTACAAATATATATGTATATATGTATGTATGTGTGTGCATATGTGTATATAAGATATATATATATATATACAATAAAAATATAAAAATCACATTCTAAAGCAGAAGTAAAGCCTCTGTCTGGTTTATTGCCATTTAAATCTCACTGAGGAATCATCCTTCTGCTTATAATCTCAAACTGCTTCACTAAAATCTGACAAATCTTGTGTTACACACATTAATATAGAAATATTCAAGTAAATAATTCTTGATCTTCTTGGTGATTATAAGCAAGTCCTGCAAACCTAAGATATTTTTTAAGACCTGACTTTTACAATGAGGTCCATTTGGTTTAATGTTTAAATGAGGAAACATAATCACAGATCAGCGCAGACAGCATATCTGCACTCTGGTCTGTTTCGCTTTTTTCTCGCTAAGTAATATGTGGTGTGAGTGTAATTTTTTCGTAATTTTTCAAGAAATAAAATTTTGAGCCCTCATAAAAAATGATAGTCATATATATAATAGACTAGAATGTAAATAATTAGTATCTCATAATATTCTGAAAAGTTGCTTTATGCTCCCAAATTATCTATATTTAGATACTGATTTGTTTGTTTATGGTAATTTCTAGTGCCATCTGTACACTCACAAATGCAAGCTAAATTTATTTTTTGAAAAAAAAAGTGAGGATCCTTGTTTACAGTGTTGCATTTTAGAAAGAAGCAAGGATTTTTAGAGCATAAGATGTGTACCGTGCCTTATTCAGTCTTGGTAAACCAGTGTCTCAGACGCTTGAGGTTCAAAGTTTAATGCTTTGATTGTGACACTTGAGCAAGTTTCTCTCTGCCAGTTTCCCCACCTGAAAAATGGAAAATAACATTGACCTCACGGAGTTCTCAGATTGAAAAGCCAATGAAAGCAGCAGCTTTCTCAACTGTGGTGGCAATGATTCAAAGCGTTTACGATCAGAACATCTGGGTCGTGATCTGGATGATGTGTTAATGCCAGGCGAACATAGGGTGTAATCAGGGACTCTCTTCTAACCTGAGAGAAAACAGAATTCTTCCAGGAACTGTGGAGGGGAGGATATGATCTGTTTAAACAACCTGTACAAATGCAGGAAATGAAGATGATATTCTGTTACAGGGAAATTTTACTAAGCCTTAGCCACACCTTTCATTAAGAGTAATAATTAATTCTAGGCCCTCACATAATGTACGTGGAACCCTTTTCACTGTTACATGAAAAAAACAGAAGGGTGATTTATTACATCTGTTATAGTTCATTGGCCAGTATCTTTCCTTTCAGACCAGTATCATAATTGATTTATTGTATAATTTTGTTAATTCTGTGAGGCGTAGTGAAAAAATGAACCAAGGCAATTAAGATATTATAAGAATCATAATTGGCTAATACCAGAAAAAACTATTTTTTGAGATATAATGATTTACAATATTATATAAGTTTCAGGTGTACAACATAGTGGTTCATAATTTTTAAAGGTTATCCTCCTTTTATTGTTACTATAAAATATTGGCTATATTTCCTGTGCTGTACAATATATCCCTGTGTCTTATTTATTTTATACATAGTAGTTTGTACCTCTTAATCGCCTCCATTGCCCCTTCTCCCTTCCTTCTCCTGACTGGTAACCACTGGTTTGTTCTCTGTATCTGTGAGTCTATTTCTTTTTTGTTATAGTCACTAGTTTATTTTTTAAGATTCCACATATAAGTGATGTCATATGGAATTTGTCTGTTTCTGTCTGGATTATTTTACTAAGCACAATACCCTCCAAGTTCATCCATGTTGTTGCAAATGGCAAAATTTCATCCTTTTTAATGTCTGAGTAGTATTCCATTGCATATATCTGTCACATCTTTATCCATTCATCTGTTGATGGACCCTTAGTTTGCTTGCATATCTTTGGTGTTGTAAATAACGCTGCTCTGAATATTGGGGTGCATATATCTTTTCAAATTCATGTTTTTGTATTCTTCAGATATTTATCTAAAAGTGGAATTGCTGGATCATATGGTATTTCTATTTCTAGTTTTTTGAGGAACCACCATACAGTTTTCCACAGTGGATGCACCAATTTATATTCCCACCAACAATGTTCAAGGGTTCCCTTTCCTCCACCTCCTCACCAGCATTTGTTATTTGTGGTCTTTTTTATGATAGCACCTCACACCTGTCAGAATGGCTATCATCATTGTGGATTTGACTTGCATTTCCCTGATGATTAGTGATGCTGAGCATCTTTTCATGAGCCTATGTCTTCTTCGGAAAAATGTCTGTTTAGATCTTCTGCCCCTTTTTTAGTGGGGTTGTTTGTTTTTTTGATGTTGAGTTTTATGAGCTGTTTATCTGATTTGATAAACATTTTTCCTTGTCACTATTACACTGCATTGTTACTCTTTAAGAGAACAGGGGGCAATGATATAATTTTAAGGAGACTACACCTTAGTCACATAACTACACCTAAGTCACATATAACAGGAGTAAAACCTGAAAGTGAAAACAATAACTAAATGAAATCATCATAAATAAATGATCCTGTGTCCTCCACTTTCTTGGCTTGTAGGAGCTTGTCCTTGGACAATTTGCTTTGCCTTCACTTTGTAAGGCATTTTGTGAGAACGGCATTAGATAATCTAACATCTATTATATTATCTAATAGTTTATAATAGATAATATAGAAAAATGATTACCATGTATTTTGAGTATCAGAAACACTTGATAAATGGTGGTCTATAATTTTTAAAGTCTACATGTATTTCCTTTAAAGAGATGGGAAGAAATGACCTCAAAGAAATCAAATAAAGGACAGGTAGACTAAAAATATATTATCTAAGAGTATGATGTCTGACAGGTGGAACTCTGTGATGCTCATTCAGTGACATTAATTGACTCAAACCACATTTACTTTTCAACCTTGCTTCTGTTCTTGGAATTCACATCCTCTGTACACCACAGTGTTTCTGCCCAGCTTATACAACAGTCCTTTCTTTCCCAAATGGCTTCTTTTCCTTAATGACTTCTTCCATTTACAGTCCAGCCCTGTGCAGCTCTTCCTAGACAGCTTAAGTACCTTGGTCATTATCTTTGCTTCTTCAATAGGTCATTACTAACCACTGACTTCTCAAAACTACCACCCAGCCCGTCCCTAATATATGGCATCCAGTCATGGTTTAGAAACCTTACCTGAGCCATTAGCCATTCTCTGGTCTGTTTGAACTTGACAGCCTCCTGAGTCCAGCTCCTGCTCAAAATTAGCCATAATATCCAGGCATGCTCCCCTGAGAAGTCTCTTTTTCACTATTGCTATATGTAGTGGTTTCTCAGTAAACGAGCATTTTCCATAGTGTATTCTATTAAATATGAGTTCTGGAACAATATTAATCAATATTCCTCTTCCTAAAGGGACTCAGTGGTCAAACTGTTTCAGAAATGCTGGCCTGGAATCATTCCTCTTGAAGATTCACAGACCAGCTTGGCCTGCCAAAGAAAGACCTTGAAAAGTCTTGAAGCAAAGATACCCGATTAACTAGAGTTACCTGAAGGCTACGCTGAAGAACACGGTAGATTTAGCAGTTCTCTTTTAGCCTTATACTAATATATATTTCTATGATTTTCCTTTACCGTCATACTTTGTAAGAATAACAGATAAACTAGGCAGAACTCCATGCTGCTTCTGGCAGAATGTGCATGGGAATAGATCGTTTTTGGTAATTTGTCAAGATGGAAGTCATTGATGGCTCCCTACAGAGCTCAGTTAGAACGTCAAGGGCCACATGCAGCAGGAAGCCAGAAGGGAAGAATTCTCAGTCCAGGGCTTTTGGGAGAGCTTATTAAAATGCAGATCTTAGCCTAACGCCATGTCTTCCGAATCTGTTCCCGGAGAGTGGGGTCCAACAATCTACATTTTAAATCAAATCCGATTGTTAGAGCTCACCAGCTAGAGCCCATTCTGAGGGCATAGCATGCCCTACCACAGCAGAATGAGAGAAATTCTAACCGTACGAATAACTGCGTTCCATAAAGTTATATAATTCTACAAGCGTAAGCACTCCTAAAAAGAGACCATTCACTGACAGGGCAATGGGTAAGACTCTTGGTTAAAAATCTTAAACAGCTTGGTTCACCTTCTTTGGAAATTATCTGTCCATTGCCTGGGACATTGACCTAATTCTTTTTCCACTGACTCTGCTGCTTCCCATCCAGTCTTGGGCAGATGAGAACATTCTCTCTCTTTGCGTCCTGTATCTAACCTCGTTCCATCCTTTCTGGCTTGTATATACTTTCTAGTGGGTTCCTATTCCTATCCACCTAATTGCACCTCGGCCTTATATAATTTTGTCCATGAATCCTTACACAACTTTGATATTTACTTGAGTCAACCCTGGTCACACTTTGCTAGAACATTACAATTGCTTTCTGCCTTCCTAGTGTATATACTTCACTGGCTCAAACTCTGACAACTCCTGAATCTATAATCTTTATACCGTTAACTTATTTTGAGTCCATCCTGTTTCATTTGAAAAATAAATATTTAAGTAGGCATCTCAGAAATAAAGATATTTCATGGGTCTCATCTCTCCTTCTGTCTCATCTTTGGTTAAAAAAATCTAAATACTATCTTTGGCTTTTTCATTTGTATGCTCATCAGTTTTCTGTTTTGCCAAGAAAATAGAGGGCTTGAAAAATATGCAGAAATTGTGAAGGTTGTTTGCATTCCACTGAAATATTTCTTTCGCTGAAGGGGATCAAATCAATAAAATATGATGAAACCATATGCTCATTATTTCAAAGGAGAGCAGCTGCTTCAGGGAATATTGGGAGATTTACTAATTCTACCACTACCTCTCATTAAGGCTAGATAGCTCCAAACCTGATTTCCTAAATAAAATGCACCTCATTAGGAAAAGCACACTTGCAGGATTTGTACTGATATTCTATTTGATGTATTCCCATGGTTACTTGTATGGTTGAGAAAGCATTGGACAATCTGAAATTATTAAGCAAAAACCAAAATACAATTCATTACGTGGAAAAGGTTCACAGCATAGCCATGGTTTGGAAATGCCATAGAGAAATGAGTCTTGGCAAAGATGAACGCTTACTGCTAAGGACCATATGTGCATATAATTGAGTTTGCAACTTTCCAGGCAAGATGCCAAATGAATAGTCTACCGTCTGGTAGGAGAGGTGGTGTGTTCTCTCTTCTTGTTCTCACCAATTTTAGACGCACAAGAAGACTCAGATTTGCTCTTTGGAAGACCTCTATCCAAGTAAAAATCAAGTAAATGAGCAGACCAAGTCAAATAACCAATGCACCTGTTTTAAGTGTTTAATTAATTGGGTTTAAACTCATGTCCACATACCCAAGGGAGTTCAAAGTCATAAAAATTCCTTGCCCAAGTAGTTAATCTGAATTATAAAAATTTAAAATAATAGAAAGGAGACATTTAATCTAACGACCTGTCTCATTTTTTTTAAAACAAAATAAAGGAAGAAAGGCAAAACAAACAACAAAAACCCCCAAAATCCCTAGGAAGAAGTTATAGAATCTCTACAGGATTTAACAGAGTTTTTAACAGTATATATTATTATAATATACTGTCTCATGTAACTAGAAGTTAAGATAAATTGTTTAAAAACATTATAAAAATATATTTTACCTCTTTATTGAGGTATAATTAACATACAAGAAACTACACATATTTAAAGAGCTATTTGATAAATTTGGGTATCAACATAATCAGGGTAATGAATACCTATCTATTAGTTTTACTTTTCCCTAGAATTTTATATGAATGTATTCCTAGAATGGCCCCTTCTTTGTCTGACTCCTTTTATACAGAATAATCGTTTTGGGAATGGTCAGTGATGTTCCAATTGTCACAAAAGTTTATTCCTATTTTATCGTTGAGTGATATTTCATTGCCTAATTATACCACAACTTTTTATGCACTCATCTGTTGCTGGACATTTGTTGTCAACAGTTTTTGACTTATCACAAATTAAACCACTAGGAAAATCTGTGTACAAATCTCTTTGTGAGTGATTGCTCTCATTGCTCTTGGGTAAATTCTTGGAGTGATATAGCTGAGTCATAGAGTAAGTGTATGCTTAACTAGTTAAGAAACTACCAAACTGTTATTTCCCCAAAGTGATATTCTATTTTTCATTCCTGCCAGCAGCGTACGACAACTTCCAGCTGCTCCAAATCCTTGTCAGCTCTTGGTACAAGCAGCTTTTAATTTTAGCCACTCCATTGATTGTATAGTAGTATCTCTTTGTGATTTTAACGTGCATTTCCCTAATAACCAGTGATGATGACTATGTGTTAATGTGCTTCATTGCCAAATATATATCTTCTCTGATGGCATGTGTATTTAAATACTTCACCCATTTTAAAACTTGGTCATTTATTTTCTCATTACTAAGTACTAAGTGTTATCTGTATATTCCACATACATGCCCTTCATCAGACATGTGCTTTGCAAATATTTTCTCCTAACTGGTGGTTTGACTTTTTATTTTTGTAATGATGTCTTTCCAACAGTGTTTTAGATTTTGATGAAGTCAAATTATTGATTTTTTTAAATATAGTTTTTGCTTTGGCAGTCATATTTAAGAAAGCTTTGCCTTATCCAAGGTTATTAATGATTTTCTCCTGCTTTATTCAAGATTTTAGAGTTTTAGCTCCTATATTTAGGTCCATGATACAGCATGAGTAATGTTTTTCACATGGTATGATAGCAGGACTGAGATTCACTTGTTTTTGCACATGACTACCCATAAGTTTCAGAAGCATTTGTTGAAGTTTATTTTTCCTCCATTGAATTGCCTTATAATATTTGCCAAAAATCAGGTGGCCATATATTTGTCAGTCTATTTATTTCCTACTCAGTTCCACAGATTTATTAGTCTATATTTACATTAATACCAAAATGTCTTTTTTACTAAAGCTCTATAATTCTTGAAATCAGGTAGGGCATGTCCCCCAATTTTATTTAATGTTTTGAAATTGGTTTTTGCTGTTCTAGTTCCTTTGCATTTTGTAAATAAATTTTAGAATAAGCTTTCAATTCTTAAAATAAAAAGTCTGTTCAAATTTTTATTAAGGTTATATTGTACTTATAGATAAACTTGGGGAGTATTGGTGAAGATATGGAACAACTGGAATATTTATATATTCTAGTGAAAATACAAAATGGTACAGCCACTTTGGAAACAATTTAGCTGTATTTTATAAAGTTAAACATATACTTACCATATGACTTGGCAATCCAACTCTGAGTGTTTACCCAAGGGAAATGGAAGCATATGCTTAAACCAATACTTTTACTTGAATGTTCATATCAGCTAGAGTCACAAAAGCCATAAAATGGAAATACATTCAAATTCCTATACACTAGTGAATGCATAGACAAATTGTGTTATATGTTATATTCACATAATGAAATACTACTCAGTCATGAAAAAGAACAAACTTTTGATACATGCAGCAATGTGGATGAATTGCAAAAGCAATATACCAAGGGAAAGAAACCAAACTTAAAATATTACATTCTGTATTTTTAAAATTCTATTCATATGAAATCCTAGAAAAGGAAAACTATAATGAAAGAAGATAGATCAGTGGTTGTCAAGGGCTGGAGTGGCAGGGAGAGAATTTGTTGCAAACACACAGTAAGGAATTTTTTAGAGTGATAGAAGTATTCTATAACATGACTGATAGTGATAACATGATTGTATATATTTGTCAAAGTTCCTGTGATTGTACACTTATAATTACTAGATTTTGTTGCAAATAAATTATAACTCAAAAAAGCTGACCCCAAAATGTGCAAAACTACAAACATCCTGGAGCTCTCTGGCTATAATCAAAGTTGAGAAAATTTCACGTGATTCTGCTCATCCGATTTAAGGTGCATTACTTTCTGACGTTCAGCAATATGAGCTGAAGTAGAAAACTCACTTAATTAAAATTACAGGTGAAATACAGGTAACCAGGAGCCACTGGTACAACCTATGATCTAGTACAGACATATGTTCAAGAATAAAACCTTTCTGTCACAACCAGAATTTTTCCAATGAAGATGTATAATTAAAAGATATTCATATTATTATTACTAAAATAATCTTTGTATGACTTTGTGGCATAAGGACATGACATCTTTGACTTGAGTGGTCACACCTGATTTGAGTTTTAACTCAGTGAACTCCAGTGCCTAAGTATGTTCCCTTGCTGCAATCTGTTTTCCTCTCGTTATTATGAAAATGCTCCTCAATTTAAGAATGCTTAACATTTGGAGTGTTGTCACATAGCCTTTATTATGTAGCATCAACATTTGGTAATGATTCCAAAAATACTTCTGAAATGTTTACTTGGAGTTTTGTATTAACTGGTGTGCATCAAGGGACCATATGGTCAGGCATTTTATAACTTTTTCTTTCATTGGTGTTACGGCAAAACTACTGCACTGAATGTAACTGAGAATTTATAAAGTCTTACTAAAATTTAAATGTTCAAACAAGAGACACAGTGAGTAAGTGATGATACCAGGATACAAGAAAAGCTCTTTAATTTACAAGCTACCAGAAGCAAACACACTTTAAAGTTGGTGTAAATCAAGAAAAAAAGTTTGACTTTTAAGTAAGTGCGAGAAAGATACAATCAAAGAAAGGGGCTCTCTTGTTAACACAAAGGCAGAATTAACGTTCAGACTCCCAGTAGCTCCTGTAGGATATAGATGAGGACGCTATTTTCTTCCCTTTTACTCTCAATTAATTTTTAATCTGTTAAAGATAAGTAGGCAGAGCCTAATTCTGAAGCTGTCTCTGTTCTAGAATGTATTGACATGGCCTAATTCCAAAGTGTACCTTTGGGGCCAATGACAACAATTATTTTCAAGGGACACTGCTAATGAAACACTAATCGTAGAGCTGACACAGTGCGGTGACATGCATAGAAAATCGGAGAAAAATGACAAAAAGTAAAAGCAAATCTTATCCTGCTAATTTTACCCTGCTAGAGGAAAACGAACAGAGAAAACGGGACACGGACAGGAGGATGTATGGGAAATGCTATTGCTGTGTCACACTTAATATCCAAAGAAATTTGGAAAAAATTCAGTTTAATACTCAGATATTTTCTGAAATCCAAATACTATATATGCAATCTACATAATATCACATATTTTATACATATATATGTAAACATTTTCACACACTGATATCAGATAAATTTGTCTACTTAACAATCACTTCTTCTGGATAAAGAAGATGTGGTATATTTATACAATGGAATACTACTCAGCCATAAAAACCGACAACATAATGCCATTTGCAGCAACATGGATGCTCCTGGAGAATGTCATTCTAAGTGAAGTAAGCCAGAAAGGGAAAGAAAAATACCATATGAGATCGCTCATATGTGGAATCTAAAAAACAAAAACAAAAACAAACAAACAAAAACAAAGCGTAAATACAGGACAGAAATAGACTCACAGACAGAGAATACAGACTTGTGGTTACCGGGGGGTGGAGGGTGGGAAGGGATAGCCTGGGATTTCAAAATTGTAGAATAGATAAACAAGATTACACTGTATAGCACAGGGAAATATACACAAAATGTTATGATAACTCACAGAGAAAAAAATGTGACAATGAGTGTGTATATGTCCATGAATGACTGAAAAATTGTGCTGAACACTGGAATTTGACACATTGTAAAATGATTATAAATCAATAAAAAATGTTAAAAAAAAAAACAAACAATCACTTCTTGAACCCTTATACACTGCTGAGTACAGACACAGAGATAAGATATTCAGTCATTAAGAAGTAAGACAGGGAAGAAATGATTATTATATATATAATGACATCAGATGCAATGGGAGCAGAGAGGATGGGGTTCCTAGATTCTACGCTAAATGACAGATTGGATGGATTGGAAAGCAAAGGGAGACAGAATCAGAAAGAGGATTCTGGGCACAGGAAACAGGTTATGCAAAGACAAAATTATGAGCATATAGTCATTGTGTAAGCAGTTTTGTATGACCCAAGAATAAAATTTTCATCTTTGGAAGGGTGGTGCAATGCAGGAAACTATTAGAAACAGGGGTGCTAAACTAACAAGTCATGTGGTTAAGCACATATTATGCAAGCCAGGGGGGTTAATTCATGGGAAACAGAAGCCATTGTTGAAGATAGACCCTGATCAGATTTGCATTCGTGAAAGATTTCTTGATATTGAAGGAGAGTAGAATGTGCCACCCCCAAAAATGTTACTTCGGTATATTAAAGTTTTGAATTAAAGTTACTTAAGAAACAACTGGTATAAGAAGGAAGGATACTCTGACTTCCATTGTCTCCTGAAAGCAGGAAAGGAATCCCCTACGTGAAATTTACCTTCCCTCTACTAGGAGGGTAGAAGGCATCCTTACCACCAGAGACAGAGAAATTAGGACCAAGAAGGCTACATAAATAAACCTGGTTACTTCACCAACTTGCTACCCCAAGTCCAAAGCCCTTCGCCATATCAATTCTTCAGAAACTTTCCTTGCCTAAAAGGTAGAAAAGTTGCCTGTTTTGTTTACTTTTTGAGTTTCATATTTTTATAGGATCTCATACGTATGAAATTAAATGTACTTTTCTCCTGTTAATCTGTCTTATGCCAATTTAATTATTCGGCCAGCCAAAGAACCTAGAAGGGAAGAAGAGAAAAGCTTTCCTCCACTACAAGATCTAAAACTACTCTGACTTGCATTGCTCTGGATCCCTTTTAAGGACCATGACCATCCCTTTGCAAGCTAACTCATCTATCTAGAGAACACATTTAACACTGCTTGTGAAAGATCATGATTTTTTTCTCTGAACCCTGAAGACAGAAGAGAAAAACAGTTGATCCTTGAACAACACGTGTTTGAACTACACAGGTCCACTTTCTATGCGTATTTTTTCAATAGTGAATCCTACAGTATTATATACAACCAGCAGCTGGTGGCATCCATGGGTGCAGAACCACTGATGTGGAGGAACCACACACATGAAGGACTGACTATAAGTTATATGCTGATTTCTGCCTGCACAGAGGGTCGCTGCCCCTACCCCCTCACTGTTCAAGGCTAAACTATATTTTTATTATTTGGATTAAATAGTATTATAATTATTTTCACATAAGATATTTGCAAGTAGAAATCATTTTGTTTGCCTTTACTTCTACAGTGGTAGTTCTCCAACAAATGGCTGAAGATCCAGTACAAATGAGCCAAAAGGAAGGACTGGTAATGGAGAACGTGAAGACAGACTAGACGCAGGAGAGCATCTGGGGTAAAGAAACAGCCGGATAAGAGCAGGTGCTGACAAGTGACTGTTAGCTTCATGAAAAATTTTGCTGACAGGTAGGAGTTTTGACATCTTAAAATCATATTCGCTTTCTGTGCTATATACTGTTATGTTAGCTAGCTTAGTTCATGAGCATGAAATGTGCTTAGAAGACAGAAATGTAATGCTTATTTCTACAGAGTCCAGTCCCAAGAAATGTCATAATTACTTTTATATTAACTGAAATAATTGAGTAAAACCAAAATATTAACTGCTAACCCGGGTCCTGAATATGCAAAATTCTTTGTTTGAGAATTTCAATAGGAAAAGAAATTTTTTTAAAGCAGGAAAAAAATACATTATGCATCTTATTGAGTACTCCCAGAAGAATAATGTGCTATTAACTATTAAATGGAAAGACTGATCCACTCAGAAGACCAAGATAGCCAGTGAAAAGTGAATGATGTTGACAAAATTATAGAGTAAGAATACAACAGGTATGTTTTTCTATCAGTTTGTTTTTCCAAAGATTGCAAGAGGAATTTAACAAAGAATGGTAGCTACTTGGTAATTCCAAATTACTATATTTTTTCTTTAAAAAGGTTAATTATTGTGACCTATTTGACAAAAGGCATTATGGAAGATTATTATTTTGAATTTCAATAATATCTCAGAAAATGCTCTTGATCTACAAGGTGCTGAGAATTTCTTGAAAAAGGAATCTTTTTAAAAATGCTTTCTTTCCTGGGGTATACAAAGACTAATTAACACATTAACATGTAATTATACTGTGGCAAACAGCATTATAAAGTATCATGAACACAAATGAGAAAAAAAACTTTTTCTGGCCAGGTATGGGAAGAAGACAAATTGAAGTAGCTCCTGGGTTGGACATTTGCTGTAGGTAAAGAACAAATAGGCAATAGTTTATTTTTGCTATATTTGTTAATAGTTTTTTTGAAAATTCTTTCATAATGGTAGAAGCTGTCTATTCAATGGAAAATATGGGAAAGGAAATGGTGGCAGTGAAAACTAAATATAACATAGTGTGAGGCATAAAATCCAGAGTATAATCAGAGCCTCTATTCATTTGTGCTTACTAGTTATTTTTGGAAAATCCCTCCCTTCAAAATGCAGCAGTTCCGTGAGTACTGAGTTTTCCGTGTGCCAAGCACACCTCCTATACGCCAGACACTCTTCCAAGAGCTAGTCCTCAGGCACAGAGGTGAAAAGAGCCTTTGCCGTCAGGGAGCTGGCATTGCAGTGAGGGAGGCAAACAATACATGAGATGATATTCGCCCAGACAAGTGAGTGAGAAGCAGGCATCCAGTCTGTGACTGCTGGAGCGACTGGACTTGGCTGGTAGGAGTCCCTGGACAGAAAAACAGATCTTGAGGTTTAGGAAATCTTGATGTGTGTAAGGGGAAAAAAGCCATATTTTTCTTCTCGATATAAAAATTCCAGTGACTTTTCAAGAAAATTGTACTCTTGTATTAGGGAAACTGCCTTTGAATGTACCACTTATTTATATGCACCTATGTTTTTAGAAAACAAAACCCATATTGGAATGTAAATGTTTATCTGAAGAACAACACTGATCTTGCAGGTAAAGCACCACACTCTGTGTTATTTTCAGCATGTCTGCAAAGCTTTTGCCCACTTGGAAGAAGTGTTTCTTGGTCTTGGAAGAATTCAGAGTTCACTGAACTGTAAACAGATCTTTCATGAAGTCTTATGTGAATTGGTTTTCAACTACTTGTGGATGAAACTATTACTGCAAAAACAACAACAACAACAACAACAACTATGGGTATGAGCTTCGTGCCACACAAAACAGGCTGTGAATCAGAATTTGACTAGTTTTTAAGTAATTTACCAATGTTATTATTTAGATGAACGACTTAGAAATACCACTCTTGGACTATCATGTTCCAACTGATAAGGCTGTGGTGGCTGGAGGATGGTTCCACATCTTTTGGGGGAGATAATATAGAGTTTTCTCTAAGTGGTGAGGCATTTAGAAGTATTCTAAGGCCTTTGTTGGAGATAAAAATAACTCTCTGTTCTCTGACTCATGGCAATTTGATTTTCAGTTTGGAGTCATAGATATGCATAGAATACTCCCAGAAGTTTCTCAGATTTATGACTGTGTGGGCATATGAGCGTGCGTGCACGTGTGTGTGTTTCCAGCCGGAGCTGGCATCTTCCCGCAAGTCACACAGGGAAATCAGAGACGCTGAGGAGGGCCCTGGACCTGCAGACCCTGAGAACAGGCACATCCAGAAGCTAGTTTTACCTCACTCTTGCTGCTGTGTTTCTCTGTTCTTAACCTCGCATCTTCAGTGAAGCATTAGCAGAATGGTCGGCATCGCCTGAGTTGCGCAGTGAATTACGAGACAGGCTTGCTCCGTGTTAAGGATGTGGTGACACTGGAGAGGATGGAGAGGCCATCTTCTGAGTGCTGCGATGAGGGACCACCGGGAGAGGCTGACGGCACCCTGTGGACTGGTTCTCTGCCGACGTATTAGCGGCAACGTGAGTGCTAATGAATTAAGGAAGAAGCTGAACTGGAAAACTGAGGAACTTATTCCTGAGAACTCCTAAGACTGCTCCTTGGAGGGCTCTCGAAATAACTGGAGGACCTTGCGTAAGGGGATGTTAGACTGAACTGGGGCGCTTAATGAGAATATAAACTAATTTCCCCCACTGTAACATGAGGCCAGGATCTGTAGGTAACTTGGAAGATGACAAATAAGAGGGACTGGGTCAACACTGAGAGAAGGGCAAGTGTCTGTGTCACTTTGGGTAGTGATACTAAACTCCTTGGAAATGGAAAATCAGCAGCTCTAAAATGAAGCCAGAATAGCCACAACATGGAGGGCAAATTCCATCTTCTGAGGCTTTAGAAAAGGTGACATCACTTGCTTAGAGGAACTTACCTTATACTAACCAAAGAGATAAAGAGTGAAATTTCGAAAGAATTGCAGTTATCTTATTTATCCCTATGTTCCCAGCTCCTAGCAGAACATTCCACATAGTAGGAACTTTTTTTCATTGAATAAAATCTAAATTATTAGTTTTTAAAATTGGTCTCCATCGTTAAAGGAATAAATCACAAACCCCAGAACAGAGCCTGGCCCCAGTCGACTTAAACAATCTCAGCTCCCGAGCCTTCTCTCTATGAACCTGTAACCATATTAACCCCCAACCTTTCACCAATCACAGCTTACCTAATCCTGTTGCTCTAGTTTTTCTCAGCTCTTCCCTTAACTAAGGCTACACGTCTCTTAGTCTCAGTGTCCATCTATGTATTTCTGCTTGATCTCAGAATCTCTACTAACTGCCCATTGTTTTCAGAAGTGGTAAGTCCACACAGACAATTATTTCTTCCCTTTTGTTGCTATGACACTTTGGACTTTGGAGGGGTGTAATTTTTGATTGGTGCTTTTGTTACTTCTACTTATGCCCTGCAGTTTTTCCCTTGGCATTAGCCAGAGAGAAGTTTCATGGGTTTCTGTTTGTTTGTTTGTTTAATGTAAGTTAGGTCATATCACTCTGTTGCTTACAATTGTCCAGTGGTTTGCCATCATATTTAAAATTCAAGTCTTCATCGTATCTTTCAAGGTCCACGCCTCTCTGGTACATTGCTTCCTGTCCAAAGTCACCACCCTCTCACCTACTCCCTTCCAGCCGCATTAACTCCTACGGTTCCTTGAGCCCACCCCATCCATTGTAGTTTCAGGGCTTTTCAAGTTGCTTTTTCTCCTCTGCCAGGAAATATCTTTTCCCAGCTCTTGTTTTTGTGTGGCTCATTCTTTATTCCCTCTTTCTACTTAAATGTCACCTTCTAGGAGAAATGTTCTCTGACTTACCTAATCTAAAATAGCCCGTATTCCTTTACCCTCCCCATATTCTACCCATTAATTAACAAAGAGCAAATATTTCACAATGTATATTATAAATTCAAAAGACTGTCTAGTCAAAAGCTGATATATTACAAAAAAAAACTAAAATGGATTAGAAATAACTTGCTGATTAATAAAAACATTGACAGTAAGTAATCTCACTCTCTAACCTGTGTGTAGCTATTTTGTTCAACAACTTGAACCTATAATAAAACCTAGATAAAACCTTACCCTTTAGAGAGGAGTGAGGTGAGTTTCTTTTTGATCAGTAAACACTCATAATTATTGCTCCTAAATAATTACAGGATAATTACTAGCTCAATTCCAGTCTCTCTTCAGTGAAGCTTATGAGGATCGAGTAAAAGTAGACCTAGACTTGGAAGTGGTTTTGATATATGCACTTGGTCTGGATGAGGTTGATTCACTAAGTAGAAAATTTTGTTCTGACCAACCAAAATCTGCTTCTTTTTTTCCCCTATCCTTAAATTGTATTAGCCTTCGCCTTCTAACCTTTGTTTAACCTTGTCAAAACCTTAGAAGGCCTCTGCCCTTGACTTTTGAACCATGAAATTCCTCTCTGCATATAATGCTAATTTTCATTTCCTGTTTCCCTGGATCTTTAGTTTCTCCTGAGTAGCTGCTACAAGTCTGTGACTACTTTTAGTTGAAGCTGCAGATTCTTAACTCCCTATTTGAGACGCACATACATAGGCTTTGGGAAGTTCAACTAGTTCTCATCCCCTCAAGCAGAGAAAATAAATTTTTTAAAATTTGTATTACTTTGAAAATTACTTTGTGGTGCAAAAGTATGCTAAATTTATGGTGTGAAGTTTTTTTTCCTCTAAAAGAAGCATAGAGTAGCCAACTATTATTTATATACAATTATTACTTCCATATTTCATCATTTAAAATAGCCCACCATTAACAGCACTTAAGGGAAAATATTTCATTTATGGATAGCTATACATTATTTCACACTGGAGCATGCTTCAGGGCTCTTGACCCAGGATTCACAGATTAAATAACTCCTGTCAAGGTGAAGGTTAGACAACGCCAAGTCCTGTGGCTTTGGTAAAGAAAGAAGGTCCACAGTTTCAGGCTCACTGTTTCCATCAAAGAAAATTGTTTCTGTCCCAAAGGACACTGTTTCTGTCTAAAAGGCTCTTCCAGCTGAAAGAAGTCTGTCAACTGACATGCAGGTTGTTGACTTTGCGAGATACCACCTAATAAATCCTTTATCAAACGATTTGTCAAGAAATGAGAATGCGGTGTGAAGGTTTTGTTCTTTCTAAAACGTCTTTAACCTTACTTACCTGCCATGTGGAGAATCTTGGTTCACTTTGTTTTCCTTTCAGCTCTTTAAAAATGCCACTAAATTGTCTTTTAACTTACATGATTTCTGGTAAGTCTTCTATAATTCTTATTTTTGTCCTTTTGGATGCAAATTATCTTTTTTTTTTTTTTTTTCCTGGCTGCCTTCAAGATTTACTCTTCACCTCTGATTTTCAGCAGTTTGAACATGATGTGTTTATGCGGGGGGTTCATGTTTGTTTTGTTTTTAGTATTTATCTTCTTTTAGGTCTCCTGAGCTTTCCGGATATATGACTTTTATTATTTTTGGAAAATTCTCAGCCATTATCTCTTCAAATATTACTTCCCCATTCTCTCTCAATTAGCTTCTGAAATTCCAATTATACACGTTATATTGTTTTATACCCCACAAAATGTTCTATTTTTTTTTTCTGCTAATGTATTTTTTTTGTGTTATCATGTCGGTAATTCCTGTTGATCATATGTCAATGTTACTGATCCTTTTCTGAGCTGTGCCATGTCTACTGCTAAGCCTGTCAAAGGCTTTCTTCAACTTTCTTCTTCAACCATTTATTTCTAGCATTTCCATTTCATTCATAACTCTGCCACACTCTCCCATCTGTTCAAGCATGTTGTTCACCTTTTCCACTGGAGCCTTTAACTTATTCATCATGATCATTTTAAATTCCCTGACTGAGCCTGATTCTGCTGATTATTTTGACCCTTAATAATAAGTTCTATTTTTTGTTGTTGTTGTTGTTCCTTGATAGTCATTTGTTTCTTGTTTTGTGTGTGCTTTATAATTTTTTTAACAGAAGAGACTGAGGTAAATATTTTTGCCAGAAATTGGCATGCTTCTCTTTCTGCTGTGCCTTAAGTATGCTGGGTTGAGTTAATCTAGTTGGGAGTTAAGCTGGGCTTGGGTTTTATCACTTACTTTTGTGTGAAGTTTGTTATTGATCTTATTATCCACAGCACACTACAAGCTTCAGATTCCTCCAACATGACATTATGCTTAATGCAGGGCTAGGCTATTTTTCCTCAATGTCCCTGTTTCACCCTCAGCTTTAGGTGTTTCCTCTAAGCTTGTGCCTCAGAGAAGGATCTTCTTCATGCTCCTGCCCATTCCCCAGTGGTAAACCACTATTATTTATGACTTAATGCGTATGAGTCTGGTGGGAAGTGGTTTGTATTCTCTGTCGTCATGATCATCCTACTTTAAGCAAGCTTCATATCCTAGATATTGAGGATGGGACCGGGACCCTGCCCCTGAAAGCAGTCGTAGGATGCCTTTAATTATCCAAACCTAGGATTGTTTCTATTTGAAGCCCAGCAGCAGAGAACTTTTTTCTTTTAACTTCCCCAAGCCAAAATAGGTTTTCACTGGATCCTTGCGGGTGAGAGAATTTGCTTTCCTTAAGACTATAGTGTAGTGGGACTGTGTGCCTTTCCTTCCACACTTGAGGGTGGCTTTCCCCATCCTTCCACTCTGCCTGCCATCTTTTTCATGAGACTCTGAGGAAATCCGCTGAGAAAAGACTTCAAGTGGATGCAAATTCACATGCTAACCCATATTTGGCTTTTAACCCTGGTTAAATAGAGCTGAATTATTTTTCTGGGTCAAAAATTCTGAGATATAAAGATAGATTTTTATCTTTTAAAATGCTGTTTGTTTGTCTTCTATCTTGTGTAGTTTCTTATGAGAAGTCTATGGTTCTTCTTTTCTTTGTTCACCTATATGTAATATGTATTTTTTCCTCTGGTTGTTTTAAAATTTTTCTCTTCCATGGTTTTTAGTAATTTAATTACAATATGCCCCCTGTGGTTTTCTTTGTATTTATACTGCTTTCGGTTTATTTATCTCTCTGGATATGTGGGTTTAATTTTCATGAAATTTGGAAAATTTTCAGCCATTATTACTTCAAATTGTTTTTCTGATTTCTCCCTTTTTGGTTCTCTAGTTACAATGATATTAAAAATTTTGGTTTTGTCCCATACGTCCCTTAGGTTATGTCTATTTCTTCAGAATATATATAACTGCTTTATTTTTTATAATATCATAATGCTTACTGATTTTTCCCCCTATATAACCTGCTAATTCCATTCAGTAAATTTTTAAATACAGATATGTTCTTCTCATCTTTAGAAATTTATATCTTCCATTTCTTCTTTCAGTATTTTTATGTTCTACTTTATATCCTTGAGTATAGTTGTAACACATGTGAAAGTCTTTGTATTAACCTCATCAGCTGTCACTTCTATACCTATCTCTATACACTGATTTTTCTCCTGGTAAATGTGTCAGTTTTTATACTTCGGATTGGAGGCTGGATATTTTTGAGTGCTGAATTTTGGTTTCTCTCTCCTAAGACTGTTGCAGTTTTTGCTGGAAAGCAGTTTAAAGTATGTGAGTTCAGCTTAACGTTCTCCAAGGCTTATTCCTAAGCACTGTTAGGACGGATATAGGTTAGCATTTATTCTGTGTCTAGCTTAGCTCTACCCTGAAGGCGTTATCCTTCTAGAGTGTCTACTGAAAGCCCGGGTTATTTAACAAGGTTTCCTGACTTCTGATGGCCAGAATTCAAACATCCTCGAATCTGTGTTCGCTCAGAGGATTCTTCTTCTCACAGTTCCCTGCCATGTGTTTCACTGCACATGTTTGGCTTTGTCATTTAGCTACAGACTCTAGAAACTTCTCTGCAGGTTTCTGACACTTTTTTCACGGCTTAGCCTGCCCCACAAATCCTGGCTGCCTCTGGCACCCTCATCTCCAAGCTTTGTCTTCTCAATTAAGCAGGACTACAATGGTCTATAGGGGGTCTTCTCCGCTGCACCATCATCTGAAAAGTTCCACCGGGCAGGAAACTGTCATTTGCGGGGCTTATTTCTTTTCTGTGGGTCCCTTCCAACTGTTCAGTGTTTGAAAATAATATTTGCATATATTCTTTTCCGTTTCCGGTTGTTCATGGTGGGACGGGAAGTCTGGTCTTAGTTAATGACGGCGCTAGCAGTTTTTGAGCAATTTGTTTATGTATTTAGAGCTTTCCTAGATTTCAGTTTATTCCATTAGCCCATCCTGTAATCCAAGGCATGGGTGATTTTTGCTTGTTCCTAAAATGTCTCTGTATGTGTCAGTTCCAACTCTGCACAGATAAGGCGTCCACCCACATGTGTAGCAGCTGCTCACAGGCAATCTGCCCTTCTATGAGAACTTGCTTCTCTTTGAGAATTTGGTTTATCAGGGTTTCTTTGCATTCACCACTTTCCACTATCCCCATAGAACAGTATGATTTTTATTCTGACTTGTATTTCCTCCAGTTACCAGGCAATGAAAATCTTTCCCATCCATCTACATCTGACCAGGAATGAAAGTTGTGTACTTTTGACAATATATTTTAGTAAATCTTACTAATATAACTTCTTTTTGACACATTCAGTAAATTAATTGGTCTCTTAAAAAGCAGTGAGGCAAGTACTCAGATTTCTTGAGACACACATTGACCTAAAGGCTTTTTTTCAATATAATTCTTTATGTCACAGGATCTAAAGCCCCTCTTTTTGCTCGACTTCGCTGAACTGCAGCTTTTGGTACAGATACTTCGCAAGTGAGCTCTTCCGGGAGCTCCATCGAGGGATGAGGGCAATTGTTCCTCACCCTGACATGCCACCTTCCTCTGGATTTCAGCACAGAGAAAGCAAGTTAGGATGCGTGTGTTACATGTAACCTCTACGTCTCTCGAGACAGGATTTTCCAGTCTCTTCTCCTCTGGTATAGAATTAATCTCTGTCTCTTCTAAATACAGCCTCAGGTCATAGCCTTACCATTTGGGGTTCATGCATAGAAACCAGCTTACTCTGGGGAACAAATCTGTGAAGCTTATATAAATACTAACCTGACAGGGAGACTACTAGAGAAAAGCCTTCTCTTAAAAGCAAATTGATACCAGAGATCCGGACTATAGAACTAAAGTTTTAATGAAATCACCAAAAATAAAGAATGCAGACTTCTTATACATCATGTAATTTATTTTTTCTTTTTTCGTTCTGAAACACTGGTCTCTTGCCACAGTCAATCCTTAGTGTTCCTCTATATTATACTGCTTGATGCAAAAAGGATAATTAAAATTGCTGCCCTGTTTTTATTCTCCAGCCTAACAGTTATGGAGGTAGCACCACTAATTTTCAGAAATTCGCTTCATTGAATAAATTCCTTGAATATGGAGGATGGGCAAAAGTGAAAGGGAAAAACTGATTTGGGGGGTCAACTTCTTAGGAAATCCTATCTCTCCTAAAGGCAAGTTAACGATTTACAAAATACATATAGGTAAACAAATACACCTATAAAAGAATAATGCTAACAGAGGTGAAGATGTATAGGAAATATATGTACAATATTTTTGCTAATTATTAGCTAATCCATTAAGCAAATTGTTTTGAAAGCTGAGACTACACTGTCCAATACTGTAGCTGCTAAGTGTATGTGACTATTTAAATTTATCAAAATGGAATATAATTACAACCACTTTATATAAAACAGACAAAGAATGAGGTCCTAATGTACAGCACAGGTAACTATATTCAATATCTTGTAATAACCTATAACGGAAAATAATATGAAAAAAAGTACGTATAACTGAATTGATATGCTGCACACCAGAAACTAACACAACATTGTAAATCAACTATACTTCAGTTAAAAAAGTGGAATACAATTTAAATTCAGCTCCTCAGTCTCACTAACCACATGTGAAGGGCTCAGTAGGCACCAATATCTAGTGGCCATCCTACTGGACTGTAAATATAGAACATTTCCACGCTGCAGAAAATCCTGTTAGACAGTAGTAACCTAAAACATACCACATGCCATCCCAGGCACTTGGTTATAGAAATACACAGGATCTCTGCCTTCACGGGGCTAAATACGTTGCAATATTTAGACAATAAGTTAAACCGAGAAGAGCTCGTGTTAAGAACAAAATAGGATCATAGGAATTAAAGATGAATCCCCTGATCAGTGGGTAGAGGTGGCCATTTCACCCAGAATGATTAGGGAAGATTTCTTGGAGGACATGGCATAGAAGTCATCCATGCCAAGACCTAAGGTAAGAGCATTTGAATCAGAACAGAAAATACAAATGTTCTGAGTTTTGTAAGGTTATCCTGAGACAGAAAAAAAAAAAAAAAAAAGGATGTGACTGGAGCATAGCGGCCATTTGAGGAGAGGGCTAAGAGATGAGGTCGGACGAGTGGGAAGCAGCTACAGCATATGAGAAGTCACTGTGGCGGAAAATGTAAGTTGGTTCACTCAGCACCTGTTCCAACTTTCTCTGATTTGACTTTCTGTGTACTAAAGCTAGTGAAAATATGGTTTCTAGACTCCCTTTCCAAATTGGTTGCCATAGGTGACCTAAGTTCCACCAACTAGATACGAGGTGATGCTCACACACAGGCAGGCTGTATCTTTAGCAAGAACAGAAGTAGAAGGCATCTCTTTGCTTGTGGTAGCTATTACAGAATTTTTGGCATCCATTCTCTTGCCACGGGTTTCTACAAGTCCTGTGGCATAGACGTTTTCCACGGTTCTTTTGGTTCTGGCTGTATAATATCCAAGGCTAGTTCTTTGACCTTCCTGGAGAGTGTATCTGAGTATTTTTTTTACTCAGCCGGCTAAAATGGATTATGTTGGCTGAAGATAAGAACCAAATACATTATGGAACTTCTGCAGCTGTAGAAAAAGGATTCATCAAACCCTCTCCCCCAAAAGCAATGATAAAAAAGAGAAAAGGTAAAAATTACCAAATCAGAAATGAAAGGGGAAACAGAACTCCTGACCTTACAGAAGTGAGACATTTATAAGGAAATACTATAAACGATGTTGTGCCAAAAGACAACTTTGATGAAATAAGTAAATTCTTAGGAAGACACAGTTATCAATACTGACTCATGAAGAGAAACCATCTCAACAAATCTGTAACAGATAAAAGAGATTTAATCAGTAATCGAAAATCTCACTACAAAGAAAAATCTAGGCCTGGAGAGCTCCACAGTGAATTCCACCAGATATTTAAAGAAGAAATTCCAAACCTTTGCAGACTCTTCCAGAAAACAGCAGAGTACTTCCCAGCTCATTTGATGAGGGCAGTCTTTACCAGTGACTTATGAAAAGCAAAGGAATCTGAGAAAAGGACTGACTTTCAAAGAGCTGTCCTTTCAGTGTGACCTCCAAGATCCCGGGGCGGGGCGGGGGGGTGGTAATGGGGGTGTTAGAGGCAGGGTGTTAGTGCGGCCACACGTATCTTAGGGGTCAGTTGCTTTTCACCAAAACCTGTATTCCTTTGGACACACATGTCCATCCGTAGATATATACATGATGGCAACCAATGCTATGACCATAGCCAGTTTCTCTCCCAAACTACTTAAACGGCGTAAGCTCATAAAAAGATGCGGTAGAGCATCTTGTTTGTGTGTCCCAGTTCATCCCAGGCTGCGGTACCTCAAAGTCCTCTAGAGGGCGGCATTGCTTAATTCCAAATGCCATCTTGGGTCTGAAAAAACACTGGTTCAGTAATTGTTAAGATGGAATTCACCGGGAAGTTTCCTTGGAAATGGAAATAATTCAACCCAATTTTTGGAAGATGCGCTTGGGAAAATTTCTGTGAAAAGATAACCTTTAAACATGCACAAGGATAAATGATACCCGTGAGGTTAGAGTTTTCTTTCTTGCTAATGTGATTACATCGCCTGTCGTGTTCTCGTCACAAAAATCAAGCTCGCTCTCTCCATCATTCGCGTTAGTCCTCCTTCACCTCTTCCTCTGTCCAGGAAACATTTATTCATCCTTCATATTTCATTAGCCTATGAGGAAGCCTTCAAGACCTCGCATTCCCTGACCACCCCTCCCCAACCCCCAACTAATGATGAAAAAATTCTCGTGGGAAACAGGGACATGAAACTAAAAGAAGTGTCCCTGGGAAAGAAGAAGGCGTTTTAATACATTTTTGATGGCAGTCTTATACATTTCAGGAAACAAACTGGCAATGTTTGATGCTAATACTTGAAACTCAAGTTAAAAATGATTTTTTTGGTTCTTCTGAGGCTGAAAGAATAAACCAAGCCATTGGCTAGTAGTCTTTTATATGGTTCCTATGTGCTTTGAATGATGCTCTTGAATAGGAGATTTTATTGAACGAAAAAGGAAATACACTTTCATTCTTGTTAATTTAAAAATATTACATCTGTTAAAAAAGAACAACACAACACAGGCCCAAAATGGTATCGCTGTGCTAAAGCCCATGATACCAAACTTGGACTTAATACCTAACCTAACTGCGGTTTCCACCTTCACCTGAAATGTAATTTTTTTTTTTTTACTTTTTAAATTAAGATATATTCGATGTATATTATGTAAGTTACAGGTGTACAACAGAGTGATTCATATTTTTAAAGATTATACTCTATTTACAGTTATTATAAAATATTGGCTATATTCCTTGTGCTGTACAATATATCTTTGTAGCTTATTTACATTGTACATAGCAGTTTGCACCTCTTAATCACCTACCTCTATCTTGCCCTCCCCCTTCCCTCTCCCCACTGGAAACCTCTGGTTTGTTCTCTATATCTGTGAACTGTTTCCTTTTTGTTATAGTCACTAGTTTATTTTTTAGATTTCACATATAAATAGTATCATTTAGTATTTGTCTTTCTTTCTGACTTGTTTCACATAGCATAATACCCTCCATATCCATCCATGTTGTTGTAAATGGCAAAATTTCATTCTTTTTATGGCTGAGTAATATTCCGTTGCATTATGTGTACCACATCTTCTTTATCCATTAATCTGTTGATGGATGCTCAGGTTACTTGCCTAATTTGGCAACTGTAAATAATGCTGCTATGAACATTGCAGTGCACCTACCTTTTCAAATTAGTGTTTTGGTTTTTTTTTTTCTTTTTTTTCTTTTTTAGATGTATACCCAGGAGTGGAATTACAAAATCATTTGGTAGTTCTATTTTTAATTTTTTGAGAAACCTCCATACTGTTTTCCACAGTGGCTTCACCAGTTTACAATCCCACAGTGTACAAGGGTTCCCTTTTCTCCACATCCTCACCAACATTTGTTATTTGTGGTCTTTTTTTTTTTTTTTTTTTTTTTATTACAGCCATTCAGATAGGTATGAGGTGATATCTCATTGCTGTTATAATTTGCAGTTCCATGATGGTTAGTGATGCTGAGCATCTTTTCATGTGCCTGTTCGCCATCTCTATGTCTTCTTTGGAAAAATGTCTATGCAGGTCTTCTGTCCATTTTTTAAATTGGGTTGCCTTTTTTTTTTTTTTTTCTGAGTTGTATGAGCTGTTCATATATTTTGGATATTAACCCCTTATCAGTCATATCACTAGCAAATATTTTCCCCCATTCAGTAGGTTGTCTTCTACTTTTGTCAGTAGTTTCCTTTGCTGTGCAAAACATTTTAAGTCTAATGGGGCCCCACTTGTTTATTTTTGCTTTTATTTCCTTTGCTTCAGGAGACAGATCCAAAAAAATTATTGCTAAAATTTATGTCAGAGTATTCTGCCTATGTTTTCCTCTAGGAGTTTTATGGCTTCTGGTTTTACATTTAGGTCTTTAATTCATTTTGAGTTTATTTTTCTGTATGGTGTCAGAAAATGTTCTAATTTCATTCATTTACAGGTAGCTGTCCAGTTTTCCCAACACCACCTATTGAAGAGACTGTCTTTACCTTGTTGTATATTTTTGCCTGCTTTGTCATAGGCTGATTGACCCTTAAGTGTGTGTATTTCTGGGCTCCCTATCCTTTTCCATTGATCTACGTGTCTATTTTTGTGCCAGTACTATACTGTTTTGATTACTGTAGCTTTATAGTATAGACTCAAGTCAAGGAGCATGATTCCTCCATCTCCATTTTTCTTTCTCAAGATTGTTTTGGCTATTTGTAGTCCTTTGTGTTTCCATACAAATTTTAAAATTATTTGTTCTAGTTCTGTGAAAAATGCGCTTGGTATTTTGATAGGGATTGCATTGCATCTGTAGATAGCCTTGGGTAGCATGGTCATTTTAACAATATTAATTCTTCCACTCCATGAACACAGTATACCTTTCCATTTTTCTGTGTAAGCTTCAGTTTCTTTCATCAGTGTCTTATAGTTTCCTGAGTACAAGTCTTTTACCTCCATATGAAGGTTTATTCCTAGGTATTTTATTCTTTTTGATGTAATGGTAAGTGGAATTGTTTCCTTAATTTCTCTTTCTAATACTTCCTTATTAGTGTATAAGAAATGCAACAGATTTCCGTGTATTAATTTTGTATCCTGCAACTTTATTGAATTCATTGATGAACTCTAGTAGTTTTCTGGTGGTATCTGTAGGATTTTCTATATTTAGTATCATGTCATCTGCAAAGAGTGACAGTTTTACTTCTTCCTTTCCAATTTAGGTTCCTTTCATTTCTACCAGAAATGTGACCTTGATAAACCAGTTTGGAATTTTCCGGTCAACCCGCAGGAGGTAATCTGTCATGTGAACCCTCTCTATGCCCCAGAGAAAGAAGAGGCAATCTGTATGATAAAAAGATGTTCTGGCCTAAAAATAATTATTTTTCTTTTGCCAGTAGCTCCCTTACCTCACCCTTTTTTCTATAAAAATCTTCCATTTTGTACAACCCCTCAGAGCACCCGTCTAGTTGCTAGAAGGGATGCTGCCTGATTCATGAATCACCTAACAAAGCCGATCGGACCTTCACATTTACTCAAGTTGAATTTTGTTTTTTAAACACATCTATTATGGTGGTGCTGTGTGAGACAATGAAATCATACTCTGATTCTAGGACCTATCATAGCAAATTATACCTTTTTTGCACCTTATTATTGCTTAATAAATAAGCAATCAAACTTAGGTAAATTCAATTGAATAATACATTTAATTACTGCATAAGATTTGGTTTTTCTTCAAGGAAATGAAGCAATTGCTTAGATCATTTTTGAGTGAAGCAAGTAGTGAGTTCAGAGCAGATGTCTATACAGTCCAAATACCAGGATAAAATTCACTAGGTAATTGTTCAAGTTGCAAATTTGCCTAAAAAAATCATTGATACAATTTGTATGTGTTAAAATAGGTTTATATAAAGAAATTTTTCCTTTTCTGCTTAAAAAAAAAAAAAAGCTTTCTAAAATCCTCTGATATATACTTTGGGAGAACTGCCAACAACTGGATCCAATTTTTTGCCACTTTAATAAAGAAAGCTTAAAGATACCTCATGTCTAAGAAATAAGGGTGTTCTCTATTTTCTTTATGAACTTTTATAAGTTCTAGTATTTTTGAAGATTAAATGTTAATTTTTATGTAACAAGATCTTCCTTTTACTTCCTTTTTATTCATAAACATTTTCAGCTTTAGCCCTTATTGTCATGTAAATGAACCACATATGCTAAATATTAAAATTCTGCGTACAAGAAACATACAAAGATATATTTCACAACTGAAGAATAAATCGGCAGGGGGAGGGTATAACTAGCTCAGTGGTAGATTGTGTGCTTAACATGCACAAGGTCCTGGGTGCAACCTCAGTACGGCCACCAAAATAAACAAACTAAGTAACTAACTGACTAAAACAAATAACCTAATTACCCCCTCAAAAGAATAAATCACATTAACACAATTAGAAACAAAGATCTAGTTTTCATTTAACTCATTCACATATCCCTTGTCTGAACACACATTTATTAAGTAAATCTCACGTGAACCTCTGTTTGAGGTGCTATGCACTGTGCTCAGTGCTCCTAAGGCTAATGTGTCAGTTTAATAGTTTTACCAACCAAAGTACGTAATTAAGAATAATTAAGAATATGTGACATAGAACTTTAAACAAAGCAATGTTTCCTTTTCGCTTCACTTTTACCTACAAGAAGTACTAAAGAGCTTCAGGGAGTAGAGATACCACTTCCACCTCAGGATATTTTGAGAAGTTTCAAAAGAAGAATTGAATTTGAGATATAACTTACAAAAGAGGCAAGATTTCTTTAGGTAACAGTGGAAGAAGAGTGTGTTGGTCAGAGTGAATAAAGTAAACTAAAGTGGAAATGCCACATAATGACAGCAGTCATTTATTTTGTGCTTACTATTTGTCAGGTAACATGTGTAATTCTTTCCTGTAATTCTCACAGCCACCTTAAGTCCCCATTCTGTAAACCAGCAAACTCAAGCTCAGAGATATTGAGTAATCTGCTGAAGGTCACACAGCTCCTAGGTAACAGAGGCTGAATTCAGTCCTCACAGCGCTCTGACTCTTGATCACCATGAAAGAGTCATTCATATAGATCTCTCATTATTGGACCAGAATTTATATTAAAGAGAAAAAGACTTTAAGACTAACGAAAAAAAAAAAATTCTGGAGATGCTGCTAAGCGAATAGCTACATCTGCCAGTAGCTCAGCAATGTCTTATTTCAATGACAGGTGTGATATTTACAGTGAAACTGACCTTTCTTGTATGTAAAAAGATTCAGTACAGGATTCCATTTACTATGGCAGAAGATGAAATTGACTCATGAGATTTGAACTTCCTAGTACTTTCAAGCCAAGACTTAGACAATCCCTGAAATTTGCAACAAGCTTATTAGAACTAGTGACCAAATGGAAGCACTGGGAGATGCAGAATTAGAACATAAGGGTTTAGGTAACTTTTTTTCACATTGGATTGTCTCCCCGCCTTAGTTCAAGGTTCTGATATTAGATTTCAGTGGGAAAAAATGAAATGAGAGAACATCAAGATAAAGAAGCATATCATGAAGATTATGCATGGAATATCCCTCCGAAATGAGATGTTCCCCGTCACTTAGAGTTGTATCAGAAGTATCAAGACTTCCTCCCAAAAAAGATACAATTACAGTCTAGCTAATATAACTTTGATTATATTTTCATCAGTTTTGAATTAATTTGGAAGGTAAAATCTAAGTGTGACAGTGCAAAACTCTGGATGTAACACTATAGTGATTATGGTAGCCTAAAAATATAGAGACCTGCAATTCAGAAAATGTTAGTTGTGGCTAGGGTTAAAGAGGCAAAGGAAATCCACTGCTTTACCCTGATTCACATTTTCTACACGGGAAGCTTAGATTCATGTCATGTACACACACCACACACACACACACACACACACACACACACACACACACACACACACACACACACACGTCTGAGTAATCTTTGTAGTCTACTAGGTAGATGCATTCTGGAATTAATTACTTTTGTCAGCCAAAGACAGCACCAATGAACATTCTCAAATGTTACCTTCCCATTGCACACAAAAGACCTACAATTTTTCTTGTGATCTTCTTGTCTCTCTTTGGAGACATGAGGATGAAATTCCAACTGTAGTGATGGCATTCATTGAAATATTAGGAAAGAATATTTTCTCTTTGGGAGATAAATGGTGAGTTGACATTTTTGAGTCTCACTGGATTTACACAGAAACAGCTAGGAAAAAGAAAGATAGTTTAAAATGAAAAGTAGGATATAGGTAGTTCAGAAAAGCTGTCCCTGAGTTGACAGTTTGCTGTGAAAATTCATTTCTTTTAATTAGAAATCTTTCAGTGAAGCTATTTAATAAAATGATTATATAATATAAAAAACTAAGTTGTGATATCTAAGGACTAATTTCTAAACTAATATGGGAATATTTTCTTGAATCTAAGAAAATGATATTTAATATAATTTAACAACTCCTTTATAATGAAAATTAAAACTAACATTGTATCAATAAACAAGGACCTACTGTATAGCACAGGGAACTGTAGTCAATATCTTGTAATAATCTCTAACGGAAAAGAATCTGAAAAGAATATATATACATATTTCTGAATCAACATATGTATTTCTGAATCACTCTGCTGTATACCTGAAACTAACACAGCATTGTAAATCAACTATACTTCAATTGAAAAAAAAACTAATGTTAAGTCAACTATAGTTACAATGGCTTACAGAACAGGAAGGTATTTTTCTTGGATATGCATATATTTTATAAATGAATTTAAAAGTATGTGTGTACCTGCAGTCCTATACTGTAATGCAGGTAGTCCTTTTAAAATAATGGTTTCCTGATATCATTCAGTTAACTAACGTGTAAAATGACCAACTCGTTCTGAGATGGCCACACTCAGAGGCTAAACCGTCTTTTGAGGAAGAGACCAGGTCAATAGAGTCAGAAATGATTTTAGGATAATTTGTTTAAAATGCCATTCTACCTTTCAGTGATGCCAGCAGCCTAAAGATGGTAAGGGCGGGCCATGAAGGTGCATCAAATACCATGATCATCAACCTACTTTTTGGTGGCCTTTAAGACAAAAGACAAACCACTGTCAGACTGTAGATGGTTTGGGAAGCGGAACATGGCACAATTTAGATTTAAGAGTCATAGTCAGGTGACCAGAGTTAGCTGATTGGCCTGAACAGCTAATACTATAACCAGAAAAAATGGTGCCATACCACAGATACTCTTGAGATAGGAATCAAAGATCCATACAGTCAATTTGCCAGAAGGTAGGGGGCAATGACTGCTATAACCCACCTGGTTTGTCCTATAAAGTTTGCGCAGCTTAAATGTCAACTAACTGAATTATAGTTTGGGCCAGGAGTGCTGCTTCATGAAACATGGAGCGTTGGAGTTGAAGCCATTTCCTCTAGAAGGGTAGCTGACTGTTTCTGACGTAAAGACAAAACGCTGCCCCAGCCAGTCCAGCTGTGCTCTTCAGCACACCATTTCCATTCAGCTAGTCAGCTTGTTGGGTTCCTTCCTTGTCAGTGAGTCTGGGCATCTCTTCATGTGTTTATTGGCTGTGTCCGTTTAATTCTGTGGATTGTTGGTTTGTGCTATTTGCCCAATTTTCTATTCAGTTGTTCAGACCTGTGTTGCTTAGTTGAAGTTTTTTTTTTTTTTATATTTTGCTTCCTTTCATTGCTTGTCATTTATGGCATCTTTCACTACACAAAAATTGGTATTTTCTATATAGTCATGCCTGTCATGCTTTATCTCTGAGTTGGGTGGGTTCCCTCAAAGAAATTTTTCTATTTCAAGATTGTTAAAATATTTCCATACTTTTTTTCCAAATATTATAATGTTTGAATTTTTAATCCATCTAGATTTCATTTTTATACATAATGATTAGTACTCAAACTTTAGTTTCTTCTAAATAAATAGTCAGTATTCTAACAGCATTCATTTTATTATCCTTCCATTCCCCACTGATTTAAAACGCCTCTTTTTCCATGCAAAGATTCCAAATATGCTGGGATATATATTGCAAATATATTTTGGACTGCTTATCTGAGTCTAAAATATTAACATAAGAGTGTTGACAGGGCAGGAAAATAATTATGTGATACTGTTTTGAATGCATAGTAATTCTTAAAGTTATTGCCTTATAGCTCATAATGCCATTGCATTTCTCAAATCATGCTTAAATGTGCATTTTTTTCATTTTCTTTATAATGTTACAAGAAGAATTATTAATAGAGCTTACATTCATTTAGGAAAAATAGAATGAAATTTTGTTTTCATAAGCAACTATTCAATAGCAAAAATAGATTCAGTCTTTTTTTTTTTAAATTGAAGTTCAAGTCAGCTACAATATGTCAATTTCTGGTGTACACTTAAAGCATCCTAGTAACTAGGATCCTAGTAACTGCTTCATTCTAGATTTGCTCTCTAATGTCAGAAAACCAAAGATGTGAGTGAGGCTAAATATGATGATGTAATGTATTTTCTTACTGTTACCTTTCTTTTGTGTCAAGACCAAAAGCTGCTGAAGTCCATATAACTGACTTCTCAATCTTAAGTGAGGGAAATATTGAATACTTACTATCATTATGGATGACAGAGGTTTCATCATCACGAGAGAGACAATTTCTCTAACTCCTAAATCTTATATGAAATTTCCACAATAAATCCTATATTAACTGACATGTTGATATTAGATTCTATTTCAAGCTTAATTACTGCTGTTTGGTTCTTGAGTTTAGCCTTCAATCACGAGTATGGAATGCAGTCATTCAGAATTTAACACTGGATAGCCTAACCACTCTAACAAGATGGAAATTTGATTGCTTTTCTTTTAAGATAAAGAGTCCGTGTCCATCACTCTTTGCCAATTATGTCATTTAATTTTCACTATAATCCAATAAATTAGATTTTATTATGTTCACTTTACTGATGGGGAAAGCCATACTCAAAGAGATTAAGTGATGTGCTCAATGCCAAGAGCTAGCAAAGGGCGTATTTGGAATTTACAGCTTTATCTGTAGGGTTCTGAAGCCCATGATCTCTCTGCTATATTATCATTCAAATTAAGCTCCAAGGGACTTGCTTTCAGGTGCACACGGATAGCCCTGAGCCATAACCCGTGGGCAGAGCAGATGGTAGTGGAAAGCCCGCAGAGCCAAGAGGCATACATTTTGGTTACTTCTGAGCACAGGTCTATTGAGAAGAGTTAGAGATTCATCATTGTTTTGTTTTCAAATTAAAAACATGCGTTCAAAATACGTGTTCAGCAATCACTTAGATCATTTCTCCTATACCCCTTTTTCCCAGGACAGTTATGTTCTTAACTGGAATACAACTTGGCTGCTTTGTTTCTGTTTGTTTTCATCTCTGACTAAGTAAAAAAATCTCCCCGGGAAGTGTTACTTCCTTCCCTCTTTCTGCCCTGTTTCCTTCTACTCACTTGCTGGAGGTAAGCAATTTCTTTAGTTCTGATTTATACTTTCACTTCTCTTTTTGGGAAAAAAAAAGAAAAGAAGCTAAAGACACATGTAAATTTTCTTATTTCAAACATTATCTCTTTAAAATATAAACTGAATCACTGACCTGCTTAAAACCCTCCAGTGGCTTCCTCTCCCTCTTGAGATAAATCCAAACTCCTTATATGACCTTATAGAACCTAAATTATCTGCTGCTGACTAACTGACTTCATTTTCTAGCACTCTTCGCTTGGTCATTCCACTACATCTACATGAATGTGCACATCCTTGTCCTTGTCCTCATGGTCTTTGAACTTGCTAAGCTCTGCCTGGAATGCTCTTCACACGGGTCACGCTCTTATATTATTGCATTATCTGCTGAAATGTCACCTCAGAGAGGCCATCTCTGGCAACCCTATTACCATTCTCTGTCCTCTTACTATGCTTTGGTTGTCTTCAGAGCATCTGACACGACCTGACATTACATTATACATTTATTTGCTAGTGGATTGTTGTCAGTACCACTCACTATAATGTAACCCCTGTGAGGCAAGAACATTAACTTGCTCACCGTTCTGTCACCTGTATTTGCAACAGTGCCTTCAAATAGTGGGTACTCCAAAATATTTGTTAAATGGATTGAGAAATTAATGAATCAGCATTTCCTTCATGTCTCTTTTTTTTCCTTATTAATTTCATGCTGCCACCTTTTTTTCCTGAGTTATGTTTTTTAAAGAACTGTTTTCTGTTTCATTAGTCCAATTGTCTTAGTATTCCCATTGATTCTTCCTGCTTCCACTGCTTTTTTCTTTTCTCTCTCTCTTTTTTTTAGCAGTTTGCAATCACATTTTCCCTTCCCATGCAATTTTTTCCTGATGTCATAATCCCCTCTTTGAGCCTGTCTTCGTCTAGCAACATCCTGTGCCTTGTTGAAAATAAACACTTTCTAACATTCTGCCTTCTTTCTGCTAGAAACACCATTATGAAAAGGAGTGGTCGTTTCTCATTCTTCACGCTGATTCTCTTCTCTTGAACTGCTGAAGCACTTCTCAACCAGTGATTTTTTTCTCTTTGTATATCTTTGCAGAGGCAGATCTGTGCTCATGCAGTATTGTGAATGGGGATGGGTTCTCCAAAGAGACTGCGTGTATGTATCTCTGGTAGACTCTCCCAGGGGGAGGTAAAGAGAAAAGGGACATTTCTGATTTATTGTGATTTAACTTTGCAATTTGGACATCAAGGTGTCATATGGGATAGAATATGGAAGGAGGAAGTGTTCCTTCTACAGGATTTCTTAATAAGGAAAAGCATCTTTCTTTTTAAAAAATAATTGACTAGTTGATTTACAGTGATTTACAATGTTATGTTAGCTTCTGGTATATGCCAAGTGATTCAGTTATACACGCACACCTATATATGTATCTATTCTTTTTCAGTTTCTTTTCCATTCGAGGTTATTACAAGCTATTGAATATCATTCCCTGTGCTGTACAGTAGGTCCTTGTTGTTTATCTGTTTATATACAGGAGTTTGTATCTTACCTGTTAATCTCAAACTCCTACTCTAGTGCCCCTTTTCCCTTTGGTAACTGTAAGTTTGTTTTCTAGGTCTGTGAGTCTGCTTCTGTTTTGTAAGTAAGTTCGTTTGTGTCTTTTTTTTTAGATTCCACATACAAGTGATATAAAATTTGTCTTTCTCTGGGAAGCAGCATCTTTTTGCTGAAGGAGGTCCAGGTAAAGTCTGTTGGGGCAGCTGGCCGTGCCACTGTCTAAGTTAAATGGTTGGTCACTCTTATAGCAAGACTGTTGCCCCATCAGTGTGCCACACATGGAGTAAACACATTAAAAACAAAATCCTTGCTCTTTTATCTATAGTTTTCTCAAGAATATTGTTAAAGTGAAATTGTTCCCCAAATATACAATAACCTACACGTTCACCACATGTTACCGCACTTCTGACCAGGGAGGTACTCCCAGCGACCGTTTCAGATGCTAAAGGAGCTCCCTGCATGTACTTTTCACGTTCATCATTTACAGACTAAGACACGCTTCCCTGTGTTTTTATACACTTTTCCGAGTTCAGGGAGAATCTGGAGGAGAGATGCCAATTAAAGACGATACTCAATTCACCATCGTTACTGAAAGGTAGCTGCCTGATTGCTTTTACTTTTCAACGTTACATCAAAACAAAGAGAAACGGACAGCCAGCCCTAGACACCCACCTCCCGGTCAGTTCACGGATCAAACACAATTTACCTGCTGGTGGTGCCTGTGTTCACGTGACACAGTACGAGGCTGAGAACTTGCGATCCGTTTTCCTATACCTTGTTTGTGTTACCTGGGTCTTGATTTGTTTTGCACTTTCTGTCCTGAACACATCAATATCTCAGAGCCAAGGTTTGCCTTACTAGATGAACACTCCCAGAAAAAAAGGAAGTATTATTGAGAAGCATGTATAAAGAAGCAATAGTAAGTTTTAAAATTTTAGAGGAAAGGAGTGACACTGGCACATCCCGCCCGTCTGCCTCTTGTCCTGTATCCTCACCGAGCCCTAGAGGGCAGAGGGGAGGGAAAGAGACACATTCACGGGGGAGACTGTTGCCCAAGGCTTGCTTACTGAATTGGCCCAGCATACCCGTGACATAGTGGCTAGGAGTCTTCACGCAGCACAGAGACGATGGCGTCACAGTGGCCTTTCCCTTGGGCTCCCATTGCCCTGCAGTTACTCCATTTTCCAGTCCTGCCCGACTCCTGACCTTCTCTCTCCGTTTAGGTCCTGGTCTAAACGCTATTTAGGTTTAGGTCTCTTGGCTGTCACAGTAAAACCGACTTCCCAGGTTTTGACCCCTCAGGTTGTCTAAGCTTTTGGGACGCCCTCGTCCCCTGGCTCCTGGTGCCAGATCTGAGCTGCTTCCATGAAATTTTAATTTCTGATTCAGACAGCGGGGTTTGGTACCTAAGGGCACAGACCTCAGAGCCAGAATGTCTGGATTTGAATGCAGCCCAGGGTCCTGGGTAAGTAACTCTACGTCTCTGGTTTCCTCATTTGGAAAATGACGCCTGTAACAGTAGGAACCATAAGGCTTGTTTCAAGACAGAAATAAGTTAATATTAGTAAAGTGCCTAGAACAGTGGCTGATGCGTGCAAGTGTTATAACCATCTTGTAAATAAATAGAATAGCCCATTAGCCCAGCCTGGCTGCTACAGGCTGAGAAGCAAACTAGGATGTTGCTTTGTTTCTGTTTTTCAACAGAAATACTTCGTTATTAAGGCAAAATCATTTTCTGCTGTGGATTTATCATCTTCCAAACCAGAATGCAGCTTCTCTGCCGCTTTGTGCCGTGCTTCCAGAAAGCCCCAAGCTTGGCACTGAACAGTAATGAAATGAAAGTCTGCAGAGTTTAGGGCTTTAATTAACATCAAGTGGCTTGAAAACTACAAGGACTGCATTTAAAGGAATATAAAATTTACGGACAACATACAAACTGGACACCTGGTAGAGTGTTTTCCTCAAGTGCACCTGGAAGCCAGAGCAACGGGACTCTAAGTCCCCTGTAAATGAATAAGATACCTGGTTCCAAGTTGAAAGATTGCCTGCTCTTTTATACACCACACACATCTGCTTTATTCAAGAAAGTTACTTTCTGTGTTCATTTGATTCCCATGCCTCTTATGTTTTCTCAAATAGGAACATCCAAAACACTGTTCACTTTCTCACCTCGTTCTCTATTAGCCTAATTCTTGACTGGAGTTCAGTCTCTCTCAATTTAGAATATCTGATTATTTCTGAATTACTGGAACCTTACGAGATCCAGATCATCTCGTCTGTACTGCCAAGCGGCTGTTAGGGTCAAGTTGACATTTTGTTCTTCTTCCAAGTTCAGATAATGGTCCAAAATTGAAAATAGCTCTCCATATGTCAAATGAGCTTAATTAACATTTATTTTCACCTAATTCTCATTAATTTCTTTTAAATATTCTATAAAATATTTTAATTCTGGAAATGTTAACTCTTGCTTGTCTTTGATGACTTTATTTGTCCACTTGAGAGTAATCATGTCTTAAAATATGTTGATTTGAGGAAAGAACATTAATCTTTTATCACTCATTTGTAAGGGATTGTGCAAATACTGGTACTGTTTTCACAAAAAAAGGAAGAGAAAACATGTGAATCGGAAGACGGGCTCAGCAAGGGTCCTGCAGAGGGTAACTGTAGTCAGAGTGATGTCTCCTGAGTCGTTTATGGGAGAGAGAGAGAGAGTAGAAAGAAGAAGGAATCCAAATCTGACCTTTTGGAAAGACTTCATATCAGGATGAAATCCAAAATGTAGAGAAATGCCAAAGTAAAAAGGTTATAATAAATTCTCCCAAAATATAACACAGAGAGTCACTGGAGCAGTAAATGTTGGAACTTATCTGTTCATTTGATGTCCAAAAGAATCAACAGTATTCTGTTTAGTGGGTAGTAAGCAGATTAGAGGGTGGTAAGCAGATTTGTTCAATAACAATTCTTTCAAAATTGTTCATACGTAACATGATTTTTTTTTATATAGGAATTTATTTGAATCAAAGCAGCTACTCTGTTCTCTTGCCTTATTAATCCTTCTCCGTCCAGTTCTCAGTCCATCTGCCTACATTTGCCAACATCTGTGACTCCTGGCGCCTGGAGAACAGGGAAGCCACCAGATACCCTGCGATGTGCAGGACACCCTCCACGGCAAAGAATCACCTCAGCCCACACGTCACTGATGATGAAGTTGAGAAGCCCCAAATTAGGTGTTTAAAAATATAGATCACCCAGGAAACAAGGTAAGCATAACCAAGAACTTGTGACGTCTCAAGAAACTTGAAACAGACTTTTCCTCACCCTCTAACAACAAAGGGACCCCGACAGAAATTGCAAAATGCCTTCCCCGAACAGGACATATGGAGCCACAGTTACATTTCCCTTCTGCCCTCCTCCTTGGCTTTCCTGCTGCAGGATTTGGGAGGACGGAGGTAGTGTGGTGGTTATAATGTGTCTGAAATGTTTTGTAATCAGCAGAGAGCTACACAGATACAAAGAGCTACTGTAAAGTTGAAAGCCAGGGGCATCCTTGAACAGGGTCCTTCGTTACCCGACTCTGTGCAGCCACCATTGCTGGGTATTTTAGTTAACCTACAGGTCGTTCCTTTTGCGCATAATCTTTGTCCTTACTTTGTCTCACCTAGTACTGCCTGTGGTGTTTTCAGCTCCAAACATACAGAGGCAGTGACAGCATTAAGCTCTATTTTTCTGAAATGTCAGAGGCTGAGTTTCAGATTCTGTACAGATGAGGAAAACCCAGTTGTTCCGCAGTAACAACGTTTCCTGCAGATGTATTTCCTGGCAGCTGGTGGGGCAGACAGCCATTGTTGCTTCAACCTGATCACGTCTTCTGAAGGATATCAGTGCCATCCGACTGTCTCCGGGCCTCTAAATCACGATTTTGCATGGTGATACTGCCCACTGTTTCCCACTCCGTGGCTTTTCAGAAACAACTTCCTTAGCAGCTCCAGATGGAGCTGGAAGATCAGCTAGAAGGGCAAATATTAGAGGGAACGTGAACCTCTGCTTCATTGATGAGAGGGATCAAAGAATACGGTCTCATCACAGCCAGAAGCAAACATCCTTACTGATAAGAAACCGGAGGATTTTTAAGCAGAAGGACTTTCCTGCAACCTGTATAAGCACGCGATTATGCAATGGTGGCCCTACACCCCATACGTGCAGAGAGAGATTTCTCTTCTGTCTACATCTTAGTCCACAGACAGAAAAGGACCCTTAGCCGAGGTGAGCAGCTATGACTCGAACCTTAATGTTGTGTTGCTAAATCTAGGAAAGATTTGCTATCTGGGCCAGATTTGGGATCTTTGACGACTCTAATTCCTGGCTGTAGATTTTGACAAGGCATTGCGGATTAGAGATAAAAAACATCTAGGAGCAATTAAGACTGTTTTATTTTTAAATACTTTCTCCAAAGCACTCTTTGGGAAAGGGGGGGATATTTGTCTTTTCCAAAAAGCAAAGGCAGTGTCGCTGGTGTTCCTCTCATAGAGATGTCCCCTGAGCTACGACGGAGCCAGTTCTTGTGGCTTTGCAGTGTGATAGTCTGGGTGGTCTGCTCTCCCATCTTCTAAATCTGAGAAGAGTGCTTCTTGTTTTGGAAATTCTTGACTTCCTTCATGTCCATCATTTGAAGAAGAAATAAATTGATACTTTTTTTGTTTTTTGGCACTAGTTGCAATAAATGGCTATTTAATTCCAAGTTGGATGATTTTTTTTATACTTCATAGATTCCCAACAAATGACTATAGAGATCCTATCATTTTCAGTACATTACTATACAGCACCTTACCTTGATAATACTGCAGTAAAGGCATCTGAACAGGTCACAAGATTAACATCAGACGCCCAGACTCCCAGTGGCGTGCTGGGGTCTTGTCTGATGCTGGGAAGCCACTTTTTGAGATGTTCTATGCGGGCATAATTTTCTAGGCTAGTCTTGAATTACAGAGACATAGAGTTGAGGGCAGAAATGAAGGGAGGAACCGTTGTCAGAAATAAGTGAGATAAAAAGGAAACTTCAAGCACCTGATGAGAGTGCTGTGGGAGAACGGGACTTCCGTGCTTGGAGGATAAGGACACCAGTCTGAAGCAGAGGGCAGTAACTCTACGCCACGGATGTCCTGTGCCCAAAGGTAGTCTCTGATCACTGGTTTGAATTCCTTACATGTCCCACTCCTGTTCACTTAAACCACCCCCCTCCAATTAATATGCATATTTATACTTATCTTCTTCCCTCAAGTCTCAGAGAAAGTGGTACAATTCACTCCTCCTTCATAAAGAAAACCTTTCACCTGTGCTCTTAACCCCATCCCTTCAGTCACCCAGAGCCTTGTTCTAATTACCCCCTCCCTCCTGTTTTTTCATTTGCCTTTCTATTGAGATATAGCGATACATAATAAAGCATCAACTTGATCATAAGTGTACAACTTGATATTTTTACACGCATAACCATGTAATCAATACATTACTCATATGAAATATATGTGCACATTTTATATATACACACCACATACGCACACATACACATCTATGTAATGAACTACATTTCCAGCACTCCAGCAGGCTTTCTCTTGTCCCCAGCCGGCATAAAATCCCCCAAAGGTAACCACTATTCTGATCCCTGTCACCATAGGCTGTTTCTGCTTTCTTCTTCATTTCATAATTTAACTTCACTGGCATGATAGATTATGTACGCTCGTGCCTGCCTTCTTTGGCTCAGCATCATGTCGGTGTGAATCAAGTATGTGAGGGTGTAGAGGAGGAATCTGTTCTTTTTCATGGCTCTACAGAACTGGACTGTGTGGGTACTTTGTGATTTGTTATCTATCCTACTGGTCATGGGCACTGTTTTCAGCATGAGGCTTTTACAAGTAATGTTGTCATGAACCGTCTAGGACAGTCTTTTGGTGCATGCCTTCAATCATTTCTTTTGCATTTCTACCCAGAATAGAATCAAAGGTTCTATGGGGTGTGTGTGTGTGTGTGTGTATATATATATATATCTTGTGTGTTTGTGTTTGTGTTTGTGTGTGTGTGTGTCTGGCTTTGGTACATACTTCTAAACAATTTTTTCAAGTGTTTCTGACATTTTTACTCCTACCAACACTGTATGAAAGTTCTAACTGTTCCATCACTCCTTGTCATGTCTCAGTATTAGCAAATCTTCATTTTAGCCATTCAGGCAAAATATAATAGTATCTCATTTAGTTTTATTTTGCATTTCCCTGATGACTTATTATGTTATGTTTTTATATAGGTTTTGGCTGTCTGGATCCTCTTTTATGAAGTGCCTGTTTGAGTTTTTTGCTCATTTAAAAAAAAATCTGAATTGTTAGTGTTATTCTTCTAATAGTTTTTAATATATTTTGAAATTGAGTTTGTGTCAGATACACATATTGTGAATCTTTTTTCTCAGTATGTAGCCTGCATTTAATTTTGTATTTTTAGAAACAGAAGGTTCTTATTTTCCATGAGGTCCGGTTTATAAACTTTTACATCATGGATAGTGCTCTTGTGTCCCATTTAATAAATCATCTACCTCCGATCATACAGGCATGTCTGGAAGCCGTATTGTTTCACCTTTCTCATCCAAGTCTATGATATCTTTTGAATTTTTTTTATGTTACGAAGTCATGGTTTAGTTTTGAATATAGATATCCAATTGACCCAATAAATAGGTATCACAAAACCATTTATGGGGAAGGTGAGCTTTATGCTACATTCGAATGACATCGGTAACCTCGCCATTTTATCAGGTGATCGTGTATGTTCGGTCTGGTTCTGGAAACTCTGTTTTTGTTCTGTTAGTATATTTGCTTATCTTTGAGTTAATACCACCCTGCCTTTACTTCTTTAGCTTTATAATAATTTGTGATGCCTAGTAATGGACATCTTCCAACATTGCTGTTCAAGATTTCCTTGGATATTCTGCGGCCTTTGATTTTTGTATAAATTTGAGAATCAGCATTTTAGATTCACAGTATTGCAATGAATATATATCAAGCTGGAGAGAGATGGCATTTTTAAACCACTGAATCTGTTAACATACGAATCTGTTTTCCCCATTTATTTAGATCTTCGGTTTCCCTCAGCAGTAACATGTAAGCGTCTGGTTGAGGTCACGCACTTCTTTTGTTAAAGTCGTTCCTAGGTATTTGATGTTTTGATATCTTGTAAGTAGGATTGTTTTTAAAATTTAATTTTCAAATTATTTATGTCTAGTAGCTAAAATGCATTTGACTTTGTGTATTGACTTTGTAGCTAGTAATGTTACTAAATTACTTTATTAATACTACAGTTTTACAGGGGTTTTCTAAGAAAAGTATTCGTTTCCTAAGTAAAATCAAGTCATCTTTAAAAACTGGCAGTTTTGCTTCTTCCTTTTCAATCTCTGTAACTTTATTTTTACTTTCTTACGGCACAGGCTAGAAACTCTACTAACACTTATCAAAGTATCCCATCCTCCCACAAAGCCTGGGGGCCTGGGGCCCTATCTTCAGGTGTTGGCTGTAACGAACTATGCGTGCTTCTGGCAGCCTTGGGCGTCCTCAGGCAGGCATTTGAAGGCGACAGAGTCATCCTTGGGACAAGATCTTAAACTGATGTGAAGCCATGCTATAGTCTGGAGACAGTCTTTGTCATTTCTTACAAGAATAATTCATGCTTGCATCTTCACTTTTTGATTTTTTTTCCTCAACCAACCATAATATGGTTTGGATTGCCATTATCAATTCAAATAACTTTTAATTTGTGGTTTTCAAAACAAAACAGGCTTATTTTTGTTCTACTCTTGTGACCTTTCTGCATTTTGTCTCTTTCAGCTCCTGCTTCCTTCTTGAAATTCTTTTCTCCCTTGCCTTCAGAAACGTATGTGTTTCTTCTAGCTCTTCAAACACTGCTTTTCTTTTTCCCTCGGTCGGTCCTGTACCTCTTAAAAACGAGTGTTTACTTGGGTTTCATCCTCAGCACCTGCTGAGCGCCTTATCCCGCGACTGTAGCTGGGGCTTTCCCCAAATTGAATCTTTAATCCCCCCCCAAATCCAGACATATTTCTAGTCATGTGGCTGAGATCCCCTTGCCAGGTAGGTCTCTGCAAGGCTGTAGCTGACAACATCAAGTTTCTCACTGGTCTGTCTTCGTAATTACCTGCTTCTTAGGTTTTTGTCTTTTCCTTCGACCAGTTCATGCCTGAGCTCAGTGTTCAGCGATCCAGATTTAACTCAAATATTATCTCCTGTGAGAAGCCTTCCCTAACCCTTGGAGGCTGATTTATAGTCCTTCCTTTTGTCCCAGTGTAACTAACTCTCTGTTCATATTTCAATTGTATGACTTATTAAAGTTATCAAAATTATTGACTAATTTATGCCCCAACAAAATATTAGTAGTAGCTTGCCTTATTTAACATAACTCTTTTAAAGCAGGATTCAGTCTTTAGATGTTGAGGTTGACTGCGGTTTCCTTCCAGATCCTTGAGTATTATGACTTTGTTGGTTCATGCTTCCCTCTTTAGCACCGAATGAACTGTCTTGCATTTGGAAAATGACCAGGACAGTATTTTTAATGAATGGCCACCAGCTGGCCTGTGAATAGGGGGAGTTATGCAAGGTTACCACCTCTCACCACAGATCCTGCCTGGGTTTTACAGTGCTGAAATACAGAGAAGCAGAAGAGAAAAGCACAGAGCAGGCATCTTTAACATCACAGAGTAGTAGGACCCTCCGACAGAGAAGAGTTCGCTACGCACAGACTGGCACTGCTGAGGCCCCCCTGAAGGCTCTGGCTTCCAGATGGGTGGCTGCTACCTACTGGACACGACAGGGACGGTTTGTGTATATTTGAAGAATCCGCACATTTTAAAATCACCAGTTTCAGTATATTTCTAAGTTCAGCTTGTCTTAATTTAACATGCCTCTTTTAGCACAAGACTCAAGCATTAGATGTTGAATTAGGTTAGTGTTTCCTTTCAAGTCTCAAATTTGCATTTCATTCCTAAGGCCACAGTAAACAAAATTAATGCATTCATCCAAACATGAATGAATCAATTAGAGTTAGTCACTGATTTTGCTAATTTACAAGTGTTGGTTGTTTAATCTTCAAGTTTCATCTTTACTTTTGACTTTAATATACCTAGACTTTTCTTTCTTTTAGAGAGATTGTCAGTAACATTTAAATTTTTGAAGTCTTTTGTTGTTATTGGGTTCTTAAGAATATTGTCGCATCTTCCTAATATTTTCAGCACAAAATTTTTATCCTCAGAGTCAACCCACATTTCATTTCCTAGACTTCTAACTACCATCTTGACCTCATCTCCATTCTGGAATTAATAACTAAACACTTTCTTTATTCTCCGTCATTCAACTCCCTCATTCTCACATGGCTTTGCCACTCTTCTTCTCTTTCAAACATTTATGACCAACTTATCCTCAACAGAAAATGCACTAATATATCCTTTCTTTCAGTTTGGGTCAAATAATACTCATTTCCATCCATTTTGTTACAGATTTTCTTCTTTCTTGTCATCATTGTGTCCTAGTCACTCAGCAAATGTACTAGCATATTTAAGATCAATATTTTTCATTTACAACTGCATATACAGGAAACTATGAAATAATGCAATTTTCTTTACAACAGGTAAATTTTTAAAATGTAATTTAAAATGGCAATTATCTTCCAAATCTCCTACAATTTGGAGAATAAGTTGTTCATGAAGTGCATTATTATTACAGTAATGGGGTTTAGTATCTTTGAAGTAATTAAGGTGTATCAAGAATTCTGCTAGACGCTCTAAAGGCACTATTTCATTTAGTCTTAAAAAATTTTTATGAAGTTTGTACTTCTATTATTCTCATTTTACAGATGAGGTTAGTGAGGCTTAGAAAAATTAAGGAAGGTGTCCAAGATCACATGGCACGCAGGAAGAACAGCTATAGGCCTTGAACCTTGCTCATCCTACACCTGTCCATTTTTCCAAGTACATGTGAGATTTAAACAGGCTGAAGAAGGTCATAATGATACTGAATGAAGATGGAACTATCGCTATCAACTTTCAGCTTATCATTTTCTGTTACTCAATTGTCATTTCAAATAAGGATGTCCTCCTATTTTTTTAAACTAAGTCCAATCCCGTTTTTAGTTTTCCTTAGGAAACAGTGAACAGTCCATCAAATAAAGTGTCAGCAAAATGGCCTCAAGATAGATACTCATCAAAAGAACAGCCTGACTCTTCGACAAGAAAATAACGGGCCCTCTTTCCAAGGCCAGCTAGCAGCAGAGCGCTTGGGCTTTTAGGAAACAATGGCAGGTGAAAGTCAAGAATCTTTCTCATGCAGTATAACGTGGCATTTTCACGTCATATGGATTTACCTGTAGCATGTCTTCTTTTATAAATCTGTATGACTTTATTTGCTCTGAAAACACTTCATACTAATTTTTTTTCATTTATTCCAAAATTAACTTTATTTTTAGTCCCCCTGAAAGTTCTTTGGAAGTTCATTTGTATATACATCTCAACTGGGATGGTCTTCTTCAATCTTTATTAGCATCTTTATCACAAGGATAAAGATTAGCATTTTTGTGTGTGTGCAAGTTGGAAAATATTTTCCAACTGTACAATATTTTCCAGTTGAACTGATCGAAGACTGTCCTTCAGAGATGTAAATAGTGCCAGGCTGGTTTACAATCCACGGCAATGGAATTTGTGAGACTGTGTTTTGAATCAGTGCTCCGTCTATTAACCTGATTAAATCATGTTTCAACTAATTTGATAATTGAAGTGCAGTTTTAGGAAGACTCTAAAAAGGGTAGAAGGATGAGCAAACTATACTCTGATATTGTGGTAAAACCTGCTTTTGTCCATTATATATGGTCTGGAGAGAAAAGTCCTGACTGATAATCATGAAGCAATTCATGGGGATGCGGGCACCTAATGCTGATGATGGGGGAAAAGGAAATATAAAGGTCTTGCTTTTATGTATACTGTTTTCCTCGTGATGACATACACTTCCCTCTTTCCATCTGCTAAACTCTTAACTTCCTATGAGTTGCTAAACTGGTAACTGGTCTAGAAATATGCATGTAATCTCCACTCTCAGATCTCTAACTCCTCTGACATTTCCATCACCACTAATTTGAATTAGGGAGCTAAGCCTAGGTCATCTCAGAGACCACTGGTAGGATCTAACTCCATGATTCTTATTTTTATCCTTTTTCTTGCAACTTAGAGAGTTTCCTGTTATTTTTGAAACTACTCTAGAGCTGGGAAAAATTAGATCAGGCAGCCTTCCAAAACATTGCATTTTATATCTCAGATTGAATTTAATGCCTGTTTTCCCCCTGGTTCTGATGTGACAGCTACCTCTTGGATCAGTGGAGGCTTTACAGCTAGCTGTCCATATGGGAGAGGGCCTCAGGATCAAAGAAAGTACAGCGCTATTTTCAAAATGCCTCTCATTCTATTTTGGTGTTAGTACATGTTGATCTGATAAGCATTTATTTACACTAATTTTGAAGAGCTGAGTTAATTAGTAAGATACTTCTCAAAACTTAGGGCTAAAAAGGATTTTGGATGATAATCTTTCACCTTCTCCTAAGACCACAATTAACCTTTACAAGGCAGACAATTATATTTTCTACTTCTAATTTTATAGCCTCTGTTTATGATCTAGCATAGTTTTTTTTTTTTTAATGCATTGAAACTACATGAACATCTCAAATTCAGGTGGGGTAGAAAGAGTAGAAAAAAGAACTCTTGATTCCTCTCCTTTGGTGATTGCACATTAGTCCAACTTGATTCTTTTTTGTTACAAATCTCCAGTGAATCTTCCAAACTACTCACTTCACCTTGTTTTTAGAGAAAAACAATATATATCAATAGCAATAGTTAGTCATGAAACTCAACATTTTCTGTGCACTTATGGTCTAGCTACTGTGCTGGCTGCTGAGGACTCATCAGTAAGGCTTCATTGACACATCTCTATGTGCATGAAACTTAGAGTCTAAAAAATATTTTTAGAAAGTCAATTCTTATGCAAAAAAAAAAAATCAAACAGTGTGCCAAATATGAAAGCATTTTGGGTTATCTGCTGTTTTGGAGTATCTTAATCAGTTCTCTCATCTCTAAGCACGGATAATGAACGGTTTTTATTTACTGAAATGCAAACACACCAACCATGATCTATTAGTCAGAGCCCTCCAGAGAAACAGAAGCAATAGGATTATTTATAGATACGAATAAGAGATTTGTTATGGGAACTGGTCTGTGCAGTTTATGGAGGCCAAAAGTCCCACATGATGCCACCTGCAAGCTGGAGGAGCAGGAAATACTGTGGTGTAATTCAGTCCAAATCCGAAGGCCCAAGAACTGAGGGGGTGAGGGGGTGAAGGGGTGATTCCCAGTTCAAGGCTGAAGTCCTGAGAAGCACAGGGCTGCTGGTGTGGGTCACTGAGTATGGATGTTGAAGAACCAGGAGCTCCAATGTCTGAGAGCAGGAGAAAATGGCTGTCCTGATGGAGAAGAGAAAGAATTCACCATTCCTTTGCCTTGTTCTATTCAGGCCCTGAACAGTTTGGATGATGCCCACCCACATTGGTGAGGGTGGTTTTCTTTATTTTATATTCAAATTAATTTATATTCAAATTAATAACTAATTCAAATACTAATCTCTTCAGAAACAACCTCACAGACTCACCTAGAAGTAATGTTTTACCAGCTATCTGGGCATCCCTTGGCCCAGTCAAAATGACACTTAAAATTAACCATCACATATGATAAATAAAACATATTAAATAGCAATGTAATCCGGTCAGATGTGATTGATAAGAAGTCATAAAACAGGACCAGGCCAGGATGGCAGAGTAGAAGGAGCCAGAGCTTGCCTCCTCCCACAAACACACCAAAATCACAACTAACTGCAGAACAGCCATTGATTAAAAAAAGACTAGAAACTACCAGAAAAGATCTTCCATAACTAAAGACATAAGAAAACCCAACAATGAGATGGGTAGGAGGGGTGGACATGCTATGTACTCAGATCCCATACCCCTGGGGTGGGCAACCTATAAACTAGAGAATAATATTGCAGAGGTTCTCCCACAGGAGTGAGAGTTCTGAGCCCTGCGACAGGCTCCTTAGCCCAGGGGCCCAGCACCAAGAAAAGGAGTCCCTGGAGCATTTGGCTTTGAAGGCCAGTGGCCTTAACTGCAGGAGCTCCACGGGACTGGGGGAAACAGACACTTCACTCTTAAAGGACACACACAAAATCTCACACTTACCAGGACCAAGGGCAAAAGTGGTAATTTCATAGGAGCCTAGCCCAGACCTAACTGCTATTCTTGGAGGGCCTTCTGGGGAGGTAGGGGGCAGCTGTAGCTCACCCTGGGGCCATACACATGGTGGCAGACACACTGGTGAGTATTCATCTGCATGAACTCTCCTAGAGGCTGACATCTTGTTTGGGTCATTAACACCAAGACATGGCCCCACCCAACAGCCTGTAGGGTCCAGTGCTGGAATGCCTCAGGCCAAACAACTGAACAGGTGAGGACACATCTCCATCTATCAGCAGACAGGCTGCCTAAAGACTTCCTGGGCTCACTGCCAACTCTAGACAGCCCCTTAGAAATGGTCCTGCCTAGCAGAAGGGCAAGATCCAGCTCCATCCAGCAGTGGGCAGGCACCGGCCCCTCCCAATGGGAAGCCTGCACAAGCCTCTAGACCAGCCTCGCCCAACAGGGGAAGACACTGAAAGCAAGAAAACTACGATCCCACAGCCTGTGGCACAAGTCCACAAACACAGGCCAGACTCTACCCTGGGACCAGGTGCCCCTGGCCTTTGGATGACAAGAGAGGAGTGCACTGCTGGGACGCATAGAACATCTCCTACAGAGGGCTACTTCTCCAAGGTTGAGAAACATAACTAACCTGCTACATACATAAAAGTACAAATAAAAAGTTAGACAAAATGAGGCAGCACAGGAATATGTTACAAAGAAATAAGATAAAATCCTAGAAGAAGAGCTAAATGACGTGGAGAAAGGCAATCTACCCAAGTAATGATCGTAAAGATGATCAAAGAACCCAGGAGGAGAGTAGATACACAGAGAAGTTCGAAGTTTTTAGCAGAGTTAGAAAATATAGAGAAAACTCAAAACAGGATTGAAGAATACAATAACTGAAATGAAAAATAGTGGAAGGAAGCAATAGTAGACTAAATGAGGCAGAACAGCTCAATGAGCTGGAAGCCAGTGTAGCGGAAATCAGTACCACAGAAAAGAAAAGAAAGAATGAAAAGAAATGACGACAGTTTTACAGAGACCTCTGGAACAACACTGAATGCACTAATATTTGCATTATAGGGGTCGCAGAGGGAGAAGACAAAAAAGGGCTGAGAAAAATATTTGAAGAGATAATTGCTGAAAACTTCCCTAACCTGGGAAAGGAAACAGCTACCGATATCCAGGGAGTGCAGAGAATCCCATAAAACATTAACCCTAAGAGGAACACACCTAGATATACTGTAATTAAAATGACAAAAAAATTAAAGAAAAATAAAGAGAGAATATTAAAAGCAAAATAACATACAAGGGAACTCCCATAAGACTATCAGCTGATTTTCAACACAAACTCTGCAGGCCAGATGGAATGGCCCAATATATTTAAAGTGATGAAAGGGAAAAACTTATAACCAAGAATACTCTACCCAGCAAGGCTCTTGTTCAGTTTGATGGAGAAATCAAAAGCCTTATAGACAAGCAAAAGCTAAAGGAATTCAGCACTATGAAACCGGCTTTACAACACTTTACAAAGGAACCCCTCTAGGCAGAAGAGGCCACAACTAGAAACAAGGAAACAATAAAATGGAAAAGCTCACGGGAAAAGGCAAACATAAAGGCAGGAAAGCATCCACACACAAACTAGTATGGCCGTTAAAAGACAAAAATAGTCAAATCATCTGTATCCACAATAAGCAGTTAAGGGATACACAGAACAAACAGGAAGTATGAAATCAAAAACAGTCATCCTGAGGGGACGACAGAGTGTAAATGCAAGGTACTTAAAATGCACTTGAAGTTAAGAGACCAGAAACTTAAAGCAATCATATATATATAAGCTGCCACACCAAAACCTCATAGTAACCACAAACCAAAAATTTATAACAGATATACACATGAAGATGAAAAAGGAATCCAAGCATAACACTAAAGACAGTCACCAAATTACAAGAGAAGATAACAATAGAGGGGGAAAAAAAACACCCACAGAAACAAAGCCAAACCTAATACCAAAATGGCAATAAGAACATACATATCAATCATTACCTTAAATGTAAACAGACTAAATACTCTGACCAAAAGACACAGACTAGACTAGCTGAATGGATACAAAAACAAGACCCATGTATTTGCTGCCTACAAGAGACTCACATCAGATCTAGAGACCATACAGAGTGAAAATCAGGGGATGGAAAAAGATATTCCACACAAATGGAAATCAAAATAAAGCTGCAGTAGCAATACTTCTATCAGACAAAATAGACTAAGTAAAGACAGTTACAAGAGACAAAGGAGGACACTACGTAATGATCAAGCGATCAATCCAAGAAGAAAATATAACAATGGTAAATATATATGCACCCAATATAGGAGCACCTCATTCCATAAGGCAAATGTTAACAGACATAAAGGGAAAAATTGACAGTAACACAGTAACAGTGGGGAATATTAACACCCCACTTACATCAATGCACAGATCAGAGAGAAAATCAGTAAGGAGACACAAGCCTTAAATGACACACTAGACCAGATGGACTTAGTTGATATTTATAGAGCATTCCATTCTAAAGCAGAATACATGTTCTTTTCAAGTCCGCATTGAACATTCTCCAGGATATATAACATGCTGGGTCACAAAGCAAGCCTCAATAAATTTAAGAAAACTGAAATCATATCAAGCATCTTTTCCAACCACAATGCTATGAGATTAGAAATCAACTGCAAGAAAAGAACTGCAAAAACAACAGAACCACACGGAGGCTAAACAATATGTTACTAAACAACCATGGATCACTGAAGAAACCAAAAAGGAATTAAACAAAAATATTTAGAGACAAATGAAAATGAAAACACGATGATCCAAAATCTATGGGATGCAGCAAAAGCAGTTCTGAGAGAAGTTTATAGCGATGCAAGTTTACCTCTGGAAACAAGAAAAATCTCAGACAGCTGTACCCTTTAACTGTACCCTTAAAACAACTAAAAGAAGAATAAACAAAAATCAAAGTTAGTAGAAAGAAATTATAAAGATCAAAGCAGAAAGAAATAAAATAGAGACTTAAAAAAACATATTACTGAAACAGAAAGCTGGTTCTTTGAAAAGGTAAACAAAAGTGGTAAACCATCAGCCAGACTCATCAAGAAGAAAGGGAGAGGGCCCACATCAATAAAATTAGAAATAAAAAAGAAGTTACAACTGACACCGCAGAAATATAAAGGATCATAAGAGGCTACCATGAGCAACTGTTACTATAAAGCGGACAACCTAGAAGAAATGGATAAATTTCTTAGAAAGGTACAATCTCCCAAGACTGAACCAGGAAGAAATAGAAATATGAACTTACCAATTGGCAGCACTAAAACTGAATCAGTAATCAAAACCTCCCAACAAACAAAACTCCAGGACCAGATGGCTTTGCAAGTGAAATCTACCAAACACTTGGAGAATAGTTAATGCTCATCCTTCTGAAACTACTCCAAAATATTGCAGAGAAAGGAATACTTCCAAACTCATTCTATGAGGCCACCATCACCCTGATACCAAAACCAGATGGAGATAAACAAACAAAAAGAAAAGAAAAGAAAGAAAAAGTTACAGGCCAATATCACCTATGAATATAGACACAAAAGTCCTCAACAAAATACTAGCAAATCAACTCCAACAGTACATTTAAAAGATCATACACCATGATCAAGTAGGATTTATTCCCAGGGATGTAAGGATTTTTTAATATCTGCAAATCATTCAGTGTAATACTCCATATTAACAAATTGAAGAATGAAAACTATATGATCATCTCAACAGATACAGAAAAAGCTTTTAATAAAATTCAACATCCATTTATGATAAAAACTCTTCAGAAAGTGGGCAGAGAGGGAAGATATCTCAACATAAAAAAAGGTCATATATGACAAACCCATAGGTAACATCATAGTCAATGTTGAAAAGCTGAAAGTATTTCCTCTAAGATCAAGAACACGACAAGGATGCCCACTCTCACCACTTTTATTCAACATAGTTCTGGGAGTCCTAGCCACAGATATCAGAGAAGAAAAAGAAATAAAAGGAATCCAAGTTGGAAAAGAAGAATTAAAGCTGTCACTGTTTGCAGATGACATGATACTATATACAGAAAATCCTAAAGATGCTACCAGAAAATGACTAGAGCTCAAAAATGAACTCAGTAAAGTTACAAGATATAAAATTTAAAGTTACAAGATACAAAATTAATGTAGAGAAATCTGTTGCATTTCTATACACTAACAAAAAATATCAAAAAAAAAAAGTAAGGAAACAATCCCACTTACCATTGCATCAAGAATAATAAAATACCTAGGACTAAATCTACATAAGGAAGCAAAAGACCTGTACTCCAAAAACTATAAGGCACTGATGAAAGAAGCTGACAATGACACAAACAGATGGAAAGATATACCATGTTCTTGGGTTGGAAGATCAGTATTATTAAAATGGCCATACCACCCAAGGGCAATATACAGATTCAGTGCAATTCCTATTAAATTACCAATGACATTTTTTTACAGAACTGAAACAATTTTTTTTAATTTTTATGGAAACACAAAGGACACCAAATAGCCAAAACAATCTTGAGAAAGAATAGAGCTGGAGGAATCATGCTCCCTGACTTCAGACTATACTACAAAGCTACAATAATTAAAACAGGATGGTACTGGCACCAAAATAGACACAGAGATCAATGGAACAGGATAAAAAGCCCAGAAATAAACCCATGCACTTATGGTCAATTAATCTATGACAAAGGAGGTAAAAATATAAAATGGAGAAAAGACAGTCACTTCAATAAGTGGTGCTGGGAAAACTGAACAGCTAAGTGTAAAAGAATGAAATTAGGACACTCTCTAACAGCATATACAATAGTAAACTCAAAATGGACTAAAGACCTAAATGTAAGACCAAATACTCTAAAACTCCTACATGTAAACATAGGCAGAATCCTCTGACAAAAGTCCACCTCACACCGATCAGAATGGCCATCATTAAAATGTCAACAGTAAATGCTGGAGAGGGTGGGGAGAAAAAGAAACAATCCTACATTGTTGGTAGTATGTACATTGGTACAGCCACTATGGAGAAGAGAATGGAGATGCCTTAAAAAACTAAAAACAGAGTTACCATATGATCCAGTGAGCCCACTCCTGGGCATATATCCAGAGAAAACTCTCATTTGAAAAGATACATGCACCTCAGTGTTCATAGCAGCACTATATACAATTGCAAAGGCATGGAAGCAACCTAAATGTCCATCAACAGATGACTGCATAAAGAAGTTGTAGTGAAATACTACTCAGTTATAAAAAGAGAATGAAATAATGCCATTTGGAGCAACATGGATGGACCTACAGATTATCACACTAAATGAAAGTCAAACAGAGAAAGACAAACACCTTATGATATTACTTATATGTGGAATCTAAAAAAATGACCCAAATGAACTTATTTACAAAACAGAAACAGACTCACAAACATAGAAAACAAACTTATGGTTACCAGGGGGAAGATGAGAGGAGAATGATAAATTGGGAGTTTGAGATTTGCAGATACTACCTACTATATATAAGATAAACAACAAGGTCCTTCTATATAGCACAGGGAACTATATTCAACAGCTTGTAATAATCTATAATGTAAAAGAATATGAAAAAGAATATATATATGTATAACTGAATCACTGTACTGTACACCAGAAACTAACACAACACTGTAAATCAACTATACTACAAAAAATGAAAAATAGACTCAAAGACATAGAAAACAAACAATTTTTACCCAAAGGGTAAAGTGTGGGGATGGATAAATTGGGAGTTTGAGATTAACATATACACACTACTATACATATATATAGATAAACAACAAGGGCTTACTGTGTAGCACAGTGAACTACATTTAATATCTTCAAATCACCTATAAATGGAAAGAATCTGAAAAAGAATATATGTATGTACAACTGAAACACTTTGCTATACACCTGAAACTAACACAACATTGTAAATCAACCATACTCCGATAAGTATCTTTAAAAATTAAAAAAATTAAAAGTCATAAAACAGTCTTGGTAATTAAGAACCACTAATTCCTAGATGCCAAAAGCCCTCTCAAGCAAAACAGGGTTGCGGGACAGTGCTGTAGGACACTGACCCTGAAATCAGGCTGCTTGGGATTAAGTTCTGGCTTCACCACTGTGGTACGTGTGTGAAAGCCTGTGAGACTTAATCTTTCTCTGTTGTTTCAGTTTCCTCGTTTCTCACGTATTAGTGATACCATGCGTTACATGGATTGCTGCGAGGATTAACTAAACGCCTAGCGGAGTAAGCACTCATACTTCCGTCATTAACCATATTATAAAGATTATGCTTCATTTCACAGTTATGTAGTGAGTGAAAATGCCACACAGACAAACAGCTATACTTCATATTAATTAGATAGCACATGTGCGGATCGTGTTACGGAGAAGAAGGAACAATACACATGGGGCAGAACAGATAAAGACGGAAACACTAAGGTTCTATGTTTACTTGCAAAGAGACAGCTTTTGGTCCTCTTGAAATAGGAGAATTGAATGTTTCATGGAATTCCAGCTTGAGTTTTAAATCACAGCAAATGAAATGATGCTATAAAACCATGTATATAGTAGCATATACTAGATAAAGAATGGAAATAGGAAGCTCAAAACTTGGCAACACCACCTCATCTAGGTTCAGGAGTTACAGAGAATATTATGAGACCATGTTGAATGAAAAATATATTTCCCAAACAGAGGGAAAAATTGCACACCTGAAAATCACAGGCAAAGAATGGTCCCGAAAACAGCACTGAAAAGAGTGGTTTCTCCTCAAATACCAGTTTTATCTCAAATAGCTGACAGGTCCGAACACATGTATGCAAGAGAAATGGAAAATCACTAACCTTTTTTAGACTGAGGTCTTCAGGAGGCAATGAACAGTGTTTAATGCCATACAGAGGTAATTTAATATGAATTTTGCAATACTTGAACAAGCATCATCCCCAAATCCGCTAAATGGAGTTACTGATTGTGTTTCTTTCCAGCGTGATGATTTAGCTGTGCAACGGTACTGTCACCAGATGAGATTAATCACAATAATGATGCATCTGTTTGCTAAGGATATTATCATAAATCATTTGAATATGGCCCAAGAGAAAAGGTTTCTTGTTACACTCTTTAAATGTTATAAAATGATTATAAAGCTTGAGCTGTTGGAAATAGACTTTATTTTCATTTCACTTTGGGAGCATATGGCAAAATTATTATTCACTGATGCTGAAGTGATTTAGCAAATACACACATACACTTGAGTATCTTAAGAGATATTGAAGAGGTATTTATCCTACAATGCTGATTTCATGTGGTTCCAATGACATTTATATATGCATTTTTTGGGCGTCAGTGTCCTTATCTGTAAAACAGAAATAAAATAATATCCATTTCATAGGAATTTTAGGTGATAATATATCTTAAAAATGCTCTGTAACCTAAAGTAATTCTCCTTTTTGCTCTTCTTCCTCCTACTCCTTCTTTCCCTTTCCTATTACCAATTAGTTATAATTTTATCAGCTCAAATATATATATTGTATACCCTCAGAAATATTTGGTAAGCTTGCTTTAGCATTGCAGAGCTAAAGCTACGCTGAGAGAAATTCTTGTTGTGTTGAAGCTTAAGGTCCCAGATTATCCTACTTTCATATCATGAGATTGTTTATCCTCAAAATCTAAATACAAATCATAACAATATAGTCTCAAGTTGACAATATACTCTCTTGGTTAAGAGCTTAGCACATAAACTTTAATTTCTTTATCTTTTAATGATAACCAGTTTGAAACTATTATCCGTAAAATGTAATTTAAAATATTCCACTGGTAGCTAATTGTAGTCACACAACGCATACCACCTACTTTCTTCACAATGGTATTGTGGAAATTTAAAAAACTTGCAAAATGCATTTCAAATTCTAAACACTATTGAAATGCTACATAATGGAAAAGCTGAAAATATTCTCTTCAAAATTTCTATTCCAAAAATAGTTTTCAAGTTTGGGTTTTTCTGGACAATGTTTTTCAGTTGAATATTAATTACTAATGGTAGGTGTAATGCTTAAGTTAGCCACATACAGTGCCTACCAGAAGGATGAGGAGAAAATAAGATTGGCCTAAAATAAGAAAAGGATTAGATTTTTAAATATTCCTTAGAAAAACAGTATTTAAGCTTTTTATTCATCTATATGCTATGTTTCATGTCTCTTAATTGAATAGAATGATGTTAGTTTCAACACTTTCAAAAACATTTTAAATATCCAATGGTTGCATGTTTATGAATAAGATGAGACCTATAGGTCTCATTTATAAACTGATCGAGACAGAGTAATTGATCACACTACAAAACATCAGACCTGAGAATCTGGTTTTCTATGGTGCATCGACTATTTAGTTTAATGGTCAAGGATGGGCTTAAATGAGGGTGCTTGGGGTTCCTTCAATAGGATACAACCTCTTGAGGGTGATCAGAGCTGATTATTAGCTGTAAGGGAAAGAGAAACACCAGTGTTTCTTCCCGTTGCTTATTATTTCTGCACCAGTGTTCCCATCTATAGAAATGGTAATCGTAATTTTACCTACCTACCTCCTACAGTTGCTGTACAGAATACATAAGTTAAAATGCTTAACACCATCAGGCACAAAAGTGAGGATGAGCAGTGGTCAGAAGAGTGTTGCCAGGCAGAAATGAATGTACTGTCTCTGTGCAACTTCATCTGGTTTCCAGAACAAGCTTCCTCCTGCTCCTTCCCTCCACCTGCCTTCCCTTCTCCTCCTCTATTTCTTCTCTTCCTTCTCCTCCTCTTGTGCGCTGGCTGTCCTGTGGCTACGACCTTTTTTCCCTTCTTACTTTCTGCCTCTGCATTTCACACTTTCTCTGAATTCCCATCCACCTGTTCTCTTCCTCTCTCAGTCTCTTTCTTTCAGTTCTGGTCTCCTCATTTTGGTTATTCAAAGATTTGTAAGATAAAGTTAAACCCTTCATGATCCAGGGAGTCTGACAGTCACCAGAGGGGCTGACCTTGGCGTATGCGTGTTGACAGAGGGTCTTCTAGGGAGATGCCCTCAGCGTTGTAAGGGCGTCCTTCCTGTTGTAGGTAAAGGGGTCACAGTAGTGCCACTAGGGCTACCCCAAGGGGAAAAGCATTGATTTCATAGGCTCCTATGACACAGGACACCTGTGCATTCAGTAAATGCCTTTATCCTGACCATCCAGGGTGCTGGTTACAGGTCTGAAGCCAGCTGTGTTCATTACCCCTCTGCTCATGCTACGGTGAGGAGCCAAAATACAAATGAGTTTGTGTCTTTCTCAACTGAGAGTCACAAAGCTGAACTGAAAGCTTTAGGTAGGTTGGGATCCAATTTTTATTGTGGCCCACTCTTTATTTCCTCTTAAAATACATCACAGTATCTTTTATTTTTTTTTAACCAAGTAATTTTGAATCTTATATAACATTGGCTAAAATTTGTTAAATACATCCTCTGTGTAGCAAGTTCTATGACAGGCACCTTAAAGGTACCATCATACGTGACCTTTCCACAGTTGCAAGAAGTATTATTTTTATTTTACATATAAAGAAACTGACACTCAGAGGATTTATGTAATTTGCCCAATTCTATACAGGAGATAAGTGTCAGAGTAGGGAGTTAAACCCAAGCAATCTGCTTCCAGAGCTCAGATTCTTAATCATTACAGATTGACAGAGGGGACAAAGTGTGTGTGGCTGCTACTGCTTGATTCCCTGCAAGAGAGTTGCATCTTCAATCGGATTTCTATTTAGTTAGAACATGTAGACATATTGATGTAAAACACCAAGCAGATCTATGCTGTGAACTTTGAAATGCACAAACACTGGTGCATGTGCCTTTCTCTCTCACTTGTATAAAACATTAATTCAACTAGATTCTTTCTTTTAATCTCTTAGTTTTCTTATCTAAACTGATCCTAGCATATGTACTTAGTTTCTTGTCAGGATGTGTACACAAATAGCACTTAAATAGCAATCCATTGATAAGAACTCCCATTATATTCTGAGCTATATTAATTTTTAATGTGCCAAATGCAGGCAAGTTCCTGAACAATGCTGAATCATCTCACATCCTGAGCCTCATCTTTTAAGGATGTCATGATCTTACCAGACAGTAAACCAGTTCTCTGGAGAATGACCACCTTGGAGAGCCAATGTAAGCCATGACCAAGGAGGTCGTTACAAAAAAGGCAAATGTTATTTTAAAATAGGAAAGCCCTTTTTTCTAGTGTGTTTTGGGGGCTTTGATTTTTAAGTGTTCTGTTTATTTTCAAGCAGACAGCAGCACCAATTTTACTGATGTGTTATCTGAATATTGAGTAGATGTAAGATCAGAAAGACATCTGATCACGTAAGAGATGTCCTTGGAGGGAAACAGAAAGTGAGAATCAGTCCCAGCTTTTCTAAATTATAGACGAGAGTCAAGTACCTACATACCTTTTACAGTCGCATTTGTACATTTCATTGCCTAACTCTCCTGAAAAAAATCAGTGGCACTGACCATGGAAAATCCTGTGTTATCTGTCTTCCATATGTGAAAGCAATCTACTTGAATACAAGAAATATAGGAAATGGGGCTTGATTTTGAATAGACTTGGAATACAGAAATTATCACCCAGGAAATCCTTCATATGCTGTGAGGACTTTATTTCTTTGGTAAAACTGGAGCCACCATTGAAATACAAAAAAGTAAGAAGGACTGAGAACAGTAACAATAGCTCATATGTTGGAAAACTAACCATTAAATTTGTCTTTTATACTTGACTTCAAATGTGTATTTCACCTCACTGTAAAACTGTATAAAGTTCTGTAATAAGTGGTCAACAATTAATAAGGCAGAAACCTGTGAAAGTGTGCATTACAGTGGTTATATAAAAATATAATGCTAAAAACTACATACAAATTTGTAAGCCAAAAGTGAGGTGTGTGGGGGATCAAAAAAGTAGACATTTTAAAAATTTACTATACCGTAAGAAAATTATTTTCAAGTACATCATGACTACAAATTTGTCCCAATATTTCTCTTTCTCTCCCTTCCCTTCCCCCCTCCTCTCTCAAAGAGAGCATTTATAGATCATAAATGTGTGAAAGTACTCATTATGAGAAAAAAAAAAAAAAGCCAAACTTTAAAAGTGTGCCTTTCTTTTTCCTAGGCTTAACTCTTCATTATTCAGTGAGCTGGGCTTGCAAAATTGAATGAGAAAACAATTTCACCTGACACTAATTAATTGATGTTCTTTAATTTGAATGTTCAAGTCATCTAATCTACCAATTATTACACACATGTGAAAAGGGAGCTTTAGAAAAGACATCTTTAAAAACCTGCTTCATGGTCTTTTCTCTGTTCCTTTCTGATCCTTGCATCAAGAGAAAATGCTATTAATTAAGCTGTTATTGTGACACAAAATAGCTTTCTTTATGCTTACAAGGACAAAAAGATTAACATTGTGTCTGTAAAAGCTACAAGGCTTTTAGGAAATTATTCATTATATAAAGAAGACTCCTTTGTTTTATTTTGCTTATGACATAAGTGAAATACTCTGTATATGGTATTAAATATAATCTACTAGATCTTTGTGAGTCTAGAGTATTTAAAGTATTTGTATTTTTGTTTATTTCTGTTTACTTCTCATATGTATTTCAAATCAGATAATATATTTGATATATAAGATTTCAGAGGCACACTGTAATATTTATAACCCTTCAAACATTCAACTGGATGTGTTTTTATCTTGACTGTGTGAAACGTCTTCCTCCTGACCTGGTAAGAGTTCGTATGTCTTCGCTTAACATTGAACAACAAATTCAACAGCCAATAGATGGCACTGGAAGTATTCAAAATACATTCTGTATCTTTTCTATTCCATTGAATATGATTATTTCAAAAAGTAAATGACAATTTATATAGTTAACTTAAAAACACAGGCATATTCAGAATGTCCATGTTGAAGAAACTCAAATATTTAATTGTTGCATTCCTGCTGAAAATCTTAGCACCCTCACAGTATGAAACAGTGCCTTCTTTTTCCACCATGCTGTAAGTTATCAGTGTGTCATTCAAAGATATTTCACCACTACCTGCTAGGTTTTCTGGGGAAGTCTCTCAGCTCCCTCGGTATGTGTGATGTCTGCAGAGATTTCATTTTTGGTACTACTATCCCTACATCTGTGATCCTGGTGGGGTGAGGATTACTGAGAAATATAATTAAGTCTTTTCATTGCTGGTCCTCACCTGGATCTTTCTAAAGCCAACTTCACAAGTAACCTTTTCATTCTCTGTAGTAAACAAGCCCACAAAATGTTCAATGAATCACCCGGAGTAAAAGAGAGAAGAGCACAGACACAGCACAGCACAGAGTAATCCATTTATAGGATGAGACTAATTTCCGTCTAAAATTGGCTAACAATGGGCTTGATTATGTAGACTTGGTACAAAAAGACCCCATGTGGAGTTCATTGAAAATGCCACATACATAGGAAGCCAAACTAGCGCTGTATCTGTTTTGTTAAATGAGATCCAGTGTCTATGCCCTCACCTTCGCTTTTTTTTTTTTTTTTTTTTTTTGCAGTTATATCAAGTGTCTCTCAGAGCCAGGTGGTATTTTTTTCAGGAAAGTGTTATCAGTATGCTGTAGCATCAAACAGCACAGCTATTCCATCTTCAGATTACATCCCACCACCTTTTCAAAGCTCTGTCTTGAAACTATTGAAAAAGCCATCGCTTTCATCTGGAACAAGCATAAATCACCACTTGATGAAAATTCAGCACTGAGTGAAACTTACACAGACCTAGCGACCACGTTTCAGTTTACTTGCTTAAGCATAAAATAATAAAACATTTGTTGTTAATGTGCTGATACGTTGTTAATACTAATAGTTTTTTTTATGTGGGACATCACTATGAAATAAACAGATACATATATTCATATGAATATTTAATAACGATTATATGCCTCATCATGTATGAGCATATGAAATGAGGCAGTGTCGTAGAGGGCCTAATACAGTGCCTGGTTATTTTCAGAGTAGCTACTGAAAACGGATTGCAGGAAAACCAACTGAAATAATGTGCTGCCTGTTCAAATACTAAATATGTACTTTTAACTATATAATGTTTTCCACATTCCTGCACCTCACTGTATTAAAACCATTCTTTAATCTCTAGCTTTAAGAAATTCTCTCTATATTATTTCTCATAGGAATATTCAACATCCTAGAATTCTTTGTGTAAATGTGATTAATATTCCCCTAATTTTCTATAACCACACTAGCTTTACGTATTATACAAGGAGTAGAAGAGTTTTTGGATTCTTCCCCACAAGATTAGATGTATTTTCAAGAGCTCTGTGACATGCACATTGAACTAAGGCAATTCTTTAGTGTGCCTAGGATGTTTGAAGTTCATATAAAACACGGGGAGACACATAAAAGAAGTGTCCACAGGTGACACTCGCAGACCTCTGAAATTCCATAAGGGACATTCCTATGGAGTATGGCACTGCGGCCTGTGGGTACTTTTATCTTCAATACAACAGTGGGACTTTGAGGCTTGGGATCTAGAATGACAACATTCATCTTGATGTCTGCATTTTAGTCTTAAGGATATTTCCTTCCTTCTAAAATCACCAGGTTCTCCTTTTCAATAAAGAAACATACAGATCACAACTACTCTCTTGTTTTGCAAATTAGATAAAAATTTTAGAGCAGAGACCATGGAATTGGATGAAAGTTTCAGTGAATATTCAGCTACTATGCTGCAAGGTTGTCAAATAAGATGTTTGTTGCATATGAATGAATGAAGGAATGAATGGGTGCACTATACAAATCAACTACGTGCCAACCTTGGTGACAGGAAGTGAGTCAAACTGAGGGAAAACAGGAAGTTTGACTGGAAACGTTTAATTCAGTTTACAGCAACAACAAAATAAATGTCAACATAAAGCTACAATTCGTCTTTGTGTCCCAGGAGAAACCAGTGATGAGAGATGTTTTCCTGTCTGTGTTTTCATGGACTCAGACTGATATTTGATGAGCTCCAAGTTTAGTCAGGAAACCAACAAATTATAGGTAATATACTCGCCCAAAGGCACCACCCAAGTTCTCAAGCCTCAGCCATCTTACTAGCATAGTAATTTTGTCTACCTCATAGGGATGTTTTGAGAATTATATTTAAAAATACATGTACTGAAGCGAAACGGTACAACTACTGTTTACTAACAGTTTGGCAATATCTCAGTACAGTTAGACATATGACTCAACAATTCTACTCTTAGAAAAACTAATGGGTCAATGATCAAATCAAAGAGGAAATTAAAAAATACCTGAGACAAGTGACAATGAATACACATCCACACAAAACCTATGGGATGTAGCAAAGCCAGTCCTAAGAGGGAAGTTCATAGTGATACAGGCCTTCCTCAAAAAAAAAAAAAAAAAAAAAAAGAAAAGAAAAAAAAAAGAAAAATCTCAAAACAACCTAATCTACCACCTAAAAGAATTAGAAAAAGAAGAGCAAACAAAACCTAAAGTCATCAGAAGGAAAGAAATAAAGATCAGAGAGGAAAGAAATAAAGTAGAGATTTAAAAGGCAATCAATTCAACCAAGAGGTTGTTTTTTGAAAGAGTAAACAAAATCGACAGACCTCTGGCGAGGGTCACCACGAAGGAAAGAGCAAGGACACAAATAAACAAAAGAAGAAATGAAAGAGGAGAAATATATATATCTTTGTAACAGATATACAAAAAACCACAAGAGAATACTGTGAACAATTATATGCCAACAAACTGGACAACCTAGAAGAAATGGACAAGTTTCTAGAAACATACAGTCTACCAAAGCTGAATCAAGAAGAAATACATAATTTGAACAGACTGATAACTAGCAGTGAAATACAAATCTATAATAAAAAACAAACCAAAAAACCCCCTGCAAACAAAAGTCCAGGACCAGATGGCTCCACGTGGGAACTCTACAAAACATACGAAGAACTTATACCAATCCTTCTCAAACTCTTCCAAAAGACTGAAGAAGAGGGAACACTCACAAACTCATTCTATGAAGCCACCATCACCCTGATACCAAAATCCCACAGAGACACTACCAGAAAAGAAAATTACAGGCTTATATGTCTGATGAATATAGATACAAAAATTCTCAACAGAGTATTAGCAAACTGAATCTAACAACACATAAAAAGATTATACACACAATCAAGTTGAATTCATCCCAGGGTCACAAGGATGGTTCAACATACACAAAATATCAATGTGATACACCACATCCACAAAACAAAGGACAAAATTCACATGATCATCTTAATAGATTCAGAAAAAGCATTTAAAATTCAAAACATCCATTTATGATAAAAACTCTTACCAAAGTGGGTATAGAGGGAACATGTCTCAACATAATAAAAGCTATTTTTGACAAACCCACAGCCAACATAACACTCAATGGTGAAAAGATGAAAGTCTTCCTGCTAAAATCTGGAACAAGACAAGGATGCCCACTCTCACCACGTCTATTCAGCACAGTATTGGAAGTCCTATGAACAGCAATCAGACAAGAAAAAGAAATAAGGATCCAGATTGGAAAGGAAGGTGTAAAACTGTCATTATATGCAGATGACATTATATATAGAAAACCCTAGACTCCACACAGAAATTACTAGAACTGAAAAATAAATTCAGCAAGATAGCAGGATTCAAGATTAACTTACGGAAAACTGTTACATTTGTTTACACTAGCAATGAAATATCAGAGAGGGAAAGTAAAAATAATCACTTTTAAAGTTGCATCAAAAAATAAAATACCTAGAAATAAACCTGACCAAGGAGGTGAAAGATTTATACACTGTGAACTATAAAATATTATAAAAGAAGTTAAAGATGATTTAAAGAAATGATAAGATACCCCATGCTCTTGGATTGGAAGAATTAATATTGTCAAAATTGCGAAAGCAAACCACAGATTTAATGTGATTGCTATCAAATTGCCCAAGACATTTTTCACAGAACTGGAACAAATAATCCTAAAATTTATATGGGATCAAAAAAGACCCAGAATTGCCAAAGCAATACATATGAAAAAGAACAAAGCTGGAGGAATAACCCTCCCAGACTTCAGACAATACTACAGAGCTACAGTCATCCACGTTATTGGTGCAAAAACAGACATATGGATCAATGGAACAGAACAGAGAGCCCAGAAATAAACCCACACACCTATGGTCAATTAATCTTAACAAAGGAGGCAAGAATATACAACAGAGAAAAGACAGTCTCTTTAGCAAGTGGTGTTGCAAAAGCTGGAAAGCCGCATGTAAATCAATGAAGTTACAACATTCCCTTACACCACACACAAAAATAAACTCAAAATGACTTAAAGACTTAAACGTAAGACATGACACTATAAGTCTTCTAGAAGAGACATGGGCACAACATTCTCTGACATAAATTGTTGCAATGTTTTCCTAGGTCAGTCTCCCAAGGCAATAGAAATAAGGGCAAAATGAACAAATAGGACCTAACTTATTAGCTTTTGCACAGCAAAGGAAACTATCAACAAAATTATAATCTATGGACTGGGAGAAAATATTTGCAAACAATGCAACTGACAGGGGCTTAATTTACAGAATATACAAACAGCTCATACAACTCAATAACAATGATAACAAAAAAGACGACCCAGTTGAAAAAACAGGCAGAAGACCTAAAGAGTCATTCCTCCAGTAAAGACATACAGATGGCCAATAGGCACATGAATTAATGTTCAATATCCCTAATTATTAGAAAAATGCAAATCAAAACTACAATGAGGTATCACTGTCAAAGACAAATACCATATGATATCACTCATATGTGAAATCAAAAAAAAAATGATACAAATGAATTTATTTACAAAACAGAAAGAGACTCATAGACATAGAAAACAAACTTATGGTTACTAAATGGAGAAGGGTGGGAAGAGACAAATTAGGAGTTTGGGATTAGCAGATAGAAACTACTATATAAACAACAAGATTCTACTGTATAGTGCAGGGAGCTATATTCAATGTCCTGTAATAACCTATACTGTAAAAGAATATGAAAAAGATTATCTATATGTGTGTGTGTGTGTGTGTGTGTATAAGACTGAATCACTATGCTTTACAGCAAAATCAACTATACTTCAATAAAAAATTCTAGTCTTAAGAATTTACCCAAAATAACTGAAAAAAGGTATTCAAATAAAAACTTGTATATGAGTGTTCATAGCAGTATGATTTAAACAATCAAAAGAATGGAAACAATCCAAATGTCCATCAACCAATGAATGGGTACCAAAATGTGGAACATACAATGGAATATTATTCAGGCATAAAAAGAACTGAGGTGTTAATATCTACTATGACATAAATGAACCTTGAAAACTTGCTAAGTGAAAGAAACCATGTCACATACTGCACGATCTTTATAGGACTAAAGACAGAAAGCAGATGAGCAGTTGACAGGGGCTGGGAGGAGAGGGGAATAAGGAGTGACAGATAATGGACATGGAGTTTCCATTTGTGATAATGAAAAAGTTCCAGAACTAGATAATGGTGGCTGTTGCACAGCATTTGGAATGTATTTAATGCTACTGAGGTGCGTATTTTAGAGTGGTTAAAATGATAAAGTCATGTGTATTTCATTACAATTATAAAAATGAAACTAACAAGGAAAAATGTGCGAAAGGTTATGAGCTCTCGATGTTGACCAATGGACACAATTTTGAGCTTGCCATGGTTCTATGTGATGAGCTGTATATATGAAGACTAAGAACCACTCAGAGAAATACTGATAAAACACTCTAGCCTGGTGAAACTAGCCTGATGATGCTATGGGTTTGAATCTTACTTACACATCAGCTAATTAGTCGAAGCTGCACTGTGAAGAGTTTGAGCTCTGGTCTGGTAGAGTTTGTAGTTGTTGACAATATTTCTAATAATAATAATAAACTTCTCAGATAGCATCTCAAGGACATCCAACTCTGGTTTTTACTACCCTAGGGACATTGACAGAAAAAGGCTAATAACTGATTATGATCGACTCTGATTGGCAGGTGTTACAAATTGGATGATTCAAAGGGAACTATGGGGATTCCGCCCTTGTCATTACCAAAAACAATGAATCATTTCTGGATAAAACAAACCATGGAGTAAGAGTGTTCCTAAACCCCCACATTTGTCCTTCCTGCTGGCACTCCCCTTTGTGCCTGACAGCATGCCTTGCACACAGCTGTTCCTCAGTAAAGGTTCAAATAATAAATGCTTGAACTCTGGATAGAGAATCTCCTCTGTAAAAATACAGCTTCTAATCACATCTCTCATCTTAAAGTGATACCCCAATTTCCCATGAGTTTATAGTTCTCAGAACTGCGCCACACTTCTGACTTTATCTTGAAAGATATTTCTTAGGTTAATAGGTCAGTCTACAAAGGCAACAGAAGTAAAAGCAAAAATAAACAAATGGCACCTAGTTAAACTTAAAAGCTTTTGCATAGCAAAGGAAACGATAAACAAAATGAAAAGACAACCTGCAGAATGGGAGAAAATATTTGCAAACAATGTAACTGACAAGGGCTTAATTTCCAAACAGCTTGTACAACTTAAAACAAACAAAACCAAACAACCCAATCAAAAAATGGGCAGAAGACCTAAATAAATATTTCCCCAATGAAGACATACAGATGGCCAATAAGCACACGAACTGATGTTCAATATCGCAACGGAATACCACTCAGCCACAAAAAGTGAAATAATACCATTTGCAGCAACATGGATGGATCTAGAGATTATCATACTAAGTGAAGTAAGCCATAGAAAGGCAAATATCATGATATCACTTCTACGTGGAATCTAAAAAATGACAAAAATGAACTTATTTACAAACCAGAAACTCACAGACACAGAAAACAAACTTATGGTTGCCAAACGGGAAAGGGACAGGAAGGATAAATTGGGAGTTTGGGATTAGCAGATACAAAGTACTATACACAGAATAGATGAACAAAGCCCTACTGTATACCACAGGGAATTAAATTCAGTAGCTTGTAACAACCTATATTGAAAAAGAATATGGAAACGAATACATGCATGTGCTTAACTGAATCACTATGCTGTACAGCAGAAATTAACACATTATAAATCAACTGTATTTCAATAAAAAATAAAAGAAAGCCACCTTAGGAAAAGAAGGATAAGTTTCTTAGATACAGCTTGAATAATAACGTGTCACTAATACTCATGTCAAATGCTGCCATATTCCTGGTGTATGTCTGAACCTTGAGAAACTATTGCTCACCTTTATCTTCTGACTGAAACCGTTGACTTCATTTGGCTTGATGTTTTCATTGCTACCTAACAGAGGCTAGACTAAGCACTCTTCAGGTATGCACTGGTTGACGGTTTGGGGAATAATCACCCATTATTTATGAAGCCATGATCACGATTATCTTTTCTAAATAACTTGGCTTTAAAAGAAAATCTAAATACTTCCCAAGACCAGGTTAGAAAATTCTGATTATACCATGTGATTAGTGGACAGTTATTTTCTTGCTTTGATTTCATACCACCATCTTTACTTTTAAAATCACCAAAAAAAAGATGAACAGAAATCAGGAAAAACACATATGCACATCAATCAAATATTCCTAAACTCTTGGGCATATTTTGGCATATACACTCTGACTTTCATAAAAATAATCAACTGCAGAAACCACCTTTCAGAGAGCCTTACCTGATATACCTCCATAAAAGTCACGCTTACTGAATTCAAGCTTAAGGAAGATGTGTGCCTGACTTACTGTCTTAGTCTGGCTCATGCTGCTGTGACAAAATACCACATACTGGCTAGGTTATAAGCAGCAGAAATTTACTGCTCACAGTCCTGGAGGCTGAGAGGTCTCCAGTCTAAGACAGCAGCACGGTCCCCTTCTGGTGAGGGCCCTCTTCTTGCTTCTTAGCTGGTGCCTTCTCGCTGTGTCGCGCATGGTGGCAGGACCTCGGGATCTCTCCAGAGTCACGTTCATAAGGCACTAACCCCCGTCGTGATGGCTCTACTCTCAGGGCTTACACACCTCCCCAAAGCCCCACCTACTAACACCATCACATGGGGCGTGAGTATTCCAATGTATGAATTTTAGGGGAAGACAAACACTCAGATAATCACGTTCAACAAAATTATATAATGGAACTACAGCTAAAACTCAGGACTTAACCAACCAACACTCTCTATTTTTGTATTAAGTTACTTGCAATAGATTAAGGTAAGAAATACATATCCTGATTAGGAAAATTTCAAGTATCCTGTTAGATTGTGAACATGAGTGTATGCACACAGAAGCATGTACACGTGTTCGGGTGTCTGTAATGTGGGTGAGGGAGGAAAGGTGGTATGGAAACACGTATGAGTGAGACACAATTCCTGCCCTCAAAACTTTTTTGTCTTAAAAGCAGTTAAATAAAGCTTATTTTAATTTCTGTATAAGTGGTTTTGATTAACATTTGCTTAGACACCGAAATGGAGAAAGTGTCATCAAATGAAAAATTCACTTGCCTTCCATGCAACTCAGCAGTTTTTTTCCCCAAACCTAATTGACTGTGCACTAAATTTCTCACCACAGTCATTTCAAACTCCAGGCTTCTCAAATGGCCTGATCTACCCCTGGTTTTCTTCCCTACAAGCAGACAACCCCCACACTGACTTTGAGATTAAGGCCATCAGTTAAGAGCTCTCTGAACTATCTTTCTCTTGCACCGAAACTGTCTCTGAATTATCACCCATGTATTCCTATAATTCCTCTTGCCCAAGAAGTGTCCTTTCTGAACCAAGTTTTCTCTACTAATAACAGTCCTGGGCTGTTATTCCACGTTTGCTCTTCCCCATCCATACGTGGTTTCTCTGCCTTCCTCTGCCCCACTCTGAGTTACAGAAGACTAGCCTCTTCACGCTGTATGCTTGGGCCACTCACACACTGACTCTCAGTGGGGCTGGACAGTGGCAAGCAGCGAAAGGAGATTAGAGAGTGGCAAGAAGATAGTAGGTGATGTATCTCCCCAGGCCTATCTTTTGCCCTATTTCCATCCTGCTTCCCTGCAGGGGCTACATATGGGTTCTGGCTCCTATGGGGTAACCCTCCTCCTCTGCGTCAGCCTTCACTCGGACTTGGCTAAACCGTTCATTCCCTCCCTTGCCCCCTCAGGCTAAAAGGCTATAAGGACTTCATACTGTTGCAAGTCCCTGGTAGCCTGAACAATCACTCTTGCCCCGTAAATCCTCTTCATACCTCTGTAGGTGCTCCATCCCTTTCAAGTTAAAGCCTTTAGAATAAGCCATCTGTATCCACGTGGCACCTGACTGATCCAAGCTGCTTGCATCACCTCTACATCTAAGCTGCAACCGTCTTTTATTACTGAATGTGAGTTCGCATGCCCGACACACAGTCAGGCCAAAAATACACAAATGTCTGAGTCTGGAGCAGAGAAATCTTTACTGCTGGTCTGAGCAAGGAAAGTGAGTGGCTCATGCCCAAAGAAGCGCCCCCCTCAACTCTCTGAAGGGTTTCAGCCGAGCGTTTTTAAAGGCCAATTGAGGGAGGGGTGTCCCAGGGCATGCGATCAGCTGTGCAGTTCTGATCGGCTGGTGGTGATCAGTCCTTAGGCACCAGAAGCTCTGAGGGCTACGTGCTCATGATCAAGTAGTTAATTTCTTCCATTTGGTGGTGATTTTTAGCATCTGAGCAACTCAGGAAGTATGCACGAGACCCTATTATCTGGGCACTTCAGAAAGGAGCAAAGCACAGGATATGGGGGAGGGGTCTGTCCCAGAAAGGCCCCATAGGGTCCTGCTAGGTTACAATTCTCCTCTTTTCTTGATATGCCTCAATCTTGGGGAGAACAGATGTGGAACAAGAGATTAATCATAAACTTGGCAGATGAACTCAGTTTCAATCCCCAATCCTGTTTCACTCCCTCCCCATCCCTCCTCTTTCAGGGAATGGGGTAATGACTGCTCTGGCTACTTCCTGCTGAAAAGGGGCACAATTCCCCTCCATTTGGGGAATGGACACCGAGTTGGAAATGTTCCCCAGGACCAAGTCCTGGATCCGAGTCTTGTGTGATTAAGATCTCATTCCCTGAGAAATTCAGGAAAACAAGCCTGAAAAACAGTCTGGACCTGGCACTTTGTGGGGAACTTTTAGTCACACAGCCAGTTGTCTGTTTTTATCTGAGTAGGTTTTAATTTTTGATGGTGTGTGTGTGTGTGTGTGTGTATGTGTGTGTGTGTATGCTATTGGCCACTACATATGTCATATGTCTCCTTTTTTCTGCTAACATGTGATCTAAAGCAATTTTATTGTCTAAAAATTTAATAGTTATGAGAAGAGACCTTGAGGTCATAAGGTTGCAGCTGCCATCAGCCAGCAGACACTGCTTTGAAAATAGCTAGTGGCAGCCCCAGCATCAGCTCGGAAAACCAGAGTGCTCCACAGTGCAGGAGCATGTCTGAAATCATGTCCACAGTGGCCATGTCGTTTTACCTTGAATGTCTGAACCACAATGACTCCATTTTGACTTTCAAATGCATTCCCCTCCTCGCAGCCAAAGCAGAGGTACAATGTGTGTCCAAAAGGCTGTAAAACAGGCCACTCTGGTCAGTAGAGTTTAAGTCCAATTATAAATAAGCCAGAATGACTTCCCCGTACCTCAGTAAGTGCAGATCTTCCCATCATTTCCCCCTTTTGATTGCAAATCTTTCAACAGAAAGCACTGATGATCGGAATAGTCGTCGCTCGATGCTGGGGTGGCAGCTCCTGCCCCAGGGTCAGAGCACATCACTCGGTGCTGGGGGGAACTAATCAGATCTCGTGAACGGTCTCAGAGGTATGTTAATGAGGAAACCCTTACCAGGCCATACATTTTCTCTTACACCCAGGTGTACATGTGCTTCAGCAACACACTTAAAGCACTGTTATACATCATGAGTAGTTACACCTTGTGACAACCCATTACAGAATTCTCTTTCTGTCCTAAATATTGAGGGCAATATTGATAGATGAGAAATATTTGGTAAATAGTTCAATTAGAAAACAGATTAAAAACCAGTAATACTTTAGACAACTGAAAAATTATAACCATATTCATCAGTTCACACAATCCTATGTAATCAACCCATTTTACTAACAGTTTTATGAAATCAGTTTTCATTAGATTTCTTAAATATCCCATTCAGCTCAGCAGGATCATTTAAAAGAAACCTGTACTTGTCAAAAAGTCCTTTTTATGAACCTTTGTGAATATGACGCAGTTCCGCAAAGCATCAGCTTAACTGTCTATGAATGACGAAAGACCCAAAAAGGCAAGGCAAAAAACCCAATTACAGTGTTTCTGACAAAGAAGCTTAATCAAGTTGCTGTGACATATAACATCTCAAGATAACAACCAGAATTATGACCAATAGCATCATAGCAGCACATACCTAAATTTCAAAAACTCCACACAATCTCCAGAATGTCCACATCAAGATTCATCCACACCATACAATCCGAGGAGGCTTGTCACTCATTTGACAATGCTTCCCATGTAACTCAACATAACCAATCCTAGTTCATTTAATATTTTCCTCTGCGATGTCTCAGGGGCCCTCTGGAGCATCCCAAGGTTAGCTGAAGTCAAAAGAACTTCAACTAGGATTTGATAGGAAGTCTGTCAAAAAAACCAAAGTTTCACACAATCTGTTATCAGAAGCATTCTAAGTAAACTTGTTCTCTTTACAGAGAAGCCAAATTTAGTCCTATACCAGCCTGCTTTTAATAACAAAATCCATTTACCTAATTAAATTCAATCTAATCTCAGCCCAACCATGCACAGAACTCCCTTTTTAGGGCTTCCTTTCCACAAACTTCCCACAACATTCTGTATCCATATTAGTTTGTCTTTTACGTTTCCCCATCTAGAAATAACCAGCTCCAGGAACAAGTAAGTTTTTTTTTTTGTTTTTTTTTTTTTAGTAAAATGCAATTCCATTCCTCATCTTTTTCTTTTTTTAACCTCAAAACATACATCCCACTTTCCTCCTGTAGACTGGATTGCCTCCCTCATTATTTTTAGTAATTTCAATTACATATTTACATTAGAATCCTCAGTTCTCAAAAATCTTCATTTCTAGTGAATGTTTCAGTATCTCATTTTATTTGGGAATGACTTACCTATTCAACTATTCAATAAGCTTCCATCTTTTAATTTAATTTACCACAAATTTCAAGTCACTGACTATTTGGAGAGAAAATTTTTAAACAGACATTCTTAAAACATAATTATTTCCAAAGAGTTGACCCAAAAGGTCCTAACTCTCATTTAATTCACTTAAGAATCTCATCATACCAAGTCAATTAATTTTTCTTTCTGCTGACAAACTACAACAGAAACAACATGAATTTACTGACCTCCAGTAAACCTAATTACCATAAAAGATGTCTGTATGGATTACACAAACAAGCTTAAGCTAGCTTTAATATCAAATATCAATTCAATATTGAATATTTCTCAGATCACATGAATCCAAAATTTGTTCTGTCTAGCTTCTTTTATACTTAGAAGTATTTAATTTGTAAGCACTTACTTTTAAGTCTACTAAATAGAGCTCATTTACAACTTAATTTTTACATAAAGACAGAGTAAGAGATCTCACAATTTTTCTGCTTGAGTTAAAAAACAAAAACCAAATATCTTTTGTTTTTCCCCTTGAGAACCCAGGTAGATCATCTACATCTCAAAGGCACAGAAAGAGAAATACAAATTTCTCCTCTAATTGCTTTTATACAATCCAACTATGTTGGCTATTTTCAGGGATTTTTTTTTTTCCATTTCCAAAATATCCACTTCAGTTTAGGGAAATAACAATAATAAACAATTATATCCATATATAAATTCATTCACATTCACATACCTCACTTTCAGTAAAACGAGGATGTAAAAACAGGATTTGGATTCAGGTACCAGACACACACACACACACACACACACACACACACAGCCAAGATAAAAGCTGAAGCAACTGCAAAAGGACCACTTTGATGTAACAGCAGAGCCATTAGGGCCATTGTTCTCCAGATCTCAGGGATATTGAGCCCACACAGTGCTACATTAAAAAAAAAATTATATATATATATATATATATATATATATATAATTTTCTTTCATTTATGGGAGCATAGCAAAAGGTCTTCCAATTTTGCAAAATATAGTCTCCCTAGGGGGACTGTAAGATGGAACAGTGCTCTGATCACCTATACTTGATTATTCACAGCCCATGTTACCAAATATCAAGCAAACAACAATTCAAAAAGGTCTCACAGGGTCACAGTTCCCTGGCCCCCAAAAGGGGGATTCCCAGCCAATGCCTTTCAGTCCGAAAAGAGGGGAACCCCAGCCAATGGCCATCGGAGATGAAGCGGAATGACCAAGGCTAGAAGGGAAAATCTCAGCCAGTGCCCTGCCTGCACAAGAGAGACACCTGGGTGTCGTCACACATGAGCCCTGTTCCTCATCAAAGATGTCTGAACCAGCCAGTGCAAGTACTGACACACACACGCATGCTGACAGCAAATATGGTCCCACAAACAGAAGGTCAGACTAAAGTGTAGCCCCAAAATTCCACCTCCACTCCCCGACAGAGGTCTCCAGAGTGGCCTGGCTCCCCAGCAAGAATGGACCGAGAGTGGCTCACTTAAGGAATGAGCCCAGGCGAAGTGGGTAGCATATTCCCATCCTGCGCAAGCCCCAGTGGCTCGTCCCAAAACGATAAACACAAAAACACAAACAAGTAAGCTACAGTTGCACAGACAGACAATCAGAGGAGGCAGAGTCTAAAAATTCCACTTCTACTCCCAGATGGAGGCCTCCAAACACATGGGCCCAGCTCTCAAAAGAACGGACCCAGAGTGGCTCACAGTGAGCCCAGAGCAGCTCACCTCCCACAAGGGAAGTGAGTGGAGAAAATCCCCAGCCTGGACGAGCTGGAGTGACTCTCCTTCAGGTGACACCGTATGTGGACCGCAGCTCTGGACGAGTCTCGGCTCCAAATAGCCTCATGCCTCCCCGGTCCCTGGAGTGAGCGAGCTCTGGCAGCTGCTGGGGACCCAGGGAAGAGGCTGCCGCTGGCCAGCATAGACGCACCACGGGTCCAAACTCCTAGGCGGGCTTTGCTAAAACTGTTACCAAATGCAAGTTCATGTGTCTGATGCCCAGTGAGGCCAAAACACACCCAAACGTCAGAGGAAAAGTTTACCGCTGGCTGAGTAAGGAGAACAAACGGCTCATGCCCCAAAGCACCAGACTCTCTGAAGGGCTTCAGCCGAGCGTTTTCACAGGCCAGTTAAGGGGGGGCTTCCCAGGGCATGTGATCAGCGGTGCACAATTCTGATTGGCTGACGGTGATCAGTTGCAGCAGAGGATGTGGGGGAGGGCTCTGTCCCGAGAAGGCCCCAGAGTGGCCTGCTCGCTTACGCTTTCTCCGTTTATATTGTTCACAATTTTGCATTTTTTTGCTTTCACTGATTTATGAATATGTTCACATGTTATCTGGATGGGGACACTTTGCCTCCTCCTTACTACTCTTTCAACTCTATCTTCAAAGAGTTGTCTGGAAACATTAAAATGTGGTATCCACTTACACAACTGTTTTAATATAATTACATCTTACTTTTCACTAATATGTAACAAAGATTAAAAAATAAATAAATAAATGCTCAGCCTAACAAACTGGTGGAGGATAAACACCCTGTAACCCTACTCAGATCAAGACATGGAATCCAGCAGGTCCCCCCACAAGTTTCCTACAGAGGTCTTCCTGATCATACCTCCCTCCCTACTTCCTGCATTAATAACTATCCTGAAGTTTATAGTATTTACTTCCCTTCTTTACTTCAGAGTTTTAGTATCTAAATATGCATCAGGAAGAAAAGGTTAAATTCGCTGTTTTTGAATTTTATATAAATGGACTCATATAGTGTTTTTTCTTAACCGTGTTGACTTCTTGTTTTTAAAAATTCATAAATGTTTTTAAAATTCATAAATGTTTTTGCATGCACCTGCAGCTTACTTTCATTGCTGTTTAGTATTTAATGATATGAATATCGTATAATTTATCTATTTTACAGTTGTTGGATGTTTGGTTGTAGTTTTGAACTATGCACTATGAACCTCCGAGTACACACATCTTAGTGAACATGTGCAAGCATTTCTGTGGGGTTTTGGGTGTACATGAAACACACTATGTCCTATGATGTCTGTTTTCCAGATCTACTAGATATGGCCAATTATTTTCCAAAGTGACCTTGCCAGTTAACACTCCCACCAGCAAATTGTGAAAACCCCTGCTGAGGTTCATCCTTGCCGACACTTGCTATTATCACACTGTTGGACTTTATGTCATTCTGCTCATCAGTGTGTTGTGTCTATTTGTGACTTCAGGTTGCATTTATTTCTCTGATTACTAATAAGCTTGGGTATTTTTTGAAGTAATTTTTAAGACTTTTGCACATTTTTCCATTTTTTGCTATTTTCTTTTTGCATTTTAAGAGTTTTTATATATTCTGAATATGAGATTTGATTGATTACATGTGTTGCAAATACCTTTTTCCTATCTGTAGGTTGCACAGTAGAAAGGATTTAAAATTTGTGGCCCCCATCCAACTTCCTACTTCTATTTCTTCTGAGTAGATCATGGAATTTTTATATCCTTTACTCTTTAACATTCTTTGATAGACATGAGTTGTTAAGTTTAATGTGGTCCATTTATCAATCTGTCTGTTTTGCCTAATTCTTTTTGTGTCTTGCTTAATGAATAATTCCCTACCATCAAACTCCTAAGGATTATACTGAGAGATTATCAAGATTTACCAATATATTGAGAGTTGTCCCCTTGGTATCGGCAAGGGATTGGTTCCAGGAGCCTCCAAGAATACCAGCACCCACAAGGGCTCAAGTCCCTAATATGAAACGGCTTAGCACCCTCAGTCCTCCGCAGCTTCCTCATCTGAAGATTCAACCGACTTCATACGGAAACACAGATCCCACGGATACGGAGGGCCAACTGTATTCTAGAACTTTTATTCGGTGCTTTTCACATTCAGGGCTATAACTCACCTGGAATTGACTGACTGTGTATGCGCATATGTGTATCAAGTAGGATAAGAGCTCATTTAATTTTGTGTTCTACTTATGGGTAACCAATTTTTGCATTGATAATTATAGACATCTATTTCCCTCAAAGTTTTACAGAACTACCATTGTTAAAAATCAAATGTTCATATTCGTATGATCTGTTTCTGAGCTTCTATTCTGTTTCATTCATATCTTTGTTCTTTCACTAATGTTACTTGCTCTTAATTACTGTATCTTTATAATTATTCTTGGTTTTTGAAGAGCAAGTCCTATCACTTCAGTCTTTTCCTTTAAGTTGCCTTGGATATTTTTGGCCCTTTGTAGTTCCACACAAAGTTTTGTCTAGTTTGTTTTCAAGTTCTTCGAAACAAAGTATTTGGCTTGTTGCAATGAATCTATATATCGATTTGGAGAGAGTTGATACAATTCTGATATTCAATGGTCCAACTCATGAACACGAAAACATGAAACACTATGAACTTGTGCAGTAGCCCTGCGTAGGGTTATGCGGGTCTCCCTACTGTAATAATGACTTACTGAAATTGGAGGATCAGAACAGGGTGTTCGAAGAATAAGAGGTTGTAGTAAAAAAAAAAAAAAAAAAAAAAAGGGAGGGGGGAATACTTGAATTTGAGCTTTTGGAGGTGATTTGTGATGATAAAATCAGAGGGATAACCAGGGGAGTGGGTAACTGATGGAGGATGGAAGAAGTTATTAAAGATGAGAAGTCTGAGCAATTGAGAGTGTAGGATCTGGACTCCAGGTACCATATTCAAGTTGCAGAATGAGGATAATAGAAGGACCTACCACTAAGTATCACTAAGGTTTACATGAAATAATCCTTATAAAAACACTAAAAATAGTGTGCAGTATATTCAAAGTGCTTAATTTTTTTTTTACTGAATTCCTCTTCTATAATTAAGATGCCCTTTTTCTCAGAGCGCTTCCTGAGCTTATGTGTGCTATTCATACTTAGGTTTTCTCCTTTGACACTCAGCTGGGTAGTTTTTGGAGAGAGGATAAATGAGATACATGTATGTGAACTGTAAGTTTTTAAATATATATTTAGGCAAAAAAGGGGACAGAATTAGATATAGTTTCTGAGGTTACGAGTGAGATCAGCATATAGTCTGTGTGTAGTCTACTTCAGTCAACCATAAATAACATAAGTAAAAAATATTAAACTGAAACTATAAAAATTACATAGTGAATCATTTAATTGTCAAAGCATTGCAAAATACCTCTTTTGAGGCAGGGTTCTAAAATAAGAACAACCTGTGTAAACAGGACTGTACTAGTGTTTATACTTAAATTGATTTTGTTCCTTCTAAAAATTATAAAACAAAAAGATGAAAATCAAAACTCTGCCCCCTCTGAACACTTCAATAAAAAGACTAACAATAAACAGACAATGTGATTTCACTTCACAGTAAGTCTCCTCTAAACATTCTGATCCCAGGTAAGGTTAACACATAATTCAAGCAGTGCAGTTCTTAGAATGATGATCTAAGAGACAGACATGCTGATTAAATGTGTACCACCATAACAGCCGACAGCCTTCTGAGAAGCATCCCATTTATAGTGTAAATTTAGTACACCTTCAGAAAAGCCCTGAAGAATTATATAGGACGATGGACATGCTAAGTTGCAGCAGTGCAAAGAAATAAAAAACCGGAGGAGGTAAGGATATAAAAATGTTATCCATAATCTACCCAGAAGAAATACAAGTAGGAAGTTGGATGGGGGCCACCAATTTAAAGTCCTTTCCACTGTGCAAATAGCAAAATCTTAGAGCTGTGTGTCTTAAAGTACATAAGTTAAACTGTCCCAGTCATTCCCCAGCTCATCAGGGGGAAAAATAACCACTGTGAAAATTGTCAAATCAGGAACAAATTTGCAGAAATTAATGCAAATATTTTGGGATTAAATTCTCCGGGAGGATGCAGGCATGACAAATTTGGTCATAGAAATTTATTGGTGTGCATGCTTACCAGCGTGGATTTCCCTTCCTCACCACAAGCAGGGGACTACCTCTGAAGTGCATAGTAGCCCTGCCCTTGGTATCTTCTAGGACCTCTCCCTGCAACTGGAAGGAGGAAGTAACCAGAAATGTCCTTCTCACCCACAAGTGCATTACCATCAGACTGTCAGCTACTAGACTGCCCTCAGTTCATGTTTGAGCCTTATTTAAATATGTAATGGCTTTCTTTGTTACTTATTTCTTAGAGCTTTCAGATTGGTGAGTTGCATGTGGCTAGATGCTTGACCCTTGTCTGATTTATCCAAACATTGTCAGTCCCTTCTGACATTGTTTCTTATTCATTCATTCACTCACCAAATCTTTCTTAGGCATTGCCGATGTGCTAGGCACTGAATTCGATGTTAAGTATGTTGATAAATAAAACAGACGTTCTCCAGGATTTTGCAGAATTAACAGTTTGGGGATAATTATTCGGTTCCTGCAGCTTCTCTCTCCTCCCCCTAGTAGTATATTCCATAGCACTTATCATTACTTTGCAAACAATACGTTTTCTCAGTCAATGTGTGTTAAGTTCAGGCAATCAAAGTAAGAGGTTACGTAGGGCATTCGGAGCTCAGAAATTCACGTTGCTGGAAGAAAGTTTGAATCACTTTTCTAGAGCTAGTGTTTACCACTTCCTTGCTTGCTAGCTTCCTTTTTTTTTTTTTTTTTTTTTTTTTTTTAATCATTCTCAGAGGATTGGAAACTGCTACTGCTGTGATGGCAAGAAAACTCCCTAGGGCACGGTCATCTGTTCTGTATTAGGGATGTTAATGCTGTCCTCCATTAGTGCAGAGAATCATGTGCTGACTCTGTGCTTAGAGAGGCGAAAACAAACAGAAGTGAGCACGACTAGGAGTTATTAATTTACTATTCAGAGAAATACTGTTTTGCTACGTGCCCCGTGCATCTGAGAGAAAGAGCCCGAGTACTTATCATTTATTCTCCCAATGACCCTTAACATGACTTTGGGTTTGTTTGTCTTTTAAAGTGCATTGACTGTATTTTAAAACTAATTTTAGTTAAGCAAGAAACTCTCATGAATACAAAAACAAAAAACAAAAAAACAAAAAACTTGCAGCCTAGTGATTTTATCTATGGAATATGGGAGTTATCTTGTCTTTGGAATGAGTTTATTGATATGGTCTTCTGACTAGACTGCTATCCATTGCACTCAGGTCTAATAAATTTTTGAAAATAAAAAAAATGATTTAAATGACTGTCCTTTGTAATTTTCTATCTGAATATTTATAAACATCCAATGAGCTGGTATCAGTTTATGTCTATTAAGTTATCTGGTTTTGTTAGAAAAATATACAGTTTATGTTGAATTGAACCAGATGATACCATCTCCAAATGAAGATGAATTTTTAGAAATAAAGATGTAGAGAGGTAATGCTAAGAGAAACGGTGATCCTAAACCCAGGAGCCTGTCCCTGTGACCTGCGGCCCATCCCTGCATGAGCATCGAGCATCCTCGCCCTGACTGGTCACAGAGGCAAGAGCAGGCGTGAAGGTGAGACAAGTGCACGTAAGCTCGGAAGAGAGGAGAGTATTCTCTGGAGAGTTTGAGAAGGGGAGGTTTGTTTACCATGTAAAAGAAGTCCCAGACATACAAGGGAAAGAGTAGGAATAAAGGGAAACAGAGAAATAGAACAAATTAATTTGTAGGTGAGAATTCGTCAAAGAGTGAAGAATAAAGCCGAAAATGACTGGCGCGTGAGGCGCAGTGGGAATATCTGGTTTCACCTTGCCACTCACAAGTTTGTCTCGTATTAGACCGTCTATAAATATTCATTTCATGAATGGATAACATCAATTGTAATGTCAAACCAGACAGTGGAAGAACACAGCTTTAGAGCTGAGGCCCAAATACACTGTAAGATGTAGGCTAGAGGCCCAAATACACGGAAAACGCTAAGAACAGTGCTTGACACAGCAAGTCTTACAGAAGCGTTCGTATTAGTATTATAGCTTTTTAAAAATTATTATTGTCACCACTGGTATTACTAGTATTCTTCTCTTGGTTTGGAAAAAAGTATAACGTTCTCTGGTGGAAAATATGGTCTCTCTGAAAGGAGCAAGGCTGGAGGCTGATGGGGGGCACACGGAAGGAAACCTTGACCACGCTGGCAGTATTCACTAATTCTCAGAAACCTTACCGAAATAGTAAAAGCACACTAAGCTTCAACCCTTAGAAAACAGTAAATCTGATTTTTTTCACCTACACCATCACCTGATCAGATGCTGGAAGAAATGTTAACAGTTTCAGTTTCCACTTTGAGGGCATTTTGAGAAAAATAATATATATTATCAATTTAAGAAATATGATACTATGTTACATTTATTTATTCAAATGAACAGTCATAACAAACTCTCAAGTATCTACATGCAACTAAAGGTCGTAATTGTTTCTATTTTAGAGATGGGCAAACTGAGGCTCAGAGATTTGATTGATAATAATAATAAATTTGGAGGAACTGAGACATAAACCAAGTTTTTTATTCCAAGTGAATAACAGGTATTTAAGGGAGCTTCTCTAGGGAATTTAATGGCATTTGAGCAACAGTTCCCCCCCGCCCCCACCCCGTTCTTTGCTGACTCAGTAAGATAAAGAGGAAATGACACGGAAGAGGACAACACACTTGATAGAAATTACTTCTTTGCAATAATGAGTGTCTTAGTCTATTCAAGCTGCTAAAACAAAAACTCCATAGGCTGCGTGACTTGCGAACAGCAGACTTTATTTCTCACAGTTTTGGAGTCTGGGAAGTTCAAGATCAAGGTGCCAGCAGATCCAGTAGGAGGTGACACCCCTTCCAGGCTTACAGATGGCCACCTTCTCCTTGTGTCCTCACAGAGTGGAAAGAGGAAGAAAGCCCCTGGCATCTTTTCTTATGAGAGCACTAATCTCATTCACGAGGGCCCTGCGCTCGCGATCTAATCACTTCCTCAAGGTGCCCTCTCCAAATGCATCACACTGGGGTCAGGTTTCAACCAATGCATGGGGGGGGGGGCACAAACAGTCTACGGCAATGACAAAGGTTCTTCTTGTCTTCGTGAATAAGTATAATGACCATCACAAGAGTTAAACAGAAAGTACTTAACCACGTGCCAAGCACCATTCTCAGCACTTCACATATACATTTGTTTACCTTCCCAGGAAGCCTTTAACATAAACACTGGCATTGTCTCAACTTTACATGTGAAGAAAAGGAGGCACAGAAAGGCTAACTGGCTTTTCCACCGGGACACAGACAGAAAACGGCAGAGGTAGTCTTCTAACCAAAGCTAGACAAGTCCAGAGTGTCTGCTTTTAACCATGAATACTGGAAACCAGTGCCTTAGACCTGGACTCCAGTATAACATAACATATTTTACTTTAAAGGAAGCCAAATTTTACCTTTTGATAATTTCATCTTTATCATTTTGTTTCCTTTGAATGTAATTTAGCTTTGCATTTAAACTGTCCTAAGTTGGCTACAGTGTTGTTATACATACATGGCCAGAAATTACTTCATAACATATTTTAAAAACCAAAATTAATGCTGAGAAGAGATATATTTTTATTAGACAATCTTCAAATATGGGTGTCTATGGATTGAACAAATAATTACAAATTTATCATGTGGAAGCCCACGCATCTGTTATTATAAAGATAAAACTTTGATCAAAAACACTGAAAGGCCACTCATTTCACCTCAACACTCAGATCTCTGACTTACACTTTAATAACAAAATATTTTATAAATATTATTTTATTAATTTTGTAAATATCCTCTACTTCAGAGATGTAAGAAGCTACAATTTGCATAAATTTTTATCCAACTATTTATAAAACAACAAGCACATGATTCAACCTAATAGAATCATGTATACCAAAGTGTAAGCTCCCTGCGGGCAGGGTATTCTGTTGGCATTTTTGCCTTGTTTTCTATCACATACTCAGTAACACCTAAGACAGTGCTTTGACATAGTAAATAATAATAATATTCTTAATCTGTGGAATAAAGGTACATAGTAAGTAGAAAGAAAAAAATACAAATTTAATTAGCAATGAAAACAAAGGCTTAGTTTTTTAGAGAATTTTTGAAGAGCAGTTTTAGGTTTACAATAAAATTACAAGGAAGGTACAGAGATTTCCCATAGATTGTCTGCCAAAACATACACACAGCCTACTCTATAATCAACATCTCCCACTAGAGTGGTACATTTGTTACAACTGATGAACATCGCAATCACCTGAAGTCCATAGTTCACATTAGGGTTCACTCTAGCCTTTGTACATTTATGAGCTTGAACAAATGTTCAATGACATGTATCCATCATTACAGTACCGCACAGAGTATTTTCACTGCCCTAGAAATCCTCTGAGCTCTGCCTATTCATCTCTCCCTCCCTTAAACCTCTAAAAAAAAAAAACCTGCTCATCTTTTTTTATTGTCTCATAGTTTTGCCTTTTCCAGATGTTGTACAGATGTTATTCATATCATACAATAGGCAGCCTTTTCAGATTGGCTTATTTCACTTAGTAATATATACTTAAGGTTCTCCTACGCCTTTTATTAGCTTGATAGTACATTTTTCTTTTAGCTCTGAATAATATTCCAATGTCTGGATATATCAGTTTGTTTACACATTTACCTACTGAAGGACATCTTGATTGCTTCCATGTTTCAGCAATTATTAGTAAAGCTGATACAGACCAGTCACGTGCAGATTTTCGTGTGAACATAAGTTTTTAACTCCTTTGGGTAAATACCGAGAAGCGTGATTGCTGGAACATGTGGTAAGAGTATGATTAGTTTTGTAAGAAATCACCAATATGTCTTCCAAAGTGACTGTACCATTTTGCCTTTTAGCCAGTAATAAATGGGAGTTTTGGTCCATAAATGCTTGCTGAATGAATGTTAGTTGCTGTATGGCTGTTATCTTATTTCTTGCCTTATTGCATTAGCAAAGATTTCCAGTACAATCCTGAAAATGAGTGGTGAGAGAGAATATACTTGTCTTGTACCTGATGTTAGTGGGAAAGCTTTGAGTTCCCCACCATTAAGTATAATGTGAGCTGTAGGCTTCCTGCAGCTAGTCTTTGCCAACTTGCAAAAGTCTCCATCAGCTTAGATTTTTTTTGAGCAACTACTATAAATCGGTCACTGATTTCAGCACTTTATGTGTACTGTTTCACCTAAGTCCTACAAATTTTGTAACATTATATAGCTTCTACAATTACTTAGAGGCATTCAGTCACTTTCCAAAGGTAACAGAGCTAGTGAATTGATCTAATACACTGGCAGACAAAAGCTGCTCCACATCACAGTAGTTTTTTGTCTGCTCTTACCTCACAGTTCTCTATTTAGCTTCTTGTTTTCTGTGTCCTCACACTAGAATATTAATACACACACACACACACACATATATATATGAGGCAGGGACTTCTTGTTCACTATTTAATCCTCAGTGTCCAAAATAATTTCTGGTCCATAAATAGTTGCTGAATGAATAAATGAATTAGCAAATTATATTTAGACACAGGTATTCAATTCTGGTGCCTAATATCTTAATTGTTATATACTATTGGTTGAAACAGAACCATGAAAGAGTCTCACTGAGTACCCTCACTCTACAGACCACGATTAATCAGGCAATAGTGTTTTTTCTTAGGTATCTATGGCTAAAGTTATGGGTAAAGGTGGATCAGTCGCTATTGTGAAGCTACAATCCTGGGCTTAACAATATAGAATTACACCTAATGATTGGTATCACTGATATAAACCAGACTGTAAGAATTGAAACACGGAAGAAAAACCTGAAATTTAAAAAAACTGTTTATGTATTTACAAACTACTTTAAACCAAAGAACAAAGAGACTCCTGCTATTCCTGTAAACTTGCCGGCTGCTGGATATCATTTATTACTCTTGAGATCTTCCCATTATTTCAAAATTGTGAGCTATACGAAGTCAAAATTAGTAAGGGGATTTGAGTCTCTGTATTTCCCAGCTGGATTTCTTTTAACCTGAATAATCTGCATGCGCACACTCAGGGTTTTGATTCTGTCATTTTGGTGCCAGTTACGAGACAGTCAGGTTACAGCACTAAGTTAATACGGAGAGACCACAGAAGTCTTACAGCAGGGCCTCGGCGGCATTCCGAAAGAATCAAAGGCAAAGGTGATAATGTTTGGTTAGGTTCTACCTGTGTGGCTGCTTAGTGAGCGTGTTTAATAGCCCTTGTCTAAGGTCAGCCCAGGGATCTCCCGTTCATGTTTTCGAGGAGAACACTTCCCAGGCCTAACAGCTACGTTCTGCTCTGTGCAATGCTGACTTTGTACAGATATGCTGCTTTAGAGCTGGTTGCACGGCAGAGAGATTCAAGAAATCCTCCACACTGGTTTTTCAAAGTAACAGAGGCCCTGAAAGACAGATGTGGGAGGGAAAAAAAAGCACTAATGAAACTGGAAATATAACTCATATTATTTATGTGCTTCCCCAGTCAGTTATTCAGGGAAACATCTTGACGAACTTGAAGTCTGATAATATAATTCAAATTTATGCTATTCAAAAAACCCTCACTGTCTTCACATAGCAAGCCAAACAGGACATCTTTGTTTCCCATCATAGTAAATGCCCATTCCTGAGGACTTATCTGCCAATAACTTAGCTATATTATTTCTAATCCTCATTATAAACATAGGAGTAGCAATAATTTTGCCCATTCTTAGCATAAAACAAAGGGGTTGGCTTAGAGTCCCACTACTAGGTTTGGAAGCCTGGCTTGTCTGACTCCAAGGCATGTACTCTATTTAAGATTCACCTAAAACGTGGAGTGAATAGTTTGTGATTAGTAAAGCATATGGCTTTTTTTTGTTTTGTTTTTTTTTAAATAAGGTCTGCTTCTGGGTCACCTGGAAGAGCTGCTAATGAGTGAGTGTCTTTCGATGATGACAAGCTTCATGTCTATCGTTTGGGATGTTTTTCTGAAAAGGAATATGCATTCTCTTCTTACTCTTGTTAAGCTATGTTTCAGTAGACAGCTTTCTTTTCACGGTCACATTAGGAAGGAACGAAGAAATCAAGACTCTTTCAGGCAGAAGTAAAATACAACTCTGGCCAATAGACTGGAGAGGAGAGTGTGGATTTGTCTGCTGCCAGCACAGCCATTCAGGACACTATGCTGGGAAAGAATGTTGACGATCTAACACCAGCTGTCTCATCAAGAGATCCTCATAATCTTGTGAAAGTCAAACTTCATGTTTTCAGGTATAACTGGAGAAATGTTATTCATTTCAACATTTAAACACGTATCTATTATTTCGCAAAGTGCAATGGCTGGAGGTAGTAAAGCTTTTCTAGTCTTTGGAGCCAGGCAGACCTAAGATCCAATCTATCTGTTACTCTTTCTTTTATAAGGTCAACTGAGATAAATTGTTGAACTGCCCTGTTCTCCATAATCTCATCTATAAAACCGAGATCACAGAACTTAACTGTTGTGATTGTTAAATGAGGCAGCGTCTGAAAAAAAACTCTGGCATGTAACCAATGCCATCAACAGTGTAACTGAGACAGAACCTTACACAAATTCTAGTTTAACTTTCTAGTTTTTTGGCAAAGAACCGTGAGAACGAGAGCTTCTCCGTAGCATTTCTCAGGCACAAAACAAGACAGAGACAGCACAGTCTAGCGCCCACGACTCCTGATCTCTGTTAGTTCAATGCTGAGTATTTTGTATTTTAACAAAATACTTGGTGGAGATAGTATGCCTTTGACTAGGGCCAGGCTCTGGTTTCTCCCTCCTCCTTCCTTCCCTGCCCGCCTCTCCCTCTTCCCCCCTCCATCTGCCTCCCTCCTCATAGTATTATACAGCAAACTCAAAGTTATACCAGACAATATCAAGGGAATGTGAGTACTAGAGTGATTTTTTTTTACTTGACAAACTAATGAATGACTCACAGTTAGAGAAGTAGCTGGAATGAGCTTGCCTCGAAAGTTGGTAACTCCAGCCTTTTTATCTGCCTTCTCCATCTCATATTAACAAAAACACCATTAACCACAGAGGTAATTCACAGCCACACATTATCACTTATATCTTTCTTCTGCTTCCCAACCCAGGAGTGGCAGTCAGCTGATGTGAAAGGACTCTGGATCATGTGGAAATGTCTGAACAACCTTGATCTCTCCTGTCTCAGGGAGATATTATCGCTCTGCTGTCCCTGAATGCATACTCCATTTCCGAGACAGTTTGACTCCTAGGGATCTGGGGAGGTCAGTGCACTGGGGGAGTCACTTTTTCAGAACTTAATCTTCTTATCCTCAGACCTCTTGCTTCCATCATTAAGCAGCAGAAACCCTGGCACTTCCACAACAGAGTCTATTAGGTGCTGCTTTTTCTGTAGATGTCGTTATATACACCCTTTCCTTTTTGGAATTCCTTTTGATAATTCTGAGCCATATCTTTTTTTCCTTGTAGCTATTCATACCAAAGATTCAAGCCAGGCTCATCATGCCATGAAACATTTTGTTGCAACATTATATGATGAAAAGTGTTGTTCCAAAATTCTGAATCGATACACTGCATCCAGGCTTGATTGTTAACTAAGACTGTTAATTGGGAACTAAGGCTACATTTTCATTTAAAATGGCAATTTAAAGGGAAGCTGGATTGAATAATAAGGTTGCTAGGTGAAAAGTGTTTTTCTGGACATAATAATCCTTTGTGATATTTATTTATTTATTTATTATGAACAAATATCCAAGATGTAACTAAGACCTATATTTCAGACGTATGCAGGTATTTTTATAATCCATTCATTCTTTTAAAAGAATATGATAAGGAAAGATTAACATAGGCTGCTTTATAATGTTTATGGTTATTGAGGGAAATTAAGTTAATTTTTTGATATATTTCTTAGAAATTTTGGAAAAACACATTCCAATGTTTAAAAGAAAAAGAATGGAGAGAAGGAAATAGTGTTTTAAGAAGCTTACATTATATTTAGGTAAGCGGCATATCATGGTTACAAAGCAAAGATAATTGACTTTTACATCTAGCCTAATACTCATATATCAAATGATTTGTCACTCCACATAAAAACTACAAGCCACCCGTCTGCAAAATACATTTCTCGTTATATCTGGGAGCTCTATCCCATTTTATATGATATAGACCTATAGAACTGTTTCTTATGGAAACTCTTCAGTCTGAGTTTGGTAACACATGTAGTATGTGAAAATGTCATGAAAGAGTAATCACATTGTATTAATAAGTCAAAAGAATAAAAAATGTTTTATCTATCGAAATATAGAATGCTACCAGGGAAGTAGCATAATGAATGGAAAATAGCCTGGATTTTAAAACTCAACTCTGCTACTAAGAATTTGTTGACCTGAGAAAAATCACCTATCTCCTCTCAACAACATTTTTCTTATCTTTAAAAATGAGAAAATCAACAATCACTTTTATCTCCAACTATGTTATTCTAAATGCTTTTAGGTTGCACTATTCAGGAGAAAAAGTTAAGTTTATTTCTCAGTACTTGGAGCAGATAAGATGAGAAATTCAACAGCCATTCTCTGACTTTGGCATGCAGGCGTCCCACATCCTCATTCTCCAAATTCAGCCCAGTGTACAAGCAGTGTTTGTAGGGGTCGGGGCAATGTGGAATAGATTTACGTCCTTAGCAATGTCACCTGGATTCGTTATTGCCTCTTATTTTTTTCATTTTTCTTCTCTTATTAGTACCCTCTTTATTCAAAGATTTATTTCATAGAAAAAAGAAATACAAAAGTAGTTATCTCACTTAGCAGAGACCTCAATGGGTACACATGGCAAAGAATTCAGACTTTATAGAATTAGTCCAGGAAAGTCACTAAACAAATAAACAACAACAATGACAAAATGCATAGAAAATCCCAAGGTGATGTTTGATTACCAGTGTTGTCCCATTATTTTATTTAAAATGTCCAAATTGCAACAAAAAATATAAGATACAAGGTGTGGCCCATACGTAAGATAAAAAGCAGTCAAAGAAACCATCCATAAAGAAGCTGAGACACTGGACTTACTCGGCAAATACTTCAAAGCAGCCATTTTAAGTATGTTACAAAAACTAAGGGAAAAAAATGTTTACAGAATTACAGAGAAGTATGAGAATGATGTCTCCATATGAAGAATATCAATGAAGATATAGAGGTTTTAAAAAAGAACCAAATAGAAATTTTGAATAACTTTTGAATAAATAAATTTTGAATAAATTTTGAAACATCTACTAGAGGCATTCAAAATCGGCTTTGAACTGGCAGAAGAAAAATAAGTGAATCTGAAGATAAGTCAATTTCAATCGTCTAATGCGAGGAAGCACAAAACCAAAGAATGACATAACAGGGCATCCGAGTCCCATGGGACAATGTCAGTTGTACCTGCATAAGCATATGAGGAGCCTTAGAAGAAGACAAAAGGAAGGGCAAAAAGAATGTTCAAGTAAATAAAGGCCAGAAACTTCCCAAGTTTGATGAAAAGTATTAATCTGCACATCTGAAAAAACTCAACAAACTCCAGGAGGAGAATTAGAAGCATCCTAGTCAAACTGTTGAGATGAAATCCAGAGAGAATCTTGAAAGCAATGAGTAAAACTAATCATCCTGCACAAGAAAACTTTGGTAAGAACAGCAACCAACTTCTCAGCAGACGCCATGGAGAACAGAAGGCAGCAGGATGACATATTCTAAGCACTTTAAAAAAAAGGCTGTGAACCAACAACTCTATACAATTCTATACCCAGCAAAACAGCCTTCAGAAATGAAGGACGTATTAAGACATTCCCAGAGAGGCTAAAACTGTGAGCATGCATTTCCAGCAGACCTGCCCTAGAAGAAATACCAAAGAGAGTCCTTCAGACTAAAATAAAAGAACAGTAGAAAAAAATCCACAAAGCAATGGCACAAAGGAGTGGGAGGATACAGAGGTATAAAAGGACAAATTTTTGTACACTGTTGAGATCAAGTTGGTATTCATTTGAACTGAATTGTCTTAAGATGTTAATTGTATTCTCCAGGTAAACCACTGTGATAATAACTCATAAAAATTAGTAAAAGAAACAAGATTTTTGCTTTTAGGGAGGTGGAGTAAGCACATTTTCTCTGTTTCTTTCACAAAATACAACTGAGAACTCTGGACATTATGTATAAACAAAATATCAGAAGACTGAAAAGTAAAGAGAAGGAAGACCAGCGAGGGAGCTTGGGGTCCCAGAACGATATGGGAGTGAGTCCCTGGGCTTTCCTTTTGCCTCCTCCAACCTGGACTTGGAGCTGACCAAGCCAACAACCTAGAAGGGGCACAGATCATAAATAATAAAAACAGCCTGCTCTCTCTAGCCGCAAGAAAGGGCAGCCTAGCAAGACAGAACACTTATAGACAATAATTGTTTTACTCCAAACAGAAACAACGGCAGAAAAACCTATGGCCACATTCCCTTCCATAACAGGAAAAGCCGAGAGTGGCACTTAGACTTCCACCCTTGTGCGCCTGTTACGAGGCGCCCCACCCCTGCTGGGAAGGTATCAGAGAAGGCCAGGCAAGGAGTAAGGACGTCCATTCCCACTGGATGGAGTGAAGTCCATCACCAGCGGTGCCAGTGGCTGAACTTTTACATCTACTCAGCATTAACAAAGTGCCCCCCCCCACTTCCCAGTGGGGTCAGAAGAGGCCTACTGGGAAATACAGTCTTTCACCATCCACCAGTGGTAGTAAGGCCACCCCCACCATAGCATTAGTGGCAATCACATGGGGAGATCCAGCAAGAATAATGACACCCGCCTTGGGTGTCAGTGGAGGCTGCATAGAGAACCTGGACTCCTGTCTCTCCCTGGCAGTAATGAAGCGGCCCCTCCCCTTCCACTGCAGGAGAGGTGCCATAGAAAGGCAGCTAACACGGGAGATATAAATAAGATTAGAGGCTCATACACATTATGAACATGCCCTGGTTTAAATTAATACATTGCTCATGACCAAGAACTGGAAAGATCTGAAACCGAATGAAAAAAGATAATCAACAGAAGCCAACACCAAGGAAGAAAGAGGTGTTAAGAATTATCTTACAAGGATTTTAAACAGCCGTGGGATAAACACTTCAACAAACAGTTGCAAACATGCCTGAAACAAATGGAAAACTAGAATCCCTCAAGAAAAGAATAAAAAGTCTCAGTAAAGAAAGATAAGATATAAAGAACTAAATGGATATTTTATAAAATAAAAATACAATAACCATAATTTTAAAAACCGAGTTGATAAGCTCAATGGAAAAATGGAGGGCAGAGAGAAAACTCAGGAACTGGAGAATGACAACAAACATTACCAAGCCTGAAAAACAGAAAGACAATAAACCGCAAAACAAAAAACTAAAAAACAGTTGTTAACACAGCCGCAGGGACATGTGACACTGTAACAAAAGATCTGACATTCATATCATTGGAGTTCTGGAAACAGAGGAGAAAGAGGGCAGGACAGAAAAAGAACTTAAAAACGTAATGGCTGAAGCCATCTGTGCCAAATTTGGCAAAAAAAAAAAAAAAAAGCAGAAACATACAGATTCAAGCTGAGCAACCCCAAACAGGATAAACCCAAAGAACTACATGCTAAGGCATAGCTCAATTACACTTCTAAAAAGTAAAGATAAATTAAAAACTTTGAAAGCAGCCAGTGCAAACTGACACCTCGCCTACAGGGAAAACACAATTAGAAGGACAGCAGGACTCTTTCCAGAAATCAGGAAGGTGGGAAAAGGTGGCACATTTCGTAAGTCCCGAAAGAAAAGAAACTGTCGACCCAGAATCCTCTGCTAGCAAAAATATCCTTCAGAAATGACGGGGAAATCAAGACATTCTCAGACGGAGGAAGACTAATAGAATTTGTCACCAGCTGACCTACCTCAAATGAAGGGCCAAAGTATGTCTTTTTCAACAGAAAGGAAACTATGGAAGAAACTCAGGAAGGAACAAGACAAGGATTTCCATTCTCATTACTGCTATGTAACATTATACTTGAGCTTCTAAACAGGTCAATGAGTTAAGGAAAAGAAACTAAAGGATACAGATTGGAAAGGAGAAATTAAGCTCTATTTGAAGACGATACAATCCTGAACATAGAAAATCGTAAGTAATACAGAAAATCTACCAGAGTTAATCAGTTCAAGTTTGTAGGACACGAGTTCAATATACAAAAATTCAATTATATTTGCAAACACTAGCATGAAATTAAGAACACAATTTTATTCACCATAGTATCAAAAAGAGTAAACACTTATAACAAATCTACCAAAATAAGTGGAAAACTTTCACAATTAAACTACAAAACAACCCACCGAAACCTCTGCATTTTTGCAAACATTAACAAGGTGACCTTAGATTGACATTCATATGAAAATTCAAGGGACCTAGAGTAGCCAAAATATCCTTGAAAAGAAGAGTAAAGTTAGAGAATTTACACTTTCAGATTTTATAAATGTTTCTACAATACTCCAGTAATCAAGACAGTGTGATACTGACATAGGATAAATGTATAGGTCAATGGAATATAACTGGAAGTCAAAAAAACCCCTCACATTTATTGCCGATTGCTTTTTGACAAGGATGCTTGGACAATATACAGGGGAAACAACAGTCTTTCCAACAGATGTTGCTGGGGCAACTGGATTTTCATGTGCAAAAAAATGAAGTTGAGGCCCTATTTCACAGCACGTGGGGGAATTAACTCAAAATGGATCATAGACTTAAGTGTAAGAGATAAAAGTATAAATCTCTCATAAGAAATCATAGGTATAAATCTTCATGACTTTTGATCCAGTAATGGTTTCTTAAACATGACATTAAAAGCACAACCAAACAAAAATTTAGATAAATTGGATTTTATCATAATTTTAAAATTTTGTGCTTCAAAGAATACCACAAAAAAAGGGAAAAGACAATCCAGATGATGGGAGAACATCTTTACAAAATATCTGAAAATGGTCTTAGAACTAGAATACAAAAGAGCACTTACATCCCAACAATAAAAGACAAACAGCTCAATTAAAAATGGGCAAAGAATTCGAATAGACATTTCTCCAAAGAAGATACACAAATGCCTGATAAACACATCAAAAGATGCTCAGCATCATGATTAGCTATTAAGGAATGTAAGTCACATTCACAGTGAGATTCCACTTCACGCCCCCTAGGATGACTATAGTAATAAAAATAAAACAGACAACAGCAAGTGTTGACAAGTATGTAGAGAAATCAGAACCCTCAGACATTACTGGCAGGGATTTAAGATGGTGCAGCCACTGTGGAAAACAATTTGACTCAAAATATTAAAAGTAGGTTTGCCATATAACCTAGTAATTCCACTCGTAGGTATACATACCCGAGAGAATTGAAAACGTGTCCAAACAAAAGCACGTACACAAACGTTCACAGCAGCATTATTCATAATAAACAAAAAGTGAAAACCCAGATTGTCTCTCAGCTCATGCAGAGAAATACAAAATGTGGTGTATCCATCCAATGTAACATCATCAAGCCATAAAGAGCAATAAGATACATGATGAATCTTTTAAAAAGTGTGCTAAGTGACAAAGCTCACACACAAAGGGCCAGTCCATACTGAGAGCAGCTTATTGCGTCTCAGGAGTAGGCACGGGGTTGGGGGAGTGCCCGTTAATAGGTATCTTTTTGAGGTGATGAAAATGTTCCAAAATTAGACAGTAGGGACAATTGCACAACTTAGTGAGTATACTAATGAACACTGAACTGTACTTTTAAAAGGATGAATTTCACACTGTGTAAACTGTATCTCAATAAAGCTGTTATTTTTAAAAGTCAGTAGGTGCAGTTAACATCCCCCCAGTCACAGCCCTTTTACAAAATCACTTTACATAAACCTTCTCAGTATAGGTCACTCAGGAAATACAGTGGATTAGAAACAAATAGAGCTTTTAATAAAATAAAATAGCCACTTTTTAAAGATGAGATTTTAATACACGACAAGTTTCATCTGTGCTTCCTATTAGTACAATAGTCTTAAATTTATCATGTGGCCAGCAATGCCAGTAGAAGCTGACAGTAGCAATATTCTCAGTAAACCTATTAACTGATTCTGCTGAACTTTAGTTAAATGTATCCCTGCATATAGCTGGTTTCAAGTGCCTACTTTGTAAGTAATTGTAACTCAGGCAGTAGTGCTTTTAACAAATATAACTCATATTCCTACCAATCCGTTTATGATTCTATTTATTGCCACCTACAATAATTCCACTGCTTCTTAAGTGACGCTAATAACTTACACTCAAAATTAATGTCCGTTTACATTGTATTTCACTGGAAGGTGAGTTGTGGTTATTTAGGAGAAAGCGTGAGACACAAGGCCTGAACACTGCATTACTATAACCCTGCACATTCTATTACTACAATACTACTATTTCTTCTCATTCTACATTAAAATTTAAGTACTCTAAATCTTAGAGGAAAGAAAAACAATTGATTTCATACTACATATCAGGTAAAACTGAGAAGCTCAATGTAAAAAATTATATTCTTCTCTTACAAGAAAGAAGTCCACGATTGGTATAGTGGCCCCATGATACGCATGTCTGGTTTTCATCACTCCATCCCTGATGTGGCCCTCAACTTCTTGGTCCAAGATGGTTGCATGAACGCCAGCCATCACACTTCCCTTCCTATTCTAGGCAGCAGGATAAAGAAAGGGACAAAGAAGCTCTGAGATCTCACAGAACTTACAGAAATACTTTTACTTACATCTCACTAGCCAACATTTAATCACTTGGCAACACAGAGCTTCCAGGGAGGCTGACGTCAGTGGCATAATTTCTCTCTTCTCTAGGAAGCAGACCGAATTGAGATTCTTACCACTGACATGAAGAGGAGAAGGGATGTTGGAATAGACTAACCGTCTGTATCACACACACATTTAGTTCTTTACTTTTGTTCACATGACAGTCTTTCAAATATTCTGCCCACGTACTCAAATTCTTGTCAAAAGAATAAAAAGAAGCAGCAAACACTCAGTTCAAAAATGGCAGAGTAGCTTGTCCTGGATTTGGTTAGAGAATAAATTCTATGTAAAATAGAAGAAAGTGTTTTTCACCTGAAGCAAGCTTCACAATACTGAAATTCTTATTGTCTTTCACTCTGTCACAATTTTACACATATTTATAATTCGAAGAACGAAGATGCCTTACAAAGGGTAAACCATATGGAAATAATCATCATCCCCTGTAAGTAATCATTGTAATAGTTTTCCTCATTACACATGCATGAGATGCATATTGCTCTTACTTCTCGAAAATTAATTTTTAAATGAAAATATATCTACCCAAGTTTTAAAATCAAAGATTATTAATATGTTTATTATATAAACAGTAATAAAATTCCTGATATTAAAAACTGTCTTCTGGCCTGTCCCTCCCTATTTTCCAGTATTATTACCCTGGAGCTACCACTGTTAAGTCTTTAGCTGTTTCTTCTGATATTTACATCCCTTTATCTAAATAGAAAATTTGTATTATTTCTCCTTAATTGAATCACCTTTACTCGTTCTCTATTGCCTTCCTCTTGTGGTAGTTAAGAAGGTATCTCTCTACTTCTTCTACCCTCACTTTCCCCATTCCCTTAAATTAGTTGTATCAATTAGGGGTTTGGGGGTTAAAGCAAAAAGTCACAATTTACATTACTAAGACAATGTATAACCTGTTCGCTCCTTGTATCTCCCTTTTTGTTCAGCTTTTGTTTCCTCTGTGGTTAATTACTTCATTTTCTCATTGGCTTAGTTTTCTATGTAAGCATTACCATTGTTTTATGCTGCTGTGAATTTGTCAAATACCTATTGATAGTTTTCTCCAAATATCCAAACACATCAAATCTTCTCTCATTTGTATGTGCTTCCAGGACAGCCTCCCCTGCCTTTTGCAGCTTTCTGCTCTGATTTGCAGGGACTGTTCCCCAAACTTTAGAGACCAGATGCTTTCCAGGAACTTCCTTCTGCTGAAGCCCTCACTCGGGTCCTTGTTTATGGACCCTCTGCTTTACTTTAAAAACATTTAATCCTCATTTTACTGAACAAAGAACATCCTCTCATGACTTAGTCAGAAAAAGTGCTTGATTTTTTGTTGTTATTATTATGTTAAGGGTATGTCTAAAAATGGTTTTATGTTACCCTTATACTTGATTTATTTTTCGCCTGGGTATGGAATTCTACTTTTAAAAAACACACTGTGTTTTTCTCCCTCAGAAGTTTGAGGGCTAAGTATCAAGAGCTGATTAAAAGTGGGATTCTGAATCCCGTATTTCGCTAGTTGATCTGTCTTTCACTTTGGAAGCTGTACTGACTTCTCTTTTTCCTGGTGTTTGTCTTGGTGATGGGACTTGGTGAAGGTCTTTTTCATTCATTTCTCTGGGACTATCAAGGTGCCCTTTCAGCCTTAAGAATGACGTACTTTCCTTGATGTATTCTTTTGACAATTTTGTCCCTTCTTTTTTTCTGTCCTTTTCCTAGACTTGAATCTACTCTTGGTTAAATTTTGGACCTCCTAGATCAGAATACTCATTTTTCTTATCTTCTCTGACCCATTTTCCATCTCTTTGTCCTTGTGTTTCCCTTTGAGTGATTACCTTGATTTTATCTTCTCTGGTGTCAGTGCCTTACCCTCACACCATCCTGTTTCTGTGCCTGTTCCAAATTGTCTTTAGTTCTATATAAAGGGTATATTAGTCAGTGTTCTCCAGAGAAAAGAATCACTGGTGTGTATATTATATAAAAGAGGGGTTTATTTTAAACAATTGGCTCACACAATTGTGGGGGCTTGTAAGCCTGAAATTCACAGATCAGCCAGGCTTGCAGGCTGGAAATTCTAATAGGAGTTGATGTTGCAATCTTGAGGCTGAAGGCAGTTTGGAACCAGAAAAAGAAGACCTCCTTCTTGTCTCTTAAGGCCTTCAACTGATTGGGTGAGGCCCACCCATATTATGGCACATACTCATTTAAAGGTTATTGATTAAAATACAACCACAAAGTCTGATCTCTTTTTCAATGATTTTGTTTGTTTGTTTAGAAGTACAATTGACCTACAACATTATGCTAGTTCCTGTTACAAAACATAGTTAATTCAGTATTTCTATACATTTCAAAACAATCACCACGTTAAGTCTAGTTACCGTCTGTCACCATGCAAAAATATTACATAATTCTTGACTATATTTCCCACACTGTATATTTCATACCTATGACTCACTTATTTTGCAACTGGAAGTTCGTACCTCAATCTCTCTCACCTACTTCTCTCCTCCCCTCACCCTCCTTCCCTTTCGGCAACCACATGTTTTTTGGGGGTTTTTTTTCTGAATCTATGACTCTATTTCTCTTTTGTTATGTTTGTTCATTTGTTTTGTATTTTAGATGCCATGCACAAGTGAAATCATACAGTATTTGTCTTTCCCTGTTCGACTTCACTTAGCATAATACCCTCTAGGTCCACCCACACTGTCACAAATGGCAAGATATCATTCTTTTTTATGGCTGAGTAATATTCATATATATACATATATATATACTGTATCTTCTTTATCCATTCATCTATTTATGGGCACTTAGATTGCTTTCATATCTTGGCTTTTGTAAATAATGTTGCAATTAACATAGAAATGCATATATCTTTTCAAATTAGTGTTTTCATTTTCTTCAGATAAATACCCAGGAGGAGCAGAATCACTGGATTATATGCTAGTTCTATTTTCAATTTTTTTTGAAGAATCTCCATTCTGTTTTCCTTAGTGGCTGCACCAATTTATGTTCCCACCAACAGTGCAGTAGGGTTCCCTTTTCTCCACATCATCACCAACACTTATTTGTTGTCATTTTGATAATAGCCATTCTGACAGGTGTGAGGTGGTACCTTACTGTGGTTTTGATTTGCATTTCCCTGATGATCAGTGATGCTGAGCATCTTTCCATGTGCCTGTTCGCTATCAGTATGTCTTCTTTGGAAAACTATCTATTCAGATCCTCTGCTCATTTTTTAATCAGGTTGTTTGTTTTTTTTGATGTTGACTTATATGAGCTCTTTGTATATTTTGGATATTATCCCCTTGTCTTATATATCACTTGCAAATATTTTCTCCCATTCAGTAGGCTGACCTTTCATTTTGTTGACAGTCCCCTTCACTGTGCAAAAGCTTTTTAGTCTTATGCAGTCCCATTTGTTTATTTTTGATTTTATTTCCCATGCTTGAGGAGACAGATCCAAAAAAAAAAATTAATTAAGACTAATGTCAAAAAGTGTAGTGCCTCTGTTTTCTTCTATATGCTTTACAGTTTCAGGTCTTACATTTTAGTCTTTAATCCATTTTGAATTTATTCTTGTTCGTGGTGTCATTCTTGTGTATTTTAATCATACTTCTAAATTCCAATCAACATCACAGGCTTTTTTCTTCTTCCATTTTTGTATCTCTTTTATCTCCCCACAGCGAGAACCTGGATCCTAACAACCTCAGTATCTATACTTTTTTGCTCATACTCCTATGATGTATCTAAAATAGATCCTAAGCTTCTTCACCCATATGGGGCTATGTAGACCTTCTCTTGCTGTAAGCCAAGCTTCAAAACTAGCATAATAATTTTCTTCAGGATACTAACAACTGATTTTATCAATTAGTGTGCTTTCAGCTACAAGAAAGAGAAAACCCTGATTCAAGCTGTCTTTAAAGTAACAAAGTTTGTTATTTATTTATTCACTTGACCAATCCTGAGTACCTACCGTGCACCAGCCACTGATCTAGGCTTTGGAGCTACAACTGTGAACAAAACAATGTCCTCACTTCCTAGCGCTTATGTTCTAGTGGGAATGTAGACAATGAGTAAACAAACAAATGAAGACAGGACTTTATTATGTAAGTGGAAGCCCATTGTAGGGCATGTGCTCCAGAGTTGGTTTGAGTTGTCAACTATGCGTGTTCCCCGTCTGACCTGTGATCCTTGGCACCAGCTTCATATTCAGGTAGGTAGCAATACAAATGCAACATTGCCCGATGCCTGCTCTTCCAGTGCAAAGAGATAAGCTATTCCTTCCTGTTGCTCTCATCTAAGACAAAGAAAACTTTCCCCAGATCCCTGAGTTGGATTTTCTTCACGAGATTTGGGTCACACATCCATTTCTGAGCTAATTATTGGTCAGAAGAAAGGAATTACTGTGACTGGCTCAGAATAATAATCTGAAAAGGAATAGATGTTGGTGAGTCAACTGCGTTGTCTACTACAATGGCTTCACAATAATGTATGGATAATAAAAAGATTGTAAATAGTTTTTTTCTTAGAAAATGGGTATTTTCCTTATATGTTCTCTAGTTTAGAAGTCCCTGGAGAGAGAAGAGACAAAGTGAATTCAGAGGACTTCATCACCCCTCTATTATTCACGATAAGCAGATATCAAATAGCTCCCTTTGAGAAATTTATTTGTGCCTTATTTTATTATGATCATCCTGGCTAATTTTCCCTTCCAATTTCAATTAATTTGAAAGCAATCTAGTCATGAATTTATTATAAGAAGTCACAGATTCAACTAACTTTCAAAATATACTCCAAATATTAGAAATTATGTGGAAACTACATTCATAGAAGGGAAGTCATTTAATTTCTAACATGGAGACCAAAAGGCAAACTAATTCAGTCTGATAAACCTAAAATATAGCTGCTTTGTAGCAGGAATGGGTATGTTTCTGTATTTGTTGATGAGAATACATAATTTCTTTTATGTTTATTTATTAGAGCCCTTGCCAGGTGAAATAGTCAAAAACTTCACTTGCTTTGTTTGAGCCTACTTTTCATTAATATCATGGTTGGTTTCCGGGAATGGTATTTATTACAAACAACGGTGAGTATTTTAAAATAACACTGCATTAGTTGCACCTAAGTAATGCCACACTGCTGTACCAAGAAAACACTGGGAACGTTGTCTAAAAGCAAACTAATTTTTAAAAGTTATGAGGTATAACTTTTAAAAATTAGTTCAGGGATGTATTGGGAGGGAACTTTAATTCAAAAAGATACATGCACCCCAGTGTTCATAGAAGAACTATTTACAATAGCCAAGGCATGGAAACAACCTAAATGTCTATCGACACTCTCCCAGCCTTTCCAGGAACTGAGATTTTTTTTTTTCTTTTAACATTTGTTTATATCTGTGGCATGGATAGTTGAGAGATGTTTTATCTCAGAACTTTTTACTCTATGACATGCTATTTTGTTTCTTGAGAAGATGAGTGTAACATGATGCGAAATGGAATGACTTTAGTCTCAGTTTGGCTAGGTCCCAAAGTCAGAATTTCTACTGACTCTCACACAATAAGACTGTCTAAGCAGGACTTAGAAAGGAGATGGCAGAGCACTAGTTTTTGACCCTTGGTTCGTCACTCCTTCTGGGCTTAAAGTATAGAAGCTAAAACATTGGAGATGGGTCCACAGGAAATTGTCTGAGTTCCGTCCTACCCGCATTGGAGGAGGGTGAAGGCATTTGAACCTCATTTTGAGCTTCAAAAGACCATGTGTCTCCTGGATATTCAGGCATGTACTTATTGATGTTGGATTCAAATCTGAAAAATCTAAAGCTTTAGAGTTGTTGCTACTCGAAATGCTGAGTAAGATACTGAAGGTGGCCAGCATCCCCAGGGTTTGTTGAGATAAAGGAGGCATGACTACTTCCAGTGGAACAAAAATGGGCTCCTTGGGCAAGCAAGACAAACTGGGGCCAGCTTGGGTCTTGTCTAAGAGGGCCACCTGGAGGTGTGAGGTGACTCTGGCAGAGAGGGTACTCCTGGGTGCCTCAGGGCTGAGCAGAACATATGAATGGCTCGTTGAAACAGATAAAGCAAATCCATTTTTGAAACAGATAAAGTAATTCATTTCAAAGGATCTTCAAGAGAAAGATTCCCAGTATTGCAGTCTCTCAAGAACCCCAAAATCATCCCACAAGAAAAGTGTTCATTTTAAACTTCTGCCAGACAACAAAGAACAAACACCAGCTCACAACAATCTCCATCAGGTAAGCACTTACCTGCCATGCACCTGTCCTGTCTTTCAGAGACGACCTAATGGTAGGGGAGGGGCACTGGAGGCAGAAAAATAATGAGAAGACCTTCAGGACCTCCTCTGCCCCAGGCACAAAGGCAGTGACCTGAAATAGCCTGGAACTTTTTTCTAGATTTTATTCAATGGGGAGTGGCCAAAAAAATAAAATAAAATTAGTTCCCTCGAACAGGTTTGAACGTGCAGTGGGAAAAAGTTGAAAATACTTTTCTTGTTATCTTTGTGAGTCCAGTTTATTCTAGATAATTGTTTCAGTAGGTCTTTTTGTTGATATAATGCCAGAATTACAGTTCTTTTACTTAAATCCAAAGTTACTCTGAGAAGGAGCTGATAACCTCTGGGCTGACATCAGGGACCGTGCCCGGCGGCCGGAACAGAAGAGGGAAGGAGACAATCTGCCTGCTGTTCCCCAGGCCCAGGGCCCAACAGCTTACATGGCGATTTTAGGGATAAAGCATCATGACACCCATTTTATCACAAAGGAGATCAACATTCAGGGAAGTTAAACCACGTGGTTTTTGTTTTTTTGTTTTATTCGTTTGTTTTTTTTTTTTTTTTGGTCAGGAGCTAGTTAGTGACAGAGGCAGGATTCAGTCCAAACCTGTCTCACCCTGCCCTTCTCTTCACACTCCATCAGGGACCATGTAGTCACTCCCCCAAGGTCCTCCCATCTACCCATCCTGCAGACCCCGACTTCTCCCCCCCTTCTCCTCCCCTTCCATTTATTCACGAGGCAGCCCATCACGCTGTCCCCTTCCTTTTAGAACTAGAGAAAAGGGAAGAAAAGATACAGAAAAGGACATAAACAGCACAGGGAAGACGGAAGCCACAGACCAACAGCCCCACCAGGACTTCTCTGTCCCTGCACCCAGGCACCCTCGCCCTGACTCACTCTGCTCCACACACACTGACCTTCTCTTACAAGCAAGCCAGGCACGGCCCTGCTTGGGCGACTTCCCACTGCCAGCCTTCTCTTCCTCCAAATTTCTGCACAGCCAATTCTCACTTCCTCCCAGGGTTTGCCTCTGCTAATAACCCTACTTAAACATGTGATCAGCTCCACACTGTACATTCTGGGCTCCTCTTGCCTAGTACTGTTTTTTTGTTTGCTTGCTTTGTTTTATTTTTCCTATAGCATTTATCCCTTTCTAACAGTTTCTTCTTCGTTATGTCCATTATTTACTGTCTCTCCCCTTCATTAGAACGTGAGGTCCATGGATTTTGTAACTGCTCTCTCTCAGCTCTCTAAAAGATTGCCGGATATACTGTAGGCATGTACTATGTACCGAGTAAGTGAATTACTGAATATTAACTCTTGTCCCTTATGGGAACCATCACCACTCCTTTGACTTCCTAGCACCCTATCTTTTGGGTTTTGCTCTGCTTTACTGCTGGGATTCCAGTAATCACCGTGAAGGGGTTCATTCTGAGGTCTCCACTTCATCTCATCAGACCTGTCCGGGCATCCTCTGTAAAGCCCCTTGATATTGTTCATCCTGATAAGTCTTTGTCAAAGTCAAGTGGCATGAAAAAGATCTTAATTTAATATCGTCAACATATTTTCGGGTTTATAAATTTTAGCCACTGCTTTGGATAGACACATGTAAATGTCAACAAAAAATGACTAGTTTTCATCACAGTAAATTTTGATATATGAGTAAATTCTAATATTTACTAGGTGGGCACTTTCCAAAATTTTACATATGGATTACTGATTCTGCTTTGTAATTAAAATAGAGGCACGAACCAACATTTGCACGTTAATATATGGAAGCTGATTGTGCATAAAACTCAGAAATAAATTATGTGTGTCTGAGATTGGAATAAAATAAATTTAACATTGTTTATGGTTGTAAAATTCATAATCTTTGATCCTACAATGAAAGATTTGCAGAGAAAAATTATCTATTCAAGACCATTCCCATGTGGATCCATTTAGTGAAACTTTACTTGCAAGAATATGTAAAAATGCTAATAAACCACATTTTTCACCAGCTTAGGCCTAGCTCTTTATTTGTTTCTGGCTTTGAGATAACTTTGAATAAGCAATATAGTGTCACCATGGGTAAGGAGTGATGCATGCATGAAATAGTGACCTTAAACAGCACATTTCTCTTAAAGGAATCAATTTACACACCATTGCTGCTTAAATTTTGAGCAATTATGTACATGTCTTTCCTATATAAGTGATAGAAAATCTATTTTAATCAACATTAATTTCCATGAAATTGTAACTTTGCTTGCGTCCATTAACAAGGATAAAGCAGATATGGGAAATAGTTTTAAGAAAATAAAGAATTTAAGAAAAAATACAGCAAATGTATAGGAAAAAATGCACTTTGCTTCAAAAGTTAAATGTTTTGGAAAAAATACAGGAAATCCCAGCAATGTGCCTGCAGCATAATATTACTAGCAATCCTAGAAGATTCTCCAAATGTAGGTATGTTCAGAACATACTTTTGTAAATTAGAAGAATCTCTATCACTTTCCCAAACAGAGCATATTATGATGTTACTGGGAACTAGCCATGTAGCACTTTTTTGTTTCCTCCCTTTAAATTCTTTCTTCCAGTTTTAGAATCGCAGTTTGGTGCACTGTTATTAATTTTTCGCTTGCCCGTAGTAATCCAGTAATTACTGGTGGCAACGCAGTAGAGGTGAATAAAATGTAGATCGACTTAGATTTACACTCTTGATTTGCTATTCCTTTGCAAATATTCTCAACTTCCTTGGCAAAACAAAATAAAAACAAAACAACTCTAGTCCTAATGAAACCAATCGCCACTTCCTTTTATCCGGATTCATTCAGCATCTTATAGAAGGGATTCAATCACAAAACCAGGCAGATCTGTACCACTAAACTCAAATGAGTACTTATCACCATCTGAAAATCTCACCACACTCCTATAAATTTACCCCCCCGCCATTGTCTCATACACTTAATAATCTCCCTTTATCTCCTTCACCACCACCATTCCTGCATCCTTCAGTCGATGACTTTGCCTTACACATCGTGTAGGAAGAAGTAATCACACAGGAAGGAATTCACCTTTCTCCCAGTAGGTCTGCAGTTCTGAGCACAGGCTCTGGGTCAAATCCCATTTCATCATTTACTACTGTGGAACCTGGGCAAACTACTTACACGTTTTGTGCCCCCATGTATGAAATGATAATACCAACCTTACAAAGGTATTAGAAAAATTAATAGATCATACTGGTTTAATTAGTCTACATAAATATAACATAATATATTTGTATCATATAATAACATACATACACATATATACGCATCAGAAAAGGGTACAGCATACAGCAAAAAAGTGTCAGCCATTACCATTGTCATCATCACGATCATTTATTATTCTTATCCATCAAAAAAGAAAAAGTACCCCTTCTTCTGCCAAAGGTCCTCCACATGTTCCTGTCTTCTCAAAAACATTTCTTTTTCCCTTAACTGTTATTTTTCCAGATCATCAGTCTTCCCACTTCTTGTATCCTTCCTATTATTATATGAAAATTATATGTTCTGCCTAAAAAGTACCCTTTCCTAACTCTTAAATCCCCAAATTTCACCCTTATTCTCTACACACTTTTACTGCCAAGATTTTCAGAAAACTGAAAACCGTGCGTTGGGTTTGACCATGTGAAGAACACAGCCCCTTCTCAAGTCCCTGACAAAACTGCCCATCCCATTCTTGAAGTTCTCTCTTTTCTTGGTTTCCATGGCACCATCACTCTTCTGGTTTCCCATCTGTCTGGCTTCTCCAGCTCAGGCCCCACTTCTTCACTCCTTTCCTGCTTAAATTCTTGGGCTTTCTTTGTTTCTCATTCTACACTCTTTCCTTCAAGGAGCTCCTTTACTCTCACGGGTTAAAATACTACCTTTGTGCTCAAAAAGCCCCTCTGTATATACATCTCCATCCATGTCCTCCCTTCCTTATATCACCTGCTCCTCCACAGTGCTCCTTTTCTCAGCATATGGTCCTCTTTTCTCTCCTTATACAGTTGCTAAAGAAAGCGAATTAAAAAATCATTTTCAACATAGCTCTGTCCTTTAGTCCTCCTCCATCCTGTCTGAAGCTCAGATGATTCTAAACCCAATTTTAAAAATTACTCTCCATTTCTACATCTCTGTTTCCACTCTCACTTAGTCTTATCCAACCTGTCTCATGTGAACTACTCCATAACCAAGCTGGTCTATCTACAGAACACTCAGTATAATCTTTCAAAATGTGAACTGTATTCTCTCTCCTTCTCCGTCTTTGTTTTAACAATAACGAACTGTCACAAATCTTTAATTTTACCATCAAAGGCCTCAGTGATCTGGTCACTGATTCCAACATCATATTGTACCACTCACCCCTTGTCCCCTATGCTGGTCACACTGTCCTTCTTCCATTTCCTAAAGGACCCATTTTTTTTCTGCCTTATAGACTCTTCACATGGTAGTCCCTCCACCTGGAATGCTTTTTCTCTCACTCTTCATTTTGCTAATCTTACTCATATGTTATACCTTAGCTCAAATGTCACTTCTCTGGATAGGCCCTCTTTGAGATCTAAATTACATTTCTCCTGTTAGTTTTGCTCTTGTAGCATTTATTACAAATTATACTACAGATCAATTTAATTATCTGTCACTAAAACTAGTCTGTGAACTCCACGGGGGCAGACCTGAGGCATGCTCTGCTCATCTTCGTATCTAATCCTTTTAGACATTTAATATGTAAATAAATAAGTGTACGAATAAACCTGTATTTATCAGCAAGTTACTTAACTTCTTTGTGTCTTATCTGTGAAGTGGAGGTAGGAATTTCTTCCTTATCCATTTGTTTTATTAATCTATAGACCAAATGCTTATCATCTAGCATAAGTTTGTTTCAAAAAGTACTGCTTTCTTTGCCCCCCACCTTGTACTCCATCCAAACCAGCAGCAGGACATGGTGGAAAGTTTGATGTAACTAGATTTAATTTTTTAATTTTCCTGTCATTATCTGTGTAACTCTGGTAAAGTTATTCAGTATCATTAAGCCTGTTTTCTTATCCATAAAACTGATGTACCACTACCTATCATAAGACTGTGGTTAGGATTAAATTAACTAATATGTACAAAGTATCCAGCATATAGGCATTCCACAGATATAAGTTCTCTGTCCCTAAATACTCAAGGTACCACCTATAGTGCAATTTCCCAATTGTACAAATTTCCATCTGTTTTTCATACTTTTAAGCTAAAATGTTATTTCAGAGGGCAAATAAACCCGAAAAATATGTCAAATCTCTATCTTCAGAAGGTACATGATGCATTTGGGGAGCGTAATCAAAATGCAAGTTCCAGGGCCCCCACTCACTGATATTTGATTCATTAGACCTGTAGTGAACCCACGAATCTGCATGTTGATGGAGCCAATGAGCTGAATCATGTTCCATTTACTTCATTCTGAAGACCAGTTTTATAACGCACCGAAGTCTGGGACATTGAAATATTCTCAACCGCCCGGGTGTTTGAGGTTGCTACAAGTGACGAACGAGCTGACGCTTCCTCAAAGAGCACACTTATTTCATTAGGAGTCGCGGGTTTATTCGCACTGCTGTATGAAACGAACTTAATACTGAGCTTTGGAAAAACAGAGTTATTCCCTTCCCAAAGGCACTGTTCAGCAGACTTTAAATAGGTTTTCTAAGTTGTACCTGAATTTTAATGCTTATACCTAAGATTACTCTCTATGAAATCTACCTGACAATGAGAAGAGTAACATTGTAGATTTACGTATGTTTCAGAAATATTGCATTTCCTAAAAAAAAAAAAAAAACCAAAAAACTAGTTCTTATGAGCCTGACATATGAGCTTATACTTTATGAAGAACATACATTTCAACAAGCATTACCACATAGCAGTAGTCACGGGATATGGAAATACCAAGAACAAGCAACGGAGGAGTGATGGAAACAGACATTTTATATAACCTAAAAACATTCAAGAAAGTCACAAACATCTCTTTGTAAATCAGTGCCAAACATACCACCTTATTTTTTTTTAATGATTGATATTAAACATTTTAAATCTCAGTGGCTTCAAATGTAAAAGTCATTTAGTTGTTTATTTTTAAAACCAAAAATGAAAAAGAAAATTGAATATCAAGTTACTATAAATGTAAAAACCTATGAAGACTATAAGAAATAGCCCCCAGGTGCCATGGGCACGCAACAAAATCCCCGAGTTGCTTCGTTTTTATAAATACATGATTGATTTTTGTTTACTCCATAAAATATTTTTAAAAGATGATTAAAATGCATAAATATATAATATTTACATTGATAAGTATAAATTTAGTCTGTGAGACATGAAAGGAAATTTATATCCTTCCATCTTGCTATATAGGAATGTTCTTCTCCAGACGGGTGAAAAGAGTATTCTGAGTTTTGCATTTAATACTAACATGGCTCAAAGACATGTTGTCTTTGGTTCTTGAAGTGTCAGAATAAATATTTTAACTTTGAGAGGCTGTCGTAGATTCTTGCTTCCTGCTGCTGAAACTAAGGCAAATTTTCTCTTCTGTGATTTAGAGGAACTGAAAAGTAGGGCAGAAAAGAATCCCAGCCCTTGAGGTGCTTGCTCCTTTCCGAGATGTCTGACTTGGGAAATCCACCTGTCCTTCAGGATCTGATATAAAGGCTCCCTCCTAGGAGATCAACCCAGTCAAAAGTATTTCTGAACACCTTTGACAATTTTTTTTAACACCAATGCCAATGCACTTCCCTAAATATTCTAAATCACTCTCACCCCATCACATATCATATCAAATTGGTCAAGTCCCAAACCTCAAAAAGATCTCATCTTTCTAACCACCACTTACCACTCTCACTGGTGTGACCTTTGCTCCAACAATCTCCACTTATCTCCCGAAATAATGCTCCAGGCTCTGACACAACCCCTGGGTTTCTGGTCTCTTATATCGTCTATTCTGTCTTCCACACACCAGAGTCACCTTAAAACCACATTAACAAATAAAAACGGCCACAACGTAAGTCTTAATGATCCAACCCACGCTTCATCCACCTCCTAACATGCTCACATATGCCAGTCTGCTTTCTCACCCCACAAAGCTTCTTCCCTCCCAAGACACCCACACAAGATACTTTGTTAATTTTTGTTTCTCATAAATGAATTTTCATATTATATTTTCTCTTCCTCAAATGTCCTTATTTACTTTACCATCTGTCCCCCCAGCTACCTCGGAAATTTCCAACCAATATTTCAAAAGAATATTCTAGCATAAGGGATAGCAAGAACAAGGACCCTTGAAAAATGAATTTAGTATCTTCAATATTACAAAGAGGAGGCTGGTGAGGCTGAAGGATACTGAGCATGAGGTGAGAAGAGGGGGGAGAGTGGGGCTGAAATGAAACTTGAAGGTGTAATTGAGATTTAAAATATATAGTTTTGGAGATCATTATTTTATTTTTCTGTTATATGTGGAATATTATGCAAAGAAACAAGAGGGAACTGGAGGGTTTAAAAAGGGGAGTGATATGATCTAACATATATTTTAAAAATCACATAAATTCTGTGTGGAGATAATAGTAAGAAATATAGGGAACCGTCTTTAAGGAAAATAGAAAAATCAACAAATAATTATAATTCATATTATTCATCAATATCACTCTGCAGAAAGACATATGCTGACAAGAGTCAGCTAGTTATTCAGTGCAATGATATTAAGTGTCTACAATACATTAGTCTGCATTTGGGGGAAAGTGTTTAACTTGGAATTGGAGAGGTATGATTCAACTCCTGGCTCCACCAATTGCAAGCCTTGTGACCCCTGGGAAATTACACAACTTCTGAAAGCCTGAGTGTCATTGATGCAACAAAACAGATGAAGATTTGATGAAGATTAAATGGACAGATTTAGCACATTGCCTGGCACATAATAATTGTTTGTTAATATTACTTCTATCACACTAAATCAGTGGCAGCCAGACACTTTATCAATTTTTAGGAGTGCTACAAGATGCAGCAAACTCAATGAAATTATTGCTCTTAGCAGTGAGCATTAAGATTTAACATCCTTGGCTCTATAGACAAGATCGAGAATCATGACTTGCTGTTTATTTTTGTTTTCCTTGGGATTTTTGTAGTTTCTTTACTATGACATATTAGAGCAAAGGAAAGAAATCCTTCTGCTTCATGCTGGTTATGGGTAAATGTCTACAAACAGAATTGAATTTGACATATCAAATTTCCACATAAATTAGGCTTCAGTTTTACAATGAAATTCTTCCTGATTTCACAAAATTGGAGCATGGAGAGAAGAACTAATAATGTAACTGCCACAAATGTCACTGTATTACAATTAATACAGCTCCACAGTAGGACTTGTCCAGAAAAATATAATGTTTCATACAAAACACAACTGGGAATATCCCAGAAAGTATCTCTTCTTATTATTGATAAAACTATACTTGAAATGAAAACATATTTTAGAAGCATAAACTTTATTGCATGATGTTGATTTTGCATATTAATAATTTACATGTAAAGAGTTTCTTTCTGCTAGAAAAAAGGGTGATTTTCTGATCACTTTTGAAGAAAAATAATTTCTATAAAGAAATGCCAAATTTTTAAGACCAAGAAACAATTTAGTCATTATGGTAGCTCTAGTCACAAGCTTTGTAAAAAATTAAGTAAAAATGAAGGAGAACTGTATCTTTCCCTTGGCCTGTCTCTGACCCTGCCGAATGCTATGCATGGAAACAGGGGCATTGAGCACACACAGTTGATGTTCTGAGGGCTGTGTTTCCAGAAGCTGGAAGTGTTTGGACCCCTAACGAAAAGAAGCCCATGAATATTTGTGACGCTGAGAAGAAACGGGAGGAAGAACGTTAACTTCATTGATTACCCAACAAAAATGCAACTAGAAGAAGATGTGACAGAAATAATGTGTGGAATAGCTGAGAGAGATTTGAAGCGGCCAAATGCAGAAGAGGTGCATGGCATGCACAGTGCATGGCCAAGAACCAGGGACTCAAAGACTGGAAGATTCCTTGTCTGTCCCTGGTAACTCTGAGGTGAAACTTGTTCTGGGCCTCCAGGATGCTCTGGTCTCGTAATACTGTTTATCCCTGTGTGACTGTAAGACAGACGGTGACAGCAATAATATTAATTATTCATTATTCCTTGGCAAATACTGCGTGGAGAGCGCCTACAAATGTAACACTCCCAATCAAGTTGTCCAATAGAATGTGCTTTCATTGGGCAAGTATTGTTTCTGTCCTCCTATGAGCAAAAGCTCCCGCAGGTAAGGCACATCTCCAACAGAAAAGAAACATGACCACAGCGGATGCACTTGAAGAAACATTTGTTCCCTACCCTTGAAAAAATATTTCTGGAAGAATTATTCCCCATCATGGACCCAACATTATCTGCTATAAATTACAAGGAACTTGAAGATTAAAATACACTTCTCCAGTATCTCTCGTTCTTTTAGTGAGTTAGAAAAATAATGCAAAAAATTCTTGGCTTTATGTTGAAAAGCCCTGATTTAGGTTTACAACAGAAAAGATTCTGAAAGATACATGCCATAGTAGTTTGCATGCACCCCACACACTAAACTCAATATACCTGAGTCTTTTTCACATTATCTCTCTTTGTTCCATATTCTACAATTATTAGGACCTAATACGTACCCCAAGATCTCCAGATAGGTGCATCAATTGGGGTTAGGCAGGTTTTGAGGGATGAAATCTTATTTTATTTTAACTTTTTTTTTTATTGAGTTATTGTCATTTTACAATGTTGTGTCGAAATCTTATTTTAGATAATAAAGGAAGACAACTGTGGCTGACAAGAATTGAGGAATGATAGAGAATAGATTAATTATCTCTGCGTGTGACCAGTATTTGGAGTAAAATAACTCAACATAATCGGGTTTCTTGATTAAAATGGTGAGTTCAAATACAAGTTTTGTTCTTAAGTAGGCATACGGCATTAATAAATTTACTTAAATAATTTACTTTAAATTATAACCGCTGAACCTTTTAAGTAACCTTTGGGGAGAGAGGATTTACTGAGTTCTTTGACTGTCTTTAAACTCTCTGATATTAGGAACAGTGTAAGTCGTATTCATCACAATGGTTTCACTACCTACGGAAATGCCTGCCCAACATTCAGCACCAAGTCCTTACAGTGGCCTATGAAATATTAGATGGCTTTGTCACCCTACTGCCTATCCTCTCCCTCCTTTACTTTGACCACACTGGGGCTCTTTCTTTATCTCAAATACACGAAACTCACCCCTACCTCAAGTCTTTGACTTGCTGTTTCCTTCTCTTGAACTCTCTTCACCCAAATACCTAACTGGTTCACTTCCTTGCTGACTGTAGGCACTGCTCGAATGACGGAATTATCATAGGTCTTCTTCAAAAACTGCAAAAAAGCACCTACCATATACTTAAATCTTCCTTACTCCCTACCCTTCTTACCCAGTTTTATTTTTTCCCCAGAGCTTTTAAACACATGATACATTATGTATATTCTAGTTCATTTCTTCACTGTCCACCACTGGAACACAAGACGCACAGGCAAAGTGTTTGTTAACTGAGTTGTCTGTATCATCACTAGGAAATGGAAAAGCCAGGATTTAAGTACAAGTTAGATTTAAAAGCATGTGTCTGTGTGTATGTGTTTTATGAGAAAATACTGTTTCCCATAATTTCTTGGAGTAGAACATTTCCAATGCTTTTGTGCACTTATATGGTAGCTTTCTGAGTTAAAATATCACCTCTCATTCATCTACACAATGCTTAGAACAGTATCAAGTAATAGTTTGTACATATTGACTAAAAGAAACTAATAAATGATTTTCTTCTGGGTCTTTTGTACAAAAACCAATTACTATTATATTAGAATATTTCTATTTTGTGATACTTGTATGTCTTCAAATCCATTCTCTTAAAATTTCTTAACTACGTAAGAATGATTCTTGAGAAAGAGAGAGAGACACAGGCTGAGAGAGCTCCAGACATCATCAAAGGGCCCTTTTGAGGCACTGGCTGAATATTAATCACTGCATATGTGTGAAGGATCTACTGAAGCTGGTAAAAGAATGACTAGAAAATATGTGAGAGACCAGTCTCTGGGTATCTCACAGGGCTGAGCAGAGCTCCTGCTCCCACCGGCCACAGTAGAAAACCTCATGATGAGACAGTACTGGGGACAGTACTCAGAAGGGTTTCCCTCACTAGTGGGAAAAATTAAGCCTCTATGAAATGTTATTCTGGGCCTGCCTGACAAAGTTTAAAATCAAGACCCGAAGAGATTAAACTCTTCCTGCTAGCTGAATCCCAGAAAAATGCTCAAGAATTATTTACAGGAAAAACCTTTACACAATAAGGTAAAATTTACAGTACCTGGTCTCCAGTAAAAAACTACCAGGCATGCAAAGAAGCAAGAAACTGTGGGCAATACGAGGAGAAAAATCAATCCACCAAAATAGACCCAGAAATGCTGCAGATGATAGAATTAATGGGAAAAAACAATGAATAAGCCATTATAATTGGAATCCATAACTGAACACATTAAGTAGAGAAATGTAAATCAAACTTCATCTCCAGAACTGGAGTACAAGAATATGAAGTAGAAAATCCTTCAGGCAGAAGGAAAAAGACAACAGGTGAAAATCTCTATCGATACAAAGAAACGACGAGCACCAGAAATGGTAACTATGTGGGTAAATATAAAACTTTTCTATTGTTTACACCTGTTTTAAAAATGTAACATAGAACTAAAGTGATATAGCACATGTAGAAGTGAAATATATGGCACCTAAAACACAAAATCCAGAATGAGAAAAGTGGAAGTATAATTTTGAAGATTATTATAGTGAAAGCGAAGACTATACCTTGAATGTAGGCTGTGAGAAGGTAAAGATGTGTACAGTAACTCTGAAGCAACCACTGAGAGAGTTAATAATCCAATCAAGGAGATTAAATGAATTCATAAACAATACTCAATCCAAAATAAGACCAAAAAAAAAAAAAAAAAAGAAGAAGAAGAAAAAGCAAGAGGGAGTTAAGAAAAGAAAAAAAAAAACTAGAAAACAAATTAGCAACATATTATATTTAAACTCAATCTTATCAATAATCACATTAAACGTAAATGGTCTAAACACACAAATTTATAGAGAGAGACTGTCAGAACGGGTAAAAAAATGAAGACTCCACTATGTACAGCCTACAAGAGGTCTGCTTTAAATATAAAGACACAAGTAGCTTGCAAGTAAAAAAAGAATGGAAACTCGTACCATGTTAACATTAATACAAAGAAATACGGAGTGTAAATATTTTTGGAGTGTACATACTAATATTAGACAAAATATATTTGAAAATGATATGTGAGCCAACTCATCCAGAGGATACAACTATTCTAAGTATTTATGAACCCAATAAAACACGTAAAACAAAAACTTCTAAAACTGTCAAGTGAAATAAACATATCTATAATTATAAAACAAAATTTCATACTCCTCTCACAATAACTGACAGAAAAAGTAGTCTTAGAAATTGGTAAAGATATAGGAGATTTGAGCCATATGTCAAACCATTTTAACCCACTTCATATTTATTGACTGCTCCACCCAGGAAAAAGTGGAAAAAACATTTGTTAGAAGTGCATTAAGAACAAAGACCAAGTAAGATCATATTCTGTGCCACAAAAAAGACTAAGTAAATATAAAGCCTTCATAAAAACCTCAAACATCTATCTACCATATGACACAACCATTACACTCTCTAAGTATTTACCCAAGAGAAATGGAAACCCATTAGGTGCCAAAGAATTGTACACAAATATCCATAGCTATTTACTTGTTAAAAATCCCAAATTGGAAGCAACCTAAATGTCATCAACAGGTAAACAGATAAGTAAATTGCAGTGTATTCATGCAATGGAATATTTTTCAGCAATAAAAAGCAATTAATTCTTGATATATACAGAAAAACATAGATAAATCTCAAAATAATTATGTTGAGGGAAAGAAATCAGACAAAAAGAATGCATATTGTGTGATTCCTACTATATAAAGTTCTAGAAAATACAAATTAATAGTAACAGAAAATAGATCAGTGGTTGCTTAGGGAAAAGATAAAGGGCAGGAGGAAGAAATTACAAAGAGGCCCGAGAAACCTTTTGGGTGTGATTAATTAATATCTCATTTTCTTGATTGTGGTGTTAGTTTTATGGTTGCATGTATATGTCAAAATGTCGACCTATACCCTCCAAATATGTGTAGTTTATTGTACGTCAGTTATAGCCTCCATAAAGCTGTTTTAATAAAATAGTCACATATATGCCTTCCTGAAAAACAGCACTGAGATATCTGAAATTCACACACAACAATCTAAAGAGTACTCTGGTCAAAAGAAATGGCTAACAAGATACAGGCTCAGTTACTTTCTAAAGTTGCTCCTTCATTAACTTATCCAGAAGAAACAAAAATAATGGCAGGATTTTATCGTGATCCTTATAAAACATTTCCTGGGAATAATTCAGGCTTCTAGGAACACCTTTAATGTTTAAATCTCTAGTGCCATTGAGTGCACAGCAGAAGTAGTTCACTTAATGGTTCCTCAGTGCTCATCCTAAAAGAACGAACACATCTGTCAAGGTTTCTAACCAAGTGGCATGCCAGAAGGAAACTGACCAAAAAAAGCTTCTCCTTTTCAATTTTCATTAACCCTCAACAAATTACAAAGGCATGTCAATCTAGTGTAGTTCCAGACTGACATGAATTACATAAAGATTTACAGTGTTCATTCTTCTTTTCATGAATTTCTGCATCAAATTACTTTTGTATGTACATTTTGCATGTCTTGTAAGTAATTAAACATAGGTTTTCTTAGATTATCAATGTAGTCTGGATCTTTTATTTTAATAAGCTTGGTAACTTTTCCTTGTTCAGCTCTCATGGTGCCAAATGCTGAATTCTCCAATGGAAAGATAAGTAGAAGGAAAAAAAAAAATATCCTGATGGCACCAATAAGATTTCAGGCAGGTTTAATAATGCCACTCTACCAACATTAGGCATATCTTCTGCTATAATATTTTAAGATCTGTATCCTATTTGTAAAGATGTCATATTCAGTAAGAAAAACAAGTACATAATAGTGATTTAATGAATGTTTGTGGACTAAAGGAATGGAAACATTCTACTAAAATAATCTGTTTTCTTATTCATAGGAAAATTTCACATTTATGGTTTAGTAGGGGAGATTTGGACTAGGTGTTAAAAGAACTAAATGTTAAACCATGATTTGCCATTTATGAGTTATGCCACTGAGCAGTGCAATATGCTATTGCCATTTTCCTCAGTGTCACAATTATTTTAAGATTACTTCATAATGTCCTGTTTTATGAATGTACCATGTTAACGTCACAGTTTTCCTAATTTGGGACAACTAAGTGATATCCAAGCATTACGCCCGTAGATACAAGGAGTAATAAGGGAATTCGTTTTCACTGCGGTCTGCACACAGCAAGTACTACTTTGGTAGTATTCATATATTAAGATAGGTCACAGATCCCACTGGCAAATTGATGAGACTCCTGGTCAGGCAGAAAACCAAAAGCTCCTCAAGATAGAATCGAAACCAAGCACACATGCCCCAAGATGGCCCACCTTGCATTCCAGACCCCTTCTTCGTCTGCCTCTCCAACACCATGCCTTGTTTCCTTAACGGGCCATGCTCTTCCATGCTTCCGCGCTTTTGCACACATGGCACCTCCCTCTCCTGGAAACCGCTTCTCTGCTCCCCCGCTACTCGTGGCAAAATAGGACTTACTTCGCAAAGTCCAGCTGAAATGTACCTTTCTGATTACTCTCCAGTTCTCCAACTAAATGTAGTTCCTTCTTCCTTTGTTTTCCTCAGGCAGTTTTTACCTCTCCTATAACACCGTATGCTCAGTAAGATCCAGATCAGATCCTTCTAAACAACGTTTGTCCAGTTCTGAAGACCATGCTTGGTGCAGCATAAAATTCAGTGACCTTTCATTGAATTTATTTGGTGTAATGGACTGAATGCTTATGTCTCCCTCAAAATGTATACGTTGAAATTCTAACTCCCCAGATGATGGTATTATGAGGTGGGGCCCTTGGGAGATGGTTAGGTCACAAAGGTGGATCTCTCATGCTTGAGATCAGTGCTGTGACAGAAGAACCCCAGAGAACCTCTGACCTCTTCCTCCATGTGAGGACACAGTGAGAGGGCAGCCCTCTACGATCCAGGAAGTAGACTCTCACCAGACACCAAATCTGCCGGCTCCTTGCTCTTGGACTTCCCAGCCTCCAGAACTGTGAAAAATAAATGTCTGTTGCATAAACCACCCAGTAAAAGGCGTTTTTGTTATAGCAGCCCCAACAGACTCAGATAGTTTGTGATTAAGGTGAAAAAAGGAGAGGAAGCCGTGAGACAGGGAGGCACAGAAAAGCTTTATCTTTGAGTGTCCTACAGGGTGGAGTCATTCTCCTTCCCCCCAAACTCATTCTTAGAATATTTTAATTTGGCTTTTCAACATAAAAATATACTTTTTCAGAGCCTTAAAAAAGCTGTAGCCAATTCAGAGCTTTTTCTTTAGTATTGACCAAATGAGCGAAAAACACAGAAAACTATCCTCTAATGTTGAAAACAGCAGTGCAGAATCCTGGGGCTGATCGTGAGGATGAGGGTGGGGGACAGAGCAGGGAAGCCGGACCGTGACTGCGGACCACAGATGAACTTGCCCTCTCCAACCTTCCAGGAGAATGTGTGAGTCAAGAACAAAGCCTGGCTCCACTCCCCTTTGCTGTGAGGGTGGCGCGGGGTACTGGTGAGGCGAGCAGCAGCACCCAGAGGCCGCAGCGGGGCGGGTGCGCGAGGCCGTGTCCATGGGCCCCGGCCTGCGTGCCAGCTGGAGGCAGGGGCCAGGGATGCAGCGGCGCCCGGCCTGAGCCTGAGCCAGAGCCAGGCCATGTTGGTGGCCAAGGAGAACCCGTGCAGGAAATTCCAGGCCAGCTTCTTAAACAAGAGCCAAGTATCATCAGAACTGCTTCAAGCCCCGCGAGTCACATCTGCTCACCAACCAGGACCTGATCAGGCAAGACCCATCTATGGCGGCTGGCGGGTCCGATCCCAGAAATGGCAGCGCCGGTCCTGCATCCTCTAGGAGCAGGGCCTCCTGCGCTATGCCCTGGATGAGATGCCCACGACCCTCCCTCAGGGCACCGTCAACATGAACCAGCGCATGGATGTGGTGCACCGGGAGGGCTGAACGGGCCGGAAGTTCTCCCTGTGCATTCTGACCCCCGAGAAGGAGCAGGTCATCCCAGCCAAGGAGATCATCGGCAGGTGGTTGGAGATGCTCACGGTCTGTCCCAGGACCAACAAACGGAGCCAGAAGCAGAGGAAGGTGGAGCCTCCTACCCGACAGGAGCCACGGCCAGCCAAGACGGTTGTCACCAGCGGCAGCAGCTTCCCCAGTGCTGAGAAAGTCCCCACCACCAGGTCTACACTCTGGCAGGAAGCAATGAGGGCCAAGGACCAGCCAGATGGCAGCGACCTGAGTCCAGCTGAGAGTCCTAGCCAGAGCCAGCCCCCTGCTGCCGGCACCACGAGGGAGCCCGGGCTGGAGAGCAGAGACGAGGAGAGCGCCCCAGGTGGCGACCACACGGGCTGGTCGTAAAGTCCAGCGCAGGGCGAATACTTCTCCCTGGAGAAGACCAAGCAGGATGTGAAGGCCGAGGAGCAGCAGCTGCCCCCGCAGCTCTCCCCTCCCAACCCCAGCACCCCCAACATCAGGATGTCCAAGGTCACTGAGAAGTTTGAGGCCCTGGACATCAATCGAGAAGGCATAGTACAGGGAGACTAATTCATCGGCTGGGTCCTCACCATCCAGAAACACTTGCCAGGGCCTCCACAAGAAGAGGGCACCCCCCGCCCCAGGAAGCTGGACCTCCCCAGGGATGCTCCTCTGTCGGACGCCGAGGCTTCCCCCATCTCCCCACCGAAGAGCCAAGTCCCTGGACAGGAGGTCCACAGAGTCCTCCCTGATGAGCAACCCGCTGAATTTCAAGAAAGGCTGGCTGACCAAACAGTATGAGGATGGCCAGTGGAAGAAACAGGTTTGTGCTTGCTGATCGCAGCCCAAGACACTACAGGGATTCTGTGCTGAGGAGGCGGCTGGCCTGGACTGGGAGATCGACTTGTCCATATGTTAGGACAACACTGAGTACCGGTGCAGAGGAACCAGGGCTTTCAGATCCACACCTTCACCCTCTCCGCTATGACGTCTGGAATCTGGCGGAACTGGATCCAGACCATCATGAAACATGTCCGCCCGACCTCTGCACTGGAGGTGACCAGCTCGTTGCCATTGGAGGAACACCGGAGCAATGCACACCTTGGAGACTCGAGGCTGCCCTTCGAGCAAGAGGCAGACCCCACAGCAGAAGAGGAGCTGGGCTCAGGAGCGGAGGCGGGAGGGGCGCTCCAAGGCCAGGCGGGTCACGTGGCGTGAGGACAAGCCACCAGTCCTGGCACTGAAAGCTTGCTAGGCTGCAGGGGTAGGAGGGAGCTGGCCGGCGGCCGTGGCTCATGGCCTGGACTTAACCACCTTTGGGCTTCGGAGAAGGACAGCATTTTGTATTTATTCCACTAGCGGGCAGCTTAGAACCACACCCCAGATAATCATGGTAAACACGTCACAACCTGAAAAATGTTGAAAGCAGCCATTCCTATTTTTGTTCATTTTTTATTAAATCTTGCACACACACAAAAAAACAAAGCCTGTAATATTAATAACTGGACATCAGTGTGTGGAGAGAGGAATGATGGATGCAGTGATAACGGTTATTTCAATTAGCACAGGAAGCAATAAAAACAAATTGGAAATAAAAAAAAAGACAAATCGACATGAAATTAATAGACACAGCCCCTCCCATTCGTACACTTCAATAGCTTAACCTTACCAACTTCTGAGACGATTCATTGTTCTCAGAGTCATTCATATACTTTGCTTTAGAAATAGAATACATGGGTATGCAGCTTAACCCAGATCTTTAGTAAAACAACTTATACATCTATTTTTATAATAAACATATTTGTTTCTGTCTAGAGTGCCTATTTAAGGACCAAGTAGGTTTAAGGTTCTTAACACCTACATGTGTAAGACCCATTCTGATGACTGCAATGACACCTCAGAAAAAGCCAGTTGCCCCTAATATGGTCGATGGTTATGGAAAACCTGGAAACTGATTAGGTGCAGTTATGGAAGCCTGAAGAATTTTCCCCAGAGAAGCCATATATCTAGATAATTCACAAAACACTTGAATTTCATAAGAAATTACTACTGGAGAGTTTTGATAGCAAACACTCTATTTGTGGGTCAGAAATTAAGATGGGAAACAACAAAATCTGTTTCTACTGCAAGATCTGACAGTATACTATACAAACTGTAGAAAATCTCAAGGCTGAGATTTAAATTTCTTAGCTGTGTTCTAAAAAGTATTGAGTCCCAGTCTCATGCTGCTGGGAAAAGGTGGACAAAATGTGAACCTTAGAACAGGGGTATTGCACATCATAGAGAATAAATTTTATACTGTAATTATAAATGATAATCTATAAATTAATCTGATTCAATAACGTTTTAAGAACATTTCTCTTTATTATGTATTATATAATACACCATTTTAACACAGGAAAACTTTTTTTAAGGTTGGTCACTCATCAAATACTAAAGGCTTTTTAAAAACCTGTCTTTTTGGTACACAGTCACTTTTTTTTAAAATCTCGAGATAACATATCCATTGGTCAACATCTATCAAATATCTACAATTTTACATTGTTTAAATAAACCAGTACTAATAATCTGATGAATACAACTGCAAGCTCAATAGACAAATGAATCCAACAGCAAACATAATAAGAATAATTTTAGAATATAGAAAAAGAAATTGCCCTCCAAGGAGGGCAGACAAAATTAGAATGTTGAGGCAGCTAAACCGAGTAATTACAGAAAGTCAAAGGTCAAAATATGTTGCATATTGCATTAATATTTATAATATATTCTTGATTATTATAGTTTTTAAAAAACTGAATTATATAGCTGAGCCCATGGATTACATTTTAAAGTAAGGAAGAAGCTGGTAAAAATCAAATTTTCAGTATTTCCTCTGCTTAGGGATTTATTCATAAAATTGTGAATATCATCATTAACTCAGCATCAACAATATAATTCATTTGTATTTTACATATTTTGTCATGGAGTGGATTCCTAGTAAATTTCTCAGTGACAATGAATTCCAAAGTATCAGATGTGTTAGACGTATATTTCCTTATATACTATAGAACTTATTTGCAAACGTAAGAAAATTTTACCATGAATTGTGTAAAATAATGGCTAACTCACTGTTTTACAAATCAAATTATTCATATTATGAAAAAATAGAAATTAAATCCCCAATAATAAAAACATGTGTACTGGGGGTTCATGGTTACATACAGTTTAAGAATCTCTTTTACCCATAAATGAACAGTTCACCTTTCACTTGATGTGTTTTGATTTGGGATAGCAGCAAAGGGCTTCACCTAAAAAGTTCAAGGGTGGGCATCTGATTTATTTTCTCCATATTAAGAAGTTTCAAAGTTTTTCTTTTGCCGCATAAGCCCAAGAAGGAACCCCATTACATAGCTACAGAAAGGAAGACAGGATGTGTGAGAGAGGGCAGAGTAGGAGGGAGACCTAAGTCAGGCTGCTTTCATAGGCAAAACATTCCTTCATAGAAAACAAACACGGTAACATTACGGTCCTTTGTCACACTTATCTAGCACGCCATTTTCAAGATTATATCTTACGTGCAGAGGGTTAGATATATAGTAAGTTATCTGGTATCAACTGTCAATACAGCAAACGACAGACAAGGCATTGGACTGAGATACAAAACTAACAGGTGGATAAGTAGGTAAGTACGCGGCAGATAAGGGAGGTTTTTTTTGTAGTTTATACAGGGACGTGAAAATTGGTTTGCCTGTATCACTAACACTACATGTTTTTATACACTGTATGACTACACGCAGTCATAAACAGTTCGTTTTCTATTATGTTTCAATGCTTTACACTCACATGAAACAGTTTTTTTCTTCCCCCCAAACTAGCTTGCTCTTGGCATAATCATTAACCAAAGCTATCTAACACAAACACATAGCATAATGCAGTCCACATAAGGAAACATTAAAGCCAGAAAGATTATTTGTAATTAATTGTAAAAGATTTTAAAGTTTTCCATTCATAAAATTTATCATAAATCTTAGAACATTAAATAATTGCACCTTAAGAGATTGACTTTAAAAATAAAATTACAAACTGTTATGTATTAAACAAATGAACTATAAGAATATTATTTAGTGAATATAGCCAATATTTTGTAATAAGTGGAGTATAACCTTAAAAATTATGAATCACCATGTTGTACACCTATAACATATAATATTGTACATCAACTATACTTCAATAAAAATCCAATAAAAAGAGTATGGAATGTATCATTCACAGAATTTAAGAATAGGACGATGGAACATAATGATAGCAGAAAGCAGTATATAAAACCCAGTAAGTAATATTCTGTCTGTACGTGGCATTGACTAAATCCTAGCTATGGAACCTGTGACCATTTGGTTTAGGATTCTGTATTTGGAAAAGAATGTAGGTGTTACACAGTTGTTTTAGTTGTTTTAGAAAGGTGCAGACAAAAAAGATTAAAGAAATCTAAGAGACTGACAAATAAATAAATAAATAAAATTGCAATTTTTGCTGTCATAGGTGAGAACAAAAAATATTCTGTCACTCAGGAACATACCATTTATTTCCCAAGTTTAAGAATAATCTAAGAATATTATTTTAATAATTTCCACACTTCATAGACTTAACTTTTTATTGTAACATTTTTGAGGGATTTGGTCTGTTGCAAATCTTATTTAAGAATTTGAAAACATACATAATTTGATAAATCAAATTCTTGATATATTTTTCCATAAAGCCCCACTGACCTTTAGAAAAGATATGTTATTTTCTTTCTAACGTCTCATCTGATCTCAAAAAGAACATGAGTAAAAGACAAAAAGCCTTTGCACTCTGAATCTCAAGGTGACATTTAAGACTGACATCCAGCTAGCAGATCTCAAAATTTATTCTTGTCCCATGGGGATAAGCAAATCATTAATATAAGAAGGTATCAGGCCATTAAGTGCTTTAAATGTCAACAATAAAACTTTAAAATCAATGCAAACCCTGACAGGAAGTCAATAAGAAAACTGCAGGACAAAAGTGATGTACTTTGAACAGGTAAGTATCCTCACACTGTGAATGAACTAAACCTTAGAGATTGATTTATCAAGAAATCGAAACATCACGATGCTGAACCAGTCCAGGCTCGGTGATTATCACATTGCACTGGTTTCAGCACCGTTCACACATCTTTGCTCTTCTCAAATTGCGTGCTGCATAAGATAACTAGTTCTTAATAGAGCATCATTTTTTTTACTGAAACCAAGAACTAGACTCAAATTAATAGTAACACTAACCTTTGCACAATACATTATAGTTCACAGCATTCTTTATCAAACAGAATTCTACATGATCAAGCAACAAGGAGGTTCATAATTGAAAAAATTTATTTATATGCTTGCTTTTCTGCTACCATTAGGATAATGAACTCGAAATTATTGAATACAAATATGAAAAAGTCAGCATCACATGGTCCTAAAACTTACTCCTGGTGTGCAAAATCTCTAATTTAGGGAGAATCGTTCCAATTCCTGCTCAATATATTTTTGTCCATTTGATACCTTTTGTAGTCATAGCAATAGAATCAATAATAATCACAATAATAGCTAGCACTAAATAACTGTTATTATGAGACATGCATGGACTGATTTAATCTACTACTGCCACTGTGCACATTTTACAGATGAGTAAACTGAGGCAGATAGACACCAAAAAGTGACTACGATTTCAAATCTTGTAAATATCAGAACCAGGATTCTGACCCCAGAAACTGCTATATCACATATGTCATATATACACACTATTTTAATATATATGCTGTTATTCAAATGTGTGCAAGTGTTTGTGTGCTTAATTTGAAGAATCATGATAAAACTGTCATCCTGTGAATATCAAAAATGCAAAGTGAGAGGGAAATATAGTCTGCCAAGAAAACCACTGTTCTTTAAAGTGAAAAAAAGCTTTTGATGTCAGCGTTCATACATAAGTGACTAATGCATACATTGGTCTATTGGGCTTCACTTTATTGCTCTTTGCAGATACTTTTTTTTTTTTTTAAACAAATTGAAGGTTTGTGGCAACCTTGCTTTGAGCAAATCTATCAGCACCATTTTTCCAACAGCATTTTTTCTGACTTTCTGTCTCTAAGTCACATTTTGTTTATTCTTGCCATATTTCAAACTTTTTCATTCCTATTCTGCTTGTTAACGGTGATCGGTGATCAGTGCTCTTTGATGTTACTATTGGAAACAGAGTAGGACTTGCTGAAGGCTTAGATGATGGTTAGCATTTTTTAGCAATAAACTGTTTTTAAATTAAGGTATGTAGATTTTTTTACACATAATGCTATTTAATAGATTACAATATAGTGTAAACATAAATTTATATGTATTGGGAAACCAAAACATTTGTGTGACTCACATCATCGCAGTGATCTGGATCCGAACCTACAGTATCTCTGATATATGCCTGTATTCCAAATGTCAGTGATTGGAAAAGTAGTTCTGTGGGCTTTTATTTTTTCTTTCAATAAAAAACCCTACAGAGTGTGTGTTTGCACTGATTAAACAGGATCAGATGACTGAAAAACACACAAAACTGCTCCAGGTGTACTTACATAAACCTTTGTTTAAAGGATACGGTACAACAGGAGAAAGCACAAAGCAATCATCCAAGGCTTCCAGCCCCCAGGATCCTTTCTCAGTCACACAGAATGTCCTCTCTTTTCAGGTTATAAATCAACAAGTAATGCACAAAGTGTCTTGATTTCAAGGAAGCTCAGGGAAAAGTTTACTAGGGGGAGAGCTAGGTCTAAAATACTCTGCTACTCAAGATAAAAGAGCCAGGCTGTGTGACCAGTTAAAACAGGTGCAGTTCATACAACTCAATAACAAAAACAAAAGCAAAAGACAACCCAATCAAAAAATCAGCTGAAGACCTAAACAGATTATTTCTCCAGTGAAGACATAAGACATACCAATGGCCAATAGGCACATGAAAAAATGCTCACTAATTATCAGAGAATGCAAATCAAAACTACAATTAGATATCACTTCACACAGTCAGAATGGCCATCATTAAAAAGTCCAAACGATAAATGCTGGAGAGGCTGAGGAGAAGAGAACCCTTCTACACTGTTGGTGGGAATGCAATTGTTGCAGCCATTGTGGAAAACAGTATAGAAATTCCTTTAAAAACTAAAAATAGAGTTACCATTTGATCCTGCAATCCCACTCCTGGGCCATCCAGAGAAGACTCCAGTTCGAAAAGATACATGCACCTCAGTGTTCACACCAGCACTATTTACAATAGCCAAGACATGGAAGCAACCTAAATGCCCAATGACAGATGATTGGATAAAGACGTGGGGAAAAAAAAAAATATATATGGAATACTACTCAGCCATGAAAAATAATGAAATAATGCCATTTGCAGAGCATGGATGGTCCTAGAGATTTATCATACTAAGTGAAGTAAGTCAGATAGAGAAAGAAAAATACCATATGATATCACTTACATGTGAGATCTAAAAAAATGACACATATGAACTTACTTACAAAACAGAAAGAGACTCACAGATATAGAACACAAATTTATGGTAACCAAAGGGGAAAGGGGGGTTAGGAATAAATTTGGGATTAGCATATACAAACTACTATACATAAAATAGATAAACAACAAGAAACTGTCATATCTGCTGTTACTTATATAATATGATTTCTACCTTTTATATCATATCTTTCAATGAACTTGTCATATCCTAAAGGAAGCTGAAGGTATTAACATCAAGACTCATACTGATGAAGACAGCTGTGATAGAAGCAGCAAATTGTCTTTATGCTATAAAATTTCCGTATCCCCATCTATATCAAACCTGAATGTGAAACAGCAGGACATCAAATTACTTTTGCCTTCCTATAGCCACACATGTGCAGTTCATGAAAAAGTTTGAATACAACAGTGCTACAGGGAGCGTGCAGGAATGCGACTTCTAAAATAGTGCTTACAGTCAGTGAGCTAGATCTTTGACTATCATCTGTTCACTCTGGTATCTTCTTGGTAAGCGATTTTCTGTTCTTCCCTCTGGAGGAAACTGACTTTTGGCGGTTGCTCCAGCTGTTAAGAGTGTGTGCATTTCAATTCAAATGTAAACTGTTTCAAAGGCCTTATATGTGCTTTTTAATAGAAATTTGACAACGCTTATTAAGAGAGACGTAGACCACCAATTACTTATCTTTCAGCCAGGATTATCAAGTTTAGCATGTTGTACAACAAATGCATTTAATGTTACACTGGTTCACTCACATAAATCCTTGACTTCTGATAAGATAATGACAGTCCTGTAGAGGACATTGCTGTTCATCAGCAGGAGACGGTAGTCTAATTTGTTGACAACTGATAGCATGAACATAGTAGGTATTCATGTTATTAAAGGAAATCAAGGTTCTGTGTGATCTCCAGGCTAATTATGCACAATTTCACAGTGATAATGAAAGATCATTCCCTTATTTAGGAAATGCTCTCTTCACCCAATGAAAATATTTAGTAAAATAACATATAAATGATAACAAAGGTAAAGAGGAAAATTGCTTACAGTAGATACTAAAAAGGAGATCCATGGCTTCACTGGGATGTAGGTGTGTTGGTTCAAAACCTCAGGTGTTTCCCAGGAGAAATCTGAAACTGGCCCCTGTCCATGAAAGGTAAGGAGGCACCAAAAGTAGAGGCAGACCACTCTAGACTGGAGGCAGCAGCTGTAATAAGCAAGGGAACTTGCATAGGAGGATTGCCTTGGGTGACCACAGGATCAGAAGTTCTCTGCACCCAACGCCAGAATCCTGAAGTTTGTATAGAGGCCCCTGCTGGGTTCAGTCACTGTCCAGATGGTCTCAACACATTACTCTCTCAAGGCTGGGTCCTTGAGAATGACTCCCACTGTGGGAACAGTGGGCAGAAGTCACACTCCAAGGACAGGAGAGGGCATGAGGTGCCTCGGATGGCCTGGGTCCAGCCTGAGGGTTGGCTGGCAGTCACATCCTCCTAAAAATCTCCTCCCACAGGCATTTCAATCAGTTGGTTATGCACATTTGCTCCTTGCATGGAGTGCAAGGACTCTCCTAATTTTATTTGTCCACAGTTTTATTAGAACCAGCTTGAACAGCACATTTCTTTCTAGGATAAAAGCCAGTACAAATGCTGGGAGCTAGTGTCCTTCCTTGATCACCCACATAACTCAAGGACCTATATAATAGAAAACAGATGCTTAAGAAGCTTCCATTCTGAGGCACAGAAGAGCGAGCTTGTCTGTACACATCTGCTACACCTGCCTTTGCTCCTTGCAGCTCCACAGCCCTGCTGCAGAAAACTGGTCCTCTGCCATCTCTCCAGTGATGCTGTTCGCACCACAGTTAAGTCATACTGTCCTCAGCTTCGTTCAAACAGGCTCTACCCTGGAGGCTACTTCAAAAACACAAGCCGTTTCCTTTTATGCTGCGCTCAGCCCAGGCTGGCCTCTGCCGTAGCCCCTGGGAGTTTGTTTGGAGGTTCTAGCAGGGGAGTGCAGACGGAAGAACCGGTCTCCTCTATCAGGGAAGGTCGTCCTGTTTGACCGAGTGCGCAGCATGGGGAGGGATGCACACGGAGCAGTGAGGGAGGACGGAGACACTCGTTCAGCCAGCCAGATCAGCCAAATCAACCCTGGTGATCGATGGGGTGACAGACGTCGCAGCCAGGTTGCCCTCACATCCTACCCTTCATCCTTTTCAGTGCTCACTCCCAACAGTCATTTTCCTCTAAAGTCTCACTGTCCAAGAGATTCACTAGATATCTAGAAGCTGAGTCTAATAAAACCTTCAACCACTGTTCCTCTTACTCAGGAATACCCCCACAACCAGCCTTTCTGTTCAACCTCTGAAACACAAAGCGCTCATTCTGCCCCTCTTTCTGCCTTTCAATAAGTTGTTCACGGGGAACTTAACCCTTCTTGATAGGAAGGAAGGTCCAGACCTCAGAGTACGGAAAGTCCAGTTCACCCGAGAAGGCCAGTTTACCCTTCTGGGGAGTGGTCCTTTTCTTTCTTCACATGCCTGTCACTTTCCTCAAATACTCAGGCAATAAATTTACACAAAATAATACTCTTATAGTGTGATAAGAGAAGGTCAGTGAAGGTCCAAATAGTAGAATGTAGAAGAACACACAGAAAATTATCCAGGCAATGGACATGAGGGCTACACTTCGTAAGCAGTGGGCGTTCATCCACGAAGACGGGCGTGCGGGACAGAAGTCATGATCTCTCACAAAGACTGGCTGCTTCCCAGGTGAGCAGGAGCCAGACTCCTCAATTTGGTCTTGATTATCAGGAACCAAAACTGGGCAAGGGAGTCGATGAGGCAGGTTTTTTACAGCAGGTTGGAGGAAAGACGAAATGAAGACCTCATCCTGCGTGGGTCAGAGAGTCAACAACACAGATGGACCCATGTACTGAATGTGGTGGGATAGTCAGAAAGCAAAATCTAGCTCTGAGCTGTAAGTTCTGCAGCAGAACCACACAAGGCAGCAAGGGTTTAGGAAGTACAGCAGGGAGTTAACAGAGGGAAAAGCAAGTTGGAAGTTGGAATAGGAGTGCTTTATTGAATACCTTGGACTGTAAAGTAGTTGTGAATAGAGCTGAGAGAGCAAAGCAAGACTGATGTCCCAGGGATGTTGGAAAATCAGTACAGAGCTAATTCCGAGAGAGAAAGCAGAGACCAAGTTACTGGAAGTCTGAGATAAGCTGAAAATGTTTCTATTAGGCTAAAGTAAAAGAGCTATTTTTAAAATATTACTTACAGTAATACTAAGAAGAGGTAAATCTGGTCATTTATACACCACCCAGTGACTCTGACAAATTATTCCTGTTTTAAGGTAGCTATTTCCAAACAAGAAGAGTTCCTTTTAAGAGGGAGAAATTTTGGAGTACTAGTTTCCAAAACTATACCGTCACTCTTTATTTCTAAATTGGAAAGAGTTTTTTAAAGATCAATGTCTCAGATACATCAGCTTGCAAAATTTCTAAACAGCACATTTACCACAAGACCGAACATGAAAGCATCTGTAATTACCTGCGATGGTGTGGCGACAGAGAAGGAACACACCCAGACCTGCAGATCCAGGAGCGTTTATTTGAACCGTCTTTTCACCCAGGAGTAATACTGACTTGTAACAGTGGTTTACCATTTTCAAAATGTTTCTCAATTTTAATGTCATTTTAATGGAACTCTTTCTTCTTTTAAATATGTGCCAAGCTTGAAATTGCAAAGCCAAACTACCAAAGAGAGAGAGAGAGAGAAAAAGCTACAGGATCCAAACTGCCAAAAAAAAGCTATCTTTGCCATCTTGCACTTTTGTGACTGAGAAAGAGAAGATAATGAGTAAAGATCAGCTGAGATGAAGTCATTAAGAAAGTGATAATTAAAGGAAAGCATCTGAAATACATCTGGCAGTTCATTAAATACAGTATTCTGGTTTAAGTGAAGGCATACACATGATGCTCCAGAGTGCTGCTTGAGATGTGGCTGCTGGAACTGAGGAACTGAATCTTCATTGAATTAAATTTAAATTTAAATAACTTCATTGGACAACATAGCTCTAGAGAAAGTAAAAGCTGGTATCTAAACAAAGAGAGGAAACGTCGTTTTCTTCATCCAGCACTTCATTTATGACTTGAGGGAAAAAATTTTAAAAGCATCTTACAGTGTGCTCAAAACTCTCAAAAAACTTATATTAGTAGAAAGAGTGGTTTAAGTCAAACATACATGTCAAAAAGTGAGCATTCTGCTATGTACTTAGATATATGGGATTACAGGACTATTTTATAGGAAAATTGTCAGTCTAACACTAAAAGAGAGCATAAAAATTTGGAAGATATGAGACATTAATATTAATACAATTCCGAGTTCCAGTCAAGATGGTGGAGTGGTAGGCCCACGAGCTTGCCTCTCCTCGCGACCACAACAAACCACAGCTGAATACCAAACAACCATCGAAGAAAGACTGGAACCTAGCAAAAAAGATCTGCAACTGGAAACATAAAGAGGGAACCACAGCAGGACGGTAGGAGGGGCGTGTTTGCGATGTAATTGGGTGGGCGACCCACAAGCTGAAGATTTGTTAAGTCTCAGAGGCCCTCCCACAGGAGTGAGAGCTCAAAGCCCCACACCAGGCTCCCCAGCTCGGGTCCCGGCGTTGGGAAGAGAAGGAGACCCCAGGACATCTGCTTTTGAAGGCCAGTGTGGCTTAACTCCAGGATCGCCACAGGACTGGGGAAGCAGAGACTTCACTCTCTGGGGAAGCATACACAGAATCTCGCATGAGCCAGGTCCAAGGGCAGAGGCAGTGATCTCATAGGAACCTGGGCCAGACCTGCCTGCTGGTTTCGGAAGGTCTCCTGAGGAAGTAGGGGATGGCTGCGGCTCACCCAGGGGACATAAAAGCTGGTGGCAGACATTCCAGGAGTGTTCATCTACATGAGCTTTCCTGGAGGCTGACGTCTTGATTGGATCATTAGCCCCAAGACCTAGCCCCACCCAACAACCTCTAGGGAAGCCTCAGGCCAAACATCATGCAGGGAGGGAACACAGCCCCCCCATCAGCAGACTTCCTGAGCCACAAAGGCCTCTACACACAGCCCTACCCACTGGAGGTCCAGGACCAAGCTTCACCCAGCAATAGGCAGGCACCGGCTCCTCCTGCCAGGAAACTTGCATAAGCCTCTGGTCCATCCTCATCCACCAGAGGCAGATACCAGAAATAAGGAAACAATAATCCCAAAGCCTATGGAAGGAATCCACAAACATATAGAAAGATAGGCGATATGAGGTGGCAAAGGAGTATCTCCCAGGCCAAGGCACAAGATAAAATCCCAGAAGAAATAAGTGATGAAAAGATAGGAAATTTATCTGAGAGTTTAAATGGTGAAGATGTTCAGAGAACTCAAGAGAAGTATAGATGCACAGAGTGAAGTCTTTAGCAACGAGCTGGAAAATATAAAGAATACCCAAACAGGGTTAAAGAATAAAATCACTGAAATGAACAATACACTAGAAGGAACCAAGAACGAACTAAATGAGGCAGAAGAACGGATCAGTGAGCTAGAAGACAGATGAGTGGAAATCACTACTTCAGAAGAGAAAAAAGAAAAAAGAATAAAAAGGAATGAGGATAGTGTAAGAGAACTCTGGGACAACATACTGCACTCTAATATTCACATTATAGGGGTCTCAGGAAGAGAAGAGAGAAAGGACCTGAGAAAATTTTTGTAGAGATAATAACCAAAAACGTCCCCAAGTTGGGAAAGGAAACAGTCACCCATGTCCTGGAGGCGCAGAGAGTACCACACAGAATCAGCCCAAAGACGAACACACCAAGGCACGTAGTCATCAAATTGACAACAATTAAGGATAAGGAGAAAATATTAAAACTAGCAAGAGAAAAGCAACAAATAACATACAAGGGAACTTCCATAAGGTTATCAACTGATTTTTCAGCAGAAACTGTACAGGCCAGAAGGGAGTGGCACCATATATTTAAAGTGATGCAAGGGGGAAACTGACAACCAAGAATACTATCCAGCAAGACTCTCGTTCAGACTTGAAGGAGAAATCAAAAGCTTCACAGATAAACAAAAGCTAAGAGATTTCAGCACCACCAAACCAGCTTTACAACAAATGTTAAAGGAACTTCTATAGTCATCAAACCATAAGAAAAGAGAAAAAGAAGAAAGAGAAAAAAAAAAGACCTATGAAAGATTGTTTTGGCTGTTTGGGGTCTTTTTCGTGGTTCCTTATGAATTTTGGAATTGTTTGTTCTAGTTCTGTGAGGAATGTCATATTTTGATGGGGACTGCAATGGATCTGTGGATTGCTTTGGGTAGTGTGGTCATTTTGACAGTGCTGATTCTTCCAATCCAAGAGCACAAGAAATATTTCCATTTCCTTGTGTCATTTCGGTTTTCAGAGTATAGGTAACCTCCTTGGTTAAGTTTATTTCTAGGTATTTTGTTGTTTTTGATGTAATGGAAATGTATCTGCCAGTTATAAAGTTCTGGCTTTTGAAGTGAAAAAAAAAGTGAATGAGGGGCCACAAATGGCAAAACAGCCTTCTTTTTTATGGGTGAGTTGTATTCTGTTACACACATATATATGCTGCATCTCCATTATCTATTCAACTATTGACGTGCACTTAGGATGCTTCCATATCTTGGCAGTTACAAATAATGTTGCTGTAAATAGCAGGGTGTATGTATCTTTTTGAGTTAATTCTTATTTTGTGCTTGGCTTTATTCCCTTGATAACTATGTAAGTTTAAAAAGCTAAAACTCTAAACGTTCTTAGAAACAATGAACAGTACATATATGTAAATTAAAAAATTTATGTGTAGTTAAAAAAAAAATATCTATCAAGCCATGAAACACATGGAAGAAACTTAAAAGACATATTACTAATGAAAGAAGCCAGGCTGAAAAGGCTACAAACTGTACAATTGCAACCAAATGACATTCTGGAAAAGGCACAGCTACAAAAACAATAAAAAGATCATGGTTTCCAGGGGTTTGGGGAGAGGAAGGGAGGGAGGAATGAACAGATGGAGTACAAGGGATTTTTAAGGCAATGAAATTATTCTGTATGATACTATAGTGGTGGCTACATGACATTACGCATTTGTCAAAGCCCATAGAATGTACAACATCAAGAGTGAACCCTAATGTAAACTATGGACTTTGGTTGATAATAATGTCCCCATGTTGGTATTGATTGTACCAAATATGCCACACTGATGAGGGATGTTGAGGGTAGGGGAGTATATATGTGTAGGTGGGGAGGGCTGTGTGCAAACTCTGTATTTTCTGCTCAATTCTGCTGTGAACCTGAAACTGCTCTAAAAGAATAAAGTCTATAAAAAATATTAATACAACTACATTTATTTTTAAAATAGTTTTTGTAAACCACACCTGTTGATCCTATATTTGTTATGAAGCTACTAGGGAAATAGGATTTAAATAGTGGTTTAAGTGTTCTCCAATTTATAAGTTGCCCACCTGAAATCTTGAGAAGGTCTCTATTCCTCATGTCCCTCAAGGTGTGCAGGAATTTCAACTTCAACCTTAGTAGAAATTGATATATTTATTCAGGCAACAGCTCATGATGTTTCACCCCACGCACACCTTTGTAGCAAGTAGTTATGGGGACTGCAAAAACGAAGGGGGGTGGTGGGTAGAGAGAGAAAGAGAGAGGGAGAGAGAGAGGAAGAAGGAAGGAAGGAAGAGGAGAGAAAACTAGAAGACATGGAGCATTAATGCCAAGAAGTATTTATAATGTCAGTAGGAAGACAAGCATGCATGTGTCAAATGTCTGATGAACTCCTAAAAAAACAGGATCAATAATAAGAAAGTGATGTGCAGAGTACCGGGGAGGGGTTGTAAGCTGTAACAACAGGAGACACAGCTGAGTGCTTAGAAAATAAGAAATGGAGGTGAAGCAGGAAATCCTGGGTCTTTTCAAGCCTCAGATGCACAGTACGTCAGCATGAGTACAAACAGCTGTGAAATAGTCCATCCTCCATAATGTATCTTTGTATAATCCGACTTTTACCTAAACCTGAAATAGTGAAACCTGATTAGAGTTGACAGGAACTGAAGTGAGGAATGAGATGGATTGCTATTGTTCCTTTACGCCTTCGTTCTTTTTTGTTTTGTTTTCCCCCTTTAAGCACAAAAGGCCAAGGTTTTGTTGTGACTGTAATGCCTTTCAATGGGCCCTCTGCCTGACAACCGCTGTCACTGAAACTCTGTCTCAGGTATGAATATAAAAGCCTATGTGATTCTTAGGTTGAACCATTCAAAATCGCCAATATTCAGTCATTTCTTTATCTATGAAAATGACAATTTCGACTGTTTCAACTTACAGTATCAATTCAAAGAATCTTGATTTCAATAATAATTATTATAAAAATAAAATTAATGTATACATTATTGTTTCAAACAGAATACTTAAATAAAAGCAGTTTTTATTTTTGTATAAGAATTTAAACTGTTTTCATTCCAAATTTTTATTATTAAAAGTAGAAAATATTCAGAGCCATTCTTAATTTCTTGTCCAAGTCCTGCTTTCACTTGTCTGCTGTTCAGTTTAATACTCCCTCCTTCACAAAACAAAGACTTCGGTTTTATATAAAACAAAATTAACCAATCTCTTTGTAACTTCAGCTTTCTTAACTGGGTCATCTACCCCTCAATAATCTTTTTTTAAATGCTGTAATATACCATGAAGTATTATCAAATATCAATGAGTTGGTTTTATTTAATTTAGTAACACAGAGGCAACCATTTAGGCTAAGGAGTAGAGTTAAGAATATTTAATAAGTGGTAATATGAAAAGATCTTTAGGAAATATTAAGTGACAAAGGCAAGGCACAGAATAGTGTATTGTTTGCTATCTTTTGTGAACAAAAACTATCTGTATAAAAATGCTAGCAGCATACACAATAAACTAATAAACGTGACAAAAAGGATGAAAGCAGGAGTGGGAGGAAGAATAATAACCGTATATATTTTATATGGTTTAGATTTTTTGAGCCGTGTGAAGGTACTGCCTATTCAAAAAATTAAATTAAATTAAATGTTAGAAAATACAAATAGTCACCAATTGGCCATTTTATTGTTTTCAAAATAAAAGTACAGCACTTACAAAGATGGCCGTGTTTAACTGTAGCAGCAATTTAGGAAAGGATTTCTCAAAAATGTTAGGTAAAAGGTAACTAGCACTTACTACAGTGGTTCTTAAATTTTCTTGTGCATAAAACATCACCTTTCAACACATTCAAAGATTTTCCGAAGACGTTAGAGATTAAACTGGTAATAACGGGCAGTATTTTCACAAGATATTATCTCATTGTGAGACTTGAAAATTAAAACTACATAAAGAGAGAAATAATAGCATTCAGTAGAGGCCTAATGATAACTTCTCAGCATGTTCAAAGGACAGATGTTTTCACATAATGAAATTTTTTAATAAACCCCAAGCCTAATTGTCTGTTTACTTTGTCTACTTTGCATTGTCTGTTTCATCAGAAGATATAATGCCACCTTTTCGCTCAGAGTCTCTTGCCACAACACTGGAAGTGAGGAAAAGGTTTATAAATCCTTCCCATCATACTAGTGCTGAGGTGAGGAGAAATGGCCCACCATCAGCCACTGTCACCACAAAGTGCCAAGTTCCGTCTGTGTAGAGCACCCTAAGCCTTCAGGAGGTGCTAAAGGGATTCTGAAATAGTCATGCGGAGCACGGTTCTGCAGAATCTATCAGTGTTTGGCGTGTGAGATTTCACTGGAGGAGGCAGTGTCACTGTGTAGAAGGTGATGCGCAGAACTCAAGAGCAGTGGGGCTCCAGCCGATGGAGAGGGCACTGGAAAGGATATGGCTGGTGACTCACAAGACAGCAAACTGGAAGTGGGAAGTGTGAAATTCAAGGAGAGCTGTAATTCAGCAGCTAACGTAGGAAGCCAGCAGCATTTATCAAAGATTCAAAATGTCAGGATCTGCTTATGAGTAAAAGGGGGTGAGATGGGACTCCAAATATCCGTGTTGAGATCCATGACCTGGGATCTGGGTTCTGTCATCTGGACATGTGAAAAAATCCAAACTCGTGGGAGGACCAGAGATTCAAAACCAGATTTAATTATTACGTGCTTAAGTCAGAGTGCTGATGAGATAAACCTCCAGAGTTGGGGACAACAGTGGGTTCTGAAATGAGCCCCAGATTCTTACCCACACTTATGCACTTTCTTGATGATCTCATCTAGTTCTGTGACTTAAAAACTGTCACTGTGTTTATAAGAGTATCTTGAGGCTTTGCATGTCTTCTTAGTTCCAGGCTCCCCTTGGGTATTTAATATACATCTCAAATTTATCATGTCTAGAGCTCCCAATTTCCATCCTATATTTCCATATATTAATCCAAATAAGAGCAAGGTTTTACCCTACAGAGAGCTCTGTAAGGCTTTCTATCAGTGGCAGTTCCAGAATGTCCATACAGGCATCCCTTGGGACAATACTCTGATTAGAAACAGGAGGTTGGCTAAGGGAATTTGGGGAAGATGCTTTAGAGGCATTTGGAGTTGCAAGTGCACATTTTCACTCATAGGCAAACTGTATGTTTATTTGAGTGAAGAGGGATTGGGGTGTGAGGCTAAGCTGCCCCCTACCTGCAGCCACCCCTTGGCATACTTGACTGAATTCCCACTGAACATAAAATACATGAAGTATTCCATTTTATAATTTCCTGGGCACTACATGTGCTGGCCTCTGCCTCCTTCTCTTATGTCATCTTGATCCACCATCCATCCCTGCTTCCCCTTTGCCAGCGACATTCCAGCCATAGTACGTGTCTTGTTCAGACCTGGAATTTTTTCAGCTTTTTAAATATTCCAAGCACATTCCTGACTCAGGACCCTTCCATGAGCTGTTCTATCTGCTCTGTTTGAATAGCCATGTCTGCTTTGCTACTTAAGTCCATGCCACTGCCACCTCTTAGAAAATGTTCTCTGATCATCTAATCTGAACTATCTCTTCTCCCAAATTTAATACTCATCCCTGCAGTTTCTAATGTATTGCCTTTTGTTCATCTTAGCAAGTATTTATTTTTGTATTAACTAGTGAGCTTTTGTATTTCTGTACCAGAATGTAAGCTTCAAGGACAAGGAGGTCCTGTATACCTGGTTCAACACTAGACCCTCGAAATCTAGAACAGTCAATAGTAGGTGTTCAATAAACATGTATAGGAAGACTAGAAAAAGCAAATTAGGTAAATATGCAAAACGATTGATAAATCAAATTATAAACATTAATTAAAACTTATTGCAATGCTAATAACATTTATTTTAAGAAAGAAAAAGTAGTTATTGTAACATAGCAGTGTTAGAAACACACTGATTTGTGTCAAAGGTGATGGGTAACTCCTAACATAGTGACATAGTATCCATTACCTGAACACCTTTCCAGCACATCACTTCACACAGGATAACAGTAAAGTATTTCACATAAGTTACATGTTTGTATATTGACTTAGTTTCTCATTAATGTATACTATAAATTAAGACATCTAACATATGATTAATCTTCCTCTGACAGTAATTTTTAGTTACTCCCAGATAAGATTTTTTTCTCCAGACCTTGTAAAGAAGTTAATCACATGAAATATTTAAATGTGTAACTGGTACTTCCATTTTAATATACTTTGCTTTAATATTTTTGTTAAGTGAAATAAATAATAGTTTCTCTGTGAAGAGAACTATACTGGAATGCTTTCACAAATGTTTTCATAAAATTGTACTTTATGTCCTAGGTTTTCTCAAAAGAAGAGAAATTGTTACCATATATTGTATTTTGAAAAATGAATGTATCCAGGTAATCCCAGAAAGCATAGGTTGTAACACAATTACATATAATATTTCCAATTTAAAATTGTCCCAGGCTTATACAAATAGGAATATTATTTCAAAAGGAATCCAGGTCAATAGGTTTTCAATGCAGGGCTTTCTTATTGTCTTCACATGAGCTACTGAAGAGCTCTCACTGGGAAATAAGTAGACATTAACAGAGCCCAGGCAACGAAAAATCCATTTAGACCACTCTAAATATCATGGTATATGTTATTAGACATTTATAAAGTGATTCATGTCGACCCTCAGGAGTTCAGATTTATTTATCTTAAATAATAAAAATACAACTTTCTGTGAAAGTTGATGCAATATAAGAAATTACTCAAAATTCAGTTTCCTTAATTTTAAAAGTTCCAATTGAATTACACCTTCCAGTAGAAATATTCAGTTATAAGTTTGTGTCAGTAAGTGTCATGAAAAAGATGATACAAATTTTCAGAGAAGGCAAATTTAGCATACTATTTCTAACAACTTTTCTGAAAGCCATAGTCTTGATATTCTATTTCTCGTATTCACAGTTCTTAACAACCAATCATGATGAGATATGGGTTAATAAGAGCTATAACTATGTATGTTTAATACTATTAAGTTAATTTAATTTTGGTGAAAGCTAGTATATCACAGCAACTAGAGTTATTAAAAAAAATTCAAATTCCTAAGATACATCCTTTTAGGCTCCCTGTCAAACAACAAAACATTGATCACTGTATGCTAACAGACAATGTCCTAGTTCAGTCCCTGGTTTGTTTAAGTATTGGGAAATAACAGTGCTCATCTCAAATGTCATTTAGAGGAAAATGTCAAAATAATATAGTGAATAAATGATTTACAAAATGTTTTTCTACTGTCTACTGTCTTTGAAGGATGATAGCATTCACGGACTAGAATTAGAAAATCTGAACTCTAGTCCCAGAATCACCCTTTAATAGATTACTCTGAATAAATAACTGGCATTCTGCGCTTTCCTCTTTTTACCTAAAAATGCTGACAGCCACAATGTCCTTCTTAACACATAAACTCTTTCGGTGATAAAATTATTTTTAGGGTCAAATCAGTATCTACGACTGATGAAAGGCGACACGGGAAAAACCCATGGAGATTTTGCTGTTGGTTTCAATGACATAAAAGGAGAAGACATTATTTGGGATACATGTTCAATTTTTACCAACCTCTATAAAAAGAGAGGAGAATGAGTCATAGGTGTTATTTTCTGAGTGTGTTTATGTTTTATTGGATAAAAGTGGATAGAGTTTAGGTCCATGTAATGCAGGCTGTGTATTTAAGAGAATTTTAAAACTATATAAAATATTTCAAATAGTTTCCTTCAAACATCAAAAAGCTAACAACAATAATTCTTATTGTTGACAAGTAACACCAAACTGACAGCTATCTTCTCAACAGCAAAAAGGAAGTCAAAAGACTGTGGAATAATTGATCAATACGCTGAAACCAAACATTTTCTATCTAAAATAAACTCCCTTTAGAATGAGACTTGAAATAAAGGCATTCTCACACAAACCAAAGCAAAGAATTTCTTATTCACAGATTGATGCTAAAAGAAATTCTATCAAAAGACAAATAGTAATGCAGAAAAAAAACCCAAAGAGTACAGAAACTAGTAAGTAAGTGAAGAAATTAAATTAACATTAGTTTACAAACTAAAAATAGATACAATAAAAATAATGTTTCAAGATGCCTAAAAGTGTATAGTGTCATATTGGCCCCAGGATACAGAAATAGCTCAACATGATAGCTGACGCAGTAACAGACCCAGTGATGTAGGGACGACTGGGGTGTAAGACAAAGATGGTCTGGCGTAGCACTGCAGCAATAAACAGTCCCCAGACAATTGAGTATTCATGTGGAAAAATAATACTAGACCATACCTCACACCATTAATATTTACAGAATTAAATGCAAAAGGGAAAATAACAGACAATAGAAAAGAAAATAATAGACATAATAAAGGAAAGTATTCTCATGATATTAGGGCAGGGAAATATTTCTAAAACAGGACAAAAAAATAAATAATGATAAGGAAAAGATTTACAAATTGGGTTATATTAAAATTAAGAACTCCTATTCATCAAAGGTACCATCAGGGATTTAAAAATGCCAAGTCACTTAATAAGAGAAAACAGTTAAAAATGTATGTAATTGACAAAAGGCTTGTATCCAGAACATATAAATAGCTACAAATCAATAAGAAGAAGACAACCCAATGGAAAAACGGGAAAAATGAGGAACTGAAATTTCACAAAAGAGAATATGTAATTGGCCATTATACATATGAAAAGGTACAACCTCATTATAAATCAGGGAAAGTAAAATTAAATCCATAACAAACTATCACTATGAAAGCACCATTATGGATACAATGAAATGCCTGATGACAAAAAGTGTTGGAAAGAATGCAGAGCAACAGGAATTCATACAGTGCTCCTAGGAATGTAAACTGGTACAACTACTTTGGAAAAAAAAATTTAATTAGCACCTGAAGTTGAAAATACGCAAAACTTAAGGCAAGTAAATCTATTCCTATGTATTTAGCCATGGAAACTGCGGGCATATGGTGCACTAGGGAATCAGCACAGAATAATTAATAGCATCATTGTAGGTGTAAACTAAAAGTCTGTTAATAGCAAAATAGATAAATATGTCTTGATTCATTCATACAACGGAATCAAGTAAAATGAAAAAAATGAATGGACCTGTAACATCATTGGTGAAATTATAAAAACAATGAACAAGAGATGTCAAACATAAGAAATACACACTGTATGATTCAATTTATGTAAAGTTTTAAAACAGCAATGAATTATAGTGCTTTGGAATTCATGTTGGGGGTGTAGAAATTATATAGCAAAACAAGGAAGTATTTATGTAAAAGTCAAGAAAGGGAGGTGAAGAGTTGAAAGTGAAGTGGGGAACTTCTGGGGTGAGCACAATGTTCTCCTGACCTGCACAGTGTCATTGCTGTTCCTTCTTTAATAACTTGAAGCTGAATACATTTATGTTTCATGTACTTTTCTGTGTGTGTAACTTTACCACATTGAGAAAAGATAAAAATTTTAATGGAGACAGTTAAACTCTGGAAATCAGATGCTTAGACAAAAAGCTGAAATAATATAAAGAATAAGAAAATAATGGAAATCAAGAAATTACATGACATATTTCAAAGAAGACTGATAGATCTAAGAAGGTAAATTAATACCTTGTTTGAATAGAACATTTAAAATACCCTTCAGATGTCATAGGAAAATTGTAAGACATGTTTTTCAAATCTCAATTTTCTGATAATATGCTTAATATGTTTCCTGTAATAAACACGTGGGAAGAAGACCATGCAACTCATATTTCTGACTGCATCCAAGAAAATAAATTTGTCTTCCACATTGAAAAAGCATTATTGGGAAGTAGAATGAGAGAGCGAAATATAAAGAAGCTACAACTAGAGAAAAAGGGTTTATGGCACTAATATTATTTTTAATGGTAAATGTAAATGAAGATAATAAAGAATCATGATTTTTGTGATTAAATAGTGTCTGGAGGGAAAATTTTAGATTGTAAATGTGCTGTCCAAAACTGACCAGAGAAGGTAAAATATATTAAATAAAATGCGCAGAGATAAGGCTGTAGGAGAATAAGGAACATCTGCATATTGTATTTTTAAGAGATGGAGACACGGAATTAATACAAATTGTGTGTGAAATTTCCATCCATTTCTTTAAGAATGAGAAAATAATTTTAAATACATATAATATTAAATTTTTTACAATAAAAAGTGTAAATATTGTGTGAAATGAAAGAAGAAATGATCTAGTAAAATGAATAGTAAAAGGCTATTAAAAATTAAGAAACAGACTCAAAATGGAGTCATTTATGCTAAACCCCACCTCACCAAACTGAGATTTAATCACACATTCTGCTCTCCGAGAAACAGACTCTTAAACCATCGGTCAGGAATCACCCCATCAGCACAAATTATTTACTCTGCCTGACAGACTCCTGGCTATGTCCTAAGAAAGTAACCTTGCAATAACCAACCCGAGTTTTTGCTTAGTATAACTTCCTTTTCCCTGCTCCCTTTTGCCTATAAAGCCTTTCACTTTGTACGGCTCCTCGGAGTTCCTTCTGTCTGCTGGACTGGAATGCTGCCCAATTCATGAATCATTGAATAATGCCAATGGCATCTTTAAAATGTACTCCGTTGAATTTTTTTTTTAAACAGGGCCAAAGTAAAATTTTTCTTTATCTTCCAAGGAATCAGCATCCAAGGTATCTCCTACCCCCATGAGAATTCCTTATTTAAGGGGTTTCTGCCCCTCTGCTACTCCTTGAATGCTCATCTTTTCCGTGTTTCCATCCTTGGCCCTCTTCTATTTTGTCTCTATCTGCTCTCCTTGGTAACCTCATCCTTTCCAGTGAGTAAAATCACTTACATATCACTGATTCCCAAAAACAGTCCTTATTTCTTTCCATTGTTCCGCTTGCCTGCTGGACGTTTCCACCCAATGCCTCAATTTTCCATTTCCAAAAAGGAATGCATGACTTTTTTCTTGTATTGGAATTTCCTACATGCCTGATTTGGCAAACAGCATAATTGTGCATGTAGTAATCCAATGAGAAATCTTGAAAATTTACTTATCTCCTTATTCTCTTTCGGCAACATTTTCAGCCTGCTTCTCCTGCACACACATCATCATCGCCATTATCATCACCACTGTCATTAGCATCATGTTGCCTAACAGTTTTGTCCTCTGTAGTGCTGCCAACGTTTCCTTCTAAGAAGCAAGCCTGAATGCATGTAATATAGTTGCCTGCTTAAGATTCTCTACTACTCCACAATTCTTCCACTGGATACTCTCAGAATACTCAATACAGCATATAACAAAATCTATTTTTATATCTAGTTTTATACTTTGTTTTCATAGCTCCGCCAGAATGCAAATTCTTCAAGACCTAATCATAGGCTTGAATCCTTAGAACAGTCAGTATCAAATATGATAAATATTCATGGAGTGAATGCATTTTTTGCATGGCTGCTTGCTACTGTTAAAGCAGGAATTATTAACCAAGGGTCCTTGGATCCCCATGGGATCCAAAGGTAGAATTCAAGAGTCAGCAAACTTGAATTAAAAGATATACACTTAATTTTCAATAACCTCTAATGAAAGTGAGCACTGTCTTCAAACCATAAACTACAGGCATACCTACAACTTTGACTCTATTAATATCCGAGATTCACTCACATCAGCTATCTTATTGCAGATATATTAAAACATCTTCATGCCCACAACTACCTAGGAATATGGCAATTACTAGATCCGTGCTATACCATTCTATGTAATATGTTAATAAATGTATGTAATGTATGATAATTTTAAATATTTTGGTAAATGTATTCCAAAACGATACATTTTCCTTGATGACCCTATGCATTTCATTTTATTTATTTAAATCTGAAAAAGAAGGGCTCCGTTGGTTTCAACAGATGGCCAAATGGTTCACAACACCAGAAATGTTAGGATTCCATGTCTATGAATGAGCCCACCACTAAGACATTTGCTCTGATTCTTCTCGCAGGTAAGAAGCTTACCTGACTATACAAGAAACCACTGAAAATGAACCAGCAAGTCAGCTGAGAAAAAAACAAAACAAAACCCCCCAAAACTCAAAGAGAATGTGAAGGCCAACAGAACAAGTGGAAAAGAAGGGAATTAAGATCAACAACTGAACAAGGGGACAAACAGAGGCACAAATAGAAAGGAAGGGGAGATACAGAATCATAGTTAAAACACAAGAATTTATAGTAAGGACCAAAAGCCTCTTGCATAATGGAAACATCTGGCCACTGAGCTGTATGTTTAGAATGCCTGTCACCTGTCACCTGTCTACAAAGCAGAAGACAGAAGTATTACCACAGATAATGGTTTGCTGAGATAAAAATATACACAAAAAATCTGAAGCACTTAAGAAGAATAAAAGTGAAGACCAAGAAAAAAAAATAAAGAACAAAATAAGACAAAACAAGTTAACACAGACCTCACTCGTAACTTAGTCAACTGTTATAAATTCCACATGGAAAAGAAATTTGTTGCCAAAAATGAGATCATAGTTATATATACAGGAATCTCACGTTTCATTGTGCTTTGTAGATACTGTATTTTTTACATTTTGAAGTTTGGTGGCAACCCTGCATTAAGCAAGTCTGTCAGCACCACTTTTCCAACGGTTTTTGCTCACTTTTTGTCTCTGTGTCATATTTTGGTAATTCTTGAAATATTTAAACTTTATTATTGTTGCATTTGTTACAGGCGATCTGTGATCAGTGAGCTTTGATGTTACTATTACAATTATTTCGGGGCCGTGAAATGTGGCAAACTTAGTCAATGTTGTGTTTGTTCTGAATGATCCATGGACTGGCTGTTCCCTTGCCTCTCTCCCTTTCTTCAGGCCTCCCTGGTCCCTGGGACGCAATATTGAAATTCAGTCAACGAATAAGCCTACAATGGCCTCTAAGTGTTCAAGTGAGAGGGAGAGTCACACACTTCTCACTTTGAAACAAATGCTAGGAATGAGTAAGCTTAGTGAGGAAGGCATGTTGAAACCTGAGATAGGCGGAAAGCTAGACTTCTTGTGCCAAACAGTTAGCCATGCTGCGGATGCAAAGGAAAAGTTCTTGAAGGAAATGAAAAGTGCTGCTTCAGTGAGCATACAAATGATAAGAGAGCAAAAAGCAGCCTTATTGCTGATACGGAGAAAGTCTGAGAGGTTTGGATGGACGATCAATCCATTCCCTTAAACCACAGCCTGCCCCAGAGCAAGGGCCTATCTCTCTTCAGGTCTGTGAAGGCTGAGAGGTGAGGAAGTTGCAGGAGAAAAATCTGAAGCTAGCAGAGGCTGGTTCGTGAGCTTTAAGGAAAGAATCTGCCTCCACGACATGAAGGAGCAGGGTGAAGCGTCAAGTTCTCCAGAAGATCCAGCTCAGATAATGCATGAAGGTGGCTACCCTGAGCAACAGGCTTTCAATGTAGATGAAACAAGTTTCTAATGGAAGAATGATGCCATATAGGGCTTTCATAGCTAGAGAGGAAAAGTAAACGCCTGGCTTTGAAGCTTTGAAGGACAGGCTGATTCTCTTGGTAGCAGCTACTGCAGCTGGTGACTTGAAGTTGAAGCCAATACTCATTTGCTGTTTTGAAAATCCTAGGGCCTTGGAAATTACACTGAGTTTACTCTGTCTGCCCTGTATAAAAGGAACAACAAAGCCTGGATAACAGCACATCTGTTTACAACACGGTTTCCTGAATATTTTAAGCCCACTGTTGAGACCCACTGCTCAGAAAAAGATTTCTTTCTAAATATTCCTGCCTATTGTCAATGTACTTGGTCATCCAAGAATTCTGATGGGAGTTGTACACTGAGATTAATGTTGTTTTCATGCCTGCTAACACAACGTCCATTCTGCAGGCCATGAATCAAGGACTAATTTCAACTTTCAAGTCATATTATTTAAGAAATACATTTCATAAGGCTTTAGCTACCATAGATAGTATTCTCCTGATGATCTGTGTAAAAGTCAATTGAAAACCTTCAGGAAAGAGTTCACCGTTCTAGATGCCATTAAGAACATTTGTGATTCAGAGGACGAGGTCAAAACATCAACATTAACAGGAGTTTGGAAGAAGTTGGTTCCAACTCTCACGGATAAGTTTGAGGGGTTCAAGACTTCAGTGAAGAAAGTAGCTATAGATGTGGAAACAGTAAGGGAACTAGAATTAGAAGTGGAGCCTGAGATGTGACTGGATTGCTGCAACCTCATGATGAAGCTGGGACAGATGAGGAGCTGCTTGTTGTGGATGAGCAAAGAAAGTGGTCTCTTGAGACGGACTCTACTGCTGCTAGAGATGCCGTGAAGACTGTTGAAATAACAACAAAGGATTCAGAATACTACATAAACTTAGTTGATAAAGCAGCAGCAGGGTTTGAGAGGACTGACCCCAATTCTGAAAGTATGTATATTGTTTCTTAGATACAGTGCTATAACACACTTAATAAACTACAGTATAATGTAAATACAACTTTTATATGTGCTGGGAAACTGAAAAAAAAAATTCACACGACCAGCTTTATTGTAATGTTCACTCTATTGTGGTGGTCTGGAATCAAATTTGCAGTATCTCTGAGATATGACTGTAGCTACCTTAAATAATGCTGCTATTAGTCCTACGCATTTAACTAAACTTGGTAAATTAAACTTCAATTTTATTGTCAATGTCACTGAGTTATTTTCAAATTTCCTGCTCTAATTTTTATTAAATTTTATTCACATACAATTATAGGTCAACCACACTAAGCATCTAGTGTTTACTTTGTTTACCAGCATCCAGGGATGAAGTATTCTTGAATCCTTTTACCTCTTGGTACACTTCTTATTACTGAAGTGAACAGAGAATGGAAAAGAGATGAGAACATGGATTTACACAACGGAACAGAGGCCAGTGCAAAAGAGAGTTTCAAGGATCAAGTTTTCATGGTCACATACTAGTGAGATCCCAAATAAAACAACCGGCCAATGGCCGCTGGAACTGGAGAATGAAGGTTATCAAAATTTGCTTCAGGAAAGGGGAGGTGGTAAGCAGAGCGCACACACACTGTTGAGGAATAATTGGAGGTGAGGTGATAAAGTTAGTAGAAATGGGCAGTGCAAACAACTTCTTCAAAGAGTTGCAAAAGTGGGTGCAAAAAGTTTAAGAATTAGGCAGAGAAAGGTAGACTCTATAATGAGTATTTTCCTTTGGTTCCTTTTTTAAATGGCAGAGGTTGAAAGCAAGTTTAGATGCTGCTGGGAAGGACTCCATAAACAAATGGTTTATTAAATGAGCAAAACGCCATGGGGCAAACAGTACACTGTTCCCTATTTCTTATTTCTCTCTTAAAATACACCATTTCAGATTGACTCTCCCTCTAAATGACATCTCAGGAAGATCCCACCTCTTTTAAGAATTAAGATGCCTGATTCTGTCTTATATTAAACATCCACCTCATCAAAGTTAAAGTTTCTTCTCTTCCTTTGATTTTGGCTCCCCCCTCCCCCACCCCCGGGGACCTGCTCTGGCGGAAAAGTAATTGATCTGGTCTTTCATTTAACTCCTCTCTGCTGTTCCCACTGCCAGGAGCAGAGCAGGGATCGAAGGAGAGTGGGCAGAAGTTTTGCTTGATTAGTGCTGTTGAGCCCAGCCCTGTGTGAACTTGGTTTCCTGATGGGGGCAAACACACAGCTAACATCTTGCTACCCTTCTTCAACTTCCATCTTTTGGAGACACATCAAGGAGTTTTTCAAGTGGGGACCCTTTGACCCATTCCCTGGCCTCTAACTGACTTGTAGGGGATCTTATGCATCTTTGGTTTATCAATAGGTGGACGTACAGCTTCAAAAATTAGGACTCTTTTCTCTCATCCCTGCCGTTACATTTCTTTACCAGCTCTGGCTTCAGGCTCCTGCAGGCGGGAAGTAGGTGTGGATTTCCCTGTTTCTAAGTTTCACCACATTTCCAAATATTTAAGAACCCCATGGCAAGCCCTTCCAAAGGTATTCCCCCAAACTCTCATAGTGTGCAATTCAAGGGTTGGGAAGGGGAAACCAAAAGTGCCCTCTACTTTCACAAATTCTCCCTTTTACAAACCTCCTTTCAAATTTCTAGTCTTTTATCTGAGCTGAGGGGACTGTGGTCACTGCGTCTATTTTGCCATTTTTCGTAGTAAGTTCTTCAGAGATGTATCAAGTCTTTTATCCAGAATCCTGAGGCTATTAGAAAAGCCAGTTACATCATGCTGTGAAAGAGTCAAGAGGAGAGGCTGAGGAGACAGCAGAGAGAGGGCACAACAGATATACTGGACTGCCCAGAAGGCGTAAAGCGAAGTGATTCGCCTCAGAAAGCCAGAATCATTCTGTGAGGGATGAGACACAGATGTTTATGTCAATGCGGACGGCATTCTACTGGTACTATGAGGCTTTTGAATATTTGATCTGTGAAGTGAAAGATTCAAATCTGTTCTTTAAAATGAAAATGAGATGGGGGTAGTAGAGGGGAGAGAGAGAGAGAGAGAGAGTTAGTGATGGGAATAATTTAAAGGGAGTAGCGAGCGGTGATCCTTAATAAGGCAAAGACAGCTGGAAATGAGAAGAGAAGGTAGATCAGGAGAGATTACGGAGGTCCAAGTGGCAGGACCTGTGACTGATGGAATGTTAAGAAAGAAGTTAGTTAAAGGCAGTAGTAGGTACAGGGAACTTCAAGTTAGTTTCGTGAATCATCCAAATATGAATTAGAATTGGTTTTGTCATATGTGTGCTATGAATTTAGGTGCAAATATTACCTCTCTGAATCACAGAATCTTTAAAATTTAAATCACAACTTCCATAGTGACTTGAAGGATCTAAGTCCACAAAAAATGCTGTCCTACCTCTTATTTAATTTTTCTCCATACTAAAAGGCCAGTTTCTTCCCGTTTTTTAAGGTTCCATTCAAATTTTTTTTTAAACAAACAGACAATAGTATGTGCCAGGCATGATTCTACCTGATTTGTTGGCTCTTTCAATGTTTCCAATGACCCTTATGTACATTTTAGAGATGAAGAAACTGACCCTTGTGAGACGCTCAAGATCATGTAGCTAATAAGCAGCAGAGCTTGGATATCAATCCAAGTAGTTCATGGTTGTAATTACAATGATGTACTCTGCTACTTTTCTCTCCTCCAAGAAGCCACCCTTGATTACTCCATCCACACTAGCCTGAATTGTTATACTGCTTAATCTGGACTTCTATGCTGGTCACTTCTTTCCACCTTAAATTACAAGTATTTATGTAAATTCTCTAACTAGATTATCTACTAAGTGGTCAAGTTCTCTGAGTCAAGGACCACTTCTCATCCATCTTCGTACCCATGACCTGAAAGAACAGAGTGCTATATAGCACATTGGATAAAGCACAAACCCTAGGACCCGACAGACCTGGGTAGATTGGATGCTACTGAGTTGCTGCGTGACTTGAACACCGTCCTAAGATTTATATGCTTCAGTCCCTTTACTTGCAAAATGGAGTAAAAGCCTTTCCCTTGTGTTTGTTATGAAGATTAACTATTGTACATAAACCTTTTAACACAGTTCCTGATACACAGTGAGCTCTCATAAAATATCTATTGTTTCCATTTTTGTTGTACATAAACCCTCAATAGGTATTTGCTGAATTATTGATTCTGTTTTTGAGATTACATATGGATCTGGCTGGTAAAGAGCATAGAAGAGGCCCTATCTATTTAAAGCCACAGGAGAAGAGCCTTAAAATATAATTGCAATCAAGTATTTCTACTTTCAGATATATTCATTAGTCATCCATTCAAGACGTAACTTGTAAGGAACAGCTGTCAACTACTACCCAGGAGTTTAGTTCCTGTGAATATAAAAATGACGTCCATGAGACACTGTCAGATAGGAAAAGACAAAGGGGCAGCTTTGTTTGAAAATTTACCCAGAATATTGCAACATTCCCCATCTGTAAAATGAATAATAAATCAAAACTTAAGATTGAGGCTAATTATATTTGTAATTTAGAAAATGAAAGTAAGAAATATTAAGCATAATTGTTCAAATGAAACCAATTGGGACTGAGAATGAATGGGTTTATGAGCTGCTTATTGTTCTAAGTAGCAACAAGAAAGCCAGATGTTTTCTATGAAATAGTAGCAGATAATTATTTTCATCGAGCCCTGAATTATAGGCTTTGTAGATTGCCCTCCTTGGATTCTTCTGCAGAAACACTTAATGAAGGATGTTATGACTCAATAAGGCAAATAGTATTGCATACTTGAATTTCTTTTCTCAGACTATGGAAAGGTACAAGAACATATGACTTCCCTAATCTCCAAGTAACACTCTACTACTATATTTATTTCTAGCTGGATGGGAAAATATACGAACTACAAATTGTTGCTATAATGGAATTGCAAACATTGTACGCCTACATTTTTTTCTTGAAAGGGCTTCCCTAAAGAAAAGCTTTTGTATTACACTGGGTGAGGAACAGAGGCATTGCTGTAAGGGAATCAGCAGACTATTTTAAAGGTCACTCAGGCCATCCGTGGTTTCTCTTTAACTTTCTCTTTTTCATCCTTCACTTTCAACAGAAGATTTTAGCAGGAAGAGAGAGAATTCTGATGCCTTTGCAAAGGATAAAATGCTGAAGGAATAATATTCGAGATAGGGAAATCAGAAGAGTATTTTAATCATCCAGGTGTATCTTAAATCAGACCTGATGAAGTCTTTAATTAGGATTAGTTTCTATTCTCTAAAAACAAACTTTTTATCCTTTATAATTCTTAAACTTGGGTTCTAGCAGTAAGGGTGTTTCCTGTTAAATGGACTTACAATTCAATGAAGCAGTAAGCCGTTTAAGTCTGAAACTTAGAGGAAGAAAGGCGATACACTCGGAGTCGCTAGAGTTGAAACGTAAACTCATTTGATTTCATAAGTCCTGGAGCCTCTATGTGATTGCTCAGTTCAAGCAGGGACTCTCTGAGAACCTGAAAGCAATGAACTCTGAGAAAGAAGGCACTAGCTTGACTGATTGGAAAAGGCAGAAGATTAAGCCCCGGAGCCAGGCAGTGTGGAAGCGGGATTAACACATCATGTCACACAGCAGCAGAAATGCCCCTCAGGTGAGCATGAGATGCTCCAGAAGATGCAAGGGAGCCATTTCCTGAGGGCCTGCCCTGTTGTCACTAAACTGGAATCAGCCTAAAATACCGGCCATGATGGTGAAGGCAGGTAAAGTGTCAAAGAGAAAGAAAAAAAGCTGCAGAGTTAAAAAAAAAAAAAAAAAAAAAACAGTTAAAAAGTGCGAAACAAAAAACCAAGTGAGTGGTCGCCAGGAACCATGAGTAGAAGGAGTGGATTGATGACTTGATTCTGGTGGGAGTTACAGGACTGTATGCATTTGTCAAAATTCATAAGACTATTCACCTAAAAGGGTGAATTTCCTTGGAGATAAATTATACCTCATTAAACCTGAATAAAAAATATTAAAAGCAAACATGATTAACTTAGAAAGATGAGCAGCCTAACAGAAGTAAAAAAAAAAAAAAAAAAAAAAAAAAAAAAAAAAAGCATGTGAGTGATTTCAGCCACAATTATTTTCAATTATAGCATGTGGATTCAGAGATGCCCAGAGTTAAGGGATAGACTGGAAATTCAAAATTTGCAGATACTGACAGGCATGTGTAGAACAGATAAACAAGATTATACTGTATAGCACAGGGAAATGTATACAAGATCTTGTGGTAGCTCACAGCAAAAAAAAAAAATCTGACAATGAATATATGTATGTTCATGTATGACTGAAAAATTGTGCTCTACACTGGAATTTGATACAACGTTGTAAAATGACTATAACTCAATAAAAAAATTAAAAAAAAAAAAGAGATGACCAAAGTTTAAAAAGACAAAGGGGGTGGGAAATTGCATATTAACCTGATTTTTTCTTATTCCTGTCTTGTTCAGCCTGTGTATTCTTCACATGCAGGAATTTCATATAGTTCTGTGTTTTGAATGTGGATCCTGAAGGCAGAGCTAAAATGAGGCTGTTCCCGGGTCACCTTTATAAACCGGTATGTCATGGGTTGGGTTCTCCAGAAACACACACTCCTGCACTTAGTGAGCAAGGCGTTCATTACAGAAGAGGAAGGAAAATAAGCAAGTTTGGGCGGTAAAAGTAATCCAGTGGTGATGGATCCAACCAAACCTTGGCCAACTCAGTGTGGAGCTCTGGAGAGAACACTGGTGGTCCCCATGGACATGTACTGATCTTTCTTTAACCAATTGTGACAGTAAATAGGTAGGTGCATCAACCCCAGGCTGCCTAATGTGTCCAGCAGTGGGGCAAAATGGCCCGGCCCTTCCACCCCCGCCTTGCTCAGCCTCCAGGTCAGGTGAGGCAGACTCCGCGGGAGCCGGCACTGGGAAGCTGTCTGCAGGCAGCAACCCTGTGGCAGGTTGGTCTTTGAAGGGCATCTGGGTGGTGAATTTTCAAATCTGTCACAGTTCGCCCTTTGCACCACTGGCATCTACTTCTCCATATATGTTCAGGCAGCAGCTCCCGGTGCAGCAGCATTCTGGTGGGTCTCTCTCCTGAGGGGACTCAGAAATGGGAGGTCAGTGAGACAAGTGACGGCCCCGACATTGTTCTTGAAGGTACAATTGATACTCAGTTGTGATCTTCTGTTTACCTCAGAGACCAAGGATCCAACATGGGGTTGCTCCAACTGTCCAGTGTTAAAATCTTCCATCAGAAACAACCGCTGAATGGATCCATTAACTCACTGTAAGCTGGGTCTCAACAATACTCCATTTATTATCTGGAGCCCGTATGCTCAAACTCTAGGAAGGGGCGTGATGATACTTTGGGTCTTTAGTTGTCAATGTCCACTCATTCAGTCTGCCTTTCAGTCAGCATAGTATTTAGGTTTTCCCCTCTTCCCATGAAATGGCTGGGGAGTCCTTAGGGGGAAAGACCAGAGGAATCATTCAAATATAATTGTCATTGTGTTGCAGGGTTGTCTCCACTAGGAACCAGCCACCTCTGCACTCTGAAAACCGACTCAGATCTGAAAACAGGGCAAAGATTTGTGATTTTTTTTTATGGATTGACTTCTCTCTACCTCCCCACCCAGGGACCCCCACTTTGACTTCTTCTGCTGGTTCAAGATGAGCCATGCCCTTGTCAGCTATCCACCTATTATCTCCTTTTGTATGTCATGCTCTATGAATCATCTTAATAGTTTTCTGTGGACGAGCCCTCCAGGATGCCAGACCAAGCTTACTAGTCATTCCAAGAATCGCAGTATCCTGATTTTTGGCAGTTAAACACTGTCACCTGAATTATATTTTTTTGAGATCTTATTCGCCCCATTGTTAAGAGTGAGCCAAGTTCTTTAACAGTCTTGCCTAAACTACAGAGGAGAGCCACCCCTGAACATTCTAGTCATACTAATGCCCTTCTCAGCAGCACGTTCCTTATGGCTTTGCTAAATCCTTGGCTGGGAGGGCCTCCCTACAGAATTTAATAACTGGTAAGTCTTCTGCATGCGCACACTATACACATTTCTGCACAGCCACTTCCCTGAGCTTTCAGCAACTTCATTCACCATCTGCCACGGAAATTCTGGATCTTCAACTTTGCTCATCATGATGGTTGATTTTATGCGTCAACATGGCTGGGCTATGGTAGACAGTTGTTTGATCAAACACTAGTCTAGAAGTTGCTGTGAAAGAGCTTTTTAAACGTCAAACATATGAGATGTGTGTGTGTGTGTGTGTGTGTGTGTGTATGCTTCTCTCACAATCCTGACTAACATACTCATTGTGGACTGTTGCTTTTTCTGTTTTTCCTAGAAGCCTTTCTAGCAGAGAGTTCACATCATCTCCTGGGGGTAGTTGCCAGTGTGTTAAATTCTGTGTCATGAGAAAGCACTGCCAAGACAATCAACTCCTTCCTATCTAATTTTAAGTTTTGACCCCCTTGATTAAGCCTCTTTAGGATCCAGTCACACAAGTACTCTTCCAGCTCCATGGCCAAGTCTTGTAACTGCTGTGGGGTACAGTCCCATAATCCTTAAGACAGTATTCACTCCATACATCTAAATAATCTGATGCTTGCTTGCTGTCACTGGGGCGTGCCTTCCATATGCCTCCCAAAACTGCTGAAAAGTTTTAACAAATGAACCAACACATTGTTCCAGAAGCTGTCTGTGCTGGGGGTCCTCACAGTCAGCCAGATTATGATGAAGGCAGCTCTAAAAGTCTATAGTTACACCTGCTTTCTCAGACCCTTTCTGGCACCAACTTTCAAAGATTGGATTACCTCTGAGAAAAAAAAAAAAGCAGATCCTGAGAAGTCTGGGGTGCAACATACTTGTTGGATATCAACACTTAAGAAGGGGAAGGGGAGTTAGCAGAATTAGGCAGAAGAATAAATCAAACTGTGACATAAACCAGGGGAGATCTCCGGAGCAACATGCCCCCAAAAGGTATCTCACATTGGGCCAAAATGACTGGGTTTTTGTACATCTGCGATACTCGGTCACCAGATGCAGGCTACCCCAAACAGGAGGTGACATCAGACAATGTGACTTCCTGCAGCTAAGGCAGACCGTGAAGTTGCTGACACGTGAAGGTTTCCTGCTAATCACGCACTCTGCATCTGGGCTGCATCTGGGATCTAAGAAACTGTGTCTACCATGTGGAATTACGTTTTCAAAGGCAGCAGCAAAACTAAACAAAACAAAAGCAAGACACCAACAGCAAATTGCTTAGCTCTTTCCCTCTGTATCAGACCTGGTTTTCCTAAGGAAAACTATAAGCAGGTCCATCTACTGTTTAGCAATTTTCTATTAGAATTCTTTTACTAGTTTCCAACTGGAGAAAGTGATAGAGAAAAAGAGGAGGAAAGTGTGGCAGACTGTGTTTTCCCAGAATGGCTGCAATAACACCTCCCCTCCCGTGTCCTTTCCAAAAATGCATCCTTGCTGTTCCCCCTCTGAAGGTGGAGTCAAATTCCTCTTCTCTTATGTGGTAGGTAGAATGCCTTCCCAAAGATATTTACGCTCTGCCCTACAGCTGTGAATATAATATGTTGTTCACAGGGCAAAAGGGACTTTGCAGATGTAAGTAAGGTTATGAGCCTTAAAATATGGAGGTGATCCCAGTAGGACCAACCTAATCACATGAACCATTAAAAGCAGAGAACTTTCTCCAGCTTGTGGCTAGTGAAGAGATGCAATGAAGAGGAAGTCAGAGAGATTCAAAGCATGAGAAAGACTCCAGGCACTGTTGCCTTTTGAAGATGAAGGAGCAATGTTACCAGGAATAGAGGTGACCTTCAGAAGCTGACAGCCACCTAGGGAATTGCAAGGACCTCAATTTTGCAAGCAACATGCATGAGCCTAGAAACAAAATTCTCCCCAGTTTGTGAGACCCAGAACAAAGGAACTAGTCAAACCCACTTGGATTCCTGACTTACAGAACCATGTGTTCATAACTTTGTACTGTTTGTAGGCTGTGAAGTTCCTGATGACGGCAGCAATAGAAAACGAATACTGACTTCTGACTTGCTAGTTACTAGTAGAACAGAATGGAAGAGACACTGAATAACTTTTGCATTTAGGTGAACTTCCACCTGGATTTTGGAAGGCGAGCTCTCAGTAGTCTTGCCTTTAGGAACACAGCCCTCATACGCTAAGAATCCCAAGCTTTAAGGAGAAGCCATGTTTCAGTGCTTCAACACGGAGGCCCAGGAGAACCTACCCTTTGAGTCATCCCAGCCCAGGAACCAGACATGTGATTGAAGAAGCACCCAAATGTATTGGAACCCTGTGTTCCAGTCTTCCCACCTGCACCCCAGTGTTCAGAGCAGCACTATTTACAATGGCCAAGACATGGAAACAGCCTAAATGTCCATCGACAGGTGACTGGATAAAGAAGAGGTGGTATATTTATACAATGGAATACTATTCAACCAGAAAAACCGACAACATAGAGCCATTTGCAGCAACATGGATGTTCCCGGAGAATGTCATTCTAAGTGAAGTAAGCCAGAAAGAGAAAGAAAAATACCATATGAGATCACTCATATGTGGAATCTAAAACACAGAACAAAACAAAACAAGAATATAAACACAAACCAGAAACAGACTCACAGACATAGAACACAAACTTGTGGTTGCCAAGGGGGCAAGGGATGGGAAGAGACAGACTGGGATTTTAAAATGTAGAATAGATAAACTAGATTATACTGTATAGCACAGGGAAATATATACAAGATCTGGTGGTAGCGCACAGCGAAAAAGAAAATGTGACAATGAATATACATATGTTCATGTATAACTGAAAAATTGTGCTCTACACTGGAATTTGACACAACATGACTATTACTCAATAAAAAAAGATGTTAAAAAAAATTTGGGTTTCCACTCCATAATTTTAGTAAGTATAAAAGCTTTGTAAAGAGACATGAGAAAATAAATTTCGTAATTTGCTAAAAAAAAAAAAAGAAGTAAATAATAAAAATAATCCAAATATCCATCCACACGTGAATTGATAAAAAAAAAAATGTGGCATTTCCACACAATAGAATACCGCCCAAGAAGGAAAGGAAAAAACTGCTAATATGTACACACAACTACATGGATGAATTAAAGACAAATATGCAGAATGTAAGAGCCAAGTACAAAACAGTACATATTATGTCACTCTATTTATCTAACATTTTAAAGTAGGGAAAACCATGTAGTCTATGACGATAAAAACCAGATTAGCAATTGCCTGGGGTGCAGGGGAGACTGAATAAAAATGGTATGGCAGAACTTTCTGGGATGATGGAAATGCTCTATATCTGGATAGGGTGGTGATTAAATGGGTACACAAATCTGTCAAAATCCATCAAACTATGTACACTTAAAAGGCATGCATTTTTAATGTGAGTTATATGTCAATAAAGTTTATTTAAAATAAAGCTGGTATATTGACAAAGAAATCCACAAGTTTTGTTTGAGTCTTTGGCATCATGAAAAAAAGCTCATTCTTCAGAAAGTCTGCTGAGCAAAAACTCTACATGTCTCTTTTGAAAAATGTTTCTGAATCTCTGGATAACCCTTCAACTCAATGACTAGGATAGTCTATTCCAGTTCATGTTGAAAAAAACTTACAGGGAACATCATTCAAGAAAACCATTATCCCAATATTTATACTCTGATGGGTATATACGTGCAAACAGAATTATGGGGTGGGTGAAATCATAGCATTAGGATCATAATAAGTCTGAAAATTAAAGAAATAGTGTATCATTTGCTTCAGAGAACCACTACTTGTATCTAAAAAGCTTCTCACGTTGCCTGTCATGTAGCAGTTGCTCAATAAATACATCTAAGGAATAAAACTCACAGAGACTGAATTCCACGATTCAGGACCTACACTAAGAAATGAAATTCTGGTGAACCAAGGGAAAAAAAAATCGGTAAACTTCAGGTGACCACCAACATTGTTAGTTCTCAGCCTTAATCACAGAGCTAAAGGACAGAGGCACATTCTATTCAAACATTTGGACTCAAAACCTACATTACATCTTACGTAACAAATCTCATCCAGATTATTTCTTGGGAAGAAATTTATAACAAGTAATAATTCAAGATCACAATTAGCGAACTCCCAGAAAAATGTACCAACGTTAGGAAATCAATTAGAATTATATAGCGAAACAGCACAAAAATAGATAAGGAATTTGAATCAATTCCTGGCAAATAGAAAGCAGGAAAAAAAAAAGAAAAGAGCTTCAGAATGGAAAAACAGCATGGTGGCTTTGCCTTTAGGTACATAAAACAAAGTAAGAGCAGCTGAAAATCTAGTTTACTGAGAAGCAGGTGGCTGGCAGTATTTTAGCATGAAACTCTCTTGTGACCGAGGAGGCATTGTGTAAATACAAACAATGACTAACCCTTCAACATTCCAGGCACAGGGCAAGTTAGACAAGGTTACAAGTTAAGCAGGTAACTTTCTGGCTGCATTCTTATAAATCTTGATCAAAACTACTCTCCAAAATATTTAAAGTCAACTTTTTTTTTTTTTTTTTGTGGCTAATTAGAAAAGAAAAAAACCTCAACATGCATAAATACTTGTTCATTTGTCAGGAGTATGCGTAATCTCTGCGTGAGACAGAAAGGAAGGGGGCAGGGCACAGCCAAAGAATGACACAGCAATTAACACCAAGGTGGAGGCAGACTCAACTCCCAGTAGACCTTGAGCCTCATTATACACTCATTATAATATGTCAGCATGGTAAATGACACTCCCACAGGTGCCATGAGAGTTCCGAGGCTAACCGCAAGAGCTCAAAAGTGGGAATCCCGGCCCTTTCCCCAAAGTAGTTGGAATAATTCTCCCACTTGTTGGCATACGAAGTTACCAAGCCTATAAAAACTAACAACCCCCACACTTCGTGGCCACTCTCCCTTCTGAGTCGGCCCGCACCCCTTGTATGGAGTGTGTGTCTATTGAACACCCAATCCCTATACCTCTTGGTCTTTTTCTTACCTCCTTAAACAGACTGCACTCAATGGAGTGTGTATCTTTCTGAATACATCTATCTTTACTCAACTGTGGCTCACTCTTGCGTTCTTTCCTGCACGAAGCCAAGGACCCACACTTGGCACGTTGCATCCCAGGGACTCAACCAAGGCCTGGAACATGGCCATCCTCTTGCCCCACATTCTTTTTCCTGTATCATTTGTATCTTTGCACCCTTGGAGTGCTTCAAAGTACCACAAGAGTTCTAAAAAGTGAAGGTAAGTGGCCCACCTAAGACCACGTGCACAGGGAAAGGCACTGAAACCTTAGGTTCCTTAGCACTGTATTCAGTCATCATTCATTCATTTAATAAAAACCATTAAAAATTAAATTAAGCCATTATTTACAAGATCCCTGCCAGGAAAGTTTATAGTTTACTATAAAAACTTTTAATGCAAGTTTTTAACTTTATATGCTTTCAGAATAATTAGCATATTCAGATGAAGGCATCTATAATTAGGTTTATAATTAGAATCGATCCATTAACCTTACTTTATGGATAACATTAAATAAATTGTAAAATTAGAAAAATACCAATGGACAAGAGTTTAAATGCAGAATCCACTGAGAGATTTCTAGAGCCCCAAGAGTCATTTATTTTGACAAAAGACCTCTTGGGGCTCTTGTATAGTTATTGAGATGCACACCTCACAGTCATGTCCAACATGATTGGTTTTTCCTTTTTGATTCCTTGTACACTGAGACTAGATTTGCATTCTCCACAATTCTATGGGAAGCTTCCATAGAAGAAATTTCCAAAGCAGCCTTTATGGATGCACTCAAGATATAAATCTAGAAACAGTGGCATGATGTCTTTTATATTTTGTATGTTGCATGAAACCAGGTCAGAACGATCACAGTCGCAGCTGCCAGCCAGCTTCAATCGCAGTCACATGATGCTGACACAGGAAGGCAGGATGCACTTCTCGTTCTCACTCAGGCTGAGGGGTATATTGGGGCATTAGGTCTGTGTCCTTAGTTAAAACTGCTCTATTGTGTGAAGTTAACACACACACCTGCTTTGGGCTCATAGCGCCTTGCCATGAAAAGGCCGTTACATATCAATGCGGGATTGCGAGAATATATACTTTTAGTTCTAAGAATACATTAGAGCATTCTCATAAGCTCAGTGTTTCTTTGGATGTTTACACCACTGTGATTTATAACCTGTTTGAGTAGCATCTTGTATTGGCTGGAATGAGCTAGGCTATGTTCTGCTGACAATTAAATCCTGAAATCTCAGTGGCTAAGCACAGCAATGGTTTCTTGCTCAGGCAGAGTCCCGTGCAAGTTAAGCAGCTTTTCCTTAACTTGCAGTGACTTCACCTGAAATATGAGGCTGTTGGGGGAGGGAAAGCAGGAATGGAGGGTCCGTACTGACTCTTAATGCCCTTTACCCAGAAATGACACAAGTTGCTTTCATTCATATTCTATCAGTTAGGACCAGTCACATGGCCCCAATATAACCTTAAGAGAAGTCAGGAAATGTAGTGTCATGGATGCTGTTAGCACCAAAGCCTCTGCCACATATCTGTTACCTAAAATCACACTATCATCTCTTTCCTCCATTTGGCAAGCATTATTGATTACCTTCTAACCGCAGGAATTTGTGCTGGATGCTGGAAGCTTACAGAGATGAGTACAATGTCATCACTACACTCCAACAGCTTAAAAAAAAGGAGAAGACAGAAAAAAAATTATAATACACCCATACTGTGAAGCACATGAAAATGCCTCCAATATAGGCATATACCACATTCTATGCAAAAGAGCACAGAGGATGATGGGAATTAATTCTTATTGAAAGAATCTTTGAAATGTTACAGAGGTAATGTCATACAGGCTAGGCCTTAAACGGAAAAGATGGCCTGGACAAGTTTGATATGAAACAGAGGGTGGGGAGTGAGAAAAGACAGAAAAATGGGAGAAGACATGGCGCGGCTGAAGAATGAAGGGGCAGAGAACCTGGGATATGGGGCTGCGGGTATGCAGTGTAAGAAGTTTGGGTTTTATTAGTTTATACATTATGCATGTATTCACTAAGTTACTTATTTGTGGAACGTGAGTTGCTGGAATATTGACTATATCGGTCTCCTTTGTTTCTCCCATTGTTACTTTTTGCCTTATGAATAGAAATCAAGGCAGAAATTTTATCAAAAACATTTCAAATTCTAATCATATGATTTGTTTTTCCTTTAAATTGTATTTTTCTCAATTTCTGAAGAATATTAAGACTATAAGTCATAGAAGAAATTAACTACACTTATCCCCACCTAATTCTCTTCTCAGATTTCTCTCTAAGCCAACCAAACATTTACACAGCACGCCCAGCCACAGCAACAAGGCAGTCTGGAAACGGACACCCAAATACTAACACTGGGGCAGTAGATAAATTGGATCCAGGGTTTTAACTGTTGGAAAAACAAGACTTAAAAAGAAAACTTGGTACGGTTAAGATATAATGCTCTGGGTAGTAATGTTTAGGAGTTTGGCAATAGATTAAGTAGGCAAGAGTATGGGGCTGTGAAAAATACAGGACTAGAGGACAGAAAAGAAAAATCAAAGAGAAGGAAAAAGGAGAATTGGACCAAAATTCAGGAAATATATGCCCTTTCCCTCTGTTCTTTGAAAGAAAATAAAAATTAGGAAGGAAACTGAAAAACATCAGTAGAAAACACTCAAGAACATGACCTTGAGATGTGTATCTTAACATTTCTTTTTAAAATTTAACATACTTGTTTTATAATGAAAATGAAGTGTTTATAGTCACTGCCAGACATACCATCATTATCAAATGTCTATTATATCTTGTACAGGTATCAGTTTACACATTTTAAACTTAAAACACATTTAAAGTCATTTCTGAGATTTCCGCCTTAGTTCCTTAGTCTCCAAACTAACCCCCTCTGTAATGCTGTCTTCCAAACTTTTTGAAGTTGCTAATGAGAGCCACTACCTATTTGTCTCATATTAATCTACCATCCACTTCACATATATCATCTCATCTAAATCTTCTGACTGCAATAAAAGAATGATATTATTTCTATTTTGTAACTGCAGAAACTAAAATTCAAGTTTTGCTCAAGCCTACAGACTAGCTGAGGCAGAAGTAAGGTGATGAGAATTTAGCCAAATGACTTGTTTCCAAATTGGTAAAATGTGAATAATCTAATAGGATTATTGTATTAACTGAGATAATCCACATACTTAGAACAGTGCCTGACAATGATAAGCACTTAATAATTAAGTAATTATTATTATTATGACTACCATATCGCCATCTTGATTCTTTGTCCCTGGGGATTCAAAACTCTACTTATTTCAACTAAATTATCTTGGCTTCTTAGAAATTATTTAATTTCTAGAATAAACAAGAGAAGCTTCTAGGAAGTTATATTTTTATCTAAGAGTGATGTAACATTTTACCCTTTCACTTTGGGGAGCAGAATGGGGAGGTTCAGTCAAACTGACAGAAAACCTGCAGTATGAATTCACAAACCCAAGCCCACGTTTATTCTTCGGGATTGTTTTCCTCTAAGTACTACTTCAACTTTAAAAACTTTAAAGGAACTTAATACACAGGTTCGTTTCCAGGCCTTCCTCTTTCCAACTCCCCACCCAAAACGTATTCCAGACGGGACAGGGGTAAATAAAGATAGAAGAAACCAAACTGAGACTGGAATTACTATTATCCCTAGCACTCCGGATTTTCAAATAACTATATCCTATTTTGAAGAATTAAATAATTTGAGAAACTAAAAATGAATCATTTACAAATGATTTTTCTTTCTTTTCTGTTTTCAAGTTCTTCTTGTGCTACTTCCTGTGCTTCTCCACCCACGGGGTCAATTTTGTTTTCCCCTTAGAGTGACTTGGTTCACGAGCCTAATCTCCAACACTGCCATCGCTCCTCCCCCGACGCCCCCTCAAAAAGATCTCCCCTGGGAAATGGCCCAAGAGTTTGCCTCCAAGCTCACAGTGAGACTGTGCTGGATTCCCGCCTTCGGCCAGCTTCCTCTCCTGTGTGTGCAGGTTGCCCACTCCCTGGGGTATCTAAACAGAGCCGCCCTACACCTGGCTCCCACATTAGGCGCCAAAGTAACTTCGGGAAAAGCGTGTCCCGACCGACCGCGAGCCATCAGCTCTCCCCAGCCCACTTGGGGCTTACTCCCTGGGTCAAAGCTAAAATCTTAAGTGGAGCGCCTCAGCCATGAAGTGTCCACCGCCTGCACAGCCGCTCCGAGCATGCTCAGTCCTCCCGGAGTCTCCGGGCGGCGGCTGGCCCCCGCGCTCCCCGAAAGCCGCGGGCCCGGCCCCCGCCTTCCCCCAGCGCGCCCTCCCCGCCCTCCCCACCCGCCTCCCTCCCGCCGCGGCGCGGCGCGTGCCCCGGGGCACCACGAGGGCGCTCAGCCGCCGCGCCGCCGCCCCCCCGCCGCCGCCCGCCGCCACCTCCTCCTCCGGCTGCGGCGGGCGAGGACTCGGAGGGGACATAAATAAATAAATAATTCCATTCACCCGGTAACAGCGAGGCGAACCGGCGGCGGCGGCGGCGGGAAACGGCTCGCCACAGCGCCTACCCGGGGCCAGGGACCGCGGAAAGTAAGTTACTCCCCGGGAAGAAAGGAGGACGAGGGCGAGGGGGCGCCGGCGGAGAGGAGAGCGAGCGCGCGCGTGTCACCCGAGCTGCCCGGGGAACCGCACGCGTGTGTAAAAATAGTGGCTAACCTGTGACACGCGCGTCAGCGCAGAATTTGCCCTCAAGCCCTTATATAGACGAAAAAACCCCGAAGCCGCCGCCAGAGGGGAGCTCAGGTATCGCGGGCGCGCCGACAGCTGCGGGGGCGCGGCCCGGCGCGTGCTCAGGGCGCACGCGCGTCGTGGGAGCGGGGCGGGGGCTGCCCGAGGGGTCCAGGACTGCGAGCGCCCCGCGTGCTTCCGGCCGGGAGGCGCCCACGCTCCCGGCTTCAGCGCGGGGACTCTGCTGGCACGGTGTTCCCCCCTCTCCTTAGTTCCCCCAGACTCCCGGCAGGCTCCCGCATGGCTTGTCTCTGGTGCGCTTCTCATCAGCATCCCGCGCCCGGGCCCCGCTAACCCCGGGGTGGCATCGTGCCCTAGAAGCTGGGGACAGGGAGTGGTGAGAGTGTGTAGGAGCATCTTGCCTTTTAGCAGAAGATCGGGACTCGGAGGGGCTGGAAGGAGGAGACGAAATACCAGGAGGGGGTCTAATACCCCTCTCCGTCTCCAGGTAGAGTGGTAGGGGCGATACAGAGGGAAAGGTGTGGACGCCTGCCCCGCGGGCTTGACCCGGGTCTAGGAGGGCCTGTTCCTCCCAGGCTCACGCTGAGTGTCCTGGGCCCCTGGGCTCACTCTGGGGCGCCAGGCCAGGGCAGGTGGCGCGGGAGGCTGGCGAGGCGGCTGATGTGCGAACTGCCTCCTCTTTGGGCGGATGCTGCTTGGCAGCTGCTCTCTCCACCCTGTTTTGTCCCTTACTTCCGCGAAAGGGACTGCAGACTGCTTTGGAAAGGGCAGTCTTGACCAAGGCCACTTTCCCAGTAGGGCTGCGGAGGGAATTTTGTGGTCTACGTCACTGATGTTAAAATTACACACACACACACACGCGCGCTCACACACACACACACACACACACCCGCAGAAGAGGAAATGAGTGGTTTCTCTGCAAGTACCTCAGCCTCCCCTTCCTGGAGTAGGACCGAGTGGGCTGGGTTGAGTGAGAGCAGGATGGTGGTAGCAGGAAAGCTAATATTTCATATCATCCTTCGTTCCCAGGCCTGATAAGGGACGCAGGAGAGGAATAAAACATAAAACAGTGGACACTAGATGCCCTTTGCTGGCATCTCGTGCTTTCTGGCTAAATCCACACTGGAACTCAGGAGGGCTGCAAACTTCCCACAGACACGTTAGCCTGTATGTGTTGTGTCATTGGAACCACAAGAACTCAGTGTGCGTTTGGAGAGGCGTGGCTGAAAAATTAGAGCTGGGCGGTGGCTGCAGAGAATAGATGAGGGTTGAACAAGGTGACCCTTGTTTGGCCCTGGTGAGGCAACCCTGGCTCCGCTTTCTGCTTCTGAGAGAGCACATTGCGTTGAAAGCAATCTAAGTCAGCAGGCAACTGAATGATCTCAGTGAAAGGGAAAGATTACCTTAAGCAACTCAGTGTGTTGTGTAACAACTCATAAAGTCAGAAACTAGTTTTTGCAAAATTCACGTGACCAGTTTGCAGTTCTGTACTGCTCTTTCCCCCCTAGGGACAGTGTCAATACTGGTAAGTGATCTGAAATTTTAACACTTGTTTTCCAGTGTCTCAAGTTAGTACATCCTCCTGTAAATGCTCAGTTTATTTCTAGATGTGCATTTACTCTTTTACAGTATTTGGCTTCTATTTTTGGCCTGGAGCCCTCCTAAAGGGAAAGAGGGCAAAGAGACCTAAAGAAATACCCTTTATCCAGAGTTCTATACTTGGATCATGGATCTAGAATAAAAGAAGCCTCCTGCATTTGCTTCTCATTTCATATTCATTCACCAAACATTTTTTTGAGATAGTCACATGGAAAAAAGTAACTACCTTTAGAGTTAGACCTAGATTTCAGGCTCAGTTCTGCATTTTGGTAAGGCTGAGCAATTATTTAACAGTCTCCTCTTCAGTTTTTCTTATTCATAGAATGGGATTGGTAATGCCTGCCCTGAGGTGCTATTGTGAGGAACAAGATGTATGGAAAACACCTAAAATATAAACTGGCTGTTTTTGAACCCCTAAAATCACCCCAAACACTGGACTGCAGTTACCAAGATGAATGAGGTTGGAATTCTAGTTTCAAAAAATTCATATCTAGTCATCTAGGACCTTCTTTCTCCTGTCCTCTTTGCCTTCAGTCAGTTTCCTTCTCCACGGAAGAGGCATATATCCCAAATAATTTGAAAAGGGTGTAGCAATTGTAGGAAATGTTCGTGGGGCCTGCTAAAAGGCAAATTTGAGAAGGGCACCTTGCCTCAGAAACCTGGTGTGCAGCCCCACTCATGGAGCCTTTGGAGAGTGATCTTGTATGCACAGACAGTGGGGGATTTTCTCTTGCTCTTAGGGCGGGACATCGCATCCCTGAAGAATATCTTTGCCAAAGATCTGATTTCTGGTTTTTTGAGAAAAGAGACTGAGGAGCAGCTTTCTTCTGCACTTTGGACAAACTAATCCACTTGGAGAAGCCCAGGAGCATAATGTCTGTAACAACATGTTTACAATGCGCACCGTGTTCCGGACTCTGTGCTGCCTGCGTTCTGTCTGTTGACTCCTTTCATCCCCTGCACAGTCCTGTGGGGTGGGTCTGTCAATATCCACTATCACAGAAGGGGAATTGAGGCACAGAGATGTAAGTAACGGTCGCATTGCACAGCGAGTAAGTGCCTGAGCCGGGCAGGCACTCAGGCAGGCTGCCGGGCTGTCACAGTCACTCCGTAGTCCTGCTTCTGCTGCATGAAGCTGGCTGGGGCGAGGGCTCTGTCGTGTTCTCCCTCCCGGGTGCAGTGCCTGGCACGTGGAGGGCTTGATTATAGAAAAAAAGAAGGAAGGCTGGAGGGAGATAGACGTGGAGGGAAGGAGGAAGAAACAAGGAAAGAGTGAACCTCCTTTCCAGCCTACAGCTCTACATCTGGCAGGGAATCCCTCGCAGACTGTGCCTTGAGGACAGGGTAGGACAGGGTAGTGAGGGCCTTTGGAGGATTTCTACGCCCTGGCCCGCATTGCTTGGCACTGGGCCGCGCATGTGCATAGAAATAACTCAATACGTGGTAGCTCCTGTCAGGCATTAAATATTTGGCCTTAAGGCCTTATGTTGTTACACGAATCACTGGCCTATTCTTCGTAACAGGTTTTTGGGAGCCCTTTGGAAAGCCACGTTTCTCATTAGATGGCTTAAAGTGCTGGATTGCGTAATAAGCCATTAAATGGACTCATTGTCTGAGAGGTCATCCTTGTTTGTCCAGTTTTCTCAGAACTATTTGGTTCATAGTGTTTGGGAAATGAGTTGGGAAACAATCACATTACTTAGTGAGTAACAGATCTTTTTTTTTTTTTTAACTGACAGAGAAAGCTTCATTTTCTCAGTTGGTCCCTTCAGTGATGAACCCAGGGGCCTAATCTGCCTACTTGGGGTATTTTATATTAATATTTTTTGAAATTCCAAATGAGTTCATGAAAATCTTATGAAACACTTAGGTGAAGGCATTGAGATTCTCCTGTAAAGATACTTTTTGTTCAAAGTTTTTACAGCTAGGATAGCCCCACAAAAATTGACCTATTGTGTGGTTCAGTGATCTAAACTGGTGATTAATGTTTGGTAATATTTAGCATTGAAACAGAAATTTTCAATTGAAAATACTGAGTATGACTAGTGAACACAGAAAAATGTTTTTAGAGAAAGAGCTGTATAAAATGTTGGTATTTTTTTAGGAAGTATTGTATTTCAAACATTGGCTGTTCCCTCACCAAGTAACACAATGAAATGCATTCTTCTCAGTCATCTACACCCCTTAACAGATTCTGATTAGAACTAATATGAAGAAGAATTAGAAACTATAAGAAGAAGTTGCCCTACTGAGAAATTTACTTGAAGACCTGTCTCCTTTGGAACTAGACTAGATATGAATAAACGGTAAAACAAAAAGACATGCGTTTGCTTGAAAAGTTTCTAAAGGATGAATTATGTTAATGATATTTGTCTTTTTAAAAAATTGATTCTCCAAAATTTCAGAAGTTGTATCAGTTTTTCTCAAATATGCAACAGGTGCTTTCACGTGACAGTGTTTCGTAAAAGAGACAGTATTAGCATTTTTGGCTGGGCACCTCTGCATGGTGTAAGAATGACTCTTCTACTGCAGGACATTTAGTGTCTGTAGCCCCGGTCCTCCACACGCTGATAGCTTCCCCTCAGCCGTCATTGTTGAAAATGCTTTGTAATACTTAATATACCTTTCGTAAGAATGGTACTAGATGTGGTTGAAAACTATTGGCCAACAGGATCAAACAGAGAATGTTTTAGGAAAGTATCCTTGAGATTAGCGTATCTTCACATAACAAATTCTTTTTTTTTTTCTTCTGGGGTAAAAAGAGTAATTTCGTGTGGAAATACTTTGATTTGAAGGAATGAGTTCTTCTTTGTACAGTACCTCATAATCAGGTTATAATTGACCTCCGAGACTCGAGATCTTCATTTGCTCCAAACTGTCAACAGCCTTTGGCAATGTTGGCACTTGCTGCTTCTTAAACTCCTCTCTTGGCTTCCGTGTGCTCCCTGTGCCCCTCTTACTTCCCTGACTGCTCCTTTGAGGCTCCTTCTTGGGCTTTCCTTTCATCTCTCACTCAAGTATATGTTCCTCAATTTCTGTTTTGAGTTCTTAGGTCTGTGTTTTGCCCGCTGGCAGAGCTCATCCTCTCTTGGCCTGTACTTCCATCTCAGTGGGAGTAACACCCAGGTCATTGTTTTCAGCCCCGACCTTCATACGAGCTGTTGGCAGTCCTTTCCAAGTTCCTGCTGGACAGCTCCCCTCTTCTGTGCTGCTGACATCACCAGCACCCTGTGGTCCCTTGGAACTCTGTCTGCCTTCCTCTGTTTCCCCTGTTGCTTTTAATGGTCTTAGCATTCTCACCTAGAAGCTTTTGAGACCCTCTTCCCCGCAGCCTTATGTCTTACAGCCAGTTGTTAAGACCTGGCAGTTGTACATCCAAAATGCTTCTTTCCCCAGTTTCCTCTTTTCTGGTGCTGGCATGGAGCTTGGGCACTTGTGACATGCTGTCTATAGAGTCGTGGCATAGTCTTTCAACTTGTCTCCTCACCTCTGACCCTCATTGTACCAGTTAATTCTGTACATGCCACAGATACTCTAACTGAAGGACACCTCCCTTACTTACGTTTTAATAACACTTTAGTGACTCCTGTTACCGGGGTCTAAGGACCAACATCTCAGTCCCAGTAATTCCAACAAGCTTTTCCAGGCTCATCTCCCACGGCCACCATCCTCGAGTCAAATTGAGCTGTTCCCTGTGCCTCATTTATCTTCGTTCTATTTCCTGCCACCATGCCTTTGGTCATGCTTTTCTTTCATCCTAAAATGCTCTAACCTCCTGCTGTTCCCAGTGTCTAGCTCTAACCTTCAAAGCTGAGCTGAAACAGCACATTCAGATTTCCTCTGAAGCCTCTGAATAGGTAGAGGAAGCTTTTCTAAAATTTTAGAAACATTGCATTTGTGATCTGTTTATTTGTTTTGAACATTGTATTATAGTTGCGTTTGCATGTCTTCAATTGCTGTACGTACTGCACGGTTCTGGATGTCAGGAATAATAATACACCCTTATTTACACCTCCTTTAGCATGCTGCAGGGCTACAGAGTTGCATGGGACTTAGAGGACATCTGTTCCTGCTTTTATGTGTTGTTTCTTCAGCATCTTCAATCTGCTACCATCTATTGTTTACTCTTAAGTGTGCACACTGAGGCAGCCTGCTCTTTTTAAGGCAGTTCCAGTTGTGACTACATTCTTCTTATTTCTCTCTCTAGGGTCCTTACTCAGCTTTCTGGGGCCACACAAAATGAATCTTTTTCTGTGTTGATTGACAGCCTGTACATATGCGGTGACAGTTCACATGTCTTCTGTTTTCTCTATGAATTTAACATATTCTGTTTTTCTACCTGTTCTTTACATAATCTGGTTAAGCTCTTTTTTAGGGCTGCTGTGTTTCTGGAGGCATTCAAGTTTAGGAAAGTCCAGAAATACACAAAATAGTTCAAGAATGAAAATGGTTGTTTGTGAATATAAATGAACCCTTGTTCATGATCCAACTGGACATCAGTATTATCTTTTTCCAGAAGAAGTCAGAAGGTGAGAAATAAAGGCACAGAGAGGGATCCATCTTTGGAAGAAGCCACTGTTATCTCAGGGCTAAACATTTTCTTTCCATGTCCGTTAGTGTGATGAATGAATAAATGAATAAATCATGGAGACAAGGAGAGAAAAAAAGCTCACTTTAAATTTTGGTTACAGTTAGAATTAGCCCCCCAGTAAAGCTATGTGCCTTTGTAGATTAATGCTGTCAGAAAAGCATGTTAACCACCAGACATGCTGCGTGTGTACGTGTGCATGTAATAAATGAGGTTAGAGGTGCTGCACAAAAGAAGTGGCCATTAGGGAAAACTATAGAGATCACCTTTGGGTACAAATAGTTTGTCTTTATTGAATACTTCTCTGTGCCAGGCATCATTCTAAATGTTCATTTTATATATTTGAAGTAAATTTAATCCTCCAAATCTTATGAGGAAGCATTATTATGAGCCTCATTTTACAGAAGAAGGAGTTAGGGCCCAGAGGTTAAGTGTATTGCCCAAGGTCTGTACATCTTACCAGTGGAGAGTCTGGACTTGAATCCATAAACCACAGTACACCTTCTCAATATTAGTATTTGAAAATGTTTAATTTTGGAGTGGATCTTAAAAGATTCTAGAGGAAGGAAGTTTGAGAAATGTTGGGGGGGAAAAAGACTAGTCAAGTATAATGGGTCTTGATCTATTAAAACACAGAGTTAGCAGAATGATAAGACTTCCTTACTATTTGAAGGAAATATCTGGAACCAAACTAAGAAGCTTAAGAGAAAGTAATGACCTCTTATTGCTTATGGACACAGGGAGGCTGGAGAACCATTAGGACTGGAGAAAGGGTAAATCCAAGATGTTATTCTTTCAGTGCAGGCAGCAAGATGGTGGGGGTGCAGTGTGCATGGGGTGGTGGGATTCCTGTGGATACCCCAATGGGGACATAAATACAGTAGGGTCTGGAGGATTTTTATGGATGTGTATACGTCAGATCTGCAGTGAAGTGGGGTTTTGAATAAAGCCTCTGACATATTTCAAGCTGGAGAATGTAAACCTTTAATAAAATCTATTTATTCATCCACTGTGCTCCAGACACCATTTGAGATGTTAGAGATGGCTGTGAATAAAACAGGTAAACTCCTTTCAGTCTTGAGTCACCCAAATGATGGAACATATTCTTAAAGGAAAGTTAAGCAATTTATGTCCTTCAGTCAACTGTTTGTAGACCTTTAGTGTCATCTTCACTCTATAATCTGTCTCCTTCTGTAGTTCTGTCTCTTCTTTTTCCCTTTTTTTTTTTTCTCCATCTTGGTGTCACATATTGGATCAGAGGCTTTGTGGATAGATAGACAGACCTCAAAGGAATGTTGACTTAGCCACATCTTAGCTGTTTAACCAAAATCAAGATATATAAACTACTTCAGAGCCCCAGTTTCCTCATTTTTAAAAACGGAAACAGTAAAACCTATATCATGGGGATGTGGGCGAGTACGTAAGTGATGTGGGGAATTTATAAGTGGTAATCATAATCATTTTACTTTTATCTCTACCAATATTTTTGGTGCATTTTGAGGCAGAGTCTCTTTGTTCTTGACGAATTTTCTCTAGTGCACAAATAGTTACGAATTATATTACTGTTCACAGCCTGAGCCAAATAGGAGATTTATAAAACAATAACAAGAAGTCATTGACTTGACAATGATGTGGGTCTTTCCCATGTAGGCAAAACTCTGGTGTTTGGCATGAATAAGAAGTCACTCAACACAGATTTTGATGCTGCAGAATATAAAAGTGCTGGATTTTTCACTTAGCCACAGTTAATAATGTCCATTAGGACTACATCCCGAGGGAATTTTAAAATGGGAATTCCTTATTTTCCACTTAGGATTAGTAGTGCACATAAGCACATGTAAAAGCTGTGACAAGGAGAAAGACTAATCATTCTATTATCACAACTTAGAGATGTTTGTTCATGTTAAGGTACAAACATATGCCAACATAATTATTGATACCATTTAAGTGATTCCTATGTGCCTGATCTTTTAGAAATAGGATGTCTGTTCCTCCTTATTACCAAGTAGGATAGATTGTATTCATTTCCAGATAAAGACTCTAGAAGGTGAGGCTGCCCATTAGAGAACCCCCAGAGTCAGCATCTTGGTAGATGTTTCAATGCAGGTAGGATGCTAATGGCAAGGAGGTCTTGCTCCTGTATCTTAAATCAACTCAACCAGGAAGTACTTAAGCATTGCTCTATGACGTACTCTGGAAAGGTTATGTATAAGACATCTTTCCTGACCCCCTAAGGAGACTGTAGTTTTAGAGACATTCTCTGTGCACGTGCAGTTAAAGGTACAATCCAGAGTGGGATCGAGCGTCAAAATAAAATGACAAGAGAGCAGTGATTGTCTACAACAGAGTCTGACACACTATAAATCGCCCTTGGGCCACATCTAGCCTGCTACCTGTTTTCATGAAGTTTTTCTGGAGTACAGACACACCCATTTCTTTCTCTTTTTTTCTTTCCTTTTTTTTAATTGAAATACAGTCAGTTTTTTACAATGTTTTGTCAATTTCTGGTGTCCAGCAAAATAGTTCAGTCATACATATACATACGTATATTTGTTTTCATATTCTTTTTCATTATAGATTTCTACAAGATATTAAATGTAGTTCCCTGTGCTATATAGTATAAACTTGTTGTTTATCTATTTTATATATAGTAGTTAGTATCTGCAAATCTCAAACTCCCATTTATCCTATCCCCTTCCCCCCGGTAACCATTAGTTTGTTTTCTAAGTCTTTGAGTCTGTTTCTGTTTTGTAAATAAGTTCATTTGTCTTTTTTTTTTTTTTTTAGATTTCACATACATATAAGTGATATCACATGGTATTTTTCTTTCTCTTTCTAGCTTACTTCACTTATAATGACAATCTCTAGGTCCATGCATGTTGCTGCATTGTTTTATTATTTTTTATGGCTGAGTAATATTCCATTGTATAAATATACCACAACTTCTTTATCCATATTTTCTGTGGCTGCCTACTACAGATATAGTTTAGTAGTTGTGACTTAAGTCTGCAAATCCTAAAACATTTAGTGTCTGGCACTTTAGAGAAGAATATTTGTTGACCCCTGCTCTAGGATTCCAGAAGAAGGAAACTTTACTATGTAATGAAAGAATCAAAGGCTTTAATGAAAGAAGTGGAAATGTTTTGGAGCTGAGAAATGGATAGCCTTTAAGTGAAATGAGGAGATGGTCATTCTAAGAGCCACAAAACTCAAAAGTAAAAGCAAAAAACTCATAGCTAAATACAAACGTGCTGGAGTATGAGGATCATATTACTGTACATGATTCATATACTATTAAAACCATTTGTCTTTGAGTATCCCTTTTGTAAGTATCCATCGAGAACTGTGATTTTTAAACTTGTTGAGATGTTTGAATCAATTGGTGAAAGATAAGATTTTTGTTTCACTCAGTGATCTGTGAGACTAAACGATAGTCCCTATGGAAGATCACTGATCTAGAACATTTATTCACTTGATAAAATTGATTATTTTCTGTTGAAGACAGAGAATTTTATCTTTTTCTCACATCTTATCTCTACCTCCTTAAAATACATGCGTGCTGGACATATATTAATCATTTTGCTAATGACTAGTTATAATAAAAACCACACCAGCTATGGAGCACACAGCTAAGTGCCAGCGCTGTGTCAAGGGCTTTTTGTACTTAATGTCATTAAGAATTTACAATAGCCCAATGAGGTAGAGGTTATTATTCCCATTTTACAGAAGAGAACACTAAGGAACAGATGGAACAAATAATTGCCTTTAGACGGCAATGATGGTAAATAGACCATTTTTATCTAATGTGACCAAGAGATTGACTTTTTTAAAAAGAGGAACTTTTGGAGCTAGGACATAGACAAAAATGGATTTTCAGAAATTTTTTTAAAAAGTGAATTTGCCAATTTGTTCTATTATGTGACTTCTTTTCTTTTGAAAACATTGTGCCATATTTTTATAAAACTTGCTGGCTTTCATTACAAATTCTTCTACAGATTTTTATTGAAAATACTGGTATTTTATTGGACGTGAACTTTCTGTATCCTTTCTCTCTGTTTCTCTTGCTTCTGTCACTTTCTGTCCATAGCTCTTAGTTAATGGTCAGTTGTTTGTAATGTCCTCTTTTTTTCCCTCCTTTTTCCATAGTACCCCTTCTTAATATTCATGTAGGCCCCAGTTACTTATTGCCTGGTGTCTTCAGTGTAGCCACAAAATGCTAGAATGCATTTTCCTAAAGCCATGGCCCCTTGCAGAAGAAAAACAGAGTTGATGCAACTTAACACCAGTTTCTACGTCTGAACTCAAAAAGCAGCAGATACTGCAGGAAAATTTGCATGTCGCTAATTGATATGACAACATAGTAAGTAGATAGGAAAAGGTGAATGATTCAGAAGAAGCCTCAGGGAGTATAAGAAAATATAAGTCTGTCCCCCATGGGTCACATTAGCATCTCTGTGGAGAGTCCTGGCCACTGTGCCCTGGGGAGAACATTAATTACACCCAGCAGTGGCCTGCTACGGGGAGATTTACAGGTGTCAGCTCTTAAGCTCATCTAAAAATTAGTTCCTCTTTTATTGTTAATTTTCTTAGTAATATATGCTATAATTTAAGAAAAAAAATACTTTGATAAGGACACATGCAAATTTTTGTTTTAAGTTTTTTTTTTATCAATGATACAGTTTTATTACTCTTATCTCAGTAAGCTATGTGGCCCATTATCTACATTTGTTTTCAAATGTTCCAAAAAAAGAGAGTATACTCTTCTATAGCTATATCACCAATTTAAAAAAAAAATCTTATTTTAAATGTTTAGAAACCTAATTATTACTGTTCATTGGGATACTTTAGTATCGATGATCAAAATTACTATGCCTGTTTGATCATTCACTTTCATTTAGAGTGAATGTTCCATCCAACTTTCTCAATCTATGATCTATTTTAAATTATTTCACATATTCTTAGGCCTCTTACTAGCTCTTGTCTTGAAACAATACTGCTGAAGCCTCCTCAGCTGTGTATTCAGACACTGAATGCTGGTGTATGAAATCTAAATTTAAAGCTGTGATTTTTTGGTATTCTCTTGGTGTCGTAAGGATTTACACACTCAGATTTTTGGAATTGGAAAAGGGGAAGGAGAAAGCACACGTCATCCTTGGTGCTGGCTGTGTGTCAGAGGCAAGGCTGTGGGCTTGATGCATACCAGCTCACATAATCCTGAAAGTCATTATCTGAGAACTTCAACAGCCCTATAACCTGGGCATCTGGCATCGTTGTCACTCATTTAGGATGGAGGCGAAGCATCTGATATCCCATGTGGGTTCAGTAACAAAGGTCTACGTCCAAAATGCACACTTCTCCCCCTGTTCCATATACTCTTCCCGGACAGAGGTAGAATCCTCCCTTTTTGCACACACGTTTTATAGAGAAAATAAATCATGGGGAAGATAAAAGGGAAATACTTAGGATTCCGTCTTTCTAAAAATGTGTTAGTTTTTAAAAAGCAATATTTTTAAATATCAAAATTACACCTGGAATTCTCTCTCAAAAAAAAAATGAAAAAATTAAAAGGACAAGAAAAATGTTGACAAAATTGTCCTTGGTCCCTCTTCTACATTGTCTTAGTCTGTTCGGGTTGCTATGACCAAAGACCTCAGACTGGGCAGCTTGTAAACAACAGTAAATGTATTTGTCATGGTTCTGGAAGTTGGAAGTCAGAGACTGGTGTGCCAGTGTGATTGGGTGAGAGCCTGCTTCTCGGCAGGAGACTTCTAGTTGTTTCCTGGCATGGTGGGAGGGACTCTGGAGCTCTGTGGGGTCTTTAAAAGAGGATTAATCCCATTCATGAGGGCTCCACCCTTATGACCTACACACCTCACCAAGGCCTCACCTCCTATGACCATCACATTGGGCATTAAGATTTGATCATGAGTTTGAGGGGCCGCAAACATTCAGACCATAGCACACAAACATAATCCTTCTTTCAAAAACCTCAGCTCTGTGAACTGCATACGGTAGGACTGATGTTGGGATCAAGAAATCAAGTAGACATGGGTAACACTATTGAATTATGTTCAAATAAATTGGGATTTGAATATTGTTTTACTTTTTTGAGCACTCGAGTATGCTTTTTTAAACAGATATATTCAACTCCAGTTATACCTTAATAAGGAAAACTATTCACATCTGAAAAAAAGAATCTTGGTAATAACTGGTTCATCAAAATACCATAACTTCATTATGACTTGAAATTTGTTGTAAGGGTTCATCTTAAACCCATTTCAAAGGACTGAGGAATCCCCACTTCTAAGCAGTTTAGCTCTTTGGCATAGCCTGTGATTGCAACAGGGACATTCAGTGGTAGCACCTTGAAGTCTCCAGCATACATGTTTAAAATGTATTTCTTTCATTGGAAGACAACGTCAAAGTACGTGATTGAGGTACTGCGTGCTTTAGAACTTGAGGCAGTTGAATTGAACGCTGTGTCTTGTTTATCGTGGCTAATACTCTTACAGTGTGAGTGGGACTTCTTCACAGCTGACAAGAGAATGTAATTTGTGCCTTGCAATTAAAGTGTCCCTTCCTTGACTCCAAAAAGATATCCAATCAAGGAGGTGTGAGGAAATTATCATGTGTTATTACCGCCTACTGAATGGTATTTTATAGGAGAGAGTTGGAAGGGGAAAACAGGAAACGCTCTGTTGTTAATTGAACACTTATATGGGCAGTTTAAGACCATAAACCACCTATTTCGTAGACAATGTATGGTATTTAACTTGTAGTTTAACCAAAACCAAGAGCCTAAGGCCAATAATTCAGACAAAGAGAAGTTATGCAAATCAGGCATTCCTGGTATGCACAGGGCCTCTTCCACAAAGGTGGAGCTAGAGATTCAAGTTGAAAATACTAGGATCACGACCAAATAAACCTATTAAGAATTATTAATTAATCTCGAATTAAACAAATATGATAGCCCCAAATAGTCTATTAGGGTGAGAGAAGTTTCTGCATACACTGTTTTGGCTCCTGAAAAGGAGCATTTTTTATAATCCAATCATTAATGGTTTCAAAAGAAGTGGCTCTGATACACTCCTAATGTTATTAAAAGGCGTCGGAATAATCTAAGGTGGTTGAAGTGCCATGATTTTTAAGCTTTATTTCATTAGAGAATCAAACTGTTTTTTAAAATTATATATTATCTGCCCATACAGCCATCTCTCTCTCTCTACATTCCTGCAGATTCTCCCAAGTTCCTAGAAATCTGAAAATAAAAACACACGCAACCATATAACTTCTCAGTTTTACAGTGGGATTTCTGTTTCCGGTATGCCGGTGATCACTAGTTAAAAATTTATTTTCCTTCACTCGACATTGACTTTTACCTTTTTTTTCCCCCACAATCTCTTGTAGGACTAATTTTCTGATAGAACTGAAAACAGGTATGTGGAGAGAGGTGTGTGCCAAGGCTGGCAAGCAGTCAGATGCAGCGTTTGTCGCCTCGGTGAAGCGAGTACACTGTGTAGTCAGGCGGGGGGCCGGTGATGATAGCAGCAGAGTGACCGGCCGTTCCTATCTTTGGCGACTTTTCTGTTCTTGGAGGGTCATGGCTGGTGTTGCTGCGGCCCCAGAAGTCCGCCTTTGGTGTGTTGCTCACACAGTGTCCTAAGCAACGTGAAGACACCTGTGCCGCTGACGTTTGTGCCTTCTGGGCTTTACCTTACACAGAAGGTGTGGGTTTAGCTGTGAACTTTCAAGTGCCAGGGAGGCTAAAAAGATGCGCCTGTCGCAGCCTGCTTGTTGCCTCACCTTGGACCCTGGGCTGGCTCCTGTTCCGTGACTTGACTCTGTTGGATTTTGGCGTTGACTCTGGCCAGCACCTAGTGACTGTTCCCTGAAATGCCCTTTGGTTTAACTGGAAGGGGAAACTGCAAATAATAATCATGGGAACCTAACAGTTGCCAGCAGCCAGACGGACAAAGAAAAGCGTAAAGGACAAGCCACAGCGTGATGCCTGCAGTAGCTGGCCTGTGGGCTTCGCCACCCCGGGCTTGTAACCTTTAGCTCTAACTACATAGAGTAGGGGTTTCATTGTCCAGCATTTTACTTATAGAACAGAATTGCAATCACTTATTCAAGTATTTACTGAAGGTACGGAGCACTCTGATAGTACCTAAATGACATCTTTTTACCGGAATGCTCTCTTTTGCTTCTGACCAAACCATTTTAGCATTTGCTTTGAACAAAACTAAAAGCAAAAAAAAATTAGACAAGAGCAAAAATCATTTGTCATGCAACGCAGATATTCTGGGTAGACCACGAACAGTGTCGAATTTGCATTTATCATCTATAAGTAAGCTTTTAGCTTTTCCTGAATTTATTTTAAATTTTGGTGGATGCTTTAGTTTTTTAAATGAAAAAAATTCCAACAGGTATTTTTCATAAACACAAAAAAGGAGATACTCTGACTTGATTTTTAAGTTACCTTATTTGCCTCTTCTCATGTAAAAATAACTGTCATCTTTAGACTTAACTCGATTCTATTATTTAGTTACTTATATTGTCTCAAGTCAACTATTTATTTTTATATATATTTTTTTTTTAATTGAACTATAGTCAGTTTATAATGTGTTTTTTGGGTTTTTTTTGATGTATATATATTTTTTATTGAAGTATAGTCAGTTTACAATGTTTTGTTTTCGGGGTTTTTTGCATATATATATTTTTATTGAAGTTCAAGTCAGCTCTTAATAAGAGTGAAAAATATTGTTCAGTAGAATAAGGAAGGGAAGCTGGATCACTTTTATTCTGGAAGAAAGTAGTCCAGGGAAATTAAAGGAATCTCCAGAATAAGCCCATTATATGAGGAGAGCTAAGCTACACGTAATATATTTCCACATTTCCTGTAACTTTCATTATTTAAAAGGTAACTGGAACTCATTTTCACTGTTATACTTAATAGCATATTTTCTAGCATCATTACCCAGTTAAAAGTCATCTTCTGCTTGAGAATTTACCTGAAATCAGTGAGATTTTGTAGATTTTAATTGTCATCTATTGTGGCATAAATGTATTCTTCGGAGCAGTGGCTGGTTAACTATTAAATAATTAGTCTAGATTTTTTTTTCCTTGCGTGTAATAGTTTGAGCTAATATGTAGTATGAATGAAATCATTTCTATTTTATAGCATTATTGTTAGGTCCATTTCTCCATAAAGAAGGAAATCAAAATGTTAATCTGCATATATTGCTCTGTTCTGCAGGTCTTTAGTCACATGAATATATCAGCTAAATTAATTAACACACATTTATAAGATTGATAAAGGCAGAATGCCTTCTTCTCAGTCCGTACATGCATCCTTCCCCTCTGTCATTATTAACGCTCTCACACAATGCTGTGTGGCTTTGGACAGACACGAGCCTTCACACTATAGTCCATTCAGGCAGTGGCTAAGTTCAGAATTCTCCAAACTTACAACAGATGCCATTTTTGAAAGAAATTTCACAGAACTGGAATTTAATGGAACACCATTTAGGAAATAACACCTTGAAGAAAGACCTTTGTGTTTAAAGAAAATAGGATTTTGAAAGTATTATCTATAAAGTCCCACATGTGCCTGAGGAGTGACTAAATTTGGATTTCATTGTCATAGTTCAAACGCGTGACGTATTCTGAGGTATTTTACAATGTGTACCCATGCAGGCAGCTGCTGTCCCAGTTTTCATGATAACATCAAGATCATATGGGTTACTGAGATTTTAATATTGATATAATAAACAATAATAAAAGCAGAACGATATATGGCATTTTTGAGGTGGGGAATTAATTGTTAAGACCTGGGGTCTGGCCTAATTTGCTCAAAGTAGTTTAAATATAACTTCATTATTAGGGACTAAGCGAACAGTTTCCATGTGAGTTCACTATCATTATTTTGTTTATTATTCATAGAATCACTCTGCCTTCCCAAACCTTGAGGTTTTATTCATTAGAAAAACATTATTTTACTGACATCTGGTTCCCCTTATTTCTAGGGATTACCACATCATACTTAGAGGCATTCTGAAATGTTGAACTCTTGCTGGTAAAAGCTCTTAATTACTGAAATGTAGCTTTAGTTTACTATTGTTAACTAACTGAGTAAATTCTGCATAATTTTGAGGGTTTTGTGTGCATGTGTGTGTGTGTGTGTGTGTGTGTGTGTGTGTGTGTGTTGCCTCATAGGAAGCAAAGATACTTATTGTGTATTGCAGAAATATTAGGGAAAAAATGTTGGAACCATTCACTGATATCTGTAACCCATGTATCTTTCCTTTTGCAGCTATAGCATTGCTTTATACCTTGTGGCCGTTATCACTGCGTTGCTTAATTGTCAATGCCGTTTATATCCTTACCTGTTAAGTAGACTGCACGGGTTTCCTTAAACACATAGCTCAGCATCCCTAAATCGTTTTCTCACCATATTCTAAGGCGTTATTCCATACAGCACATACGCAAACATTTATTAAACCACATGGCTAACCAACATAAATTGCTATCTTATTATAGATTTTAAAATACAGATGCTTAAGGTTTTTTTTTTTTTCTTTTTTGCTAATTGTGTTTGCACATAATCTCCCTCCATACTTTCTAGCATGACTAAGACCAATGAAATGGAAAGTATTGCTGTACTCAGTAATGGGGCTAAAAGATGAGTAAAAGTCACCTGCATTCAAGCACAAGAACAAGTTTCCTGAATTTTGACTAACGCTTGCCAGTCTACTGAAAAAGCACACTGGACTTTCCTTCCACATTTCCTGCACCCCTCAGGGTAATGAAAATGAAGATTGTGCAAAGCTAATTCTTTTAAAGTAGAATGTTCCCCTCCAAGTCCAAAATGCGTGGCAGTTGACAGTATTAATTGCTCAGTAATCATACTTACTGTGTGTAATCTTCCCTTCTTCATAATCTTCCCTTCTTAATAACATAGATATTAAGGTCAAGAACTTCCAAAGAGAAGTGGTTATGACTTTTGATGACTAAACACCATCATCTTCCTACTTGCAGCTCACTTTCTTCTTGGTTTTGTGGGAATCACATATCTACCATGAATTTTGATACAATAAATAATATCTTTGATAATAGAAATGATGTTTTACTTGGAAGTTCGCTGTGCCTTCTGTGTAGAATTTTATGCTGATATAATTTTGTGATTTATATATTTTTATCTGGTCCTATGTATTCCCATTTACAACACTTGATTTTAAAGAAAGTTTTCATGGGAATTGTATTATATAAAATTTTAAAATTTCTCAACTACCTTAAAAACTGTTCGATGTATCTGAAGTGAGCCTTTAAACCTTTTGAGTGACTTCTTACTTTAACATGAAGATTTTATCAGATACTTTCCATTGAAATGGATATTTAACCTTTATGCAATCCGATTTTCCAGGCATTCCCCATTTCCTCTTCAGATTTGTAGGATTCAAACAAAGGCAAATTTAAATTGCAGATTTATATTGAAGATATTTTACACAATCTGTATAAATTGACTCATGAACTCATAGAAACTTAGAGGTTACTTAGCTCATTATTTCACCCAGTGTATTAATCGTACTGAGTCCATGAAAAGTGATTATCTAGCTTCAACTGATAACTTTGCAGGCATCCAGTGAACTTACCATCTTCCAAGCAGCTCATGTTTTCCCTGGCCAGCTTCCTTTGTTAGTAAATTTATTTTAATGTTAGCCCTAGAGGGAAAGTACCTGCAAATTTTATTAATTTATGAATTAGAAACAGTCCTATCAGAAAGGCAGATCTTTCTTATCCACCGCCCTTGGGAAGGTAAGCATGCGTACATCACGTGATGCGACTGCGGAAATCAGAAGTGATGGGCACTGAATTTGTAAGAAAGTATCAACTCTGATTTGGCAGCTCTGCCCGGGCATGTGCAAAGGGAGGGAGCTGCCAGGCAGAGAGAAGGTGGAGCCTGTGCCCAAAACAAGCAGTTATAATCACGGTATCACAATGACTTGCATTCATCGAGTGCCTACTGTCTCAGGCACGCTCCTAAGAACTTTACATGTGTTTACCTTGTTCAATCTGTAAGTACTGTTACTACTTTTTTACCAAAAAAAAAAAAAAAAAAAAAAAGGAAAAAGAAAAAAAAAAAAAAACCAAGTCACTGAGGCATTAAATGACTCACCAAAATTCACAAAGTTAGTAAATAATAGAGATAACGTTTGAGATTAGACACTCTAACCTCAGATTCCACATTTTATCACTTAGATCATACTCTTAGCATCTGACCTGCTCAGACAGAGAAAACAGCTACTTAACAACTCTACAGTTGAGTTCTGTGTTGAAACTTTTTTTTTTCCCCTCTGTCTTCTTTTCCTTAAGGTACGTTGAGTGGATTTTGACTCCTTGCAACCATAGATCTCTGCCTGTGACACAGGTTTGATTAGCCATGTTACTCTAAGTTTTGCTTAGTGAAGAACTCTCAGTGTTGTAGATTCATTACTGGCATTCTAGATGCAAAGCAGAACAACTTAGAAATTATTTACTTCCGGAGCCTTTTCCTCTGAAATGGTGCAAGTCATTATTGAATTTATGATGAGGTATGTTTATGAAAAGTTACATATGAAGACAGCACAATGTGCTCTGCATTAGAAATAATATTAAGGATACAGACATCAATCAAGTGGCCTTTCCTATGGGTTTAGAACAGTTTTTGTCGTGTGGTGCTCGAGAAGTTGTTACATTTCTCTTGGCATTTTCATTAGCCAGAAAAGTTGTTGACTAAGGCCCTTCTGATCACTTCCTGCTCTTGGTTTTGCAAGAACATTATCTGCACTTTCATCACTGTGGAAACAATATAGAATTAGGAACGTGTGTCTCCTTCGGGAGGGACAGAAAACAGGAAATCAGCCAGAGAAAATGAGTCAGAGCATGTGCGGCGGAGGAACAAGAAGGAGGCAAACATTTGTGAAGAAGAGAAATCCAATGTACAAAAAGAATACATCTCAAAAGGGAGCCACATTGTTCATCAGAACATAAAATTATGCACAAAAAGTTACCCCCTCTAAACTGGGAGAAATATGTTGAGTTTTTATTATTCATAATACTACTTTAAAAAAAAAATTTCCCTTTGCACCTATTTCTGAGTTTATGGCCTTTTGTCTGCTTTCCTCAACTCTGCAGTTGGCCCGCTGATTGTATTTACGAGCCCAACCCAAACATAATCTGGTGTTTCAGGCTAATCTGAATAGAGGCAGAACATGTAATTAAACAATTGCTGCCCAGGGTCCTAGGAAGTGGTGAGGCCAAGCCGGAATGGGGTGCCCCATTACGGACAGTTGGGGGGATTAGCTTTAGGAGTGTTTCCCAACAACAGGGTTCAAGACCTGGTCCACATGGTTGACCCAGTGTTCTCTCAGGTCGAGTAGACGTCTCTCTCTATTTTTTTTTTTTCTCTTGTAATGGGAGTTACATGCCTGCATTCAGGAACTTGAGTTTCCCAATTCCATGTTCTTCTGTTACTAGGGCTACTGGCTATTGATTGTAGAAATCTGGCTCCCCAGTCCTCTGTGAGGATCGCTGCCATGTTCTTTACACTATTCTCTGGGAAGAGGGATCCTTGAAATCCTGCTGCCCTAGAGTGGATAGTGTTGTGGTGACTTCTAGTCTACCTAGCCTTCAGGCCATCAACCACCACGCACTGTCTGTTGATTGGACCATAACCCTCATTCGTGGTATAAATTCTTCCTAATTATTACTATTGATAGTCATATGTTCTCTAATATTTAATCTGACTTGAATGTCTCATTCTTTGTGCAACTGTCTAACGCTAATTACCTGGTACCGAAATTGCCAAGCTACTAGTTGCTTTCCTCTCATTCTTAGATTACAAGGACCTTGAGAGGTGAAATCATATCAGGGTATCTTGGGATCCACACAGTGTTCCCTGCTGTCTATTTCTTTCTGACAAACTGAGTCAACTTCTAGAATCATTGGCCCATACTCACACTGCCCTGTCTGTGATCAAACTAGCGCATGTTACTCTTGGTACTTTGTGGCACTAATTGATAGGTAGTTTAAATTGTTTTGAAGTTGCTTAGTATTGTTATTGTTTTACAACATGCCAGAATAAAAGGTCAAAAGTCCTTTAATGCTTCTCTTACAATTTGGTTAAAACTAAGACTTGGTGCACGTTAGACCACTTGGGTATGTGGTATGAGAGTACTTTTGTTTCAATATTTAAGGTACATAAACATCAGTTTTAAAAATTTGTCTTAATAAAATAGGAAAACTTCTTTTATGCAGAACCTAGGAAAGTGTAGTTTTTTAAAAATCCTGTTCATTTGGGGAGGATTAGGAGGAGGATGGGACACAAAGATGTCCCTGTTCATGTCAGTTCAGGGATGAAAATTTCTTTGCTTTGAGGAACCTGCATTTCAGTTGCGTTTTCAGTATTTCCTCGTATGTGTGTAACTATATCTACTTTTTCCATTACACCCTCCAATCACACACATCTTTGTGTCCTCTGATTCTTCTGATTGAAGTAAATGTAAAATTAATGCCTTAGTCACCACCACAGTCTACATGTAGAGTGAGAAGGTGGCGTAAATGTACTATGTGCTTCCCAAGTATGTGTGCTCAAATAAGGTAAAGATAAATTACTAAATGAGCTAGAGAACTGTCTTTTAATTAAGGATAAGCTAACATTAGACACATCTATTTAATTACATGTTCAAACATTACTATCAGCCTACTTATATGTTGCTGGGATGCTGTCCAAACTAGTATAATCTTCCTTCCAGGCTGAAAAATAGGTTGTTGTTCCTCTTTTAAAATAGAACATAGAAATTGGTGATTTAAAATAGAACACAGAAATCTGTCAAACATTTCATTCTAATCTACTATATATTGATAAGATAAATCACACTGTAATTACCTTTTTGGTCATCAAAAAGAATGAAGTACCTGATAAGTCTTTTGTCCATTTTTTGGGGGGGATTATCTTTCTATTGCTTAAAGAGGCTCTTTATATACCCCATATATTCTGTATATGTATATTACAAATGCCTTTTTTCAAATTAAGGCTTTCTTCTTCGGGGGATGGGTATAGCTCAGTGGTAGAGCATGTGCTTAGCATGCACAAGGTCCCGGGTTCAATCCCCAGTATCTCCACTAGAAAAGTAATAATAAAAATTAAAAAAAAAAAGGCTTTCTTCTTCATTTCCTATATAGTGTCTTTTGATAAATGGTTTTGAATTTTAATAGCTGAATTTATGAGTTAATGTCATCTTTTGTGTTTGTTTAATTTGTTATTCCTTGCTTAATATAGCTCTTGCCAACCCTAAGGTCATAAAGATACTATCCTGACTGTCCCTCAGCACTACCCAACAGACTCTTCTACCCTGGTGCAAATATTTTATATGTGGCACCGTCCAATATGGTAGCCACTAACCACGTGCTGCCGTTGAGCCCTTGAAATGTACATAGTGTGACTGAGAAGCTGAATTTTTAAATGTAATTTTAATTAACTTACGTTCAGATTTAGATAGCCTCATGTGGCTACTGAGTAGTGTATTGGATAGCTCGGCTGTGGCTGGGTTTCGTCATGAAGGGTGACTCACCTGATGTTCATTTTTCTGCAGGGCGTGAGGGGAACATCTAGTGTCAGACTGTCCCATGTGGACGACCAGTTGGCCTAGAGCAATAGCTTTTTCCTACTGACTGATAAACCAGTTTTGAAATCAAAATGAATTATCTGTGTGTGTGTGTGTGTGTGTGTGTGTTTATTTCCTGGCTTTCTGTTGTATTCCTTGGAGAAGTCTTCTATTCCTGGTACTCGTGCCTCTCACTGTCATTCACCACAGCTTTATAGTAAGCCTTGGTATTTAGTCATGCACATCCCACTCCTTTGGTTCTGTTTTAGTAATGACTTTGCCATTCTTGGCCTCTGATCGCTCAATAAATGTTAGACTCAGGTCTCCAAGTAAAAAAAAAAATTATTTTTAAAAAAAATTTTATTTTATTGAATTATAGTCAGTTTACAATGTTGTGTCAATTTCCAGTGAAAAAATGGGATAGTTTTTCATTGCATTTGAATCAGTACATTAACTTGGCATTTTTTTCTTTTTTTAATTAAAGTATAGTCAGTTACAATGTGTCAATTTCTGTTGTACAGCACAATGTCCCAGTCATGCATACATATACATATATTCATTTTCATATTCTTTTTCATTAAAGGTTATTATTACAAGATATTGAATATAGTTCCCTGTGCTATGCAGAAGAAATTTGTTTTTTTAATCTATTTTTATATAAAGTGGCTAACATTTGCAAATCTCAAACTCCCAAATTTATCCCTTCTCACCCCCTTTTCCCTGATAACCATAAGATTGTTTACTATGTCTGCAAGTCTATGTCTGTTTTGTAGATGAGTTCATTAGTGTTCTCTTTTTTCTTTTTTTAGATTTTGTATATAAGTGATATCATACGGTATTTTTTTTCTCATTCTGGCATGCTTCACTTAGAATGACAATCTCTAGGTCCATCCATGTTGCTGCAAATGGCTTATTTTACTCTCTTTTATGGCTGAATAGTATTCCATTGTATAACTATACCACAACTCCTTATCCAGCCATCTGTTAATGGACATTTAGGCGCTTCCATGTCTTGGCTAATTGTATATAGTGCTGCTAAGAACATTGGGGTGCAGATATTATGATATTAAAAATTTTAATTCATAAGCATGATTTATCTCTATTCATTTTAGGTCTTCTTTCATGTCTTGCATTTTTTAAAACTGTTTTTAACCTATAAAAGATTTGGTATATTTTGTTATGTTTTTTAAGAAAAACTATATATTGAGGATATTCTGTATGTTGTCTGTTTAAAATTACATATTTTAATCTCTTAAACTGATAACAGTAAGTATGTTATACATGTTCGTTTGTTTAGCTTTTTGTTGTTTTTATTATTATCAGCTTAAGGAATTTTTCTTCAGTTTTTAGTTTGGTAGGATTTTAAGTGTGATGAATTATAGTAATTGGTTTTAAAATATTTACTTGCTTATTATTTGTGTTTCAGCCCTCAAGTATTCAGAATTGAATTAAAAACTATTCATGATCTTTAGGTTGTGACATGCTCTCATCATTCATAGCTGTGTTTAATTATCTGTTAACACAATGAAAACTAATGAACCCACCAACCAATACAAGAATTAGAATATTAACTAAAATCTGAACTTACCCGTGTGCATCTCCCTGGCCTCATACGTTGCTCCTTATCCATCATCCTCACCTCCCCTTCCCAGGGATAATCACTATTAGAAGTTTTATATTTATTATTCATTTGTTTTCCTTTTGTTTGGCTTGGTTTTAGTAAGTTATACACAGGCAAAGTTTTTTTAATGTTTAGTGCTTGCACAATTCTTCATGGTCTCTTACTCTTTACTTGTATTTCAATCCTTTCCTGTGTAAAGCATATTTAATTTATATTTTCTGGGTGATAATTTTGCTATCTAATGTCATTATGGACCAGATTCTACTGTCTGTAGTTTCTCCTGGTCCTTGTTTAACAAGGCCTTACAGATGAGTTTTACTTGGATCTTTATCATGTGAGAATTATTTGAAGCTTGGACTAAGCTGGATTTCTAGTTGAGAGAACTTGTATTTCCTTTTGCTAGGGCCTGGGGCATTACCCAACACTATAAACTGTTTTTAGATGTTCGAACCACCTTGATAGTATAAAATTGGAGTGCACAGCCACGTGAGGGATTACTGTTGGTCATGAACCCTCCAGTGGTATTTTTTGTTTCCTATCACTAGTGCCAAATTTAGAGGCAGACTGGTTTCTTTGTGGTCACCAGCTGTGTATAGTACGTGTGTGTGTGTGTGTGTGTGTGTGTGTAGCTGTGCAAACTTGCAGACTTATTTCTGGTACAGTGATGACACAGTCTTAGTGGGTCACAGAAGGGCACATCACCTTTTAGACTCTCCATCTCAGGCTGACCTTGGGCCTTGTGATCCACTGCAAACGCATTCTGGGCTGTGAAATCCCAACTCCAAGTCTGAGGTCCCAGGAGGAAACCTGAGTAACGTACTCCTCTTAACCAACTGCTTTCCCCTTTGGGTTAGTTTCATTCTCTAGGTATTTCTTGCTTTCCTTCTAGTTTTCCTATTTTGTGCACGATTTCTAGTTGCTTTCAGTGGATGAATTTTTATACGACCAAGCAGAGAGACTTGCACAAACAAACTCAAGTAATAAGTCAGTAATAAAATACAGAAGATTTTCTTGGAGCCTGATTTCAGGAAGTGTAGTCAGATCTTGCTGGAAAGGTTAACGCAGGGCTGATCTTCCCCAGGGCTGGCTGATTTTCCATTTTGTTGCATTTCTGAATGACCTCACACTTCTAGTCTCCGTAACAGTCCAGCTGACTCAGTCTCTCCATGTATTACTTCAAAGTCTTGAGATGGAAGATAGAATTGTCTTCGCCTCACCTGTAGGCGGTAGTATGGTGGGGTGCTCTCTAAGCACACTGTGCCGTGATAGTTAGAGCCCAAGTTCTGCATTTAGGCTGGCCGCAGTCAGACAGCTCCAAATCTTGCCAGCATTGTAATCTTGGGAAACTTTCTTAATGACTCTGTGACTCAGTTTCCTTATCTGTAGATGAGGAGGATAGTAACAGCCCTGTCCTCATAGTTGTGATGAGGATTAAATGAGTAACTACATGTGGAGAGTAAAAAGCAAGGGTAATGCCTTGGGTACAGTGGTCACTCAACAAGTTTTCTTTCCTCTCACCTGCCGTCACCCCTGGTCTAATTGGCTGTGGCCTGGGGTGAGGATCGTGTGGTACCCAGGTGTGTTCTACCAAGCCTGTCTGCCTAGGTATCTTCCTTCATCCTCATTAAGAAGCAGACTGGAAGAAAGGAAGGCAATAGCAGATGTGCCTGATGTAGGCTGGTGAAGTAGAAGCAAAACAACTTGTCAGTCTGGGAAAAACTTTTTTAAAATAGAATTCCCTTTATGTACAAATATACTTGAATGGTAGAATTGTTACCTAAAGAGACAGATTTTTTTAAAAAAAATTACATTGACTGAGCTCACTTTACACCTGAAAATTTCCCTGTTGCAATTAATCACATACGTGTTGACAGCCTTTCGCGTGTGAGATGCTGTATTGTAGGGGCGGAGCGCACAGGTAGAAGCAGAATGTGCTAGTGGGTGTAATTACAGATGATCGAAGTAGAATCATCAGCCTTTTCCAGAAGGAAGTCTCATTCTTTGCCTAAGTAATTCTCAGAAAACCTGAACTATTTCAAGGAATAATTTTCTCTGTCTTCCTTTTAAGGTTTTTGTTTTTGTTTTTGTTTTTTAATGTGCTCTGAAAGTGGAAGGCTAGGGGGAAGGTACAGCTCAAGCCCTGGGTTCAATCCCCAGTCCCTCCATTAAAATAAATAAGTAAATCAATAAACCTAATTACCTAACCCCTCCCTCAAAAAAAAAAAAAAAAAGTGAAAGTCTGGATTCAACCTAATTCCCCACAAATTAATACATTCAGTTATGTTCTGGGTTATTTCCAGGCCCTTGGTAACTTAAAAATGAACACATAAAACTAACAGTGATTTCATCTGTATAGTCTTTTACCGTCAGCACAGTGTTTTCATTGATTCATCTTGTCAAGTGAGTGAGGTGGAATTGTCAATGCGATACTTCTCTCCATTTCACGGATGAATACAACTGAGGCTCAGGGACTTTAAGTGACTTACTCCACTCACATAACAGATACGGAGGAGAGCCTGACTCAAACATGGGAGTCCTGAATCCACGTTCCAAACGCTTCCCGCTGCTTGCCAGCAACCAGTCATGTCACAGAAATGATTATATTGCCATTAGTGTATTAGAATCCACCCCTGAAATCAGAGTTTTGCCTCCAGACTTTCAGACTCAACAGCTGATGACAACTTGGACAGACTGAGTAACAAGGAAAACAAGTCTGGTAAAAACGAAAGGGATGCAGATTGTAACCAGGACAGTTTTCATTCCTTTGCCATGGAGTGAAATATATTTTAATTTGACCTTTAAATGCAGAGTGTATAGATTAATTCATTTATGACTTCAGTTTCACAGCTGAGTTGTCTTGTAAATAAAACTTTTCCCGCTTTAGGAAGGAAGCCAATCTCGCAGTTCCCCACGGGTCTCGTATCGCTTGCGCCAAGCAATGCTTCGTGCATTGACCTTGGAACCCAAGAGAATTTGTGCACAACTGGTGAATTAAACCAGCAATAATTTCCTGTGGCATTATGTCACAACCTCAAGGATGAAAAAAAATCCTTTAATTTTTTTGCCTTTAATTACAAAAAAAAAATTCTTTCAAAGGTACGTGAAATATGTTAGGCCACTATTTAGGGTTTTTGTGCTGTATAAAGCACATGTCCTTTTCTTACGTAAACTCTGTTATCGTGCAGTTATCTAGATCTGTGTGTACGTACCAGTCTTTTGATCCTTTTTATTAATATTTTTATGTCTGACGTTTGTCATTAATTTTGCTAGAGAGAAACTTACTTCCTGAGGAAAGACTTCTTACCTTTAAGTGATGAAATATTTTTGCCCACAGAGCTTCAGAGGAAGTAAGATTAAATATGGGGACTTTCTGTGGATAAATGTGTCATCTTTACTCAGTTCCTGCTCTTCTGCGGACGTTTTTATACAGTTAGACAATCTGCCTCCCTATCGTGGTCTCTTTCCCAGACTTCGCTTTTTCCGTCACCTAACAATGTTTGTTTCTGAAAGCTCTGCTTTTTTCCTTTCCGTACTCATAATGTCAGTGACAGGTCTGTCTTCAGAGCTGCAGCTCAGCCCTGTAAGCTGATGGTTTGTAGATCTACAGCCCTTCCCCAACCCGATCTCTTGCTGCAGGCCCGCGAGGCTCTTGCCTGTATGATGTTCTTTTGTCCACTCTGTGTGTATCGCAAATCCACTGATAGCCACCCAGTCTTCCATTTTGGAAACACCAGGGTCATTCTTGACCTGTCTTACCACCTAGTACATCCAGATTTTCATCAGACCCTTAAGACTCGAGATGTACCCTTGATCCAACATCTTTTTTCCATCCGTGTTGACTCCACAGCCCTCTCTGCTCTGGTTTGTAATTCTCCACGTTGCCCTGAAAGCAATTTTACAGAAAAAACAATCTAATCGTACCCTTCTCCTGCTTAAAAACCTACATTGACTTCTCTTTACTGCTGTCCTTTTACCGGCAAGCACCACCACGTGTTTTCAGTCTCAATTCCTGCCCCCTCTGATCATGCACCCAGTTATTCAGGCCGTCATCTCCTCGCTCAGGAATCTGTCTTTGACGCCTCTGCTCTTTGTGTCCGAAATGATTTATCAGACCTCATCCTCTAACTGCGTGTCTCTCAGGACTCAGTTCAGTTGTCATTTCCTCTGTGAAGTCATGCCCGAGGCCCATGGGGGAAGCATTTATTGTTTTCATGGGAACTTGATCTACCCTGTAGCTTTCAGCACATTTGACTGTAATTATATGCTTATATATCTGTCTCCTCTACTCTGTAGTGAAGGAAAAAACACATCATATTCTTTGTGTGTCTATGTGTATTTTAACCTAGCACCTAGCTTTTAGGGCCTACCATGTGGTAGGTCTTCAATAAATAATAACAGAATAAATAAATGAATCAATTAATTGTGTCCCACCCAGCATTCAGATTAAAATTTTCCGTCCTTAGATTAGAGATCAAAATAATTTTCCAAGACTACATCGATTCTCGAAAGACTCTTTTCTATCTTCCTTTATATGACTTGGAGGTCAAGTTGTTTGTTAGCTGGTCTGTTTACCATTTCTCTGTCTTAATCAGCTTGGGCTCTTATCATAAAATACCATAAATCGGTGACAAACCACAGACAGTTATTTCTTAAGAATCTGGAGACTGGGAAGTCCAAGATCAGGTGCTGGCTAACTTGGTTTCTGGCTTGCAGACAGCTGTCTTTCTGTGGCCTCACATGGTGCACACAGGTGCGTGGTGGAGATTGGGAGCGGGAGCTGGGGAGGGAGAGGAAATAGACCTTTCTGGTCTCTTCTTATAAGGGCACTAATCCCATCATGAGGACCACCTCACCCATCACCTCAGCTGAACATAATTACCTCCCAAAGGTCCCACTTCCTAATATCATCATTTGGGGATTAGACCTTAAACATGTGAATTTGGGGGGAACACAAACATTCAATCCATAGCATTTTTCATCTAACTGCCATCATGTTATGAGATCTTCTTGAACCCCTTCTTGTCTCCATTTCTGCATTATACAAAGATAAAACAATACTTGGAGAACTCATATTTCCCAAATGATAATCAAACTTTTATCCAGAAGCTACATGCCTATTAAAATGATATGCTCTTCCGAAATTTTTGGTTAAAATGCAAAATTAGGAAAGTTTCGGACTAGTTTTAAAGCCGAAGGTGAGGCAGATACTGATGGAAATGGCATTTTCACGCTGCATCGGTTTGGCTTCCCGAAGAGTTGGACATACTACGAGGCTGTTTCTTCACTCCCTGAGTTTTGGTGTGTAGCTCAGGCAAACTCGTGAGCTCCTTGCTGCTGCTCAAATAGGCCTTTGGGAAGAAAATACATTTCATTCTGTACCTTTGTTTGTAGCAAAATGTCAAGGAAGTTACCTCCTAAACACAAACCTCAGGAATTCTGGGATAACAAACTTGAAATAAACGGAGACATCTCTGAGGGAAAGAAAATCGGCACTGGGTTCAAGGAGACCTCACAGCGTGATGGCGGATTTAGATTCAGGTAGCCATCAGGGAGCGCTGCGGTTCATGCTGTGTGCATTACTGTGTGCACCTGCCTCATGGATCCATGTAAAACGTATGTTGAGTACGTTACGTGTTCAAAGCACTGCTCTACATAAAGGTTGTTGGGAAAGTAAATATAAAGAAAACCTGGTTCGTGACCATAAGGAGGTTAGATGAGTGTGTGTGGGGAGAGGGGCAGGGATGGGGAGAATTTAGAAAGTGCGTAAGTGACTCTAGTGTAATACAGGGCACAGAGAGATACACAGGAGAGGAGGCAAATCTGAGAAGGGAGGAGCCACATCTCGATGGAAGGTGCCTTCGCATCTGAGCCTTAGAGGTACACGGGGTGAGTGAAAGACTTGCCAGCAGAGGAACAAAGGGGCCTAAGTTCAAGGGCCAGGAAGGACAGGGTCAAGTTAATTTAGCTTCACTGTAGGCCACGTGGATGGGAGCAGAATGGTTTCAAGCTAAATGGTGGAATTTGCTATGATTTCACTATTAGAGCTACTTAACAACATATGATTTTAAATTTGTAACTCTAAGTGGAAAAGAGAGGGAATCAAATTTCTAATCCTGATCTTCTTTAAACCAATCTGGGTTTCTCAGCCTCAGTATCAGGGACTTCTGGGACTGGATAATTCCTTTTTTTTTGAGGGCATTTGGAGGCAACCCTGGCCTCAACCCAGGGCTGGGAGGCAAGGGAGGCAGGGAAGCAATGGCATTTAAGGAGGCACTCACTCCCAGGGCCATGCAACCTTTAATCTTGCATCTGGACGACCCTAAAAGTGAGTGAGTGCCTCCTTAAATTTTGAGCCCTAGGCACCGCCCTTGCCCGCCACACTCCTGGCACTGCCTCCACCCACTGGACGCCAGTAGCACTCTCCCAGCTGTGACAGCCAAACAAGTCTCCAGATAGTGCCAGACATCCCCTGGAAAACACAAGAGCCCAGGTTAAGAGCCACTGCAGTCTCACTGGAATAACTCAGTATATTTCTCTTTCAGTTGTAAAATGCCAAGAGGAGCCAGCAGCAGTGTGATGGGATTCATCTGAAAGGTAGCAACCTAATACAGGTGTTATCTGGGCAGTGTAATTTGGGCTGAGACACACCTGGGAAGTAAGACTTGGAGGGAGAGCTGTGGAAAGAAACTGGTAGGAAATGGGCTGGTAGGCAGTGGCATCAGGAAGAGGAAGGGTTTGTATGAAAGTTACCTAAAAGTAAGGGATGGCTGCTGCTGTTCGTAATATACCAAATTCTTGACCTTGGCTACGCTGAAGAATAATAATTCTGCTGCCAGTCTTAGGGTGGACATGACAGGATTTCCAAGGATGTCTTACTTGTTACAAATGCTCAGAAAAAAATCTACAATGTGATTGTAATATATATATTATATATATTTATATTTATATACACATACACATACATACATATATGTATATGTATGTGTGTGTGTGTGTGTGTATATATATATATATTTTTTTTTTATGAAATTAGGCTCTCTTCTTGGTTAATACTTCAGTGTGCTGTTTGTATTTGCTGTTAGCGGTTCTACCCTACCCTGCTCCTACCCTGCTTTATTCTATTTTCTTGGGCTTTAGGGAAGATATAGCACTTGGAGGCGTGCAATTTGTGTGCTGTGGTTGCCAAGAAGTTTACAGCTACGTTGAGTATGAGACCTCAGACACGCCTAGTATGAGATGACAAAGGCATGTCATGTTGTATGCAGTCCATTTTCACAGTAAAGGTTAAATACCAGTGATATGGTTGATTGATGTTTAGCAGGAGAGTTTAAGCTCTACAATTCCACGTGTCTCACAGTCAGTAAGCGTCAACAGCATGTAGCTCCATATATTTTTGCTCCATTTATTTTTGCAGCATTTAGTACAGAAGTTGGTATGTGGTCATAATAACAAATTAAACAGTTGGATTTTATAGCTCACTAACATCTGCCAGGCAGTGTCCTATGTGTTTTTTTGCATTGATTGCTCAGTAATCCTTGGTGGAGGTTAATATTATGATCCCCATTTTATAGAGATGGAAACTAAACTTAAGCAGGTTCATTAACTTGCCCACAGTCACATGGTTAGGATCACTTGATTCCAGATCTGCCAGCTCTGAGTCCATGCTCTTAAATAACGGCTTCAAGGCTGCCTGTAAATGACCTTGTAGATTGTGCGGGGCACGACTCCAGGTGTCACCATACACACGGTACACATTGCGAGTGCTCCGAGATTATCCTGGGAGGTGCACACACAAAAAAGTGAATTCCAATGCTTTTAAATGTTACTTACTTTTAAATTTTACTGAATGATGTACAGTGAGTGATGGGACTGTGAGCAGGGGTTTCCTTCCTTTTCTCCGTCATTCCTTCTCTCCTTCCTTCCCCCCCTGTAAGGACATGCCTAAGTGTGAATCCCATTGAGGAAAGGGTGGAATTCAACCGCAAGGTTGTTCCTTGCCTGTTATGATTTCCCTTATTCCGGGGCAGCTGATGCACTTAGCAGAAGTGCAACTACCCCTTTAGGACACTCCTTCGGCTAGTGTTAGTGAAAATCTTATCAATGCCACCAAGAGTTCTTTTTCTGAGGCCTCAGGCTGGAATATTCTTTCACTCTTATTTATTACTGTCATGGAGCCATTAGCTTTTGCCATTAGAAACTATACTTATACTAAAGGTGTTACAGCCGATGTATGTGCTCCAGATTCTCATTACAGGCTGCTGACCGCTCCCTGTAAATCTCAGCTGGGAGTTATCAGCTTTCTACTTGCTGGATCTAATTGGAAAGTTCTCTGCTATATCCAGGTACAAAATGTACTATCAGAGCTTGAATTTCTGCCCCTTATTAACATTGCCTTTGTGACTTATTTCCTCAATTCTCTTTCCATTGGCGATTTGGCTGAAATAAATTCCTTAGTTTTATATACAAAGTGAGCTTACGGCAGAACACACTACAAATCATGCATCCCAGTAAACGAGAGCTCAAACGCTTTTACCATTGGAGAATATGAAAGGGTCCTTTGCTAATTAATTACCTGTGCACACCACTTTTTCACTTAATAATCTAGAAATAAATTCATGCATTTTTCATCCATTTGAAACTCATTTTTTTGTAGTTTGAAAATCCATGTGTCAAGTACACAGTAGGAAAGTTCATGAAGAGTTTGCAAGGAGCTGTGTTAGAATTTCCCGAAATCTACCTACTCTGCAGACTGTTTCTAATTTTTTGGATGTGGAAACTAAAGACTCTTGTGTAATCCAGAGGTGGCAAAGGGAACGTTTGTGACTTGATTTCATCCGTCCATCAGAAAAACATATTTCCCTGAGAGAATCCCTGTAGATTTCTCGTATGTTTAAGCTGCTGAATTTCCCAGTGCTCCACCGTCATGTCCTCCTTTAGAGGAAGGCAGCCTGGATACCATCCTCAGAAACTGTTAAATCCTCAAACGTTCCTGTTCTAGGTTCTTGCCATAGGTTAATCATGACATACTAGAAATCAGTATTACTCAGGTTCATTTTAAGTGCATACTTAGAAATAGTCACGTCTTCTACCATAACCTATTTAAATATTTAAACATTACTCCACAGTGTCAATCAAATAGCACTTACTTTGACACAGCTGTGGAGGGTGTGCTGAATGTGAGTTTTTCTCTCCTTAGATTTTCATTTTTTTTTTCTATTAAAAACCGATTAAACAGTTTTCAAACACATGAACCTCAAGCTTCATGAGGCCATGAGGTAAAATGATCAAGACTGTGTAAGTTCTAATTTAAGACCTACGTAGAATTATGATAATTCCGAGAAGTTAAACGTGAATATGTCCTTTTTCCTCCAACGAGCTTATTTTCCCCAGCCTTAACGTCAAGGAACAAAAAGGGGTATCTTTGATTTAGAATATCTTCCTTATTAAAATTTGAGGTTAAATGATCACCCTCTTTTTTGCTAATGTATGGAACAAAGTGTTTCCAGGCCTTATTCTACAGAGGATTCAGACTATGTGCTTCTCTTATATTTGGTGACAAAATATGTATACAGAATAGAAATTTATAATTGGATATTGTTACTTTCAGAATTACAGGGATGCTGGACAAACCCAGCTGAAGAGACATTAGGTATGTTAAAAGGTAAACTGAGACATACGAACATTTTTAAGAATTTGGGCAAAAATTTATTGAAATTAATGTCAAACAGGAAGTGGTTAGGAACACTCCCCCAACAGGTGCTTAGGGGAAGACTTTTGCAGAGAAAAAGCAGAAGCAAACTGAGGGGATTATTGACTGGCTACAGCTTAAAGCCTTATTGGCTGTTGGGGATTGATTTTCCTTAGTGTTTTGATTTCATAACCATGAGGCACTTACAAGCTTGGATTTCGGTTTGCTTATATAGACGTCCACAGCAATACAGCCACCACCGTCTAACGGCCTTCTTGTTTAATTAACTTAACAGGTGGTATCCACTTGGATATATATTGTTATGAATTTGATTACACGGATTTAAGAGAGTTCAGCTCTCGTGCAGCATCAGACTCACTGTGTTAACCCAAATGTTACTCTCTGAGCACACAGACTTAATACATTACTTTTCAGATGGTATGTAAAGTATGAGAAAATAATTCCTGGTTTTGAACAGCCTAGGAAATTTTTTTCCTCTTTCCAACATGGGTCTGTGCCAGGCAAGTACCACTGACCTTTTTGTTCTTTTTTTTTTTTTTTTAATACAGAAAATTGAGACCATACTAACGGTTAGGAATAGTCAGCTTTCACCTTTTGAGAATTAGAGAAGACACTGTCACCGCGTCACACCACTCGATTGTGACTCCAATCTTTTCTGGTTTAGTAGGAAGGTTATCTTTGTTTCAGCCTCACATTATCCTTCGTAAAGGGAGCAGCTCCTGTTTTCTTTTCGTGTGCACGTTAGAAGCCAACGAAAGAGATGTATCACAAATATAATAATTTTTAAAAGTATATAAATTTAGGATACCTTGAAATATTAATCTCTGATCTGTAGTAGCCTGCATAGATGGCTAAGGCTCAAAGGACACTAACAGAATGCATTTGGGGAGAAGAGGACCTTTTTCCCCAAATACTTTGACTATAATAATCTGATATTTTTATAGTGGCTAGTCCTTTCCCAGCTCTTTGATCATCCTCTTTCTCTGTTTCCTCCCTCGTCTTTCTATCTTAACATTTCCCCTATAAATAAAAATGGATTTTGTTGTTATGGTTGTTCCTTTTTTTTTTAATTGCCTTTATTTTCCAATCTGGTGATTCTCATTTTATAAGAACTACAATTCTAGACAAAGAATTTTTTTAAATAAAGCTTTTAACAATAGTCTCTTTTCTGTTGTATTCCAATGGGTTAATATACTTTTTCTGAAAAAAAAAATACAATTAATAGTCCTATGTGTCATTAAGTGCTAAGCTGTCTGCAAATATCATGTAATTTTATTCTTTCAGTGACCTATGAGGTATTTCTGTTTTGGAAAGGAAGGAACCTTGATTTTCAGAGGTTAACTAAATTTTCCAATTTCACATAATTTATTAGCGGTTGGTCTAAGGAAAGACAGATTCTAACACTTAAATATTCTTAAATATTCTACAAGCAATTCTTGGATATCTTAGAATTAAGCATTACCTGAATATTGTCTCCAATCCATCAAGCATAAATACTGAAACCTCTCCCATAATAATCCTTTAGAAAAGAAGTTTATAGTTTTCCAGAACAGCAGACTATCACCTCTGATAGCCATGTTTGCTTATAATTAACACAGAAAACATAGTACTTGTCTGACTATCAAATTATAAGAACAGCAAAGGTTTTATTCATCTGCCCTAATGGGTTATTACATATTTCTGGACCTTTTCTATCAACACATGAGTTGCATTGTACCTTGGTTGTTGGCTTGATCTGAATTAGCTTAGTTAGTTCTCATTTCAGCACTGAATGCTGATTTGGTAGCTTACAGTCCAGTCCAGTTTTTAGCTATCATTGAGAGGTATCAACTCAGTAATACACACCTGAGCAAATTTTGTAACCCTTGCGGCTCGTGGGCTTTGACTTTGAAGCCTTTAACAAAATTTGTTGATTTTGTTTTGCAAAGAGTCCAAGTATCTCCAAGATATGATTCAGGAGTTGAAAGCTAATTTTTCATAACACATCTGTGATTCTTACCATCTTTCTTTGATTTTATCATTCCCTTTCCTGGAAATAAGTTTTTAGCTTGCTCCATTAGTTCTCATTTGCTGCAGACGGTGCATTGTTGTGTTCCTGTCTTGTCTTCCTGTTGTAATATTCTCACAGCTGTTACTGTTTATATGGAAAAAAACAAACACAAAAAAACCCCTAAAACTCCCTAAATGATACAAACTTTATGATGGTGGGAGAGTTGAAGCCATGCTGTATACCCAAAGTGTTGCAGCAAAGGCAGTGCTGCCCACAGAGAACTGTCGCCATTGTCAGTGGCCCATTCTCATCCTGAGCTTGCAGTTCCCATCTCCACTTGAAACAGCATCGACAGACACTAACCCGTATTTCAGCCTTGTGCCAAATGTAAATGCTTGTAAGGAAACTCAGGACTATTGCTAGAAACAAAGGAAACATTGGACCTATACAATTAGTAAGCAGACCAAAAGGAAATTTGTGATTTGCTCTTTGTTTTTAATGTTTGGTTTTTGGTTGGGGAGGATTTTATTATTTCAACTTATGCATTCTGTTTAAATTTTGGTGAATGTCCCTTTTTTGTCATTTGAAATAATATCTTATGTTAGCTTGAACTCAGAGAAAAACTCTTTAGAATTTAATTTTTCAAACATTGTGACTGTTCTTTTTGTTTGCTGCTAGAAATTAAATGACTGAGATTCTGAAAATAATGTAGTGCTTTCTCTAAAATAGTCTTGGATTCTATCTACCCAAATACGAAGATCTATGCCACCGTTGGCTACTCAAGCTATTTATCATGCCAAATGTTTGCAGTTGTTTAGGATTTTTTTCAATGATTTTTTTCTTTTTTATCTTTTGATTGACAGGTATAATGAAAGTCATTTGCAGCCCCTATCAAAAACAAGTACTGCGACATATTAGCAACTGAAAATGCCCACCTTTCATCTTGGCAACCTGATAAGGAGCCTGATATTCTAAATGTCTTCTCCAAAAAAAGAAAAAAATTAAAAAGAATATTTTGGTACTTAGGCAAAGTCTCTTCAGGAGATTTTTAAAAGTATAATGTTAATTCATTTTAACTTAAACACAGTTTAACACAAACCCCTTCCTACACATTTGCATGCTGAGGACATCCTTTGTGAAGCCATGTAACAAGAGTTGCAAAATAAATTTGCTGTCTTAGCATTTCCTGTATGAATGCACTTTGATTTGTTTCTGTGCTTCTTACTGACCCTGGGGCCTGCAAAGCCCTTCCTTTGTCCTCTTGGCCCACTGGTTCTTTCCTGTCGTTTAAGAAGCATTGCTTTTTCTAGGATTCTGTCCCTGCCTTTACTTACCTCACTTACCTCAGGCTGGTTAGTTATCCTTTCTTAGTGTTTTCACAAAGCCATGCACATAGTTCTGTCACTTAGCACATTTATCGTCATTATTTACTTCTAGGTTTGCATCCCCTAATTAGTCAGTGAGCTCTTTGATGTTAGAGACCACATTGTGCTCATGTTTGTAGCCGTCTGACCTAACACAGGGTCTGGCATGTAGATTATCACAGTCCGTTCCGGCAGCTATAACACAGCACCGCGGACTGGGCAGTTCATAGACAACAGGAATTTATCTTTTATGGTTCTGGAGGCTGGAAGTCTGACCAGGGGGGCAGCATGGACAGGTGAGGGTCCCTTCCAGGTCGCTGATTTCTTTTATCCTCACATGGTGGAGGAGGTGAGCTAGCTCTCTGGGGCCTCTTTCGTAAGTGCCCTAACCCCATTCCTAATCACCTGCCAAAGGCCCTGCCTGTTAATACCATCACCTTACGCATTAGGTTTTCAACATAGAATTTTGAGGACACAAACATTCAGACTAGAGTGTAGATCGTGCTCAGTATATGTCCATGAATGGATGGATTAAAGTTAAGGGTGGGATCCAATTCTTTGTGCAGAGGATAGCGCCTCGAAGAAGGTACAGTCCAGAAAGGAGAATCCAGTTCAGGGATGACTGTTTTTTCCACTGATAAGGGTTGAAGTTATGGAATATAAGAGCAACAATGGAATGAAAGTTGACTGGGGAAGAGCATGCAGATCTGGGCCAGAGAACTGAACTAACCTTGTATTAAGATTGTGATTGCGAGGACCAGCTGAGAAAGATCCTTGAATGGTTGTGAAGAATTTGGAAGGAAGGTACAGAGTAACGAATGATGAAATTTAATTGAAAATAATTTGTTGAAACTGTTTATAATAACTGGGAAAATTCATTTCAATGCTGTAAATTATTGATGAGTTATCACTGCTGGCATGTGCTCAAAATAGATTTATGTTGGCAATTTTTAAAAGCCCTTGGATAATTTAGATTAATATAATTCACTCAAAAGATATATTAAATATTAATAAGTGATATTACTGACCACATTAGACCTTGCTTCATGCCTTGGACTGTGCTGCATCCTTTTGTGTGCATTATTTTTAATATTTGATCCAATGCAATTGTTCACATTTTACAGATGAGGAAACAGAGGGTTAGACTCTAGTTCATTCCACTTGTCTTTGAGCACACAATCTATTAAGTAACAGACCTGGCATTAAATCTATGCCATTTGAATTGGAAGTTTGTGCTTTGTCACACTACACTGTACTACATCCTACAAGTCTCTGAAATATGTGTACGTTTCAGCATGAGTTTAAGTGTCATACGTAAATGCATATAAATTTGGTTATCTCTTTAAGTGATCATTCATTCATTCATCAAACTTTCATTGGCCCTGTAGGCACTGAGCTAGGTGCTGCATATATAGCACATTCACATGCCCTTTTGGAATTTATAGTGGAAGAGAAAGGCATTTAGAAATATAAGTAACTGTGTAATAACAATTTTGATAAATGCTACAAAGAAAAAACACAGTGCCTTTTATTAAGTAGAGTACAGAGCAGGGTTCACATGTACTTACTTTCCTGTGGACAAATGTAATTAGATGTACGCTATAGCTTACTGTAACCCAAGAAGATGCTTAAAATAGCGCTAGGTAAGTGGTACCACAACAGTGTAATCAAGCCAAACGGTTTGAAAACATTGGTCTTCCAGTAGCCTTTCCACTGCACGAAGGGAATTTTGGTGAACTGAAGAAAATTGTGACGTTATACCTAACAGGTTTTGAAAATTTACTAAATGCCATGTCTGTACTTCAGCTTTGGAAGGTGACTTTGGAACTGTCTCCACCATAATCTACATCTGTTCATAATAATAATATCCGTGAAGGTGATTGCTGCACTGCCCTTTGAGAGCAGCGTCTCTCCTGCTGCCACTCTGAGCCCGTGGGAGATTCTGAACTAGAAATAGTGAGAGTATTTGGTAAGTTTCACTATTTGGCTTCATACATTGCTAACATTTGGCATAAAATCTAAACAGCAGTAAAACAGAAGAATTTATATCATTCAGGACTTAATAAAGCTGAATGGTCAGAATAAAACAAACAACGAAAATTTTTTTAAAGGCGAACAAAGCAAAGCAAATGTGAAACTTAACCAGATGTTAACTACAACTTAGGTCCTGGCTTTGTTGTACTTCAAAGGTTACAAAATCCTAAATTTTAGTCTCAGAAGTTACCTTAGGCCTGCATTATAATCATGTTACAAGTAACTGGTACTTTAAAGTGCAGAAGAGTCAAGGTGGATGGTCTTTTTTTTTTTTAATTGTTTTTATTTTCTCACCAACAAATGTATGTTGTAGCTTGACTTTTTTTTCTGCCCTCCCCTTTCAAAATCTGTTCATAAACAGATGGAAAACTGGTAATTTCCTGACCATTGGAGATATTTTTGTAATTATCTGCTCATCTGAAAGGCTTAAGACTCATTTCTTAGCTGTCAGGGAGCCATGGAAGTGCTTTTCATGAAATAAGGAGATGTGTGTGAAAGATGGACGTCCAGTGAGAAATCCTGTATAATTGAAACTCACCCATCAACTCTAGATACTGTGAGCTTCCCTGTGATCCCCTTTCTTGGGAGTGCCTCATCCTGTCAGTACTTCTCAGTATCCTCTCCTTCGTCTCTCTCTTCCTCTCACAGAAAAGGGCTTCTTAAGTTGGGTCTTGAGGAATAAGTAGGAGCTTTGTTAATAGAAAAGTGGGGAGAGGATTCCTTGGTAGGCATTGACACCTACTAAGGCAGTAAAGACGCACGTGTGAAATAGCTTGGGATGAGCTGAAAACTGAATTTAATTCAGTGTTGTTAGAACGTTTAGTGCAAGGGAAGATTGACAGTCAAGGAGGATGAAGGGGAAAGGGTTACATCCAATGGGAAAGCCATCCCAGGTGACGAAGAACTTACCACAGGCGGATGGAGGCCTGTTTGGTGACCAGGGCTTACATCCACCACCAGGGCAGGACGGAGTGCATGAAGGACTGACAGAGATGCAGAAATGCACACAGGTGAGAACAAGACGTGAGATTTCATGTCTGGCCTGATGGTTTTCACTTTCTTTGTGAACAGGAAGCCTGGTCAACCACAGGTGATGACAGGGTGGTTAGGAAACTTGGGGGGGACGACGTTTAGAACTGTGTTGGAAAGGAGAGGGAGATCCCAGAGATGTGAGTAAGCTTACTGGAGAGGCACTGAGAGCCTTGCTGAAGTTGAAATCTATGAATGAACCTTGGCATCAATCTGTGCGGTTAACCCATTTTTTTTAAGGCTCTACTTAGTTCTCTCACTGCAGGGCCATCTTAAGTTTGGAATTTTCAGACTCCTTCTTGCAGGAAGACAGAGGTGTGAGTGACTTGAGAACACTGGTAATCACAGGTGATGTTAATATTTACTGAGTACTTAACGTGCTAGGAATTGTGCTTAGTACATTATTACATTGCCACTTTTATTCCCTTCTTTCCTAGGAAATAGACGTATTATTCCCATTGTTAAGAAACAAACTAAGAAACTTAGGTAATTTTCCCCGAGATGCTTTACCAATAAGTAGCAGAACTGGGATTTGAATGATGATCAGCTTTGCAGCTGAGTAGATACCGGGGTTAGAAAAGGACTGACAGTTTGGGGGAAGATGTAAGTGCCAAAGCAGTGGGAGATTTCAAGAAGATTCCAGAACAGGATTGATGGAAATGACATTTTTAATGTTGCATAAAAGATGGGACACTAATGGGGAAGTAGAATGTCAAGGTTGAAGACGCCGGTGGTAGAGGCACTCAAAGTGGCCATGAGCTTCAAGTTGGAAGTGAGTTACTGAAATGAGAGTGTAAGTGGAGGTGGTGAACTTTCTGGCTAGGTTATTGATCACAGTGCATGGGTATTGATCATGAATATTGATTATGGTGGGAACGTTGGAGTGAAGAGAAATGGATTTTGAAGAAATGATCTGAAGGCTGGTAGATTCTAGTTTTCTGGGTATTACAGTGTGGAGGTATGAACTTAAATGAAGAAAGGTTTCTTTGTATGAGCTGAAAAAGTAATGATAATCAGACATAGAATGGAACTAGGATTATGCCGAGCCTCTGTTCGGGGCCTAAAGATAGGGAATTAACATCTAGGTTAGAAATTAGAAAATCTGTTTATTTTTTTAAAAAAAAAAAAAAAGGGAGCTCTATAGGATGCAGTGAGAAATAGTGGGAAGGACACCCAGAGGGGTGTGGTAAGGTGGAGAGTAGGAACCAAGTGGAAAACACTTCCAGTGCTAAAACTGGATGAATTTTCTGAGAAAATCCATTGGTGATACTGTGTCTCTTTTATTTTCCATGAGCCGTCTTTCTTTTTCACACATTGTGGAACAAGCAAATCTACAGACCTCATTTAAGTTTCTTAATTTGTGTTGCAGTTATCAGCGTGCTTAGGTAAGACCGTGTTGTTTTCACACATCACATAGTCCAATCATTCATGAAAGCAAGCATTCAGGTTCTTGTCGTGCAAGATAAACTGTCTAACTGCATGGAAGTTGTGGAAAGAGTGAGCAAAACTGAGGCTGGAATATTGGCTCCTGAAAACTCGGCTTCTCCAAGCCTAGAGTTCCCTGTCCTATAAAATGGGGTTTGCTGGTAGTATCAGCGAGTAACTGAGAAGATTTCAGCAGCCCGTTTAACTTTTAGACACTGCTATCAGAGTCTATATTCACATGGAACAAAAATCCGTCTCTCTGTAGTTTTTGAACCCATTTGCTGTATTTCAGCTTCCTAAAATTACGTTAGGAAGCTAAAAAATCACCTTAAAACCAAGCTTCACGCTGAGTTTAATTTTTGGTGTTTATGCAGCAATCTGGGCTTTGACAATTCAATAATAACCATGGTTTATTGTCCCCAAAGATAACTGTTGAACATCCAGCATACACTAGGCAATGCTAAGTGGGAGCCCCCCCCTAGCTGAAAGCAGTCATTGGAGGAGTCCCATGTACCCCAGGACCCATCTACTTTCGTGTCCCTGCTGTGCTCAGGCGCAGGCTGGGGGAAGACTGTGGGAAGTGTGGCTTCTGTGCAAATCCAACAATGGGTTTTAAAGCTCAGCCGCTGGGGCCCTTGGTCACTTACACTCCATCTGGTTGGGGTTCTTGGAGGCACGTTGTTAAGAACACCACACCGTATTTGTCCACCCTAATCACATGTAGAAGTAATGTTGCCACACTTTGTTTCATAGGATAAAAGATAAATGTAAATGTGGCTGTTGGGAAGACTACAGCTAATGGAGGCTCCTATACGTTTTGCTACTTTCACATTTCCCCCTGCCGGCTTCCCCCAGGACCCCCTCCACCTGCATCGTGGAAACACGGTACACTAAGGCTGATGACACACACACGCACACACAAGACAGGCTGATTAAGACGTGCTTTTGCAACGTGTTTGGCTTTCTCCCTCTTCATGGTTAGTTTTCGGCACAATACTAAATAAATCATATTTATTTTCAATACCACTTTCTTTTCATCTTTGACTTCCTCAGTTAGAAGGGCAGACGATTTACATCGCCATAACGAAGATGTCTGAACAAGGATTGTGCATTCAGTAGCTGCAAGCACAGATTTCTGTCCTCCTGTTTTCTCATGTTTATCCTAAGATGGTTTAAGTCCTTTCCTTAGATGTCACTTATGCAATTTTGTTGTATTTGTTCATACATTACTTATTCAGGGGTGCAGCGGGGTTTCTTGTATTCAGGCGTGAACATGGGTGCATGCAGCAGCTGTAATGAGTGTTTCTGTGGTTTTATGCAGCAAGGCTTTGGAGAATCTGCCTCCTTTGACTTTCAAAGATCACCTTTGGTGGTTGTGTAAACGTAAAACAGTGGATTTGTTTTTGGATGTCGAAGAGTGTGACGTGGTGTCTCATGCTTGTCATTTAACAGCAGACGGAATGTTACTCTAGCTTTGCCCTAACGCCCTCACATTCTTCAGCCTTGGGGCAGTCAGCCACTTCTCAGCTGATGTGATTGTGCATTTTCGCCTTGATCGTTAATCACCCGCTTTAAGTTCTCCTTTTGTAGTGCTTGCTAGTTGCTTCCAAAACAAACATGCTTCCTGCACTTGAGAGGAGAGGAAAGGAGAAAGAGATTTAAAAGAAAATAATAGGTGGGTTCTCAGTTATTTTTGTCTTTATTACTGATGCTAACTGCTGTCATAAAGTAGGGGCTTATGATTGATGTATTAGTGAATAATTCATTCATGGAACTTTTTCTTAAGCCCTAATGAACACTGAATATTTACAGACATGATTGGATGATGCTGTCAAGTTAAAGGGAAAAACTCTCCCAGAAGAGTAGGTTTATCTGCTGTTTCTTCTGAAAAATTGAGTGTGGGTTTATATAGTATTAAATATTCTTTTTAGCTCTACTGTGTTTTCTAAAACAGTTCCTTACTTTTGGAGGACTTTTCTTTCATTTTGTCAAATATATCAATAAAATTCACTGGTTTAGCTGATACAATTTTTCATTTTTATCACTCAGTAGGTAATAACCAACTATGTGTAAACATGAATAATATGTCCCTCCTCTACACCACACATTCTTAGCCCCTTTAATAAACACCTTTATGAAAATATATTTTATTTATGTCTTAATTAAAATTAGTGCATGAGTTTAAAAAGATCAAGAACTCCAGGTAATGCATTTTACTTGCAACTAAAATTCGTTAAGTCCGTTAAGTCTGAGATGACCAAACACTGAACACAGAACTTTATGACACTGTGGAATATTAAAATAAATAGCTGCTCATTCTTTCTAAAAAATACACCCATTTAAATGATCTAAATAGTAACCTGTGAAATTAACAGAATTAAAAATATCATATTTTTTTCTACCTGATAATTGGGTAAGAGATTGGATGTTAGCATAACCTTTCAGGGGTCTTTGTGCTGATTTTCAGTATAATGGATCAAGGAATTTCTTTTAGCTTCTGGACTTTTCTAGAAGCACGCCTAAGCTTTTGGCAGTGGTTTTATAGTAAGAGAGCTACAATACAAGTTATTTTTTTCAATAAGTAAAAGCCCTTGTGAAACTTATCTGTGATTTAGACGTGCGTGTTTCAGAAGGTCACACAGGCTAGCTTTTGTACAAGATGAAGGTTACCCAGAAGGTCAAAAGGCATGCCAAAACAAACAGAAAGCATTTTACTTCATTTTAACAACTTCTTTTTTTTAAAAAAATTTTATTTAATGGATATGATCATAACTGTCAAATTAGTCCTTTTTTAAAAAACGTATCAGCTCTCAAACACATAGCTTTTAAGGTGTCTTTGTTTCTGTTACAAAAATAATATTAGGAGTCTAGGATTAGCAGATATAAACTACTACATATAAAATAGATAAGCAAGAGGAATTTACTGCATAGCACAGGGAACTATATTCAATATCCTGTAATAACTTATAATGGACAAATATCTGAGAAAAAATATATACCTGAATCACTTTGCCGTACACCTGAAAACTAACACAGTATTGTAAATCAACTGTATTTCAATTAAACAAAATAATAATAGTAAAGGTGCACACTGAAACAAATGAGAAAACTCTTGCTGCTCCATTTCTGCATAACAAAATGCTGTAAATTAAAATTAATTCTGATATTCTGATGTTCTAGAGTAAAATCTGGGATTTTCTAAATTCAAGTTGTTAAAATAAGTTTATTGTTAATATACAAAGAAAAGGGAAAAAAACTTCCTTATCTCATAGTTCTCAAATTTAGTAACATTATTTTATCTCACATGAGAATCGAAATAAGAGAGACATTGCTTTTTAGGCATGGAGTAAGGAATGTAATTATGCAGATAGAGTGGATTATAACAAAAATACCGGTATATCATCGTGTCTATAAATGAAATAAATTCATAATTATGTAGTTCAGTGGTGGTCACTGAAGCAAGAAATTAACTTAATTGTAGTAAGATGTTATGTCCTTAGACATGTTAACTTTATCATATAACTTTTACTTATTGTGGTATAATTCCAGTAATTTTGTAAAATATATTGTAGTGCTGATTCTGAATTCAGAAGAATTTGTCACTACAGGGAAGTTCTTTGCATGTGCAATTGACCAGTTTCCATGGGATATTTACTAAATGAGACAGTTATGTGTCCATAGTTAGTCTGCTTATTATAGTCTTGGAACTTCCACAGTCAGCATATTGCCTGCCAGGCTAAAATTCCTTCCATTTTAGATGACAATGTCAAAGTTCTCTGGTCATGCCAGGTAACACTGCAGGTCCTATCTCAATGACATTGTGTTACCTCCATTCTTTCCTCTTAGTCTTTGCTCCTGTGAACCATATTTAAATAATCTTTGCACTGCACTCTGCTACTGAAAACAATCTGATTTTTTTGGATCATATCCAAGAGTTTATTAATTACATTGGTTTAATAATAAGACAAACGGGACTTATGTAGTCAAGTAAATCTTGTATTTTTAAAGTCAGGAATCAGCAAGGATCTAATATTTATTCATCTATACAAACTAATATTTTTCACTGTCTCAAGTAGCAGAAATAATAATTCTTGTAATTATTGTATTCTTCTTTTTCTTCTTCTTATTTTGTTGCCAGACACTAGGCTAGCATTCTACAAGTATTAACCGACTTCAGTTTTTTAAATTAATAAATTTAATGTAAATAGAGTTTTAATGTATTTTTGTAAAAATTTCAAGTTACTGCTTTATGAACGTTCATATACATACACACATTTATTCATTATCCTACCAAAGGTGGAAGAAAAAGTCTCCTGAAAGTTAAAGACAAGTAATTGTTTTGAAGTCCCAAATACATTGGACTGAAGTGACTCTCTCTGATGTTTCTGTAGGCACTCCTGTGCACTTCGGAAAGTATGATTTAGGACAGAAAATGTAAGGGCAGGCACGAAGAAAAGCAGGTACCATAGTGAGCACGGGTTAGTGGTGATGTGAAGTGATTTAACTAAACAATCTGCCCATATCGAAAGAGGGTCTTGAAATAAAACCTTGGAGCTTTAGCAAAGGCTGACAGCAGTTTTAGCCAGTGCAATAAAGCTACGTGCTATCCAGAGATGGAGCTGGATTTAGATACCTTTTTTTTTTGGCATGCATCTCAGTACTTAGGTGGTTACTCTCGTCTCTGATTCTTTTAGGAGTCAATCTTAAGATGTGATGCTTTCCTGTGAAACCTCAGACACGGGAATCTTGGAAACCAAAGGACCGGAGGACTCTGCCAACAGAGCTGCCGTGTAAGTGCCCTCGGTATGTAATACGGTTTCTTCTGTCTGCTCACTCCAAGTCATGCCGCTTGTGGAATTAGTGGATCTTAATGTGAATGGGAATATTGGCTTGTCTGGTGTTAAAATCCGTTTTCAAAAATAGAACAGACTTTTAAAGTTGGCCGTTCTGGCCTTTAGTCCGTCTGTGACTCCGCCTTCTGTGTGATCTTGGGCAAGAGAGTAAGCTCCAGTTTCTCTGTGTATAAAATAGAGCTGAACATAAGTCCTTCCTTTATAGATAGTAAAAGATAAATTTAAGTAATAACAACCGAATTATGTTATTATTACTTGTATGAATGTTGGTTTTAAAATAAACGTGGAGGCTGTAGTAATAGACCTTTATTCTTTATCTTTGTCATTTGCACCCTTTTAAAAATCATTATATTTTGACCAAAAATGCTTGTATTGGGACTTCTCGTGTTCAAACTTTATTTGTAGTACTCATAAGAATCTAATTTGATCCTCAATAGAATCCTGGTGTCAAGCAGGTCGGGGGTTATTGCCCCCACCGTCCAGATGAGACGGTCAGTGCTCAGCGCCGTCAGCGCCTTGCTCAAGACTGCGTCACCAGTGAGAAAGGGACTTGGAAGTCAGATGTCCTTATAACCAGTCCATGCTCTTGTCAGAAACTATATTTAATTGGCCACATTTCCTTTTTGTATTTGGATTGCTACGTATTTTAATTATAAGAGTAGAGTGATGAATTTACCAAGGTGTATTGCGCATTTGTCCGGAACACTGCCTAGACCGACTGCATGGTTATGTTCTGTCTTTAATCTCAAGTTCATGTACACAGCTTGGTGTGTCCAGGAAGGCAGACTGATGGCTCCCCACATCCCAGTCCCTTCACCCTGCGAGTGTTAGGTTGCGCGGCGAGGGAGAATTGAGGGTGCTCTTCAAACGACCTTGTGATCATCCTTCTGCTTGTGTCTGTGGACGCAGTGTAATCACCAGGGACCTGATAAATGAGGGAGAAGTGGAAGCCTGAAAAGGATTCAGCCCGACTGAGGGGTTGGAAGATGGAGGTTGCAGCCACAAGTCAGGTTACGTGGGTGACTTTTAGGAGCTGGAAAAGGCAAGGAAACAGATTCTTCCCTTGGCCTCCCACTGACACCTTGATTTTAGCCTGGTGAGATTAATTTCTGACCTTGACCTCCAGAATTGTAAGATAATAAATTTGCATTGTTTTAAGCCACTAAGTTCGTGGTAGTTTACTACAGCAACACGACTGACACTGAGATTAGGGGAAGCTTGAGAATAGAGTGGTTTGTGCCAGGGTGAAATGAGGTCAGTTCTCGGGGGTTTGCCCCTTTGAGGTGTTCATTTTTGTCCCATGCTAAGCACATGATGGTAGAGGTAGGTTGTAATCTGTTCTGTGGTTCCTTTTGGGTACATGGTGTACTAAGGGAACTGACTTGTCCCTGCCTATTCTTTGTTAGTTAAGAGCACAGACTGTGGATCCTGAGCATGTGGGTTCACATCCTGGCTCTGCCCTGATTCTTACTACAGGCATACCTTGTTTTATTGTGCTTCACTTTATTGAGATTCTCAGACATTTCATGTTTTTACAACGTGAAGGTTTGTGCAACCCTGCATTGAGCAAGTCTATGGCACCATTTTTCCAACAGCATTTGTTCACTTTGTGATTCTGTCACATATTGGTAATTCTTCCAATATTTCAAACCCTCCACCAGTGGAAAGATTACAGCTCAGCTGATTCTTAGAAGGTTTTAGCAATAAAATGATGCCAAGAGAGTCACGTCCACAGAGGGAAATCAGAGACCAATGGGATGATTTAAGTGAGTAATGTTTATGTAACATCATTGGGAGAACTAAGAAAATGGTAACTCACATCATTCCCTGTGTTCCATGTTTCCAGTAACTCCAGTTGAGAAAAGCTGCCACAGATTATAATTTCCCCCTTTGTTTGTTGTTATCTCTCAAAGAATTGAGAGAGGTGAAGGCACGGACTGCACACATATGGCCATGGAGTGTGAGTGTTGGAAAGCGTCAGTGAGGGGTTATTGGTCTCGCAGTGTGCCATGGCCTGAGCTTGTATGAACTGTCCAAATTTGACAAAGATATTCAGGCTTTGTTCAGGTAAAGAAATTGGATGCTGGTGTAACAATTGGAAAGCCACTAAATTTATTGCAATAAAATGGTGCCTATGGGAAAGAAGGGAAGGAGATGGATTTGAGTCCTTGTGGAAGCAGAACCTACTAGGATTGGTAATTTGATTAGTTGGTGAGGAAGGGGAGATGTCATTGCTGACTCTGAGCTTGAGCTGAATCACTGGCAAATGCTGGTGCATTTAACAGAAAGCTGGAGGCCATGTGTGTGCTGGGGTTGATGGTGGGGAGCGAAGAGGAATCAGAAGTTCTGAGCGAGGAGGCTATTTTCAAAGGACTCTCTCTGAACATGTTTCCTGTCTTGGATGAGTATTTCTACTGACTGGATAACAGTCAAAACAGGAACAGCCTTTTTTTTTTTTTCTGAGTTCTGAATTTTGCTTTTTACATTTTTTTACTGAGTTATAGTCATTAGAAGGAACAGTCTTAAATGCTCCCTATACTCAAAACATGCTTACAGTAATTCTGTTCTATTAGTGAGCCACTGTCATCAGCAAAAAGAGGGAAGCCTGTTGAAATGGTAGAATGCTCGTATATTTTGTGTTTAGGGCCCCTCTGCTTCCATTATGTTTTCCCGTGGTGTATTGAAACCTCAGAGGAATTATTTTATGAAAGCAGATTTAACTAAAGCCTTTTTTCCTTTTATGCTTATCGAGGTTTAAAAAAGACTTCTTTTTACATTATAACTCTGAGGGATAATTAACTCCGGGAATAAATTTGGGTTGTTTTCTTCTATTATATGCCAATTTCAAACTCCATTATAACTCTAGAATTCAGAAAATAATGAGATCACAGTCAGTTATGCTAAGCGAATGTTAAGATTACAGTACTCTTTCCAGGAAAAGAATAGGAAAAAAAATTATCCAAATGAGACAATCCATTAAAAGATTTCCATTCTGTTTGTGAGGCATTTAATTAGTGTCTTTTGACTAGTTCACTGCTTTTTCTCACCCAAATGTGTGTGTGTGTGTGTGTGTGTGTGTGTGTGTGTGTGTGTGTATGAGTTTTCTGCTCTGCACAATTTCTTGCACTTTTTATTCAGATGAAAAAACTTGGGTTTTCCCCATTAACTCAGTTTTCACTCCTTAGTCATAATGCAAAAAAAATCAGATCTCGCAAGGGAAATGTGCGAACACTGCATGGAACTTGGGAATAATGTTATAAACAGATTCCTTGCCAGGAACTCATTGTCATGTTTCAAATGCAGAACTAATAACCTGTTCCAGGAGCACACATGTTATTTATCAAGGTTTTCCCCTGAGACTATTCCTCTCTCTCTTTCTTGTGCCCAAATTGTTGAATTTTGGAGACTGGAATTAAAAAAAGAAAAACCAAAAAACCTCATATTACCACATTTTTGGAATTACTCTTGAGAATTTGTAACCTTGGCAAAGGTTAGTCACCTTCAGCCATTTTCTCGCCTGTGCTCGTGAACAAGTCTGTGCATTTGGGTTTTCTTTTCTCAGAGGTTTATGTGATAAACACAGCTGTCTCTATTACTTGGATAGTGATTTTTTTTTAAGGATTTAATACTGTAGTAACAATAAGAAAACCAAACAAAATAAGTACAAAATATATTGTTCATACTCTTGCCAATTCTAATTTTTATGGATCTTATGTTAAGTTACTTTCTTGACAGCATGATTTTTACATATCAAGCTTAGATATTTCTTTGTATTTCTTTATTTAACTTTTGAACTTTATATAACAATACTAAGTAAAAATATTGATTATACACATGGGAGCGTTTTAAACGTAGCATTCTTGGTGCCGTTAATGGTTATGTTTATATAATAAAGGTTATAATCATTTGTTTGTATAAAACTGAGTCTTATGATCGTATTGGCATTATATGAAAATAGTTGATAAAACAAATGACTATTGAATTTTTGTTCCTCCACCTTGTTTTGAAAAAGACGAACTACTTCAGGTGTGTGTGCAGAGCACAAAATGAAGTCATTATTAATAGATTAGTCATCTATGTTGCACCAGGTAATTTTAGCCCGTTTATTTAATTGTACTGAACATTTATTAGCTGCTAAGCACTTTGCTGTGTTGGGATGAAGGTATTTGAAAAGTTCTTAGTAAGGCCGTCATCTGCTTTTGATTGTCAGATGTTCTCTATCATCGTGAAATCCATAGTACAGTTTGTTCAGTGTATTCAAACTTTATGAGAAATTTTATATGAGGCAGAATTTTCTGATGGTTTCGTTTTGTTTCCTTTTATATTTTGAACTTAAAAGTTTTAATAGAAGACGGAAAAATACCCTGTGTCTTATTTTGGAAAGGCGTTTGCTGTATTTGGGTAAATGAATTAGAGGAGACGTCCAGAGATTTCCGTTGTTACCTGATTGCTATAGCCATTACGTAAGCACACTTAGAAACGCAGCCTATTAAACTTTTAGGGAGCGCATTTTACAACTAGTTATTGCTTGTTGCCTAGATCTACACCATGGCATCCTTCAGACGGGAAATAGAATTCTCCTCACCCACTGACCACAGAAAGGCTTGGCCTGCTGTTCAATGGAGAGGAAATTGGACCTTGGATCCAGACAAACCAGAATTGGAATCCAAGACCCAATATTTACCGGCCATCTGACCTAACATAAGTAACCAAACTCTGAGCCTCTGGGCCCTCATATTTAAAATATATATCATAATATCTGTCTTTTATGGATTAGAGAATGAGTTTGTGGGTGTAAGTTGTTTGGTAAAATAACCTACGTAGAATATGAGAAACACCTTCTAAACTGTAGCTCTTCATTTCGCCAAAGGTTGTTGTAAGTTCTTCAGAGACAAAGATGGCGGCACTGACCCGCCATCCAGTTCCCCGTCACGCACGTAGGTGAGGACCCTTTGTGACTAAGGGCAGGCATTTGCAGGATGGCTGGCCAAGTAAGGCATGTGATGCGTGATTAGGCAACAAAATGAAATTATCTGCCTCTCAAGGGATTCAACACATGGCCTTGGCCTCTTTATTATTGTTTGGAACTGACTGAGTTATCTAGTCTCAGGCTGGGTGAAGATTAACTGACACTTTGACTGATGCATGAGAGTACTTTGCAGTGTGTTGCATTCATGATTAAATCACATGATACATACACTTGAAAAGGTGTTTATAGCAGTATCAGAGGAAGAGAATTAGGTTAGATTTGGCCATTCAGAGTGTGTATTTTCTTTGACCCAGGATGTAAGTTAAGCCAAGTTAATGTCACAGTGTAAAAAGTATGAGCTGATTGTGCATGTCAAAGCAAGTCAAGAGGAGACAAAGCTACTTTTCCCCTAATTTGAGAGGAAAAGAGAGGAGGGGAAAGCAGAGAGCCTCTTGAGATTTGTGTGCAAGTTTGCTTCCGGCCAAAGGTTAATGATCAGTTGTCTCCGTTCTCAACTCTGAGCCCTGAGAAGTGGCAAATGCGTGTTCTCTCTCTATTCAGGTAACTTTCAGATTATACAACTTGCACCCATGTTGAGATGTACTTTAGATTATAGACATGTTTTATTCCTTCGATATCAACTGATTTCATGTTCTAAGCTTAATGAAAGAACAGTAGAAAACTGTGTTGGTTGACAGAAAGATTTTGCTTTTGAGCGCTGCCAAGTTAAGGTTAATGAGGTCTTCTGTGCTTATATTAGAGAAATAGAATATTTTAATGTTTTTATAATACTAATTGTTGTCATTCTTAAGCCTCTTGGTTGAAAAATGTATTAATCACAGTTACCTAAATAGTACAGTATATGCTTTGCCAAGTCTTCATTGGTAAGAAAATTTTAAACTTGGCGCTTAACACTGAAATTTGAAAGTAACACTGAATCTTTAATCAGTAAAAATTCAATTTTACTTGATATTATATAACACTATCACAAGGAATCCCATTTTTCTTATTCTGAATTATAATGTTTCATAACCATCTATGTGTACTTTGCTGAAAAACTGTAAAAAGTAAATTGGATTTTATTATGTGTCCAAAACATTTGGGACTATATTTTGGCAAAATATGAAGTTATTGTACAGTTATATTGCAAATGATGCTATCATATAATTTATATGTAATTAAGGACATTGCTTCTTAATTTTACAGTTTTCAAAGCTGATTTTTTTTTAAAAAAAAGCTATCTATTCATATGCAGAGTAATCCTATTCTGTGCTGAGTTCCCAACATAAAGAGATGCATTACTTAATCCGCTGGAGCCACAGATCAGATGAGTTTATATGGAGGTTTTCTGTTCTTTCTAAAGTGTCTGGACGTTGTTATCTTTATTCAGCAAGTATCTAAGGCCAAGGGAACTTGTTTTGGTTGTATTTAGACTCACGTGATAAAGACAAGTACACATCGAAGGCTAAATGTTACTGTGGTACTACTTATGCAGTTTTCCATTTATATTTCTCTTGAAGTGAAATTAAATGTCAGACGATGATCGATGATTTTGCAATTGAAATCTGGGACTCTTAGAAACCTTGAAGAACATCACATTTGTTGTATGAAGAACTGGGTCCAGAGAAGGAAGATCGAAACAGCAGTTAGAAGTGCTAAGACTAGCATCAGTGTCTCTATTTACTGGGTAACAAATAGAATGAATGGTTTCTTAGTCAATGTTCATGCCGTTTTTGAAAAGGACATCAAATTTTATTCCTTAATGCACTTCCATTTGGAGGAATGGCTGAATCAGGACATCTCAGGTACAGTGGTGCAGTGAGTGGTACTTTCCAGATTCACCCTTAGCAGTGCTGAAATTTTTGTTATTTTTTTTAGTAATTTATACCATCTACTCCTTCTGTCTGTATATGGATTTGTTTAGGTGTGTTTCAATTCCCAAAGTTAGAGCAGAGTTTTGCCATTTCTCATTGTGATACACACTAATGACATGCTGACAGGTTCATAATTTGTGAAATAAATGTTCAGGTGGCTAGAGTTTCACTAATTAAGGACATTTAAAATATTTTACTCAGTCAACATATGCAGATAAATGTTAGGCATCTTTATTTAAAATTTGAAACAATCTGTGTGCAATCGAAAGAGAAGACAATTATTTGACTATGATATTATCAAAAAAACTAAGTTTGCGACCCTGACAATTAACAGTGTTTTTTTTTTAAATTGGGAATGTACAGATTTCTTACCATGCTTCAGCATACTCTTCAATTCATCTTTTATTATTAGATATTATATTAAAAATCTGGCTTGCACATACTGATATGTAGGTGCCATTATAATTCACTGTCCGTTGATATTCACCTACTGCTCAGTGTTCTATTGAGAGTATGCAAATCAAATTACCACCAAAAAGTTTGTCTCTGTTCCTTTAGCTCATTATTGCATATACTCCATGAATTGCTGAAAAGCTGACCAGTCACCCATAAATATTAACACACACACACACACATACACACACGCCAGCACACACACGTATACACACATACGCATGCGTGCATATAAACGCACAAGATCTATCTAAAAGGGAGGGAAACAGAGAGTATCAATGCTTTCAATTCTGTAAAGGGTGTAGGTGTTGGAAGATGTTGCTTCAAGTCTCAGCATCACAGTTAACTTGCTTTGCAAATCATGGGTAAATCGCATGACCTGTAAGAACCTCTGCTAAGTACCTTATCAGTGGGGCTCTCTTGTTCAGTATGAGAATCATGGGAATTCATATAAAACTTTACCTGGTAGACTATAAATGCTTACGGAGGACTTCCTAGGGCTGCCATTGCAAAATACTTCCAGCCAGGTGGCTTAAAACAACAGAAATTTAGGGGGAGGGTATAGCTTAGTGGTAGAGCGTGTGCTTAGCATTTACGAGGTCCTGGGTTCAATCCCCAGTGCCTCCATTAAAAATGAACAAACTAATTACCTACCCCCCCAAAAATAAAAAACAAACAAACAAAAACCCAGAAATTTATTCTCTCCGTTCTGGGGACTAGAAGTCTGAAATCAAAGTGTTGGCTAGGCTGTGCTTTCTTGGAAGCCTCTGGGAGAGGATCCTTCCTTTGCTCTTCTACCTCTGACAGACCCAGGTGTGGCTGCATAACTTCAGTTCACGCCTCTGTCTTCACGTGGCGTCCTCCCTGTGTTTCTGTGTCTTCACGTGGCCGTCTTCTTGTGACACCGGTCATATTGGATTAGGATTCATCATACTCCAGTATGACCTTATGTTAACTGATGACATCTGCACTGGCCCTATTTCCAAAGAAGGTCATCCTGTGAGATATGGGAGGTTAGGAATTAAATATATATATATATTTTTGAGAGACACAGTTCAGCCCATAACAGTTTGCCTTCTGACCCTCCCAAAACTCATGTCCTATCAATGTAAAAAAAAAATTATTTACAAACCAAAAATAGACTCATGGACATAGAAAACAATATGGCTACCAAAGGAGAACGGGCAAAAGAGGGATAAATTAGGCGTTTGAGACTAATAGAGACATACTACTATATATAAAATAGGTAAACCACAAGGACCTACTGTACAACTCAGGAAACAGCATTCAATTTCTTGTAATAATATGTAATGGAAAAGAATCTGAAAAAAATACACATGTGTGTATATGTATAACTGAATCACTTTGCTGTACACCTGAAATTAACATTGTGAATAAACTTCAATAAAAAATAAAATTAAAATTAAAAAAAGAAAAAATACATTCCCCGAATCCCAGTATCACCCAAAGTTTTAACCATTCCAGCATCAATTCTGAGTCCAAATTCTATCTAAATCAGTTGTGAGTGAGACATGGGGTATGATCCAGCCAGGGCAAAACTCCTCTCCGTCTGTGGGCGTGTGAAGCCTAGAAAACAGGTCTTCTTTTTCTGAGATACAACAGTTAGACAGATAAAGAATAGACATTCCCCTTTAGAAAGGGAGAAATTGAAAGGAAAAAAAGGGGTCACTGGTCAAAAATGGATTTGCAGCTTAGCAGGGCAAATTCCATTAGGTTTTAAGGTTTGAGAACAAATCTCTGTGGCTTGATGCTCTGTCCCCTGGGCCTGCTGGAGTGGCCCTGCCCCCTCGGCCCTGCCCCCCTGAACAGGGGAGGTGACTCCACCCTTTGGAACTGAATTGGTCCTTCCCTGAGGCCTCTGCACCTGTGAGTCCCCCTTCAGAATTATTCTTCCTTAATTTCATCCTATCTCTTTTCCTTTGAATCCATGTTGACAGTGTTTCTGGCGGTATAAAATTTTTAGAAACCTTATCCACCTCTTACACAATTCTTGGAGTCCAATCTTCAGACAAGAGGGTGCTCCACAGATCTTTTCTGGATTCCTGCGTCTCTGTACCTGGCTTCTGAGGAGTTGATTGACTAGATCCATGAGTCACACACCTAATCCCTTTAGTAAATGGTTGTCCTTGACTATTTCCAGAGCACGCTACCTGGATAGGCTGAGAATTTTCCAAAACATCAAGGTCTGGTTCCTTCTTGCTCAGCAATTTCTACTTTAATTTTTTTCTCCCATTTTACTATACAAAGCCAGGAGAAACTGGGCTATGCCTTCCACACTTTGTTGGAAGTGACAGCCTCAGCTCAGTGTCCAATTTCCTCACTTACAAGTTCTACTTTCCACCCCAAAGAAGAACACAGTTCAGCCAAGTTCTCTGCCACAAGGATCATCTTCCCTTCGGTGGCCAATAACGTATTTCTCATTTCTGTCTGACACCCCAGCAAAGGCACCTTCACCATTCATATTTATAGCAATACTCTGGTCCAGATAATCCAAGCTTTTATAATCAAGCCCCTCAAAACTCTTCCAGCCTCTACCCAGTACCCAGTTCCAAAGCCACTTCCAAATTTTTAGGTGTTTTTCACAGTAACATTCCATTTCATGGTACCAACATTTCTCAGGGTTGTTCAGGGAAACAAAAAACAAGAGATTAATTTTAAGGATTTGGCTCACACAATTATGGGGGCTGGCAGGTCTGAAACTGTTGGGCAGGCTGGCAATTCGTGTAAGAGTTGATGTTAGTCTTAAGTCCAAAGGTCACAGGGCTAGCCAGCAGGCTAGAAGCTCAGGCAGGATTTCTATGTTACAGTCTTGAGGTAGAATTCTTTCTCCATTGGAAAACCTCAATTTTTGCTTGCATGGCCTTCCACTGATTAGATGAGGCCCACCTACATTGTGGAGGGTAATTTTCTTTACTTGAAGTCAATTGATTGTAAGTGTTAAATACATCTACAAAATCACTTCATGGCAATATCTAGACTAGTGTTTGACCAAACAGCTGGGCACCAAAGCTTAGCCAAGTTGACATGTAAAATTAACCCTCACTGGTGGGAAGAATAGGAGAAAGAATATGGAGCAGTAATTGATTTTTCTTTATAAAGTGTTTCTTTCTTCCTGTGATTTTTTTTTTTTCAAATAAAAGAGAGGTGACTGGAAATTTTCAAGGGAAACTAGTATTTCCACTTTTTAATCTTTTGCCTCCTCAGCCTTCCTTTCTTCTGTTATGACTTTTTCTCAGTGTGATACAGGCTGCTTAGAAGCTCTTAGAAACTTGAATCCACATATTGGAGACCTGAATCCACGTATAAAGCATTTTTATACTTTCCACCTAACCGGGAAGCTCTATAAAAATAACTTTAACACCACAATTATTCTTTGTAATACAGCTTTTTATTTTTTACAGTGTGCCTCTATATCTGTTTTGTTTTGAACTTGCCAAGCACACTGCAGCCTCAGGGCCTTTGCATGTGTTCTTGCCTCTACTAGGAACCCTTCCTCCAGACAGCCTTATGTTTTGTACTGACACCTTTCTGGTTATTTGTTTAAAAGTCACTTTCTCAGTGAGGCTTGCCCTGTGAGGTGTTCTCTGACCACCGGGTTTAAAATTGCACCATCCTCCTCCAGCTCTGGGTTTCGTTTTAACTCCATGGTGGTGATCATCATGGGGAATACTTTTCATTTCACTTATTGTTTCTACCTTCACCTCTTTTTCTACTAGAAGGTAAGCTCTGTGAGAGCAGAAATTTCAGTCTGTTTTATGTCTTGCTTATTCCCAGTGCCTAGAATAGTGCCTGACACATACAGTGTATATAATCTAGTTATTGACTCAGAAACTAAATCTTGTCTTGGTTACTTAGGTGCTAATGATTCACAGATGCAGATGGAGACCCATGCTTTTCTTTTCCCCTGTTGCTCCCCTTCTCTCCTTCCCTGTGCCCTGTAATTGCAGCCTTGCTGAATTTCCCCCTTTACCATTCTCATTCAGGGGTTTATATTATTACTATAATATGAATGTGTCCATACATAACATTTTACAAGGTTTTTATTAATTATCAGATGTCATATACTGGCATACTTAATTATCCCTTTTACCACATGCTTTATTTTTTTATTTGAGATGGCTCAAACATTTAGCCTGAGCTCATTTGATTTAACTCTGTATATTCCATTCTATGAATGTACATACTTGAATGATTCATTCTGCTATTGATATACATTTAAATTGTTTCTGATTTTAAACTCTTATTTCCTCACTACTGTAAACATCCATTTACGTGTCTTTTTACGCTCAGACGTGCACACCTAGGGGAGAAATACAGGAATAGCTTCAACAAGCAGTTTTCAAAGTGTGGGACAGTCCCCACTGCCTGTATCCCATTGGCACCAATGTAAAAAAAAAAAAAAATTTATTCCAGGTGGTAATGGGCAGCAGTTTTATTGTTCTTCTCTTCAGGAGGGATTGTGGAGGGTGCGGAAGGCAGGTCGAGACCAGCACCTGGCTTCTATCAGTGAGCCAGACTCTTGTCTCCTGTCTTGCTGGGAGCCCTTTGCGTCCCCTCCATCATGCGGAATGTGAATTTCTGCTTCATTGACCTCTTCTGGTTCCAGATTCCAGCAGCCTCATTTTTTTCCCCACATTGATAATGGAGATATTTATTGCTGCTGTTATTGTTGCTACTATTAGTATCTCTTGGGTTAGTTTAATTTAGCTTTATCTTTTCGAGTTTTATTTTTCATTACCATTATATCCAAATGCAGATGTACGGAGCTATCTTGATCTGTTGGCTGACTTTTAACTGAAGTTGAACAGCAGAAAATCAAGACTAAAGTGGTTGGCAGTTCTGTATTGCCTGTTGCAGTAAGGTAGACCTGCTTCGTATTCGAATTGTGTAGGCTGCAAAAACGACATGATTATATAAAAATCAAAGAGCCCTACTTGTATTCTTACCTCGACGGGCAGCTGTGCCGTCCCTCCACCACGGTGGTTTTGCAAGAACGGTTTACAGTAGTCCAAGGACTTTAGTTCAGTTGCAGTTTGGGATCTAGTCAGCTATCTGAACCAAAGCTCTAATAAAGCTGTGGAATTCTGCACCACAAAGCATAAAAGAGTTGACTCTGACTTGGGATATTTTGTAAGCAGGAAGTTTCTATTTCTATTACCTCCATCATTAAATGACTTTAAAGGATCTTATAAAATTCAGGAAGTTTGAGCAGTGTAATTTTCACTATGTAGTCCTCCCATGTAAAGTGAAGCTAATGTGTTGGATAGGATTTTTAGGATTTTGTATCTGAGTGTAGAAGAATAACTACCAAAAATAATGAGTTCGTGCTGGAATAATTAACACTGAGCTTTTTTTCTGACAGTGATTGGTAAATAGATTCAATGGTTTCCTGAGGCTAGTTCTGGAATATACTTGTAAGACCATGTCATCAACATGGTATAAATACTGAAGGTGAGTCCCATGATATTGAACAAAATTAAACCTAACCCAGTAAGGAGATACACTTTTACTTATAGACTTATAGACTAGACAAGATGTCAGTGAATATGGGTTTTTTTTTTTTTTTTTGGTTCACTGGTGATCTTTATTAGTATATTTAATTTTTTAGCAAAAAAAATTTACGTTAACATTTAATGAACACATTTTCTTGTCTTCAATGTACACTAAAGTCATAGAAATAGTGAATTACTATCTCCTATAACCTAGGAAGACATCAGTAACAATGAAGAAAATATCACAATATCCATTTCTTACCCGTAACACTGAACTTAATACTGGAAACACTTTATAAAGATGCAACTATGTGTTTCATTCAGAGTGTCAGTTCTCCCAAGTGACTTCAGTTTCTCCTGGGCTTTGCTGTGGTAGCTTCTGTAGCATCATTGGTTGTCTCACAGAGAGAGAGAGTCAGCTTTATCTGTTAGCTCTCGAAGTATGCCAGCATGTCTCTTACTGGGAACCTTTGCAGAATATTCTTGTTGGTACCATTTTTCTCATTTCCTTTCACTTGACAAAATCACCTCATCATTCAAGACTCAACTGAAATATATTTATGATCTCCTCAGGCTGGTTTAATTGTGCTTCCAAATACAAGAGCTGCTATCATTGACCAGTTTTTCTCAAGGAGAGTTGGATGAAAAAATTAAACTTTTGATGAGAAAATTAAATCTAATGCCGTAAGTCTTAGAATGGATTAAATTATCTCCTCTGCATTGAAATGAGCAATGTTTATGTAACGTCATTGAGAGAACTAAGAAAATGGTAACTCAAATCATTTTCTGTGTTCGATGGTTCAGATAACTCCAGTTGAGAAAAGCTGTCACATATTATTATAATTTCCCCCCTTTATTTGCTGTTATCTCTCAAAGAATTGAGAGCTGTGAAGCATGGACTGCATTTTGTTCCATCATGGTGCCCCTAATGCTAGCACACTGAAGCCTTCCTTTACGAGTTGTTGGACAGGTATTTGTGAAATGAGTGATAGAAAGAGAGAAGGTTCTTCTGAAGGCACTTTGATGGTGGAACTGTATAAAGTAACCAGGAATTCATATCACAGTGTCCAAGACGGGATCAGTGAGCCTAAGTCACATATAAACTAGTGTTAATATTTGAAGGGTCCAGTCGGGTGGCGAGAGTGGGTGTAATCTCTGGTTATAGGTCTGAGAGAGCCGTAGGACTGACCTGATCCTGAGCTGTCAGGTCATCTTACTCCTGAGTGAGCTAGTCTAGGTCAGCAGCGACAAAGATGTGAAAAGACCACATGTGTCATTATCCAGCGGGCTAGCTCGGGTTCCTTTCAGGGTGGTGATGACAAGGGTTCTGAGAACAGCAAGAGAAGAGAGGCTCAAATGCACAACTGGTCTTCAAGTAACTACGAGTTTCATACATATTTGCAATTGTGCCTTTAGCCACAGGGGTCACGGACTGTTTGTTTGTGTCCTCCCCCATTCATAGTTGAAGTCTTAACCCCCAAAGTAATGGTACTTGGAGATGGGGCCTTTGGGTCCTAATTATGAGGTTGTGGATCTTATCTGATGGAATTGCTTATAAGCAGAGACACCAAAGAGCTTGATCTCTCTGTACCCAAGAAAAGGCAGTGTAAGCTCACAGTGAGAAGACAGCTTTCAGCCAACCAAGAAAAAGACTTTCACTAGAACCCAAACATGTTGGAACCCTGATCTTGGATTTCCAGCCTCCGTAAGTGTGAGAAATTAATGTTCTGTTGTTTAAGGCACCCAATGGATGGTATTTTGTTATGGCAGCCTGCGTAACAACAAGTCACATATAAAGTAAATATAAAAAGGAACGATTTAAAGAAGTAGAGACTATTATAGGAGGAGAATAATTTGTGGCCAGTTTTGCAGTCTACCACAATTGAGACATAGTCTTTAGTTAAATATGATGCATGTAGGTGTCATAAATTAATGAATGATGCATCCTTGGCTATAAAATATTTTTTTAAAGCTAATCCTTTAGAAAAAAGTGACCTGGAGTCAGATATCCTGATATTCTTCGGTGCTTACACATCATGCACGTACTTACTAAGCGCGCTTTGGGACTATTATGTGCTTTACTGGTTTTGCAGGTTAGCTCGTATGTCCCAGCGGATATATACAGGAGCCCAAATGACAACTCAGGCTAAAGACTCGTTAAATCCACCTTCACATAATCTGTTGAAAATTTAAAATTTCTATTATTTCATTGCCGATTGACCTTCAGGCAAGTTGTCAAGAAATTTATGAGGGTAGCGGCATGAATACGTGTTCCCAAATGTCTGTTGAGTAAAAATATGACTCATGGTTTTCTTGCTCCTGAAATGATTAAGCCTCAGACCTGAAGTTGACAGCGGAGTCGTTGTACAGATTGATGTCTTCAATGACTAATATGTGACAGAGCTTGCTTCTGATTTATTATGCTGCTAGGTACAAACAATTTGCCTCATTTTTTAGCATTTTTATTATGCTCTTTGACTAATTGGATGGAAACATTCATTTACTTTTATATTGAGGGCATATGCATTTTGAATAAATCAATCATTTTAAATTAAACTTTTATTTTTAAAAAAGCATAATTTTAATGTGTTTTTTTTTTTAGTAAGCTGATATGGTCTTGCTCTTTTCTTTTTTGATGTCATGTAGCTCCTATTTTGTTTGTTCATTTCTAACAGTAAACCTAATAGTTATATAAAATGTATTTAGTAACTACTAGATTTTTATTCTCATTTACTATTCAAGCACAGCAAATGTACTTGAAAAACAATCATAGACAATTAGGTCAGTCTTTAGTAACTGAGCTTGTAATTCCTGGAAAACAGAAAATTAAGAAGTCACCTTTCTCTGACTCCTAAGGATACTTTGAATAATGTTTTAAATTTATTTTTTAGAGAATTAAAGTATGACTCATTAAAAAAGGAAACAATGCAGTAAGTGGAAATGGAGGAAGGAAAGACAGTGTACAATTCCTTTCTGTAGTATTTTTATCTACTAAGTAGGTAAAAGAACATTATTATTTATTATGTAGCTTTTATATCACATATATTTTTGATAAATACAGATTTTAAGTAATATTTACATAAATTAGAATATTTCCTAAAGCTGAAGTGACTCTCCTATAGTATATAGTTGGGTCATTTTTTTTTTTTTTTGTCACTGTATACCTTTTCATTAAGAATTTAATCCACTTACATTTAAAGAAATTATCCATAGGCGAGGCCTTACTAATGCTATCTTGTTAATTGGTATTTTACTAATTTATATCTCTTTTATTCCTTTTTTTCTCTCTTGCTGCCTTCTTTTATGAACTGATGTTCTTTAATAGTATACCTTACTTAAATTCTCTTTATCTTCTGTGTCTCTTCTGTAGGTTTTTGCTTTGTGCTTACCATGGTCTGTTTTATACTGACAACAACTGAACTCTGGTTGCATGCAAAACCCTTTCCTCCCCCTGCCCCACATTTTATATTTTTGATGTCACAATTTACCTCTTTTTATAAACACACAATAGTAGTGTTTTTAATGTATCTGCCCTCCTGTCTGTCTCCGTGGCTACTGCTTTATGATGGCTTTTCTAGAAATTCTACTGCAGTAGAATTTAACTACTTTGTCAATATATCCTCTGTCTCACTTCAGCCATAGTCTCTGATCTACCTCTAGGATTATTTCTCAAAATGCAAACTAACTAAATCCTTTTCTTGTCCTAGAGGAGAACATAAGTTCCAGAACTTTAAGATGAATAGCTCATGTGCCCTTTTACCCTAATTTCTTTTCAACTACATCATGGTTTCATGCTGCCTCTCATTTGTAGGTTATAAGAACTAGTACTTTTTGGTCATCTGTTACCACCCTCAGTCTTACCACATCCCAGTCCATCCCAGGAGTGGCTCCCGTTCATCTTTCAAGATTCAGCTCAGCCAAGTCAGTGTGTCTTCAACCCTTCCTGAGACTGTTTCTTGACTGTCACCATTTATTCCAGATTTTCCTCCTCTTAACCTCGTAGAAATCTGAATTTATCCATCTAATGATGGTTATAAAACTATGCTGTAACCATCTACTTCAAAATTTACCCCCTAGGTTGAATTATTTCATAGGTCTGGGACAATGTGTTTTGTCTTAGTCGTCTTTATATTTCCAGTGTCTGGCCCCATCTTTGGCATAAAATGAGATACCCAGTAGATGTTAAGTGAGTCACTAAATGAACAAACGCCGGAAACAAGAATAACAATGTTCTACCTTGATTTAATCATCAGAGCAAAATTAGAATGAAGCGTGGTAAGGCTTACCTCTAGGAATAAGAACTCGGAATAGAAACTCATTTCCACTTTAATTATCATCTCAGAGAGAGGCAGGATCTGTAATTGAAGACCAGTACAGGTAATACTACATAAGCACTGGAGCTTACTCGTTTTTATCACTTTTACTATTTCTGTGTGTTTTCCACAGTGATCATTAGTAACCACCTTTCTTTCTTACTTTAAAGGCATTGAGGAAAGGCAGGTTTAGGGAGACTGTCCTACTTTGAGGTCCAGACTGTAAGAGCAGAATTTTTACAAAGGACAGAGAGGCAATGGACAAGACTGGAAACCAAGCTGAGTCCCTGGGACCCAGAGCCAAGGAAGAATGAAGCAGAGGGTAAGTGAGTTTGTCGTGAGAGCTTTCAGGAGCCGTGGAGCTGAGCGAGCGTTGCAGAGCACGGGGGACATTTTCCAATATAGTGTTTTCCACATAATAGTTAACCAGAGTTGAAAAACAATCCTGAATTTTATAGGAATTTAGTCATATCTTTCTTAGACTGAGATTGAATTGTCTTGCTCGCTGTAGTTTTTGGATTGAGGAGAAGGCAGGGAGCAGAGGCGGAGGTTCTTCAGCTTGCACTCCTAGAAGTGAATAAAACAAGAATTCCTTCACATTGGGCTCCTATATCTGCAAACCCTTTTTGTGTTTCCTCCTACCCCAGGGTGAGGTTACTCCTAACCTAGAATAATTCCCTCTTTATTTTTTTATACAGGGCATCAGTCTGTAATTATCTTGTTGATAACATTTTTTTCTAACCAAATTCTCTGTTGTGATAATCTCTGTGTTCACCAGGAGATGCGTACAAATTAGAGCAAGGTGTAAGCATGGTGAGGGGTGAAGAGGGGTGCAGAGTCGTTCTTACTTTGCAGCCCCTTTTAAGGTCAGGTGTGACTGAGCATAACATTGCAGATAGCGACTGAACTTACAGCCTTTCTTAGTCTCTTGTATTTGGATGGGGAGTTCTCTGTTATTTGCTCCTTTGAGAAGGTCAGCTGTGGGAATAACTGGTCATTTCTTCTTCGGTCCTTGAGGAACATGGCTTAGTCAGGCTGAACTCCTCCCAGGATAGGGTTAGGTTGAAAGAACTAATTACTTCCATCACGTAGAGGAGCCAGTTAGAGCCTGTGACTCCGGGAATCCCTTAACACTGCTTTACTCCCCAAGGTCCTGGTGATAAATTTTATGTGTTTGACCCTAACCCAGTTGGGTGAAATTAATCCTAGAAATTCCAAAAAGTTTGACAGGAACTCAGCTGGCCTTTATAAAAGTGTTTTGTGAGACCAGAATTTTTTTTTTTTTACTTAGTTTTATTTAGTCCTTTGTGAATCCCGTACCCTATTTACTGGAATAAATTCTACCTTTTGAACTGAATTCATTGAATAGATCTAAACTTTATCATTCTCTCCAGATAATGATTCTAGCACCAATGTCTATTTCAGGATTGCATAAGTAGCAAATGACATGTTTGGATTATTATATTATTTTTGAGGGCTATTTAATAGAATGCATATGAATTTCTCCCTTCTGAGGGCTAGAAGAAGTGAATTATTATTTTTTAAATGGTGTGAATTTTTGCATATCCTGGAATGAAGTTCTTCACTCAGCTGAGGCTACTGTGGAAGGCACGATAAAGAATGTAAATATGATTTATTCATGCTTTATGGTCTCAAGATACAGTCTCTGATGGGAGGGAGGCATGAATAATTTCAAAAACAAACTAGAGTATGATATAACCAAATAGCCTAATTTGAGAATTTAGAGAAGGGGGATTTTCCTTTCTCAGAAATAATTTCATAGCCAAGACATGAAAACACCCTAAATGTCCATTAACAGATGACTGGATAAAGAAGCTATGGTACATTTATATAATGGAATACTATTCAGCCATAAAACCCGACAACATAATGCCATTTGCAGCGACATGGATGCTCCTGGAGAATGTCATTCTAAGTGAAGTAAGCCAGAAAGAGAAAGAAAAATACCATATGAGATCACTCATATGTGGAATCTAAAAATATATATATATAAATATAAAACAGAAACAGATACATAGACATAGAATACAAACTTGTGGTTGCCAAGGGGGCAGGGGGTGGGAAGGGACAGACTGGGACTTCAAAATGCAGAACAGATAAACAAGAGTATACTGTATAGCACAGGGAAATATATACAAGATCTTGTGGTAGCTCACAGGGGGAAAAAATGTGACAATGAATATATGTATGTTCATGTATAACTGAAAAATTGTGCTCTACACTGGAATTGGAAACAACATTGTAAAATGACTGTAACTCGTTAAAAAATAATTTTGTGATTTTATTTTAAAAGGTGTTTATTTGTGTGGAAGGATGGGTGTGATTTCATCACATGACAGTGCGATAGGATTAGGTAAATGGAGAGAAGGGGGATTTCTTGGAGAAAAAGCTTTCTGCGCTAAAACAAGTCTAGGAGTTCTGCATTCTGTAACTAAAGCAAATGGAAATGCCCATTAACATAGGGAAGACGTCGAGAAATTGTGAAGTAAGTGCACCATTCAGTAAAGAATTTCTCAGGTCTACCAGATCATTTCCCTGCAATGCCTATAAGCACCCCGTGAGGCAGGTGTTTCCTGGTACAGTGGGATTTAAATCTGCCATTTAAAACAGACTGGTAAAAATGGGCGAGAAAAATTTGATGTAGTCTCATTTTGTAACGTCTCGGAGTCAAGGCTTTGGTGTTCCATTGAAATCTCTGAGTGACGGAGTAACCCGATGGAGTGATGGAGTCCTTTTGGTAGACTGATTCTGAAGAGAGGCTGGATGTGCAGAGAGGTGTGGGAGGCGAGGAAGAGAGACTGAGGATGAGACAGTTGTTTAGGGGACTGTGTGAGAGGAGCATGTGAACCGCAGTGGTCAAAAAGAGAGATGGAACAAAAGACATATTTAAGAGCTATTAAAGAGAAGATGACTTTAAAAAAGGGGGGGAGAGGAAGAACTCAATCTTTCGGCCTCAGGGCCAACTATCATTACGATTAACAGACTTGAGGGAATTTAACGTTTCAGTGAGGCATCCTTTTGAAAATGTCCAGGAAGCAGGCAGAAAAGAATTGTAACTTAGGAAAAGGAATAGCACCAAGGGTGGAGAACTGGGAGACACCAAGTATAAATGCAGTAGCTGGATTTATAAAGGTGGAAAATATTGTGGAGAGTTTGTAAAGAGAGAGGAGAGCCAACAATAAAACCTTTAGGAGAGCTCACGTAGGTTGGACCTGAAGGCAGAAACTAGCCGTGGCAGGAGCTACAGTGATACAGTGGCACAGAAGCCAAAGCCTCAGTTGAATATCGCTAATACCATGGAAAACTTGAATGAGACAAGGCCCAGTGGCTTTGGAAGCCAGGAAGTCAGCTCATCTTCAAGAGAACATTTATTCAGTGAAACTTGCAAGAGAAAGAGCTGAAGGAAGGAATGAGGAGTAGGTGGTGAGAAAGAAGAGGTTACGAGGAAAGGTGGCCTCTTGTGAAGTTTCGAAGTGAAGATGAGAAAAATCCAGCGACAACACAAGACAAAAAGAGGATCTACAGAGGGTTATGCTTTCCCACTATTTTTAGGCTTGAGGAGATAAACACATTTTGTGGGCTAAAGAAAAGACTGATACATTGAAAGTAAAGTGTGAAAATGATTGGAGCCAGATCGCTGAGGCAGGCAAGAGAAACTTCATCATCATCAGTGATGACAAGTAAACGGACAGCCTGAGAAAACGAGAGATGCCTTTTTCTCTAGGACGGAACAGGAAGGAGTGGTGTGTTTGAGATGGCGGGGAAAGACAGGAGTCCCCCGTCCTGCTGTTCCCGCGTCTGGAGTGTTGTCATTCCCAGGAGCAGGGCAGAAGGGTTGACAGCCTGTGGCTCCTACTCAGCCTCCTGTCCTGCTGTCCGCCGGGCTGGGAGGCAGGGGTCGGGCAAACAAAAGGTCAGAGAAAGCATCGCACTGTCTTGTGCGGCACGGACTGTAAAGGCAGCCTAAGGGCCAGGGAGTGAGCTTGACATCCAGACGGCGGCAGAGTGAGAACAAAGCTGAGTGATCGCCTGGAACAGACCTGGCCCCAGGCAGCAGGAGCGTCTCTGGTCGGGGAGGAGGGGTGGACGCTAGAATGTAAGGGGAAAGGGCGAGGTGGAAGCCAAATTAAACTAATAAAACTTCCCTGCCTGGTTGGCAGCCAGACCTGGAAGAGGGCAGCCAACAGGCCCTTGGGAGAGTGCTATGGGTTAGGGGGTGGACACAGTGTGCAAGGACGAAACCCAGGATTTCCTTCCTCCTACTTCGCTTTGGTGCAGGCGTGTCATCACTTCTCAGAGGACCGTGTCTGCTTGTTTGTGTGTTTTCGGGGGATCTGCCGTCTTCAGTCATACAGTAAGGGCAGGGGAAAGGGAAGTTTTTCTTTTCTCTGCATTCGGGCTGAGGCTTCTCTCTGGTGACCTTCTCGAAGTGACACGCAGGATTGAACCAATTGATTTCTTTCCAGCAGCTCCTGCAGCTCTCACCCGGGTTCTGTTTAACGTCGGGTTGGTTTTTGTTCCAGTCAGCACCAACTTCATTATCCGTGTTCAGTGAATGTCACGTAACGAGAACTTCCGATTCTAAATGCAAGGGCTTGAAATTGCGAGCTCCACGGGGCTTTCCAAGGAGGCTTCCTTCCTTTGAGAGGATCTTCATGGTGAACCTTGGGGGTGTCATAAAACGTGAGGAAAATGATCGCTTTTGGCTCTGCCCTCCTGTTTCAGCTGGGTTTTATTGATCTTTTGTAAGAAATGACTGCAGTTAACATTCCCACTGTTGTCAGTGTCATAAACTTTATAGGTAAGTTTGACAGGAGGCATAGATACCTTTTACAATGTTTGTACACCGTCAGCTCATACATTATTAATGATATCTTTAGTGACTATTTAAATTCTATTGAACATGATATTTTTATCAACCAATATATGATTGACATGATTTCCACCTTTTTTTTATTTAAGAGTATGAAATTTGGCAAATATCGGAGCTAAAACTATATAATGTATGAATTGAAAGTGAAAGACATCATTCTTTAAAACATTTTGAACATATAGTGTGTGAGGGGCTGTTTTCATTCTGTCTTTGAATAATATCTTCATTTGGTTTATTTGCAACATGGAACAAAATTGTCCCACTTCTAGGAGAACAGATTCTGTTAAAGGGCACAAAATATTTTTCAGCATTTTATCTTGATAAATGAAAAATTCTTCAGAACTAACCAGTTCCTCTGAGGATCTCACACAGTAACTTTTATGGAAAGTAAACTGTGATTTGGGAATTGAATAGAATTCTAAGCACACTTAAGGAACTAATGCTTGACTTCCAGGATCCTCTGTGTTTAATTAAGCACATGACCCTGTCTGCTTATGTAATACAGTTCCCTCAGATGACTCTTTCAAAAGACCTTTTCTCATTCAGCCCATAATTTTTAGAATCTTGGAAAACTTGTTCAAACAATGTCTATCTGTTAATTACTTATTTTTGAACAACAGTAGAATTTTCCCAGAGAAGTGAAGAAATTTGTATTTCACACGCTAAGAAAGTCTATAAAACAGAACGACACGTTCTAGTGCCATGGAATCAAAAATGAGCTGAGAGGGATTTCTGAGAACACAGCGCTGCTCTGTCTCTTCACAAATGAGGAAGCTAAGAGCCAGTGTGAATGTCACTTGCTCAAAGGGTCGCTAACACTTTAGTGGCATTTATTGTGATATATGTATTTACATTTTTCGCGGTGTTATGTCTCTGTACATGACGTAAAGCCAAGCCACAGGACCCTGGAGCTATTTTCATCACTGGGGCATTTCACACTTCCAACGGTCACGACCCTTTTCTATCCAGGCTAGTCACACATTTTATAGTATTATCTTTAGCAAAACTAGTTTTTTGATTATGTGGTTTTAGTAAGCGCAAGTAGTCATACTCAGTTCTGTGTGAGGCTCTAAATATGTGGAATTATAGAAAACTTGAGTTTATTAGACCGGGGACTGCACCATTATTCTTTTCTCCACCTCCACTTACACTGTTTTTCAAAGTGAAAGAATTTCCTGGTGTCTGACTTAAGCCTATAAGAGATTTTAAGAAAAGGTCTTAAGGCCACACTGTTGGTTTGCTCTTTTCCTTGCTCTAGTGACCTTTTGATTTAGTTTTGCCCTGAAGGAGTGTCTTCCCTTGAAAATGTCTTACCAAGCTACGGACAGGGCAGTAATGTATCTTTCACCCCCGTAAGTCCTGTGACACGTGGATTGTCCCTTCTCCCTATTCATTTCTGCTTGTAAACAGATCAAACCTATGATGCCTTCATGGTCCCTCCTAGCACTTCTGAAACAGAGCTAATGACAAGCAACCCACGCTACCAGCATTTTTCTCCATACCTCTCGTCCCAGAACCCCAACTGCATTGTGTTTATTTTCTGCCTGCCGCAATACCATAGGCAAAGTTTTACCAAGCAGTTTGCCACTGCCTAACAGAAGCTGTCATTTTTCTAACCTCTTCTTACAGGGTCCTCACCACCAGCTGTCCATCTGTAAAGCCAGTGCCACATATGTTAGGATTTTGTTTTACATACCCACTCTCAGATTTTTTTTCTTTTTTTTTTTTTAAATGGAGGTACTGGGGCTTGAACCCAGGAACTCATGTGTGCTAAGCACACACTCTACCACTGAGCTGTTGTCCACCCTCAGATTTTGTTGTTTTATCAAACAATTCCAGTATCTTAGGGCTGACAACAACAAATATTTATTTCTCGTTTATGCCACTTGAAGGCTACGATCAAGTTATCAGTCTGGGTGGCTCTGATGGGCTTGGCGACCTTCAAGCATTTTCTTATTTTCAGGGATTCAGACTAAAGGGGCAGGTTCTCAGATTGGGAGGTAAAGACACAGATACAGAGTCAAACGTGCAAACGCATTGTAAGCACACTCTTGGACGTGGACTATATAGGTCATTGGCTTATATTCCATTTTCAAAGTCCAGAGTCAGTGGGTATGGAATATACTTTGCCTGCAGAGAAGCATGGCAAGTGTGGGTAGGAGACAAATAATTATGAACAAAAAATAAAATTACCAGTTTTCATTCACTCGTAAGTATATAGAGGAAGAAGCAACTGATGAGTCGATTGGGTTCCTAAGAGCTCCCCAGCCTCCCCCTCTGAAGTGTCATTCCTGACCTCTGATGACGTTGTCCTAAATTCAGTGGATGGTTAACTGTCTGTGGGCTTCAGCTTTTGTTTCTTCGTCTTATTTTGGCAAAATTACCAAATTAGCAACTCGCCGAGTGTCTCCTGAAGTCTTAGGGGGAAACACGCAGCTGGAATGGATGGGAGGCAGAAAACCCAGGCGAGTGGCCACCAGCAAAGCAAGTACTAGAACGGATGAGCCACAGTAGGGGAAGAGGGTGGGTGGAGATAGGCACAGTTCAAGCCGTCCATGACTCAGAAGTAACGCGAAGGTCGTAGGAAGTGTATAGCCCAACTCTATAAAAGCCTGGTTCAAGAGTGAAATGTTGTAGGTAGACATAAAACAGGATAATTGACATGGTTGAATTTCAGTTGCATCATCTGCAGAATGGCTAGAAACAGAATTACGAGGAAATTCATATTAAAGTGTCAACTGACGTGTAACGGTAAATGTTATTTATGTAGGTAATTGGTAATCAGCCGATGTGGTTTATAGCTACATTTAAGTGTGGGGGCCATCTCTGGGTATAATCTTTACAGCTTCTACAAGAGCCTCATTATCTCACTTAGGCATAACTAAAAGCAAGATGGCATAAAACAAACAAAAAAAGGAACTTAAAAATAAAGGCAAGATCTCTAAATAAAATACAGCTTCCAATTTCACTATATTACCGTTCACATTTGAATCTGTTGTAGGCTAGTTAAAATTAAAATATATTTCATACCAGAAATAAAGACCAAAATTAGGATGAATATTTAAATGCATAATATTAACTTAAAGTATTTTATATATCAAGATATTGTAATAGTGTTACCCCACATTTGAGTAACCAAAGAAATATCCTCTTTCCTACCGTCCTCACCCTAGCACCACTGGCCTGTGTATTTTCTTTTTATGCATCACTTTTGTCACGTATTTTGAATTTTACAGTCATAAAGTTTTTTCCATGAACACTATACAGTAAATATTTCTCACGTTATTATGTAATTTCATAGCTGTTATTTAATGTAGTTTTGACAGTTTATCCAGCGGATGACTGTAATGCAGTCAGCCACTTCCCAGAGTCGGGCCTGTGGGCTGTCTTTAGTTTTCCCGCACAGTAGACATGGTTACGCAAGGGCGGTGAGGGACAGGGGTCATAGGATTATGAGCCCACAGCTGACAGAGTGATGTGTCATAGGTGGAACTACACGCTCGTCCAGGATTCTGCAAGAGCGATGGTTCATAAGTAGCTTCAGCCCCTGGTGGGCAGAGGAGTGAGTGGACCAGGGGAACTTACTGCCGTGAAGGGCAAGGCCACGTCAGGCCGTGCCTCTGGCCAGGTTGAGTCAGTCCCCTTGCTGTGCTACGGTTTCTCAGTCCTGCCCCCAGCAGTGCTGTATTTCACAGAAACTTCTAGGGGATTCTAGCGTATTTCTGAATCTCATCATTGGTATCGGGTGATCTTACGGATTTTTTTTTTTTTCTCATGTTCAGCTTTTTAAGAAGATCTTTTTAATAGGAAAGTGAGGAAGGTATTCTCTGACCCTTTAATCTTCTTAGAAACATCCAGGAGTTGTGGTTTTGTTTTTGTTTTTGTTTTTGTTTTTTAATTTCTCTTTTCTCGTGCCAGTTAATGAAAGTCCTTCTTTTCAAATGGAGGGAAGATAAAAGACCAGAAAATCTTTAAAGACTAAATGCAAAATGTGATGCCCCCAATCTCTGAGATATAATTCCATTTTCCTCCATGTTGACCAGAGAATGTCCCTAAATACAAGAGGTGAGAAAGGTAGTGTAAATGACTTTCCAAGTATGCTCCAAGAAATTCTAAGCATTTTAAGGGGAACCTCAGGGACTGTTTAGGGAAGGAGTCAGGGAGTGATACTAGGGAGAGACCAGGGTCTCTGTGACCCTGGGGGCTGGGATTCTGAGTAAGATTTTTGTTCCTGGGAAGTTTTCTGTGGCTTTAAAAACTGTGGGGATGTGGGGAGAACAGAATAAAAACACACTTATCTATTGTCATCTTTCATGGCTGTGGAGCCATAGAGATTTTTTCCTGAGTATGGCACTGGGAGAGAAGAAAAGACTACAAGCATACTAATAGGTTAAAAAAAAAAAAAAAAAAACATTTTTCTCTAAACATGAAAACATTTTTAAAATAATTTTGGGCTGACTACTGTTATCCAGACCAGAATAGACTGCATACTGTTAATGCTACTGGATGGTGATTCGACTAATAATTCTTATAGACCCTTACTGAATGCTTAATTAATCACCACATTTGGAGATAGTGACTGTTAAAATTCTCGTTTTACAGTGGAAGAATATGAGAAGTTAAATGATACATCTAGAACGTAGTGGAATATGGGTTTGAGTTCAGGGAGTTTTGACTTCAAGAAGAGTGTTTTTTTTTTTTTTCCTGTGCTGCCTAGCTGTATGTTAATTCAAAAGTGATGCAAATACTTATTTCCAAAACATTCATTTCTCTTTCACCTTTGTATCTTTGAGACTATTTATCGAACACCTACTGTGTTCTGAGAATAAAGTGAAATAAGATATAGATCCTGTTCTCAAGAACACAGAGAGTGTCAAGTAAATGTGATGTATATGATGTTACATGATATGCGTGTTATGGTAAAAGTGTGCACGGGACTTAGGATCGGAGAAAAGTCCGACCTCAAGGACAGGGGAGATGATGTCCTTATCCTTATGTGTCTTAAGTTATAGATGGGAGTCCATCAGATGGAGGAAGGTAGTGTGAGGAATGCTGCAGTTGGAGGAAACAGCAGGTGGGAATATGGAGTTGTGAAACCTCGGGATGGCTCAAGAACGAAAGTAGTTGATTGCATTTATTGCAACTAACACTTGCAGGTGTGCTAGAGGAAGAGCCTAGACCGGCAATTGTCAGACATCAGTGGGCATCAGAGTCACTGGGGGACTTGTTAAATTACAGTTTTCTGGGCCTCACTTCTGGAGCTTCAGTCCGTTCAGTCGGAGGCAGTGCCCCCAGAATTTACATTTCTAGCAAGGTGCCAGGTTATGCTTTTGCTGCTTAACCAGAGATCACACAGTGAGAACTACTGGATAAGATCCATAAACGGCGGTCAATTCCTTTGTGCCTCCGTTGATTAAAATTTAGCTAGCAGGAAAAAAATCATAGGGGAAAAAAAGATATGAAAATTTTATGTGTAATACAAATAGAAGTGCCTGTTATAACTTACAACCAAGTTAACATATAAAGGGATATATTTATATTTGCATGCTAAAATTTTATGTTTAGCCATTTTGTACAGTTTTTAATAGAAAGATATGATATACTCATTAGGTAAATTATACAGAACCAAGTTTCCAATGTCACCTGCTATTAACAGCTTTTCACGAATTGTTCTAGATAATTTGTATGCAAATACAAATAAATAGACCCAAGTCTCTGTGTGTATATACTTTAAAATAAATGGAATCACTTTTGTTTGATAGCTTACTGTTAACTGCATTTATTGCACTTTTAACAATATCCCACATCAGCGCATGTAGGTCTACCTCATTCTTTTTGTGGTTCTGTGGTCCTTTGTTATGAATGTGCAGCAATTTACCCGTTTTCCTAGTGACTTTCAGTTTGCCGTAGTTATAAATGATGCTATCCTGGACATCCTGTACGTGCTTCTTTGCAAAGCTGTATGAATATTTATGTAAGAAAAACATGTTTAGGTGAAACTGCTGGGTTCATCACTTTTATAAACAATGTCATCACTACTGCTGTATTAGTTTCTTAGGGCTGCCCTAACAAATTACTACAATTGGTAGCTTAAAACAGTGAGTAGACATTTATTCTCACACTTCTTGGAGGCTAAGCTCTCAGCAGGACGGTGCTCCTTAAAGATGCTCCAGAAAAGAGATTGCTCCATGTCTTTTCCAGCCACTGGTGGCCGTCAGCGTTCCTTGGCTTGTGGCTGCATCGCTTCCTGCTCTGCCTCATTTTCATATACACTGTCTCCTTTCTGTGTTTTCCATTCTGTCTCTAAACTCTCTTCTCATAGGAATGCATTGCATTTAAGGAACATACATTGCATTTAAGGACCACCTGAATAATCCAGGATAAGCTCCTCTCTCGAGGTCCTTAACTTAATCACATCTTTTGCCCTCTGTCAAGGCTGCTGTAACAAAATACCATAGACTTGGCGGGTTTCTGGAGGCTGGGAAATCCAAGATTAAGGTGCCAGCAAATTCATTTTCTGGGAGAACTAGCTTCCCGGTTCATCGATGGCAATCTTTTCATGTTGTCACATGGCAGAAGGGGCAAGGGAGAACTCTTAGGCTTTTTTCATAAAGACAATGATCCCATTCACGAGAGCTTCACCCTTATGACCTATCGCTGCCAAAGGCCCCACCCCCCAATATAATCACATTAGGGTTTAGGCATCAGCTTATGAATTTGGGGGACACAGACCTTTTCAGTCCATAGCATTCCACATCTAGCCTTCTAAAAGGCATGTCCTTCACTCATGCAAAATACATTTATTCCATCTCCATAGTCCCAAAGGTCTTAACTCCTTCCAGCATCAACTCAAATTTAAAGACCAAGGTGTCGTCTAAATATTTAAATCAGGTATGAGTGAGACTTCAGGTATGACTCACTCTGAGCTTTGAACCTGGGAAATCTCCCAAAGTGTAATTGTGAGACAGGCATGGGATAGACATTGCCATTCCAAATGGGAGAAATAGGAAAGTAGAAAGGGGTAATGGGTCCCAAGTAAGTTCAAAACCTAACCATAAACCTTAAGGATCAAGAATGATCTTCTTTTACTGGCTGGTCTGCTTTTGGACCCACTGGGGCTGTGGTCTTCCCTCTGCAGCTCCCACAGGTCAGAGTTCCCTGACCATGGCTGTCTGGGGTTTGGAATCGTAATCCAGCAATTCTTAAGGGCAGCCCGGCCCCCAGAACCCCGCCGGGAGCCACCCAAGTTGGGGCTGTCTGTAACAGCCGCACACCTGCAGCAGCTTGGTGCCTGGGCTCTGCCCTTGCAAGATGGGGTCATGCCCATAGCTCTCTGTGGGTGAGGCACCAAGCCTGCAGCTCTGCCAGCCACCGTTTGGGATCTAGGCAGAAGCAGCCGTATCCCCAGGGCTCTTGGACTCTGTACCCTGGCAGGGATGGTGGAAGAGTTCAGACATTGCCACGGCTTGCCCCCTGTGTCCCCCGGAGGGGTGGCCGTCATGGCAGCGTCCCGGCGCCCACTGGAGCCGCACCCGGGGCAGCCAAGGGGCAGAGTGCTGGCGGGCGCGAGCGGAGCCCACGTGAGGCAGCCCCAGGCAGCACCTGCCTTGGTCCCATAGGTCAGGCAGCCCCTCCCTTGGATTCACTCTGCCTCTGGAGCCCTTGCCCTCCGGGCCTGTGATGGGAAGGGCAGCCCTGAAGATTTCTGAGCCACCTTTGGAGTGATTCTTCCACTGCCTTCAGCAGTGGCCCCTGCTTCTGTCGGGACGGCGTTTTGTCCAAAACACTCAATGTTCTCTTCTGACCGTGTTTCCCGTTCTTTTCAGTGTGGGTGAGCTGAGAGTTCTCCAGGTCTCAAGTGATGATGCACGGTCCTGTCTTTGTCATTTCTCTCTTCTGACGTTTTACCCTAAGGAGTCAGGAGGCACCAAGGACACTCCTTCAACTTTGCTTAGAAGCAGTTTCAGCTAAATATCCACTTTCATCTGTCACAGTTCCACAGTAGAACTGGAAGATGGACACAGTTCAGCCAGGTTCTTTGCCGTTCATATCAAGGCTGTCCTTTCCCCCACTGTCCTGTAACACGCTCCTCGTCTCCGTCTGAGGCCTCATCAGAGTGGCCTTCACCCTCCACGTTTCTGTCGACATTCTGTTCAGGATTGCTTCGCTGCTCTCTAAGAAGGGTGAGGCCTTCTCTGCAGCTCTCCTCTTGTCTTTCTGGTCTCTCAGCAGAATCGCCCTTAAAGGTCCATTTATGAATATAGCCCTTTTCTAGGTGCTCTTCAAAACTTGTCTAACTTCTACCCAGTTCCCAGTTCCAAAGCCACTTCCACACTTTTAGATGTTTGTTATAAAACCCCCTGTTCCTGGAACTAATTTTTATCTTAGTTTGTTAGGGCTGCTGTAACATAGAACTAGGTGGCTTATAAATAATATGACATTTATTTTTCGTGGTTAATAGAGGCTGGGAGTCCAAGATCAAGGTGTTGGCAGACTCGGTGTCTGCTTGGGGCTCTCTCTGTGATTCGTAGACAGCCGTCTCTCACTGTCCCCAGATGGGGGGAGGGGGAGGGAGCTCTCTGGGATTCCACTTTCAAGGGCGCTATTCCCATTCACAAAGACTTTATGACCCTGATAACCTCCCAAAGGCCCCCACCTCACATTGGGATTAGGTATCAATGCATGAATTTGGGGGGAACATAAATGTTCAGTGTCGAGGATCATATCAGATATACTACAGATCCTGAGGATCAGGACATGGGCATGTCTTTTGGGGGCTACTGTTCAGCCCCCTACAACTGCCTTTGTGTAATTCTCAAAGTGCAGTACTGGAAGAGAGGGGAAATTATGGGACATGGGATATCCACTTCCAGGTCTTCAAAAATAATTATGTGCTGCTTCATATAATTTTTCCTAATTTGCTCATTACAAAAACATCTTCAGTTAGTTTGACCCTTGTTATCAATTAGTGTTCTCAGAGTCCTTTTAACTGTACCACAAGTTTACATCTGAAAATAGGTTTTGTGTCGCTGACTTTCTGTGGGCCACGCACCACCGATATCTCTCCCGTCTAGCTGTCAAAGCAAATCAGTCAGTAGGCTATAAAACGTGGCCCACTTTGAAGAGTAAAATAACCTCCCAGGATTAGATTCCAATTTTAATTCAATTACATGTTGGAAAAGAAAAGATTCGGTTCAGTTTAATTCCTGTTATAAAATTGGGTGAATTGTCCCCTAAATTTAAACATTGTACATTACTGTATCCTTGGTATAAGAAAGATGGAAGGGGGAGCAAAAAGACCAGTCCATTATTCTGTGAGGAACATATTAATTCCTGTAGGTGGAAACATAGTTCACCTTAAAGGTAGGAAGTGAAGACAACGCATGCTTTATCTGCAGCCTAGCTAGAAGAATTTATAGTGAAGTCTCCTAGCATCTGTTGATTTAATTTGGGGCTTAGTTTGCTAAATACATTATTTCTGGACTACTTTGAAACAAACTTCTGGATGGCGTAGACTGTTGCTAAGGGTTCGTAAAATTGATGCAGCCTGGGTGAGAGGAAGTTGAAGAATTATTATTCACAAAGTAAATAAAGGAACATTCTGATGTTCTGTACAACTGAGTGAGAAAGGGCCTTGAGTAGAACACTAGAGGCTGACCGTGGACCGTCACTAGTAGTTCCTTTGCTTCTCTGTCCTGTGTGTTCTTCTCCATGGATTAATCAACTGGTGTTGATTCCTAGAAGGGAGGGCACAGTTCTTGGGCTTCAGCACATCCTACCACATAAGTTTTTTAGAAACATTTGAAATAGCCAAGGGTTTTCAGCAGTCATTGTCACCTTTTTGTTAACGATGATGATATACTGTAGTCAGTGTACTCAAAAACATTGTAGAAAGGACATGTAAATAAGCTGGACTGTGAATTTTCTGAAGACTTTGAAGGATAATTGGCCTTTAGTATCCCACAGAACAAGTATTTGAATACTTGACAAGACAGACAAGAATTGAGATTTGGAAATTCACCATAGAAATATACTGTTGCAAATATACGATATATACAAATACACTCCTTCAGTGTATTTGTAAACAGAAAGAGCAGCCTCCAAGTTGGTGTGTTAAGGTGGAATCAGTAACAATGTGTCTTACAAAAAGATGCTAGTCAAGGGATCAGTGTGATCACTTACAGGACATTGCACGTTGGCAAAATTGCTTTGCACCTCTGATTCTTTGTGCTCTTACCTATAAGTGTGCTTTAAAATACCACTTCCTCTTAGTTCATGGGGTTATAATAACTAATGAAACCTTTAGAAACGGGTTGAAATCTCTAAAGCACTTTTTAATGCAGCCTGTTATAAGTAAAACCCGTCGTAGAACTTGTGCATATGTATTAATCGCTAAGACACCAAATTAGCTGATACCACACAGCCCAGCTTCCAACTGTAGTAATTAACACTGCTTTTGTGGGGGAAAATAATCTTTGAGCTTTATGCCCACCTCGACACAGTCTCCAAAATAGTCACTTTCCCAAATTAAAAGAGAAGCTTCCCATATTCTTAAGGATTGTTGTCTTCTGGTTTTTTCGTCACACCAATTCTAAAACAATAATTTTCATTTTTAAAACTAAAGACCAATAAATTCATTGTATGAGTACATTTGCATAAATATGTAGAAACTATGACAATTTAATAGATGTAGAGAAAGAGGTGTACAATAGAGCAGTATACTTACAGCTATCAAACAAAGAATTCCTGGATTATTGGCTAATTTGTTGAAAAAAGCCCTGGATGTGGGCTGGTCTTTCTGGAAGAAAATAGAGCAGTCATGTTAAAGCTCTGTGAAAAATTTGTAGAAAAGTTGGCCAGCCTTTACAATGTGGTCTTGTCAAGATCTCTTGTTCTGGCCTCTATGCTAACCTCCGTGAACCATCATGATAACTAAACATAGCTGATGGAGGTCAGAGCCCAGACGTCAGGAATGCCAGAGGCTTTCCTCGGGGGCTTTGCCCCGAACTCAGGGACACCCTCTCTGCCAGAGGAAACTGACAGAAAATGTGTTTCCTCCACCTAGAAGGGTTTTCTGCATTTGGATAAGCTGGTTACTTGTAGCTGGAGCTGCCATCCTTGAATTACTTGGCTTAAAAATGTCGCAGAGGCACCCAAGTCTCCTGGTAGGATCAGAGCAGATGTGAGCCCCTCCTCACTCCTGTTATCCTGGACGTAGGAGACCCGCTTAGTGTGGACTCTCCATTCATAGCCCAACTTAAAACTTTTCTTCCAGCCATATCCATTCCTCAGATTTTATCCATGACTTTCTAATTCTTCTGCGAATCTTTTTTTTTAATTGAAGTATAGTCAGTTACAATGTGTCAATTTCTGGTGTACAGCACAATGCCCCAGTCATGCATATATATATATACACACACACACACGTATTTGTTTTCATATTCTTTTTCATTAAAGATTATTGCAAGATAATTGAATATAGTTCTCTGTGCTATACAGAATAAAAATGTTTTAATCTATTTTTATATATAGTGGTTAACATTTGCAGATCTCCATCTCCCAAATTTATCCCTTCCCACCCCCTTTTCCCTGGTAACCACAAGATTGTTTACTATGTCTTTGAGTCTGTTTCTGTTTTGTAGATGAGTTCATTGATGTACTTTTTTTCCTTTCTTTCTTTTTTTTTTTTTTTAAACATGATCTTTATTCTAGTCCCTACCCTCAGTTTCTCACTGAACTTGGCAACTAGATCCCAGACGTTCCTCATCCTCTCACACAAACCTCATTTGGGTTGGTGGTTGCATTGCCTTCTGTCAACACTTTAGGATAGGTGGCCCTGAATGCAAGGCAAGCAACTGGTTATTTAATTGACAGAGTTGACTTTTTCCTAGCTTTAATCTAAGCAAAGGAAAGCGTAGCCCAAAGAAAATAAACTCTAAGTACTAGCGTCTATCTACTTAGCACCAGATTGAAGTTGAAATAAAAGTATAAAAGTATTTGATATGTTAAGGAGCTTTAGCACATTCATCTGTCACCCAGATCTGATTAAGACATTTGATTTCTAAATCATAAGATTTCTAAGATACTTTTTGTCTCATTTTCATGACTCTGTCTCACCGTAAGACATGTATATTCAAGATTGTATTTGTAATAATTCTTTTAAATTTTCTGTTTTTATTGTCAATGGATATTTTGTTTAACTGAATTTTAGGTCAAATTGTTTAAATGAGTATAGGGAATTATTTGAGTGACAGCTAATGAATGCCAGTACATTTCCTTCTCATAATGGTACGTATGTAATTTACTGTTACTTATTTTTTAAAAAGCCAAATCTTCATTTTATACTTTAAATTTTTTATTTTCCTGCACACGCTTCATCATTTTGTCGTACCTTACTAATCCCATCAGTGGATTGATAAAGAAATACATATGCACATGTATTTATGTATATGGACACAATTTTGTTAATTATTAAAACATGGTCACAATTTACTGGGGCGAATTAAAGCTAGTGACTCTAATGAAGCTGTGGCACTCAGTTGTACATGTTACCCTTGTTTTTCTTTTTTTTTTTTTTAGATAATCCAGCATCTGTTCTACCTCTCTTCCTTTGCATTGCCCTCAAATACCACACTTCAAGCAGTAGTGACGAGACTTTTCGATACCACGTGTAATCCAAAGAAATCTGTCCACGTGGGCATCTGCCAACAGGTAACATTTTACTTTTGATGCTGTTTTTCTTGACTATGCCCATAAATAAAAGGATCAAGACCCAACAGCCGTAAGTTGTATAAAATAATACAGAATTGTGCACAAGAAAATACCACGAGGCCAATGAGTGTGTGTGAATTGGGTCTTGACTATTGGTCAATTCAAGAGTTGTTAATAATGCATGGGTGACAATTTTGGAAGTGGAATTTTTCAAGGGTTCATTGGTTTTGGTCCACTTTGGAATGATTCAGCTAAGAGATCGTAAGATGTCCATTTAAGTGGAAGAAACAAACCAGGCTGGACACAAAGATGTGAAGAAGTTTACGAGTGGTGACTTGCAACCTGGAGGATGAATTATAATTAAAATCAAGTAAATATGTTGGAAAAAGAGAGTAAAAGATCATATCCTGAGATAAACTGGTGAACTATGAAAAAAATAACAATACAAGAAAAGGAAGTATCAAGAAAAAAAAAAAAAAACTCCCTTACATAATGCTTTTAAAAAGGTCCCTTCACTTTTCTGTGAGCGTAGGTTCCTGCCTGTTAAATGGAAATCCCAACATCAACCAAGCTCATTAGTAGATTTCAACATTTGTTGTTATACTGATTTTAAAATAATGGATTTAAGCTTATTTAAAATGTTAGTTATAATTTTTGAACTGACCGAAAAGAATCACCCAGTTGTGATTTCTGTGTTTACTATAGAATATAGATGTGAGAAAAGCTGCAGTAGTTTAAAATGATGAATTAATAATGTCCCCCATCTTACACAAGACACAAAAATCAACTTAAAATGAATTGAAGACTTGAATGTAAGACCTGAAACCATAAAACTCCTGGAAGAAAACATAGAAGGCAAGCTCCTTACATCGATCTTGGCAGTGATTTTTTGGATTTGGTATCAAAAAGCAAAGGCAACAAAAGCAAAAATAAACAAGTGAGACCACATCAAACAAGAAAGTTTCTGTACAGCAAAGAAAAGTGTAACAAAATGAAAAGGCAACCCTATGAAATGGGAGAAAACACTTGTAAAGCATATATCCAGACAGAGGTTAATATCCAAAATATGCAAGGAACTCATACAACTTAATTGCAGAAAAACCAAATACCCTAATTTTAACATGGGCAAAGGACTGAGATGTCTGAGAACTTCCTTACAGATATGCCTGACTCACATACTGTAAAATAAGCATTTTAATCTTCAGCCCTGCCTGTCGCTTGCAGATTATACTGATTTCCTTCCATCTGTGAAATACTGTAAAATATTATGTTAAAAAGTCTTAAGTGTATTTGCCAAAATTAACATTCCGAAAAAGAGTGAGGGTCATAGTTGTCCACATTGCTGATTCCATTCTGTTACTCACTGTCATAGTATTTATCCTAGGGAACCAGTGCTCTGTTACAAGTTTCATTTTTATCATTTTGCCTACGCGAGTTTCTGAAAGCAAAGACATTGGTTGTAACTGTGGACACATTAGAAAACTTTAGAGAATGTTTTCACTCAAAATCTAAAAAGTGCTTATAGGAGACCACTGAAAATATCTTAGATAAAATTTGACATCAAAGAAAGATTAAACGTCTGTGTCTGTTTTCATAGAGCACTGTTTGGTTTTGAGGGCTTTTTTTTTTTTTTGGTTAGTTTTCTAAATTAGTGGCAAATTTAGCTTTTCTTAGCTTATTTTCAGCATTATCTTACCAACAGTCAAGCGTTTTTTCCTCTACATTTCAACTGAAAAATATGCTCAGATGGAATGAGAGTAGTAGAAAGAAGATACTGAGAAATACCAGCGATTAAAGCTAAAAGCCAAGCAAGCAGCCTCGCTCTACAAAGAAACACGGATGTGAGAAAAGCAAGATGTTTTTCATCTATTTTCAGTTGCAGTAAGCTATATGTGATCATTTCTTACACAGGAGAGTGGGGACTCCAGACCAGAAAGCTGGCAGTTAAGTGTTCCTAGCCAGATCCCAAAAGAAGGTCCCTTTCTTTTAAAAAAAATAGCATGCCATCCATTTGATTGGGAGCATTTCATTGCCATGAAGAATTCATAAAATGTATCATTTATAAAATGATAGGTAGCACCAGTTTTGGAAGTGCATTAAAATTAATTCATTGGAACCGTACAATTTCTAATCCTGTAAGTTTAGAAAGTAGGTCTCTTTTAAGCAGTCTCAATTATGGAAAATGGAAAAATTCTAAAATATGCTTACTATGGAACTCTCTAAAATTCATCAGATTTAATATATGCTCTTTTTAACCTTTGTATAGAAAATCTTAAATGTTTTGGATTAAGAAATTATTCTAAGTGATGACAGCTCCATTTATCTTAAAAATCTGATTGAGATAGCTTTTATTTTATTCGTTGGTACTTTAGTACAGATCTGAATTTCTGACTTCCCTTTGAGTCACATTTGTTTCTGTAAACAAATTAAATGCTTTCAATTTTTAGCTCATAACAAAGTTACATACGTCACTCTAGTGTTTTGGTAAATTTTCTGGTAGTTTGAGTTCTAGAATATTAAAAATATTTATGAAAAATTATATAGCTGTAGTTATAACTGGAAAATACTATTTGTGTAACTATCAAGAGTGATATGTGAAAATTGAAACAGGGTTCAAACTGTTATTTCCTTTTTTTTAATATAGGTTACTTGAATTTCAAATAGGGGAGCAGCAATGCCACCAGCAGCAAGTTCCCCACCACTACATCCACCTCCTGATGGAGGATGGGGCTGGGTAGTGGTTGGAGCAGCTTTTATCTCCATTGGATTTTCATATGCATTTCCCAAAGCCGTCACAGTATTCTTCAAAGAAATTCAGCAAATATTCAACACTACCTACAGTGAAATAGCATGGATATCCTCCATTATGCTGGCTGTTATGTATGCAGGAGGTAAGGATCTTTGGACTAAATAGAATTCTGGTTTAAGAAAAGCACTCTATTCGTGGCATTTATTCGTGCCACAATGTTTTACATGTAGTGTAAGACTTGTTTTCATATTGTAGTCACTTAAAACCAACCAAAAATATAATTAGGGCTGAATTTTTAATGATTTTTAGTGATTCAGCGTCTTGAACTATTCACTTCATTCTGAGTCTTGCCGGAGTATATGTTTGAATGAGGCTGTCTTTGCATGAACTGAGATTTACTAAATTACAGAATTTTCAAGGGAGGCGCTTTTCCATAATTTAATTTGCAATGAAGTCTATACCATTAGAACAATTGGTAAAACTCAAGTTGCTGACAATCTGTAAGCCTCGAAAGTGATTTTAAGCTGCAGAAATAGAGTGTTATCATGTACATTGTGGATCCATTCAAGTTTGGGTGAATAAAATAATTCCTTATCTCTGCAGTACTCATTAAACATGACATTTTTTTTAATTTAAATGGTTGCCTGACAATTATTTTGTTACATTCCATGTTCAAATGAGGGTATGATTCATGAGGGAGAATGAATAAATCAAAGTACTGCATTACTTTTGACTGTTAAAAAGATTGGCATTGTTCGCACATTATTACATCTTCTTTAACTCAGTCCCCACAGCAGACAAGACTGTCTATAGATTTTTACAGTCATGACTTAAAATATTTAGATTTTAGAGTTTTCATTTTTCAACTGGATATTTGACTTTAAGAGACAGGTGTATAAAAGACTCAGGATATAAAAGAAATCATACAGATCACCTTGCGATGTCTTACTTTACAGGTGAGAGTAGTATGGCTCATAGTAATGAGGATGGCATTAGGAATACTATGCAATATGTATTAGCGTTTACTTTTAGCTAAGGCTTCTCTAAACGTTTGCTCTGTGTCATATAACCTAATTCTTTCAACGTTTTGTGAAGGAAATGTTATCTTCTCTCCATTCTATAGCTGAGGAAATAGACACGTGAAATATTTTTACCAAGTCAAGCAGCTCATTAGTGGCGGGTGGAAATTGAGACCCCAAACATTTAATCACTGAGCTCTCTTCCCTTTCTCTGATCTTCCTCTTTACCTCCAGAAAGTGACAGAGACAGATCTGTGCACGGCCTTCTGCAGACCTCATTCATATGCTGCCCCTACTAAGGTCATTTGTTAGTGACATAATAACTATTCTTCAGGGTATTGTCTTTTTATTGTACTACCAAGATAAAAATTGATCTTCCAGTAATCCTGCGTGCGCGTGTGTGTGTGGGTGGGTGTCTTCCACTTTCTGTGTGTCAGTGATTTTATTTACTCCAGTATATGACTCCGTTACCCTTTTGGTTAGGTTAAATTGATGCATTTTTGTTCCAGTACCAAAAGGTACCTTTAAAATGCTATTTGGGTATGTCAATGAAAAATTCTGCTTTGAAAACATTTTCTGAGATTCTTCTTTGGACAGTTGCTTTAGGGGTTGTTGCTGTGTTATTTTTGATGATTGTAGAAACAGTAGATATTGTGCCCCGGGTCTTGTTCCTCTGTCCCATGGGTCATGTGTTCTTTAATAATGTTTTATTAGAGCAGCCCAGAAAGTCATCTTGTCCTGAGCTCCAAAATGTACTGAATTTAGGGTATGTGTTTTTCCCCCTTCTTTGATACAACTGAAACATATTCCTCTAGTGAATTTGTGTAAGTCTTTTGAATTTGGACTTCAGGTCCTATACATTCGTAATTTTCTGTTGAATTGATAGTTGGCTAACTTGTAAGCAACAACAATTTGTGTAATTTTTTCAATAAGTCAAGTCTTAATTGACTTTATTCATTTCAAGAAAACAGCCTCAAAGTCCCACGGCCAAAAGGGAGTACAAGTTGATTCCTTGTATTCATTATTGTATCAGCTTTACTTCAAGTACTGTTTTATCTAGTGGCTGTGCCATCACCTAAGGCTTTGTGATCTTCCCTAAATCAGCTCCACCTGCCTGGACAGAGAACGAACACAGATGGTGTGGAAGATCATATCGGGTATCTTAGGGGCCAGGTCTGGAAATGTTACACAACATTTGCACACATGCCATTGGTCAGAAATGGGGAACACTGCCCTCCCTAGAGGCAGGGGTGGGGTCGCTGGGAAATGCAGCCTTCCTGGAGGAAGAGATGGAATAGGATAACTTACAGCGAGTCTCAGACAGAGCTTGATACCCCAGTAACCATTCCCCATCCAACAAAAGCAGGATGTGTTTGTAGACTTGCCGTGGCCATGGGACAGCTTTTCACCCCCTGGCTGGATCTAAAAGGAGACTTGGAATGAAGAATGGTATAATGGCTTTTCTCAAACCAATAAATCCCAGTATCAAATTATAAGTAAATATCCATAATATATATTTATCATTAAATAGTTGTTTTTACTTTATTATGCTCTTATTTTCCTGTTTTTAATACATACCATATACATTAAAAAAAAAACACAGAAGAGAACTCTTTTTGAAGTTCATCAAGAAAATGGTAGTTTGGTAAAATAGTTATCAATTGAGGAAAAAATGACCTTAATATGTTTAGGGTAAAGAGGAATAAAATAAGTCTAAATTAAAGATTCACAGGGACTCTGTATCTGGGTGTTTTAAGAAAAGAATGCTAAACATATGAAAATACTTAGTAGGTAGTAACAGATGATGGAAATACCTTGGTGATACCCAAGTAAGCAGTGGGAAAATGCTTAGAGTCCTTTGGTCATCAGAGTCGTCAGGGCTGAGACATTTAGTTATCATCTCTGGCCACGGAGGAAAGGTGCGAGTCTGCTACCCTTTGGTCTTTCCCTTAAAACCGGAAAAGTAATTCCAGATCCATTGCCCACTGGGTAGAAATGCTACGACTGGCCACATCCACCACTGAACAGACGCTCATACACTTACACGGTTTGTTGGAAATAGCATCTATATTTTATCTTGATAATTCATTTTCCATCTTTTTAACAAGAAATATTGGCACATTTAAAAGTGTAATCTCAATATGAAAGCATGTCCCCTTATACAGGTGCAGATAATTTTTTTCAGAAACATGGCAACTATTTAGGACAGAAAATCTAATAGGTTCAATTAATCTAAGACACAGACATTGGTCCTATTACCAAAGTGGCAGTGTTTTTTCAAGTATGGTCCACAGATTTTCTGCTTTGGAACCATGGGTCTCTTGTTAAAAATGCATAGTCCTGGATCTTATGCCAAAGCCCCTTTTACCAGAATTTGTAGAGCCCAGAAACTTGCATTTTTGTAAATATCTCCAAACTTCACTTTATGTGTAACATAGGGATTCCTGTAGTAAAAGCAAATCAATATTTGATTTAAAAATATTTAAATCTTTATCTAATAATTTGAAAGATCTCTATTTATAGAGGCCTTTTAGGCTGATAATTATAAAGGAAATTCAAAGGCCATAAGGCAAAAAAGCATAAAGTTTACTATGAACTATAATGAGTCTCTCTACCAAGTAACTGAAATATTCTGTTTAACATAATGCTAATTACATTAGCCTAGAGACCATCTAAGATCAGACACACTCATTAGGGCTTAGCACTCAGCCTATTAATCACCACGGAGGGGGGGGGGGCACTGGGTGAGCTGCAGTGCGTTCGGACGCCTGGCCTATGATGTCAGGGCTGGGGTCTCGTCTAGTAATTAGTTGGCATCTGGGTCTTGGTAGCAAGGTGTTAGCTTCCCTTCTGATGTCTGCATTAAAAATGAAACTAATAAAAGGTATGCAGGAAGGATGGAAAAGAATGCAAATTATGTTTATCCCTTAGTTCATCCTTAGAATAATGGCACTGAATTACAGCAGCCCATCTGGCCATCCATACGGTCTCCTGGAGCGCCGCCGAATTTCAGCAAATAGGTCAAGCAGAGCGGTCCCCCCATTAATAAAGCACTAATTAGCGGTAGACAACATATTACAATTTAAACTTTCCACATGGTTTAGATGGATATAGGGATTTAGTTTGTAAACAGTGATTACGCAGGATTATCCTTCAGTGCAACGGGTGTCTTTGTTACTGTACCAGAAGGCAATGTGAACACGCTTAGCTACACAATGACAGAATCCAGTTTCGGGGCTGCCAGTCTCTGTGCACACCTCGTGCTCCTTCTCTGGTAGTACCTGCTATGACTCGGAAGAATCAGCCATTCTGAAGAGGAAAGTTGGCTTTGTCGCCATGGTAACTCACGCTTCTGATTTCTGTGAGCAGTGACTGCGATTGTGCTAAAGTAAGGGTGATGGTTTTATGATGGACTGATTTACACAAGGGGCCCAATCTTAGATCACTGAGCTTATTTTACTGGAGACCAACAAGCAAAAGGTTTTAGGCATAGAGAGGTTGAGGTCAGTGCCCATAATATGTAATGTGTATTTTTCTGCTCCTTTTTAAGTCAAAATGTTTTGCTTTGTGCTCTAAATATTTTTGCAGAATGAGAGAGGCTATTAAAGTAATTCATCTTGTTCTCTATCTTCTCAGCAATTAAAAAAAAAAGTTCATTCCATCTCTGTGACTGACATACCTAGGACTTTCCATATAGCTTTAGAAAACCCAGGTACACTCGGACAGCCCTGTGCAAGCAGGCTGTGTACTTCTTATACCTGCTCCATGGTGGATTTTTTTCATCCCTTAATATAGAAATTGCTCAAGTCTTCCTAGGAAATATGGGACAGTGTGGCAGAAATCACTTTGCTCATCAGATTTCCACGTGCAGTTGAATGTCTTCCGGCTCCTCTGCACTCAGGTTGAGGCCAAATGACTAGTTCTGACCAATGAAATGTGGGAGGCAGGATGTATGTGGTCCCTGGACACCTGGGCAAGGCAGTTCTCGCTGGCAGGCGGCTCCCCTTTTCCCTTTCCCACAGCATCAGCCTTACTTCATGTGACCTGGTTACAAGGGGAAGCTCCTTGGCCCACTGTATGTTTTGAATGAGTCAGAAAGGCATTTTTACTAAGCTTTTGCAGTTCTGTTAGGCAGCAAAAAAACCTAGGTTTTACTGATCAGCACAACCAAAAGCCTCGATTGCTGTGTAACTCCAATGTAGATTATGTAAATTGTAATTCAAGGCTGGAACAGACATGGGCCGCCCTTGGTCATTGAACTTATGTCCTGAGATGGTTTGGGCACGTGCTATCTTTTCAGCTCTCTGTCAGAGAAGAGGAAGCCCTCGATATCTCAGATGAGAAAGGAATCATAAGCGGAAATCATCATGGCCAATTTTCGTGGGAATAAAAGTGAGAGGCAGGCACCTGAAGGCACAGATATAGGGCTCGCATAATGCCCGTGGGACTGTCTGTGATTAGATGTCAGTTTGCCCCTCCCAAGACAGGGGTGGCGGTGGCAGGAATCAAGGGCAGATCACGGGTTTGCTTAGTGCTTTGAAACTGTTCAAAGAGATACTTTCCCTAAGGAAGGCTGAAAATCCAGGCCTATTGGATCATTACTAAATGTTATTTTCAGCAGGAAAAAATTTAAGAAACATTATGGAAATCCTTTTTGATGTGTGTGCTTTAGACAGTGAGGATTTTACTTATGACATGAGAAGAACCTACTTATTAATTTACAGCCTGGCAAGAGTAAGAATATCCTGATTTTTGGCTTAAAAATTTCTCTAAAATGTACTTTTACATAATTACATATTTTATGCAGATGTGTCTTGATTGCAAATGACAAAAACCTGATTCAAACCTACTGAGGTCTAAAGAGAAACATTCCTGCATGCAGACCAGCGGAGGGGCTCAGGTACCAGCCTTCCAGGTCAGCTAGCACCGGTGGTTACACATCCGCCATCTCCCTGTCACATCGCGCTCTCCCCTCTGCTTCTTCGAGTCGGGGTAGCTCTGCCCCCTCTCCCTGAGACAGGGAAGACAATTACCAGCATCCCAGTCTCATATTTCTTCTCAATTATGATGTGAAAGAGACTCCCCCTTTTCCCCAGTAACTTTGACAAATTCCAGGGAAGTTTGCTAGGGTCTGACCTACCTTGCATCTGCTCTTGTGGGCAGTGGATGGATGAGGCGCCAACACTGGCAGCCTGAGTGGAACTCTACATTGGGTGTAGGAAAGGCGCAGTTCCCCCAAAGAAGGATGGCACTCTTCCCAGAAGAAGGACGGCTTTTGAGGAGACAAAACAATAAGTGCTCACGACTCGACTCTTTTTAAAATAGGCTAACATACGATTTCCCAAGAATAAAACTTTTACTTATCACTCATGAGTAACTTTACATTTGGATAATTTCTCTGCAGCTAAGTAGCTAACTAGATACACGTCAGAATGCCTTTACTGTATTTAGACCCCGGGATTGCCGCATGCAACATAACACTTCGCAGCCAGCAAGGGGACTCGGTTGTACCTGACGAGAGTTGGCCCCTTGAGTAGACCTTAGCTATGGAAAGTCCTGGGATCTCAGGGTTTATTAATGGTTCAATAGTCCAGTGAGAGGCAGAACATGGTCATTAAAGTAACGAGCCCCAAAGTAACAGGTACGAAGTGTGGGCTTTGCAGCCTCCTTGTTTGGGCCACGCATTTGACCTTGGAGCCTCAGCTTGGCCATCTGTAAAATCACAAAAGGAAAAAATATATGTGTATGTGCATGTGATATTTACTGATCAGGGTTGCCCTCAGGAATAAACACTTATGGTGGGCATGAGGTAGGGCTTCATGCTTGGGGATGTTTAGTGTTTGGTTCATGGTGGTCGTGATAGTAGCTCTTAGAGAATGAAACCACAGATTAGGTTCAAGCAAGATGGTAAATCTGACTAGAGCAATCGTGCCAGTAAGGTTTAGAAACAGAGGAAAGTAAGAAATAAATAGGTCAGTACTCTGTTCTGAAGGAATACTGTGGCCTTTACTCATATTCGCTGTGGCATTTCCTCTGTGCCCCGTGCTGTCCAGGTGGTGAAGCGGATATCCATCATTCTTTTGGGCCATCAGATACCGCCCCCCGCCCCGAAAATTCATCTTGTATTAGGGCATTCCCGCTTTAGTGGTTTCCTGCCTCCCCAGGTAAAAAGCCAGAAATGTACTTTCCCAGAATTCCTTACACCTAGGGCAGCCAGGCTCCATCCACCCAGCGTAGCAAAGCCAGGTTTGATTCAGAAACCACTGATGTGAAGAAACAGATGCCCAAAGAACACAGTCAGGAGATGGGTACAGACCATCCGTGATCCAAAAGCGGCACCAAAGTGGTGCCCATGTTCGGAGTCAGTGGGGCTTGTGGAATAGACTGTCGAGTAGGTGGCCGTTGGTGGCAACAGCGGTATGCCTGCTGGAGCAGTCCGTTGGGTTTGTGTCTCCCCCGCAAAATTCATATATTGAAACTCTAACCCCTGCATCTCACTGTATTTGGAGATACGGCTCTGAGGGGGTAATTAAGGTTAAATGAGGTCATAAGGGCAAGGTCCTACTCCAATAGGATTGGTGGCCTTATATGAAGAGGAAGAGACAGATCTCTTTCTCACCATGGACACCAAAGAAAGTCTGTTTAAGGACACGGCAAGAAAGGCAGCTGGGCTACAAGCTGGGAGGCGAGCTCTCACCAGGCATCATACTGGTTGGCACCTTGACCTTGGACTTCCAGCCTCCCGAGCTGTGAGAACTGTGCCTCTGTTGGTTAACGCACCTGGTCTGTGGTGTTTTGTTTATGGCACCATCCATGCCTGTTGTTTCTGATCCTCTCTTATAATCTGTGAGTTACTTTCATGTCAAATGCTTTCTTCTTTAACTAACTAGAAAAGATTGCTGGTAGATATATGTGGGGTTGAGTTTCTGAAAGGTCCTGGCGAGGTCTAGCATGGAATCGACTCCTGAACTATGTTGGTTAATTTGAAGACTATTTCTGCAGATGTTCCTTTCAAAGCAGGAGCCCTTCTCCGCCCCGTCAAACCACGTTTGTATTTGGATTGGGGATACGCAACAGTTTTTTTTTTTTTCCATTAACTATTTTTAAAGGATGCTATAAGAATAAAAATTTAACTTCATATGTTCATACGCCATGTGTGACTTAAGATTGATGGATTATGTTGGAGAATTGGAAATACTCTCTGAACATTTCTTTGTTTATTACAACAGTAGTGGCTTTGGCAGAATAATTGCTCTATTCCAGAGAGATTTTTAAATGATTAATCTAGATGGCTGTCCTTGAGCAAGAATTTGCTCAGCTGGTTAGAGTTATATATGCAGATGTGAGGTTCATGGATCTGATCCTAAGACGAGGCCCCCGGCTGTGCCAGAAATGCTGCTTCTACCCGATTATGCACAGTATCTGTGATCATCAGAGGTGGGGATGTGTAGGCAATCCAGTGTCATCACTGGGGACTAAGCTCATTTATCCTACAGATACACTTTGAGCATCAACAGTGTGCAAAGTACTGGCTTGGCACTGGAAAGTCACACAAAGCCATCAGACACAGAAGTGCTTATGGAACATGACATGGATGTTTTCACTTTTCTTTGTTGGTTTATAGTTACGATACATTATGAGTGAAGAAACATAGTAGTTGTCATGAAACTGTATGAAAAGGAAACAGATCTCACAGCTGTGATCAGGAAATATTTCTTGAATTGAAGGGTGAGGATGCAGCCTTAATAAAAGGAAGGGGGGTGTTTGAAGCAGAAGAAGTACTATAAATGGAAGCCCTAGAGAGGAGAGTTAGAGAGGGCTCTCGTAGCCCAAGGGAGGTGAATGTGATTCATACACGAGGGCAAGCTGGAGACAGGTGTGGCTGATGGCCCAGAACCCACTGAAGTGATCCTGGACCACATATTTTGTGTCCATCAGACGCAAGAGAAAAGATGGGAAGATGGGCATCTAGGATACCAAGATCGCAACACTGAGTCCTCCCCCCACTTTTGTTCTATTTTAGGAGAATATTCATAATCCGGAATGTGTTAAGATACATTCAATTCTCATTATTTGCATTAGTTACGCTCTATGAAACTGCCATGGACACTGAATTATTGATCCCTGCCCTCCCGCTCCTCGGGGGAAATACAGGGTTAGGTTCCCATGAGCCGCTGCCCACATTTTCGTCAATTGATCAATACATAACCTTATTTTATTTTGTGTTTCTGTGTAAAGGTAGCTTATTTAATATATATCGTTGATTCATTAACATTGAACTTGCAGCAAACAGCAAAGCAATTCATGCCTGAAAGAAAAATAGGTAGCATATATATTTTTCCTGTAAGGCACGTCACAGCCCCCTGGAGTTCAGGAGCACTAGCCAGCACTTCAGCAGCACACTTAAAAGGCCATTTCAAACAGCTAAATCCCCAACAAAAACTACAAAAGTGTGGAAAGCGTAGCACTGAGTAGGGAGACTCTCATTAATAGTATGAGAGCTGAACCAAGAAGGTGAGTGTCACCTAGTTTGGCCTCAGCTGGGAACATACATGTCGGGTGGTTCCAGTCTGTCCCCACTCTGCACATCTCCATGGATGACTGTGAAAAAGCACTGTGAATATTGATTTGAGGGGTTACATGTACATTTTAGTGAGTAGGCGAGTTCAAAAATACAGAATCCAAGATCAGTGAGGATCAGCCGTAGCGGTGGGCTTTCTGTGATGGGGTTGCTGTTTCCTGTGCTGGGTAAGAAGTCTTGGAGTCACCTGCGTTTTCATTAGTTGTTTTGTCTGTTGTTTTTAAGAATGGGAGGAGCCTATGCAATCACAAAGCTAATTTGCCTTAGCATTTCTGTAGGTACACATTGATTATCAACCCTCGATTTTACTGAAGTTCTTATTATGAAAGGAATAGAGATTTCTCAAGCTATTAAAATAATAATTATTACACTTAGCATCTTTCCAGTCACTAGGCGGGCATTAAGTGGAAAATTTCGGGGAGCTTCTGCGGGAGCTTTGATGGATCCTTGAAGTCACGCTCCCTAGTCTTGCATCGTTCTTGTTAGAATGTGTTCTGCACACCTTGGAGTGTTTGATGACGCTAGTGCTGTGTTGGTGCGTGCTGTTCTTTGGCATCACCCCCACGCCATCAGTGACTGGGTTAAAGATTCAGCTGAGGGACCAGTGGAAGCAATGTGTGTATTTTCTCAGTACCCCAGCAATGAGTGTGCGTTCCTGGAAGGCTGGACAGAAATAAATCCAGTAAATAGAGCTTTGATCTGCTTTGGACTCATCTGTTCTCTTCAGATGATGAGTGAAAACAACCTGTAAGAACACGAGTGAAATCTAGATAATGAGCGAAGAGGAACAAAAGGGGAAACATTACGTGTGTGTTAGTGATGTGGAGTTTCCTTTAATTTTTCCAAACTTCAGCCAGGTAATCTGACCAGGTAATCCAGTGTTTAGGTCCATGACTTATATTGATGGAGAAGAATCATTGAGAGACCAAACACATTTAAAGTATCCTTTTAGTCCTATTAATTAGGAGGAAAAAAATTCAGAGAGTAAGATAAAAGTATCTGAGATTTTATCTCAACTTTTGCAAGCTGTTGTGATTTTAGTGGAACAATGCAATGGTATGTGCTGTGGAAATGACAGCTGTGAAATCCACGTGGCACAAATAACAGACAGTTGCTTATTTGACTTTGGCGCAAGAACTGGGCTACAGAAACTGTTTTTGCAACAGAAATCTTTCTCAGTGTTGCAGATTTCTATCATCTTCCAAGGAGTAGGCATGGATCTAGAGATTGAGAAAGTTTTCAAAGTTTCCCTGTTTTCTTTATTCCTTCTTGCCTGGGACAAACTTTTTTCCCATGTATCAGAAATATGCAAAGGATTGCATTTTAATAACCTCGTTTAGAATGTCTTTGGGAGAGGGAGGGCACAGCTCAGCAGTAGAGTGCACACCTAGCAGGCACAAGGTCCTGGGTTCAATCCCCAGTACGTCCAATAAAATAAATAAATAAGTAAAAACCTAATTACCTTCTCCCTAAGTAAATAAAAAATTTTTTCAGAAAATAATGTCTTTGAATACTTTAGAGGTTCTCATTAACCTTGCAAATGCTTCTGGGTTATGAGAAGTATCTCATGATTAGTTTAAAATATATGTAAAATATCTATGGAGAGTTAATTTTGCCTTTTCAGATGAAGAAAACAAGTGTGATGAAATGACTAAGATAAAAGTAACTACAAGCTTTGTTCATGAGCACTGTTCCTATCAAGAAATGATATTAAGTTCCTTTATGTTGTGGCAAAGACACTACTTAGAGGTGTTCCTTAAATCAAACATGATATGTTTTAGAAGCTGAATAAAACTTTCCAAGGACAGGATAACCTCTGTGCCTTAAAATTGGCTCTCATATTAGTTGAAACACAGCAGAACTGGAAGCTTGAGGCAATTCATGTGTTTTCCTGACAAAATAGCCTGGCCCCTGGGTACTACACACAGTCCAAAATAATACACGTGGGAGAGAAAAAGGAAAACATTTTTATTCACTTTGTATTTTGCCTCCTACTCTGTCTCTTTTACTAGTTTTATTCTGTTCGGGTTAATGAAGGAAACAGCAGTTAATGTTGAATAATTAGCAGATACAGACCTTTTCTATTTGTGAAGAAACAAGATTGAAACTAGAAATGCTTTCTTGGTTCTGTATTTCCTGCAGTCATTCAGCTTCCCTTGGGGAGCCAGCAGGAGTGGCAGGAAAATACGTGCCACCAAGGATCTGAAGTTCCATTTGGTTTCAGACAGCAGGTTTCTGTTGCTTTAGCTAAGTCATAAATATCTACCATTGAATGAATTTAATAGGTCCTAAATTAAATTAGCTAAATACTGAATATTAGTTTTACCTTCAACGATACTTACCTAATATTCACGGCCTTCCAGCTGCAACTGTTTGTTACGTTTTTCTGAGAGGTGCTCCCTTTCTGGCTGGCAGCCTGTTTCTGCGTCTTGTAGTACTTACTGCTGATTTTTAATACGTATATGCAGATACACCAGAAACTTTCAAAGATGAATAACTGATATTTTTACAAAATCCTTAAACAAAAGAAATCCTTTTTTGCCTTTCTTTTTTTAAGGGGCAGAGTAACACCGTGCAATAGCGGTTTAGGGCGTGGACTTGGATTCGGCCGTGCTGACTGCAGCGATGGCACTTGTTAGTGAAGTAATCGTAGCCAGTTACTAAATACTTCTCTGCTTCAGCTTCTCGTAAATCAAATGTCCATTTTTCTTTTCATGAACGTGTGTCTCTGAACTCTCTGTTGATTAGTTTCATCCCCCTAATTAAACACCGTAAGAAAGAATGATGCGTTTCTCTGGGCAAATGTACTCACCACGCAAACCTGCGTGTGTGTGACGTGAAGGCCGCACTCTGGCACTGAGCCTATTCAAGCTGTTTAGAAAACCCACAATGATCCAAAGGCCTGCACAGCATCTCCAGTGTGGAGACTGGGAAAAACGGATTAAGGAAAGAAAGTGTTATATGATAAAACTAACTTTGCCTTTGATTTCAACCTAAAAGAATTGTAGAAGTAAGGGGAAAAAAAGACCCATTTTTCTATTACTGTGACCACACTTTGCCTATCTTTCTTCTAGACAATATCTAAATTAGATGTTTTAGCGTTAGTCCAGGCTTAATGTTCTAGAGTCTAGGTTTCTTTCCTCTCATTTCTTGGCTTTTGCAGTGCAATAGTCTGAGAAAAGCTACCTCACGTGGGAGGAATGTGGCACAAAACCTTGTAAGTGCAGACGAGCCGTGTGTGTCATCGTCTTCTGCTGAGTGGCTGCATATTGTCTGAACAGATTTTATCACAATATGTACCCCAAGTGAGCATCATCCTTGGTAACATAATGCAGCCAGAGAAAATTCAAAACAGAAGCTGAAAGGATCGGAAACATATTTGTGAGTCTGTGTTTGTTTCTGAAGTAGAGACCATCTCTTCTTCCAAAACAGACAAATCAGATTTTGTCTTTATACAGTGGAAATACCAAGCCTAAGAAGAGAGATAATAAAACAGTATGAAGTCTTGAAGGGTATGGATTATGTCGATAGATGGAATTAAATTCCACAATGTTGGAATTGCCGTGAGAGAGGAGAAGGAAAAAGAGGGCCCAAGACAGCCTGAAAAAGAAATTTTTAGGAGAATGATAATCCAATAGAATTTGCAATCCCAATAAAGAACGAATTAAGCCAAAATTTTAAACAGAACCAAGTTTTAGATAAATTCATGAGTGATAGATCTAGCTATAAAAGGAAACAAAGGTATTTAATAAGTACTCTGCACCAGGTCGCCCTCATTGGGGTTGCTGAGCTGTGAACGTGCGAAGATAGCGTGTTGCTCTTTCAAGGGAATGCTGGAAGCAGGGCCCATACCTTGGTCTGTCTGGCTTTGGGGCTCTTATTTCTGTTCACGCTTCTGCTTTAGTGATACAAGAACCTTATCTTTTTCCCCCTGATCTCCAGTTTGGGGTAAATGTGCAAAAGCCACGTATTCCATCAAGTGCGTGACGGCATCACTGTCAAAAGAATACAGAATTGGAAGGAGAGCAGGTCTGTCCTAGTGTGGCGTTTTCTTGCGTGACTGTTATTCACGTATTCATAGTAGACTAAAATTTCTTATTAGGTCATGTTTTTCCCTTATAGCACACATTCATGAACTGGGTCTGTGTTTCCTTGAAATAGGACGCAGTCCTGTGAAGGCATAATGAGTTGTCATGCCCAGAGAAATAATACCTTCCTGTTCTTGACAAGGACCGGTCATGTTAGTATGAACGTCTTCTGTCACTCAAGTAACAGAGGGGAAGGTATAACTTTGAAGGCGGGTAGGCCTGGGAATGTCCTGTTTCCAGTTGAAGCACGTTTTCTATCCCCTGGAAGCTTTTGTGTTTCCTCCACAAAATTGGAGAGCATTGTGGATTCCAACCCAGATACTTTGTTATAACAGAAAAGACAGAGGCCGTCTAGAGCTCCTGTCCAGCGTTTCAGCATTACATCCACACAGTTCTGTCCTCTTTGTTTGCACGATGTTCCCCCACTGTCGTGCTTGTCACTATTACTTAGTTTTTGTTGGAACGGTGCTCTGCTCTAGAGCTTTCTGTGACGATACAAATGTCCTTTAGATCTGATTGTCCAATATACGTCATCTACTAGCCACAGGTGGCTCTTGGACACCTGATGTGAATTTAGTTTGACAAAGGAATTGAAATTTTATTGTATTTTATTTTAATTTAAAATTGTAAAGGCCTCAGTTGGTTAATGGCTACCCTACTGGGCGGTGCAGGTTTCCAGGGTAAACTTTCAACCGCCGACTGGAATATAAACCTCATGAGAGCAGGGGTAGCCCCTGGCACATACGAGATGCTTAACATCTTGAAGGAATGAACAAATGGACCATTTTCAAAATTATTGTAATCATCATAAAATTGGCTAGGAAAGACTGGGTTCTCTTTCTGGCTATGCTGCTCAGTGCTGTGTGATTTTTTTCAGGGTTACTTACTTTCTCAGAACCCAAATGCCTCTTTTCATATTTTCTTCTTTCACTTAACAACATGTATTGAGCTCTTCTATGTACCAGGAATTAAGCTAGATATTGATGCCCCAAAGTGAAAAAGAGACATGGTCCCTGACAAGGAGCTCCATCCAGTTAGGAAAAATGAGAAGTAGAAATTATTAAATCTGTGTGATTCTTCTAATGACAGCTATATGAGGGCAGAGAAAAGAAATAAAAGGCAGCCTTACTGTGGTCAAAGGAATCGTTGGCATAAAGGGGAACAGCAAGACTTCCTGGAGGACAGAGAGGATTTGAAATGTTTAGTAAGAGTCGGCATTTTTGTATAATGTCAGCAGAGACCATATTCGAAATTAACTCATTCCCATAACATAAAACGTGGAAAGGTGGGACAGTTGAGTGTGTAAAGCATTGCATAACGTGACTTTGTGTGAGATTACGAGGTCACAGTGTAAATTTACGGAAAATGCTCTTATAAATTCTGAACGTCCTTCAGCTACATTCTGTCACAAATTTCTAAAATTGTAGTTGGTTTCAACTGTTGTTCCCGTTTGTATTGCTTTTTTAAAAATTGCCACTGCCTTTTTATGTATATAAGAAGCATTTCCCCGCTTGTAGTTAGTGAATGTTTTACAAATCCTTTTTCTTCTTCATTTCTCAACAGGCATGCAGGTTATAAAAACTGACAATGAAAAATGTAATTGTGGAGATCAAAATGTATTACAGATAATGTCTGTTTCATAGATATCTAGCTATACGATTTTAATGTTACTGACTCCTCATTAGCTCCATAAGCAATCATATACACTTTCTAAGGAAATTGTAGAGCAGAAAAACCTGAAAGGCCATGGAAGTGCAGAGCGAATTCCTTTAGATCCTCAGTACAGCTTTTGTGTTCCTCTCATTCTTGTGCTGGGGATTCGGTGACAGTCCTGTTAATGTGGTGAAGCGGGTTGCTGTTTCACCTTTCACATCAGCCAAAGCACATATCAGGTGTCTCCCCTGAAAGCTGAGCTCGGTGTCGTAGTTCAGTATCAGTTTTCAGGTGCACGCATGCATCCATAAGGAAAGAAGAAGATACAATTATTAAATAAGAACCGTAACATTAATATTGACAAGGCACGTAAAAAAACACATTTGAAATCTTTCTTGAGTTTCGTCTTCAGATTTTTTATGACAATTATAGACAGATAGAAAAGAACTATATTTGAACTTGCTAATCTGATTTGTTACTTCCCAAGTGAATATATGTTGTGTTTTATATGATAGAACTTGTAATAGACTTGCTGGTACCAGCTGGGTGCTTGCAGATGACTATCTGAGATAATTATCAAGCTGCAAAAAAAAAGGGGGGGTGTGGCTAGAATTAAAGACATAAGTGTGACTCTGTAATTTAATTACATGGGGCATTACAAGTAGTTAATAATGTCATCAGGATATTTTCATTAAAAGTATATGTAAAGAGATGGTGGGGTTTTTTTTTTTTTTGCATTTTAGGAAAATTTCTTTATAAGGGAGAAGAAGATGAAATTTCTGCATTTGAGTTAAATAGTAACAGAAAGTTCCATGTAAGTTTTTTGCCTGTGAAATGAAGCTGATAATAGAACATTTTTTGTTCATGAAAATATCAGTAAATTGGATGAGTTATGCAAAGTGTAGGATACTTCCTCCTGTGTAATAAATTGCTTTAAAGATGATAGCTAGTGAAATTCCAGGGCCAAAGAATAATAGTGTATCTCCAGAAATATCGTTGAATAAATACTTTTCCTCAAGAATGCATCCATATTTAATTACAGCGATAAGGGAATAATTCTTTGCTCGTATTCATGACTAAATAGGCAGGAGGTTGCTAATGAGTTCTTCATGTCATGTTCTCAGTGCAGTTTACCACTGAACGCTAAACATTCAACAGCTAAAATCCACTTCCGACTCCATATAATTTAATATTATTTCAAGAAACATTTCACACTTTGACTCATAGTTGCATGAGTTTATAGCCTTTACAAAGTGAAGGAAGGTCCTTTTACTCTGCTGCTGCTTTTCGTTACAGATGAGAAACAGACCAAGAAATGTGTGAGTTTTCCAAAAGCCAGAGAGGGTAGCCGTGGTGGGACGAGGACTTCTGCTTCTGACTTCCAGGCTCTTGTGGTGTCACCTTCCATGCCTTCAGGATCATTTCTCCTTCTTAGGCCAATCTCCCTGTTGAAAAATAGTAAGAACGTTCTTCCATTGGAAATGACTCTCCTTGGTCAAATTATTTCACCACCAAAAACATGTTTCATGGATTTCAAATAATTCCTGTACTGGCTAATTATACTCTGAGATATGTCACATGTATTTTGAAAACTGTGCTGAAGAAATGTCAGCTATATTGTGATTATTATTATCCTACTTGACGAGTAAGACATGCTTTTACCTTTAAATATGTTTAAACCTTTCAAAAAATAAGAGCTGTTGTTCCATCACCCCCCTTAGTGCTGTGTGATCGAGCTACCCATCTTTCGTCCTCTTAATCATCGCTCATAAATCAGTCCCTTAGCCTTTTAGACATTTCACTTTTCCCTCCCTGAACTGCCTCCTACTTGCTCTTATTATTGTAATTTATTTTTTGAGTGTTGACAGTTGACTTGCACCGTTCAAAACATAACATCTTTCTTTTCAGAGAGGTGACTCAAGTTATCACGTTGTGTTTGGTGTGGTCTCCACAGACCACAGAGAGAATGTGAACTAACCCATCCCAATAAAGCTCAGGATATAAGGAAGGGATCAGAACCATCAGTTACTGGGTAGAGTTCGGAAGCATTTTCCCCCTGAATCTAATTTTTCACCTGACCATGTTGAACGTTATCTCAGTTATAGGAAGGAATGAGTACGTGTGGCTAATTTGGGTGGCCTGGGACCCACTATTGCCTGAAGGTTACCCTAAATTCCAGCGGCATTAATGGAGAAAATAAAAGCAACTTGAAACTCTAGGGAAAGGTCTTTGGTATCTAAAGCTATTTCCAATTGACCAAAGAGTGTTTTGTAACTATTATTTTTACTGTTTTGAAAGCAGAATATGTGAAGTTTTATATACAGATTGATAGATTGAAAGACATATTAAGCATATGGCTTTTGAGTAGATGCTCCAGTTTAAAAGATAGAAAGGAAAGAAAAGGTAGAGAGATCAAAAACAAAGAGAGGGGAAAAGATACTGATTTCAAGAACTATGTTCTTTATCATTGTTCTCACTGCCCTTTAAGTAGCTTGATACCAAATTGAATGGTCTTACATATTATCGACCAATTTCTGATCCACTAGATTTTCATGACTATGTTAATAGTGAGCAAGTTAGTAAATGACGTTGAAAAATTAAAAGGGTACCCAACTGGGCACCAGGAAACCTGATTTCTAGTCTTGGATCCTCCGTCTTCGGGCTGTCAGGGTGTCTGGCTGTGATGGTACAGGGTATGCTCTGTCTCATTTTCCTGTCCTAAGACCTAGTACCCTCAATTCAGCCCCTCCTCATACTCACCAATCAGTAATCATTACTTACGTCTCTGAAAAAAAATTTGGGAGCTTGATGTGATACAGTACTCAGAAATAAGATTGTCCAGAGACATGTACTTTACGGCCAGTGCGTAAGAACGGAGATATGCAAAGTCATCTTAATAAGAAAGGAAGTCGAGGGCTGCAGTAATCGTGCTAAATTCATTTAATAAGAAGAATTATTGTAAGGAGAGGTCCTGAGGCCAAACCTGCCAGTGTCTATCCAACACTGTCCGGTGGTGAAGGAACTTTAGCCGATACTGAGTGTTATGCTTTTGTTAGAAAGATCATTGAAAATGAGAGGTGGGTATAAATGTTGCATTGAGAAGGAATAGGAGAGCGTGTTTAAGTCGAGTGGGGTCTTTAGACATGAAAAGGTGAGTTACTCTCTGGTGCAACTTCTCTGGTCTCCATAGGCTGACTGTGGGGAGGTTGGTACCAGAGGAGGGAGGACAGGTGTTCCGAGGGCAGAGGGTGTGGTGTGTGAATTCTGAAACAGTGGCAAAGCGGGATTGCTAGAAAAATACTACGGCAGTATTGGGACACTGCTGAGACGCCATCTGAAGCTTGTGATCGTGAAACTGAAAGGCACCAGTCAAGACAGGTTTACGCCTTTTCTGCAGCAGTTCTCAGATCTTCAGTGTAGGTGTGGGAAGGGGGATACGCACGAGCTCATCCTCAGGTATTTTCCAGATGACATTACGGGCAAAGGAGTAAATGACGCAAGGGTGCTGTCGAAGGAGCTGTTATAAGCAGCAGCCATCCAATTTAAGTTCTGCAAGGGAAAGAAATGTAGAGAGCTTGCAAAATGTTGGAGGATAGAGGGGGAAAAGTAGCGTCTATGGATTGGAGACGTTGATAAGACTGAGAAATTGTTAATAGCAGGAGTGAGAGTGAGTTGGTGAGCGGGATGTTTACATTTGAATTGAGGGGGAAGGAAGCGCTGTATTGGTTGATGACAAGTTTCAGTTCATCACCATTAAGTGCATCATTGAGGTAAAATTCAACCAAAAAAGAAAGAAAGAGAGAAAGAGACAAGAGAAGGAAAGAAAGAAAAAGAAAGAAAGAAAGGGAGGGAGGGAAGGAAGGAAGGAAGGAAGGAAGAAAAAAGAAAAGAAAGAGAGGGAGGAAGAAAAGCCAAAAGATCAGAGGAAATAAAAAAGGTCAAGGAACTGCAAAGCCGTGTGTATACTGATGTCCTCAAGAGAAATGGCTGGCAGTGAAGCAGAGACCGACTCAGCCACGAGCCAGCCGTGACGGTGGGTAAGATCCATGTGCCAAAAGACAAGAGCAAAGAGAAGGCTGGAGAGGCTGCTATAACTCGATGGAAACAGCTTCAGAGAAGCAGAAGGTTTATCCAAGGAAGGGCAAAGGTGGGTCGAGTTTCGAGGCTGATAGGAACCAGGGAGGACGTGTGTGCGCCTCGCGGGCCTGAGTGCTTGGTTGAGAGAGAAAGCGGCTTCTAGCTGAAAGGGCATCAGGGGAAGCAGTTTATCACGGAACAGCCGTGACACTCAAAAAAGCCGAACCAACAAAAAGCAAACAAGAGAATGGGCGCTCCAGAGTGCGCAGCAGAAAGGCGGAAACTAGGGAGCACTGGGTGACGGATCTGATAGAGCAGAAGGGATGTGAGAGGTGCCCGCTGGGCTGATCAGGATGGACAGGAATTTGAAGTATACAGTGAGGCTAGCTGGGCCGATAGGAGGGCGTGGGCACTCACTCATTCTAGTTCTCTGTTCCTGAGTGTCTCCTCTGGTGACATGGTGGCGCCCACTGCATAGTCTCCTCTTAGCTACGCAAGGTATATGCCTGGTGGCTGCAAGCAGCTCTTTAGCTCTGTAACAGTCTGTCAATAAATAAGAGTGACTTGAACCTGCACGGTGGATGGTCAGTATGAGTTTGCCCGGAGGAGATGGATATGCTCTAGATTGCTGGCAAAAATAGTCTTTGAGCCTACCAGACCCAGAGCCCACCATCAGTAGGGTCTGAGATCATGAATACCACATCGTGAGATCTGTGGGGCGATATTCAGCCGTCTTCCACCCTGAAGGAACACGCACTTCTACACATTGGGACGTCCTTTTGTTTTTATATTATACAAGAAAACAGAAACCTAAAAATTCTGAAAATTTACCAGCTTCTGAAATAAGGAAATATCAAATAGAAACATGCCCTACTTAGATGTTTGGGATTTTTGTCTGAACTTTTGCCTCTTAATTTACTTCTGTAAATTAGAAATTGCAGAGTGCTTGTCCACGTCAGACTATTAGCGGTGCCATTAAGTTGAAGTCATGCCCCGTATGTGTCGCCACTGGATACTCAACACATTCTCATTAGTCACGTCTGTGCGCGGTTTGGATAATTAAATTCATAATTACCCAGTTTTCCCATTAAAGTCATTGTTCTTAATATTAAGCTTACTGTTAAAATCTATACAGTGTCAGAAAACCCACAGGAGGCGAGGGTATCTATTTGTATTATAACTTACCATGTTGATTACCAGGCAGGCCAAGTGAGTACTTCCCTTCCTGTTCCCATCATCTCTTTATGATTTTTTACTTCACGTAAGTCCTCTGGGACAAAAGAAGAAAAATAATTGTTTGGGAAATTGGTGTCTTCACTCTCTCTCTGTCTCTCTCTTGTCTCTTTTTATCAAATGTCATTTTCTAATTCCCATGTGATTATTCATTTGATATTTTTATTCTCCTCATTTGATTATAATTTTATAGCCTTAATTCTTTAATTATCTGTGAACACCAAAGCTTTGATGACTCACCTTTGTCTAGAAGAAGTCCAGCTTTTTTTTTTTCCATCCTAGTTACGTTGAAGACTTTTCTAGATAAAAGGTCTTAATAATCACATGCCTTTACGAGTTTTAAAATAATCATGTAACGGGGGCGTGGAGCCTCACCTTGTAAACAGATTGGTTTCATTAACGTTTCACCTAAACCAAGTTGCTATTCGTCACTTAAACTTGGCCGGATCAAAAGTAGGCATCTGAAGGCGGAACGATGGTTCAGGACAAGCTCAGCATAGCTTCCAAGTGGCACGGGAGGCTTGCTGACACCGTAGCTGACTTCAGTGCCTGGGTAGCGCTGCTGGTTGCCTGCTCCTGCGGGAAGAGTTAGAAGTCTGTTGGGAAGAGATTCATTCTCTGAAACAATGGATAGTCATTGGGGATCTACTTTTGTTGTAGTAGGTGGCCTGCCAGCTTTCACATTTCACAAATAGACTTTGCATTGTCTACAGAGATGTCAGCTGGGACCCAGGCACTTGTGGGAATTTGGATTGAAATTTTAGGACAGAGGTTCTCAACCGTTAGTTCCACGCCTTCTGGGAATGATCGAAGCCTTACCTCGCAGGTGCTCACACCACTTACTGCCACCACGTTTCCTTACTGTTGTCAGTGTTCTTTGGGCTACTATTACAAAAGGAAAAAAAAAAAAAAATCCTCCCTCATTTACTTAGGCCTGTCTCTGTCAGCACTACCTACCAGAAAGAACTCAATCTTTTAGTCGCATCCACATGGATAGTCTCATTTGCGCTAAAATATTGGAGCCACTAAAATTGGAAATAACCAGGAAACACAGCTCCTGAAACGATAAACTGCAGGAGTTTCCAAAATGTCCCCTATTTCTGGGCTAGTATATAAATATGTTTTAGCTGTGAGGATTAGATCTGTCAGCATGTAAGTATGTGTTAGACTCGCTGTTGCGTTAGGTGCAAATTAGTGAATTACGAGTAAAGCAAAGAGCGATAGTATTTAATAAACCAAGGAAGTTACCAAAAGACACAAGAATGTCTTAGCTAAAGAGCACTACATTGATGGCCACATTACAGAGAACGTTATGCCTAAGTTTCGGGGCAAAGTCCATATATTTTACTTTTTCTTTTCCTGATGTATTAAGAGAAGTATTCGGATTCCAGGTGGCATTTCTGTGCTCAGCAATGCTCTCTCGAAATGCTTTTCAGAAGGAGATGGTTTAGTACTTTTCTGTTCCACTGTCACATGACTCTGTTAATAGATCCAAGGAATTTTCAAATTCTGAAGTCTCTTCTCCACCTATGTTCACCTACAGCAGTGTCTATCCATCCAGCCTTCCTACATATAGCCCAAGGCCCATAGAGACCTTGTGAACAGATTAGAAACAAAAGGGGAGGAAAATACATCACTCCACAAAATAAATAATCATGAAAATGTAATCTCAAGCAATTAAGTTTATTAAATTTCTGCTGCACAGGTCCTCAATATCTTTATGCCAAGTGTCTTGGCATAAAGGAGGGGTGGGGAAGCTGGCCTAATTCCTTTCATATAATAAATAGTTTATACTACACCCTGCAAATTAAACTAAATGCAAAATATTCAAGCTCAAACATGTTTAGATATATACATCTTACTTTTATGTATGTTCAAAATGTATGAATCAAATAAGAAGCTATCTTTGAGACTTTTCCAGAAAATCTTCAGTGACAAAAAACACAGTAACATTTTATATTTGACGGGCATTCGAAAGTGTCTAGTCTTCTTTAACGTGTATTAATGACCGCATTTGAATTTTGGACACCTTGTGAGTTTGAGGAAGGATATGATCACCGTTTTCTAGGTTACAGAACCGAAGTTTAGGAGGTTAAATGACTGGCAGAAGATCACAGGACTGGTCCTCGGACAGCAGCCTCGCAGCCCCGAGCTCAGGGCTTTGAAGTCCTCGGCAGCAGGATGAGTCCCAGATACAAGTCTCATTAACTGTTCTCTCTCATTTTTTCCGATCCTTGAGTTCATTGGCTCTCTAAGCACTTTGGATTTAAAATAAAAGACTCCATTCTAGTCTTTACTCGTCTGTTGGTCAGCCGTGTGACCCTCGGGCAAGTCACCTGAACTGTCTGAGCCTGACTTCTTCATCTGTGATGCGGTTAGAATGCAGCTCTTGGCTCTTTGCAGTGAGATCGCGTGATGCACACCCAGCCCAGAAAGTGCTCAGACAGTGACTGGGTGCTGCTCTTCTAAAACCTAAGTAGATACTGTTTCCTCCTTATGTGCATTTGTAACGAGAATTTCATCTCAAGGTAGAAGTCACAGGGTCAAACCTCAGCTTCACGCCTGGGAGCTGTGTGATTGCAAGTGAGTCCTTGAGCCAATGTGAGAATTTTTGTTCACTGTAAAATAATGGTTTTTGAGGGATACTCATTTTTAACATTTTCCAGTTTTATTGAGATATAACTGACATAGGACACTGTGTAAGTTTAAGGGGGTACGAACATAATGATTTGACTCACATATTTCATGCAATGATGACCACAGTAATTTTAGGCAATATCCATCATCTCATATAGAGACAAAGAAAAATAAAAAATCTTTTGCTTGTGATGGGAACTCTTAGGATTTACTCTCTTAGCTTTCCTTTTTTTTTTTTTTTGTAAATAACAATTCAGTCTTTTTCTGGGGAAAGGGAATGTGGGAAGTAACTTGGTTCATTTATTTATTTTTAGAGGCGGTACTGGGGATTGAACCCAGGACCTTGTGCATGCTAAGCGTGTGCTCTACCACTTGGGCCATACCTGCCCCTAACACACGGTAGTGTTAATTATATTCATCATATTGTACATCACGTTCTAGTATTTTTGACTGCCTTCCTCCAATTTTAGTGATGTTAATTTGTCGCAGATTGTTGTGAAAAGTCAAATGGAATAAACAAAAAAGTGAAAGTCTTCGGCACTGAAAAAGTGCTGCTAACGCACATGTATTTAGAGAGAAGCCTCATTAGCACTTAGCACACTTAGCAGTGTTACACTGCCCTCCCCGTGTGTGTAACTCGTCAGCCATTCACTCCACTGGAGTGACCGCATGCTTGAGCTCGATCCAGTTAGACTCCTGGCCTGCTCAGCTCTCGGCCTCCTTACCCCTCCTGCCAACGTCTGCTTTGCAAAAGAGAGAGTGTTAGATGAGGCCTTGATTTCTTTAAGAGTTATGCAAAGATCACTTTTTAAATGTTCTTTGTTGAAAAAGTATGCAGTTTATTCTCACTTGTATGAGAAAAATATCCCTGAGGTTGGCCACAGAAAGGAGGCACAGAAGGGCTCCGGGAGGTGAACAGACATACTTAAGGGGTGACTTTACATCCTCCACGTGCAAATGATGTGAGTTGTTTCGCTTCAAACTGGACTTTCTGACTATAGAGGGAATTCACACAATAATCTGAGAGATTCCGGTTAAAATCACAAATTGTCCTGAAATTTCCTTAAGATTACAGTTGATTCTGCGGATTTGGGGATGTTGATGGTTTAGATCATTGTAATTCTTCCTTTTATTTATGTAATTAGATATTGTTCAAATGTTATATTCGAAAGAAAAATTATGGAGAGATTAAGAAAAGCTGTTTCATTAGGTTTGTAATCGTATGTTTTAAAAATCTTCACAGATTGCTGTAAATTCATACATTCATGCATTACTCTCTAGTTTCTTAAAATTCAGCTGGAAGTTTCCTTTTCTACGACACCAGTAATAAAGCCCAGTGCGTTTCCTGTATGGTTAAATCATCCTGAAAACCATTTAAAACATGATATACAAATGAAAGCGAAGTTGTCTTTTAGAGCTCATGAATATACCTGCAATGCGCTCTGTGTGCTTTGTGATTTAAGTGGCAAACAGCTAAGGCATAAATAGTATGCCACTACGAGGTTCCTGAAAAGTCATTTTGATTCGAGACATATTTAATTTCTACCTCAGAAACGTAGTTTTTATAATGGAAGAAACGGTTTGCTGCCAGGAAATCTAAATAATACTCTCACCACAAGCATAACATGCTGTATCTTTCCTGAAGTCGGTATGTTTCATTGGATCATTTTAATGTGCTTTGGCTGAAGAATGTCAATATCATTCTTCAGATGAAAGGTGGTTCCAGTAATGCCTGGTGTCTAAGCGTCATTTGTAACACAAATGATGGGGAGCTTGTGGCTTAATGGCCACTAATTTGTATTGAATTTATGATGCATTGTGGCCACTAGAAGTACGCTGCTTTACATCAGTTCTTGGGGAGTAAGAGTTCTCTTTGTGGTGGGTTTTATTTCTTGATGTCAGCTAGGAAAATATGCCCATTTTAAAACCAAAAAAAAAAAGAAAAAAAAAAGAACAAGTCTGCAATAAAGTAGGACTGAGTCAGAAGTCTACCGATTTCATGTAGCAGTTCTCATATATCATGCCTGTCACCGGGCCTTATCACGGGTAACCATGAGGGTATTTTTAAGTAAAATACTGTGTGGCCCTGCTGGTTTTGCATTACATTCAAACATAAATTTAACATGCAATTTCTACTGTTTTTTAACACTGTTTCTTAATATATATTTATCACGGAATATTTCAGGGTAAGTAAAATATTGTAAATTTCATGTCATGAAGGTTTCCATGTATTTAAACACATAGCAACCTTAGAGTAAAATTAAACTCTCAAGTAACACTTACCAAGTGTAAATACTGCTCTGTGATTGGCGCTATAGGAAAAAAGAGCAGCAGAATTCATTCATTTGCCCTTCAGGGAGATTTCCGTTTACTTGAGATGACAAGATTTGGGTAGGAAAGTACATTTTAAGGCATGGTTTTAATAAGAAGTGAACACAACAGGTGGTGAGATTTCTTCCCATACTTGACAGTAGATGGTGTTGGTGGTTGGAAACAGGAGACCCAGGCTCTAAGGATGGACCATCACGGACATGGTGGAGTTTAAGTTGGGCCTTAAAGGAAGAGCAGAATATGAGTAGAAACCTAGCGGAGAGGAAAGAAGAAGAAGAAGAATAGATCATGATAGAATGTAAAAAGCAAAGTGGGAACCTGTGACGTTGAAGATGGTAGCATGGTGAATGGGCCGTATCTCATTTTTAGGTATTTACTCTATCATTCTGCAGCTGATAGGCAGTCAGTTAAGAGTTTTAAGAAGAAAACCTGTGGTCAATAATAAGCTTTTTGAAAGATCGTTCTGTCCATCTATTTGTGTCCTGTAACGGGCCGTGTGGACTTCAAGTAAGGAAGGAGAAAAAGGACGAAAGAAAGAAATGGCTTCAAAGTCTACTTAGGAGCTAGAATTGGCCGTACTTTTTAATTAATTTGATGTCAGATATAAAACACAAGGAGTTATCTAGGATGATGGCTAGACAGTGATACCACTAAATACAATCAGAAATATGGAAGCAGAGCAAATTTTATTTTAGAAATTTGTATGAAACAATATTTGTGACAACTGATCTTGAAATGTCAGTGATATATACAGCTGCAAATGCTAGGAAGAGTTTCAGTTTGGACTTTTGGGTTTGGAACTTCTATCGTAAAGTCTAAAGAAAGCTGAGAGCAGAATAAGAAGATGGTTTCGCATTTAGTATTAAGACGAGCAAAAGCAGGCTGTCAGTTAGTGTATCATTACTATTGTTACCTTCATCAAGAGCATCCTTAAAGGCAGCCCAGGTTAGTTCTAGCCATACTGTCATTCCTCAGAGGTCCTACTCCCATGCATCTGAATCTAGTAGAAAATTATTTTAATTTTCCTTCAAAGAATATCGACAAAGTAGACAGCAGAATGATTAGGGGATTCATGGATGAAGGTGTCCTTGCAATGAGTTTTCCCCCCAAAGTCAGGCAAGTAATACTTAGTGTTAGTTAATGTTTAACATGAATGACAGTTCACTACCAAGAAACACACATGCATACATATACTTACATAGTAATTTGAAAGAAAGGCTCTAAAACTTAAAAGTTACTATTTAAGCAGAAATTACTACAACTTTTAGACTCTCATAATAAAGTTATTGTATGCTACACATTTGAATAAATCAATTATTAAACACAGTTGACCCTTGAACATCACAGGTTTAAGGCCTCCGACCCCTCGCTTGGTGGAAAATTCACATATAATTTTTGACTTCCCCAAAACTGAACTATTAATAGCCTACTGTTGACTGGAAGCCTTACCAATAACGTAGACAGTGGATTAACACGTTTTTGTATATGTATTACATACTGTATTATTACAGGAAAGTAAGCTAGAAAAAGGAAAATGTTACTAAGAAAATTGTAAGAGAAAATGCCTTTGCAGTGCTGTGCTGTACTTACCGATACTGTAAGCTTCTGTCATCTGTCTCTGAGATGCATTGCCTGTCAGCACCTGCATCAACACTGTCTTATATTATACAAAACACTGTAGATGTTACATGTATGGCTAACACGGGACATCAGAAATGAAAAGATACTGTGAAAAAGAAATTCATCTTTATTGATGGGTATAATGAACGACTCATGCATTGATAATGAAGCAGAGCAATAAGGCTGCTTTATGGGGCGCAGTGCAACTGATATGACTACTTAATGTAGCTAAACAGAAATGGCTGAATATTATAAACCTTTTATGGCTATGGTATTGGCGTCATATTCATAATACAGTATTGGAAACATTACATTTTTTAAAAAAATCATTTACCTGTGATGATAGGCTGATACGTAGTTAGTTTATCGAATGACAAAAGAGAGGCATGCTGTACCATAATTGTAATTCTTTGAAAGCACAGTTATACACCAGTAGGAAAATAACATACTATTAATTGTATATTGAATATCATTCACCTTATGCCTACGTAAGAAATAACTAGTATGTACATATTTTTATGCATTCGTGATATAACTTTTTCTTAACTTTTTGGTATTTCTAGGCTACACAGTTCACTTGCACTCTTTTGCAAAGCATCCCATAATCTCCAAAAAATGTTTTCTAATTTATGTATTGAAAAAAATCCACACGTAAATGGAGCTGCATAATTCAAATATGTTTTGTTCAAAGGTCAGCTGTACTCGCTGTAGACACATAACAGAGAAATTATCATCCAACACAAGGATTCAAAATTTTATCTGTACAGAAAAACAGTATAATGTGTAGTTTTTTTTTTCTGATTATAAAAATTATATTTTTCTAAATGTTTTCTAACTCTATGTTCTAATAAGTCAACGCTAGATCGTATCTTCCTGTTCCCTGACCCCCCCACACATCTAGATCTTGGGACCTTCCCCACTCTGGGTGGCTACACGGAGGCATAAATCCAGTAACCAAAGAAGAGCATACAAGTGACACATCATGACTGAGAGGGTGGGAGGTGCCTGGGTTGCATATTTTAAAGCAGGTGATGTCATCACAGTGTTGTGAACTGTTCTCAGACTCTGACAACCAGATTAGTAACTGCTTCTCTCTAGGTCTGGAGTAGGTAAAGGGCAGATGGAGCTGTATAAACGAAAAGGGTGTAAGCAGAGGTGATCTTGTGCAGGAGAGGGAAATGGAGCTGATTTCTTTAATAGCTGGAAGACTCTTCCTTCTGCCATTACCTTGTTTGATCCTTGGAAGAGCCTGTGAAGTGGTCTGCAGACCATAGACTGAGCACTCTGAGTTACAGAGATGCTATGATCATCCTACGTCAGTTTTTTACAAAGTTGATCTGAGATTTGACCATCAAAGTTTCCTTATTTTTTAAAACATGGTATCAGAGTGGACGTGCTGTGTGATGCATTACATACAGCCTTCGCTTTCCATCAGATGCCACGTATCCACAGCTCTGTACTTCACAGTTCACTGGTTCTTGGGCATCTATTTCTGAAAAATAAACACATCTCCATTTGTTAGACTGCTTTAGGATAGCACATTATTTTAACGAGTACGTTTTTGTTTTTGAGCCTTGTTGCCATTTTTAAGGCTGTCAACGTTATTGTGTAATTTGATATAAATTTGGGTTAATCAGTTTTATCATGACTTTTGAATAAATTATTTTTTCTATTTAAGGAAGGACTTGTCTATTTTCTGAAACTAGATATATTTTAATCCATTGGGTGATAATTACTAGCTGTGAATATAATGACAAGAAAATAACTTAGAAACTTTATCTTTCTTCAAAATGGTAAAACTAAGCAAGCATCTTGTTGTACTATTTATGATAAAGTTGGAAGAAGTATCTAGTAGAGTACATAACTTAAAATCTAGCTGTTTAATTATCTACCTACCTACCTACCTATCTATCTGTAGGGCTCCACTTTTCATATGAGATTGTGTTCTTAGAAACATTAAAATAGTACTCTTTTTTCTTATTCACTGAGTAAAATTCACTTCATATTTGTAAGTATTTTTCTGAATACCTCTGGTCATAATTAGGGAATTAGGAAATTACAAATTTCACTTAAGTTCCATTGTTTCTCCACAATTATTAGACTAAGAAAAAATATCCAGTTGCTAAAAAAGATAGACAGTTGTTTTAAATAAATAGAAATAAATGTCTCTCTAGAGATATGGCTTTAAGATACAATAATAAATATTTTGTTGGATAAGTTTGGGATAAATTCAGAGGAAAACATTAATTCAGTATGCTTTTGATGTTTCCCTTCTGAGTGATAGAATAATGCAGTGGTCTTCTTTTTACACGTTAATTATGCAAATGTCGAAAACTGTGTCTTTTCAGAACTATTGTAGGTCAGTACTTGTCAACTTTTTGTTTTTACAATTGTGGTAGTTACTGATATTAGCATGATATTAAACCTAGTTGTTCTGTGTTTCTAATGAGATTTGTTTGTGAATCAGAAATAGATGGCCTGTTGTTCTCCTTGGTCATAGAGCAACTAAATACTATGTTTTTATTAGCACCCTGGAATTTTTTTTACCTCTGTGGCTCCCATTAGTTTAAAAATCATAGATTTTATTAGCTAAGAAGTACACAGACTATTTAACTCTGCTATTCCAAGAACAAAACAATCTAGACTTAGGTTTTCTGAAACTAAAACTGTCTAAACTTGAGACATTTACTTACATTGCAGACAAAAAATTCTGGCTTTTCTGGGAATGAATGTAGGCTTTACTGTCCCTGAAATATTATACCATTTGGAGGAAACACTTTGAAAAAAATCTAAAAGCATCATACTTTTCATATTTTACTAAGCATGTGACCTTGTGAGTGGATCTCTAGGCCCTCCCAGGGCCTTGCAAGGAACCCATACAAGTACAGGGCTCTGAAGCTTAAGGGGCATTAGCTTCACAGTAAGCCTACATTTGGAAATATTAAAAAGATAAAAGTCAAGAAGCAGATTCGTTAGTGGCTTCATTATCATTAGTTAAATATTTGATAATATTGTACATGGATTCTCTTGTTAAATATTAAACCAAGTGTGTTTTCAACCAAACTAGTTCCCAGCACTTCCAGTATTTAATTCCATTTGCAAGAAATTCACATGTATCTTGACAACATGATCTTTAACTGCAGGGATTACTGCAAACTGTACTTGTGTTTGCAGGTGGAATATTTGAAACTTTTCTTGATCTCTACAGCCTTCATTCAGTGCGGGTTAGTCAGAGTCAGTCCCAGGGACACGCAAATGTTCATTGCTGAATAATCGGTGGATAGGATTTCGTTTCATTTTTCTTTTCCTGGGTTAGAAACATTTGTGTCCTCTCAGTGTCTGACAGTAGGTCTCCAGCTTGTCACATAATGGGGTTGATACATTTATTCCTGAAGTTCAACTTGAGGGATGTACAAAGGCATTCTTTATTATTTGTAATGGAACGTGTAAAATCTCAATACATTTGTGATTCTCTCACTAGTACTCTGTGCTATAAAGATGTAGAAAATAATGATTTACCTTAAACTCTGTTGTGTCTGAACCTATTTATTCAAACCTTCCTTCTACTTCCTTTACTTTTGTTTGGCTAACATAAATTATTTTATATTTCTTTTTAACTAACAATCATGATGACAAAAATTAACACAGAGTTTTATTTGAAGCATAAGTTGCACATACCATGAGTATATCAATGTGTAACATCTGGCATTTGGTATTCAAGTTAAACAGTAACCATTTCGAGTGAACAGTACACATTCTTAGCAAGAAACAGAAGAAACTGCCTGATGCCTAAGTGTTTGGAAATAACAATGCCAGAGTGCCCAACACTTGGAAACACTTGGTAGGGCTATATATTTTCAAGCATTTCTCTGTTTGTTCCCTTGGTAACCAGCCTCGACACACAAATTCAGAGCACCTGCATGGTGTCAGGGTATTGTTCCAATATTTACTCCAAGAGAAATTCTGAAGTTGGTCATTCTGAAGATGGGGCTTGGGCAAGTTGCGTCTGATCTTACCAGCCCTGCTCACTGTATCCTCTTAGGGTGCTTCTTTCTTTCCTTCTCTGGGCCCTCAGCAGACGACCACCGTACAGGATGGTGGTACACTTAAACTCTGGCTGAATTTGTTCTCTAATATAAACTGACTCAAGCTAAACACATAAAGGTTTACCAATCTACTTCACTGCTTTTTATGGATTGTGGCTAACTCTGGAGTCAAAGTTGCTCTGGCCTTAATTTTGGGGGGAGATTCCGCAAATTGGGTATCTTAAGGCAGAATGCTGTGGATGGCTGAGCAGCCTCCCTCTTCATACCTTGGAAGGCTTTCTCACTGAGTTGTTCCATTCTACTTCAAATATCCAAATGGAATGTCTGAAGATAAATTCATAGTGACATTTCCTTTATTATTGTGTGTACATAGTATGACATTGTGAATTGGATGTAAGGGTTTATAACATTTTGCAAAGCTGCATCTTTGCTTATGTATTATTTCTGTGTGTGCTGAAAATTTACCACTGACCTTGCAAAACGTCCATCCAACACATTCACCATCAAGCAGTCATCCCCATAACTCAGACATTTCTGGAGGTTTTCTTAGAATTTTCTCTCTGCTACAAATTATTGTGCAAGAAAAGGATAGAAATAGTGACTTCTTTCAGAAGCAGCAATGGAATGTAAATACCAGAATGATCTGATGACCACTGTCATTCTTTTAAATGAATGAATGAGCACAGAACCACAAAAGGGTGTATTTTGTATTCAGTCCTTATTTGAACTTATATTTCCAGTACACTTCCTTTAGAGTATGGCCAGCCCCCTCCTTCGCTTTGGGGGTGAGGTAAGGTCTTTTTACCCCCAGAAACTAAGGAAGAATTTTAAATGTCTGGCATGTAAACAGTACTATCTACTATTTGTTGACTGAATAAATGAATTCCAGAACGAGTTATTACCAAGGCATAGGATTGTCAAACTTTATAAAGAAAGCTTTAAAAAATCACTTAACCTAGTGATTTTCAAAAATCATTCAATCAGATGAACCGAACTCTGACAAATAAGAACACTTGCTTTTTCTGAGATTCTTTCAGATGTGAGAACCTGCCTCTCTTTGAAGGTAATATCTTCATGACCACTGAGCTGACAGCATGATAGCTGGAGATGTTCAGAGATATGCCCAAGATTGTAGACGAATAACCTTTTGTTCTCTACTTAACTAAACCACACTGCCATTTATTTATTTCTCCATTTAAAATGAGAAATCAGTCATCCTCTATACAATTTCTGATAGTGACCCCCCCTCACCGCCTTCCCTGCAGAGTGCTCAACGTCTAATTTTTGATAAGCAGTTAATGGAGTCAGTTCCCATTTCCTTAAACAAGAATGAATTGTGTGCGTTCCTGAATCTAAGAATTCACCTGCATCTTTTTAAAATTCTATACTTTTCTAGCGTTTTTTCATAATCATGTTCTTTTTTAAAATGCTATAAATGAAATTATAATAAACACGTCACAGATGATAACTGTTAATACTAAAATAGAAAAATCAACAGAAGGTAGAACAGTTGATATAGCACTGAGCCTAACGATGACTGTACAGACTGCATATTTATTGTGGGAAACAATTTCTCATAAGTAATGTACATTATTTTTAAAGAAATGTGTGCATCTCCAGTAGGCACTATAGCAATTAAACTTAAAAATTATTTCAGAACTAGATCAAAATTAGTCATATAAGAAATTTGTAACTTAACATATTTTAAATTGTAGCTTTTGTTAGTAAGACATATTAAATATGCTATTTGAAAAATCTTAGGATTGAAAAAAACTGTAAATGTCAAATCAACCCTCAGTCCTTTAAGTCCCTCTATAGTATTCTTAATATATGATCACATATCCTCTGCTTGAAGAGCTTAAGGGCAAATAATTAACTTTCAAAGAATTAAGAATATCCTTCCTGTAGAAAATTCAACCTTCTGTGACTTCTGTCCTGTCTAATAACTCTCTCAATCGAAAGTTTTTCAAGTAATGAGAGGAAGCTATTATATTTTTCCTGAATCATCTTTATCCAAAATAAATATATACTTTTTTGTCCCAACTGTTCCTCCTATAACATTGTATCAAGTGTGAAAGAACTCTCCTCTTCAGATAATCCACTTCTATTTATCCAGCCCGGAGTATTTCAATGGGAGCTTAATGGAATATGGGGTTGGACAAATTTTTGTGGTATGGATTTTGCACATGGCAGGAGGCTTAACATCTCTGACGCTGTAAACCAAATACTAATAGTGCTCCGAACTCCAGTGAGAACAGACGTATTCTCTAACATTGCCAAATGTCCTCTTGTGAAAAATAGATGTTACCTCAGTTAGAAGCTCTGATGGGCAACGGACTTGAATAGACTTCTCTCTAAAGAAGACGTACAGTGCAGCCAACAAGTATATGCAACGGTGCTCAGCACCACTAGTTATCAAGGAAATTCACATCAAAACCACAGTGAGATATTATCTCACACCTGTCAGAATGTTTATTATCAAAAGACAAGAGATAATAAATGCTAGTGAAAATATGAAAAAAAAAAAAAGAGAGAGAACCTTTTTACACTGTTGGGTACGAATTTTCCGTTACGAGATGAATACTTCCGGAGATCTAATGTATCACGTGGTGACTATAGTTAGTAATAAGATACTGTATACTTGAAAGTTGCTAAGACAGTAGATCTCAAGTGTTCTCACTGCACATGCACGCACACACACATAAGCAAAAGGTAATTACGTGAGGTGATGGTTTAATTAGCTTGACTGTGGTAATCATTTCACAGTTTATACATATTTTGAAACATCATGCTGTACATCTTAAATATATACAAATATATATAAGCTCTGAGACTGTAGGTGTTTTTGTTTGTTTGGTTGGTTGGTAATCTCAAGTCCTCTGTATAAAAGTGTTTACGTGGGTGGGGCCTGCCGATGTTAACTGGCAGACCACTAGAGCACTTCCCATGAGCCGAGTTAACAGTAACCATCAGCATTCTCCTAAAACACCTAGCAGTCCTAAATCCAACCCAGACTTTCCATGTTGTGTTAGAATTTCATTAGAAATATGGTAAAATATCTTGAAAAAGATTGATGTTCTACTGTCTGTATTTCTTTGACATAAATGTACAGAAATAATGAATTTAGCTTTAGTTAATAAACATGCTGGGGGATTATAGCTTCTTATTCTAGGTTTTCTTTAAAAAGCTTTCAGTAATCTAATTTGTTCCTGTAAACCTTCAGAATTTTTGTCAAATTCGTCAATCTGTGAAAAACGTGTCTGTCTGTTTTGGAGAAGTGGATTTATTTCCCTGATGCTACTTTTCACTAAATCTTCTCTGTCCCTTATATTTTAACACATTGATTTAATTACCTGCTCAGCATCTATCGTGCTCAGAGACACTCCTTCCTTTTCCATATTTTTCCATAAAAATCTTAATTTTCTAAGGTTTGACTCTCATAGCTACTAAGTATCTTGGGCGCTACGCATTTTCCCGTCTTCTCCCTTCTCTGGGTTTAATTCCCTCAGCTGTTTTATAACTTTTCTCTTGCGTTTCCATGTCTTCTCCAAAAGTCCGCAGTTGGCTTCTATTTGAGTGGCCTTAAGCTTCCTTTTGTTATTTGTCTAATTTCTTCCTTTTCTGTATCAAGTGATTAATGTACTTCCCAAATGAAATCTAAGCTTACGTTGCTAAGGATTTACAGCTACTCCTTCGTTTTTTTATATAGTTTAGATATTCTGTTTAGGCTTTTTAAAAAATCCTTTAAAATCGAGATACAGTGCAGATACCTTCCTCTTTTCCTTAAGTATTGTGGTGAGTCTGCTTCTGAAAACAAGTGTTACTGCCCCCACGTCCAGTTACTCCTCCTTCTGTGGGTCTTCATCGCAAGCACTGTTGCTGCAAGGAGTGTATACATACTTTTTGGAACTTGTTGATTCCTCATTGAAAAAGATCAGAATAGCATACGCCATTTATGTGAACAATAATAGGTCTTATTCATTTGTTCGTTCATGCATTCTAGCTTTGCCTGGTGAACACTCACAGCTAGATCCGCTCATGGAGGTTCTAGATGATGTCAAAAGACATACAAAGTCTTAATGTAGCTTTTTCCGGATAACATTGTCTCCTAGATTAATAGCAATGCTGCATAGGCTAGAACATATATGTCCCACAATTAATTATAAACAGTGAGACTTCGAAGACCATTCCTAACAGTTTAAAAACTTTTACTCTGAATTAGTAAGAATGTGTGTGTGTGTAAAGGCAGTTTGTTATAAAGAGGTTAAAAAGAAGCCAAACATAAAGACATAGCTAGACAATGTCATATGTTTTATCTAAACCCCCATGAAGTTCAGAACGCCAAGCGACCCTTGTCAACTTAAAGTTCTCATTTAATTTATGAATGCATGCAGTGCAGTAAATGTGGGTGCCACTTATTTCAGGGAACCTGTAAAACAAGCTATTAAACAAAATACCCAATTCTTCAAAGTAAAATCCCGTAACAGCTTCTCAGTTAGACATGTGATTGAACCAAACTTTTTTGTTGTAACTCTTGGTATTTCCAAACCTACCTTTCATGATACCACAGTATTTAAGAAAGAAAAAAAAAAAGAATCTATTCTACTGCAGGTTTATCTGCTGGGATGCTTCCAGCGTAAACACTCATAGACGTCTTCCACACCAACTGAACGATTACCTCATTTAATAAAAATGTTAAATAGAGGGTGACGGTAGAATGGCATCATTAGGGCTCCAGGTCCACCTCACCGCGATGCTCTTGGAAATGCTAGCTTCTGCGTGTCAGCTGTTCCCTCAGGCCAGCTCTCTTCAGGTTCACAAGAGGGCTGTTCTGCTTCAAGGCTACATACGCAAGTGAGACGACAGTGAGTGATTTCTTGGTAATTCTTTTTAAGCAAAGGAGAGCTTCCCCCGAAATTGCTAGTCGATCTTCCCCCGTGTCCCCCTGGCCAGAGCTGTGCCGTCAGCCCAGCCCTAACACATTCAGCGGAGAGGGGATGGATGGCCACAACTGGCTCCCTTAGGAAATCAGGAGTGACTCCCACCTCAACATGGAGTTTAAGTCTCTGAACACATGGCTGTGCAGCGAAAAGCAGATTCCTGCAAGGAATCCGTGTTCTCACAGAAGAGGAAGTAGGAAAAAATAGATGCACAACCTTATAACCGAGAGTATCAGCCAAGGGAGCTCTCCTTTAAATACCAGTTATTAGTGCTCTGTGACGGCTGTTCTCTGGAATAAGCAGAGAATACTAATTGTGACTACTAGGGAGTGTTCATTGCACACTAGAACTTATGTAAAATGTACACAAAGAATCCTAGGAGCACATTCTCTTGGCACTGTGTCCCTTGGATTCAAAACACACACCCCCACACACAGGGACCTCTGTCCCTCCACTACACACACGGTCAAATGCTGTGGTAGACAGTGGCAGTGCTGCTGGGGTCGGTGGATCTCGCACCTTTATTCAGGAATTTTGGTTACTTAAAACTAGTCGTTACTCATAAACCAAGTCACTTTTAAAGAGAAGAGTTAAGGTGAATGAAGATCATATACACATCTCTAGATGGCCTTTAACCCAGCATGTGTGCTGTGTTTTTGTTTTCTGTGTGGTTTAGGTAGGAAGAGAAGGGAACCCAGTAGATTAAAAATCCTATTTAAAGTCTTGTCTTCTGTGATAAATATTAATATCATACCAATGTAGTGATGGCGGCATCTCATAGATACTAAATGAACTTAGAAAACAATTTAATGTAAGTAAATTAAAAAAAAATTACTATCTACTATACCTGGCTTACTATCTACTATCTACTGGCTCTAATTCGAAAAGATACGTGCACCCCAGTGTTCATAGCAGCACTATTTACAGTAGCCAAGACATGGAAACAGCCTAAATGTCCACTGACAGATGACTGGATAAAAAAGTTGTGGTGTATATATATATATATATTCCTCAGCCATAAAAAAGAATACAAATAATGCCATTTGCAGCAACATGGATGGACCTGGAGATCATACAGAAATGTTACTTTTATTATTATGCAGTTATTGTGCCAGCCTTAAACAAGTTAGAATGTCTCTTCTGGTTGAGAGTGATGTAACCTACGAACATGAAGGAAGTGCCTGGTGTGTCTGTCCTTAGGCACGGCGAATTAGAACGGCTGCTTTCAAACCCTTTGATTTTTATTAAAAGGTTTTGGTAAGATGCCAGTTTGCCCCCATCCCACCCCACCCCCTTACAAATAGCATGGTCATCCTTTTTAACCAGCTGTGGTTATGCCAGGTTGGCACAATCTGTGATTGAATGGAGATAGAAATGGAAAGAGTTGAGGAAATACAAAAATAACTACCTTCTCCTAAAAGCAAAATTCAAGAACTTTTCTCACTACCAGGCCAATGGCAAAACAAGCATTAAGATACGTAAATACAGAAAAATATTTAATATAGGAGATACGGGAAATGGTTTATAGGTGTATAGGTGAATTTTAAAATAGCATTTAGTCCCTCATTAAAGTCTGGTAGCTTCATCTGTTGAAGTGGTGAGACGTCTCTCCGAGGAGTGGCTGTATCTGCCAAGAACTGACTGTGAGAAAAATAAAACATTTGTTTATAAGGGAGGAGAACATTCCAAACAAAGGAACAGCAAATAGAAAGAAGAGTTTGAAGACCAGTCCACCCCTAATAGCCTCCATCCTGTTAGTGCAGCTAGCGTGTTGATCAGCTCCTTTCTTGATTTCTACAACTACTCAAACCCATTCGTTCAAACCCTTTGTACGCCAGGTGGACGCTGAGTGGATGCGCTGAGTGCCTGCAGCGGACATGAAGACTCAGCTTGTGCAGGGCTGGCAGGGCTCTGGTTAGTCCAGCCGGGGTGACCAGCACTGGGCAGCGCACTACCTGAAGGTGATCTCCCTGAGTAACATTTTATCCCTGTCCTTTGTCAAAGCGAATGCAGTCGCTGCTTCTTAATGATCAGGGGCTCTCCCCGCGTGCCTTTTACTGACCTCAAATGAAAGGTGATCCCATAGAGAGAGAAACCAGGTAGATTTTCAGCCCCAAGTTCAGTGCAGGAAAAAACCTCAGACATATGAACAATCAGTGGGTGAGAGGATCCCGCCCTCTGTCCAAATGAAAAACAGCAACAGTTTTCTAATTCAAAAGAATCTCTTTGAGACATCTTTCAAATTTAGAGAGCCTCTGTTACTAAGTAAAATACTGCTGAGGTAAGTACAGATAAATTTCTGTAACTGCAAACAACTTTCTCCCAGTCCTGCACTAGTGCTTTTTGTCATTTGACTTGACAGGATACGACATATACAAATTTGAAATAAAGCAAATGAAAAATCAATTATAGCAGTTTTATCATTTCTTCTGTTAGTGTTTATGCTATGCACAAAAATTTTATACAGCTCAAACTGATAGTCAATCTCAATCCATTGTTTTAGATTGATAAGTATATTTTATGAAATGCTCATTACACAACATACTCCCCAAATTTTCTCACATTTATCAGGTACTCAATGCAATATACAAAAGAAATAAAAATAAGCACTATGAGTTCATGTTTACAGGACAGAATGACAATATACCAAAGAATAGACCAATTCATATATCCATTCATATGTCAAAAATAACATAACATAACATAACAAAAAATCATCTCTTTATGACAATATACAAAACTTGAAATTAGCAATAGGAGAGATATAGTATCGTCATTGTATTCAGAGTCCCCAAGATCACTCCCAGTTTTGATGGTTGGCTATAGACATTGACAGGACTCAACAGTAGCTTTTTCATGGCTGTGATTTATTAAAATGAAATGATACAAAGTGAAAAAGTCAGCAAAGGGAGGGGTGAAGTACAAAGGAAACCAGGTGCAAACTTCCAAGAGTCCTCTCCCAATGGAATCACTAAGGATGACCTTAATTCCTTCAGCAGATAGTTGTGACAACACATGTGAAGTGCTGTCTACCGGAAATCTCATTAGAGACTCAATGCTTAAGGTTTCTGTTGGGTTGCTGGTCACCCAGGTTATTCTCTGGCATGCACCAAAATTCCAGACTCCCAGAAGGAAAGGAGGTGTTCAGCATAAAACACGTTGTAAAACAGTTCAGGCATGGTGAACCACTGTTATCCGTTAGGGAATGGTGGGAACAATTCTGAAATCCAGGTCCCCAGATGCCAGCCAAGAGCCAACCTTGCGAGCAGGCCTTTCTAAGGACGGCAGTCGTAGCTCTGCTGTGTGAACTCCTTTCTGCACCGTAGCTAAAAGCACACGTTTTATAATCAGATGACTCTGGGCTCATATCCACATTTCACCACTAATATTGATGTTGACCTGAAACAAGTTATCTAAACACTTTGCACGCCTCGGTTTTATCAACTGTTAGTAGCTGTAATTAGGCAATTCATTAATTAGGCCATGAAAATCATATGCAATAATGCATGTAGAATGAAAATCATATGCAATAATGCATGTAGAATTCTTAGCACACTTCCTGCAAAGAGCAGTAACTGGATGAATGTTGATGAATAGTAACAGTATGTGTGGCAGCTGCCTTCACAGAGCTTACAACAGATTGTGTGAACAAAAGTCAAACAAATGAAGTAGACAGTGTTCCGTTCTGTTTGTGTGCGTGTGCATTACCAACTGTAAGTGCAACAGAAGTCTGAAGAATGGGCAAACACTCTGTGATCTATAAGAACCCACAGAAGCATCCTTGGCAGAATCTGGAATCTGGATCAGAAGAAATCAGTGGCAAGATCATCCTGATTTAGATGCAGTCTGGTGCTTCTCTGTATGTTTTTGGAAATAAGACATTATTATTCTTGCATACCGTTTTGTTTTAACTGCTTGGCAAGCAAATAGAACAAAGCATTTTGATGAATAATATCTTTGCTCTACCAAGATAGGGGCTGAGATGTAACTCTCAGCAGGTAGAGGATTTTCTTTTTTTTTTTTGACATAACTAGTGATTAAACATCATGATTACTGGAAAAACACATGCTGAGTAAAAACTTCCAGAATGATTAAATTAATTTATAAGTATATGAATGAGCTCAGAATATAATTAGGCTTAAGAGTCATCAACAAGGGACACCGTGAGGCCAGCCCATGTTTGACAAAAATCATGTGTGATGAGAATTTATTTATTTTCTTGAAACTTCATCTTTTTTGTTGATAAAATAAACTAAGTTTCTTGTAGGTTGGAGAGAGGTATTGGATGGTCCTATATCTAATGTTAGATGCCTCCGCAAGCTAATATTAAGCATTTAGAGGTTCTTTACAAAATAAGTACATTTTATTCTGTATCATAATTTTAATTTTGATCCACAACTATTGCAGAGTAGAAATATTTTGATATTTTATAAGCAACTAATATTAAGGGGTACAGATCTTTGATTATTTCAAAATAAATCACTTAAAAATTATCTTTTTTTTCTAGGAAAAGATTATAGATGACTTGTATAAACATGTAATTTTACAGGATATCATTTAACTAAGGTGTATAACATAAAATGAAATTATTTGTTAAAATTAAAAACTCTCATTGCGTCTTGAATGATGCCACTAGAAATTAGCAAAGTCTGCTCACAAAGGGCCAACACCTCTGAACGTTTTCTTTAGTGGCTACCCTTAGTCACAGTCACGGGGAAAAGGCGTGAGGTGATTATCCCAGCCTATAGATATAATTATTTCCAATACATTGCAAATTGTGATTCATAGATTATTTTCAAATTTTAAGGTACACTATTTAAGCAAACATATTTACAAAACATGGTGATCAGATAGCCCATTTGTTAGTTATCCGAGTACCACGTACAAAAGGGAATGTGTAATCCGTTACTGACAGGAGATCATTATAATTAGTCCCAGTAATTGATAAATGCTTTTGAATTCATCCTGATAATCTAGTATTTACTGAAGCATCCATCACGGTTCTTAAAATAACTTGTTGGCCATTTCTTCCTCTAGAATACAAGGCATTTAGGATTATAGTGTATTATTTTATCTGTGGTGTCTGTCAACTTTATACTGGGAGCTTGAGAAATATTGCACCAAACTGATTTGAGTTGAATTGAATTGAACTGAAACAGTTAAGTAATTTTAAGAAAAGGAATCCACACCTACGTTCAGGAATTAATCAAACTAATCAATTTATTCTAACTCGTCCCTTCTGACAAAGGCTATTTGAACTTAGCTGTATGCTTTTCAATTAAAATGCTCATTTTTTCTAAATCAATGTGTCTGTTATAATATACATATTTTTCAGTGTACTTTAAATATCCTCCCTGTAGAAATTCTGAAATGTAATGCAACAGCACTTGGCAAATTTTTCAGTTTTAGCATTAACTAGAAATTGTTTTATTTTTTTCTAGGCTAAACATTGGACTGAGAATCCTGACCTAATGTAATATTTTTTTCTCCTCAAACCAGTACCGCTAGTTTCAGGTGAAATGTAATTTTAAGTTAAGAAGGAAATGTCAGATAAAACCATTTACATTTGGAAAGATCTTATAAAGTGGTCCGTACTTACAGTGAATCTAAGACAGCCTCTGTTGTTATTTTGCACCATTATTTTATGAGGCGCCACTAAAGAAAAAAATGTGCACTAAAATTAGACATCACATTCTCTGAATAGTTAGCATTTTTATTTTATAATTACCAAAAGAGCTTTTTTAGACATAGTTAAACACAGATGATTTAAATTATTTTAATCACTCCTGAATATTTTATACATACACACATGTACACACATCAAAAAATGTATATTAAATAGAGCGAGGTGTGACTAAAATGTCCATTCAAGATCTTGTTCTTCTCCATGAGTGTTTAGTCAGGGTACTTGGTGTTCACATTGCACACACAGTTGTCCTCTGCTGGTGACGCAGCTTTGGCAATCCCACCTGAACCATGACACCCATTCTGTAAGGTTCCATGGTGGTACTCTCTTGACCTTCCTTACCAGACTGTGTCGACAGCTTTTTCAGACAATGATCCGTCAGGATTCGTATTTGTATTCCCTTTTCAAACGATCTTTAAATGATGTGATCAAAATGTGAGGAATGGCCTTGTCTAACCCAGCCATAGACATAACCAAGTTCAGGCGTGCCCAGGCCTTTTGAGGTGCCTGCCACCAGGGGCTGTTAAGAGACCATCAAGTGTAAGACATCCTCATTTCTAATATAAGGAGATATGAAGACAGTGTATACCTTAGAGTAAAAAAAAAAAAAACAGTATTGAAGAAAAGTCACAGTGAGGTATAAATAAAACAAAAAATTCAGCTCCAGTTAAAGGCATATATGTGTGCATCCATACATATTATTCCAAGAAATAAAATTCTAACAGACAAGTCTTTTATATAATCCCTAGATTTTTGTTACACAAATTTACCTGTGTTTAAAGATATTTAGGGAGTTGAGGTATGTCCTGCTGAAAAGCTTTTCCATCCAAAGTGGAATAATGACGGTCCTAACAGAGTGTATGTCAAACAAGTCTCATTTCTTACTTCCTGTGCTTGTATGTATATTGTTAAAGACAACCAGTCAGATTGCAAAGGGCTGAAAAGTCTTCATGAAATCCCATATGAACTCAAGTATTTTTCTTTGATCGTTAAAAAGTGCTTCCCAGCTTTCAGAATTAGCAAGTGGTTATAAATAAATAACCCAGCAACTGAAGGTTTCTTCATTTCCTCTCTGCCTCAGGTCCTATAAGCAGTGTCCTGGTGAATAACTACGGCAGCCGGCCCGTGGTGATGGCAGGAGGCTTGCTGTGCTGTCTGGGAATGGTCTCGGCCTCTTTCAGTACCAACGTGGTACAACTTTACATCACCATGGGATTCATTTGCGGTAAGTCCGGCTTTGCGTTCAGCTCATGTTCTTCTTAACACTTCTGTTGTTTGCCAAATTCTGTCAGAAGCATGAGCAGCAGAGCATTCTAATTGCTTTCTTTGAATTTCCTTTTTACATCAGATGGTATCTTAAAGTATTGTCAGAGTATACTGAAATACTGGCTACAGGATGGGCGATCACACTAATTTCGAAAATGGAAAAAGCAAGTTACCAGACATGTTATGGGCTGTGATACAATGTCAAAAAGAAAACCTCTTTGGTTGGTTTTTACTGTTTCAACATTAAATCTTCAGCTAGTTAAGACGGTATTGTGGAAACAGACTTTCTGGCATGTAAATAGCTTCATAAAAAAAAATTATTTTCATTGCTTATTACTATTAGTATCTGGCTGATTGCTCATAATAGGTTAAAAATGGTCCCAAAAAAGATATTTCCTGAAGTCACTGGTTTAGCTTTAACACTAGAATTATTGGTGCCTGTGTTGTGATTAGTGGCTGAGCTCTGCACCAATGTCCCTTCTCCTTACTAAAAGATTCTATTTAAAAACTCTGGAGGGCACATTTGCCACTAAACACAAATATTTTTAAATGACACCCTATCACTTGATTATAGTTTCTCATGCACATCTGTAGACTCCAGCTGACCTGAATATGTGCATTTGGAAAACACTGTTTTTGGTAGCCTCAATGGTAAATTGTATTAAACAAATCTATACTCAAAGTTTTAAGAAAAAAAAAGTTTTAAGTTAAAGAAATGGAATCTTTTCCTTTTACCTACAGATAAAAAGATAAATTATTTCTCTTTTTATGATTTTACATCAGTCTAATCTTGCACTTATGCATCATTTGATAAAAAAAAATTAGATACAGTAATAGTGATGTTAAAATCTTTCTCTTTACAACCTATGGACAACTGCTTTTTTTTTTCTTTGATATGGTAAAACACCTCTGACATGGCAAATGAGAATCTTCATGTCTCTAAGAACTGTCACGGTGGAGTGAATGCCCTTTCCTTTGTGCAGAAATACTATTTACAGTTAACCCTTGGACAACATGGGTTTGAACTGCACAGGTCCACTTAAATACGGATTTCTTCCAATGGTAAAGACTACAGTACTGCACGATCCATGGTTGGTTGAATCCTGAGGAGAGCTGGTGATAAATTATATGCAGATTTTCGACTGTGCAGAGGGTGGGCACTCCCTAAACCCCGCGACGTTCAACAGTCAGCTGTGTTGCATTTGACCATAGAAGTCAGGCGGGGTTTACAAGTAGATATATCAGGGGAAAAGATGATTTTGGTATTATTGTATCACAAGTATCAATAGTATTATATGCTATTCTAACTTCAGTTCCATCCCTTTGGGTCTTAAAGGCTTTGTTGTTTCTAGTTAAACCATTGATTACACCTGTGAGGGGTGTATCTTGAGTCATTATCAGCCAGTGCTTCTTGGTGTCTGAAATCAGACAGGGCTAGGTTTTAACCCTGACTCAGCACGTGTTAGCTGTGTGATCATGGGTAAATTAGCCTTCTCATGCCTCAGTCTCTTTGTCTCTAAAACAGGGAAATGATAGCTCCTTCCTTTGGGAGTTGTTGGCATAATTAATGTGAAAAAAAAATGAATATATAGTACTTTACAGAGTGCCCAGCATTTTGTTACTTTTAAAATAAATATTAACAAATGATGATTACAGTATCATTACATAACATCTTGAAGCTCTAGAGCTTACTTGATTTTGGCAAAATCCTGTTTTGCTGTTGTTAAGGGAACTGGAGCTCACGAAGTCTAAGTACTTGGCCCAGCAGCGCACACAGCGGAGTCAGTGAGGCAGACTGAGAACTCCTGTGTCATGTCTCGTGTTCCTTTTACCATGCCACATGGGAACTAGGTGGCCACGGTCTCCTAAGGAGACCTGGAATTAGCATCTGAAAGCAAAGTTCCAGGTGACAGGATGGGGACATAGGGAAGGGGGGGGCAGAAGGTGAAGAAATTGAACTTCAAAACACAATTCCCAGGTTTTAATTTGGGTTCTTCCACTTACAAGCTGCCGACCGCAGTTTAATTATTTATATGTTGGATCTAATTACACTCATTCTGCATCTCCCCCACGTCTCGCTGACGTAGAATCAGAGAGCACACGGCCCTGTCACTCTCCAGAGCACGTGCTTGGTTCTGTGTCAGTTCTGAGGAGCCCTGCTACAAACACTTAATGCATGTGTTTGTATTAGAGGCTTGCAGCAAGTATTTGTCCTCAGAACTCCGTGTCCCCGAGTCTAAACACGTAACCACTTTGCAATATGTCTGTACGGTATTCCTACTTCTGCAGGCCCTAACGTAATCCAGAATCATGCCTAGGCTAAGGGAGAAGGAGAGGCAGTAGTTTGTATAAGTCAACTCTATTCATTCTTTTAAACAAACGTGTTCATTACAGCTGCCAGGTAGTGCCTGGTGAGCTGTAAGGAGTAACTCATTTCTCAAAGGCCAGTGTCAGCACTGCCAAGGAGTTCCCTAGACAGTAGAAACTTTTGACTCATATAAACAGCTTTAATCCCCCAAATGAGAATATGTTTCGAGCAAAAAAAAAAAAAAAAAAAAACCTTTATAGTTAATACCGTGTTCCTCTGTATTCATGTAGAGCATGAAATTAATGGCGTGAATTGATACTCTTTTGTATTGATTTGCATGGTTTTAAAGGAAAAAATATCTGGGAGACCTAAGATTATCTGTAAAGGATAATTCTTTTTAGTCTTTCCACTCTGTTCTACTCTGAAAAGAAAGCATTCACATTTTAAACCCACTCTTGCCCACAAGGAAGAAATCTATTCTCTCTATGTCTACAAACATAAAGAGAGATTTATTTATTTGTGGAATTAAGCAACTTTAATTGAGAATGAATAATTTTTGTCCTAGTTTCAACCTCTTCTGTGATTATTACAATAACAGTAGAAGTTCATGGTTTTATTTTTGTGTCTTCAAAAGAAAGGAATGTGAAACTTTCACAATCTCGGGTGTCCAGTTATGAGAACTTTTTTGTGTATGTGCCATCCGATTGATATATGTAATTATAAAAGCTTCCTACCTGCTGTTGGGTTTTCAGGTCTGCCATCCCCGCTTGAATGTACGTTTGAAAGAGTAATTTCTCTGGTGAGTGGCGTAACGTGCTTGTGTTCTTCCTCCTTTTGTTTTATCCTGTGTAGGTTTAGGTCTGGCCTTCAACCTGCAACCTGCCTTAACAATCATCGGCAAATACTTCTACAAGAAACGGCCGACGGCGAATGGCCTGGCCATGGCAGGAAGTCCTGTTTTCTTAAGCACGCTGGCTCCCTTCAACCAGTTCCTCTTTAATACTTACGGCTGGAAAGGAAGCTTCTTGATTTTGGGAGGTATACTGTTGAATGCCTGTGTGGCTGGGTCTCTCATGAGACCTGTGGGACCCAAACTAACTACAAAGAAGTCTAAAAACAAGGTTGGCATAAGAGCGACGGATTTGGGTGAGAAGACGAGACATAAGAAGAAATCAACATGGGAAACAATTAATAAGTATTTAGATTTCTCCCTTTTTAAGCACAGGGGGTTTCTCATATACTTATCTGGAAATGTCATCATGTTCCTGGGGTTCTTTGCCCCCATTATATTCTTGGCTCCGTACGCCAAAGACAAAGGAATTGACGAGTATTCCGCTGCCTTCTTGCTGTCTGTTATGGCTTTTGTTGATATGTTTGCCAGACCTTCTGTAGGATTCATTGCCAACTCCAGATTCATCCGACCCCGAATCCAGTACTTCTTCAGTTTTGCAGTGATGTTCAACGGCGTGTGTCATCTCTTGTGCCCACTGGCTGACGACTACCCTAGCCTGGTGGTCTACGCTGTGTTTTTTGGCCTCGGATTTGGGAGTGTTAGCAGTGTCCTCTTTGAGACGCTCATGGACCTGGTCGGTGCTCAGAGGTTTTCCAGCGCTGTGGGGCTCGTCACAATTGTGGAGTGTTGCCCAGTTCTTCTTGGCCCTCCTCTTGCTGGTAAGAATACTTCTCATCAAAGAAAGCAAAATGCATAAAATTAATATTCATTAGCCGAAACTTTCTTTGTAGTGTAAAATGTGTTTGTAATAATGACACCTAATCGCCTAAAAGACTGTGGGTGTGTTACTTTGAGGCTTTAATTCAATTTCATAATTAGCATATTTTAGACAAAAATTTGATTCTGAGCTTGGACTTATGAATATAAGAATTTAAGTTAGACTGATAATTAGCATAGTTTTCAGGGTTTCCCCCATATGAGTTTGTTATGTGCTTTTAAAAATGTATCATAGAAATAAGATGCCACTTTATCATTTTTAAACATATTCCTTTTCTTTTTTATTAAAATGAGTCAAATATTTGAAGTAATGCTCCCAACAGGTTCTTACTGGAGTATATTGGTTATATTAATACGGAACTAGTTACATGCTTAATGAAGGAACACGTTCATAATCCCACTGATAGGACATATGAATAAGAATGCAAGAATGAAGGGAAATTCATTCAAAGTCATGTTCTTGATCAGATACTTATATTCCACATTTATAAATTGTAAAGATTACCGTTAGATTTTAAGGTCTAAAATACTGTCAGTGAAGCCTGTAAAAGTATCTGTGCTAACTTATCCAGTAAGGAGACTGAGAAAGACACATGTGTAAGTTCATTTTTGAAGTTAAGGCTTTGTTCAGTCTTAGAATTCAGTGTTATAAATATTAAATGCTTTTGGTTGGCCAGTCTTTTCCAGTAACCACGGTATAGTATTGCTTTGGTTGACACTAAATGTGAAGTATTTACTTAGACCTCCTGCCCCCTAGTGGTCACAGCTACTGCCATGCTAAGTGTAAATCTCTTCCTTCGTGACTTTGAAAGTGGGACAACTCACATTAATTTGTTAATTTTAAGGCACCGTTGCCCTTTCCTCTTGCTTCTTCACTTGGTCTGGAAGGAGTGATGGAGTTGTTGACCTCTGTCCACCGGGGCTTCCCTCTGACACCTGGCAACATGCTTTTGGGTGGTATATCTCTCAGTACAGATATAGCACGACAACAAAACATTTTCAGAAAGAATGAAAGCCTCATTCAGTTGATTTTGCCACATAAGACAAGTACAATTGGCCTATCTTTTCTTACAGAGTTAGTTTACAAATGGGTTGTAGAAGCCTGTTCATTAGCAAGAAAATTCTTAGAATCAACAGAGAAAACTGTATTTTACCAGCCACGGTGGGATGAAAAAAAAAAATCAAGTCATGTCCATAGGCATAGTGGCTGGGTGCTATGAAAACGAAGGAATCTGATTTGGCCACGCCTACCTGTGCTGAGACCTGTATTCACATTTACATCAGTCGCGGTATCCTTGGGTGCTTATTGTGTTAATATTGCCAAACTGCTGCATCACTGGTAGCAGTGGCAGAAATTAATTTGGGACTCGTATTGAAGCGCTCAGCCTATGCCCTAAGATCCTACCCATTTTTTTCATCCTGTTTCCGCCTCCTGTTACCCTGATCAACTCCTTGACTTTTAGAGTGTCTTCTCCTCTATTGCATGTGGCCACTACTAGAGCAGTGTCTGGCACATAGTAGGCACTCAGTAAGTACTTTTGAATGAATGGGTATTATTATAGTTACTTATTATACAGTTGCTACTGCTGCTACTAGTCTTGTTAGTGAAAAGGTCGGGACAGCATGGTTTTTGTTTTTCTTTTTTTCATCTCAAACTTTCACTGCTGCATTCAGAAAGAACTGAAACTTCAGTTCTGGAGATCATATCTGGTTTCTTGATGATGCTAAAAATTCCCCAAACATTTTGAAAGTATGTTTGTTGATTTTGCAATCGAAAGTGATATTAATTCTGATGGGGCCAAAGACTTACTGTTTGGTATTTAGATGTGTAATAATCATTGTATGAATAGAAATATTTGACCAATGTTAGAGTGGAACATTAAATTACACAGTTTTTGTTTTGTTGATGTCTGTATCATACTCAGATAAACCCATTCCGACATTAACCTAATTAAAGCAGGGAAATTTGTTGAAATAGATAATTTCACAAGTAGCTAAACTGAATACTGAGCCACTAACTAGATTCTAGTCAGAATGATAGTAATTCTGACTAAACAAACAGGTCTGTATCAGAATCACCTGGAATATGCATATGATATATAATATGGATTTCTGTACACTAAATTTTGCTAATAATAATTATTGTAAAGAATTAGATGCTTTGCATAGGCAGGAGGCAAAACTAAGTATAAACTGAAGCATATTTAAAAGTCAATAAACCTTCTGATTATATAGCACTAGGCTAGGTGTCCAATGTTCTCAATAATCAAATGGATCAAAAACTTTCTTCCTGATTAGTTCTGCCTTAATAATTTAGATTCAGTTAAACTGAAAAACTGTGATTAGCCTAGAAAGTGACATGACACTTAACCAAGAGGTGAAGCCATTTTACTGAGTAGTTAAGAATGCGCGGTGTAGACAGACTTTGGTTACAGCCCGGATCCTGCCACTCACTGGCTCTGTAACCACGTTCTAACTACTTCATAGTGGTCTTGTAAGGGTTAAGTGCAAAATTACAAATAAAATGTTTAGCCTAGTGCTGGGCATAGGGAAAGAATTTAGTAAATATTATGCCCTGTCAGGAACCGTATAAAAGCCGTTGAATTTTTCCTAAAGAATGTAGTTTTTCCTCTTTATTGAAAAGACACCAAATGTAGCAAGGATGAAGCAATCTCAATATGTATGCTATAAATATATTCATATATATGTTTCCATTTGTAAATGTGTTTATATATTCCTACATATGTAGGTTTAAAAATGTATTTCACACATGTATGAATACATACACAGACACATATATACCTAGCTTGATTTGGTTGTACACTTCTATTGAGGGAAATAATTTTCAATACATTTAACATATTTAATTTAACATATATAATTTAATATACTATAGATGCCTTTACTACGCATATAGGAAATCATAATCTGGACTATTTTTTTCTTTATTAAACTCTCATCATATTACCTTAAATAAGAAATAGGTACCCGGTGTAGGGAAGAATTTATTTGCAAATGTTATCATTTTGTGGCTGTTTTATTGTGCTATCTTAAAAGATGTTCTTTGTCTTTTAGGTAAATTGGTGGATGAAACCGGCCAATATAAATATATGTATATGGTCTGTGGAGCTATTGTGTTCACATCCAGTGTGTGGCTGCTCATTGGCAATGCTATCAACTACAGACTGCTCGCCAAGGAAAAGAGGTTGGAGGACGCACATAAGCCTGAGTTCCAAGAATCGAAACCCTTGAGCACATCAAAAAGTCATGATGATGTCACAAGTTTCAGAAGTCTGAGATCAGGGGTTAATCCCTTAGAATCTGAACCCTTGAACACTTCGAAAAATCATGATACTAGTGGCGAAGATCTGGGATCAGAGGTTAATCCCTCAGAAAGAGAAACTAATATTTAACCAGAATTACATCTCTGATTTCAGGGTTTATGACTTTCATAGGCATATTTTATTTTCAAAGTATTGGAAGCTTTTAGTTGAAATGAAGAGTCATAATTAAGGATGGAGATGAGATTTTCCTTAATGGCAAATTTTAAATGTTTGCTTTTTAAAACTTATTTGGGCGGTTAAATTTTGAGATTATGTATATAAAGAATTCATGCAATGGGTTTATTTCCATACATGACTCTAGTTGTGGTAGTTAAAATAATTTTAAAGTCTTCCAGTGACTTCCAGTCTTGGTTATAGAGATCTGAATCCCAAACCCCTGGTTTAAGTAGTTGGAAGGAGTATGTTTAATCCTTTAAGAATACCCTCACCACATTTCATTTTTCATTTGATGTTAAAGTGTGAAATGGAATGAAATGAATTGTTCCCAAACATGCTCACACACACAGTCTTTCACACACTTAAGAACAAGCACACCGGGTATCTGGAGCAAAAAAACAAGTTCAAAAAGAATATTATCACTTTTTTTTTTTTAACTTAAAAAAAAATCCATGGAGAATAAAGAATTTGCATACTACTTTACAGTGTGGATTTTAAAGATAAAGATTATAAAGTGAAAATGAGGGTGATCTTAATTTGAAAAAGCAGCTAACTGCTATTAAAAAAAGGCATTTGCATATGTGAAATAAATTTGGAAAAAAAACCCTCCATTTTAAACCATTATTTCTGAGCACTGTCAGATTTGATTCATGCATGCACATGATTTCTTTGAAGGGGGCCATGCATACCTGGTGCTAGCAAATAGAACCCTCAAATAATTTGCAGTATTTACTAATACGTAAATCAAATTAAAAGCCAAAATGACCCTAGGAATGAGCTATGTCCATTGATTTTTGACAGGATTTTAGTAATTCAGAAAGTAATAATCAGGGATTTCTTTTCATCAGACTCAATCCAGACTCACGACCATAACTCAATCCAGACTCACGACCATACTGAGACATCAAAGTGGAATCAACTGGAATCCTGATAGCTAGGCTTACAAATGGGCAGCACCCAACATACAGTGGTGATCAGGGGGCTACTGTTAGGAGTAATCCAGCTGAGTAAACGAAGAGTGGGAGCCCTCCAGGGGCTCGCATTTCCCTCCCCTCCCCAACATGCAAAAGCAAAACCGGAGATCAAAGCAGGCTTTTAACTCAGCCACCGAAGATGTCTCCTATTATCAGAAGGGTAGCACTTGAAAATCCCGCCCTCGGCTGATGCCTGATTAGGCTTCCCGCTGCCTGTGAACATAACTAAACCGGGAGACAAAAAAGCCTGCTAGCACTGGAGGTTGTGTGTGCCTCAACAGTTACTTGGGAAGTGCAGGTTATAGTTTATAACTGGATAGAAAGAAGCTTGCAATATTGCAACCCAGGTTAACGTTAGCAGTTTCTCAATTTTCATAACTGTAAAAACACTGGGACTCTGACTCGCTCTTGAATACAGAGGCATAGGATAGATTTGTGCATTCGGAACTATAAATACCATTTTGAGTGATAAAGGACTTTTAAATAAGAAAGAATGTACGCATTAGATCTAAAGTTATATTTCCATCTCTAATTCTGAAGTTGAAATGAGATCGTGATGAATAAAAAAGCATTTAGTGCTTGATGATTGAAGTAATGTCATTCTTAAGATATCAAAAGGAATTCTCTCTTCCTTTTTATTAGTATTATTATTGCAGTAGAGGCAGGTGCCATTCTTTATTTGCTTTAAAAATGCCCTTGGATACCAGGCTTTTTTGAGAGTTAACATTAAGGATTTGATGTGTAAAATTCTGGCCCTGTTTAAGCATGAAGCTCACATTTAGCGAGCTAGATAAAATTCCATATTTCATTTGACATTCACTTTTTTTTTTGCATAGAAAGAGGTATTTGTATTTTTAAGCTGTTAACTAAAACAGTATGTGCCAATACCATGGGTAAATAAATCAGGGAAAATGTGACAGTATATAGCTGTTTTTAATTTATTTTCATCCAGTCTTGAGTCTTGTATGAGCTATTTTCATATTATTAGCACTTTTGTACTCAGCTCTGACTTGTCATAGGACATGTGACATCATAAACTGTGTAGTAACTTTCCAATCTGAAATATTTCCACAAAATGACTTAAATTCTCAGAAGGTACATATTTAAATTATTATAGATAATAGACTCCCCACTCCAGGCAAGTCATGATCTAGCCTTGGGTTTTAGCCCTAAGGCGACAGTCCTTTTTGTCGCCTCCTGGTGGGTGCCTTCCAGTGGCTTTCTCCTTGGAAGGAGGTTCATTTACTTACTGATGAGGTTTTTGTCAAGTCAAAACCAAGTTGTATTTGTTCTGTTGTTCTTCGGTCATCTTTAACTTTTCATTTCTGACACCGATTAAGTTAAATTGCTAAAAAAAGAAAGGGGAGTAAAATTGCACATTCAAAGCACATGACATGATGTATGTATCCAGTCGTGCCTGGCAGCAGCACTGCACAGAGTTACAGATATGCACACATCTTAATTCCTGTGCGTGAACATTGAAAATTAAATCAGAACACACTTGAAAGAGTGATGTAAACTCACACACAGGATTCAGAATTGTTTCAGGGTCAAATAAATGTGTCAAGTCGTTTACTCTCCCAAATCCCTTGAACTTGTTAGAATATTTGTTCCTCCGACAGAATCTTTCAAAGAGTGAGAAGAGACGATCAACCTCGAACATTTATTATTATAAAGTTGCATAAGAGGAGGAGATACAGTTGGCTTCCATGTCAGCAACAATTAGTGCAGAATTTATTTCTTCCCCCAGAGAATGACACGGTTTAGACGTTCACGATATCATGAAGCAGAGTCAGAGAGCACGATGACCCCTTGTCGTCCATTCTCTCATGGGCTTGTGCAGGAGGAAGGCTATCATAAACCAGGGTACCAAAACGATTCATGACCACTGGCTGGTTTAAGTATTTTTTCATTTGTGATAACAAGACACCTCATATTTTTCACTGTTTAATCTTAAATATGCCTTTACTAATTTGTGGATGGAATACGGGTCTTAGACATGCCCTGACACATCACCATCCTTTCCTGATCCTTTTAGGAGCCAATCAGAACACATTTAAGGGACAGTGGGTCATACTGGTGTCCTTCATGTTGGAAGACGATGTTTTCTCAGTGTAAATTCACATTGCTTGTGAATTTCACTTCTTTAGTATCGAGTTCTAACCACCTGATCTCCTGGCTCTCCCCAGGACGCTAGGTAATAAGTAAAATACTTCGGTTTGATATATTTGAATATGCACTTTAAAAATCTAGGTATTTTTTTACTTATCCTTCTCTGGCTATACATGGCAACTGAGGATACAGGAAAAAGACCATAAGATGTATGATGTAACTGTTTTTATATTGATATATTTCGTATTGATGTTATAAAATGCAGAGAAACAATCAGTTAGTTGAAACTTATTTTCCATCCAAAAATACCTTTTAAAAAAAAATCTTAACATGTTGCGGGCTTTTAATAAAACAAAATAAACAGTCATGATTGCTAGGCTCAGTTTAATAGGGAAAGGAAACGAATCTTTATGTGTCCTGCATTTTGCCTGCGAAGTACCTTTTAATATTCAAGCCTAATCAGAAGTGGAGGCTGTTGGCCTGGTGGAATAAATAGGTGAAACAAAACAAGGAAGTTCAGCAAATTACCCAAAGTTAAAACGTAGTATGTGACAGAACACAGAACCAGAACTAAAACTCAGGTTTATCTAAAACTAGAAAGAGCCCCTAGGGTGTTCACTGCCACGCTGTCACCCCATAGAAGCTAGAGATACAAAGATAGACAAAATACAGATGCAAAAAAAAATTAAACCTTATGTGATGAACCAATTAGCTTTAACTGCAATTTGTATTATGATTTATTGAGTGTTTATTAGAGACTGTGTTTGCTATAACCTGAATATGTAATTTCAAATTGCCTGCCTTTCTAACCAAAGCAAATTATCCCCAACGATGGTTAACGATTGTATAGTAGCCATAATTGCTTGTGACTTTTTTTGTAAAAATAATGACATTTATATGGCTCAAGCACAATATATTTTCCCTGAAGTTGGATTCAGAAGAAAAATGCTATTTTCTTTATGGACAAGTAATTCCCATATTAGTTGCTACTTATTATGACTCAAAAATTAAATGTACTTACTGTGAAACATTATATTCAGAATTATAGTGATTCCCACTTACAGGTTCATCCCAAGCTACCAAAAACTTGTAAAAGGTTTAGGAGGTACAAATAATTCGGCTCATCGATACAGTATATATTTACTTTCATCACTTACTGCAACTGTTCCTACACCGTAACTGATTTTTCAAGTGTCCCTGAACATTGTCATTCTCCTTCTGGCCCGTTGTTCTGCAGCGAGAACGAGTGCATTGCTTTTGTCCTCTCCACCTAAACTTTTGACATCCTTGGAACACTGTTCTCCTTAACGCTATCTCAGATGGTGCACTTCCAGTGTCTTACATCTTGCACAAAGTCACTCATACCGCACCTGGCCTTGTTTGTTTGATTTGCAGGAATGGCCACGTTCCTGGGGTCGGCAGTGTCTGCTTTTGGCTGTAACCACTCATGTTCACAAATAGGGGAACTCGTGTGACTGTAGGCTTGAGGTTTCCGGGATAAGGAAGGTGCTTATGTTCTAGATAATTTTTCTGTTACTATGACTTTTCCTTAGGCATGATAAATAGGTAATTGAATATGACTTTTAAGAATCTAGAAAATTAGATTGTTCTGTCCTTGACACTATTCAGGATGTTTCTAATTTTCTCAAAGTGCCTGGAACTTTGAGAAACACAGCTTACCGTCACAGCATGCCATCATTACATACCGTCCTGTAGGCTCTTCCAGTGCAGTGACATCACTGACACATCATACCGTTACCAAGTAGATTCCTAACTGTAACAACTCACAGTACCAAAGAGCATCAAAATCGTTGCGATAAAAATTGAGATTACAAGCTTTATTTTATTCATCTCACTTATTTTTTAGGTTTTGAGTCCTACATATTTACGGGCATAATCTCATGTTTGAGCAATGCACTTAAAAGCTGAAAAGCCCCAATTGTTGGTAATTATAATGCTTGTATAATCAAAATCACAAACTATCTTTGTTGATATTTTATAAAAAATCAATAATTTGCTGAGTTCACATTTTTGGTAGTTCTGACTTTCTCTTCTTTGTTAACAAATTGTACACCAGGTTGTAACACTTTACAAGGTCCTGTGGTCTGGTTTTCTCAGTCTTCTGCTTTGCCTTCACTTTATTTCACAATTATGTGCAGTTCACGGAAGAATTATCATCACAATGAGAATCATAATTTTAGGTCTCGACCTTAAGAGGAAAAGTAATATTGCAAAAATAATTTTATTTTAACGGAGCATATGAAAATTATTTTAGAGCAAATTATTTCTCCTGTCCCAACCCATGCTGCCTACCTTCCTCCCCTCCTTTTTCCCTATAGTTATTTTCAAAAATTACCTTTCTTTCATCTTTTTTCATAATGTCTTTAGCATTTTATCTAATTATGGACTTTTTAGTATAGCATTTTGTCTCTTTGGTGGGTTTAATTATACTTCTACCTGCAATGCTCTCCATGTTTTCCAGTCTTCGTATATATTCATTAATAAGGAAAGTAATGTTCAGGAGAATTTTAGTAGGTAAGATTCAGTGATCATAAATTCATCACCGTATCAGCAACTGTTTTTCTTCACATGGTAAAACAAGTTTTTGTTTGTTTGTTTCTTTGTTTTAAATTCAAATATGGCAAAACAGCTCTATTTGAAAACAGTTACCCAACTTTCTACTAAGACATAAGTCAGTAAAAAGTTCTTTTAAGATGAACAAAAGAATGGAATGCTTATCTCGTGTGAATTTCAGGGTGAAATTTTCAGACATATTCTTCTGATTAAGCCTTTTTATTCTGAGTATTTTGTTGTTGCTTTATTTTTATATGCATCTAGAAAACATTTTAGTCTCAGTTTGTAGAGCTTCTTCATTAGAGTACACATTTCTGACATGTTATTTAATGGGCTTTATTTTTCTGGTAAGTGCTTTCTATGTCTAACTAAAGCATGAATATTTCTGGATTTAGTGAGAAAGGACATGCGAACCAGAGTGTTTATTTTCTAAGCATTAAATGCCATTGTATTTTGATTTGTGCTGTATTTTGGTTTTTATACATTTAAGTTAGTTTTGTTAGATACCTGTATTTTGAGAGAGTAAGACTAGAACAGGTGAGCGCTTTGCCTAAACATGTATTTGTCCTCCGAGTAAATGCAGAGTTGGAAATAGAACCAGGTCTTTTAATTCTTAATCTATTTTTTCCCATTAACCATCTTGTTTGTAATGGTGAATAGAAAGTAAATCTGTATTTTTCTGGAAACACATATTCTAACCTTACTTGATAAATCCTTTATTTACAAAATGAATATATTTCTCCTAATTGAATCATACTTTGCAAAATGCCATTTATAAATTTAATTTGAGGACTATTTCCTGATTCCCACAGCAGATGATTCTTAGTGAGCTGGACAAACAACTACAGGGATGAAGGATTTTGCACAATGTGTGTTGCTATAGCAATATGTAAGTCACTAAAAAAACTCACCAATTTGTTTATAGAATCCATGTGTCAATATTCCATTAATTCCTTTTTTGCCTACGTTCATGTTTTATTCACTTATTTGTTTTCTAAAAGTATCATGCCAGAGCACAGAGGGGGCAATACAAGTTTGTTAAATTGTTAACTTGTATCCAAGAGATGGTTGCCGTTTGACAGCGCTGAGGAGAGCAGGGCAACTGCATTTGTTGACTTAACAGTCTGAGGATGACTAGGATAAGATCTATCTCCAACGTATTTCTTCTTAAATGGTCATTGCACCATGGAAACAAGTTTGAAACCCCACAGAAGATTATATGAGCCCCTCTGTACCTTAATGTCCTCACTATAAACGTCAAGAACTTTAGCTACTTCATAGGGCGGTAATGAACATTAAAAGAAATTATACACATTAAGTGCTTACTACAGTGCTTAACACGAAAAGAAGCACAAATAAATGGCCATCTGCTAGATTATAAGCTGCAAAAAATAAAAGTAAAAAAATAAATGGCCATTTCACCTAGATGACAATAGCAAATTTACAACAGTTAAGACTAGAGTTTCTGTTATGTGAGATTCCGTCTACTTCCAGCCCCCATCTTCTCTAGATATTCTTTCTAGATTTTTCCCTTTTGATTTCATTCCAGAAAAAAAAAAAAAAATCCTAAATACAAGATCCCTGGTGAAAGGAAAGAGCGGTCCCTGTGAGGAATTCACTCTGTGAAAGTGTGAAAACAGTAGTCTGCACTCAAGATTCGTTGCTTAGTTCATTAAGGATATTTACCCTAAGAACATACATGATAAACGTTTTGATAAACTGATGTGTCACAGTAAAATTTTGCATGAATCGGGCCTTAAAACACATCTGCCGTGATGTGTTTGGATTCGGCCACACTGACATCCGGATACTCAGCTGGCGCTGGCACCGTGACGGGGGCGGGCCTCAGTCACTGCCGCGAGTGCATCGACTTAACACAGGGTCCTTTCTTTGCAATGATGATCAAAGTGGGATTGCACGTTACTTATATATTATTCAGGTATAGAAATTTCTGTGTTGAAGATGGAAGAGCAGGATCTTCTCAGACATTTTCTAAACTTTACATTTGATTTGAACTTCTTTATTTAAAAGCACGTTCCTTCAATTATTCTAAACTAGCCATGTTGATTAACATTTCTTAGAATGAATAGTTCCTCATTTTTGAGGAATTTTTGAAACCATTTTATTTAGTAGTTATATTCCTTCAACATATTTTTTCTTATCTTTTTATTACATTTGGGCAGGTATTAAAAGTAAGACTATTGGGGTGAAAGTTTTACCTAATGACATGTTTCTAATAAGACAGACATTGCACATTCCTTGGCCTAGCTACACCTAGCTAACTTCTGCAAGAATTTTTCAGGATTGCATTCAGGGGTTAACCTACAGAATTTTTAAAAAATACCAATTACATCTTAGGCTGTATTTTTATGATTGTTAAGTGAAAAAATTAAAATGTGGTTGATTTGTTGGTTCTGGAGGCATCTTCGAGACCACAGAGCAGATGATCATACTGTCACATGGTCTGTCAATTACTATGAGAGTGAATTAAAGAGAAAGGTAGTTTTGCTTGACGCCAAAGGTGACCACCCAGTTGTTTGTAACATGACCTAAATCATGACTGTACATATTTCACTTTTCAAAAAAATCAATAAGGTATAAAAAAATAATTAATATAAATGACTGTCAAAGTTTAAAACTAGAACCCTCGTCTTGTTGCCTTCTTACAGATGAATGTACTTAAAGTAACTATGATGATCTTGGAATATATATTTATGTCTGTAATTTTTGTCTATATAATAGTTCTGAACTGGGCAAATAAAACCTGGGAAAAAATTAACCAAAAGTGGTATGCCAGTTAGCCCAGCACCTCCATACAAACACATATTTGGTTTTTATCTAAAGAGAGTGTAGAATTATTTAAATCAGAAATATATTATATTGTTGATCATTTAAAAAATATATTTAGTTCAATATGTTCCAACTTCATTTTTAAGCAAGCTTATTTGACTACTAAATCACTTACCACTTATCTTTTATTTATATTACGGTGTTATATGGACATACTATGTTAGAAAAATCTCTATTGTAAAAAAAAAGTCTCTATTGTTGTTTCTAAGTTTCACTATGTAACTAACTTGGAACCAAATGTTGAATTACTCTGTGTGGGTATGTGTTTTGCCTGCAGTTTTTAATATATTTTCAAATTCATCTCTCTTTACTAGACTTTGAGCTCCCAGTAGACCAGGACGTTACCTTAGTTATAATGACAACTTTAATGCCTAGCAAGGGGCCAGGCACAGAATAATTCCTTTATTGCAATGAATTGATGGAACTAGATTATTAAATGAATCCTGCAGGATTCTATGATGCAAGCTGAATGCATATTAGAGGAATTCTCTGGCTAATTTTTAAAAATTTGGAAAACAAACACCTGTAGCAGTTTCTTTATCTTATAATTGATACTCTGTTTTATTTTGTTCGTAAACATTCTATGCAAGTGTTGAAGTATACAGCAGCTAAACTTCATGGAATATATTAACTAGTTTTATTTTCTTTATGAAATCAGAAGTGCTCGTTTTGGCCTCCTGGAAATCAATGTTGACAATCATTTTATTAACTAAAGGTGCTACTTATCTTCCAGTATTTACCTTGATCTTTAAGCGCTCCTGTCTGCTGACTTTTCTTTTTTCTTTCTTTCTTTTTTTTGGTGGGGGTGGTGCAGACAGGGAGAAGAGTGCAAAAAAAATTTTACATTTTTATCGGAATCATGCAATTTAGCACTGTATATGTTCCTTTGCACTTTATTATTATTGTATTTTAATTATTATTTCTAAATGCTTACTAATTTTTATTTCAGGCCTATGCTGTTTCTTAGAAAGTATATGCATATATATTTATATAATATGTAATAAAAACCAGTATTGCTTAAATTAAAATTAAAATGACAAATAAATGTTTATGTTAAATTTTGAAATGAAATCTGCACTGCTTTTTTTTTTAAGAACCATGAAATGCTCTGCAAAACTGTGCTAATCAAAACATAGTTTCCCACGTCATCTCAAATGTTACAATCCTTTGAATGTACATAATGAATTAATGTTGGTGGAGTCAGACACATCCAAAACACAAGCCATGCCTAAAGGCTGAAATGCATGTCTACTATGGTAGACACGTGGATACAGTTTACTGGACTTACACACAGGGGACACATTCAGTTCAAGAGAAGAACATTACTGGCACCACAGAAGTTTCCCCTCAGATCCTTTCCCAGCCTACTCTCCCTCTTTTAACTTTTTTTTTTTAAATAGAATTTATTTTTTAGAACAGTTTTAAGCTCACAGCAAAATTAAATAGAAGGTATAGCTATCTCTCATGCACCCACTGACCCACACGTGCATAGCCTTCTTCATCACCAATAGCCCTTCTCAGAGTGGGATGTTTGTTATAATAGACGAGCCCGTGTTGATACATCATCATCACCCAAAACCTACAGTTTATTTCAGGGCTTAGTCTCGGTGCTGTGCATTCTGTGGGTTTGGGCAAACTTATAATGACATGGATCCCCCCTTATAAATATCACACAGAGTACTTTCACTGCTCTGCCTTCCTTCCTGGAAAATGTAGATAAGATAACATTTGCACGAAAACTAGAAGAAGGTGAAGGGACAAAACACGCAGATTTCTGAAGGCAGAACATCCCCAGCGAAGGAAACAGTCATTGTGAAAGGTCTGAGCCAGGAGCATGCCTGGCAAGGTTAAGAAAGGGCGAGAAGTTCTGCTCAGCTGGAACAGAGAGGATGACGGGGAGACACAGTAGGTAAGATCAGAAAAGGGATTAGGGATGGATTTTAGAGCTTTACTGGTTAAAGGATTTTGACTTGTACACTGAGGGAAAGTCGCATTTTTCTTCATAATTGCTTTTCATCAAGACAGAAGACAAAAGCAAAATAATGCAATTGTAGAAGAAACCTACAACCTAATCATCTCCCTGTAAACTACCACACTCCTGTGGTCTCTGTTCTAGTGTCCATGGGGCCTTACCAGTTATGTTTAGTATCTAGTCCCCAAGTCCATTTTCTCCAATGTCTATATCTAATCCTTCAGTCCACTTCCCCTCAGAACGATTTATTCACATTCTAGCTAGATTTCTATCAAATCATTGTCAACCCTACAAATATTCAATGACCTCTCCGTTTAGTGAAGGAAAAAGATTCAAGTCCTGAGCATGGTATTAAAATTCTCATTACATACCACCACTTACCTTTGCAGACTTATTTCTTAATAAATCCTTTTATAATTACTAAAATACAGTCACATGGGTCTCTTCTTATTTTCATAAATCTGCCATTTCTTTTTGCCTCATGCATTCCATAAGCCTATAAAGTTTTTTCTCATCCCTTAAGCTCATGAATTCCTACGTATAAAGATCCAGCGAATGTTTTTCAGCTACTGACATTTGCAATAAGACTTAATTATTTATTAGATGTCAATTAAGATGCAAGTTTAAATATATATGTCTAATTTCACCCAGCCTAAACTCTAAATAAAATTAGCAATAGACTACAAAAAGAATCTACATTTGTATTTGAAATAGGGCAAAAAAATATGTAAACATGCCAGAAACTAAAATTTCTCCTAGGTAGTGTAGAATGGCTTTGTGCAAGATATCGTAGGAATATCCTGATGTTTGCTTATCAAATGTCCCTTATTATGCTTACAAATTCCTGCCTTACTCATTCCTTAGCATAGATATCAAGCTCCAATTTTTCCATAAACCTTCAGCTCTTGGCTGATAATCTCTGGTTTTAGCCCTTTGCTAAGTCACTATTTCCAGACTTTGACTTTATTTTCTTCAGCCTTGAGATACGCTTAACAACAACAAAAATTGTATATATATTTAAGGTGTACAATGTGACGTTTTTATATACATTATGAAATGATTACTGCAAACTAAAATACGCATTGACTCCCATAGCTAATTTTTTTTTTTTTTTGTGGTGAGAACATTTGAGATAATTCCTATCAAATTTCAAGTATACAGTATGGTATTACTACCAAAACTTACCATACTGCACATTAGATCTCCAGAAATTATTCATCCCTCAAAACTGAACCCAAGTACCCTTTTACCAACATCTCCCCATTTTTCCCATCACCCAAGCCCTGACAACCACCATTCTAGTCTCTGTTTCTGAAAGTTTAATTTTTTTAGAGTCCACATATTGGTGAGATCGTGCAGTTTTTGTCTTTCCGTGCCTGCCTTATTTCACGTAGCATAATGTCCTCCAGTTTCATTCATGCTGTCACAAATGGCAGGGTTTCCTTCTTTCTCAGTGCTGAATAATGTTCTGTTGCACGTATACCACATTTTCTTTATCCGTTCATCTGTCAGTGGACACTTAGGTTGTTTCCATGTATTGGCTTTTGTCAATATGCTGTAATAAATACGGGAATACAGACATCTTTTTGAGATTTCATTTCCTTTGGCTGTATACATAAAAGTGGAATTGGTGGATCAGATGGCAGTTCTATTTGTAATTTTTTGATGAATCTGCGTACTATTTTCACAAAGGCTGTATCAATTTACGTGCCTATCAACAGAATACAAACATTTCTTTTTTTTTTCCACATCCTTATCGACACCTGTTACTTCTGCTTTTTTGATAATCGCCATTCTAATGGATATGAGGTGATACATCATTGTGATTTTGATTTGTATTTTCCATGATGATTAATGATAGTGAGCAGCTTTTTATATAACCTTGACCATTTGTATGTCTTCTTTTGAGAAATGTTTATTTGGGTTCTTAGTCCATTTTTTAATTGGGATTTTTTTTGTTGCTATTAGGTTGCTATTGGGTTAATCTGATATTAACCCCTAATCAGATACATGGTTTGCAAATGTTTTCTCCCATTCTGAAGGTTAACTTTTTATTCTGTTGACTCTTTCCTTTTCTGTGCAGAAGCTTTTTAGTTCAATACAATCGCAAGTGTCTATTTTTGGTTTTGTTGCCTTTGCTTTTGGTGTCATATCCCAAAAAATTATTGCTAACATCAATGTCAAGATTTTTTCCTATGTTTTCTCTAAGAGTTTTAAGGTTTCAGGTCTTACAAGTAAGTCTAATCTATTTTAAGTTGATTTTTGTATACAGTATAAGATCACGATCCAATTTCATTATTCTGCATGTTGATATCCAGTTTTCCCCAAACCATTTATTGAAGAGACTATTTTTCCCCATTGTATGTTCTTTGCACCTATGTTGAAAATCAGCTGACCATAAATACATGGATATTTCTGAGCTCTCTATTCCAATTTTAAACATAGACTTTTCTTCTAGTGGCTCCCTCATAAGCCCTGGGATTCTCTCTGATTGGATGAATTTGTGTCATATGCTCATCTTTCAACCATTCCCTGTGTCTAAGGCAATTCAGGGCTTTGTCTGGCCAGGCTAAATTGCAAATGCAGTCTTACCCCTTCTCAACCTTGTTGCCTCAGTACGGATGGAGCATACTTCTCCAAAGGAAATTTGAGATGCTCTACCAAAAAGAGATGCTGAGTAGGCCAAACCAATAATGGCTACAAGCACACTGAAAAAAACTGATGACTTCACGTTGCTATGCTTGTATTGATTATATTTTTTCATTTCTAATTTTCTTTAATTGCAATGACTGATGCCTCATGAGGTTCAAATTTAAAACATCATCATTATTATCATTATTGTATCAACCTTCTTGACTTCTATATAAAAGGCATGCTATTAAAACAAAGTTTGCTCATCTCTTGAAGTTGAAACTCATTTAAATTAACCATTTCCTATTTTAAGGAATAACTGACTATAAAGAAGAACAATGTTCACTATCACAAAGTTAAACTTTCATACTGCATTTCACTCTTTAAGCTTAATTCTCAACAAGAAACTATAGATAAATTTTCCACATTTTCTTTATAAAATTTTCCTTATAAAAATAGCTTTTGCAACTTTTATTTTAGAATTAAGAAATCAATTTAAAACTTGGATTTGTTAGTTTTATACAATATTAAAACCTAATATCCGAGCAAGTGAAAATTAAATTGGGAACATAATGATACGACACAAATCACTTGACTACTCTTTTAAGTGCTAATTATTCTGTCGCAGAATTTTTCATACAGCACAGTAGGCAACGGGTATTTTAACAAGAGTAGAATGAGGAGAAAAGTTGTTTAGAGCTATCACTAACCAGGGCAGAGTGTGGTAGAAAGATACAGCTATCCTCATGCGGGCATGTATTTAAAAGAAAACCCGTGGAGTACAAAAATAAAATCAAACTCATAGACATGGAGGGTAGAAAAGTGGTTTCCAGGGGCAAGGGCTGGAGGAAGCAGGGGGAGATGGTAATAGGGTCCTGATTGTCAGCTCTAAGACAAATAAGGCGGCAGGAGCTAATGTAAAACTTGGTAACTTACAGTTGTTAACACTGTGTTGTATAATTAAAATTTGCTAAGAGAGTAAAACTTGGATGTCCTTACATGCACACAGAAAGGCAAATATGTGAGGTGACAGATGTGTTAACTAGAGGGGGGCAATCCTTTCACAACATGTACATATATCAAATCATCATAGTGTACACTTTAAATATCTTATACATTTATATGACAATTATACCCAATAAAGCTGAAATTAAAAAAAGAAACAGATGTAATACGGTGGATGCTTTTGTCCCTGGGAAAACTTTCCCATTCATTTTTAGATGGTGTTTTGTAGAGACCAAGGCATTTTCACAAAAAGTGGAGGAATCACATTTGGTGCAAAGGGAAGTCCAAGAAGGCACTTTAAGAACAGGATGCTCTTTACCTGCTTCAATCCACGCAACTATTTTTTGTTGGAGGAGGATCCATCCACTATTTTATTTGAAAAAGGGTCCACTGCTTTAAATAGAAGTTTGAAGACCAAAAATAATAACAAAAACCTAATATAAGTAATTATATTGATCATGTCAATTGCAAGTGACTGAAACCCAACTAGATTCAGTTTAAGCAAAAGAAAATATATTGACAGGACAAAGCATACAGAATTGAAGGAAGACCCGTAGGCTTGAGTACATTCCTGACAGGATTGTCGCATCTCTGATTTCCTCTGTGTGCATCTTCGTTCCACTGGTGTGACGGGGGAGTACGCTTAGGTGTTATAACCATACAGCTCTGTGACCACAGGAGGAAGAGAAACCCCCCATGCCCTGCACATGCATGTGTGCACAGCACTCCCACCTCCAACATACGGGCACGTTAGTTCCAGGTAAAAATCCAGAAGAGTGATTCTGATTGTCCTTTCTTGGGTTCCTATGCCCACCCCTGGACCAAATTCTGAATCTAGTTTATGAATTTGGGTCACAGGGCTGCCCTGGGACCGGGTACCAGTTCTAAAAGCAGAAAAGGACTCCTTGGCAAACCAAGACAATAGGTGCCACGATAACCAAAGTAAAAATGTTGGTTAGAATAATTTGAATAACTGCTTTAATTTCCTATTTATTTTTGCTTCCCTCTGGGACAGACTATTAAAAATAAATCTATGCACATTACAAGCTTTGGAGTTAATGAGGGCAAGACATGAGGGCAGTGAGCACGGAGGGAGGCAGGTTGGAATCTTTGTGAGCCAATCTAATTTCAAAAACTATTTTCAAAATTGTCAAGGCCTTAGTGTTTTTTCAAATACTTAGTTGTTTTGCAATTTCAAATTACATTAATAAGAGATTAATATTTTTATGTTTATCAAAAGAGAAGATGGGTTTGCAAAGATTTAGAAAATTGGTGTAACAGGACTTGTTCTGTTGACAAAACATAAACTCTCAAATTGATGCCAGTGTAATGCTTAGAAACAAGTTTGCTAAAAATCAGTAAATGAACAAGGATTAACTCTACTCATGGGTCCTCATATTTATAGAGAATATTTATTAAATTCTTTGGAAATTGCTCAATGACTGTAATTTCTAATTGGACTTGAGATAACATCTCCAATGTCTTGTCTTTTGTCCTTATTGCATCATTGCTAAGAAAGATAGAGAGCACAGCATTAGCAACGTTCCCAACATGATTCTCAACTACTTATTTCATTCCTTGCACTTCTTTGTGAATTTTAAAATTATACCAATTTAACGTAATTTTTACTTATTGAAGATATACACTGAGGGAAGGATTTGAATGAGCCAATCCAGCTCACGAAATATCTAATACAATTTTGCGCATGTGTTTTTGCTTGTTCGCGCGTTGTCTGTGAAGAGGGACTCAGCTTTCATCAAATTTACCGAGGCATTTGTGAACCAAAAAGAAAGCTAAAGGAGCAGTGAGAATGTAAGAAACAAAAAGTTACTGTTTAGTAGACACATATCAACAATTTAAAGATTTTGATCCTAGTTCATTCCACTGGGGACCTACTAAATACTTTGAATATTCATTTCTTCTAGCAGTCCCCACAAGAATATGTCAAATGCTTGCTGTGAACTGGCCTCTGTTACATTCTGTCCATTATCTAATTTAATACTTGGCATCAACCGTGAAATAGGTATGACCGACTTCACACTGCAGTTGAGAATACTGCAACTCAGAAAAGTAAAATACTTGCCAAGGTCACATACAATGAATGAAAGAGCCAGAATTGGTGTTTATCTCTGATTCTCAACCTTGTTATCTTGCCAGGAATAAATGTGGTAAACACTCAATAAACAGGAATTGAGTCAGATGAAAATTTTGACATGAGGAATGTATCATAGGATAAGAATGGAACGTATTCATCTCTTGTTAAACAGCCCTTCAAATAAATGAACTATATTATTCTCTCTACTCCATCCCCATCCCATAAATATTATTTTTCCTGCTTTATAAATAAATAATAATTTTATTTAAAATTGTCTCATCATTTTGATCAGTTAGAAAAAAATGCTTCTCCAGAGTGAGGCAGAATTCTCCATTAGTGCAGAGAGCAGTCGAATTGTCCCATCCTTTCTTCTATGCACCTACTTCTATGAATGTAGCATACACTGACATTAGCTGTTAGAGGTACACATTACACGGTTAATTATAGTCAAGGAAACCTAACGCCTTTTCATATGGGATTCTATAAAATTCTATCTTTTTCCTCTATACACTTGCAGTAGGTTTCTGGATACAGCTATAGTATTTTACAGATATTTCCATGACATATTCAAAATATTAGATTCAATTAAATTCTAACCTAATAAGAACTTTGAGATGCTAATTGCTACATCCATAGTATTAATGTTTCTTCTAAAAAAATGATTGGAATTATAGATGAATCCAAATCAGAGATGCAACTCGGGAAAGGGAAAAATGGTGATTATCTTTTCCATCTTATTCCTACTAGTTACCTTTAGTTACGACTAACAAACAACGTTTTGTTTCCTGCATTTCTACCGGCCCTTCTTAAGTTTATGACTCCTCATTACTACTAATGAGGGAATTGGTAAGTTGTTATTTAGCTAATACCGTCTTATTGTCCTCAGAGCAGAGAGAATGAATCTATCCACCTAGTAGAGATAGCCATAAAGCAACGGATTTCATCGCTTCTTGCTAAGGACCACAAAAATAAATAAAAGGTGAAAGGGCGGGAGAAGGAGGAGGTGAAGGAGAAGAAGAAAAAAGAAGGAAGAGGAGGAGGAAACATACTGTTGGAGAAACTCTTTAGTACGGGAACTAGCAGGACACACACGGCAGGGCTGCGCTGAGAGAGCTGCGGACGGGCACACCACCTGTGACCGTTGTCTTCCATCCCTGCTCTGCCCCCGAGGCAGCTCAGACAGGCGGGGCTGATTAGACTTTGGCATATTTTAAGCCATGTGAGAAATTCGTTACATTGTTAGAGTCATTGCTGGAAAGCAACTGAAACAAAATGGGAGATCATTTTCTGTGAGTCCTAGAAACAGTCACATCACTCGCAACCTAAGAAGGTTTTCCGAAATTCTTCTTGTGCCTTGCAGTAAAACGGCAGGGCACTGAAGCATGTCTTAGGAAAATCACCACTCTGGCTTGTTACAAGGGAAAGTTTATACAAGCCTGACTGGAAATAGCCCATCCCAACTCAGTCACCAAAATCCCCAGCAGGCACTGATGGGAGCGGAGATGACACTGGGTCTGTCCTCTTCCCAGCCCAGGACACAAGAAACAAGTGTGGGGAAAAAAAAAAATCCATGGAACTAGTTTGAGAATTACGTTTTACCTGATGAATAGATGTCAGCTGTCAAGGGACAAGAGCCAGAGGTGAATAAAGTGTGGGTGGACAGGAGGAGCGGCAGCCTGTCCCGTCCTTCTAGGTGTCTGCTTTTAAGCTTGACTAGGAACCTTTTTTTTGAATGTACCCTGCAAAGATAAGACAGAACCTGCACAGACATTACCACGGGGCATAGATGGTAAAGTACTGTCAGTATTAAAATGAGAGGTTTGAAATCCACAAAGTTAAGGGTACATTTTATTAAACGTCTCCTTAATCTGCTGTCTTAATTCTTATCTGAATACTATATTTTGGAACTGGGAAATGAAGGGGCAGATGTTTGGGCCTTGTTTTAACTTGAAGATAAATATAGGTCTCCTGATTTAAAATTAGATTGGAGCAAGCACTAACCATAGAGGAATCGCTCTAATGTGATTTTTATGTTTAGTTTTGATATGTTAAATACTTATTTCCCTTTCACTGTAACTGGATTTGGGAAGGGACGATTCAATGCCCAATGGAATGGCACATACGTAAACTATGTAGCAAGTCCACACTGGTGAACTATTTGGGTCAGTCAGAAATGGTCCACAGTCTCTTTAACAGAATCATGGCCTTGAGCCCTGTGTCTTTGGTAGTTGCTAAAAAGGTATAATCTTACATATCCACTTCATCTTATTTTCAGGTGAGATAAATAAAAATATTTCACTCAAAAATGAAATACACGAAACAGAAAGAAGTCACACGGCAGGGCCAAATTTGCAACTCATGGAAGAGAAAGAATTTAAACATTCAGCTCTTTCCAAGGACACATAATTGCCTCAGTTTTTCCCATTTAATTGCATATTGGAAAAGGAAAACAAGGGAGATAATGTAAGAACTGATCCTAATGAATAACCCATACTTGATAGAAATATACTATTTGCCTTGCTGTCTAAATGAAAACGTTGACGTTCTTTAGCGATGAAAGAAAACAGCAGAGGAGCTGGGATGATCAGAAGAGAGACTACTGGGAAACCACAGAAAAGAATATATTAAAGGAAAATTTCTATATCAATTAACTTTTTTTTTTTTTTAGGTGTATGTGTATAGCTCCAGCAAGAGCTATTTGTAGGGTAAGACCAGAAGAAATTTCTCTGTAAGTCTCACCTTTTAACCTCTTACTGTGGAGCCAAGAGTTAACAAGTTAACACTAAATATGAATTCCCTGTAGTGCTCCCCAGGTAATAATCTTTAGAATTATCACCTATTTAATTAGATAATAAAACATTTTTAAAACTGATTTTCTCCTTCAATTTTTAAAACTTCCTCCTGTAATGTAAAAGTGGTGATTAAGAATTATTTTATCCTTCGGAGTTCTCCCCATATCCACGGCACGCCTTGGAGATACGGAGGGTTTGAGTCCAGACCACTGCTATCAAGTGAATTTCACAACAGAGCAAGTCACACGGATTTTTTGTTTGTTTCCCAATGCACATCCAAGTTACATTTATACTGTACTGTGGTCTATTATGTGTGCAATAGCATTATATCCAGAAAAAAAAGTACATAGCTTAATTTAAAAATACTTGACTTCTAAAACATGGTAACCATCTTCAGTGAATTGTAATATTAATACAAAAGATCACTGGTTGACCACAGATCACCATAAAAATATAATAATCATGAAAATCTTGAAATATGGTCAGAATTATCAAATTGTGACACAGAGACACAAAGTAAGCAAATACTGTTGAAAAAAACAGCGCTGATAGACTTGCTCGATGCTGTGTATCTTGGATCTTCCTTCAATTTAACTAATTTATTCCTTCAATAAGCCAACCAGTTGGTAATGATAAATACCATAATGATATGATAATGCCTTGGAACATATATTTTAAATTACTTATTCTTTTATTCTCTTAGCACAACTGTGAAATAAATAGTATTTGCATAATTTATTCATTTCGCTGTTTACTGAGTCCCTATGTGTGTCAGACACTGTTCTGAGGGTAACACTAATGTCTATGTGATGTGGCTCCTGTCCTCAGGAGTTAAGGTTTTTAATAGGGGAGATACGGAACAGGTGGTCATGATAGGACACAGCTGAAGCAGTTGGCCTTTGTCCTTCTACAAAGTACATTCCCCTGAGTGGAGGCATCAGCTCTTTGGGTGTTTAAAATACAAAATCAGGATAAAAAGAGGTGGTATAAGGGGAGTGATTCCTTAAATGCAGCAAAGCTCAAAGACTGAACTGTGAAGCCTACACAAACTACAGTAACGGGTGGTGGTATCGTAGAGGTACAGATAAGGAGCTATGGGTTTTCAGAGAAGAAGATAAGTATTGCACCTGCAAGGTGTGGGGAGGTCTGTGGGAGAACACAGAACAGTCTGGGGAAGGAGGGAAGAGCAAAAGCTTGGTAGGTGAGATTGCATTTCACCAGACTCTGTAGGACATATTTTATTTCGCCATGTGGAGTTGAAGGCAAAGGCATCCCAAATGGAGGAGACAGTGTGAGCAAAGAACCCTAGGCTCTTTAAAAAATGGGATATATGCCTGGAACAGAATGTATTGTGGTTCAGCTGCAAAAACATTTTTGGTGAAAAGACCAGAGTGGGAGTTCAGTTTGGAAAGGTAAGCTGGAAGAGATCATGAAATTTGTTCATGTAGGGTTCAGAGTTTGAGTAACTTATTAGTGGACTGTGTACCTGCTGTTCAATTTCCCTTTAAGGAAGAACTTGGTGCCCAGTTCTTCAGGGGGTGCTATCAATAGACGGCCCCGTTGTGGCAAAGATTGTGCAGTGACGGATGCATGACCAGGGGAGCCACGAGTGCTACCATACAGTGTAGGTGGTGGGCAGCCTGGGAGAATGTGGACGCGCTCCTTACGAAGCTGATCTAAGGTGCCAGCCTAGGGATGTAGAGTTGCGGTGCTGTTCCTTGAGATAGGTGGTAAGACACTAACACAATACTGTTGTATCCTACACAGTTCCAATACATGGGTCTGGAATGAAAGGGTGTGTGTAGAAGTCATCCTCTTGCCATTACTTCCAGAGACCCACTTGGAAATGTGTATTTCCCATCCTTATAATTTTAGTCTCTACTGAATGAAAAGGCTTTAATTCCCAGGGGGGGAACACTTCCACCACTGGACACAATAATGTTTTCACTGGAAGTGAAGCTATTATAGCTGCGTGGCCATTTGGGGTAGCATATGTCAGTAGGCTAGCAGACAAAAAGAAACAGGTACCATGCTGGTGAGGGAAAAATTATCCCTGATTATCAGCTAGACTCACTGCCACACAATGAGAATGGAGGGGAGGTTTGGAGGGCTATTGAATGGAGGCCTGTTGGAGGGCTGATAAGAGTGAAAGAAAAATTGCACCTTCAACGGCTTGACAAAAGCCAAATAGCCAAATGCTCACAACCCTCAGGAATAAAGATATGACTCAACCCACCTAAAATATGGAGACTTAATAGCATTTTTCTGCACCCAAAGCCTCAAACTCCTCAAGGAAGAAGGTCTCCATCCACTGCCTGGACTAGTGGCTAGACCCGCTACAGTGCCGGACAAGGGACAAGCCATCTAGAAAGGGCAAGCGAGGGGATGGAGGTGGCAGTCGTCATTCATGGCCTCAAAGACAGCTGCAGCAGTGGGCACTGTCGCTTGTGTCATTAATCCTACTCAGTCTTACTAATGGAATGTAATTGGTTACACCTTGAAGAGTAGTCGACATTATAATGATTGTGGGTTACATGTAGATCTGCAAGGGGTAAGGGTGGGTTGCAGCAGATGCTTTTGCTGGCCTGGAACATAGCCTCTCACCCCTCCCCCTACTTCCAAGTTGCAGTGCTGGCAGACGTTTCTGTGGGCACTGACAGCACCCCTCCTCCAACACGAGCCATTCACCCCGCTGCACTTCCGTCCTGTAATTTTCACTGAAGATGCGGAAGCCCACTCAGCTTGCCTGGCAGTGCAGGGGTGTTAATGCTGGAGGGACTGGGACCCGATGCATGATTACCCTCACCATCCTGTGGGGGGCACTCTGTATATTTATCAGAGGGCCTGGCTGAGTTGAGCCCCTGTTGCCTACAGCTGTGATCTCAAGAACATGCCTTCTGTTGGCTTTTCCTACTTCATGTCACATTTCCCTGTAACAACTTCCTGGAATGTATTCCCAAATGAGATACCTGTACCAAAATACCTGTGCCAAAATTTTATATATATATATATTTATATATATATATATAATGGATTACATATAACAACTCACTCAGGTGTCTAGAAAGCCAAAAAGGACAGAGAATAGCAAAGCAAAATTATTTAGCAGCAATAAAGAGAGTTTTATGGACGTAAGTTGGATAGCCAGGAAGAATTTTAGTGTTGGGGGAAGAGCCCATCTGCCATGTGTGCTAAGACGCTTATTATTAGGTGTCCTACATCGTTGGGCTTCGTGTACCAAATTTAAATGAATTGAGCACAACAACTGCATGGGTCGCTTATCTCCTCAGTGTTTTTTGATACAGCATTTATTTCTTGTTTTCCTATTTATAAAGTGATATCTATTCATCACAGAAAATTTGGATATTACAAATATATATAGAAACAGTACTTGTAAGCATGCCATCCAAGAATTTCCATCAGGTAGTGTGAAACAAGTTCTCAGTGGCAAGAGATATAAATACATATATTTCCACTCTGTAAATATAAATCTAAGACTGTATTGATGCCATGAAGCTATAAAGTGAAAACTCCACATTTCAGACCCTGTGAATGTGAAGCTCAAATGCCCCTTTACTCCTTATCCAATGCCTCCTCGAACTCCTGTCATAAACCTGAAAATAATATTTCAGCCTACAAATATGTCATGGTTTATTGACCAAAACAATTGAGATATTTTGGCTTAATTAATTATTATTATATGGACAAATCTGCAATGAGACTAATAGGTGAAAAGCTGGAAGCACTTTGCTTTTAATAAGATTGCCAAATTGCTTTTCCAAAGACTAAATCAATCACCTTTCCACCAGCTAACAGTGAGTGAACACCACCCCCCTCACCAACGCTAGGTGTGGTTTCGTTCTTCTTACACGGATCATCAGGGGAGCCGTGTTAAGAGGATATTGCAGACAGGAGATTTTAATAGTTCACTGCTGGACCCTAACAGGTGCTTCTTGGTAAGAATGAATCAGAGCACTTGATGAGACCTTCACACGGTATTATCTTGACCTGAATTACTCAGCGGGGTTTCCACTTAGTTCACAATCCCTTACGCATTTTTGCGTGCGTATTTGGTTTTATAACAGAAAAACTTATGAAAACTATGACCCTTTGGGGTGTGATACTTTATTAAGAACTGAAACTTTAACTTAAAATAATAACCAGATCATCCTCAGCGCTGTTTGGCCCTCTGAGTCAAACCCAGGCCCTCCGTCATGAGTAATGCCGTCCTCATTAATTCCCCCTTCTGCCAGATGGCTTGCTAATTTAAAGTCCCTGAAGTGATAGGTGTTTTATTATAGACAGCCCACTTGGCTGGGAGACGTCAGGCTGCAGCCTTTCACACCTTCACTGATGAAGTTAATGAGTTCATACCAAGTTTATGAAACTCATGTCACTTACGCAGTCTTGCAGAATTGGATTCAGGGAGGACAAACGTGGATTTCAAGTTCCAGGAACATTTCGATGAAGTCCATTCGGAAACAGTTACGGATCAAAAGAAAAATACATATAATGTTCAGGGGAAGGGTATAGCTCAAGTGGTAGGGCACATGCTTAGCATAAAGAAGGTCCTGAGTTCAACCCTCAGTACCTCCTCTAAAATTACCTAGCCCCTCTGCCAAAATAAAATAATTTAAAAATATATATATATATATATAATGTTCTTTTCCATTAACATTATCAGTATTTTCAGTCAAACCTTTATTGATTTATGACCAGTCCATTGCCAAAGGTTCTTATTTAGTTTTCTGCCTTTAATCTCTTGCTTTTCCAAACCACTCTTCATATGGTCACCACAACAATATCCTCCCAAATGCCTCTGATATCATGCAACTGACAATTGCTTAAGGTCCAGCATCCTTGTCCTGCCATTCAAGTCCTCCATCCCTAAATTACCTTTCTTGCATTCTTCTTAACAAACCTGGCACTCTTGCCAAGACGAGTCCACTCACAGGCCCATCATGTGAATTTTGATCAGTTCAACCCTTTTACTTGTATTTCTCATCTTGGTTTATCTACTCCTGTTTCACTTATCATCTGAGCTCAGCTCAACGGCCACCTCTTATTAAGCATCCCTTAATTCTTCTTCTAGGAGTTGTCTTGCCTCTTCTGAACTCTTACGAAACTTGTTTTCTGTACCATTCATGGGCAGCAAACTACATTTTGTCTTTCATTGCAGTTAGTTAAATTTATATGTGGTCACTGCAGATTACAGGTTATAAGAATGCAGGAATCAGGGTTTGTGGATTGTGTATATTCCTTATTGTACTTAACAGAGAACCGTGCGGAAAAGTAGGTGATAGATGAATACTTATTTATTTACTTATTGTAAGTCCAAATGAATTTTCTAGGTAATGGTGATAAGTATTTAATGACTAATAATAATACAGGACAGTGATCTGCTTGTCACAAAGAATTCCAATAAAAATAAATAATGACTTTTTTGATGGCTCTGCTAACTGAGGTGTATAAACAAAAGGGTTTTCTAATAACAGATCTAATTCAGGCACGTGGATAATTTTAAATAAGAATTTGTCTATGGTTAAAATAGCTCAGTCTGACATATGACAGTTAAATAAATAAGATACTATAAAATTAAAGCATCATTTGAGATTGCATAACTCAGCTGTTGCAGAGAAAATCACGATTAAGAAAATGATACAATTTCCATTTAATGAAGGAGTCCTTTCCTTCTTTACTAACTACTACAGAGAGGTTCAGAATTTTTTCAGGAATTATTTAGAGGTTATATACCTCTTTCGGTACATTTCAGGATAAATCTAGCCTAACTTATATAATGATAATAAGTTTAAATACAAAGGAACTCTTTTTTCTACATCATTTACATCTTTACCCCAAAATTATTTTTCATGTTAACCATGTGTTCTTGCTGAAATATCAGAGTACAATGACCATTTAGCTCATGAACTTTGAAGTATATCCCTTGCTTATCAAGAACCTAGAAAATTCAGGTGATTCATTTATCAACAAATACTGAGCATCTACTATGTGGCAGGCAGTATTTCAAATGGCAAAGCGTTCCAGCTGTAAATAAATAGAAAAAAATTTCTGGCCATATGGCATATATATTACAATTGGGTAAGATAGACCAAAAAACCCCAAATCTAATAAATATGTAAATTAATTTATATTGCAATAAGACAAGTGCTTAAGATAAAAGAAACAGAAATAAGATGATTAAGAGCTTAGGGGGAGCACAGCTTACAAGATTTCTAATTTTAAGTCTTAGTTCATGATTTCAGCAACTGACTCAGTACAAAGTAAAAAAAAAAAAAAAAAAAAAAAAAGTGTAATTATGCTATGTAGCCCTGAAAATAGTAGGGAGTCAGCAAGGTAAAACAAATTACCATTTATTCATTTATACATTATTCATGAAATATTTATTTAACACTTAACGTTGTATTTGGTAGTACTGTCAGGGTTTAAAGTAGCATGATGATAAAAAAGACAAATTGCTCTTTTGAATCTTATGATAAGGACAATAAAGACATAAGTAAATAAGCAATAAAACATGATATGAATGATAATATTGTATCATGAAAAATATCATCATGTTTATAAGATGGAGAATAGCTGGATGGCTATTTAGTATTTGACAGACTGGGGTGGCCCCTCCCAGGGAGGGAGGCGAGGCACAGTGTGGGATCAGGTCAGAGAGGGTCAGATGCCAGCAGCTAGTATGCAGGGTATGCCATAATTATATTTTTGTTTTAAAATACCACTTTGACCACTATGCAAAGAATACAGAAGGCTATTACAATTATGAGGCAAGACATGATGGTAGCTTGGCTGCGGTAGAAGTTAAGATGCATGAGAAGAGAAATCAGATTAGTAATATGTTTTGGAGACAACACAATAGGATCCCCTTATAGTGATTAAAAAATTAGTAATAAAAATTTAAAAATGAGAAGTCAGTTAAGACTTCTTGGTAACGGACTTCAGCAAAAGAATGATGCCATTTGCTACTCAGTGGGAAAGACTGAGTGAAGTACAAGATTGGAGGAGACTTGGGTAGAAATTAAGAATTCCATTTCACAGAAGCAGACTCACAGACATAGAGAACAAACTTAACGCTTACCAGGGGGTAAAGCGGGTGGGAAGGGATATATTGGAAATTCGAAAATTGCACCTCTTGGGGAGTGATGGAAATGTTAGCTATTTCGGTTGTGGTAGTGGTTGCATTGGTGTATACATCTATCATAATTCATCAAATTGCACATCTGAAATATGTGTAGTTTACAGTACAGGAACCATACCACAATAAAGGTGTTTTGTTTTTTTTAAAAAAAAAGAACTAGGAAAAAAAGAATAAAAAAAAAATTGTTCTTAACACTGTTCTAAAATATTGGAAATGATCAGAGGTGAGGGGAGGGAGAGGATTGAACCTGAAAGTCCTCATTAAAAATGCTGTAATACCTCCCCCCAAAAAAGGAAAAAAAAATGAATTCTATTTTATAAAGAATAAAATGGTAGTTAGCAGGGGACGGGGAGGTATGAGGATAAGACTGATGTTGTTTAAGGGAACAAACTTGAAATGAGTAGTAAATAGGCCATAAAGATGTAACGCAGTATAATGAATATAGACAACAACACTGTATTGTAATTATGTCATGCATTAAATATCCCTACAGTGGCAAACACACTGCACAATATGAATATATCAAAGTAACACATTGTACACTCTAAATACACAAAATGTTATATGTCAAATTTTTTCAATTAAAAAAAAAATGCTGCTTTAGTGGAGTCCTGTTTGGTAAACCATTAGACCATCCCCGTCAACAGGTCAGGTGGTCACGACCTATGAACCCAGGGTTCTGGGAAGAAGTCGGGGCTGGAACTCGGTATCAAAAGCAGTTTTCTAAACTAAATGAATATGTTGACTTCAAACTGAAGTTAAAGGAAGTTAGAGGTTTCTTTTAGAAATTTCATCTGTATCACTCTGATTATATGCCCCCTGAACTGCACAGTTTGTGTTTGGGCAACAGGCACTTCCTGGGAGATGATAATCAAAGGCAGGCTTTTAAATTGAACCCTCACGGCACTGAAGAAACTGCTATCATAATCTGCATTTATCCTTACCAAACTTGTTGTTTCAGAATGCAAATGAGTTGTTTAGACAAAGTCAAATGTATTTTTATACCGTCTTTAAGAATTAGATGAAAAATTTTAATTGAAGCAAACTGTGTGTTTGTTTGTTTGTTTTCTGCAAGAAAAAATCAGATCTTAACTGAGGAAATGTAGTCAGTATTATCAAGACTGGTGGAGAACTGACATTCTTTGTATTTCAATGAGCAAAGGCTCTATTGACCCCAGCCTTCAATGGTTAAATCTACTGACCTTTCTTTCCTTTTTTTCCCTTTGAAAGAAAGTATTAAATTCTAAGCTCATCAAGGGGAAATTGTGTTCATGGTATGTATTCATTATTCAGGATGTAAGAATTATTAATACTGCCAGGATTATTTTTCCTAATTAGTCACAGTAAGTTTCATATTCTTCAGCTCTCTCACTTTTTTTGTTTGTTTGTTAAACACACTCTCTAACCACAGATCAAACAGGCTTTGGATCATATCCTCATTATACTATTTCTTTTATTTTACTTCTGTTTGACTCTTCACAAAAATCTCATTGCTGTCAATTTTCAAAGAATTAATATCTGTGTACTCTAACAATGTCATTAAAAAGACATGAGCTTTGTAATATATTTAAAATTAGAGTCACGGTACTTTTGCTAATTGAAATCTTTATCTTGAAAAAGTAAAAAGTACATATTTTGATGTGTTACAGTTTACACAACTCTTGTTTTAAGGCTTAAACATTCTGTAAACTATAAAACTCTGGGGGATATAAAATACATTAGAAAGAAACACTGCTTTGGTATATTTGATCCCTTTAATCATATTGTCACCAAAGACAAACTTATGCTTATTAAATAATGACTATGAAAAAAATCTAGTTGATAGTAAAACACTGACACTTGCAGCTCTCACCTCCAGGACAGGGATGATGGAATATCTCTGATTCCTTTTAATCCCTGCAGCAAACACTTGCTTCCAGCATTGTCTATTGGTATATACCTGGACCATTTATTTCCATCCCCTTTTTTTCTAGTCTGTGGCTTTTTTTTTTTTTTTTTTTTTTTTTTTTTTTTTTTTTACATTATACCTTGTATATTCTGCTACTCTGAACCCATTGTGATGGCATTTGAAGAATCAGGACAAGGCAAAATTCAATAGGTATATGAACCAGTGCTGTTTCAAGTAGAGAATAGTCATTTTTGTGATTTGGGGGAGGGGGCTAATTTTGTAGCCTTCTCTTTTTGTATAGTTATCCCCCCCACACACACACAGATTATACCGACTTTAATGAATACAAGTCAGTGGTATAGGTAGAGGAAAGTCCAGTTTTTGTTCTTTGTTTTTAGATTTCCTATTTAATTTTTATTTCCCCTTACCAAAGTAAGCCTAAAAGCCTTACCACAGATTTCTATGGATGAGAGGCTGAGATATGATATGTGGTATGTGCAGAAGAAGTTTATTTCCACCCATTTAAAACCAAAAATGATTTTCATACCCCAATTTCCCTGAGAAGAAAAGTCAGATATTTAGACTTAGCTTGCTATTTGTGAAATTAGCTTCGTTTTTCATAAACATAACACATTTCCATGAAGGAAGTGGCTTAAGTCAAAATGGAATTTCATGTTTCAAAAGGCAGATTTAAATTTGAGGCTGTAAATTCATTTTAGTGTATGTTATTTACAACAGAAAAAATCATGGGCAATGTTTAATAGTAAATCTACTAAAACCTTTTTCAAAACAATGTAAATAAAAATATAATGTTAGAACAACTTTTTATAAAGCTTTGAAAAAATATTTTTTGTTCCACTGAGTGACATATCAGGCTGAAATATAGGCCCAGAGTTACACAATTATTATGGATACGTGTTTTTAAATACCTTCTATAGAAAAACACACATGCAGAAATATATAAAGCATTATTTTTGAAACTGAAAATAACGAATTTACCACTTTACTAAGAGCCCCTTGTTTGTTTTTGCTGCAGAGTCAAACGAGATAAGTACACAAAGATCTCACTTGGAACTGACATGAGATGGTGCCTCCCCTAACTCGTGGTTCTTGTTAAGAATAGATTTTCTCATCCATGTAAGGGTGAAAACTGCAACAAAGTGTTCAGCTCTTTCCTTTGCAAGGCAAGTTATTCTTTCACAGAGGTTGATAACTTGTCTCGGACCAGACTGGTAAATTTCACCTTAAATGTATGATCAGACTGCAGGTCACAATATGCTTCCTCTTCTCTCCGGGCTGAGAAGATTCAAAGAAAGGCTTGTCTCCACGTTAAGCACTTACAGTGAGAGTGGGTTCTGGGGCTGTGCTGTTCTTTTACACCGTGGCTCCTTCAGAGAGCTTTCAAAAAGACCTGAGTTCTACCAATATCTTTCCTCACTTTTGAGACCAAGAGGCAGTGGAAACATTTCAAGGTTTCCTTTTGCAACATGATTTTTCAAAAGATTTCATTTTCTTTTAAATCTGAGGCTCTCATCACTTGAAGTCAAAACATTTTCTGAAGAGCCTTACAGGGACTTGTTCAGCTGGTCCATGTGATAAAAAATGTGTGCTGAGCACTCACCAGTTTTTGTAGCCATTCTTCATCTTTAAAACACTCAGCCACATCTGCAATTTACTTTTCAACTCAAATACCCTGGTAAGAACTCTTCCTCTGCTGAACCACCAGACGAGCTGTCTGCAGCAGGAGAGTTCTGAGCTCTTTTCCAAGTTTTTGTAGGGTTTTTAAAGCATTCCCAAGTGAACAGTCATTGTTTAATAAAGTTAACCATTTTTGTACTATCATCCACACATTAAAAAAAATTTAATTCCCAATCAGTTTTGGATATCTGCACTCATCTATGAAGAAAACAGTGTGTTGTGACATTTTACAGGAGGTGAAACATTTCATGAGGTCAGTCCTTGGAAGGACAGTACCAGTACAGACGCCAACGGAATTCCTCTAGGACAAATCTTTTGCTTACAAAACTTTGTATCTGCTTTTTTCATGCAGTTCTTTGCAACAGAAAAAGTTTTCTTGAGTCTCTGTACCATTTACAAATCCTACAAATGCTACAGTGTGACATTTGTTGCTGAAATCTGTTGACTCATCAACCTGGAGAGAGAGAAGCTGTTGTTTTCCAGTTTATTGTATCCACCATTGTCAGCGGGATGGGAGGCACCATCAACACGACAGCTGATTTGCTGTTTCAGAGTGGAGCCTTTTCATTTCATCACACTGCACCTTGTAGCATATTCCCCAGGCCCCTTTTACATGCTGGTATTGGTTTTCTTTTTCTGGGCAATACATTTGTGGCTACTAAGTAAATTATTCCCCAGGCCTTTCAAAACTAGGCTTTTATTCTGTTTGTTTAGGGATTTCAATAGTTGTTTAAATTGATCAGAATCTTTATTTATCAAACGGCCATGAATTTGGTGGCACCATGAGTGCCTTTGAAAGTTGGTTTCCATGGACGATGCACAGTGAAATAGGAGGACTTGGATTACCAACCGATGTGAAATGCATCTCTAAGTAACTTCCATTGTAGAAACAGGTGGATTTGTGTCTCTTGTTCCTTTACCGTAGTGAAATAACACAGAAGATTTTAATCCCTTATCATTAATACATCATAATTTCCCAGAGGCCTATACCTCTTCCTTCTGACACCTCATCTTCACATATTGCCACATTAGACCTCAGATAAATTTGTAATATGTGTATAGTATGTCACATGTAGCTAATTAAACATAAAACAAAAAGGCATAATAAATAACTAAACCAAAAAAATGCAAAAAAAAAAAAAGTCTTCAAAATGCAATTTACTTCTGACACTGTCCACATTTTATAAAACTTGATTCAAGAGTAAAGAAGTAGATGAAGGTTGGGGAGGATGAGAAGTTGAGTCGTGGCACTTAAGAATTCCTTCTAGAGCATACAAACCTCTGTGAGGCCTCTCCCCTCACAAACTGTCTCTTGGTTGCATACAGCTTCGCTAAAATCAAATATATTGGTGCCAAATAGGTCTTCCTACATTCATAAGTGTGAGGAATGAAGGAAGACAGGAATCTTGTAAAAAAAAATAAATGAGTACTCTGTATGCTGTTTATCAAGACTACTCTAGAGCGGGAGGGAAATCCTCTATTATGCTAGCAAATATTTTCTGGTTTCCACTAGTTTCCATGAGCTGGAATTGGAATGCACAGAAAGACCTGTTGGAAGTACTCAGGAGAGCTAGACCGGAAACCACAAGAGTGGGTTTTACTGTTGGCCCATCTGCCATTTGGACTTCAGTTCTCTCATTTGTAGATCTAGGAGGTTAATGGATGAGGGAACTTCAAGCTCTGAGATCCTATAAATTTGCTTCTTTGTCTCAAAAAGGTGCTTAAGTATATTAAGAGGAGTCCATTTCTCCCTTTATCATAAACTCAGATTTTGTAAAATATGCCACCGAGTGCTACATTGGAGAATTCCACTCCCTCTGCTCTGCACCTTGTAAACTAAGGAGGCACAGCCTTCTAGCTGTGGTGTGCAGTCTGCAAAAATGAATGCTTTGATGTAGCAGACAAGGAAAGGGTTATAGGCAACGTGTCACAGAAAATTAAACAAACTAGCTGTGGTGGTGATACCCTTGATGTCGCCTCTTCCCACTACCGCTCTGCTTTAGGCTTCAGAGTCCACATCTCCGCCTCCTGGAAAGGACGCGGGAAACACACCAATTGAAATGCGCCTGCAGTAGGCGCTCAGCCTATTTATCTAGGACGGTCATGCCGTGGCTCAGGCCTCAAACTGCACCACTAAGTATTCAGCATCTGTTATACTCCCTCGCACTTTGTTACTGATTGGAAGCCAAAAAAAAATCATGCCTTCCTCTCTTCACACAACAGAAGGTAAACTATTGGCACTCAGATGTTAAATAATGCCGTTATAAAGAATGTTATGTTTGAAAGATAATTAAAAATAAACTCATCTGCTACTTGAAGCGTTTTTTTTAAAGGCTAGGCTATGGTAAAAACAAATAACCGTTGATCACTTTCAAATCTCTCCTAGGCGCATTAACCAAAAGAAGCAGTAGCTTCAAAGGTAAACTCCATGTTTAGTTAACTTATTTTCTGAGCACCAATTCACTCAGATTTGCCCTTTAAAAACACTGGATTATTTCTGTTCTTTGACATGAGTGAGAGCGGGAATGTCATGTATTTCTGAAATGTATTTCTCTCTAGCTCTAAGACTGTATCTAACTTTTAAAATGAGGATTTTAATGGTTGAACTCGGGTGATATTCTGACAAGTTCATTAACAGTGGTTCTACAGAAGTCAAGCAAAATAAATGTAATATCCTGTGTGCTTTTATATTAATTTGCTAGTTGGTGGGTGGAACCTCCATTCGCAGGTATAGTCCTATAGTAAAATTAGCACCAATAACTGTCATAATATAAACCCAAGTATTCCAAGGTTAATAAAAGAGGAAGGCTCAAATTTATAGGAGAGTAATAAAGAAGAAAAACTGTTGTCACATATGCAGGGTTTCAATCCCAGCTCCATCTTTTACAAGCAGGACGAGTATTTATAATTCTCTCACTCTCAATTTCCTCTTGCAAAAGCAGTAATTAAACACCTCTCTCACTGGGTGGTTTATGGATTAAATCACATATGTATCTTCAGCAGTGATCACACTGCGCAGTGCTTAGCGCCGTCTGCGGGAGCAGCTTTTACCTGCCGCTCCGGATTGTGATGCTCCGTGGAGAAGGTTCATGGCCCACTAAATGTTCTCTCATCGCATAATCTCCTGTCGGGCGCACGGTGGATCTGTCCTGTTATGGTTTTCAGCTCACTTTTCTTTTTCTCTTCTCTAGTCCCACTGACATACTCTATTCTGAAACTAAAATCCTACCTACTACTACATTTTCTTCAATTCTTTCCTCCAATTTGACACCAGTTCCTAAGACCATGGAGAAACAAAGAAACATATATTTAGAAAGAGGCTAATACTTATTTTTCTGATCAAGGACATTCTAGAGAGTCTGGCCCAGTGGTTGGTTTCTAGAAGCCCCTGGAATCACTTTCTTGGAGAACTGAATAGAAGAACCGGTATCCTTCTAACTTTGTGCTGAATGTGGACAAGAAGAAATCACATTCGTCTCACCCACGCAGCTTTAACATTCATTTCTTTGTCATGCCTCCTTGACTAGGAACCGTGTCTATCAAGTGTAACACTCGGCTGTAACCCTGCAAGGGCACCCTTGTCAGCAGCAGTCGGTACCACTTCTGACACCCAGAAGTTCGGATGCTAGTCTAAACCATAACTAATTACGAAAGGTACATGGTAGCACAAGATCTCTCCTGTGGATCATAGGTAGCCTCCACTCCTCATGGATAAGAGTCTTTTTTTTTTTTTTTTAGTTCCTGGAGAATTATGTTTTTACGCTTTCATGGCCAGCACTCAGGACTGGTGCCAGGTGGTGGCTGTTAGGACTTGCACCTGATCCCTACTGCGAGCAAAGATGGAGGAGCATTTGTCACCCCACCTGCTTTTCGGTTCTGTAATGCTCAGGTCCTATACTTACGGGTGCTGGCAGAGGACGTTCGCTCTGAAATCCACCCCACGCTCCTCCCCTGGGGCTCTGTGCCTTCCTCAAGGCTACCCCCACCGGGAGGGCACACCCCTCATCACAATCTCACAGCGCCTCCTGGGCTGGTGACTCACCTGGTTTCTTTCTACCTGACACCAGCCCCAGAGTAAGGACGGCTTTCAACTTACTTTTAATGGATTGGCATTTAAGTTACAAACAATTATTTTTGTCTAATCATTAATTGCTACTAATAATGAAAGCTTTCTCTTTTCACATCTCCGAATTCGTGTCAGTGCCCTAATCTTAGGGAGGCGGAATCTTTCTAAGTTGGTGAAAGTTATCTGATTACATGCTTTCTGACACAAATTCCCAGTGCAAACCTGCTTCAAAGAAACACATTTTCATAATTTTTACAGGTATTGACATTAAAGGTATTAAATATTTCCTCTCAGTTTCCTCCCTGGCTTGCCATCTTCTCTTCTCCACAGGAAGTTACATTTAAAAATGGAAAAGGAAATGATTTCTGACACAAACTTCTTAGGCCAATTCAGAATTCTTGATTCTACAAATGTTTTATAAAGTTCCTACTTATATACATGTTTTCTTATTTCAAAAATTAGCAGAGAGGTTATCTATCTATCCATGTATCTATCCATCCATCTGTCCATTCATCTGTTCATCCATCCATCCATCCATCCATCCATCCATCCATCTATACATAACTACATGTATATTCTCTGACATTCCTCAGTCTAGTTCCTGGACCACTGTAATTCTGGGCTCATTGAGAAAAATATTTTCCATTATAAAAGAATGGTTCAGAATAAACTATTGTGAAAGCCAGGCATTCTGCCTCATGCAGATTCCTGGATGAAATTCAGCAGGACAGAAAGACAGCAGTTCAAATTGGGAACCCACCATTGCATATACCAATATTTACTGTCCTTTAAGCCTTACCCACCAACATAGATAACAGGGGCTTTTTTTTTTTTTAAGATGGAAAGACTCCATATGAATGGAAAGCTTACACTGAAATGAAACTTATATATATATGTCTTTAAATACTCAGTACACACATTACAGAATGATCAACACATCCACTACTGTAATAATACTGATAGTTGGCCATGCATATAGCACTCCTAGAAAGACCTTTTGCATCATACAACCTGTGCCATTAGTTTGGGATAAAAAAATAACATTATATTCATTCTAACTTTAACGATAATTCACCAAATTATCCTCTCTCCCCTAGTGAGAATGCCTTTCTCTCGTCGTAAGGATCCCTTTTCTCAAGATAATTGAAAGGACCCTTTTATGGGCATCCTCACTCTATGTGTTCAATGCTGGTCCCTAGAATTCTTGCTGAAGAGGAAAGTTTTATTGGTCCCCCTGGGAATGGAAGACTCCAAAACTGCTTCTGGAGGCTGGGTGCCCGTGGGAGGCCCTTGTTCGTTGCTGATTTTGAGGCTGGTGTCATGACTGACTCCCAGAGGTTCTAGAGAAACCCTCTGCCCATCACTGGCTGGAAGGCATTATCACCATCAGTAAGGTTAGAAGGACCACATTCTTCCCACTGCAGCTGGAACCTGCAGGAGTGCCCTGAAGCAGGATGACTCACACTAGCTATTTGAATTTAATTGTTCTTTGTCACAGGTGGACTGATATCCCAGTGCCATAGCCCACGGCTCTTCAAGGACACATCTCTCTCAGTATGAACTCTCTTCTTTTCTCTCTGTCTCTTTCACACACACACTACACAATTTTTCCCCATGATTTTCTGTGATTAATTTCCCTAAATTTGTCCCTTGTTAAAAAAAAAAAAAAGAGCCAAATTATGTCACTTCTATACTTAACACTACAAGGGCTCCTAGTCTTTAACAGTAAAAATCTAAAATCTTACAAGATCTACCTTCACACAATCATAATCTTTTTGACTTGCGGCCTCCAGTCCTAGTGCCCCTCCTACCCACGGAGGCCCACTGGCCTTCACTGCTCTCAGAGCACGCCAGCATCCTCCCATTTCTACGCATTCCCGCCCAATCAGTGTCTTCTCTCCTGGAAACATGCTTCCACCAGATACCCATCCATATCCATTTCCACCAAAGAAATTCTTTCCTCAAATGTTAGCTTTTCAACGAAGCCTACGCAGATCACCCTTTTTAGTTTCAGGGATCTCGATCCCCTTCTCTTGATTAGTTAATGTGTGTTATTTTATCCCATAAGTAATATTATATATTCTTATACAAGGTTCTTAAACTGTGTTTTTAAAATTTTTTAATATACTTTCTTTTAAAGAACAGCTTCAGATTTACAGAAAAGTTGAGAAGATAGTCCAGAGAGTTCTCGTGCCCCCTCGCAGTTTCTCCTAACATCTTACATTGGTTTGGTACGTCTGTGACAACAAGGCAATATTGATACATTTTTATTAACTGAAGTCTGTATTTTTCTCCGTTTTTTTTTTCCCCTAACATCCTTTTCCTTATCCAGTATCACAAGGATGAGACAAAGCAAATAGTGTATGTATTTCCAGATACTTGCCTGACAGGTTCTTAAAATGGATTTTTTGCCAAAGTGAGAACGGAGAGATTATTAAATTCAAAGCTGAAAATGGGTGAAGGCTTATAGAATGTTGAGGAAAAAAAGAAAGCTGTGTGTGGTGTATGAATGGTGCGTGGCCTATGTGCTCAGTAAAGTATGGTAGGCATAGCTGTTCTTCGTGATTAGTGTTACATTAATGTCAGAATCATTGTTACTATTTTTGCTCATCCTTGGGTTTGCAAATCATAAAGACAGCATTTTAATATTTTATATTTCAATGTGTACGTTGTCTTGACATGTCTCTCTCTTCCCTGCTTTGGATAAAAAGCAGAGAACAGACCTTCTTTCAATTTAAATTTACTCTTACAGACTGTTTATCTCCCAAATATCCTTAGTTAAGAGTTGTAGGAGCTTTTTTCAGTCTTGTAACTCTCTTCTATATTCTTTCAAACTAGGAAAAAAATCTGCACCGCATTTATTCAGTTGGATTGTCCTCTATAGCAAATCGCTCTACTAGCCCAGTGCATTTTCTGTCTAAGCACTTCCCATGAAGCCCTAGACTTTTATGTTGAAGATCCTGATTTGGTTTTCCAGTTCACTGTCTTGCTGACTAAATAGATTCACGCAGGAAGCTGCTTTAACACAGCCTCTTGCTTGAGTCTGAAGCCTTTTTCCTCCTTTCACTGCAGCCTCATTTGCTGACTTCATTCCCCATGATTTGTTTTCATAAACAGATGATCACATAAAGGTCAACAGCAAGAGTCTCACATCCTGAAGCACATGATTATTATTTAATGTGCCCCTTTTTTTTCTCTGATTCAGGTATGGTCTAGACCTAGTTCGGAGACAGGATACAAGAATATTTTGCTTTACCATATGGAACAAATACGTTTGCTCAGAGTTTCGGGCCTGAATGCTTTTACTCTCAGAATCAATTACAGGTGGCCAGAGTATCTCCAGTCCACATTTCTCCCAGGTGGAAGCACTAGAGCACAAAGAGACACTCCTGTAACAGCTGGAATATCAAAATAAAAAAAATTAAGGGTAGGGAAGAGATCACAAATGGACCAGCATTTGGCCTGCCTGTCTGGAGAACGAGGTGCAGAGCACTGAAGTCAGGCTTCCCTGCACTACTCTCCCATTTTGCTTTGAGTTCTGATCCACAGGGATCATTGCTGAGAATTAAAGGGCCTTCCATTTTCAGAGACCATTGATTATTTTTGCTGTTCCGCTGAGGACTTCCAGGTGCAAGGCCAGGCAGAGGAAGGCATGCTCCAGTTCACAGGGCCCGTGCCTTGAGGCGAGCATTGTGCCCTCACCCAGCCCTTAAACAGACAATGGCTCCCGTGGCTTAAGGCCACTCTTAACTCTCAGAGTTCAACGGAGCACAGGGAGGAACCTGCCAGTTAGGGAACTTGTGTCACTTGCTAAAAAAAAAAAAAAAAAAAAAAAAACACATTACTCAGTCTTGATAAAAACAGATGTTCTCATGGTCAATGGAAATGCAAACGTTTTTTACCCCATGAGAAACTGGAGTTATGTCAGTAAAGGAATCACATTTCAAACATTTACTGGTAGTTTTTTTTTTCAGTTTGGTTCTCCCTCAGGGCATCAATACAGGGGAAGGAGAATAAAAGTGTTAACTACTGGGCTGAATGCCTCCAAGCAAACCTTACCACCTACTGCTTCTCAAAATAAAGTCTGTCCTTGGGCATCCATGGTTTTTTCTCCCACACTCTCATCTGCCTGCGTTATTCCTACCTTTCCCCCCATTTCTTCCTGCTGCCCGCTAACTTCCCTGAACCCTCTTTTGTTTCTGCACTCCTTTAACATTTATTACAGGGCATAAATGCCCAAGGTGGAGCTGATTCAGATCCTTTCTCAGTCACTAAAATTGATTATTGAACATGGTGAGGATTAAATTTAACTGATAGCAATTATAGCTAACACTGCAAAAGTACTACACTCGTAAGAATTTTGCTTTATTCGCTCATCTCATCCTCATGCTGCTCCACTGAATAGTTACTATTACTATTCCCTTTTTACAGATGAGGACAGTGAGGCACAGAAAAAGTAAGTGTCCCCGAATCCATGCAACTAGAAGGTGGCAGAGCTAGGATTTGAAGCCAGCTAGTCTAGCACCAAAATTCCTGCTTATAACCACCACACCAAAGTAGCAGTTGAGTATTTTTTTTTTTAAACAATGTCTTTGTTCAACTAATTCAAACAAGAAATCGTTACTGAGGGTGTCCTGTGTACCAGGCACTTTTCTCCATGCTAGGGATAATGTGATGACTAAGGCGAGCGTGAATATCACTCATTAGATCATCCTTGTTATATTTTTATTCTCATGGATGACACTCGTGGGATGATGTCTCTTTCTCTCTCTGCTTTTAACCCCCAGCCCAGACACTGTAGTCAAAGCACAAGCTGAGTGAAAACAGAGCCAGGTATCTGCATCTTCGTTTCCACATAAGTAATTTGCCTGCCTCTTAGGGTTGTGGAGATCTTTACTGAGTTAATCCAGGTAAAAGCACCTCCAGCCATCACTGGGGTCTATGCACTGCTCCACTGCTGTATTACTGTCCATCCTCCTTGTTCCCCTGCCCCACCCTGTGAAAAGTGCTTTTCACAGACACTTCCCTCAGTAATTATTTGTGGAATAGATGGACACACACAAAGAGGAATTACTCCCAGAACTGCTACAGATAATGCTACCCTTTGAAAGCTCTTGCTGCTTCACAAATTTGCTTTGATTTTTTTAATTTCCTTTAGCACATAATGCTGAACACAGTCCTTGCATATGCAGAGGTCTGCCTGTGGCCTCTGCACATTGTTAGTAAAAAGTGAGCTTTCATCTTTAGTCGACTGATGAAGAAGCGTTCAGCCATTGCTGGAGAGACTTGAGTTCAGAAAAGAGAAAAAGGTTATTCTTTTCTTCAGTGTGATGAATCTATTTATATGAGAACAGACCATTATGTCTTTGGGATGAAGTCTGTGCTTTTTGAATAGTCTCTTGAATTTATTCCCTTTCTTTCCTTGAAATAAACCATTATCAGTCTCTTACTCATTACTATTAGCTCATTCTGTTTGAGAGAGGAGACCTAACCTCTGAGACAACACAGTTCCAGTGTCTTGTTTTTTTGCTGTTAGCAAGATCACATTGCCCTTGCCAGAGAATTTGGTGGGGACATATTTAAACTTGACTTAAATTAGTCAGTTGTAAAAATTCTCCAAAGTTAAAAGAACTCACTGGAAAAATTTCCTCCAAATCGCCTCTAGGAATGTTCATTGCAAGGCAAGCTCTCAAGGAGGCCCTCTGCATTTCTGTATAGCTCTGTTAAGTCTTCTGTGCCTGCGATGGTTTCATATAGGACTTGAAGCAAAATACAAATCAGCTAAAGAATGTGAGAAATTTCAGGAAGGCATTTATAATTGACTGGAAAACAAATTTTCTGGCAGATTATGTCATGAGTATATTCATTTAATCAAACATATTTTGAACATCTCCTAGGCATCAGGCCAAGCATTGTGCTAGGTGCTTCAGTCAACAGAGATGAACATACATCCTCTGCTCTAAAGAAGCTTTGAGACTGGTCTGGGGGAGCAGACTTGCAAATTGATTGTTTTTATTGAGGAGACGGTAGTGACAAAGACAGGCACAAGACACTGTGGAAACACCTAACTGTCCTGGTGGTGAGAGAGAAGTCAGGAATACTTCTTGGAGGAGATAATGCCCACGTGAAGTCTTATAGGATGACAAGGATTTGCAAGACCAAAGACCTAACTGGGTAGGCTGTCGCATGCACAAAGACAGGGAAGTGAGAACTAGCTTAGCATGTCTGCAGAACTACAAGTGGTTTTTAGTTGCTTGAGTATAAACATGAGACAGAGTGGCAGGAGGTGAGGTTGAAGAGGCAGGAAAGGGTTAAATTATGGCGTCTTGCTTTTTGTGTTATGTCCTGTTAAGGAGATTTAGTTTTAGGCTCAGGGCCACATAGAGCTAGTTGTAGGTTTTACACCTGGGAATGGCTTGGCTAGATTTGCATTTAGATAGATCATGCCATAAACGGTGTGGAGACTGGATTTGGGAAACCCAAGATTGAATGCAGGGGAGCGCATAGAAAGCTGTACTTTTGAGAGACAGTAAGAGCTTGAAGTCCGGCTATATAGTCAAAAAAGAAGTACCTTTCAAATGTTTCAAAAACATTTGAAAGGTACTTAGTACGTGAAATCAGCAGAACCCAATACTTGTTTGGATTTGGGGAAGGATAAGTCAAGGATGAATCTGAGATTTATCATTTAACTGGTTAAGTGAATAATAAAAAAGAAATCAAATATTTTAAATTAATTCCTTTTAAATGAAGTTACTTATGCAGAGCATATTTTTAAACCTTGTCTAAAGAAAACAACAAAACCAGTATGTCAGAATGAGCAGACTACAATTATAAGATTTTTTTTTCTTGGCTCTGAAATAAGTAAAAATGGACAAATTGAATACCTACTTTATGAAAAAGCTGAAATGGCAGAAAAATTAGTCATTTTGTGCAAATACACGTAAATGTATCCTTGGATAACTGAGACTAAGACATGAGTCAGGAAGATTTATCCTGCCAGCTGCTGTCTGAATGCCATGTTGGTAACGAAGCCAGGCCGTCTAGTCTTGGTTTTACATTTTTGCTGCGTTGACAAACCACAGAAAACCAAACAGCATGCAGAGTTTTGATCCAGTTTCATGATAGCTGCAGAAACCTAGCCTGAGGGCTTGTTTACTATTGTTACATTCACAGTTTCTGCTGCTGCCCCAGGTCTGGCTCAATTAGATACTGTTTCAGTTGGGTTGAGGTTCCAACCGTGCATTCTATCCCTCTGTTGAAAGGAAATTAACAGCTCTATTTTTAATCAAGGTACAGTAGATATTTATTTCCTTCATTCTTTATAAAAACTCCAGTAGTAGCCCATCATACAGATAAGTAAATGGAAGCCAGAGGCCTCACAGGGCTAGAAGTGAAGGAAAGGGGATTTGAACCAAAGTCCTTCTGGAGTGAGTGTAAATGTCTTTATGACACTGTCTCTAATAACCTTGGGTGTTCTAATCATTGGACAGAGAGAACAAAAGAGACCAGTTATCTCCATTTCGTCTTCACTTACCACTCAGCTTTTTTTTTCCCCTTTTGTTTTTCAAGTAAATATTACATTTGTTTCAGTTAAGGGGAAAATAAGATAGGAACTAAAATATATTCAGTGCTTGCCATGCACCTCACACATGAATTAGGACATGGAAGTAGCAAAGGTTTGTGGACTTGGGTTTGACTACAGGTTCTCCTGTGAGGCTCCAGGCATTCGTTTAAACTCCATGAGCTGGAGTCTTTCATAAAATCGACTTTTGTAAAGACTAAATGCAATGTTCCAAAAATACTGCATAAATAGGTAGCTTTGAAAATTAATTTTTAACCATTTGCCTGGGTTACAAAGTTCCCACAAACAAGCCTATGAAAAAGTTCAATGAGGTACTTACAATTTTTAAAAATTTAAATACTGAATTAACTGAGACTAACAAAAATGTCTATGTTATAAGAATGAAGCAGAAGCAAAATTTAAATTTCAAATTAATTCCCCAAAGTATACTTTTTCTACGGATTCGATTAGTAATATGGATTAGAATATATTTATTTACTTGCACCAAGCACTCTGCCTAATATTTATGTTTATTTTTAAATTTAATTCTAAAAACAATCTTTCGAGGCATTTGGATTTTTGTCCCTTTTTGAATTTTAGAAAAATTAAGAAAACAGTGGACAATTCAGCATTCTAAGCACACTATTGTATAGACACCTGCTTTAAAATAGATATCTTCCATGACCATTCTGTTTTGTCAGTTCATTTTTTTAACATTTTTTATTGATTTATAATCATTTTACAATGTTGTATCAAATTCCAGTGTAGAGCACAATTTTTCAGTTTGTCAGTTCATGTTTAACACCTGTAAATTCTCTAAAGAACTACAAAATTAAGGTTGAAATTGTTGCACGAATGTTGGTAACTGTATACTGTGACATGGCCATATGTTAATGGCATACAACATAAGCTGGTTCCAGTCCATTAAAGCAGAAAGAAAATATGCAAAGAATATTGAGTAATTTACAGTCTCTCTGGGAGGGCTAAAGACCCGGAAAATCATCAATAGTATGGCAGACAGAGCAACACCCAGTCAGACACCAGGAAACCAGATCTGTGAGGACCTTCTGCTGTGAACACTGGGCCCTGCCCCCCACGGGGAGGGACCTGGCCACGTCCTGAGCTGCCCAGAGGCCACCCCTGCAGGACCCATGCCCTGAATCCTCGGGAATGTGTGCACTGCCTCTGAAGTTGCCACTCCTGGCCTCCAAAACTATTCTCCACGAACTCTGGGCAGCTTCAGGGGAACTGGCACAGCAAGTATCAGGCAATTTTAAATCCTATTGTTTGAAGTGATCTCTGCCATCCTCCGACCTCAAACAGAGGAAGAGGGTTAAGAGTCTAGGAGCAGTCCTCCCCCACAAAAATGACAAATGTCTCCTCCACTGCATAAGCAAAAATGACCAGGCAATCCAAATGCTTTATGTTAAATTTGTACTTATCAGGTCTTTCTGTACTATATCTGCCTGTGCCTTAATTTTTTATCTTTGAGGATGCGCAATAAATGTACAAAAGCACCCTCTAGCATGCATTCTTAATTGACCTCATGTGCATTATGCTTTATTTATTTATTTTTTTTTACAAAACCTGAGAATTTTGGAAAACTCTGTGACTCAGTAACTCTGTGATTCTAATCCAAAATACTGATAAGTAATATTCATACGGGTGTATATTAGTCAGCCACGTGACTCATGAGATTCTAAGAATTTAAGAACAAAAAAGTCATTAGAAATTAGTCATCCTGTCCCAACACCATACTTTTTCAAATAAGCAGAAAAAAACCCAGAAATGTAAAGTGAATTTTTCTAAATCCTGTAGCTAACTAGGGACAAAATAAGAAGCTTATTTATCTATGTAACCTTATGCCAAACATAGTAGGTGCTTCTTGAATTAAATTGGCTCGATCCAGCTTTCCTTGCCTCTCCAGTCTTTTGATTATGGATGGTACAGTCCTTGGGTTCTTTTCTCAACTATTTATTCTTCTCATCTGGCAACATACACTGAAGTAACATAATGAATGAAAGTCTATGTTGACAGCCCCACATCAGCCGTAGCAGGCATGTGTGTTATCAAGCTCTTGAGTGTACATGCAGACAAACAGCACTTAATTATTGTTTCCATAACACATTACAGTTTTGGATTATCTAGCTGAACACTGTTTCCATGAAAACAGAAACTTAAAATAAGAGGGGGGCTTTCAAATCTACAGCATCTTACCAAACAAACAAATTGTGTGTGTGTGTGTGTGTGTGTGCTTGCGCGCGCGCGTATCCATCTCTCCTTTGAATATTTTACTCATCACAGCCATGGCTGTAAGCTCTACACTTTCCAGATAGATCACAGAATGTTGAAAGATGCAACCTAATGCTGGAACGTTAACATTAAACGTTCTTGGGAAGAACCAAACATCTTCAAAAAAAAAAAAAATACCGTATCTGTGAAGAGAAGGTTGAGGCAAGCTGGCATCTTATCAAAAGGATATTTAGTTACTGAGGGATCCAAACTGCTTTCTTATGAAGCACTCCCACTTACAAGGTGGTATCTTCTCTAAGGAAGAAGATACAACAAAGTTCCTTTGAATTCTGATTTTAAACCATGATCTTTGATATTACTAGTTCTGTAAACTTAATTTCTATATTAAGATTATTGAAACTTGTCTTAACATTGCATTGAGTCTATCAAGGTTATCGCAGTCATCCTCAGTCCTCACTTAGCCACTCCCACAATTCCAACAGTTTTGCTTTAGGGAGACACTCATGATTATTGTAAAAAAAAATCTGTCTCTTCAATATATGCTCAAGAAGCTTTTTCATTCCATCCAAAAGTCTTCTGTTTTAGTGTATGGCACTGGCTAGCAATGAGAATTCTTTCTTTTTTATCTGGAGTCAGCACATTAGGAAAAGATTCTTTGTGCTCTATCTTTAAGGTCCATAGCTACATAATCAAAATACATTGATTCAGCCTTCTCTAGGTTCCAATGCCAATCCTGTCCACAGACATGAAGAAGCTTAATGCTCCTGGGCCAACATTAACTCAGTTTTGCTTTTAATCTCATCTAATTTTACAGTTCCCCTTTCTCAATGCCTACATTTTTCCATTGAATCATTCACCAAAAAAAAAAAAAAAAACTGTGAGAATGCATCGTGTACTAGACTAAAAAGAGCAAATATATGGTATGCATGTTGCTATTCCTACAACCGGTGCCCAAGACCGACATCCTTAATCCACCTTGCCACTTTTGCTATATAATCATCTCAGCACACTGTCTTAAAGGGCCAGCTACTGCCTGGGAGCTGGGGTGCAAGTTGCAACCTCCTTAGCACCCCTGCACTGGATATGGCAAGTGATAAATAAAAACCACTCTGACCACACGGAAGAGTGGGCAAGGCAGAACAATAAACCATTAGATACTACACAGTACTTAACATGTTAATAGATTTGAGCATAAAAAAATGGCAACACATAGGAAAAGTCAGACTGGGGAAGGAAGGTGAGAGAAAAGATCCCTCATGTAGGAAGCTCGCTTTTACTGCAGCGAGGAGAACAGGTTAGAAGGTGAAGCAGGAGACAGGGAAACCTGTAGGCAGGCTTTCAAAGTAACTGGGAGGAGTGATGCGGGCAGTGATGAACACAAGGGTCTTTAAGTTCTGACTGATAGAACTTGGCGACTTGTCAGCTAGAGTAAGGAAGGGAAAATAAGAAATCAAAGCTGAATTCCAAATACAGCCCTGGAGCTTTATTTCTGTCCCGAGTTTTAGGGTTCCGTGCACTGGTCTCTGAGACTTTGAACCCTCACTACCGTCACACCGATTGCTCTGACCCTTAGGGTTTCCCCACGTATTAGAACCTTGTTATCTGACATTCTCCGTCTGCTTTTACAGTCTTCCCTGATCTTGAACTTAGTCTGGACCTAGGACTAATAGTATACATGATCCATTTGCCCCTCTGCTAGGTAGCCTGGTCATTCAATTAGTGTTGAATTTCCCAACAGGCACATTTTTTAAAATTCAAGAGATTTCAGAGACTCAGATCTCTGGTCTTGTTCTGGTGTTGCAACCCCTGGTTTCTGCCTCACAGGGTATCTCTGTTACAACTCCCCATTCTGGCCTGCCTTGAAACTTTTATCCCATTCAGTTATCACTTTATCCTGCAGCCTTTGAAAGGAACACTTCTATTAAAAACCTGAGAAGTAACTAGTCTTTACAATAATTTTTTTTTTATTAAAGGATAAGAATAAGAATGAGATAATGGAGGCAAGCAATTGCCTAGCACATTTTCAGGAGCTGTGTTTTACTTTTATAAGTATAGTTTGCAAAATCAGAAAGCTGTTATAGAGAATTACGGAGAACAGTTATCATCATCTCCTGCAGACAAGTACCTGGAGGAGAAAAAAACAAAACCTGTGGTTTCCATAGAGGAGAATGTATCTTCTTTTGTCAATTAAGCTTTCCCGGGATTATTGACTGTAGCTGCATATAATTTATTTAAAACCCCACAATGCATTTACCAACTCTTAGAAGGCAAATGCAGACTGTTTTGTAACTCACTGCAGGCTTTTCCAGCCTAGTCATTCCTAATCCGTCCATTTTTATGTCACCAGCACACCTTGTGCAGAAGCCAGAATTTCCTTGTTCTCTGATTGCACTAACCAGGCCCATTTTTGGAAACAACAGAACAGTTCAGGAATAATCCTCATTTGAGTTTGAAACTTCACAAATGGCTCAAGAAAAGCAAACCTTTTGTTTCTACTGTAATCTGTCATGTGTAGGAAGTGTGCCAATGCAGAGGAATTGGTTCAGTCCTGCTAATGATTGTGAATGGCACAATATATGTCTGAGTGAGCTGGATGAGGCAGGGATGCAAAGGAGGTGAAGGTGAAGCTCAAGTGTTGGTTGGAAAGCTCCGGAGCTTCCAGGGTGATATCTGAAACTGCCCCCTATGTGCAGGAGGGCAGGGAGAAACGAAATAAAGAGGCAGACCACTCCGGATCGGCAGGGGGAAGGTTTACATACCAGGCTTGTCGTGGGCAGCCAGACACAAGACAAGTAAATCTCTGCACCCCTCACCAGGACCTTAAAAGTTTATACAGAAGTCTTAACTGGTCAGTCACGTACACTGTCCAGGTGGTCTCTGCAACACCTTAATCTCTGAAGGTCGTGTCCTTGGAACAGCTCCCTTTGTGAGCATGGTGGATGGAACATATATTCCAAAGACACGGGAGGGAGGGAGGAGCCTCTGATTGCCCCAGGTCCAGCTCTGGGTCTATTGGTGGACAGGTCCTCTCGATGGCCAATTCCAAAGCAAGGTTGGCTTGAAGGTGCTTGGGAAAGTAAGAAGGTATCAAGGCCATCTCAAAGGAACTAAACATGTACCATTTCTTGGCTGTACATCTAAATGATCTTCAAAATGATCTTTTGAGAGAAAATGCTCTGTATCCAATAGGGCACTGGGCTTGAGTTAATGAGGAAAAGTTGACTCTCCCTTCAAAGTCCAGGACCATGTAGCATCCTGACAACTGGGTGACTTAGAAGCTGCTTCTAATCAATGAATTAGAGAAGAGCCTCAGGTTAAGTCTGGCTTTTGGGGGACACAGTTGACCTTGAACAATGCAGAGGTTGGGGCACCGATCCTCCTTGAAGTGAAAATCTGAGTATAATTTATATTGATCTTCTGTAGACAGTCATTTGGCAGGATCTCGGTTCAATAAAGCACTGAGCAAATTGAGTAAGCAGTACTGTGTCCTGAGGAGCCTGTGACAAGCCCCAGCAAACTCGGATGGTGGGACAGGGCAGGGGCAGTTTAGAGGACTGGCTGGAAGACTCCTGGGGAGGTGGCTTCATACTCTTTTCCCAAGTCTTATCAAAATTTTGGATTCAGCCTCTGCATTCCCCTCATCTGGTGTTCACTTTGGGGCTCACCCTTCCTAAACTCTGCACCAAGAAGGCAAGAGTGACACCATCACTTCTCTCGTCTAGAATTGTCAATGGCTCACCATTGCCCTCTGATAAACTTAGAAATCTCCCAGCATGGCCATTTAGGGCCAGGGTCCTCCCCGCCTCATTCCTTATCTCCTGCTGAATCAAATCCACCTTACTTGTCTCTTCACATTTCCTTGTTTTCACATCTGTTGTATTATCCTCATTCAACCATTAAAAATATACAGTTCAATGCTGTTACTATTTTTTTTTTGTATATTCACAGAGTTGATCAACTATTATCAAAATTAAACTTAGATTTTCTATTACATTTATCACCCCCAAAACTGCCATTAGCAGTTAGTCCCCATTCCTTTTTTTTTTTTTTTTTTTTTTTGATTTTCTTTTCCAGTTTTATAGAGCTATAAGTGACAGGTAACATTATATAAGATTAAGGTATACAACTGAATGATTTGATATATACATATTATGAAATTACTATCACAATAAGTTTAGTTAACACATCCTTCACCTCACATAATTACCATTTGTCGTTGTTGTTATGGTGAGAACATTTAAGATCCACCCTAACAGCAACTTGCAAGTGCACAATTTGGCACTTTTAACTAAAATCACCATACTCTACATTAGATTCCTTGAGTTCATTCACCTTTGTAACTGAGAGTCTGTACCATGATCAACATTTCTTCATTTCCCTATTTTTTTTTTCACCTATTCATCACTTGATTCATATTTGGGTTGTTTCCACGTTTTGGTATTATGAGTAATGATTCTATGAATATTCATGTTCAAGATTTTTTTTTTATTGAGTTATAGTCAGTTTACAATGTTGTGTCAATTTCTGGTGCACAGCACAATTTTTCAGTCATACATGAATATACATACATTCATTTTCATATTCTTTTTCACCGTGAGCTACTACAAGATCTTGAATATATTTCCCTGTGCTCTACAGTATAATTTCTTTATCTATTCTATATCTGCCTGTCAGTGTCTACAAATCTCGTACTCCCAGTCTATCCTGGGACAGGCAAGCTATGGTGAATCACAGGCAAGTCTGAAGAACAAAGGCGAGGGGCTTGCTTTCATTACATTTTATGAAGAAATTGGGGGAGGTTATTTTGAATAAAAGTTCATTGAAAAAGAGTTTGAGGTTGTGGCAGTTTCTGATTGGCTGCAAGTGATGGTTAGAGCGTTATTGCTGCAGTAGAGAGGGATCTTTCTTCTTTTTCTTAAAAATGGGAGATAAAATTCTCATGTGATTAATGTCCTTCCTTGTCAAAATACGTCTTGCCTTTTCTCTTCTTGCTGGTTATACAGGTTGCAGTCAGTGGTACGTGTGTGAGTTGCCCCTTCAGGGCTTCTCAGCTCCACTTTAAATGAGATTTCCTTTATTTATTTTCACAAAATAAATATGAATGAATAATGAATGAATGAGTGAATGGATGGATGGATGGATGAACTGGTTACAATCCAAAAGATAATGGAGCAGAATATTTATATCAATACTTCAGATCTTTTATGTTTTACTCAAGGGCATCAATCAAGATGCCTATTTTATCTTAATATTACTGGCACATAGTAGGCATTCCAAGTTTGCTGAATTGAAACATTTTTAAGTTGGCAAGAGCCATAGGAAATATAAAAGCATTTTTTGTTCTGTTTTGTTCTTTGGTGGAAAGCGATATTGAAAAATTTATTGACCAAAACCTGGTTATTCAGTTTTCCATCACTGTAAGTCACAGGATGATAATGGATTTCTTCCCCTGGAGATTTTTTTTTTTAACAAATATGACAAATTATTATTTTTTATTGAGGGTAGTTGAGATATAAATTGCATTCAGTAGAAAACTGCATCATTTTTGACTCTTACGGATTATAATGATTATGTATATGGAAAACCATTCAAATAGTTAAACTTCTGCATGTGCTTTTGCATGCTAAAATGGGTGAGAAAAAAGGGTAAAAGTAGCTATTTGCATATCTGTCTCCCTATCTGATGATCCTAAATTAATTTTATGTTTCAGAACACAATATATTCACTTTTATTTAAGAATATTTGCCTTCTTTTATAATGTTACTATCAGCTTATGGCATGAGAAGAATATATTTTCATATACAGAGCACTTGTGGATAACAAAGATAAAGAAATTAACATATGCTAAGTAGAAAGCTTCAAAATTTTTTTCCTTTTAGTCAGAATTAATCATGATTATGAGTCTTGGCCTCATGTAATTTAAGTATTTATGATAAAAAAATAAGGTTATGATAAGATATTTACTAAACCCTAATATTTATAGTAAAATAAAACAAAGGTCATAATGAGGCAGATGCTTCTTTTTGAAAATAACTGTTCAATAGATTTTCCTGACACTGGAGAAGATTCATTATAATTAATGTGAATTGGCACTTAAAATATTTACCATTATTGTACTCTTTTAAATCATTTAAATGTGTTTGGTGACCTCTTTTTAAAAATAAGTGGAAATTTAGAAATAATTTTTTGAACCGAAGTGTGATCCCCCCACCCCCAACTCAATCCTGATGAACTCATCTGAGTGCAGCGCTATCTCTGCAGCCAATGAACGTGAGGAACTGGGATCCAGTGTATGGATCGCAAAGATGAATGGGGAAGGCTCCCTAGAGCTGTAAGACTCAGCTATATGGGTCACCTTATTCTTCACTGAAAAATAGATATTGGAAGATAAACACATTCAACTCTAGTGACTTTAGAGAATTAAATCAGGTGTCAGTTATAGCTGAATTTTTCCTATGATACATGGCTTAAAAATTAACTCCCCAAATTGGGCTACACTTCTAAAATATCCTTAATTCCAGGTCTGATTTGTTACACTTTTATTAAAAGAAATTTTAAAAGACTGATCCAAACCAATACAAAGAGATCATTGGTATTGTATTAGCTGGGGAAATTTTCCTACACGGGGAGTTACTGTGTGGATACAGAGTATCAACTTTCCATTCTGTTTTGATTGTTTGCAGGAGAGACATTTGGCTTGCAAATGGTTAAATACTGCCTGATCTTTCCAAGATTGAGTGATAGTAATTTTGTTTTCCCCTTTGCACCGTCCACTTTACCTCTCTAATTACTCATCCTAATGATTTCTCCTTCCATCTTTATCCTTTTTTTCCTACCGTGACCCACTCTGGCTTCTCTATTTTCCTTATAATCTTGCTCTGCACACACTACTTTCCAGGAGCCAATTTGTTTCCCACAATGGGAGGGATTGCTTATCGCAGGGAGAGGAACTTTGCCCCGTGAAGCTGTTCTGGTCAGATAAGCAAGCAGCTGCTGATGGGACCAGATAAGCTTGGCTGAGGCCTCTTCTGGGTTGAGCTGAGCAGGAGCAGAACCACCAGATGATGGAGCTGGGAGCCGCAGCCATCGCTGACGGCAGGGAATATTTGGGGGTGGGGTAAACATTTCAGAGTTCTAAACCTAAATGTGTTTTGCTTGAGCTGGTTATTTTGTCACAATTCTCTCTCTTTGGCTGCTATTCAGCATACTCCTAACGGATTTACCATGGCAGCTAAACAAGCCCTAACTCATGTACTTGGATTTTTAAAACATAAATCTTCCACAGCAGGCCCTCGTGAAATACCCCTTATATTACCAGCAAGCCTCCCATGGTGTCTTATTACAGTTCTTTGTTGAAAAATGGCTCAGATTTTGATTTGCTGTATTTTTCCATATTTCCTAGTCGATAGGACTTTTCATAACGAGAAGTTAAATACTAGCAGTTTATTTTGTTTAGGTACACAACAGGCATTTTAATTAAGAAATTATTTGCGTAGCTCTTTGCCAATGAAGATGATGCTTCTGACCCGTGGCTGTGTGCAGTGGTGGCCAAATCTGCTAATCAGTGGCCTTTGCTCAGCACATCACTGTTTGCATCCATACGTTAGCTTGACAACGGAGGCCAGTGCCTCTTTTCTGGCTGCCTTTCATTAATGTTCTTTCATTTTCTCCACAGGATTAGGCTATTTGCCATATGCACACAAGGCGTATGAAATGGTACAGGAATTTTTTATGGGCGGATTTCCTGAGAAGAGACTACATTACCGTGTAAATTGTTGCAATGATTTGGACAGATCAATCATTCCCAGATTTGAGAGTGCAGATCCCTGGGCTCCACTCATAGTCTCTCATTCAGTCGGTCTGCAGTGGTGGGGCGGTGGCTGGGAGTGAGAATTGGCCCTTCTGACATGCTCCTGGGTGGTGCTGATGCTCCTGGTCCAGGACCACACTTGGAGGATGTCTGGAATAGCTGAATGGATTATCCTATGGATGCCTCTGCCCCCATGGGTATACCTCATTCTCTGGTCCCCTGTATATTCGGCTGCAGCAACCATTAACACTCAAGAGCTTGTTATTGCTCAGCAGCCCTCCTGAGCATCAGTTTATAACTAGAGGGCATGCTCCAGGCGGATTTTGTAAGTTTATAATCTGTCCTAATATTCCAGTTTCCCTGCCATTTCTGGGACGTTTCACGGTGATTCATTTTTCTCAGAGCATATGCTGTGTGTGAATTTTCTCTCAGAGGGAAAAACAGGTATGTCCTTTGAAGATGAACGAGGATAGAAGAACTTGTTATGGTGGTGTGTCCAGTGGCATCTGAATGCTGAGCTGAGCACAGAGACAAGAAGAATCAAAGTGTTTAAGTAAATGGGAGCTGTTTGTCTGTCTGTTGCCTCAGTTCTGCTCATTGAGAAGGTGAGGGGACAATAGAGATTCCGGTTTTAAGTCTGACTTGGAGATTGAAGCCTCTGTTGTCTGACTACAGGTCAGTGTGTAAAATGAAGTCTTGATTTGTTTAAGCTTTATTTTTCCCTAAATCTCACACTTTAGGCTTGAAAAGTTCTCATAAAGCCACTTCCTTAACTGTAAAGGTGTTGGTGAGGAATGTTTGCAGCAGATATGATCTGTCTGGGAATGTTGGTATTTGAGAAGTTTGATTTGTACCCTAGGCCCTTGGAATTTTATTAAAATAATTAGTTGCCGGCTACTTTTTATTCAGAGAGTGTGATAGTACCAGGCCACTGGGATGGATGAAAAGTAGTCCTGGGAGGATTTGGGGTGGATAACTTTGAAGTGACCGAAGTAACTGGATTTCAAGTTCCTTGAGGACAAGAGTCATAACTTCTTCTTTCCTAATGATCATATCCACAAATCTTGACTACATTCTGCCTTCAACACCCACATTTAATTCACTTATTAAACAAATTGCATTAACATAATCTTGAGGAAAGGAAATCCTGAGAGACAGTGTATCTCAGTATTTCCCAAAGTGTGATCCTTGAAAATGTAGAGTCTTTGAAATTGTGTTCATCGTCAAAGAATTTTAGAAAATTTAGAAAAAAAAATATAACCAACCTCCACCTCATTCAAAGTCATAATACACATAAGCAAAATAAAGTCCCCAGGCAGTCCTGCAGGAAAAGCATATAATAATATCTTACCATTAAAATTGTATATTTAGGGTTGTTTAACCTGAGAGTCTTGACATTTATCTAAACACAAACCTTTCTTTTCTATCAGGATATTAATGCTATCCTTTGAAATTAATGTTACAACAAACACGACTTTCACTTCTATTTACTCTCCAGTCCTGTTTTCAAGCAAAAATGGTATGACTGTTTTCTAAAGTAGTATCTTCCTTGGCACTGGCTCCATCTAGTCTGTCAGAAACCCACCATCTCTTCCCAGGAAGAATGCAATTATCTTCTCCTTTGGTCCTTCTAATTCTCCTCTTGCCCCTCAGTTCTCCCAGATCCTTTCTGTACATATCACCATTCCTGGTCTTTTAACAATGTAAATAAGATCATTTACGTCATGATTAATTTTCTGGATGGTTCAAATAAAGTTCAAATTCTTTATCATGGCCTCCACTGAAAGACCTATATAATGTGACCTCTAATGACATTTTATACAATTCTACCCTCATTAAGAATACCACAGCTGGGAGTTCAAGATTTGCAGATATTAACTACTATATATAAAATAGATAAACAACAGTTCATACTGTACAGCACAGGGAACTAGATTCAATATCCTGCAGTAACTTATGGTGAAAGAGAATATGAAAACAAATATATGTATATTCCTATATGACTGAAGTGGTCCTATACACCAGAAATTGACACAACATTGTAAACTGATTATACTTCAATAAAAATATATATTTAAAAAGATAAATAAATAAAAAAACAAAAGCAAAGAATACTATAGCCACACTGATCTTTTCCCATGTTTTCAAAGAAACAAAAATCATTCTTTTTTTTTAAATTGAATTACAATATTATGTTAGTTCCAGGTGTACAGTAAAGTGATTTTTTTCAGATTATTTTCCATTATAGGTTATTACAAGATATGAACACTTGGACACTTGGGTTGTTTCCAACACTTGGCTAAACCCATTCTTTCTTAGGTTCTTTGCAATGGTTCTTCTCTCTACCTGAGAAGCTCTTATCTATCCCCAACTTCACCTTCATCATATTGATATATTTCATTTTTTTGTAGATTATGACTAGTTGCAATTATTCAATAAGCTTGCTTTCACTTGAATTTTTGTGTTTTCCTCAACTGAAGTGTGGGCTACTTTCTGATTTGTTCATTTATCTGGCTGCATGCTTTGCCTGTGTGAAAGCAGAATTACAAACTAATAGGCAGATAATGAAAGGCAAAATATAAAGTGCTTTCAAAACACAAATTGCATTATACATGCAGAAGAAATAATGTACAGCAAGGACTGGTACTCTCCAATGGGAAGAGTCGATCGGGTAAGGTCATTAAAAAGTAACTCAAACTCCATTACATTAACAAAAGAATAAAATTCCATTAGGCAAGGGCTGGGAGGTTGGCTAGTAATTAAACACTGCAGTGCTTGCCTGCATACACAGTCCTTAAAAACCCACCTAAAAATTCCCTTCAAGTAAGTCAATGTAGACTGACCTTTGGCACTTAATAAATAAGACTTTACCTAATGAAATAATGGAGATGGCTTATGATCGTCAATGGATACTAAAACATGAGGAGAAAGATTGATACAGAACTTTTTAATGGGAGATTTGGGCTAAAAAATTCAGCCCTTATAAGCCTAAATGCTCAGAACCATGCTAACATCACTAAAGGAAGGAAAAAAAACTCACGTTATGTACTTCCTGATATGATGGAGAAAAAAAAAAAACAAGAAAAAACAACCCTCATAAAATGAAAGCAACAAAACCAGGATTAAATTAAGCCCCTAGATGTAACTACCAGTTAATAGAAATATGTGGGGACAGAGGAACATGTGAAATTATACCACAAGGATATAATCAGGCACATATAGAATACAGGGATTTCTATATCACAAATTGTGTCCTCTCTGATGATTGGAAGAAATTCCATTCTTCTGATTCTGAGACTTTTTGGAAGAAAGGAACAGGGAAGTAGTTAAGGAGATGAAACAGGTAAGATACTAGAGTCCTCCTTTATCCTCCTCCCCTCCTCTCCTCCCTTTTTAGAGGCTGACCATTTGGGAGGAAAGAATAAAGACAACACTTCTCAGAAATATTCAGATAGATATAAGGGTGTCCCGGAATGCTGCTACTAGTGGCATAGTTTCCCAAGCTTATTTATGAGAGGTTACAGACCTCTTGGGAGAAACTTCATATACGTTCATTTCTAATACAGCATGGGCTGATGGTAGAGGACCATTCATGGAAATTGCCTATATATATGAGCATTAAGGTGTGATTCTGCAGGGACTTAAAAGCTAACTTGATAAGACTGCACAAAGATCTGGATTTGGGAATTAAAGGCAACCACAGGTGGAAACAATGTAGGAATGAGCACCAGCACAACTAGCCAGAGGAGACTAGACATAGTATCAATTCTGGGAGCATGTTACTCCAGGCATGTGTAGCACTGATTCAGTCAATTCATTTTTTTTTTAACAAATTCAATCATTAATTTAATTATACAATTCAATTGACAAAAAATACATATACTGTTTCAAGAGATATGCTGTATATTTCTTTTCTAAAGTAGCTTAAATTACAGTTGAAGTGAGAAGAGAGAGAAGATAAATTAATCAGATGAATGAATTAATAAATAATAAGAAAACTTCCAATGTGAATTGACAAAGTGTGTCCAATGTGTTTTTTAGATTAGGTACTGAGGGGAGGTAACATTTAAGCTGAAACTTTGGGTATTTGCATAATAAGAAAAAGACAGATGTTTGATATGAGAGTCAAGGTTATGTGAATTCCAAGTGAAAAGTGATAGCAAATTGAGACATCTAGGATGAAAATCACCTTAATGTACTCAAGGAATCAGAAGAAGGTCAGTGAGTTAGGACCACAGAAGAATGATACTACCTGAGTTGGGAAAGTAGCCAGAAGCGAAATAAAATTTTATTTTAAAAGCGATATTAACTAATGTGAGTATAATCTAACTGTGATGGGAAGCCATTGAAGGGCTTTAGGCACGGTAGTGACATGATTTAGCTTTTAAAAGACCACTCAGACTATTGTGAGGAAAAGATTATGAGTTGTAAGAGTGGAAGTGTGCAAAATGGTGGTAAAGCTATTATAGCAGGTGAGGCTGAGAGATGAGGGGGGCTGGAATACAGTAGTGGAAGCAGAAATAGAAATAAAAGAATGGGCCAGGGATATATTATACAAAAGCCAACTGGATTTGCCAGTGTGGAGTGTGACAAAAAAGAAGCAGAAGACAAATCTCAGATTTGGGGTCAGAACAATGAATGGATGTTGAGGAAGAAGTGGATGAGGAAGGCTGGATTAGGAGTGGGTTTAGATATAAGGAAAAAAAAACCATTCTCTTTGGTCTATGTTGCTTGAAAGCATTTATGAGACATTCCAGTGCAGATGTCAAAGAATGAAGTTTGGTATACAAGTGTGCATCTCAGAAGAGAAGTTTGGTTCAAGTTTGCCAATAGAGTCTGGCCTGAATGATCCATAAGACACTCCGTAGGTTTCTAGATCCCATCTTCCCTTTTTCAAGAATCTTCCCTCCCTCCATGTACTCAGCCACCGTCTTGGAAAGAAACAAAAGGAAGGATAGCAAATCTAGGGGAAAGAACATTTTATCTAGTGTTATGAAGAAATTGCCTAAACGGGTTGTTTGTATGTTTTTAATTAGAGATTAACAAATTGGTCTAAAAATTTCACTTTTATTTTTTGTTTTAAATTTGCATCCTTATTCCCAAATAATGGCCCACCCTCGCCCAATAATTAATATCTATTGAGTACATATGATGTGCTAGGATCCATGCTCTGATCTTATGTGGACTATCTCATTTAATCCTCTCTACAGCTCCATGAATTGGGCAAGATTATTTTGAACATTTTACAGATGAAAAGACTGAAGCTCAGGGAGATTTTTATAACATTTGGTAAGTGGAGCTGGAGTTCAGAACAATTCAAACTAACTCCAGAACTCGCATTTTTTTAATTAAATAATTTTGTTTGCTAAAGGACAAGATGGACAAAATAAGAAAAAAATGTGTTGAAATTATCAAAGCAGATAGGCAAACTCCTGAGAAGCAATTACTAACAAATGACACGTATCAACACGATGATTATTTGGTAAACGGCACTTTGATATAAAGGTGCAAAGTCAACACCATGTGTTTAATTTCAGTTTTATTTCTTGTTAGTGAACTGGTGGAAATTCATGAATAAGATCAAACGAATTAGAGATAAATCGTGAAAATTTCCCTTTCACGTTGTTGCAAGACAGCTTAATTCAGTTTGGCTGTTTAGGCTATTTTGATTAACAGCAATTGCTTCTACAAATGTAGAGGGCTGGAGCTTTTGGTTTCTTCCCCAAAATTGTATTACCTAGGTGTTTTCAAGCAAATTTTCTCAGACTGAATCCAGTTATATACATAACTCTTTTTACTCTAAAATATATGTATAAATTATATATACAAACATGTACATACATATGATGTGTATGTATTATTTAGCTGTGTAGTTACATTATAGCTTTATAAACTTTCGTTCAGTTGGTGACATCTCAACTCTCTGTTTTTTTAGGCAGTCATATATTTTGTATAAAGAGTTCAGTATAAAGCAATAAGGCAATAATAAACTGATTTCAGGATTTGCTAAACTCTGGAAGCAGAATACCCTTTTAGAAAATATTTCTAGACTTAAAGATTTACTCTGAAGATAATAGGCTTCTGGGTTCTTCAGATTATTATATCCCATTTGTGAAAAAAAAAGGGTTCAACATATAATACTGCTACCCATTTATCTTTAACATTATTTATTTCAATTATTAAAAATTATTTCTAGAATTACTTATGCTAATTAATAAGTCTTCTAGTACAAGTTTAAATATCTATATTTGAAATTTGTCCATAGTTACTTATGGACTATAGAAGGGTGATTGTAAGTTTTCCAAATGCTAATTTAATGTCATTTGCTATGTGGGTTCCTGATTAGGATACTTCAGGTGTTAACAATTACCCTAGAGAGTTGACGCACGTTAACTTTTATACTAATATATTATACTATTAAACTCAAAGCATATTGCAGCAAATTATAGATAATAAAAGCTCATACAAGTTGTACTGTCTAAGGCTGTGATTTGATCATAGGCTTTTTATTAGATACCAGTGAATGGGAGGCTGTGTTTGTCCCCTTCATTTTCCCTCCTCCTGGTCTATGTGAAAGGTCTGATCACAGGAAGACAGGCCACAAAGTCAAGATCTCTTTTTCTTTTCTGAGTCTGTATTTCCTCCTTTCCCTTCTCTCTAATCTTTTGACCTTATTCCACCCAGAAAGAACAAGTTCGTGCTAAAAAATGAAAAAAAAAAAAAAAATTGAGGCGCCTGAAGAATCAAACCCGGAGAAGGAAAAGCTACCGCACCCGTCACAACTGCTGTAAGTGATCACGCTCAGCTGTGTACAAACGTTGTCAGAGCGGGTGTCGTTAAAAACAAAGCAGAACAAAACAGAACAGCACTCCTTAAGCCTTCCTTGTTTTTTTTTTTTTTTTTTTTTTTTTTTTGCTTCTTCTTGGTGAACATTTTGCTACTGAGAGACATATGGAAACCACAGCTAAGTTCCCCCCTTTTTTCCTCTTTGGCCATAGTGTCTATACATAGCGTTCACAAAACTAAAAGGTTTGAGGACACAGTCACCAAGACTTCCAAGTCTGCCCCAAACTTCTGATAACACCCACAAGAGGTGAGATTCCAACTACAAAGTCAGAGGGAGGAGTCCACACCAGACCACTCCCACTTCTGACACCAACTGTAATTTCAGATGTTTCCCAAAGTCACCCTCGGGTTCGAAAATTTGGTAGAAAGACTCGCAGGAGTCACTGAAAGCTGTTGTACTCACAGGTACATTTTACTTTCAGGAAGGGATACAAATTAAAAGCAGTGCAAAGAGGAAGCACGTAGGGCAGATTCTGGGTGAGTGTTTCCACTGTTGTCAGGATGTGTCACCCTCTCAGCACCAACGTGTGATGAGACACAGGACAGCTGACCAGGGACGTTTCCCCCAAGCTTAAGTGTTCAGAGACTTTGCTGGGCTTTCATTTTGTAGACGTGAATGTTTGGTTGATTTCCCACATGATTGAACTAAATCTCTAAGCTCCTCCTTTCCAGACTCAAGGCTGATGTGACGTGGTCCATGGAACCCACTACATGTCATCTAGTTTCTATAAATTATCAGGTGTGATCCAAGGGGCCCACCACGAGTACAAAGACACCCATCACTCAGGAGATTCCAAGAGTTTGGAGGTTACCTTCCAAGAGTCTGGGACAAGGCCAGACATCTCTGGGGCAAGGCCAAGTTCAGCCTGTCACATAGTAGGCACTCAACAAGTGCTCCCTCTTCCTGGAATGCTCTTTCCATAGTTAGCTGTTTCCATTTACCTGTTATTAAAACAAATGTTTTCTCTTTACAGAAACTGTTCCTGATCACAGTCTTAGAGATTAATTATTCTCTTTCTCAGAATCTAGCACATAGCCTTTAAAAATTCCCACGTGAGTTATTTTATTGCAATTACAATCTATTAACTAATTTTAGAATTTGTCTTCTCTATTAGAATACCATCCAGAGGACAAGGCTCACATTTATCTTTTTGGCCATTTTATCTACACTGTGTCTGACACATAGTAGGGGTACAAAATCTTTTTGAATGAGTGACAGTTAACTAATAGACTACAAACTCTGACAGCAGGAAGTGTCTAATGCCTTTAAAATGAATTAATCTCCAGAATCCTGCAGGATGTCTGTCACATACAAGGCTCACAATTAGTGTGTGTTTAATGACCAAAAATAAATTAAAGGGTTTTCTATTTCAGATTCAGGCTTAGAGACATTAAGGGATTAAAATGTTACACTCTTTAGAAAATATTTTGTGGGGCTAATAGTTGTACTGAATTTATATTTTTTTGGTAACTGTATTCCACTGATTAAAAATTTCAAATTTCCCTGTGTGTTCAGACTTAAAGTTAACCACCGTAGGCAGCCACTGTGTAATGAAAAGGACAATGATTTTCGAGTACGAGGATTTATACCCTTGCGCCTTCTGTACCACTTTCTAGATGTATGATCTTGGAAGTCACCTACACCATCTGAACATCAGTTTGCTTTTTCATTTAAAAATATTAACAATAACACTTATTCAGTATGAATGCAACAACATTTATGAAAATAGCTAGTCCAGTATTGCCTATATAGTAAATGCTAAGCAAAATTTTGAAAGAATAACTCTTTCTCTCTACCCCAACTAAGCTACTTTCTCACTATTCTTCATGTCTCAATGGGAACTCGTGCTCTTGTTGCATAAAGAAGATGCAAAGATAAGGGGACAATTAGTTTTAAAAGGTGCAACCATATTTGATGTATCAACACTCTCCCTCCCAAACTCAGAGGTTTTGCTAATTGTTCACAACACTCTTCCCTTCTTAGCCAGTGGTAATGCAAAGATCCGTGCTTAAGGCTACCTCGTTTCAAGTGACTGTCATGCAAAGAGCTTGAGAGCCCAGCGATAGGGGTAATACTAATAATGGTTGGGATAAAATAATAATAATGGTTGGGATAAAATTTTCCTTGGCTGAAAATAATTTGTGAACTTGAGCAAGGAACTTAACCTCTTCACGTAGTTTTCTCATATAATAATGGTTCCTAGTTGATGAGATTACAGAAATTGACTTACACATACACACACTATGAACTGAATGATTGTGTCCCCCCAAAATCACATGTTAAAGTCCTTACCCACAATGAGATTGTATTTGGAGGTGAGGCTCTTAGTAGGTAATTAGATCATGAGGCTGGAGCCCCCATTAATGGGCTTAGTGTTCTTATAAGGAGAGACACCGAGCAATGATCTCCCTTTCTCTGCCTTGTGAAGACGTAGTAGGAAGGCAGACATCTGTGAATCAGGAGGAGGACCCTCACCAAAAACCTAGCACCCTGGCACCCAGATCTCAGACTTCCAGCTTCCAGAACTGTGAGAAATAAACATTGTTTAAATCAGCTAGCCTATGGCATTCTGTTATAGGAGCCTGAGCGAAGACCATATATATCTGTGGACTGTATATATAGTGTGCATTCTGTTTCTACCTCAGAGGGCTTCTCAGAATACTTTTTAACTCCCTGGGCTACAGGCAGTAAACATGGTAACACATACATGTATACATAGCTAATGCCCACATTTCAACATGTAGTTCAGTGTATAGTTATGTCTTTTCCTTTCTTTAATGACACAAATGGAAAAACCATGATGTTAATGCTTTTCAAAGAAAAATTCATCTATTCTCAGGATTTATTCCCCAAAGATGGGGCAAGCATGCCTGAGCTATTGATGACAGTGAGTTTAACCAATGATGTGTTAGTCACCCATTAGACTCCTTGGAAACATGATTTTATTTTAACCTGGTATGAAAATTATGAAAAATGGATCATAGAACTGATAAGAAAAGGATTAGACTGAGCTACAATAAATCAAGCTAAAGTCAGTGAAAGAATAATATAGAAAGGGCAAATTCGGTCTGCAGCCCCACAGTGTATCTCTAAATAATGGAATTTTGGTTTTCTTTTCTTTTCTTTTCTTTTTTAAGTGCACTAGCACATGGTGCTGAAATGCTTGGGAAGAGAAAGCCAAAATTGTTTTTAAGTGAAGAAACAAACTTGCTGCAGGGCTCCAAGAGTTTAAAACCCTTAAATAATAACTCTTGTTGCTTGCATGGAATTACTTAAGGAGACATTTCAAAGTTGGAATGTGTAATTCACGATAAAGCGTTCTGCACACCAGCCTTTCACACATTACTAGGCTACAGGGATATACTCATTATTATATAAACTTGCAAAACACTGAGCAGCTAGCAAGTCTGTCAACACATACTTATTGAAGGCTTTTTATGTTCTAGACACTGGAAACAACCTGATGCACAAACAGGCATGCATTCATTCTAGTAGAGGAACAAGCAGACAGTAGTTAGTTGTGGGATTAAATTGAATGAGTCTATAAGGGGGCAAGGGAGAAGGAAACAAGGAGAAGCCCTAACCTAATCTCAAAAGAGGAGAGTGCATTTAAGCTAAGCCCTTGTGTATGAGTGGATTTAGCTAGGCTAAGTCAAAGGACAGGAGGAACAATTCACACAGAAATCACAGGACTGTCAAAGGCCCGGAAGCAGGGAAGAGCTTGCTGCATTTAAGGGGCTGAGCAATGCCCAGCATGGCCAGTGTAGTGAGAACCAGGAGGAAAGTGGTGTGCAGCCAGAATCATAAATTATGTAAATAATGAAGTGCACAGACCTCTACAGCCCATGTTTCAGATTTGATTAGTCATTGTCTAAAACTCATCTGACTATAATTTGTTACCTAAAAGCTAGTATCTGAAATTTTAGTAAGCCCTCAATGTCCTTGTTTGAAATAAAAATGCAAAACAAAACTTTGGCAAGTTCTTGGAGTGGAAGGCAAGTCTCCCCACTACCCCAGGGACCTAGGCGTTGGTTGAGCCCAAGGCTTAAAAGAAGTGGGGATGTGGGCCAGAGCTTAATATTTGCAGGTTTCTCATCAAAGTTCAAATGGACACTTACGTACCATAAGCCTAGATATTTAAAAATTGTGAATCAAGCTAACAAACTGATAAAAAAATAAGTTCTACCATTTAACCTTGATAAATATATCATCACAATAAGTTACAGAAACAGACTTAAAGTTAGAATTTTTGGACTTCTGGGGATTCTGTGCTGGAACATTGTGGCACAAAGAGAGCCAGTGTTTGGGCCCTGTTCTCTATTCTAAAACTATCTCCTGTCTCCTCCTACCCTTATTATGAGCAATCTTGTAGGAAAGCATGTAGACACTCCAAGTTTAGATATTTATGTCACTTGTCCTAGGGGAAAAAATCCTACCCAGTCCCTGAAGGTGAGCTTGGGGTCATTTGGGCAGGGAGTTCTTCAGTCCTGATTACCCAGAGCATCATCTAAAGGAAGCTGAAAGAAAGGTGTCATTGGCTCAGTTCCGGTGAGAACAATGATGGTAAAATGAAAGTAGTGGATTTCAGATTGTCAAATGCGTGGATAACCATTTCAAATAGAAATAATCCTAGTCGAGAAGTGAATGGTTTAATGCTTCTACGTAGTTAGGACTTTCTGCACCAATGTTGCTAGCGCCTGGGTTATAGCACAGGCCTTGGAAGTTAAAGAGTGATTGACAGGCTAGAAATCCCCGGAGGAAGAAGGTTCTCTCCCTTTGTGTTTATATTTCAAAGGGAAGTGAAACCTGGAGCTAGGCAACCGGTCATTTACATTCTGGTGGAATGCAAAGAACTAGAGAACAAAGGTTTACTCCCTCTCTCTCAAAGACAGAGGGCAGCTTGTACCTAAATAAACTCCCAGATTTAATTTCAAGAGTTTTGTTCTGCAGAACAGATTCCACCTGTGCAGGTGTGATCCTGGCTCTCAGCGCTTCACCTGTGGAGCACTGGAGGCGGGAAACTGGCATAGCTGTTGCTGTAAGTTATAATAACTTTGATCTCTGTCCCAGAAGCCTGGTATTTACTTTTAGGATAAAATCAAATTAATACAAATATTAAAAACTTCTATAGTGGTTCCCACTATGGAAAACAGTATGGAGATTCTCAAATTAAAATTAGAACTATTCTATGATCCAGCAATCCCACTTCTGAGTATTTATTCTAAGAAAATGAAAACACTAATTTGAAAAGATATATGCACCCTTATGTTCATGAAAATCACCTAAGTGTCCATTGATGGATAAATGGATAAAGAAGACGTAACATATGTATACAATGGAATACTACTCAACTATAAGACAGAATGAAACTTTCAATTTGTGACAACATGGATGAACCTGGAAAGCATGATGGTAAATGCAATAAATCAGATAAAGACAAATACCGTAGATCTCACTCATATGTGGAATCTTAAAAACAAAAATAAACAACAAAACAAAATGCTTACAGATACAGGGAATAGATTTGTGGTTGCCATAGGCTTAGAATGAACAGGGTGAAGAGAGTCAAGAGGTAGAAATTTCCAGTTATAAAATAAATACATCATGGGGCTGTAATGAACAGTATTGTATACTGTATATTTGAAGTTGCTAAGACAGTGAATCTCAGAGGTCTTCATTACAAGAAAAAAATTTTGTCACTATGTATGGTGACAGATTTTTACTAGACTTATGGTGATCATTTCTCAATATATACAAATATAGGATCATTATATTGTACACCTGAAATTAACATAATGTTGAATGTCAATTACACTTCAATTTAAAAAAAAAAAAAGAATTTGCCTCTATTCCCTTTAGTTTGCCTTCTGCAACTTCCAGTGTACTATGATGTCTGAACTGCAGTTCACCGTTATCTTAAACATTCAATAACAACAGCTCAGCCTTCTGATGTCTCTCCATAATTTCTGGGACAACCTGATTCTCCCATCCAATGTGCGTATGCCTTTGGTTATACTTGTAGCCTTTGGGTCTGTGATTAGTTTATTTATATTTTTTCCCTTCAACTCAGAAAGATGAACCATTCCACATATGCTGAGGGCCATCCTTCCTCTGTTGCTGTTCATTGATAAACTCCAACCTGCTAGTGTGTCAAACCCACTGTGGATATTTGAATTCCACAATGGTGATGGAAATTTCTCTTATGTCAGTCATCTTTGGTACTTGGTGGGGGAGGGAATGAGAGGAGGAACAAACCGAGGAGGCATCAAAGGCCCACAAATGGTTAATCCTTTACTTTTCTCTCCCTCTTCTCATCCCCACCACCTAATTCCAGAAATGAGGATTTGTGCAAAATGGGACAAATAGAGACTTCAAGATGCCTGCCTGGGGCTACTCTTTTTGAGCAAAGGCTTTCTAGGATACGTTAAAAGGCCAAACCCAAATGCACTCAATATTTAATCAGGAACAATGACCAATAAAACATGCCAGCCAACAAGATCTCTCCCACTCCTCAACAGTTGTAGGGTAAGTGGGAAAATAAACGAGGAGGAGAATGCTTCCTTTGCCTAAATTTAACAGTACGTTTTCATCTCCGTTCACTTTGTAATACTGCGCTGTGATACACACACATATACAAAAAATAAATTTATCAGAAGTATAATGTTTGGTCAGTGTTTCCTCTAAGTAAGACACACGGGGCTCTGTATCAGAATTACATAGAGTGCTTCTTAAAAATAGAGGTTTCTGACCTCTTCCCAAGACTTACTGAATCAGAATGTCTATTTATAGGAGCCTCCAAAACTACCATTTTAAAACCATCTATTCTAATCATTTTTATGAATTCTATTCTGCTTTTATATATTCAGTTGCTTTGATATTAGGGGAGTTTTATGGCTATACGTGTGTTTGCATGTGCTTGTGAGATGAGATATGGTTCCAAAAATCATATTATGCACCAGTATTTTCCTCCAAGCTGTGAGGTCAGAAAACTACTTCTTTTATGGGTTAAGAAATGTTCAATACACACACACATGCATATGTGCCGAAAGGTTTTGTGCTCAAATGTATTTAGCAAACTCTGTATACTATATGCATTTTTTTTTTTTTTTTGGAGATTCCCAATTCACACTAGTATTTTAAAGGCTCTGAGAGCCAATAAAAATCTGATGTGTCTCAAGTCTTTCAAGCAACTGTTAGCGGAATTTTTAAAAAATTTTTCTAAGTACAAGTACACAAGGACAGTTTGAGAAACACCATTCTACTCAAATATTATGAAGTAACCTCATTGTAAAATATTATAAAAATATGTATCTTCTATTTTTGTCTTCAGGTATTTTGCAAACAAGTAATGCTAGCATGGAAGGGAATTTTTGCTTATTTTTCTCTAGCTGTGAATACAGAAACAACCCCTAGTGTTGCATAAGCATAAATTTATACCAACAGATATATGAACATAACTTTTATGCTTTATGCTTTTGAAAGTTATTAAAATCTGTTATTTTAATCATGTAATCTAGCAATAAGCTTAGTACATTAATATTCAGAGAAGAACTGACAGGAACACTTTTGTCTTGGACTCTAAAATTATTATCGTTGGTGTTTGAGAACAGACTCATTTAACAACCATTAAAGACTGAGAAAATATACAGCTTTAACCTACATGGATAGGTTAAAAATAGAAACACTAGCAAATAGATTTAAATGTATGTATCACCAGACATATATATGTCAGGCAAACCCTTCCCTCCTTCCTTCCAAAAAAAAAATCATGAGGAAAACTGTTGTGTGCAATTTTATATTCTAGTTTTGATCACTAAAAACCATTGGCTTTGGTTTTTCCCTACATGTCAAAAATCAACTCAATATTTATGTAAATTTGGCAATAAATCTCTTCTTCCACATACATTTCTTTTTCAATGATAATTTGGCTGTTTAACCTACATTCTGTAACCTGTTCTTCAAGTACCCAGTAGTTCCCGACCAGGGTGGGACAGCGTGGAGAGAAGTGGGTTTCTTCCGCCGCACGGAGCCCAGTGAGCCTCGCGTGCAAGCTCCGCACGGGGCTGGATCCCACCCCCGGGGACTAGTTCCCCGCGCTCTTACGCTCTGAGGATGGTGAGGAAGTCACATAGCTGCCCAGGAAGAAATGTTTTGGGGTTACTTCATTTCTGGTGGTGACTGGTGTCAAGGACCACACTCTTTAAGGAAGAACAGGCATGCACACATACCGCTGCGCCCCGTCTCAGCCCTGGAGCGGGAGGCAGGGAGGGCACAGCTTCCAGCCCTCCCTGGGCGGGCGAATGGGGAGGGAAAGGGACGGGAGGTGTCTCTGCAGTTGGTATCAACGTGCTCCTCTAGTCTGAGCTGAGAAAACATTGTTTTTAGCAGCGGTCAGCATTCTTGGAGATCCTGTGCTGCAAAGATGGGCTATGCCTAAAATGAACCTCAGCCCGTCTCCTTCGGTGAGGTTAGAGGTCATGCCTCTGGATTTCATAAGCCATCACAAATGTGATCGGCTGGTCCACTTCACATCACGTCATCCTATTCAATCAATAGTGCTACTCAAAATTCAAACTCATGCTTGCATCCTTCTAACAAAATAGTTTATATTTGGGGGGTCTAGATGTTTTTATTATTTCTTCAAGAAATTGATGACCAAAGAAGGAAAGTCTTAAAAATCTAGGCAACCAGACTCAGAGGGAAACTCCAGACATTTTCTTTAGCTCCAGCAACCTGCTCTGTCCCTCTTTGGGCGCTAGTTTTGCTCACTTGTTCGCAACTATTGCAATTCTTCCTTCTCTCTAAACATCAAACTGACCACCCTCCATAGACTTCAGACCTTTCCTGTGTTTCCCAAAGGGTGTGGGGTGAGCAGGAGAGGACAGGACTTAGAAAAGATGATCTTAATTAAATGTGCACAGTACAGTAACTAGAAAAACACAGTATTTTCTCTTATCACCATTACTTAGATAAGAATTTTTAATATTAAGCATAGAATCAGATACTTCTTATCTATGTAATTAAATGTGACATTAACATTTGAGATAAACATAAGGTCATTTTTTTCTTACCTTTTTTTTTTTAAATGAAGAGATGGCTGATATAAATATGAGCCTTAGGGGTATCAAGCAGATCATAAAAAATTCTGGGATGGAGCAGAGAACTTAAAATTTTCTGTTACGGAAAACTGTCTTTCATAGTAAAATTTAGTTTTTCAGTTTCCAGTTTTGTAGTTGTTTCTTGGCGTTATTATGTACTCAGTGCAATCAATTCTGTTATAATTACATGAACTGTATACAGTGAGATCCAGAAAAGAGCAGCCAATGACTTGCTTAAAGTTGTGGGGAAGTCAACTGTTACGTAAAATGAGGATTAGAAGCCAGGCTTTCTAATGTCTTTGTACAGGATATATACTATCAAACAGGCTACTTATGTGTCTTTCAAAATGTGAGGCTTATCATTTTGGGGAAAAAAATAAAAGGATAAAGATCAATATATAAGAGGAGAACTGCATCAGTGTGATAGATTAGGGCTTTGATGGAGACTGTAAATTAAAAATGTAGTTGCTATTTGTTTATCTATTGCTGTGTAACAAATCGTCCCCCAAATCGTTGTCACTTACAACAATTTATTATCTCTCAGAGTGGACTGATTGGGTTCATATCTCTCATGTAGTTCCAGAAAGACTACAGCTGCAGCAAGAATCATCTGGAAGGCCCAGTGGGGTGAATATCCACCATGGGTCTTTCACTCATAAGGCTAGTGCTCAACCAACGTGGGAACCAACTGGATGTCTTTTGATTCCTGTGTAGCCTTTCAACATGGCAAGCTTGGGCCTCCTTACAGCATGACAACATCACTAGAGCTGAATTATGTACCTGGCTGCTGGCTTCCCCAGAGCAAGTGTGCCAGGATGCCCAGGTCGAAGCCTTGGTTTCTTGTGATTTAGCAATGGGAGTCACATATTATCACTCCTACCACATTCCACTGATTAAGAGAAGGTCACGGGAGAGTGTAGGTCGTGGGCGTGGGCATCTTTGGAAACTAGCTAGCACAGTTAGGTGATGCTCAGAAATAAGAAGAATGAGGTTTTGCAGAAAAATCTCATCTTTCTTCCCTTGTAATGTAAATCAGTCATTGATTCTTAGAACAGGGAAAGACCTTAAGTATCCTCTATTTAAAATACCTCATGTGCCCTTGAAGAAACTGAAGCTCAAGTAAAAGTCTTTGTGTTTACAAAAATTAAAAAAAAAGTAATTACATTTTAATATTTTTAGACTATCAGGATGTCACAATATTCTAACAATTAAACAGAAATCTAAAAAAAGTAGGAAAAATATTATGTCTCATCTGAAATAATATATAGGAACTTACTTGATACAGCTGAGAGAACTCTTCTAAAATGTGCATAAAGTAGGCAATGGTTTTTAAATTTCATATTTAAAAGCAAAAAAAATGTATCTGGAACTAGATTTAAAAGTTTTGGTTTCTTATTTATTTCTTTTTCTGTTATTTCACTTGAAAAATTGTGACATGAGTTTGCAATGACATGTATTTCACTACACTGTTGGTAAGAATGTTTTCGTTTGAAATATTTTCATTTCGGTGAGGTACATATGATGTGAGTAGTAATATTTTTATTAAGGAAACGGGTAATAACCCATCTGGAATTTCCCATAGATTACCCTAGGAAATGGACATAATGACAGAAAATATTCAAACCTGTATATCAGCGCCTAGTTATTTCTGCTCTGTGGATTCTTCAGCAAGGGGCTTATTACTAACCTGAGGGGACTGTAACAATGCTGTTGTCAAATGCGTAGTGTATAAACGGAGGCTAGGGTCAATGGGTGGAGGAGCTGTAGGTGACCAATGGGTTTGTAATGTGAGAACTCCCATCTGAAAACCCAGTGCACATGAAGAAAAAGGATGTTTTATTTTGCAATATAACACTGAAATATGTCAAGCACATGAACTGAGACTCGCTGGGCTGATATGTGTTCTGACAATAAAAGAAACATAAATTGCTAAGGCTCAGGAACATGCCCATTCTATGAATAGAGATGACTTTGCTGCCAAGGGAAGCAAGTTGCTCGGGTTTTAGGTGACACATTCCCACTCTTTACTTTACCGAGAAAAAGATTGGCAAAGAAAACTACTTGAAATGTTTTCCCAGAGGTTTCCAGTGAATATCAAACCCATCAAGCATCCCGTTTATTTTAGACACAGACTCTCTATGCCTCAGGAACCTCTTTCAACTCTAATGTCATTGGAAGCACCTGTCATCTTCCTTCACCTTTTACTGTCAGGCTAGCTCTGCTTTCAAGGTAGGTCGCCTTTCTTTGGCATCCTGCTGCCTGATAGGCTTGGAAGCGGAACTTCTTCTTCCCCATGAGCTGTCTTTGTCATCTGAAGTTATTTTGCTTGCCCCCATTTGCTCCGCATGTTTCCCACTGCATGGTCAAACTGCTACTCTCGTTCATGTAGTTGTTCAACAAAACATTTCTTTCTAAGTATTATAAATTCATATTTTGTTAAACTATTATTTGTTGAACTTCCACTATGAGGAAGAAATAGTGTTAGGAGTGAACGAGTCAGGGAGGCAGACCTGCTCTTGCCATCACTGAGTTGGGCTGGGATGACGCCAGCAAGAAGGCAAAGGGGTTTCTGGGCAGAATCCAGATCTGCCTGATGTTCCTCTTAAAATAGGACTGGTGAGGGTTTTCCTGTGACATATGAAGAGACTCTGCTTCCCACCATCCCTGAGAATTTGAATTTAACTCTGTTATGAGGGAAATAATGTGTTGTTTTGTTAAAAAAAAAAATGGAAAACAGCTTTCTTGGTTTTTTTTTTTTTTTCCCCTAGATGTTTCCTACCTGGCTTAAGATGAGCTCCTCGGATTCCATATGCAGGGCTGAGCCTGGCCAATATGTTTTTGTTTTATTATTCTAGAAACATTTCCTAGAGCCTCTCAAGGTTAATCAAGTACACCATGGGTTTCTATGGGGGTTGAAGAATCTGATTATTATTCCTTGTGGTTACCGTACCAGCTTCCTCAACCCCGCTGTTAGGACTCCTTCTGAGACGACGAAAAATTCCACAGCCAGGTGCACATGGATGGAGTCATTCCATCTCCTATCATATTCTGAAGGGCAAGATGAGGAGAGGAAGGAGCCTCTTTGGTTTCAGTGACTGATCAGAACTGAGTTTTCTTTTACTCTAAGTGGTGTCAATAATGCAAGAAGACAATGACTTACTGGGAATATCTGGGTAATAGGATGCCCAGATGAAATGGGAATGACATTTTGTTAAAGAAGTGTGTGGTAGGGAGGGAATTATCACCACTTGCTTTGCTTTGAGAGCAGGGAAAGAAATTCACCTTGATTCAGATATTCCTTCAGATAAGAATAAGTAAGGAGTCATCTTTACGTTTATCTTTATAGACAAATGGATACAGGAGACAAGTTTACAATGTTACCTCTCACTCTCTGACTGGTCTCCTGAAAGTAGGCTAATGAGGCTCTAACAATAAAATTACTCCGAAGAAATACAGAGACCAGACTAGTGGCCTCATCTTAAAAAGAGGGTCAAAGATTTTATTGCCACAAATTGATTACTTAACAGGTGGGACTGATGCTTTGACCTGAATAGAATGGTGTTTACTTATGGGGGGAACAATGACTAAAACCAGGGGCATATCTAAAAACCAACTAATAACCTTCATGTCCCAAATGAAATTTGGACAGAGACCTGGACTGCTAAGGTCACCTTGTCATGGTTGTTAAAACAAACAAACAAAAAAACAGACTCCTGTACGGATGTGAGTGAACGGCAGCAAATGCAGGCTGAGGAGGTTATGTTCTCAAGATGATGTATTGAACTTTCTTTGGTTACAGTGCAGCGACATTGTTGGTGGGCTACCCCAAAGCCATTCCTCAGCCTTTTATCCCTTGCAGGCTTCCCTTCTTTTGTGCTGTAAAGGAGGTCTCTTCCACTGCACAGGTGTCCGTATAATGTAGCTCGGGATGCTGAGGTGTCAGGGGAAACTTAACGGGGGAAGTTTCTGCAAAAAAGATCATTTCTAGATGAACGGATGAGGAATAAGGGAGTTGGCTCTCTTCCCCTCGCCAGTGCTCCCCAGCCTTACACGTGTATATCATAATGTCTGGAGCTTAGCCAGACATCTATTTCTGGGAAAGGGGAGGTGATAACATGCACGTGGATGAAAAAGCGTACGCCCTAAGAATAATTCCAAGTGGAAAGGCAGTGACCATTGCTGAACCCACTGAGTGGTTTCCTGCCTCCAGACCACATTTTAAGTGAATAATAAATGCCCCTCTGGCTTAAATAGCTGTTGTTTGGATAGTAATACTCAGAGTCGAAAGCATTTCTCACTGAGACATAAATGGGTGGTGCTCAAGGCAGTGGTTGAAAGATGAAATATATGTGAACACAGTTTGGGAAGTGGGATATTTTAGTTTCCTGTATCTTCTCAAAGACCTTTCACACAAATGTTTGGTTAACATATTACTTCTCAGTAGACAAGGTTAGTGTTGATTACAGCCTTATAAATGAAGAAACTGGAACACAGAAGTAAAGGGACTTTGTCTAAAGCAACAAAACCTGTTAATAGCAGAGCTAAGGCCTCATTAAGATCTTTGATTCTTTGTCTAGGAGCCTCTGCTGGGTCATGTTGCAAGTAAAAAAATAAAAATAAATGAATAAATGAATGAATGAATGAATGAATAAAATGATTTTGCATCAAAGAAACTGGATGACAAATGAGACTGATGTTCTCTTCTGTTTCCAACTAGCAATATACTAAGGAATATATTTGCACCTAGGTTTTCTCCATGTTTTCGTAGAAGGGAATGTATGCAACTACCCCAGAGAACTACCCTCCTACAACAGCCACGGAGATCCTGGCTGCAGCAAATGCGCTTACTGTGGTTAGCAACCTGAAACTGAACAGTTTATAAAAGGAGCTGGACCATGTTCCCGCAGAACCATTATAACTCAAGTTTTCCAATTTCTTTCAATTCATACCGAGCCACAGAGTCACACGCCCTCCTGGGAATTCATGGCTTACAAAGAGAAAGGACACCCAGTTTTATAGCCACCCTGCTGAAATCCAACAGAATGAACAGTTTGCCCCTCAACCCAGTAATGTAAACCTTCAGACAGGCTAATCAGCCTTTATAGAAATTTGTTCATCTCTACATGGAAGAATCGGGTATCATGTTTCTTCAAATGCCCTTTAAAAATAACTACAATTCAATTGCTTTTCTTTCATCCTGGTAATCCAATTTATTTTGGGATTGTCCTTTTATAATGGAAGAATGGGTATTAAACGCTTTTGAAATGAATGCAATTGTTCTATGAAAACAATTCACAACCAAAAATGTTCCAAACTTTCCCTCACAAATGCATCAGTAAGTTGAGGGCGGAGCCCGAGGCAGCAAAGATCCTGACGAGAACAGGCCCGGCAGGGATTCATACTTGGCAAGTCTTTGGGAATTAGGAAATTTATGATTTTAGATAATCATCTGGAAAAAAGTATTTTGAGATCCTACTTAGTTTTCCTATAGATTGAGTCTTTTGGGGGGATGAGATGGATGAAGTATTTAGCATGTCTAAAAAATTTTGATGGAAATGATTTTTGCAACAACATCTACCAAGTGCAAACCATGGGGGTCATAATACAATAGATAATGGAAGCTTCTAGGGGAGATTCCACATCTTCTTTAAATAACATCTTTTTATTTTTAATGAGTAGATATATTGAAGAGGGAAAAAATGATTTTCCCCCCTAACTGACATCAAGAGCACTCTCTGATTTTAGGACATGGTACAACTCAAGCAGCAGAATTACCCACAGTGGTCTGAGCCATGACCGGGGCAACTTCCGTTATCCCATTCATTTTCAAGTTGATGAGAGAATGAGGAAAGAATGCTGGAATATAGGAATGAGCAAGACAGATAGCTGGAATGAACTACAGCGATGAATTAAGAGAGAAAAGGGAGAGACAGGAACATAAGTAGAGTCACCAAAATGAAGAAAGAAACAACAGTAAACAAATAAAAACCACATTTTTTCATTATGTGCTATTTAGCCAGATTGTGATTTATTTCTTGTGACAATTTGTCATTGCATTTGTTTTATATCCTTGTTATTTTTTTTAAATTGGAAGTACAGTTGACTTACAATGTCATGTTGGTTTCTGGCATACAGCATAGTGATTCAGTTATAAGTATACATATATATGTTCTTCCCATATTCTTTTCCATTATAGATTATTACAAGATATTGAATATAGTTCCCTGTATTATATAGTAAATCCTTGTTGCTTATCTATTTTATGTATAGTAGTTTGTATCTGTTAATCCCAGACTCCTAATTTATCTCTCTCCCCCTCCCATTCCCCTTTGGTAACCACAGTTTGTTTTCTATGTGTCTTTCTGTTTTGTAAATAAGTTCATTTATGCCATTTTTTTAGATTCCACATAAAAGTGATACTATATGATATTTGTCTTTCTCTATCTAACTTACTTCACTTAGTATGATAATCTCTAGGTCCATCTGTGTTGCTGCAAATGACAATATTCCATTCTTTTTTATGGCTGAGTAATATTCCATTGTATATATGTGCCACATTTTCCTAAACCAGTCATCTGTTGATGGGTATTTGGGCTGTTTCCATGTCTTGGCTATTGTAAATAGTGCTGCTAGGAACACTGGGGTGCACGTATCTTTTCAAATCAGAGCTTTCGTCTGTTTCAGATACGGATATATGCCTAGAAGAAGGATTGCTGGATCATATGGTAGCTCCTTTTGGTTTTTTTTAAGGAACTTCCGTACTGTTTTCCACAGTGGCTTCACCAATTTCACATTCCCACCAACAGTGTAGGAGGGTTCAAAGGGAGAATTTTAAAGTCCAGAATCTGGATGCCTCTCAACACTTCCACTGCTGCTTCCTTGGTCAGATCCAGTTATCCTTTGCCTGCATTAATGCAGGATCTTGGTCACTAACATCACTGCATCTCCCTTTTGCCTTTGCCCCGCTGCAATCCATTCTCAGGACAGCAGTCAAAATAATCCTAAAACAGAAGCCAGGTCATGTCACTCCTGTGCTCATTGATGGCTTGCATGTTCATTCAGAGTAAAAGCCACAGTCCTTGCATTGATCTACGAGCCCCACAGGAGCCTGTCCTGTCTTCTGGTGTTTGCCCTAATAGCTGTCTCTGTAAGAAAGGATATCTGCTCAGCTTTCTCTCTTTCTTTTTTCAATTATTTTCTCAAATCCCACTTTCTCACTGAGGCTTACATTGAGAACTCAATTTAATGTGGCAAACTGCCCCTTTTCTACACACATTCCCTATTTCCTCTCTAAAGCTCTATTTTTTTCCCCTTGCTTTCCCATAATAATGTTCACCATCTAACATGTGACATCGCTCTATTTACATAGTTTAACAAATGATGTTTTATTGTTTGTATTCTTCCCCCAGAATGGAAGCTCCAAATAGCAGGGATCTCTATTTTGTTCACTGGAATATCCCAAACATGGAGAAAATGTTTCTGACTGAAAAATGAAAAAATAAGGAGTTCATTCTACTAGAGGAGGATAGAGAGAGGACTAAGAAAGGCAACATCAAATTAATGAAATCAGTTTACTGGAACGTGTCCAGCTATGTCCAATTGTTTAAGCATTCTTTACGGCTACGGGTTGCTCACAAAGGCATTTATTATCTGGAACTGTTAAGAAAAAGGAAATCATGAATAAGTGAAAGCTTTAAGCTGGAAAGCACCATGTTGAGAATGACGATGTGGAAAAAGCATTCTCTAGTCAGCTCCAGTTTTTTAGTTAGTCTATCCCTCAGGTTATCTATTACATTATTATTAATTTTTTCATCTATGTGTGCAGGAGTGTATACTATTATTTCCTTGTATCAACTCTAAAGGGAAAATCTCATTTTATGCAATATATTTTAGTTTTGTTTTATCTTCAGTCATAGTCCCCTGGTCTTTGTGGATCTTCCTTAATAAACACAGCAATTGCTACTAATGACTAAATGGGTGATCCCAGAGAATACATTTAAAATTCATCAAGCATTAGGGTCTGATGTGGGACGTTTCTGATTAAAACACCAAACACCAGATGGCTTCCAACATACTTTAGTTAGTTATCCACGTCATGATTTGGATTTGGTTGGCTTTCCAATCTTTGTTATATCTTCTCTTGGAGAAACTGGATTAAATACGGTGTATTTGGAGGATACTTTAATTGCTAAGGTGGGCCAAACATGGCTTAAAAATGCAAAATGTCTGCTAGAAAGTGAGCTGGAATCATCACACTGATTTCATTTTTAAAACTCAAACTGGCGAGAGACTGTACCACACTAATGATAGCCAGTTGCCTAATTAGCTCTGTGGCACAGTCTTTCCAGATTATTAAAGCAAAATGAATCATAATTGTGAACCTAGGGCAGCAGACAGTTTCCTGCTAAAAATCTGTTTTGAAGTACGAGGGGTGGGTTTAACGACAGAGGTGTCCCAGTATGCATAGGCATCTTCTGGAAGTGAGAGCGTACAAGTGGTATCTGGAAATTTAAACTACATTAAATAGATGAAAAATCTGTGTCTTTGTCTAAAGCAACAAGTAAATTCAATAATGATCCGAGCATATTTCTCAGTAAACGTTCAGTATTGTTAAAAAGACGTTCTTTTTTGTTTTCTGAAAAAAGGGAGGTTTATTTTATTACTTATTGTTTGTTTAATTTTTTTACCCAAACTGTTTACTTTGGGTTTGTTAGTTTGTTTATTGCTTTGAGAAATAAACAAAATATAGAATCTCAACCAAGTAAGTAAGTTCTAAGATTTTTATGACTGTCAGATTTCCCGTCTCTGTAATAGTCAGTTTTAGTTCCGAGGATAACCTAAACTATGAAAGGCACAGTTACGCTGCTGACTTCAACCTTGACAATCTAGACATGTAGTTCTCTTAATACTGACAAAGATCTGCCGCAAAGAGGTATGTACGGTGAGAGTCATTTCTTCTGTTTTGGAGGGTTTCCAGACATCCTCTAAAAATATGAAACTGTCTAAAAGAGAAAGGGATATGAGGCTGAAAGGTGGAACCAACAGTATAGATAAGGCGGAATATTCCAGACCAGCACTACTCGGAACAGGTGACATGTCAGGGATACACCTTTGGGAACTGCGCCTAACCCGCAGCCACAGAGCCACATCAGCCAGGCACGCGGACCTTCGCAACGCGGGTGATGTAACTGGAAAAGGAGTCTGAGGGCCTCTTTTCAACCCAGAATGGCTGTAAATGTCAGGCATACACCGTAGACGGTAGCTGAAACCAATGACAGTTAAACACCATGTAGATATTTGTCTGTTCTTTGTGAATGAATGGAGAAATATACACATCTTAAGTTGCTAATTCAGAAGGAGGAAGTGCGTTATACTTACATACTTACATTTGCAGCCCTTTCAAATAAATGTTCTTGCAAATTGACTCTAGGATCGAACAGGGATTGAAATTGGTAGGAGAGTGTTAACATTCTACCTAGATGTTCATTCATAGATTCTGGCTATTAATTTTACTTTACAGAGGAAAACATGTAAATGGTTTACCGTATTTTATAACCAACTTAGCATCCCCATATACTGGATGATCAATAAAGAAACTCTAGTAAGGTTATGAACTCACACGGAATCAGCAGGTTCTTCTCGGTTGCCTAGGAGAACAGGACGTTCTTGACACAAGCCAGGTATCCAGCAGTTTTCCAATTGAATGTAACACGTATCCTTGATTTTTTTTTTTTTTCCTGTGGAAGCAGATTTTCTTTCTAAGGAAAAATAAATTACATGTTTTTACGAGGTTGACCTCATAGAGATCAATCTACTTTATCATTTAAGAACTCACAGAAACAATTTGTTTTAACATATGCTTTCAAACATCAGTGGAAGAGCAGAATTGTACCAGAATTTCAATACTCAGTTTGGAATTATTCTAATAACACTTCTGCTGCTTCAGAAATTCAAATCTCTAGATGAAACTTTAAAATGAATGAAAATGATTCTCACTCGTAGATGAGGATTTAAATTAACTATTGAAAAATAGTATTTCCTTGGGTCACACCATGCCTGTTAAGATGGTGATTGGATTATGCATGTTTACAGACAAAACGTACAAAAGAAACACCGTTGTTTTTTAATATATACATTTGATTTCTAAAACCATCCTACATGACATTTATAAACTTTTCAGCTTATGAAATGGCAGGTTGTGCAATGGAAACCTGCAAGCTTTGAAGTTTTCTAGATCTCTGTCAGTGGATGATTTTGCAGCCTGGAGATAATTACTGAATTACTACAGGCCTTGCTCTCCACATCTCTGAAATGGGGATTAAACACTTAAATTATAGGACCTTTGTGAAGAGTAATTGAGGTAATGAATGCAAATATTCTATGGCACATTGATTATACAAAACAACCTTATTATAATATTATCACTATCAAACAGAAATGTATACAATGATTTACCAAGTAATTTATGACACAATATTTACTTCCAGTCCTTTAGCATCACTGAGTCTTTCTGTCATTGTCAACCCAGAAGACATTTCTTGTGTGCTCAGCTTAGTTCTACCAAACGCAAATACACACAGACACACACACCTAGCAGCTTTTTCTTTAATGGTAGGCATTTTTCATTAAGCACAACACAGCATTTTATTTCTGTTCATAGTAGTATCTATGTCATTTTGTCTTTTAGCGTTAGCTTTGATCAGAATTTATTTTAAGCAAATCTTTCTTTCCTACTTTTGATACTGTCATTCGGTGGCTTTCAAAGTTCTTTTTCTCCTTTTTAGCTATCAAGCCCTTCCTTTTCCCCTTTCAGGCAAAACATTACACAGAATTTTGATACACAAAACTGATGCAAGTTGAGCTTTTATTACAGCTGAAGTAATGGGTCAGGGTCTTTTTATTCACTTTTCCCTCCTTCCTGCCCGGCCACCTGCCTCAGCAATCCCCAAGTCACTCTGAAAAAACTGGGCACAACAATAGACAGTTTGAAAACTGCCATTTGCATCAATACATTGGGTGCCCTTCTCCTATAGTATTTACGCAGTGACACAAATTGTACCCAACATAGTAACAAAATGTTGAGAAAATAAAAACACGGAATATCACTTTTACTAACGCATTTGATGTGTCAACATTGTTTATCTGTCCATGTTCATCAGAATAGCCAGCATGGCTCCAGGTACCTTTCTCTTCAGTAACATGTCTGCTTCCTTAGATCTAAAGAGTAATCCTGGCCTCGAAATATACAATTTGAACTGCCTTTGTTCATTGTCATCATGTTATGGTAAAGCAGTTTCTCTAGGTTTTCAGGGTCACTTTGAATATCAGTTCTACATTTTCTATAACCCTGCCTGCATGTAGGCTGTCTTTTTGCAAACACTGGGGTGAACGTGATGTGATGCTAGCTGACCTCAAACTAGAGAAACCACCAGGTTGATTACATTTTCCTGTACCTGTTGCATGTTTTCTGCACACTTTGAATCTCATTAGGACAATCATATGTAAATGACTTGACTCTCCTTCCTATCAGGATAGGAGTTCATCTCTCAAGTGAGAGAAAAGATGCTTCTCTCCTTCTCCTGCCCACCCACCCTAAAATTATACACAGACTAGGGGCTTGCTCTCCACCAAGAAAGAGGAAAAGTGTTAAGATTCATACCATGTTTAAAATGAAAACAAACACACGTTGCCATCAATTTACTCTACCATTTTGGATCACTAGAATGTTCTCCTTGGGAAATTTCAATTACAGATTTTGCAGTTTGGAAAGTCATAAGGCACTGCTCGTACTTCCAGCAGAGGCAAATATAAAGTTATCTCCAATGAGCAGAATTTAGGTTTCTGTCTCTATACCTCATTAGCATCAGCAAGTTCCAGTCTCATAGCAACCCCAATCTGATGATGAACACCTGCCAGCCCAGATGGTTTAGGAAGAAAATTTTTAGCTGAATGGAATGAAGTTCTGCTGTTGAGCTGTCCAAGCCATTATTTAACAGGGAAGCCACAAGAACTCTGAACTATTATGGTGGAATCTTGACAAACAAGTATCTCCAAAGTTGTCATGTTCAATTGCCATCACTTCTGTCTAATGCCTCTATTTTTACGATTTGTGTAAATAATACATAGTTCTTATGTCATTACACATGTCATGAATGATACTGGATGTCAACTGTATGGACACAGCAGTGCAGCAAAATCAACAGCATCTGCACAATTATGAAACAGATGCTTACATTTTCAGTTTCTTCTAATAAACTGGCTGATGGCCAAAAAAAAAAAAAAAACAACCCTCTTCTGAAAGAAGAGCTTAAATATAAATTGAGTCAATTATTCCAGTGCACAGAACTTTCTCCCTCTTCTGAACCACAACTTCACTGTCTGTGCCATTTCACTGGCAGAGGGAGGCATACGGAGAAGTGACTGGACCAGAGGCCAAACACACTGGGCTGCGGGTTCTCCTCGTCCTGTTGCTGTCATTTTTGTGACCCAATTATACCACTTACTCAGAGTTTTCCTGTCAGTGAAATAATTTGGAGTTAAATGACTAGTTAGATTTTTTTTTCCTAGTGTGGAAACAAAATTGCTTCTTTTTTTTGTTTTTATACATGCACAGTTGCTTTACACAAAAGTGAACTCCTCAGAACAAGGGCTGTGCTTTAATAACCCCAACCAAAGCTTTACGCACAACTGATGCTCAAGAAATGTTGGTTCCCTCATTGATTTCCTCTTCGATTAGTGGAAATTACAAAGATCATGGACTTGGGTAGAGGATTTACTACTTTTTAGCTCTATGATCTCAGATCTAAATTCTTTGAGCCTCTCTTCCTCATTTGTACTTACCCCATGAGACTGGTAAGAGTGTTAGCAAACTGACACACACATATACTGTGGCCTCAATAAACCTGATTTCTCTTGCTTCACTATTGGTAGTTGAACACTGAACTTTGCATAGAGTTATCTGAGGTGATACCATGTAGTAATTAAGAAAACCAGAAAGCTTGGGTTCAAATCTGGCTTTGCCATCTCCTAGCCTTGTGACCTTGTGCGAATTATTTATTCTTTGTGTTTTTCAGTTTCCTCACCTTTAATGGAAACAGTGGTAGTATTTACTTTAGAGGACTTTTATGAAGAGAAAATGAACTTAATGTATGTAAATTATGTAAAGAGTATACAGCACAGAAGTATTGTTTAAGCTTAGTTTCAACTTCACAAATAACCATGATTTAGCATTGCAAGAAAAGTGCTATTATAATGTGGATTGTTCTTAAACTTCAGTCTTACATACTTGATATGAATTATGTTCACGATGAACATCATAATTGTCCTTGAATTCAGTGGACTGTGTGAAATACACATTCTATAAAATAACAGACGAATGTGTGCTTTCTAAACAGATTTTTAGGATTTACCTTTTTTTTTCATTTTTATTGAGGTATAGTCTGTTTACAATGTTGTGTCAGTTTCTGGTGTACAGAACAATGCTTCAGTCATACATGAATGTACACAGATTTATTTTCATATCGTTTTTCACCATAGGTTACTACAAGATATTGAATATAGTTCCCTGTGCTATACAGTATGAACTTGTTTATCTATTTTATATATATATTAGTATTTAGAAATCTCAACTCCCAGTTTATCCCTTCCCACCTCCTTCTCCACCCCTGGTAACCATAAGTTCATTTTCTGTCTGTGAGTCTGTTTCTGTTTGTCTTTTTTTTTTTTTTTTTTAAGATTCCACATGTAAGTGATATTATGTAGTATTTTACTGGTTTGATAATTTTCTTTTGTTATTAGTAGGCTCAAACACATCCTAAAAAGAATGAAGAAAAAAAAAAGTGAGAGAAAAAAATATTTTCTTGCTCCCCTTTCCCACCTTTTAGGATTTTGATGTCCTTTTTTTTTTTTTTTTAACATTTTCATGTTTATTCTCTTGCAGCTCATTGTACTTAGCACATTTCCAATTATGGTTCTCTCATTTCTATGTCTTCCTGCTTCTTTTCTATTTAGAGTAGACCTTTCAACATTTCCTTTAGCATTGGTTTAGTATTGCTGAACTCTTTAATTTTTGCTTGTCTGTGAAATTCTTTATCTCTCCTTCTACTCTAAAGGATAGTCTTGCCGGATAGAGTATCCTAGGCTGCAGCTTTTTCTCATTCAGGACTTTGAATATATCTTGCCACTCCCTTCTGGCCTGCAGTGTTTGTGTAGAGAAGTCAGCTGAAAGCCTCATGGGGGTTCCCCTGTAATTAACTCTTTGTTTTTCTCTTGCTGCCTTTAGAATCATTTCTTTATCTTTAACTTTGGCCATCTTCATTATAATATGTCTTGGTGGAGGTCTATTAGGGTTCTTGTTTGGGACCCTCTGTGCTTCCTGTACTTGGATATTTATTTCCTTCTTTAAGTTTGGAAAGTTTTCAGTCATGACTTCTTCAAATACCTTTTCAGTTCCCTTTTCTCTTTCTTCCCCTTCTGGGACCCCTATTATGCATAGATTGGCGTGCTTTATATTATCCCATAGGTCCCTTATGTTGCTTTCATTGGTTTTTACTTGCTCTTCTCTCTGCTGTTGTGATTGAGTGACTTCTGCTATCCTGTCTTCTAAGTTACTTACTCGTTCCTCTACATTATCTGGTCTCCTATTGACTGCCCTTAGCTCAGCTATCGTCTCAGCCACTGAGTTTTCCATTCTTAACTGGCTTCTCTTTATAGTTTCTATTTTCTTTTTAAAGTATTCTCTCCTGCTAGTTACAGATTCTGTCATTTCATTCAGTAGTCTTTTTACCTCTTTTTTGAAGTCATGATCTAGTAGATTGTCAAGGTCTATCTCATTGTTCGTTCTTCCTTGTTCCTTTAATTGACAGTGGTTACTCTGCATCTTCATTTTACTTTTATCTCTCTGGCTCTATGATTTAGGAGTATCAGTTATCTACTCTGGTCTTGAAGGACAGTTTTGGTTTGTTTATTTTTATTTAAAGTGGGAGCTTTCCTGTGTAGACTTCATCTAATAGTTTTGTTGCAAGGGCTGTTCTTAGTATGGATGGTTGTCACGTCTTTCTTCCGTGTGTGCTGGCAGTTATCCCTTTGATTGGGGGTGCGGTTGGTGTTGTGATCCGAGCCTGCCCTGACTGTTGTTGTTGAGTGAGGCCTCCTTTTTTGTTCTGTGGTTGTCACAGCCCTGACATGTGCCAGGTCTGCTCCCTTGTTGCTGGAATAGAGGCTTCTAGATCCATTTCTGAGCTGTGGTGTGTGGTCGGCAGGGTTGGAGTGCTTCAGCTGGGAAGAAGAGTCACTGAGTGTATCTATTTAGGAGATGTTCACTGGGAAGGGTTCTCATAACTAACTGGTTTAAAACTAGGTCCAATGACAGGAATAAATAAGATGTCCCCAGGCTCTGGATGTTGAAGAACAGGAAAACTTAATTTAAACTGCTTCTGAAGTTCATCAGATAACAGATTTTTCACACACACACTGTAGTGAGGCTAGATGGGTATTTACTCTGACAGCTGTGAATGATGGACGGTGTGACAAGGGATGTAACGGAGTTTCAAACTTCCTTTCTGCTGCTTGTTTACCTAAAACAGATACAACGTGGCAGAGAAAGAAAAATTGCGTGAGGAGTGATCTGTCGTTAACTGGAAACCACACTGGTACCAACTTGCTCATGCTCAGACTGAAGGCCACACTTCCAAATGCTCGCTGAATTTACCTTTCTTAATTATATGCTAATCAATATTTTAAAGAATGCCAATAGATTTCTTGCCTGCTCTCTACACATTGTGTTAATTTCTATCTTCCGAATCCATGTATATTCGCACATCTTCACGATATGCTGATAGCCTAATCTTTCTAATGCCACGAAATTCTGCCAGACTTGTTCACTTCAAAGATAAATGAAATTTATACATAGAGCCTTTGTGTGTTTTTTCAACTGTTTAATTCTTAACTTCTTTCAAACCAACATGACTGTAGAGTTGGGACATTATTCAACACCACATCCTTGTAGTTAAGAGGACTGTATCTTTCAAAATTACTGAAGACATTTCTTGCATTTGGTATGTGTCCTTCTTCCCCATACGTAACAAACAAAATAAAACATAGCACATTCTAGGAGACTGTCCTCCAAATATTTTTAGGGTGTAAGTCATGATTAATATGAAGTAGAATTATTTAAAAATAATTGTTGGCTCCTCCCAATCAGGAATGTTTCAGGGGATTTTCCGGCTAACGGCCACACGATTTTCAGTCTTGTGTTGCTCCGCGCATATTGGAAGAAGCAGGCACCTCGTCCAGTCTCTGCTGCCAGGTTTCAGGAGAGGAATGCCTTCTGTCAGCCCTGCTAGGTATCCTGAGGCTTTCCCAGACCTTTTCTATGAAGATGCCTGCTTCACACTTCCTTTTCTCTCTTGGAGGATAATTCTTAAGAAGTAGGCTTTCTCTTAATCCTGCAAAGCCGCGCTGAGTGCTGACAGCCTCCCATTTGCGGGTGCTGAATGCTCAGACTTGTGTGCTTTCTCCCCAGCCCGCAGAGGTGGTCTGGGTTTCTGCATGTGCTTACCAGTTATCCGCAAAACCTCGCATGGCTGCCCTCTGGTGTGGGCACGCCTATCAGGCCACAGGGTTGAGGTGTAATGTGGGTGAGGGGCACAGAGCATCGGGGCTGCCCACTGGCCCATTGTGGGCATGTGCGGGAAAGGCGTCTCCAGTGACTCATGAGCGGGTGAACTGATGGAGTCAGAAGGCAGTGGTCAGTAAGATCCGCGTGTCTTGGATGCCCTCCAAGAGCTCTGCTGCTGTTCTCCAGGCCACTCCCACCCCCACATCGGGCAGCGCACCTTATTTTGAATGAGGTAAGAAAGAAGTGGGCCCCTTTGGCAGTGTCCCTCACAGCTGCTCTCACTTTCCCGCATGGGAGAAATCACTAGCTGAGTTCTCTCTTGGCAGTGAGCTGTGCCACTCTGGGAGAGGAGCGACATGGGCAAAGCGAAACTGCTCCTCTTAGCAATTCAGTGTGTCCAGTCTTGCATTTTTGTGCTCTGAAGTTCTACGGAAACTTCTTTGCTGGACTTCCAGTCTTCCACAACTCCAGACTCTTGTCTTGACTTTATGGGTGGTTTACTGGTTTAAATGTTGATCACATCTAAAAAAAATACCCCCACAGCAACTTCTAGAGTGGTATTTTACCAAATAGCTGTGCACCATAGCCTAGCCAAGGTGACACATAGAAGAGGTCATCCTATAACTCCCATCCCCTTTCCTACTTGGTTTTTTAATTCATTCTGCTTTTTGATTTCACTCCTGCTTCTGTTTCTCCACTGCTCCCACAGAACTGATATGCAGAAATTTTTTTCTTATTCTCCATATCCAGTTATCTTCCTCTTTCTATCTTCTTTCTTCACTTCATAATATGTACTTTCGTTTTGAAACCTTTTTCATCTTAAAAAAAAAACAACTTTCTTTTGAAACTTGTCTCCCATTTTCTCTGTTGAAATCTGTTTCTCATCCTCTAATTTTTTTTCGCTCCAATTCTGAATGCCATGCTGTTTCATCTCTGTATGAACTTTTCACTGAGTCCTCTATGCTTTTCCTGTATCTATTCAAGATACCGAAAATTTGGCCAGTTTCTTCAATTCTCTTCCCTCTCTATCAAAGTTTCCCATTTAGTACAATTTCAAGCTAGTAAGTTCCCCTTCAAACTTGTGCACCTAACACATTCCTGTATCAGCCAAAGCATTTCACACCCCATTTCCTGTTACCTGTCTCTGCTGTTGTCCGCTGGCACTAGTCCTCTTCTTCATTAACAATTAACTTTTAAGAGTTCCCTTCTCCCTATTTCCTCATCCTCAGCTGCCCTGTGTTCTTGGAAAGCTTCTCCTTTTTCTTTGAAAGTCAGTCTTATTACATTAACGTTATCATCAGTTTCACTGGATCTCAGTGTTTGATTTACTTGTCTTTTGTCTCATTTTCTCCTTTCTTCAATATCAAAACACAGCACCGTTTGGCACTATCATGCTTCTCCCCAGGGGGAACCATATTTGGTTCTTCTCCTTATCCCATTTTCTCCAAAATTTGATAATGCCCTTTACTCATCTTTTAAAAACATTTCCCATTTATGATCTTCTGGTCCTCAACGTTCACGTTGGAATCTTCACACTCGTTCTCAAACCTCTTTTGAAAACCAAATTTTTCAAAAATTAGTTTTCTCTAGGCATAATACCTGTACATATCTTATGTATATGCATTCTGGTCAATTAACAGAATAAGTGATTTGTATTATTCCTATCCATTTTAAATTACTTTTCTAATTTTTCCTCACCAGTGTCACTTCTTTGTCATTTGAACTATTTCATTCACACCACCTTTATCTTATCTTGAAAATTTTAAGAACTCATCTTTCTTTTTATCTTTTTTTTTTTTTTTTTTTTGCCCTATTGAGGTTTTGAAGTTAGCTTTCTATACCTGTTTGGCCTAATGAGTTATGTGAAAGAAAAAATATCAAATGTGAAAACTAAGAATCTGAAAACAGATAGGAAGTCTGTTTGGGACATTTCATAAAAACAGAGAGAAAAACACAGATGTATCAGACCATTACTTGTGTGTTTCTATGATGTGTTCTCCAAAATAATGCACATGTCATTAATATGTTCTCAAAGCCACTATCAAGTTTTATAAAGAATCTCTGAAAATATTCTCAGTAAAGTCCAAACCAGAGTGTCACCCATGTTATTTTACATTGCTCTGTATATGTCAGGTCAGCTAAATAGAGAAGGGGTGAAAATAATTATCAAAAAAATGATCAATAAGAAAAGAAAAACCTCATTGATAGTAATAACCCACACCCATTTTATCTTGTAATATCTAAAAAGGGGGGGGGGAAGGCATACCATGTTCTTTGATAATAATACTTAATATCTTAAAAGTGTCAATTTTACCTATAGATGAATATCTATAAATTTTTTCCAGTAAAAATATGAAAAAAGTATCTGAGAATGAGATAGGCTGATTCTATAGTTTATATAACTGAAAATAAACAATAGCTAAAAACATCCTGAAAAATGAGACAGAGAATAATACTACTGGATAATTAAAACTGTGTGGGCTTCTCACATTAGTGAGCCAACAGATCTATGAACAGGACATATAAGAATTGACTAAAACATATATAGTAATTTGATGGTATTTGCAATAAATGACTTATTGGGATCAGGGGCAGATACAAGTTACACATTAGAATTTGCAATGGCTATGAAGCTTATATGGTATAGGTTTCATAATAATTTTTAAAATTGTGATGTATTTAGCTTTATTTTAAATGTTTCAGAAATGTTGCAAAAAGAGAATAATATGTGAAGGGCAGCTATTAACACAAAGCACACTGTGAAAGCCAGAAAGCTTCCACCACAGCTTTTAAGGAAATACTCAATTTCAATATTCCCAGAGAGGATGTTTGAAAAATCAGACCCAAGGTGCAGTTGCAAGAATGGCATAAATGCAAAGGAGATGCTCTTTCCAGTCTCATTTATTTGAATGTCAAAGTCAGGACCCTGATAGGAAAACAGTAGAAACCTGATACCTGGGGTGAGGCCACCTGTGTGGATAAGCATGAAAAACCTGACCCTAGATCTCCCCTGACTAACTGAGTTGTCAGGAACTGCCTTAACCCTCTTTTGAAAAAAGAGAAATCTCTTTATTCTTGGTGGCGGATGACTTGCAAGATAGCACTTATCTTACTCTGGACCGTCCTCTGCCAAGTCTCATTGACTCCAGAGTGATAATCAGTCAGGGCTCAGCACAGCAAAACAGGCTCTGCAATCCCTGCTCCTGGAGGAAATGGCGCAGTGCTAAAGGAGCTGTAAGACTTGGGCTGTGCTGGCTGTCCTTTGTGCACTGGAGTTAACGGTGGGATTTGTTGCTATGGAACTGTGCTAACATCCATGGGGTGATGGAATTACAAAATGGTAGAGACCAAATTGTAGCACCTAAATGTGAAAGTCAAAGTACATGCAGCTGATGGGAAGTAAGGCCAGAGGGGGCAGTCAGGAAGCCTTAACCATTACGGTCTTTGGTGTTGACCGATAAGCTATGATGTTCCCTGAATTAAGAAAGACACACCATTGGCAAAGGTGTTAGCAGATGATAACAGCTCAAGAACCATTGAAGAGAAGACAGTGAAAGCTGCCGGAATGGAAAATTGTGGTGCCTTGCCCAGGCCAGTCCAAATTAAATTTATAAACCTAGAGCCCAGTGATTGTAGGAGAATCCTAAAAGCCTTGAGGAAGGACCCTACAATCCTTCTGAAAGTGTATACAACAGAAATCCTTCCCCTGTAAGATCTGCTGTGTGCAGATCTGTTTGACCTAATATTGATACTTGAGAAACCAGAACACCAACTGAAGTAAGAGATTATGGGGGTCAGGTAGAAATAAAGTGTTGGGTAAATCTGTCTTGTAACATTTCTAAGTGTTTCCACAGACATGTGACTATTACCCTAGTCCTGGAACATGTATCTGGAACTGATGTATTTAGCAGCTGGCAGAATAATCACATTGGTTTCCTGACTAGAGAAATAAGACACACTATTGTATGAAATGCCAAGTGGAAGCCCCAGAAACTACTGGAAACTATCTTGCCCCTGCCAAGACAGTAAATCAGAAGCAACAATGCCTCTGGGGAGAAATGCCAGTGGTTTTCATATCATTACTTAATTAGCCTTTATCGTCCTTCCAAAAATGAGATGAATGAATGGTCGATGGGTATTGACAGCATAAATTTAACCAGTTGGCAGTCCCAATTTCAGCTGCCATGTTGAATGTTTAGACTTTTATTTGAGCAGATCGTTAAAGTCTCTGACACTTGGTATGCGGTCATTGATCTGGCCAGTGTTTTCTTCTTGATCTCCTTTAGCGGGGAAAATCAGAAGTATTTTGTTTTTGCATGAAGAGATGGCAGCCCCCAGTCTCTGCCCTGCCCCAAGGATATGCTGTCTCTCTTCCTCTCTGCCATGGCGACAGTCCACTGGGATGTCGATTATTTTGGTGTTCCACGCATGTGGTACTAGCTCGCTGTATTGATCACAGCATGTGAACTGAACAGGATGAGAAAGAAGAGACAAAGAAGATGTCTCCAATTACATGCTCCAATAACACATATACATGTCAGAAGAAGGGATTTAAGCCCACGAGGATTCAAGGATCTGCCACAGGAGTGAAGTTTTAGGTCCAGGACTCCAGCCGCTGAGGCAGCCCCTCTCAGTCTGTTATTCCTGCTTTGCCACATTTTTTTTCCTCCACAAAAAGCTTCCGCTCTTATCAGGCCCCTTTAGATTTCTGAGGCAGTGCAAAGTCAATTTTACAAAAGCACTTCAAATCATTGGTTAGGTAACATGAGAGCTTTATAGCTTTGACTCATGTATAGAGGAAGACAGTGGGTCCAGGCTGCAATGCACCTGCTCTGCCACCACGACAGGCAGATCCGATGGTGTTAGGACCCTTGGTGGGTAACGATGCTGACTGGTCTCTGGCAAGAGTCCCAGCATAGGCCATGCTTTCTGCAGCTACCTGAGTGCTAGTCGGCCCCGGCAGAGACCAAGCACCTCACAATGAGACACAGAGCGGCTTGAGGCCCATCATGAGCTGGGCTGTCACCCCCAGAAAGCAGGGCAGATAAAGCAGGGCAGAACAGCAGCAGCTCATTTTTAATAGAAATGAGTTTGGCATGAGAAGACTCGTAGAACCACAAAGTAGAACGGGGACTGCCAGGTGCCGGAGAGCAGGGCAGATGGGGAGATGGCAGTCCAAGTGTACAGACTTTCAGTTATGAGCATGTTCTGGGGAATCTCCGTGCAACGTGGTGACTATAGTTAACAGCACTGTGCTGTATACTTGAAATCTGCTGAAAGAGTAAGTCCTAAGTGTTCTCACCACTCCCCCCAAAAAGTGACTATGTCAGGGGCTAGATGTGTTAATTAACTTTCATGGTAATCATTTAACAATGCATACATGAATCAAATCATCGTGTTCTACACCCTACATATATACGATTCTTTTTTATCAATTATACCTTAACAAGACTGGAAAAAATGACCTCACCCAATTAAAAAATGTATGAAAGAATACTCAACCTCATCCTTTTTAATGTAATGTAAAGACTCCCATTAAGGAGACTTCCATATGCATGAGCTCCAGCGCTTTGCTAATATACTGCGTGACTAACGGCTGGAACAAGCACGGATACAATATAGACATTGGCAGGCTTTTGGCACTATAATGTTCTATAGTAAGCATCTCCCCCCTTTCCAATCTTAGTGGCTTACAACAACAAGCATTTAATTCATGCTCCTAGGTAATGTATGTCAGCTGTGGTTTGGCTAAAGCCGGCTGAATCTCACAGGGGCTTGGCTGGGCCAGGATGGATGGCAGGTTTTAGGGCAGTTGAAGGTCAGCTCCATGTGTCTTCGCTCTAGGTTCCAGGATGAAGGGGCAAGCAGCTCCCTAAAAGAAGCTCTCCTTATGGCAGATGTAATATTGTGATACAGTAAGAAATATGTATTTGGTCTTTGTTCCTGGTTCGTAGAACAGAGCTCCTAAAACACTTGTAATTTTCTCAGTGGTAGAGGTGAGAAGATCTTTTGTTATCCTGTCTGGTCTCAGTCCGTGGTTCTTTACCAAGAGCTTCTAAGACCTAGGAATCTCCAGAGCGCCAAGGGTGTCTTCTTGTATGTTGTGAGATGACTGTGGCTGGGGTCCCTGAGGCGGCTTCAGAATAGGTAGCTGGTTGCCAGAAAGACCAAAGCATGATTAGAGGGCTGGAACTTTTAATCCTACCCACTCCCTGACCTTTGGTCAGGGAAAGGGGACTGGAGTTTGAGTCAATCACCTGTGGCCAGTGATTTGATCAATCATGCCTGTGTAATGGAACCTCTGTAAAAATCCTAAATGATGGGGTTTGGAGAGCTCCTGGGTTGGCAAGTGCACCCACATGCCAGGAAGCCCCAACACTCTGACTCCACAGGGACAGAGTTCCTTTGCTCAGACTCTCTAGTTATCAACATATGTACCTCTTCATCTGGCTGCTTATTTATATCCTTTACAATATCCTTTATAATAAAGTTGTAAATGCAAATAAAGCGATTCCCTGCATTCTATAAGCCATTATAGCTAATTATCCAATCTGAGGAGGGGGGTGTTGGAGCCTCCAATTTTTAGCTAAGTTAGACAGAAATGTGAGTAACCCAGGAACCCACTTCTTGTGACTAGCCTTTGAGGTGGAGGGACTGAGTCCTTTACCTGTAAGGTCTGCCCTGACTCTGGGTAGCTAGCGTCAGAAATGAGTGAAATAGTGAGATATCCAGCTGGCGTCTGAAGAGAACTGGAGAATTGCTTGGTATGGGAAACCTACATATTTGGTGTGAGGAATGTTATGAATACAGAAGCAGTTTGCCAGTAGCAGGTTAGAAGAGTACAAAGGAATTATGCTATGCTTTCTTTTGGAAAGCCTCAGTTTAGAAATGACACATTGTGACTTCTGAACACATCCTACTAGTTAAAAGCAAGTCACGTGGTCTGGACTACAAGGACTTGGGAAGAGGAGTGACTATTTGCTGAATTATAATCTGATCCATCACAATTTCTCTGAAATGTGGCTTAGCAATATCTATCAACACAGTTCCGGAAATTCCATCCCTAGGATTTTTTATCCTACAGGTATACGGCACAAATATGAAATTCTATCAACAGATGATTTGCAAAGTAAATTAAGTAACATCAACTCAATAAATCTAAGCAATTCATTAAAAATAATGAGGTGACACTATATACCCTTGTGGAAGGATTACCAAGATATACTGTTGGGTGTAAAACCAAGGTACAGAAAAGTTTGCATAGTTGCTGTAATTGTGGAGAAAGATATAAATATGCCTGGAATATATATACTATCTCTGGAAGGAGGTATTAGAATCTGGCAACAATAGTTACTCCAGGGAGGCTGGAGAGAGGAGTAGAAGGACTTCCTTCTTCCGTACACTGTTTTATTACTATTGAATTGAGTACAAGGCCCATTTTTACTCATGTAAGAAAAAATAAAGGAGCAATATACAGGTTAGAGATAAAGAATGTTTTCATTGAGCTGGAGTTGTCGAATGTCCAGCGTTTTCTGAGGGTCTGACTTTTACATCCCTCTCCCTTCCCCAGGTGAAGCTATGGGTGCTCTAGAAAAATTCAGCTCCCTGTATAAATGACTGCCTCGGGTATACCTGATTCTACCTCAAAATCTGCTTCATCCTACCTGTCTGTCTTCGGACTCATATACTTCTCTACTGCTCAGTGTTTCCTTCTCTGACCACCCCTTACAAATGGATGCTTTACTTTGCTCTGTAGATTCCTGAACCAACTTCCATTGCCTTTTTAAACACTTCACCACTATAATAATCATTGCCATTCTTCAAAGATTTTGCTTATTCCATTGCTGCTGGGTTTCAGGAAACTGTTAAAGAAAAAATGATGCTGATACTCATTAAAGAGGATAAGGAAGATTTTCTTCAAGGAGGACTTTGTGCAACTGGAGTTTTGCATTAGGAGAGAGAGACTAGACTCAAATCCTAACTCAATAAGGACTAGTGGAGATTTATGGTCAAGGAACAGGGTTGTTGGGGCGGGGGTGTCTGTGGATTAAAAAAAAATCGCTAAGAGGAAATGCCAAGGGTGGAGGGATTCTTGCCAGACCTACTCAACAGGAAGTGTTGCTGAAGGCAAGCCAGGGTGCCAAGATATGAGTAGCGCATGAGAAATTTGATTAGGTATTGAGGATGGAGGAGTTTTCACTAAACTGACAGACTCTTGCTAAAACTAAACTAGGTAGACTGAGAACAGAGCCCAAAAGTGAGTCCTCGTCCAAAAGTGGACTCAGGGGAGCCTGACAAGGTTGATCAAGGAGAGAGTCTTTGCCGGTCCTCACTTCGTGTCTGACTCTTACTTACCATCTCCTGATTCCTTTGTTTGACTTCCCCTCTCTTGTCTGCTTTGCTCCATCATTCCCAAAGTTCTATAGATGCCTGAATCTCCTCTTTTAGTTTGCAAAAAAGAAAATCCCTTTCATTGTTATCTTTAGGCCTCTGGCAAAAGTCGACTGGTCCCAGCCCTGCAATTCAGAGGATTCATCCCTGGCTGTCTTCCAGCTCCACCTTTCCACAGAGGTCAGCCTCTTCACCTTCTAGGTTAGTTCTGGGGCCTGGGAGCCCTAGAATTCCCTGTCTAATGACCCTGAGCTGAGTTCAAAGGTCTGTGCCCCAGTACTGACCCTCTCCACACAGCCAGGGAAATCCAAACAGTCTGGAAACTTCAAAGCTCAGCTCTGGCTGTCCACATTGCTGTAAAGGTACCTCAGTCAAGGTAGGTGGATAGGACATAGCTCATGTAATGGTTTGCTAGCTTGATTTATAACTTGTAAATGTGAGGGTACCTTACTCTGGGCCCTGGAATCTTTTGGCAAGGGCTGGTAAGAACCACCAAAACCTATGCTCATTGGGCAGAGTGTGGGCAACCTTCCTACATGGGACAGCAGATCCCTCGTTCTCCAGTGTCATGATGAAGAAAAGTGGCTCATTAAAATATCCTCTAGAAAGAGCCCTGGAGACCCCTGGCGGGAGGCGGGGGTGTTGGGAGCAGGGAGGAAGCCCGAATGATTACTGCGGCAAAGTATAAATGCACCTCCAAAGCCCTTATTCTCCTGCTCATGTAAAGTACAGCCCTTTCTTGGTTCCAACTATAGTTAAGGCCATACAGTGAGTAGTCAGATAAGAAATAGATTCTAAAGGGAAGAGCACTGAGCCTGAGATGGAGCTTGCAAAAGTTCTCTGAGGCCTGGAGGTATACGATTGCATTTTGCAGGGCAACTCGGATCGCCCCCCATCCCTCCTCTAAGGGCATCTTGGTGGACAGTACACAATATTCCAACAAGGCATTAGACCTGTTGTTAATACACAGCTAGTAAAAATAATCCAGTGGGTAACTGCTTGTATCTTTGTGGCTCAGTGGAGATAGAAGCTTGGATGTCTGAATTGGTTTATGAATTTTATTCTCTCACCTCAAGAGATAATATAGTGCTCAGTTCTGCCCCCCTCAACACTGGAGAGTCAAGAAGAATCTCAGGGGTGGAATTCTGTCTGTAGTTTTATAATTAAAAGACAAGCAGTGGACGTTTGCTTTAGGGGACTGCAGTAAATCTGCCTTCCGGTTCCCATTGATGTGCAGAGGCAATCACTGGGGAGAAAGTAAAAAAAAAAAAGTAAAAACTAATAACCAAACAACTACAGACACCTGCTGAGACCATTCGCTTTTGGGAGCAAAGGAAGAGAGAACATACGCATTCTTTTTTTGAGATTCGGCAAGTGGCTCTTTGAAGGAAAAGACAGTTGCCACCAAAAGGAGACCTGTGCCTGAAGTGCCAGCCTCCCTAAACCTAGAAGACCTGGAGCGAGCAGAGCCCTCAGGAAGAGGGACTGAGCTGAATGTGTATGGTCGTGAGCTATAAATCCTGGTGAACCTGCCAGGTGTAATTCCACCCTCAGCCAAGTGTAACCCAGGAGGCGGGTCTCATCCGCCAAAGAACCTCAGTGTTGGGGAAGCTGACCACTAAGCCTCACACAGTGGCAAGAACAGCAGAGACACAGACACAAATACTTCTTGAGTGCAAGAGACAGTTTTTTAAAAGAGAATTCAGAGGACTTGTCCTTGAAGTCTAGCTTCAGCATGATGGTCCACGAGCAGGCAGAACCAGCTCCTCATCTATCACAACACTCCTCAGCTTGCTGGAGTAGGGAAATCCCCAAAGGAATTTGGAACTTCCAGCTCCCCTGGTGGTGGTTTAAGCAATTAATTTGAATATTAAAATAGATATAGTCCTATATATGTCATGAGCTTATGAAACGGATACAGGATGAGTATTACCTCAAATGTTCCCTCTCAAGGAATATCTCAGACCTAAAACATGTCACACTATCAGTAATTCTCAGTCTTTAATTCTTTTTTGTTAAGTCATTGAAACCTTTCGTCGAAATGGAACTGTCATCTAAATCATTGATTGAACATATTTTGGCTACATAAGTGAATGGAGAGGGGATAACAGAACTCCAATAGGTAGACTGGTTGCAAAAAGAAATGAATTAAATTTATTTTAAGTAAGGAAAAGCAAGAACAGTTTTTTAAAAATTCCATATAGAAGAGATAACAAAGCCAATGTGTAGAAACCAAATCAAAATTCAGAGAAACAAGTTATGATGTAATTGATAGGGTTCAGGGCACGCTGTCCCAGACTCTGCCACTTTGGCATATTGATTATTTTGAATTAAAGTTACTAAGAAAGAAGCAGCCAGTGCAAAAATACACCAACCCATCTCTGTCCACCTGAAAGCAAGAGATAAATCTCTCATGGGAAAAGTGCCCTCCCATGTACCAGGAGGCAGAGACGCATCCTTATGACCAGAGAGAGTGAATTCAGGGCTTATAAACAACCTTGTCACTGTTTATACTAATTTATTACCCGAAGCCCCAGCTTCTTTTTCTTACTAAAAGTTGCCTGCTTTGGTCACTGCTTTGAGCTTCATATTTCTATGAGTTCCCATGTGCATGGAATTAAAATTTTTTTTTCTCCTGTTAATCTACCTTATTTCAGTTTAATCATTAGGGCAGCCAAGGAACCAAGAAGGGAAGAAGGACAAGTTTTCCCCACACACATAATTTTTCTTTTCCTATTCTAGATCTGCATCTTTTGTGCTGATACAGTTGTACCCAAAAAAGATTCTGTGGCTTATACTGAGAATAAAAACCAATAAAAAGGTCTTGAGTCATAAATGAGATCGCAGTTTTTAAGTGGGCCTAGATATCAGGACACGTGATTGGAGATGTGAACCAATGGTGAAGCAGGGATATTAGCTGGCTGTGGCATCAAAAGGAGGTAAACTTGCAGAAAAAATGAACAGTACACTCTTTGCTTTTTGACATATTTTCCCAGTTTCTGCCTGCAAAACAACTTTGATTTGTCCAACTACCATGAGGAAGGATATTTGCATCTTCTGTGTCTGTCTGGTGACCGCAGAAAACTGTTTATCCAAAACCACTTAGAGTTCAGTCAGAACAGTAGCCATAATTTAAAGGACATACCTGACTGCAAGGAAATTAATAGCTGATTTCATCAAAACCATTTTTATCTGACTGAGTTGACTTTCTAAAAATCATTTGAGTTTTCAAACCTCTAGGTTTGAAGACATTATAGTTATTAATAGAAGACATTTTAAATGAAAGCACATTTGGAGAAATGTATCTTGGTGGCTTTCAAAATCTGGCTACATTTTAAAATCATCTGGAGAACTTTAAAAAAAAAATACTGGTGCCTTAGCCCCACCTTAGAATAATTAAATGCAAATCTTTGGGAATAAGCCTGTGACACGGTATTAAAACAAACGAACAAATGAACAAAGAAACAAACAAACCCCTCCCCAGGCGATTCTAATGTGTAGCCAGGGTTTAGACACACTGACTTGAAGAGCATAATTGCCTACATCCATTTTCGCCTTGACACATGTGAGTAGTCAGTGGGACAAACAGAAGAGATGCAAGTTTCTGTTTCCCTGAGAACTGATAAGAGTTGTTTCAAGGTGTGACAGATTGTATCAGTTGACCACAATTCATCCACCCCTACCCCCACCTGCCTTTGTTTCCCTGTTGCTGGAATACACCTTTCCACACAGTTGACTTCAGACTTGCACGTATGACTTATTTTAACTAATGAAATGGGGAACCGACACTTCGTCAGTTTTGATCTCAGGCCTTAAGAAGCACGGCGAGTGTTCGCCAAGACTCGGGGAGTTTACCTCTTCCCTCACTGGGAGGGCAGGAAGCTATAAAACTTGATTCCAGGAACGAAGCTACATGGAAGTAGTTCCTAACACAAACTCTAGTTCCACCTCGGCCAGCTAGGTCAATCTCAGTCTATCTGATTATCAGCAAAACTGCAACTAACCTATAATACGGTGAATATGACATAACACTTTCTTGATGTAATCCTCTGAGACCCTGGAGTTTGTGTTTTTAAACCAGCATTATTGCAGAAAAAAAAACAAAAACAAATATACAAGTATCTGCAAATAATCTACATATCAAGCAATATCTAGCAAATAATAGATGATAAAAATTATTTGTTAAGTTAATGTGCTTATATGTAGGGCTCATTTCAATTTAATGATACTAAAAAAAACTTGGAAATCATCAAATTTTAAGTGTTTTACATTTAGTTTAATGGCATTAAAAATAATGGGGTGATTATTAGAGTTTAAATGAATTAAATAGATTGTATTTCTATGGCCTGCTAGTTATTCTGTCCATTTATGAAAAGAATATTAGTAAGTGCGTTTAGAATTGCTTTTTCCAGTAGCCGAATGGATCAACTTCTCAAGATGCGTTTGTGGAAAGCGTCTGCCTTCTTAGCAAATGTGTATAGATGAGGATGTAACTTTGCCCTAGTTTGGAAATACCACCCCTACCTCTAGGACACTGTCAGATTTTCAGTAAAGATTCAGAGAATTCAATTTATAATTTAGAAATCTATATACTGAGTCACTGAGGTTTTACCATTAATACTTGGAAGTTGTTAATAGTAATAAACATATAATAGTTCTTCAGCAGTAACTGAGTCAAGATGAAAAGTTAATGGGAAAAAATCCTTGAAAACATCTTTTGTGATATACTAGGAAGTTACAGAGAGTCAGGCAAGCAATCATAGAAATCTTTGAAAGAGAATGTCTTAGTTCAAAAGAGAAATACATTTTAATCTCAATTAAACTGTCTTTTTGAAATTCTCTTTGTCTTGACAAAATATCCTGATTCACTTTAGAAAGTGTTTTAGTTTTTTAATGTAACTTTTTCATTTGCAAAATCATTTTCTTAAGTTCTTCCTTATAATAATTATAGATTATTTTATATCTGCTTTTTGATAATCCATTCATGATATTACTAACATCTTCAGATGAACTAGAGGTACCAAATAAATTATCTTTACATTATGGGTAAAGCAAGATGTAATTATTTTGTCACTTCCTTGAGACTTAGAAGGATGCATTAAAGAGATGCAAATACCCAAACTTTTTAGACTGTGAAACTGCCATTCATATGTGATGCTATTTATAGCAACAGCAAGAATAGAATAGCAGAATAATATAAGAAATGCAGAGCTCACACAAATTGGCTTTGGTGTCCAGGTGTCTTTGTTAAAAAAAAAAAAGTATTAATTTTACAGTATCTTGGGGACCAAGCTGATGCTTCACACATAATCCACAGTGTCACAAATTTCCTTAGTAAACCACACTCCCAGTCGCAAAGCCTTCACACTTAATATAGCAGAATGTCACTCTGTGCTCACTGGGTTGCCAAAAAGTGCTAGCAGGGTTACCACTATATCACCTACCTTCCCCCCTTGAGATGGGACAAAGTAGACAATTCAAATTAAGTGTAAAGGAGGGCAGCAAGGAGGGTAGTGCATTTTGATTCCAGATATTTGTTGGAATCTATGCTACATGTTGGCTAAAGTCTTGTTCCAAACATTGAAGTGGTCCTACTGTAGGTTTGCATGAGACTGAAAATACATTAATTAGGATGCTAAGATTCTCTTGCAAGTAATAAATAATGTCCTGTGACTAAATGTTATATCGCTATCCATTTACTCATGTTTTCACATTTCCCCCCAACTCAAATTTGTGAGTTAAGTACAAATCTATGGTGAATATGTGCCATATTTGGATTCACAAATATTATAAGACCAGAAAAGTTATCTTTCTAGAAGGAATATATTTGATGAGAAAATGTCGTTAAGTCTAAAGACGAAGGCCAAGTCAGCACTCAGCTGTAGGCAGCCCAGGGGCAATAAGACATAAGGAAATATTACTGTTAAGGTGCATTTTCTTTTAAGAAAGTGCAGCTTGACTGCTCTGTCCTTTTGTGAGGTGGGACCTCCTAACTTTTCAATCATGGCTTAGTTGAATAAAGAGACAATCTCAGAATTCCCAAACCAGTGAGAAGATATGAGGTGGAAAAAATTGTAGCACCCAAGAAAAGTCTATGGAAACCAGTTGTACCACTAAAAACTGAAGGAACCTAAAAAGAGTTCACATCTAATCAAAGACATCATCAGAGTTTAAAACAAAAGTGATGAGGAGAAGGAAGAGATGGTTAATGGAGAAAAATGGAGGAGCAGAACAATATTTATAGAATATATATTACTTATAGGGCACTTTTATATATATGTTGCAAGGTGATTTTTTTAAAGTTTGACTTTCCATCTTTTCAAGGATCTAGTGTTTCATGTGCATACCTCAAAAAAGGTTAAAAAAAAAATACAGCCTAGTCATTATAGATATGATTCTTAAACTACAATGTTATAGAAATGTGGTACCACCCTCAGTCCTTAGTTTTTTTCATCTATAAAATGAACAGATAAGGCTAAAGTCTGAGTTCTGTTCAGTATTACATTGTGTGATTATTAAGTGAATAAACAAATTACTTAATTAACATATAAAATGTATTAAGACCATTTCATAATGCTCAGTGAAAGAATTACTCAGTCTAAGTACCCAGGATCTCAAGACTATTTGCATGGCATTCCAATAGGAAGTAATATTTTGCATGTTTTCCCTGGCCATATTACAAGAAGATACACTACACTTATTAGTTTGGCAAAAAGAATTGCAAAAGAGAGATATGCTGTAGTTCTTCATGTAAGTGTAGGGCAACGTTTTTTATCCCTTTTCACCACTCCATTATCTGAATGTACCACATGTGCCACATACTAGGAGTTTTAAAGTATCCAGTCTTACATTTAGGTCTTTAATCCATTTTAAGTTTATTTTTGTATTTGGTGTTATAGAATGTTCGAATTTCATTCTTTCCCGTGTAGTGTCCAGTTTTCCTGGTATCACCTACTGAAGACACTGTCTTTTCTCCATCATATATTCTTGCCTCCTTTGTTGTAGATTAATTGACCATAAGTGTGTAGGTTTATTTCTGGACTTTCTATCCTGTTCCATTAATCTATGTGTCTGTATTTGTGCCAGTACCACACTGTTTTGATGACTGTAGCTTTGAAATATAGTCTAAAGTCAGGGGTGTTAGTCATCCCACTCATCCTTCTTTCTTAGGATTGTTTTGGCTATTTGGGGTCTTTTGTGTTTCCATACAAATTAAATTTTTTTTTGTTCCAGTTCTGTGAAAAATGTCATTGGTAATTTGATAAGGATTGCATTGAATCTATATATTGCCTTGGGTAGTATGGCCATTTTAACAATACTGATTCTTCCAGTCCAAGAACACAGTACATCTTTCCATCTGTTTGTGTCATCTTCCATTTCTTTCATCAGTGTCTTATAGTTTTCAGAGTACAGGTCCTTTGCCCCCTTTGGTAGGTTTATTCCTAGGTGTTTTATTCATTTTGATGTGATAGTAAATGGGATTGTTTCCTTAATTTCTTTTTCTGATATTTTGTTGTTAGTTCATAGAAATGCTACTGATTACTGTATCTATCATAAATGGCTGTTGAACTTTATCAAAAGCTTTTTCTGTGATGTTGGCCCAACTTCTCATGACACCTGAAATATGTATTGAAAATTAGATCCAGACAATGACTCTGGAATAACTTGAGAAAGTAAGTTGAATTGTCCTGAGTTCTATAGTCAATGGACTTGTAATAACTAAAAGAAGGAAAGTAGATAGGAATTGTCTTGTATACAGGCATAACTCAAGATATGTGGCAGTTCCAGACCACCATAATAAAGTGAATATCACAATAAAGTGCGTTAAAAAAATGTAGTCTTGGTCACTTTCCTGGTGATTGGGTCCCCAAGTGTAGTTCCTGAAAACTGGGACTCCAATATCTCAAAGAAAAGGAATTTCTAGTTGAAACAACTTCCTATTTGCAAAGAGATGTACATTAAAAAAAAAGCCATGTTTACGTTATTCTGTAGTCTATTAAGCATACAATGGCAATGTCTAAAAAAAAAAAGAACATACCCTGATTTAAAAATACTTTATTGCTAAAACATGCTAATCATCATCTGAGCCTTTAGTGAGTTGTAATCTTTTTTTTTTTTCTTTTTTTTTTTGTGGAGGGTCTTATCTCAGGGTTGATGGCTGCTAATTGATCAGACCAATTGAAGGCTGGGTTGGCTGTGGCAATTTCCTAAAATAAGATGACATGAAGTTTGCCACATCAATTGATTCTTTCCTTCACCAACAATTTCTCTGTAGCATGTGGTGCTGTTTGATAACATTTTACCCACAGTAGAGCTTCTTTGAGTCAGTACTCTCAAACCCTGCCACTGCTTTGTCAAGTTTATGTAAAATTCTAAATCCTTTGCTGTCATTTCAATAATCCTCAAGGTTTCTTCAGCAGGAGTAGTTTCCAACTCAAGAAACCACTTTCTTTGCTCATCTATAAGAAGCAACTCCTCATCTATTCAAGTTTTATCATGAAATTGCAGTAATTCAGTCACATCTCCAGGCTCCACTTCTAATTCTAGTTCTCTTGCTATTTCCAGCACATCTGCAGTTATTTTCTCTACTGAAGTCTCCTTTCAAAGTCATCCGTGAAGGCTGGAACCAACTTCTTCAAACTCCTCTTAATGTTGATATTTTGACCTCTTCCAGTGAATCACAAATGTCTTTAATTGCATCTAGAATGGTAAGTCCTTTCCAGAAGGTTTTCAATGGACATTTCCCAGGACTATCAGAGGAATCTCTATCTATGAGAGCTATAACCTTAAGAAGAGTAATCTAAAATAATAAGATGATCTAGCTCCTTGACCCATGAGCTACATAACAGTGGCGTGTTAGCAGGCATGAAAACCACCTGAATCTCTTTGTACGTCTCCATCAGCGCTCTTGGGCAACCAGGTGCACTGTCAGAGAGCAGTACTCTTTTGAAAAGAGAAGTAGGTCTCAACAGTGGGCTTAGGCTATTCAATAAACCATGTTATAAACAGATATGCTCTCATCCTTATTTTGGAAGCAGATGCCATCCAGGACTTTCATAGCTAGAGAAGCGAAGTCAAAAATCTGGATTCAAAGCTTCAAAGGATAGGTTGACTCTCATTAGGGTCTAATGCGGTCGGTGATTTTAAGTTGAAGCCAATGCTTATTTGCCATTTTGCCAATCCTAGGGCCCCAAAACAATTACAACAGTAACATAAAAATCAATGTTCACAAATCACCGTACCAAATATAGTAATAATAAAAACCCTGACACACTGCAAGAATTACCAAAATGTGTCACACAGACATGAAGTGAGCGCATGCTATGGACAAAACGGCAATCTAGACTTGCTCAATGCAGTGTTGCCACACACCCTCACTTTGTGAACAGTACAATACCTGCAAAGCACAATCAAGTGGAGTGTAATAAAACGAGTTATGCTTGTATAGGGTAAATTTCTCAAAGGCAGTGGACTCAGAGGCCAAAGGCAAATGATAGGATAAGAAAAGTCCTTATTCTTAATACAGCTTTGTCACTTGCTAACTTTGCCACTCATAGCAGTTTATCGTAACCTTACTAAACTTAGTTTCTTCATTTACAAATGTGGATAGTCAAAATTGTCTTATGGGATTATTAAAGGACAAAAAGAAATATTATATTTAAAGTGCTTTAATCGGGGCCTGACACATGGTAAGTAGTCAATTAAGTTGGACTTGTTAATGAGAGTTAAAACTGTATTGTTTATCCAAATACATTTCTTAGACATGAAGCACTAGTCTGGTTCCTAGGCCGTATTTCACAAGTGCAATGGGGCAAAGGGAGAGTAAAATGAAATCTGAAGAAGCTCAAATCCTAAACTGACACTTCACGGTTGCACACGGGATGACTCGTGAGTCCTACTAATCCTTAAGTCGCCTCACATGGCAGACGGAATGCAGTGTCTGTATCTTGTACAATTAATCTCCTGCAGCATGTTATTTCTGTATTTGGTTCCCTTTGAGAACACAGACCTCACCTAGTGATGGCTGTAGAGTCAGCCTCACAGTGGTCTCTTTCGATGGCAACAATTTCACTACTATAATGTTATTTTGTGTGGTGAAAAACAATTTATTGAAAATGAAGAAAAATGTAAATGATTCATGTAAAGAAATTAAATTAATGCTAGGTACTAGAACACAGATGTTTTCTGTGTCATCCCTATGCAACCATGTCATTAAACTCAGCTCTCTAATTAACTGACATCTGCTTCTTGTTCAATTTTGAAATGATTCATTGGGACCATTTGCAGAAACAAGTACACTTGTAAAGAAAAAAAAATGTTCTTGACCTTTTCTCTCCTTCTATCTTTTTCTACTTATTATTGGTTTTTTTAAATTGACTGGCTCACTGGTTCAGTAATTCAGAATTAAGACCTATCTGACATGCCAAAGCCCATCTATCTTACGTTTTAGCTTTAGGTCTTGTAAGAAAATCAGAAACAGTAAACAGTATTAACTCATGAAAAACAGGTTTTGGAAACTTGGGCAAGATAGTCTAAAGAATTTTAGAAGAAAAGCAGATTAGTTAATTTTAGACTAGCCCTGAAGGTCAGCATCTACTTATCAAGAAATATTAACATTTCAGTTGAACTGTTGAGCATACGACTGTTAGAAAGGCAATACTGTAGTAGACCAAAAAAGGGGGGGTGGGCACTTTGAAGAACAGAATTTATTTGAACTCTTAATTCTGAAACTAACTTTGTCACTTTGGCAGTTAGCCTGTCTGAACTCCATTTCTCTTACAAATGGACGGTCATAATAATAAGAGTGACATCAAGGGACATGGTGAAGAGTGGCATCCATGCTGTTTGTATCTGCTACTGCGGTGTATTACTCACAGTATCTGCTTAATAAGTCATTATTTAAAACTTTATTACTTTCATTAATATCTACCTAGCACTTTAAAATATGTTTCCTGAATGTGTTGGCAGTTTCCCACGTTGGTCATCCATTTTGCTATGACGAAACTCAGAACACTGGAACTGTTAGCCTCTCTTGCATCTGTGATGAGCAGAAGTCCCGGATGTCAGGCAGCAGCCCAGCCGTGCTGCAGACCACTGTGCTGCCAGCTGCAGAAGCAGCTGACTAAAGCGACAAGCCACAAACAAAGTCATATTCAAGCCTCTGATCCCTTACTGTGATTGCATAATCAAAGTCTGACCCAGAGGAAGTGGCACTTCTCCCCTTCCCTCCCTCCATCTCCCTTCATGAAATGACACGCAGGTGGACAGCATAGCTATGGGGGATGTCCCACTGTTGAGAGAACCCCAAATAAAAGGTAGCTGCAGTTGGATGAACCCAGGGGGGCAGGGGTGATGGTGAGGAGGGAGACCGAGGAGTGGAGAAGTACTGAGTTCTAACTCAGAGTTTAGAAGAGGGTCTTCAGGTTTCTCCTCTAGCCCTTCCCCCAGTAAGGAGATTTCAAGAGGTGCCTGAGGAAGGCCTCTGCAAAGTACTCAGATAAAGTGGGCTCTGAATGAAGGTGTCTGGCTAGGGATGCAGATATGCACATGAGCACGGCCAGCCAGCAGGGCCCGAGTCCTGGACAGCAGCTCCCTTCAGGGACCGCAGTTCACTGCTTGCCCACCAGCTCTGGCTTTCCCCTGTGAGGAAGGCCAGGTAAAGCCTTTATAACTGCCAAGAGTTGGGCCTGAAAAATCACACGTGGAATTTTGCCCCAGAGCTGGACTCCTCACTGGGACCTTTCCATCAGGTAAATTCAAAGGACACTTAGATACAGACTTGACTGGAATGATGAGGTTGTCTCATTTGGGCTAGGGTGTGGGACAGCATTTCTCCTTCAAGCACAATTAAAGAACCAGCTAGTTGACTGGATGCGGCAGAGGTGAAGCCTGTTGCATTGGGACCTGACCAACTCATAGCTGGGAGATGGACTCAGTGTCGTGACTAGAGCACCCTGGTGTGTGGTTGGTTCCTATTCTTGTTTGTTTCACCTAAGAGCTTCCTTCCCTGAACTGTCTGGCTGTACAGCACCGTATATAGTGCTGACAATCTCAGCACCAAAGGAAAGTGCACGTTTAATCTAGAATAAGGTCTTATGTGCGGTCATCAGCAGAGGCACATATATGGAATTTTTTTTTTTTTTGAATGGCTCCTTATAGTCTCATTTGGTGAGATTTATTTTATTTACTTGACTTTTTTACATTAAAAAACTCTGTTTATAAATTTATAAATGAAGATACATGAAATATATATTGTGTTCAAGTCTTAGTATAGTGCCAATAAATTCATAAATATTTTAAATTACTGATATCACAGCAAAGATATGAATGCACCTCATCGGCATGAAGCCATTGTAAAGAAGCTGATCTCAAAGTGAAAGAGAGAATAACTTTATAATTGCAAATTCAGTCAACTTAGGAAATGGGTAGTTTTTTAATGAATAACTTTTTGTCATGACTTAGGTACTTGTATGAATATTAACATTATTTCATTTCAGATATCATATATTTAAAGGTAAGTAAAAATAATTTCTAAAAAATAAATGAAAAAAAAATTGTCTCTTTTCCCAAAGGGCTCAACTTAAGATATGTTGACATAATGTCAGTAGGACATTCAACTTGCAGCACTGTTGCTGGAAAATCAAACAAACAAACTAACAAATGCTGATGATGTAGGCCAATTCTGGGTTAAATTGCTCACTGCAATGGAAGTTTTAGTCTTACTTCTTAATGTGCATGTTCAGGAAACTTGATAGAAACACTCTCTCTCATCCTGTAGTGAAATCTGTAGGTAAAAGGGACACAGATCCCAGCTGGTTTGCTGTCTGAGCAGGATGAAACACTCCCCAAGTTGAATGACTTTATTGCTATCACTTTCCGATGACATCAAAGTGTATTCTCCTGACATATGATAATATATACCTAGATATTAATTTCTCTCTTACTTTTAGAAAGATTTTCATTTTTTATTGTCTCCTCTTAAAGTGGAAATTGGACTGAAATCAAATGTTACCGTGTCAAGGCGAGCCCTCTCACGAAGGGGCCAGGAGGAGGTGCTGCAGGAAGAGGAATCTCTTAGAACCATTCCTCTTAGAGTTTCATATTATGGTGTTCATGATGTATTGTGACCGTTAGCACTTCTTCCTTCTTTCCAGCTTCCCAGTCACGCCCCTTGCGACTATTTGGATGCCAAATGCTTCATTGTATAGTCATCATTGTTACTTTCCTGCAAATCTGCAGCGAGAATGGGGGGAAGAAAAAGAAAGAGGAAAAATAAAACACAGCTCTTGTCCTGAATTTGGATCAAACCCTGGAGAAGGAGAATTCCTTGGAGGAACTTTATCAGACTTAATATTTCCTGGAGAATCAGCTCTACTAAAATACAGCGTGAGTTCATGGACTTAACCCCAGTGATTATAATTAGGTCAACTTATTTTCTACACTATATTCTTTATCCCTATTCTCCAAAAATACACAATCCAGTCAGTCTCTAAGGAGTTACATAGCTTGTGAGTAGAGACTATGAAGGAAAACATTAAGCTTCTTAATTAAAATCTGAAATTAAATTTTATAATAGCTTAAGTGTTTAAGTAGTCTCAAGTATAACACTGGAAGAATTCAGGTGAGAGATTTCCTTGGCATAAATAGATAAGTTGGTCATAAATTTTACCTGCTGTACTTTGATTCCACAAAATATGCTATTTAATAATACTGGCACGTTCTGTTCTTCGTTGCTTTCGTACTCATTTGATTAGTTACGTTAAGGGCACTTCCGACTCTATCCTTGCATTATTTTAGAAAGTGGGGCAAGGAATACTTCCTTCGTTAGCTTTCAGTATTCATTCCGTTAAACATTATCAGAATTTGAAAGCAAAGAATTAAAAGTTAAAAATGGAATTGGAAGCAAAAAAAAAAAGTCTTCTGTAAACTTCACATCTTCCTAAGCCTCTTCTTTGCTGCTTCATAGACTTGTTAAAAAATGAAGATTATGAACACATTTTATAAAGCATAAAACTCTACATACTTAAATAAGACTATTAATTTCATATTAAAATCGATAGTTAACAGTTTAGTCTCTTGATTTTGCCACTTCTCCTAATTCACTTATACTTCTAAAAATCCAGAATATGACATTTATTCTGTAATTTAGTAAAGTACATTGGTGTTTGCAAGCATCACTGATAATAAATCTAGAATATTTGGGGGCAGAAATTATTCTACGTATGTAAAATATCTAAGGTATTCTACTTCTATTATTTCATCATGATTTTCCAAGTTCGTTTTGCTTGTTCAGTACAGATAATATGTTTTAATTCCAGCACTAACTGGACTGATACTTGCACATTGTTGCCCTTTGCTATCTTGGCTCTCCTTCCAGGTATATGTAAGCGTTAATGTATTAACATCTCCTAACTTTTTAACCAATTAAACTTTTATAATACCAGCTTCTCTTCACCTTTCCACATATTTCTTAAGTAGCTTTGCAATTTTTCCCTCTATTCCAAATCACTAATCAAACACTTGGAACAGTTTCAATGCAAAAAAATACATCATCATATTATAAGATAATTTTTACGTTTTATTTATTTTTCTGTTTCAGATGTTTTCTATGACACCTTCAGTACTAATTTTGATAACAAATTGTTCTATTAGTATGAGGCAGTTACATTTTATGCAAAAGTCTGCCTTGCCAAAGTCTTTGCAGAATCCAAGACTTGTCTATTCAAGACAGGTCATGACAAAATGGTGAAAATTTCTGTCCATTGGTATACAGACTAATGTCACATAGCATTAACATAAACATAATTTACAATCATTTCTTATTCCTCAGCTTGGGAGTTACACACTAATTTTAAAGACTTTTACATTGTGGAATTCTCATTATTTCAACCTTTGCTGATGAGTGAGATAATATGTGAACATATTTTTCAAAGTATAAAATATAACATTCTCAAAATAATATCCAATATGTAAAATGAAATGATAAACAAGAAAAATGAAATTATTTCTGACTATAAGGATAAGGCATATCTTTTAAAACTAAAAGCATGTCTTTAAATTTTAAACCATGACCTTAGTTTTGTATCACATAAAATTTATTTTCTTCTTTTATTACTTCTGGTCATGATGGAATACCTAGTAACAGACTAGTTCTTCTGCTACAAATAACTATACAACTCACAAAAATATTAGGAAACAAGCTATGATAGGCAGAATGATGGCTGCACAATGAAGTTCATGTTAATCTTACATCACAAGAAGGGGATGTGCAGAGTGCCTGGATCAAATGTGTACCTTGAGAAAGAATATTATCCTTCTGGATTATCTGGTGGGCCCAATCTAATTGTATGAATCCTTAAACATAGAGAACCTTTCTAGGCTGGGTTAAAGAGATGTGATGTGATATGAGCATAAATCAACCTACTGTTGCTTCTTTTTAGGTGAAGGAGAGGAGGTATGGACCAAGAGAAGCTGGCAACCTCCAAGAATGATGGAAAGGCAGGGTAATGGGCTGTTCTCTAGACCTCTACAAAGAAACACGGTCCTGAAGATACCTGGATGTTAGCCCAGTGAGACTCATGTCAGACTTCTGACCTGCAGAACTGTAAGGTAATAAATTTGTATTGCTTAAGGCACTAAGTAGGTGGTAATTTGTTACAGCAGCAACAGAATGCTAATACAGTATTTAACATCTGGAAGAGGGGTGCTGCTATAACAAATACCTAAAAATGCAAAGTGGCTTTGGAATTAGGCAGCTAGCAGAGGCTGGGAAAATGTTGAGGAACATGTTAGGAAGACCTCAGATGGCCTTGAACCTCGACTGTTGGTAGAAATATAAACATCATTGACAGCCAGTGGGGAATCAAAAGGAAGTAAGGAGCATTAAGGAGAAAATCAAAATCACTCCAGCAGAAACCTAAATAGTCATGAAATGACTGTTAGTAATTTCATGGACATTAAAAGCATTTCTTGTGAAATCCCAGAAGGAAGTAAGGAATAGGTCATTGGAACCTGGAGAAAAGGGGATATTTTTTACATAGTGGCAGAAAACTTATTAGTAAAATTGTGTCCTGCAGGACTTTTAAGCAATGAATTAATGCTAGTCAGCTGAAGTTTCCAAACAAAGTGTTAAAGGTGGTCATTTATTTTTTTTCTCTCCTTGCTGCTTATTTGTAAAATGCAAGATGAAAGAAATCAATTGAGGAAGGATAAAGCTATTACAGTGGAAACAGGACTTGATGATTTGGGAATTCTCAGCCTGCCTAGATGCAAGAGATGTTACACTTAAAAGATGCACTATCAGAAAAGAATACTCTTAAGAAAAAGCTGAGGCTTTGCTCAGCTTTTCCTTAATGATTTTGAAAAATCAAAAGGTCAGAGTATTCAGTCACACAAATGGCTCTTTGAAGAGATTAGTGGTATGACTCACAGATCCTCTCAATCATGTCAGAAGAACCAAAAATAAAGAATTATCTAGGAAGTTTCTGTGGATAAGACCCTTATTTTATGGAGTGAATCCCCACGATGTACACAGGAGATCCAGAAAATTCTTGAGAATTTTGTATCAGAAATACTGCCAGCTTGGACCAAAAGGAAAGAAACATTAACAAGTGAAAAAAGTTGCCAGAGCCTCCAAAATTCTATAGGCAAGTAACAGGCTAATAAAAATTCTCAGCAGCCAACTCAAGGCATTTCTCATGGAAAAGGAAGGATATCTTAGAAAGTAGAATTTTAAGCCCAGAGGACAGAATTTCAAGCCCATAGAGGGTTATTACAAATTTTGAAACCTAATGGAATTTGCCTGGTGGATTTTGAAATTACCACTGACCACTGACTGCTTTTTCTTTAATTTTCTCCCTTTTTGAACCAGAATGTTTATAACTGCTACCTTGGTCCTGTCCCATCATTGTTTTTGGAACAGATAACTTTTTCTTTAGTTTCACAGTCCTACAGATGGAAAGGAATTGTGCCCCGGGTTGGAGCACACCCAGAGCCTCACCCCTACCTAGTTTGGATGTTATAGATAAGGAGAATTGAGAATTTTGAATTCTTTAGATTTAGATGTGATTTGGAAATCTGAGTTGATGCTGTAGTGAGTGAGACTTTTTGGGACCTTGAAATGGAGTAAATGTATTTCACATGTGGATGGACAAATCTATCTTTGAGGCCCCGAGTAATAGCCCTAAGGTGTCCATGCCTTAATTGCCAGGACCTGTGAATGTTATTGTATATCACAAAAAGGACTTGGCAGCTGTAATTAAGGGTACGGGTACAGATGATTAAGGGTACTCTGAGAAGGAAGACTGTCCTGGATTATTATAGTGGGTCCAATCTAATTACATAAGTTTGTAAATGTGGAGAACTTTTCTCCGATGGGTCAATGTCATGAGGCAGAAGGAAAAAGAAGAGAGACAGGAGGTGACAAGGAGCTTACCTGCACTTGCTGGATTTGAAGATGAAGAACAGGAGCTTTGAGCCAAGGATTGTGAGTAGCTTCTAGAACCTGGAAAAGATAATAAATACTATAGTTTGAAGAAGAAATGCAGGGAAGTCATCATCTTGATTTTAGCCCATTGACACCTGTGTTGGACTTCTCATCTATAGAATTGTAAGATGATAAATTTGTACTGTTTGATTCACTACTGCACAACTGTTTTCAGTCCCCAGACAATAGACAGCTCATGATTAATTTCTGAGAGAAGGGAAACACACAATGGCCCATAATCTTCCAGGCTCTCTGTTTAAAGGCAGTTCATGAACCACAGCCTGTGGAAGTGGAACTCCAGCAGAACAGAGTGATCTTGCTGAGCTGAGGAAGGTAAGTTCTGAGATTGGGGCAGAACCCTCTAGAGCACAATTTGACAATAAAATTTATTTATCATATCTCTTATATCAGCCTGGAGATTATGGTCACTTTTATGAAAATGTCATATTTTATCCCCTGGGGTTTTGTCTCCGTAAAGGTAAATCAGATATCCTGGGCAGGGTACGTCAGGGAGGCAAGATGTTCATAGAAGTCTGCTGCAGAAATCTGAATGGGGTCTCTTAATTCTTCAGTGAATTACTAAGGTGGCCCTTATGGGATGAAACTCCATGAGACCTAACAGAGAGTAGCTGCCAGGGATCTGTGCTCTCAATAGAGGTTTAGAACATCATGCATTTCTGGGAGACATTGATTTATGATGATCTGGAGTAAAGAAATAGTGCTAAACACCGGAGAGACTCAGCTGAAATACTGGAAACACTACTTCTTAAGGGTAGGACTGCTCTAGCATTAGAGTTAAGGTTGTTCTATAAAGCTTAAAAACAAGACTTGCAAGTGCCAAGGTACTCTGCTTATCTAGCTAAATTTACTGCTTATCAGAATAAACACAGCGATCTTTATGGGGAAACGGCAATATTCAGATTATCAACAACATAACATCTGTTAACACTCAGCGTAAAATAGAAACGGTTACTATAAGGAGCAGGAAAAATGTTACTCAAAACTGGGGAAAACATCAGTCAATCAAAATTGACCAACATATGAGAAACATGTAGTTAGCAAACAACTATTCTAAAAGTGTTGGGGGATTTAATGGAAGGATGGGCACAGTTATTAAGTTGAAGTACCCATTGAGACATGTATAAGGGTAAACAGAAGCTCAACTTAAGAAAAAAAAAAATTTCACCTGCGGGGCTTAACAGTAAATTGGACACTGCAGAAGAAGGGATCAGTGAATCTGAGACAGGGCAGTAGGAGGCATCTGAACTAAAAGCTGAGAAAGAAAATGGTGATAAAATGAACAAAGCCTCAGTGATCTGTGGACAATACCATGTGGTCTAACGTAATTAGCTGAAGTCTTAGAAACAAAAGAGGAATTGAAGAAGAAATGTATGTAAAGAATTAATGGCTGAAAAATTTTCAGATTTGTGTAAAATTCTCAATTTAAAGATCTGAAAGGCTCATTGTCCCCAAGTCTTATTAACATAAAAACAATATGTGATATTGTAGTTACACTGCTTGAAAATGACAGTAGAGATAAAAGCTTAAATACAGCCAGAGAATGAAAATGAACACACAATATACAGAGGATCAACAATTGGCCTGATTGCTGACTTATAAGAAATGGTGCAGACTGGAACAAAGAAAATCCTTCTTTAAAGCACTGCAAAAATAAAACTATCAACTTAGAGTTATCTATACAGGATACACAAATTTAATAAATGAAAGGAAAATAGGTTTTCAGCTAAAAACAAAGGCTGAGAGAACTTTTTCACCAATAGAACCCTGTAAGACATATTAGAGAAATTTAAGTCAAAGGAAAATGAAGTTAAATAGATAGATCTGCACAAAACAAAAAACTGCATCACAAATGGAAAACATCGACAAATATGAAACACATTTTTCTCCTTTCTCAATTTTTTTAAACTTAATGAATTCTTAAATCAAAGATAATAATACATTGTGGCTTTTTATAATATATGTAGAGGTAAAATGTGAGACAAAATTAGCTCAAAATACGGGACCAAGGTAAACGAAAGATACTATTGTTAAGTTCTTCCATGATACATAAATGCATAGTAGCCGTTACTACACCGTTGTAAGTTAAGGATACATATTATTAGTTTGAGATTGACCTCTTAAAAGTATAACTAAAAATCAACAGAGGAAATAAAATAGAATATTAAAAAAAAAAAAACACCTCTCAGTTAATGCAAAGGCATTTAAGAAAAAAATAAATCAAATCACCCAACCAATTTAATCCCAGATGGGCTAAATAGGAAACAAGTAGCAGTTTGTTTTACTTAAATCTAATGACATCAATAAGGTACAACTCTCTGTGATACAGACTAGGTGTATTTGTGACAAGGGCTAGTCTTAAAGCACAAAGAATTTTTTTTCAATCTCCTAACAATAAAAACAACAACAACAACAATGAAAAAAAACAAAAGCAAAACCCTCTGGAGCACAATTTGACAATAAAATGTATTTATCATATCTCTTATATCAGCCTGGAGATTGTTGTCACTTTTATGAAAATGTCATATTTTATCCCCTTGGGTTTTATCTCCATAAAGGTAAATGTGCCTTTCTATGGATTCTTAAAGATTATCTTCTAGGCACCAATCCAGAATGCTGAATAAATAAGCAAGAAGTATTTTGTACCTATGGTCTTAGCTCCTTCCTGTTATTCTGCACCTTGCAGAATTTATTGATAGCGAGCATCATAAATATCTGGGTATAAAAGTAACTGCTTCGGCTGTGTTATGTAAAAAGGCTAAACTCCACCACCAGGAGGGGTTTTCGGACTCTGTAAAACCCACCTCACATAGGCTGCTAGCACTGGACACAGTGGTGGTATGTTGAAGTAGACAAACAAATACAGGGTATTGGATGAGGGGAAAACAGCAGATGCCTGCCTACAACCTCCCGGATCATCTTTTACATTTCATTTGGTAGTAAGTGACATTTCTTACTGCACTGATATAAACTTTTAAAACACATTAAAACACATTTTAAAACACACTGAACCTAAGGAGCCCCCATCCATGTAACATGCAGTGACTGGAGCATAAACATTGATGTTGGCCATCCTGCTGTGTCTCAGGATGCTGGCCTGTGATGACCTGCTTGCTCTTGTCCGCTCCTGTACCTTCTTTCTCAACTCCCGGACCCTGACTCCCTATCCTTCCTAGCGTGTCATATGCCCTTTTGGCCTAGTTTATTTGGGAAACCTTCTTGGACTACACTTTCTGGCTTTTCTCTGGGTTTTTATCTCTACACGATCCCTCGTTGTCGTTTTCTCTGAGGCTCCATTTGTGAGAAAGCTTCAGTCATTTTTAGCCCCGTGGAACTCTTCTGCCAGAGCTGATCAGTACTTCCCACCAAGAGATGAATAATGATAGTGGAGTAAGAAATCTAAGGGTGAAGTGAGGTGGGAAGATAATTCCAGGATTGGAAAAGAACACAGCCTAGTAGGAATGAAGCAATTAGAGAAAAGGTAAACAGGAAGAGTTGAGTAGGAGCTCTGACAAGGCCAGAGGATTGGAGAGAATGGATCTCTCTCTACATAGTTGAAGGCAGAGTTGAAAAGGTGTGTCTGGGTTAGAACTAGCCAAAGCTCCAAAGAGTTTCTGATTATTACACCAGCACCTTCACAGAATAATTAGTACAAATAATTTGGGTAGGATAATACGTGGGGAGGAGGCAGGGTGGAAAATCAAGTTTACCTTTAAGTTTCTCTATTCTATTGTTTTGGTTTCAAAAGCCAAAGGGAATTCTTAGATACAGACAAACCGTCTGGGAGAACAGAAATCAGTTTCCAACAGATTATCAAGAGAGATTCTCCCTTGCTGTGAAGAAAGAGAGGAAAACGAGCAGAGACAGGCTGAGATATCTGGAGCTCTGAGGGTTCCTGGTCCTGGTAGCCTGCTGCCCAGTGATGGTGCCATGGAAATAGCAAGACTGGAGAGATGACTGTAGGACATGTCTGGCCAGATGGGGCTCCCAAGTCCCGTATTTGGCATAGAAGTTGCAACAGAGTCATTTCCAAGCCCCATGCACTATCCAGAAGCAGCAATCGAATCACTGGAATTGAAGAAGCCTGGACACTTGAATAGCAGCCTGTGTGAAAGGCCAACCACGCACCAGATGCTTCCAGCTACTGAACTCACCCACAAGCGTTCGAATGGGATTAAGCCCTGGAGCTGTGGCAACACAGTGGAAACTAAACCATGGATATCAAGTGCAGTTAAATGTCCTGCCATCCTGGCACGTTGGTATTGGGGTGGAGCAGGGTGGGGATGTCAAAAAAGAAATGAAATTGTTTCAATGAAAGATGGAGCCTGGAAAAACTAACTCTGTTCTGCATCTTAATTTGTGACTGGACATTCTCATTGTCAGTGCAAATATTCAGTGAGTGTTTCGTGTTAGGCCCTGTGCTAACAACTTTGTGTGTAGTATCTCATTTGATCTTCACAACAATCTTTTTTATGAATTATAGAGCACGATTTCAAATTGTGTAGGGCACGAGGCAATCTCTAAAAGTTCTATCTGTACACTTCAACCTCCAGGAGAAACTCAAGGCTCAGAAATGCAGTTCTTTCAGTCACCCAGGTTGGTTTTCCTCTTAAGCCACCCTAATTATTGTGCTATACTGTGTCCTAGGCTACAAGGGAGCAAAATCTAAGGAAGGTTTCTCTCTGAACCAGAACAGAAGCTTATCAAGTTGATGACATTGCTCAAAAAAGAGGACTGCTTGCTGAGAAGGGCTACTGTGGAAGAAAGCAGCAGAATGTATGGTGTTCATTGCCTTTGTTCACATTTTATCTCTTCATTTCTCCATCCCAAATTGTTGTATGCATGAAGGTGAACGCTTAAGACATTATTTTCTCAAACATGCTTTTGGGGGGGTACTATTTCTACAGAATTTTAATAGACATAACAAAAAGGGTTCCCAGGTCAGCAGAAGCTAAGGAAACAGTAAGTGTAGCAGGTGAAAATCGGTGTGTGCAGGCCTGAGGCGGGGAAGGGGTTTTTTTTTTTTTTTTTTTCTGTCCTGAGTTCACACAGCCTTTGTAACTGCAGAATTCTCACAGGTTTTCATTAGTATTTCAGTGGCAGTCTCTTAGGAAGGATCTGATTTGCAGCATTTCTTAAACTTATTTGAGTTTGGCTTTATAAACGTATTTCAAGTATCTATTTATTTGTTTACGTACATGCGTAAACATGGCTCTGTCTGTGCATATGCATGTTTAGAGATGTACACGTGTATGTATTATTTGATTGATTATCTGCCAGATACCTTGAGGGAACAATTGGAATGGGATATATGGTACAAAACACTGATCTGTAAAAAGGATATTCCTAAACAGCTTAAAATCTGGGGATCAGTCTTCCTGCTCCCACAAGGTCATTACTGGACCTGTCTGACCATTTCACTTTATTCCTTATCTTTGTTTCTGCACATAAAGAATCGGGTCTTAGGCGTTTTTCTTCTTCCTATAAATTTGTAAGCATTCATTGCATACTACACATATTAACCTTTGTCTTATATATTACAAATATTTCCCACAATATTTTGTTTACGGTAATTTTTTTAATAATATTTTTCTTTTGTTTATAGTATCTTTGACCTAAACATTTTTTAATAAATGACTCTTTTCCTTACAAAGAAAAACAAAAAGAACATTTTGCCATTGTTAAAAAGAATGGGGTAATTCTATGTGTATTGATACGGAATATGCACCGATATATATATTAAGTGTAAAAAGATACAGGACAATGTGAATATTATGCTACCATTGATAATAAATGAAATGCACATTAAAAAAAAGGGTAAGATCTTAGGTAACTTGTAACCTTCCAACCTGATTCCATCTTTGAGTCTTAAAAAAAATGATTTGACTTTCAACAATAACGCACAAACAATCCCTCTACGGACTGATATCTTCAATTTCTTCCAGTGGTATTTTTGCATTTCTGACCTTAGGCAAGTCAATCACTCTGCAGCTCAACTTGCCCTTCTGAAAATGAGACTCTTAGCTAGGATAACCTAAAAATGTCTTTTTACATACATAATTCTCATATTTTGGAATATGAGGAGCTTAGAAAGATATTTAAACTATCTTAGTAGCCTCCAGATTCTGTTATCAATAAATTAGCTCCTGTGGTAAAGTTTCCCAAATATTTGGAAAGAGCTTGCATGTAACTCTTTGCAACTGATTAAAAATCTGAAAATATGATAATAAGAACAGCTGGCATGAGGCCCAAAGCCCCATTCAATTAACCCCAAATCCTTTTTGAGAAGGTAATACATGAAGGTTTAAAATTGCCACTATTTGTGGAACATATCCTTTTTCATTTTTGGTTTAGAAACGCAGGCGTACTGCATCTCTCCCTGCCCTCACCACTTTCAATCCTCATTCTCCAGAGGATGGCAGACATCTTGCATAACACCTATTACTGTGGCCCCAGGATATTTTCCTGGGATCACATTTCTCTCTTTGTGCACACATTTACAAATCTATGAAAGCATATTTCTTGAGAAGAATATCTAAAAGGGAATATAGGGAAGTCAATCAATAGCAACCAGAGCTTTAAAAAGAGACTAGTGGGAAACCACAGAAAATGTCAATATGAAAACCCTTATCAGCTCTTCATGACCTGTTTAAGGAGTAATCTATGCCTTGGGGCTCTCTAGCCCAGTTATTCATTAACTGACAGGAAATGCCTGACCCGAGGGGTATTATTATTATTTCAAACTTGGTCCTTTTATTTTTCTCCCAAAGTCTACAACATCTCGAAAATTTCAACTAAACCCTTCTAATACACTCCTTTTTGTGTGACTGTACATTTTCTAGAAACTGATAAATTGTGTCCAGCAGGAAAAAAAAGTGGAATTTATTTTAAATGTTGTCTGAAGGTTACAATCTTATTAGAAGTCTATGAATTTGAAAAATGGTAACTAGGCAATGTCTGACAGCCATGTGAGCTCTCGCCGCTCTGTCTGTGGATATTTCTATTCAGAAAAACCACCAAATGCAATTTTATTTACCAAACATGTCACTGTTGTTCCTCTGAATGTTTGATAGTCTCTTCAGTCCATAATTTTTATTTGTTTTTATAAAAGATCAATTGGTGACTGCAAAGAATGTGAACTAATGCAATGTAACATTCAATTTTATGCCTGATTTTCTTTTTGCCAAAAAGTGGTGCCCTATTTCTCTTGAATATCATATATATGTGTGTGTGTGTGTGTGTGTATATATATATACATATACATATATATATATATATATATTTCATCTCTGTGTTTAACATTTGGTTAAACTAAGTACAGATGGTTGATATTTGGTTGTATTTTGAAACTGCCTCCAACCTGGAGCTGTTATAGCACCATCCAGGTTTTGTACTGAGGAGAGTCCAAAGCAATAACTATAGCTGATAACACTGTCACATAGAATTCTGCTTTTTCATTTAATTCCTGAGCTTTGTTCCCATTTTTCCAACCTTAAGCAATGGTCTTTAAGATGAATTATTATTAACAGAAAGTGCACATACGATCAAAATTGCAGCGATAAACAATTTGTATTTTTAATCATTATGTGGTGAAATGAAATCCCAGGGTAAATACCTATATTCCACAGCTGATTAGTGACATCAAGAAGTTGAACAATTTTTGGATTCTGGCTGAATGGCAAAGAATACTTAATATATAAAAGAGAGAAGGAAAGGGGTATTTAAAAATATATTACTATGAAAACTTATCAACTGGTCTCATCTATGAGTGAGAAGAAGGAACTGCACATGGCCATGGCTTTTGAGGGACTGCAATTCCAAATGTGAGTATTCCACGGCATACTTGAGTATACAAAGTATAATACAGGGAAGTAAATGGTCACCAACTGTGAACTTATTTGTTATCATAATTTTAGCCGAGGTGGACTGGATTGTCTTCTGTGGTTCATATATTAATACTAATTGAGTATTCATGTTAATATTGATTTTTAAATTTTCACCTCTCAGACTTTTATTAGGGAAACAGAATTATAAGAAAAATATTTTAGTATTATTAATGAGGTCTAAGTTCATTGAATACTTCCATTCCAATTTAGCTTCTCTGAAGTGGTGAGATAATCCAGTGCCTACTCGGGCAGAAGAAATAAATAACATAAAGAGTCAAGGGACTCTGGCACATTATGAGGGATGTCATCGTGGAGAGACGGGAGCACAGGTAAGCGTAAGTGGTGGCCACGTAATAATTAGATGGGATGGAGCCATGCGAACTAGTATTCACTGTACATGGAATAGAACGATCGTCACCAATCAAGGAGAGACTTCACATATCACATTTGGAAATCCACAGTTCCTTTAAAGCTTTTCATTTGAAAAATGCCTATTCATCTATAGATTCAAAACAAGACATGGCTATGTTTGTATATGTCTAGTCCATGACTTTTAATGTTTCCTAACAAATCAGATTTCCAAGTGTTACCTTAAATTGTAGTAAATACATTTTTTTTTTTTTGCAGAACCTCTTTAACTTGAAAGAGTTCAAAAGAAGTGGCAGAAGTAAGAACTACTAGTTTTGCCATTTTATTGTGCAAATTGAAAACCCCATTCATTGTAGTGTAGAAGCCTCTGCAGGCCTGAGTGGTCTCTGCAGTCAGAGAATGAGATATTTGCATTTTTTAATTCAAACATGCTGGAATGCCAGAATGTCTATGATCATAACCTTAATGAGTAAAACTAAAGTTTGGTATCAAATTGTTTTAAAAATATACACAGAAAACTATCAACCATTGATGAAGGAAATTAAAGAAGACTTTAAAAAATGGAAAGATATCCCATGCTCTTGGATTGGAAGAATCAATATTGTTAAAATGGTCACACTGCCCAAGGCAATCTACAGATTTAATGCAATCCGTATCAAATTACCCAGGACATATTTCACAGAACTAGAACAAATCATATTAAAATTTATATGGAACCATCAAAGACCTAGACTCGCCAAAGCATTACTGAAAAGAAAGAAAGAGGCTGGAGGAATAACTCTCCCAGACTTCAGACAATACTATAGAGCTACAGTCATTAAGACAGCATGGTACTGGTACCAAAACAGACATATAGACCAATGGAACAGAAGGGGGAGCCCATCACAAACTTTTGATCAACTAAGCTTCGACAAAGGAGGCAAGAATATACAATGGAATAAAGACAGTCTCTTCAGCAAATGGTGTTAGGAAAACTGGACAGCAGCATGTAAAACAATGAAGCTAGAACACTCCCTTACGCCGTATACAAAAATCAACTCAAAATGGATCAAAGATTTAAACATAAGACAAGATACAATAAACCTCCTAGAGGAAAACATAGGCAAAACATTATCTGAAATACATCTCAAAAATTTTCTCCTAGTAGAAGTAAAAGCAAGAATAAACAAATGGGACCTAATGAAACTTACAAGCTTCTGCACAGCAAAGGAAAACAAGAAGACAACCTACGGAATGGGAGAAAATTTTTGCAAATGAAACCGACAAAGGCTTGATCTCCAGAATATATAAGCAGCTCATATGACTCAATAAGAAAAAAATAAACAACCCAATCCAAAAATGGGCAGAAAACCTAAACAAGCAATTCTCCAAGGAAGACATACAAATGATCAAAAGGCACATGAAAAAATGCTCAATATCACTAATTATCAGAGAAATGCAAATCAAAACTACAATGAGGTAGCACCTCATACCAGTCAGAATGGCCGTCATTCAAAAATCCACAAATGACAAATGCTGGAGAGGCTGTGGAGAAAGGGGAACCCTCCTACACTGCTGGTGGGGATGCAGTTTGGTGCAGCCACTGTGGAAAACAGTGTGGAGATTCCTCAAAAGACTAGGAATAGACTTATCGTATGGCCCAGGAATCCCACTCCTGGACTTATATCCAGAAGGAACCCTACTTCAGGATGACACCTGCACCCCAATGTTTATAGCAGCACTATTTACAATAGCCAAAACATGGAAACAGCCTACATGTCCATCAACAGGTGACTGGATAAAGAAGATGTGGTATATTTATACAATGGAATACTATCAGCCATAAAAACCGACAACATAACGCCATTTGCAGCAACATGGATGCTCCTGGAGAATGTCATTCTAAGTGAAGTAAGCCAGAAGGAGAAAGAAAAATACCATATGAGATTGCTCATATGTGGAATCTAAAAAACAAAAACAAACAAACAAACAAACAAAAACAAAGCATAAATACAGGACAGAAATAGACTCATAGACATAGAATATAGACTTGTGGTTGCCAGGGGGGCGGAGGGTGGGAAGGGATAGACTGGGATTTCAAAATTGTAGAATAGATAAACAAGATTATACTGTATACCACAGGGAATCACAGAGGAGAAAATGTGATAATGAGTGTGTATATGTCCATGTATGACTGAAAAATTGTGCTGAACCTGGAATTTGACACAACATTGTAAAATGATTATAAATCAATAAAAATGTTTTAAAATATATATATATATCTGAGAAGTGAGAAAGCAGGATTTTTCTAAACTACCCTTTCATCAATTTAATATTTTATATATTACACAAATACTTATTGGGAATTTTCAAGAGTTAAACACAGTCTTAGGTGCTGGGGATACAGAGATCACCAAGACTCAGGGATGCTCAGCATAACTGAGAAGCTGGTTGGTAAGCATTCAGTTACAAGTCAAATGCAGTGTGCTATGATTTACCCTTGAGGATAAGTCCTGTGGTTCACCCTCTTGCTTATTCTGTGGTTTCTTTAGGAAGGAATGTCCAGTTGGCAAGGCACAGGTGCCCGGAGACTGGCTGGGAGGTCATCGGTGTCCTACAGGGCTGACCTTCTACCCTGCCTCTTTCTCGAGCACTGTCTTCTCAGACTTCCTCACCTGCAACTTAACTCTGTCTTCTGTGTCCTCCCATAATACTTTCCATCTGAAGTATTAGTATTTCCCCAGATCACCCGCCTAGGGTCAACTTCAAGGTGCGACTTAATAGCATGACAGCTAATCTCTACTTTCATCTCCCCACCCCTTTCCTTTGGCTGTAAAAGGAAGGTAATTTCTAAATGTCTTACACCTGCCAGCTTCCTTTTGTTACCAAGTGACTGAGGCGGCTCTCCCTGCCTAACTATCCCAGAACAGAACGGCAGATGAATCCAGATTGTTGGAAAACTCTACTGAGAAAGTACCTCTGTTATTATATCTTGTGCCTGAAATAATTTTCTTTCCCACTCTGGTTTCCTTTGCCAGATAGGATAATAGGATTCCAGACCCAGGCTACAGAACCGATTGTGAGTCTATGTTAAAGACAGGATGAAGGCCCTTCACCGTGACTCTGCCACACTCTGTGCAACAAGGACTAATGTATCTGCATAATATATTATATATATATATATATATCTTGATTGCTCTGCTCAACATTCTGCAAGATCTATCTCCAAACTGACATTTCATTTTGCCAGGCCCCATCCTCGGGGTGGATGAAACTTTTCTTCTCAAGTTTCAAACCAGAGCACCTCATTTCCATTAATATTCTGTTTTGGATAGAGTTAGTAAAGAACACAAAATTGATAACCTCAAACATACAATCTAAATGTAATTATTTTAAAAATTCTATTTCCTAACCGTTTTATCAGGTTAAGAAAATTGTAAATCCTTCCAGGGCAGGCACTGTTTGTGTATTTCTGTGTGTGGAGTAGTCATTATTGCTGGCTGCATCAGCCTCTGAGTTTGTGATCCATGGCCCTCCAGGACTGACAGGCAACGTGGTCCATATCCAGATGTCCTGCTTTATGAGGCTAGGCCAGCAGAGGCAGCTGTGACCATCAGTATCTGTCACACACCCTAATCTGCATTCAACAGTGACTAGAGCTGGAGAGTCTGTTTACTCTCTTACATTGTCTATAATATCTTGTGTCAACTACTTGATTTGCTTCATCTGTAGTACAGATGAAATTCCCTGCTATTTTAATTATCCTGGGTCTTTTTCATAATGCAGAATGTTTCAAAGGCTGACACTCGGGCTTTGTCTCATATCACATTTTTAACAAAGATACTCGAAGGATGACACCAGGATAAGTTCTTGGTATCAGTGTATGAAAACAACAACAGTGGGAAAGCAAAGGTATGATCTTAGGTCTTTTTCACTTAAATAGTGAGTACAACTCACTATTGTTCGGGATAATACAGTCATACCTTGGATTTTATGCTTTTAATTACACAAAATATACAGTTGAAATCAGTGGTTCTAGAGCACAGGGACATGTACTCATAGAGATCTTGGTGTTATTGCAAGGAATACATGCAAAAATCCATATATACATTGGTTTTTCCCCCGAGGTTGAAGGTATATTAGGTCTTGCACATATGTATATTATATCTTTTAAAGTGTAAAGAGAATTCTTCAGATAAATAAAGGATAAATATAATTAAATGCATTATCCAAATATAGATTATGATAAAAAAAAAGTCATGATTAATGTCTACTGAATTATTTTGGTATGGGAATCTGCAAATGTTTTGATTTTTAAAAGGTCTTCATTCTGAAAAGTTAGCAATTCTTAACCTAAAAATATATGCACTCCTACCCTTATAGGTAATGGATGAGACAGAATTAGAATCCTCATTTCCTTTTTTGTTTTCTAGAATGATCTTCTATTTGAAAATATCAACTTTGAATATTCCTATCTGACTCCTACCATTTCAAGTGATTAGTTACTTAACAGCAATTTTATGCCTAGAACAATAAAGATAACTTAACGCTCATCATATTGTTTATACCTCACAGTAATCCCATGAGGTAAATTTTATTTCTCGCTTTTTATAGAAGAGGAAACAGGCTTAGTGAGACAGAAATTGGCAAAGGTGACGCAGTCTTATTATGTGACAGAACATAAATTAAGCCATATCAGAATTATAATTATATAATATAATTATATAATATAATTATAATTCCTCTGTTATACATAAGACATCAAAATTAAACAAACAGACAAACAAGCAAACAAATCTTCCAAAATGCTGGAGAGACAAGTATCAGTAATTCCTTAACAGGAAGTTATTTATAAAATAGGAAGTTCATTTGTCAATAATAGGTCAATTTTTCCTATTGCTTATAATATTATTTGAAATAATGTTTATTTATTATTGCTCCCTCTATGGAACAGCTGGGCAAAGTAAAATGAACAAATGAACAATAAATCTTTTTCAGTTCTGGATAAGTAGATTCTAAACAGGTAATTAGCTGTCAAATGTAGTTGTTCTGTGAATTAAATTAAAGTTCTTTTTCGGGATCCTAGTTAGTCTGGGATCAGATCCCATACTCGGAAGAATGTAAAATCTCTGCACTCAATCAAGACTTTTCAGAACATTGGAATAAAAATAATTTTATATTAAAGACAAAAATTGATATTTGACTACTGTTAATAAACACTTAAAAAGGCAATGTAGCAAAAAGTTTAAGAATATAGACGCTAGAGACAGACCACTGAGACTTCAACCTTGTTTGCTTACTAGCTACTTATTAGCTGGGTAATCTTGGCCAAATCTCAGCCTCTCTGAGCTTTGGGTGCTTCATTAATTCAGTGAGGGTTAACAATAGTAGCATATAACATTGTTATACGAGGATTAAAAAAGACAATGTAATTTGGTTAGCACCGTGCCTAGACCAGTGTTAATCTGGAAAAACAATCGTAAAATATTATGGTAATCCCTGACATCACAACGAGAGAAAAATCTACCATCAAATTTGCGACAGTTCGACTAAGCTTTTAAAAAATTCTTTAAATTCCTATGATTTGAGTTTTTCCTAAGATACATTTCTAATAGCATAGATTGAACAGCCAGATTTCATTAGAACCCCTTGCCCTCCTTGCATGCTAGTGAGATACATTAGTTTGCTCTACAAATGGTGAAGATTTCCTTTCCTATAATCCTTCTGAGAAAAAATAATTGAATGTTTTTCCTTCCTACTTGGCAGTCTATGATAATGGCCTAATAAGACATAACACATAGAATGTGACAAGTGTCAGAGATGAAGTAATTTGCAATTTGAAATAGTGGAAATTGCAATTCAAAGATCTTGCATAGTTTTATTCTCTTAACATATTACAGTGGCAGGTGTGCCCAAGAGACTATTGCTACATCAATTGTTAGGCAAAAGTTTACTAGAACATTTTCATCAATTTTATTTTTGTATGTGCTTAGTTCATATTTGTAAGTTAAGTCTAGTGTTGATTTCCTGTTACCATATACTAGAATTTCTATAATCAAACCAGGAAAATTTAGGTAAAGTGCTTAGAATAGTCCAAAACCAGATGTTCAAAGACCAGTGACAATATACCTCACGCGTGCTGTTTGCTGTGTATCTGACACTTTTCTTGTGTTTAACTCTTCTAACTTGTTTAATTCTTCTAATTACCCCATGATAGAAAATTATTATCCCTATTTTACAGATAAGGAAGCCAAATAACAGGGAGGTTGAAAAACTTGTTGAAAGCCATAAAATAAGTTGCAGAGCTGGACTTTGAACCCAAGCGATTGGTTTCTCAAATTTCCCTTCAACCATTATGCTATCTTGTTTCTCAGTGTCTAAAATACAAGGCCAAAAGAAATGTTAATTTAATTAAAATAACTAAGAAGATAATTTTAGAGTCAGAGATTCTCTATACTTTGTGCTTAAATGTGAAAATCACCAGCAGAGATGTTGTGTTAGGCCCTTGTTTCAAAAAAGAAAGAAATGGATAGGTCAACTGTACAGGGATGAAAGTCCACATGAATTTTTAATTATATCTCTGAAGATTATGTTCAACCATATTTTTATCATACATTTCATTCATTATATATAGCATCTTCTACCCTGTCTATCTTGCTTGACTCAACACAGAGAACACCCCACATCTCTAGGAGCTTCCACCTTGAAATCAGAAGAACAAACAGAACTCAGTGAATCAATATTATCATCCATCCAATGTCCTCAATCCTTTAGAGTAAAAACAATGGTTGAGTCTATTTCTCTAAAGACTTTGAACTGGTCATGTAAATATAGGGACTTTATAGAAGGCACTTTCTCTTATCAGTCTCTAAATGATATATAAATCTGAGCTGCAGATGAACTTCAACAAGTTAAATTTTCATCAAGTTATTTCTGAACTTATAAGCTGCCGAGTACACAACCACAGAACATTAGTATTTCAAAATTAACATTAGGTATACACTAAGTACCTTTTGAATATTAGATATATACTAAGTACACAGTGTATACATTAGGTGTACACTAAGTACACTGCATATTTAAAAATACTCTGATCTCTATTGTTAGCTTTTAAAATGTACTTATATTTTAGAGAAGCAAGGAGTAGCATAATGTATATAGGAACCACATATTAGGGATGAAAATCAAAGGTGTAGTCTTTGGTAAAGATACAAGGGCCATGGTAGATCTGGAGCATTCCAATTAATTGCCTTCTTAGCACATTTACTCTTCATAGTAGTCTTTACCTAGGAATGATTGATAATTTTAAAAAATTGAAATGGAATTGTGACAAAAAACCTTAACACTCTTTCATTGCATGAATGACATTGTTCATAAATAGAGAGCTTGTACCACTGTTTTCCATTATTCAATAGTTCAATAACTATTTTTGAATTCTTTGGATACATGTAATAGTTACAGTGCTAAATAGATTGCAAAGATAAATGAGACACATGTTCTATACTTTAGGAGCTCAGGTTCTTAATAATATGTGATCTTATGGGTAAAAGACTTCCCTCATTCCAGCATATTACACACTGGGTTATAATCATCTATTGTGTTTCCGTCTCTTATGGAATCTCTGCAAGAGTGTATTTTCTTCCTTTTCTGCATCCCTAGCAAAAAGTTCTCAGCCTGGCACAAAGGAAATAAAGATTTGTTTTGGCAAAGGAAATAGACACCAGTACACAAGGGTAGATGCCCTGTTCAGAGAACAGGTAACTGCCCCGTGTGTCTGGAAGTAAAAAGCAGTCATCTGAAAGGTGAGTTAAACAGAAGCCACCTCAGTAATATCCAAATAAAATATTTTAGTAAAATTCTAAGTATTTTTTAAAAATTATTGTGGGTATCACAGAACATTTTTCTTACAGAAGATGCTGATTACTCTGTAAGAGTAACTATGAGTTTCTGAGAAACAAACCAAAACCCACTTGATTAGTTTCAGTTCTAAGAGAACATCCTTTCCCCCTATTATAAGGAAGGAGGGGGTCCCACCTAGGTTAGCTGCAACCTGGATCTAATTCTCCTTTTAAACATCTTTAGTATCAATCTAGAGCACTCTTTTTTTAGCTGAAACTTTGACTTTCTACAGGTACCTTTGTATGACATTTATACATGCTTAAATCGCTCCCATCCTAAAAAGATAAGCGCCCCTTGGACTCCCTGCAGTCATCCCAGTGCTGCCTACTTCTTGTTCCCTTTTATAAGAACTTCTTAAGGGGTGACTTCTAAAATGCTTTCCTCTGTTCTTTCACTTCCCACTCACTTTCCACCGTATTCCATTTTAGACCCTTACCACTCCACTCGAAGTGCTTTTATTAAAATCGCCAATGTTCTCTGTCACTGAATAAAAAGATATTTCTTAGATATTATCTTGTTTGGCCTCTTAGCATAATTTTACCAAACTTCTCCCTCCTTGAAACACTACACTTCTATTAGCTATCCTCCCAGTTTCTGTTTCTTCTTCTTTAATCTCCTGTTCGATTCTCTTCGAGTCTGCTTTTCTAGTTCCTACACACTCTTCCACAATAAATCCATTTCCTCCAAAGGCTTTAATTACTGTCTCTATGTCAACAACTCCCATATCGTGATTTGCAGCACAGACCTCTCCTTCGGGCTTCAGATTTCTGTATCTGCCTACTTATGTGACATTTCCATTTACATATCAACATCATCTCAAAATCAGCCCCATCTAACTGTTTAAACTAGAATTCTGTGAAACGCACTTTACATAGCCTCTTACTCCCCACTTGTAGTAAAAAAAAAACAAAAAAAACCCAAAATTGGTTTTTATAAAGATATTTTCAGTATTTTATTGTTTTTCCTTTGTCCTCTATTTTAAATTCTTTAAAATTTTTTTATTGTAATAAAACTATAGATAGCCTAAAACGTTACCACTTCAACAGTTTTTAAGTGTACAGTTGAGTGGCAGTAAGAATTTTCACACTGCTGCCTCTTCAGCAAATGGTGTTGGGAAAACGGAACAGCAGCATGTAAATCAATCAAGCTAGAACACTCCCTTACACCATACACAAAATAAACTCTAAATGGATCAAAGGCTTAAACATAAGACAAGATATAATAAATCTCCTAGAAGAAAATATAGGCAAAACATTATCTGACATACATCTCAAAAATGTTCTCCTAGGGCAGTCTACCCAAGCAATAGAAATAAAAGCAAAAATAAACAAATGGGGCCTAATGAAACTTACAAGCTTCTGCACAGCAAAGGAAACCATAAGTAAAACAAAATGACAACCTATGGAATAGGAGAAAATTTTTGCAAATGATGAAACTGACAAAGGCTTGGTCTCTAGAATATATAAGCAGCACATACAACTTTATAAGAAAACACCAAACAACCCAATCCAAAAATGGTCAAAAGACCTAAACAAGCAATTCTCCAAGGAAGACATACAAATGGTCAACAGGCACATGAAAAAATGCTCAATATCACTAATTATCAGAGAAATGAAAATCAAAACTACAATGAGGTATCACCTCACACCGGTCAGAATGGCCATCATTAAAACGTCCACAAATGACAAATGCTGGAGAGGCTGTGGAGAAAAGGGAACCCTCCTACACTGCTGGTGGGGATGCAGTTTGGTGCAGCCACTGTGGAAAACAGTATGGAGATTCCTCAAAAGACTGGGAATAGACTTACCATATGACCCAGGAATCCCGCTCCTGGGCATATATCCAGAAGGAACCCTACTTCAAAAAGACACCTGCACCCCAATGTTTGTAGCAGCACTATTTACAATAGCCAAGACACGGAAACAGCCTAAATGTCCATCAATGGATGACTGGATAAAGAAGAGGTGGTATATTTATACAATGGAATACTATTCAGCCATAAAAATGACAACATAACACTATTTGCAGCAACATGTATGTTCCTGGAGAATGTCATTCTAAGTGAAGTAAGCCAGAAAGACAAAGAAAAATGCCATATGAGATTGCTCATATGTGGAATCTAAAGACAAAAAAATGAACATAAATACAAAACAGAAACAGACTTATAAACATAGAATACAAACTTGTGGTTGTCAAGGGGGCATGGGGTGGGAAGGGTCAGATTGGGAGTTCAAAATTTGTAGATACGACAGGTATATACAGAATAGATAAACAAGATTATGCTGTATAGCACAGGGAAATATATACAAGATCTTGTGGTAGCTCAAAGAGAAAGAAAATGTGACAGTGAATATATGTATGTTCATATATAACTGAAAAATTGTGCTCTACACTGGAATCTGACACAACATTGTAAAATGACTATATCTCAATAAAAAGTTAAAAAAAAAAAGAATTTTCACACTGCTGTGAAACCATCACCGCTCTCCATCTACAGAACATTCTTTATTATCTCAAATAAAAGTAGTCATTTTAATGAAGAGTATTTCTTTAGGACCCACTGGTTTTCCTATGGTCATTGCTACCACACTGTGTTACTGCTGTAGCTTCCTAAATTATACGTTCACATCTATACTTCATATTTTAATCCAATCTTCATATTTCAGATTTACCTTTGAATGTCTCTCATCTATGTAGATCTCATTGTGTTTAGAACAAAGATTAACGCATGAAGCATGTCTTCTCCAGCTTCATTTTCCATTACTCTCCCTTTGGTTTAATGTGCTTAATCGTTCCACTTGAAAATTCTTTAACTTTTTCAAATGAGCTTTGCTGGCTTTCACCATACCTGGCAGTTTTTACACTTGCTATTCCGTGTCTTAGAATTCTCTTCCCTTGCCATCTCTCTTTATGCCTAACTACGACATACCTATAGTCAGTCCATGCCCCCCTGTTGCCTGCTTCCATACCCACTATGTGAGCCTTGATTTTATCGCCCTATGCTCTTACAAGCACAAGATCAATGTTTATTTTTTTTGTGTGAGATTTAAAACTTTTGTAAGATTGTGTCTGGCACATTTCTTGAGACTTAATAAATATTTGTTGAATATGTGAATATTTCAAATACTCCTGGAGTGTCTACTATGTTCTAGACATTGTTTTCTGCAGTAGAGATACCGCAACAAGCCAAAATAAAGTCAACATTGTCTTGGAGAGGCAAGGCTAGTAATATGAGATTGATAATAAAACAAAATAAATACATTCACATCAGTAATGTGCTAAGAAGAAAATTAAAGTTAAGAAGGGGAGAGTAACTGGTTTAAAAAATAGATTAGATGAAGTCTGTTTGATAAGACCAAATCTGATCAGAGACCTGGATGAAATGTGGCGCTGTGGTGGACAGCTGAGAGAAGAGCTGTCCAGAAAGAAGGCTTTTCCAATGGCCGGAGGCGGCGTGTGCTTGGCTTGATGGATGAGGACCGCCAGGGCACATGGGTGGGGCTGGTGAAAAGACGGGAGCAAGTGCCAGGTCTGTAGAACCTTTAAAACTATGGTCAGCACTTTGAGCGAAAGAGTGAGCTACTGCACGGTAGTGAGCACTGACGGGACATAACATGATTTACTTTCTCAGAACACTTTGGCTGCTTCATAAAGAGCAGGCTTTACTGGAGAGAGTAACTATGGAATTAGAGAGGCCACTTGGGAGACAAATTTAAATGCTCCTGGTGAGTGATGATGGTGGTTAGAGCCAAGTGATCAAAGTAGAATTGAAGAGAAATGGTTTGTTCAGGATAAATAAGGTGGACCTAATAGTATTTGCTGATGAATTCGATGTGGAATGTGGGAAAATAAAAGAAAATATTTATGATTCCAAAAATTTTTCCTTGAGCAAGTGGGATGGTGGTGTTGCCATTTACTGAGAAGGGGAAGAGTGAGAGAAGCAGATTTGACAGTGACAATACAGAATTCGATGTTGGGAATGTAAAATTGGGCATAATGCAAACATATACAAGTGGAATTGTGAGTACAGAGCTGGATATATGCATGAATGTATTTCACTTACTTTCTATGTATTCAAGGGAAAATTAATCTTTTGAGCCTCATTTTCTGAATCTATAAAATGACCCTGCTGGATTAAAGGTAATATATTTGAAGCACCTATACTTGAATTACCCAAAATATACCAATATAGTGTAAGCATTCAATAAGCTTTAAGAGTTTTTCTCCCTTCAAAAGGCAGCCTGTATCGTGAAGTTTTTGTGCGATCCCATTGAGGCATGGAAAAATTTCTGCAAACTTAGAAATATCAAAACGTAAAGTACTAGCTCCATGATTTCCATTATCGTTGGCAGTAACAAGGTTTCAATACATTACATTGGCTTTTTATACTAGCGTTGCTTCTGAAAAATAGAGCATAACCTTAAACATATATAGTAAACATAAGGTCTATTTCTTAGGCTCTTTGTGTAGTGGAAGTCTCAACAAAAGGAAGCTGTTTTATTTTTTTTTCACCTTTATATAATCTTCAGGTCGATGGAAAATTGTAATTCTTAATCATTACATGGACAAAAGTGGAATGAGCACCCAAGGATTATTTGTGGTGTTAATTTCCTAGAAGATACATTATGAGTGGGATAATTTACTCCGCAAAGAAAAAGCTGTAGCCAGCTAGGTGTCATGATCGCCTTTCAGCCTGTAGAAATGGATGGTGTCCAGGGCTACAAATACAATTTTTCCTGGTATAATCTGGTTCCATTTTGATTAGATGTCAGATAAAGGAAGCAAGACAAGCAGACTGTCTTCTCTGATAAAACCACATTTTTATTATAGCCCTCTCATCAGTGCATTTCATTCGGTAATCCTTGCCAATGTCAGCTACTCTAAGTCCTGAATACTCATAAGACACTGGATTTCATTTAAAGAAAGTTTTACCTTTCCACCCTCTTTATCAGCATAATGTAGAAAATGAAAAAAAGCATTCCATTCTGATACTATCATATCTATGGTCTTGAAAAGTAAGATAGAAAAATGACATATTCATTTATTGGAGCTAATATGTTCAGTTCCAAAAGTCAGAAGGGAGATCAGGAGCAAGACAGTCATGTCTGACTTAAAGAAATTGTGAATACGGACTTAATAGGGACTCACTGATGAGTGTTTAACAAATTCCTTGATGGAGATTGAAAAGAGCGATTCAAAAGAGATTTTTAATTCAAAGTCGAGTCAGTTATTTATTTATTTTTATATCTCTTTTGTGAAAAGCTATCTTGTCTAAGAGAGTGATTATTAAAACAGAAGGTAGAAGAATAAAACTAACAAACAGTAAAATTTTGAAAGTGACAGCTTAAAAAAGTCAGTGGGAAGGTTTGGGTGGGAAGTTAAGGTGAACACTAGAAAATTAAATGCCAAGTGAGAGTCAAGTAGGAGGAGGAGGCATCACCAGCAGCTGCTGGATACAAAGGCACTAAAATCTGCCCTTCCAATGAGTAATTTGCCTTTGCCTTTATTTTGTTGCATTTAACTTAGAAGTCTGAATTATGATGCATTTCTTCTGATGTCTGGTTTAATGACTTTGACGATGAAAACACATGTCTAATTTCCCAGTCTTGGTTTTCACCTCTTAGTTTTTGCTTATTTTTCTTCACTGATTTTACAGCTTCCCGTTTTCCTGACTTGCGATTTCTTACTGCCTTCTCTACGTGATGACTTTGCTTGTACATCTGATTCGGAGTATCCTTTGACTCTGATTATCACAACTTTAGTGGCCGGTGGAAAGAACCAGATATCCACTGACTATGAAGATTATTTAGTCTGGATAGGAGGTTAAGAGGCAACTGAATGTGTTTTACAGTCCCTTTTACAATCAGAAGGTGCTAACAATAGTCCTCTCAGAGTCCAAAGGCTGGGTTGCATCCTTGTTACCTTTGGTTAGTCCTTTTCTTTAATGGAGAGAGAACTCCCTGACTCCAGCATGTTCTCATTGAGAGAGAGAGGGAAAAAAAAAAAAAAAAGCTGTTGCTGTTTGCAAAGCTTTCAGCTCTCCTACAGAATATATTGCTTTATTCATTAAATCAATAAATATTTCCTGAATGATCAGAGCACTATGGTAAACACTACAAGAGATGTAAAGCAAGGCAAGTCTCAGACTTAATACCCTGATCATATCAGTGCTGGACATCTGGACCAAAAGGTCACCTCTGATTCTTGATAGCTATATACTGAGCTCATGGGTGCAGGTAGCAACTCTCCTAGGTGCCACATAAAAGCATACAATGGCATCCAAGGGTCTTACACTGTGTCATTTTTCAGCTTGTGTTCACTTAGAGGAGACATGAGTGTAGACTTTAGGAAGGAAAAAAAGAATTGCATATACTTTCACCTTAGAAATTTATAAAAACTCGCACAGTGTTGAGTAATGCTATAACCAGATTAAGCAAGATTAGAAGGCCTTTAATAATCTTTGTGGATTTATGTCTGGGGAAAAAAAGGAAACACAATTATTTTCTTAGAATAATCCCCAAATGAACAGCTTACCAAATGACTGTGTAAAAATCATTTTTTTATGGAGAGTCTTGCAATGTGGCAGAGTGTATATACATGTATGAGGATATTTAACTGTCCTATTTTTATGACCCCAAAGATTTCTTTTTTTTGTGTGTGTTAAAAAAGCAATGATGTAATTTTTACTCAGTCCCTTTTAACATTCCAACTGATTAACAGCAGCCGATTTCCCTTCTCAGATCCTTTTATTAGTCACATGTTCTTTTCATTTATTTTTTGCAAATTTTTCCGTAAGAAATATGTCAGGACCATTTTAGGACCAAGAGATTCATCTCTGAAAGCAAATACAGCTCCAGGTTCTGGGCAAGGATTGTTGATCTTAAGGTAAACTCTTCCCAAATGAGAACCTTCCCGTTTATATCAAGTCGTTTCTTTTAAAATTAGACACTATAGCATAACGTTTATTTCTGCAGGCGTTCGAGAAGCACATAGGGTTTCAGCACCAGCTGTGTCACTTCCTGGCTGTGTGACTTCTGGCAAGTCAGGTATTCTCCCCATCATCATTGTTCTTCTCTGCTAAATTAGGGTAATAACATTCCACACCTCGCATGGTCAGTCTTAGGATAACATGTGATCATACGTATAAAGCACCTACTGAGGGTCTAATAACATTCTTTCTCATTTTGACTCTAATTAGAGAATACCCAGGTAGAAAGGTGAGAATGCCTATTCATAGCTTTGTCTTTAAGAATCCATGGGAGACATTTAAATTTAAGAAAACAAAGGAGGAAGAGAGAGTACATGTATATTTGGGGGGGGGGTTGTGGGATAGGGAGATGCTGGGTAATAGGGCATTTGTACTTTGATAAACATAAAGTCAGTTCAACAAAACACATTTAACTAAGTGTACCACAATCCCCAGGGGAATATGAAAATGGAGTGGAATGTACAATTTAAATAATCTTTTGAGGGTCATGAATGGGGTAGTGATCATGAAAGTCCTGACTGACCACGTAACCAGAACTCAGTGAGCTAATAATTGAACTTGGGTGACCCCTCTCAGTTCAGAGCCGCTTCACCTTTTTCACATACACCTCTGGAATGAGATTCCTCGGATTTTTATTTGTTTGCGTGTTTTGTTTTGTTTTACATTAATGCAATGATTTGCTGACATGAACTTCAGGCGCCACGTAACAGCACATTCAGATTCTTCTATCATTGAGAACTATTCTGTACTAGATCGAAATCCACATTTGAATTCACTCCTGCTCAAAACAACAGTAGCATCCCCAGGACAAGCAACTTGGGTTCCTGAGATGTGTTTCTCTTAAATAATGACAAATTTCAAAGTAAATTATTTTGCCCATTTCTGTAGCAATCTTGTCCCATTTTCTCGTTCACTTACTGGGGTATAAGAGATGACAAGCTTCCTTTGACAGGGTTTTAATTAGTTTCCATATGTGATACTTTTATACCATGTGGTCCTGAAATTTTCTTTTTGTGTGGGGAAAAAAAGGCCACTTAAATTGTTTTAATTATTTACCTGCATCATTTCTGATATTCCCCAAACAGATGGCTTTGACACTTTTTTGCTTGTTTTGCTTCTGATTTTTTTAAAGCTTTCCTCTCATTCCAGCAATTCAGATGGACTGATTTACTTTCTGAGCAATTGTATCAAAGAAAAACTAAAAGATCAACTGTAGGTCAACTGAAGGATTTGCCTGCAGTTACTCACTCACAGACGATGACCGAAACGGACTCAGAACTGCCTTTCCTACACGGCGCTGGGATGCTGTTCTCTCACTTCTGACAGGACGGTGCTTGTTGAGCTTCTTCAAAATGAACAGACTTTTGGCATTTCTTATCTTTGGTGTGTCTGATTGGTTGGTTGTGGGAGTTGGGAGGCAGGGAAGGAGGTTGTTTGATTGGAGATTCATTCAGTTTCCACAGCTGCACTAAACCAACATCCGGTTTTGACAAGGATGAATTCTTCTGCTCAGGCAGATGAGGCATTTGCATCTGACTGGAGTGATTTGGTTCTAACACAGAGAAAGCTTTCCCATTCTTGTAGATGAGGGTGCTAACGGTGCTACCCCTTGAGAGTCAAGCGGAGCGACTTACCTTTTCTTTCTCTTCCCTTTGACCCTGGCTAGTCTTGCGCTTGGCAAGAGAACTGCAAACCCCTAGGAAAGCTTGAATGCTCATTGAGAGCTCTGACGATTCTTTCCAGTCTCAGAGTTTCCTCTACACCTCTGCCAGCCTGGAACCTTTGTTTTGCCCACCCCTCTCCTCTTTTCCAAATCTCTGCTTGAACTTCATCTTCTTCAAGAAACTTCTACTCAAGCTCATGCACCTTATTTCCCAAAGCATTCTGTTTGAGATTTACAACATGATCATTCATTCATATTCACATATTTTCACTTGAACTAGCCTTTTAACACAAAGTATGTAAGTCCTTTGTCCTTAGCTAGATTTAAAAATTTTTACCTTCTCTTTCTCTTCCAAAGACCAGACGTCTTGCTTCTATTCATTTCACGCTGGGTAATACATCTGCCTAATGCTCTATCAGTCTGTGTTCCAGAAACTGAAATTTTCTCACTACCTCTCTATCACTGATTCTAAATTGGTGTTGCCAGTTTCTTTCCATTGTCCTGGTTCATCACTGTTCTTTAGTTTTAGCAGGTGTGGTCATTTAGTCACATCTGAGACGTCACCATTATTTATTACTCCTTTTATTTTACCTCTAATTAATATTCTCTCTTACTTACCATAATCTCTGTCCCAGATCATCAATAGACTTCGCACTCTCAGCCATATAACCTACTCCTGGCTTTAGCAAATGGCTCAGCCTCCTACTTTACTACAAAGTTCGAGGTCCTTCACCTCCTTTCTCCCCACCTCTGATTTTCTCTGTATTTTCCCATTTGTCTCCTCTATATCCCCTGCTTCTGGAGATGTCTTCTTCCCTCCCAGTGCCTGCTGCTGTTTCAGAAATATTATCAGCACTTTGATCCTTATTTTCTTTCCTTTAGAATATGCTCAAATCTGTCTCTGATACTACATTAGTAGTTTCCCAAGATGAACAAATGATTAGCCTTTTCTAGTGCAAAATCAACTGATAGGATGTAACTTCAAGTACATGAACACCATATAAAGGGACATACTTATTTATCTCATTGGTAATAAAAGGGTTGGGTGCAAGGTTGTTACGCACTGAGCTAGGAAGTAAAGGCAGTGACCGCTGTTCCCACTCTGCAGGTTAGAATTCATGGTCATATGGCCACATCACTGCAACAATTGTGCAGAATATCATCCCCAGATGTTCAGTCACTTCCCAGTGACAACTCCAAGGCATGGAAAAGGGCAGTGCAATGAAAATTATCTGGGTCTAGCATTTGCTTTACAGAATTTTCTTTTTTTTTAGCAATAGATTAAATTTCTTTGCCAAGTAGAAAATTCTCTCACCACCTGCATGCATGGCTTAGGAATCAGAAATCAGAAATAGCACATAGAATATTGGACGTACTTTTATGCATTTCTATATTGTCTGCAATATCGACCCCTTATTCCCGACTTCCTTGCTAGCTCTGAAACCCAATTTTTTTGTCCCCAGACCAGTGAGGCTGCTACAGCTTTTGGATGTTGCTTTCTGATTGACGTTTATGCCTCATGAATAGAAATAGCAAATGATCTCAGGTGAAAAAAAAAGTTACGGCAAGCACAAGACTTGCCACAAAACATTTACTTTTTCTCAGGAATATTTTATTTTTTTCAGTAGAAAGGTTAGTCCAAGGTCAATTACTCTTTTATAGTTGCAAGCAAAAGCCCTAGGAAAGGATTTGGAGCAGAGGAGTAGAGTTACATGACTTGAGTTACATTTTAGGGTACTGCTCCTGAATACTGGATAAGAATGGGTTCTAAGGGAAAAGGGTAAAACTGAGAAGAATTAGTAGACTACTGAAATAGCCTAGGTGAGAGACGAGCGCTATGGAAACAGTGATAGCTCCACATTGTCCCCATAAGTGACGTCAGTCTAGGAGATGGCACTGGAGAGCCATGGCAGATGCCCTTGAAATCTCACCTGTGCCCTTGGTGGAACTCCTTTCTGGATACCACATGTAAGTCAATATAATGGACAGTAAGTTGTCCTATAGCAGCACTCTGAGCACGTGTCATACAAGCATTAATTAACCCTCTCCCCACTGTACATTTTCATCCCCGTAAAAGATTGTAGGGATATTTCCTTTCAAATGTTAGGGATATAAATAAGCAAGATAAAATGTCAACAATGATTTGCTTCACAATCAAAAATAGTTTCTCTCTTGCTCAGCAGAATCTGTGATTGATTGATTTATATATTGTGAAACAAATCAATTCTTTTATTAAGTATCCACCCATGTATTATTGAGACAAAGGATGCTCCTTCACATAATCTTCATATATTTAAAGATACATCAAAGTAGCATTGATTAAATTCTAGTACATCAATTGCTTAGATCATCTAGAATTCTTTAACTATGGGTACAAATCACATTTCCCTTAAATATTTTAGTTCTTCAAAAGACAGTATTACATAAAATTAGAGTGTGTGTACCCTGGAATAACTCTGCTGAGTACTCTGCTAGCCCTGCTCCAGGCTAGTGAGTAATGTTAATCTGCCCATATATACCTATTTTTTAAGGTAATTGTAAAGCTTAAGTATGATAATCATGGGCAATTTTTAGAACCATGCTTCTTGGCTCACAATAAATTATTCCTATTTATAAATTTAATGTGAAGAATGCCTTTATCTTTGAAGGAAGATTTATTTGTTATTGTCCTTTTAACTTAGACATTCTATCCCCCTTCCAGCTACCCCATCACAGATAAACAAGCTAAGTTGATGTAAGAATGCTAAGAGATTCCTTAAGCAGATAATACTACACTAATATTTTCAGTTGACAAAAACAGACAAATAAACCAAAATGCTGAAGTCACTTTTTTTCTCGTTTCTGCAGTTTTACAGAAAGAGCAACTGAGACAAAAATCTTTCCCTTTTCCTTTAGAAAATTAAAATATAATAAATTGTTAACTATAAATCTCCTTAAATTTTTGAAGGTATAACACACCCTTGTTAAGCAATTGAATGTTTTGTAATCTGGCTCAATTGCAGTTGGATTTTTGATATGGCAAAGTAAGCTTTGAATACATGAATTATTTTGACTGATTCGTTTTATTATCAGCCAAATGACACCTAAAACCTGCCTCCGAGTTCATGGTATAAGACATGGGCAGTAGAAATTGCTAGGACTGTTGTCTCATGGATGACTGCTGCAGTATACTGAAGAAGACATATTATTAATATTATTAATACTTAGTACATAAGGTTTAGTCAGCAAGTAAAAAGCAATTTTTGTTAATAAGGGTAAACAGGAAGTGTTGACTCAGTGAAATAATTTTAAATTTGTCAAGAGTGTTTCATTGACAGAAAAAAAAAAAAAACCTGTCAAGTATGCAATGGTGTCCTCCAACTTACCATTTTCTATGATTTATTTAAAAACATTTTTGAGCACTTTTTATGAGAAGGCCTTGTGGCAGATGCAGAGATAAACAGACATTAGCTCTATTGTCTTGCCGTAACGTAGAACGTCACAGCTGATAAGAGAGGTTCCAATGTAAAACACGGTACTTGAAATAAGCAGAAGTTTACTCTGGCCAGGGGATTACAGTATGACCACAAAATACAATGCCATTTAACCTGGACCCTAACTTTGGGAGCTTTGGGAGTAGGGAAAAGACATTGCAGAGAAACAAAAAGTGTGAAATCAGAAATGGAGAAAAGAAAGGTAATTGGCAAGAAACAAAAAATGGGTGAAAATGTATATAAGGCTAGAAAAGTTAGGTTGGGGCCAGATTGTTGAATAATACAGACTTAATTTTTTCACTCCTGGGGCAATTTGGGACCACCACAAGTTTTTGAGCTGACAAGTTTTGTGGTGTGTATTAAACAATTATTACTGTCTCAGCATTGTATTAGATAATTTGGAGAGGACAAATAATTGAGGCACAAAGATCAGTTAAAAGCTCATTAAAATAGACTGGCTAAACTGATTTTAGGGCATCAACTTGAATAGGGATAGAATTAAGATAAACCTATTTTTGTTTCTCCTTAATGACACTCCTAAATTATTGGTTCCATATAGTTTACATTCAAATTTGATTTATTAAAAAAAGAAAGTTCAAGTTAAGCTATAAGTATGTTGTGATGTATATATGTCTAATATATAATCTAATATCTACATAATTTTCTTTTTAAATTTGAAAAAAAAACTTAGGCCATGATTTCCAAGTTCCAGTAACTGAACCCCAAAACTGGAGAAGAGAGAGTTGCATCAGCCCAGCTGATGAAGCATTGACTCCAGGGAAGTTGGTGATTTTGTTCCTTGGGTAGCAGAGGCTGAGAGATTTGCATTCAGGAAACTGATTGGGGAAATACTCTTGAATCAACACCCGTGGCCAGCCGAGTGGGCAAAGGGGGGTTTGGGACTGGCAAAGCAATTATTTAACAAAGGTCTCAAACAATCCTACAGGGAACTCTTGAGCAAGATAACCCTTCAGATTTATCTTGGATCGAGGCAAAAGAGCCAGCTTTTGCACCACCATAGCTAACATTTAGTAAATAATAGTCAGGGTGGAACTTGTCAGAGAGCAATTCGTTACCAGCACTCCTAGCAGGTGAAGGAATGAGAGCTTTGGTCCTAAAAGGAATAGTATGATAATCCAGGCAATCTACCACAATAAAGTATGGCAAGGAGTAGAGGTGAGGGATCATGTGTTCCCCGGGTTCTCTAAGAAGAGCGTGTCAACGTGTGGGGTTAGTAAGAAGCAATTTCCATCCAAAGAGTTAAATTGTCACTGAGTCATACCATGATTTAATTCATCATTTCTCTATTGCTGAAATTTTTTTTCTAATATTTTACAGTACTATTATAAAAAAAAAATCCCGTTAGCCATAATTTCTATTGGACTATTCCTTCAGAATACATGCTTTTGATGGATTTCAGCCTCCAAGCTTTACAGAGAAATATCAATATTGATTCTTAAATCTTCAACCAGACCAGTGCCTAGCTCCTATTATTTCAGCTCTTTAATCTAACAGGAATTAATTTGCTGCCTAGAAGCCTGAAACTAAACCATTAAAGGTTACTCATGAATCTAAAAAGATTTGTGTTAACGATGCCCACACCTTTGCTTCATCTTCTTCAAGTAATGTTACCCAGGAAATCACATAGGTCTGTAATGTACTCTTCTCCTGAACTTAAAACTCACTGGTGTAATCCCGTTCATGACATTCCCTCATTGGCTAGTGAAACCTTGGGGGCTGAAAAGGCCAGACAGGAGTCAGAGGTAAGGAATATGTAATTACTGCAACGGGATGGTTCCACAATTTGTGGTAAGAAATGACTATGGAACTGTGCTAAGTGTGTTTTTGACCTTCTATCACGATCAGATCACTGCCTACTCTCTACTGGGAGCATAGACACATGAAAATATGGCAGAGCTGTATTTGGTGACAGACAGACTAAAAAGGGCCAAGGCTCCATCTTGTCAGACATGCCAGCTGACTCCCTTAGGGCCCGGAGCCAAGAGGTGCTCTCACTGTTACTAATCAGGAGAGAACGATCTCTTTACTGTGTCTCTAACTGCATCCAGGTCTAGGTCTGTTTTTGTATCTTTATATCCATATGATGTTTTTACCAAATGTCCATTATGATCCAGGTACCTTTAAGTTCAATTTTTATAGCAATGGCTTTGAAGTAGGAGCAAATGCTATTAATTTTCAAAGATACCATGCAATAGAAGTGACAGATGTATGACTGAGTCACAGAAGCAGCATCAAAAATCCCCATTCCTGAGTACATATCTGAAACACATTCGAAGCTTAAAAGAAATTAAGATGCTGGACTACGTACCTGGAATTCAATATGTTTGCAGTAGGAGTCCAAATGTATGCTGTAAAAGCCTCCCAGATGGTCTTAACATAAAGCTGAGATGGAGAACTATTGCCTATGTTCCTTTTCAATCCGCTTCTCTGCATTTTAATGTCACAAAGAGAAAGCAGTCAAGTTTCCCAGATTGCTTATTGCTGAGAATCCTGTCAGGGACGTACACTGAAGGTTATGTACTGAGGCTGTCTGGTAAAAAAAGTTCCTGTGGTGTTCCTGTTTATTCTAACTTCACAACCATCTGCTATACTCACAAACTTCTAAAATATGTTTCATAAGTTATTATATTTACACATACTAACGTTACACATAAATAGGACATGTTGGTAACATAGTAAAATTGCTGCATTAACGATGCAAATAAGTAAAATAGTTACGTAGAAATCTTGTTTATTTACTTTGCCTATGGGATTTTTTTCCTGTTGTAAATACCTTTGCCCTTCTTGACTTATTTTCATTAGCAACATTTTCCTTGCCATTACACTAATGACCACTTAAATTATAATTTCTTGATGGTACGCAAATAGAATTAGGATGCTGAGTGCTGCTGTGAATGGAGATTTTCAATCCAGGCACATATTAGAATAACTAACACATTCATACCTGCTAAGTAATAGGTGCTGGGCTAGGTGCATTAAATTGTCTTAAATTGAGTACCTACTATGTGCTAAGAATTTTAAATTAGTTTAATCTTCAAAACAGCGTAAGGGTTAGAGGAGCAGCCTTAAGCTCCAGGGTGCAGATGATGTAGTTGTAGCTCAGCTGCACGAGACCACACAGCACATAACTGGAGCCAAAATGAATGTAGGAGAATTCCACTCTAAAGCACTTGCCTTTTGACCTGTATCTAATTACTACAATAATATTCTGCTTAGTGTCCAAGGCAAACATCACTTTCTTATTGTTGCTATAAACAACGTTTATTTAGCAGCTGACAGAGTAAGAAAACCCATGTATTATAAAACAGGAAATCTTGGGCTTATGTTGTCTCTTAGTCAGATGGATGCATGGTGAGAACACAGGCTCATGGACTTCGGAATCAGAGAGCCGGGGATCAAAGAGCTTCTACTAAGAGTGATCCCCTGTTAGCTTTATTCAGCTTCTTCATCGGGGGAAAATATGGAACTCGTATCTTAGTGTTGGTGAGAAAGTTTAATTCAAAACTACCTACTTTATAAAATACCTACTAAAAAAGCACTTAGCATAGAAGCAGAAAGTATTTCATAAACACAGATACTGCTATCATTAACAAAAATTCATATTAGATAATTAGCCACATGGTTCCCGTTTACCTCTCTTAGTTTCAGGAAAATAGAGTAAGTATATGATGTTTTAAGAACTGAAGGCTTATGTAAATACTTGTTATTGATATTATTCCAACATATTAAACTCTGTATAATAATGTAAAGTCTGTGAGCATTTTTTTAATGTCACAACCCAAAATCTAGAGAATTTAATTGTGCTAGCCAAATAAAATGATAGAGTATATGAGAATAATTATGATGAAGAGATTATTGGGGCGTGAAGGATAAATGGTCCAGGTAAATTTATATGGAAAGGGAATTGGTGGCCTTGAGCTTAATGGTTTATATCAGGCTAAATCAAACAATTTTGGAACCAGGTGTATCCAAATACCTTTTACGAAATGTGGAGAAGTAAGAGGGTGATTTTCTGGGAATACTACACATTTAAGCCATTCTTTCTGCATTTATCAAATGGATGACAACTAGTATACCAGCTCCTGCTAGAAGACAGCCAAAGTAATCACAGAAGATCTAAGAAACAGCCAAAAATATTTGAGTACTATTGGAAACACAGTCTGTGTTACAATAGATATCCAGCAAATGGAAGCAATTAAGAAAGTTCAATTTCAACAGCCATTTCAGAGAAAATGGTGTAGACTATGAAAAGTCAGAAGAAATCTTCACAGAATCTCATTTACACACTGACCTTTGGAAAGGCTGGTTCCACAAATAAAGAGTTGCAGGGAAGATGCTTTGAACCATTTGGAAATTAGCTGAGGTGGCCCCTCCAAGAGCAAACACTGCTGAATCCAAAAAAGAAACTTGAGTGGCATTTCATGGATTTATATGTTACCTAATGTGGCAGATTTCTTCCCTACTGCAATAAACAGTGCAAACAAGAAGAAGGCCTGGATAGACATAATATACATCATGTATTTATTTCAAGGCAAGGCAAGTTGGGATAGGAAACTGCATATGAACATCTGACTCCAAGAAACAGCAAATAAATGTATGAATAAATGTCAAAGCAGAAATTAAAATACTGCTCCAAGCAAAAAGAATATTAGATTCCTGATATTAATGATAAACTGAGGAGCCATCATAATTCAGAGAAGCACCTTAAAAAGGGGAATCAGCAGAGTGGAATGACAAAGAGCTAGACTGTGGGTGTACAAGACTCCACAATGAAATGGCTATGTGAACCAGGGAGATACTCAATCCCTCTTTACCTCAGTTTTCACATCTATTAAATGGAGGTGATAGAATTTTTTCTTTTTAAACATTTTTTATTGATTTATAATCATTTTACAATGTTGTGTCAAATTCCAGTGTTCAGCACAACTTTTCAGTTATACATGAACATATATATTCACTGTCACATTTTTTTTCTCTGTGAGCTACCATAAGATCTTGTATATATTTCCCTGTGCTATACAGTATAATCTTGTTTATCTATTCTACATTTTGAAATCCCAGTCTATCCCTTCCCACCCCCCACCCCCTTGGCAACCACAAGTTTGTATTCTATGACTATGAGTCTGTTTCTGTTTTGTATTTATGTTTGTTTTTTTTTTTGATTCCACATATCAGCAAACTCATATGATATTTTTCTTTCTCTTTCTGGCTTACTTCACTTAGAATGACATTCTCCAGGAGCATCCATGTTGCTGCAAATGGCGTTATGTTGTCAGTTTTTATGGCTGATAGTATTCCATTGTATAAGTATACCACATCTTCTTTATCCAGCCATCTGTCGATGGACATTTAGGCTGTTCCATGTCTTGGCTATTGTAAACAGTGCTGCTGTGAACATTGGGGTGCAGGTGTCATTTTGGAGTAGGGTTCCTTCTGGATACATGCCCAGGAGTGGGATTCCTGGGTCATATGGTAAGTGTATTCCTAGTCTTTTGAGGAATCTCCATACTGTTTTCCACAGTGGCTGCACCAAATTACATTCCCACCAGCAGTGTAGGAGGGTTCCCTTTTCTCCACAGCCTCTCCAGCATTTGTCATTTGTGGATTTTTGAATGATGGCCATTCTGACTGGTGTGAGGTGCTACCTCATTGTAGTTTTGATTTGCATTTTTCTGATAATTAGTGATATTGAGCATTTTTTCATGTGCCTATTGATCATTTGTATGTCTTCCTTGGAGAACTGCTAGTTTAGGTCTTTTGCCCATTTTTGGATTGGGTTGTTTGTTTTTTTCTTATTAAGAAGGACACATATAGATTGAGAGTGAAAGGATGGAAAAGGATATTCCATGCAAATGGAAAAGCCAAAAAAGCAGGTGTAGCAGTACTGATTTCAGACAAAATAGACTTTAAAACAAAGGCCATAAAGAAAGATAGAGAAGGACATTTTATAATGATTAAAGGAGTAATACAAGATGAGAATACTACACTCATTAATATATATGCACCCAATGTAGGAGCACCTAAGTACATAAAACAACTACTAACAGAAATAAAGGGGGATATTGATGGGAATACAATCATAGTCGGAGATTTTAACACTGCATTAACATCACTAGACAGATCTTCCAGACAGAAAATACATAAGGCTATGGAGAAATTAAATAATACAATAGAAAAATTAGATTTGGCAGACATTTTCAGAGCATTATACTCCCCCAAAATAGGATATACTTTCTTTTCAAGTGCACATGGAACATTTTCTAGGATTGATCACGTACTTGGGCACAAAAGAAACCTCAACAATTTTAAGAAGATAGAAATTATCTCAAGCATCTTTACTGACCACAATGCCATGAAACTAGAAATCAACAACAGAGAAACAAAGGAGAAAAAAAGGAAAGCATGGAGATTAAACAATATGCTATCAAAAAACCAATGGGTCAATGAGGAAATCAAAGCTGAAATTAAAAAATACCTTGAGACAAATGAAAATGAAAAAACAACCACACAAAATTTATGGGACACAGCAAAGGCAGTGCTAGGAGGGAAGTTTACAGAAATACAGGCCTTCCTCAAAAAAGAACAATCTCAAATAAACAATCTAACCCACCAGCTTAAAGAATTAGAAAAAGAAGAGCAAAAAACCCCAAAAGGCAGCAGAAGAAAGGAAATAATAAAGATCAGGGAGGAAATAAACAAAATAGAGATTTAAAAAAGCCACAGGAAAAATCAAACCAAAGCTGGTTTTTTGAAAAAGTAAATAAAATCAACAAACCTCTGGCCAAACTCACAAAGAAGAAAAAAGAGAGAGCACAAATAAGCAAAATAAGAAAGGAAAATGGAGAAATTACAATAAAGAAAATAGAAATACAGAATAACATATGAGATTCTGAAAAACTCTGGAACCAAAATGGATAACCTAGAGGAGATGGACAAATTTCTGGAAACATACAGTCCACCAAGACTGAACCAAGAAGAAACTGACCACTTGAACAAACTGATCACTAGAAATGAAATCAAATTAGCAATAAAAAAACCTCCCTACAAATAAAAGTCCAGGACCAGACGGCTTCACCAGGGAATTCTAGTAAACATACAAAGAAGAACACATACCAGTCCTTCTAAAACTCTTCCAGAAGGTTGAAAAGGAGCAAATACTCCCAAACTCATTCTATGAAGTAATTCTTAATGAGAGGATTATATAGAATCTTAAATGGATTAATACATGTAAAGTGTTATTATATTAAAAACTCTCTTAATCAGCTATTAGAAGAATTGAGAGGAGTGAAAAAAATCAGAGAAACAAATAGACAACATAGCAGAAGAGAAAATCAAGGATATAGGAAAGTATTACGACATTAGGAGACATTAATAGTAAATGTTTCAGACATAAATAGGTTAGGTTGATGTTTTATGGATCATAAAATGTCAAATGTTAGCAGTTTCATGTGAGTTAATTAACCTAAAGATATATATGGGTTTAGAAAATTATCATATAGAGAGGGAAATTAATTTTTAGAAATTCATCTAAAAAATAATCACCTATACCCCTCACATGTTGAGATTTTAACCTTCAAAATATTTCATGTTTTAAAGCATAAAATTGGAATAATTATAGTTACTATTCCTGCAACTTCTGTGTTAGTGAAATAAATAATTTTATGACGAATTACACAGAAGTAATTTATTAATTGCTATTTTACTTTAATTTCAGTAAGACGAGCTTATTTTTAATTTCCTCCGTTTAAAACTAATTTGAAGCTGAGATGGAAGTGCTTGATATCTATTTGATGTACTTAGAACACAGAAAATATTTTCTAGAGGTTACAGCAATTAGACATGCATAATTATGCAGAAGAACAATTCATTAATGAGATTTCACTAAAGGTATTTAATTTGTGATTAGATTACATGAGGTTGGAAAATATTAGTCAGTAGAATGACTCAAGACTTCTTTTCTTGTTTTAGTTTATGTAATTGTGGGTGCTTGTGAGACAATTCTGAGATTTATTTAATCACATATCTGCTGTTTTAATGGATGATCCTTTTGATGGTTGCCCTTCAGTTAGAATAGAAGACATATTAAGACATATTTGTATCTTAATATAATGGAAACTATATTAAGGAAAATGAAATTAATCATGTTCATAATTTTTAAATACTGGTAAGCCATCTAGGTATGTTAACATGTCAGGCATTTCACCCAGAATACTATCTGTGAGTGCAAATTTTCAAGGGAAGAAGCATAAAATAAATAAACTTATTTCACCACATAATTTGGTTAAGAATGCAAAATTCTGAAATCTCATTTAGAGAAAAATGTCTCCTCAGTGGACTGAAAATAAAATTTGTTGGAATCTTAAATGTTTATTAATCATTTTCACCCTAAGCAAAACATAATAGTTAAGTCAATAGCTAGTTTTCTAAGTCTTTAGATAAAAAGAAGTAATGGGAAATAAGCCACTTATTTCTGATGTAGTATCTTTAGGAGAAATAGTGAAGCAAGAAGCTTTCTCTCCTCTGACGCAGACACGTAGAGAGAACCCTGAAGAAATGTGAACCCTTCATAAAGTGAGGATGCCCTGCTCAGGTCTTCACTGTGATTCAACCCTCAGTTGATTCTCCCAGGTTGTGCATTGGCAGGAATGCAAAGCAATTAGGTCATGGAACATGAAGGGCCTCTAACACTACCCCACGGTCATCTGCAGTCACCCCAACATCAGAGTGTCTGCATTTGCAGAGAATTCTGCCCAGAAGTGAAGCCTGGGAACAATGAAGGCAGGGTTTATATGCTCATATTCTGGAGCAGATGGTCTGTGACCAAGTTCCAAATCTACTTATTAGCTGTGGAAATATGTCCCGTCTATTAAACTACTCTGTCCATTAGTTTCCTTATATAACATGGAGTTAATGGTACCTGCCCATAAGGTAGCTTGCGTTCAATGAGTTATTTCAGTGAAAGCATTTTGAACCGTGCTAAGCATACAGTAAGCACTCAGTATAGTAACCGCTGCTACCACCACTACCACTACACCTAGACATAGGCTTCTTTTCCATTGTTAACGCCTGTTATATTGAGTGCTAAACTTCTGCCACACTCCTGGTGGGGAGGTAGGGGAAGATTAACATGGATTGTTTCTGCTTCCTCTTGCTGACCTGGAATCTGTTTTCTAACACTTAGGCATTCATAGCTTACTACAAATGGAACCTGCACTTCGTAGATTATTTTGTTGCTGCTGTTCAGTACACATTTACCAGGGTTTCTTGTGGTTATTCCATGTGGTTGTTCTCGTCCTTTCCACATGAGTGACACTGCTACCATCCCTCTACCATTGTTTGCATTTTTATCAAACGTTTCCAATGATGCACCTTTGGGACAGGACAGTGGCAGGTGTGTGTGCTGTCGATTTCACTATTATTTATTTTACTAACATACCCATTATTTGAATGCTCAAAGTTGGAGGAGGGATTAGAGACATGAAAGCTCCTTCAATCTACCTTATACTGTCTGTTCCCACAGGGAATGATACAAATTTTCAGGGCTCCAAGTTACATTATTTTCAGTTTCAAGTCTCATTTTGAGAACTAAGGGGAGGGAGGCCATAGCTCAAGTGGTAAGAGTGTGTGCCCAGCATGCACAGGGTCCTGGGTTCAATCCCCAGGACTTCCATTAAAAATAAGCAAATAAAAAATTACCTCCCCACCCAAAAACTAAAAAAATAAATAAAAATGAGAACTAAGTTCACTAAATCCTGGACACATATCCCTTTTGGTGGCTTATCACAACATGCTAGTGTTTCAAGTTGAGTGTTCATGACACCCTCACTCATCTTGCTCTAATAAGTTCAAATTAGGTCAAACTAAACTTTAATGCTCTCATAGCTAAAACATAAGAAAGCAATTCAGAGGAAAGTGAAGGTTAAAAGAAGAGATTATTATGGCTGTGGCAGGTGAGGGAAGGACTAGAAACAGCCACATATGAACACTGGAAAAGAGAATGAAGAGGTGAAAAGGAAATTAAATAAACATCAAGGAGGGGAAGCAGGATGTCTGAGGAGCTCGTACTGAATGGCGTTAAGCTTCTCAGTAAAGAATGACACAAAGCCACATAGCAACCGTGAGAGACAAAGGAATTTTGGAACTCGATAGGAGGTATGTCCATCATCATAGGTCTGGGAAATGCCACTTAGAGATTAATGAATTGAATCTCGTGCCTTATGTAGTACTTTTTGACCTTATAAATGTCAACAAAAGATTAAAGTGTTGGGGAAAGGTAAATGCGTTCACATTTGGATGACTGTTTTTGGCCACCTATTCACATGTCACTCAAATCCCCTAAAGTGAGTTGATCTGTCACAAATGAAGAGCACGTGATACGTGACTATATAGCAGGCTTTTGAGGAAAAGAGAGAGGGTACATAAGTGCCCCAGTCTCAGTTTCATTCTTCTCTCTTTCTCTCTCTCTTGTCTAGTTTTCTCTCATTTTCTTCTCCTTTCTATAGCTGCAATTTTAATAATAAGGTTTAGGAATGAGAATAAACTCTGATTAGGTCACTCAGATTGAAAAAATCTATTTTCTTTGGCTTAGTAAACTAAGAGAGGCAAGGAGTGGAATCACAGGAAAGAAATCAAGTTGCTCTCCTTTCTAACAAAGAAGGGAGTCCTCAGGTATCCAACCTACCTCACCATGGGGAAGAATGGGCAGGAATTCAGGAAAGAAACATTGCTGAAGATTCAGTGTATTCATGCCTGAATAGTGACAATTGTGTATGTCATTTTTCATTTCCTTATACCTTAGTACATTAGTAGGTGGGCCTTACTTATAGATCTGTCATTCTCAATTCAGAAAGAGAAGGGCAATTTTTAAAACTACAAATACCATGTACCATTCCTCATGAGTCTGTTTCAACTGGTCAAAGGCAGAGCCAAAACATCAGGTTTGGAAAGACGTTCTGTATATAATTCTTCTAAGCAGCCAGAATCTGGAACCACTGGTCTAGACACAGATAGAGCACCTCTTCTGATACTCAATTCCGATAATATATTAGTAAGTCCTGAACCTAAAATTCCATAGTTCAAATTTGAATCTAGAACCTGTCTGCTTGGTGTTCAGCTTTGGGTCAGTTCTTTGAGATTTATTTTGCAATGTGAGATCAGTAGCATCTTCTGCAATATCACTGTCTGGGTGTTATAGATTTCAAATTCAGAGGACTGACGTTTAGACTGGCACTCCAAAGCCATCAAAGCGATGGCTTGATGGCTCTGAGGCAAGAATTACACAGCAAGCCCATATTTTAGGAGCACCCCTGGATAGCCCTTGGCCTGTTGGGGGAATCAGAAATGTCAGCTGACATATGAGCTTCACAGAGAGAGATGGCAGTGCCTGGTAGATGATCAAAGGCTGGAAAACCTTGAGAAACTGAAAGAGTGAGTGAAGGGAACAGAGAATTTTGAGAGACCATAAAGCTTAGGATCTGAATACTTACTAAATCAAAGTTTTAGTTCAGTAAGATTTTCCCATATTTTTTTCTAGTCAGGAGTCATGCCCACAGGTAGGCAGAACATATCCCTCAGGTAAGCGTAGGCAAATAATTTCATCTGGTTAGATGATTCTAAGGAAGTGAAAGCTAAATGGAATATAGGATATCAGTAACAAAAAGTCAGAAAAAAAAGAGAAGAACATTACTGCTTTTAGCATTGTTCCATTTGATGCTCATTTAATGCTCTCCGAGATACTCTGAAAATATGGTGATGAATCAATGTCAGGACTCAGTATATTTTCAAGTTACTTATTCTGGGATTAAGGCAATGCCCGGCAAGAGATGTGTTGTCTTTTTCACATGATGCTGAAGACTCTTGGTAGAAAATTCTGCTTTGGAAATAGGGAATTATATGATATTATTATTTATATTCCTTATATTATCAAAACTGGGGCTTAGTCAGCAGAGTAGACCAGGCCTTGAGAACAGAAAGCTCTGTAGATGGACCAGTAACTAATCAAAAACTAGACAGTGACACAGAGGGTAAAAACACACACATGTGTGACTGCAGAACAACCAGGAGACAGCAAACTTAAAAGTAGTTGGTTAGTATATGATCTAGTAGTCCCACTTCTGGGAGTACATCTGAAGGAAATGAAATCAGTTATCTTGAAGAGATAGCTGCACCCTCATGTCCATTGCAGTGTTATTCACAATAGTTAATATATGGAAACAACCTAAGTGTCCGTCAACAGATGAGTGAATAAAGAAAATGTGGGAGGTATCTACAGCAATACAGATATCTCTATCCCTATCTATCTATCTATCTATCTATCTTCTATATATATTTCATCCATAGAAAAGAGAAGAAGTAAATGCTGCCATTTGCAACAACATGGATGAAACTTGAGAGTGTTATGCTAAATGACATTAAGTCAGATGAAGAAAAATACTGTATGATCTCACTTATATGTGGAATCTAAAAAATGTCAAACTCATAGAAACAGAATTGAATGGTTGAATGGTTGTTGGTAGGAGCTGAGAGGAGGAGGAAATGGGGAGATGCTGGCCAAAGGACACAAACCTTCAATTATTAGATGAATGAATTTTCAGGATCTGATGTAATGTATGGAGACTATCATTAACAATACTGTATTGAATATTTAAAATTTACTGAGAGAGTAGATCTTAAATGCTCTCACCAAATACACACACAACAAGTAACTAACTATGTGAGGTGATGAATGTGTTAACTAACTTTATCGTGGTAATCATCTCACAATATATACATACAGCAAATCATCATGTTGTATATCTTGAATGCATACCTTTTCTGTCAATTATATCTCAAAAAAATTGGGGGAAAACATAGTTGGTTAGTGTGCATTGGTTCAGAGGAAGGAAGCTAGCCTCCTAAAAATGTCAGATCCTCTGGTCTGGAAGATGTGGCTTTTGTAGTAAACGAAGGCAGTATTTTATTAGGGAACATAAAAATAGGGCTGAGATAAAAATGAGGGTTTATTCAGAGCATAAATATGAGGGAAAATGGGGTACAAGGTATGAGCCTGTGGGGAAGGTTAAACACCGAACTTCCTCCCTAATAGCCTCTTAAATTCCCCCAGTTAGGACTGGTAGTATTGAAATCCTTATGCAGTAGCACCAATCAAAATAATTAGGACAATGTACTCCAAAGCAATTTAAAAAAACCTCAAATATTAAAATGAATATCACATATAGCATGCAGCTCTTCGGTTTGTATTTAGGAGTTAAATTCAATAGTATATTTAAAACCTTGAATGTATCATGCAATGTATATGTTAAAAATGAATGCAAAAATTAAAATCCTGCTCTAAATTTTTTCTCTCAAGGGGTGAACCCTATATTTAACCTTAACTATAGATGACATGAATATATTTGGAACTTATTTTGCAGTATTGCATTCTACCAGAGTTTTTAAAAACAGACTTATTGAGGTATAATTGACATACAGGAAATAGCATGTGTTCACAGTGTACACTCTGATAAGTTTTGACATCTATACAGATGCATGAAACCATTGCCAAAATTAAGATAATATATTCCTCACTCCAAACGTTTTCTCCTGCCTCTTTGTAATTTCTTCCTCCTGCTCTAGCCCCTGACACCTAAGCTTTCACTGATCTGAGTTCTGTAAATATAGATTAGTTTGCACTTTATAGTTTTATATAAATGGAATCATACATTATGTACCCTTTTTCTTTGCCTGTTTTTTTTTTTTTTCATTCAGCACGATTATTTTGAGTTGTGTGTGTCATAGTTCATTTCATTTCTTTTTTCCTCCTTCCAGAGTGGCATGCCATTGTGGAGATACACCACAATTTGTTCATCTATTCATCTCCTGATGGTCATTCATGCTCTTTCTAGTTTTTAATGAAATAAAGCCGCTAAGAAGATTCATTTACAGCTCTACCACCTCTAGAATCCTTGTGTTTTAAGAGTATAGCTATTGAGCTGACAAAGTCAGGGCAAAATACTGAAAAAGCTGCCCAAGAGAAGTTACAGAGTACATGTGTCCTCAATGGGAGTTACACTGATACTTCCTCTCCTCTGTGACAGCTTGCTGTGCTCCATCAAGGCAAGTACCCATTGTTTTTTATTGCCTCCGGATGAACATGTGCCTAAATAAGATTCTATGATGTAGAAAGTGTGTGGAAGCTAAATTCTCTGTTAGTTTAAGTTCTAATATCCATCATTACATTTCTTTATTCTCAGATACCTTTCTAAGGAATTATAGTGAAGATATCAAGCTGCATACTTGTGAATTTGGAATATAGTCATCTCCAAATGGTTTCTAATCAAACTTGAAAATATTCATGTAAAAGGAAGTCATACCCACATCCTTTGATTTCTAAGATCTTCTAAAAGACAGGCCTGAAATTCATCAAGTTTGCAAGCACTTACTAAGATTCACTCCAAACTTTTCTTTGAAACAATGATAATAGAAAACAAATAAGAATATTAAAAAGATGTTTTCTCAGTGACCCAATAAATACTTCCCATGAGTTAAAATTATAGAATGTAAGAACTGGTTGAAAGCTTAGGCATCACCTAATCAAGGATACTTATTTTACACTTCTGGAGGTGAAGCCATTGGCTTTGAGTCATACAAGAACAGTTGCTGGTGACCGAGTATGTATTTAAACCAATAACCAGTCAGACTTCTGATGTAGTTTTATTTCCACAATTCCTTGCTAACCCTGTTGCCTCCTCATTTTTAAAAAATGATTTCAAGACATGCAACATTTTCATGCTAAATTTTTCATGAAAATAGATGTGCATTTTCTTAGCCAAAATGTATCATCTTACCAAGACAAGCTGTCATCACTGTAAGAGCTACAAACTTCTGTCCACGGAGAAATCCAAAATCTATACTTTTTGTTCTTGCTTCAAGGAAAATGTTGTCTTTATTTACTTTAACTCAAAGCTGCTCTTGCTGGTAGAAATAGCAACAGTTTGCTTTAGATTGTGTTCTTTTAAAATGTCATAGCTCTCTTTTCTCCTACCCAAACATTCATTCCCATCCAAGGAACTTTTCTTCATATAAAACCTTTCCTTCATTTTTTAATAAAGAAGAAATAAACAAGTTTATTTAAGTCACATAATGGAGAATGTGCCCTGACGTAAGAATACTTTGCCATTCAGTAAATGTACAAACTTGTACATGTGAATTTAGCTCTCAAAGCTTTAATTTCATTAGAAACTGTGTATAATATTCTCTTCTGTGCCCAATTCAAAAGACTGTCATGGGAAGGAAATAAAATACTTTATGAGAAAGCACTTTATTGACTACAATGTGCTATAGACAATATAATCACAATTTTAACAGTTCTTTGAAGTTGGATAAGGAAGATGTGAAAATCTTGTCAAAATGCTAGGACTTGTCCATGTGGGTTCCTACTTATGTCAAAACACAGGGTAAAGAACAGTGAATTTTAGAAATGCAAGATCCACTTGTGTCAAGACTATTTGCAATGGTTCTAGAAAAATGTGTCTAATTCTTTGCCCCAGGGTGAGCTAGGGTCAAAGTTCTCATGTGGATGAAAGCACTGCCTACTTTCAGAAGCTAAGAAGATGCAGGAGTTTCTCGTAAACCCAAAGATTTCAGTGTTTAAAGTACAAGTTCCCTCTGCTTGGTTCACATACTAAAGGCGAGTTGTATAAATGAGCCACAGTTAACTGAGGCAATCACATTCTTCAATTTAGATACACTCATTCAACACACGTGCGTATAAATAACTTTCTCTGGGTCAGGCACTGCTAACCCCTGGATACACAATGATGGACCAGATGTATGTCCTGACTTCAGGAACTTATTATTGTGTACCTGTATTTCTCCACTGCTTAACTGAAGCTTGTAAATGGTGAAGCGATATGGTGTTCCATAAATCTGACCAATACTTTGAAAGTAGAGGCTCTTCATATCAAGTTATGAAAAGATAAGCAGGAATCCTAAATGCATATTTCTTGGTCAAAGAAACCAATCTGAAAAGGCTACACTCTCTATGATTCCAATTATATGATATTGTGGAAAAGACAAAACTATGGTGACAGTATAAAGATCAGTGGTTTCCAGGGCAGGTGGCAGGGAGGGGTGGGTAAAGATGAATAGGCAAAGCACAGGCGATTTTTAGGTAAGTGCAAATATTCTGTATGATAGTATAATGATGAATATATGTTAATTATACATTTGCCCAAACTCATAAAATGTACAACACCAGGAGTGACTCCTAAGGTAAACTATGGGCTTTTTGTGACTATGATGTGTCAATGTAAGTGCATCCTTGGTACAAAAATGTGCCATTCTGGTGAGTGATGTTGATAGTAGTGGAGGCTGGAGGCCCATGAGAAATCTCTACATCCCTCTTAACTTTGTTGGTCTAAAAAAGTAAAGTCTTAAAAAATAAAATATAAAAAAGTAGAGGCTTTTAATGCCATAGAGGGGACACTTCTCTGTATCTTCTTCTGGTATCTAAACATTTAATTCGGATATGCATTTTCACTGTCTATTGATGACAGTAATTTCCCATTTCTACAATATCATTTTATTTCACATTTTCAAGAGAGTGATGAAAAATACATAGATGGTATCTTTGATAAATTTCCAGTGTTTTCTGATAAAAATATTTTGAATTTTGGTGCACAATAAATTACTCCTGCAGAAAATGATATTGGTTGATCATAAGCATTTTAAAAAACATATTGCTTAAGATACTGCAGAATATCTGATATGTGTAAACACAGCCTTGGTATGTGATGAAACTTCTAAACTACTTTACGAGAATAATCCTGATTTTAGTTTGTAATTGAATTTCTAAAATACAGATAAACTTAAGTCTTGATTGGAGAGCTTTGGTTTTTGCTGCAATTCTGGCCAAGGTAAAAAGAGCAATTTTAATTTAAAATATTTAGAAAGTAGATGGAAATATACCTGCTTTCAGAAATTATCTTCTCAACTGAAAGTTCAAGTAAGTCTTGAGTAAATCTTATTTCATTGCTTTTTTATTTATAAAAGCCTTTTTTCTTATATGTTTTAATTTCTAAAATGAAAAGATAACATTTGGAAGGAATATTATGACTTTCAGTTTTATATTTTCTGTGAGTTTTAGGTGTTAAGAGAAATTTAAACATTGCATTTTATGGAGCAGCTATGGAAGCCTGAATGGAGGTTATGCACTAACGTCACAGCACAGGTTCCCTTTCCCTAAGGCTGACCTAGCTGTTTCCAAATCCCTGAACCATAAAGGACAGACAAATGCTGAGCTTCAGATATGGTAAAGTCTCTCAAAGATCTAACTAGGTGATTGGAACCCCACTAATTATACCTGAGTCCTTTCACTGTGGAGGTGACAAGATTTTGATCTTGTCGGGATATTTATCTACTCTGGATGTAGGTTTGCCTTCCTACCTACCTTACTTTGGTGAGAATAACTATGTGATTCTTTATAGAAAATCTGCCTTACTGATATAAGATCCTGCATAAAACCACTTTGGATCAAAGAACAAGTCTGGGGATGACAACCTGTAGGGCTGGGTTGCTGTTTTCCATGAAGCAGTATATAGAGATTGCACCAAAACATATAATGGCACACTTGCCCAACAGTCAGAATAAATTGATCCCAAACAAGGTTGTTGGAGTAGGATTAGCTCCTATCACCACCACTCTCAGTGGCTTTGCAGATTTGGGCTTTGTGCCCATGCAACCCTAGGCTCTCCTGGATTGGAAGTCCTGGTCACCAGATGGATCCCTGCATCAACGTACATTGGAAGAGTTCCACTGAACATAAAAACAAACAAACAAACAAACAAAAAACAAAAACAAAAAAACCCCGCTATTCCTGTTGTCTGGTCACTTTGAAGTTGTCATGCCAGTGGAAAAGTAGGTGAAGAAAGGACTTACTATACTAATGGAGATAATTATCTGGTTAGTGCTATATAATTGGGACCAGGGATGGGTATGCTCGAAATTTGTAGGTTTTACTGGGCATCTCTTGGAACTTTCACGACTAGTGACAATAGTGCTGAACAACTGCTGAAACTTAACCTGACAGGGCAAAGGACACCAAGGACTCTGATACCCAAGCATGACCATATGGTGACTCCACCAGACAAACAAAGTACATATCTACGCATAGAACTAAAACCAATAAGCAGTAAATGACAATCAGATACATTAAGGGGCAGGATAAACATGAGCTCTTTAAGCATCACTAGCTGTCTCAGATGGTGAGGCTATTTGGTACATGGTAAGTTTTTAGGCATTGAATGAAGGCAGGAAAATCATCAATGCTACGGAGTAGGTTTAAGTGTGGAAAGGTTGTTGGACAAAATTACCCTCACATTTTCTTCAAGTGTTGCAATTCTGTAATTTTTAGTATTAGATTGCATCATATATGAAACAGTATGAGACACACACAAAAATTACAAGAAAAGACTTTGTTAAATTAATTCTTCAGAGTTGTTCTGTTGTTGTTGTTTTAAACCCCAAACCCACAGATTCTCACAGACCAATTGCTTTTGGGGAGAAATTCTATTGGTAGCTCATTTGGCTAAAGCATTTATCCAAACACAATCTAATCAATCCTAAATAATAATAAAAGCTGCACATGGAAGTATGTTAAAACAAAAGCAAGTTATTGGTAATTTTGCTTAGTGCCAGAGCTAATTGATTTTTATGAATTCTACTTCATTTGTTCACCATTCATAGTTCACCATGATCACTTTTCTGCTTTGTTGATTCTTTTTTTTTTTTTTTTGCAGTTTTCAAATCGACAATGGAATTAATATATCAATTCTAAAAGAGCAACTAGGCATGAATTAAAGAGTGATACATAAGGAATAGATGACAAATTTCTTAATTGTTTTAATGAATCTCTATCTCAGGTAAAATTTATGTGATACCAGAAAACCATTTGATTCAGTTAATTTGGAGAGAAAAAAAAGTACAATGTACTGGGTGATCACTGGTTTCCAATTTGTCTCAGTAAGTTATATTGCTAATTTTTGTTGACTTACGATTCCCTTAATGTGTAAAAAAGCAAAAAGATCTTTATCTCTGTCTCTCTTTTGAAGTAAAAGAAAAGTTGTAAAGAGATCTGAGAAGCTAAGAGGTAAAAATATGCCTGCTAGTTATACGAAATACATGGAGGTGAAGCCATGTGAGATTTTAGAAACAAATGTAAAAAGAAATCCACAGCCTTCTTTTATTCTTCATTCTCATTTGTCTCCTTGCTAATATTTAGGAACATTCTAATCACATCACTCCCCATCTGAAGTGCTATTGTCTGTTTCCTTGTTCTTTCAATCTTGTCTCTTTTGCATGGTTGCTTCTTTCATCTTTAGCTGTTAAAAGATAACTCTAACCATTGTTTAAAGAACAAGTAATCTGAGGTGAAAAAAGCACTAAAGAAACTTACATCTATTGAATTGTACTTAAGATCAGTGTATTATGAATTTCCTATCAGTCTTTCACTATTTCATGGACACCTTCTCGTGTTCATTGTTATATACATAATGCACCGAGTCTGCATGGAAGCAACACTCAGCTTCACCTTCAGCCTTGTCTCACTTTTCTCATATGGGCTTTTAAGTAAATCAATATTTGTCCTTTCTGTTAAAATACAAGCTCTTACAAATGGGAAGCCATTTACTGTGGATTCTAAATCAACTGAATATAAGCTCAGAATTCTGCTATTTTTAATGCCTGAGATGTTGATATAAAGAAAAATAATTTGACTGCAATGTGAAATTTGTCTCCAACAGATGTTAATTCAAAATTACTTAAAATATTTGTTATAAGGTAAGCCTAGCTGAACAATTTTATAAGGACATGGTTTAAATAGGTTACAATGCATTCTCAGTATCATGATTATGATTTTTTTGGAGTTTTTAAATAAGTACTCAAATTGAACAAATTTGATATATTTTTCCTTTACTCACCATGGTCCTCACACGTCAAAGCAAAAACTGCGTCTAAGGGAGACTTTATTCTGGCTTTTGCAATAAAAAAAGGAGCAACTGAACATAACTTCCCTGAAATAAAAGGCTGGAGCGATTTTTAAGAGCTGGAGTGGTGGGATGATCCTGAGCTGTCTTGTTTGCTAACTGGCTTCACTCAAAGGAAAAGTAAACGTTCTTGTATCTTCATGACAGGAAGTAGCTTTACAACTTGGAGTAAAATGTCACAGAAGTTAGGCTCCTACCTTTCCCCAGAAATTGAGAGAGGACTGCTATTGTCCTCCATGTTTACATTTCAAAGGATGGCTCTCAGAACATTGGGGTTCAGGTATCTTCAAATCAGTGTTTTTGTTTTCTTCAGATATATATCAAGGAGTGGGATTGTTGGATCATATAGTTCTATTTTTGGTTTTTAGAGGAACCTCCACATTGTTTTCCACAGTGGCTGCACCAATTTACATTCCTACCAACAATGTACTAGAGTTCCCTTTTCTCCACATCCTCACCAACATTTGTTATTTGTAAACTTTTTTATGATAGCCATTCTGACAGTTGTCAGATGATATCTCATTATTTACAATAGCTAAGATGAGAGCAACCTAAGTGTCTATCAACAGATGAATGGATAAAGAGGATGTGGTATATATGCATGATTATTAGTCCGCCATAAAAAAATAAAATTCTGCTATTTGCAACATGGATGGAATTAGAGGGCATTATGCTTAGTGAAATAAGTCAAAGACAAATACTCTATGTTGTCACTTACATGTGAAATCTAAAAAAAAATAACAAATGAATAAATTTAACAAAACACAAACAGACTCATAGAAAACAGACTAGCGGTTACTAGGGAGGAGAGGGGAAAGGAGAGGGGCAAGATGGGAAGAGAGAATTAAGAGGTACAAACTACTATGTAAGTAACATGAAGAAACAGAGTAAACAGGATATTCCCTAACCTTGTATAACCAAAATCACTTATTTTTATACTAATTGGTGATTGTGATATTTCTAACATTTATAAGATAGGAGATGATAAGTTGGACAAATAATTGGACCTTGTCTAAAATCTCACCAAAGGCTCTGGGTTATAACATATACAACATGCACATCCACTTGGTTTTAATAAATATTCCTCGAATAGACACATATCAATCGTATTAACACCATCTACTATGCAGAAGTCTGAAAGGACGTTAAGAAGACAGAAAATTAGAAACTTACGTTGTTAGAGTTAAACGCAATCTTAGATAACGTCAAGCTCTCCTTATCATTTTACAGATGAGGAAGAAAACAAAAGAAAAATGAGATGGTCCAGAGTCACAGGATTAGCTGTAGGACTTCAGCCCTGCCGCTAGGTTCTTGAATATTGCTTCAAATGGCAGGAAGTACAAAGGATTTAAAACTGTTTGGAGAGTTGCTAAGCACTTGATTTAAAAACATTTCTTAGGTAATTATAGTCAAGAAAAGTACAAAAATAAAGACGGAAGAGACATTGGCACATACCACAAAATAAATATTCAACACATGGCTGAGACATGTGCTAGTAACAATCACCTTTTAATTGTTGAGATTTTACCCTGACCATATCGTAATGAATATTACATTTTGCCAGATATTTTAAGATGTGATTTTCCCATAATTATTTATTGACTCTGACCAAATGTATGTATGTAGAAAACTCTAATCTTATATGTTAAGGAAGAGTAGTTTTTAGTACCGTTTTAGAGAAACAAGTCACTTTGAGTGACCCCTTTTTATATAGGTCTTGACTGCTCTTAATTTGAATTGAATGGATAATTAGCAGGCAGAATTACCTAGAGAAAACAAGCTATTTCCAGTTCTCCAGTGGGAATTAGCTAGTAGAGATGCAGCCTATTGTGCAGAACATCTCATTCAAATTGTTGTATCTTAGAAATGTCTTATGTATGATCACGAAATGGTACTGTTTAAAGACTTTTCTGAGGGTATGGATTAAATAGGGCACTTTATAATAAAACAAAAGAACAAAGTGGCATGATATGGGCGTAAACCCAATCAATCTTCTTGCCATAAGCATCCTTTTGTTGTTTCTTATTAGTAACTTTGCCTTTCCATTTCTTTCTAAGTATCGTATATAGATGTCAGTAATAAAATGGGAGCTGAACAGAGTATTGTTTTAACAGAGCCAAAGGCAGAGTGCATCTTCAATTCAAGTGCAACCTAGGGAATTAATTCCAAGATGCCTCATGTGGCACCATCAATTTTGGTTGCAAAGCAAAGTAATGTGGATAGGACAAGAATATTATTTTTCCCAGCTTTATTGTGTATGTAATGATAGGATTCATGCTGCATAATTAGATCTTAATGGGAAGAAAATGTTCCCAGATTTTAGAAACTGAAATGAAGTGGTCAGGAGGGTAAAGCCTCTGTCAAGAGGTGACAACTACATTTTTCACACTGTGTCTTTCAAAGTGGTTTGCAGGTAAAAGAAAAATAACCAGTTTCAGATAATTCCTTTGGTATGAATGCTTTCCTAAATGATCTATATTAAATAAATTCTAAAAAATTACCTGACTGCTGGTGAATACATTGCTAATTTAAAGGGAGTAGTGAAGGTAATTATAATGCTTACCTTTGAGGATATGTATGAGGAGTCAAACTCTTAAAAGTGATGTATATATATTGGCTGTTCTTAATTCCAGTTAAATGGATAAGCAGCAGGCAGAAAGGCAGAAATACCTAGAAAAATTAATTGTTTTAATTATTCAATGGCAAGGCATTAGCTAGGAGAGATTCAGCCTACTGTTAAATGATAGGTTCTTCTTTTTGCTTATGTTGATAATACAAAAACACTGCAAAATCCCAATATTATTCATATTTCACTTGAATATATAGTCCTTGCTTATTATACAGCTAATAAATAAATATATTCTCTCTATAAAAGATTTAAAGTGCACAAATATAAAAAGTAAATTGTGCAAGTTCTCTTTCCTTCCTCTCCCCAAGCCTGCTTTCATCTTTAGTATTACCACTCTTAAAGAGCTTGGTGTATATGCTTTTGCTGTGCATTTATATACATTTACATGTGAGCAGAGAACTTACATTCTTTTTTTTTTTTTACCTGCATGACATCATGGTACAAGCACTTTTTGACAACTGTTGTATTTTAATCAGTAAGATTCCATGATATTTCCATGTCTGTCCATACAAGCCTACTTCATTTTTCTTAATGGCTCCACAGCCTTCCACGGTGTGGATGTACCATATACTACGTACCTATCCATCTCCTGATCAACCATTTGGTCATTTGAAATATTTAGCAGTTATAAACAAATCTGCAATGAACACTCTTTTAGAAACTTCATGTGCTTGTATTTCTGGGGTTTACATTTCTAGATGTAGAATTTCCCTCTCAAGTGTACAAACTTTAAAAATCTGTTAGGTAGTGCAAAAATACCTCTCAATAAACTTTATGGGTGTACGTTCTAACCACTAGTATTATAACAGGGAAGAATAAATCTGACTCCATATTAAATCTGTTCCTTTAGCGCGAACTCTGCACTCTGCTTCCTGTGCTTAGTCAGGCTGGTTCTGCAGCTTTTGTAAAAGAATGTTGCCTGTAGCCTGAAATATACAGGAGAGCCCGGTCTCAAAGCTCTGACCTTTAAGAGTGTAACACCTTTCCATTCATATAGAGATAAAAAGTTGCAGAATAGAGAATAACATTTGTCTTGTTAGAGGTTTACAGGGACACTGTGACCTGATCCACGTGGACAGCTGCAAGAACAAAGGATTCTGACACCAAGAAGTTTGCAACGACTAACCACGTCCCTTCCCCTTTTAGTTTAAAAGGAGTCTGAATTCTGACTTGGGGAAGATGGTTCTCCTGGACATTAGTCTGCCATCTTCTCAGTCTGCTGCCTTTCTGAATAAAGTCGTTATTCCTTGCCCCAGCACTTCATCTGATTTATTGGCCTGTCCAGCGGTGAGCAGAACAAGTTTGGACTTGGTAACAATACAAGTGTGCTCACTTTTCCCATGTCCTTGTTCCTTGGCCATTACGCATTTCTGTCATGCTGTGTACATAATAGAGAAGGGCCAGTGTAATTCTTGACTTGGTGGAATATGTAGTATTTCATCATATTGTGACAGATTCTATAGTGAGCTGTTCCACTGTCTTATGGACAGGCCAGGGCATTATAAAATGGCCAGTGGCATTCATTCTCTTTGAACAAACATTTTGCTGAAAACGCTGCCCCAGAACTCCTAAAAGCTTAAAGAAGCTGATAGAGCTTTATGCACTTTTGAAATCTTCCTATGAAAGCTGCCCTTGAAGAAATAAGTCCTGTAAGTTTATGATCTAGTGTTTGTTTTCAGATTTATTATATACATTTCCATCACATTTTTGTTTTTATCATTTTGTCTTTATTATATAGAGTAAGAACTTTATGCCTATGTTAAACCTACAAAGTATTTAGGAAAATGCTGATGGAACATGTTGTTAATAATTGCTTTCATGTAATTGCTAAGTGAAACTTTTGATTAAAGTTATTAGTGTCATGAGAGAATGATCTATTACTGTATAAAATAATTGAATAAGACAAATTAAAAAATTTAGATTTTCTTCATATTTTTCTCTAGAAAGTTTTTATAGTTTTATGGGGGTTTTTTTTTCTAATTTTTTTTGGGGGGTTGGGGGGGCGAGTGACGTGGAGGGTTGGGTTTGGGGGGAGGGAGTGACGTGGAGGGTGGGGTCCAGAGGGGGCTAGTGACGTGGAGGCTGGGGTCTGGGGGGAGCGAGTGACATGGAGGGTGGGGTCCGGGGGGAGCGAGTGACATGGACGGTGGGGTCCGGGGGGGGGGGGCGAGTGACATGGAGGGTGGGGTAGTTTTATGTTATTGACTACCATTTTTCCCACACTTTCTTCTCAAGATCAATATATTGCTGGATGAATTACAACAAATAGGAAGCAATTTGTTTTTTCTGTGACATTTTCATTCAGGCACTATTTCTCTATATCCTTTAAGATATAGAAATATTGATGTTAACATTGAAACAGTTCGTATTTTCTTATCAGAGACTTCATATGAAGAATGACTGCGGAAAAAGAAAAAAAAAAAACCCTGAGCAATAAAAATGAAAGAGCATTTACTGAGCATCTACTGTTTGCCTGATAAAAGATCTAAAATCCATCTTTTCCCATATGTGCATAGGGGTATTAGCTGACAATTTATTTAATGTACTGTTATATAAAGACAGACGGTTGCATATAATTATATTGTGAAGTGTTCTAAAATGTAATACAGAAATCAAGAATGTCTAGTTCTTTGGCAGATAAATGTTTACTAATTGAAAATAAAATCTACTTTATTGACTTTTTTAAATGATGAATTATATGCCAGAAAGCTCAGGGAAGTCATACATATTTCAACTAGATTAAAAAAAATGCCTCAGTGGGCCAAGAAAGACAGATTTCTGCTCTCTCATTTTTATACATGCTTGGCTTATCCTGAATTACAGCAATGTTTCATTACCACCAAAATTCTCAAGATAAAATTCGTAGCACAACTGCTTGCTAAGCAAAAGGAAAAACATAAATTGTATCCATGCTGAGCAAATGAATTTGGAAACTGACTTTTATTTGGCTTGCAACTCCCTTTGCAGAACAAAGGTTCTGCTGATTCTGTTGAGGACGTAGCTCAGATCAAGTGGATAAACTGATACACAATTAACTGACCTACAAGAAAGGTATACCAAAATAGACGGTTCTCTACTTTGTAAACAGCAATGATTCCTTTAACCTCACCAGTTTCATGTGGGAAAGTAACATTTTTGTTCTTTGTTTAGATTCTTTTTCTGACCAACAGTTCAGCTATAATTATTTTATTCCAGTAAAATTACACACAAAAAAATTTATTTTATTTACTAGAAATGATCACTTAAGACAAAACATGCCCATTTCAAACCGTCCAATAAAGCTCATTTAAATCGCTGATGTGTTCCTTGCAGTCTCCTCAAAAAACATATTTTCTGTTTCCTAATGTGTAGGTTGTCTAAAGTTTGCAAGAAATCAAGTAATCCACATTTACTTTCATGCAATTCCATTCCTGATCATGTATTTTCTCATATTGCTAATCCAAGAAAATATTTTTAACATGATTCTACTGTTTTCCTCAGTGATATTTTTGTTTATTCAATATGCAAATTCCTAACGGCTGTTATAAGTTACTATGTTTCTAATGTTGCCAGAGAGAGTAAATAAGAACAGATGAAACATGGATTTTTTTCATAACACTATATTCTCCCATTTTTTTTTTTGAATGGTTATTGTTTAGACTCCTTGTTTCAGGATAAAATTAATTAATATAAAGATAAAAATAATATTAATAACAAACTTAGTTAATATTAATTAATAAAATACCTGCATTTTACATTTTGTTTGATAGAGAAGGAGCTTGAAACTAATGGTAAGTGCAAAATTTGGCTGTTAGTCATGTACTATTCAGCTTCAAGTGATAGGTATATTTATCTTCTTTATATAAATTATTTATCTGACTGTAGTACAAACTGGTTTCAACCTGTAGGATTGAACATATGTGTTTATTTGTATTCTTTCCTGAAACTCCACTAAAATGTAAAGATATTTTAGAAAGGCATAAAATGTCAAGGACAAATAGGATAGAAGTGACAAAGACAGCAATGAGACCAGAAAGCAGAAATAGTAAATCCCACACACATACACACCAGTCTTCCCTTCTTGCTCAGTTTTTCTCCTTAGCACATATTACTTGGCTCTGGCACCTAAGTCTCAGCCAGAACAAGATCTACATGATCTATGAGGACATAATTTCCCAGGAGAAAGAGGAGCATGTGTTACCCATGTCCTAGAATCTGAATCTTCTTTCCCAATGATGGTCCAGTTGGTAGAAGTTCAATTGGAGTATTGGCTTATGATTTTTTTCCCCACCTAGTTTATAAAGTTCTTTCATGATGATCGTTTAATTCTGTCTTCAAAGATGTTCATAATGCAAAGTGTGGAAGCTCTCGTGGTTCACTGCCGTTTAACCAGGAACACTGGAATGCTTTTTTATCCTTATCCATTTTTGATTTTGTGTTCTAAATTTTCATACCAGATTATGTTTAGCAGGAAATGCTTATTCCAACTTTTAAATAAAACAGTCTTGGCCAATGGAACAGGAGCAAAACCGATGTATGAAATTCCGGGTAAAACTCTTAAAGGAAAGTAGTATTCTGGTCCCTTTCTCTTTTCTTAATGCTGGATGAAATACAGATAATGTCTCTCAGTATCTCCAACCTAGTCAATATATCCTATTTTTATTTTATTGGCAGAATAAGGGGAAAAAAACTGGATTAATTATTATTTTACAGGCATGCATTATGCTTGGGAAATCAAATGATTTTATTTTAGCCATGCCACTTTGGCTCTCTGTTATAATTTGTTATGAATTGTGTCCTCCCAAATTTCATGTGTTGAAACCCAAATCCTCATTATGATTGTATTTGGAAACAAGGCCTATAAGGAGGTAATAAAGGTTAAGCCATAAGGGTGGGATCTTAACCTGATGGGACTGGCATCCTAATTAAGAGGAAGAGATAGCAGATCTTCCCCTCTCTCTGCTCTCTCTCTGCATGCAGAGGAAAGTCATGTGAGAACACAGTGAAAAGGCAGCCATGTGCAAATTGGGAAGAGAGGCCTCCCTAGAAGCAAATGCTGGCAGCTTGATCTTGGACTTCCAGCCTTCAGAAATGTGAGGACGTAAATTTCTGTTATTTAAGCCTCGTCTGTGGCATTCTGTAATGGCACCTGGAGCTGGCTAAGTAATAAACCGAACCTGAAGATTAAGTAGCATGGAATTTGGTTCTGGGAAGTGAGGTGTAGCACGCGGTGAAGCCTGAGCTGTGTTGGACTGGCTCAGCGGTTGAGTTCTAGCCACAGGATACTGATTTTGCACGATGGAGAGCTGGCTGCTCTCAGTAATCGCATGGCAAAAAATTTTGTTAACACCATGGGCTTACTCTGTCTGTAGCTCCCAGGGACATGGTTGGAATAACCCTCAACATTGGTGAGTGGTAGCTGTTTCTTGCCAGCTTCAGGTGGAAAAGGAAGGCAATAAAGTTCTTTAAAGAAGGTTCTCTCCGATTTCAAACTGATATATAAGTTGAATAAGATCCAGGTAATATATGACCTTGTAGTACTGAAAGACACATCTATTTCTCTTTCTCTAAACGTAAGCAGATGTAAGCAGACGTAAGATAGCTTTGAGGAAACAGCCTCAGGAGATGAGTCAGCGCTTCCAAACATTTCTCAAATACCTCTGGAAACCAGTGGGAAGTACCCAGGATTGTAGATATGGGTGAAACTGTTGCCTTCCATCCAAGCCTACTGATTGCACATGGTCTCAAGGGAGTATACATTAAGTTGTGGGTGTGGGAACAGAGATTAGTCGTAACAGAGAGAGCAAATAAAACACTGCACTTTTCAGGAATAATGTTTATGCCTCGATGAGATCATTGACTGTGTCTGAGGGAAACTGAAGACAAACAGAACTGAAATCATCTAAATTTTAGGGATATAATATTATCAAACAAATGACAAGCCAGTTCTACCAAGATGTATGGTTGTTCAAACTATTAAATCCTAACACTGAGGTAAAAACCTGTACCTGTAGAAAGAGCTTTACAGCTTTGAAAAAGAGCGTGCCTTCCAATGACTACTTCCGATGAGATCCCATGAAATACCGGAAAAAGAAGATCTGCCTAGAGGGACACACCAGGGGCTGCCGAGGAGCATGCTGGGCTAGGAGTTCCTTCACCAGACCAGAGCCGAAGGCTGTGGACAGATTAAACGAGGGATGTACTCCCTTGCTAAGGCAGAGAATCCGATATAAATCCTGTCTGCAAGATTCAGTGATTGCAAAAACAAAAACAGAACTCAAACAAACAAAACACCCAAATGACTGCTACATGCACCCCCATTTCTGTCTTCAGAATGAGTTTTTTTGATGCAGTTATTCTATTCCTATTCCATAATTCCACACTGGCTATGAAGAGGAAAAATAAGTTGCGCTTTTTAATTTATAGGTTTAATTTGTAGGTGGATGGACTATGAGGAGTCACATCTGGGCTTTTTGAAAGGACTGCACGTTGCCCTGAGATCTTTAACTTTGAACTAAACGCAGTAACAGGATGTAACTCTGTGTAGGAGAGGATGTACATGGACATTTGGGTGGCTGAGGAAGCACTTTGTGGCAGAAGTTGCTAATTGTCCTTTAATACCCATTCTCTATTTTTATTTGTAATAGAAACATTCATCTTTAGCTAGGCACCTGGCTGAATGGCTGGCCAGAATAAAGCTAAATTTGTGGAACACTTTTGCATCTACCTGTGACCAAGTTCTAGCATCTGGCCAACTTCTAGTTGTAAACTTAAGCAAAAAGGGAGTTGTGTTTAGGAAAAGATATGCTTATTCAAATATGGTGTACACAGCACAGGCCCCACTGTCAGTCAGTATTTTGTAACTGTTTAGTCCAATTTAGTAGTGACTAGATACATGTGCTTCTGAGACTTAAATTGTGTCTAATTTGATACAAAAACTGAATTTTTAATTTTATTTAATTTAATGAATTTAAATTTTAAAAATTGATACTCATTTCAGTTATTGAAAAATATTTAAGTATGTTTGGAAAAACGGGTATGCTGAACCAATTTTATCAATTGTAAATTTTATAAAATATAAATAAGTACTTCCAATGAAAATTTAGTTTCCAATTTGAGATATGCTGTAAGTATAAAATACACATTAGACTTTGAAGAATTCGTACAAAAATGTAAAATATTTCAGTACAGTTTTATATTGATAACACGTCAAAGTGATAATATTTCAGATAAATTCAGTCACACAAAGTATATTATTAAATTAATTTTACCTGTTTCTATTTACTTTTTTAATGTAGCTACTAGAGAGTTTTCAACTGCATATTGTGACTTGCAGTCTATTTCTATTGAGCATTACTGCTCTGCAAGTTGAATGATGTCTATTGAATGGTGCAATATGGGGACCCTAATTCTGCCTTCCTTACTCTTATTTTACCTTCCCATTGATTGAAGGGGACAAGAAACATGGAACGAGTCATTCTGGACCATGTGGCAAAGTTAACATCCTAGAGATGGCAGAGCAAATGGCCAGAGGAAGTGTGAGTCCATCACAACGTTCTAGAGCTGAGCTGCCACACCAGCTGAGACTTTCACATGACAGAGAGATGAATTTCTACCCAGTTTAAAACATTGCCTTTTGAATTTCTGGTATATAAAGCTAATGTCACTCCTACTAAAATAAATAAGATGTTTAATAAAATACAGCTTGCTGGACTTCCTCAGATAAAGTAACTTCAACTTTAAAAAGATATATGTATTGCTTTAAATTGTGGACAAGTTCTTCCTTTCTTGAAACAAATGAACTTCCAGTATCCCCACAAATCTTAGATTATTAAAATATTCTAGAACTCAAAAGTAACTATAAACATTCATATACATTATTTTTGGATCATTAAAAACAAATTCAATTGTTTTAATTAGGAGGGTATGTTAAAGTTCGCACATGAAAGATTTCCTTACATAATTAATCACAATTAGAAAATCAAATATACTCCGTATCAGGAAATGACAAATATATGATCTGTTATTCAGAGTGCATTTTGTGGAGGTCTCTAAGGAGTGGGCATTGGGCTGGTTCCTGGGTGTAAGAATTTGGAAAGGGGAGAGAAAGGCACCAAGCAAAGCCAGCACATGGGTTTAGAAATGCCACAATCTAGGTATTTTTCTCAGAAATTAATCCAGTGACATCTTTCCAGAAAAAGACTTCCTCAGTTAAATATTTTGGAATATGCTACGTAGAAACATTCTTTCAGTAATTATTTAAAATTCACATTAATTTTATACTAATTTTAGGGAGATTCACAGGGACTCATTTAGTTTTATTAAGTGAAAATCCTAATATTATTCAAACATCAAACTTTTTTTTCATAGAGTAACTATATTTCTGGAGGAACTGGGGTTAAGTGGAATATATATTGGGAGATACTAGTCAAGGAATCAGAATGTGTACCTCTAACATTTAACTAAAGCTGCTAAGCAAGTCCCAATTAGGTCTTTCCCCTGAATACTTGTTGGAAAAGTTTTCACCTCTGACTGATGTTTAGGTTCAGTAAAGTCGGAAGTACAGCTAAGGCAGAGTTTAAGCAGCCTGGTTAAGTGTTAAAGAGTACGGCCTCAACACAGAGTCCATCTATAAAACCTGGGAAAGTTTTATAAAATTTCTTTCTTTTTTTAAAAGTTTTTTATTGATTTATAATCATTTTATAATGTTGTGTCAAATTCCAGTGTACAGCACAATTTTTCAGTCATACATGAACATATATATATTCATTGTCACATTTTTTTCTCTGTGAGCTACCGTAAGATCTTGTGTACATTTCCCTGTGCTGTACAGTATAATCTTGTTTATCTACCCTTTCTTCCCATTTTCCCCTCCCCCACCCCCTTCCCTTACCTTCTTTCCTTCCTTCCTAACAAAAATTATGCAAGAAATACAGAAACAAAAATATGGCAAAAGTAAGTTCTTCATTATTAGTAGTTGCTTTATATGTAAATGGATTAAACTCACCAATTAAAAGACAAGGATTGGCAGAATAGATTTAAAACAACAAAAACATGATCCAACTATATGCTATATACAAGACAGTCATTTTAGACACAAAGAAATGAAGAAGTTAGGAGTGAAAAAATGGAAAAATAAATTCCATTTAATTAGTAACCAAAAGAGAGCTGGAGTGGCTATAATAGCAGAAGAAAAACATTTTAAATTTAATATTTATAAAGGATAGATAAGGACACTATTGATAAAATGATTAATTCATCAAGAAGATTAAAAAAATTATACACAGATATGTACCAAAAACAGCATTCCAAAACATACAATGTAAACATTAACAAACCAAAGGGAGAACAGGCAGTCCTCCAGTAATATTTGAAGACTTCAATATCCCACTTTCAGTCATGAATAGAACATCCAGACAGAAGGTCAATAAGGAAAGAGAGTTTTTGAATAACACTATAAACCACCTAAGAGACTTGTATGAAACTTTCTACCCCAGAAGAGCAGTATATAAATTTTTCTCAAGTGCACGTGAAACATTCCCCAGTATAGACCATTTGTTAGGTCATAAAACTAGTCTCAATAAATTTAAACAGATTGAAATTATCTAAAGCTTTTCTCTAACCATAATGGAATGAAAATGGCAATCAATAACAGAAAGAAAAGTTGGGAAATCACAAATATGTGGAAATTAAAGAACACCCCCTTAAACACTCAACGGGTCAAAGAATAAATCACAAGGGAAATTAGAAAATACTTTGAGATGAAGGCAAGCAACACACAACATACCAACTGTATGGAATGTAGTAAAAGCAGTGCTTAGAGGGAAATTTATAGTGGAAGGAAGAAAATAATAGTTTACAGTGGTAATGAAAAGAAAAAACAGAGAAAAGAAAAACAATAGAGAAAATCAATGAAATGAAAAGTTGATTCTTTGAAAAGATCAACCAAATTGACAAACATTCAGATACAGTGACTAACAAAAAAAGAGATGAGACTCAAATTACCAAAATTGGAAATGAAAGTGGGGATATTACTACCAACATTCAGACATAAAAATACTATGAATAATGGTATACCAACAAAAAGGCAAAAACAACCCTGCAATCCCACTTTATAGCCACTTGGATGGATATAATAATCTTTTACAAATGCAAAACAGCAAGTGTTGGAGAGTATGTGGAGAAATTGGTACCTTGATGGTGGGAATGTAAAGTAACGCAGCTGCTGTGGAAAACACTCTGGCAGTTCTTCAAAAAGTTAAACATAAAATTACCATATCACCCAGCAATTCCACTTATATGTACCCCCAAAAAATTTAAAACAGGCATTCAAACCAATTCTCCTATATAAATATTCAAATCACTACTATTCATTATAGCCAAACTTTAGGAAAAAATAAAATGTCAATCAAAACATGAATGGATAAAAAAATTCATATATATATATATAATGAAATATTACGCAACCATGAAAAGGAATGAAGTACTAATTCACAAGACAACCAAAATTAACCTTGAAAACAATATATTGAGTGTAATAAGTCAGAAAGCAAAAGAAAAGCATTTTATGGTATCATTTATAGGAAATATCCAGAATAGGTCAATTCATAGAGACATAAAACAGGCTGGTGGTTGCCAGGCTATCGGGAAAGGGAAAATGGGAATGAGAGCTTATTGAGTACAGGGAGTTTTTTTTTAGGAGTGACGAAAATATTTTGGAATTTGATATAGGTGTGATTGTACAAAATTGTGAATACACTAAATGCCACTTTAAAATGGGCAACTTTATGTTGTGCGAATTTAACTTCAATTAAAAAAAATATATAAACTGCATGAAACCAGAAGTCATTAAGTTGTTAAAGATGACTCAATGATATAAGGAAATGCCTGTGATACAGAGTTAAGTAAACACAGAAGTACACTAAGCTGTCTATTCAGTATGTTCCAGAATTATTAAAGCATGTATAGTATTATATATTCATTTTTATTGCACAAGTGAATCAAAATATTAACAATTATTTCTAGGTAGTGTTGGGACCTTGGATAACCTCTCTTCTCTTTATAATTTCTTGAATTTTCTAAATTTTCTATACTATACATATCTTGTTTTTTAAATAATAAATAAAGATAATGATCATTATTTTAAAACAAAATCAGAGTAAATAAACAGGATTTCTGGCTTTCACTCTGACATTTAAAAAGCTTTGAGGCTTTTACTCCCATCCTTAAAACAAGGAAAAGGTGAATAATCTGAAAATCAATGAGTTATCTTGGACCCATCAGAGAGATTGTAGGGCAAACCACAGCCCACAAATCTGTAGAGACAGGAAACTCCAGAGTCACAGAGGAGACCTGTTTTCCTGCAGCAGTATCCATTAGAACAATAGGTGGGTAGAACCACTTACGTCGTGATTTTGACAATTTGATGCAGATTGAGCAGCGGCTAGTATAAGACAGAGAAACTCCTTAGAGCGGCAGACTTAGGAGGGCCCCATGCTTTCATGTGTTTCCCTATAGAACAGCACCAGTTTGTCACAGGGAGAACCCAACATACAACCCCCTCCTGGTTCTGTTAGGGGGGAAAGTATAAACACTGTGAAATCAGCCCAGAACACTCCCCATAACCTATTCTCCAAGAAAAAAGAAAGAGCATTTCTGCTGCTCCAGCTGCCTTCAACTTTCCTGTCTCACGTAAGGGGGAAAAAAAGCTGAAAAACACTTGGAGGGTCACAGACACAGTCACAAACCCACTAAAAAACTGAGATTTAATCATAAGATTATGGCGTGTACCCTTCCACACCTCACCTCTCCCCCTTGTGTCGCGTACAGTAACGGTGCCTTAGAGTCGGGGATTTGGCTGCAGGGTATTGCTTTTTCTCAGGCCCCCATTGGCAGTTACAAAGGCTTTACCTGGAAAGCTTTATGGGAGAAACCTGCCCCCCCATAGCAGACTGTACTCTGCCCCCAGCCGGCCACGCTCTCATGCCCGTCTGCATTCCTGCTGGGCGGCCTCCATTCAGAGGCCTCTTGCCTGGGGACCCAAGCAAGGCCAAGGCCTTGGTCAGGCTCTCTGCTGAGACCTGTCATGAGTGTCGGAGGCCTGAGGATACTTTTCTCTACCCTGACTCAGTACTTGGTAAGTTTCCACTCTTACTGGTCCTTCCTACCCCTCCCTTGCCCCTGGGTCCATAAAACAGGCGAAGACTTCTGTTCAGGGCATTCTTCTCATCTGCTCTGATACAGATGACCCTAACCTGGCACCATCCTGTGGGTAAAAATGGAGCATTCAGGGAGCTGGCACTTTCTCTGGTTCAGCCTTGTTTTTACACTATCGCAGTAAGAAAAAGGCGTGACTTATTTCGCTTTGGCTTATTGTCTTAACTGACTACCCTGACACCTAGTATAACAGCTCAGCTCTCTCCAGCTCAGCTTAACTAAAGAGAGCAGCAAGACGCAGACACTGTCTGAGGAGGAGCTCTTAGGGAAGCCCAAAGACAACAGAGAATCTTGACAGGGGCGATGGAAGAAATTGAACCTCTGGCACCAAGAGTTACAGCAAACATTAAACACAGACCAATTACTGGCCATATAAAACCTCATGCTAGTGGCCTATTGCCCTGTACTATACTTGACATTATATCTGGTGTTAACAAAACATTCCAAGTTATGCTAGGAGGCAAGAGAAAATATAGTTTGAAGAGACAAAATAAAACCAGAAACACACTCAGATATGACACAGATGCTGGAATTATCAGACAGAGAATTTAAAATAACAGTGATTAAGTTAAGGGCTCTAATGGAAGAAGCAGATAACATGCAAGAATAGATGGGCAGTGGAAGCAGGAATTTGGAAACTCAGATTGAATCAGAAGCTAATATTAGAAGTCCAAATCAATGTAACAGAAATTAAAGAGTGCCGTTTATGGGCTCATCTATACATTTGGCATGGTTGAGTAAAGCATCTTTGAGCTTGAAGATGTTAATAGAAATTTCTAACACTGAAATACAAAGAGAAAAAAAAAAAAAACATTAAACATTCAAGCATCATGGGGCAATTTCAAAAGGGCCAGCATAAACATCCCTGGAATACCAGAAGGACAAAAGAAAACAGAGTAGGAGAAATAGCTAAACAACAACAACAAAAATGGCCAAAAATTAAAAAAAAAAATCATTGACACACTGAACCACAGACCAGGAGGCTCAGGATCATAATATTGTTTTGGATGCATCTAATTTCCCTGATTTATACTTATTTAGTCATTATTTGTTGACCATTTTCTCTTTAACCTTGTAGTTTACCTATTGTTGTCTTAAATATGCAAATGTCCTAATCCTTTTATATTAACCTCTTAAATCTTAATTCTTTTCCTCAATATCGAATTCTATTGCTATGCTTATAATCGTTACTTCTTGCACTGCATCCCTTATCATAATCTTTCCTCTTATTTCAATATTTTAAATGTTGTCTTATTGATTTCATGCATTTGCTCTGCTACATTTAAATTAGCATAAAATCTTCAAACTGTGCTTGAATTACTGATTTATATTATTTTAATGCAATCATTTAAATCATTTACCTTTAGTCTATTCTAAAATTCTTAGTATAGGCCTCTTCATCTTTTATTATTTGAAAATTATTTTTTTCATAAGGGCTCTCTGGGTAAAATGTTGCCTTCTCTACAATCACCATAAACATGGCATGATAAAAGCCTAAGGGTTTTTTTCATTTATTCATTTCACTTATTCATTTAGTCTTACATTCATTTAACAACTCTCTGCTCAGGGATTTGCCTTTTCCATATATTGGGGAGACATCAGTGAAAAATAGAGTTCTTGCTTCTTACGAAGTTTGTGTTCTAGTATATATTTGTGCGAATAGGATGGGGGAGTGCATGACTTCAGAGATAAGCAAATAAATGAAATAAACATGACATAGTGAGTATTTCTAAGAAGGAAATAAAATTTGACTTGATACATTGTCAGGATTAGGGAGTGATTTACATTGAGCGGGCAAGGGGTAACCTCTCTTATGGAATGATAAGACCTGAATGATAAGGAGACAAAGAGCTGACATAGTCATACGTGTTCTAGGTAGAGAGAACTGTGAGAAGGCCCTAAGGGGTAAACATCTTCGTGTCTTCAAGGAACAGAAGGCAGCCAAAGTAACTATAAAAAGTGCTGAATGAGAGAGAGGCAGGAGATTAGACAAGAAACATGGTCATGTACCTGATCTTCAGAGCTTCGTCAGACATAAGTTCCAAGTTTCACTATAAATGTAATGAGAAGCCTTTCAAAGTTCTGATGAACCCTTAAAAGATGATCTTTATGGCTGCCATGTAGAAAATGACTTATGCAAGGGTGGACAAAGGAAACCTATTTCAGTAGTTCAAGTTTGAGGGTGTAGTGAGTACCTGGTGCAGCCCTAGAAAGAAAGTAAATAAGGGAAAAGTGAGGAGTAGACAGATTCAGGAAATGTATTTTTGTAAAAACTTGCAGGATTTGCTGATGGGTGAGATGTGAGGGGAAAGGTGAAATCAAGAGCAATGAGTCAGTTTTTGGCTTGTGCAATGGGTGGAATGATAAGGGAGACTGAGAACATATCTGAAGGCAGAAACTGAAAAATTTATTTTGAGTATTTTAAGTGTGAAATGCTTACATAGATCTCAATTCAAACCTAACGTAGGCTTTAGGAAATACGTGTCTGGATCTCAGAGGCGGTATGTGAGCAGTTAATTGTAATACTCTATTTTGGACTCATCAGCACTTTTAGCTACTATGATTTTGTATAACATGGGGGCAGGGCAGTGACCAGATGTGGCCTCAGGGATATATTATTGGCCTTGATAAGTTTCAGCAAATGGATGGAGGATGATTCGGAGTGAGTAAAAGAGTAAAAGTTGAGCTGAGAACGTTAATACAGTAAGTATAGAGTTTTGTTGACAATAAATGTAGGACTGTAGCCAGAAGAATGGAGATCAGGGGAAAAAAACCTATGAGAAACTGAATCCGTAAGTTGGAATCATGCACGGAAGAGGCAATCTAATGTCTTCTTTTTGGTACTTTGGAAAACTCCAGACTGAAAATAAACTGAAAAATTAGTTTAAGAAGAGTAAAACCCCAGGACCCTGAAATAAACAAATGTATGGCTGTTTATACTAATAAGACACATCAACAATTCAGGAAAAATTAGATCCCTGCAAATAAAACAAAACAACGAATTTCACAACTGACACAAGAAATCATGGAAAATAATAATAAACTTAAAATAGAGCCCTATGAGTTATGAATTACTATGATGCATATTCAACAGTTACAAAAAGAGAGAAATGACATTTTCCTAAAACTAGAAATAATGGAACCACCTCAGAGTGTTTATAACATAAACTTCATTTAAAGAGAAGCATACAATTAAAATGTTAAATTAAGAAGAAATGAAAAGGAAGCAAACTGGAAAAAAATGTTTAATGGATCGTTTGAAGGGTAGAATGGCCAATAAGTAGTAGGAAACGGGTGATCAGAATTCAGGGGAGGGTTCTTGATGATCCAGATTTGACAGTAAGTTAGTTCATCATTCAATTCTTGAGAGTATAGCACTTGTTAAAAACAAAAACAAACAAACAAAACACAAAAAATACCCAAAACAGCTGAGGATAACTCTGGGGAAAAAAACAAAAACAAAACCAAAAACACTTATCAGGAGGCAAAATATCATTGACAACACTATTAAAATCAAAAGTAAGAATATTAAGAAAATCCTTAATTGAATTTCCAGTTTGAAAATATCTAGTATTTCAAACAAGGAATTAAGCATTGTCCAGACATCTAGTCACAAGATAGACTCTCTCTTTCTCTCTCCCCTTTCCCTCCATCGCTCTCCCTTTCTCCATTATGTAACAATAAATAATCTGATTGACAGTGGGCAAATGAAACCTATGTCTTTTGATCTGAAATTCTGATGCCAACCAAATTTGACTTAACACTTTTCCATTTCTTTATTCTTAGAGTGCTATTATTAGAACAATTTGACAGAGAAATATATATGAAATTGGGAAAGACTTGAGCAATGCTGTATGCCAAAAAGAATACATTATGTGGTATATTTGATTTTAATACTGCATTTAAAGTAATATGATAAGAGGATCTTATTTTGCCAGAAAGCACAAACTGAATATTTATAATACAATTTTATTCATTGAATCAATGTGTAGTATTTAGCTACCTTTTCTATCTTTAGTTTTCATTCATGTCATAAATTGTAATGGATTTTTAGAGCAGATAGGTTGGTTATAAATTATAAATTCATATAAATGATAATACAATTGCATGTGACAAGTTCATGAGCAGAAATATGTAGTAAAATATTTCTTGACAGATATTTGTACGTTTATTGATTTCTCTTAAAAGTTAAATATAATATTGTTAAGAGTTCAAATCTCAGTAACGAGGTATTTAAGAATAAGTGATCTGGTTTTATTATTTAAAACTCACTGTAGATGTGCAAATTGTGGACTCATAATTTGTTGTAAATGTAGACTACACATGAAATAAATTTATTAATATATATTTTGCAAATTTTACATCTGAATTCACAAATTTCAAGGTAATTTTTACTATTTGTTCTATAAGCATTTATTTACTCTTAAATAATACAAGGCATGCTCATTTTGACATGAAATCTTTAAAAATCTGCAGTTCAATAAAGTCATAATTAAAATCCTAGGGTAAAGCTATAACAGCATTATTAAAAATATATTGTTTTAATAATATATGGAAAAGATGGTCACCTGTCCTAATTTTTTTTTTTAATAGAGTTCATAAGATTATTTTGGGTCTCTGGGACTTTTTCCTTTCAAAACTACCTCATAGAACTAATATGAAAAAGGCTTGGCATTCCTGATAAATTAAATGCGTTATAAATCCATAGTGTGATGTGGCTGCGATTTAAGTTTTCCTGGTGGATACACGGATCTAGAATGAGTTGCACGCATATTTGTTCTATTTTATGCATGTCCAACCATAATTGTAATATTACATTCAGTTCTGTGCTCCACACTTTGGAGGATATTGATCAAGTTTCATGTGTTCAAAGAACAAAAAGGGTAATAAAAACGAAAAGCAATTAAAGGAACAGAGGCCATGTACTATGAAGACAAGAAGATTGCCAGTAATATGATACTTGTTTCCAAAATTTGAACACTTATCATATGGAAGAGAGATTAGATTTATGTTTTGTGTCTCTAAGTAGCAGAGCTACAAACAATGTGGTGACTCCAAGGGGAGAACTGTTTTAGTTCAGCACATGGTGGTATTTCCTCTGCTGTATAAATGATGTAGTTGGCAAAAGAAAATACACTTTTCCTAGGGATTAGAGTTACTTTAAAATTCCTCTGACATGGAACATTTGCAGTAAAATCTATTGCTGCTTGTTATTGCTATGTTACACTGAGTAGCTAACTTTGAGATGAGGAGAGGCACCGGGAAATGACGGCATGGACACGGGCTGTGATGTCACAAAGACTTGGTTTTGAATTTGGCTTATGCTGCTTACAAGCTGCTTTCACGCAAGCCCTTTAGTCTAAAGGACTGATGATATATTTTCAACTTTCCAGTTTTTGAACATTGTACGCTAGTCTTCTGGTCCCACAAACTTTAAATTTTAGGTGCAGAACAGCAGAGTGATGTTTGGCTCTGAAAGCCAGTTGCTTTCAACAAAGCCTGGCTCTGCCCCTTAATAGCCATGGGACTAGGGAACCTTTTAGAGCGTCTCTAAGTTTCAATTTACTCCTTTGTAAAATGGAGAGAACAATAAATTTCATAGGTTTATGTTAGAATTAAATAAGTAAGCACACATAGACCTTTTAAGAAGTGATGGCAAACATAAGGAAATATTTGCTATTTATTATCATTACCTTAGTGGTAGTGGTCTGCCCTTCATAACTCACTCACACAACCCACGGACAATCATTCTTTCTTTGTTTTGTTTTGCATTGAGAATAGGTAGTTGGAGAAACAAACTGTGTAACAGTTGAAAAAGCATGGGGTTCTGAATCAAAAGATCTAGGTCTTAATTTTGCTATTTCTTAAGTGTTTGGCTATGAGCAAATAATTTAATCTCCTCGAACTTCCTTCCCCTTACATAGAATGTGGGTGGTAATTCTAACAAAATACGAGGCCCTGTGGAACATGTGTCTGAAGGCGGAAGCAGAGGCTGACAATAGTCCTTCCTGTACTTGGACTTCCCATTCTATTTGCATGTTGTCATTTGCCTGCAAATTTTCTCTTTGTCCTCTTAAATACCCTTTAGTTGATATACTTCAGGAAACTAATTTGTATCTGAGTGGCAAGGTCAGGTGCCACCGAATTACAATGTAGACTGGTAAAGCTATGTGTGAGTGTGTGATTTTTTAGAAATATATTAAAATATTTAAAAACATTCAGGGGAAATAGGAATATTAACACCTCTTTGCCCTGTTATAGGATCTGGATGTTCTGCTGCTGTTTCAATTTGATAAATATATCATCTTTCCCAATATGTGAACTGAGATGAATATAAAACATTCACGTTCTGTTTTCTTAGTAAAACGGTTAGCCCCATTCAATATACGTATTCTTAGTCCTCTACAAATATAATAAACAAGATTTGGAGTAGGTAAGATCACATAGTTAAAAAGAAATCAAGGTGCCAAGATAAGAATCTAAGCCATTAATTTCCAGACAGTGTCAAGCCACAATTATAGTAATATCAGTGCCATTTGTTTGAAGAATGTTGTGCGTACTTAAAAAGACAAAGCTCATCTGTTTTCTTCATCATTGTATCCTCATTGCCTATATTTTTTGAACAGGTGAATAAGCAAATGAATGTCATTTCAGAAGTTGAGATTAGTTCCCTGGGAAACACCAAATGAAAAGATTTCTTTTAGATGGGAGAATCTGAGGTCATTTACAGAAGAGAAAGAATTCTGCTGGTTTCAGATTAAGAGCAGGAATCTTGTTCCATGAGTTGGGGGTTGTGGGAAAAGGTATTTTGTGTAGAGAATGGAACATGCTCATGGACGCTAAAGTAAAGAAAAGGAGCATGCTCAGAAACTAGAGGTTCGATGGTGACAGAAGGGAAAGATGTAGAATGGACGCTACTTAAGAAGAATATACCCCAGTGCCCTGGAACACCAGGCTTTGGGGTTTGAATTTATGTTTTATGTGATAGGATCTGTACTTTAAAATTATGATTCTTATAACCTTATGTGGGGGGTACTGGTGTTAGCAAGCACTGAACCTAAGAGTTTGTTAGAATATTAAATAATAGCTCGGTAGAGAAATTACTTTTTGCTTGAGATGCACTAGGTCTGGAGGGCGTGGCTGTGCCAGGGCCAGCAGGGACTGGGGCCAGCACTGGTTCCTAGAACTGGGGTTCTGGGACGACACAAAGTTACTGGCTCTGGAAAGCTCCAGCCTCTGGGGTCTGCACTGGCTAAGACGGCAGGGGTCCTCGGTGGAGAAGGCTGTGTTAGGGATCTGAGGCTACAGCAAGGGTGAGAACAGTGGGGGTCCTCCTGCTCTACCTTTTCCCCCATGAAGGAACTCACAGCAGAGAGGATTCCTTTCGGTGCTGGGCTGCACTGGTCTGGGGACGGTGTGACACAGGCCAGATGCCTCCTACCCTTTGCTAAGCTGCCACCCCGGGTCCCTGTGCTCCACCCGGTTGCTGTAGCTTGTCAGCTGCACTCTGGAGCTTTCCAAGAGCTACATTCATCCAAGGAGACTTGTTAAATCATTGGTTTTGGTGAAGGGTGGTTGGGAAGGCAGGGTCAGACGAAGGCTGGGACCTCTTTATTCCACAATCTTGCTGACATCTCTCTCTCCTAAAATCTTCCTTTGTTTTTTTTTTTTTTTTTTTTTTGCTTCTATCCCATTATATTTCTCAATTTCTGCATAATTTTATTATTTTATTTACTTCAATAAAGCTTTTTCAAAAGGAGAAATATTTTTTCTTATACTTTTGTATATTTTATTTTTTTAGACTTTAAAAAAATATATACTAATGTGTATCTGGTAATCTCAAACCCCTGCTATAGTAAAAACAAAATCCTAAATTCTTCCTTTTGAGGCCATAGCTAGAGACTGATCAGTTCCCCTTTCCTCTTCTCGAGCAGCTGAGGAAGTCTGCACCCCACCAACTGCCCTTCTCAAGTTCTCACACTGTGCCACTGCGCACCTGCCCCAGTCACCCTGCAGCCAGGTCAGACGACTAGGACATCTGCTATGCCCTGGAGCCCAAGAATTTCTTGTAATTAGCCAATCCACAGGAAGCCTGTGAAACCCAGCTAACCCTACCCTTCTGGCCATTCATAAGCTGCCCCCTTCAGCTCCAGCTTGCTGCTACTCTGCCCGCGGCGGAGCAACCTGAGTGGCCCTGCCTGGCAGCCTGCCTCTCAGAGCTATAAGTAACCAAAAAATTCTGCCTTTCGTCCATCTGAGTGTCAGTGTATTGTGTTCCTCCATCAAAATAAACTTTAAATCTTATGAAACATATCCAGAGACAGATTTAGTATTATCTGGTAACGGAAGAGAGGGGTGGAGGGAGACATTCGGTAGAGCAGGGGACACAAATATCCAAGGGGTTATCAAGGGAAATATGGAGTAAAAAGAAATTCAAGGGCAGAATGTGGGGTGTGCCTAATTTTAAGGAATTTAAGGAATGAGCTGAGGAGGAAAATGTGCAAAGTAAGAGTTAAGTGGTCTAAGACGGCAGAAAATCTGCAAGACCGAAGGGGCTAATTAAGCCAAGGATTATTATGGGGTCTGTATCCATAGAGATTTTAAGAATCCCTGTAACTGCTAAGAAAGAGAAATGATCCACAGAGATGAATGCTATAGCAAGAAAGACCATGAAGGAGACTTAAAAGAGCTTAATGGCTATTTAATTTCCAATTTTCCCCCATGCTAACTTCCTCAAGCAGTTCATGCTATCTCTGCTGTGTTCCCATTAGCCCTTGGTGTGTGTCCCTTATTATGGCACCTACATGCCTTAGTGTCATAATTTGGCTGTTTTGCACATTAAAATGTAAGCCCTCTGAGGCTATAAATCATAGACTTATTCAGCTGTCTTCTTTTTAACATTATGTATAGTCACTGGGATAGAGCTATTATCCATTGATTGACTGCTGAAGGAAATAAACGTTTATTTTGTTCTGATGTTAACATTTCAGTGTTCTTTGTATTCCAGAGGGTATTAACTTCAGGATGTCCTGGAAGTGGCAGAGCTCCCTTGCTGATTCCCTGATTTCCCTAATAGAGCTCTCACAACCTACAGCAGCTCAGCAATGCAGTTACTTGAAAATTTGTCCTGCCATGTGTGTTTAATGTGTTCATTCTACGATTTTTCCAATAAGAGCTTTAGAAACTAAATAATCTTGTGTCAAAATTCAGTATCAGTCCTCAAAAATTCCCTCCTCAAATTTTTCACATCCCCATAACAATAGCCCCACTTCTCTCTATAATGACATTTTGTGCAAAGATGTTACATATGTGATGTGGAATTATAAATTGTTCCATTAGTAAGTCAGTAGGTTAAAATCTTGTGCTTATGAGAACCATGCTATTGGGGAATAACTTCTCTAGGGACCAATTAACTTTATTTTGCCTGATGAATGCTGAGTATATTCTTTACCCTAATAAATCATCTCATGTGTTTCTGGTCACAGGGGCAACTAAATAAGAAAATACATTTACATTTGAAAAATGAAAACACAGGGCAAAGCAATACTACACATATATTCATACTGATTTTCTGTTCTTTGCCAGGCTATTGGACACTGGTACTCTGTCTGAGACAAAAAGAAGATGGTAGATTGAGAGCGTGTTAACTTACAGTGAGGAATCCTAATTTTGATGACAGTGGGTGCTTAGTATCCTTTGCTCCAAAAAGTTACAAGATGAAGGCATGAGAATTAAGTCAATTACTTCTAAAAAGCTCAACAGAATACTAGAGTTTGTTTTTTAACCCTCCAAGATGTTTTATAAACAATTGGTTTGTAACCTTACAACAGTTGCTGCAACCCTGACTGCATGTTAATATCACCTAAGGAACTTGAAAATATTACATTGATGTCTGTTGTCCCCTCCTAAAAATTTTGATTAAATTGTTCTGTGTTTGGACCACATTTATTATGAAATCACAAAAAGACTGCATAGTATTCTTCCTCAGTCTGGGAGAATGAAAGACGACCACAGCAGAATATTAGAAACACCCAGAGATTACACCACTCCCTTTCTTCTAAACAATCAGATATGCTTGCACTGGGCAAGACACAAGCTGCTTTTCAAAAACAAAAGGGAAAATAAAATAAAGGGAACAAAATGTGTTCATATTTCCAAATAAAATATGAGAATGGGCTTTACATAAAAGTGAGCAAATATTTGCTTTATTACCAATGTTGCTGCCATTGACAAGATAAATTTCATTGTCTAATTTTATGGCGGTTTTCTGTTTATATTTCTACATTTTACAAGCTGAAAGACAAACTTCTGTTGTATGTTGGCTTTTATTTACAGATGCAGGTCTGTTTACTGAAAGAAAGAAAATAATGAAGAATTTAGACCATGCCCGAACTAGAGAAAAAGTAATTACAAATCTAGTTGTGAGCAACAAATAAACTGTGTGGCAAGAGTTCAAATGGGCCACATTTCAGACTTTTTAATGTGCAGCTGAGTCTGTGAATGCAGTGGGGCTTGAAAACACTGTCCTTTAATATCTGACTTTAAAAAGTCATAAAATACAGATTTTATTCACAATAGAAAAAACTATGTACTAGAAGTAAAGTGAACAAAAATGTTTTTAAAAAAAGGGGCAAGAAATCCCTGAGGGACCTTGGAAAAGAATGAATAAATGAAGAAAGATACCATCTTCCTAAATGTTAAAACATTCCCAATATTTTAAAGATTTCTGTTTTCCCCAAAGTAACTTATATGCTTAATATAATTCCAAAAAAGCATCCAATAGGTCATCATTATTATTTTTTAGGAGAGGGATGTCACGCAAGCAATTCTAAATTTTGTACACTTTTCCACTGACTAAGCATAAAATAGAATCTTAATATCTGCTAACTGATAACTTGGTTATTTCAGTAAGTAATCAAAATATTTTACTTGATATTAAACAGACTATATACTTGTATATATAGCACTTAAGTTTTGCACCAAATAGTGTAACAAACATATTATAATAGTGTATTTTTAAGTGTTTCTATTAGTCTATTAGGAAAAGTTCCTCTGAGTTTTAATAATTGAAGATTCAACATATCTTCAACCTTCCTGTGGTTGTGAATAGATCCAATATTCATTCATTCATTTATTGTTGAGTTATATTAGTTTCAGGCGTACAGCACGGTGATTTGATATTTTTATGGATCACACACTATATGAGGTTATTATAAAATATTGGCTATATTTCCTGTGCTGTGCATTACATCCCCGTGACCTACTTCTTTTATAACTAGAGGCTTGTACTTCTTAATCCCCTTCACCTCTCTGCCCCTCCTCTTACTCCTTGCCCCTCTGTCAATCACTAGTCTGTTCTGTCTTCAATTCTGCTTCTGTTTGTTGTATTTGTTCACCTGTTTTTTAGAATTCACATATAAGTGAAAGCATAAGAGTATTTGTTTTGCTCTGTCTGACTTATTTCACTAAGCATAATACCCTCCAGGTCCATCCATGTTACGGCAGATGGCAAGGTATCATTCTTTTTATGGCTGAGTAATATTTCTCTCTATGTATGTATATGTGTATCTATGCTTATATCTGTATCACATGTTCTTTCTTACTTCATCTGTCCGTGGGCATTTTGTTTTCATATTTTGGCTGTTGTAATTGATACTGTAATGAACACTGGGGTGTCTATATCTTTTGAAATTAGTGTTTTTGTTTACTTCAGAGAAATACTCAAGAGTGAAACTGTTGGCTCGTATGGTAGTTCTATTTTGAATTTTTTGAGGAATCTCCATACTGTATTCCATAGTGGCTGCACAAATCCACATTCCCATCAACAGTGCCCAAAGGTTCCCTTTTCTCCACACTGTCTCCAATACTTGTTATTTCTTGTTTTTTTAAGATAGCCATTCTGACAGGTGTGGGGTGATATCAATAGGTCTAATATTTAACCTTAATGATGTGTAGAAATGTTTCAATGCAGACACAGGGTTCTGACATCAGGAGCCCTATGCGGATTGCACATGAGAGACATACCACTCACAGTCTCTTGAGGACACAGCTTCACTCTCGATCCACTGGGAGCCAATCCTCAGTGGAGACGATCTTACCTGTTAATCAATTCTAGCCCTGGGCCAAAAACCCCATGTGAGTGAAGCCAGCTGTCAAAAACTACTGAAAAAATCAAATAAGCAAAACATAGCACCTGTTTCTTTTCCTTATTTTCTTCCAGATTCCCATTTTCCTTCTTGACATTGTATCTTTCTATCTTATCTTCTACTGACTTGTAAAATAAGGTTACATAAAGATGTTAAGAATACTTTTCACAGATTTACATGGGATGAATCAGTTACTGTTTTCTAATAAAAAGTTACAAACATTCCTCTACAGTAAAATGACAGAGGATTTCTCCACATTAATAGCATATGTTTGAAAGGTTTATCACCTGTTAATGGGTTATGATGTTTTCCTAGAAGTATCTGAACACAAAAATTTTGAAGATAGAGACATTATAATATCCAAAAATTATGTGGAACATAAACATATTCATAACTAGGTGTCATGTAGAATGGGAATCCATTTTCCACATCTATGAAAGCAAATTGGGACTGGATAATCCCTAAGTTCCACTCAAATGCTTAGTAAGATGGTTTTATTACTAATTTCATTTTCAAGTACAGGAATAACATTTTTTAAGTACTGAGAATTAAGAAAGGGCAATATATAAAATAGGTATTTCTAAAAATTCTGGAGGTGTATTTACGTGGGCCAAAAGAAAGTTTCCCAGGTAACATGTATCCAAATAACTAAATGTCTGTCTAGACGAGAATCTCGAATTCTCAAATCAGTTTTTCTAAACTGTACTCTGAAAACACTAGATCTGTAAGAACCCACCCCTCCTCTTCTCTCAAAGGAAAGAGAATGAAAGAAAGAGGGAGGGAGAAAGTAACAAAGAAATATAGAGAGAAAGAAAGAAACAACAAAAAAAAAAAAAAAAAAGAGAGAGAGAGAAAGAAACAATTGCTTATTCCATTTCAAATGAGTTTGGGCTCCTTTAGGCGACGTTTCTCGACTTCACAGAATTTCTTAATGCCATGCTGAGCACTGTGAATCTATAAACAAGAGAATAGAATACCTGTTTGTTCCCCAAACTGATCTGGCCACAGCAACTACTTTTATTACCCAATACTTGCTAATGTATTATAGGATTCTTTTAGGAAACACTCCGCAAATGATTAGATGATGTTCTTAGAGCAGTTAACATTGTTCTTTCAATCGTTCCGATTCTATGATGTCATAGTTCTTTTCAAATATTAAACAAGATCATTTCTAAATTGCTTCTGGTGATGAGAAATGGGAAATAAACTCTCCTGATTCTTAGACTAATACGGAGCATACGGTACTATTTCATTGAGAACGAAAACTGCCGTCCTTGGCCGAAGAGTGATGATGTTTTTCAAAACCAAGCAGTTATCTCCTTTATCCCTCAGGTGTATAATAATTTTCTTTTGATTATTACTGTTCAGTTATCCATTGTTTTTATAAATATATCTCCTTAGTACATTTTCAATGGGAGCTTAAAATGACTTTTTTGGAGGAATTAACTATTAAATTCATAGCTGGATGCAGGTTCCTTTCATTTCTTAATGCTTTTCTATAAAATGGAACCGAGCTGTCACTGGTTAATTTATTTGCATGCCAAACCATTTAAACCCTCCAGAGAAACTTCTGTTTAAATAAGGCATGCTTGACCAAGAAAGGTTGTCATGTATTAACTGTCTCTGTGGGGAGTTGATGTTAAAAGTATAATTGGTTCAGTGGAAGGAACAGAAAATAAGCTTTTCTGTTCCGTCAGAAAAGCAGCTCCCAGTCATGTCTGCACGTAAGTGTGTTGTCACTTCTAACTAAGAAAATGCCACCCTCTGCAATTAGCAGTAGGAAGATTTCTGCTTTTCAAAACTTCAGGACTTTTTTCCTACCCCGAGGACAAAAATTCTCCTAATGTGTATTCTCTGATTGCAATTTATCTGTTTGAGTGGGAGGATGCACTCTTAAACTTTTTCTTTTTCCTATCAAAGAGAGAATCGGATTTCCTCTTATTGTTTTCTTCTTAATTCTCTTCTCAATTTTTCATGATACTGTATTCCTCTTGGTATTTCATATTTTCTTCTAATACAGAGAGAGCATTTATGCCCTGGGATTTCAAGGTTATTCCTATGCTATATATAAGCAGAAGTATTCTCCCATGCTACAGAAGCAAAACTGCTTTTAATGGGGGAGAAAAGGATTAAAGACATCATCAATTGCAAGGAGACTCAGAATCCTCCTAGGATTTTTAATCCCGAGTTCAGAAAAGGTGCTAATTTCTTAATCATGGTATAGAAAGACTAATGCAACCAATAGAGAAAACTGTTTATTCCCTCCCTCTTTAAATAGCTCTACTCAGCAATGGTTTCAACCTGGGGATAAAGTATTTTATACAATTTTTCTCTGTGATTACCCAGTGTTGAGACTGCAAACCACAAAGGCATTTGCAACCTAAATCTTAGTTTATTTTAGAAAATGTTTGATTTTCCCTTGGCAGCACAATTTATTGTTTCTATTGCCTTTCCAACAGCATTAGGTCAGACTAACTTTTCCAGCTTTCAGAAATGATGGCTTAATACGATCTCTGTTCTTTCTTACATACCAATAAAGTACAAAATGTAGTGGCTGGTTTGATTTTTAACTGTTTTTGTGTGGTTAAACAACACGGACTGTATGATATCAGTTCTCTGAAATGTGCTGAGGCTTAGGAGTGACCTAGCACATAATTAATTTTTATAATAGTGTGTTGTGTACTTAATAATAATAATATCTCTACTTGTTGATTGCAGTGCTCAGAAAGATTATTACTCTTGTTTTCAAAATCTTCTATAGCCTTGAAAAATTTTTGATCTACTTGATCATAATTTTCTGATAGCGTATTATGAAGATTTCCCAACTAATGTTAGTGTGTTTGTTAATATCTCCAAATAAATCTCAACAGGTTTTGCTTCATATGTGTTGTGAAGATGCCAACAAATTATTTTAATATATTCTTATCTGTTTGCTTTTTATTACATAATGCTAGTGTTCATCTCCATTAATGCCTTCTACCTAAATTCTGTTGTATCTACTGTCAATATTGCTAACAACAATTTTCTTTTGTTTAATGTTCACGTAATATATATTTTTCATATCTTTACTATTTAACTGTTCATTTTGCTTTTGTTTTTATGTGCTTAAATGATCTCACTTTGTTTTAAATGATCCTATTTTGTGTTACCTGCTCCTAGCCCCTCCTCTTTGCTTCTTCCTCTTATCTCCTTTCTTGCCTTCTGTTAATTGATATATATGTTGATAATTGTCATTTATGTTTCTCTATTAGTTTGAAAGGTATCAATTGTATTTTAGTATTGAGTTGTTACATTTACATTTGTGTTTTCAACATAAATTTTTCTAACAAACAAAACTTATTAAATATCTTCCTCTTCTGGAAGATAACTTTATTAGTCTCTCCTCTTACTAGCACCCTAATCTTGTTATTGGCATCTTAGGATGTCTTTTTATTTTTATGTTATTATGGAATTTGTTCCTTTTTACACATGATAAAGTCATGAGAAATAATTCTCTGAGTAAAAGAAAAGCTTAGAGTAACTTACTTGAAGCAGCAGAAATGTTTTTAAAAGATAACTCTTAACTTCTGCCTTTACAGTCTCTCTTGGAAGATATTTATAAGCATGCAGGTGAAGAAAACCTTTCTTACTGCAACTCTCATGAATCCAATTTCCTGCTTTGTATGTGTCTTAGAAATTGTCTTTGTATCCGCGGTTCTGTGGCATGATGGAGATCGGTGTTTAACATTATGACTTCCCTAATTCAACATGGAAAGTAGAGTAACAAAGCCTCTTGACAGATTTACCCCTTTCCCAGTTTTACCCATTTTATGCGTACCACGGGAAAGCCTAAATGCTTCATTACTCACTGAAGCGAAGTGTCATGTTTCTCCACAGAATAACCCCAAGATTAAGCCCATCTACTCATTTTATAATTTACACTTGTGTGTTTGTAGGTGACCTTTATATAATATTCATTCTGTGTGTTCTTTTCCTAGTATAAGTTGACTTCATGGCTAGGCAAATGGAACCATCTTTAGTTATTCATATTTTTTCTTGGTTTGAAAGGACAGCTGCAATATGTCTACTGAACACAGAGAAGAGAGAATGGTTTCTTACACTCAGTACCTCTCCTTCAATTTTTGTTCCTTATAGCTAATACATTAAGGGCTGTATACAACCACCTGGAGAGAACTTTCGGCGTGTGGCTTCCAAGCTGATTTCCAAATGCCTACTAGTTTGCTGATCACTGATGAGCGAGCATGAATTACTAATTGACACATAGGCAGCATCTCTAACTTGGGCTCTTCTTGATCTAGGGATTCAGATGAAGAGAATGTTACAACTAAACTCACGCTTATTAACAAACAAGAGACACACTTCATTACTGGCTCATGGGAAACTCCTTTTCCACATTTTTTCTGGTGTTGAGTAAATTCAGGAGTTTTAGAATGGTATTTGTTAGGTAACTGATAAATAAGAATCTTACCATCTGGTTAGCTTTTCTGGATTTATAGCTTCATGATAACTGTGTACATGACACCCTCTCTCTATGTGTGTGTATATACACACACATATATAGCAAAGTAAGTAAAGAAAATGAATAAAACACCATAAAACTTACACTTGAAATGAAAATATCAGTAGGAACTCATACATTTTTTCAACAGGGTGGCATTTCTTTGCTCTGTGTAATTTTAAGTCCAAGAAGCAGGAACAACTCAGCTGCGGGATCTCACCTCCCACCCCGGTGGTCATCTCTAAACAGCCCTTTCTGCAAATAAATAAGGCAGTTCTTGGGAGGAAACATGGGTGATTCCAGCCCCGGGGAAGAAAATGTGTGACGTTAACTTGTGATTACATTGCTGTGCCAGAAAGAAAGGATAATGTATAAACCAAATGAGTCATGTCAAAGGAAACAAGGGACAGTTTACAGGTCGACAAAGATGGGAAATTTTTGATTTCAATAGACCAACACAGGAGATACTAGAAATCTAGAATTCATAATGATACTCAGATGAATTTTAGGCATCAGCTAGAACACTAACTCATTATTCTGAAAACTGGTAAATAAAATAAAAGACATAGCATCGTTGGTTTGTTTTTGTTTTTTTTCTGTTTATATTGTTGGACAACCAATAGTTAATAAGAAAGTTTCCTTCATAAAAAAATTACAGGTAATAAATTTAGGAGCAATGATAAAATTTTTATACTACTGTTTTGCAGTCTCTAATGACATAATGGATCTAGACAATGATCAATAGTGAATGCTAAAAGCATTTGCTGAAAGGCTGATGGAGAAATTATAAAAAAGGAATACATCTGATGTATTAAATATCATTGCTGTCATAATAAATTACCACAAATTTAGTGGCTTAAAAAAAAAACCCACAGATTTATTTTCTCACAGTTCTGTAGATCAGATGTGCAGGTACAGTGTGGCTAACCTGGATTTCACAAGTCAGAAACCAAGTTGCCAACAGGGCTGCATTTCTTCCAACAGGGCTGCATTTCTTCCTGGAGGCTCCGAAGATGAATCTACCTCTAAGCTGATCCAGGTTCTTGGCAGAGCTCAGTTCCACGTAGAACGGAGATTCCGTTTACTTGCTGGCTTTTGCCTAGGGGCCATTCCCAGCCTTAGAGGCCACTTCTGTCTTCATAGTCAGCAACAACAGTTCTAATCCTTTTTACATTATGGTATCATTGACTTCACCTTCTGCCTCATCTCCTCTGCTACCTCTTCTCTCTCACCCTGGCCTGAGAAACCTTTCTGCTTTTAAAGACTCAGGTGATTAGAAGGGGTCCACTTACATAATCCAAGGTAATCTCATTATCATAACTAGATCTTTGAAGTCCCTCCACAGCAGTACCTAGATTAGTGTTTGATGAATAAACAAGGCCAGGAAAGTGGGTGGGCATCTTCAGAGTGCTGCCTACTACAGCTGAAAATATTTGAAGCTACTAATCAATCCCAAGCAAATCCAGTCGTAGCTTTGGTTAAAAAAACAAAGAAACAATAAAAGAGAAAAAAAAAAAAAGAAAGAAAGAAAGAAAGAAAAAAGAGGGAAAAAAAGAAACAAAGAAAAAACAAAAGAAAAAAAAACAAGCATAGATTGAATTTCTAATTCTGCATATAAGGACCTTGGAAGTCACCAATTCAACTTAACAGCAAGCAAAATGCTGTATAGACTGAAAAAATCAACAGCTCTTCTTGCATTCATGAGAAAGGAGAGGACACAGTGCAGATCACTGTTCCCAGGACTGGAGAGACAGGCAAATAAAATACAGGGAGTCAAGGTTTACAAGAGCAACTCACAAGCAGAAACCACCTCTGGAACCAGTGCCTGGGTAGGAAAACCTGAAGTGTAATTGACAAATTGCTGGAGGCTCGGTGTGGATAAGTCAGAGCTAAAAATCCCAGGAGGACCTATTCGTGCCTGAGGTGTGGGGGCAGTGGGTCCCCAAACAATTGTGAGGTTTACCTTCAGGAGCTCCACTAAATTCCCATCAGAGAAAATCCCTTTCTGTTTCTAGCAGGAGGAAGGGAAAAGCCAGAGCGCTCTATTATCATCTAGGCCTGGCCTCAGGGGACACTAGTTAGCCAGAGCCTAAAACCTGCTGGGATATTATCAAGAGTCTAACTGACCCAAAGAAGAGAAATACTTCATTCTAGCCGTTCTCTCCTATCTAAGAGTGAGAAAAAAAACAAAAACAAACAAACAAAAAAACCAGAGACACTTGTGAAGTTTACACTCCAGTGGCTTAGGCTCATTAGAAGCCTGAGACCTAATCACAGGACTGTAGAATGCTTCCTTTTGCCCTACACCTTAAAGATCTTTTATAGCAGTTTCTTTTACCCACTACACCATGTTTGGCTATCAAGAAAAAAATGGCAAGTACTTCCAAAAGGTAAAAAAACAAAACAACAACAACAACAGAACACCACACAATTAAAGAGACAGAGAAGGCATCAGAACTAGACATGGCAGGAATGCAGGAATTATCAGACGGGAATTTAAAACAACTATAATGAATATGCTAAGGGCTATAATAGATTAAGAACATGTAAGAAAAGAATAACAATGTAAGCAGAGATATGGAAATCCTAAGGAAAAAAAAAAAAACAAAAACAAAAAGAAATGCTAGAGATGAACAATGCTGTAAAAGAAATGAAGAATGCCTTTGGTGGGCTCATGAGTAAAAGAGGACATGTGAATAAAGAATCTCTAAGCTGGAGGTATATCAACAGGTACCTCAAAACCCAAAAAAACAGAGAACAAAGAAAGAAAGAATAGAAATGCTTGTGGACTGTGGGTCAACTACCAAAGGTGTAACGTACACACAACGGGAATACCAGAAAGAAAAGGAGAAAAAGGAACAGAAGGAATATTTGGAATAATAATGACTAAGAATTTCCCCAAATTAATGTCAGATACCAAATCACAGATCCAAGAAGCTTAGAGAACACCAGACAGGATAAAAGAAAAACTAAAATAAAAACAAAAAAACAAAACCAAAAAACCCCTACATCATCATTTTCAAACTACAGAAAATCAAAGTGAAAGCATTCATGGTTGCTAAGGGTTAGGTCTGGGGGCATGATGAACAGGTGGCACACAGAGGATGGGAGGGGCAGAGTGAATGCTCTCTATGACACCACAATGATGGATATAGGTCATTTTACACTTTTTCAAACCCATAGCATGTACAGCCCCATGAGTGAACTATACTGTGTACTATGGCCTTGGGGATTTTGGCGCGTATGCCAGTTCATCAGTCGTAACAAATGTATCACTCCAGTGGGGATGTTGATAATGGGGGAGGCAAGGCATGCATGGGAGCAGAGAACATACGAGAAACCTCAGTACCTTCCCCTCAATTTTGCTGTGAACCTACAACTGCTCTAAAAAAGTGAAGTCACAATTTTAAAAAAATAACAAAGCTAGCTACTTTAAACCTTTTACAAAAAAAAAAAGGAAGAAAATTAAAAAAAAATTAACTGCTGATACTGGGTGATGGGTGCGTGGGGTTTTATTATATACTGCAAAGTTGTTGCTTTTATGTATATGCTTCCGTAATAAAAAGGATAAGCAAATGACCACTCCAGAGTTTCCCAGGGTACTGCCTCAACGGCACTTCAGAATGAGTCTACAGGTCCTGTCATCTGGGTTTTTAGCTTCTTCCCTGTCTCCCACACACATTGCATTACCACTGTGCTTGGCGCAGAGTCTTGGCTGATGACTGCAATTGGTGAAACCAATCCAACTTGGAGGGTATTGGGAAGGGAACCCATCTCCAAATACCTAAATGGCCATTTCTGGTTATATTCCTTCTTGTAAGTGTATCTATAAATTGCAATGGTCCATTCTGTCATTTGGCATCCATTACCAGTGCCCTGGTTACAGCTGTTACACTGTTACAAGAACCTGGCCAACTCTCTCTGATTAAATTTGCTGCAGTGAGGAATAAGCACATGCACTGGGTTGGGCTCCTTCCTGACCTTTTTCCATTTTGCCAGAGAATCTTATTTTAATTCCTATACTAATTTTGACCCATCCAAGCCTGAAAGTTTGGTCCTTAAATAAATGTTTAAGAAATGACATTCTTAATATAAATAGAACACTAATTTAATTCACCATAGAAGGTAACTATAAAAATGATCAATATAAAAACTTAGTAATGTTACTAAAATTTATCTAAATTTCCTCATTCTTTGAATTTAGACACTGCCTCAGTTACTGCCGCAAGATAAAACTTCTGAGGTGAATGGTGGCAAAATCAATTTCCACTGTATCTGCTATTTTGTGTTCTTTCCTATAGCCTCAATCACAATTACAATTATAAAAATATCAGTTGCTTCTTTTGTAAAGACTGGATTATTCAGTATTGTTCATGGTCACATTGCTTCCTGAGGATCCACACTGATCACACCTGAAATCACCAAGACAAAAGGAAACTCTCGTAACAATACTTTGACTCTTTCTCAGGGTCTGTATGTTGCTTACATAATTTTATGCTTCTTTCTGATAGTCTTTTTCATTCTTTAATCATAAGATGGACCCACTATCTTCATACTTTCTAGAGAGAATCAGTCATGAGGATCTTGCAAATTAGCCTAATCCATATTGATAAACTCATGGATAGGCTGGCTTTCTGTTTCTAGCAACCTCATGGGTTACTACCTAGCTTAAAAATAATCTTCAGTTGGGTTAGTTTCCAGATCACAATCCAATCAACTGTCAAACCTGGTAAAACAAAGTCTAGAACTCTGGTTTCCCAGAGGCCATGTATAGGTAATTACATCTATTATAATCTGGATCTGCTAGGTGCCTGGAATGACATGTCCACTATATCTTGAAGCACAAGATTTAAGCCAAATGGTAAATATACTAATCAGAATGAAAGACGAAAAATAATGCATCAGAAATCTTTGGAGGCTACCATCAGTAGACAAACATTTTGAAATAAATCCTTTGCCTGAAAGAATAGAGGAAGGAAAATAACAGTTATTAGATTGTAGTGAAGGTTGTTTTATTTATTTACTTTTGTTTCTTTTTTACCATCAGGACCACGGCAGACTTGCATATATTTGAAGCTATAACTTGAAGGATACAGGGAAAAGATTGGCACTTTGGAAAAGGAAGGAACGTGTGGTTCATTCAGAGTTAGGAATAGAGTAGAATGTCAGCCTATTTCAGGTGTAAATGATAACAGATGGGACTGAGCTGGGAGGAAATGCACAACTCTTTGAAATCACCAGAAATACTGTATTATAGCAAAATTTTCAAGAAATATGACATATAAACAGTGCTCATCTGACATTGATGTAATAGTATCTGCATTTATTCAACAGGATAGGGAAAAACATTTTCAGTTCAAATGGTGCTTTATTGGTTTGGTTCTTACTTTCTTAGCTTGATGGTAAAGAAGATGTGGTACAAATACATGTGTGTGTATAGATATATAATGAAATCTTGTTCAGTCATGAGAAAGAAGAAAATCCTGCCATTTACAACATGGATGGTTCTTAATGGGATTATGCTAAATGAAATAAAGTCAGAAAGAGAAAGACAGATACTGTATGATATCATTTATATGTGGGAATTTTAAAAAGCCAAACTCATAGAAACAGAGTGTAGAATGATGGTTACCAAGGGCCGGGAGTGGGAAATGGGAGAGATTTTGCTCAAAGAATGCAAACTTCGAGTTAGAAAAGAAGTAAGTTCTGGGGATCTGATGCACAGCATAGTGACTGTAATTAACAGTGCTGTACTATACACTTGAAAGTTGCTAAGAGAGTAGACCTTAAACATCCTCAACACAAAAAAGAAGTGGTAATTTGGTAATTATGTGATGTGTCAGAGGTGTTAGGTAACACTACAGTGGTCATTGTATTACAATATAAAGTTAATCAAATCAACAGGTGTGCACCTTAAATTTACACAGATTTATATGTTCATTGTATCTCAATAAAGCTGGGGGGGGATAATATGTGTTGATTCAAAAGGCATGTTAGACTTTACATTAAAGTGGCTACTAATCACAAATATTAAAGGTCTTTGAAATTTAAGTTAAAAATTATATAGCATACCACGACCTTGAATCATAAAACTGATTTGTGTATACAATATTTATACAACTAAAAATATAACCTAAGGCTAAAATTTCTTTCCTCTCCGGACTAATCTTGAAAGTCTGGTTTTCAAGAGGTCAAGAGAGTGCAAGTCGTCAGATTTGCTCTGTGCAGATGGGGGCACAGAAGGGACCAGACAGGTGAGAGGATGCATGGCAGTCTTTTATAAGGCTCATCACTTCGACTTGTGAAGAACAAAGTGACACCATCTGGGCTGTCATCCTTGTTAACCTTCTGCTTTGAATAGGAAAGCTAAACTAAATACTGAGAATAGCTGAATGAACACTAAGCAGTATTTGCATCAGGGCTACTGAAAATCAAACTAAGGATGCTAACCTTAATTTTAATGTTAATGAAGCCATACGTATTTTCTTGGTTTGACTAAAATTGTTAGAGAATAATATTGTCTTTTGTAACTTTTAATCTTTCTGTTCTATACTATCGGAGTGATTTAATTTCTCAGACCCTTCAAACACTTATTTCTTTTCTCCTGTCCTGCTGGAGGGAAGAGAACTACTCAGATCCTCAAAGGTCTGTGTAACTGTGCATTGCCAGTCGCAGCAGGTTCTAACTTCTCTAAGTGCCTAGGAGTTAGTATCGAGCCGTGTGTTTGACTAATCTGCATTTCCCTGTGACTCCTGTATCTTATGTTGAACGAGATATCTGTCATTTGTATCGTTTAACTTACACTGTCACCCAATTTCCTACTTAGATTTCCTTGCCTCATCTCTAGTACATACCATATTCTTATTATATGTGTGTTTTTATCTGCTCGCCAATTTCATTATCCATAGGATAAAATGGGAATGTCTTAGTATAGCAGTTAAAGTCTTTCACAGTTTGACTAAAACTGGTGTCCAGAGCCTCATCTCCTTTGATTGCATCTCGTACCCTATATGTCAGATGAAGCTATATCTCTTGCAGTTCCTTACACACTCGTCCCTTAGCCTCTAATGCACACATCTCACCCCTCCATTCCTCCAGGACTAATCTTCAATACCCAACCCTACTCAGCTCACATGCCTCTCTTATGTGAATCTTCCCATAATTTCCATGGTAATGACTCCTCCAGCATCCCTTCAAGTAATTTCTTCAGCAAAGAATGGAAGAGAAACTTCTTAATTCTGTGAATACTGAAGATATCTATGCTGTGTTCATATATGATTGAGATTCAAAGTAGATTTACATAATTGTAAAGAAACCTTATTGCAGAAGAAGTAATTTCTTTTCAAATTACTTATAGATTTAGTGTAATTTCAGTTAAATTATAAAATTTAAAGAGGATAAGGGTAACATACATTTTTTTGTAATATATTTATATCACAAAGCTAATACTATAATGTTTTCATTGTAATACATTATAAAACAAAAAGGAACAATTCTTTATAAAGTTATTTACTAGATTGGAAGACACTTATTGACAAAAACAGTCCTTTTTTTCTAAATATAGAACATTGCTATAAATAAATGATTCAAATAATAAACTATAAGGAATAAGAATTGATATTATTTCTTACATACTAACTCAATATCTTCTCATGATCATATTATCTTAGTTTAGGTAAATAACTTAATAAAATGGAGAAACATCTATGAGATAAACTCATCAATTCTGAGTCATGTCTAAAAATTTAGAAAATTCAGAAGTAGCTTCATCTTAGATTCTAAGCATGATCTTTCATTCTTTGGAGTAAAATTAATATCATTTCTAAATAAATACTATATGGTCAGTTTCTGATACCTTGAGACAAAAGGTGTCTCTTTCATAGGTGTTTTAAAGAAAGTGATTTAAAATATATTAACTAGCTTTGAAGAAATTATAGCCCCATATCTTGAGATTCCTGATGAAGAGCAAATAGTAAGAGTGGGTGGGTTCTGACTTTAGACCACACTTCAGGAGAATAATAAAGAAACAAATACAAAAACAAACCAGGAAGATATGCTCATAGAGGAATTAAGGTTCAGATGAGGAGAGACAAAACACAGTGTCAAGACTTAGCAATTTCAAGTTTTCAATTAGGAAAATATATAGGTATGTGGCATCCAGAATTTTGGAGACAATTATCTCAGTTAGTTTATATAAATATCTCCTATGCTTTCTATAGATCAAGCAGCAAAAGCAACATATAATAAATTTGGTGCTCAAAGTCAGAATGGTCAGAAGTTGAGCAGTTTTCCCATAGGCAACAGAGAACCAGCTGCTAAGAAAGGGTTCAGGGAGTTCAATCTTCAAATGTAGTGCTTACACAACTGTTAAAGCAAGGACAAATATAAATACAGGTAGAAAAAGTATTCGTAACTTCTTGCTTTTATTTTTGATCTTTAGTGTTATTTTATGAAGAGTTAACAATGGAGTTGGAAGGTAATATAAGTTTTTTCTTTTTCTTTTTTTCTTTTTTTGCTCATGATCATGTACACGACCAAGGGGAAAAATTAGTGGATTTAGTCATCTGTATATTTTATACTCTTACTGTATTATCATAGTCTTGGCTATAATTTTTACTTTTCTCCAAACCCTGTTTTTAGTCCTCTTATTGTATTTAACTCTGAGTAAGATTCTATTAAAATTACTATGTGTCCAAACTTCTATTTTTATTCTCCATCCAAACTTCTATTTCATTTGATTTCATCACCTCAAATTTCATTTGGAGGTGTCACGAAGATTAAACCAAATTTAGAACCCCAAATGACTGCCATAACAGAAAGGAAGAAGTAGAAAACAGTGACTAGTACTCCATTAATTCAAAGTGTATACTTCAATTTTCAGTAAAATAAAATACAAATACGAGGTTTCCCCAGACATTTAAGAGCGTTTAATGTGCACACAGGCATTATTTGGTATAATTCATTTAACCCAGGACTTTAATAGTAAGAAGCAAATCTATTATATACACACGAATATTAAGACACATTCGAATTTAATTAATCTGAATAAGCTATTTTATCTTATTTTCTATCTATATTGTTAAAATGTTCAAAATGAAAAACTAAGAAAATTATTGAATACGTTCACATATATTAAATTGGGATAAAAATACTTCAGCTTCCATTACTGTCAATGAAATCTTTTTTTGCTATATTATTGCTACCATTCAATAAATTATAGACTAGAATCTCATTTTTATAACTGAAATAAAAGGCTCAGAAAGAAGAATATGCTGAGAAAAACATTCAGGAGTTTCTGTTTGTAATTTATCTTTTCTGATTTGGAAGTCAGATATCTAATAAAAATATAATTTTTTGATATTGTTAACTGTTGAGCATAACCTATTTACCTAGCTCTTTGTGTTTTATTTACTGACTGCTAGGAGAGAATCAAAAGAAATATAAGGCACCATATAAAGCTTTTTAAAATTTATCCTCCTCCTCTTGATGAGACAAGGTGAAAACCTCAGTATCCCCTCATTGCCTTTAATATAAAGCCTGAGTCTTAACAATTACAGTGTGTTGCTTCAGTGTCTTTGCTCTAGATCTTAGAGTTGAAAATGCAGATGACTAGTCCAAGCAGAGTCAAGTTGCAAGCCTAGCTGGAGTGCAAAATTCATCGTTGAGTCAAGAAGGAGTGAAGGATAAGAAAAAAAAAAATGTGGAGAAAGAGAAAAATACCATATGAGATCGCTTATGTGTGGAATGTAAAAAAAACAAAACAAAACATAAATACAAAACAGAAACAGAGTCACAGACATAGAATACAAACTTGTGGTTGCCAAGGGGGCAGGGGGTGGGAAAGGACAGACTGGGACTTCAAAATGTAGAATGGATAAACAAAATTATACTGTATAGCACAAGGAAATACATACATGATCTTATGGTAGCTCACAGTGAAAAAAAAGTGACAATTTATATATGTATGTTCATGTATAACTGAAACATTGTGCTGTACACTGGAATTTGACACAGCATTGTAAAATGACTATAACTCGATAGAAAAAATAAAATAAAAGAAAAAATGTGGGACAGATAGAGGAAGATCAGATTATGCAGAGCCTTGAATTTCAATATGTTCTCCAGTGTCCCATAAGCAACAGAGAACTACTAGAATTTTAGTAGGCAATAGCATGAAAAACAGTGCTTCATGAAGTTAACCTAGCAACAGAATCCAAAATGATAGAAAGATATTACAAAATAAACTTTTTCCTTGCTCATCCTCTTCATTTGATATGAGTATGTCAGGTTATACTTGCATGATTGCATTTTCATCTATCCTGCCACCTATTTAAGATTAACTTTGATATTAAGAAGGTAACTGAGTGGTCCTTAGTAGCTAGGGACAGACTCTTGCTATCAGTGTTATCTGTCCTTGAGTGATCAGCTTGGAGATCACACATACAGAGAAAACTTTAGAAGAAGAAAGGCTATCAAATGATTTAACTAGGCTTTTAAAATACTTATATTTATGTCATCTTTTAGTTATTGCTAAAATATAAATTTTCCATTGACTGATTTGCCTGACAAGCAAGCCACTTATTAATATAGGCAGATTTGGAGATGCATATTAATCAGGAACATCTGAAACAGACTTTAGGAAAAAGTGCATTTGTTGTCAACTTTGCATAGAGAGGGCCAAGTAAACTCAGTTCATTATTGCTTCCTCAAAAAGGTAGGGCATTTGAACAACACGCACAAAGTGAAAAGACAGTTTGGGAGAAAAATATTCTCAATTCTAAGAGGAAGATAATAATATTTACTTAATATTAACATTGAATAATATTAACATCATCCACAAGCCATTAAATAAAGAAAGCTCCAATTTTTAGGTGGTCAAGTGATACTAAGAACTATTTTACAGAAAAAGAAATACCATCTAGCCAATAAAATATAAAAATAAAATCAACCTCACAAGTAAAGAGGACATTACAAATTAATACGTTGATACTTGTTTTTCCTCAACAAAGTAAGAGCAGTTGAACAGATGATAATACACACAGTGTTAAATTTTAGAGTGACTAGGAACCCACATTCAGTATTGGTTCTCAGTGGACCTACTATATTTTGAAGCATAACTCACTAGTTGCATAACAAACAGCTCCCATTTCAGGAATCTAATCTACAGAAGAGTTATCACAAAGATGTTCCCTGCAGTGTTTTGTAATAGTGAAACCTTCTAATGATGAAATGTGATGCAGCAGTTAAAAGAGTAAGATAGAGCTATATAATCTATAGATAATGGAAAATCTCTATCCTGACTGAAAGGCTGATGGTGAAATACACACGATTTTATTTCCACTCTCAAAAACTCAGAGCAAAAGCTGTATGTGTGTAGGTCTGAAAAGCTTTTTAAAAAAATTGCACGTATGTATACATATATAACTGCATGTTCATACACTTATAACTATATATGTATGCATATATATACATAAATGCACACATACATACATACATCACATATATACTTACATATAATGAACACAGAGTTCTGGAAGAAATAAACTAAAAACAATTATAGTAAATAACAGTCATTACCATTGAGGAGCGTGGTACAGAGGTAATTGTAAGGGGCATTTTTGCTTGGCCTGTATTATTTGATGGTTTCACAAAAATGGTTCATGTGACATTTGTAAAATTAAAACCATAATGTGCTTTTTGAACAATATGATCTTGAAAGTATCTGAATCTTCCAGATTGAATGCTCCATGAGTTGAAGTCTATTTTACTGTACTTTCAAACCATTTGTTACTTTGAAACTTATAAATATTGGTTTGGATATAAGTAAATTGTTTTTCTGCAAGTCTGAGAGCAAGAGTCAATGAGGAAGAATGCTATTCTCTGTAGCCAATTATTAATATGTAAAATGGTGTATTTTAAATATTGTATGATTCCACATAGATGAGGTGTCTAAAACAGTCAAATTCATAGAAGCAGAGAATATAGCAGTGGTTATCAGCGGCTGGGTTGGAAAAAGTGGGGAATTGTTATTCAAGAGTATAAAGTTTCAGTTATGCTAGATAAGTAAGTTCTAGAGATCTGCTGTATAACATAGCACCTATAACTGTCAATATGGTGTTGTGTATTTTAAAATTTGCTACGAGCATAGGTCTCATGTTAAGTGTTCTTACCTCCCCACTCTCTCCAAAGAAACTTTGGGAGGTGCTGGGTATATCTATTACCTTGATTATGGTGATGATATCACGTCTCATCAAATTGTTCATGTTAACTATGTTCAATTCTTTGTATATCAATTATACTTCAATAAAGCTGTTAAATTTTAACACATTTTTAAATATAAAATGTGCTTTCATTAATCTTCTTTGCCTTTTCTAACTTAAATTCTAAGTGTAGCCATATATATAGATGGTATATATTCCAGAGTGAATGTACTGTGATGATTGACATTTACCACATAACTGGACTGCATGCATGTAATGTAATTGCAGATTATTTGGAGGAACTTCAAGTTCGGGTGACCACTTGCCTCTCCTTTTTCTTCACTTAAAGCACAAATCTATGGAATATCTAGTTTACTTGATGCTGTTTTTCTTCTTCTGTAAGGTTTGTATCTGTAGATATTGTCATTGGTTTTCAAGTCCTAGCCCAGTATACAATGATGAATGCACTCTAGTCTAGCTTTGCCCTTTGCTAACCATGTGGCACTGAGAAAATTACTTTATCTCTCCGAACACGAGCTCTCCCAACTGCAAAAACATGGTTATTTGATCCTCTCGTAGGAATTTAGTGTGGATCATATACCACACTTAGAGCATCTAGCAATGTGCCTTCTTGATTCTAATTTAATCAATAGATAATTCACTTTCCCATCCTCTTTCTTATCACTTATATTTTCTGTCAAATATTCCATATGTTTTTAATATTTAATTGAAAAAGACTTGCATTTTATGAATATTTCAAACTAATTGGAGAATTTTTTTTCCATCCACGTACATATTAACAACATATAGCATGCCACATATGCCCTTTGGTCTCTAAAAGCTGTGTTGTCATGGCTACCTCTTTGCCATCAAAGACAATTTGCACTGGGATATTTCCATAAATATAGTCCCCTGGAAAGTCAGCGTGATCTGAAGACTGGTTTTTAAATATTTGAATTTTTATAATAAAATATACTAATGCAATATAATTAGAGATTTGGGACTATCCTGCAATACACACATATGTCTTCTCTGTGTTGTCATCTTTTTCTTCTTTCTCTTAAAACCTAAGAAGCTGATTTAAAAAAAAAAAAAGGAGTTTACAAGAATATCTTGTAAATTTCCAAATAAGACGTCAGAAAAAATGCAAATGTTATTTCTCATAATATTACTTTTCTAAAGTTACACCTACTGCATAATCAACAGTTCATTTAGCTGTCTAGCTAATAATTTATAATAATAGCTATGTGCTGTGTTTGAATAAACTTATTACATTTGTACTTCTCATATTTCTACAACTTCCAATTTTAAACCATCTAACTTATCATTAGCTTTTCCCCTTTTATTGGCTAATACAATATTTTTTTATTTCCAGTGAACATGAAGAAAAATGGAAAGAGATATACAGTACCTCCTTCTCTTTAATGTAGTTACGCATTTGATTTTCTTTTACAAATGCAATCAACAGAAGTTTTCCTATTTCGGAATTTAAAGTGCTGATCACATTCCACCTTTCTCCATTACTTCCTAAAGCTCTTAATTCCAAATTCCATTGTTAACCTGGAAAAAGGACTAACAAATGTGCAAACGTGCCCCTAATGCCAGCGAGTTTCTTTTCTTTCTATTTCCTCTTTGTGTATTTGTGCTGAATGGAATTTAATATGTTAGGTCCAGCCGACAGCATCAAGTCCATATGCAAGTGTCATTACTTGATGCGTAGGTGCAGCCAGCGCTATGGGCTGTGCAAAGGTTCAGAATATAATTTTTTCTTCACTGGTATTGCCATTAAGCTCATATATATACAGTGACAAGGCAACATTTCAGCCAAGATTGGAGGCACTGTATTATGAGCCATTCCATCAAAATGGAGTGGCACTAAGTTCTATCCAGTGAAATAATTTCTCCAACAAATCTACTCCAGTCAGAGGCCTTTTCTAAGTATAACGTTTATGTGGAAACTTATCATGAGTGCCATGCTATGTTTTTGGTTGGTTGGTTTTCCATACCACTGGAGGGGCTGAGAAGCAAATATAGCCATAGTATAAACTCAAGATTAACTTCTTCCGTAGGATGTGACTTACAGTAATTACTCAGACTCACATGGACCTCATCCTGCTCTGCCTTCTTGTTTCACTCTGGAGAGGAGAGCTATTTGCTGCATTTTCTTGGGTTACCACCATAGGGGTTAATAACAATCTTCAGCCACGTTCTAGGAGTAACAATAATAACCACAGCAATAATATCTAAAATTAAGTGTTTATTATGGTTCACACACTATTCTATATCCACATATTAATCCACCTGATCCTTACAACAGCCCCTGACAGTGGGTACTTTATTCTTTTTCTGCAGACAAGGAAACTGGGACGTACCTCAATAGTCTGGCAAAGGTCATAGAGATAGGAAGTACAAAAGTTGAGATCCTAACCAAATCACATGATTGCAAAGTCCAAATCACATGATTGCAAAGTCCAATTCTTAACCACCATGCTCTACTGAAGAATGGAGAAACATTTTTCTGCCAAGATTCTACTAACTTGTTCTCTCCTCCTTGTAACAGGTCCTTTCTCTGCTCCTGTTTACATACAGTCAGAGCACCTGAGCCAGGGCTTGGTCCCCGTCTACTAGAGGTATTCATCAAAAAAGTTGCAAGCAACAGAAACTAACTCTTGCAGAACAGCATTCCACTGAAAGGATATTGCATAGTTCACAGTACTGACAAAAATGTTTTAAGAACCAAGTTTTAAAGCAATACACAAAAGAGATAAGAACAAGCACATGGTTCTCCACTCTGCTTATATCACTTTGTTCTGTGACTTGCTTTGGACAATGAAATGTAAACGGAACGTTTTTACACCACTTCTAAAATGAAGCTTTAAGAGGCATTGCATGATTCCACCATCTCTCTTTTCCTTTGCTCATAAATTCAGCGTGTTCCATACAGGGACTGTTCCTAAAGTACAAGTCTCAGAAATAAACGCTGATCATTTTTAACCCTGAGACTTTGGTTTGTTTATTAAACAACGTAATTTCACTTAAATTGACTCATATAAAGGGTACTTAGTAGCAAACAGAATCATATCCAAAATGATGTGGCAGTGTCTGTGCAGTGAGAACACTGATTCTTCCTATGTGGAAAAATGTGTTTGAAGGCTGGTACTGCTGTGGTCATTGCTCTTTAACACTGAATCCCAATCCTGGTACCACTGTCATCATTGTCCCAGAAAAAGGATTTGCTGTCACCACTGCAATCATGGGCTTTATATAGTTCATGTTTCTCTAGTTCCTAATTCAGTGCCTAGGAGAGAGACATCTGGTTAGTGAAGTCTAGGACTAGTATTTTGCCTCAGAGACAAGGTTACTTGAAAAGCAAGTATCTGGATTTTTCAGGTTTTGCAATAGGAGAAAGGTTCTTCTCATCAACACGCATACTCAGGAATTCCTCAGATAACAGAGGGAGATCTCTTCACATGCCTCAGAACCTCCAAGACAGCGGAAGCAAATATGCTAATTAAGGCAGACTGAGTTCCCTCTCCCTCTCTCTGTCTTTCTGTCTCTCTGTCTCTCTGTCTCTCTCCTTCTTTCTCTGTCTCTCTCTTGGTCTCCTTAAGCCTTCTCCCTCTCTCTCTCCTTCTAACTCTCTCTTTTTAATTACAATGAGTTTTAATAAACTGTATACAATCCTCCACAAATATGAGTGGATTATAGCTGGGGAAGCAGGGGGAAGGTCAAAATTCAGCCCCTGATTAAAGTTCCATTATTCATTTCAGATTTACACTAACAAAGCTGATACAAATATCTTAATTTGAAACTTATATTTGTTTCTCACTTTACTCAGAGTCTATATGAAGGGAGAACTAATGATAATTAGCACACCTCAAAACCCAACACGTTTAGTGTTTGAACATGGATGTCAAAGCGTTCTGGCTTTTAACTCATGAAAGGCTACACAGAGGCAGCCTCTCAGAGAATTGCTATTCCACATGTTAGCCTATGATCTTGCAGGGCAGAAATGGAATTGCCTCTGTTTTCCATAAATGTTTACCTTTATAAAGATTCACGTAAATAAAATTCACACAAGATTGATCGATCAGTCGATCTGTCTGTCTATCTATCTATCTATAGATCTTGTGTGATATATACATGTGTGTGTGTGTGTAGACAGATCGATCAATCGATCGATTTTGTGATATATATATATCTCCATCCCATCTCAGTGTATTAACTGAAAGATATTCCTTTCTAGGAATCAGTGTGTTCTCTCTTGTTGCAGCTCCTTATGGAACAATTGGTGATGGCTTGATGTGGTTGACCTCATTGACTGGGCATCATAACTTCCATTTGCAAACCCGTTCTCTCTATCTAACTCCAATAGTAGTGGCTTTCTAACCTTCTCTTGAGTTAAAGATAGACATGTGTCCCAGGTATAAACAATAAATCATCATTGAACGTCTGAGGGTCATAGGATTCTGAGAAAGATTTGCTTTATTGATTTTAAAAAAAAAACCTTCAGACTAGCTGGCATTATTCCTTTCCTTTTATTATTGCCTTTAATGCACACGTGGAGCTCTAGCCAACATTTTGTAAAATTAAAGGACAACATGAGGAAGAAATCAACATGTTAAGGATAGCAGGGCAGTAACAGAAAGATCCCAGTTGCTTGAAAACATTGTTTAACAGTTGGGTAAATACCATCCTCTTTTATGATAGTTGTTAATTTAACAATAAATGTCTTTGTATTTTTCATGCCGTTATTAGTCATGTATTTTGCTAATTGAAACCGAAAGCATTCCCCTGATACACACAGTGAACATGAAAGCATATGACAGATAATGAAATGTTTATTTATTATTTTATTAGAAGGGATATCTAATATAAACTTTAGAAAGCCCAGTGAAATAATCCTATCACACAAAATTGAAGATTTTTTTAGAGGTAACATTGCTCCTATAGCTTCATTTCCAGTACATGTCTCGTGCAGACAGTATTTAATTTAGTATTTACTGTGGCTTTTGTCTATCTGAGCTTATTTACCAGTATTTTATACTGGTCACCAATTGCATGGGAAAATTCACATTTCTAATTAAATTGTTTACTTTTTTCTAGTAGACATTGTATCTTTTATTTTCAAGGGTCTCTTGACTATAATGGCATCTTAGAGTTACTGCTTTGAAGGTTGAAGTTTAATTTTGCAATTCATTAGCTGTTAATCCTAAACACATTATTTGACTAGAGCTTTGTAAATCTATGTCTTAAATTATGCTCTGGATATTTAATTTTTTAAGCATACGCTGGAGCTTCCCTAGCATTGTGATATCCTAGGCTTCCTTCAAAATAAAAGCACCTAATTTCAATAAGTAGCTTACAATTATTCATTTCTCATAGATTTTTAAACTCTTGCTTTCATAATTTTCTCTTTAAAAGCAAGAAAAATATTTAAAAGTATCTACTAAAATTTTTTAATTGCAATTAATATAGTCAAAATTAATTTATTTAAAATTATACATTGAAGTCAGTGTGGTTGACAGGAAAGACACATCACAGAATTTATGCAAAATATGAGTTTTTCCTTCTACTGTCCTCAAAGACTCAGGGGTATAGACATAAAGTTATAGCTTTAATACTTTCCTTTTAAAAAGAGGCAAATCTGTAATGCATTCTTCAGAGAATATTATTTGCAGTAAATGGCATTTAAAACATAACTTTGCTTGTAATAGAGTTATGAATGATCACATTATTTAAGCTATTTAGTACAAAGCATGACTCATGCATATCTGAGATGTTTAGAGGGGACTAGCAGGCTGTTTGTAAAATTGATGTCTAACTCTCAGTGAGGTTAAAAAATCATTTCTATTTGTATCTTGAATATTGTCATTTTGGTCATTGTAGAACTTGCTGGTTATTTAGAATTTCAGCTGGCTTTAATTTCTTGGTGGTGAAATAAATAGCTGCTCTTTTCTCCTCTTAATGTTTATAAATATTCAATACTAAATTATTTAAATTCAATTTTAATGTGTGATAATTTAAGCAGATAAATTAGGCTATTCAGAACGAAATCTGATTACATGATCATTGAAAGGTAATATCATATGCAGTTTGGTACAACCCACAAAATAATTCTTCATAGAGGAACTGAAACTTTAATTACATGTGTATATCATTTCATACTATTACCTAAATTGTTATACTCTCCCTTACACACAATTCTAATTTAGTTTCAGTCTCATTTAATGTTTCCCACATTCATTTTTTTAATGTTCCTCAACTGTAAATTTGGGCCCTTGTCATATATTAGTATTAATGTTACACAGGCATGCATTTATTTTTACCTACCTTATTCCCAAAAGGAATATTACCATAATGTTCTTTTACAAGGAAATTGAATAATAATCAGAGAAAAGAGGGATCATTTGGAACTGTAACAAAGACTGACTCCCTTTTACATGTTTGATTCCTGACAGCTTTCAAGCCCCACCACTTCCCCTCCACAGTCAGTGGAGCTGATAAAGTAAGCCTCGGTGCTCTCTCTTTCTGTGCTTCTAGTAAGTTCAAAGCATGTAATCTCTGGCCCATGTATAAGAACTCTCACCCAGCTCTATTCCCTAACCATAAAGCAGAGTCAGTCTTCTCTTAGACCACCTTGGGACATCATCCTGCTCTCACCCAAGAAAGCCTCATTATATAAGAAATACACTGTTTTATACTCTCTTGGGGTGTGTGTGTGTGTATTCAGCATCATTAGTCTCTGTATAAGACAATTACTAACAAACATAAAGGGAGGAATTGATGGAAATACAATAATAGTTGGACACTTTAAACACCCTACTAACATCACTGGACAGATCTTCCAGACAGAAAATCAGTAAGGCGATGGAGATACTAAATGACACAATAGAATAGTTAGACTTAATTGATATTTTCAGGATATTACATCCCCCCAAAACAGTATATACATTCTTTTCAAGTGCACATGGAACATTCTCTAGGATAGACCACATATTTGGACACAAAAGAAGTCTCAACAAATTTAAGAGGATAGCAATTATTGCAAGCATCTTTTCTGACCACAATGGCATGAAACTAGAAATCAACTATAGAAAGAAAAATGAGAAGAAAACGACTGCATGGAGACTAAATAACATGCTACTAAAAAAAATCAATGGGTCGATGATGAAATCAAAGAGGAAATTAAAAACATACCTTGAGACAAACGACAGTGAAAACACAAGCATACAAAATCTATGGGATGCAGCAAAAGCAGTCCTCAGAGGGAAGTTCATAGTGATACAGGCCTTCCTCAGCATCATTAGTCTCAATATCTGAAACAAGTGCTGAGTGTGGTGTCCACTCAATCTTTGTGAGTTGTTTACAACAGTTGACACTATAAGCAGTTATCTAGGCAATGATCACTACCATGCTCTTTGAGCTGTGCTTCCCTGTGCTGGATTTGTGAGTCCTACTCAGCCTCTTATAGATTAACAAACCATGTTTGAAGTTTCAATAATTGACATTAAAGGATAGGAGTATGGGACCTAGCCCTCCTTAAAGTGGACCTGAGTTGAGTGTCTTGGCCCAGGCTATCTTTGTGCCTTGGATTGAATCACATGTCTCAATTTCAGTATAAGCCATGACTGATTCTAGGCTCAGGACAACAATGCTTACCCTGTGACTGCTGGTTACGTGTCTAAACCAGACACAAGCCCCCTTGCTACAGAGAACTCGGAGGAAATACTGATATTCTTTGCAATAGCCTTAATTGATTGTGATGCTCAAGTTACATTCACACTTTGGATTTAACTAAATTTAAATGTTACTCCAAATCTCTCGGAGATGTTATCAAATATGAAAGTCTCAACTATTGTAGCTGTTGCCTTGCCTAAAATACCCCAAGGTCACCACACCTGTTGCCCTAAAATATTCCATAGTGGGCATGATCATTTTGACCCAATGAGTAACACATTTAAATTATTATTCTGGCACATGACAATCAGCTTGACAAAAATGGGATCTGCCATAGACTTCCCCTTATTCCCACCCAATTAAAATAGTTAATATGATTCAACAGAAATTAAAACTGGCCTCTAAGGATTGAAACCCATTATACAAAACTTATTCGGATAAGGAGAGATCTTCCCCACCATTTCTCCAATACAGCATAATTTGGCCTGATCTTAAAGTTGGAAAGAATGAATGCAGCTTCCATGTGGATTTCAGCAACCTTTATACTGTGGTTTCCCCCATGAAGTCATTAATTTTAAATATTACTGAAATTCCTAACTCTTTCCAACCAGAAAATAATAAACCCTTTGCAGTCATGGATTTGGCTAATATGTTCTATTCAGTGCCTATTTTAACAGCCTCTCGACTGCAGTTTGCTTTAACTTCAAAGAAACATGATGAATTTTTACCTAACTGTCCTTGGAGTATCTCAACAGCCTTACCAACTCACACAATCTTTACATTAAAGAATTTAACTCCCTTTAACTTTCATCAGGAGCACGGGTATGACATCACATCAATGACATCATTCTCCAAGGAGATTCATTTGACAAACTCATTCAAGACATACAAAACTCACACAGGAGCATTACCAGAAGGGGATGGGCCATTGACCCACGCATAGTACAAGGCCCCACCATCTTGATTAAATTCCCCCAAATCATTTGATTAGTCAGGAGTTGCTCTGTCACTGACCCTATTAAGAAACAAATATTGACCTGCTCAGCACCAGTGATGTTAACATGAGCTGAACATCTTTTAGGCTTTTTTGTGTTTTGAAAGCGGTATCTTCTTGATTTTAAATTTTACTTAAATCCATTTACACAGCTACTTGCAAATTGGTGCACTTTGAATGGAGTACTTTACTAGAAAAGAAACTAGAATCCATTCAAATTGCAATAGAGTAGGCACTCCTTTACTGTCTCCCAAACACTCCTTCACCGTAGAAGCTCCAACAACCTCTTCTTATACCTCCTGGAGCAACTGGACCAACCATGATGTCAACAAATTCCCCTTGGGCTTCTGGAGCATAAAGTGCCCATCGACTTCTGCACTACACACCATTAGGGCATCAGTTGCTAGCTGCATACTCAGCTCACATAGGCTCTAAGCCTAGGGTGCTCCATATCTCACTGTGCATTATGCCTCTGGTCATGAAAGCAGCATCCTGCAACCTTGGTTCAGCCACCAAGTTCTCCTTGATAAGATGAAAAATGTACCTACAAGACAGAGCTAAATCTGGGTTCTCTAACATATCCTGGCTGCAGGGGGCATGACTTCCCTTGTCTCCAGTCCACTGTCAGATGCATGGTGCTATAGGTGGTCTCTCTCTCTCCCACCCTTCTAACTGGAGTGCCTCTTGGAATTAACTGACTGAATACCAAAGGGAGTTTTACACTTTAAGTATGGCAGCAATATCCTCATATGCGATGGAGCTTGCTGGAGAGCTCCTGAAGTTCTTATTCCTGAGCCAGGATATCTCTAATCAGTAATGGAACCCAAGGGCTAGCACAAGTGCCTGAACTTCAGTCAGTAATCTTAGCACCAGATTGGCCTGCCCCATCTGTATGGTTTTATAGACTCTGGCCATTGTCAGTGGTCTGGCTCTCTGGTCCAGCCAATGGCAGCAACAATTCATTATCCAATACTGCTGCCTTTGGGATAAAAAGTTCTTAGAAACCCTTGCCTCACAGATACTCAAAATATAATTCAAGGTCACATGTATCTCTACCCATACAAAAACCACTATGCAAGTCCTCTTCAATATATTCCTCAACCCCTTCTGAGTTTAGATATTATTGAGAGGGACCAGTGCACTCATTTTACTTCTTAAAATAGATATTATTGGGCTGTTAAGCAAGACATGCAAAGGACCTGTTACCTTCCTTGCCAGCACTGGGCTACAGGACTCACAGCGCAACAACATATCTCACATTCAAATTCAGTTAAATGAAGCCTGGCACACTGTAGTCATCCAACATCAGGATGAATTGCAATAAAGAGTCTAACTCCATTTTTGATGTCTGATGGCTGACAGCTTTCAAGCCTTGTCACTCCCCCTTCCCCCTCTGCTCTCCAGTTGATCAATGTTATCAGATAGCCTGGCTGCTCTCTCCTTTGGCCCCAGTAGCAAGTTCAAAGCATGCAAGTGGGAAACCTCTTGCCAGGCTCACCCTGATCACCACAGAAGATGCTTCCCTACTGTCTGAAGCCATTTTCAGGCCAGCTTTGAGTGCCACTCTGCTATTCTCAGAAAGATTTACATCATTAATAATGCTTTTAATACCCTATTGGTTAAATACATGGCATCTGCTGGCATCTTGACCTGTGAGCCAAATTTTAATTAGGTTGATCGAACCTGCTTTTACAGAGTGGCTACAATAGAAACATGGTGCGTAAAATGTCATTCTTTGTATCAGAGAGTGCAGAGAAGAAAATCAACATCCTCAGAAATATTCAAGGCAGAAACCACAAAGTTTATCCGATCATAGTGACAATTACAAAGGTTCCCATGCTACGGAAGCACTGATTGTTATTACAGATGAGTATTTTTACCCTAAGGGGTAAAATAAGATATTTAACAACAACAACAACAACAGAGTGTTATTATCCCTGTTCAGAACTATGAAAAAAATGCTTGGAAGAGAAGAAAGTTTGCTAGTGTCCTCTTCTACATTATTAAAGTGGTTGATTTTTATTTTACTGCTTACTTTGGTTCCCAGTGCATTATTAAAAACTTTGGAAGCATTCATTTTTTTTTCTTTCCAATTACTGTAATGAGTACAAATGATACTTGCATAACAATCACTTCTATTAATAAAATTCTGACCCTTAGTAGTAATCATATCATTTGCATGTCTATCTTTAGAATCATTTCCATCTACCAGTTAACTGCTAATCAACTGGTACCCATGGGGAGTTGCTAGGAAAAAAGAAGAGAAACGAAAGAGTCAAATGAAATTGCTTTTAACAATGGAGAAAACAAAATGAAGCCTATAAGGTGAAAGCCAGTTTTTAGCAGCAACTAGAACGTTTTGATTCATAGATCAGGGTGAAGACAACGCTCCACCTCCACCACCCAAGGAACCAAGGGTCTCGAAGTGCAGTGATCAGTATCATTTTCCAGTTATGTCTCTCTTCCCCTACTATGTCCGGGAATGTGTGGTTGCTTAATAATGTCTGAAAAAATGGTCCTGCTTTTATTTGCCTCACCACGCTAAGAAAGGAACTCACATGAACTAAAAAGATTCCTCAGTTTTTCCCAGAAGCAGCTTATCCTAGAATGAGTTCTTTGAAGTGTCATTAAATCTCTTGTACTACAGCCAAGTTTAGACAGCTGAAACCCATGCAGACTGAAGGCACTTGCTTGCTGCAGGACTGCTGGCCATGCTCTTACATTGCAGCATCTGTTGGAACTATATCCATGTTGCAGGATGAAGTTCTTGGGCAGGCTTCCAGCACAGGCCAATCCCCCACCTCGAGTGTCAATGATGCTCAGACTACAGGAGCATTTCAAGACGTGAAATAAAATGATCTCTCTGCTTCAGGATGATGTTCAGCCAAGTGGCATCCCATTCCCAAACTGACTTAAATTCCTAACATTGAAAACAAACTCTGCATTTATTCATGTGGTCACATTTTCAGATAAAAGTCTGTCCACTAACTGGGTGAGGTGAGGTCTCTAACCCAGAATCACCATCTGTTTCCTACACAGTGCAGTACTAGTGATATCGGGCCCGTCTCTTTCTCCTCCCAGAATGATTTGTTTTCTTAATTATATGAGCTTATTATCCTTCCACCACAGCCAGGTTATAATAATTTAGAATCTCAGGGAGAAGTGTTGAGAACATATAATCTTTGTCTCCAAGGAGATCTCTTTTCTCTTCAAAATTCCCTGTATGTACCCAAAACATTTTGATCTCTTTCAATAAAAATTTTAAAATATTAGCAGTCATTATTTCAATGAATAGGCATTTAACCACCATGAATTCAACTGGATTCCACTCTCCAATCATAAGATGCCTTAAAAATAGACAATCAAGGATATTGTTTATACATTGAAACTTTTAACATGGACTTCTTTCCAGTTTTATTCAGAAGTAATTGACATACATCACTGTATGAGTTTAAGGTATTCAGCACGATGGTTTGATTTGTATATACTGAGAAAATATTATCACAGTAAATTCAGTTAACATTCATCATCTCATATAGATACAATACAGACAAAAGAGAGGAGAAAAGAAAAAAGAAAAAAAGAGAAAAAAATTCTCCTTGTGATGACGACTCTTAGGATTCACTCTCTTAACAACTTTCCTATATGCCATGCAGTGGCGTTAACCGTAGTCACCACATTGTACGTTGTATCTCTAGTACTCACTTATCTTATAACTGGGAATTGGTACCTTTTGACTATCTTCCTCAAATTCACCCTCCTCTCACCCTCTGCCACATGTCTGAACTATTTTTGTATGATTTTATTTTGTCTGTTTGTTTTAGATTCCACGTGTAAGTGAGAACATGCAGTATTGGTCTTTGTCTGACTTGTTTCACTTAGCATAATGCCTTCAAGGTCCACCCATGTTGTTGCAAATGGCAGGATCTCCTCCTTTTGTATGGCTGAATATATTTATCCATTCAACTTATTTACCCATTCATCCATTGATGGACACTTAGGTTGCTTCCATGTCTCGGCTCTTGTAAACAATGCTGCCATGAATATGAGGGTACAGATACCATTTTTAATTAGTGTTTTTCTTTCCTTTGGACATATTCCCAGAAGTGATATTTCCAGGTCATATGGTACTTCCATTTTTAACTTTTTAAGTATCTTCTATACTAATATGAATTTTTGACTTTTGAAAATTTTTTTGCTGTTTAATATTTATCATTTATTGAGGAAATTTATAAAGATAAATATTTTATTTTTCTTATTTTTCTGTGACTATAAATCTTTAGGAAACTAGACAACTTGAAAGTGTTTTAAACATTCTTAGTTACCTGCAGATTGTCTAGATTGCAGGCTAGGAAGTAAAATTTAATTTTTGTAAAATGAATATTATAGAGCATGGTTCTTGAGGAAAAAATAATTTGTGTATTTATATTAAAAAAAACTATATGACCTACACACTTAAGATAGTCGATAAAGTCCTATTCAATGAAAAATACCCAGTTAGAATTTGTTTTTCTACTTTACATGATATCAGCCGGCTTTAACCAACTGTTTAACTTACATATACTGGTATGTAGTAGATTGCTTCAGAGTATGTTATGAGTGAAATATTTTTAGTAATCATATTTTCCCATCATTGATGTTTGGGTGACTAAAGAGAAAAATATGACATTTCAGTCAAATGTAGAACTGTAAATTAGAGTTAGAAGGAGTGACTTGCAGTTTGTAACACCATTGTTCTCCAAAAATAATTATGGATACATTAGACACTAGTGTATTTTTAGTTCCCTGA